>NC_062563.1:81720350-84547850 GCF_022837055.1 Prionailurus viverrinus | reverse complement strand
ACTTGGATTTGAATAGATTGGACAGGAGCAGCACATAAAAAATACAATGAAAAGTTTAATAATGATTAAAGGATCTACAGTCCAGTATGATTTTTAGTTTGTGAGTCTGCCCACTCAGAAAGGAAAATAGTTCCTAAAAACCAAACCGCTCAACATAGAGGGATGGGTTTTTAAAATAAAAATGCATGCCTCATGACATTTTAAGATTCTCAATGTCCTATATCCTCATGTTCTTTGGTTATCAAAAAAGTAATTAAAATCAATAACGAAACTGGCATCTAACTAAAAGGATACTGTTGGTGCTCTTATTGGCAATATATATTACATCAGTTCTTCTATATGAAGTCCTTGAACTGGCTAATAAAAATATTTAAAACACAGATCTACAACAAATTGTGTTGCAAATCAGGTTATCATTATCTTGTATAAACCATGAAAATTGGAATCATGTGAGCAGAAGGTTAGATTAATTCTCCATTCTCATTATAAGCACAGGTGTAGCACAAACACCATGTGAAATAACCAATTAAAATGAAAAAAAAATCTGCTTTTTCATTAGCTGCCTTCACTGCATGACCAATTAGAAAATTATTTAATATTAATATTCCGCGTATACCAAAAGTAATTTTCATAGTAACTAACATAGGTAAGAGAGCAAAAAACAGCTCTTTATCTATGGTACTGTTCATAATCTGCAGGCTCTTAGAGGAAAGGAACTCTGATAACATTTTTTTAGAGACCTTTTAAAAACATATTATTTTGCAGATATGATTTATGCTATTTATCTAAAAATAGGAAGGGCACTTTTTAACAGATGAGAAGCCAAGGCTCAGAGAAATTAAGTGACTTATTTGAGGTCACATGTTACCCAAGAGATGTTAGTAACTTGCTGACTGACACACAGCTGGCAAATGGTAGTGAGCACCCCTCCCCCAATGTCCTGACCAGAGCATGGCCACTATTGTGCCACCCATCTAGAATATTCTGGACTAAATAGATATCTAAAAATGAGCTGGTTTTGAGCCAATCACCGCTGGCAACGACCCTACTGTTGAGTCTGGGAATAGGCATGACTGAACATTTTGTAGACTAGGAATTGTGATGACTGTACTGTTTGTGCATATGGACAAAGATAAGGCTACTCATTAGAAGATTCAGTGACTTATCTGTATTCCAAAGCTTGCTTCCTTCACACTCATACATTCAGATTTCCAAAGACCAGTTCATAAGAACCAACTCAGGTGTGAATCCATGACTATTAAACCCATGGAATCATAGAAAAATTAAACCTCAGGTTTGAAATGGGATATCACTGTCACCTATGTTGGTCACTGACATGAATCACCTCTATGATCTCCCCACCAAGTAGATAGGTAGCCTCTTCTGGGCTGTTTCTAATAAAGTATTTGCCCCCTTACCTGAAAGTCCATAGATGTGTGGACAGCCTTCTATTAGACGGTTTTGCATTACTTGATCTAAACTCCTTTCACCAGGACAACTCCTTGGGGGTAATTTAAACCATTTCTAATCTCACTTCTTCAGGACAGCCTTAAAATATTTAAACTGTAGCCATCATGCCCCATAGATTTCTCCCCTCTTCTCCCTAGGTTGAACATCCATGATCCTTAACAAGTTCCTCCTAGAATGTAAGTTCTTCTTGGGTTTTGAGTCCACTCACCACCTGGGCCATTCTCTGCTCAATATGCTGAGGTTTGTCTGTGTGCCTCCAGAGGTCTTCGGGTGACAGCATTAAACGCAGTTACCCCACACCTGCTCCAGTCCCCATCTAGAGAGCAAATACCTCATCACACAGCCTCTTAGCTAAGGACCCACAGGTACCCAGGTGCTATGTTCCTCTCTTTTGGTGGCAATAACCATTTGTTGTTATGGACAACACAGATGCAGGCTCTCTATAGCATATGTAGATATAAAGGTGAGAATCCTTTCATTTAATAAAATCAAAATTAAAACAACTGAAAACCTCAGAACCCCTAATCACTTTGTCTAAACTGTTTGACCTCATCAGTAGGTATGCTTAGAAGTTCTCGCTTTTGAAAACTAATTTAAAACAATTTTGTACTATAACGAACATTATCAATACATATAGGACATCGTACACTCTCAGAATCTTATTGGATTATGTTTCCTATACTTACATGAAACACGGATAATATTATCTGGGGTCATGGTGGACATCATTATCTGAAAATAACTAAGTAAATAGCAAAAGATTTTATTTTTTAAGACAACATCATCTTTTCAATTTGAAAACCGTCTCAACATTTGGTTCTCTTTAGTGTATTTTATCCTACTATCTTCTATATATTTCCTTGGGAATTATGCTACATACAGTAAAGCCATGTGTTTAGATGGCTTCGGAGTGAATTCAGATACAAAAACATTTTCCTTCTGGGCAAAGTAATAAAATGACATTCTTGCTCCTCCCACTATAAGTCAAGCAGAGGTCAGTTCCCCCATCCCTGTATCTGTTTAAATAAACTGGTCCAGCTGTTTGTTTCTAAAATGCCCTCTGACCTTGCGTCTCGTCCTCCCCGCTTTTGTGACAGAATGCTTTACTTTCCATTGTGGAAGATTCTAAATTATCAAATTTTCTAAACACTGAACCAAAAAAAGACCTTTGGATTTTATGTAAACTTACATGAACATATTCCCTTCTTAAAACACTCATTTCAAGAAGCATCAGTAAAATAGTTATTTCAAGCTCATGTGTGTGTTCAAATATATATCTATATTTATGTCTGAATACATAAATATATATTAGAACTTCAACATAAGAAGAAACAATGTTTTTGAAGAGAAATGAGAAAGAGAATGATAAAATTCCAGTTTGAATGCTCCACAAAAAAATCTATTCTCCAACAACCATAAAATAGTTTAAGATAAAATGTATCCATGAAATATATACAATCTTTAGTATTTTCCATATCAATATGGTCTCTTTCAAACGTTTGTTAGTTTAAAGATGTAAGAGAAGACTTTTAAAAATTTTGCAATTGATGTCCAAACATTATAGCCCTTAAAACTTAGATGTACAGTGTCAGGAATACATGACAACAGGACATTTCTTCTTACTCATTAAAATCGTTTCACACCTTGGTTTAATAGACTGTGTCTCAAATTTGCCATAAATTGGGCATTTAAAAAGGTAAAGTTTTTAATTAAGTAGAAGGCCAGGAAACATCCTGTTTGCCTTTCCATATTACATTCTGAACATCAAGGTATATTTTTTTATAAATCCCATTTTGCTTTGAAAATAATGTTCTTTTGTGAAGTACTTTTTAGAAATCTGGACACTCTGTAGGTGGCAGAAGACTGAATTAGGGAAAGAATTCTTATATTTCTTTTTTTCACAGCATCGTGGATTAAAATTTCTTCCTGTGTGACCAAACTATCTCCTTTCTCAAAACAAGACGTTTTACAAAGGAAAGGAAGAAAATGGATTGGTCTTCCAGCTTCGTTCCATGTCGACATAAACAGAGACGTAGTTCTTTTTACCTAGTTAGTCGTTTAGAACCAGAGTCCTAGTATGGGAAAATGGGAGGTTGGAAGGAGAGAAGATCTTCCAAAGTGGGATCATCTCAAAATTGAATTTAATCCTTTGCATTTTTAAAATAGGCATCAGGCAAGGAGAATGGGAGATGAATTCTGAGTTATGCTAAAATAAATATAGGAAGTTTTCCTTTATTCTCTCTTTTCCTTGCCCCCTACATGTTTGTTTATCATCGGACTTCAACATTTTTTTCATTCTGCTAATTCCACCAGTCTCTTTTCATTCTCACTCTTTGAATACCTGAAGAGTTTTCTGACCAAGATCTGGTAGAACAGCTTTCTAAAGCTGACCTTTGTCCTTCGGTTTATCTTCTACTTCTTGCCCTGGTTACTTCCCACAAAACTGGATGGCTAAGTTTAGTGTCCTCTTCGTGAGAACCAGGAAGGGTGGAGAGATCACAGCGGGCATCCATCAGAACCAAAGACAGGGTACGTTTTCCCTGTTCCACAGACAACATTTTCCACACAGCTTTCCCCTTTTCCTGTATTCTTATGCCCTTTGTCTTCCTCGTACAGCTCTCTGTAATATTAGCAATACTAAGGAAAAATGACTTGCTCACCTTCGGAGATAGGATTTTCACCCTTACTCAATTAATTCTGTTCCTCAGTGTTTACCACCTCCTTGTTCACTGATGATTAAGGGGAGCCCACAGCATTACTTTAGCATGCCAGAGCCAACTCAGTGAGCCACATAAAATCAAAATGCTGTTGTTTCTAAACAATGACAGGACTCTCAGTCATCCCTATAGTGTTTCTTGCCAACGAGGCTCAGTAATAGTCAGCAGGAGGTAGATACCCATTTAAGTGTGGAGAAATACCATTTTACAATACCCTCCTATATGCCCAAGGAGCAAAAATTATCAACTTGATATTAAAGAGAAGATTTCATTAAATAGCAAGATGTGTTAGTAAAGATGCCTTCTATACTTACACTATCCATTAAATATAGTATTAGTCGCAGTCATCTTTGATTAATATTGAGGTAAACTTAGGAATACCTACATACATACTTCATAAAAATTAATACCATGCATTCTTTTTTTGTTAAAATTTTTTAATGTTAATTTTGACAGAGACAGAGAGAGACGGAGCATGAGAGGGAGAGGGGCAGAGAGAGAGGGAGACCCAGAATTCGAAGCAGGCTCCAGGCTCCGAGTTGTCAGCACAGAGCCCGACGCCGGACCAGAACTCACGGACTGTGAGATCATGACCTGAGCCGAAGCCGGACGCTCAACCGACTGAGCCACCCAGGCGCCCCTAAATTAATACCATGCATTCTTAAGAATAAGTCCTGGTGATTTCTACACACACTATTCTTTATCAACTAAAAATAAAATAAAATTATTACATGCTGTAAATAATATTTAATCAATATAAAATTCATTTAGGTAATCTCTATAAATATTTTTATAGAGTTTAAGACTTGTGAAAAATCTTCAAATATAAAATTTCACATTGGAAGCTAGTTGCTGAATTCCAGAATTTTGTCCTTTTTCTCCTTATTCTATTCCATGAGTTTCTTTCCTAGTATTTCTTTCAACTTCATCACAATCATTTAAATAAAAGTATATATACTATATATTTTTAAAGTCAGCATTTCCTAACAACCTGAAGGCCTCTTTTATAAACGAACCCTTCAGGGAATGAGTTCTAGCCATCTCTCAAATAACTCTCTGTTCTTTTAAATAAAAATCAACTTCAAAATCTTTTGTTGGATTTCTTCATTTTAGATTTACATTTACTTATTGAATTTAATGATCCATAACTGGCGGTCTTCAGGGTCCAAGCCTCCTACACTCCCTTTCTCTGTGAAATAAGATTTCATAAAACACTATTTTAAGACACTCAAGAAAGTTGACTCCATCTCAAGTCAAACCTTATGAAATCATGTTTTTGGCACCTTTTTCCAGTTTCTCAACCTCCTCCGAATCCAACAGTTCCAGGACTGCAATACATCATCTGTGTGCTGAGGGCGGGGGGAGGGGGGTAGACAGGAGGGAGAAGGGGGCACATGCTCTGCTCTTCATCCCTTCTAGAAACAGAATATTGAAATTTCCTCGAATCACAATAAGCCATCAATCGGCAGTCTGTAGAAGGTTCCCCTTCTCTAGCAGCGAAGGGTGTATTTGTCAAATTATTTTAGAAATAGCTTACGTTGTCTAAGACCACTGAGGAAGTTGATTGCATATAAAATTTTCCTCAAAGCCACTAGTGAAAAAAATCACTAATTATTTGAAAATTATAATGCAGAGTAATAACAAGCCCATGTATTAAATGTTGGAGTAACTTTCAAATACTTCATCACTTCATTATATATAATGGGGAAGTTTTCCTTGAAAGCAAATTATAAAATGATTTTTTATTAAAAAAAAATATAAGCTTGCTAAATGCTTTAATCTGACCTGAATTCAAAGCAAGGGGGGGGGGGGGTCTTTTAGTGGCAGATCTCTGTTTCTTCTGCTACTACCCATGACTTTCTAGATCACTGAAGCACTAGGCTCCGAACTCAGTGGAATAAATTGTGGGGATATCCTGCCAGACCTAGCGTAAGGAATACCCAACAGTTCAAAAATATCTTAAGTATGCAATGATATAAAACATACGTAATAAAATATTTATGCAGTATTTACTTAAATGTGACAATTTGCCAAAGTTGAGTTTGTATAATTGCACAAATATAAGAAAAATAGTGCTTTGCTTAAGGTGTATGGAATTAAGATGATTATTATCACAACAAAGGAGTGATAGGAAAACCTAGGATAACAAAACCTTCCGTAGTAATGAAAAACTAAAATAGGTATAATATATTCAAAGAATAGATGTGTCTCTCTTTGGTCTAAGCTGAACCATTTTTCATTTAAATTCTAATTTTCCTGTATTTTACAAAAAGTAAGTAAAATCGCATCTAACTAAACGTCCCTTAAACATTACAGAATAAATACGTTTATTTAAAACACATCCTAATTTTCTGCCAATCTCCATTCTTTTTTTATAAATGTTTTCATTTATTTTTGAGAGAGAGAGAGAGAGAGAGAGAGAGAGAATGGGGGAGGGGCATAGAGAGGGAGACACAGAATCCGAAGCAGGCTCCAGGCTCTGAGCTGTCAGCACAGAGCCTGATGTGGGGGGCTTGAACCCACAAACCAGTGAGATCATGACCTGAGCAGAAGTTGGCCACTTAACTGACTGAGCCACCCAGGTGCCCCAGCCAATCTCCATTCTAAGTAGGATGACCACATAATTTATCATTTAAGCTGAGACACTTTTGAGAGTAAACGGACACTATTAACAATTAGGCTGGACAATAGGCATCAACCACGAATATTCCAGGCAGTAGGGGTGTGTGGCCACCCTAATCACCAAATATGCACTTTTTTTTCCAAATAAAACTTCCCCTGCGAGATTGCAATTGAAACCCTCTTGTGTGAGAATGGTGGCCGACCCTGGCATATATAAGGTGTCACAGAACCCCAATACCACCTGGGAGTGTCTCTGAGCTCTTTCCTTTCTGGAGGATCTCTCCTTTAGTTGCCTCAGCTCCCTAAGACTTCACTAGTCCAAAAGCTTCCCAGACCTGGAATCTCCACTCCAAGGGAGAGACCAAGGGAGGATATCTCAAAATTCAGCTTGATTTCTGCTTTCACTTGGTCACAGGTTAGACTACAGAATGGCACAGTGAAGGTGACTTGACTGGAGTAGAGGCCTGTGTCTATCCCTTAGAAGGCTCACTGTAATTCCTGTTTTAATCAGTAAAGCTTAAAACCCGAGTTCCATGTAACGTATATCAATATGTAATCCATAAGATTTAAATACAAATGGAACCAACTACACTAAAAAGCAGAAATCTCTCAGTTGAGGCATATGACAAAATTGTTCAAATGAAGGCAGTAAACTAATAAAATGACCTCCTCTTGGAACTTGTCAAATCTCTGGAAAATGCTTGTGGTCATCTAAGTCACACTGAGGGAAGTTTGGAGACTGTGCGTTTCACTTGAGTGGCTATCCTTTTCTTTGAACAGTATCACTCATCACTATTACAGTCAAGACACTGGCCAAGGACAGGGAGAGTTACAGCGGCATCTAGGGAGAAGAGTGTGAGAACTGAGTAGGAAAAATTGCCACTCGCTGCTCTGAGGTCATCGTTGTGTTTAGGTGCTAGAGCTGTGATGACCCAAGTGACTTCATGCCTATGAAAGGAGCTTTCTTTGCAAATTTAAAACCTAAGACAAGGGTTTGTTGAGATACTGTCGTTAGGATTCTCAAAAATACCTAACGGTCCAAAGACTTGTACACGAATGCTTATAGCAACAAAAGGTGGACACACACCCAATGTCCACCAACTGATGAATGCAGAAACAAAATGTGGTCCATCCAGACAATGAAACATTCTTCAGCCGTAAAGGGAATGAAGCACTACTACCTGCTACATGGAGGAAGCTTGAAAACAACATGCTAGGTGCAAGGAGCCAGTCACAAAGGCCACATGTTCACATGATGACATTTAGGGGAAATGTCCAGAATTGGCAAATCTTCAGAGACAGAAAGTGGATTAGTAGTAGAGTGGGGGCAGAGGTATGGGGAGGGGCAATAGCGAAAGGGTCCAGGGTTTTCTTCCTGAGGTGATGTAAATGTCCTAAAATTGACTATGGTGACGGTTGCACAGTATCTGTGAATATACTAAAAACCACCGAATTGTATACACTTTAAATGGGTGAATTTCATGGTATGTGAATTACATCTCAATAAATCTGTTAATAATAAGTACATAATGGTGGAACAGAAGAGGTGCTGAACAAGGAACCGGCCCATCCTTGCCTCCAATTAGCAGCATAACTTTGTAAAGCCCTGAGCCCCATCTGTCAAATGATGCATAAAATCCCATCCAGGACTTGGGCTCTGACATTCAGTGGCATGATGTTCCTAAAATTTTAATCCATGCTCCTTTTTTATAAACTTCAAAATCTCATATCCTTTGTTATTTGGAACCCTAAAAGAAATAGCATGACTAAAATCAAAAGTTAAGTCTCAGTAGGCTTTTTTATACTACTACATTCACTCAAAATGACTCTGATGTGCCTTTTCTGGCCCCTAGTCCCTCTTGGCCCCCACTTGGCCCTAAGGACGGGAATCTCTGCCATAACCTATTGTACTTTCCTTTCTGTAAACAGTACTGCCAGGTGACCAGCCGTGGGAGCTGAGATCTGACATCTTTGGACATGTATGATTCTTTCCATTAGCTTTTTCAACATCCCCTACTCCCTGCCCTTTCCAAGCACATCTGAACTCTGACCCAAACTAGGGATCAAATAAAATCAACCAGAGCAGATGTTCAAGGGATATAGGCCAACAAACCCTGCAAGTGGACAACAACTCTCAAAAACTACCTACTTACATTCAAACCAGCATTCTAGGGTAGAAAGTACTGGAAACTTAAATATATGTATTTTTAATCACATTGCATTTAACTTCCAATATACTATTCTTAAAACACAGCTTGAGCTAAGAACTCAAGACCAATAATCCCCATCAGCCTGAAAAAGTTGTGTTTGGGAAAGCAAATGCTTTTTCCCTTCTTCACTGATCAGATCTAATCTTGTGAGGCATTAGGTCCTTCAGTCACATTGGTTAAGAGGGTAAAGAGGAAAAGAAGAGCTCTCCAGGATGGAAACAGATTAAAGTTTGTTTGTTTATCTGTTATTGTTCAGGTATCAAGAGCCCGATAGTGTTCAGTATTTCCCATACTAATGGGTCAGGCTTAAAAGTGTCATAAGAATGGAAATGAAAAGGAAAACATCAATGACAGTGAGAGGCAGTGACAGGGAGAACCCTCTGTTTGCATCCATGATGTCTTTTGGAGGCTTTGTTTGTTTGTTTGGTGGCTTTTTAATGTTCCCTTCCCCCTTGAAAATTAAGAAAGAAGCAAAACAAAACCCCAGGCCTTTACACAAAGCTCTGGGTATTCACACATTGGAGCGATGCAGGCTGAATCCCTCAGAAACATTTCCTCCCCCACCCCCTATGCCCCTGGCTCCACTCCATTTTTGAGAAAATTGTTTTATTCAACGAGGAGGCAACATTTGCCCCATTTTTTAATATTTCAGGCCGATTTTTTCACCACTCAGAAATGCTGTTTGTTTTATGTGGGTGCAGCCTGAAGCAAGATGATGAGGTAAGAGAGTGGAGAGGGGTCTCTGTGGGCACAGCACGGTGGTGCTTCAGTGCTCGATGGTTAATCACCCAGCACCAGCCTCAGCAACTGTTGACACAAAATAGGTGGAGATCAGGTCTGTGCAAGCAGAAAATACCAGAAAGGCAAACTATATGTAAACACACTTAAGACAGATTTGACAAGAATAGACCTAAACCTGACTTGCTAGGAAACTCCGAATGTCTAAAGGCTTCAGGGTCCCTCTCAGCGGAGGCCCCTTCCCCTTAACAGAGTTTCCTTTGAGAAGAAAAAGAGTAACATTTGAAAAACTAAAATAAGTTTACAGAAGAGAGCTGAGACATTTGTCCCCTTGATTCACACAGTGTGGGTTTCAAATCTGCTCCTACATGCGGATTTATGTAATGTAATACACTTCTTCCACGTATATTTGGAGCAGAGCCAAATGGTCGGGGGGGGGGGGGGGCTTACAACATGCACACACAACCACAATTCAAAAAGTTATTTCTCCTGACCTATAAAACTCATGCAAAGAAGCAAATGGATAATGCTTAAACAGTCTTTTAATCTTATCTAACTGACACCTGACAACCCATTACTTATAGATTATTAATGCACCCACTAAAAAGTTTGTCATGTACAAAATTACTAGAGAAAAAGATTGAACGCCTCAGGAAAAAACAAATTTTGCTGTACAATAACTTCAGAAATTTCAAGCCTATTATCTGTCATGCCCTTCATAGACTCGTAGCACACTGCTAAAAACAACTGATTTATCTTTATTATGAATCCTAAAATGACAGCACACATGTTTTTCATGTCTTGTGATAATGTTTAATTTCATCCAGTTTTTATTTTACAGAGGTTGATTTGCTTATTTAAGATGAAGAAAAGTAGTAACTTTTTAACTAATTTCCCTGGTTGTCTCTTTATCAAAGGACATGGGTGTGTTTTTTTTTTCTAGTCCTTGTGTAAAGCTGGAATCAGAGTCAGTTTCAGAGCGATCACCTTGCTTCTCTTTGGTTTGCAGTACTACGGAGTCTAAAATAGTAAAGCTGGGTGTGCCTGGGTGGCTCAGTCGGTCTCAGCTCAGGTCATGATCTCACAGTTCATTAGTTCAAGCCCCACGTGAGGCTCTGTGCTGACGGTGTGGAGCCTGCTTGGGATTCTCTCTCTGTCCCTCTCTCTCTCTGCCTCTCCCCTACACTCTCTCTCTCTCTCTCTCTCAAAATAAATGAATAAACTTTAAAATAAAATAGTAGACCTGGAAGAGGCACTGGGTCCCACCAATGTGGTCCATTTTAGCAGCAGAAGCTGTCACCGGTCAAAATGGAGTGACTTGATCAAGGACATGTATGTGATTGATGAGGAGTAGGGAAGACAGCTGAAATGTTTTGGCTCAAAATGTTCTTTCTCTTGCATATTCCCTCCCCTTACTTGCCCTGTATAAACTGTATCCTGTCCTGAGGCTTACAGGGCAGTTTGTTCCTTACCCACCTGTGGATGCCAGGCTCTTCCCCCTTGATCCATGATGCCTCTCAGCCCCCTCACTTCCCACGCTGTCTACAAGCAAATGGGAGTCAGGTCCTGCTCTGCCAGGTTGCATGACACACAGGCAGATTTTTTCCATCTCTCTGACCAGATAATTGTGCCAAGACACCGAAAACAACAAATCTGGCTTCATTAGGACTCACAACAAGTCCTGCTGACCTACATACCATGTTCAAAGTCAACCACCAACCACTGGTTTCACAGCTTTGAAAGGGACCATGGACATTCAGAAACACTGGGCTTATGATGGATAAATCAGTCTCCTAACTCACTCACTTGCACCCCAGCCCTCAGTTGTCCTGAAGTACCTGCTCAGGTCGTATGGCCTCTCAAGGCATCACACTCCTGCCTTGTCCTGAAAAGCTCAGAAACTGTCTTTGGATGCTGGCTGGAGGAGAAACGGCAGTTACACTGAGGAGGATTGGGACTTTACGTCCATCTTCCTTCATCCCACCCCCTTCCCCTTTCTTTTCTCACCCAGACTCAGGGCCCCATGGGAGAAGGGGCAGGGTTTTCCGCCCAGTGCCGCTGTGGGCCACCACCTACTTGGTGAGGGGTTTCCACCTTTCACAGTACTCACAGTGAGATTTTACACAGTATGGGGAAGCTCAGAGTAAACTTACTGTGTAAAACTTACAACAAAGTATATTTAACAGACTGCAGAGTCATTTTCAAAGAGGATTGTTTGCTGGAAATTTTTAGAATTTGCAGACAAAAGCAGCGTCTCTGTTGAACTCCTAAGACTCTCTGACATGACAATACCTGAAGGTTTCTAAATTCACAGCTCTTTTCCCTGCGAGCTATTTGCTCAGCTTTCCTAATAATACCCTGCCTGCCTGGCACCTTGCCAGTTCTGTCTCGGGCAATATGCAAGCTAAACATTTTTTGACTGATTTCAATATTTTTCTTATGAGCAACTAGACAGTATTTTATCTAGTGAGTATTACTGATTGCTATAATCTAAGCCCACAGTAAGTGCCCGTAAAGGTAATATTATTAGAATTGACACTCAAGGTGAAAAGCATAGCAATTAACTGGGGCTTGGAGAACAACAACCCATTCTGTAACATGCTGCAGACTTATTCTATTTATATTTCTCCTTCTTCTTTCAAAAATATTGCACCTGTTACTCCATTGATCAGTTAGGAAGCCTACCTTAAATGTAGGTTACACTGAAATTCTCAAGGGAAAAAGTTAAACCACCTGCTTAATAAAATTACCTTTTGTGTGTGAAGTTGTTCCATCCCTAGGTGATTTCTAGGCAAAGAAAATCACTATACACCCTGCACTTTCATTTTGCAGTTGAATAACAAACAAATGACCCAGTGCTTCTTGCATGGTGCACTGTTTTTTACATCTGTTTTCCTTGCTTTTGTGTCATGCCTCTGTTTAGCTTTATTGACAAAACAATCTGTGCCTAATGTTTAAACAACATCTGTAAAATGTATTATTAAATTATGTTGGAAGAAAAAGCAGAGCAATTCTATGAAACCCTATGACCCCCTATTGATTTTTAGATCGCAGAAGTTGAAAGGATAATTTGTGAATGTTTTAACATTTACATCTACACAGGTACCTATATTTATAGAATCTTTGATTACTTATAAAAGTATTTGCTACAGTATTACCATAACTCAGAAAGAAACCTGACCTTTACAGTTGAATCTGTTTATTAAAAGGGGAGATCCTATTTTTTAAAAAATAAGTTTACATTTTTACCTGCCAGTGGCATAAATCTCTAAGGATAACATACTTCCCCTCCCCCCCCCCCCCCCCCCGGTAATAAATGGGAAGTGATGCCTGAATGCTTTGCAGTTTTGAAGGCAATAAATGAAGTAACTAGGAAAATCTGGTATATGTACTAAATCTGAGAACTACAGAGCTGTGATAGTTCTGTAAAGTGTCACCTCAGATGTTAGGATGCTTCCTGGAATTTTATGCACCCAACTGACATAGAGTGATTTTTCTTTCTGCATACACACTGTATTTCACATACACTATATATTTTGCACCTAAAATCCATATTGCCTTCTCAGAGCATAAAGAAATAATCATTTAACATTAGGCCTTAATGGGAAAGTGTTTAGATGAATAGTAGTAAACAAAGACACTGTCAAATTTATTCAATACACCCTAGGCTAGAACTCTGCTGAGGCAGAGTATGTCTGAGGCATCGGGCAAGTAAGATACAACCACCGGCCCAGGTCTGCATCATATGGAATCCCCAGGTCTGCAACACTGCTGTGAAGACACAGAAGGGAGTCTTTATCTGGCCATTCTATGCTCATATTTCCAAATTAAGAAATAAAGTTGGTATATTCGGGAGAAAAAAGAACCAAGTATTGATTAACCTTGTGTGTGTGTGTGTGTGTGTGTGTGTGTGTTTTCTTTAAAGTTCTGCCTAAATAATTAAAGACCTAAATGACCACCTCAGAATTCAAGAAGTTTCTGTTTAAATGACTAAAATGCTCGACATATTACTAATATGTTTTCACAGAAGTAATTTTCACAACCACCACAACAATGAAAAAACAGAATGCAAAAGCTCCAAATGCTATTATTTCTCATTTTTGGATCAAATCATAACTGGGAGTGAGAAAGCAAAGAGAGAAGAATACATGAGTCAATGGCACGTATTATATTTCAAAAATTACTAAGCTTTTAAGTCTAAGTCTATCACGGCATGCTAGATTGAAATGTTTAGGCAATTAGTTATGGAAGTCAATTTTTTAAAAAACACAGTTGCCTCAGATACTTAGATAATGAAGGTAAAAATATTTTCACCCAAATTATTTGCATAATTGCCTCAATTCTCAAAAAATTTGTTGGCGTAGACTTGTCCTACAATGTCTCATCTGATAAATTTCACATTCCATCCCTGGGCCCAGTTCCTATAAGCAAAATAGCAACCGTTTTAAGATCCCTCCTCTCTGTCTTCATTCTGACAAGTAGATCAACTATAAGAGTGACAATGGTTGTTTCTTGTAATCCAAATTTTCTTTTAATTAATCGAATCTGTCTTGTTGTTTTCCATTTACATTCTCCCTATTGTCTCCCCTCCCCCCAGATTCCATCTGCTTTGGCCTTAGCCAAGGCAGGTAGTTTGTATCACTTGTGGCAATTAGAGAAGATCAGTTCAGCAATGGAATGAAAGAGCCATTACAATACACCAAACTTTTCTCATCTCATTTTTCAATCAAAACTGAACTGAAAGCTGCATCGGCCAGGGTTTCTATGACAAGCTAACAACTAGACACGAGTTTCTATTTTTCACTTTCATATTGTGCGCTTCGATACATTATGTTGCTGCCAATAATTATGACTGATCTACACCCAACCTGCCCTTCAGCATTTTATTAAATCTCTCCAGCAGTGACTCATAGTTCGTACAAAATGTACATGTGTGTTAACAAGTTTTAAGAAACCCAAGAAGGAAGACACACATTTTTAAATGTTGTGGCTAAATGAAGTGAAGGGGAAATGTTAAAATACTAATGACGATTTTCTTTTAATTATGATTTCTAGAAGGAAGTAACTTGGGCTTGATATCCAACACAGGAAAAATGTTTACAGGCTCTCAAAAAAGCTCTGTGTAATTTTTTATTATGAGAAAGGAAAATGAAAACCCTTTAGTGGTTATGCTGTTGCTAGTCTGCAAGTATACCATAGTTTAAGATGCTCTGACATCTTTGGTTTTCATCCAGCATCATCTAGGTTTCCCCATTCTTCCAACCTATTTCCTACTCAAAGCCTATAAACAAAAAAATAAATCTATTATCAGTTCCTCAAAAGCTGAAGGCTTGGATGATAATTAATAAACCATTAGAAACTCAAAGCAAACACAGGAATGTCATTATTCATCAAACTTAGGCGAAACAATCTCTCTTAAAACTTTTACTTACTTGAGGGGAATTCTCTACCACCTAGCTGTTAGAATTGAGACAGTTGCCAAATGCAAAACAATGAAGTACAAGCAAAAGTCACTTCTAACTCCACACAGAAGTAGAGAGAACACAGGCACAGTACACAGTGCCAGCTGAGGTCAGAATCGTGTTTACATTGCGCGTAACTAAAAGTGATCTGTATGTTCGTACCTGGGCAGAACTGAGTTATCAGTGTGAAGTTTATAGTAGGTCTGCACATACTCTGGAAAGTAGTTTAACTTTTTTAAGGTCCCTCTTTTCCTCTTCTAATTGCAAAACCGAGGAAGTTGCTTTATGACCACTGTATAGAACCTAGGACAATGACAATTGCATACTGTCTGGTGTCACAGGAATGCCTGCCTGCCTGTGCATCCACAGGAAATAGCCCTTAAGTTGGTCCACCTGTGGAAAGCAAGTTGTATTGGAATTTGTTCACCAGTAACAATGTTTACGGAGGGAGTTTGCTAGCAACACTGAAGAGGAAGAGAGATGCCGTGTGTGATAGATCACCTGAGTGGCAGCGCTTTCGCCTTCCTTGATTAGAGTTCGCCCTGCCACTCCTTGGCCCTCGGATGGGAACATTTCCCAGGGAAATACATTTGTACAGCCTCCATTGTATTAAAATTACATCATCAGTTTAACCTCGAAAATATATTTGAATTCAGACGTGCATGCAAAATGGATGGTCTATCCTATAACACTGTCCAGGATGATCTGAAGACCAAGTTCAAATATATAGTATCAACAGTCTTGAAAATGAAGATACAATAGCAGGTACAAGGCAAACAAAAAAATCTCCGCAGTGACACCCTCGTAGCAACACATTTAGGTATAGTATGGCTTCCATTGGCTCCCTACCCACTTGGCTAAAGGGCTGCAAAAATTGATCTCCCAAGGCTGCGGTAAGGTCATAGAAATTGATAACCCTTACAAGCAATGCTTATGTGAGTCTGTCTGCTTCTTGCAGATAGTGCACTTTGTAAATTAATCCTCCAAAGGCAAATATATTGTAAGTAGCTTGTTATCTCTAAAATACTAAATTGAAGAATACATGGGATTATATTGACAGAAATTACATTTTCTGTAATGGGGTTTAATATATCTGGAATCTCTCCCAAAGGCTCCCGGGCTCTCTAACAGAGAAGGGTCTGTTAATGTAGGTGCAATGGACATCAAGAACAAATTTATTCACCAAAATGGATTAGGCCATGTAAGCAGAGATTCTGTAATATTAATCTTTGACACTTACTGAACAGAAAGAAATACTTCTGTCTGCAAACTGGCACCCCCAGTTCTCCCCTTTCCCCAACCAGGCTGTGGGCCTTTTCTGGATTTTACTTCAAAGAGGATAAGGTTTCCCCATCATAAACACTAATCTAAAAATATTAGGACAATTAATTAGATACACTTAGTTTGAGAGGATATTGGATTTCGATACCCTTCAAATATGACACTAGCTCTGGGTGATTATATGAACCTGGCTTTCAGCACACTCACAAAGGGTAATAAATCATACTTTCCCAAAGCCTTGTTGCCACACCACAGTACATTGTCAGAATATTGTTGGCTAGTACTTGGTACGTAATCTCAGCTTCCCCCCAAATCAGGAATTCACACATTTACTTAGAAATAGTATTGAACAGCCCTGAAACACATTGGGTTTTGAACAGCTTCAAAGGGGAAACATAAATAATTTCTCTTTTTCCATGGACAGAGGATAGGAGGAAAGGGGACACTATCCTCAAAAGCTCAGCCCTAACAAAATAACTGCAGTTAACTATTCACTGAATTTAAAACCTGACTGATATGTGATGGTGGATTTTCTTGTTCCACAGAAACTAGGACGATGCCACTCCTTCTATTGATTATCCTAAAATGAGAAAAGCCATTTATGGAGCCACAGTGTATGCGAATTAAATACTTAACTTACATTATGCCTAAAACTCATCAATTTATAAAGGCAATGGAATGCAATGCAATGTTGGTTTTTTGGCTTGTTTTGTTTCTTTTTGGATTTTTGGGTTTTTTTTTTTTTTTTTCTATGCCAGCCAGTGCTCTCACCTATCAGTCAACCATTTATTTTCACTTTTCCATCAAGGAGCCACCAGAGAAAACAGCAACAACTGGGTGTGTCTTGTTAATGCAAAACATGAGCTGCAGGTTGCCCAAAGCCAGATTACTTACCAATTGTTCACTTGAAGGATGGTGAGTCCCGTGTCTTGTGCCAACTGCTTTTTCTGTTCTTCAGAAGGGTAAGGGTGCTGCAAGAGAACAACAACAACAAAAAAGATAGATGTGTGCACATATACCCCGGGCAGATAGTGTAGTGCGTATCACATGTCAGGTGCGATGCTAGGTGCTAGGGATTCAATAAGAAACACATACGCTCTGTAAAAATAGTATGTGTATATCAGGCAATATTTAGGCTATTTTGTCAATAGCCTCAGTGTCTAGTGAAGATACAGTCTATAATTAAAGGTAAAAATGCTGAGGTGTGTCACTCTTATTAATGGAATACTACATCATCTAATTAATGGCAGTAAAAGACAAGCCAATTACAAAGATTAGTGAAGTGTATAAATAGCTACTTAGGATACTTGCAGAACCTTGATACTGAGTTTATCCTTTAAAGGTTTATTTGTCGCAAACACAGAAAGTTTAGAATGATCTTCACTGTATAAGATTAAAATAAGGAGAAGCCCTTTTTGATGATATAAAATCCTATCATCTTGATGTAATATATTCATAGAACCACAGACTTCTAAAGCTGAACCATTTGGACCAACCGTCTCAGCTGAGGTCCCCAGTAGTTAAGCACTTTGTCAGCATGACATTTTCCCTCCAAAACACCATATTGCCAGATGCAAATATCAAAATTAGAGTGGGTGGATATTTTTGAACCACTAATCATTGCAGCTCTTCTGAAAAGCAAACAAAGGACATTCAACCAAAGTTGGTTTCCATATCTGAATGTCAACATATGCTGGGATTCTGAACACAGGCCAATACAAGGTCAAAGACCAGCATATTTTGCATGCTAAGAACAAGCCCAGCCATGTTCCTCATGAGTTAGAGTGGATAAAAAAGTATTACAGGATTAGATAATAAAATGAAACTCATACCCTCTTGAAAGAATGTTTGGAATTCTACTGAAATTAGTTTTGGCACAAATACTTTTTGTTCAGTAATGAACTATATCTAAATCTGAAATATACATTTCTAAAGCCTGGGACCTGGTATCCATCTATGGACACACTGACTAGCTTGAAACTACTGCATCCCGATAAATTCTCCCCAGATAAAAATTGTTCTAATAGTCAACCCTCTATTCTCTTATGAATGAGAAAGGGCACCCTCAACTCTCAATTTAACTATCTCTACCATTGGAAACTAAATTCTGGTCTATTGAATGTTAATTAACATAGGTTTTAATCTCATTAATAATGTCTGATTAGATGCTAAGAAGGCTTGTTAATGACCACTTTAATGCTATTATAGGTAAGTTTAAATATGTTCTATATCTGTACACGTGGGATTCGTTTGTGGAGAGCAGAGATGTAGCAATTTTTCCCATAAGCATTGTCTTTGATTGTCACTTAATCAATAAATACACAATTAGAATAAGGCTTTGCTTTCATGGAATATAGTGCCTTTCTCTAAAGAGCTCCAAGTATATTACAGGCAGGATGGTAATTAATCCCCATTATATCCCTTTGAGGGACATAAATGGAATCTATGGTCCCTCCTGTCTTACAGGTGAGGAAACTGGCCAGGGAAAGGCATGGTCAGCAGCCACATGACTCAGTGATATTTCCTGCTTCCCTTCCAGCGTCTAAGCCTTCCCATGACTGAGGGATGTGGCAAATGCCTTTTGTAATCTTCATTCTTATGCCCTCCCCAAAGCTTTCAGACTGCTTACCATGTAAGCACACACCACCCAGCCCTGCCCACCTCTCAGACTCTGTGGCCTTTTCTTCGCCCCTGCTCCACCCCTCTGTCTGACCACACAGTCCTCCTTTCTGTTCTTCCAACACACCAACCTTGTCCCTACCCTTCAGTCACCTGCTCCAGTGTCACTTTCTCATCTCAGCTCAAAGGCCAAGCCTTACCCACCCAGAGTCCACCAGCCCACCTTACTGCCCTCACATCGATCTTTTCCTTTTCTCCCTAACAGCAGAGCCTCACTCTCTGAAACACCTGTTCTGGTGATTTGTTTCCTTTCGGTGTGCCTCTTCTCACCCCTGGAGAAACTCCAAAGTCCATGACTTTCTCATTCACCATCCTCAAAGCCCAGCCTAGCGCATAACAGGAAATCAGTAAATATCTGAGAAACAAGAAGGAGGCTATGTCTTGCCATGATACACAGATACTGTCCACTCAGATGCAACATCAAAATGTATAATAAAACTTTTTTTCAACAGCCCACAGGAGGTGTACGCAATCCAACTTGAGATCCACGACGCTACTTTCCTGACTTCGTTCCTAACAGTGATATCAACCCACTCTTTTCAAATAACAGTATATAAATTTCAAAATAGGCTAAGATCATAGGTGACAATCACCCTACACAACATAATGCCAGTAATCACAGGCAAAATCTCATGACTGGATACTGAGTTAAAGGAATCCTCTACCCTAAGATTTAAAATATGGCTCCTGTGGCATAAAAGTTTGCCGCACAATACAAACCGTATGAACCTCTTATCCAGTGAATAGACACTAATTTAAGGTTTGATATATAGAATTTCTATGTCTACATTAGTTGAGGAACTGTTATAGGCACACATGACCCTGTGGAGTGTATAAATTTATGCTGCCGCTCACTAACTACGAGATTTTAAACAAGGGACAACTTTTCTAATCTTCAATTTTGTCTTCTGCAGTTTAAAGACCCATAACAGTTAAAAGTTACCCAGGCTGGCAATTCTTACAGATTATAAGCCTGATTGTGAAATATGCAAATTTTAGCATCCAGCTGTTGGCACTATTTGCCATCTAAAAGTATAGACCCATGTACACAAGTCATTTCCAATCTATAACATCTTCTGTAATTTGCTTACAGTTGTTCAGGTCCCGTGGAAATCTCTTCCAGCGACTTTCAGTAGAATTAATAAATATGTCAACAATCTCTATTCACTGTAGCTGGATGGCAATACCTTTTGCCCTGCCTCGTTAGTTGTGACTTAATATTATGACCAGAACTGGATAAAAGTTAATATTTATGCCATTTACCTTTAGTTACTTTGAAAATTGAGAATTGTCACAGTCATTTATTTGTGCTGTGTTTTCAAGAGTATTTTTGCATGCCTGTTTGTGAGTAAGTTTTACAACCATTCTTACAAAGCAAATGGAACTCACATTTTATTTATGCAGGTGGTGTCAGGAAAATTCTCTCTGGATCATTAAAATTACCTGAATCATTACAGCTTCAAAGAGCAATCGATGGCCCTCAAAATTTCAGCACAAATTTAGGTTGTTTCTTCACATCATGCAGTTTCTGATTTCATAATTTAAATATCATGAAACGAGAAAGTTCTTTTTTTCCTCTGTCACTTTTCATGTGATCTGATTTTAAGTAATTGGAACAAACTGTGTCTAATTTCATGCAGCATAATTGCTAGGCAGCCTCAAGCTATGGAGACCCAGCACTCCATCTCCATTAAACAATTTTCAGTCATTCAGGATATATTTTTTTTAAATAGAAGTGAATGAGCCTGGATGAAATTAAATGCCACAATAATCTGGTCATTGTTAAGGGGGAAAAAAGGTGTCAACAAAATTCCTTAAACCCTTGTCTATGGTAGGGAGATTGAATTTTTTTCTTTTTTTCATAGTTCCTCGACTGGGTGTCCCACAAACTTTTAATTCCCTGAAGAAAAAAAATCCATAATTGCTAGAATCACATGAAAGCCATGACTTCAGGTAGCTAATCCACAGTCAGCCAAAAATTCACAAAGGAGTAAGCTTTTAACTGAAACCCAGTATCTTTAAATATCTTAAATCCTATGCATCTTTCTTACATAAGCTTTTTGTGGACAGTATGAGTTATTCCTTTGTAGACTTGAAAAAAAATGACTTGACAAAAACCCAACATGCCAGGAGCAAGGCTCCTGTAAAAACATTCAAAATCCTGTTGTGTTATGCCCACAGGATCGTAAGATGGGCAAAGGTAGACATCAGTTTACAAAAGAGATAAAGAGGAGGACATTCTAGGAAGAAAATGGGAAATTCATTCCAAACCATTGCAACCAAGGGCCTAGGTCACCCCTTGCCTTTCTCCTGAACACCTTTGCTATTAACGGCAAGGACACTAGTTTAAGAAAGATCAGTAGGTTCTTGTGAAGGGAAGATGGGTTGCACTTGGCCAGACACACCAATCAACCTAATCACTTTGGGATATCAAAGCAAATTTGACCACAGTCCAATAGGTAGTGACAGGAGACCTTTCCTTTGTTGTGTACATTAGCCTCATGCCATTATCTCTTAAAAGCTTAATTATTTGCAAACAATTGATCAAGATGGGAATTTGAGAAAGGATATGCAAGGGCCACTGGGAGAACTGCAACGCATTAAGAGAGCAAACAAAATTACCTTTAGATCTTACAATAAGAATTAACGATTGAGACGGGAGAGCGAGGCAGGGCAGTAGCTACAAGGGTTCCTTCTCGAGTGTTTCCCATTTGATCTGCATTAACACCTCAGGAATGAGTGAAAGCCATAAAAGAGTGATTATGTAAGGGTGAAGCTGACCCTCCCTTCCAGCATGAAACCTGCACACGTGTATTGGGCTGGCTTCGCGGGGGAGAGAAGAGGTGCTGGACTCAGTGGGAAAAGACGTGGCTTGGGGGTAGTGGGGGACAACTCACAAAATGATCATCCTTATTTCAGCAATCAACGCCCTGACTTCTCTCCAGGGTAAGTCTCTTGCTGACATAGAACCCGTGTGTCACTCTTCCTGTGTTTCTGGATCTGAAGTGCGACTTCTGATGATGACCTAGTATAGCAGTGATTGCTTAATAACCCCATCAAAGAATGAAGTGATCCCTGGAGTATGTGTCCTGTGTCATAGAAATGGTTAAAGAATGTCTGACGAAAATCTAAAAATAGCTTACATAAAAGTGAAGTCTGAACTGTCATTTTATCAGCCCCAAAGAATAGAAAGCGACAGAAAGAAAATGGCAACATGCTAAAAAGAAAGTTACGTCTGCACAACTCCAATTTTGTTTCTTGAGGTTGGGATGGGAGGGGGGTTCTGACACTGGTTATCTGGTATTTACGAGCTTACAGAACGTTGGAAGAAAACTTATTTACTTAAACAATCAAGCAGACCGTTTCAGATGAGTATCGATGGCAAAAGAAAAAACTCTTCAGTACACAGATGGAAAATGTCCAGTCTTATATCTTAACGATATCCTTGACCAAATGTACTCCTTTCATCAAATTTTCCACCCTTGACTGCAAATGTGGATGCCAAGACAGTGATGAACTTTATCTTATCTACCCTGGTAACCAAGTTTCAATAACGTTCCCTCCCTGCCTGCCTTGCCCACTCTAACAGCACATTGTAATGGCAGCAGAAAATTTGAAAATAATCCTGTACAGAGCTCACTGGTGAGATAATGGAAGGCTACGCTGCCCCTTCTCAAACCTCAGATTAGTAATTTCTTGTGACACAGAACTGCCTCTATCCCGAAACTGCAAAACAGCTATAACAAAGCAATAGAGGTGGAAGCAATTTTCAAGCAAAATGTTACATGCTATACTTTAAAAGGTATGGGAATAGGTACCGTGGGAGCTGATCTAACAGGAGGAATTATGGCAACTGTCCAATATATCCCTTATCAAGGCAATGTTCTGTTGCTTGGCTGAATATGTTGGAAGAACAATTTCGGAACTTCTTTTATCCTTCTTCCTCCAGCCCTTTGCCTCCTCCACAGCTAAGTTTAATGCATTAATATAAGTTGACCTTGAGCTAAACTCTGGTATGTGATGGAGAGATACTCCCTTTAAAGAAAAAAAAAAAAAATCCACCCTATGGCTTTTAACCATTAGATCTCCGTGTTCTTTTAAAACTTCTACTGAGTTTTTGACACTAAGGGAATATTGTGGTTCTAAATTAAAATAACTAGCTATATCTTTGACCTCTCAGGAGATAAGGAGAAACTTGCTAACCGAATGTATTTATATTTGTTTAATATAATTTTTTGCCTGTAAAAACTTCTCCCACTTTACATAAACTTGCAGCCATTTTCCCCTTATGCATTGACTATGAATAGCTTACACTGTGACAATTACATTGATCCAGGATACTTTTTTCCTTTAAAAAAATCCATAATGCTTCCCTATTGTCTTTCAGCTTTATGAATTAGTTTTACTGTTTCAGTGAATGCTTTTTTGTCTTTTGACTGCACATTATCAAAGAGACACTTTGTGCCTCCCATTTGCATTACAAAAGCAGGGCAGCGTGCAGTGGAAGAACACAGCCTCTGCATGCATAGCAGTTGAGTCCTGCATGCTAGCTCGGGCTGGAATCAAAAGAAGAGGTGCTGGCAGGACTGGCGAAGAAGCCAAGAACGTTTGGAGCATCATCAGGGAAGTCGCAGGACTTCGACCTGCTTTTTAATTCTCCACCAGCACTCCTAGATTGCCTGGTTCTCGGATTAAATGTGCTCCATCGATTCCCAGCACTTGCTTTCTCTGAAGCCTAGTCAAGCCATTTTCCAGACAACCCCTCCGATTTCTCGTCTATCCAGCAGCAGTTATATGAAGTTGCTGGTGGAGTTATGCAAGTAGGGAAGTCAGGTAGGGATTTCTAAACTTGATCTTATCCCATGAAAATGACAGAAGTGTGGAAGGAAAAGTTGAACACCGGGTAATATTTCATAGCAGTCTTTACTTTTGCACTAATGAGACGATCTTTTATGATTCACAGCAGTGACACCATTGTTTCACAGTCCGTTGCAAGGGGCCAAGACTACAATACCTTGCTTGTCTCATCTCTCTGACCCTTTAATTTCTTATAAATATAAAATAAAAACACTAAACAAAAAAGACAAATACCAAAAAAAAAAAAGACAAATACTTATATTAAGGGATTTCACAGTCTTTCACATTGGACATTTTCTTTAAGTTGCTTGCAATTCTATAATAATGACAATGTTTTAGATCTATTCTTTATTAGCTATGTATGTGTTACAGGAGTCTTTTTAAGTGTATGCATTAAAGCATAAAATTTAGACTGTAAATTAGCAATTACTTATACCCTCCTCCTAAAAGTATTAAAATTCATGAAGAGTGCTAAAATTATTTTGAACAGTTATGATTATTAATGAACTCCCTGAATATTGATTCTCTTAGTAGAAGACCATGGCTATAAAAGGAAACATGAAAAGGCCAATAAGAAAAACAGAGTGGGAGCTGTAGGGGCCTGGGGGTGGGGATGGAGGGGAAAAGTCATGCTTCACTTTTGTGACCTCTTCAAATCATTTTAAATCACAGCTCATTTGAACTCTTACTGTTTGTCAGTCAGACAAACACATTACATGGATTATCTCATGTACTCCTGGTGGCCCCTATGAGTAGGGACTATGCTTAGCTCCATTTCACAGATGAGGAAGCTGAGGCCCGGCTAGGTCAAAAAACATGCACGACAGCTCTCAGCCACTTAGTCCTGGGGCCAGGTCTTCCCTCCCCTGAGTTTCTGCACTTGGCTGTGCTCCCACAGATGTTTCTTTCCCAATCTCCATTCCCCTTTTTAAGCTACATTAAAACACACACACACACACACACACACACACTCACACACACACACACACACATCTTATAATGGAGCATGAACCAAGTTCTTAGCTGTGGTGAGCAGTGACTGAATGTTTCTCTGGATTTTAACAGCCATGATCTGGGAGAGTGTTGCTGTTCTCCTTGCCACAACCCCCATTCCGCATCCCCATTGCTTCTGCCTTGGAGGCAAACATCAAGGGGCAGAGTTGGAGCCATGGGTGAAAGGTAATTCCCCAGAACCTTCCCCCACATTTTCTCTCCATCAGCATCTGTCCACAGCACCCATCCAAAGGGACTTTATTAATAGTAGCTTAGTAGTATTAGTTAAAAGTAGTTGTAGTAATGGTTACATGAATTAAGGAGTGAGGATGTATCAGGCGTTGTTCCAAATGTTTTACATGTATTAAGGCATGTAATCTCACAAAACCTTATGAGGTAGGCGCAACTATTACATTCATTTTACAGATGAGGAGACTTGGACACAGAATGGACCAATAACTTTCTCAAGTTCACACAGCTGGTAAGCCATAGAGCTGGGATTTGAAACTTGGTGGATTTGAAAACTCGCTTCCGAACTATTTTGTATTTAAAATGATGGGTGGAGCCATCCCACTCACCCCTCATGGGTTAATCATGAATATATATGATGATTCCTACTCATTTTATGTGTAAGCTATTCTTTTAAGTGTGTCTTTTACTTCTATGACTCGGTTCTAGATTTTGCTATGAGACACAAAACTCAATGGAACTAATACATCTCTCACTGTATTTGTACTTGTAACATTGCTTATAAATACAGGAATAAGGGTGGTCATATGTGAGAATGCTCTTAAGGGTCATAGAAACAAATGCCTACTATTCCAGACAACTACACTACAATATCCGTTAAACTGTCTGCTTTGAAGTAAATTATTGTGTCGGTTTGGAAGTTTGTGGGGTCTTTTGCCAATTAGTTTCATTTCTTATTTGATTCTTAATCGAGTACGAGTAAAATTACATTTGGAACCATTGCATTTCAGTAGATTACTAATAAAAACACACAAATGCTATTCTCACTCACAGT
The DNA here is from genome assembly GCF_022837055.1 of Prionailurus viverrinus. Taxonomy (NCBI): domain Eukaryota; kingdom Metazoa; phylum Chordata; class Mammalia; order Carnivora; family Felidae; genus Prionailurus; species Prionailurus viverrinus. The sequence goes on along the minus strand of NC_062563.1, from coordinate 84,521,797 downwards.
GCAACTAGCCTTGTTCTGTGTGCGCAATATATATTTGTTGTATGAGTGAATGAGTGCTATTGGAGTTAGGGATACCCCAAATGCCTCAACTAGCACTTATAAGTAGATGGCTTCAGGTAAACATCGGAAAACTAACAGCCTTATTTCCACAAATATGCATCCTTCTCACTCAGCTCTACAAATCTCAAACCAGTACAGGTTTTATTTACTTTATTTAACTGACATTTACATAACACTTACTCTGTGCCAGGCAATGTTCTCAGTGCTTTACAAGTAGTCACTCATCTAATCCATATAACAAGCCGATGAAATGTTTTTCCTTTATGTTGCAGATGAGGAAACTGAGGCATGGAGTCTGTTACTTGTAATTTGGATGGAACCCTAAGCAGTCTAGTTCAGTAGCCCAGGCTCCTAATTATTGTGTTATCTTATTAGTCTTTCTTAGCTATAATTTCCCTCAAAGTTTCTCCAGAATCCACTCTATGCTGTTGTCAGGCTTATTTGTTACAAAAGTTCCCTTCCCACTCTCCAACTGCAATGCAATGAAATTCAAGTTCTCCATCCTCTGGGAGCTCAGCACAGGACTGAAAAAAGGATAAAGGAGATTGTTTCCCCCGAGAACTACACAATAACAGATAAAACAAAACTGTGACACACCATACTGGGCCACTTTTCTGGGAGGAAAAAAAAAAAGTTCAGGACCCATTTACACAATAAACTCTGAAAAAGTGAGGATCTTTTCCAATGTACACACAGTTCATCTCTACTATTTCAGAGAGCATACCAGCTAAGAAGAGATTTATCCCCAACCTGGAGAACACTTTTCCACTTTAAGGAAAAAGAAAAGAAGAGAAAAGAAAAGAGAAAAGAAAAGCAAGGAAAGGAAAGGAAAAGAAAAAAGAGAAAAGAAAGGAAAAGAAAAGAAAAAAGAAAAGAAAAGAAGAGAAAAGAAAAGAAGAGAAAAGAAAAGAAAAGAAAAGAAAAGAAAAGAAAAGAAAAGAAAAGAAAAGTAAGTGTTTTGAAACCATTAAGAGAAAAGAAAAGGAAGATGAAACACAATGATACCATTTTGGAACGAGTCTGTTAACAGTGATTATAATTTGCTTTTACAGATGCCCTGTCCAGCATTAAGTATTCAGAAAAAATCCTTGTATGAAGAATAAAATATCCATAAGGTAGAAGCAAAACTGGTATATCTGGTGAGAAGATTTTTGAGAGAGAGAGCACTAGAGATAGGGAGAGACCAATGAAGATTCCGTGCTGCTCCCCATATGACTAAAGACCCCTGGAACTGGTACTCATTCTCTAGTGCTAATTTTCCCACTTAAATGACAGTGATGGTGTAGCCTCATCTCATTAGAGATCATTGTCCCCAGTAGACAGTTGTGTTTATGGGGGACTCTGGCTGTTCCACACCTGCTGATCAGGTTGCTATGTGATCATGGCTGCATACAAACAGCAGACTCGAGCTTGCTGGGCTGGGACTGATGAGCCCCGGCTAATTCAGGGGTGATTATGTAGTTTACTGGACCACTAAACCTCTTTAAGCTTGTAATTACTGCCTATTTGAGTAAAGAACATTCAAAAGCAATTCACTGCATCATGCCTGCCACAGCTGGAAGCAGGCTGCCAGCAGTCTGTGGGGACATTAAAATCTACAGGGACGTGGATTGAAGCCCAGCTAGCAGACACTGTCAGCAGCACCGCAGCCAAGTACGTGCACATTCCCGCTCACCTCTCCTGACCAAGCTTACCATTAAAGGTGCAATGAAAACTATAGAACAGCCATAAAGATGACAAATAATGGAATCTAATGGTACAAACTACATTTTAATGATTCCCCCCCCCCACTTTTGTAAAGCTAAAATTTAAAAAGTCTTTTCAAATGTCAAAGAGAGAGAGGGAGGGAGAGAGAGAAAGAGAGAGAGAGCACATGTGCTTTAAATAATACCCGCTGCTGAGATTTACTGTATACTTGCTACAAGTTCCATCCAAAACAAAAAACAAAAAAAAACTACCAGCTTGAAAACAAAATACCCACCTTTTATGCTTTCTAAAAGAACCGAGATGTATAGTCATTTTAGATCTCTTCCACCCACTTAGCTGCTGTGTTTATAACCTTAGCCGGGAAAATATTGTTTAGCTAGTTGATTGACATTTTCTAAAATCACATGTGTAATTTGTGCTGTTAATGAATTAAAATGCCGTTCAGACACCTGAGTGAAATCTACTTTCAAGAGTCAGAGAGGATTCAAGAAAAAAATATATCAGTATTTGTCAATGTTCTCATTTTCTTTTGCTGTCACCTTAACAACTGCAGTCCTTTTGTATAACAAAAGTGTAAAACATGCTTTGCATTGCTGCCGGTATAATTATTACTTGTCTCTAAGTAACAAAAAAAAGACTGGAACTTAATGAAGGGGGATTAAGTTAATTTCTTTTTTAGCTAACAGTTTCCTGTCTCTTAAAATGTAGACCTTGGTGAATATAATGTTCAGGGAAGGAAAATTAAGCTTTTTATTTCACGAAAATCTCCACTTTGGAATATTGATATTAAAATATTAAGATGATGTTTATTCTTTAAAAGTATGTAAATTTGGTATTAAATAAAGCCACAGAAATCCTCTCTGACTACTCCATCCGAAGTCCACAGATCCAGGGGGTTTATGTGTTATCTAGACATCATTCCTATTAATATTCATTAGGTGGGTCTGCTTGCATTTTTATAAGCTGTGAGAGAGGCAAAAGAAACAATCAGAATTCTTTAACACACAGGCATTATCAATTCAACATATGCCAAATAGCAGAGCACCCAGATCTGAAGTTAAGATTCAAATGCAATTTACCTTTACTAAGCTAATTTTCATGAGAACTCTTTTCCCTTCACCTATTGTAGTCTAAGCTATTTAATTACCTCTATTCTCTGTAACATACACTTCAATTTTTAATTTAAGAGATTATTCAGCACTATACTTTATCTTGGTTAACAACAAAACCCTTATCTTGCAATCAAACTGAAGAGAATTTCCCCTTAAGAAAAAAAAAAAACAACTAAAAACTTTAAATTGTTTTAGTAATAAGATTACCTTTATCTTTATGAACCTTCTTAAGCAAACCCTTTTTAACTTCCCAAAGCATTTGCTGATGTGAATTCCCTGTCTGTCTCCACAGTAGATTATAGAAGAGGGAGGAATCTTAGTCAAAATTTGGGCAGGTCCCAGTATTTGTCGCAGTAACTATGCTTGCTCAGTTGTCCAATCTAACTGGGCAGGGAAATGCTGGCACACTGAGGGCGTGTTTCGGTGAGGGAGGAGGGGCTCACACATCTCACAGATGTTCATGGAACATCTTAGGTCAGTGGGAGAAAGAGCTGGACCTGTCATTGGCAAGATTACAAGACAAAATTGGCAGAAATAAAGGTATTCAATGGAAGTTAACTCGAAGGCCAGTTTGGGGTTTTTATTCTTTTTTTTTAGGATTTGGAGTTTGGGTGGTCCCTTATATCCCTTATGTTTGTACAACACTTTACATTTTCAAAGAGCTTTTATTATATTTTATCAGATTTGAGCCTTGCAATTACTGGGAAAGGTTGGAAGGACAGATAATGTTGCCTCCATGCTATGTGAGAAAAAACAAAACTCAGAGTGGACACATGGCAGGTGACGTGGCCAGGAAGTTGTGGCTCTTGGACCAGGAGCCCGGGCCTCCAATATTTCAATCTAGTTGTCTTTACACTCTACTGAAGCTCAGAGTTTACCTTGTTAATGATAAAATAGAAAGCTGCAACCACATCTGTCAGAAACCTACTGTGAGTTAGTGGACCCAGCCTGTTTTAATGTGTAAATGGGCACTGTTCTTGACCCATGAGGAAACAAAGAACTCAAGCTAAAGCCAGACCAAGGAGAACACCTTTCAAATTGGCTGTCATCATTTCTAACAAAACATATAGAAGTAATCTAACTGGTTATGCTAAAAAAAAAAAAAAAAAAAAAAAAAAAAAAGGCTTACATAATGGCGTTTGCCCCTTCTAGAACAGGCTTTTGGAAAAGAAACACCCTTACCCACTGACTGGGTAGTTTGTTCCTCGTTGAAACAACTAGATAGTTTTGTTTTACTTATTTCTTTTTGAAGTTTATTTATTCATTCAAGAGAGAGAGGGGCAGAAAGAGAGAGGGAGAGCAGGCTCTGCACAGAGCCCAATGTGGGGCTTGAATTCCTGAACTGTGAGATCATGACCTGAACCTGAACCAAAGTCAGACACTTAACCCACTGAGCCACCCAGGCGTCCCAGTTTTGTTTTATTTATTGTGTCTTTCTCTGTCATTTCACATGTGACATAGGTTGCTAATTACATACACATGAGGCCTCATTTCCCCCTTCCTCAGTTACTTTCTAAGAGAACTTAGACTCATGTGGAACCCATGGAGCACAGAAGACTGGTCATTAGGTCCCTTTCTGCTTCAGTGATATGGTTACACCCTGACAAAAGGCAAATCTAATGGAAAACATTTTAAGAGCTATTGGTTTCAAGAGGTGCAGTTAGGTGTACTGATTTAGTTAAATAACTGCAAGTTAAGTCCTGGAACCCACACTAACTGTGTGAGCTTGATCAAAGCATGAGGCTCAGTCCTCGGAGCCTCAGCTTCCTTGTTGGTCAAATGACCATGACAAAGCTAGTGGCAGTCAGATGAGACAACATACGTCAAATTGCTCAGCAGAGTGCTTGGCACGTATCTAGTGCTCGGTCAACAGTGGCTGAATCTGAGATGACCCTACAGGTTGGGCTAATCTATGTAAACATGCATAAAATATATACACTTTTCAATTTGTAGGGAAGAAGATTGGCCTCACTAATTCTAGTAGTTTGTTTCCCCTAGTGCTAAATCAGGCTCTTTTTTTTTCTTCTTCTTCTTTTTGTTTCTTTCTTTCTCTAGGGTTTAAATTAGATTTTAATGTTTTCCTGCAATTCTCTTAATTTGGACAAATTCACTTCTAAGATATCTACAGGCAGGGCCAGCCTCAGAGGCAGTCACGCACAAGGCCCCCTACCTAGAAGGGCCTCACACCTGGTTTAATGTGCTGCTATCACCATCCAGAAATTCTTCATAATTTTTAAAGAAGCCCTGCATTTTTAATTTGCACCTTCATATAGCTGGTTCTGCTAAAAGGAAAGGAGGTTATGTTTTCCCCATCAGATGTTTTATACTCAGCTATTACCCCTCCTGGGTTTATTTGAGCTTCACTGAAGTAAATAAATAATACTCTGTTCTTACTAAAAGAGTGTAAAAAAGAAAAGACTGAAAAAGCAAGATATAGGATGCAAGGCTGACAGTGTAGATGTGCTCAGGCCTCAGACAGATGAGTAAGGACACTTAAATGACCCTCCAGTGGCCTTCAAGGGTTCACACACTCCTGTAAGTGCCTAAATCACCCTTGGGGACTGACTGGGGCACTGTGAAAATATCCCATATTATAAAGTCTATAGAGAAAAAAAATCAATAATCCGGAACCTTCAAGGTGTGAGGCCCATTCTGGCTCCCTGGACTTAGGGATGTTGAGAGCCTTTGTCTTTTGGTGGCTGGAAGTCAGAAGTGGCAATCTGCCCACCTTCCTTGGCAGGGGATGAGTGCCACATTTGGCAGAAAAGTGTGCTCTCGAGAAAAGGGAGCAGAGAATCTTTTGGCCTGGGCTACAGCTAGGATAGATCAAGAGTGAGAACTCGCCCTTGCATGCCAACCAAATGCCGCTGTAATTAAAAACAAACCTTTGGAAATAAAGTATTTGGAAATTATTTCGATTCCAGCTCATTCATAATATGAGCTCATCAATAGTTACAATTAATTTGGTCACAGTATTTGGAGGTGGGGGGAGGCATGGAATGCTGCCTTTTTTTTTTTTTTTTTTTTAGCCTTTTTAAACAGAATTCTACTTTTTATTTAAGGGGGGGCATAGAAGTATATAAATAAGCAAACGAAAGAGAGGAAAATATGTAATAAGGCATAGAGTTTCAGAAACCACCAGCACATTTGGGTCTGCACCTTACATCTAAGATGGCAGCCCTGATTTCTGAAAATGCAAAATTCCATCATTTTGCTGATGCCAAATGATGAACTTGACTATTATATGCATATATTTTGTTTAATGGCTTCATTTATTTTAATAACAAAGGGAAACTAGATTTTACAGATGAAAGCTTTTTTTTTTTTCATGGCTCCAATGCAACTGGGATTTTAAAGATCTGTGATGTTAACCAATATGTGATAATGGCTGCTCTCAGGAGCCCCATTTTATAACATTCTCTGCAGTGGAGACCTACACTGAGTAACCACTACCAGAGGACCCCAACCTTAAGAAGGCACAATTGGAGTGTCTGAGGCCTCTTGACTGTTCCATGTTTCTTTTCTCAGAATGGATACATGTTCAGTAAAGTGTTAGCTGTGGAATTACTGGAGCAATGGGATTAACTCACTAAAGATTTATTATAAATGAGGCAGGAAAGTGCTGCTCATGTGATTTCAAGGATAAGAAAATAATTACATAGACCTTTTTTCCCTCTGTTCAGAAATCTGCCTACAGGGTTTAATATTTTGTTGAGAATCAAAAAAATAAATCACAGCAAGTAACTTCAGTTTAATTCTTGTTTGATTTCTTCATTACACTGCATATCTATGGTAAATCAGGAAACCAGAAACTCATCAAAACCAATTCCCATAGGAACAAAAGACTCACCACCTCAGAACCTTCCTGTCAGCCACTAAAACTTCCCCATTTATTCAGAATGTATAGCTAGTTTTGGAAGGAAGGAAGGAAGGAAGGATGGAAGGAAGGAAAGATGGAAGGAAAGAAGGAAGGAAAGAAGGAAGGGAGGGAGGAAAGGAGGGAGGGGGAAAGGAAGAAAGAAAAGTGAAAGGAGACATTTGGCACACTACAAATTCTGGTGAGATGATGCAAACCCAGAGTCAGCAGTAGTGTTTTTTTGCTGGGAGCCATACCTTGAAACTCTAGAATACAGCAGATGCAACTTGCCAGCCACACACAGGATGTGGAGTGATTTTACACTCTCTTGGCCCAAGATGGCAGCTTGAGATTAATGGCTGCGTCATCCTTGGCCCTGCTGCAGTCAGGCCTGGGGTCTGATCCTGACACACAGAGCCTTCGTCTGCAGCCAATCAGCAGATGTAAGCACATAGGCCCTGTCAGGTTGACATATCATTCCTTCGACAATGTCAGCGAGTATTAATGTTCAATTATCTGTCCTAGAAATGACCCTCGCCTTTATGCATTGTGTAACTGCGCGCATGGCACTCTGGTAATCCCAAAGACAAGGGCAGAAATGCCCGCAATAAACCAGCCACTGGGAGTTGGCTTTCCAACATTGCCATGACATTGCCTTGCAGTACTAAATAGAAGACTTATTTTTAGTTCTCTTCCTTAAAACATATTTGAAAGATCGCTGAGCTATCTATCTATCTATCTATCTATCTATCTATCTTTCTCTATCTTCTTTTTAGCACGTGTGCATGTCAGTAGTCCTTACTATTTAAACAGCAAGACTTCAAATGAGTCACCTTGTGACTTGCCCATCACACTGAGTCAACTGTTCTTTATGTATCACCATGAGCTGTTCATTAGGTGTGGGGTGCCTTTTTATTTCATGAAGCCAGGTGTATATCACTTACCATCAAACCAAAATGACAATCGTAGGTTTTTCTAGAGTGGTGTCAAGATCAATTCAACTTCAACTCATAAAGCTAAAGGAACCTGTTCAAGCCAGCCAGTCCTCTTTCCCACTGTTAAAAACGAGGGCTCTGGCAGAGGAATGACTTAGGAAGCATACCTGAAATCTTTTCACTTGTTAACCTTTACAGTTGCTCAAATATTTTAAAATACCGTGCTGATTTGTTGTAGTTAAATTACAATTCCCCCTTTTCTCTCATATATTTCAGTAAGGAAAAAAAATTATCTTAGCAGACAGCTGCATTTGCATGGTTTTCATTGAACTCGCATTCAAAGGTTATCAATAACAAGTTTGCAAACTTCTCATACAACCAGCACTGAAAGATAATGTACAGTCATTGTATGATAACTTCCTCCAAAACTGAGATAAAACCTTTACTACAATCTCAAGTTCACCAACCTACATATGATAGTACAAACTTAAGTAGTTCAGATTGGGGCTCAGTGAATTTTCTCTCCTGATAATAGTTTTTAAGCAATGGAAAATGTAGTCATGTTTCTTGCGGAAAACCACTAAAAATTCATTATTTTGTCTCTGTTTGAACATGCGAAAACAGGTTGACTATGAAATGTACCTTTACAATTTTTTTAATGTTTATCTATTTTTGAGAGAGAGAGACAGAGACAGAGAGATAGAGCACTAACGGGGGTGGGACAGAGAGAGAGGGAGACAGAATCTGAAGCAGGCTCCAGGCTCCAGGTTCCCAGCTGTCAGCACAGAGCCTGACACAGGGCTCCAACCCATGAACTGCAAGATTATGACCTGAGCCAAAGTCGGACACTCGACTGACTGAGCCACCCAGGCGTCCCTGAAATGTACCTTTTAAAAGTCTAGCCGGTCCTTGGTCACAGTGTCGTGACTAGTGCTATTTTTATATGCGTTCTTAACTGCACTGTCAAAGTCCTTTTATCTTCTTTCTTTTTCTTTTCCTTCCCCCCCTCCCCAACACTTACTTTTTTCCAAATGACTTCCATACTTCTCCAGCTCCCGACCCTACTTGCTGGACAGTCAGCAGTTGGCTTTGCCTCCTGGTCTGCTAAAAGGAGAACAGCACCCAAGACGACCCTCTTGTTTTTTTATGGAACCTCCCTGCCTCTGTCTTCCTCTCCTGGCTGACTCTCACTGTGGAGTCCTGCCTCTGAGGTGTCATCCTGTCACCCTCCCTGCTCCATCCCTCCACTGCCAGCTCATTCTTGATCTTCTTCTTGCCACTAATCAGGACCTTTCTACTTTTATCTCCAAAGGTTCCTTCTCTGTCCTCTAAGTAAATAATTAGGCATTAACAAACTGCATGGAACATAGTAGCAACTCAGTGAAAGACAGTTGAATCCCATTCTGGCTGTCAAGGTATTTAAATCTCCCTGCTCTGAAATGCTAAAAAAAGAAACACCTTCCCTTCTTGTTACCAGTTCCTCAAACTGCCCAAACTGTATCCTTTAATATATCCCTCAAGCAACTGTGAAAGGGTCAACCTTTGCTGCCCTATGGGGATTTCACCCACACGCCTCATGCTACAATTTCTTCTATCTCCAAAGGCCTGGAACAGCATTTTCAAAAGTCACTGATAACATCCCAACTCTGACACCAGGACTCTTCCCGGTACTTCTACTTCAGAAAACTCTCAGGTTTGGTCATCTCTATGTTGAAACTGCTCATTCATTTGGTCAATACGTATTATCAAGCATCTACAATATGGGTCTGGAGATACAGAGATGAAATATTAACTCCTGACCTCTAGAGAGGGAGGCAGCTCATAACTAAACAATCATCATGATAAGTGCTCTCTATCAGATGACCACCAAGGTATTGCGGTTCTGGTGGCAGGGGCCATTTTCTCTCTCCCGGAGAGGACACGAATGGTTTCTCCAGGCAGTGACAGTTGAAAGAAGATGTGAAGGATGCAGAAGTAAGTGTCAAGTGGAGACAAGGTCATGGAGGTGACTCATTCCAGATGAGAGAACAGCATGTGCAGGTGCACAGAGTACAGGACCGCTCAGCACTGACGGGAAATATAAGCCTTCAGGCTTGGCGGCAGCAATTGTGTGAGGAACCCGTATGGAAAGGGCAAGAGAGGAGCCCGGGTGCTCAGTGGGCCAGTGCTGGACCTCAGAGGGTCCCTGAATGGTATGCCAGGAATGTTGTATCCTAAGACAGAGAAATACCACAGGATTTTAAGGAGAAGGAGATTTGACCAAGTTTTATTTTAGAAAAATTGCTGTGGTAGCCAAAAGAGATTATTTATAAGAAAGACTTGGGGCGCCTGGGTGGCGCAGTCGGTTAAGCGTCCGACTTCAGCCAGGTCACGATCTCGCGGTCCGTGAGTTCGAGCCCCGCATCGGGCTCTGGGCTGATGGCTCAGAGCCTGGAGCCTGTTTCGATTCTGTGTCTCCCTCTCTCTCTGCCCCACCCCCGTTCATGCTCTGTCTCTCTCTGTCCCAAAAATAAAAATAAACGTTGAAAAAAAAATTTAAAAAAAAAAAAAAGAAAGAAAGAAAGACTGACTGTCAGGAAGGCTGATTAGGGAAACAGGCAAGCAGGAGATGACAAGGCAGTGGCAACAGACCTAGACAGGGATGAGAGAATGGAAGAGCATTTGGGAAGGAGGATTGGTAGAACTCGGGGAGTGAGCAACTACTTGTGAAGGGGAAAGAAGAGCAAAATTTCAGGGGTGACTCTTAGGTTCCTGGTTGGAGCTTCTGGGTTCATGGTGATGCTGTTAACTGAGATGAGGATGGCAGGGAAAGGGAACCAGTTTGGGGACCATGATGGATTTGCTTGGGGACCCTTAGGCTTCTTATCATTGTACCTTTCTTCCTTTTCTTAGAATATTAAAGTGTTGGAGCTGGACGGAATCCCAGACATCAGTTGGGCCCACTTCCACATTTGACAGAACACCTCCCTGCTTGCTCCTGTCTCTTCCTCTAGGTTTTTTCCTCCAGATCGCCTTTGTAACTGGCACCACCCAAATTCCATCCTTGACCTCCTTCTCTCTTTCAGCACTGTCTGGATCCATGACTCCATACACACCTTTAGCTTTGGCGGAGGAAACACCAAAGCCTTGTGCACTCAGAAAGCTCCAGCAATCCTATTTCCCAGTATTGGCCATACAGCCCATGTGGGTGTCCCACCGGCACCAGAACCGCAACATATCCCAAGCTGAACTCCTTCCTTTCCCCTGAAACCAGTTCCTCCTCCTGACTTCTTTTCTGACATCAAAGAGACTGCTGATACCACTGATCCTTAATTACCCAACATGAAACAGAGAAGTCACCTTGATGCTCTGCCTTATCAAATGTCCACTCATGAGTCGTCCTGAAAACAGCCATCAGAGTCAGACAGGCTTGAGTTCAAATCTAGCCGCCGCTTCTGACTGTGCTACCTCAGGCAAGTTGTTTAATTCTCCCTGAACCTTGGTTTTCTTACCGGGTAAATAAGGAGACTAGCAGGACCTCCTTTAGAGGGTCATTGTGGGAATTCAGTGAGATAAAGGATGGAGGTGCTTAGCAGTGGTCTACTGAGGTAAAGCTGGGGTGGGAGCAGTGTGCCCCAGCAGGGAGGGGTATTTGACTCACTGGCATTGTTTCGAAGAGCTGGTGTGCGATGATACTAGACAGACTGACTTTTAGCCACTTACTTTTTATTTGCAAATTCTCCACACACATTGCACTGAAGACGGACAGCTCCTAGGACCCGCCTTGGCATGTCACTGGCATTCAGCGTGGCGTGGGTACACACGTACCAGCTATGAACGGTTCTATTTATGAGGTTCCAGATTGATCTCCGAAATACCTTCTGCCCGTCCATTTCTTTACAGTCCCGCAACACAGCCTCCATGCCCCTTTCAAGCAGCTTAGAAAGCTCCGGGATGTGCATGCTTCCTTGCACACAGTAGGCACTCAGAGAGCATTTGAACTTACTTGGAGAAACCTTTCATGAACCCATTGATATTGTTATTTGAAGATGAGGGTAGATATGACCTAAAGTTTAGCCATTGTTCACAGTGGGGAAAAAGAACAGGCACATTTGAAAGTAGCTCTTTCCTGATGTGTGGTAGGGTTAGGTCATCACATCATGGAAGCTGCTCCAGTCATCTCTGCACAAACCGAACAACCTATTCCTAGATGAGGCCCTCCATTCATACCTCTGCCAGCACCACCCCCACCCCCACCCCCACCCCACACTTGTTCTTGCTGCCGTGCGGGTGTCAGAACCACAGCATGACACCCATGCTCTAGCGTGGCACCCGTGGCAGGGAACCCACAGCTCTGATGGCGTCATGGAGCCGTTGTGGTCGCTTTTGAATGACTGTGGCAAAGCAATGTCTTTGATGAGGTCAGGCAGACTTCTGCCTCAGTTCTCATCAGATCTGGTCAACTGTGTACTCCAGACAATTTCAAGAGCAAAAACAGATCATAAATTTACGTGTCAGGGTACGGAAGCAGAGAGATGTAGCAGGTTATAGTTAGGGCTCTGAATTTTTTTTCCCAGTCTATTGTACACTAAGATCTCTGGTAGCTCGTTAGCCTTTTCTATCCCATTTTCTTCTGTAAAATGGTCCATCTGTAAATGGGGCACAATTATTAAATGTAGGATCACATGCAAACTAACTCCTTCGTAATTAATAACCTTTTTTTAAAATTTTTTTTTTTAACGTTTATTTATTTTTGAGACAGAGAGAGATAGAGCATGAACGGGGGAGGGTCAGAGAGAGAGGGAGACACAGAATCTGAAATAGGCTCCAGGCTCTGAGCAGTCAGCACAGAGCCCGACGCGGGGCTCGAAATCACATACCGCGAGATTGTGACCTGAGCCGAAGTCGGACGCTTAACCGACTGAGCCACCCAGGCGCCCCATTAATAACCTTTTAAAATCAAATGGGATACTTGGTTTCGTAGCTTGATTTCTGGAACGTCAAATATATGCTGTTTCATGCATGTGTATTTGGCCTTTTTTCCTGGGAAATTCACCCCACCATTTACTCAATCACTCTCTTGAACACTGAAGTGATGAATGTTGCTGAGTGCTCGTGGTTTCTGGTCCAATATGAACACTTTCAGGGAGTAAGTCCTGGGCGCCTGTCGGCTTGGTAATTGATGATGTTTTCACTTCAAGGTGTGGGCCTGAGACCCACAGGGCTCAATGGGGAAAGTAAATGAATTGACTTGACTACATCTCTTACCCACTGCTCCTGATACGTGTAAACTCATTACTGCCAAATGTACTTCGATATTTTCAAGAGAGGATAGCAATATATATTTTTGACAACAGTTAAAACGATGCTTTGATTTTTATTTTACATTAACAAATTAAAACACTTGGACTGCCACTAAGATTCTTTGTGAAAATCTGGTCTTCGCTACATTCACATTGAATTATAAATGCCTTCGCCAAAACAAAGAATAATCCACAATGCCATCAAATGTATGCCTCTCTTCCTAATTTTGATTTCTAGGTCCCATGGCTTCCATAAGAGAAAGCATGCAGGGGCACACACATACTGTATTTCAAATGGAGATTTTATGTAAGCTTATTTTTATAGTGATTCTGAGAGTAGCTGCTCTGCTTTTTATCTATGCAAACTGGAAATAAAGTAGGCACCCTGCCAGCTCCCTGACAGCAGGCCAGGCCGGGGCTGCCATGGGTGACTCACACAATGACATCTAAGGGGTCCAGAAAAGAACCCTGACTAATGGCTTTTGGATTCCTTATGACCTTTGATCCTCAATGACTTAGACCAAAATAAATGACCTAATTTCAAGAAACTACATCCAGCATGTGAACTCTAATGAGTGACAGAATCTACCTGCTAAGCAATGATTAATAGGTATGTGCTCCTTATAATAATTCCTTAGATCTTAGCCAAACTAGGGAGAACATACTTTACAGATGCTCGTTTTTGAAAACAAATGCATCTTCCAGGATGGTGTGAAATCAGACAGTGCCCATGGCAGATAAAGTACAGAAGGCAGTGGGAATACAAAAGGATTTCCTGGAACAAAGTTGGCAGATACTACTAGAAACAAGAATACCTCGCCCTCAAAGGTATGTATTGTTTCTATAGTTGGCAACTCTGTTCCTTTCTTCCTGACAAAGGCTATCAGATCTAGGGGGCCAGAATAGGAATTTGGGAGCTAGCACACCCTTGCTCCATGATAACACCCATCAGGGCGCATTGTCACCAGGGCAACTGAAGCCAGAGGGAGGTGAAGGACAAGATTCTGTACTGCTCAACCTTCAGAACTACCGTTTCACCCTCCGGAACACACAAGGCCACTATCAACAAGCCCAAAAGAACAAGCCTGTATACTGGCAGAGTCCTTGGTCTACCAGAAGCCTTCTGAGTATTCGAGAGACTCAATGAAAACTCTCTGATAATTATTTAGGGCAGGGTATGAAATTATATCCTGTATGAAATTATAATGATGGATACATGACACCCATTTACTCTCACCTACAGAATATACAACACCAAAAGTGGGCCCTAACTTTGGACTTTGGGTGATAATGGTGTGTCAAATATAGGTTCATCAACTGTAAGGAAAGTACCACTCTGGTGGGGCCACTTTGACAATGGGGAGGCTCTGCATGTGGAGGGGGTGGGGAAGGGAAAATACATGGGAAATCTGTGTACCTTCTCCTCAGTTTTGCTACGAACCTAAAGCTCTCTAAAAAATAAAGTCTATCTTTTAAAAACTCTTTGATATTCAAAAGGAAGTTCTTGCGCACTGGAAAAGAATTGAAAGTTTGCAGAAGAAAAACAAAACATTTCAATTCAATTTACATGATAAAATAATGGGCGAAGTTTCAACATCAAAGGCAAAAAATCTACAAAAATCAAAGATGGAGGGCACCTGGGTGGCTCAGTCCCTTAAGCGGCTGACTTCAGTGCAGGTTATGATCTCGCGGTTCCTGGGTTTGAGCCCTACATCAGGCTCTCTGCTGTCAGTGCACAGCCTGCTTTGGATCCTCTCTCTCCCTCTCTCTCTGCCTCTCCTCTGCTTGCTCTCTCTCCCCTCTCTCCTCTCTCTCTCTCTCTCTCAAAAATAAAATAAAACATTAAAAAAAATTAAAGATGGAGATAAAGAATCATCTTTCCATTTAAAATCTGTCCTCTTGCTTGTGTTCCTTAGATCCTTGCTATGACAAGTGTAATCTGTGGACCAGCACCAGCAGTACTCAAAATGGGAGCTTATTCAAAATGCAGAATATGAGGCCCAGCACCACTGAGCCAGAATCTTCATTTAAAAACAGATCCCCGCTGAGGCACCTGGGTGGCTCAGTCGGTTGAGCGTCCAACTTCGGTTCAGGTCACGATCTCACAGTCTGTGAGTTGGAGCCTCGTGTCAGACTCTGTGATGACAGCTCAGAGCCTGGAGCCTGCTTTGGATTCTGTCCCCTCCCCCGCTCACGCTCTGTCTCTCAAAAGTAAACATCAAAAAATAAAAAAAATAGAACATAAAAAAAGATCCCCAGATAATCTGAATGCACACTGAAGTTTAAGAAGCACAGCTTTAAAAGAAGCAAAAGAATATTTAGCTCTGTAACGATTTCCGCTTTCTGGTTTTTTAGATGGTAGACTTCCATTTTTTAAAAATTACTTTTTATATATCAGTTAAATCTCCAAATGTGTACATTGCTACATCTCCTGATGCAGATTCAGAGGAATGTCGTGAATATTAACGCCATATACTGAATGAAAATTAAAATCAAGAAAATACCTTCTACTAAGTATCTAAACAATCATTCTACTTCTCCTCATCATATCAACCCAGCAATGTGTCCAATGATTTAGTTTATCACACTATCCATCCCCTGTGCATACAGAGTTTCAAACCCCAGAGGCAGGCTGCACCCTGTCCGCTTTGTCATGAGGCACAAAGGAAGAAAATCATTGTCTAAGTTCACTCAGCATAAGGTAAAGAGGACACTCAAGCCAGCCCAACTCTTTTACTGCAACAAAAGGCACCTTCTCCCCAAATTACCGAGGTGATGACTTCAACCTTCTCCTTTATTTGGTAGTGAAAACCAGCTTTGCTCCCTAAAGCCGGTACTCAAGTACATTTTGCCTTGTGTCTCTTCTCACCCTCCTGTCTCCAGTGGTCAACAAACCAACATGTGACCATATTCACATCACTTCTCTTGCGGTTGGTAATGGGAACAATGGATGAGAAAAGAAACTCTCTGTGGCGCTACCCGAAGGCCAGCCTGGTCTTCTCAGAGGTTAATACCTACCTCTTAGAACATCAGAACAGCCCTAAAATGCCACACGCTTTGACAGTCAACCTACGTGACATGCTGGCCATGTTAGTTCAAATGTAAAATATAGCATCTGTAGCCCCAGAGATGAACTGAATTATAATGCCACATTTGAATGGTGTTTTACAGATTCTTCCAAAGGCTCAGAGCATCTACCCCTTAATTAAATCTAATTTGGTTTCCACATAGAGCGTTACCGAGCATACTCACTTCTCCATACACGGAAGCTCGGTATAACATCGTCCTCACCTTCCAACTACAGCCTTATGAAGATGTTTCCATGTGCGAACGCTCAAAACTGATTTATGATGCTACTGCAGCAACTAAGCAACTAATCTTCCAGTATAAATGCAACACATAAGGACAACCTAACTGAAACATATAAATTCCACATATACTTAAAAATATTATTGTCTGTAATTTAATATAGCAGAATGTTTCTAAGCCTATAACCTTGCATGCGGAGGCAGTTTTTCAAGCATTAATACTTAAATGGGTCATAGACACCACATCTGTCATTCTGTCCTGAAGTCTATGAGGCAAAACCAAGACTATGCTGGCCTATTGATTTTTCTAGCATTTGCTTTAATTTACTTAACCATTGAGAAATCCATCAGTACATAAAGGGCAACTGTCCATTACTGCCTCATTTGCAGACATTCCTTCCCCTCGTTTTTGGTAAATATTTCCCTTAAATTGCTATGTGTTTACAGTGTAAAAACGAATTAGGAAAGTGCTCACACCTGTTTCTGTTCAGTAACTGCTGCACTGAGGTATATGTAACGTGCTTAAAGATAGAATAAATATCTAGACATTATTACATCTGTGTGCAAAGGGTGGTAAATTAGATCCTAATTACATTAACAGGGATTCTGCCTCCCAGCTTAAATTTTACATGAGCACTCTGCAAAAATTCAAAAGCTCTGCTGTGGTTTCTTTATGAGCTGGTGATTACAGCTACTTCCTATGCGGTCACTAAATATTCTGTTTACAAATAAATGAAGAAGCTTTGAGCCAACTTGCCAGGGTAATAATCTATTTCTTTCTCCCCCTCCCTCTTCCCAGCAAACCCTCGCCACATATGCATGGCAACAATCAGGAGCCCTGGCTTCATCTAATTACTCCATCACATAATTTCACAAATTGCCTTGTCACTGGGGAGCCAAGTGCAAAACACGCTCACAGTGGGATTTCAGGCAGCAGCTTTCATTTACTACTCATTCCTTGTTAAATTAAACACGAAAACACCAGTTGTGTGAAAGAAGTCAAAAAGAATGCCTTGCAAATGAGCCAGACAAGTACATCTCCTACCTACCATTTCACCAAATACGTTGTTGGCCACAGGGACCTCACACAGGAAGATACCCCTTGGCTGGCCCATTCCTATTTTGATGTAGCTGCTACAATAGACCATAACCAAAAGGCCAAAAACAAATAGGCTTCTCCAGAAAGTAAACGTCATCATAGGTCAACAGGAAACATGGGCACGTAGCAAAAAAATAAAAAATTAAAAAATTAAAAAAAATGATATTCTCAAGCCCCTCTGTTCTTTGCCCTTTCTGCCTGGCTGTGATCCTCATATGAGGACATGTATTTATACTGGATGAATGATGCTAAGCCCTTTGAAAGTATAAACAGTATACTACATAGTTCCATCCTGGCTATGAAGAAGGAACCAGATTCCACTAATCTTTAAAAGTTCTCAAACTGAGAGATCATCAATCAAGTTCACACAGTATTAGGTGTTTTCCTTTTAAGTCTTAATGCCTTACGTGATTCTGAAACACATCAAGGCAAGTGCTCACCCATCTCACTGCGGATGTGGGTGGAAGAAAAAGAGCTTACGGTGGGTGACATTACTACAGGGAGTGAACCTGAGGTCACAGCCCTGGAAGCTGACATTGGTATATCAACAACTAAACAGGGCCACCGGTAATTAAAGGTATTTCTTTGTGGAGCGGGAGCCGGCAGGGTCAGGTACCGTTTTACATCACAAACCAGTCCTTTATGCATGTAGATTTGCCAGCATTATCTGCGCAGGGAGAAGAAGACATTAGCAGCAGCTGTCTCTCTGCTTTTACACTGAAAATTCTATTCACACAGACAGGTGGAGTAATTTAAAAGCCAATGTGGTGCAATTTGGATGTGACTAATGTCACTGCCTACTAAAATGCCACCATTACCACTGTTTATGGAAACATTACTAAAATTACATTTTATTCATAAGAATTTTAGGATTCTCGTTATTACTAGCTTTAAAATGATCAGACCTCAGTGTCATAGCCCAGAGCAGTGGCTTCACTCTCAAGGGTTTATCAGCCTTCTTTGCTGAGAAACGACAGTTGGATTGTAGTTTCAAGAGTAATCGGGACTGCAGAGCAGCTTCCCAGATCTCCATAAAGCAAATTAAAGACATAGCTCTTTGGCGTCCTGGACACGTGATGAGCAAAAAATCTTCAAGGAGCTAAATTCTGTGTTAGAAGGTTGAGTTAGGATTTGCATGAGGAGAGATTCCTCACCCCCAAACTACTAACAGACATTGTTAGTAATACAAGGGGAGAGATTTACATATTTCCATAAGGAAGGAAGAACAGCTAATGTTTAAAATCTGAAATTCTAACTATGCATAAATTATTACAGATGCACAAAATATCGACAGCTCTAGCTGTGCCTTTTTTACGGGCAGAAATGTTTGGAAAAAGAATCCAGAGAGGAAAGGACCATCCTTGATCCGTAGTTACCAACAACCATCAGACTGCATTATGAAGTTTTATGCCAAACCCTCTGGCTCATATTTTTATTTTTAAAAATACTAATTAGCTAGTTCATGGAACGAGATTATAATTACACCTTTGAACTTCCACAGTGCAATTTGGTTTGCTCTGTATTTGAGAGGCAACGTGGTGGAGAGCACATGGAAATTCAAGTCAGGAGATTCTGGTTCCAGCTCAGCCAGGTCCTAGCTTTTGCCCTTGAGAAAAATCATGAACTTCTCTAAACTTCATTTTTGTCATCTTGCTACCTTATAGGATTATCTTTAGAATCCAATGTACGTGAAAATATTAAACTACAAAGCACCAGAGAGATACATATTATGATTTTATTTAGCCTTTTGATCAGTGTTTTTCTTCAGCTGTTAACAGGGCAGAAGGATCCAGTGTCAAAACAGCCAAGCAATTGATAGATCATTTTTATTTTATTTTATTTTATTTTATTGAGGGGCAGGGAAGAGGGGGGCGGTGGAGGAGGGACGGAGAGAGAGAATCTCAAGCAGGCTCTGTGCTCTCAGTGCAGAGCCCAACATGGGGCTCGATCTCACTAACCATGAGATCATGACATGAACTGAAATCAAGAGTTGGATGCTTCATCGACTGAGCCACCCAGGAGCCCCTAATAGATCATTTTTAGTAAAATGAATGATAGAGCTGCCTGGGTGGCTCAGTGGGTTGAGTGTTGGACTTGGGCTCAGGTCATGACATCATGGTTTGTGAGTTCAACCCCCATATTGGGCTTGCTGCTGTCAGCATGGAGCCCATTTTGGATCCTCTGTCCCCCTCTCTCTCTGCCCCTCCCCTGCTCATGCTTTTTCTCTCTCTCTCAAAAAATAAATAAAAATCATTAAAAAAAAACCCGAATGATAAATGTAACATTATGTCATCAGCAGGAGATAATTTCATTTATTTTTAAACATAAAATCAAGTCATTTTTTGGTAGAGTTTCTCCCCCAAGAAGTTTGAAACATGGCTTTTCTTTACATAATAAGAATTATTCCCAAACTTCTATCACCTGCAATAGAAATGATCTCTACTCGATCTTTCTTATGATGAATGTTCCTGCTAATAGACCTGGCCCCTGGGCGTCCCAAGAACTTCCTAAGACACTGAATTCTCAGAGGTCACTCATGTCATGGGAGAGCATATGGGCTCTGTAGGGATGCTAGCAACAAAGTCAATGTGAAAATAGAAGAAAACTGACCACAGAATATTAAGAACAGAAAAGCAAAGACACATAACAGGTTAAGTTCATAGACATTGTCCCTGTTTTTTTCTTAACAGCAAATACCAAGAGGACATTACAGTACAAGTAGTTATTTCAGTCAAACCAAAGGTCTCTATTTTGGAATATTTTGAACAATATATTATAAAACCAAGTAATTTGTGTCTCCTATCACCTAACTTAGGATGTTCGTGTTTAATAGCTTCAAGTTATCTAAGGTGTTATCTCTTCTTTATAGTGTTTAAAGTGTATTGGGACCCACACTCACTGAGCTGTAATTCACTGAGTGAAGGCGTTTTGTAATGGCAAGAAAAAAACAGGGACTAAAGGTCTTTAAGATGTAGAAAACTTCCTGGTATAACTCAGCTATTCCTTTGCTCTCAGAGGCTCTCCATAGGCCCATCAAGAAATTGGTGCCTATCTGAGTTCCTGAAGGCTCTCTCCTGCTCTTGACACGCTAGGGTGAGTATCAAGTCCACTGAGGTGAGCCAGCTTTGCCAAGCTCAGGACTCTGCAGACAGAGGGACAGGCAGTATTGAAACACCCTTGTCAGTATCGGTCATTTCGATGTGAATCCACACAGTCACAATCATTGCCACCTAGGAGCCTTAATAAAATAATTTCTGCTACCTCATGGCATTCAGTTATTACAGGTAAGCTGGGACCATGAGCCGAGCAACAGGCCACCGGTTGCAGTGTCTCCACTCTTTGGTTACCCCCTGGCATACGCTCACAATGGCAAAAACAGAAAAATGAGAGCCCTGATCATAAATATTCAGGGGATCAAAAGACGTGAAATGGATTCATTTTCCCCACTGGGATTCGTACAGATAGCAGGGGTTCAAGAGATTCGTCCCACAGAAAAACGTCCACATATGCAGGGACATACATGCACACACAGTGACACTTACATTTCCATAAGGAAGACTGGGACGTGACGGGGGATGCTTCCAGTTAAGGCAAATCAAGTATCCTAAATTCCAAGACACATAGATTTACTTCTACTGGAAAAACCAACCAACCCAACCAAAACACTGGAATCCTTTCCGAGACAAAACTAACTGATTTGCTCTCCATCAAACCTTCATACCTGAAAGCAAAGCACGTTCACTAGGAACCTTAAAGATTGAGGAAGTAAAAAGTCAAGCTTATATTCTATGAAATTCTGAAGGATTAGACTGAGTTAGCTTAAAAAATACGGCCACCCATACATACGCAATGCCCCACTTTTAATCTTTCAGGTAAACTGAGGTGGAATGGTTGTATACTTGTTGACTGAATCTGATACTTCACCTTCAAAAATATATGGCCATGGAGAGAAATCAGAAGACATGGTGGTGATGTAGGCTTTGAAGTACAAATGGCTGGCTAGTGTTCAAGCAGTTCTGTGTATCTGCAACCACCGACTTAATAAATTGTGCTTATATGGGCACTTTTGTTTTGAAACTAATCCTTTATTTAATTAGCCCGATTGAGAGTATATCAGAGAACCAAACTACAGTGTATTTTTAACTTACCCTTGGAAGCAAAAGGAAAATTTTGGCATAATCTGACAAACTGCCAGTCTCTACACAAGACCCTTGTATAAGGCACCAACCGTCAGTGACATTTGAGCACAAAAATCTCAGTCATATCCCCAAAATAACATAGAGCCCCAGTCAGAGCTCATTTGCTATGAGTCCTATGTACCTGGATAAATGGGCAATTTTCAAGTTGGACTTTTGTTTTTACTTTTGATTGTCCCCCCCCCCCCCCCCCGCCCGCCCCCACCATGTCCCCTCATCAACCGACTGTAATTACCCCAGGTCAGAAGTGCACAACCATGATGGGGAAGAAAGGCTGGGACAAGGGAAAGGAGGTGTGTGGAAGGCTGTGAGAGAGCTCTGCCAGGTCACTAATGGCCTCTGGGGCAACGACTTGGAGAACAGGCTGATGCTTTGCCTTTGATCTTCTAATTCACAATGATCATTAGTATTAACTCCGATTCTTCTGGGTGAAGAATTCCAGCTGTAGCCTTTTCAGTTTACCTGACCTAAGAAAATTCATCACCCATCCCATTAGGATTTCAATAACCAGCTAAGAAAAAGAGAAAAGCAGTTGCCCCAGAATCTAGAAACCCCCCGCTTCATTATTAAAAGAGTTTATATGACATATATTGTGGAAGAATTAGGGCATTCCAATATTACCTCCAAGTAATTAAATAATCTATTCCATTTTTCCTCCTGAGAGAGATGATTCCCAATTGGCTGAAAGATAGTCAGGGTCCAATGTAATCAAAGTTGAAATATGCTATCTCCAAAATAGCAGAGACCTTTTAAAATTAAGATAGAGGGATTTGTAATCAAACCTGGGTTAGTTTTGGCAAAGTCTAGCTCTGACCCATCATCATTTTTTTTTAATGTTTATTTGTTTTTGAGACACAGAGAGAAAGAGCACAAGCAGGGGAGGGGCAGAGAGAGAGGGAGACACAGAATCCGAAGCAGGCTCCAGGCTCTGAGCTGTCAGCGCGGAGCCCGACGCGGGCTCAAACTCATGAACCGTGAGATCATGACCTGAGCCAAAGTCAGACATTTAACCAACTGAGCCACCCAGGCGCCCCTGACCTGTCATCATTATTAAAGGCTATGAAGTTGGCAACTACATGTAAGGGAAAAAGTAATAACTATATAGATATTCTCCTAGGTTTAAGAGAGCTCATTTTTGATAAGGTACATGGACATCTGAGGGGGAGAAAAATCTTCTCACCCCTACATACTCGTTTTCAAGAATCTTAATTTTTTTTTTTTAATTTTTTTCTAACGTTTATTTATTTTTGAGACAGAGAGAGACAGAGTATGAACAGGGGAGGGGCAGAGAGAGAGGGAGACACAGAATCTGAAACAGGCTCCAGGCTCTGAGCTGTCAGCACAGAGCCCGACGCGGGGCTCGAACTCACGGACCGTGAGATCATGACCTGAGCCGAAGTCGGACGCTCAACCGACCAAGCCACCCAGGCGCCCCTAAGAATCTTAATTTAATAATATATCTACAGATAACACACAGTGAAGAAGGACTCAAAGTTGCTATCTCCACACACCACCTTCCTTAGGTCAGGCACATGAACATAAAGATAAATTAGGACTAGTTTGAAGGAGGGACTTTCTCAAATACTTTGTACTACCCTGACTCCCAGTCTATGCAGGAGTTCAAGAATACAGTCTTCCTGCCCCAATGTCTTCTTAGGACTAATTTGAGCTGAATCATGCTGGCTGGTTAAGCACAATGGAAATAATTACTCTTAAATCTATCAGTGTATAGAGGTGAGGGACAGAAAAACAGAAATGGAAAGAGAGGAGCAAATTTCATCTACTACCTACCTACCTGCCTGCCTACAGGTCCTTCTGTCTGCCTTTTGACCTTTCACTCGCCTTGATCAACAGAATGGGTTGTCTGGATACCAATGAGAAGCACTTTTTCAGTATAATAATAATTCCTAATGTTTAGAGAACAATTCTTCCAAAACTGCAAGCAGAGATATGACACTAAGATGTCGCCAACAGATCTTGTTACCAAAAGCAAAACCAATGAAACAACATCTGTCTCTTCTAGAGCATTCAATTCCCAATTCAATTCCATTTACTCCATCCTTAGAGTGGCAGACCCGCAGGGCACTTTTCATCTAATAGCGTTTCTATGGAAACGCCATTCTCAACCTGGAAGATTCTACAACCTCTCACTTTGGCTTTATCCACATTGAGAGGAAAGCCTTATAAATCAGAAATCGAGACATAATTTTGCCACAGACCCAAAAAAAAAAAAAAAATAATTGTTTTTCCAGGCTAGAAGTTCGCAAAAAGAAACAAAACCATGTGTAAAATATGTGTATCTGACATAGAAAACAAAGTGTCTCTATGAAGTACCAATGGGATTCCCAAAGATCAGTGAAAGGAATCCAAGAGAATGTGAATGAAAATCAATTCACCTTCAGGGTCACCTCCCCTGCTAGTCAATGCCAGATATGTCACCCCTTGTACGGTTGCTTCACCTGAACCTTCAGGTGTGTTATTTTAACAGCCTGCATTCTCCCTAAATTTCAAGATTCCTGGGATACACAGCAGCTCCATGCAGGAAAATATATCACTGCATATTTTAAATAAGAACCATATTAACCGCTTTTCTATTTAGATTATATTTAAATCTGCAATATGTTAGGGTAGGAAAACAAAACAAAACAAAAAACACCTTGATTTTTACCTTAAACATTGTATTTGTTTATTCCTTCTCCTCATTTCTACTAGGCCCTTAGGCATATCTTTGTTAACACTACCTAGTGAAATAACTAGCAATAGGCAAAACACATCCAGTTGGAACATTATGACATAGTAGGTTATAGTTGTAGTTGGAATAATGCCTTTAAGGGAAAAAGAAACTTTGATGCAGCATATGTCCCTGAACTGTCAATATACAGTGACTCATACTCAAATATTAAGTATTTTTTAATTGTTGGCAGTAATTTGTCTTCAGGCAAATGCAAGCACTTCTATTAATAAATGCTTTTGTTTTCTAATTCTCTCTTATTATCTAAATAACGTCAGTCATTCTTTTCAATTCCAGGCAACAGTTTCTTTGGAGAGACCTTCTTTAGTTATCAAAACTGGCAAATGTTCAACTTGAAACTAAGGTAGAAATTTGCATCACTGAAATTTCCTTTTACCCATAAGCACCAAAGTTTAAAATCTATTTCCTTTTTGATTATTTTCATCATATACAAGTTATTTCCAGTTCAGCTTGCTAGAGACTGTGAGTCCAAGAATGAAGCTTTCGTTCTCTCTTCAGGTAGTAAAATGTGCTGCTGATTAAATCTACCTGTGGACAACTACAGAACAGCACATTTTTCTTATGCATCTGGGGTGCAAATCCAGAAAGTTTTTGTTTTGTTTTGTTTTGTTTTATTCAGGCCCTTTTCTACTCCTCTAACACACAAATGCTAGAAAGCCCTTTCAAAGGCAGGTAGTTGCTGCTGCTGCTGTTGTTGTTGTTGTTAACTGAATAAGCCCAATGAAAAGATTGATCCATTTATTTGAAAAAGGGGCGGGGGGGAGTAGCAATTTGCTTCCAAAGAGGTGTGTGAGGTCTTATAATATGCCCTTTGGCATTGAAAAGATTAGTTTGTACCGTTTGCTAATAAATTGTTATTGCTATTATTTTAATTAGCCAGAGTTTCAATTGCTCTATTATATCTTGCAAGATTTCAGGCAGGATTTTCTAGATAAGCTGCATTAATCATATAGCAAGAATGTGATCATTTAGGGGTGCCCGAGTGGCTCAATTCGTTAAGTCTCTGACTTTGGATCCTGATCTTGTGGTTCATGAGTTCCAGCCCCGTGTTAGGGTCTGCGCCGACAGCTCAGAGCTTGCTTCGGATTCTGTGTCTCCCTTTCTCTCTGCCCCTTCCCCGCTCGTGCTCTGTCTGTGTCTTTCTCTCAAAAATAAATAAACATTAAAAAAAATTGTTTTTTAAAGAATGTGTTCATTTAAAATTTGTCCTGTCTGCCAAATGACTGTCATTTGTGTGCATCCCTAAAGAACTTTTAGAACTTGAAAAAAGTTGCAACAAGACTAGTATGTAGATGTCACTCTTACTTACATTTGGACAAATAACAAAACTCTTTGGAGGTTTTTCCATAGAATTTATTATTTTCAGCTCCTGACTATAAGCATTACCTAAGCAGTCTGTGGATTTCTTCAAGAAGTATAACAAGACACAGAGACCGGTGTTCCTGGTAACTGGAGATCTATCTGCTCTTGCAACTGGAGAAGAGGGAAGGGAATCTTTTTCATTGGGGGAAGGAAAAAGGGAGAAAATTTGAATATATCTCCTTTGCTTTTTACATGATATTATGAGACATTTGCTTTTTATTTTTATTTTATTTTTTTTTAATTTTTTTTTCAACGTTTATTTATTTTTGGGACAGAGAGAGACAGAGCATGAACGGGGCAGGGGCAGAGAGAGAGGGAGACACAGAATCGGAAACAGGCTCCAGGCTCTGAGCCATCAGCCCAGAGCCTGACACGGGGCTCGAACTCACGGACCGCGAGATCGTGACCTGGCTGAAGTCGGACGCTTAACCGACTGCGCCACCCAGGCACCCCACATTTGCTTTTTAGAGATGGTTACCAGCATCCATATTTTTGTGTGAGCACATGGCAGTGGAGTGGGGAACGTGGGTGGGAATGTCCAATGGAAACCACAAGGCAACTTCTGTGAGCATTCATAGAAAGCCAGGGAGACATGGACAAGTGGGTTTCCCCTTCCAGGGTAGTGGTACAGGCCAGCACAGACCCCCAAACTGAGGGAAATTAGCCAGACCTCAAGAAACCAGGAAGTTTATCAATAGTTTCTATTCCCATTGCCCAAATAACCTATGGACCACAAAAAGCATTGCAATGCAGGTAAAATCTTGCTGGCTGTTAACGACTTTTTTGTTTTGTTTTGTTTTGTTGTAGGAAGATAACATAGCTCTCTGCAAGGTTCTTCACAAGGATATGACCTAGAAAACCAGGAAGTCTGGTGGATGAATAAAAGAACTTGCTCCTCTCTCTCCTGATTCTGTCTGAACCAATATTTGATTATATTTTATTCAGGGGCACCTCAGCTTCAAGTAAAGCCAAAGCTCCTTTGCAGATTGAGATGGAAGCTCACAAAATCCATTCACTTTTTTCTGTCAGTATAGGAAACAGACTGGTTGTAACTGCAGGGTTCACCTGGTTTTGTCCCCTCTTCCCCCCCACTCATCCTCCAGATCTGGTTAGCTGGTCAGCTCCAGTGATGAAATGTCAGCATGGTTGCATCAGCACCTTTGACCAATTGGCACTTCGTACCTCCTGCTGTTTATTCTTCATGCTATGCCCGCTATGCCCTCCAGACCCTCGCCTTTCCCCCCACCCTTCCGTAGTGGTTGATAATCCCCAGTAGCAAACTTGTACAAGGCAGATAGATCGCAAACTATCCACACATATGTAACAAGTGTCAGCTTAGTAATGGCACTTGAAGTGGGTTTCAGGTAGACCTAATATTATGTTAAAATCAGTTCCACAGTCTAAATCTTCAACTGTCTACCAGCATGAACGAACCTCCACAGCTGATTCCAAAACCGGCAGTGCAGTCTAGTTGCTATTTGGAATCACAATGGTTAGAAGAGAGGAAGGAAACTATTTTTTTAGTTACTCCTGCTGCTCTGTTTTTATTTTATGCACAGACACTGGAAATTCTGGATTAACTTATACCCTGGAGTGTTAACGGAGGCGCAGCCTCTATGCAGAGGAGCAACCAGCATGGCCTTCGATAGCCCCTGTGTGTCCCCCTGTAACGGTACAAATCACCGAGGAACATGGCCCTGAAAGGGGGCAAGGGTGTGAGGGTCAACAGACCTGGATACGTTTGTGACAATGCAGAATTAACTTTAATACTTAAGAAAAATAAATAACTTCAAGAAAAGCCAACTATGCTAAACAGAGTCACATAAAAAGTTTGCTCCTGAAATTGTTCTTAAAAAGCCAAGATGGTTAACATTGATTCATCTTAGGCTAGGCTAGGCTATGACCTGTTTAAATTCAACCTTTGTCCCTAACATTGAATGTCTCCCTCACCAACAATTTTGCTGATTTCTAAAATATTATTTTATCCATAAATTTTCATTTTGTCTTCTTCCTTAGATGTCATTAAATCAGTATGCACTTACAAAAATATCCACCACAATATTATGATTATAAATATTTTGAACATGAAATTCATTCAGAACAATAAGCAAACAAAACAAATCCCTTGGTGGCATAAAGCCCCAAATCTCCAGTTTCTCACATCTCCAGGAGAATTCCTGCAGTGAAAACAGCAATACTCACACAGACAATATAAACTGTTACTCTGCTTGAAAAGTCACAGGGGACTACACAGGAAGAGCTGACTCTATATTGCTGTTTTCCTTTACAGTTCTAAGTACAGGGACCACTTTCACTGTGCAGCCGTGACTCAGATGAATGTTTTGTAATGGCAACCAAGTGCACTCAAACCACTTAAAAGCAAATTATGTGAGCATCTTGCCATTGCAACAAGATTTAAACTTTTTCGGACCATTCACTATAAAGGTCCACTAAAGCATTAGAAGAAATTAAGTCCTTCCCTTTGGGGTTTGTCTAAACTTTCTTCTTAGTAAGACTCGGTTCTAAGTACCTAAGAATCACACTGAGAAAAGCAACATCATTAGCATACATACTTAAAATCACAAGTCACATGAACTCCTAAACCTTGTAACTTACAGTTAACAAAATTGCAGTAGTGAACTGCAAATAAAACTCCTCATTTGGGGTAAGTATCTAGGAAATAAGTGCTAGCACTTTTGTAAAAACTAGGGGAACACAGCGATTTATGAAATATTCCAAGTGCAGAGGGATCATTTCCACCCCCCCTTGTTTTTCTATCACAACTGGTTCATTGTCCATATTTAGTTTACATATGTCATTTAGAATCCACTTACTGTTAGATGCTGGAACAGCCACGCCCTCATGATATTTGTGGCTACTTTGGGAAAGATGCCACGCTTTTTGTGACGCTTTTTGTCCTTATCTGGATCATCATCGTCACCTGTGCTGGGGGAAGCTACACTGTTGTCCAAGCCATCACCTGCAAACATAGTGAATCAAATTTTGACTGATGCTACCTTGACATGCTTTATTCAAATAGAATGCCTTTGGATATAAACAAAACCAAAAGAGCAATATAAATGATTAATAGTTTATTTGGTACTTTTTTTTTTTTTCCAAAACAAAGAGTAAAACAAGGCCTAGACTCAAAAGTAGTCAGGTCTAAGGAACTTCTTCCAAAGAACAGTGGGGAAAGTCAAAGGGAATGAAGGGAAATAGCCAATCTCTTTAGTAGCTTTGTTGCCATGGTAATTATTCAGATGTGTAGAGCTGAGACATGCTAAGCCTAACTCCTAGTGGGGAGTTAAATATAGTGGCCGCCATTGGCAGAAGCCAATGCCTGGGTATTCAAACCTCACATATAGTCGTTGATGTGGTCAACATGTGAGAAGATGCATTCAAGATATCAACTATTTCCACAAGTGATCTATCTTAAGACTAAAGTAGGCCATGGAAATGGTAGGTAATCCATCATCTAAGCAGTTTGACATAGGAATGCTTCAAATAGAATGTAATTTTTCTTGTCATAAAAAGAGAGCATCAAGTTTAGGAAGGGCAAAACTCCTGAAATAGTTTTTTAATTAGGAAATGATTACTATGTAAGTCAAATAAAGTGATGTTAAATTCATAGTCAATGGGAATTGTATTATCCTAAAAATCCAGGAAGTTTCTAAAGTTTCTTCTAGATTTAATTTTTTCTCATTGCAAAATCATCTGTTGACAAATCATCTGTTTCCTGAATATTGGATCCTATTTTTCCATTGATTTTTGCCATAACATTTACGTTGCTTCTTCTAGAAAATATTCTGGCTCTGTGACAAAATAAAATTAAAGATGTAGGATTCCTTTTACAATGTCATGTTTAATAAGACAAAAAAAAAAATGAAATTTCAGCCCATGTAATCACGCTGTCCAAAACAAGTCATAAGGCACAAGTGGAAACTAACTACCTTGGTTTGGACACAAAAGTTCAAAGGGAACGAGAGTGGACTGAACTCACTACACTAAAAAGGAGCTTAGCTTCTATCAAATGTGCCTTCCTACCTGCTGCCCCTGCTCTTGGGGGAAGCTACCGACTTTCAGAAAGGGATAGGTTGGTCTGGCCTACGAAGAATTGCTACAGCAGTAAGGCTCTGGATTGAGGCAAGACATGCACATGAGAGCATGTTCCCTGGGTTATGGAAGTCACTAGAGAGCAGTCTACAGGCCCAAACAATGAGGTCCTTTGGCAAGGCAATTTTCCTGGTCACTGTACATTGGAACTAGCCTCAGATTCAGTTACATCACTCTGTGAATTTCTTATTTCATATTCCTTATTTCTGTTACCTAAATACACTACATATGCAAAGAATTCTCTACTTTGATTCAGTTATTTCAGCCTAATCTTTAGTAATTATGTTGCCATTAATCAATTGTTCTTAACAACTCCCTTAGGACACCCCCCCCATCTCCCTTCCCCAACAAAGAAAATTGCCCCCAAACTGCCTTAACTTGTACTCAGGTAAAGTATAAAAACTCTTGTTGGGTGAGGAACAGACTAGTTTCAACATTTCTGCTATGATTACAGCATGTGCCGCAAATACAAAACTTTTGCAGAACTTTTCAGAGTGGGATTTTTATTAATTTTAAAAAGCACACTTTTATTATATTTAAAATCCATATACTTTGTTAAAGCCCCACAGAATCATTGCTGTGTTCTCAGTGGAAAAGATCATATAGACCCATAGTTCCAAAACCCTCACCGTACCAGTGAGGAAAGTGCTTGTATTCTGGTGGGTGACTTACCCAAGGTCACGCAGCAGGGATGGGACTGGCCCACCTGTGCCCGACCAGACACCCGCACCCCTAAATCAGTGTCCCTTCCACCCCACCAAACTCGTTATTTGCATAGCCAAGTGTTGTATAAGGAGTCCCCTTGGATTTGCCTAATAAATTCCTTGAAAGTCCAGTATTTAAAGAGGCTTTTTATTCAGAGAAGCAATTCACCATATAAAATAACAATTCATTAAAGAAACATGAGAAAAGAAACCAACTCAACAGCATTTAAAATTTCAATGGGCTAATCCACTCTCAATATGCAAAAGGTAACCGAGGAAAAGAAACACATTACTTGATCATTGATTAAAAATGAAAAGCATCTAACCTAATGACAGTTTTTTACCACCTCTCCATGATTGTTTTCCACCTTAAAAAAAAAATAGCCTTTCTATCTGTCTCCAAACCCCTTCAGATTAATTTAGCAGGCAATGCCTAGTGCCTGCCTCGAAGAGAATTCATTGATAATTTATGGAAATATCTACTATAATCCAGCGGAGATGACTTTTTTCCAGCTTTGTGCATCAATAGATAATCAAGGCCTTAAAGCAGCCTTAGCTTCCCATTACCTCAGGCAAAAGAATTCCTGAAAGCGTGCCTTGAGGGCACCTGAATTATATACTCCATTAGGAGAGGAAGGCTTTCTGCATTCCATGTGTAACACTCACCAGAACCTTTCCTGTTTATTTCTGCTGTATGAAAGCAGAAGCATTAGGAACAGAATTTTTTAAGTGAAGACTTATGTAGATACAATGGAGAAACCTTTCAAGCAGGAGCCAGATCACCCCCTTCAGTCCCTGGCAGTGACCTCTCCTGAATAAAAGGTTTCTATTACATCATTAGCTCAAGCCAAAAACAGCCTTGGCTTAATGCACAGTTTGTTCTTCCTACTGTTTTTAGGCAAATACAGCTACTTTACTCCCATCTGGGAGGGAAATTACACTGCTGGGTTGTAATCTAAGACAAGATTTTCATTGGAAGCAAATGCTTTCAATCCAGTGTAAATACTGGTGCATGTTCAGAAAAGCCTAAAACAATAAACCCTGCTCCTTCCCGACACAAGTTAGGGAAATGGAGAAGATGGGGAAGGAGAGGAGCATAATAAAACAGACTATTCTAAAAGCAAACACGTTCATAGATTTTAATAAATTGTTTAACCTCTTCCACTTTCTAGAATTGAAAATTGATCTCGAAACGTCTCAACCTCAGAGGAAAGTCTAAATGGTCGATTGTACCTTTAGCATTCCCATTCACTCTGCAATTTGATACAGTCACCTCTATGCGGTCTCTGGAGGATTTATTTCCTTTTTTTATTTTTAAGATCACTAAACAAACTTGGAGAACCGCCGGCCGACCACATGGCAGCAGGCAGCGGCTCTGAACCACATTTGTAAAATGTCAGCAGTGACTTCATTCCTGGAGCTGACTTCTCCTGCCGCCAAATGAAGGCAAACTGAAAAGGTGGAAATAATCATAAAAATGATGCTAGTCCATAAACAAGCTTACAGCCTCATTAGGATAGCAGTAGGCTCCAGTGGGTGATTTATGCTCGTTTTGCTGATGCTATGAGGAAATGCCATAGGGCGACTTTAGCCAATTGCTAATGGTTTCTGACAGCTTCTTAGCAACTAGTGCAAGCAACGTTGTGGCGTTTGCTAGTGACAGAAACCGAAAATGTCATATTATCTGCCCATGTGTCATGAAGTCCGTGTGGCAATTAACTAGCAGGCCAGTGACTGAGGGGCCAGAGGCTCCCGAAAATGGCCTTTGGCTATGCAGTGGCAGCCGATGGGCTCAGAGGCACACACTGCCTGCACATATGCAACATTCTAATGCAGAAATCCACTTCCTTGTGACTTCCCGGCTCTGATGAGACCGGGCCACTCAAATCCCTTTTTTCTCCCTCACTCAAGTGAAACTCTGGGCTCCTCTCTCTCTCTCTTCTCTCTCTCTCCTCTCTCTCTCTCTCTCTCTCTCTCTCTCTCTCTCTCTCTCTCGGCACCAGCTCAGGCCTTAGGAGAGGACTCCAAAGCAATCTGCTTTGATATGATTATCCGAATGGCTCCTTAATTGGCAATACCTGGTTCTGTGCTTTTTGGACGCTGGATTCAAAGGTGCTAGCCATTTTTCTGCTCTCTCACAAATTAGTCTAAAAGGATTTAAGATCACTGAAGCAGACTCATTGCCTGTCAGATTGCTGGGAGCAGAGGAAGTCTGTGCAGCAACAAGACACTATGTAAAAAACACCAGGCTTCTAACAAGCAGGGAGAGAATCTTGGCCACACTTTTCAGTTTCCGAGCTATCAAAACCATGCACTATATGTCAAACTGTCAAACCTTTCAGCGTGGGCCATTTGCCCTTTCAAATAATATTTAAGAATTGTTTTTACAAAATTTTATAGGCCATGGTCTAGTGAAAGAGGCCAACCAACAAAGAAAGGAATTTGTACTATAATTCGTCTACGGACAATTTCTTGTGAGACCTGGTCTGTCCCTGCGGAGCAAGGCAGGTGACCTGTGGCAGCTCCCAGGCTGTCAGAGAGCTCAGATTTCAAACACGCTCAACTCAAACATCCCGAGTCGCCTATTTAAGCATGCCCAGGCATTTAGACTGTGCTATCTCGTGCCTTTCAAGGCAGGATAAAGCGGCATTTACCGTATTCAGGCCATTCAATGGGTCAGACTGACCGTGTCAGCAGGGG
Source organism: Prionailurus viverrinus (assembly GCF_022837055.1). NCBI lineage: Eukaryota > Metazoa > Chordata > Mammalia > Carnivora > Felidae > Prionailurus > Prionailurus viverrinus. The sequence continues at coordinate 84,488,611 of NC_062563.1, read as the reverse complement.
CTCCTCTCCGGCAGGTCACAGCCCTGCTCCCATTTTTCTCCTCCTCCTGACTCCCTCTCTCCCCACCAGGACTGCCCTTCCCCAAAACATAGTTTGAGCCAGGCTAAAACAAAACCCCAAAGTGCCCAAGATTCACATCACAACTGATAGGGACCTCCAGTCAGTGGGCCAGCAGGCATCAACAAAATGGGTTGTCTGCCAGAGGGTTCGTTACGTCACCGAGGCAAAACTCCTAATTAGGGATATGAACTTTCAACTGCCAGGGCAAATGAAAGTGTTGGGTTGTGGACCTCCTTCTTTTGCTGGAAGCCATCCCAGCTCCAAGACGATTCATTTACGATTTTCTATTGAGACCCCACAGTTTGCAGCCAGGTTCTCTCCTTAACTTTTGCTTTACTCATCTTCAAGTGTTTGGAAACAGAATGCTTATCCCAGAAATGGACGGAGACTCAAAACCAAGGCCATTTATAATCGCATCTTTCGATACGGAGTAAATTCTGTCATGTCTTGAAAGGTATCCAAACGGTCAATTCAAAAGCATTCTTTAAGACTGTACAGCTCGTGTTGTAAGGTGGCTAAATTTTCATCCAATATTAAGGGTTTCTTTTTTTCTCTTGTCTGTTTTCTCACACAGCACATCAACAAGAGAGAATACGGCATTTCACCCCTTACATGGCGTGTAGAACATTCCTGCCTTTCTAGGGGCTGCTGGTGCAAACATCCCATCAGTATGGAGAGGTCAGGTTTCTTTTGTAGTGGAGCTATCCGGGTGTGCCAGGTTGTTAGGAAGAATGTAAAACTACCCCAAACCCACTTCTCCAGATCATGGCTGTGTCTACTTAGCCAGAAGTCAGATGGGATAATGTTTCTGTGTTATGTTAAGAGGATAAATGGTGAGAATTATAGACAAGCCTTTCTCAGGAACCAGCTAAAATACTTCAGAGGTTATAAAGAAGTGTTTTGTCTTCATTGAGAATGTGTAATAGCTGCCAGAATGATTTTTCTAAAATACATATCTGATCCTATAACCCTGGCACTTCAAATGCTTCCGTGGCTATCATTTGCCTTCAGGATAAAGGTCACACTTTTTAGCCTGGCGTGGAAGGCCTTTCACGATCTCTCTCCTGGGTGTTTCTTCTGTGGGTTCCCCGTGTTCACGGGTACTCACCGCCCCACCCCAATCCTGAGCCTGTTTGACCTTCTCACCGTCTCCCCGCAGGCACTGCTCTCACACCTCTTTGTGGTTCCCTGTGCTAGCCCCTTGGTAATGTCCTTCCTGGGAAGCTCCTTGGTGACCTTTTAGGCTCCACTCAACTGCCATCTCCTAGAAGAAGCACACACTGGACTCTCGCTGTTTAGTGATACCCCTCTCCAATCCCCAATTCTTCTTTTCCTGACATTCCTGCCTCCAAACACACATCATACTCTACCAAGACTGTTGATTTCTGTCGTCTCTGTCTCCTCAACTTGATTACAGGATATATGAAAGCAGGGACAGGGTCATTCTCCCCTCTAAGACGATCTAGTCCCAGGCTTACCCCAGTGTACAGGGTACAAATTTGCCAATTGGGTATTAAATGAATGAGCAAATGCATTTCTTTTTTTCACTGCATGGAGAAAACCACAGTTTCAATTTCCAGCTGTTATAATTCTTTTTGATACATACTTAAACTCCTGAAGAATATTCACGAAGGAAAGTCAGTTAAACTATAAGAAAACATAAAGGAAACACATTCTACAAAGCTGGGAAGCTTCCTTGGAATCTTTAAGCTCATCTTGGACAAAAGATGGATTGGGTTAAAGTATTGGAGTTCTTCATAATGCTTGCCATAGTCCCTCCCTCAAAAATGCGCTCCTACGTCCTTCAATTACAATTTAAAACTATTTACCTAATTAAAATTTCTTGCTGTTTGTCCATTTTTCCTGAGTTCAACTTCAAAAAATAAACCAAAAGTTTTGTTTCTCTCTACATTTTTCCCAATGAATTATATATATTACTTTTACACGTCTTCCAGTTTTGACATAGCAAAGAAACTCAACTGTCTCTGAGCAGAAAATTTCACCCTCAGTTGAGACTCCAGACTCAGATTATAGACACGGTGCTAAATACAAAACCCTAGAAACTCTGGCATTTCCTTGTTTTGCCAAGTCATGGATCAGTCTTTCCCATAGCATCATTCCTCCACACCTGCCTCAGCAATTTTTTAGCAACAGGTTATCTGAGGACATTAGTATATGATATGTTGACATGTCATAGATTGACATGTCATAGGGTCCTAGGAGACATTAGAAAGGGTTTTGTAAGACATACGAAAACCTACTATGACCTCTTGAGTTTTATCACACACTTTCAAGAAAAATGGAGCAGACTTCATATATCTTCAAATCTGCAGGCAATATACAAATACATAATAGTCTAAATCCAATGGTCAACTTTTAAGTTTAACTTTAACTAGGGTTCTATTTTTTTTTAATTTTTTTAACGCTTATTCATTTGTGAGAGACAGAGAGAGACAGTGCGTGAGTGGGGGAGGGGTAGAGAGAGAGGGAGACACAGAATCTGAAGCAGACCCCAGGCTCTGAGCGGTCAGCACAGAGCCCGATGTGGGGCTCGAACTCAAAGACAGTGAGATCATGACATGAGACCTTGCATCTCTTCTCATCCTTAGGTGTTTAAGGATTCCTTCTTCTTAATTTAAAGTGATTTTCAGCTGATCAAAACAAAACAAAACAAAACAAAGGAAAGCACATTCTCCTATATTTTATGTTACCACCCAGGACTTTCCTGAAAATCCTGAGGTAAGGTGTTAGATGTTGGCACCTGTCATAGCAGTGTGAGGTTCTAAAAAGGGTGAAAGGAATGGCCAGTGCTACAGATACACTAAAGGCAGTAACTGAAAAGACAGAGGTAAGAAGAGTGGGGGAGAAGATTAAGAATAAGAAAACTTGGGGTGCCTGGGTGGCTCAGTCTGTTGAGCATCCGATTTCAGCTCAGGTCATGATCTCACAGTTCATAAGTTCGAGCCCTACATCAGCCTCTGTGCTGACAGCTCAGAGCCTGGAGACTGCTTTGGATTCTGTGTCTCCCTCCCTCTCTCTCTCTGCATGCCCCGCCCCCCCCCCTGCCCCACTCATTCTCTGTCTGTATCTCTCAAAAATAAATAAACATTAAAAAAAAGAATAAGAAAACTTTTGGGGTGCCTGGGTGGTTCAGTCAGTTAAGCATCTGACTCTTGATTTTGGCTCAGGTCATGATCTCAGTTTGTGGGTTTGAGCCTTGCATAGGGCTCTGTGCTGACTGTGCAGAGCCTGCTTGGGATTCTCTCTCTCTCTCTCTCTCTCTCTCTCTCTCTCTCTCTCTCTCTCTCCGCCCCTCCCCTGCTTGTTCTCTCTCTCTCAAAATAAATAAACATTAAATATATATATTTTAAAAAAGAATAAGCAAACTTTAAATAAACACATTGTTGGCCCTTATAAAAAGAAACATCTAGGTACACTTCCTCAGATTGGCTTCACAGAGATTTGCCATGATGCTTTTCCTTTCTCTTTGAATTTAGGTCTGTTAAAGATGACAAATATTTGTTAATAGTTAACCACTGTGAGGGGCGCCTGAGTGGTTCAGTGGTTAAGTGGCTGACTCTTGATTTAGGCTCAGGTCATGATCTCATAGTTCATGGGTTCAAGTCCATGTCAGGCTCTGCACTGACAGCACAGAGTCTGCCTGGGATTCTCTCTCTCCCTCTCTCCCTGCCCCTACCTTGCTCGCACTCTATCTCTCTCTCTCAAAAATAAATAAACATTTTTAAAAAATCGTTAACCACTGTGAAATGAGCTCACAGCCTTATTCTGCCCTGTAGTGGACTCCTGACATCACAGAACCCTAAGAGAAGAAATGGAGATTCAGAGCCTGGAGAAAGTAACTCTCTCTATGAATATACTGCTTCCTTTTCTAAAGAGTGAACTGTTGCCTTTAAAAGTGAGCCCTATATGGGGTGCCTGGGTGGCTCAGTTGGTTAAGCATCTGACTTTGGTTCAGGTCATGATCTCCCAGTTTGTGGGTTTGAGCCCCATGCCGGGCTCTGTGCTGACAGCTTGGAGCCTGGAGCCAGCTTTGGATTGTGTCTCCCTCTCTCTCTGCCCCTCCCCCACTCGCACTCTGTCTCTCCCACTTTCTCAAAGATAAACATTAAAAAAAATTTTTTTTAAATGAGCCCTATATAGGTAACCATCTTTTGTGTAAGGGGTCACTCTTATCATTCACTCATTTGTTCTTTAACGAAAACGTATTGAATACTCACTATGTCCCAAACACTATGTTGAACCATTAGAAACACTAATGGTGAACAAAATCAGGAACAGTCTTTGTTTCTATGGAGCTTTTCAGTTAGAGGGCACAGATGTTAAATGAAATAAACACAGTAATAAATGTACAATTGTCCTCCATCAGAAAGAAATGTAAATCTCTGAGTGTGTGAAACAAAGGAAACTGACTTAGGAGGAATCTGAGCAGAATCTGAAGGATGGAGAAAAGTCAAGCAGGTATGGTGAGCAGACTAAAAGGGCAGAGAACAGAAAAAGTATTGCAGCATCTGCAAATGCCCTGTGTCTGGAAGCATGGCACAACGACAGAACTGGAACCTGGGAAGGCAGGACAAGATGACATTGGAGAGGTAAGAGGAGCAAGAACACTTAGAGCCTCAGGGGCCACAGTCAGGATTTGGGTGTTTGTCCCTAGGGTTCTGAGTAGCAACCCATACACGTATTTCTATGGTGTCACCAGTGTCCTCTCCATTGCATGCCCCGATGTTACATAAATTTTACCAAATAAAGCCTCATTCCCCAGTGTCTCTTTCTAGTTCAATCTAAAAAATCCTTTGATTCCAGATTAAGACTGGGGAATGAGGGACAATGGAAAAGCAATGAGTCCATTCAGGTAGACCCCAATGTAGGCACAGATGACACTCTGAAGTTAATTTGTAACTAGGTCTCTTGGACAGTAGAACATATTTTCACATGGAAGCAAGTTAAGAATGGTTAGGTCTCAAGGTTTGCTCATCAAAGCCAACGAAATTCATCAAGTGAATAAAGTTCTAACTGACATCTGAGCCCTGGGTGCAAGAAGTCAGAAAGTGTAAGAAGAAGGAGGAAGATGAGTTTTTTCCTCATATTCCTGTATACAGAGTCAGCCTAGGAAAATATTAAAACACGTGTAAGTGCCTTTAGTATCTCCTTTTCTCTTTGTCACTTCCATTGCACAGATCCATCTCCTGGAGGCTCTAAGTAGCCCAATGCCTTGGAGAGGCACGCGGCCTCCTCCCACTGTGGACGCCCCACCCAGATCTATCCTCTTCTTGCTCTGAGCTCACACTTATCATTCCCCAACAACCAAAATACCCAGCCTTTGAATCTAGTTGATCTAAGCCAGACTTTAGGTAGAAAGCCATCTGAAAGCACTAATTGGTTGGGACTAGGCAGGAATAACTGATGCCCCCTCACCTTCCCAGAAATGTTGGCACTTTGAAAAGGAAATTCGTTAATGCAAATGAATCTTTAAATGGCAGAATTTCAGGTAGAGCAATAAATAAAGCTTAAAAAATTTTTTTTTAATACAGCTGCTGTTGGGAAAGTTTTGTTGTTGTTTTAAGCCACAGATGCCAGCCTTTCAGAAGAGCCCCAGGATCACCTTCCAAACTTGTCATTACACCCCACCGCTCTCAACCACTCCACCCCTGTTCATCCCTGAAGACATTTGGGAAGCCATGCCTTTTTTACTGTTCTCAGTTTTTCTTTTTCTTTTTCTTTTCTCCACAGAGATTGTGGTGACAGTAAATGGGTCCCGGGGATGCACAGCAAGGAGACTAGGAGTGAGAGATCTTGGTTGAACACTTGTGTGTATATGTAGGACATTTGTACAATCTGGGTGTTTATAACTTAAGGATTGCCAACCCATTGAAATAAATTTGCAATCACTCCTTTACTACAATTAAATGCATTCTATTAAGCATCTATCACTTCACGATTCTTCACTGAGAACACAAATAATGCATAAAACACAACAGGGTAAAAAATATGAAAAGAATCCAATTAAATAACCAAGACCCAGAATGAAAATGCTTACTGGATTTTTGTGCAATACAAAGAAAATCTCTTGAATTATTTTAATATGCCATCGATGGAATTAAGGGAAGAAATAGGACTTTCTAAATTCATGGAAAATAAGGCTTGTCAGTCAGAGTTGGTCATTATTCAAATTTGTAGTTTACTTAAGATTTATTTTATGTAAGTATTTTTACAAGTAGAGTAATGTGGACAGATACACGTGCACCAAGAAATTGGCTAAATTTTCCAAGTTTTTTTTTTTAATCATTGTACTTTGTTCTTTTGAGATAGGAATACCTTTTTCTAGTAATTCAATATGACTTTTTGACTTGAATTCCCCTCAGGGGAACAACAGCAAATTAGTTACCTATCCACAGAGGACAAACAGCAATGATGAATAGGAAAGAAAAAAAAGCACAGATTTTTACTCATTTTTCAACCATTCAGCATTTTTTTTTTTTACGGCTAAACACCATGGAAAATCCCTGCAAAAACAGCATAACTTCTTAATGAAGTCTTAGAAACTTCAGGATGTGAGTGCACTGCAAAATATTACTGAAACCTTTGTATTTACACCAACAGTAAAACAAAATGGAAATCCCCCCATCGTTTTCTAAGGCAAAAAGAAAGAAAATATGCTTACAACTGCAAAGGTAAAACAGTACAGAAGTCATAAACTTTTGTTTTGAATCAACATCTCAGAAAGCATTTTAGGAACTAGTACTTTACCTTTTTAATGTTATAGCAATGCATGACAAATTCCTCGAGATATTCTTCCCCAAATATATAAATCATATATTAATGAATGGTCACAAAATTCTTTTTAACCATGAAAATAAATAAATCTCTTAGTAAAAACAAAAGCAGAAAACAAATGCCACACATGGGATCTTATAGACAGGCACACACACACACACACACACACACACACACACACACACCATTTATTTCTGTGAGATCCTCAAACCTTGCCATATAATTTATTTTTAAACTTCAACATATTCTGCATGTATGCATGTATATATGCACGTATGCGTGTGTGTATATATACGTACGCTTACACAGACAAGATAACATTCATTTATCAAAGAGGTCACTTCTCCAACAAACTTAATTATATAGAATACATTTGAAAAGAAGGATTTAAAAAAAAAGTTCCTGACATGCAGATTAGAAGTGGTTGAATTGGTTCTCAACTTTGGCTACACATAGAATCATGTGGTAGTTTTTACAACTCCTGATGCCTCCACTCTACCCAAGACCAATTAAATTAGTATTTTGGAGGGTGAGATCCCAGCATTAATGAGTTGTAAAGCTCCAAGATGATTAAAATGTACAGCCAAGTTTGAGAACCAGTGGATTAGAATCACAGATTATATGTGGCAAAGCTCATATATTTTTTACAGAGAAATGACCATAAGACCTTTAATCAGAGAATTATGTGTATTTTAGATGAAGTTTTCAAAGGTTTACTCATCGGGTTTCCTGACTCATAGTTTGTAGACTGAGAGTTTTATAATAATGTAAGATGATAAAAAGGCAAAAAATAAGAACCTAAGAAGCATAGCACACTAGGGCCCTTTAGCATAGGGGAAAACAGCCCTATAAATGCTACAGAGGCGGTAAACAAAAAAATATGTAGCATAGTGCCATAAATCAAATATCTACTGAGTTTTAAAAATTCTTTAAGCTTGTTAAAATTAGATATGATACGGTGTATGTGTAGTCCGAAAACATTTTCCTAAAAATGCCCTAAATTTTTTAATATTTAAAAAAGTAAGATTCTGTTCATCTGGACCACATCATTCTTAAATGGCCGCAGATAAACCAGGATAACATGTCTACGTTCCGTAGAAACTTTTCACGTGTCTGCCCTCACTTCACTGGTCTGCGTAGCTAGACGGAGCCTGTGCTTTACTCAGGGCACTGGTCTATCTTCTGACCCTCCTGGCTTCCTGGGGATCTTCTCTCAAGGTCTTCATGGGCTCTTCATCCCTTTTCATCTGCTCTCAGTACATAAGGAGGTAGGAGGGAAGGGCATGGTGTGTGCAGGAAGGGCGAGGAGGCAGCTGCAGGGCAAGTGTTGTTTGGTGGAGGAAGTACCCCCTGAGGTAGGTAAGGTAAAAGTTGGAGCAAGAGAGAATGCTGTGGGTCAAGGGGGAAACAAACAGATGGCATTCTGTACAGAGAGGTTTCTTTGCATTCCAAGTAAAATGGAACTAGGTTGTAAAATGTATACTGGGAAGTCATTAAGAATCAAGTGATGTTGGGGCGCCTGGGTGGTTCAGTCGGTTAAGCGTCTTTCGCTCAGGTCATGATCTCATGGTTTGTGGGTTTGAGCCCCATATTGGGCTCTGGGCTGACGGCTCAGAGCCTGGAGCCTGCTTCAGATTCTGTGTCTCCCTCTCTCTCTGTCCCTGCCCCCCCCCCCCCACCCGGTCATGCTCTGTCTGTCTCTCTCTCAAAAATAAACACTAAAAAAATTAATTTTAAAAAAGCGATGTTAAGTTTACTTAGAAGGAAAACAGGCAAGAAAGTTGGAGTAAAAAAAATGAAAGCTTGTTTTTTTCTCTTATTGTAAAACCATCTGAAAATCCAACCGTTTGTGAAAGAAAAGGTTTGAGAATTACTGGCATCATGTCTGTTATTCCATCTAAACTTCTCTCTGATTATCCAAGACTTCGATTCTTCGGTAGAGTTTCTCTGGCACACATACAGTCACTCGGCTAATTAGGGACAGGTGTAAGGTGCTGACTTGCTTTGGTGGGCATGGTAAGGATGAAGGAACTTCTACAGCAGTGCTGCTCCTAAGGTAATGTACTTACGAAGCACCAGGGATCCTGTTAAAATGCAGTTTCAGATTCAGAGGGGCGGAGCCTAAGATTCTGCATTTCTAACAAGCTCCCAGGTGCTGTGGATGCTGCGATGCAGGTCCAGGGACCACAGTGTGCATTGTAGCAAGGTTCTGGATGATCTTCCCCTCTAGGCAAATAAAGCTAGGAAGTGTTGGATGTGTGCAGGTGCCTAGTTACAGTGGAAGGTGGGACAGTCTCCCCTCACTGCACACGGCGAGGACTGGCCCCACACCCAGTGGACAAGAATGGGGAAAAGGCTGTTCAGGTCCTCATTTTGAGCATAACCTCATGATGTCTCTAGGACTAACCAGAGAATCAGAACAAGCCAGGATGTCTCCAAGGGACCGCTCGCCTTTCTGTTAGTGCCACAGCCCTCTCTCTTCCTTCATCTCCTCAGCACATGGAACACCTCACTTCTTGCCCCGGAGGTAATACCGGAGAACAGTTTAGTCTCTGGAGTCGGATTGTCTAGGTTCACCATTTGATAGCTGTGCGACCCTGAGCAAGTTACTTAACCCCCCCCCCCAAGCCTCTGTTTCGCCCCTCTGGAAAAAATAAGCATAGTAATAGTACTTATCTCTGAGAGTTAGAGAACAGATGAAATAAAATAAGCTGCATAAAACGCTGAACGCATCACCCAGCAGCGCTGGCTTAGCTCAACAAATGCCCGTTGCTGTGGTTGTTTTGCTACCAAGGACTTTCTCTGAGCCCCGCACCCTAAGCAGGGAAACAATCACAGCCACTCTCGTCATGTCTCCCCATTTCCACCATCCCTTTCTCATTCCTAGAAGACACTTTTCCAAAATGTATACACCCATTCTCCTAGCACTGCATATCATTTTAATGTTTTCTTTTCTCCCCCCCCCCCCAAAGAGTCCTGGAGTGACTTGTGTGCTTCAGAGGAAAATGGGTGGATGGTGCTACCTAACCCCCCCCCCCCACAAGACACTGGCAGCCTAGGGCTGGACGGTGATACACTGGAAACCGTTTTATTAATACAAGTTCTCATCCCCCACACAACATAGGTCAATTCATAATACCTTGTCCTCTGTTCTCCAAATAACATTTCCGTGGTAATTAATAGTAAAGGCTTTTGGTTTTAATTTACAAATATGGAAACTCGTTATGCCATCTAAGAAAGTATCTTTAAGGTCTAGGACAAGTGAGATGCACTATAGAAAAATGGGGGCACCTGGGCGGCTCAGTCAGTTAAGCATCTGACTTTGGCTTAGGTCATGATCTCACCGTTTGTGAGCTCTAGCCCAGCTTCAGGTGTGCCCCGCCTCTCTCTCTCTCTCCCTCTCTCTCTCCCTTTCTCTCTCTCTTTTCCTCTCTCCCTCCCCCTCTCTCACTTGCACCCTCTCTCTCTCAAAAAAAAAAAAAAAAGGTGGGGGTAGATTTAAAAAAAGAAGAAAAAAAGCTAATTTTCAAGTATGGTCCATGTCTTATCTAGACAGCAAGAATAACAGTAATAATAAAAACTAACATTTATTGAGCACTTACTAGACACTTGAAACTGTTTGGCCTTTATGTTTCATTGATTAATCCTCAAAGAAAGTTAGAAACCGAGGTTACTTATGGTAAAAACAAAGTTTTTTTAAAAAGTCAATTTCTCCATATTTAAAAAATCCTTCGAGGCATCTGGATGGCTCAGTCAGTTGAGCATCTGACCCTTGATTTCAACTCAGGTCACGATCCCAGAGTCATGGGATCAAGCCCCACACCAGACTCTGCATTGAGCATGGAGTCTGCTAAAGATTCTTTCTCTCTCTTCCTCTGCTCCTCCCCCACTCTCACAGGCATGTGTGTATCCACCCATGCTCCCTCTCTCTCTAAACAACAACAAAGTCCTTCCCTTGTTGTTGTTTTTTTCAAACTGTTTTCATAGCCAATAAAAACAACTCATACTTACTGACAATGATGAGCTCCACGGAGAATACATACTTTACTCAGTGCTTTTCTGAATTACTTCATGGTATGCTTGCAATGGCCCCAGTGTACAGATAAGGAAATAGAGCTCACTATGAATTCAAAGCCAAATCAGATTCAAAGCTAAACTCCTAACCATTCCAGAACTACTCTCTCCACTTAACCCATGACATTAGATAACAATCAAGATGCATTTCTTTGACCTCTAGAAAGATCTTCTCGAGCAGTAACGGTGTCTTTTCCCATTGCTGCATGCTGTCCACAGCCAGCACAAACCCTAACCGATAGTGCAGACTTCATAAACATCCCCTGAATCATACTCTTTCTACTGAAGTCAGAGAAGGAAGAGACACGAAGTATGGGGGCCACACAGGTCTTCCTTAGTCAAAGATAATGGAAGAGGTTAAATATGAAAACCACCTCTGAAGTGTACAAGGAAGAAAACAAATACCAAGTGTATATAGATCCAAAGAAAGTACACAAGAACGGGAGGATGCCAAACAGCTGCACTGCAAAAAAGGGAGGCAATTCTCCTGAATGTGCCTCCAAAAACGAAAGGAGAAAATCCTACAGAAAGACTTGATGTAGGGTATGAAGTTGAGTTACCAGCCATCAGCATGCAGAGGAGAGCCCCGAGCTACCTAGAGTACGGCTCTTTCCCTTGCTCAGGACTTAAAAGTGGTCATCTATGAAAGGACAGGGACAGTAATGAACTACAAAGCGTACGTTTTCCAGCATCACACGAATGGTTTTCAAGTGTGCCTCCACACCAGAAACCCGAAGTTCTGTTAGTAGGAATGCAGGGAGGAAACTGCCCTCTCTGCAGACCACCATGCATTCTATTAACCTGGGAAGTCCACGCTGAATGGGCCACGGCAGAGAGGAAGAGGGGAAAAGGGACTGACTGCAAGCAAGCTCGCAGGAAAGTTTATTTTCTCTCACCGTTTATGTATCAAAGAAAGGAAAGTCTCCTCTCCAGGAGGGATACAGAAATGCAAACAAGGTTGCTTGGGTGAAATACCAGCCTGGAACAGAAGACACTCAGGCTGCCCCCCACCCCCAGGGGGGCAGCATTCCACATCCACCGGGGTTTTCAGTGATGACATCACCTGCATGGTAATCTGAAATCCACCCGGGGCAAGAAGCAAGTAGCAGAATCCAGGAACTATTCTCATCTACAAAAGGCAGAAATCGTCTTTCCCCACAGAAAGGATGTTAGTCTTTACAGCACTCTGCACCTCGTTTCTTCTCCAGCCTGTTCTCATCTCATTCTGAGCTCCTGCAGCTGCCTCTACAGAAAGTCTACCTGGCACCCAGGCCCCCCTGGGTTTCCAGCACAATCATCCCACAGACACTGGAGGAGTCAGAGTGGCCTCGGCTCCATGATGCTCCCCTGGACCTAGATTCACAGCAGCAACTGCTGTCCTGTAGCTTAAATAACCCCATCCACCACCCCCTCCTCATGCAGATAAGATCTTCAGGCGTCGGCATGACTCTGGATTCCCTGCTCTGCTTTTAGTCCTCTTCTGGGCCTAGTCTTGACCCCAAAGGCAAGCTGGCTGGGAATCTCTACTCTCCTCCCCTCCCCCAGCCCCTGCCGGTCTTCTTTCCCGGGGCTAAATACTGCTCCCGTGAAGTGCCAGCTGGAGGGGATTCTCTCCCTTGAAAACAGACCTCAGAACTCCAATCCCAGCCCTGCCTGCCTTCTGAGTTGGCCTGTGGCCTAGAATTCATTGCTGCTGGTCCCACCTATCAGACCGGGTATCCGAGATGCCAGGCCTGAACTTGCTGCACCCTTTGGACGCTATGTCTTGGACCACCCAGCTGCCGCCGCAGAGGCCAGCTTTCATATTCAGGTTATGTGCTCCAAGTCCTCATTCCTTTCAGTCACGAAAATGCTTCAGCCCTGCCCCAGCCTCCTCTTGCTTGCTGCCCAGTGGCTCTGTGTCACTGAGATTCTAGCAGGGCTTCTAAGCCTCAGCGTGCCCTCCCTTCTTCCTATCTGGCATGCCAAACTGGGAAACAGCCCCAAATCACATCCATTCAAATCCCGATGGTCTGTGAGAGTACGATTTCCGGATTGGATGCTGAAAGGGATGTGGGGAAACATGGCCATCCTCTCTGTATCTCATTTTTCTTTCCAGAAACCTCTGAAATAACTCTCCCTGAGTCAGGCATCCCCACCATATTTGGGGCAACAAGTCTCCTCCCTAGTAGAGACAACCAAAGGAAAGGACAGGTACTGGCGCCATCCAGTCTGAGCAAAAAGACTGCTTGAAAGCTGTATGGTGGGTCACCACAGTTCTGAAGCTAGGCAGCTGTCTGCTCTCTGGTCAAAAAAAACACGAGTATGATTAAGTTTTAAAAACACATAATCAGGGGTGCCTGGGTGGCTCAGTCAGTTGAGCATCCAACTCTTGATTTCGGCTCAGGTCATGATCTCCTGGTTCATGGGATGGAGCCCCATGTCAGGCTCTGCACTTAGAGCAGAACTATCAGTTCTGTTTGGGTTTCTCTCTCTGTCTTTCAAAAATAAATAAATAAACATTTAAAAAAATGCATAGTCATAGGGGTGCCTGGGTGGCTCAGTCAATTAGGCGTCGGACTCTTGATATCTGCTCAGGTCATGATCTTGGGGTCATAGGATCCTAGGTGTGGAGCCTGCCAGCGATTCTCTCTCTTTCCCTCTCTCTCTGCCCCTTCCCTGCTCACACACACTCTCTCTCTCTCTCTCTTAAAATAAATAAGTACAAATTTTTAAAAAAGAACTTAAAAAAATACATAATGGGAAGATAATCTCCATCAGAGAAGCCTAAACACTTTTTTTTTTTTTTAAGTGTTTTATTTATCCTCGAGAGAGAGACAGACAGAGCACGAGTGAGGGAGAGGCAACACAAGAGGACACAGAATCTGAAATAGGCTCCGGGCTCTGAGCTGTCAGCACAGAGCCGATGCAAGGCTCAAACCCACGAACTGTGAGATCATGACCTGAGCCAAAGTCGGACACTCAACCGACTGAGCCACCCAAGCGCCCTAGAAGCCTAAACACTTTCAAGGCATGGAATATAACTATTTGGAGCCATGTTAGCATGAAAGAAAGGATGAAAACCAAAATCACGCTGAGCTCAGTGATCATGTTAATTCCCTCTCTTCTACACATGCTTGTTTTCCTCATTTTGTTTTGTTTTGTTTTTTAATGGGAAAGTGGGTGTTTGGAGCCTGGGCTATTTGAATGTGGAATGACGGTTCCAGGTCTTCCTAAACTTAACAGTGAATCAGGGGCAAAATCCCAGATGGTCACACAGTGATTTCACAACATCAAGCCACATTCTTATCTTTCCAAGTTCCACAATTCCCCAAACATATGTAGTCATGACTGACCTACAGGTCAGAGCCCGGGTCTGAAGTTCCAGGCCAGTCACTATTGTCTGTGTGGCTTTGTGAAGTGACTCAATTCTACTAAGCCTCCATGCCACCATCCACAAAGGGCTAGTGGGAATAAGGAAGTAGCTAATTCAGAGGGGTGTTGTAAGGAGCAAGTAGAATAACATACAGGAAAACTCTCGGGAAAATTGTGAAATATTGTAAAGAATGCCCCTTCTTTTTTTATGTTTATTTATTTATTTTTGAGACAGAGAGACAGAGAGAGAGAGAGAGAGAAGTGGGGGAGAGGCAAAGGGAGAGAGGGCGAGAATCATAAGCAGGCTCCACCCTGTCAGCGCAGAGCACGATGCGGGGCTCTAACCCACGAACCATGAGATCATGATCTGAGCTCAAGTTGGATGCTCAACCGACTGAGCCACCCAGGTGCCCCCAAAATGCCCCCTCTTGAGGAGAACTTCCAGGATCTGCCAAGAGAGAGGTACACGCATTTTCCACGTGCAAATAATTATAGCCGGTATTACAGCATATTTCCATGGCCTGCGTATATACCAGTCATTCCCGCTAATTTATTAACTCTGTGAGCACAGTAAATAGGTCTTGTTCACCACTGGACATCCTCAGGGCCCACCACTAGCAGGCAGCCAGTGTTTGCTGAATTGATGGCTGACTGAAATCATAAACTTATTTAGATTTATGTGGAGTTAATGGGGCAGGGGGTGGGTGAGACGAAAGAAAAGCAACTTCACAGTTTTCGTTTCTCTACAGAAAAAAAGTTAAATTTCTTGTCCGGAGTTAGTTCCACTCTCTCCATATGTGTGTAATATACAGAATTCATGATTAGGAAAATTTAACAAAGAATTTGGTCATGGATTCCAGGCATTTGCTAAATCCTCCTTTCTATACGAGGAGAGCTCTTTCTTACCTATGGAACAATTGATTGATTGGTTGATTCAACCGACGGAAAGGAGAGGAAAGGCCGAGGACACCTCTCACATCAGGCCACTCTGTCTGTCACAAGTGAACTAAAGAAGTGTGATCTTCATCAGCCTGCTTAAGCCTATATTTCTATACAGCCCACACACCGCCACCTACATATGCACCACAGGAAACAAAGAGATGGCTAGAAAATCATCCTTAGCTGAAATTCTACTCATATTGCCACAAAGCAAAATATAGACAGATGATCCACTCGTATCTTCATTCTCTCTCTCCTTCCATCTGCTTAAATGGGTGTGATTAAGTGCTGTATGGGTCAGTCACAGTAGAGGCAGTTAAAATGATCATTTTACATTTAATGAAGAACATCATTATTTTCAGCTGGCCTATTTATTAGAAAGTACATTAGAGAGAGCATGACAGTGGACTGTTTGGTTTACTGTTGGGGGGGGGTCATAAGGCACCACAAAAGGTGGGATCAAATGGCCAGGAATATTTTGTCCCTGGTCATTTGTAATGAATGGAAACTGACATCATAACGTGGATATATTTTTTTATGCACTCCACAGAGAGGCTGTGTGAAGAGTGATTACAACTTCTTGGCTTAATGTATTACTATTGATAAGATGGTGTTAGAAAACCAAGATCATTTTCCAAAGATATAGTTGAAAAGGGGAATTCATTTATAAGGAAATAGCTACCATAATAATAATAATAATAGCTACCAAGACTTGAATCCCTCGGTCCTTAAGATGACTTGGGGTCCAACACATAACTGTAAAATAAGGTACAAATATTATAATTAGGAATACAGCAAGGTCCCACGTTAAACTGGTAGAGGATGAATTACAACAGATGGAATCAGAGTATGCATTCTTGTTCAAATACTAATAATCATATCATTGGGAGAGTGGCAGGGGGATGAGGAGAGGCTTGAGTCCCAGACTCAATGGTAAGTACAAGCATTTCTGTTAATACCAGCTGCCTTATGGTGTTAAGAGATAGCAGGTGATCTCTTAGACAAGCTAGTCTTATGTAGTTTAGGTTTTTTTTTTTTAATGTTTATTTATTTTTGAGACAGGGAGAGACAGAGCATGAATGGGGGAGGGGCAGAGAGAGAGGGAGACACAGAATCGGAGGCAGGCTCCAGGCTCTGAGCCATCAGCCCATAGCCCGACGCAGGGCTTGAACCCACGGATCGCGAGATTGTGACCTGAACTGAAGTCGGACGCTTAACCGACTGAGCCACCCAGGTGCCGCATGGAGTTTAGGGTTTTAATACCATGGGTCATATGCTTATGTGTTTATGCTACACAGGCCTTTCTTCCAGGCGACAATGTCCCAGAGTCTACCCCCAAAGTTTAAAGGCCACCTTCGTGGGACATCAGCTTTCTCTGATTCCTCTTTATGAAGATGGGATATGCCTGCATGGGAATGAGTGACATGACTTATCCAAAAGTAAGGGTGCAGTAACAGGCCCCAAAATGTGTTCAACAATATAACTAAGAAGATGCAACTCTCCTTAGAGCAATGAGACAAGCTTCCAATCTTTTGAATAGGAAAAAGAAAGAGTTTTCCAACTGATATTCCAAGTGTCCAACAGTCACCACGTAACTGCAATTTTCACTAGCATCCATGTGGGATGTCTGCCGTCACATAGGACAGCCAACAACCAAGAAGTTCTGCACAAACAACCAAGAAGTTCCCGGGGCCTCTGCTCTGGGGATCTCTAGGAACAAGCTGATGGAGGCTGGGAATGCTCAGCTTGGAATCCACTGGAGACTTGCATACAGGAATGAACACTTGCATTCTCCTGACAGTCTTCTCCTGCTGGACCCAGCCAGATGAGAGCAGCGATTTTCTTAGCTTTGTGCCCAGGAGGCAGTCTCTCAAAAGCAAGGCAGAAAAGGCAACCAAGTAAAAGAGGGATCGACCATGTTTGTGCCGTGCTGAATGTAGAAAATGGAGCTGGGTTAGAAATTAAGACGTCAGCACTCCAGAGTCCCACTTCAGAAAACTGCCAAAGAAGTGTGCATCCTGCACGCATGGATCGAAACAACCTGCAGGCATAGCCTATTTTCTCACTCCCTCCTACAGAACACGTGGAGTTGTGTCTACAAGGGCAGTGACAGTTCACACAGACAGAAAGGTGTCTGTGGCTGTGCCTTTTGTCTTTGTAGGGCTTGCTTATGTTAGAGGCCCCTCTAGCCACCTTCCACTTGGCCTTCCCCCATCACATACACACACAAGTAAGTGAGCGGATGCTCACTCTTTGCAGTTTAATGAGCTACTTTCCTGTAGATCTGAATTCACTGTACGACCAGCAGTTTTAACAGACCCATTATTAACCATCTACAATATACTGTAGTTCCACAATGTTGTTCACATTCTAGCACGATAGGCGTTCTCTTCATAAAGGGTCATTTGGCTGGTGTTGGTAATTTTTCTCTGTGTTATGCAATGAGCAGGGGAGAGGAACCCAAATATGATCACTTTCATCACGGGCTTAAGGGCGTGTACCAAGGCCCCCCCCCACCCCGCCCCCGCTGCCATCACGAGAGTGGAGAACCAGAGCTATCACTATCGATGGCTGTCAAGCAAGTTTTGAAAGCCAGAACTTGGTAACCCCCAGCCATGTATTCTCACAACATTTCTTGGCCTAACTTGATAGATTGATTCTGAAAACATACACTAATTTTTTAAATGCAAAACAGACCTGCTTGTGTTAGGGCCTGCACAAACAGAGGACTAGAAGAGTGGAAACAGCATAAACAATGTTGTTTATATCCGAGGGCTGAGAAAACCGCTGCCCTTTCCTCCAAAATTGCAGGAAGTATCAGAGTAACCCCCACCCATTAAGGTGGAATCAGAACCATATTTTCCACAGGAATGGACACGATTTTTCAGATAGACTGACATTAAAGGACCTTGGAGCAGCAGCAGGATTAAGAAAGGATGGGTTTTCCTCTAACCTGCAATCGCAAAGGCAGAACCTCCCGGCCACAAACAATGCTGAGAAGTTAAAACTAAGTGCCACCAAACACAGCAAAAGGGCAGATGTGGAGAAACACTGGCCGTTTTCATTGTTCTCCTTCACTTTTGACCTCCTGTGAAGGCATAAGACGGGTTCCTACAGTTGAGTACCTAAAAGGAGACTTTTACTGCATCAGGGGTAACCAGCCATGTGATCTGAGCCCTGAAGTTTTAGAATCACATTGGACTAGACCTGCTTTATTCCTTGTTAATATCGGTTGGCTTCCTTAATACATTTCTCCATTTTTAAAATCGTTGTTGTTTTAACGGAACTATATTTAAAAGCAAGCAACAGGAAGCTTTTACTTGGGAAGCTGAGGTCGAAGCGCTCAGTGGCAAACAATGAACCAGGGAGATAAAGATTCAACGCAAATGGTTGGGAACAGACCCTTGCTAGCTTCCTGCCAGGGTCGACTTGTGAGCATGTGCAAGGCCACGATACGAACTAACAGTGCTGGTTTGCTTTTATTTACTCCAATTTATTTGTTCCTGTGAGAACCCCTATAAAAACAAAGTGTGGGGACAAACAATGGAAGCCTTGCCATCTCCTCCTTGCCAGGGTTTTTATTTTCCACATTATCAAATGTTTTCATCAGTGGAGTTCAGCCCATTCATTCAACCCTGTGAATCACAACCCAGATCATATTGCATCGGGGGAAGAAAAAAACCAATGCATTGCCTGTATCAGTGAAAGAAGAAAGAAAGAAATGTTTCCCTATCATCTACTCCCTTTGATACTTGCAAACAGATTTGTGGTCCTTTGTGATGCCCTAGGACAGATGCTTGGCCCCAAACAGTCAAGCAAACTAGAACTTTTAAAGAAGTCAGCTTGCAATTCCATAACATAATTTTATCTCCATTCCCCTTTTTGGCCTCCTTCTCCAAACAGGTATCCATGTCAAAGGAGAACTCTTGAGTTGGGGGTTTGTTTGACCTAGGTCACACAAAGGTCAAGCTTTTCACCAGTTGTTAACACAAAGCTTCCAGCCAACCCACCCTCCAAATCCGGCTACACAGTCTGTTTCCATCTGCAAATGCGCTATGCACATTGGATTTTTCTCAGTTTTGCAGGAACTAACAATCCCTTCACTGTGAAGTGGTCTCAGTGACAAATAAATAGGTCAAACACTCTTCGGTGAAACCGTAGGCGCTGAATTTGCCAAATAGGGAAATGTAATGGATTTTGACTTTTTCATTTTTAAAAAGGCTTTTTAAAGTGTTATTTTAAAACCAGTTGAACAGATTGCTTTATTCCTTTATGGAACTTCAAGGGATGCTGTCCTTTAAGCAGTTTTATGCAATCCAAACTATATTTTTGCCTTTCTGAAAGAGATCAATATTTATTCAGATTGATTTTTAAGATTTACATGTGAAAAATAGATAAAATTGGATCAAATATAAACCAAAACTAATTCTGTCAACTCCCATGAAAGTCAATAAAGCCGAAATAAATTTAGCAGATTTCATCTACCTGCATTTGAGAATTGTTTTACTTCATTATTTCTTATAAACTTACTGAGCAGAAATTTGCTTAACTCTTATCCAAGCTTCTCTTACTGAAACAATAAGGCTCTCTATGGAATATTTTGCACTTGAATATTATCACCAGGATAGCATATGGCAAACTAGCGGTAGGCAGTTTATCTTCATCCTCTTTGTAAGCTAAAATTAGCACAATGTGTTTGCAGCGTTCTACACTCAACTCGGGCCAGGGTGGTATTCTCCACAAGGCCATGCTTGTTCCACATCCTGCTAGCTTCCAATATTTAAGCACACTGGTTGAAGGCTTATATTAACAACACAGATACATTTTAATGCAATAAAACCTCAAAATAGCACCAACGATGAAAAGTAAACTTGCTGTATTAGGAATCAACCTGAAAAACCTTCCTTCATCTGCTTCCTAAAATATATAGTGTTTCAACTACAAAGTAGTTCAAATGTTTACAGAGGCTAATTGTACCAAGTGGGATATATCCACAAGGCTCCAAAGGCAAGAAACAATTACCTTCTTAGACAACTGAGGCTTATTTTTCTACTTGTTTACCATATTCAGTTTTTCTTGGTAGTTCGTTCCTGATGCTAAAAATGCACTGTTGCTAAGAATTTAGTGTGTGCTTTCACAGGATTAAATGAAGGTGATCTGCCAATGGAAAGAGCTTACTCTTTAAACAGGAAAGCAGCTACTGGCTGGCTCTTTGAAAGGATTACAACACAAACAATGATTTTAAAAACAATGGAAGCGGTTCAAATAATACATCCCTTTTAGCTGGCCTGTAGCAGTGTAATCTTCTCATCAAATAGTTAAAAACAAAACAAAACAAAACTTGAGGAAAAAAACTTGAGGAAGAATTAACTTTAGGGAACCCAAACTGGCAGGTAGGCAGCGGAAAGATATTTACATGAGGAAGAGAGAACACCTCTATCTCTTAATGCCATTTAATAAAACAGATGTTATATTAACAAGATTTTGCCGAAAATTTCACTAACCAATATCAGGCTGCAGCTTCTATTATGTCTGTGTGCTAAGGGCTATGTATGCAGCTTGCTATCAACAGATTATATCCAAGATGACAAATAAATGTTCATATTGTCAACTGATTTATATCAAAAGATAAAAAAAAAAGTCTTCATCACTTCTTGAAAGGAGAAAAAAAAAGGATAATTTCTCAAAAGCTTACTGTATACTTGACCTAGTCATATTATTCTCAGAAGTCTACATTTGAAAAAAGGGGGGGAAAACGTAAGTCTTCCCTAAACATTGTAAGGCAACTTCATATATGATCTAATTAAAATGATATTTCACTTGACATACAATATGAATCCATCTTTCCCAGTCATTCTTGACCCATGCCCCTCCCCCAGCACAGATACGGTATACAGAAGAAATGCAGGATACAGATGTTTAAATAGGTAAATCACTTGGAAGTTCCAGTAATAACCAAAGAAAGCAGCTACATACTCCACATCTATTCAAAAAGGTGGTAGGCATACAGACCATTCAGCTGTAACTGAATGTAAAAGAAATCAAATCCACAACACCACTTTGCACCTAGGTTTTCTGAAAAGTCAAATATCAGGGATGGTCTGTCCTCTTTGATTGCTATTACCAGTGCTAAGTCCTAGATTCATAATTTCTCCTCACTGACCATGAAATTATGTGGAATTTACTGACCTTCTGCAAATTTCAATCTATATGTAAAATGTTTCTTGAAAGTTCTCCACTCTATCTAGGTTTGTTCAACTTGGTTCTTAGAATTTCAGTATTTCAGAAGTGAAGGAAGCCGTTTCAATGACCTAGCCCAGCCTCTTTTACTTCCAGAAGAAATTTCATCCCGGTGAGGTTATGTGAGTGGTCCAGCCCGGAGCACCGGGCTTGTACGTTGTTCAGTGGGGACAGAACCCGAACACCTGTGCTCCCATGATAGCAGGTCTCTGCAGCTCACCACACAGCTTCAGAGAAAGTCACTTAAAAGTTCCCAACACGAACCACACATAAACAAATATTTAAAATAGAAATTGATTGGGTGCCTGGGTGGCTCAGTCGGTTGAGAATCCGACTCTTGGTTTCAGCTCAGGTCATGATCTCAGGGTTCATGGGTTAGAGCCCCACACTGTCACCCTGTCAGTGCTGGAGCCACTTCAGATCCTCTGTTCCCCTCTCTCTGCCCCTCCCCCCACTTATGCTTTCCCCAAAATAAATAAGTATTTAAAAAAAAATAGAAGTTGATCACTGAGCTGGTCCTCACATAGAATCAAACACAACTACATTCTCCTGATGTTTTAGCACTTGTTTCTGAGATGCCAAAAAAAGTGGTTCAACGCTTGGATGGGGGGATACAGGTATCAGTGATTTATCTATAGCCTCAGAAATATATAGATTCTTAAATACTCTTTCTTGCTGAAGAAAAATATATAATAATATATACACATATGTGTGAGCATCTGTGTATATAAACAAAGCAAGTATGGCAAAATATTAACAATTGTTGAAATGGACTGGTAAGTTAGGGCTATTTATTGTACTATTTATTCTATTTTTCTGTATGTATGAAAATACTCATAATAAAAAGTTGAGAAAGTGCTAACAAATGACACGTGGAAAAAGAATCTCAGTACGAGGATCTGCCAGTGCTTCCCTGTGTTTTTCATCTTCTGCGTAGCATCCTCGGCTTTGCAGTGGAGTCCTGCATTGTGCCACGATAGAACAGAGTCATCACCACAGGTATAAGAAATTCCTCTCTTTAAAAGGAGCTGGACTGGGGTGCCTGGGTGGCTCGGTCGGTTAAGCGTCCAACCTCAGCTCAGGTCATGATTTCATGGTTCATGGGTTCGAGCCCCGTGTCAGGCTCTGTGCTGACAGCTCAGATCCTGGAGCCTGCTTCGGATTCTGTGTCTCCCTCTCTCTCTCTGCCCCTCCCCTACTCGCTCCCTCTCTCAAAAATAAAAACAAACATTTAAAAAAATTTAAGAAAAAAAAAGGAACTGGATCATGTTTGGTTGTTAGGAAACCACCTCTACTCCCTGGAAGAGGGAGAGCTTTGCAACTAATACTGAAAATTCAAACACATTCCTGTGTCATGGGTGAGTGGTTAGAAAAAGAAATTAAAATAGTCAAAATGGGAAATAGACTCTCTGTTGCCATCATAATGAGGCCACAACAATGTGAACATAAAGAAGAGCAAGAAGAGATGCGAACAATGAGGTGAGGGAGAGGAGGAGGGGGCAGTCAGCACCACCAGTAATTTTGCAGGTGAAAGAAATAGGAGAGCTAATTTGCTATAAACAAAGACCTGCCTGTAGGTCTAATTTCGCCTCTCCATAACTACCCAGAATCAACCTTTCCTATTCACAATTGATATGCAAGAGATACCCCTTGCAACGACTATAAACCTAGTCCTTAAGATACATGGCATTTGGTAACATTTATCCATGAAAGTAAGGATTATCTTCCTATAGCTTACAATTTGCTAGTAACATGGTATTCTGAAATTGAAAGGCCTGATATTGCCCAATAGCTTCATCAAAGGCCAAAGATTATTGTGACAAGATCAGATCAGAGATACAAAAAGAAACCTTGTTCCATTCTCCATCTTCGCTGGGCTCTTGTGAGGCAATCCCACCTAGGTCCTCTGAGAACACAGAACCCTGCCTCAAACTGATCATCAACCAGAGGTATGCTGCCATTCAACACATCACCTTGACTGACATTGCAAACCTTATCTTCTCACAAGCACCTTAATATGTGGTGTAGAAAGAAGCCTAGCCCTTGCTTTAAAGAATCCAGTAGACCAATGGCCTTGTGGTAAGATAGGTGCCATTTGGGGGTGCCTGGGTGGCTCAGTCGGTTGGGCGTCCGACTTCGGCTCGGGTCATGATCTCACAGCCCATGGGTTCGAGCCCCGCGTCGGGCTCTGTGCTGACAGCTCAGAGCCTGGAGCCTGCTTTGGATTCTGTGTCTCCCTCTCTCTCTGCCCCTCCCCTGCTCATGCTCTGTCACTCTCTGTCTCAAAAATAAATAAAAACATTAAAAATTAAAAAAAAAAAAAAGATAGGTGCCATTTGTACCCATGTCTGTTCTTAATCATTCATTTCCTCCTCATTGCCTCTTAAAGTGAAAGTGACAGACGTGACTTGGGACATTTGAGAGTGGTGGATAATAGAAAGGATAATAGAGTGAAATCTCAGTGGTCCACCAATTTTAGAACGACCCCTTGTTTTGATACAAAAGGGCAGATAAACACTCTCCATTGTGAAGGGAATAGTACTAGATTCTCAATTCCTTGCTACAGTGTCACTCAGACTCAGAAATAAACACTAATCCTAACCAGAGTTTCTTTTCCATATAGAAAAACAAACCAAATGATGATGATGATGATATTGATGATGGCCGCTAACACATACACAAACACATACACAGATACTATGTGCCACGTACTAAGTTCTGTGCATCAGCTTGTTGAAACTTCTTGACAATCCTATAAATAGGTAGTAATACCAGCCCATTTTATAGGTAAGTTTAAGTTGTTTTTCTGCACGAGGGAGTTAAACATACATCATTTTTCCATGAGGAAAGACCAATGGAAGATTGCTTCAGTTCTACTCATACATTGAAATCCCTTATCCCTGAATGCATCAAGTGGATTGTATGAAGGAGAAGGTAACTCCTAAAGAGAAAACATCATGAATAGGTTTGTCCCAGACATTTTTTTAAATTTTTTTAATGTTTATTTTTGAGAGAGAGAGACAGAAGGTGAGTGGGCAAGGTGTAGAGTGAGAGGGAAACACAGAATCTGAAGCAGGCTCCAGGCTTGGAGCTGTCAGCACAGAGCCTGATGCAAGGCTCGAACTCATGAGCCGTGAGATCATGACCTGAGCTGAAGTCGGACGCCCAACCAACTGAGCCACCCATGCGCTCTCCCAGACATTTCTTAATTCAAGAGGGAGGGGAGAATCAAACATTGGACTGTAAAATCCTCGAGGGCAGGAATTGGTCTTACTCATGCTTGCTGTCTCAGGATTTAGCACAGTGCCTGGTATAAAGGAGGTACTCTGTGAGTGAGAGAGAGAGAGAGAGAGAGAGAGAGAGAGAGAGAAAGAGAGGGAGAGAAAGAAAGAAGGAAAGAAAGAAAGAAAGAAAGAAAGAAAGATGATGTTAAGCAATACTTCATCACTTCCTTCTAAAGATCCTTCCTATTTTATTCTCTTTTCTCTCTCCCCAGTGAGAGAGAACTGGTGAATGCATTTCAGAAATAAGTGGACCAAAAAGATATCAGTTACTGGGTTACTTCTTAACCTGGCACCAAAAAAAAGGTGTCGGAGTTGAAAAACCTGGCTGATTCAGGTCCCAGTGTTTTCCCACTTACACCCTGTCAGACCTTAGGCAGTTGTCACCTATAAAAGGGAGACATGGAGAGGTGTCCTGCTAAAAGATGGATGGTGGAAGGCCCACACATTTCATAGACTGAAGGCATGAAAAATTATGTTATTTTTAGGAAATTTTTCTTTTCCATACCTAGCATTGTATGTAGCTTACAGTAGGTATTCCATAAATATTTGTTAAATAATGGAAGGTGAGAACAAAACAGCTACCTGTCTCTGATACTCTAAACCCCAATTCATTAGATTTCCTCTGAGAGATTCAAAATTGTCAGGACTGACCTCTGTGCAAAGAGGTTTACTCAGGTTAAGTGGCCTTTATTTCTTTAGGTTAGAACTGGAAAAGTTACATACAACTTTACATCAAAATAAACAACACTGCCAGTCATTTTTAAAAAAAAATTTTTTTTAATGTTTTATTTCTTTTTGAGACCGAGGGAGACAGAGCATGAGCAGGGGAGGGGCAGAGAGAGAGGGAGACACAGAATCCGAAGCAGGCTCCAGGCTCTGAGCTGTCAGCATAGAGCCCAGTGCAGGGCTTGAACCCTCAGACTGCCAGATCATGACCTGAGCCGAAGTCGGACTCTTAACCTACTGAGCCACCCAGGCGCCCCAACACTGTCAGTCTTACGGAGAAGCAGGACTGTCGGGAGCAAAGAAGAGACTAAAGGTACCAGTCTTGAGAACCAAGCCAATGGTCCTCAACTCTTGCCCCGGTCTTCTCTCTGCTCCTTCCCGCAGGATCCCCGGTCACAATCGGAGAAATGGCAGCGTCATCGCTGTCATTCTGCCCCTCTGAAATAGGAGCCTGGATCAGCTCTGGCTGGCTGAAGCTCAACCCAGATAAGTGCAGAGCAATGCTGATAGGCAATGGGAAGGAATTTGAGGAAGTGACAAGAAATGCCACGTCATCCACCATAAAGAAAGCTTTCCCACAAAGTGGCCTGGGAGGTGGCTTCACAGGGACTGGTGCTCAGAAAAATGCAGATAAACGCAGAAGTCTTTCTAGCAGCAGGATAGAGAGCCAGCCACAAACAATTCATGTCCTTGCCACATCCTTCAGTGACTGCTAGGAGGAAAGAGAGAATTCCCCGCCCACATTTCCCCCTGTGCAGCCGAGAATGAGGAGCGTGAGCCCAGAGTCCCAGGCACCCTCCTGCTGCAGGGGACCGGGATCACGGAGGCGGCAGCCTCCTTTCTGCTCATTTCTAATGTATTAATCAGAGAATCCCCAGCAATCCTGAGGATGTGATTCTTAACAAAGATTCTAGGTTACAGCCTTTCTGTCACAGGGAAGGGTATGTGCCATGTCAGAAATCAACTCTTCCTAATTTCATTCACCATGTAATGGACATCATAATAATCTGCTATGGCATCTGTCATTGCAAAGATTTCCACTGTTCTTCACAAAAGTTTCATAGAAAAGTGGAAGTCAGCAAGCAGTTATTCTCCAAAGAAATTCACAAGGAAAGGGGCCTAGCAAAGAAGACCGGGGAGAGTGGAACTCTTCTGTTCTGACACTGTTGTTTTCTTAGACAGCATGACATTCCCTATTGGTTAGAAACAATACAGCGTTTTTTACTTATGTTTTAAAATTTCATTCAACAGCCCCTATTTGCTCACAAAAAATGTATCCAAAGCTTGCCTCAGATACTTTCACGAGGAAATCTGTGCTTTGAAAAGTAGAGCAAAAGGTCAAATAGTTTTAGAAAAAAATATCATCTGTATTATTAAATAATACCAGTGGCTACTTAAAAGGGCATGCTAGACGGGATCCTGGATACCTATTCAATAAATCCTGCAGCTAGTGTTCTAAATCTCTCTGCAGGAAATTCTGGTTTAGATTCTGCAATCTCAAATTGTCCCAAACTTCTATCTAGAGAGAAATCTGAGTCGCTAGTATCCCAGAGGTTTCTTAAGGGCCACAGCTGTCGGCAGACCGGATTTTCATCCCAGGTAGCCAGGGAGATATTTCAATACAGTCCATTTTTACTCAGAACTCTTCAAGAACACACCAAATAAGAAGTGATTAGAATTACACTTACTTACTCTCACATATTAGCATTAAATTATTAGTTGTATTAGTGGCTTACATTTCCATTAAACTTGCAAATTACATAGACCCTTATTCCCATTCTATGAGCATCTCAATTTTTTCCCCTGCGTGCATATCTAATCATTTGCTTACCTCTTATCACTCCGGGAACCTACAGTTTTTAATTCCATGGATTTCCACAGGGCAAGAATCTAGGCCACCGTTTATGCACAGAAATCAATTCATCCATCACTACACTATGCATCAAAACAACATTTTAAGAGCAAAAGTTGAAGCCAGTGGCATTAAGCCAAAGCACCTCTCCTCGCAAAGGAAAATGCACAGGGATTTTTAAGAGCAGAAAGGATAGGTCACCGAGGCTTTCTGCCTCACCAAGAAATGGGGAATCCTTAATGGCCCAGAGTTTCTTGATTCAAATCTGGAACTTAAGACTGGGTGCCCAAGAAAAAGTGCTGATTGTCACATCTCTCGTGCACTTCTGTGGTGTCCCATGTAAATATATTCACCTGGTCAAATTTTCTCTCTCCTTGCCCCTGGTGAAATCACTGATCAATGACGTGTTTATGTTTTTAATTAGAATCTGAAAGAGCATTTTTGCACCACAGTGCATTTTTATAAGAGCTGCATCTCTGAAACACAATATTATATTAACGTGAGAGTTTCAAAAGAAATCATGTTACTATCGTAAGTCATAGAAACGTCATTGGCCTCTTCTAAAGTTGTATTCAGTCTGCTAACTACACCCCCATTCACAAGTTATAACAATATGCAAATATATATTAAAGCCATAAAAGTCCCCCCTCCCACATCCTTTTCCCACAGGCCAAATTAAGGTGAATTAAGAAAATCTGGCAAAGGGTACACATGGCTATTGCCATTTCCCACAGCAACTAGGGTATTTTCCTCTGGGAATAAAGCATTTTCTTTAAACTACTGTTTATAACCCTTATCAGCTCAACAGCAATAGAGCCATCAAGTCCAATCTCTTGTGGAAAAAAGTCAAGGTCAACAAGTACTTGCATTTTTGTTTATCTTTAGCTGCAATTGCTACTGACATTCAATTGGGTAATAAACATGAGGTCTGTCAAATGTTCCCACTGAACAGGTGATCCAAAAGCTATCTCAGAACAAGGCCATTGCCAGGTAATCAAACAATCCTGTTATAACAATTATGATTTGAGTACATTTATTTATAGATGCAAACATCAGTCAATCCTGAACGAATATTGCCTTACCATTCCCACCACGGGGTAATAGGATTGAGGAAGTGCAGGAGGGCCCTCCTAGAATTACTCACCAACAATAATGTGTGTACTTCCCCCCACCCAAAAAAAATAAAATAAAATAAAATAACGTGTGTACTCCCATGAGCAGAGTACCATCCAAGAAAAGCCTTTCTCCCCTACCTCTTCTATTTAAAGGCAATTTTGTGTAGCTCGATACAGCCATGTCCTTTACTATGCCGCCCAGGTCCCTGATCCCAGCTGCCTCTCTCTGCCTGAAAACCAATTCTACGGTTATGTGTGTGTGTCTATTTGGAATTGTTGCATTATACCTTTAAGCCAGCATGGTTGCTACATTAGAAAACACTTCATTTTTACTTGAAAAGTGCTAGGATTTGTTCAGCATGCTTAATTCTAAAGAGTCAGATAGATATTTGGAATAAAGGCCACATACTTCTTTCCAATCCATCATGAAACTCACTGATATCAACAGGAACTATGCATTTGGATCCGGGCAGCACCTGGCTCCATGCCATTTTCGACTTACAGATTAAAAATAGAATCTGTTCCAGCTGCAAAGTAAGACACGTTAAACCTACAGCCTCCATTTGAAATATGAAAATTAAATCTAAGGACCATGGCTACTATCTAAGACGATAACTCTGACCCACATAATGCAAACCTATTGCTTTCACTTCAGTTACGAAAAATGAGCCCAAGGAACATTCTTGGAGCCTGAAAGTAATGATTCCACTTCTTGCTATGTAGCTTTTATTAACATTGTACCATTTAGCAGAGCAATTAACGTTTTCCAAAGCTGACTCCTTTCCTATCGAGAGCATCAGGACATCTGGAATCGAAGTAAAGGACAATCCTTCTAAAAATACACAAACCCACATCCTGGGAAAGAAAGTGAAAACTAAAAATGAACCAACAAAAAAATTCTAGACACACAAAATGGAGTACACTATTTTTAAGGACAACTTTCAGTGTAGGCATACTAAGTACCCCGTGACAGTGTTGTTAGTCTAAAAAATAATCTTTTGGTATAAAAAATTATCTTTCGTTCTGTAGTATTCTGGTAAAAAAGTAAATGTAACCAGAGTTGCATCAGCAGCCCAAGAGTATACTATTTCCAGTCCTAGAGTCTCTTAAGTCTTGGGCAGGTGATTTGAAGATTCTACATAAACAGAAACATTAGCAGCCTGGGAAGTGGAAAGGCTGAAGCACACGCTAGGATGAGAATCCAGTGGGAGTCCATGAACACCAAGGCCCATGTAACAAAACATCTACTCTGCAAATACTCAGGAAATGTTCATCAGTCAACTGTCAAGCAAAGGGGGAAGTCACCTCATTTTCAGAGCAGTAAACCGATGAAATGAGTCACGGAATTCCCATGATAGCTTAGCTGGCCTCTTCCTTTCCACCCAGCCCCTGGTCCCCATGGAGCCAGAGCCCTCCGAAAGAGAGTGGTGGCCGGACTTCCGTGGGCGACCCTCAGGAAGGGGTAGGAAAAGTGTCGCTTCTGTCCCACCAGCGTGTGAGGAAAAAACCACAGGCAACAATGGCCATCTATATTGTTCCCATATCTGGAGAAGGGAAGCTAACACTTAAGAAGACAGTGAGCAGGCCAGAAGAGACCTGTGGTGTAGACAACAGTACTCTGAGACCTTGGCATCATCCCAGACCTTTCTAACCCCCATTCCCAAACCCCAGTCCCCTCTAGGTCTGGTCCAGTGTCCTCTCCCAAAGCTCTCCTCTCCATCCGCTTCACTCTGCCTTATGTCACATCCTCAACATTTCAGAATAACTGCAGCGTGACTCCAGCCTCCCTCCGCATCTATTCCTCTTTCAAGCAGGTCTGCCATGACACCAACCTAACGTTTTCAGTGACTCCCTACTGCCTCCCAAGCAAACTCCCAATTCCTTAAGACGACAGATTTGATCCCTCACGGTCTGGCCCCTGCTGCCTCTCGCTTTCCCTTGTAACTCCTCCTTTCCCACACCCTGTTCTCTGCTCGTGCTGAGGCACACACGCAGCTTCCAAGCTGTCATGCTTTCGCTTTCCCCCTCGCCTTCACACCAACTAATTTCTTGGCCTCACATGTCCTTCTACTTCTCCATCTGTCCCGCCCGGCTTCCCATCAAAGACACACCCCTTTGGGAGAGCTAGCTGGAAGATTGGGGATGAAAAGCAGGTGGATGCTAGGACCAACTCAGGGGATGGAAATGCCATGTGGAGAAGGACCCACATCTGAGTCCCATTCGGGCTCCGTGAAAAAGGGTGCTGTGATGGAGGAAGACGCTCCTGTGGAAGGACAGGGAGAGGCCACACCGCTTTTTTAGGTGCCATTCCTCTACTTCCAAATTATACGGGACCTACTCAGTCCTGAGCCTTAATCTACCATATGTTAACTACCTGCACTGACACTGGACTGTCTGCTTCTTGGTTCCAGGAACAGCCTCTTTGTTCTGAATTCTCACATTTAGTACTGGTACATAATAGACATTCAATTAATACTCATTAAGTTAGTGAATGGTACTGTTTCTGTCTTCCTTCTATTCCCTTTGAGAAGATTCCTCCCAGAAGCTTTAAATTCACGATATCGAGCAATATTTTCTATTTGCACTAAATGTATTCCTTTCCCATAAAGGGATGTTCTTGGTGCTGGGATGTAGTAAAGCAAATATTCATAACACACCGCCTCCGACTTTACAGGCTGAAAACACATTCCCTCAGAATGTCCATTTTTAGAGTGTGGTACCTGAATCTTCCCAAGCTGGCACCCCAGTTCTTCATCACTTAATGGATCTCTCTGGGGCCATTAACCCTATTTCAGCAGATAATAATCAGAACAACAAGAGCATTCTCACCTGCATCACTGGCCCCAGGGACGGGGAGAAAAGTCTGGAAAACGGAGCTGACACACCATGGTCAGAAGAAGGAGATAGAAAAGGGGGAAAGGTCTCACAAAACAACCTGGGCGGAGATTAAGAGAGGCTGCCACCTGTTTCAACCATGGAAATCAACACTAGCTTAGGTGCCAAGAAGTGAAAGTAAGATTGGGCTGAATATGAATCCAGGCATCTATCTAGTCGGATGGGTCAATCACATGTTTATCGGGTATCGGTTGTATCTGCAGCACTGTGCTAGGAGCTGAAGGGGGTGCAAGAGGGGCCATCTCACTGGATTCCCCTTGTGAGGACCCGTAGGAGAATCTCTCTCCAGTCTCACACCAGTCAAAGGGATTGTTCCAAACAACTTCCACGGACTCTGTCAATCTTGTAACTAATTATATTTCATTCTTCATTTTGGCTGCTAGGAAGCTCAGAGCCAAACTGGCTACTTCTAGCAACTGTACATGATCTCTTATGATTCCCAGTGTTCTGAACTACCCTTATGACTGGCCTCCTGTTGAATCTCCTTTGGTTCTTGTTTCTTCACATCTTGATTTTATTCTACTGTTTACACTTTTGTTAATTTCCTTAAACCCTTTCTCAGAACAAAGGAGAGAATATAGAAGTACGTTTTAAAAGTAAGATATATCCTCTTCTCCCAAAGCATCAAAATATAAGGGTATCAAGGTACTATCTGGCTGCTGTCATGGGGCACTCAAGGGGAGATTCAAACTAAGGCAAATGAAATATTTAAAGAGACAGCAGTGATCGAATGCTAATAAGCTAGCAACAAGCAAGTTGAGTGTTTTCTACATTCACTCTTCAATTCCCCCTTCCTTAAAAATATACAAATTGGAAGAAAACTTAAAGATTTTCTAGATATGTCCATATTCTCTTTTTCTCTTGATGTGGAAAGAAGTAAAAGAAAGTTCTACCTCTTTCACCCTTTGTTAGGAAATAAGATGGAGGGAATGCATATGGGGTTGATATTGGTAAATGGGGAAAGCCAAAGCTAATTGTACTAATCAAACAGAATGCTTTTAGGTTAAGTAATTATGGAAAATTATCTGCAAGACTGAACTAATCCACAAAGCCAGACACTTGAGCACAACCCAACTTACCAACTACACTTCTGGGACCAATCAATGTAAGAGGTAGACAACGCCTACCTCTTTTTAAGGAAAATGCTTGGCATAAATTTACTGTTTGGGTTAGTTTTCGCTAGGCCAACAGCCAAAACCTCTACCACTATCCTTAATTAGTGCTAGCATTCATGGAGGAAAAAGAGAAATTCAGGAGCAGAGCTGACTATCAAATCCCACGGGATGGAATCATGTCTGCTGCGGGGAATGGCATAGATATAAAAGCATCCTCCCAGGGTGAACAGGGGGTCCTGTCTCAGCGTTCATCCTTAACCCTACCCTAAGGTCTTTTAAAAGATACTAAAATGCTGCTGCCAGTCGCCACCCGTTCTCTACTAGAAGCCCATTCAGGGTCAGAGGATGGTACCCAAGAGTAGGAGTGAGCAGAGCAGGCAATTATGTGGGCAGCATGATTTAAGGTACATCCCCAAACCCATCTACCCCCAATTCTGAAAGGACTATCCATTGAATCTTTTCTTGAATGCTTCTGTTAAAATGTATCTCTGGGAGTCAGGACAGGTAAGACCTCAGTATCTATTTACATTTTGACTGAGATTGCAATGTGATTAGCCATCTGGCACCCAGAAGAAATCAGTGCTGAGAGAATGTAGTGTAATCACAGTTTGAAAGCATGAGAGGGTTCCCAATCCTCTTTAATAAATAATTACCCACCAATGGCCACGTGCCCATAACTATTCTGGGCACAGGAGATTTAAAGATGAACAAGACATAGTCCCTTCCCAGGAAGCATCCTGGGGAGGCTGATGCATGAATGGCTCACTTCAATATACGAGAAAGGATATGCCACAGGATACCATGACAACACAGAAGAGGGTTACTTCCTCCAATCTGGGAGTTTACAGACTACTTCCTGCAGAGGACACTTAAGTTTAGAAGGTTTTAACTTGGGCTACATAGACCCTCCCCCACCAGGGGGTCCATGGTTAGAAATCAGAAGATCCATATAGTCAGAAGGGGAAAAAATTATATTTTATTCTCACTAACCTCTAACTGAAATTTCTTTCAAGTGCATATCTAGGTAAGTAACAAACCAGGAAACCATTAGAAGGACCTGAAACTTTGTCACCAAAGGAAATCATATTTACATATAACAATATAATTGTTACAAAGATCTTAAAACATCGTTTACATTCATCACTATTTCAAAAATGTGGTAGACAACAGAATTACAGCTAGACCTTGTTATTTAACACATATTTAATAAAGCACTTCTATAATTATACTATAATTTGTCTTTTTTTTTTTCAACGTTTATTTTTTTATTTTTGGGACAGAGAGAGACAGAGCATGAACGGGGGAGGGGCAGAGAGAGAGGGAGACACAGAATCGGAAACAGGCTCCAGGCTCTGAGCCATCAGCCCAGAGCCTGATGCGGGGCTTGAACTCACGGACCGCGAGATCATGACCTGGCTGAAGTCGGACGCTTAACCGACTGCGCCACCCAGGCGCCCCTATAATTTGTCTTAAAAATATTTTGATAGGTGAATTTCAATACAATTGGTTTCCCTTGTAGTCCTATGTATTTTATTTTATGCATTAATAAAAATGTTATCCTGATACGGTATCCATTGACTTTACCAGTTTTCCAACAGCATCCCCTCTCCCCCAGAATGTCAGAGTTCTCTGAAAAGGATCAGTATAAGTCAGCAGTCTGGTGACTGATGGTGGAGAAACCAACGATAACCTCACTAGTTGAAGGCAGTGGAGGCCCCCGAGTGGCCGAGTGGCTATGCAGGAGGGCTGAACAAAGTTCCTGCCAGTGGGCTGTGGATCAAAGTGGACCTCACAGGGCCTGCCAGATGCTAAGCCTCTTCAGCAGCAGCCAGAGGACCAAAGTAGAGATGTCCCTCTGCAAGTTAGGCCAGATAGCTCCCACCTGGTCTTTCAGTCAACAGCCCTGATCACAGAGTTCACCACGTCTGGGTCATTAGCAACGTGAAATTTCATTCCAGCTATTCCAGCTCCCTAGGAACAGTCCATATTTAGAGAATATCCCACTTACATATGCTTGATGCTCTTGGGAGCACACACAAACTTCCTGAGGGCAAACACTGTGACCTGCTGGCACTTATAGCCCCCTACAGAGCACCTGCAACACAGTAAGTGCTTAATCCGTTTCTGATGACTTGACCAGAATGTATAAATTTACACTCCCCCCGCCCTCTTAAATACAACTCGTGATAATATTTTCGCTCCTCCGCAAAAACAATTACAATTCTAAATTCTTTTTATCTCCTTGGGCTACATTAAATGGATACTTCCCTAAAATTAACTTCCCTGCTTCTGCCTTGCCAAGAATGACACAGGGTGAAGAATCCGCCACCTGGGACAATGGGTTCTCTCCTGGTTTATTTTCTTGGGTAGAAACCGAAACACACGGTTAAGCTGTGCCAGGCTGTGTGTGGTAGCCCTGGAATGCCTAGGAAGGCTGACCTGAAAAACAAGTTATTGCTTATAGCTTAAAACCCAACGCAGAATCAAGAAGGGAAAGTGAGAGAGAATAAGAGAAAAGAAAGGCCTTAGAAGGAAACTGCATTAAATAATCAAATAACGACACATTAAGATCTGGGTTTTTAAAGCTCAGGTCGCCATTTTTATTATTAACATGAAGCAATAAAATCCATGTTATTAATATGAGAGTGGGCTATATTCTTCTATATGTGACGCATCTGGGAAAAATACCTTACAGTTTTGGAAAGAAAGAACCGAGTGTTACGAACAATTAAGTCTGAGTCCTCTACAATAGAAAATACATTCCCCTCCCACTGAAAAGCTAATGCTATGACAGCCAGAGAGGCTTTCTCTAATTTACAGCAGGCTGAGGGAAACGGAGAAGGTACTTTTTAAAAAAGTTTTCATAGCTTTTTGGCTGCAGAGACAAATGACGAATTGACACAGCATCATTATTCATATAATTCTTTACCACTCATTTTTTATTTAAAACTATCACCTGATTCTTGAGAGACCGCTATCATTAATTCTAGGAGAGTCAGAGAATTGGGGTGTAATTGCAGAAGTTCTACAAGTCCCACTGGAGTTGGTATCTCTTAAGAGACAACCACGACAGCCATCACAAAATTCCATGCAACATGCATGTTTCCATCACATGCAGCAAAACTCCAGTATCTGCACAGGTGACAATGGCAAGTGTCAGTAGCGAAGCCTACATCACATACCGAGTCCACTATAACATTGCAAACCAAAAGGGAAACAGAGTTATGGTTTTAAGGCCATACTTAACAAGTATCATGCCTTTTAAATTTCAAAAATTAGAGTATAAATTTGATAAGATATCCACACCATGAGTTCACACATAAATAAAAATGAGCAATCAACAGAAAATATAAGAAATTATCCTGTTGACTAATGCCCTGTCTTTTCCAATTGAGGGTCAGACCTATTCAAAGCCAATCACATGAGGATGGAATCAGTAAAGGTCAATCAAAGGCAGGCTGAAACTCCAACTGTCTAGCTGACCTTCAGAGCTTGTGACAAATTGCTATCAGTCAATGTCAACTAATGACAGGAGCTCTTTGGCTAATCAATTGTTCTAAAAATGATCAAGAAAACTACTCACAGGACAGCTCATTTTCACATCAATGCCTGTGAAGTATGAAAAGCTCATTTTTTGAGTTTTTAATAAGCCCATAAGTAAAGCAGTTACTTGGTAACAGAGGTCACCTTACAGAAAAAGACAGAACCTTTGTCTGCCTTTTACATATTCTTTTATTACCATATTATAGTAAAATTATGCCATGGATATGCCAGAGGGCTACATAATAAAGTAGGTAACACTTCATCCATTTTTTAAACAAATACTTCTGTGTTGGAGGGAAATATATCTGGGAGTAAATAATTTCAAATACATTTTCCAGTTGTTTAAGATGAAAAACACTGACCTCAAGTTTACCAGCAATATTACCTAATAGTCAGAAGATGCACTTTCTGTGAAAACACCTATGGCCAAGTTCATGCCCCTAAATACACAGTTACTACTTTTTAGATGACGAAGTTATTTTTCTTTATTTTAAGATGACCTGCTTTCATGATGCTAGAAGTCAACAGAATGGAGAACAGAAGACGGTTACTCACATTTGATGAGTCAATAAAGGGAAAGGTGAATATAGACAGCATGGGGTGTTCTTGGGAAAACAATTCTCTGTCTATCCATCTCGTTCAATGTGTTTGATAAGTTAATGATATGGACCTTTTGATAACAGGGATTTGCTGAGTATAATAACTTCCCTTTCCTTTTTACACCTGACTTTTCCCATCAGGAAATCATTTTCCTCTTCTGCCTGCCACTACATGCAAAGGCCACCCTTTAATTTGCAGTCCGACATTAAATGTAACTAAAGTAACGCACGGGGCTGCAATGGTCTAAGGGCTAAGGCCTACGGTCACAATTATATTTTACTTTTCTCTCCAAAGTGTATTAGTCAAAAAGCATTACAGCACCACTGAAATACAAGATGTCCCCGCAGAAGTGTAAGGCTTAAGAAGTAAGTGTGAAAGAAAATAGATCATTCAAGTTACCCTGACCAACAGACAAATGGAATGAAAAAAACCCAAACAAACATTTTTAAAAATGTTTAAAAACATGTTTTAAAAATCAGTTGGGATTAAAAAAAAAAAAAAAAAAAAGCAAAGAAAACTGTTTCTAAACCAGCAGTATTCACTTTGTGTTCTCATCTGAAAAACTGCCGATTACAGATTACGTCCCAAGCCTGAGTTGCTACGGTAGTTTTTCAAATTAAAATATCTTCTGTGGCCTCAACCACTCTCAAGTTGTCCATAGGAAA
The DNA here is from genome assembly GCF_022837055.1 of Prionailurus viverrinus. Classification (NCBI taxonomy): domain Eukaryota; kingdom Metazoa; phylum Chordata; class Mammalia; order Carnivora; family Felidae; genus Prionailurus; species Prionailurus viverrinus. The sequence continues at coordinate 84,451,354 of NC_062563.1, read as the reverse complement.
GAAATAAAGGAGGGAGGGCAACACTTAAGCCGAGACATAATTGGAAGTATGTGAAAAATGAAGTGTCAGTTTGGTCAATAAAGGGCAAAGGTCAAGGGGAACTGCAGCCCAAACTCTGCGAGAAATGTGCTCATTAAGACATCCAATCAGAGCGCTCCTTCCCACCTATCCCATTATTCATCGGACAGCTGACTGTTTCAAATGCCCGGGTTTGGGCTGTTATTACTTTTCTTCTTCATGTAAAAAGGCGAGCTGGTATATAAATCGTTGCTTAGTCATCTGGAACATAATGTGGCCCTTCCCCACCGCCCCTCGCCCCACTCCCCACGCCCCCCACCCCCCAACCAGCTCTGCCTGCTGGCCTCCAAAGCCTGAAACCACTGCCTTGAGATTCCCTTCAATAATAAATGGGACTGCCTTCACCTATAGGTTGCCTGAACTCACAAAAGCTGGTGTTGGGGCGGGGGGGGGGGGGGGGGGGTGAGGGACTCCGGGAGGCATTGCAACTATTGACACATTACTATAAAGAAATAGCAGTGCTTTTCAATTATCCCTCTTTAAAGAAACATGCTGGTCTTGCTTTTTTTTTTTTTTTTAAGTGGGAGCAAAGATACTATTGTTGAACTGAGTCCTACCCCCAAAAGGAGAAGTTCATAAGTGGGTTTTAGAGGCTTCAGCAACCATTAAACTCCTTTAGAGCTGAAATGTTTTACATCAAATTTCAACATAGAAATACTACTTCTTCTTTTTCCTCACAAAAGAGGAGAATGAGATGAGCTTTAAATGGGCAATGCTCTGCAAGAGAAATGTCCTTATTTGTTTTGTATGCCCCTATTCTCCATTCAGTAAATCTGTGAATGAGCGAAACGGTATAGGCTCTTAATACATAATACAAATTAATCATATCAATCATCATGCTCCCTTGTAAATATCTCAATCATCCTACTTAACACAAAAAACTAGATTCTCCCTCCCCAGCAGAGTATAACCCCCCTGAGGCTAATGCTGATTCTGGCTTATTCGCAGCTCCATCACCACTGCAGAGACAGGGCCAGGCCTAGTACAGACACTGGGGAAAGAGACCTCAAACTGGTAAACAGAAAGAATGTCCATCAATGATCTATTTTCCACTCTTAGCCACACTAAAGCACCAGAGGATGCTGGTGTTAGGAACTTGGGCTCTGGAATCCCACTGTATGGGTTTAGGTCCCAACTCTACTGCCTACCAACCTGTATGGGACTTTGGACAAGTCTCCTAGCCTCTCTGAGCCTTTGTGATCTCCTTTACAAAGCGAGGGATGGAAATACCTATACTGACTGACAGCCCTTAATATGTTATTGCATTATTTTATTACTATCATATATTCATCACTCTTGACTTTGAACCAAAAAAAGGAAGATGTGCCCAAACTCAAAATGTGGTCAGTCATAGCTAAAGGTGCTTGTGAGTTATAGAGTGACGCAGCAGCCCTCTTGGGAAGGAGTTCTAATACGGCGGGGAAAGGCACCAGATGTGCTTGGTGTTTTCCAGCTCCAAACCACACGCTTCCTAGAGTAGACCCTGATTATGGTTAGTAGGGCAGCCGCACACGGTAGGATAAAAAAGATACAGGGAAGAGTCACATATTTGCCAGTGTGTACCTCATCTTATGAGACTCTGCTTGGGGTCGTGAAGACACCCCATCCTAAAGTAGTTAACAAAAGCAAAGGCAAGAGACCGGATCCTGGAGCTGACTCTGACAGTTACTTCAATATTTCTGAGCTTTACTTTTTTCTCTTCTGAAGTGGGAAGAGGGCAAATAATAGACAAGGATAAAATCAGAATTCAATCTCATATCTTTGCAAGTGCTTTGAGGAAGTTAAAGAGTACACAAAATCAATGTCATAGCAACAGCGGCAGAACCCGCAACCAAATACAGATGTTAGGCTGGCCTTCTAAATGCCAACTTAAAGGAGTTTTTCTATGAAAGAATCAATTTCCTACAAATGGCCACAAGTGGTAATATCAAATGAAAGTAGATACCATAGGAAAAGTTACCATCGTAAACAATTTGAGTTGGGGGAAAGATGTATCACGTAAATCATGAACAAACATCAAATCCCTGAAGAAGAAGAATGTTTAGTAATTTCTTAATTATGTATCTCACATATACTTTTTTTAGAGTGCCCAGGATTGGATTTTCTGTTTTATTTTTTTATGCTTAGGTAAAAATTTGGATTGAAACCATTCTATCAATCACAACAGCCGCTAATTTGGCAAATCATCAGGCACTCAAAATCCCCAACTGGCTGGAAGGCTAACTAGGAATTGTCACTGTATTTTGAAATCTGTCAGAACATTACAAATTCCCTGAATGACTTATTTTATTCTGTTTACTTTGAAAGTCCAAAAGAACAGGACTCGGTTGAGATATGGCCTATTATATGCCTACTTTGCGCACAGATAAGGTTATTTAGCAGAGGACCAGAGCCCAGGGATTTCTTTTTTTGTGCCACAGGTGCCATAATGAAGTGGTGAAAAATGAAAAGGAATGAGGAAAAAGAAACAGTACAAATAATACAGTAGAGAAAGTTTTAAAATATGTATTACTCTTGTCTGTGGGAGAAACACCTCTTTGGATATGTTCTTGACAGATTGAGTTATTTCTGTCTATTGGGTATGTATAAAGACATATTTATGGATTTATAAATCTTTTGAAGAGGGCTGTTATTTACCCAGTTGACTAAAATGGACTCAAACTGTGTAAATAACTATTTAGGACATGCACTACGGGCCAAATGCTGGCACAGCTCACACATCCATGGCTGCCAGAAAAGGCAGGCGGGAAAAACATGGAAGAGCCACTGTGCACAGTTAATCCGAAGGCTGCACAAAGACCCAGCTCCACAGGTCTCAGAGATGCATAAAGGTTTAGAAGGGTTGCGGTTGGCATGGAAATGCACAGAAGTTGTTGTAGGGACACTTGCGGGCCTCATCCGGCATTTAGCAAGGGCTGAATGAAGGACACCACCCGCCCCCCAGAACCACAGAGAAGGGCAGGTGAGATGAAAGGAGGGGCTCCCGCACCCACAATCATCAAACCGCTGGGTGGGGGACAAGTCTGCACAGAAAGCTTCTATCACCTCAGCGCGGGAGTCATTGTCTTTAGTTCTTTGATGAAGAGCCAGGAAAGAGGGCATGATGAGAAGAATCTCAGACAAATAATCAGGAGACTGAAAGTTTAGGTCTGACGCTGCACCTGGACCTCCACAAATTGCTCACTACATCCGTCCCTTATTTTCCTCATCTGTCAAATGGGGCCAGGATTGTTTTAGAAAGGTTCAACTGGGCTCATTCAAATGAGATCATTTCTATGAAAATTCTTAAAAAAACAGATTAGGCGGTGAACTTCTGTGAAAAAATATTAAGAGAAACGACATAAGTAGCCAACTCAGGTAATGTGAAAGAGAGATGTCTCCTGGTTACAATCAAACTCCTTATTAAATTGGCCTTTGGAGAACACCTGCTGAAGGAAAAAGAAACATGCACAATTCCTAATTCCCTGTTGTGACATGTCAGAGGGGAAGAACGGGGCTGGGGCCTTTGCCCTCTCAAAATCCTTTTATCAGATTATGTTTAAGAAAACATATATGCTACCATTTTAAATTCAAGTACATTTCAGCAGTTGGCAAGCCTTCAAAGCAACAGTTATGCTACCTGCCTCTTCCTAGATGATATATGTGTGTGTGTGTGTGTGTGTGTGTGTGTGTGTGTGTGTGTGTTTTAAAAAGCAAGAAATGAAAAAGAAAATGAAACAAACAAACAAAACAAGAGGCTATGACCCCACGTAGCAAGTTTGGAATACAGGAAAAAAGTATTTATATTCCATCGTCACCTTTTTTGAATCTCATGGTCTGAGTTGAAAATAGGGCTTTCTGTTGAAGGTGCCGCCATCCCTTAACTATAGCGCTGTGAGCAGCGACACATAACATGTACGTACACACACTTGAAATAAAAAAGGCCCCATGGATTTATGCTGCATATCATCTTCCAGTAAAAGTCAGAGGTCAGAGGTTACCTGTTTCAGCCTCAGCTCTGAACTAGTTTACTATTCCGGCTCCGCTTTTTACTAGTCTTATAGTAAAATGGTGAAGTCAGCAATTTTTCTTTGAACAATAAAGTATTTCAAACGCTTCAAATTCTATGTGTAGAAGTTATTCCCAGTCCAAAGAACATACACGTGCCTTAAAAAAAAGAACTTTCTTGGTGTTGTTTCCAAATGAATTATGTCAAATTCATTTTAGACTTTGCAGTTCTAATTGGTACGGTCCAATTACGTAAGAAAACAAAATTCTTTTGTTGTCTAATGGCACTCCAATGAAACATGATCACCAAACCAGACTTTAAGGTAGGCACCTCTACTGTGGACTCAGAGTCAACTTCAATAAAGCCGTCTTTTTATAATCAGATGGAGAATACTCTTTAAAGCTTTGGTTGCACTGATTGAACACAAAATTCCACTGCAGTCAATCTCACCAAAGGCAGTACAAGAAAGACATCTGAACACTCAGTCACCTTTTTGCTGAAGATTAACTTTATGTTTAAACTTTATTTCCTACTAGCCACAGTCAGACGTGCACACCCATGGACACCCAAGTACACACACAGGTATGTACATTCAAGGAACAATACAAGCTAAATTGATCTGGTTTCTTTTCATTTCTTCCTAATTCCCTGTAGTCAGTTTGCAATGAAGCCAAGCACTTAAGAGATTCGGATAAGTAAATCCAGCAAAATGGCTTCAGCCCAGTGGAGAGGGAAAGCCCAATGTGAGTCCCTAAAAGGCCCACTGCCTTCTAAGCATCTGAAGACATCGTTAACTTGGAATCTTGGAAGGTGTCTCTTCACGATCTCTTGAAAAGCCTCGAAGGGCAAGTAATCATAATACTTTTTTTACTTGTAGAGCAGGGCATTAGTGGCATACTGTTCACGCACATTCGAACTTCTAATCTACTCTAATCTTGCCCTCAGTCAACTCGCTGGCCCTGTTTTATGGAGGTGGCCAGATGACAGACAGTTAGGCAGCTAGAATGGCACAGAAGAAGAAAGGGTCCGGAAGGTAAGCTAAGCTGATTCTCATACTGTAAGGGGTTTATGTTCTAGAAAACCTGTATAAATAGTCACTAACTAGACATTTCTGGTTTTTCAGCCCTTAAAAAATGAAACAAGTAGCAAAAGAGAGTGAGATCACCTCTCCTACCTTGCTCACTGCTGTTATCCCCACTGTGTGATGTGTGACCACCGCTGGAAGGGCCCGGGGTTCCTCCTGAACGAGTGGATGCCGTGTCATCGTGATCTCTGTTCCAAGAGGGCTGTGGGGGCACAAATCAGAAATCCAAATAGAGTGGTCTGTTAACACCGGTCCGGGGGCTCCCGTGGGACAATGACAATGCAATGGAAGGCCAGGACAGACAGCCATGTCACCTTTCCCGTTCCCCTTCACAAACGGTGCTAGCCCGGAGCTGCACTGGCACATTGAAAATCTGCCACTTTCTGCTTCTAGCTAAAATAATATCTACAGATAGTTATTCTGTAAGTAACTGTATGTTTTATTACCAAGGAAAACAAAAACATTCCAGGCAAAGAAGGGGGGAGGGGGGAGGAGAAATGATGCCACTTGATTCTGACTATATTTTTAACGTCAACAAACCCTCTGGCACAACAGTCTGCTACTGCTCTGAACATGCAAAATAAGAGCGGTGGTCTATACCACTGCGGTTTATAGAGGCCCCTGATTCATCCTAGAAGCCAAACATGGCAGAGCTTTTAAGACCTTACAATTAGGCCGGGGTCCATAATAGCTAGTATGTGTCAGCTGTTTGCCGGATGGTACACGGCAAATGGACCAGGCACGGGGACAAAAAAGAAATGAGAATAACAATAGATTCACACGGACTGTGTACACTCAGCCCCATGCCGAGCCTTCTTGTACTATTGAACGGAAAACAGATGTTGCTTCTTATCACTGGGTGCATTTGAAAGTAACGTTCAGATAGGAAAAATTGGCAGTAAATTAAATTCTTGGGGAAAACAATCATGGCAACACTTCTCCCAAATCTCCCTTTATCACCAGAAAAGATTTTAATTAGCTTTTAGTGCTAGCTTTCAAAAACAGCCTTATGAGTCACTGGTCATCCTGCACAGTAGGAATAATGCAGAAAAGAAAGCTGGTTCTTGGCTGGGAAGTGATATTTGTCTTCAAGATTATTAGTGGAGAGGCAGGATGATCTTGTGTATAAAATATGTCTACATCATTTCAGTCACAGGATGTCATGGTTCATGACTGGGTGGTGGTAAAGTTTACTGACCCTCCCAACGCTTTAAATATGCCTCGCAAAATCAAAGTGCCCTTTCCTTACGTCCTGAAAAGTATTTTCACGTCCCAGAGAAGATAAGAAAGGCTGAGGAGATCAAAATGTTTCTGACACCCACGGAGAGAAAAGAAGAGACCCATCTAAGAGGCACACTGTATAAGAATGAAAGGAAGAGTCCTGTTCCTGAAAAGGATGCTTGCCCACCACCTACTCTATACTCTTGGCCGGAAGGTTAACGCAGCCCCCCAAGTTAAATAAAGTCACAGAGAGATTCACCACTTGTGCGTTTGACTCGCCCATTATGCATATTCTCAAAAACAGTGCTAATTGATCTGCTGATTCAGTGACTGGAAGATAGGCCTGCTGTGAAAGAAGTGCCTTGGACAAACACACATTCTGCAGCGTGCCACAAGATGCGTGCTGGAAGACGTAATCTGGAACGCACGCTCAGAATGCAAACAGTTAATGCATAAATTTTCAGTTTGTACAACCGCAGCTCTAAAAGGGGGACTTGTTTATTCAGAGCTCTGCAGAAAGAATGGTACAGCACCCAGGGGACAGACAATGCCAGGCACAAAACCCCGGTGCCTCGACATGTAAAAGGATGTTTTTCTATGTGCTACAAATCCCACTTGAAAATATAATTAGAAGGAGAAAATGGCAAACTATTGCATTAACTGTAATTGAACAAAAGACCGGCAAGGCATGTGGGAGGCTGCAGGAACCCGTGGGAGTTTCAGGATGCATGAGATCCTGCGAGTGACATCTCCTGGGCTCTCTCATTTTATTTATGTTGTCCCTCACTACTATTGTTGACTGGTGATCTGACTCGTAATTAATAGAAAAGCCACCGATAACAAGCTAAAATACAGAGCAACAGAATAACCTCATCAGAAGCATGTTTGTTAATCTGATTAAGACTAGGATTCCAGAAAGGTGACTTAGAACCCAAGAATTATTCCATGTTACACAGGAAACTGTCCTCCTTTATGCTACAACAGACCTGATATATTCACTATCTTTTAATGAGCTCCACTGATTTATTCAGCTCTGCTCTGCTCCCTCCCCCACTTTTCTACTGTGCAGGATGTAGATTAATTCAATGCTTAATTGTTTAGTAAATTCAATTTTCCACATTCTATTCTGCATAGCTTTAGCTAAGGTTCTTAAATCTTCAGCAGTGAGCCCTGAGCCCAGTGTTTGTGATCTGTGCCTACCTTTTTTCATCACCATTTTTCTTCATCCACCACTTAATTCACCATGAAAAGATTTTCCTTGCTGGAAATTCTGATTCCGCTATGATCTGTGAGCCATTCCGATTCATTGCATTTTCATTGTGTTGGGTCTTAGATGCCGGGCTCCTCTTTTCTCACAGCTATCGCCACATTATACAGGCATTCATGCAAGAAATGTTGGATTCCACCTCGGTTTATCCAAATTTCGTGCAACCTATATGTTTAAATTTGTGTGTTCACCAAAGGTAGGAGCCAATATTTTCCACCTCTTCCAGAAAGGCCTGTGAACACTGAGTGCACTTCTCTGAAATGAAATCTAACTTTTGTGGTCCTCTCTTGAATTAGCATTTTGGGTATTAGCATTTCAAGAACGGTGGAGTCACACAAAACTGAGCATTAGGAGAAATCCACAAGGTTACCAAAACAGAACAAGAATTATGTTTAGTTCAGTTCATTAAGCATGATTAAAGTCTAAGTATCAGAAATAGCTCATGAACTCTCTGGCATAAATATGTAAGACAGCTCTAATCAGAAAAAACTCCCCCAAAATCCATCTACCCGAGAAACTCAGTTACGATAACGAATCTCTGTGACTCTACGTGGTTACACCAAACAGCATCATTATTATTTTTAAAATAAAATATGTGCATACAATTATGCACATATATCTGTGAAGTTGTGAGTTGCTTGGGGCCACTTGTAAAGTAAGACTGACAGAATAAAATCAATGATGTATTGCGTTAGATGTATAGCAAACCAGAGTCATGGTTCTAAATTAAGTCCCAAGGAGGCTTTTTTCTTCAATGTATATAATTTCAGAGCAAGCGACACATATGTTCTCTCCTATTGGAAATCCATTAAGACGAGAGGTCCTAACTCGAAGTCCAGAGACCTCCTAAAGACTTCGGGGGTCGGGGGTGTTTTGTTTTAACAATAATTTTGTTTATGGACATACTTGCCATTTTTACCCCTGGGGAGAGTGTCCATAACTTTTCGTCAGATTGTCAAAGGGGTATGTGATTCTTTCAAAGTCTGAGAACCAGTGCTCTAGGAGACATTCACAGGGCCAGATGGAAAAGTCAGGGCTGGAAAGACCTTCAAGATCATGGAGTCAACACTTTAACCTGACATTGAGAGCCAATGGTCCTTCAGACATTATTTCTTTTGTCATAAATGGAGGCAGTCACTGGGCAGTCACTTTGATTCTCCCCAGAGATGTTTTCTCTCTGCAACAGTTTGAACACTCCCATGCCTTCTATCATTTCTCAAGAATGCTTGAAAATAAGGGGTTTTTAAACGATAATAAGGAAGGTTCATCAAGTGCCATTTTTTAATTTATGAGGTAATTATACAGGTGTTTTGTGGTCAAACAGAGGTAATGACCTCCTTGACCACAGGCTCCTCTAGGGCACAGATAATATCTGGATCTTTCCTATTTTGTTCTTTCTCAGCTCAGCATAATGTATGGTGTGTGCTCAGCACTTGGTCAAGGCTTAGGGAACTAAACTGAATCATTCATTATTTACTGTTCTACCAATATCCTAACAGATGAGCTGCAACTTCCCAAACGATCCTTCCTCCTGAGTAAAGCCATCCAGGGATAATTTTTCCTCTCTCCATCTTTTCCATTCTTTTTCCATCTATGCCTTAATTTTGGACATACATCCATTCCTCACATCACTTTCCATGTTTTCCTTAAACAGTTCTTTTCACTACTGTGATCTGAGTTATCACCCATATGCCATGAGATTTGTGTCTCTGGATCTCTTCTTTGGTCTTTAGACTTGTATGCCCAACTACCTGCTAAACCATCTCCATGAAAGGATGTTCGCCTCACTCAACAAGTCCAGTGCTAAACTCTTCATCTCCCCATCAACACCCTACACATTCTTCTTTTATTGATCCTAGTAGGTATAACCCCATGCATCCATGGTATAAACCTGAGAACCATCCATGACACCTCTCTCCTCCGCTCCCCCCTCTCTACCTCCCGTACAATCAGTCCTCATATCTTGTTCACTTTTACCCCTAAATAGTTCACAAATAAATCTCTCATTTTTCACCTTAGTGATTGCTGGTCTTGTTAAGGCCCTCCCAGCTTCAAAGAGTTCAGTCAAATCACTTCCCAGATTTAAGAGTTTGATTCCACTAGAATATAAACTCCATAAGGATAGGAACTGGTCAGTTTTGCTCGCCATTGCATCCTGTCTATCAAGCTCAGTGCACAACACTTGGGGACATGTTTGTTGAATGAATGATCGGCCCCCTACTGCCTACAGAACACCACAGTCTCGGATCCTTAGCCTCATATAGTAAGCCCTCATAGTCCACCCACTGAGGACCATTCCTCAACCTATTCCTTGTGCTCAAGCATGTGATTTCTGGCAGATATGTTCTGTTTGTCCCTCTAGGCCAATCCTCATCCTTCCTTCCTGCCTGGCTCCAGCCCCTAATTACCTCCTACTTGCTAATTAAGTTACAGATCAGATACTACCTCCCCCAGAAAGCCTTCCCTGATACACACACACACACACACACACACACACACACCACACACACACAAACTTCCCCCAGGATGAGTGAGGCTGCTCTCCCCTGAGCATGTAGAGCACCTCATGCACACCTCTGTCATGTCAAACCTTGTACTGTTTTGTGATGACCTGTAGAATTCTATACTATGAGTGTTTTGAAATCCTACTCTATAGCTTATTCATCCTTATACCCTCCATCCCAAGAAAGTGTAACACATTAAACACAAATATGTTCCTATATGAACAAATGAATAGCTTAAGTAATTATATATATATAGAGGATCCCTGTGTTAAATTGTCATCTGATACTGTGATCTTCTATCTGAAAGATCATAAAATATCTGAAAAATATTTGTGCAATTTATAAACATCTCACACACTTGCATTCACACAGACACACACCACCATAAAAAAAATATATGTTAATACTCAGTGACAGTAGAACACAGTCAAAATAAAGAAAATTTGAAGGTAGCCATATCCCAGTTTGAAATCTGGCTGCACCAATTACATGGTCATAGACAAATCACAACCTCCCTAACTCTTAATATCTTAATCCATACATTGGAAAAATACTCCATTGTCAATCCACTTCAATTAAAGAATAATCATCTATAAGCATAACATATGTATATTTCCAGGCATGCAGCAAGCACTCAATAAATGATAGCTACTAAAAATTTTAATGTAACAACATAGATTGACCTAGTTAAACCTGAAATATCTGCATACAGGTGTATTCAGTTTATAGACCTTCTGGAGAGAATAGTTAACCTGAGCTGACTTAGTGTATAGTTCGATATGCCTTGGGCTATCTCCCAGCTGGTGTGTGCTCCGGGAATGCACACTGATCTTATTTTCACCTCCAAATAACATGATTTTACAGGTGGGTTGCTCCTCCCCACCCTATCAAGTTTAATTTGATGCCTAATATTTATAAATCACTTTACAGTATACAAAGCACTTTGACATATCTTCTCACTTGGTCGTTTATCACATCAGTATGATGTCAGAATCATTTCTTTATCAGACCAAGAAAAAAAAAAAACAGTGGGGTTTTGGTTTTCAAAATTTCTACATTACCAGTGCCATCCAAAAAAGGTAGATAAATGAAAGTCTAGTGATCTTGACTCTGAAGAGGTCAGCTAGCAGCTATGTAGAAATTGAAGAAATAATCACAGGATTCAAAATGTGAAGTTGGTCTGCACCAATCCACGGGCGGCTTTCTCTTTGGGAAGTACATTTACTTTTTCAAACCACCAGGGTCTCTTTAGCAAATGATCTCTAGTGGCCTGAAAGAGCTGCCTCATCTCCAAAAGTGAGCAATTCAATCCCTCCAGACCAGGGGAGTCACCAGTCCAAGTGGGGAAGGCACCAGTGTGCATGATGCTCCTGTGTATGCGTGCTCACGTTCCCACACCTTCATGGTCCATACGGACATTCACACTCAAAGATCTACACTTGTCCTTGAGCCATGGCAGGAGGGGTCACTGACCACCACCATCACACACTGCCTGGGGGGTCACATCTAATTAGTCCCCTCCCCTAGACTTTTCACTTCTGTCTAAACAGTGTCTCTCAGGAAGCTTCAAGGCAGAGAACTTCAGCAGATATGATGCCTTATACATCTCCCAATCAATGATGCCATTGGAGGAACCAGAGACAGAGGAGGAGACCAGAGACATCCATACACAGAGAGATGGGGAGAGAAGGGGTCCAGGTACTGCTATAAAAGGTGCCTGGGTGGCTCAGTTGGTTAAGCGTCTGACTCTTGATTTTGGCTCAGCTTTCTCATGGTCCCTGAGATCAAGCCCCATGTCAGGCTCTGTGCTGACAGTGCTGGCTTCCCTCTCTTCCTCTTTCTCTGCCCCTCCCCTTTCAAAAAAACCAAAAAAATAAACATGAAAAAAAATAAAAAGGGATAAATGTTTACCAATGTGTACTTGAAGTTGAGAACTCGGAGGTCCTGAGATTTCCTTATTTTTGAGTTATTTAAAATCTGATAGGCTAAAGCCCTTATTTTAAAAATCTTGATGGGTCCCATTTGCATCTGCTTGATAACCCAAACATACAGTATGAACTTCAACTCATTCAACCACCAAATAGCACCTACACTTTGCTAGAGCCCTAGATAAACCCAGTTCTTCTCAAAGGATACTCCCTTGAGGGTATGTCCATCCAACTTCAAATTCAGGTCATTCGGAAAAAAAGTATAAAATCCTTTACACAGATTTCCAAAAAATCCCTGGAAATCATTAAGCAAATTCATTTAACCGTGACAAGTCTGGGCAGTATGTTTTGTTTTTAACACAGTGAAACTGTCCTCTTACCCTTTAAGCTTTTAGATATTTTTAAATATCAGAAGCTCACAGATTAATAGCCGAGTGTGCCCACAGGCTGCGGATTCAGGGACCACGTTAAACTGTGCCGGCGAATCGCCTGAAAGTGGAATCTTCTCTAAGTCCACATTCCATCCTGCTGAACGATGATAAAGTCGGGGAGGCAAGTATTGTTCTGGGTGAAGACTGGTGGTGGCCTGAGGTGTCCCTCGGGGTGGCCCACACCGTCTGCGGGGAGGCCCATTCCCCACAAAGTTATCTTCCTGACACACTTCTTCCTTCGGCAGCCCTCCTTTTTCTCATTTCCTTCCCTGTCCCCGCCCCGACTCCTTCTCCTCTGCCAAGTCTGTAGGCCTGCCAGGGTTCCTGTGGAGCCCCTTTTTAATGCCGCGATAAAATGTGCTTGTTACCTCACCTAACAGACGCTCGGCAGGTAATTTTGGTGACTCAGGGCAGATGGTAAATTAGGGGTGAGACGATGGAAATCCAGCATCCCCACTCAGAATCTGCAGCTCACCCCAAGATGCTACCCTTCCTCTTCCAGCCCCACCATAGTTGCCACTGTGAACTTTCATCTAGAAACACATCTCGATGATCCTCCAATTTTCCCTTGGTTATGGTGCTCACCATGTTGGAGCCAGCCAGTACACATGGCATAAGGGTGTCTACTTCAGCATCAAATAAGGTAAATTTCTAAAACCTTAAAACTTGGCAATTCTGATGTATTGCTTTATATATATATATATATATATATATATATATATATATATGATTGTACAATAGTAGTCGTGGGTAGTTTGTGGAAGCAGAGACAGCATCTGTTAAATTGAGTTCCAGATTTCCCAGTTCTCACGTACCACAAATAAAACCTACAAAAATGATAATTTTTCAAACATTGAATCCTCTATCTCTGTGTAATGAGGCATGTAGAGAGGAGGAGAAGAATTTTTGTGCTTTTTTGCCTTTGGTGAAAATTCTCCAAGGAGTAATTTCATCTTTAAATGAAAAGTTTTGTATCAGGCGGCTGTATGAGCTCCAGGAATCCCCGAAGCCTCAGGTTCAGACACAGGGAGACGCACAAGTGCACACTCACGGACACACAGCAACATACACGCACCGTGTGCATGAGGAAGAAGGCAAAAGGATGTGGAAATAAACTAACTGTAATGTTTTTAATCATGTTGTAATGAAATTGAAAGCAGTTTGGCAGCCAGATGCATTCTTAGAATCTACAAGCCCTTAAATATTTTGCCTGCTCTCCTGCCAATGTCTGTGCCTCACTCTCCTCCCCAGGCTCTAGGGTAGGCTGCTATGGCAGGTGTCACAGCAGTGGTCTTAGGAGGCCAGGCCCAGCACGTTGGATCACTTTCCTGGTACTCCTTAAGATTTTACTTAAGAAGCCTGAAAGCTTTTAGGACTCAACTCTGACACTCTCAGGTCGTTACTAATCTGCAGAGTTGAATTAATTCATCCAAGACATTAAAAATGAATCGACAAGGCTGAGGAAAAAGTCTGCAGATGTAAAACACCACGCAAAATATTCCAAAAACTTTCCTCAAGAAATCCACACACAGTGCTGATACCTTTTGCCCAATTTTTCTACATTGAGGACCAAGGCTAGCACCATTTCACAGTGACCCCACTGTGGGCTCGGAAGACAATATAAATTCTTACATAGGGCAGGTAAAATTACATGGGAAGGGGCGCCTGGGTGGCTCAGTCGGTTAAGCGTCTGACTCTTGGTTTCAGCTCAGGTCGTGATCTCACGGTTTGTGAGTTCGAGCCCCACATCGGGCTCTGTGCTGACAGTGCAGAGCCTGCTTGGGACTCTGTCTCCCTCACTCTCTCTGCCCCTCCCTGGCTTGCTCTCGAGCTCTCTCTCTCTCAAAAAATAAATAAACATTTTTTAAAAACTACATGGGAAAAGAATAATTACAACCAAAGGGAAACTGCCAACAAGGGATCACGAGAAGTTTTACCAAAATCTCAAAACTGGAAAGCAGATGAGTAATTTAGAAATTATTTGGGTGCACTGAACATTCAAATTCTACTAAGCAGTTTGTTGCAGAGAAAAATGTCATGAACAGAAGAGACAATAAAGCCTTATTACACTAGAAATCTTAGTAAAAATACTTATTAATATTTCAATAATCTTTCCTTTTCCTGTGCCATAGTATTTTGGCTGGCATGCAATTAATAAAAGTAAACCCTTATATTAAATGATTTTAATTATTCTGTATACTTCTCCTGAAATCATACCTGTAAACTGTAATTTAGAATTAAAATACCTAAACAAACAAACAAACACTCTAACCCAACTGGCACCACTGTATCTCCAAATATTTGTATGTAAATATTACAAAGTATACTCCCTATTTATCTTCTGAAAGCTTTCAGCTGAAATTTAGATTATTTTCTATCATCTCTATTTAGGAGTGACAGAAGAAACTATAAATTTTATGCCAGTATACCCGATGTTATAAAATCCCTTTTATAAGATTGCTTGCCTCCCAATGTTTTATTTTACATTTGTAACTCAGTTATTCAATGCTCCTTGTCCTGCAAACAAATTAAGATAAAATAAATTCAAGCGTCTTATATAAAACAACTTCAAACCAAAAATTTTCTAGGCAACCATCCTAGCAAAAAGAACATCCCGATAATGCAGAAAACATTGTATCCTTAGCACAAGTAGATAATAAGACCTAGTAAGCAACTGGCCCCTAGCCATGAAGCATTTGCACTCAGAAATGTGGAGAAAAGTACTTAGCACCAGATCTGCATGTGACTGTTACTTGAAGTTGAACGTGAAAGCGAATCTGCAGTGATTCACCGCACTATCTCAGCAACACATCTGAGTGCCCAGGCTCTTTTTACACAATGATGAAATCAGAATAAGAGTGCCCCCTTCTAACAAGAATTAAAAAGACATTTTTCTTAAACCCGATGATTATAAAATGGTCTATAAAATAACACCTCATTAACAACCACTATCTTCCGTCCCCAAATCAAGCTGAAGCTGTTGGAGGTTGGGCAGAATACAAGGGGATAAACATTATTTAATAGTCTGTTTATTTACGTTTTGCTATTTTAAACGCTCTCCACTATTCAGTTTTCACAGTAACTCAATATGGTGGGTTCTTTGTCCCCATGTTACAGATGATGAAACTGAGGCTCATGGGAGAGCAGTGCCTTATCCTCTCACAGCAGAGCCTAGAATCAAATGCCAGGGCTCCAACTCTAAACTATGTCTATTTTATTGAAACACTCCCAGCCTGAAAGGTTGTATAACTAAGTTACAATCAGCACACTTAATTGTTCTTTCTCAAGTGTTTCTGAAATCTCTTCTTTTCTACTCCTAAACTCTCAAATCAGAAAATCCACAATTTTGATGCTAGAAGAAAAAAAAAAAAAAAAAAGTCAGCCAAGATGTACTTTTGTTTTTTTCCTACTACCTGATAGCATTACACTTTGAACAAGAGAATCATGGAAAATTACATTTACCACTGATTTCCACTAACAATTAGCTGTTACTAACTTCTCTGTGGTTTTTTTAGACACACTTCCAGCTTTTTATATTCTCAACCAAACTATATTTTCAAAGTCATTCTTCAGGGATTTTTGAATCCTGACGCTCTCTCTCTCCCCTTCCTTCATTATTTATCTTTGGTAAAATCATGAGAAAGGCCTTTATCAAGGCATTTTGAGATTTAATTTACATTTCTGATTTTCAGAATGGCCAACTTCTCTATATTTCAGGCACTTAACAGAGATATCAACCAAGGCAGCTGTGAATGCAAGAAGCAGGAGTCCGAATTTTATCGCTGGTGCACTTTTTAAGAGATTCCAGTTCATCAGAATGCCATTCTTCAGCCATATGCAAAGCTATTGTTCTTGGAGGCTATTCATACATACTATTTTAGCAGTTACAGAGTACGTGGAGTATTAGAAGTATACTACAAGTGAAGAAAAGCCCCATAATTGATTTGTTAATGTTTTATTCTCCTCTTTTTCTATTGGCATGTTCTTTACATGCCCTCGATAAATATTAAACACTCAAACAACTCACTATTAGGGTGGCAAGCCAACCTTTAGAATGTCGAAACAGAGGAGTGAAGAACAATGTACCTAATTGAAATGGCAGGGTAATTTGGAAAATAAAATTGAGTTGCTGCAAATTCCAAATTCCGGAATAAAAATGTTTATACTCACTCAAATGCAGATTGTTACTGGCTTTGAATAATTATTAGAATAAAAAATACTTGAACACCAACAATACACTTGATATGCAGAGAAAAAGCACAGTCTAGATGTCTCTATTATTTTGCACAAGAAAGTGTGGGACGCAATGAGTCTGATATTTCTCCTGGTGGTTTTGTTATTGAACACAGCATATAAAATCCCAAAATGCAGTGAAGCAATAGGCCAAGCCACAAAATACACAACTAGTGTGAAAATTTCTTCAGAAAGTTATAAACACATCAAGGGACAAAGAAGTGCATGGAAAGAAATGAAGGGGTTAATGTTCTGTTACTCAGTATCTTTTCTGGCCTCAATTTATCACCAAGACCAACTCAAAACGTAGAATTCCTGATTCTCTTTGGCAGAAGCTAGCACCAAGAATACTATGACAAAATGAAAATGGGAAAATGCATTTGCATCTGGAATTATGACACAAAAACACGTAATGACTCTCTAAGAGATGACAGTTATCTGTACACTGGGGGGTAACCTGATTATCTACTTAGGGTTAGGCCACTTTGGGCAGAGATACCACCTCTATCTCTGAAAGACAAATTCCATATGCTCTGTGCAGTTATAGCATATTTCCCATAAATAATATATACAATAGACTATAAATAAATAATACATTTATCTGAACTGTTCAAGAGTGAAAGGCAGGGTGGCTACTCATGAGACTGGGTTTCTTATGAACAATTTCAAATAAAAGTCATGTCCAATGGGCAATTATCACAAAGTTCTTACACTAAAATATTCTGAAGCACAAGTCAATGTTCCAACTAGACCCAAAATACCCCATTCAAATCAATGTTCCAACTAAACCCAAAATACCCCATTTAATTTTATCACGTAAGTTTCTATTCTGATTGTAGCATTGTAGCATCATAGCTAATAGCTACCTATTTGCTGCAACTTTTAATTCTCTTTCTACACTACTGATTTTTATGATCAGTAAAATAACTAGATTTAAAATGGCATGTATGGGGGTGCCTGGGTGGCTCAGTCAGTTAAGCGTCCAACTTCGACTCAGGTCATGATCTCGAAGTTCACGAGTTTAAGCCCCATGTCGGGCTCTGTGCTGACAGCTCAGAGCCTGGAGTCTGCTTCGGATTCTGTGTCTCCCTCTCTCTCTGAATCTCCCCTGCTCTCACTCTGTCTCTTGCTCAAAAATAAATAAACATTAAAAATAATAAAAGACAAATGCCATGAGTAATGGGTGCCTGGGTGGCTCAGTTGGTTGAGCATCTGACTTTGGCTCAGGTCATGGTCTCAGTTCCTGAGTTCAACCCCACATGGGGTTCTGTGCTGACAGCTCAGAGCCTGGAGCCGACTTTGGATTCTGTGTTGCCCTCTCTCTCTGCCCCTCCCCAGCTCATTCTCTCTCTCTCTCAAAACTAAATAAACTTAAAAAAATAAAAAATAAAAAAATGTCATGTATATGTTTTTGTCTCATGAGACACACAGTGGTTTTATTTTTTCTTCCATGTGAATAAGTTTTAGCATTACAGTGAATAGAAAAGAGGGGTACACTTAAAAAAAATCCCCCAAAATCCCACCTGCACTAATTCATTTGCTAGGATTTTACATTGTAAAAATTCTTAGTCCCCACCCTCAAAAAATCTTCCTTTGAAACCCTAGAGCTATACAAACTATGTCCACTCCTTGTAAATAATGTAAGTAGGCCTTTAGAACGTCAGACACTGTATACCATTTAGTTAGAAATTAAGTTTTCAAATTGCTAAGGAATAGTCCCTGAATAACAGAAAACACTATAGGTCATGGTTAATTATACCTTGCCTATCAAATTAAGTTAATGTTCGAGAACACATCCAAATAGTTATGGAGACGTTAGGAGGTATTTTATTGTCAAAGAAATTCTTATTCATTCAGCTTCTAATTTTTTTTTTTTTTTAAAGAGAGATAAGCCTTTTACAAGTTGGGATGGCATAAGAAAACTCTGGGTTTACATCAAATTGCTCCCTTCATCGTCCTTTTGATGACTGTGTCGATTTCATTACAAACTTCATTTTGTCGAGTTTCATAATAGCCATAAACACACTTCACTTTAAAGAGTTTCTGTGGGACCTAATGTGAATGCAAATGCAGAATAAAATGCAAATCCTGGAGGCCTGGGAACAAATATGGACTATCCGTTACAAATACAGTCACTGAAAATAAACATTTAGGCCTTAAGGGGAAGAATGCAAAGGGGCTGATATGAATCTTTATATCAAGGATTCAGAGCCCTAGGGAAGGCAAACAAAAATAACAGTTTTCAGTTTTTCACCTAATTGTAAAGCACAGATTGGGAATATTTGATGACTTTGGTCTCGACTCATGCCTGTCCCAAAGTGAGTAATGTTTTTCATCTTCACAGGAAAATAAACCCACGTGTAGGTAATAGGGAAATGAGACCTAGCAAACTCATTCAAGCCGAGGAGGTTCACATCTCAAGCCTAGGATGTTCACCAAACAGCGAAAAAGAAGTGATTAGAAAGAAAGAACTACAACTCTGCTTTGCTAGATAATAACCACCAACCCAGACATTTACAACTAATAACAAACATGCTACCATGTTGTGTCGTAGAGTCTGAGGGAAAAGTCTAGAGAAATGGGAATTCATCAGCAACAACAATTAATTCTAAGTTATGTGTTGTCCAGGAATAATTCTAATATGACTCAAAATGTTAGTTATCTACTTACTACTATCTTCTATGTGAGTCAAAGTAATGTATGTTTAAATCCATTGTAAAATTTAAGACTGTATTGCGTCAAAATGAAAAAAAAGTAGCGAGACCAAAAGTGTTGCTTTAACTTGTTAAACTCGTAAAAAGTTATGGCAATTTTAAGAGTATTACTTAGTAAACTTATTAATAGTAACAGCATTTCCCTTCTGAGGAAAAATATGATTTCATTTAAGTTTTTTAAGGAACCATAACATTTTACATTCAAGTTTCTTTACCTCATGATTATAAATCCTATTAATTGTAAACAGACTCATAAAAAGTACCAAGGGAAGAATCAATTGTAGGAATGTACTTTTGAGGATTATAGATAATATAGAATCTATTTTCACAATTTATTTATCCTCCATTAGTTTAGGGCATATACAGTGGGGCATCTGTCATGGAAAAGTCATGGCATGATTATTGCATATCTTGAAGACAGTTAATGACTTAGTTCAGGCTATAATTTGTATTTAACTGTATATACTCATGATACCAATAAGTGACAGGTGTATAATTCAATTAATGTAGAGAAAAGCTTTTTTCCATCAGAGAATAAACTTTTAATGGTATGTTTTAGTCAATTTTAGGAATTCTTAATGAAGAGTCCAGAAATATAAAATAATTTCAAAAGATTTGCAGTCTTGTATTTTGTTTTAACAAGAACATATTTCCTAGATTAAGAAATGCTATTTGGAAAAAAAAAAAAAAGTGTTCAGAGAGAATCTAGTAAAGTGTTGCCAATTGCTTTAATTCTGCACACATGAATGCATCAAATTGATTGAAATTGGATTCTAGTGACAAATTTTTAAATGACTATATTCTTGCTTATTTCACATGGCAGCCTTTATACCATTTATTAAAATGTCAAATTTGCAAGTGTGGGAAATCCAGCAATTTGCCCAAGATAGGTATACTTCCTAGAGAGGCCGTTTAAGACTCCAAAAAGCTCTCCTAAATTCCTATACCCTTGAAATCATGGCACTTTTAATTAATAATATGGTAAGAATGTCTTTCATTTTTACGCTACATACACACATTCATCTGCTTGAATTTTTCAAAACTGATTTTATACATACCAGGTTTATTCACAAATATTAAAGATAACAAAATAGCCAAAATTTACTGGATCCCAAAGTCAAATAATTTGGGAATTATTATTAAAATTCAAATTGGAAGATTGTATTTTATGTTTTAGATTCTAACTTTTAAAATAGATATTATATGCTGATGGTTCCTGCTGAGTAAGAACACCAATCCCCACATGACTTACAGCAGTGTTGTTTTACTTTGGATTTTGAACACCTTTAAGTTTGACATCTACACAACTGTCAGATACAGCATCACATGTATTCTACTTTTATTCTTTTCTCTGTAAAAGAATACTGTCCCAGAGTTTTGATGTAGCTTTTAAATATTAAGTTAATTTTTTGCACTTAGGAGCAATGACAAAAGATTTTGTTTCAGTTATAACATAAATTCGAGTAATACTTTGATACAAGTATGACAGATATCATAATCCAAAAAAGGCCATGTAAAATGTTACAAATGCAAACATATAAGACTATGTAACAGAAATGAATGAGAATGGTATCAGTTTCCTATCATTCAACTATTTCCCTGAAAGTGGAGTCAAATAATGTTGAATTATAGACCCTCCTTACAGAGTCTTATTTTGTGTTCATTTTTTTATCTTTTCCCTGCTAGTCTCTATAGGAATTTGGCTGTATGCCGACTGTCCTTTAAAAGTTTCTGTATACGTACTTGGGTTGTGTCTGATGATTAAATGATCATTTATTAAAACTTAAGCATTTCACATTTGTTTGACATATTTATATTTCATAAGAAAATATTGTTATTGCAATGGAAAGCATAACATCACGGATACCAAAATACTTCATTTGAATTCATGTTGACAATATTTTCATTTCTGACAAGTGTCTTAATATAACTCGTTAGGCATTCTTCAGTTCCTCCCAGTCTACCTGCGAGGGAAGGCATGCTAGTTTTACTACAGTAGGCCTCGTGGCAATACTTTAGCCTATTTGGTTGACAATAAACCTGTTTCCACTGTAGGGCCACAAATAGTCTTTGTTTTTAAGAGCATGGAGTTTTACTGCATAATTTTCCTTCCTTCACCCAGTAACAGCTGTGTTTTAAATCTTTCGGACTCTGACAAACATTTTAACATTTAAACATACAAGGATTTGAAAACATGATTTAAAATTTGTTTATTTTCAAAGTCGGGCAATTATAACATGATATCTGTTCCATTTTTTAGAACAGTGCCCGTATGTTAATCCTTTTTTTTCCCTCCTCTACTGTGCAAGCTTCTCCATGGTTTCTAGTAAGAGTCTCTAAGGTAGGACTGACAGCAAGAGTACACACAACTGCTCTATATGTTTCCAAATCATGAGCAATGGAGTCATTCTGGTGGAAGAGGTATTGCTCTTTGAGTGACCATTGCTGCAGCGCTAGTTAAATCACTGAACGCTAGTTACTGTTATGGCTTTACTTGGTACAAAGTAGCATTAGTATCATTGCTTTCCATAAGCCATGTAACTTGCACTGGGGACTTCCACTTGAGAGAGAGACACAGAAAGAGAGAGACAGGAGACAAGAGAGAGACAGAGACAGAGAGAGATGCGCTATGAACAGGGAATAACTTTCGTAGTATTAGCGTTTACACTTACAGACGGTTAACAATGTAATTGATCTCAGCCCATTTGCATACACTCTTCACCTGTTTTTCATGAAATGTTTTTTTAAGGGCCCCTATTAGGAATCAGTACATTCCTACTCTGAAATTCACACACAGATACACACTAAAAGCCAATCCGATTAAGAGTACACTTATCTTGATGAGCACTGAGTAACGTATGAAATTGTTGAATCACTATATTGTACACCTGAAACTAATATAACACTGTATGTTAAGTACACTGGAATTAAAATTTCTAAAAACCAATCAGAAAGCAACAATAAAAACACACCTGGTAAACAACTAAGTTTTAATTCAAAGGATACTAAGCCATAAAGGGCCTAGAATGAACATTCCAATTAGCCAATGGAGTGACAAGCACTCAACACCTTATTATTTAATCATTAAAGAGAATCTTGCCATAATTTCCCTTTGACATATTTCAAAAAAAAAAAAAAAGGAATTAGGAGTACAACACATGACCCACAACAACAATCAAAAAGTAAAGTTAGAGGAATGTAAGACCCCCGTGGATGCCAAAGCCTGTGGACTGAGAGTTTCCAAGACAAAAGCATTAATTGTGACCCTGTGAAGTATTTACAATTTAAATAAGATGTGTCTATGTGTAAGCATTTAGAAACAAACTACCTGACAAAGGAAGCATTTTCCTGTCTCTTGCGTTTGTGGCCAGTTTTCTTATTGGATGAAAACAAATTGCCTACATTTCTAGTATTAGTAAATAACCAATGGCTTCATCTATTTGTTTCTAAAGCAGCAGATCCAATTCATCAAAGACATCAGGCTATCCCTTGCCCTCTCATCCCCATTCCTTACCATAACCCCCACCCCCCCCCCCCCACCCCCACAAAAAAAAGAGAAAGCTTAAATCTCCCTTGCATCCCTACCTCGCTTTGCAGGGAGGGGGCGTTTTCAGTCAAGTCCAAGTTCAGTTTTAAGATTTTTTTTTTTTTAACTCAAACGATGCTTTAGAAACAACATCCCAGACTTTTAAAATAAAACAACCGCCATCAGCGTTTTCCTAGCCCACTTGGGAACCAAAGCTCACTGGCCCAAGGCTGCCCCGTGTCCCCGAGGCCCGGAGGCCCAGAGGCCTGGCGCTCTCCAACCTGGACCGCACAGCCCCGGAGGCCGATCCTCCTCCCCTGGGAGTTTAGCAGCACTTGGCATTTAACCTGCCTGGCGTGCGTGGCTTTCTGGTTCCATCTCCTTGAGCCACATTACTTCTCCCCAGATGTCAGGCACAAATCTGGATTAACATGCAACAGGGCGCCCTGTGCAGGCCGCCAGCCCTCGCCCAAGAGCTGTTAAATGCAGATTCAGCCGAGGACCCCCCGGAGAGCTGCTGTTGAATAAAAATTGTAATCCAAAGGGACCATTTCTTTGCCTCTCGCTGCCTGTGGGAAACCAGGGCTGGCGCCCGAGCACAGGCCCAGCTAGTCCGCTCTCGCTGCAAGCGGGCGTGGCAACTTCGGGAGGCGGCCTTAGGGGCCCGGAGACTCCTCACTCCTCTCTCTCCACTCTCCGTTCGGGTTCTTGGAGTGGGGAAATGCTTAGATTCAAGGAGTGGCGAGCCACAGACAGCCCTGGGAAGGAAGACTTCATTCGACGGCTCCTTCTGGGAGCGCAGACTAAAGTCTAGCGTCTGGGCGGCCAGGCTCTTTCCCGCCTAACTCCTCTGGACGCCCCCAGGTCCACCCTGAATCCCTCAAACAGGCGTCCCGCCTCCCGAAGGGCCCGCATCCTTCTCCACTGACGACCAGGCTCAACCCTCGCCTCGACGCCTCGCACGGTTCTTCCTCTCTGCTCTGGTTCCCGGGGGCGCAGCCCTGCCCTCGCCCCGGAAGCCCCTGGTGCCCCTTGCTGCCCCCAGTCTCAGGGCGTCGGGAGCTTCCGTGCGGAGCGGGGAACGAGACCGTCGGGAGAGGGCGCCCGGGAGGCCTGCGCCCACGGGCGGTGACTCTCGAGCCTCGCTCCTCGGGGTCTGGGAGGGGGAAGGGGGCGGGTACGAGAGGTGGGGGGGACAACGAGATTACGGCTTCTACCGGCGTCTTAATCTGATATATATTTTTATATTTAGAAAAAAGCATCACTACAAGGCCAAGTGGGTATTTGCCGACTTAGCCCTCCGGGAAACCGGCTGGTATCAAAGTCGTCGATTCCAGGTCCCTGCGCGGGTGGCAGCCTCCGCGCCCTCCGAGGATAAAAGTAAAATAAAATAAACCGTGCCGCCAGCAGACCCTAGAGACAGAGGGGTTAATGAGCTAACGAGGACCAGCGCTCACACTACACCTGAAGCATCCCGTCCGGGGGCGCACCCTCTGCGGGGGCTCAAACTGGCTGGGCCGCATTCGCAGACAGGTGGCGGAGGTCGGCCTTTCTGGGCCCGGCCCCCAGGGCATCGCACTAGGGGTCTAGCGCCCCCAGGGACCGTCAAGGAGGCTCCAGTCCCGAGAACTGGCGCCCACAGGGGGGCCCTAGTTCCTGGTCTCTGACTCCCCACCTCCCAGAACAGGGGACTCCACTCAGAGTCCAGGTCGGAGGCAAGGTCCCCCGTGCTCCCCGAGCTCTGCGCTCCCAGCTCCAAACAGAGCCCAGGCACACTCGCTCCTGGCTCCCGGGAAGGGGACAATTAGCAAGAACAAACTTGGGTTTGCTGCCCACGGACCAAGACCTAGATGAGCTGGAGGGGTCACGCGAGCTTGCCCGAGCGCATAGGCCAACAGCGCCACGAGCCCAGCCAAAGCTGCGAAGCCCACCAGTAAGCGGTGGGGGGTGGGATGCACGCTTCTCATTTTTTAGGTGAGGGAAGAGACTAAAATGTCAATTTTTATCCACTACAATCGCCTGCCAGTCTGCATATCTCAAATTAAGGTAATTGTGTAACAAAAGTTTACCGAAGGAGTAGGGGGGAAACGCAATGATGTTATACCAATTTTGTGCCCCCCTCAAAAAAAATCCCATAGCTTTGGTCCTTTATCTTTGACTTTAATAAAATAATGATTCGTTGAGAAAATGGGGTATAAATCTTCATTTTGGAGGCAATTAAAGTGTTGATTTCATTCATGCCCCTAAGCGATTCTTGTAATTTGCTCAAATAGCTTTATGTACCCAGCACTCCGGAGCTCTTAGAATCCCATTTTCTAGTTAGGCTTGTTGGATTACAATTTTTATTCAACAGCAGCTACCCGAGGGTTCCTCAACGGAATCTGCATTTAACAGCTCCAGGGTGAGGGCTGGCGGGCTGAACCAGGCGGGAGGCCCGGCAGCCCGCAGGGCCCGGTCCGGGCCGGGAGCTGCCTGCAGTGTTCCCACCTCGGCGGGGCCGCGCAGGGATTGAGCAGACCGCCTGTACTGTGCACTCGTCTACACTGCCGAAAGTTTGCAACTTGCCAAATAATAGTAAAGACCTGGCGCTCTGGCGCTTTTAAAGCTCAGCTCTGCCTGCCCTCCACTGCTCATGGGGAAAGGAGGAATTCAGCCCTGTCGCGGGATTACCGAGAGAAATCCAAGCTGGGAATGTATTTTATGAGGGTGATGTTGAGAGAAGAAAACTTCAAGAGGACACCAAGACCCAGGAGTCGGACACTCCTGCAAGAACTTTACAAGATAGCCGCTAGCCAACAGTGACCATGGCAGAGCTTGCAAAGGAAAACTCTACACGCCCGCCCGTCTTTTGGCTTAACAAAGGCAGGCTGATCTCTCCCCCCACAAGACGGAACTCACGTGCCAAGTCAGAAAGAGAAACGACTCTGGGCCTTCACTCATTTATGGAGAGGCCAGAGGAGACCCGCAACCCAAATCTCTATTCGCGTTGCAGCAATTCGCAACGGAGAGCTGTTCTGAGCCCGTTTCATCTCACCCGCTCCTCAGGTTTTCACTTTCATTGCATTTTTGCAACTTCTTTGGGCCAATCCAGAGACGCAGCGACAGGAGAGGGAGAGACTGGGAGCAAACAGTGGTGCTGGGTTGAGAGAGGGAGAGAACACCCCCCCCCCCCAGCAATTCCAAATAAAAGTCGTCCCCACTTAGCAACGCAGCGGAAGAAGGGCCTGCAGGGAGGACCAGAGAGGAGGGGGCGAAGCAAGCAAAGGCTGGCAGTGGAGAGCGAAGGCGGCGCGAGGTCCCCCACGGCCACACCGAGGGAGTTTCCCGGGGTGCCCTTGACGCTTCCAAAAGCTGCCAACCCACAGGGCCCAGTGCACTACCAGCTGGAGGATGAGTGGAAAGGAAGAAGAGAAACGTCCATATTTATCTGTTTTTATAACCTCGGCCTGGTCTTATTTTTTCTACTAAGTACAATAAAATGGGCGAGCTTGCAGCGAGCACCGCACAAAGCAATGTTCAGTGAGGTCTAGAAGCGTTCGGCCGAGGAAAACTGACAAGACAGGCTAATGAACCGTATAGACAGGGAGAAAATAGCCAGCATTTGCTAGATTTCAAACCCTCGCTGTCTCTCTTAGACCACCTATCTTGGGTTTATTCCTAATAAAATAAGAAATAAGCAGACCCTACCCTTTCCTTTTCTTCGAAATAGAAGGGGGAGAAAAACGCTCCAGAACAGAGCCCTGCAATCAGGCGGTCACTGGCAGTTAACACTCCCATTATTATACAGGGTAAATAAAATAAAGACAAAAATTAAAAGCGACAAGAAACAGGTCAAGTTTGCAGGCAAAGCTTTTACAAGCTCATCTCTCCAGGTCGAATCCCAGAGCCAGCCTTAATGAAGCAATAATAGCCACATTATTCAAAAATTTTCATTTCGATGGAAATGTATCTAAAAGGGACTTAATCATATGCAAATAATAAAAGGAGGTGGTAGTGACCCAGCAAGCAATATGCATACAGATTTTTTTTTTCCCAGGGATGTTGAAATTGAAAAACGCATACCTGGTCGGTTAGATTTGCTGATCTTGTTATATCTTCACTGTCTGATTTTGATCCTCCTTCTCTATCGTCTATCACCAAATCGATAGGCATTTTCCCTTTCAAACAGCTAATATACCGGTGGCAGAAATTGTCACATAATTCGTGTACCTACATTATGACAGAAATAAAAAAATGGAAATATAATCAGGAGTGCATAAATGACATTGACAAGTGCAATCCACCCCCCTTGTGAGATCCAAACTTCCAAATAGGGAAACACAGAGCAATTGTCCTCCAGAGACCCCCAGACGCATCCAGAATTAGGAATAACTTTCTTTTCTTGCAAAATAGAGATATCCCAGAAAATTGACAGTGACAAGATGATTCACAGGCTACAACATATTCAACACCCGTGTTAAATTCATCTGCTCCCAGGGCTGTGGCCATTAGAGAGGTGACCTGCGTGGGTGACATTTAAGGTAAACTATTTAATTTCATCCACTTACTTTATCATAAGTCCTTTTCCAGTGTGTCTAAGAGAAAAATGTGAAGATATATATATATATATATGTAATATATGAAGACATATATTACTATATATGTGGGTGTATATACATATCTATATCTATATCTATGTATCTTTCTCCCTATATATATCTATATATCTCCAAAGACCAGTACTGTGGTGGTATAGGGTGTATGTTTGATAGCCCAAGTCCTCATAACATTTGTAATTAGGGATTCTACCTGAAAAAAGCATATTTTAGGACACTTTAAAAAAAATAGAAGAAAATCAAATTGCCAGTACTCATGATATGAAAAAAAAAAAAACCCTACAGCCACGAAAAGGTATCAAACTGATCAAAAAAAAAAAAAAAAGGAAAAAGAATGCTTCGAAATATTTAGGTATAAGTGGAGCAGTCTTACAGGCCCCAGGCATCACTGACATGCAAAAACTCACAAGAAACCCCAGTGTGCTTGCAATTTAATGTTAGTTTGAATTACAATGCATTAAGTTTTTATTGCTGAGATTTATAGAACAGCTAGCAAAATCATGTTATCCCACACCCTTTCTTGAGTGTGAAGGTGGGGTGTGTGCAGGATTCACAGATTCAAGAAATTGACACAACTATCAACTCTGCTTTGTCTCTGCAAAAGGTTTAATGTGCCTCCCCCACCACCTCCTCCAGACTCCCTGCCCACTCCTCCTCCTCCCCCTCCACCTCTCCTCTGTGTCTGACCTGCCGCTGCTCTCAGACTGTCTTCCAGGAACTCACTAAAACTAAACAAAACCCCCCTCCCACCCACCCAGAGGTAGCAAAGAAGAGGGGGAAGAGGAAGAGAAGAGATCACAAAGGTATAACCTGTGAAGCAAACTCACAACAGCATTCTAAACATCAAGGGAGATGCATAGAATTGCAAGTATTTATACAAAGCTAGCAAAGTATTAAGAATGAATACAAGGCTAGGGCATTTGAGATGCCGGTTTTAGTGGCTGAAATTGTAATTAAACTGCAAAGAGAAATGGACGCTAAGATTGGCCTTGACACTAATTACCAGAAAGAAAGACATTTATGCAAATGTCTCAGAAGCCTGAACTTCAGCCATTCAGAACCTCCCCCCCCACCCCACCCCACCCCACCCCCTTGAGTTTGGGGGTGAGGGGAAAGCAAAAGGAAAAGAGGCTAGAGAAATTACCTTCTCTAATTCCAACAGATGAAACCTTAATACTTGTATGGCTTGAATCATCTGCAAAGATACAAAAAGAATGAGCACCCTATTCCTAGTTTGCAGAAAATTGGCTGTCACAGCTCTAGCATCTCCAGCCTACCCCCCCCCCCCCAGTAAATAGAGTTATTTTGATTTATGGCAATAACACTAAAAGTTAATAGCAGTGACTGGGTACCATCTAGAGGTTTATATTTCTTAAGGAGAAAAAAAATAGCTAAAACAACAACAAAGCATCTAAGTAGGGATCATAAACACTCTCCTCCCCCATGGCTCTTCCCTTTCTCAGCCCCTCTGGCCCCACCCCACCGAAAGGGCCACATCCCTGGACTAGATGTTTCCAAGTAAGGAGTGCACGGAAAATATTCCAAACAGTCCCCCCAGTTGTGGCTTTTCACACTGCAAACTTTCTGCTGCTTTCCTCACACCTTTCAGGCATACTGGTGGTTTGGGGGCTCTTGCCCAGTTGCTGCCCTCGTGACGCGACTTTGAGGGCTGGGAAGTCCGCAAAGTTTAAGCACATACGCTGACAAGCCCGGAGATAAATCCCCGCGCTGATTAGAGCTGTGCTGCCCGGCTGTCATAAAAAACAAAAGCTCGCGTTTCCCCGCGCGGGCTTGCCCGGCCCCTCTCGAGATGAATTTATTTCCCCGGGATCTTGCCCGGGACCACTTGTCCGTGGACAGAAACGTTTGCAGCCGCCTTGCAGCTACGGGAAGACCCGTCTAGAAACCTTGGGGCTCTTTAAAGCAAAGCTGGTGGCTTGGGGGGAGGGGAGATGGGGGTGGGGAGGTAGGGGTCCGCTCTTACCAAGTTATCCAGTTCTGGATTAGAAGAAAATAGAGGTTTTTCTGCGCGAATCTAAATACAAGTGAGAAGGGGAGGGGGGGGGAGAAAGAACATTTGAAATCTGGTCGCTTTCCTGGTTTCTTGCCTCATTACACTGTCGGGGGCAAGATGTAACCTCCGGGAAGGACTCGGTGACACCGAGTGCATCCCTCGCAGAAAACACTTCAATGTGAATCAAATAAGCCAACAACAAGCCCAGAGCTCAGGGTTTCTTCCACCAGCAAAAGTACGCTTCTAGAGGACGCTGCCCTGCTCGCCAAGACCAAGGCGGCTACAGCGTGTAGGGTTTGTGATTTTATTTTATAGAGTGGGCTTTCTGCGTTAGATTTTGGAGCGTGAGTTGGAAAGCCTATGGGTGATTTTGAGTCGTCCGCAGACACTCATATAGGAAGAAAACCCTAGGGTAGATGTCACAGGCATGGCTTAGGGTGGACTAATTTGCTGGTTACTTTTGAAAATGTGCTGGATAGGGGAGGGAGTTTCTCTTTCTTTCTTTCTTTTTTCTTTTTTCTTTACTTTTTAAACATATATTTTGCTGACCTGTTTGGCGAACACGGCTATATCTTCATTGAATGACTCTGACGAGCAGACGTCCCCGCCCGCCACCCCCGGCTCGCGGGGGGTACAAGTAGCTAATTCACATTTCTCAAAAATCAGTGCTAAGAGAGGGAAGAGGGGGTGTCTGCAAGAAAATACAACAGTCACAAACAACACAATGGTTAGTCCGGAGTCAGTGAAAAAGGCGCCCAAGAAAAACAGCCAGAGGAGCTCGAGGCAGGGACCCTCTCTCTGATTTTGTCATCTACTTTTTTCCTCCCCCCTCCCCGCCCCCAGGTGACTGCTCGCCTCCCCTTCCTCCTAGGCCTCCGAAACCGGAGGCCCTAAGCCAGGGACCTCATCTGAGGGTCGGTTCAGCCTATCTGGCCGGAGAAATTGGTAACATTTGCTAAGAATAAAACCCAAGCGGTTCCAGCAGCCATTTTGAATTAAGTTTCCCACCCCGACAAGCCCTCGTCCCTCCGCTGCACATCTAGGACCTGGTGGAGGAGAAAGGCGCTGGGCGCAGGGGTCGGGAAGGCTCGTGCAAGTGGGTTCCTCCAAGGCAGCCTCAGGGAGCCCAAGACTCGGGGGACCTCGGTGGCAGGCGCTCAGCTAACTTGGGGAAGGGACCTCTGTGGCTGCGGGCCGACTGTCAGCGGGCTGCGCCTACCGATCCCGGACCCCGCGGCCCTCGGAGAGCAGGAAGCCTCCTCCACAGCTCCCTGCACATGTCTCTCCCTTAGTCAATGGCCCCCACTCCCCGCAAAAGAAAAGTTCCTTCAAATGTCCCTGCGGTAAAGCCTTTCATTTTTGTCTCTACGGAATGGCAAAGCAGCTAGTATTTCCAGGGGCCTAGATGTCGCTTATCTCAACCCATAAAAGAAAAAAAAAAAAAGCTTCTCCTAATGCTCAAGGAGGTGTCTCAAGTCTTTTATTAGCTCTCACAGCCCAGCCGGAAATTTAACAGTTTGGGGTCCTTTTCAAAGCTTCCCCAAATGTTCTGTCCTGGAGCCTAAGCCATTTGCAGTTAACGCTGCGGAGAGAACGCTGGGATTTAAACCGGCCCATCGCACAAGGGACCAGGAGATAAAGCAGAAAGGGTTCGCAGCTGGGGAGGGTCGGGGTTGCCGGATATTTTCAAAAGAAGACATCAATAGAAATAAAAGTTGCTGCAAAGTAAAAAGAGGTCCCCAAATTCATGAGCACACAGTAGGCACAAATGACTTTGGAAAGATTTTACCAGCCCAGGGTCTAATCGACTGGCCTGGGAGAATACGGTGTAAACCACAGTCTGAAAACCACATTGGCCTGACAGCACCCCACACCTACTTCCAGATCCTTCAGGCTTCGCCTTTGAACACAAAGTACTAAACCGGCTAGAAGTTTCTTGATGTCTATAACAATTCAGAGCGAGCTCTCTCCTTGCCTACGGTGGTCAAACTCCCTAAATGCAAAGCATGTTCCCCCTTGTCTGACCTGCAACTGTCCTCCCTTGATTTTTATTGTGCGGCGGCCGAGCCAGCATAAGGTTGCTGAGTAAACTTAGCAAGTCAGAACAATCAGTGGCTTAAAAGCTTTTCCCTTAAACTAAAAGTTTCGTTCCAACACAAAGGCGCCTACATTTAGAAATCCCCAACGCTCTCCCAGCGAAGCCCAGCAAGCGAGGACTCCAACCCGCTGAACTACAGAACCAGGGTGTGAGAGGGGACGAAGGACCTTTGGCAACTCCTCCTGCAGGGCGACCCCTTCGCCGGCACGGCCTCGGCGGAGCTGGACGCTGGGCAAGCGCGGAGCGTGTGTGGAGATGGGGGGCGTCCGGGACGGCAGGCCGCCTTCCCAAATCCTCCATGCAATGCGAATGAAAAGTTACCGAATAATGTACCTCCAATCCACAGAGCTCTGGCTTTCCTTTTACCAAAGACACAGGGAAACAGAGGAAACATCGCGTCTCTACCACTTAACCTGCTGCCCGTCGTACCTACCCATAAATGGCATCTTTATCTCTCTTTAAAGCGTCATTGACGGAGGAACCCATGCTGGGGGCCATGGCGTTGGTGTGAGCTGTGTGCGGGTACTGATGCGAGTGCAGAGGAGGCCCGTGGTTCAGGTGGTGGACCGGCTGCATGGACCTGGCCGCATGCGGGTCCCCATACATCGTGGAGGGGATGCCTACTCCATCCATGCCCCCGTAATGGGGTAAATCGTCGTACTGCATGACAAACAGGAGAAAACAAGGTTGAGAAGGCCAGGCCGGCAAATGGGGAACCGGCAGGGCATGGAGCTTATATAATGTCAGTCCAGCTGGATCCTTCAACCCAGAATTCAGTGGCCTTGCATCTCTCAAGTTGAGGGTTTTTATTTTAAAAATAATTTCTAAAGTAAAAATCCTAGGATTCTCTGAGTCTCAGCTGAGATGAATGGTCTTGCCCTAACTTGTGTCCCTATCAACTAGTTCAGAAATTCAGGATCCTTTGGCAAGGAAGGAGGGAAGAAAGAAGGAAAGAAAGGGAGGCATTTTCCCAGAGGGCGGAAGGTAAAACGTGCATGTCTCTAGAGGAGGAAATTCAAAATCACAATAATAAAACGTGCCAGGACAGTGCAGCAAACCCGCCTAGTTTCACAGCCCCTTCCCATCAGGGGGAATTAAAAAAAAAAAAAGTTACGATGGGAACAGCTAAGCTAAGCACATGAATTCAGACAGGCTTCTCATTTTATTTCTCTGCCAGCGTGGGGTTAAGGCAGTCCTGCAAGACACTGCATTTCCTTTGCTTTCCAAGACAAACTCTGCTAAATTACACAAAACTAACTGGCCTTCTCATAAGTGAAACTCAGAGGAAGGTAGTTTTTCATGTTCATTAGAGCTGAATTTAGAATTGGGCAATTTTCCCTCAAAGTTAAAGGAAATCTATAGTTGGAGCAGTTATTCTGTTTTCTCCACTGTTAAGAACTTTTCCCCCAGACTAAAAGTCAATGAGGCAAATGTAACTCATCAGGTGTAAAGTATATTCAAAAGCAAATGCACGTACAACCCCTATCTTCTTTCTTCAGAAAAACTGCTTTCATATTGATTGTCATTATTTTGGGGTGCAAAATTTAGCTATTTAGATTTTTCTCATTGCTTCATTCCAGGCAAGTTCTTTTCCCAAGAATTGGAGGCACGGAGAGTGAAATGATTTTCAAAGAAAAGAGGAACTGCCACTTTCATGTCCTTAAAGCCAGAGGTGTGAAAATAGTTTGGAAGAACGCTGACATTTGCCTGAACCAAAGGAGTAAAGAAGAATGTGTCAGCCTAGTAACTTTCTTTTGCAAACAGGGCTTTGAGGGCCAGGACGCAAATTATTCAGGGAAGGCTTTCTGTAGACCCCCCTGTCTTTTAAGAAACTACCTCAGTTGGGTTGTCATTGTCTCACTTGACTCTCACTACATTTCCATTCAAATAGGAATATTGGGGAAATTAGTATTGCATTTTTAAAGTGAGTCGCTGTGTGCTTAGTATCCAATTAGTGAAGGGCTTTTCTAACAAAAACTTTCCAAGTATTACCTTTTATAAAAATCCATGCACATTAAAATCACTTTTAAAAGATGAATGTTTTCCGACCCCAAAAGCCATTACACGATGACAAAGTTATTTGCTTAAAAAAAGCTAAATACTTCTAATGATATTAAAAGATGAGCATAAGCAGTAACACATCAGAAGTTTCTATCTGCTTATTTTACTTTAAAATAGCTTTAAACTTCTGCTCCCTGAACCACTCACTTTATAGCATTAGGTATCTAGCGCCTTTTGTTTTTGTTTTTTAAACAGATGATTGCCTGAGCTTGTATTTTTATTTAGATAGCTGCTGGTTAGGATTCTATAGAAAACTTGATTACTTGAATTAATTACATGTAACATACATAAGTCTACAAATGCACTGAATAAATTCTCTCGCTTTAGGCCACGGCTTTAGGAGCCTCATTCAAAAATACAGAGAAAAAAGGAAACTTTTTAGCAGTGTCTTTCGGCCACGTTTCAATTTAATCTCACATTTGAGTTCCACAATTGTTTTTTAATACGTACCCTTTGCGCCATCGG
Organism: Prionailurus viverrinus; assembly: GCF_022837055.1. NCBI lineage: Eukaryota > Metazoa > Chordata > Mammalia > Carnivora > Felidae > Prionailurus > Prionailurus viverrinus. The sequence goes on along the minus strand of NC_062563.1, from coordinate 84,417,147 downwards.
CCTCCCTGGCTCCCTTCCTACTTCAACTTCTAATATATCCTCTTTAAGGCCAGTGTGAAAAGAAACAAATAAGCAAACTCCCCCGGAAAAAAAAAAAATGTAAAGCACGACGAAAAATCCCTTAACGTCTCCAGCAACGTGAGCTACTGGTCCCAGATCTTCGGTCTACGGGACCTGAAGCAAAGCGCCCGAGTCACTGAGCATAAAAGCGCTCCGTTTCCAAGACAGCAGCGGGGGCAAAAAGAAAAAAAAAAAAAAAAAGCAGATCTTCTCTCCCCCAAAAAATCAGTTAAAAAAAAAAAAAAAGAGCGCCCCTCAGACCCAACTACCAAATCTCATGGCTTTCTGCCACTCCGGCTGTCAATCACAGGCGAGGTTGTCAACGTGGTGAATGAATGATCATCCGCTCTGTCTTCTTCTGGTCAGAACACCTCAAATGTTAATATTCAAATGCACAAAGCCCTAGCGCTCGCTTCCCTTGAATCAGTCCTAATTCCTAATCAGTTTCTCTCTTCTCTCGCTCGCTCTCTCTTTCTCTTTCTCTCTCTCTCTCTCCCTCTTTGCAACTGCTGCACTGGAGGGAGATTAGAGGAGGAGGGTTAAAAAAAATGTCTGTCTGAGTTTGTCTTAAAGGAGCCACGATCGATGCTGCCCGCTTGCAGTCCCCGTGCGTGTGTAAAGTGTGTGTTGCACAGGCGGAGAGGTGGATTCCGACCAGAATGCTAGAACCCGGAAGTAGTGGTGGCCATAACAGGTCGCGTCTTACACAATGCATTGGGCTGCAGCAAGTAGGATCCTCGGCAGGGGTGGGTGCGCGAAGCGAGCTCTGGCCGCACTGGAGAGGCAGAGAGACGCTCCATTAAATCGCACGCCCAGGCACAAACACACACACACCCAGGGCACACGCGCACAAACGCGGGCAGCAGCCCCCGGCCGCAGGCTTTATTTTCCGTATTCTTTTCTCTCCCTCCCCCTCCAGACTCTCTCCCCAAAGCCGACTATCTTGAAATAAATTGGGAATAAACGCCGGGCAGGCAGCAGCAGGAGTTATTTTGAACAGGGCTCTGAGCACAGACTTCATGACTTTCCTCGAAATTATTGGGGTCTGCCAGTTTTTTCGGGGGCAGAGGGGGCTAATGCAGAAAGTATTGGATTCTCAGGACGGACCACCCCAAGTAGAAAAGTCAAACGGGGAGACAGAAGACTGAGCAGAAGCAAGGCTTGGAAAGGCTCTGCTGAGTCCCGAGAACGTGGGGTGAAGAAGGCTGGGGCTTTCTGCAGATCCAGCTTAGAGTTGCTGTCAGAGGTGGACACCCGGCCCAAGGAAAGGAAATGCTTGCATTTTCTCACTTTGGGATCTGGACACCCCCGCCCTCCACCTCCTAGCCCCGGAGGCCCCCAGCCCCAGCCCCGGCGTCCTGCGCGAAGTGGGAGAGGAAAGGAGGGAACAATGAGCTGAGAGCCGGGAATGTGCCCCCAGCGCCTGTTTACAAACACGAAGCTATTTATGATCGCCGGAAAACGAAACCCGACGCGGGCTCGGAGCAGCCCAGACCTCGCGGGTGGAGCCCGGGCCAGGGAGACTCGGGGAAGCAGGCTGTTTCTCCGACCCTCTCTGGGAGAGGCAGCTGTGCGCCCAGGGCGCGGCGCAGCAGGGTCAGCGCGCTCGGCTCCGGCTCCGGCCGCGCCGCCTTTGTCTTCGAAGCGCCGAGGGGCTCCGGCCTCGGCAGTGCTCGGGGCCTGGAGGGACCCTGCGCCCCAAGCTCGTTTGCCCCGCGAAGCTCCGCGCTCTCCTCCCCTGCCCTTCTTCTCCCCACCCCGCATTCCTGTCCCCAACCCGGCTCAGGGAAAACTCCCAGTGCCAAAAAAAAAGAAATTCACTTCGGGAGCTGAGATTTCAGACAAAAACCTGCCCCTACCCACAACTCAGAGGCTCCAACCAGCCACTGATTTTAACTTTCTCCCTTCAAATACCTATCCTCTGGCTTAACAACAACAACAACGACAACAACAACAACAACAGCAGCAGCACAGCAACGAAATCCTCTCCTTATTCTCCCACTCTAAGCTTGCCTTTTATTATTGTATTTAGTGGTGTTATTTTCGTTTTTATTTTTCTGCGCGCCCGGCTCTATATGCCGAGATGGCTCAGCCACAGCAGCTCAACCAGCGGGTTGGAAACCTCACATCCTCGAGCAAGGCTCGCAGCTCGCTCGGCTCGGAGCAGGATTTTTTTTTTCCTCCCTCCAGCTGAAACCTCACAGAAAACTCCCCCTGCGGTCGACTGGAAAATGAGCTCACCCAAATCTCGGTAGGCAGCCGTGGAGGAGGGCTCGGCCAATCAGGGGGCGCTCCTGCCAAGGCGGCCGCGCATTGGCTGCGGGGAAAATCAATTATCAAATAATCGATCAGCAGGGAGCTTCGATCTGCCGGGAATGCAAACTGCCAGTCCCGATTCCCGCCCTGATGGTGGCCAAAAGGCTGACTCCTCCAAAGCCGTCGGCCGCTAGTTCCCATCGCCCCCACCCCCCATCCCACTTCGCCAGCTGCGGACCGAACCCTCATCCCAAAGGGGGGTGTAGATAAGAGAAAGAGTTTTGAGAAAGATTAGGGGGCTCGTATCTGGAGAGGTTGTTTGGACAAGGCTAGGAGCTCTCAAATGTATTGAGGCTAACTCTAAATGCGCAAACTAAAAGAGAATTTGCATCAGTTTGAGAGGTAGGACTCAAGTTTTTGTTAAGTGGGCTTTCAAGAAGCCAGAGACACTGGGCAAGCATCAGAACATATATCTGGAATCAGGTTCCCTCCAGCACACGTAGCCTTGCTGAGCGATGTCTATTCCTTTAGTACTTAGCAGGAGTCAACGCCCAGTCTGCCGCCCCCCCGCCCCCCCACCGAATAGTGGAGTTTTCATAAAGCCGAAGCAGCTGAACCTTCCCAGCCTCCAGCACACCTCCCCAACGCCGACACCGCACTCCCCCCGTGTGCACCTAAAGGGCTGACACATTCACCCGAAGCCTTCAGATACACTTTGCCTTGAAAGAGCTCCGACTGTTTAAAAAACATCCTAGGATCCGCATCATTTGCATCTCTCTTCTTTCTTCCTTTCTCCCCCCCCCCCCCAACTTTAGGATCTTTAACTTTTTTCCATCGCAAACATGGGTAAAGTTTTTGGGTACCGACGCCCCGGTACATTACGCAGGAGGTTAAAGCAGGCCGCGTGTCAAAGCCCAGGGGATCCAGGTGAATTACCAGCTTCTTTACGCCTTTGCCTGACACTCCCACCCCCACCCCGCTCGCCCCAACATGAACTTGGAAACCGAACTTCAGGCCAAGATGGAACCTCCCGGTCTCCGGAAGGCGATTTCTCTGTTTAATTCGCGGGAAGCTGCGCTGGCTGGGCCAGGCAACGCAATCCTTTTCCAATTACCGGGAGGACCAAACTGGGCCGGCAGCCTGCAAGCCTTCTCCGAACCCCAGGCGGCTTTGGCCCTCACCTGCGCCTTCCGACGGCTGCACGCGGACGTGTGACCACTGCAGTCCAGCAGGCCAGGCTTCGGCGCGGCTGGCTGTAGGGGAGGGACACAAGGAGGGGGGTCAAGCCAAACATCGAGATGGGTACATCTACGTTTATGATCCTTAAATGAACTGCGAGGGAAATGGTGTAAGTATAATTTAACGGAGAGAAATTTACTGCGAATTACATTTCGATGATCATCGTCTTTAAGAGTCCTTAGGGGCTCTCCAGCAAAGGCTTAAGTAACCGGTTTGGAGTTACCTCAACTCTGCGGCCATGTTTTCAAATTTGGAAAAGGCCAGTTTTGGTAAAGATTTCTTTGACAATGGAGTTTATTTTGTATTGTTGCTTTTTGGTAAATTTGTTTTCTAGCAGAGATGAAAAAAGAAGGTTCAGGTAAGTCACTCCTTTTCAAACATAACCAAAAACTTCAAAGCAGTTGGAAAACTATTGTGAGCTTCAACCATGATGTGTCAGGTTACCGTAAAAGTACTTTCAATTACCTACACACAGGTTTTCCTCAAAGAAAGAGATAGTTTGTGTTTGTTGTCTTAAATAAACTCTTTATAGTTTTAAAAAGTGTCTTCTTTCTTCTCCCCCACCCCTTTTCCATTTATAACTGCTAACCTAATGCTACTCCTAGGTCTTTATAAGATTGATTCTGGACAATCAAGGGACTAAAACACTTTTACAATGTAATTACAGTAGTACAAATTGTTTGCCCAAACCTCATTCTGGATAAGGATTTTACAATTAGCAAACAGTTATTACAGTTGGGGCTTGCTGAGAGAAATTGCACAGAGGAAGTCTAGAGTTGTAATATAGTAGCCATAAAAAAAACCCTCCTTTAGCAAGGCAGCAATTAATCATCTATTAAAAGGAAAAGGCAAAGGGATAGTTCTAGGTATCTTAGTAAACTACTACTGATATTTACCTGTTCTGTGATAGCACCTATCCCTAACTTATTTCAGATACTTCCTTTTTTGAAGTAATAGCACGTTTATTTTGCAAAAACTTGGCCTGGTGAAGGGTTCTGGCACTTGCCCGTAGCTCTGGAGACATGTGCCTTCCATCCTCAGCTTACTCTAAACATCCCAGAACATCTTCCCAAAGATAGAGAGCTAAGACTTTAAAGGGGCAGGCTGGGGCCTAGGTCTCTATTGTTTAGACCTTCCTAGCAAGGAGGCATTTAAAGCAAGTGGTGCCCCTTTCCGATGTTGGTACAGTCCTTTTTGAGCACTCCCCTCTAATTTTCTGTTCTCCTATAAGGGATTGTGTCTCTGAAAAGACATATATCCTGAATTAGGCTTTTGTCCCCAAAGTTCACACTGATGAGTCAGCTCCAAAACCCTCAGAAATTAAAGAGGCATCTCTTAAGGTAAAATGTGTGTGTATTTGCCAGCCCAGAATAAACAAAAGACTGTTAATCAATTGAGTTTGGCAGCTGTGTTCACAGAATGATAAGAGTTTATCATCTGCCACCTAACTTTAAGATGCCTGTTAAAATGTTGTGATTACTCCTTAGGTTGTCCTGTGGTGCGGAGGCTTGGGGTTTGTCCTTCAAGAACATTCATCGTCTGCATCTCAACCCTCCACATTAACATTTGCATTTCAAAAAACAGAAATAGGAGGAGGGAAAGACAGTTTGAAGAAAATGGATTTAAAATCTAGTAGAGATAATAGAGGAATGCTTGAGATAAGAGCCTGGATGTGATATGAGAGAGGTACCAAGAAGTCAAAGCTAATGAATAGCTCTGAGAAAAGTGAAATAAACTATTTAGAGGTCTATAAAAGGGGGAACCTGGTCAGGTGATGTGAAAGGGGGTTAACTGAGCGGATTAGGGAAGACGTTAATCATGTGCCCCAAAGCCATCTGGGCTAGAAGACCTGGGAGATTTGTTTACTGCATTTTGCTTCAGAAAACAATGTCTGGGTCCAGTTCAGAAGTCAATGAGAGGTCAGTTCAGGCTCTCCAACCATTGCGGGGGGAAAATACCTAAGTCACTATATTCTAACTGGATAATGCAAAAGTTAAGAAAAAAAATTTTTTTTAAGGAGGGGGAGAGTTGTTTTCATTACTACCTTTCTATTTCAAATCATTAAAATGCTTTGGTCTCCAGAGGGGGAAAAATTACACTGGTTAACATAATTACTAGCTCTGACATTTTCAGAAGTTATAGAGGTCTTTTATTAATTAAATGGAGGGCTTAATAAAATATTCCTAATAAAATTTATGGTTGTCTTAAAACTTTCTAAACAGTGCTATAAATTCTTAATAAAATTAACTGGGAAATGAGTTATTAGCCCACACTTTACCCTCCCCCCCCCCCAACTTCTACATAAGGAGCGGCTGTAGAATGAAAAAGGGAAATAGAAGCCTTTTAGTAAAATATAAATATTAGCCAAAGACACACATTGCTTTAGAAGATGTGAGCTTTCAACTAAGTTATTTCTAACGGTTTCATCCTCCAATATTCCCCCAAAGCTACTCACAACAAAACTTAGAAAACTCCTTCCCCTTCTCTACCACATACTATATGTGCGTGTATACGTAAGCTCATTTGAAATACAATGCTCGATTTTCTGGTCTGAGTTTTGTGTTAAGTTTAATAAAAAGCACAGATGCCTCATGCAAAAGTCCAATATAGGACTTCTGAAGGTTCAGAGAGTAAATATTTTATCAATTCAAAGATAATTAAAAATGAAATGTCTTATAATTTCTCTCAGTATAATTTCTTTAAAGGTAACTTTGAAATAACAAATTTCTCAACCTTCAAGCTCCGCATGTATAACAGTGGTGCATTATCTGAAGCAACATTTTGTCGAGCAGATGTACAAAACTTTTTCATATCACTACGTTTTAAAACCTTGGCGAGTTATCTTAAGTTTTGAGATACTTCTCTGCTTCACAGATACAATACTGGCTGGTTGGCTGTTTAAAATGAACAGGACTCTCAAACATACTTCAACCAAATAAAACAGCCTTGGTGGATTTTTCAGCTTCTGAAGGCTTGATCTTTTGTGCCGTCTACTGGACAATGGAAAAACTACAGCCTCTATGACTTAAGAAACTTTTCTAGTCCAGTATTGGGGGAGGGGGAGGAGGTAGTGGCAAGAGAGTATGATTTGGTGCTAGTAAGTCGTAGGAGAGGATAACAGGACCCAACCTAGACTCATGGACAGGTTTTGTGGTCTAATCACATCTATGTTTTCATATCCAAGTTTAGGACCTCATATTAAGCCCAGGCACACCTAAACGACTTGACTAAGGCAAAAGGCTGTATTTAATACAACTGTATACGTGTCTGAGTACACAAAGTTGGCTTGGGAATAGAAAGAAAAGATGATAGGACAAGTTTAGCATCTCTGAAAAACAATATTGGTGGTTTGCTTCGCTCTGAGTGTGCATTCGCTTGATAGTCAAGGTAAATATATCTACTGCCTAGATAATCGAAGATGCACAAATTAACTCTTGGAATTTGAAACATGATGTTCAGTAACCAAGAATTGTACTTTTAGGAGGAGGGGAAATGAAACTGGTAATTAGAAAACTTTTAGTGCCGTTCTTTTTGGCAATCTTGAATGAAAATGTGAAACTTCAGTGTTTTCACTTGGAGACCACATGTGGGAGAAAGTGGGTGAAATTCATAGTCAGATGCCTTTATGTAGCAGAGGCTGTTTGATGATCTATTAAACATTTAAGAAATATTGTATATATTTTGGTCATGATTTAAAAAAATATTTATGGTGCCCTAGCATTCTGGAAGCTTTGTACAAAAAAAAATTCTTGAAGCTAACTTCGACCTGTTTGATATTGACATAGTTTCTGAATAATAATTACCTTAGAGAGTTATTTTGTGACTTAAGAAACAAATAAACAAAACCCAACACCAATAAAATGCAGAGAACTCAAGACGGTTTTGGTGGAAGAGACATAAACTTGGGTGCAGGGCTCTTACAACTGTTCATCTGCTTTTCTGAAGTTAAAAATTCTTTAATGCATTTTAATAAAAACTACTAGCACATGACTAGTTATTAGGGTGCCTTTTAATAAAAATTGAAGAGTGAAAAGGAGACAGCTTTAGGACATTTTATTGATGCATAAATATATTTCAATGATCTACTTCAAATATACATTTTGATGTGGCACTATGTCAGAATGACTTTAAAATATTGTATTAAATATAGATATATCAGAGAACCTGAACTGACATTGCCTACTTAAAGCAGTGAGATTTCTTGCACTGCAGTGTGACAGAACAGGATGGTTTCAATTGTGCTACCCAGATGGAGGGGGTGGTGGTGTGGTGATGGGTATCTTTAAAGCTTTAGCATAATCAACTGAACTATGTGACAGATTATTACTTTATGAGATGCTATGTGGAGCCATTGGTCCAGATTAAAACAACAAGGACAACCACCACCCTACCCACAATCGCTAGAAAACATAGATAATTCTTACAAGAACCAATCACAGTTGATGTATTTTAAACAGCCGAGTGCTGTGAGAGGTCTGGGGAAAGTGCTCTAGTCACCAAAGGCAAACATTTACCTTTCAAATAACAGGATGAGCCAGAACGGTCATGACTAGTATCCATGTTCAGCTGGATAAAGGGACATATTTTGCAAAAAACCTTCAGGCAAAACAAAACAAAACAAAACAAAAACAAAAACAAAAAACCAACAACAACAAAAAAAACACAAAAAAACCTGATTATTCATAAATAAATATTTTAACATTTCACTGACTTATCTAACGAATAAGAAAAACATCGAAGGCTTCCTGCAGTTCAGAAAGAATTCTAGTAGCCTGGAAAACACAGAAGGAAAGAACGAGAAGCCCAAGGACGCCTGCTGAGTAGTGATTCACTTGTGAATATCTGAAAACGTACTTTTCATGCCCTTATTTAAAAATGAAAAATAAATATCATCCTTCCTTGTCTTTTTGTTTTGTTTTTAATTAACATCAGACTATGGTTATGCTTGCTAAAAAGCATAATTCTTTCCAGGGGGTTTCTGCAAGAAAGGGCCAGTTTGAAAGCTTATAACTAATGGCAGAAGTGGACGTATAAGCCGCAAACAAATCGTTTCGCAGCGGAGCCCACAGCCCTGAGAGACGCCCCTTCTTGCGAGCTCATCAGGATAACTTCATTTACTGGCAGGTCGGCGGCCACTTCCGGGACTCTCTGTCGAGCGGTGTCCTTTCACCGCGGAGTCCTCAGCAGGGCTGCCCTGTCACCTGTGTGTGTTGAGGTGGCAGGTCCCCAACGGCGCCCTGCAACGCAGGCTGGTCCCCGCGCCCCCAGCCACCCAGAGCCCCGGGCCTGCCTGCACCCCCGGGCGCACGGACTCCCCGGGCTGGGTGGGGGACCCTGCAAGGTACGCTTCCTGGGGGTGGCGGCCGCGGCCTCTGCTCACACCTGGCTTGACGCAGGGGTGGCGGCCTAGGGGGAGGGGTTTGGGAGAACCTGTTCCCCGGGGACCTCGAACCATCTGGAAAAAGCAAAGGGTGAAAAGGCCCCCCTCTCCTGTCAGGGTCCTCCTCCCCCGCCATTTTGGACTCTGCCGTCCCACCTTCTCTTTGGGGTTCGCCTTAGCTTCTGCCGGAGCGAGTGGGTCAGGCCTGGGCGGCGCGGGGGTGTCAGGCGGAGCGGGAGCGCGAGGACCCGCAGACCCGCGCGCCGCGGCTCGGGGCCCCGGCCTCTATCTTCCGCTTCTGCGGGCTCAGCACCCAAGGGCGCCTTTCCGCATCTGGACTGGAGGACCCCGGCTCATCCCACCCCTCGCCCCTTTAATGCAGTTCCGGAAGCCTCTGGCCCCCGCTCCTGGACGGCTCTTCCCCGGGGTGCCGCCCATCTCCCGCTTCTTCCTCCAAGGCCAAATGTGCGCTGCAAGACTGTTCGGGATGCGGGAGCCTTTGGGGACCCCGGCCCCCGTGCCCCCTGAGGCCGCGGCGGGCCCCTTCCTTCGCAGGGGCTGGAACAAGCCCGCGTTTGTGGCCGCGGTTATTATTTCAGGTGCGCTAATGGGATTGGAGGCCGCGGATCACCGTGTGCGGATTGAAGCGGTTCCTTCTCCGGGGTTCCAGCAGCCGCCGGGTGGATCGGAAGTCACCGCCGGGCCCTGGTGGCCTCCCGGGGCAGCGCGGCCCGCTCTGTGTGCCCGCGCGGGCGCTCACACCTGGGCGAGAGGTGGGGGACCCGCGCCCGGGGAGGGGAGGGGGCGGGGGAGGGGCGGGGGTGCGGGAAACGATGGGAGACACGGAGGAAGGGAGAGAGGCGCACAGTGGCAGTGACAGAGACTAGGAGAGAGGAAGGGGAGATAGCGGCAGAAGCCGAGACAGAGTCGGGGAAACCGACCGACAGGGAACCTGAACGGGTCGTGTCCGCCTCCCCACACCAGCCTCCACTGCGAAGGAGAAACGCGCCCTTAATTCTCGCTTTCAGCTTCCGAGGGAGCCTTATCATAGACTTCTGCATAATTGCATATTGACTTTCCTAAATAGTTCCGCAGAGCTGTTTGCTGCTTTCACTTGTTCAGTTGCAAACAATTCCCTTGGGGAAAAAGAAAAGAGGTGTGTGTGTGTGTGTGTGTGTGTGTGTGTGTGTGTGTGTGTGTGTGTAGGGGTGGGAACTAAGGTCAGAGGTAAATGCTCCCGTGCTCTGTCACCATGTCCCTTTAGCCATCCCAGAAATGACCATCCTGCTCTAGGAAGTGCCTGTCACCATCACAGGTACGGTGAGGTGATTGCTCTGCCTTGGGCCCACTTTTTGCAGCCCCCTTTCCACCATAGAGTACTGGAGAATGTTAGGGCTAAGCATTTAGTTCCATTTGCCCATTTCGCAGATGAGAAAGAGGAGACTAAGAAAGGTGAAGCGACCTATTCAATTTCTTCTCTTTCTCTTCTGCCATGTCTTAAAGTTCTCTTTTTTAATTTATATCTCCCAACACTTAAAATTCACAACTACACAAGAAGGCTTTCTTACTCTTCTTTTTTAAGATCACCGGAGGTCAGTGTGCCCATGTCTCCTGTCCGAAGCAGCTGTGTGTGCAGTTGATGGTGGTGTGTGAGTGTGGGGGCTGTGTACTGGCTTCTCCCTCCTTCCCGGCTCCCACGCTGATTCCATCACTGGACCCCTGGAGGACAGCAGCAGGCAGGGAGCTTACTGACCTGTGGAAGACCCCTCCACACAGCAGGAAGAAACAAGCCAGGAGAGCTTGTATTTGGTGGTGATGGTGCTGGGGTCTCACAGGCTTTGCTTTTCTCCAATCAACCCCCAAACAAATAAACAAGTCCTGCCTTTTGCATCAACTTCCTGTGGACGGAGTGACCCTAAGTCACCCAGGGAAGGAGTGGGGAGGTTCAGGCCTTATTTACCCCAGAATTAAAAACAACATCCCCTCAAACTGTCCCTCCTCAGTAGCTTGCCTTTTAAGGATGTGAGAAGGAGTTTCTTGGAGTCTAAGCAGACATAATAACCCATTGAGATGTTTAGGTTTCAAGTTTACAACAAAGCATTTTACCCTGCTTACCCGAACCCCACTACAGCCTAGACCCTTTACAAAGACATTCTGTGTCTTCTATGGGCAAACTAAAGTTTTGAGTAGACACTTCTAATTCTGAAACATTTTTATTTTTAGCTTCAAATTTTTGCTAAAACTAATCAGTTGTTTACTGCCTTCTTCTCCTCATGCCCTGATTTTCTTTCATTCAAAAATTTTGTTACTTTGAATTTTGTATTGATTTGGGTGTTTGGTATAGAAAATTTGTTTGTAGGTTATCTTCAGTCATATACATTTATTTTATTTTGTGAAAAACTGCAGTTTACTGTTTGTTTGTTTTTTATTTATTGAATATTAACAAAAAATAGCCTAATGTTCTTTGAGGTTTAAACCTTAATAATGTGTTACATCCTAGCCTAGCTTTTGAGATAAGCCCATTGCATTTTCTTCTTGTTGAGTCACATAGCTTTTAGTTAAAAATCTTTCGTTTTAAAAAAGATTTTATTTTTTAAGTAATCTCTACACCCAACATATAGCTCACACTTACAACCTCCAGATCAAGGGTCACCTGCTCTACCGACTGAGGCGGCCAGGTGCTCCATCGTTAAAAATCTTCTGAGGAAACCAGAACTTTTTGATATACTGCACTATTAGCTATTTTATTTGCAACTATTTAGTGCTCGCAGGCTGAAACTGAAGAATGATTTAGGAAATTGGTTCTATCACAATGAGCTCTTAGCATGTACAAAATTACTCAGTCAAGATTCTGGGAAGTGGGAATGAGGGAGAGTGACAGAGCTGAGAGTTAAGATACTCAGAGTCAAATTTGAACTCAGTCACTAATAGGCTGATGGCATTTGAAGAAGTTATCTTCTGCAAAAGGAACTGGCTAATATTATTTTGTTTTCCAATTGTACTTTGGATTCTCGCATTTAATGATTCTGCATTATAAAGTTAGATACACAGAAAATGTGTAGCTTCAAAATAAACAAAAATGTTTAGCGTTAAGACATTGCATTAATACCTATTTCACAGTACATTTTACAGAGGTTGATATTTGGATTTGGATAGGAGAAGATTATCCTAAAGCAGTGTTTCCCTGCCTCTACTTCAGCCATTTACATACAACCATGGGCTTTCTGCCCTGCTTTAATGCCCTATGAATTACCATTTATTTGTTCTTTACAAAAAAAATAGTCTCACCTATAATAAGACACATATACGTATTTTAAAATGAAAATTTATATCATAGGATTTCTTTTATATTTTTTCCTAATGCAGAGTACAATAAATACAATAATAAATTTAAAACAATGTGTTGTGATCTATGCTCCTAAATCATCTTTACTCCTCTTTAGGAAGCAATGACCTAAGGATGTCTTAAATCTGCTTAATGTGCCAAGTTCTACACAGATTCTACTTTATATATCAGCGTGACCAAGTACCACTCAACAAATATCACACAATGAATACAGAAAGAAGAGGTATTCAGTTGAGAAAGAAGTGAACACTAATGATTAGGAAAAATGAACACTAATTTTAGGAAGAAATCAACGCTGATGTCTTGCAATTCAGCTTTGGTATTTAAAGTGGTAATGTATCTTGTAAACCTGTAACTGCAAACTTGTTGATATTGATGAAGTACAAAAGTCCCCATTTCCTAAGACAGCATTTTGAAATATAATCACACAGATTTAGATATTTGTGAGGCCCAAATGTATGGTAATAATAAGCAATTTTGAAAACTATACTTGATTCTACAAAAATTACAATAATTTCTCATAAAAACCTTCAAAACACTGAGATCTGAAACTCTTGAGCGTTATATTCCAGGGAAGGAAAACATAAATGCTTCTACTTCAGACTTTTTTCCCCCCAATTTATTCATGCTCAACTCCTCCCTCTTTTGAGATTCCCCCCCACAGGGAACTCAAGGATCAGAAGAATTCCTCCTTAGGCACTATAACCTCCAGATATTACTCCCCAAGTTTGCAAATGACATCTTAGGTCTTTGTTGAAAAGTACACCTGAAAGAACGAAAGTGAACAGAAAGATGTCAAAGCATAGGGTTATTTTTGTTACTATTACATTTTGTCTGGATATTCTTTAGTGTGGTTTAGAGGGTAAAACATTTAATCTTTCTTCACTGGCCAGGCACCCCCCTTTGGAGGCACTTTCTTTCCTGATTTCACATTTGTCTTTTCCTTGTAACACTGCACACTGAATCTGCCGGGCAAGAGGTAATTTACACACAGGTTTTATTTCCTTATGCCTAATCGCGGTTACACATCTCAGCAAACCAAATGCCATTCACTGGAAGCTTTTGTTCTGCCTTGTTTTTTCTCAAACATGGGATTAAGTTAAAATAATAATTTATTGCAACAACATACCACCTGACCATATTAAAAATCAAGAAAAATCAAAACCAAGAGGCATTGCTTAGCACAACCAGAATGCTGAAGAACTTAAAAACCACAAAATTGAAAATGGGTAGTTACGGCTCTTTTAATAACTGTCGTGTTCTTAATCAGTATCCGAGCACCGTGGGGAGTGTGGCTGAGCCTCAAGTGCTCTAGAAACCACTGTTTTGAAGGTCAAACTCAACCAAGGTTCAGTGTCCAGCTATACTGTGCACTGCCAATCTTTGCCTCCATGGGACCAAGCACGCCCCTGACCTAAGGACCAAATGCCATGGCCAGTTTGTTCCCTGACTTGTTATTCTCTCCCTGGCAGTCACCACTTTTCTTCTTTGAGCATTTAACTCTCTTACTTTTGTACTTTTGCATTTCTATGATAGTCGGCCAGCACCCTTTTTAACCCTAAACTAATTTAGACCAAAAAGTATTATGTGTTTTTGGATACTCTAACTCATTCAATGCTTAGGGCTTATTTGTTCGAGACCCTCAGCCAATGAGCCTTCCTCGGTGCTTTTAGCTCTTTACCCCAGGAGGGGATAGTTAGAATTTGTTTCAAAATTCTCTTATTTGCTTTTTCCTTTCCTATGAGTCTGTAATTTAGTTCTGCTGACACAGTTGGTTAACCCCATACTGGGGAGCTGATTAAAAACACTTTCTAAAAATGTCTGTTCCTATTACTGGTATTAATCAGCATTTTTTTTTGGCCTATCCCTTTCTTTTGACTTGTTTATCAAAATCTTTCCACCCCAATAATTCTAAGTGGGCATAGTTAAAATGCTACATACTCAGTTCTTTCTAGGATGAGCGACTTCTACTTCCTCTGTCTCTGATGTACCTGCTATACTGGAACGACTCCAGACAGCAATTCGTGGTCTTAGAGATTCTATCAAGCTGTATATGTGCCAGAGCAAAGGTGAGCAATAATCAGATTTGTTCCCATCCCTATGCTTAGAGGACCATTCAGTTACACAACAGATCCCCCTCTTGAGGAATATGTTCTTGAAAAATCTGAGTCGTTGTCATAGCTATGCTGAGGGAGGCTACCCAGGGTCCCTTTACCCAGGCTACTTTATCCACTCTGGTTAACCTAGATACCAAAGCCAGCCCCACTGTCCTACCCCCGTTCTTGTGGAAACTTTCAAGAAGACACGAGGTCCAAAACAGTTTCAGACTTGCTTTTCTCATTGTCTGCTTTTCTCATTGTCACTGACATTTTTTGGATAGTGATAAAAAGGCAAGTCTGTTGCAAATTTCATAAATCAGTTCCTTCTCTCTGTTCTACTGTCAGGTTGCCCTTCTCACTAATGTCACCATATGTCACTGCTTGTCCCAGCCAATCTCAGGTTGATGGAAAGTGTTTGACTAACTTTTGGGTCCCATTGCCTATCATGGTGAGACTGAGCCAACTTTTTGGTTTTATACTGCTCCGTTTAGAACTGTGCTATTCAGGTAAAGTTCACGATATGTCCTAAACTAGTCTTTGATATTGAGGGATAAAACTGAGAATTTAATTTTTGTTCCTACTTAAGAAACTATTTTGTAGTTTGCAAAGCATGCCCCACCCCCAGGCCTAGTATCTTACTTTGCTCTCCCAAACCTTGTGACATTGCATTATCATCTCCATTTCACAGAGGAAGTTGAAAGTCACACAACTGTTCAGGATCAAAGGCTATATACCGAGTTATGCTATCACTCTGGAAAAATATCTTTGTAACTGCATCATTTTGTTATGCTAAATATTGGGGGGAAGGCTTCAGAAAAAGTGAGAAAGGATTTTTTTTGGTTTGAAGCTTTTAGTTCTCTTTCTTTCCTATCATCTGCTGGAAGATTAAAAATATTTAAACTCCTGGAATACATCCTCCAAATTTTCACCATTTCCAGTGTCCAGACATTTTGAACTGTTTAACCATGTTGAATACGAAATTTTTGCTCTATTTCAAACTTATTTTTTATTGCACAAATATCTCTTTTTGCATAATTTTGTTGCACACATATCTGTTTTTGAAAAATACTCGAAATCATATATAGAATACAATAGTTGTATATATAGAATATTGTATATATATTCTATATATATATATACATACAACATAGTTGTATATATATTCTATATAGTTGTAACTATATAGAATAACATAGTTACTAAACAGTTACTAAACAACATAGTTGTATATATATTCTATATAGTTGTCACTATATAGAATAACATAGTTACTAAACAGAATTGTTATAATTCTTTCCTTCTACAAATATATTTGTTTTATTTTGTAGTTGATGTATCTTTTTTGCCTTAAAGACTATACTGTATATAAGTCAATTTATGACATATTACAGCATGGTTTTCAAGGAGATAGCATTTCAAACTTTCCATTTAAAGAGAAAGAAGAAAACTGCTTTCAGGAAATATTAGTTAACCGGCAGGAGTCCTTTTCAGAGCACAGTTACCATGGGATTGAGAAGTATTTGCTAATTATAACAGTGCACTAATTATCTGCTTTTACATCTCATCTTTCTGTCTTTCTGTCTAAATTCACTTCTAATTATATGGTACCCTTTTTGCATATGACACATCTAAAAGTATTGCTTTTATCAGATATGAATTCTTTTCCTTGGAAATATTAAAGACATAGTTTCACTTCCAAAATATTTTCTCCTACAATGTAGTGAAATCTTTTGATCGTGGGTTGAATAATCTGTCATGTTGAGGGGAGGGAGGGACCAAGATTTCAATATTAGACATTTTGTATCTTCCAAAAGAGAATAGAAGAAATGATCAGCCTTGTCACAGTTTCTATTTTTCCGGTGCAGTTAAGCAGAAATAGCCACATCACCCACTCTTCCTCATCACCATCATTGTCATTATATTTTATTAATATTCAGAATTTAAAATATTGTAATTGATGGAAAGATATTTTAAATACAGTATAATAAAGGAAAGGTCACTGGGTCACCAGGACTTATTTCTGTGGGATTACTGTGTCATCCAAACTGTAGAGGCAGGCTTCAAACAAAAGCAACAACAACAACAGCAACAAATGTCGATTTCAGTTCCTATATTCTGATTCCCTCTGGACTTGAGCAAATAGAAACAAGGATTCACTTGATGTGCCAAGAAAGTGAGTCTCACTCATGCCCCCCAAAGCAGGACTTTAGCCAGGGAAAATTACAGAATCGGGGGTCTATATCTTTAGGATACCTCAGGTTTGATTCCCAAACACAGGCTCATGTGACAGCTATTAGTCTGACTCGTGGCTATACACTTCCTCTAACTCCACTCCTGATCACACTTTATTGATTATGAACTTTAATGCATACATATTCATTTTAATGTTTGTTTTTAAAGAAAGCTTAGAGAATAATTTATAAGCTTTTAAAGAAACATCTGATACTACTTGAAGCTTCTGCAAACATAAACAAAGTCTGCTCTACACTATTTAAGGCACATAGATATGTGCATCAAGCACTTTTAGATCTTGGACTCCAGAGGAGTAGAAGGGGATTCAGTGGTAGGGGTCTGGGTGGAGCACAAGAGGAAGCATTTATTGAGGGCTTTCTCTATGCCAGGCAATGGGATAGAGGCTTTTGCATACATTATTTCATTTTGGTAGCACCCAGCCCATTGAGGGTTGTTATAAGAATCCAATTAGAACTTTAGAGTTTGATACATTCTTTTTTCCCTGAGTCGCAACTAGCTGAAAAGTTGGATCTTCTGCCATCAGTCTCACTTTTATGCCAGACCACAGAATCATTTACATCCATTCAACTCAAGATGCTCAATTGCCTAGCAAACTAATGGTGCAGTCAGGGCCTTAGGGACCACGTGGGGCATTCTCTGCAACTACAGACATCTCAGCGATGGTAGAGCCTCTTCACTATTTGGCCAGGGACCCCTTTCCATCCTTTCCATCCCCTTGGGCCTGAGCCTCCTCATCTGGACATCAAGAGGACTTGACTCTAATTTTGATATACCTCCCAGGCCCAGTGATTTGTGAATTTCATATTTGATTCTGCTGATGCCAAATGTTTACAGCTGAAATGGGGAGGGCAAACTAATTATACACAGAACTTTCCCAACTAAAATCTCAGGGGGTCAAGAGAAATGACTTAAATGTTTTCTGACTCTGACAATCAGAAATGCATTCTTTGTGGGCAACAATAGGACACAGTGAGAAAAAAAAACAAAACATTTTAAAACTATTTTAGCTATAATATGTTATAGAAGAGAAAAGCTTCCAAAAGGGTGGAAAAACAGTTCTCATATCAAGCCACTGCAGATTGGGGTTCTTTTTTCACTGCTTACTGTGTGCTTTGGAATAGGAAAACAGTCCTCTCTGGGCTCCATAAAATAGCATTAATACCATCTCCTTTAAAATGGTGTTCTGATGTTTAATCAATGTTCATAAATCTCTTCAAGATCCTTGCATGTTAATTGTGACATTAACTACAAAGTATTATTCTTACAATGGGGTAATTTTGTCCAATTAAATCTCCTCTGAGCTACCACCTGGGTAGGAAACATTGTTATTACTTTGCAAATTACTTTGTACTAAGGTTCCTTATGTTCCCTAACTATGAGCAAAAGTCCCATCAGAAGGTGTAGAATATTTAATATTTGCAACATTGACTTTGATGGGACATTACAGCAAAGAACAATATGCTCCAGTGCTATACCAGGGGCAGGGCAGAAGGACCTAAATCTCTCCAAGGATGCATCTTACACAGTCCAATTCACCATTCTTGGAGCAGCTGTGTAATTAATAACTGGACACAGCATATCATTAGTTTGAATGGGATCACAGGAGACTTTGAGTTTTAAGCTAGGAGTCAACCTAGTGTTTTAGATTTGCCCCACTTTCTAGAGACTGGAACCTCAGGCACAGTTGGTAGTGTTTGCTTTTTAAAATGTAGCCAGTCCTTCAAAGACAATTGCCAACCATGGAATTGACACTCAGTGTATTTAGCAAGCGCTAGAAATTACCTGTCATGTATTATTTTTTATTTTTAGAGATTTTATTTTTTAAGTAATCTCTCCACCAAACGTGGGACTTGAACTTACATGTGCCACCAACTGAGCCAGCCAGGTGCCCCTACCTGTCATGTGTTAAATGAATCCGTCTAGACACTTCTTTTCATTAATTAATGCATTTACCCAATAAATTATATATTGATTACCCATGTGCCAGGATCTTGATTAAACATGATCTTGAGAGACACAGGAGGGTGAGAATCTTGTGGAACTCTCTGATCAGTAGTAGTTGCCTTCATGATAGTTCATGTGTCACTTTAGCTGCTGGTTTTATTTTGAAAGTTGCTCTAGAAACGTATATTGTCACACTGAGTGAAAATGACTCCCTACCCTCACCTCAATCCACAGCTGGGGTCAATTCATCAAGCATTCCATGAACTTTCATTACATTCAAGGATAAAAGAGACATTTATGATAATTAACATAGAAAATGAGAAAAGAATGGCTCATATTTTAGGCCACAAATTTTTGAAGTTTATAAGGCAAGTGGAATGAGAGAATTCCATCATTTTTAGTGTAGGCAACTGCTTAGATAGTTTTTTCAGTAACAACGTTCTCCTTTTCTTTCCCCTTCTGATCATGTCAAAATTGTAGTGACTATTTAAAGATTGGATAAGCACACCAGCAACTTAAATATTAAATTATCAAAATGGTTCTAAGAAATAAATGTTACAGAGAAAGGAAAAACATCTCCAATGCCACCATTCAAACATGGCCCATAGCACTTTATTTCTTCAGATGTATGTTTTTATACAATTATGCGCTTTTGCTTTGCAATGTATTGTATATTTTTTTCAAATAATTACATGCATTTTGTATCTGTTTCTAATGTCTATTTAATGTTATAAAGCCTAGGTATATCATAATTTAGTTAGGTGTCCCCTATTTTTGGATATTTAGTTTGTCTCTAATGTTTTCCCCCCATGATTTTAAATTAAGCTGCAGGGCATATTGTGTGTATGGAGATTTCTCTATATTTTTAAGACAGATATCTGGAAGTTGGAATTCTAGGTCTTTAAAAGATATTAAATTTTTTATGGCTTTAAAGATTTTTTTTGCTGAATTACCTGTCAGCATTGGATACAATGATTTAGATATCCCCCCTACAAAAATTTGTAGGTAAAAATGAACCCTTATTTTTTTAAATTACATTTTTTATTACGTGCATATTTTAACCAGTAAGTATTTTGCAGTTCCTTTCCTTCCTTTTTGAATTGTCTGTTTACTTTCTTTGTGAATTTCTCTATTAGGGATATTGAAGCTTTGAAAATTCAGGATCCTTTTTCTTATCTCAAGGAATACATGAAGCCAACATATATGATGATGTTTAAAATGTTTGTAAAAGTAAAAAGCAAAACTGAAAATAGATTTATCATAATTATGTGCATGTTTGAGTATATCTGGGGGGGAAAGCAACAGAAATATATAACTATAATTAATTGTGGTTATAAGATGATCAATAATATTTACTCTTTTCTACTTTTCTATGTATTCAAGTTTTCTAAAGTGTATGCATACTATGTTTCTTAAATCAGAAAAAGCTGTTATTTGGAGGTATGTCTATTTTCTCTCAACTCAATTTCTTTTTCACTTGGATAATTTTAGGAGCTCAAGTTTCATTGAAACCGGTGGGAATATGCAAGTTTGGAAGCTGTGGACAGATGAAAAAGTACTTTCTGGAAGATCCTTTCCTTTGTGAAACCAGAAATCCCTAAAAACAGATTGGAAATAGAGACCAGATCAGTTCCTCTGAGTGGGTGAGGGATATTCAAAGTGGGTTTTCTGGGGCTGAACCATGTGGCCAAAACGCTACTCAGGAGCTGCTCTGTCATTTTCTAGGCTGTCCTGAGGTGTTGCCCTGTGAGGTCTCTGTGTTATCTCTGCCTGAATTTTTATAGTGATAAGTTATCATGGGTGAAAAGGATACACAAACATATACTTAGAAGCCAATTTTTTAAAAGTTTGTCCTTTATTTAAAACATTCTTTTTTGGAGGAGATATTTGCAAATGACATTTCTGATAAAGGGTTAGTATCTAAAATCTGTAAAGAACTTATCACACTCAACACCCAAAAAACAAATAACCCAGTTACAAAATGGGGCAGAAGACATGAATAGAAATAGACTCTATTCCAAAGAAGACATCCAGACTGCTAACAGACACATGAAAAGATGTTCAACGTCACTCAACATTAGGGAAATACAAATCAAAACCATGATGAGACATCACCTCATACTTGTCAGAATGGCTAAAATTAACACAAGAAACAACAGGCGTTGGTGAGGATGCAGAGAAAGGGGAACCCTCTTGCGGCGTTGGTGGGAATGCAAACTGGTGCAGCCACTCTGGAGAACAGTAAGAAGATTCCTCAAAAAACTAAAAATAGAACTACTCTATAACCCAGCAATTGCACTACTAGGTATTTACCCAAAGGATACAAAAAATACATATTCAAAGGTGCATGCACCCCGATGTTTATAGCAGTATTATCAAAAATAGCCAAACTATGGACAGAGCCCAAGTGTCCACTGACTGATGGATGGATAAAGAATATACACACACACACACACACACACACATATATATATATATACACACACACACACAATGGAATATTACTCAGCCATCAAAGAATGAAATCTTGCCATTTGCAATGATGTAGACAGAGCTAGAATGTATTATGCTAAGTAAAAGAAGTCAATCAGAGAAAGACAAATACCATATGATTTCACTCATATGTGGAATTTAAGAAACAAAACAGATGAACATATGGAAAGGGGGAAAAGAGGAGAGAGAAACAAACCATAAGAAACTCTTAATGATAGAGAACAAACTGAGGATTGATGGAGGGAGTTGGGTGGGAGATGGGCTAGATGGCTGATAGGCATTAAGGAGGGCACTTGTTATGATGAGTACTGGGTCTTGTATGTAAGTGATGAATCACTGAATTCTACTCCTGAAACAAATATTGCACTGTATGTCAACTAGAATTTAACAAAAAATTAGAACCAAAACCAAAACAACAAATGAAAAAACATCCTTTTTTCTATATTTGGTAAACTTGAATAAAGAAATCTATTGTGTGCAAAAGAATAAGTGGAAAAGCCTTCAAATTTCCTTCTTGGTTAGTTAGAGTAACAGCAGAAGCCTGATCATCCTGACCCCCCACTCTCAGTGGGTACCCAGCCTTACCTGACAGTGCTACACTGATTACAGAGAAATATCGGAGAGGAATTACAACAACCTCTGAGATATTGAACTAAAAAAGTCTCAGTAAAGTATGATATCCAAGAATGTTGCAGAGGTATATATTTTAAAAATCCCTCTAAATCTCCAGGCTAGCCCCAAAATGATAAGAATTCCACAGAAATAATAAAATCATTATTTCTCATTAGTGCAGGTATTTCGTCCTCTACATTTAGGAGTTAGGTCTCCATGACAGCATACATACATATGTTAATTGGGATTTTGTCTTCCTCTCAGGGTAATATTCCTGGATTAGGTAAAGGGAAAGGGCTCCCTTTGTTCTTTGGGTGTGCAGTTCCTACAAACTTGAGTGAAGGAGGGCATGTTGGGGTTTAGGGGACTGATGAATAACAACACTCTTGCTCACCCCCAAAACCCTGGGTGAGGAACAAATGAGAAAGTGTGTGCCTAAACTGGCATCCTTAGGACTTCCAGAGGGAAGTTGGTGGGGTATTTACAAGATGATAATTCTCTTCTTACAAAACTTGAAAACAAACAACAGCAAAGCTGTTGGAGTTCTGCAGCACTCTTTAAACAATTCTTGATAAAGTTTGCGAAGGCAAAAGATACTGGGAATCTTATTTTTATGTTTATTTATTTATTTTGAGAGAGAGAGAGAGAGAGCATGAATGGGGGGAGAAGCAGAGAGGGAGGGAAAGAGAGAATCCCAAGCAGGCTCCACACTGTCAGCTTGGAGCCCAACCTGGGGCTCCATCCAACAAACCATGAGGTCATGACCTGAGCTGAAATCAAGAGTCAGACGCTTAACTGATTGAGCTACCCAGTTGCCCCAATACTGGGAATCTTAAAACCCAGATCCTATCTTACTCCTCTGGATCCAATACTATAGGGAACATGAAAAGGTATATTCCTCAAAAACTCACCTTGTGCCCTTAACTTGCAAGGAAGTGGAATATGTGTAGTCAGCCAAGGGGAGACCATCTGAACAGCTCCTTCTAGAGTGTAAATTCCATGGGGAGTGGGTGACTCACTCAAAATGGGAAGAATCACCAGGAGTAACAACTGTGCCTTTATCTGTTTGGGAGGAAGATGGGAAATAGCCCAGAGCAGGGTCACTCAGAGGTAGTGAGTTCCAAACACAAGCTGGGATTTTACATGAAGAAAAGAAGAAAGCAATAAGACAAAGACTTTTCAAGGTATAATGGCCCAAGAGAATAGCACAGTCAAAGCCCTTGCAAGTTTCTTCTGATCTCTACTGTAGATTAAGATTGTCAGTTTCAAATTCCTGAAGTTTTGCCTATTTAAACATCTATCCCTGATACTTCGGTCTCCAGGGATGAGAGAGGAATGGTAGCAGGTCTTGGGAGTGGGGAGGTGGGGAGGATGAGGCTGGGGAAGATATTTGAATGCTGTTTCTTTCTGAAGATTAGATGTCTGCTGTTCCCTGACTTGGGAGAAAAACCTAAAAATCCATGACTATGCTGCAAATGAAGAGGCTAAACTAATTAGGGGAATAAATCCAAGTAGGGAGATTTAAAACATTATAAGGAGAAGGAGGAGAAAAAAGGAGGAAGAGGAGGAGGAGGAGGAGGAGGAGGAGGAGAAGGAGACGGAGAAGAAGAAGAAGAAAACAGAATCACTCCACCAATTATAGCTGATTCAACCTCTGGCCAGCACACTATCTCCCCTTACATGATAGAAATTCAGAGTCTAGAACAGAAACTCTTAACATATAGACTTCAAAGAGAATCTACAAACGGGGCCCAGATGAGGAGGCATAGGAAGTCACTGAGAATTCATGTACACAGTATCCAGACCAGAGAAAGTCTGTGTGGATCTACAGCCATCAAATGAAAAGAAAAGAGGCAGCATCTATTAAAAATACCATAAGACAAAAAGGAAGAAAGAGAGAGAAATGATAGGGTAAGGATACCAAAATCCAGTATGAAGAAAGATATGCCACAGGAAATGAAAAATATTTTTGTTTGCAAATGCTAGGCACAGTCAAATTAACTAAAGGGAATATTAACTTTTGAAACAAGTCATCAAAGTGTTTAAACTCAAAAGGGTTTAAAAAGAAAATTGAAGGGGTGCCTGGGTGTCTCAGTTGGTTGACGTCTGACTCCTGATTTCAGCTCAGGTCTTGATCTCAGGGTCGTGAGTTCAAGCCCCCATTGGGCTCTGCGCTGGGCATGAAGCCTACTTTAAAAAAAAACGGAAGAGTAACTAAAATAATAGAGACAATTATGAAGAAAAATCTTGAAATTCTACTGGAAGAAGATAAAAAGAAGACTTAAATACATGGGAGGGCATATCTGTTTCCCAGACAGGAAGACTAAAGACATTTACTGTCACTAAACTATTCCATAAACTCAACAAAATCCATGAGTATGGTATTCAACAGGATTTGTAGGAATAAGCAAGTAAGAATATTCAGAAATAGTTGTAAAAGGGAAAAAAATGGTGTTGGTCTTGCTGGCAATAGCAGCTAATATGGTATTTGTCTTTCTCTGTCTTATTTCACTTAGTATAATGCCCAATAGGTCCATCCATGTTGTTGCAAATGTCAAGATCTCATTCCTTTTAGTAGCTGAGTAAAATTCCATTGTGCGTGTGTGTGTGTGTGTGTGTGCACCACATTTTCTTTACCCATTCGTCCATAGATGGACAGTTAGGCTGGTTCATATCTTGGCAATTGTATATAATGCTGCAGTAAACATAGGGGTGCATAAATATTTTTGAATTAGAGTTTTTGTTTTCTCTGAGTAAATATTCAGTAGTGGAATTGCTGATTGTATGGTATTTCTAATTTATGGAGGAACCTCCACACTGTTTTCCACAGTGGTTGCACTTATTTGATATAGTTTTAAGGTGAGATTTTCAACACAAAAATGTCTGTAAAACAGAATGTAAATGTCTTACATTTTCAAAAAAGGAATCAAAACCACTTTAAATTGGAAAAAAAAGATACTATGTTTAAGACCATTCCTCCTTTACAAATCTTTATTTCCTTGTAATGTAAACATGATATATTTTTCTATGAAGTTTTCTGTATTCTACAGAAGGAAATTTGAATTACTGGAATTACATTTTTCACTCCGCTGGGTATTGTTTGCTTAGCAAGGGGGAAAAATGAGGAGATAAAGACAGTGCAAATTCATTAAATTCAGTTTCTAATCTTGTTATTATCATTACTTAAGTTATCTTTTTCTGTTGATGACCTCTTTAGCCAGAAACCTAAGAACATAATTTCTGTTGTTAAAATTCTAAAAGGTTCTCAAAAACAAGAAGAAAAAATCCCAACATTACTAGCTATCTCAAATCATCTTTTGGAATTTTTTTTTACTTATTCAGGATCTATTTCTTTAGGCTTAAAAATCTTATTCAAATGGAACAATTTTGGAGGAGGTTAGACATCTATGGATTGGAACAATTCTCCTGTAGTGAATGAACAGCAGCATACTCAATTCCCTCTATTAAGGTTTTCCTAGAAGTGAGTGATTCCTGTCTACTTTCCATACCACCTGCCATGCCCCCTTCCATATCCATTTTGCTGTCTATGAGCTAAGGCTCAACCTTGGTTCCACCTGACCTGGGACACCCAGGAGCTATTGGAATCTTTTTGTTCAGAACACAGGCTATAACACAGGATTTGGAAGAGTAGCAAAAAGAGGCACAGGAAGAGAGGAAGAGAAATCCTTCCCACCATGAAAAGCAAAAACTAACTTGGAATTTTTATAATTTCTATATGGAAACCAGATAGGAAAGAAACGGAGAAACATGAGATCATAGAATTATAAAGCTAGAATAGCATCTCAAAGGCTATCTCATGCAGGTTAATCCTCTTACTTATGAATAAGGAAACTGAACCCCCAAGAGTTGACTTGCCCAAGGGACCATATATTTGGATACTAGCTAAAACAGAAGTACTGATTTTTTTTTAAAAAATGAAAGTTTGTTTATTTATTTATTTATTTATTTATTTAGAGAGAGAGCGAGCGAGCATGAGCAGAGGAGAGGCGGAGAGAGGGAGAGAGAGAATCCCAAGCAGCCTCCACACTGTCAGTGCAGAGCCTGGTACGGGGCTTGAACTCACAAACTGTGAAATCATGACCTCAGCTGAAATCAAGAATTGGATGCTTAACCAACTGAGCTACCCAGGTGCCTCCAGAAGTACTGATTTTTTTAAAAAGTTGGCTCTTTTCTTCTGGGAAGAATAAGAAACAGTAAGTTAGAAGTGGAGATCATTCTTAAGCAATTAGAATGGAAAAAGAGAATTCTGAAGCAATTCACGTGTTTTTTTTTTGTCCCTTTTTAAAAAAAAAATTATGACTCTCTGAAGACCTTGATGGTAACAGGATAGAAATAGAATATAGTAAAACCAAAGCATAGGAGAAGGGTAAGGAAACTGGGAAGGTCAGTCCTCCTTCCCCCTTCTCTATCAGTCTCTATATTGTGTACACACTTTTGCAACCATCAATCCCCATACTGCCTCACCCCAATCATACAGGGGAGGCTTGCATGGGGAGTGGGCCCTAGATTGTACTATCAGGCAGATTTCTGTGCTTCCCAGCCTAATTTATGACTTCTCAATCTATTTAAAACAATCTGGGGATGCCTTAATTTACATATATTACATAAAATGCACTATTAGGAGCATGGAATGACACAGTCATACTGTGTAAGTTAATCCCAGTTCTTCCATGCATCAACTGCATGACATCACTCAAGCTACTAAAACTCTGTGCCTCAGTTTCCTCATTTGTTAAATGGAGATGATCACAGTTGTAGCCACCACATAGGCTTGTTAGTAAGCATGCAATAATGATCACACTGAGTGTGTGAAATGACCCCTAAGGTGAGTTAGAAGGCTCCCTGTAGGCGAAGCAGTGAGAAGGCTAAGGTGAGACGCTTTGGTTCAGCCTCCTTTCTCCGAATTCTACTTCATTTATTATCATTCAAAACTGACTCTCTGAGTGAGAAGATGGACTGGCTCACACAGCAGCCAGCGTCCTGTAAAGTGCCCTGGACGTAGCCAGGAAACACTACTTCCAGTTCCAACTAAGTTGCTGGATAGCCCTGAGCAACCTTCTTGAACTTCCTCGTTTTCACTCCATTTGCCTTCATTTGTCAAACGGCCATATGGAATAACACCCACCTTATGGACAATCCACACGGAAGGGCAAAAATTAGCCAGTATATGATGATTTATAGAAACGAAGTTAAGATTACTATCCTATGAGATAGTTCTCTGATTCTTAGTTTTGACTACCCCATGGGAACAAAAGAACTTGAAAACAGGAGCATATGAAAACAAGAGCTTTTCCTGAGGTTACCTGATGATACTCAGCCAGCTGTTTGAGGAAGAAAAAGGTGGAAGAAAGACAGCATCCTCAGTGTCTGATCATCTATATACACCTGTATATAGATGTATATACAGTGGTATATACACCTGTATACAGGTTTACACCTGTATATACATCTATATACACTGGTATATATTAGCATACAAAACCATTACCACAGTCAAGAGAATGAATATATCCATCACCCTCAGAAGTCCCCTATCTCTTTGAAATTCCTTCTTGACTCCAGGGAAGTGCTGATCTACTTTCTGTTGCTATATATTAGCTTGCAATTTCTAAAATTTTATATAAATGGAATCAGATTTTATGTATTACTTTTTTAAGTTGTTTTTTTTTTAATGTTTATTTATTTTTGAGAGAGAGAGTGACAGAGCATGAATGGGAGAGGGGCAGAGAGAGAGGGAGACACAGAATCCAAAGCAGGCTTCAGGCTCTGAGCTGTCAGCACAGAGTCCAACGCGGGGCTTGAGCTCACTAACCATAAGATCGTGACCTGAGCTGAAGTTGGACATTTAACTGACTGAGCCACCCAGGTGCCCCTACGTATTACTTTTTTTGTCTGGCTTCTTTCGTAAAGTATAATTACATTAAGACTCATCCACGTTGTGTATATCAGTAATTTACTCTTTTTTCAAAACAGTGTTCCTATTTTGTTAAGCCATTTTGTTTATCCATTCGCCTATTGATGTTTATTTGAGTTATTTCCAGTTTTTGGTTATTATAAATAAAACTGCCATAAACACTTGTGTAAACGTCTTTTTATGGACATATGTTTTTATTTCTCTTGGGTAAATACCAAGAAGTGGAATGGTTGAGTCACATGATAGATGTATGTTTAACTGTTTAAGAAACAGTCCAACTCTTTTCCTAAGAGGTTGTACCATTTTACCTTTCTACCAGAAGACTATGAGAGCTCAGGCTTCTCCAGATCCTAGCCAATACTTGGTATGGTCAATCTTTTTAACTTTAGTCATTCTAGTAGATCATAGTGATAACTCATTGTGGTTTTAATTTGCATTTCCATAATAATTAAAGATATTGAACCTCCATGTATTTGTGCCCTTCCCAGATTTTTTCTTGTGGTTGATCTAGTTTCATAGCATTGTGGTAAAAAAAGACATATGGTAGGTCTGATCTTTTTGAACTTGTCGAGACTTGTTTTGTGGCTTATTAAGTGATCTATTCTGGAAAATGTTCTTGAAAAGAATGTGTATTCTGCTGTTTTAGGATGGAATGTTCTTAATATATCTGTTAAATCCATCTGGTCCAGTGTGCTGTTCAAAGCCTCTGTTTCCTTGTTGATTTTCTGTTTGGGTGATCTATCCATTGATATAAGTGGGGTGTTGAAGTCTCCTACTATTATTGTATTATTAATGATTCGTTCTTTTATGTTTGTTATTAACTGCTTCATGTATATGGGTGCTTTCATGTTGGGTGCATAAATATTTACAATTGTTACAGCTTTTAGTTGGATTGTCCCCTTTATGATTATATAGTGTCCTTCTTTGTCTCTTGTTACAGTCTTTGTTTTAAAGTCTATCTTGTCTAATATAAGCATTGCTACCCTGGCTCTCGTTTCACATCCATTTGCATGATGAATGATTCTTCATCCCTCACTTTGTATCTGCAGGTGTCTTTAGGTCTGAAACGAGTCTCTTGGAGGCAGCATATAGATGTGTCTTGCTTTTTTATTCATTCTGTCACCCTTTTGATTAGAGCATTTAGTGCATTTACACTCAAAGTAATTATTGATACATATGTACTTACTGTAATTTTGTTACTTGCTTTGTGGTTCTGTGGTTGTTTTTGTAGTTCTCTAATCCTTTCTTCCCTTGCTCTCTTCTCTCATGGTTTGCTGACTTTATTTAGTGATATACTTGGATTTCTTTCTCTTTATTCTTTGCATATCCATCAAATCTTTTTGATTTGTAGCTACCATTAGGTTTGTCTTTTCTGTGCTTATTGGTTCTTTGCGTATCTTGACTAGAAAATGTCTACTCAAGTCCTTTGTCTATTTTTAAATTGATTTATTATTTTTTTAATGTTTTTATTTTATTTTTGAGAGACAGAACTCAAACAAGCAGGGGAGGGGCAGAGAGAAGAAGACAGAGGATCCGAAGTGGGCTCCACGCTGGCAGCAGAGAGGGGGTGATATCATGACATGAGCCGAAGTTGGATGCTTAACCTACTGAGCCACCCAGGCGCCCCCAGCTTAATTTTTTACTGAGGTTTAAGATTTCTTTATACATTCTAGACATAAATTTCTTGTCAGATATATGATTTGCAATTATTTTCTACCACTCTGTGGTTGTTTTTTCATTTCCTCATTCAAAAGTTTTATAATTTTGATGAAATATAATTTATCTTTTTTTCTTTTGTTGCTTATGCTATTTGCATCATATCTAAGAAAATACCTCCTAATCCAAGGTTACAAAGATGTTTCTTCTAAGACTCCTATCGTTTTAGATTTTACATTTAGGTTTATGGTCTATTTTAAGTCGATTTTTGTATATGTGTATATGACATATGGATTAAAGTTCTAGCACCATTTGTTGAAAAGATTATTCCTTCTCCACTGAACGGCCTTTGTACCTTGTCAAAAATCAGTTGTCCATGTATGTGTGGAAATCTTTATAAGCTCTCTATTCTGTTTCGTCGATCCATTTGTCTGTCTTGATTTCTGCAGTTTTATAAGAAGCCTTGAAATTGAGTAGTGTTAGCCCTCCAACTTTGTTCTTTTCCAAAACTGTTTTGGCTGCTCTAGGTATTTTGCATTTCCATATGAATTTTAGAATCAGTTTGTCAGCTTCTATCAAAAAGCCTGCTGAGATTTTGACAGAGATCATGCTGAATGTATAGATCAATTTGGAGAGAAGTGACATCTTAACAATCATGCGTTTTCTGAGCCATGAATACAGTGTATCTCTTAATTTATTTACGTCCTCTTTAATTTATCTCAGCAGTATTTTATAGTTCCAGTGATGGTGCTTCTATGTCTCTTGTTCAGTTTATCTCTGAGTACTTTACATTTTTTGTCTTCATAAAATAGAAATTAGGTTTTAGAACCATTTTAGAGTAACAGAAGAATTGAAAAGATGGTCCAAAGTGTTTCCATATCTCCCACACCCAGTTTCCCCTATGTTAACACCTTACACTAGCAGACTACATTTGTTACAATTAATGAACCAGTGTGGACAGAGTATTATTAACTGAAGTCCATACTTCATATTACCTTAGGTTTTGTTTGTTTGTTTGTTTGTTTAATGTCTTTCTGTTCCAGGATCCTACCCAGGAGACCATATTATATTTACTTGTCTCATCTCCTTAGGCTCTTCCTGACTGTGATAGTTCCTCAGACTTTCCTTGTTTTTTTTTTTTTTTGTTGTTGTTTGTTTGTGTTTTTTTAATTTTTTTATTTTTATTTTTGGGACAGAGAGAGAGACAGAGCATGAACGGGGGAGGGGCAGAGAGAGAGGGAGATACAGAATCGGAAACAGGCTCCAGGCTCTGAGCCATCAGCCCAGAGCCCGACGCGGGGCTCGAACTCACGGACTGCGAGATCGTGACCTGGCTGAAGTCGGACGCTTAACCGACTGCGCCACCCAGGCGCCCCAGACTTTCCTTGTTTTTGATCACCTTGACAGTTAGGAGGAGTACTGGCCAGATATTTTACAGAATGCCCTTGGGGATTTGTCTGATGGTGTTGTCACGATTAGGCTGGGGTTATGTGTTTTGGGGGGAAAGACCATAGAGGTAAAGTTCCATTTCACATATAATATCAAGGGTATATACTGTCCACATGATTCGTTACTCTTGATGCGGACCCTGATCACCTGGCCACGGTAGAGTGTATCAGGTTTCATCACTGTAAAGTTACGAGTCTTTCCTCCCTTTCCATACAGTACTCTTTGGAAAGAAGACACTATGCATAAGCCAGACTTAAGGTGCAGGGGGTTATGCCCCCTGACCTTGAGGGTAGAATGCTGACATAAATTATTTGGAATTCTTCTTTTTTAAAAAAGGTTTATTTATTTTGAGATAGAGTGAGAACAGGAACAGGGGAGATAGGCAGAGGGGGGGAAGAGAGACAGGGAGGGAGAGAGAGAGGGGAGACAAGTGGGGGAGAGAGAGGGAGAGAGAGAGGAAGGGAGGGGAGTGGGGAGAGAGAGAGAGAGAGAGAGAGAATATCACAAGCAGGCTCCATGGTCAGCTCAGAGCCGGTGAGATCATGACCCGGGCCAAATCAAGAGCTGGATGTTGAACTGACTGGAATGAGCCACCCAGGTGCCCCTATTTGGAATTCTTCTGCATGGGGATTTGTTTCTTCTTTCCCATTTTTTTATTGAAACATCTATTTACATCAGGATGTACTCAAGGGTATTTACTTTATACTTTGAATTAAAATCCAATACTATTTTTGTTGGTCAAGTTGTTCCAGCTTTGGCCATTCAGAAATCTTTCAGTTGGCTACTGTATCTCTTTGAAATACTTCTATCAACGTGTGTGTGTGTGTGTGTGTGTGTGTGTGTTTTCATACTTCCTTGCTTTATGGTATTATAAGACGCTCCAGAATCATCTTGTCTATATCCTGTGCCCAACCCAGAATCAGCCATTTCTCCAAGGAGCCATGGGTCCTTTTATTAAGAAATGGCATCAGAAACTAAGATCAATGTGGGCACTAAACGTAGTTGTTGTTACTGGGTTGTTCCCGTTACTGCTTCCAGGCCTTCTCAGCTGAAGAAAATATTGTGCATACATTCACTGGTGTATACAACCTGCATACATTTATATATGTAGCCCTATGATCTACATAAAGCTAAACATAATTCATATTGATATTTCAAACTATAATCCATTACCACTTGGACCTCTCTAGGCTGCTCCCTTGATCATCTGTAATTTCTCACTCCACAGTGAGAAACCAAATCCCACTGCCCATTTACTCATAGTTCACTTCCAGTGCACATGTACAGCAATACCAGAATTGTTAACTGTACCTCTACTAGAAATGCCTTCATCAACTAGAGTGCACTGCTTATGTGCGGTTTCTTTTGCTTTTAGCTTTACACACTCACTCCTTTCCAAAGTTGCTTAGGTTAGCACCTTTCACCCATTTCCTTCAGTGAGGTCCTTTCACACATTTGTAAAACAGATTCTTTTATCAGTCTTCTTTCCACCCTAGGATGCAGGACCTCTCAAATGATTGTTTTTTATTATTTTTAATTTATTTTTTTTTAAGTTTATTTTTAAGAGAGAGAGAGAGAGACAGAGAATGAGCAGGGGAGGGGCAAAGAGAGAGAGGGGCAAAGAATACGAAGCAGGCTCTGCACTAACAGAAGAGAGCCTGATGGAGGGCTTGAACTCATGAACTGGGCGATTATGACCTGGGCCAAAGTCGGATGTTTAACCACTGAGCCCACCCAGGTGCCCCTCAAATGATTGTTTTTTTAAAATTCAAAGACATTAAATTTCACTCTTTGTGCTGTAAATATCTATGAGTTTTCACAAATGCATAACATCATGTATCTCCCCATACATCATTATGGCATCATACAAAATCATTTCACCACCCTGAAAAAACCCTGCACTTCACCTAGTGAATGCTTTCTCCTTAGAGACCATTGACCTTTTTGCTGTCTGTGTAATTTTGTCTTAGAATATCATACCGTGGGAGTTACAGAGTAGGTAGGCTTTTTCAGAGTGGGCTTCTTTCACTTAGCAGTACACATCTAAGGCTCCTCCAGGTCGTTTTGTGACTTAATAACTCATTAAACGAAATCACTAAATAAAATTCCATTGTGTGGACGTATCTCAGTTTGTTTATTCATTCCCACATTGAAAGACATCTTAGTTGCTTCTAGTTTGGGGGAATTATGAATAAAGATGCTATAAACATGTCAGGTTTTGTGTGGACATATGTTTTCAAAATACTTGCATAAATACCTTAGGAGAGCAATTGCTGTATCATACGGTAAAGGCAAGCCTAGCTGTGTAGGAAGCTGACAAACCATCTTTCAAAGTGTCTATACCACACTTTCAGAGTGCATTCCCTCCAGCAGTGAATGGGAGCCCCTGTTGCTCTGCATCTTTGTCAACATTTGGTGTCGTCAGATTTGGGGATTTTAGTCTTTCTAATAGGTGTGACCTAGTATTACACTATTGGTTTAATATGCAATTCCCTAGTGGCAAATGATGTGGAACATCTTTTCATATGCTTATTTGCCATTTTTTTGGTAAGGTATCTATTAGATCTTTTGCCCACTTTTTAACTGGGGTGTTTTTTGCCCCTACTGTTGAGTGTTGAGATGTCTTTGTGTATTTGGGATACAAGACCTTTCTTTATGTTATATATATATATATATATATATATGTATATATATATATGTTTTATATGTTTTATACCTTTCTATATGTTTTTCCTAGCTTGTTATTTGTCTTTTCATTTTCTTAACAATTTCTTTGTCAAGGCAGAAATTTTTAATTTTAGTAAAGTCCAATGTAACAATTTTTTTTCAAAGAATGGACTGGGAGGTATTCCTTACTCTTCAGTTCTCTAGAATAGTTTGAGGACAATTGGCATTACTTCTCCTTAAATGTTTGGTAGAAATCATTTGGGCTTGTTGTTATTTGCTAATTTTTTTGTTTATTTTTTTGGTGGTTAACTTGATATTTCCAACTATAATCCATTATCATCATTCAGATGATCTATTTCTTTTGAGTAAGCTTTGGTAAATGTGTCTTTCAAGGAATTTGTCCATTTAATCAAGTTGTTGAATTTGTTGGCACAAAGATGTTCACAACACTCCCTTCTTATCCTGTGGTGTGGCTCCATCCCATTCCCTCCCCTCTGGGACTCTGTCCTGCCGCTGGCCCCCTGCATTCTCAGCTCCCCATTCCCCACCCCCCTCCCACCCCAGAGTTCACCACGCTCTGTCTGGCTTCCTCCCACATGCACGCAAGGCCTGCACCTGCTTGGAAATGCACTCAACACAATCCTATGGTTCACCTCACTTTTCCCTCACCTTTGCCGGTCACTGGTTTTCATTCCTTGATACCTAGTGCTTTGAAAACTGCTATTGCATATATATTTTTTGGTCTGTTTTTTTTTTTTTTTTTTTTTTTTTTTTTTTTGGTTGCCTCAGCTAGGAAGATAAATCTGGTCCTTTTTACTCCATCTTGGTCAGAAGCAGAAGTCCAGAAGTCTTACTCCGTTTTTAAGGCCTTAAAAAAATAGTCCCCTCTTTAACATCACGTTGCTTGTATTTCCCCAAATAAAGCTGACTTCTTCCAGTGTCTCTGCCAAGAGTTTTCACAAGCTAGTGTTTTCAGAATCGCCCAGGAAGCTCAATAGAAATGCATATCGCGGTGTCCCACTCCAAAAAATTCAGTTTGTGTAGTTCTGGGTTTGTCGATAATACATCCCTGAGTGTTCTGATAATAGTGGTCCGAGGAGCACACTTTCGGAAACATGCAACTATTTTACATACTATTTCCTCCGACTAGAATTCCTGTCTTACTTTTTAAGTCAGCCTGTCTTCTGGAAAATCTTCATCAGCCCCTTCGGGCTGAGTTAATTACCGCCTCCTTTGTGTTCACATACCACTTAAAAAACACTCACACCATCTTTATATCTATACTTGCATAGTGCATTAGAGTTACTTGTATGTTTATCTCCATCACTAGATTATGAACTCCCTAAGGTCTAAAACGTGGCCTGGCACATAAGTGATACTGGCCAATTTATCTTTTTGCACTGTGTAAACAAATGATTGGGCAAGAAGGACGAAGACTTCCAATAGTTCCACATTCAGACCCTGAGCTCCATCTGCCCACAGAGTTCGCCCAGATCCCAGCTCCCAAACTCACACCCGAATAGCCTCTGATGCTTGTTAAAGCACAGAGTCCTGGGCTTTAGAGTCTGTGGACTATTCAGTCTGGCTCTGGGGCCAATGTTGAGACTTGTTTGGGATGTATAAGGCAATCGTTTCAAAACTTGGCTGTTAATCAGAATCACATGTGGGGCTTGCAACACCACATATTCTGGGGTCCCATCTCCAAAGATTTGGACCAACTCACTGTGGGGTAGAGACCAGGAAGTCGTGTTTTTAAAGTCCCGGGTGATTGTTATGATTAATCAGCTAGTTTTGAGAACTACTGGTTTACAGCATTTCTGATCCAGAAACACAGGTCAAAACCAAAACTAACCTCAGGAAAAAAAACCCTTAGCGTTCACATGACTAGTTCGCAGCCCCAGGGTGTCTGATTCAGAAGTTTCAGGATAAACTCCTGTGTATATGACTTTGCTATTCACTCCTGGTTGAGGAATTTTAAAAGTCGATGAATACTGGTAAGAAAGGAAGGTTTGGTTTCTTTCCCTTCCTTCGAAATTAATCTTATGTAAACCACTTGATTCTGGGCTTGGTTGCCCCTCCCCCCACTTCTCTTAAGGCTAGCCTGGCAGGGTTGAAAGGCTCAATAGCTTCCTTCATTCTCCTTTCCTCACATCTTGAGGGGTTTTGCTCTCCATTGTTTAGTTTCTGGGGCCTGTGTCTAGGAACTGCTCGGTAATTGTTTTGAATTAAACTGCCATTATTTGGTTATAAGGGGGGAGAGGAACTGGCATTGCAAAAAGAGGTTGTCTCCCCCTCACCCCCTTCCTCCACCAGGAGTTTTTGTTTCACCCTCATCAAGATTAAGTAGGCTCTTCCAATTTTCAACTACCACCATCTTCAAAGCACTCAGAGGTGCCATGGCAGAGCAAGGAGAGAAGACTGGTGGTCCTGACAGTGGCGGGCAGTGGGGTGGAGGGGAGGGGGCCGAGAGGCCAAAAAACCCGAGGCATGCATGTGAACTTCAGGAAAGCTTATTTAACCCGAGTCACAAACTTGTTCAGGTCTACTTTGCTGTAACACAAGACTGGTGTAATCGGGCTCCCTCTGGGTGTCAAGGAATAGAGGTAAAATATGGAAGAAAATGGTTTGATTCTCTCCTTCTCTTTTGCTGGGACACCCCTTTGCCTCTGCCTTTGGGCAGCTCCGTGCACCACTTTCTGCTTGGCTCTGATGTCTTGACCACGGACCAGACCATGTTTTGCTTCAGCGGAGTTATTTACCCTCAGTATACATGGATAGCCCTGACAGCTTAACAGCTAAGGACTGCGTGTTTCTTTGGGAAAGGTGGTCATTTTGAAAAGTTTGCCAAGTGCTCCGAGAAGGGGAGGAAGATGCCTCTGGCTACATTCACAAGGAGTCTGACTATAGGTCATTGTCCCGACTCAGTGGGTAAGAACTATGGACCTGGGCCCGGGTCAGTGTCCCCCTTTAGTAAAATGAATCTTAAGTGAAGCATACTCACCTGCACAGGCAGTTTTTAATCTTTCTGTGCTCCCCTTGCTAACCAGAACTGTGACACTCAGGGACAAGCAAGTTGCTTGTGGTGAGCTTCTTCAAGCTAGCAGGTTTCGAGCTGTTTGCATGTCATGTAACAATTCATCAGCTGGGTTTTTTAAAGTACTCGTAAAGTGCCAAAATACCACTGAAGCGAGTGGAAAAGTGTTCAGATAGGGCCATTCTGAAATAAGCTTTCTGCATAGTTTTGTCTACAAGAGGGCCCTTGTTCAAAAGGCCTGAAAAATAACTGCAATGAAAGACGTTACTTTGCACTGATACCGAGATGCAGGATACAGTCACATTAACTGGCTCCTTCCCCAGTAAGTCTCCCTCCTGGGAAGCTGTATTATTGGAAAGTGGCAGTTATCAAGAGGACACTTTTGTCAATTTTAGTGGATTGGATGCTCAGCTTCAAATTAGCGGAGGGCTTTTTTTTTTTTTTCCTTTTTTCATTTAAATGTCCTTGTTTCTTGAAACACTAATAGTGGGAAAGGACAGTAAGTGATTGCACATGGAAAATGAAAATGCTCACTAATATAAGCATGAAAGGTTGGGGGGGTTCACATAATTATGCTTAAGTAAGTGGTCTCTAGCTTTCCACTCTGAGTTCAGGTTACATTCCTTTGCACTTCAGAACTTTAGTTCAGATTGCATGTCTACCTTGTACCAAACGGGTATGGCCAGTATTACTGAAGGAAATATTTCCTAGGAGGAAAACGCAAAGGTTTGTTTATTGTTAAAATGAGCAGTGTCTTTGTTTCTTTGAAAAAAACATAAATCATACTGTAAAACAGTATTCTTAGGAAAAACCAAGTCAAATTTCCTTCTAGAGAACCTTCAGATTGGCTCTGTAACTGGAAAATTGCAAGGATGTAACACCTTTGTTTATCTGCTTTTTGCCGTCAGAAAGTGTGGCTTTCCATGCTGAAGTCTTGAATGCATTTGCCTGGTCGATGACGCTGGGAACTTCATGGGCATTCTGTATGTTTATGTAACTCAGACTTGGGGCTGGGCATATACATTTCCATGTGGAAACATTTACATTTCCGAGGGACTATTTTAAGGACGCCATACGTATTTGGGGTCTCAGTGTACAGACTCAGATGACCAAATCTGCAATTGAAACTATAAATTTTGCTTTCAGAAATTATGACTTATTTTTAAAAAACAAATACGGTGGCAAACCAAAGTTCATTTTAATATTTCTTATTTCTATAAAACGACAAAGTGGCCGCATCTCCTAAATATAGGTATCTGCCTGTCTCTAAACGTCTATCGACCCCCCTGATCCATCAGTCCTCCCTGACAAATGCCGATAGCCCCACAAGCGTGACCGACAGAATTAAAGACCATCTCTCCAAGGACTGATCAAGAAGTATAATAATGGCATGATATTCATATTTTTTCTTTACCTGTAACTTCATTGAATATAAATACTGAACAGTGATACAAGTAATAGTAATTTTGGGGATTTAATATGGCATTTTCCATCAATAAAGTATTTTATCGCCATCAGATAGTTAACCTCCTAACACCACTGTGAACCAATTAGTTTAGTCGGGTTCATATCCTATATTGGTCGAAAGGAATTTTCCTATTATGTCTGTTGTACAGTCGGGAAAAGGACTGAAATATTGCTCAGTGAGTAAATGCACAAATTTAATACAAAGGCAATACTTAACTCTGCAGTCCCCATGTGACCTCTTTAATTGAATAGTACGTTAAATTGAAAGTGTATTCTATTTGCAGAAAGCCTTATTTTGAAGGCTTAATATTTCTCTCCCGGCACTTAATTAGCTGTGTAACTTTTAGTGAATCACTGGAGACTTTTATCCTCAGTTTCCCCATCTGTAAAATGGTGATAATAATATATCTTACCTACCTTCCTAGTGCTGTAAAGAGATCAAATAAGAGTATATAGGAAGGGGCTTTACCACTGAATCTTAATAATTATTATAAAAATCTGGCTGAAAGGGGAGAGTGCTTATTCTTTCCTCATAATTGCTTTAACATTCTTTGGCTCAGGGTTTTCTAGCCTTTAGCTATTCACAAATCGCTTTCACGATTATTGCCATATCTTTTGCCTCCCTGTGCTATTATTTGCATAATTTTTAAAAAAGCTTCTTTAAATATAAATACATGTGTTTTAAAAGGGAGTTTTCTGTCATTATCATAAATGGGACTGTGATACTACTGCTATGAACAGAAGGTAACAGTAAACATAAATAAAATAAAAACCAAGTAGTAATGTGGTTCTAGGTTAACACTCAGTTTTATGTGCATTGTGCTTTGAGAAGCACTGACTTGGGTGGTGGTGATGGTACTTGTTGAAGCTTTGATCACAGAAGGGCGGATTCTGAGTGGGGCAGACAAATGGCCCTGAACCTCAGGCTTAGTCTTGCCTGCCTTGGTCTTTCCAGGCCAGATTGCCTGGCCCTAAGGGTGACAAATTGGAAGCCGAGAGGTTGTGACACCAGGGGAGTTGGAAGGGAGAGGTCGATGGCCAATTAGACTCTTCTCTTTCCTTATACATAAGGGATATTTTTGTGGCGTCTGCTCAATTGGAATGTGTGACTAACTGCCAAAGAGGGTCACAGGAGTAAAATAAGAGACGCCGTTAATGCTTAGCCAATAAATAGAGCATTTTATTGGATCTGTGTCTGTGAGGAGACCTGCACTCTGTTTTGAAAAACAGGGGCAGATTTGCTATTCTCTGTGTTGTAAAAAGTAAAAGATTTGCCTGATTTCCAAAGTGCTGCTTTTAAAATAGAGAGAATGCAGATTCATCTTTAAGCTACTCAGCCACTGTGCATCTGTTTTTACACGGAGTCAACTTAAGATGTATACTTTCCACTGAGGTTTCCACTTAGAACATCATGGGGGGTGGAAATAAAGCCTTTCTTCCTGTCCTCCTCCTCCTGCCATTTAGTTGGAGTATGCACAGAAAACATAAATATATTAGTCCAATTGAACATACATAAAAAAAGGAAATCTTCCATAACATCACATAAAAAATTGTAATATATATACGTATATGTTTAATCTGTAAGCTTTTGCACCATTCCCCAGTTTCAAAGGGCTTGGAAAATTCCAAAGTTACTTGAAT
Organism: Prionailurus viverrinus; assembly: GCF_022837055.1. Lineage (NCBI taxonomy): Eukaryota > Metazoa > Chordata > Mammalia > Carnivora > Felidae > Prionailurus > Prionailurus viverrinus. The sequence continues at coordinate 84,377,616 of NC_062563.1, read as the reverse complement.
CTCAGATTGAGATAGCACAATTCTTTCAAAGAGTTAAAAATGCTTTCATATGTTATGTAATTGTGTTTACCGTTCCACAGACATAGAGAAAAGATGCTATAATTCTTGCTAAAAATAGATACTGCAACCCCACTTTAAGAACAGATAAAACTGAGGTCCAGAGAGGTAACATCATATTTCCCGGAGTTAGTGTGGATTAGAACATGAGGTTTGGTTCATCAGAAGTTAAATTTTTATTTCAAAATGATCGTTCCTTGCATAGGGTTGTCTACCCTTCTGTTGATAATCATAGACCCTCTGAGCTCTTGATCACTCTGCTATTTCTCTTGTTAAGATTTCAACAGCTTGTACTCATCTGAGCTAGGATTTTAATACATTTCTACACCCACATCGTTCTGTATTCAGTGAAGAGACTTCCTAGAAATAATTCTAATGATAATAAAGATTTCCGTGTCAGTGCTAACAATATCAGATATTTCAAACTTTAAGAGATGGTCATGTTTTGCAATTTGCCATCCTCAAACTCGTGTGATATTTCTCCCAAATACATACAGACTTTTGCAGATTGTACAGGCTCATCAGGGGAAGTGATAGGAGTCCAAAGGTAGCTCTAATGACAAATGGGACCCTCCTGCAAACGTTCATACGTGCGATATGTATATTTGAAGGGCCATTGATTCTCTTCAATTTTCTTTATTAACTCTTGAAAATGTAGCTTGCTCAAATAATTGTATTCAAGCATAGTTGGATGCAGTTACATGTTATAAAAGAACTGAAAGTCTTGAATTTCCAGCACTTTCATTACTTTCTTCAAGCCATTTTAAAAGGAAATTAATAATGTGCTTAAAGTTCTGTTTCACTGTGCATAGACTACAAACCCATGAGCGTCCATTATTAGTACACATTAAAAATTCATTGATGAAAGTTTGAAATTCCTTAAAATCATTTGAAATGCCAACAGGCAATTCTCCATTTCATTGCCATCGATTATAAGAATTCTAAAAATTATTTCCTTGACATCTGCCTGCCTAAAATTACATCCATTGGACTCAAGAAGCACAGATTAATTATTCTTGTTTTCAGGGCTGGAGCTGCAAATGCTTTGAAAAGAAATTGGCCCAATGTACTAGGCACATTACTAATTCAGAAGTGGAATAAAAATCAGTCTCCACATTATGAAAACAAATCCATAAGCACAGGGAACATCAATTTCAGGCTTTCTTTGCTAGTTATATTTAGTTCCTTTTCTTTCTGCTGTTATCACATGCAAGCATATCCTGGCTTGACTGAAATCTATTTTGCTCTCCTAACGAACTTATATAGCATCTCTCCATAAGACGTTATTTCTCTTGTATTCAGACACGTCTCTGAGGCCACATAAAACCACAAGACAATGGAAATGATATACTTTGTAAGGTCTGACTGTTGTTATTCATGACTGAATTAAGAAATATACTGGAGCTAAAACCACATATAACAATTCACAGAGAAATGTTTAGATAAAAGTGAGCAAAACAAAAATCATAAAAAAAATTACGAAGTCTTACTAGTAATATAGCCTCAGTCTTCATGAAAACAAACACAATTAAGGCAATGAGTAAGCGAAGAGAAAAGAGCACTAGCTATATTTTAAGAACACAAATTTTATGGAGTTGCTCTTCTTTAGGCGAAAAGCTTGAAATGATTCCCAGTTTATCATCCAAATTTTTAAGACTGTGATTGATTTCATTGTTTAAATTCAGCTTTATTGCTTCACAAAAATTCTCACAAATGATCTTGTAGACTCCTTTCCTTCTAAGGTAATATGCTAATTAATTTCAATTAAATATATGTAAAAGAAGATATATTTTGAAAAATGCATCTTCCCTGCCATTTGTTAATATATCGAAAAAGTGTAAACCTTGAAACAGTTAGCATAGAAAATATTCATTTTTGGTAATTTCTCAAGGGGGCAATTTATTAAATGAAAGGCTTTTAACATTAGCTAAAAGCAGCCCTGTAAATCATGGGTGTCATCAAACTGCTTCATCACTTCATTAATTTAAAAGATTATTATATGCGTAACTGACATAATTTTGAACAATGTTACATGGTTAATTTATTAATGTAGAAAAGCAGAAATGACACGCTAACTTGATTTATTTTTGTAATTGTATAATTTTAGAACTTTTGCCTATGACTTTCACTAACGGAAGAAATGATTCAGTGTTTCACTGCTAATTTTATAGAGGTTTCTTCCCTGCTAATGCTTTGCCAGTAGAAATGTCTTCTGGTCACTTAATTTTAAAATACATTTCTAAGAGTGCAAGACAAAACCATTAAAAAAAAAAAAAAAAAAAAAAAAAAACCTCTTCTTTCCAAAGTCCAGTGGTCAAATATAGGATGTGTACCTTTCCACAAGGATAATTATGAGTTTCTAATTTTAAAAAATGTGTTTTGAGCTTTTAGGGAAATGTCGTATTATGAAAATAGTATTGTTTCAATTATGTCCGTTTGTAAATTATTTCTGCCTTATATTTTATAATAATCTTTTTTTTCTAAACACCTATGTATTTATGAAAATCACCTCAGAGACATGTATTGTAATGATCAGAATAAATAATTCTTGAATGATTCCTGGTCTTTTGTTACTGGAGTTGGTAAACCTTCTTAGGTGTTTTGTGAAAGGCTAAGGAAGTAAGAGAAGTTGCCGGGTTAACTTTTATCTACGTCTGTTTTTGATCATGCCAGAGAAAAAGGACCACCCCCCCCACCCCCGTTTGATTCCAAACTTGAGGCAAGTAATATATATGTACCATCTCTTCCTTTTCTTCCCTTTTTGTAGTTATTAAACAACAACTGAGATAATTTATATAAAATTGACTATTATTGTTTGCAATAATAAAAATATTTTGAAATATGAACTTGCAAAACATTCGACTGCATTCTTTTCCTTTAAGCTTATCTTAGTCACAGTGCAGCAAAAATGCAAGTCTCAGAGAATCTTCCGCCTAGTGTTAAATTTCTAGTCTTTTTAAGCTACAAAATAGAGATCAGGATGGAGGTCATAAAACCTGTATTTCAACTATAGAGCACTGAATTTCCCAAGCGAAACACACCCATCAACTTAATTCATAGACATAATCAAATTAGTGACCATAGGGAATGCTCCACATCTCTTACTGTTTTAAGTGCATACACAAAACTGGGGGGAGAAAGCTGTGAAAATGCACAATTTGCACATTCTGTTTATTTAGGTACATATAATAAATTCTACCTTAAAGTCTTTTATTTGGCAAGTTTCTAAAATTATAGTGAAATCTCATTTCTCTGTTATGAAATCTCAGTTTGCTACTACCTGCTCAAGAAGGATTATATACAATATAGTTGTAGGTAGAAATTTCCAAGGGCATATGATTGAAAATAAAAGTCCTAGATAGTATTTAAAGCAGTCTAATTTAGCTACTTACCCTGGCGTTTTGTCTATTGATGCTGAAGCTGAAGTGTACTTTACAGTATCTTTCTTAGATTGAAATTGCTAATTATCCAAAGAGCAGCTCCGTGGATGGTAATAATTTATTCAATGATTCATTGTAAGCACCACATTTGGCACAGGGCTGGTATCTTCTACTACGGAGGTTCTCAAGCTCTCAAGCTATTGCTCAAAGAAATATCTGTTAACACGTTTGCATGACCAGAGACAATCTTCTACTAACCCAGAAAGATTTCCTGCATTTATTTTGTCTGATTAATTCTGATGTTTCTCAGTAGGTACAAAGGTAAGAGAACATTTCAAAATATTCCAAATGAACATTTTGAAAAAAAATTTATTCAACATTGGAGTGTGTCCATTTACTGAATAACTTTTTTGCTTTTTTTTTAAGTCATGTCTGCACAATGTGGGGCTTGAACTCACAACCCCAAGATCAAGAGTCACATGTCCTACTGACTGAGCCAGCAAGATGCCAAACTGATTAATTTTTTTTTAAGAAATGGGATAAGAAGAAGGAAATGAATGCTTTAAAAATATATTAAAGATAGGAAAAGTTAGCTAAGTTGTTTCCAAACATTGTTGATCCTCAACAGGCTATGTCTTGCCCAGTTAAGAAACAAAGGCTACCTTTTAGTCTCCCTATAACTGATATTGATCGATATGACCCTCATTCTCTTCCTCCCTTCTTTTCCTCCTCCCTCCCTCCTTTCCTTCCCTTTGCTATATACTAGGAAATAGATCTCAAATGAATAATTACAACTTGACTTGGAAAATTCCTACCCACTCCAATAGTTTAACAGAAGGACAGTGGACAACACGCCCTGAAATTGGGAGGTAGGATAATAAAAGGTAGCAGGGAATGGCCATGGAAGATGTATTGTTGTTTAAGATTTACTGAACTCATCAGCATATTGTTACTCTAAGGAAGATGCACTAAAAATACACGGTGTCTGCCCTGAGGGGTTAAGATCTAAATTAGACAGGTGAGACAAGCTGGATAGAAAGCCACCATAAGAAAGCTTATGTCCACAGAGTGAAATATCTGAGGTCTATGCAGTTAAAAAAAAATTTTTTTTTAACGTTTTATTTTTGAGAGAGAGAGAGGTAGCGTACGAGCAGGAGAGGGGCAGAGACAGAGGGAGACACAGAATCTAAAGCAGGCTCCAGGCTCTGAGCTGTCAGCACAGAACCCGACGCAGGGCTTGAACTCGTGAAATGTGAGATCATGACTTGAGCCGAAGCTGGACGCTTCACTCACTGAGCCACCCGGGTGCCCCGAGGTCTGAAGTTTTAAGACTCAACAAAATTCAAGTGGAATTTGGCTCCGAGGGGATAAAAACAAATGTCTCAGTTCTCCTCACATGAATTTTCTTCAGTACAGCGTCATAGAAAATATCTTTGGGTCTCAACAAATCTGTGTCTCTGTTCTACTCCTAAGGTGAGTTGGAGAAAATAAAAATCTGTATTACTATCTGGGGCTAAGAACACATCTCCTCACAATGCCTCCATGAAGGCATGAACCTTGAGCCCTGAACCGAGGTGCCCACTCTTTCTGAAAAGAGCAGAGCAGTTAAAACAACCGAGTTGCAGGTCTTTGCTCAGGAAAGATTGGCAATTATGCCAAATTATGTCTAATAGTTTTAGAATGTGGAGAAGTGTTTATTAATGTCTGAGGGGAGGTCCTAAATCTCCTTTTGCAGTTTTGACTTTAACTCCAGTTTTGACTTTCACTGTCATTTTAAAAGATGAAAGAACTGGCTTCATTAAGGAAAGGAGCCTTGAATTTCATTTTTTAATTTAAAACACACATGCACCACACCTATTTCTATTTGACAAGACTAGTTATCTTTCGAAGTTTCTCCCTCATTTGTTCATGACATTTTATTGGATGTTAAACACGAACATCATTCTCTAGTTGAAACCAGTTGTTCCTTTTTTTGTCTTTGTTAACTTGCACTGTTGGCTACTGTAGAGTTTTTCATTCTTTGTGGGCTTATAATTGATATTAAATATTTATGAATTTCATTATTCATTTTAAATTTTGAATTCCTTTTCATGAACAGTACTCATAAACTCTGGAAGGGGAGAGAGAAGCATAAATACATAAGTCACCAGACTAAAAAAATACAATTCCTGGCTCTCTTGTTTGTAGTATTTCAGATTTGCAAGTATTTATTAGCTATGTTATGGCAAGGTTGTGTGTGGGTCCTAGGAAGCAGTTTAGCAAAAGAGCCCTGCCCAAGGCTGGGACAGAAGACAAAGGTAAAGTCAAACATTAAGCAAAGATTTAAATAACTGACAAAAGCCAGAGAGGAGACATCACCAGACAGTCCCTTGTCAGTTTAACTGAGAAAACACGTGCAGCCCTGGTTTAGAGGAGGTGCGTTTATATTAGGCTGAGGTGACCCGGAAAGTTTTAGAACGGAACTACAGGTGGATATTGAAGTGTAGGTATGATTTACTGGGAGAAGAGAAGAGGAAGGGCCAAAGTTCTAAGGAAATAAGGATCTTTATATTGTGCTAATTGTGGCACCATGAGGGGCTCTAGCACTTTCCCTCAATAATGGCCAGAGCTCTCCATTGCTCCTTGAAAAACCCCTGCTTAGCGTTCCCTGGGGCTGGATCTGCTTCCACCTACTGAGTGGAAAAGGACATTGGAAAGTTGCACTGAGTGCTCTCTGCAACTTCTGGGGGCTGGGGTGCAAGATGTGCTCGTCTTCTGAACAGGGCAATGCAGGCAGAGTCTGCCCAGATCTGCCGTGTGGGTGCACAGTTCTGCCCAGGCTTGGTTGAGGGAAGCCGGGTTAAGTCTCAGGAGCTGTGGGTTATATAGGAAATGTCCTCTGTCCTCTGTCTAGTTGGCTGTCTTGGTGGATTGATGGGAAGATGTCGAAACTTTGCCGGCGTCCTCCAGTGCCCCTCAGCATGGGCGTGGGCATCACAGTCCACCAAGGTTTCACATGAATGCCAGGGACAAAGCTCTTACCCATCTAAACAGCAGCAACAAATGATTTGGCAGGAAACTAAACTATAGGAGAAATACATGATTGTGAGAAATGGAAACACTCCTGGTGGCTCAGTCAGTCAAGCATCTGACTTTGGCTTAGGTCATGGTCTGACGGTTCATGAGTTCAAGTCCAGCACTGGGCTGTCTGCTATCAGCATGGAGTCTGCTTTAGATCCTCTGTCCCCCTCTCTCTCTGCCTCACCCCTGCCTATGCTTTCTCTCTCCAAAATATAAATAAACATTGAAAAAAAAAAAAGGAAACACTCCTGAAGTATATATAGTAAAAAGGACAAGTCCCTGTTATTATATCCTCCAGTATTATTTCCTTCCTCGGAGGCAGCCATTATTGAAAGTTTAGTGTTGACTTAAAACACAAATGGAAGCATGATACATTTTTAAAAATTTAACAGTATGACTTGGCTTTCCACATCAATACATGTAGATCTACTGCATTCTTTAATTGGCTGCACCATTTTCCATAGTTTGATTGAATGGCGATTTATTTAATGACCTTCCTATTGGTGGGTATTTAGGTTGTATCCCAGTTTCCACTGTAATGAACAATACTACAGTAAACATCCTGTAATATATTTTCGTTCACCCGTTCAAGCATCTGTATGCCTAGGTGCCAAGAGGGCTATGCCACAGTGCACAAGTTTAGATGTTGCATCTAACATGTCAGATGTCACATATCACTAACATGTTAATAAATACTGCTAAATTGACTCAAAAAGATGGCACCAATTTATGTTCTCACAAAGAATTTATGGGAGGACCCATTTTCTCATTTCTTGACAGCAGTAGGTGTGACCATTCTTTTTTTTTTTTTAATTTTAGCACTCTGATGGGGAAAAGAACACATTTTTAGTCTAGATTATAATTCCCTTAGATTATATATAATTTCACACGTTAACTGGTAACTTATATTTCCTCTTCCATGAATTGTCAATCTGTGATCTTTATAAAGCTTTTCTACTAGGTTCTTTGCCTCATTGTTTTTTAAATCTTTATTCTCTTCACCATTTATTTAAATGCCCTTTCAAGACAACTTTGGTCTCAGGGAGCCTGATTATTTGAATGAAGAAGGCAGTTTCCAATGCTGGCTTATCATTTGCATCTTCTGGGATGCATGGAAAAAGCCACTGGCCCTGAGGATCAAGAACCTCAGGTTTTCTTCCTATGACTATTTTCAACTAATGGTGTGACCTGGGGCATGCCACATAACCCTCTTTTATTCCCCTCCAGTTTTACTGAGGTATAATTGACAAATAAAATTGTATATATTTAAAGTGTACAATGTGATGACTTGATATATGTGTACACTATAAAATATCTACTACAATCAGGTTAATTAATACCTTCATCACTTCACTTAGTTACCTCTGTGTGTGTGCTGAAAAGCATTTATAATGTAGCCTTAGCAAATTTCAAGTATACAATACAATATTATTATAGTACCTTATTACACAATTATTATTATATAGAGTCACCATGCTGTACATTAGAGTCTCAGCATTTATGCATTTTAAAATTGTATTCTTTGACCAATATCTGCCCACATCCTTCAGCTCCTGGAAACCATCATTCTACTTTCTGCTTTTATGAGTTTGACCTTTTCTTGTTTGGTTAGATTCTACATATAAGTGATATCATACAATATTTGTCTTTCTCTGCCTGGTTTATTTCACTTAATCTAATGCCCTCCAGGTTCATCCATATTGTCACATTTGACAGGACTGCCTTCTTCTTTATGGCTGAATAATATTCCCTTATATATACATAACACATTTTCTTTATCTATCCATCAACAGACAAGGTTGTTTCCATATTTTGGCTATTGTGAATAATACTGTAACGAACATGGGAATGCAGATAATTCTTCGAGATATTGATTTTTACTTCTTTTTTTTTTTAATTTTTTTTTCAACGTTTATTTATTTTGGGGACAGAGAGAGACAGAGCATGAACGGGGAGGGTCAGAGAGAGAGGGAGACACAGAATCGGAAACAGGCTCCAGGCTCCGAGCCATCAGCCCAGAGCCCGACGCGGGGCTCGAACTCACGGAGCGCGAGATCGTGACCTGGCTGAAGTCGGACGCTTAACCGACTGCGCCACCCAGGCGCCCCTACTTCTTTTGGATATATACCTAGAACTGCAATTACTGGATCATATGGTAGCTATATTTTTAATTTCTTGAGGACCTTCCATACTCTTTTCCATATGGCTATACCAATTCATATTACTACCAACATTGTTCAAGGGTTCCCTTTTCCCACATTCTCACTAACATACAATCCTCTTATATTATATTTTTTCCTATTAATAAAATAAAGGGGGATAAAACTAGATAATCTATGGTGTCCTATATATGAATAAGTCCCAGATTCATAGTCTACCAATTATTCATTCATTTATTCAACAAATGTTCATTAGATGCTGAATATTTTGAAGCACTATACTAGGAGCTGGGCACACAATAGAATGACCCCAACTTCATGGAGTTTATAGTTTCTAGAGAGCAGAGAAGCCACTCTTAATCACACAGGTAAGTCTGTAACTACGTGCTATGAAAGGCCCTTGAAGGAAGGCAATGGGATTCTATGAAAGCTTATAGCAGAGACATGGCATAATATGAAAGGACAGTGAAGATCTGGGAATGCCTCCGTGCAGATATAAGTAGTAGTTGACTGTTGAAAGGGGTAGGGAGAGCAGAGTGGTCCAGCAGAGAATAGCATGTGCAAAAGCCCTGGAGGTAAAGGAGCCGAGTTGACCAGCAGTCCCTAAAGCAGCCTGTGTGAAATGGTCCCAATGAGATAGGTATAGGAAGGAAGACCCTATCAGGATTTTTAATAAAAATAAGAAATATACTTTGATAGTACTTAATAGATGGATGAACACATGTGGCCTCATTCATTCAATGCCACAGTTTCATGTGGTAACTGAACATTCTAAGAAAGAATGGAAATTCCCCAAACCTCTGGGTCATCCACAATATACTAATTTGTTCACTAAGCACAGGGAGACACATTGTAGTTCATACCTGTGGCGTGCCAAGTGGCAATTACAGCTGATAATATCAGTTTAAATTAATTCTCACTAAATAGACAAGTAGCTTTAAAAGATTATGGCAAGAAAATCATAAACTAAAGAGGATACATGTACGAATCAATGAGCAACAAGCTCATAGCAGAACTGGCCTCTCTGGTGCCTCAACTAAACGCTTCAGTAGATTTACTACAGGGTAAACGCAATGATGATCTAAGTCAGATCTGATCAGAACTTAGCAAAGACGAAAACAAAACCCAAAATGATGGGGAAGACTACTTAAAATAGGTATTTACATCTACTCTGAAAGTTCCCTTAAGCCAATGTTGGCTTTAACACTAAGGAAGAAGAAAATGCATTTTGAAAGAAACTTGGTAGACTGAAGAAAATAGTTTCAAAATGGAGGCTTAGAAATATTTCCAACTCTATGTGATTTTTTTCCTGAAAAAATCATGCGTGTCTCCTACAAAATTCCTAGTATCTCTGCAGTTTAAAAACTTAGAAACAAAAATGTTCTAATCTGTTTTAAAATCCTTCAAATAAAGTTTCAGTGAACTTTGAACTCATGTGTTAATATTAATACTCCCCACCTTCTGATTTGTTTTTAACAGGGAAGATGAAATTCTCTTGCTGAATTTTATTTTATTTTTTTTAATGTTTATTTATTTTTTGAGAGGGAGAGAGAGAGACAGACTATGAGAGGGGGAGGGGCAGAGAGAGAGGGAGGGAGACACAGAATCCAAAGCAGGCTGGAGGCTCTGAGCTGTCAGCACAGAGCCCGACGCAGGGCTCAAACTCACAAACCATGAGATCATGACCTGAGCTGAAGTCAGACACCCAACCAACTGAGCCACCAAGGCGCCCCAACTCTTGCTGAATTTTAACAAAAGCTCTTTGATTATTGGAGGGTGTGACTGAAAGCCAAGTATGTTATATAGCCAGCCAAGGATGTGCTTCTTCCATTCAGATTTACACATCTTTGTGAAGTAACTGTTTTAGGTTTTTTTTTTTTTTTTAATTTTTTTCAACGTTTTTTATTTATTTTTGGGACAGAGAGAGACAGAGCATGAACAGGGGAGGGGCAGAGAGTAACTGTTTTAGTTTTGACAAACAATAAAGTCAAGTATTTTAAAACAAAACTAGATTTTGAATAAGAAACAGTCAGTAATATTTAAATTCAATAATAACTTGAATATTCAAATATTCAATACATATTAATATTTTAAGTGAGAGTGAAAAAGTTTTTTGTATTGTTAATAAATAAAATGAAAATTACTTTATTTATGTCATCTTAGCCCATCCTTTTCTAATTTCTATTTACTGTTTTATGATGTGTGACTCTTAATTTACAAATGAACAAGTCTAATAAATTGATGGTGCATGCATACTTCTTAAGAACTGATTTAATCATCAAAATGATTGAAGATCACTGGTACTGGAAAGTGTTAAGAGCTTCTGGAAGAGATGCCACTACGGGTTCAAGGGTTCTAGAAGAGGGATTTGATCTATTTGGAAAGCATGGGGCAGCTGAATCAATTGTTCAATGATCTCGTCATACTGCGGTGCCATTTATAGCTACATATAGATTCCTAATTCGTAATTCACTCCGCGCAGGACAATGAACCAACTGTCTGATGATAGCCGATGATAGTAATTTACTAATATTTGTCATTTCAGCTCTCAAGCAAGGTTCACACTCCACCAAGCAAATGGACCATTGATCAAACATAGGTTTGTTCAGGTGACAACTATATTATAGGGTCTGTTTATCTCACTGGCACTTAGGAAATTCAGTCCCTAAATGGATCCAGATGATCTAGCTGTTTCTCTTGTGTGTGTGTGTGTGTGTGTGTGTGTGTGTGTGTGTGTTGAGAGATATACCAGGGAAGCTAAGAAACAAAGATAGCAGGAAAAGAATAAGAGTATTAAAGAATAAATCCTGTGCCAATACTTTGTCTTTGCATGTGCGTGTGGCAAGGCTCCTTTCTCATTCCCATTCAATCCTGGTTCCTTCTTTCTGTATAGTGACTTCCACTATTTTCTTAAATGATACATTCGATGGCACGAAAGCATACTCTCCTGCATGTGCATGTCACATCCGGGGTTTAATCAATGTTAAAAATGGTCATGAGTTGCCTCACATTGTTTTAATGTGTAGACTCAGGCTGACCGAGAAAAGTCATCTTTTTAATCCAGGCCCTTTTCTATGAGGGTTAGCATTAGTCATTCACAAGGCAGCAGGAATGAGTCATAAATCACTTTATTTCCTATGTTTCACAGTTTCTTCTTGATTCTCCTCCTCAGCTCTTCGGTTGCCGGGACTGATGACTTACTTTGGAGCTTTTGTATCATCCTTCTTGGAGATCATTGCTTTATAAATGACAGTATCTCATCAAAAAAATCTTATGTCCTTTGGCTTTCAAACTGAATTGTATCCCATTAAAAAGAGTTGTTTAGGAAGAGTAGGTCATTTTTATCACAAGTTTCATAGAAGTCAGGTAATGCAAAGAAATATTTTAAAATCAGCCTTCTAGAAAATAAATACTTGGATTTACAGCTAATTTATGATTGTTTCTAAAATGCTTCTTTCTCTCCCATCCCACTACTTCTGCCACAGAAGCCCACCAAAATAACTTTGCTGTGCTGTAATTTTAAAGCTGTAGAGATGGTGTTAGAGTTGTACGTGAAGACCACAGAAACATCGGATTAAAATCACCTAACATGTTAGAAGCAAAATTAGAAGCAAAGTAGGAATAAGCCAAATGAGTTGTTACATTAGAAGTAACTGGTTTGCCAAATAAATAGCTCATTAAAACGCCACAGAGTCAACATTAAGAGGTTAGTGCAATATCAAAAAGGTGGAACTGCTGGGCTGCTAATGAATAAATATATGTAAACACACTTCAGTGTAAATAGGTAATTTCTCTGCAATCCTCCTTCTTTCCCTACCCCTTAAATAAAACCTATAAACCAGGGGCACTGGGGTGGTTCATACAGTTAAGTACCCAACTTTTGATTTTGGCTCAGGTCATGATCTCAGGGTTGTGAGATCAAGCCTTGCATCAGGCTCCACACTCACACTCAGCACAGATTCTCTTAAGATTCTCTCCCCCGCCACCCCCCACCCCCCACCTCTCTGCCCCTCCCCACTCACTGTCGCTTTCTCTAAAAACAAAAAAATATCTGTAAATCTGTTAATAGTCTGTTTTGTTCTATGGGTAATCCAATAGAGAAATAAATGGTGCTAAACAGTGGTTCAACCTAACAACAACAACAACAACAACAACAACTAACTTGTCAAGAGCACTGATTAAATGCTAGGAATCATGCTAAGAACTCTACTTTCATTATCTTATATAGATTAAGGAGCAGAGTTAAGCAACTTTACCAGTGAATGCAGCTGGTGAGTGTTGTACTGAACATTGCATCCAGGCTTTCTGACTACAGAGTTCACATGTTTAATTAGTATGCCATTTTATTTTATCCACATTTATTTCCTGATGAATTGAATGAGCAACATTCACCTGTCTGTAATACTTTCCCTCCTATAAGTGCTTGGCACTCAATGCTTATAACTTTTCCTCTTGTCTGGCCCCTGTTTCATAATTACCTACTTTCCAAATATATTTTGTCTACTGCTGTCCATGTGGTCGCAAACATGTCTGTTTCATTAGAGCTCTCAGCCCAATACCTTGCACAAAGCAGGAACTGAATTAGAAGAGGGTTGAATGAGTGAATACTTAGCTGTTTCTCAGCAAAGCCTTCTCTATCATATGTCAAAAGGAACACTTTGTTTTGATCACTCTGCTTTTTAAACTCCAGGTCACCTTATTGGTTTACTTGCCCCTTATGAAAATAGTTGAAATCCTCTATCTCTTGTAAAAATCAGTTCTTGCATCTAGCACTTTACAAGCACACACACATATATTTTATCTTTTGCAAAAGTAGGGCTGGCAGCTTGCAGTGGGTTTTAAAGCCATTGCTGGCTTCTTGCTCAGTAGTGCTGTAGGCTGACTATGTAAAGTTCCCTCATCCTTTCCTGGGAGGCGGGCACCCCTACAGCAGATGGTTTTCCAATTTTTCTTCAGTTTACTAAAACTCAATTTATACCGGTGATCTAACTCCATGAATGTATAATACCCACTGAGTAGCAGACATTCAGGAAACTATCAGAAACTGTCAGAACTCCTTGCAGTTTTGAGTGAGTGACTGATTGAGCAGCCCTAGGTATCTCTGAGACTCAGTATGAAAAGAAATATCCATGGATTTATGTCACCTTGTGGAGTTCCTAGTGATTAGCTCTTGGGCATTGTTTAAAAACTCTTTCAGGATAAGTGATGTTTGTAAATTGATTTGTGCAAACACATATATATAATTTATTACCTTGTCATTTGCATGATGAGTTAGTTTGTTTTCTTCTGCTGAATACTCTTCATTTCCTGAGAACGCTGAAGAACAGTATCATTCTGAGCTGGAAGACAAAACCAGCAGAGGGGCCATTGATGCATTGCTAATGCTCTTCTAGGACCCTCTGTTCCAAGCTACTATTTGAAAATATTCAACATACAAGTGAATCTTACAACTTCAATTTCTTTTTATTATTTGTTCCCCCATGGGTACTTTCATGTATATGTATGTGTATATGGTGAATGTGTGTGCGATTAAAATTATTGTTAGAAATAGTCTCTGCATGTATTACCACGTTTTTCTACACAAGTGGTAGTATATTGCAGTCATGCTTCTGTACCTTGCCTTTTGCATTGGTTTCATCCTCCTATACCATAGTGGACATTTGATGGCTGCCTACCCAGTATCCATTCTCTCCTCCTTCCCCAAAGTACTCAGGTTTTCATTTATTTATCTGTGCTCCCCTACAAAGCTTCTAGGAGGCATGCCACCCTAGGCTGACTGGCCAAAAGTAACCAATATTTTCCATTCTCATGGCATATGATTTAAGCTCGAACAATCAAGATGAACTTCAGGGCTCCTGTTTGGAATTCTGGGGCAGACGCACTCTCTTTTCCTTTGAAATGGAGCAAGAAACCCTAATTATGGTTGATAAGTCTCCCACTACCATGAGAGAACCAGGCTTGGGATGAAGCTATTATCTTTAACAGCAAAAGCAGAGAGATGAGAAGAAACTGAGTCCTTGAGGATTTCCCATTTATGTGACTCAATAAATCTCCTTTATATTTAAATCAGTTTGCAGTGGATTTTCTGTTACTTGCAACATAAAGCCTCTTATCTGATTTAGGTATGTATAAATCTACCTTATTCTTTTTAATGGCCTTAGGATGAACACATCATAATATACTTAACGAACATTCAGGTTATTCCAGTTTGCTGGTACTAACCATACCATAACAGGTAACCTTACATGTATCTTCACACACATATTCAAGTCTATAAGCAGGATAAATTCTTGGAAGTCGAGCTGGAGATCTTGGGATATGTGTATAGTTAATTTGATAGATTATATTTGGGAATACAAAGAAGTAGTGAAAAATCTGCCTTTAGGGCATGGAATGTAGTGAATGGGTATTCTCTGTATATTCTTATTAAATGAATTTTAAAAACCATGTGGGGGAGCAGTGGGTGGCTCAGTTGGTTAAGCATCCAACTTCAGCTCAGGTCATGGTATCATGGTTCATGGGTTTGAGCCCCGCCTTGAGCTCTGTGCTGACAGCTCAGAGCCTGGAGCCTGCTTCAGATCCTGTCTCTGTCTCTCTCTGCCCTTCCCTTGCTCATGCTCTCTTTCAAAAATAAACATTAAAAAAAATTTTAAAAATAAATAAAACAAAAAAACCATGTGGAATACTACATCTCTTAGAAGAGGAAAAAAAATTGCACTTAGAAGCATTAAACTGTGTATCATTAAATTAATTGTCCCTGGGTGGCTCAGTCGGTGTCGTATCTGACTCTAGATCTTGGCTCAGGTCTTGATCTCGGTCGTTGTGAGTTAAAGTCCCAGGTTGGGCTTTGAACTGAATTGAAGCCTACTTAAAAAAAAAAGAGGGTATCTTTAAAGGCATCTTGGAAATAATGTGTTCCAGGGCTCCAAGTTAGAAATGAGGAAACTGAACTCCTGGGCAGTTCAGGGAATTGTTCACACTGCAGTTGAGAGCAGGTCCAGGGATGACAGTAGTTGTACCCATATGCAGAGGTGACATGTCTAGCACGAGTTCACTATCGCCGGCACCCACGCTGGAGCTGCCAAGTGCCCTGAGCTACACAATGAATCAAGCATATAAATAAATCCTAAAACAATGAATTCTTGCCATGCTCCTGCAGGGAGGGGGCTAGTTGTATTTTAGGAGTAGGAAACTGAGGAACTGAGACTAGCTCCCTACCAGACAGTGCACAAGAATCAGGCCTCCAGCCCCACAGCGCCACAAGCTGCATTTACATCTGACATTTTCCAAGGGTCTCCTACTGAGAAAAGATGTGCAAAAGAATGCTAGGTTTTGTGATGCTAATGCAGAGAGAGGGGCCCCAGCCCACTCTTTTTTATTGCTCTGAAAGTCAGAGGGCTCCTCGGGTGTGTTCTCTGCAAAGGTCTACCCAGACTGCCCTGCTCCAGGAAAGAACAATTACGAGAATCAAACAGTCAAGCAGCTATGCAAGGACTTGGAAAAATTATAATACAGAAGTTCATGCCTGGGAGATACAGGGTTTTTCGGGTTTACTTTACTTAAACAAAAGGTCACAAGTGTGTTTATTTATTGAACACATTACAAAAATCTCTTAGTGTTTCTTCCCTTAAATGTCCGCAGTTCAATTTTTCCTCAGTCCAATGGCTAATACTAACTCCTTGGTGTTGCTCCCACCCTTGAATTTCTTTACTTGCGGAAAATCACTTGTTTCTCTTTGCCGGCAGAAAAAATGTGAATTTTAAAATGAAAAGTATCCCTTTAGTGCGACACCTTTTATTTTACAAATGAGCCAAGGGGACTCCAGTGATTTAAAGGCTATCCAGCAAGTCTATGCATAGCTTTGTGGAACAGCTAGGTTTCTGGGCTCTGTGCCCCATAATATCTCCAAATATAGAATCATAGAATTAATTTTCTTTATTTAAAAAATTGTATTCACCAAAGAATAGAAGCATCTCACCATATTTACAAAGTCATTTTTCTAAAACATACATACTGTTAGCTCTGCTTAAGAGAATCTTTGTTTTTAGAGGTTCATGTAGAAGCTTATAGGTATGACATTTCATGATCCCAATCTATTTTAAAATGCTTCAAGAAAAAAGATGAAGCAAAATGCAAAATGTAAACAATTGTTAAATCTAGGTGATGGGAAAAGGGTGGTCCTTACACAATTTTCTCTACTTTTTAAAAAATATTTGGGGGCGCCTGGGTGGCGCAGTCGGTTAAGCGTCCGACTTCAGCCAGGTCACGATCTCGCGGTCCGTGAGTTCGAGCCCCGCGTCGGGCTCTGGGCTGATGGCTCGGAGCCTGGAGCCTGTTTCCGATTCTGTGTCTCCCTCTCTCTCTGCCCTTCCCCCGTTCATGCTCTGTCTCTCTCTGTCCCAAAAATAAATAAACGTTGAAAAAAAAAATTAAAAAAAAAATATTTGAAGATTTTTTATAGGACAGGAAGAAAAAGCATATTAACATATTAAGCATAGGGCGCCTGGGTGGATCAGTCAGTTAAGTGTCCGACTTTGGCTCAGGTCATGATCTCACAGCTCATGAGTTCGAGCCCTGCACTGGCCTCTGTACTGTCAGCTCAGAGTCTGTAGCCTTCTTGGGATTCTGTATCTCCTTTTCTCTCTGCCCCTCCCCTGCTTGCACTCTGTCTCTCTCTCCCTCAAAATAAATAAACATTAAAAAAAAATTTTTTTTAAAACTATATTATGCATGTCCTGGAATTCACAAGTTCCATTTTTCTGAAGTAATACATGTTCACTGATGAAAACAGAGAGCAATGGTCCACAAAAGAAAAACAAAGTAACTGTAACCTGTTCACAGCCCCATTCGGAGCCAATTATTATCAACGTTTGGGGGGTATATCCTTTTAGTCAGTGTTCTACATATAAATTCACAAGCATGTATCCACAAGTGTGGTTAATACCTTACCGTCCATTTTATAATCATATATTTAACAACATACAGTAAATATTCTCTCATTATTAATTATTTTCTGTATCTTTTCAGGGATGTAGAGTGATTTGTTATTATTTATTTAACCCATCTCCTCTTCAGGCCATTGTGAGATTTCCCCCAATGTGTAGGTAATAGCAAATCTCTGATGAGCATTCTTGGAGCCCAGGCTGAACACATCCGTGATTATTTCCTCAGGAACATTACAGAGCCTTTTTTACATGTCAGGCACTTTAGTCAATAAGGGCTTTACATGCATAATCTTATTTAATCTCCTAACTGATGAGTTATTCGCTTTTATCACTCTCATTTTATAAATAACAATTCTAGGCTGCAAGGTAAGTACACGGACTTAAGTCGTGTCTGGCAGTCCAAAATTCATGTTCTGAGACATGAAGCTCCCTCTTTTATGTGTCCTGGATGTGAAATTGCTATGAACTTTTCAGAGATTGTGTATATGTATCATTATATTGCCTTCCAGAAAGCAGTAGCACTTATCTTGCCCCATTATTGGGTAAAAAAAAAAAAAAGATGCCAGATTGATTTAATTTTGAATTCTTATGGCTTATAAAACAGTTGACTTTTTTCTTTTTTAATAAGACTTTTCCTTGGATAAAGAAAGTCTCCGTTTCACTGTTGAAAGTAAGACCACTGTTACAGTTTTCTCCTCTTCACCTATGTTTCCCCTTTACTTCTCTTGGATTTAAAACACCAACGAAGTGATGTTCATTGGCTCAAATGTATGCATAGCTGGCCTGGTATCCCACCAATGTCTGATACAGCCATTGCAGCCGGATCGCACTAGTTACCACTCCTGGTCGATTAAAATCGGTGTTTTACTCCTTTTCCTGGGCACACAGCTACCTTTTCTAGGCTTCCTTGCAGCTTGGTGTGGCCATTTGACTGAATTACAGCTAATGGAATGTGAGCTGATGTGGCCAGTGGAAACCTCATCTACATGCTTTTCCATCTCATTCTCCCTCCCAAATGAAGAACAGGGACAAGCTCAGGGAGCCCAGAGAAACCATGTCCTGAAGATGGCACATCTGTCCGCTGAAGTCTCTGAACAAAATCATGGCATAGAGCACTGGACTGTTACATGAAGAAAGAATAAAATCATTCTTTTTCAATGTGTGGAGCCATTGAAATTCTGAGGTTTGTTATAGCAGCTAACATGATCTTGACCGATACAAGGGTTTTTGCTTTATATGTTTTGAAGACCATGGATACTTCCGTTGGATTCTTTCCAATTTGTCATGGAAATCTGATGCCTTTGCAGTGATGCTCACTTGAATCATTATTGTATAAGTCTGATACTTGCTCGGAGAGATGCTGTGTTCTTGGGGAGGAATAAAATAACAGTCTAGTTTATTTTTGTTTTAAAAAACTACTTTTTAATTTTTATTTATTTATGTATTTTTGTACTTGGGGGAAGAAAGGTAAGTTAATCATCCTCATCAGTGCCTTGTACAGGATAATCATTGGCCTCTGGAGGATCCCTCACTTGTTATAATTATGTTTTTCCTTCATTCCTGATACTCCCATTTCTTTCTCTCTAGTAGATATACATTCTAAGGTGTCTGATGTATTCACTTGGATTTGTATGTATTCTTTTTTTTTGAGTTTATTTATTTATTTTGAGAGAGACAGAGACAGCGCAAGTCGAGGAGGGGCAGAGAGGGAGAGAGAGAGGGAGAATCCCAAGCAGGCACCACACTGTCAGCACAGAGCCTGATGCAGGGCTCAAACCCATGAACTAACTTTGAGATCATGACCTGAGCTGAAACCAAGAGTTGGATGCCTATCTGACTAAGCCACTTAGGTGCCCCAGATTTGTATGTATTCTTATAGCATTGGTTTTTGTGTTTAAATAGTGCTATAGATCTCATTTCATTTCTTACCATTTTCACTCAACAAACTTTTCATAACCCATTTTATGTATTTATCTTTAATTTAATTCTACTTGTTGCGTAGAATACCACCTGTCTTCTCCTAGAGATGGATTTCTAGACTGCCTTGACTCACCACCGCCATAGATAATACAGTGGTGAACAGTATGTGCCCTGTTACGGCTCTGCAAGAATTTCTCTGGGAGATCCCTGAGGTTGCTGGGTCATGGGACATGAGTGCTGCCAGGCTGCTTTCCAGAATGGCTCACCAATTTACATTCACAGTGTATACAACCTCTCATGACTTTACATTATCCTCACCAATTGGCATTACCCTCCCTTCCAACTTTTTTCCATTCTGATAAGTGCAGAATAAACTTTCATCTGTTTTAATTCATATATCTCTGATTAATAACATATGTGTGCAACTCTTAGGTAATGCCTTAGCCATTCAACTTCCCCTTTTGTGAATTGTCCGTGTTTCCAGACAAAACAGTAGAGCCTTCCATTTCCTCATAATCCACATGGAAATCCTGTAGGAAGTGTGAAAAAAAAATATATTCTGGCTCTTTCTGGTGTCCAACAAAGTTCTCTCTAGGTAATGTCACTGGTTATCTACAACCTGATAGACTCATTCATTCATTCACTCCAGAAAAATGTGTCAGGCACTTTATCATATGTTAGGGATACAGAGGAAAATAGAAGTTATGTGGCTCCTGGCCTCTTGGCACCCATGAAATGATAGAAGAGATAGATTTGTGTTTGTTGTTTTACTTTCTGGAGAAGTAAACATCAAGGTATGAGCTACTTATATCTTGATACTTGGTAAGATTTCTCTTCCATCTTTCTTTTTTGCAATTGAATTAGAAGTGTCCCTGGTAAGTACGAACTGGTACAGGTCAATGGATGCTGCTGACAACTAACAAAAGAAAAAACCATATTGCTTCCAACACTTATTAACTCAAAAACTCAATGAGGCATCTTTTCTTAAAAAGAAAATCTTAAGTACCAAGATGTTTTACCAGCATATACCCTCCCTAGAAAAAAAGAGCTGTAATCTAATCCCCCCCAGCACCCCCCCCCCCCCCCAGATTTGTAGCTCAAGCAATGAAGTTCAGAGGGATGTAAAAAAATCCTCAGTGTAGAGCCTTCTGGAGCTCTTCCCAATACACCACCCTGGTTCTATTTTTTTTTTTTTAATGTTGTTTTCATTTGAAACTAGATTCATGCAGCTTGCTCATGCAAAATGAGAATGAAAAAAAAAGTTAGGGTCTGGAAAGGAAGAGAAGGATTAAATTAAGAGTTCTGCTAGGATGTAGCCATCATGATCTAATGCACCACGGGCAGTGCAGCTTCAGGGAATACTGACTTTCAAGGGCTGGCACTCCGGAGGACAGCTGGCCCTCAGCTGGTCATGTTGCTGGCCTCATGTTGCCTCATGAAGTGTCTCCCATAAACTCAACTGATGCTATTTAGGATTTTTTTTTTTTTTAAACATGCGGCACAGGAAATTTTTCCTCAGTGCGTGTAAGAGCTGTTTGATTCCCTAAAGAAAAAGATTTGGCAAGTCAGTTGAGAGGAAAGTAGAAGCACCGAACACGTGAGCACATTTTAACAATGTCCAAGTGTAACTTTTACTGCCAACAGTAGACATGCACTGGAACTTGAAACGCAGCCCAAATGCTAAAAGCAGTTGTTTTTATCTGTGAGGAGAATGTTGTGGTTTCATTCTAAGATGAGTCACTTTGTTCTGATTTATCCAGTTAGTAAATGTATCTGATTTGTTTTCATTAGGGAGTTGAAAGTTTGTTTTTGTTTGTTTTGTTTTTATTTTTGTAACAGTAAAGAAAACTATTAGGTCTGGTAAGAAAATGAGGAAACCAAATTTGAGTGAAATGCTCAATGAAGATAAAGCCAAGATATCACCTGCCATGGACAATGAAGAGGGCTTGGAGTCCTGGCATTAAGAGGGAGACTTTGGAATTCAGAAGCCTAGTACTTTGCTGTCAGTATTTGACAGCATCTTTACAAGGCTATCTTGGGTTGCCAAATCAGAAAACTAAGCCTTTTGTGCGGTGTGGTCTTAATTTTGTCCATTCTATTAAATGATTTCATGGTGGGATACAGGTGACATTTATGCATTTGCTAAACAAACAAACAAAAAAACAACTTTGTTTCTCTAGGCCTACTCTGCAGAACTAGATCACTTGGTCTAATCAGTTAGCTAACCAATTTGATGAGAAATATTTACTGAGTGCCTACTACCTGCAGGCATTTTATGGGTCAGTTGATGCTATGACTTTGCTGGCAGGCAGACACTGTGACCAAAGAATTCAACCACAGTTATATTAAAGTTGTCAATTGTTTTCCTATGCCTTTTGTTTCAAACAAATTACAACTACAATGACACTTTTTCCCATAAACTTATTTTTCTTCTTATTCTTTATCCTAGAGACATAGTGCATGATATAGAATTTTAAATGTATATATTTGCAAGACCAAAACCACTTGTTTGAACAATTTTATCCAACAAATAATTTCATCATATAATAAATAGTCTGTATTATATTGATATATAATGCAGGTTTTATCTGGTAATAAATATTCTCACTGAAGTATAAGCAGTGCTGAGCCATCCATGAACTGGGTCGACATGTTTTGAAGACATGAAGTGATCAGGTGCCATTCTGAGTTCTCATTTAAATCTGCTGTGTTGGAGGGATAGTGGATCTAAGCCAACCTTAAGACTGTAAACAATTGACTCAAATAAAAAAAAAAGGAGGGGGGGGAACACAACTGCTTGGAAACATTTCTTTCCATGGTTGTGTTTCAAGTCGCCTAAGATTACCAATGCATGGTGAACAGTGTTTTGTCTTAAACTTAGTGGAGGGGATTGTCATTGTAGTGGCTTTTTGTCCGTGAAGAATTTATCAGGCTCACTCTCTGGCTTCCATCACTCTGTAGGACAGAAAAGCCTATTTCAATATCTCTGGGCATACCTAATATTTAGAAAGGTAAGCCTGTGTAGCAAATGTGAAAGAGCTCCTCTACATACCCTGATGGCTTTACTCAACCATGTTTCCTCTTTTATCATTTGTTGGAAAAACCCTTTACTATCTCTTCTTAGTTCCTTGTCCTTTGTTAGCTACAAAGAGCAGATTTTCTTTTGTAAATCCTTAGTAATTAAATGAGCACTTCAGTGGCTGTAGCCTTCAATGGCCTGTTTCCTAGGTTTTTGCCTTTGACAGTCATATTTTGCAAAGGCCCCTGAGATGACTCGGCATCTTCCCCTACTTAACACTAAACCAATTGAAGCCCGTGCTCACTGCGCGAAGGAGGAAAAGATTCATTAAGGGCACTTCATTAAGGAGCTGAAATGGGACGCTCTAAATGCGCCCGAACCAACTGCAGCCCAGAGGCGCTGTCTATTAGGAGAGCCACAAAGACAGTTTCGGAAACTGAACTCCAGCTCCAGTGCATCGGATTAGGGAGAGTGATGGGATTAGTGTTTAATGACTTGGGGCAGGAGACAAAGGGAATTTCGACAAAGAGGCTTAGATATGGAAGAATTAACACTCTATTCCAACCAGGCCTCTGATGACTTCCAGCATTCTTTTCAGACTCAAAAGCCAAGGGAAGAAGAAAAAAAAAAAAAAAAAAAAAAAAAAAAGATGAGCAAAGCTTTAATACTTTCCTAACTTTTTTTTTTATTACAACAACAATACAGAGGAAATAAAAGAACCCTCTTCAGTCCCTTGCACTTGAAACCTCTTTTAAAAATAAGCATCTACAATTGTATAATTAGCGGCAAGGTGAGCTTGCCCAGGGCTCCCAGCATGTGCTCCAGAATGCCTCTCTGCATTCTGCATTCTAGAGCAAGTCTCACGCCAATGCGGACTCCGAAGCAAAACCCATGGTAGCAGAGGACCAGCTAAGTGGCTTTAAAAGTGTTTCCCTCTCCCTGGCTGTTTATGTTACAGGTGCAACCAAAGGGCCAGAGAGAAACTGCTTCATTGTAAAACCTCCTCCTGGCCCCATCTGGCTCAGACTCCAATGATTCCAGTGTCTATGGCCTGAGAAGTGCTTCATGAAACGAGGTGATTATCCTGCGTACGTGAGGGGATAACTTTGGAAATGTGCTTGAAGGTTGAAAGTGCTCTTGAAAAAGAATCAAGTCAACTTGGAGCAGGGCAGGCAATGTTGGAGCTTATCTATAGCATTTCTCCTTGCTTGGACAAGAACACAGTATCATTATCTAAACACGAAGCCAAATTTAAGTGGCTGACCCTGGAGTGGAGTATTATTCCTCAGGCTGTTAAGTAAATAGACTCAGAGCACCAAATGCCTTCGAGCAGTAAGTGTGTGATTATGCCCTGCTGCTGCAAATGGCAAAATGCAGGTGCAAATGTTACTGTAGGCAAAAGTACAATCCAAATAGTGCCGTAAATGAGCTCGCACTGTAAACCAATTCAACGTGTCCTTATTTTTAACCGAACTAAATCACTTGCAGAAAAGCTGGGTATTCATTTCATGTATTAGCCTGTATGAAATGGTCTTGGAGCAGTTCTAGACACCAAGGTATTATTTAACCCGTGTGGTTTAGTGGGACAATGGCAGCCCCCTGCCGTAATCCATTCAGGGGCAATACCGGCAGTCAGTGTGAAATTAAATACATTACAGGGAAAGAGCTTAATGCGTTTTATAGGCAGTTGTTCATCCACATCAAACTTTAGTTTTTAAAATCCGAACATTTGATCCCACGACAGGAACCGTGCTTCAAGTCGGAGATTGCCACGCTGTGCTGCTGGAAGGTAGAAAAGAGGCAGAGCCCAGACTTCAGTTAAGGTCCAACTGGCTGAAAGGAACCATTTCCAATCATCTCAGCTCTGTTGGGCCACTCAGATGCCAAAGGCCCAGGTAGCATCTGATCAAGTTGCTACAGGGCTCAGACCTGCGTTTATTGCCCCTTACTTTTCCGCTAACATTTTTGCTTGAAGGATCGATGTTTTTCCAGTGTAGTGCAAGTCCCTTTTCTCATAGCTAAATCGTAGTAGGGTATAATGGGCTTCCCTCACCTCACTCCCAGTCTCTCTTGACCCCAACATGGTCTAGAAGTCTGTTCTTTGTTAAATTGAAAATGTGTAGAAATTTTTATAGAGATCTTCAGCTATATAAATAGCTTTGAAAATTGTTGTAACTTTAAAAACAGGTCAAAAAGGAAATTGAACAGCTAGTGAGTTTCATACCATCCAGTCAGCTTTTTGAAGGGCTGCATTGGTCTTCCTAGTAAATGGTTGCTTTTATTGTTGGGGTTTCTGCCATTTTTTTTTTTTTTTGAGGCAGCTTTTAATAGAAAAGGGAGCTTTGGTGGAATTTTCTGATAGAATGTCAAATATATCACTAATGGCTCCTGCTACCACATTCAAACGTCAAGAGCAGTTTTTGTCATGGGAGTGTGACATGCATTCCATGACACTCCTTGCTGAGCATCCAATTCTCCATGAATATTGATGACTTCCTCAGATGGGTGGTGACCCCAATGTGGTTCCCAGGCAAGTTCCTGAACTCTGTTGGCTCACAGGTGGATCCTGTGTCCTCATAGATGGTGGCTTTGTGTTTTGGGAACTTTCAGACCAAACTCTGCTTCTTTGGGTACAAAATTTATCAAAAGGTTATTCTCTGGTATCTTTTTTCAAAAGTGGACCAGGTTTGTTTATAGCTCTTTAAAATATGGTGAAACTTAGAGGTGCTTTTTCCTTAGTACTGTGTTGAAAGTGTAAGAACTTAAAAACAGTGATTCTTAACTTTGGATGGGGGGAAGGAGGAGCAATACAATTATGCTAGGGGTCCAGTAATCCACTTGTTGTAAGCATTCTCTAGAACCTGAATAAATAACATGTGTCACACATAGACGGTCATTTTTAAAATATTGTCTATAGATGTTATTATGATTAACACATTCAAAGTTATTTGAAAAGGTTTACTGAGATTATAGTCATTTTTATCATTATGTGTTTTCTCAAGCCATACCAAAAGTTCAACTCATATCACATAGGGGTCTGACACTTTTTTGTAGGGGTGGGAGGGTATGATATGGACCTCTATCAATGTCAGTAATAAAAACCCAACTCAAACTAGCTAAAGCCAAAAGTAATTTTTCTCTGGGCTCAGGGAGCTCAGAGATATGTTGAGCTCTGTTTGCCTTTTCTTGGCTTCAAGCAGGCTTGTCCATGGGGTAATGAGAGGGTCATGGTCCTTGCTACATGATTACATAGTCCTAAACTCTGTTGAAGTCAAGAGAGACTTTATGTCAGCTTCCATATCAAACTCTAAAACAGAATTCAGATTACCCAGCTCTACTTAATGGGCCTATCTGTGGACTAACCACAAGGGTTAAGGTGAAGAAGGCAATCTGATTGGTCAGCCTGAATCACATAATCACTTCTGTAAGGGGAGGAGAGGTGGAGTCCCTTGATTTATAGCCCTAACAGAGTCACATAGAGAGAAGGAGGGGGCAATTTCCAAACAAAAAAGGAGGTGATGAACAGGCAAGCAACACTGGCTGACTGCAGGAGGGTTTCTCATATTTACACTTATATTTATAAGGCTTCAGAACCGCTATTCTAGTGTTATTGTTATTATTTTTGACATTTTAACTAGGATCCTCCAACAAGTATTACAAGTCAGCTAAGCACAAAGGAGGCCATTGGGAATACCCTGAGGGGTACTGTTTTGCAGCCAATCCCAGTTGTGGTTTGTGTACCTGCATGTGCTTCAGAGGAGAAGAAGAATGAGCTGTTTGAAGGGCTGCTGCCAGAAGACAAAAAAATCATAATTTCCTTAAGATTCAAATCTCAATTCTTTCCTGTAAGTTTAAGGCAAAACAAAATAAACTCTCACTCTCTCTCTTTCACACACACACACACACACACACACACTCCACCACCAACATCACCATTACTGCCCCCAAATGGATACAAGTTATAAGGGTTAATTCCAAAAACACTAAAGGTATTTATTTTTTAATTAGTGTGTACTTTTGGCACAGGCACCCTAGATAGGAAAGGTCATCCCTAGATCCAGAGCTCTGAATACCATGACTCTCCTTATTGCTAATCTCTAGGTCAGTCCTGTCTCTGCTTTTCTTCCTGGATAATTCGTTCCTTCCCAGGAATTAATACTTCTGTAATTAGTGCTTATTTCTATTCTTCATGACCTTCTCCATCAGTCTCTCCACCTTTACCTCTTCTGGCCTTACTCCTCATTTTCTTAAATTTCCCTATTTTTTCCCATTCTTTGAAATCAAATCATTTTAAGTCCCTACTTTACCTTTCTCAGCTATAGGCATATGGAAACTGGTATAATGGGAAGAGTATATTACTTGACTCTTACAATCATAATGATGATGATAATGATGACGATGATGATGATGATGAAAATGAATACTAAGTGAGCTCATTATTTCATAAGCACTCTCTCAATATTATATTATATAATCTTTACACTGACCCTGTTAAGTTAGTAGTTGTATGTTAATTTTATTTATAAGGGTTACTCAGTTTTTGAACCCATTTATGATGTTTGAGAAGTTCCTTATAATATGAATTGTGATGGAATTTCCCAGTATAGAAGCCAAAAAATGTTCAGATACTTGTTGCCATAGACTCTCTTGCACCTACGGTGTGGACACATGACCTACACTCAGCCAAACACAGAGGTACCTGCCTTAGACTTTAAGTTGATAGCTAGACATACAAAAAAGCAGGAAAGTAGATAATTTATTTTTCAGGTAATTGTGGCTTCAACATTCCATTTCCAGGGTCTTCAGGAGCTGTGTAGTAGGCTGTAGCATCCAGTGTCCAAGGCTAGTAGCAATAGTGGATAAATCCCATTATTCAATGTCAGCAGCTCCATTGACAAAGTCCCTGTCCAACTAACTTTGTAGTATACTTTGGGCTATGCTTCTGGCTATTGCCTAGAATCCTTTCTTCTGCCTTTTCTGAGCCTGGCTCTCCAGTTTCCTAATATGTTCAGAAACATAAAATATAATATAGATGCTGTTCCGGAGTTGGGCAATGTAGAAGCCTTATCCTTGAGTTCCCTCAGATCCTTGCAATAAATTCCCTTTTACCTAAATCAGCAGCTATGTTAGTTTATATTACTTGAAACAAAGAATCCTGACAATACCAGGATGTTATTTTTAATTTCATTTTATGGATTGGAAGCCAAAGCTTAGAGAAACAAATACATTGTATAAAGTCAAACAAATACTATCAGACTCAGGCTGACTTGAGAGCTTACATTCATCTACCACCCCTCAAACAAGTGGGAAAGAAAAGACTGTATCAGTAAATGAGATTTGTCTGAATATAACTTAGAAAGAGGTAGGCACCCTTGATTAAAGTCTCAATTCTGGCAATGTCTTTTCCAAAGTCACAGCTTATTTGGATAACCTTTCTTTATCTAGAAAGTAAAAAAGTTTGGTCTAGATCAATGGCTTCTAATTATTGGGGCTGGGGGTCATAGGACCATGAAAAAAAACATGCAAGCTATGTCTCTCCTTCTTGGCAAAGCACACATACAAATGTGTTACATCCAATTTCACCCCAAGCCCATCATCCTTTGATCTCAGTGAATCCCAGGCTGAGAACCCAGAACTAAATGACCTCTCACTTTGGTCTTTCCAAGTAAAATGCTGTATGATTCCATTGTCTGGGTGAATTTGTTATAATGATTGAGCTCAACTTCTCTCTCTCTCTTACATACACACACACACACACACACACACACACCATGATCTCAGGACAGGGGTTTGAATTAATCATATTTCTCAGTTTATAGTGTACTATCATCATTAAGACAAGACATTTGAGAGTCCTGAAGTCATGCAGTATTAGGTGGCAACTACCTAAAGGATCTAGGATTATATGGCCTTGAGAAAACACTCAGACACAATGATTTGTATCCGTTACTTCAAGTAACTGATAGTTGCTGCAAATAACTGAAAATCTAACCAAAAGTGGCTTAAGCAATAGGACATTTACAATCTCATGTAACAAGAAGTTTGAAGATGAGAGATACAGAGCTGGCAAATGCACTTAAGGACATGGGTTCCTTTCTTCTCTCTGTTCTGCCATGTCATAGGATGTGGCTTGGCCCTAGCTCCTCAACATGGGGTGGCACTTCTGTAATTTTTTTTAACATTTATTCATTTTTGAGAGACAGAGTGTGAGTAGGGGAGGGGCAGAGAGAGAGGGAGACATAGATCTGAAGCAGGATCCAGGCTCCAAGCTGCCAGCACAGAGCCTGATGTAGGACTTGAACTCACGAACCATGAGATCATGACCTGAGCTGAAGTCGGACACTTAACCGACTGAGCTACCCAGGTGCCCCGGCACTTCTGTAATTTCTTTTTTCATGTTTCTATTTATTTTTTGAGAGACATAGAGAGACAGCACAAATTGGGGAGGGGCAGACAGAGAAGGAGACACAGAATCCGAAGCAGACTCCAGGCTCTGAGTTGTCAGCACAGAGCCCGGCGGAGGGCTCGAATTCACAAACTGTGAGATCAAGACCTGAGCCGAAGTCGGACGCTTAATGGACTGAGCCACCCAGGCACCTCCACTTCTGTAATTTTTTAAGAAAGCATGTTCACTTCGGCCGTTAACCATTATACAGTAACTAGTGTCAAACTTGCCCTCTCACTGAAAACAACTATAAAACTTGACAAATAAATAAGGCAATTCCTTTCAAGTACTGGATAACAGGCAGGGGACTATGATCCTCGAGAGAAGGGAAATACACAAAACTAGCCATGCTTTTTTTTGCCTGGTAGCACTTTCTTGTTGTAGTACAAGGAAATGGAATCAAACAGAACAATAGCTCTGCTGAGCTGAGGAAGCAGAGATCAGAGTTCTAGGCTCCTGAAGTAGCTGCAATTTCCTGGGTAGGGTACTGGAGAAGAGGAGAGCTGTGCACAGGGCATGTACATTTATGAAAATTCCTTGGCTGAGGGCTGGGCTATGCAGATAAAGGTTGAAATTCCAAGAGACATGACACAGATAAACTGCTGTGGGGATAATAATGAATAGTAATAACAGAGGCCAAGCACTTTGGGAAGATGTTGGAATTCTTGCCATTGAAGAAAGAAAGATTTTGGGTATTCAGGTGAGACTCCATAAAGGCCTTATTTTATAAAGGAATGAAAACTATGCCCTAGAGTGCCTGCACTAGAAATAAGTAAACAAACAAACAAATAAACAAAAACTAACAAAAATAGCCCACTCTATTAAAAAATAAAACTAAACATAAAAGGATCAATAAACTCTACCAATAATTTGATAAGACAAACCCAACATGAGGGGGGCCTGGGTGGCTCAGTCGGTTGAGTGTCCAACTTCAGCTCAGGTCATGATCTTGCAGTCTATGAGTTTGAGCCCCACATCAGGCTCTGTGCTGACAGCTCAGAGCCTGGAGCCTGCTTTGGATTCTGTGTCTCCCTCTCCCTCTGCCCCTCCGCCACTTGCACTCTGTCTCTCTCTCAAAAATAAATAAACATTAAAAAACAAAAGACAAACCCAATACGCTTAAAAAGAAGATGATATAATTTCAGATATAACATATCTTCCAAATTATCTAATACATAATTAAACATTCTTAAACATGTAAAGAAGGATAATATGACCCACAATCAAAGGGAAAAAGAGCAATAGAAAGAGACCATGAGATGATTCCTATGTTGGTATGCTCAGGCAAGGATTTCAAAGAGGATATTATGAATATATTCAAGGACTTAAAGGGAAAGATGCTCATAATGAATAAACTGATGAGGAAATTTCCACAGATTTCACATGAATTTAAATTATCCTTTTAAAACACTGATTTTGGGGTGCCTGGATGGCTCAGTCAGTTAAGTGTCTGACTTCAGCTCAGGTCATGATCTCACAGTTTGTGAGTTTGAGCCCCAAGTTGGGCTCTGTGCTAACAGCACAGGGCCTGGAGCCTGCTTTGGATTCTGGATCTCCCTCTCTTTCTGCCCCTCCACTTATACTCTCTCTCTCTCCCTCTCTCTCTCTCTCAAAAATAAATTAACATTAAAAAATTTTTTTTAAAGGAGTAAAAAATAAAACACTGATTTTAATAAAAAATGGTCTGATGCTACTTTTGATAATGCTGAGATCTTCATTTCTGAAAGTGCTCACATAAATATTCCCAGGTGAGGATACTGTAAAGTAGCATTCAAGCCACAGGTGGGATGACATAAAAGATGGGAGAGGAGAGGATGGATTTGATAATTTATAATCACTTCCAACTATCAGAGTCTGTTTCTCTCATCATCACCACTGGGAAAGGGAAGTCATTAAACACATGGGATCTCTAGTCCTGCTGTATCTTCTTCTGGTTGAGTCCCTACTGTGGTAACACTGGAAGAGCAGGAACTTCAGGGTGGGATGAATCAGGCTGTCATGGAACAATATAGAGCTAGATTTACCTCTAACCACATTGCTAGATGTTCCAGTCACAAACACCTGGAGTTTACCTTCTCCTGTACTCCTAGATTATTCCAGCCACATTCCTAGAAAGCCCATGAAACTTGTGTGACCAGACCTAGGATAGACATAGAGCTTCAAGCTCTATGTACCAGTACAATGAGTGATTCATAGAAGATGCTTGATAAACAGTTGTTAAATGAATGAATGCATTCTAGCCACCTAACGTGTTTAACTTGGCTTGAACTTGCAATAAGGCATATTACATATTCCAGTGGTCTCCAAAATTCACTAACACTCTCTCACCCAATCCCCTCAAACAGTAGGGCACTTCATGCAGAACCTCCCTCAGAATTTCAGTGCTGATTTTGAGATCCCTTTTAAAAGGTCATGAAGAGATACATTAATGTATAAGCAAAACTAAGGATGACTGTTAATGAGAATTTTAACCTAATAAAAGTGATTATTTTCCCCCCATGATTTTTGCTATCTCAAGGGCATGGAGGATGATGATCCAAGTAGTAAATAAATGGCAAGAAGACTCCCCCTGCTTCCTCAAACTACTTCTGCTCAAAATATTATCAAGAGGGCCTAGCATTCCTCTCCATTCTCCGACTGTTAATGATGCTAAAAGATTAAGATAAAAAAATACTCCCCTTCTATGTTCAGTGCAGACAGAAAGCAATCCAGTGACTGCTGTAGGAGAGAGATGGAGACCCTTCCCCTGTTCCCATCTCTCCTCTGTCTCGTCCCTCTTCACCCCCTCTCACGGTTTTTCACTCTTCTCTTTTGATCCCTCCCTCCCACCCCGCCCAAACCTTACCCAGGGTTTACAGTAGTTATCAGAGCTGGGCATGCCCATTAGTTAGTTGCAGGCAAATCTTGTTTGCAAGCAGGAAACTGTAGGAATTCTCGCCTAGTGGGGTTTTCACTCTTTGTGTGAGCTTAATCTTGGGGATTAACAAATGCATCAACCGGAGACCTCTTACCATGACAGAATGGGCAAGTTCAAGCAGGAATAGTCCCTGAAATGTCTGGTTCTGTGGGAGCTAAGAACACAACACCTGCCAGGTACTGGACAGGGTGTGTCCCTAGAGGAGGCCTGGGTCAGAGAGGAAATAGCTTTTCTGTCATGGTGTCTCTGTTGCTGCTGACTTCACTTGTCCCCTCCTTCTGTATCACTGCTGTCACTGTCTTGCAGCCCTCATGCTAGCATGACCACCTCCCTATCTGGTCCCTGTGCTTCTCTTATCATCTGCCACTTACAAACTTCATGGTTTCTCTTGCTTCTCCCCTGTTGCCTACATACCTACCCAGAATCCATTTTATTCCTGCTATGTCCTGTGTTCCATGGTGTCTTCAAGTGGGTTCCTTAGAAGCAGAACTTGAGACAGGAATTATTAGACAAGTGATTTTAGTGGGAAAGTACTCTTATGGGAAGGGATGTGAGAGAAATAGGAGAGACCAGAGGAAGAGAGCAAAGCAAGGATACAGTCTCAAGTAGACAGTAGCTTCAGTCTGCAGGCAGGTCTGGAGGAGAAATTGCCCCCACATAATAGGTTCTCTCTTGAGGCAAAGGACCTCATATTTTGTACTCTGTACTAGTCATGCATTGATTGTTAGCATGAAGGGGGAAGATAACCTTCTAGGTGAGAGAGCTCCCATTCATCCACAATTCTCCATAGAAGAGGGCAACTGTGGGATGGACACAGCTCATAGTGAAAGGCATCTAGGTGGGGTACTGCAGCATCCACTCTATATGGAAGAGGTGGCTTCAGTGGCTTTAGATCAGACTCAGCTCATACCAGAGCATGAAACAACCAGAGCACAGGATGACAGGGGAGACAGAAAAGGACTGGCAGCCCTGCCCAAAGGATGATGCCAAATTGGTCATCCATTTCTAGTAAGTGTATATATTTTTTCCACTGTTTTGTGTAATTTGATCCCCCCCCCCCCCACCCAATTCCACCTTCTGTTACTCTGTACACAAGTAACAAAAATCCCAGTTCTCCCTCCTGTATAACTTGGAAAACGTTCTTTCCCAAACATTTCTTGGCTTTTCCAAAGAGTGCTGCATTCTCCCAGCAGTTGCATACCATCCCTGCAGCAGAGCCACTGCTCTAAGCTTGTTCCCCACATACATCTCCTCCACTAGTAATTATTTCTTCTTGTTGCTTCAAAAATATGACTTTCTCCCACCCTTCATCCCTCAAGTACCAAGGATAGCAAGTTGAAGATGACTGAAAGGAATTATAAAACAAGAAAGGAAAACCTAACCTAGATATCAGACTCCTAAATAACCTGGATCTCAACCCCCTAATTCCATCAGCCATGGCCTTCACTGCTGGCCCCTCTCCAGTTAGTTCTCCTGTTCTCTTTGCCCTCAGTTGTATGCCCCAGAAAACAGCCTTCTCTTTCAGGTCTCACTTTCCCAGGACTCCTTGAATGCCAGTCTCAAGTTTACTCCAAAGGAAAGAGCATGGTTTGGTAATTCTTCTGGGTAATCATATTTTGAAATCACATTTTACTTTTTACTCATTTGTTTCTTTTTTGGGCTTACTTTATTTTATCTTGTGAAATGTACGTAATCCACTTCTCCAACAGAGAAGTATATGACTAGATAATTAGGAAATTATTCTCTCCATATCTTCTATGGAAGTTATTTCCCTGATCATCTACTTCCATGAAGGTAAGATTTAGGGAAAATGTGGCCATCCAGCTAACCCCTACATTTTCTAGTCTCCCTTGCAGCTAAGTGTGATGTCCTAGCTAATTACATATTCATAGAAGTGATGTGTATCATTTCTTAATCACGTTGAAAGGAATGAGCACAGATTCTCTTCTCTCCCCACAATGTCTTCTACTGGCTGTAAGCCATGGCTTGTGTAGACAAATCAAACTGTGGTGCTTACAAGTGGTGCTTAAATGTGCACTATCTTACCAGCTGTCCCACCCCATCACCTGAGTCCGGTATAGAGCTCCACTACTTCTGTGAGTGCTTAGAGCTAAATACAGTAGTTACTCCATGTCCTTATGAAAGAGACGATGATGACACTACTGTCCGTGTGAACAAAATGGACCCCTGGGGATGGCAGAGCTTCAAGAGAGAGGGTGCCCGAGTTTTCAACACTGTGATAATGACAAATCAACCATGAAAATGAAACAAACTTCTCTCTCATTTAAGCCACTGGCTCTAGTTCAGCACTCAAACATATATCCTAACTAACTCAGCCCAGTTGGGCTGGGCTTTGTTCAGAGACTGGACCAACTGAATGGAAATCATCATAGCTGAGACAAAGAGGGAGTGGCTGGGGAAAATATAAATCATTCCAAAATAACAAATAGAGAGACTGGAAGAGTAATTGTGTTTGTTTTTTTAAATTTTTTTTAATGTTTACTTATTTTTGAGACAGAGGGAGACAGAGCACAGTGGGGGAGGGGCAGAGAGAGGGAGACACAGAATCTGAAACAGGCTCCAGGCTCTGAGCTGTCAGCACAGAGCCCAATGTGGGGCTCGAACCCACGAACTGTGAGATCATGACCTGAGCTGAAGTCGGACACTCAACCGACTGAGCCACCCAGGTTCCCCGAAGAGTAATTGTTTTTAATGTCAAAGCTGTCCCCTAGTCAAACGTGATGTGGAAAAAATACAAGGGAAATATACAATTGAACCAATAACATCATAACCCGTTTCCAAGAATCCATCTAAGTTATACCCCATTTTTTACACTTGCAAGAGAAAACAAAACTCGTGTTGCAAGTATATTAGCAGTATCAGCAGTTTGATTGATTTGATTTGATTTGGGGCAATGGAAACAATATAAACCCCTTTTGTCTTATTTTGCACTTTTGCAAATAATATTAAATCAATTTCTCAAGTAAAATCACTCCTTGTTGGCTCTCTAATATTCAGGTCACTATAATGTCACTTGACACATTTTGGCAATATTTTCGGGCTAGCCTGACACATGATACACACTCCAAAATGCCTAAAATGCCTGGTATTAACTGAGAGAACTAAGATATCTACAGTCTATGTTTTCCCTTTACAGAAGAATTTTACAGTTTATTAAGAGGGTATATGCTCAGGGTTCAGTCCAAGGAAGCTTATCCTATACTACTACCAATGGGATGACTTAGCTGAGATGGACTTGTTTAGCTGGTTTCTTAAGTCCTGGAAACCTCTCCCCATTTGCTACCTCCACGCCCATGCCTGTGTCTGCATTTTTGAGCCCTGTTTTTATCCGTAGTTCCTCTTTTGGAATGCCTTCTTACTCCTTTTTCTTAGTCTTACCTTCTGTCCATTCTTTAAATTTTCACACCATCCATGAAGCTGCCTTCTATTGTTTATTAAAGCTTTCTGTTCCCCGCTGGGGTTTCTGAAGCCCATCTCTTCTCTGTGCTTAGAGTTTGTACCACAAGATTCAGCGCTTAGGCACATTATAGCTTGTATTGATCAAGGGTGTTTTAAGCATATAGTTTTTTTCCCCACCTAGCTGCTGCTGCTGCTGCTGCTGCTTTTTCTTCTTCTTCTTTTTTTTCATAAATGTTTATTTATTTATGAGAGAGAGAGAGAGAAAGAGAAAGAGAGACAGAGACAGACAGAGAGAGACAGAGAGGGGGAGAAAGAGAATCCTAAGCAGGCTCCTTGCTGTCAGTGCAGAGCCCAGCTCGGGTCTCACTCTCACGAACAGTGAGATCATGACCTGAGCCAAAATCAAGAGTCAGATGCTTAACCTACTAAGCCACCAGGCACCCTTCTCCCCACCTAGATTCTTAAAGGCAGAGATCACACTTCACCCAGAGCTTCTACTTCCTGTAGATCTGGATGAATAGGAGACGCTCGGTAGAGAGCTAGTAGGTATTTAGTTAAATTGATGGATTAGTTGTTAAAACTTCCAAGTATGTACCCTTAATTACTCCTTCTATAATGTCTTTAAAATTTTTCTCTTTGGGAGGGGGCATGTACATTTAAATATGTGTGTTAATTCACTTAAATATATTTATTGAGTACTTACTATGTGTCAGGCACCATGTTGACTGCTGGTGATAAAAAAAAAATTGGATATGACAAGACCTTGGTTTTCTTTGTTCTATGTAGCTAAGGAATGATTATTTAGAGAACGAACAAGACAGAGGCAGGAGCAGACTTGAGCAGAAGAGACAGGATGGAGATGCATTGTGCTCAAGGTATGAGGGAGGCATCCAGGTGGTAATTGGGAAGGCAAGTCTAGGAACACAGTGGGGGATTTGGGCTGGATGTAGATCTCTGGGAGACATTTGTCTGTAGATGACAGTTGGACCCATGGATCTTGTTAAATTTTCTAGAGGGATAGGATACAAACAAAGGCCTGAGAAGGCAACAGTATTCTATGACAAGTAAAATATGTGGAAGGAATACCACAGAGGTTCAGAAGGTGACCTGAAAATCTTAATTAATCTGTAAACAACATCTGTAGAAATGGCTTGCAGAAACGGGGGCAATTCTGGGTCTACTGCAAAGAATTTCCTGCCCCTCATTTGTCTGAATGCTTTGAACCCCAGTCTTACAATGGCTGGCCTTGCTGGCAGATATGCCAAAAGAGAGAGGACGATGTAGGCTCTGGCCCAACGCTATCAAAAGAAGCAGACAAATAGAAAGAATCCAAGGATGTTGGACTATCATGTATCTGAGGATCAGAATGAGGGTTTCACACATGTTCCTTTTCCCTTGAAGCAGTTCTAGGTGGGCAGTCTGGTCCTAGTTCGCTACAAGTTAATGCTATTACCTTGGGCAGCTACTACCTCTTTGAGTCTATAAGTCTCAAAGTCTATAAGTCTATAGGGGGTCTTAGAGTCTATAAGGAGGATGGGCAAAATAATCTTTGGTACCCTAGACAGTCTTCAGTAAAAGAAACAATCAGAAATCTTGCCTCCCAGGGGCGCCTGGGTGGCTCAGTTAAACGTCCAACTCTTGATGTCGCTCAGGTCGTGATCTCACTGTCCTAGGGTCGGGCCCACTTGGGATTCTCTTTCTCCCTCTCTCTGCCCCTCCCCCACTCTCTCTCTCTCTCTTAAAATAAATAAACTTTAAAAAAAGAAAAAGAAATCTTGCCTTCTCTATAGCTGAGAGCCAGGAAATCAGGATGCTGGAACCCATGTCCGTGCCTGCCTTGGGGTTTAGCAATATCATCTCTGCTGCCCAAATTGATGTGTGAACTCATCATCAGAAAGGGTTTTTTTTCTTTTTTCTTTTTTTTAAGAGTTCTGCTTCATGACTTTGGGTCCTCAGACCCCCAGGGGATAAGTGAGGCTGTACTCCAGGTGGTATGGGAAACTATAGGATAAATGTTGTGAATCACCTCAGGGCATCGCTTTAAGTGAAAAATTTAAGAGCAAAAGCAATTTCCAGTTAACATAAACACTACTTGCTATAAAAGTAGAATACAAATTTTGGTCCTAAAGATCGCACAAGAGATGGAAATGAAGCTCGGCATCTTCTCGTTGCACTGGACTACTTGCTTTCACAAGGACTGGAAACTCTCTCTTCGTTAGGAAGGCTTGGCAGCACTGCAAGGCACTCTTTGCCCCGGGAACTTATTATCATTCTCGGGGACCTGAGAATTTCTTCTTGAGCTAGAACAGTTCATGTTTTTTATTTTTGGTTTTGTTTTTGTTGTTTTGTTTGTTTGTTTTGCCTTAGAAAATGCAAGGGTTCAGATCTGGGGAATTTTGGCGGGCACTATGTTGACAATTTCTGTCTTCACCAGAACATTCTCCTGAGGAGGGTTTGGGGCAATTTAGCATCGAAGGATCTGGTTCCATTAGTTATATAATGTGTTCATAAAAGAAGGGCTGGCTATGGCTTTCGAAGACCTAACCTTCCCTTCAGGTCATGAATTGATTATCATCTAGAAAATGCAAAGTATCTAATCATTCGGACTCCAATAGTTAGTTTTGCCCTTGTAAACTCCTGACTGAAAGCAATTATTTCCCAAGTTTTAGAGACAAAAATGAACCATAGAAGAGCAGCTGTAGAACTTGTTGTAAGAAAATATGATAATTCCCAAGTTTGACATGTGCTTTGACAACAGTCCTTTGCTAATCAACAGCTTCAGTCCTAACACAGACATGGAAAACATGTTGGGCAGCCAGTTCTCAATTCTACATGCCAGTGGGAGGGAGTGGTAGTACAGAAAACCCTACGCAACAGATAATCCCCAAATCATTGTTGTTTGGCCTGGGGAGGTATCATATTTTTTAATTAAAAAAAAATTTTGGCAGCAGATTCACACCCTTTAATTAGATCCTACGCAAGTTATTGTCAATATTAGCTTCACTTTCTGAACAGACACTCATGGCTGGCAGGAAAGGCCACCCTGGGCAGCAGGAGAAATTCATTTGGGGATTAAGAATTAGCAGGAGACAATTCTGACATGGCTAATCCTCGTGTGGATAATTGAGTGTTGACTGGCACTTTAGGGAAATGCATTTACGGCAGAGGATGGCGTGGGATGCTGTTCTATAATCAGGTTGGTAGAGGGAACCTCTTCACTTCTTAACAGCAAGGAGTTGCTCCATGAACGCAAAGCAAAACCAGCAGCCTGAAAGCCAGCAGCCTGAAGGCCAACATTTCGAATCACGTGCTAAAGCAGCAACTGAGAACATCTCCACCCGAGGTTCTCCAAGGGCTTGAGGCTGGAGGGAGGAGTTGGTGGTCGTTTAATAGTTTTCAAAGAATATGAAATATTAATCCAACCATGGATCTTTTCTGAGGTTGCTCCCTATCTAAAGCCCTTCTGGTTTCCTGTTTGTATCTTTAGCTAAGGCTTTACAGAAAGTCTGTGTTTGTTTGGTACACTTGAAGCAGCTCTGGGACAACCCAGTGAGGAGAAAATGGATGATGGAGGAATACTGGCTTCCCTACTTTCTCCTACTTTGAACAATGGGAACAATGGTATCTATTGCAGGAGTTATAAGGATTAGAGAAAACACATGTAAAACACTTGGTACCGCTACATCGTGAGCAACAACTCTGTAATAGATAGGTCTCATTCTTATAAGTAATTAGAATTATAAGTATCTTAGTCTTGTTAATGATAAGGATATCCCAACAGTAGTATCACCTTCTACTGACATGTAGAAGAATAAAGTAAATAATCTAGCAGATGTGTTCTTTGAATACACATAGCATTACTCCACAGAATTTACTTTTCCTCAAGGAGGTTCAGTGGCAAAATTAAGATTTTGAACTATTTTGGTAAGGAGAGTTTAGATGTTTAGACACTAGATGGAAGATTACAGAAGGTCCTCTACAATTTCTTTAAGAAACAATAAATGCCACCCATCCAGGGTAGACCAAGAGTGCTTGTGACTTCTGGGTATCTCGCTGTTATCCACTGTCTATTTTTTTCTCCCCTGGCTACTGCTAAGAAGGCATCAACTGGAACTTGAGCCTGCTTATATAGGAAATACACTAAACCCAGCATGTTCAAATTGGTTTTTCATAATTCATTCATGTAGAGTTGTGAAAACTAGTTCCTGCCACATGATATATCCTCATAAATATTTGTTGAATAAGTGCAGGAAATGAAGGAAACTAATCAATAGGTATGTGACTACAGAATCTTAACACTGAAAGGAATCTTAGAAATCTTCAATTTCAAGTAAAAAATAGATAAACAATTGCTTTAGCCTGACTGGGCTGCTATGGCAAAAGATCACAGATTGAGTGGCTTATAAACAATATAAATTTATTTCTTATAGTTCTGGAGGCTGGAAGTTCAAGATCACAGTGTCAGCATGGTTGAAGGAGGGACCTCCTCTGGGTCACAGACTTCTAACTGTACTCATCGTATCCTCATCTCTGAGGTCTTTTTTTAAAAAAGCATGAATCCCATTCATAAGGGTTCTCTTATGACCTAATCACCTCCCCAAGGAGGCTCCCCACCTCCTAATACCATCGCCTTGGGCATTTAGGTTTTCAACATATAAATTTGGGGGCACACAGACATTCAGACCATAGCAACAGTTTAAATATTTTCAATAGAAGATGAATTAAAATTATACACAGCCATTTAATGGAAAACTATATAGCTATTAAAAAGGTATGCCTACATGTATTGTCAAGACAAAGGGTTCATCATACCTTGTTTTAAAAAAGTCAGAAACGGTACTATAAAATTTCATTTCCTTCTTAAAGTATAATATAAAATGTCTGACTAAGCCCACGCAATGTTTGGAATGATAAAAAAATTTTTTGAACAGTGGTTATCTCTGGGGCATAGGTTGGGAGGTGGATAAAGTAGGAGAAATGAGGGAAACTACCATTTTATTTCACGAAATATTGTGCTCTTTGAGTTTTTAAAACAAGCACATATTACTTTCATAATAATTCAAAGAAAACCAAATCCCCACATAGGTCAACTTCCTGCTTTAAAAGTTTCTAAAAATATACTCATTTTTCTGTTAGATTTATTGACGTTTGACAAATAATATTGCAAGATATTTAAAGTGTACATCATGATGACTAGATACATGTATTCATGGTGAAAGGATTTCTCCCATCTACCCACCACTGGTCTAGTAATTTTCAATGATATAATATAGCATTATAAACTGTAGTCCTCATGTTTTACATTAGATCCTCAGACCTTATTCGTCATAAAGCTGAAAGTTTGTACCTTTTTACCAAACGCTCCCTATTTCCTCCACTCCCACCTCCAGCCCCTGGAAACTACCTTTGTACTGTTTGTAAGTTTCACTTTTTTCTTTCTTCAGATTCTACACGTAAGTGACACCATGCAGCGTTTGTCCATCAACTAAGGAATGAACAAAGATGTATAAACACACACACATACACACACACACACAAACACACATAGGAATATTATTCATCCACGAGAAAAGGAAATATTGCCATATGTGACAACTTGGATGGACCTGGAGGGCATTGTGCTAAGTGAGATAAGCCAGACACAGAAAGACAAATACTGCATAGTATCAATCACACGTGGAATCGACCTTCTTCTTTTACAGATGAAGAAACTAAAATTCAGAGAAATTCCTGATCATAGAAACTTGTAACTGAAAGATAATTTTAACATCATTAGATTTACCTTCCTTATAATACAGATAAGGAAGCTGAGGCACAGAGAAATGAGGTGAGTTATAGTTTTGAAGACTGAAGTCTGGGGAGAAAAGAAGTTGCATATGTTCGTGCTGAAAAAATTGTAGGTACTCAGCACATACTGTAAATCTATTAAAACTGACTCACTCATTTTGGAT
Organism: Prionailurus viverrinus; assembly: GCF_022837055.1. NCBI lineage: Eukaryota > Metazoa > Chordata > Mammalia > Carnivora > Felidae > Prionailurus > Prionailurus viverrinus. The sequence goes on along the minus strand of NC_062563.1, from coordinate 84,336,343 downwards.
GAGGTAAGTGTTGACATTAGACAATTTGGTGGGCAGCATTTATTTTCCTATTTATTAAAACGTCAGAAAGAGTACCAATGGCACCTCCTAAAAGGCTTGCAGGTGGTGGTCTTCAAAACACAATCCTCAATCCGTGAAGAGGATTAAAAACTCTAATAATCTAGCTTAATGATAAAAATAAGGCTGACATGCGTACATTCAGGATATCAAAGCACAGATGGTTCATGAAAAATTCTACAAAGGTCAAAGACAGACATATATGTGTATGTATCTATATGTAAATATAAATTTATAAAATACATTTATGGAATAAGTTTATAGATATATGGAAAGTAAATCAAATTTAAAAGTCACAGAATATCAAACTAGAAAAAGTCAGACTTCAAAGAAATTTGCTCTTTGAACAAATTCACCAATGCTCATTCAATAATTTACTTCTTCTCAAGTTACATTTTGTATATGTCCCAGTGGAAAACAAGATCATGTCTGACATTTTCAAGGGAGCACAGAGAAATCCAAATTTCTTTATATGCTCTTGGTTAACTGGTCATATTAATGTAAGAACATAGTGACCATACTTTGAGGCAGTAAGACTGTGTCTCTGATTACACACCACAAACCAGTCTTGTAGCTAAAACATGTCACTGGGTTGGCTGAGTTGGTTCTGGTCTTACTGGTTGTGCACATGCTTTGTCTGTGTTACTAATACACAGAGAAGTGGAAAACTGAGACCATTCCCTGAATAGCTCAAGCCTCAAATTATCATTTGTCCAACGATCTGGAATATTTTTATTGTAATAGAATAATTCCCAATTTGCCCCAATTCTTCACCTCACTCTGCCCCTGCAGAACATAAAATAAACCAAGTTTACGTAAGGACCGTTATCAGAAGAAAGGGTTCTGAGAAGTTAATGTACCTACGTAAGAATTCAGCCCCAAGTGCTGAAGCAGTACCTGTATTTAAATCATTCTGGTCATGTTTGAGGAGATGAGCTGTGTCCACCATTCTCTGGCTCTCCGTGAGATCTCCCAAATGAGACGTTGGCATTTTCATGTGGCAGGAAAATAGAAGCTGAAGTCAAGAAAACCGCAACATCTGGAACAGGAGGAAAGACTTCACTGGAAAGAACTTGACAAACTCTGAAAACAAAGTTCTAGACTTTACTAATTTATTTTGGCTGCAAAGCCGAGCTCAATGCAAAGCTCAAAGAGGATTTGTCCGAGGCTCCTTTCAAAGAAGTAAAAAGCCAACCCGCACTAAAATTAATGCGTCGACTGCATAAACAGTCAAGATAGTTATCTGATACTGAGGGAATAGAGCCACACTAGGCCTTTTTGTTATTTATGGGATTATTATTGGAGGAAACAGAAGCAATTAGATATCCCCCTGCTTTCAGAGCAGGGGAAGGAAAAAAGGTGTCAAACATAGTTTTTCAATTTGGTCTCTTGATCATTTCATTCTCGCTACATCTTAAAATCCAAATATACATACGCCCCGAGTGCCCCACTCACTGGCCTCTCAGCTGCTCCTTTGACTGTTTCTCCTTTATCCTTTGAAAGTTTCACGGATTTTGAATGATGTGTGGAAAGACTTAAAAATACCTGAAAAATGCAAGTTGTATCTTTAAAAACAAAGTGCATTGCTACTGTATGTAAAATACATATGTGTACATACACATGGTAAATAGAGAGGAAAAGAACCTTAAAGAGCACTTGTACTATAGAAAATACTTGCCACTCTTTGCCCAGGTTTTCAAGTCATTTTTTGGAAGCTGCTTCCCAGTGTGAGTCCCTTCAAGAGCCCAGTGGGGATGAGGCGTATACCCATGGTGCCAGTAGATGCATATCCTGGTCAGGTGTCTGAATCTGAACCAAGTGACACTGAAGCCAGCACAGTAAGGAACTGATCCGGGTGGGAGCCGACAGGTCTGTTCTCTGGTGCCTGGAGCAACGGGGTGTGGGTGGGTCCAGTATTGGCAGGGGCCACGATACCTGTTGGGACACCCAGAGGGCAGGGGCAGTGAGGTTCTCACCCTGTGATCCTGTAGGTAGGACTTAGGCTGTGGTCCTGGCTGCTGTGAGATTCCCTTGTGTCTGCCTGTTTCTCAGGCTTGTTCCTCAGACTCCCCGTTGTTTCTGTGGGCTCCCCAGTGGACTCCCTAATTCAGTAAATTCTTTTTCTACTTAAGCAAAGAAGGTTTTTGTTGCTTGCCGCTTAGTTTTTTGTTTTTTTTTTAATGTTTTTTTTTTTTTAATGTTTATTTTACTTTTGAGAGACACAGAAACAGAGACAGAGGACAAGCAGGGGAGGGGCAGAGAGAGGGAGACATAGGATCCAAAGCAGGTTCCAGGCTCTGAGCTGTCAGCACAGAGCCTGACACGGGGCTGAAACTCACGAACAGGGGAATCATGACCTGAGCCAAAGTCGGATGCTTAATTGACTGAGCCATCCAGTCGCCCCTTGCCTACAACTTAGAATCCAGACAAGTACTCTCATAATTCCTTTACTCAGAAGTGACCTCCATTAATATTTTAACTGATGGCACTCTGGCCTTTCTTCTGTATCTATAATGTTTCATTTTGCCATGGTGAGTGCAGAGCTGTCGACACCTGGCTCAGAGAGCAGCAAGAGAGGCTTACCTTCTGCCTTCAGTGTGCATACAGGGGGGGTGTGTCCCACTTTTTTCAGAGGTACTCAGGCATACTTATAATTTTCCTTAGCTTCTAGCAAAGGTGACTGATGGTATGAAAATCTGCAGAAAAGGCAGTAGGGCACCTGAGGCATGTGATATTTGTCTCTAGTAATCATGGGAATAGTTATGATTTCATTTCTGAGTGCCTACTATTCATCAGGTTCTTTACACTAACTCCTCACAATGTTCCATGAGGTAGACATTGTCGTTACTCCCATTTCACAGATGAGTAAACCGAGGCTTAGAAATATTAAATAACTTATCTTAAGTTCACTAAGAAGGAAGGGACAGCTCCACAATTTATACCCATGTTGGCTGACCTCAGAGACGTCTTTACTAACTGAATCACAAGTCTGACCCCAGGTACAGCTGCTCGGGTCATTTGTATGCTGGCTTGTCTCCACTGCCCACGATTGGCTAGTTAGTATGGGAGTGTTTGCTATAATCCTGTTCTGTGTGGGGCACTGTTTTAATTCTAATAATGAAGGCATACTCCTTTAATTCAAGGCTCAATCATAAAAGTAATATGCCTTTAGAGAGTGTATTATGGTTTACACAGCATTTTAATATGGATCATCTCACTTAATGTCGTGAAATGACTAGAGAATAATTACAAAGAATAATGCCAAAATGTGCAAAGTAACCTGGGGCTTAGAGAAAAAGTGAAGATAGGAGGTAAGGTTAATGAGGGTGAGCTTCTGAGGGAAAACGGGTTTTTAGAAATTTCTTGAAGGTAATTCTGGTGCTTGATGGTGAAAGAGAGGTAGAGGGAATTCACTGTTGGCAGGTCTGTAACTGAGTTTTAAAATCTGAGGTGACTGCTGGACTTGGCATTCCCTGGTTCTGTTAAATGGCCTTGTATGCAAGGACTGGTTCAACAGGAGGGCTGAGTGGATGCGCTTCATAAAAATCCATCAGAGCCATGATGTACCATCATCCTTTGAATCTATAAAATGGCCCTTCCATGAGGTCTTATCACTGGTTGATGCTGAGCCCATAATGGACACAACAGTGTTGTCTTTGTCCTCAAGGTGTCTTCTGTTGGGGAGAAACAGATACACTTGAAATAACTGGGGGTCTTGTACTGTTCTGGCTCTGAGGCAGACTTCGTGGAAGAAGTGTGATAAAGAACACTTTCTGGTGCCCAGGGCAACAAAACCTCCCTGGAAAGACACATGTTCTAGCAAACTTGGGCCTTTCAGGTCAGTTATGATAGGCTTCCTTGGATGTATGTAAACAGAATGTGAGACAAGGTTGAAAATGTTGCCAGAGAGCTTAACGCATCGGTAATTTTAAGAAGTACAGTCCAGGGGCGCCTGGGTGGCGCAGTCGGTTAAGCGTCCGACTTCAGCCAGGTCATGATCTCATGGTCCGTGAGTTCGAGCCCCTCGTCAGGCTCTGGGCTGATGGCTCAGAGCCTGGAGCCTGTTTCCGATTCTGTGTCTCCCTCTCTCTCTGCCCCTCCCCCGTTCATGCTCTGTCTCTCTCTGTCCCAAAAATAAATAAACGTTGAAAAAAATTTAAAACAAACAAAAAAAAAGAAGTACAGTCCAAGGGTTATTGGCTTCCATCAGAATGAAGGAATTTCATCCTAAAACAGAGAAGGCAAAATGCTGGCCTTGTCCTTTGTCTTTTTTCTTTTTTTCCCTCTAAATTGCTTTCTTTCCCTCCAAATGATTAAACCTGAGTAACTTGCAGGTGGCTGCAAGGGTAACAAGATTTCCCTCCCTCCTTTTTCTTAATGAGCTTGTATTCTCTCCATAAACATATTTGAAGGTTGCTCTTTCTCCTCTTCGAGATTTGAACCTAGATGAAAGGAGACCAGTGTGGCAGAAGGTGCATGTGGGTAGGTGGAGGGAGCTGGCTTCAAAGGGCTGACCTCGGAGGGTGAGTCATGATGCTCTTCACTTGCCCTGCCAGCGGTTTCCTCCCCTGGTGACAAGTCAGCCAAGAAGCACAAAGCCATTTGGAGGATCGAGCCAGTCGCCAAATCTGAGTATGTAGTTTGAATTGGACACAAACTAAGACATTCTCCAGGGAAATACTTGATGATGATGATGATGATTTTGTCAATAACTTGCCAGGGTTGTGCAAATTAAATATGAAGATGTTGGCACTGGAGCCTTTGATGGATCTGCATAGAAGGGGGTGTTGTGCTGAGGCCAATTCCCCGGTGAATGGCTCTGCATGGCAAAAATGTGTCTTTCCCAATCAGTTTCCCCCTGCAGCCCTCTGGGCCCCACAGTTGGTGAACCAGGAGGTGCTGCTCGTTAGAAGGGAAACAGTCACGGGAGAAGGAATTTACTTTGTGTTCCTTGTTAAGGTACAATGTCTGTTTTGCCTTAGTGACTGTCCTATGTCCATGGCTTTCTCTGCAGGAACTAGAGGCCAGAAATGGTGCTGGCCACCAGAGTGTTCTTCCCTGAGCTGCCTTGCTAGCAGGCAGGTGAAGGCTCCACAAACTTCACTGTCCAAAGGGAGGTTCCTCCCAGGAAGAAAGTGCTGCCCATGGCCCCAGCTTCAGAACAGAGAAGGTGGGACACATGGCAACCAGATTTCAGGTATTCAGCGAGAAGAAGAAAGGAGCTGTTATTCTCCATTTCCTCTGGGAGCCTGCTAAGGCACAGGCCTAAGAGTTGAATGTAAGAGCTGGTTCTGAAACAGTGACTTCCCAGGTCTACCTCAGCATTGGACTTGAGGACCAATAAGGAAATGTTCCCGTGGTGGTGACTACTCCTCTGTGCCTTGCCCAGTCTTTGAGGACCAACTCCTGTCACCCACGCACTCTACAAGATTCTTCTCCTCCTCTGAGATCACACAGCTCTGTGAGAATCACTCAAATGACAAACGTCTTGTGTGGCAATATATTATTTGTCTATTTCCCCTTCCCTTCAAAATTGGGAGTCCCTTGCTGAGACACAGCGAGATCTAGCAATGCGGTTACCAAAGTCTATCACTGTGAGTTTTGTTATATCTGACTACTGCCCAAAGTGTCAAATACTTGATATTTTTATGTTGGCTTTCTTTGCTTACAGATTTGTTGTTGTTTTGAATGCTCCTATTTTTTTTTTTTTTTTTAAATTTTTTTTTTTCAACGTTTATTTATTTTTGGGATAGAGTGAGACAGAGCATGAACGGGGGAGGGGCAGAGAGAGAGGGAGACACAGAATCAGAAACAGGCTCCAGGCTCTGAGCCATCAGCCCAGAGCCTGACGCGGGGCTCGAACTTACAGAGCGCGAGATCGTGACCTGGCTGAAGTCGGACGCTTAACCGACTGCGCCACCCAGGCGCCCCGAATGCTCCTATTTTTAAATTTAGTAATAACATAAAGTAAAATGAACTGATCCTAAGTGTACTGCTCAATGAATTTATTTATTTATTTATTTATTTATTTATTTATTTATTTCACTCTATAACCTCTAGCCAAGCTAAGATATACAGCATTTAAATATCTCTTTAAAAAGATAACTTGATATCTCCACTAACAATATCTTCAAAAGTATGGTTTAATGTGCTAGTTCAAGTTTCTCTAACACACACTATAAATTACTATAAATTACAAATGCTTCTAGTTCATCTAAAACCATCTTGTATAGTACTAGGTGTGATTGTATCATTCATTTAACCCATCCATTTGGTGTTTATGGAGTATGTGCTATGTGTACAGAGAGTCAGGCATACAGCAGCAAATAAAACAGACCAAAATCCCTGTTCTTGTTAAGTTCCAGTCGAGGAAAGTGATGGAGAACAAAATGAGTAAGTAAAAATATATAGACTGTCAGATGGTGACAAGACTTTGGAGCAGAATAAGGCAGGAGATGGGGACAGGAAACGCAGGGTTTGGCTAGGGGGAGTAGTTCTGAATACTTAGGTAAGGTGGTCAGACAGGGCCTAGGATTTGAGCAAAGACTTGAAAATACAGGGAAAAGGCCCTATGGGGAGATCAGATTTCCAGGTAGAGGGAACAGCAAGTGCATAGACCCAGGGGTAGCAGATTGATGGGATGCAACGAAGCTAATGTTCCACTCTTGGGAGTACCAGAGTGGCTAAAGCAGGGCCATAGCAGTCTGGCACACACAGGTTCTTATCACACCTCTGCTACCCTCTTCAGTGTCTTTGGGCAAGTTAATCTCTCAATAACGCAGTCTTCAACTGGAGTAAGAAAAATTCCCTTTTGTAGTTGTGTGCTTATATAGTATGTGTATGTTAGGGAAAATGTACGTAACACAACTAGTTTAGTATCCTCTCTGTATCAGGGGCTTGGAAAATTATAGCTGTTATTGTGCTCAGTAAGCACCTAATAAACATACAATGATTTATATGGTGGCTACAGTGCTTTGATCTTCAAAATTATCATGCCTTTTGCTTTTTATTCACATTATAATAGTTAATGAATAATATGTGTCTTGTGAAGCACTGTGCTACACAAATTTCAAGTGAAGTATGACTTGGTCTTTGGCTTTCAGAAAAGTTTAATCTAATTGGGGGTAAGAAGAAGAAGAAAGAGGATAGATATTAATACTGTTTGCAAATTATCCAGTTTGTCTTTTAGGTAAATGGAAGGGGTTTCATTTCCCTGGCCCTTTGAAGTTAGGTGCTCATGTGACTTGCTTTGCCCATGAAATGTGCATGCTAGTGATGTATATTAAGTCTTGGGCAAAGCTTAAAGCACCAGTGCATAATTTTCCCCAAAACAGGTTTTGAGATGGGGTCTCTAACAGCCTGAGTCCCTGGGTGATTAGAGGAAGCTAAGCTTCCCTACCAACCTACATTGGAAATGCAGCATGAGCAAGAAATAAACCTGTGTCAAACCACTGAGATTGGCAATCATTTGTTACTGAAGTTAAAAGTGCCCTATCCTGACAGCAAACGTATGTAAAATAATCAGAGCACACAATCTAGGGTTGATGTCATATCATTATAATAGTGGTAAAAATATAATAAAATCAGAATAACATTCTAGGATAAGAGCGATGAAAAGAGATAGATGTATCATAACTGTGTTCACAAAGAGTTGAAAAATGCCAAATATATTGTGGCTTGATGAAAAAATGTTTTTCAACCAACATATACATTTACTGAACTGCCATTTATGTTTGATGTTTGATCCACTAAAAGTCTGTGGCAATATTTCAGAAAAGTACAAGTTGATCCGAAAACATATATAATATTCTAGAATACATCTTTTCTGTTTCTTGAACTTCACTAGCATGTTCTTTCAATGATTTTATAAATTAGTACTTATGTTTCAGTTGCACTCCAAAAAGGAATAGAGTGGTTTAAGACTGAAAGCATTGATACAGGAAGACGAAAAACTGTTACCAGAGTAGAATACAGACATGCTGTGTTTTACTAATAAAAAGAAGTTTTGAGATAATGTCTGTCTAAAATAGAAAGTACCATTTGCTTTCAAAATTTGGTACTACCCCAGTTCAGGATCCAAGTGTCATATCTTCTCCAAACAAACATGAACTTAAATTTTTTTTAATGTTTATTTATTTTTGAGAGAGAGAGAGAAGAGAGAGAGACAGAGCACTAGCAGGGGAGGGGCAGAGAGAGAGAGGGAGACACAGAATCGGAAGTAGGCTTCAGGCTCTGAGCTGTCAGCACAGAGCCCCATGCGGGGCTAAACACGAACTTAAGAAGCCTCAGTGAAAATTCATTTGCCCCTCCATTACTTACTAAGCTCTTTGTTACTAGTAAATTTCATTCATTCTATCACTCATTTTAAACGCCTTTCTTTCCTTGGCTCATTCTGTCATCACAGGCTATGGAAGAGGGATACAATGTTAATCTTAACTAGGGGGCTAATGATGTCCGTCTAGAGAATTTTCATCTTAAGGCATTCATTCCGAACAGAGACACAAGGAGACTGTTTTCTCATGGTGCTTCTATTCTTTCAGACCTGAATGAAACTGCTCAAATCCGTGCTTCTCTAAATACAGAGAATAATAGTTGTAAAGAGTGAGGGGTGGCAGACAGGAAATCCCACCTTTCAAAGATAAAATAATGTTAAGGAATTTATTTTCAACTTTCCAAAAAACAAAAAAACAAAAAAACAAAAAACAAAAACAAAAACAAGAAAACAAAACCCCCGCAAAATTCCCTTCCGAAGCTACACCTGTTTTTTAAAAGTGTAAGGTTTTTATAGACTATTACTTTAAATTCAGAACACCCAAAATAATCTAAACATGGTACCAAATTAATCTTAGAGCACATTTCAATTTATTCCCCCTTTAAGCTTCAGTAAAATTTCTTTTTTTTTTTTTTTTAACGTTTATTTTTGAGACAGAGAGAGCCAAGTGGGGAAGGGACAGACAAAGAGGGAGACAGAGGATCCAAAGCAGGCTCCGCATTGACAGCAAAGAGCCCGATGTGGGGCTCAAACCCACGAACTGTGAGATCATGACCTGAGCCTAAGTCAGACACTTAACCGACTGAACCACCCAGGCACCCCAATAATATTTCTGTTTTTGGTTGGATTTAGCCAAGTAAGTGTTGATGTCTTCCCTTTCTCAAATAATCTTTCTTCCCCCTCATTGAATTGCTAGCAGGTGAGAATTTTTTTTCACTCTCATTCACTGATGGTCTTTTTATATATTTTTTTTATCTCTTCTCTTTTCACACTGCCCCCATCTGCTATCCTTTTATCTGCTTTGAAGCTCCATACCAAAACCTTTTTGATTCAAAGATGAAATCTGTTTTGATCAGAGAACACTAATGGAGAAGACCCCAACAATGAGGTTCCCTAAATTGGAAAAGTCAAGGAAAAGAGGGTGGGGTAAACCAGGCAGAGTAAATAGGCTCTGGAGAGCAGGGATTTTGATCTCCATTCTGGCTGTATTTGGAGACAGCCCAACTCAGGGAGCAGTCCTGCTGTCCATTTTCCCAACAGGCCTCTTTTCCACTGTTCAGACCACAGTTGCCCCGCCTTACCCTGCAAAGGGAGGCTGCTACTGCTGCCTGTGTTGTGCCCATACTCCTTTGCTTCTCTCTACCCACTGATTCCTTTAATCTCTGAGAATTCAGATCCCTCCTCCACATCTCTTGCTTCTCAGATCCCACCCTGACCACAGCCTTGCTTACCCTGGGCTCAGAGTTGAGAAGTGCAGCCCTTGTTTTCTCGTGTCAACTTTTTTAAGCCTCTTTCTGGTGTTGGAAACACACCTTGCTTAGGTGCAGCTGTTTTTAGTAAGGGTCTCAGGACTGATGCCAGCTGATTCATAAAGTATAAATGGACTTGGTGACTCTTTAGGAGGCCCCTGTGCCGCTGGTGCTGGAGGCAGAGTGCAGAGAAGGCAGTGAGCAATGGGAAACACCTTGGCTGTGCTGGTGGGCTTCAGATCCACTTGGGGTCTGGTCTTGTCCACCCTGACCATAACCTTCTGCCCTCTTTCTTCTCTTTGGACTGTTAAGGAGTCTTTTGGTGGAGTTCCTTTGTTCAGAGTAATGATTTCCAAGTGGCTAAAAAAGAACTGAAAAAAGAACAAACCAACAAAACAAATTTGTGAATCTCCTGAAAATTTCTCCCACGCTTATGAAATGACTAACTGAAATGTGAATAAAATCTGTTTGTTCAGAAAATCAGGAACGCATCTATCATCTTGCATTTTAACATTTAAACTCCTCTGTACGCATTTCATGCTTGGTTTTTTTGTTTTTGTTTTTGTTTTCTTTTAGTAGCAAAACTGTAGGTAAACCAGGGACTGGCTCAGCTATGAAACTGTGGAACGCTCTGAAACGGCCGGGTGAAGCGCTCTTCCGGGGGCCCATTTAACCGTGGGTAGGGCCCAGGTTAACTGAAGTTGGGGAAAATGGAAATGTTGACATTTCTTTAAACAATAAAAATTACAAGTGATTGCCAAAGTGCCACGAGCTGACATTTATGGAGATTGTTCGCCGATTATATATATGAAATATCATAAGTAATTAGCTCGTGGAAATTACCTGCCCCTCATTATTTTGCTTTTAGAATATTTTTAAAGCTTAGGTTACTAAAATTTCAAATAATCCTGGGCTGTGCTGTCATGGGTCTTTATCCAAATGAATCGTGGTCTCTTGTAAACAGTCCTATGATCTGATTTCCATTGGGACAGGAGTTGTAAAAGGCCAGGGATTTTCGATGGATTTACACATATACTGTTTCAGTTAAGTTACCAAGGTTGACTTTACAGCCCTTTTCCTTGGAGTCTTAAATACACTTGCCACCCAGTCTCTTCCTACCACATTGGAGGGAATGGGTGATGAGATTAAAAGGGCTCAAGGTGGGGGCGGGAGGAGTCTGCTTCCATGAAATTTCCAACTGGAAATCCTTCTGCAGTTGGTGGTCTCAGTTAACTAGCTTGGTGGCATTTATTGCTGGAAAGCTGACTCTTAAAGATACTTCAACATGGAGGCAGGCATTGGAGCATTTTTCTCTTGGAAAGCTTCGTTCTACTGATACCCTTTTGCAAGGAAGAGATGCTTGGGAAGAAAGTTGGCAATTGTAATCTGAATGTGCATGAAGCCACTGAAGCAGGGCCGGCCAGATCCTCCAACTTGGCTTCTCCCTGCTTCCCAAACACAAGAGAAGATGGGCTGGCTTTCTTAAGATTTGCTCAGCTCAGGCTGGAATCATTACAAACAAATATTAATGGCACTCCATTACTGGCTACATTTTCAATGAAGTTTAAATAGTTTGAGTTATGATGATTAGCGAGAAATGCACGGATAATAAAGGTAAATGAGATTCATATTTAATCCCCAACTCTAAACGACTGGTTTGATTGTCTCATTCACTTGGCAAACAATTTCGTTTCTAAATGTTATTTAAGCCACAGATATAATTTCTTTAACACAGCAGAAAGGAGGAGATTAAAATATGAGATGGAAGCAGCACTTACCTTAGGCTGATTAATAGGCTCAGGCTGGTCCTCTGCCGCCATGCTTAAAAGCATCAAGACATGCTTTGCTATCCCAGCCTATATATATCGATACTAACTGGGTGCCAGGAAAACCACTCTGATTAGTCATACTAAACCACCACTTAAGTGGTGTGCACGCCATGGACAAGTCATAAATTTGGGAACTCTCAGAAGCAGCACCCCCTTCCCCGAGGAGGTATGAAGGGGTTTGGTTCACTGGAAGTTTTCTTATCCTTAACTTGGCATTCTCTCCTTAACCTACTGGCTGTCTGGCTCAAATCATAGAGCAACTGGAATAAGAAATCTGGAATTTCATCCACGTGGTCTGATGAGGCCAACGACTCAGACTAAATAAACCACCTTTGCACTGATAGCAGAAAGGGAGATGAAGGCTGGGAGCTTCTACATTTATCTTAAGCTTTACTGAAGTTTTATTGAAGTCACAGACTACTGGGACCATGACTTACTGTTTAAAGTCAGTAAGTTTGACAATGGTTTTCTAGAAATGGTATGAACACTATGAGGTCTAATTCCTATCTTAAGGGAACTTCTAAATAATCTCATTTGTATTTACTGAGGCATACCCTTCAAAGGACTATAGGAAGAAAATGCCTTTTGAAAATTTTCCTTGGAGCTTGCCTTTCCATTTAGCTTCTAATCTTTAAAGTAGAACAAGCAAGTGAGCTCGCTTTTTCAATCTCCCCACCCCCTCTCCTGTTTCTTTCCATGAAATTTTCCCATCAAGAGTGTCTTTTTCTCCCACTTGGCATCTCTGAGAACAAAACATCAACTCTGAGTAACTGTGACGTGCAGATAGAGCTTTGAACTTGCTCCGAGTATGGGAAACTGGGAGAACTATAAAGTATTCCCCAACGCCATGCTCAAAAACGACAACATTCTTTAAAACTCCGCATGAAATTCAATCTAATTCTTCCTTTCTCCGATTACAGGATCCTTGGTGTAAAATATTACATTTTTTAGCAACAGTGCAAAGTTAATCTATCATAGTGCACCTCCAGGTGAGATTTATTACCGATTGCTTTCTAAAAATGGTGTGCTCTCCCTGCATATGTGGGCCATATTCATCTTATTATTATCCAGTTGAAAAATTCCCAGCATACGCAACGCCTGAGAAGTAAGAGTGGGCAAGCCCACAGAATATGACACTTATGCTAATCTGCGCCCTGCTGTGGAAAAACATACACAAGGATTCCATTACCACATTCATTAGGCTGCAGCACACTCCATCCTGAATAGGGATTATGAACCACAATAGACTGAAAGCAGTGGATTGAGCCCACTTAGCCAAATTGCTCTGACATTGGCCAAATATGCTGGCACCGGGAAGATCATCAGCTCAGACTTTGCAGAGGATGTTACTCATTGAAAGTTTGTCCTTCCCTGTGACTGTCACACCACTCAGTTCATGGCATATGCCGTTAGTTCAGATGGTGAAAGCTGGCACCCGCAATGTATTTATGATTGGAGCCTGGAAGGACTGTTTGAAAGGTGTTACCCAGCTCTTTCCAAGCACCTGTTGTGCGGTGCCTCTGACCCTCCCCACCCACACTCCTTTCCTGATTACATTCAGAGAATGAGTTGTGTGGTGATAAAACTGTATAGCTAGAAAAGAATCAGAATCAGATGAAAATGCCAGTTCAGCACTCAGCTTGCCCACATCTCCTTTCTCTGGTTTTCTGGGCTACCGGATATAGTAGCCACCTATCAGCCTGATCTTTTTGCAGTGGCAAGGATATTTGCCACTGGTGAGTTAAAAATATTTTAAATAATGTCAGAAATAATAAAGAAGACAAGTTACTGCTCAGGAGATGTTATGGAATCTGGCTATGCAGGCAGAGGGGAAAGATGTAAATCACGCCCATGTATTTCATTAAGAAGACAATAATGAAAACCTCCTGGGTGAAACAGGTTGTCAGACTCAGGTTCTAGGGAACTGTGGTCTAGGCTTTTCCTTTTCAGTGTGGGACTTCAGCAGGAAGTTAAGAGTAGTCGTACCCAACACTTTGATTTATATCACTGATGTGTTTCTGAAAAGGTGCAGATAAATCAAATCTTATTTTTGTAAACTGAATATCATACATGCTCCAGGAAGCTTCTTTTGGCCAAAATAACTCTGCACTGAATCCTTATGTGTGTGTAAAGTGAAGGATGGAATCTTATGCCTGAAATGCAAATAATCATGGCTGCGTTTATCATCCATCTGTTAAGTTCCAAGTTCACCATACTGGGCTTTCCAAAAGTGGAGTACCAGAAGCATCAAATAGAAACGAGGAGGGCCCTTGAAGAGGGGACTGCTGAACTGACCACAGCTTTTAATTTTTTCCCCCGCTTGAGAAAATGGAAATGTCAGAGAATGGCAGGCCTCGTTTTTCTTTGCATGCTTAGGTTGCGTCATGTGTTTTGGAAAGGCATAACTAACCTCTTGAGTTTTCTAAACATAAACCCATCAATACCGGCTTACGATGCCCATAAATCCAGGGTGGGAAATACGGATGGCACCCAGGCGCCCTGCCTGCTTCCATGCCAGAGCCTGTCGCTGTTGAGAGGCCGCCGTTGTCCTCCAGCTGCTGCTCCCATCTTGCAAGTCTGTCCTGCACTTGGCTCTGAAAGCAGCTTTCAAACTGAAGCAGACACATGGGGACAATGGAAAGGAGCTCTGGGAGGGGAGAGGCTCTGGATTTTTCTCTTCCACGTGATGCTCCACAGCCCCGCTTTTCCAGACCATCCTCTTAATGGGAGTCCTGCCCTGTACCTTCCAGCTCCCTGAGATACCGGGACGCATCAAACAGGTTGAAGGAGGCTCTGTTTTCTTGCCAGGGGAACATGGCCCTTTGCACCGCGATTGTAATACAATCTTTCCTCTCTGGGGCTGCGAATGCTACAGTGCAAAACCGTGTTTGAAAACCTCTTTTATCATTCACCGTCTCCAGACTGAAATCATTTTTGACAACCTCTGCAGAAAACAAGCAGCTTTCTGGCTACTGGCGAGTCGATTAAAGGGAGGAAACACATGTTCACTGTCAGACGAAGCCCCTGGAGAAAGCACTGACAACCTTTTAACCCCCTTTCCCAGGGAAAGGGCCCAAATGTTTCTCTGGAACAAAATCACCACATTGTCTTAAGCATCCTTTCATTTCATGTATCTTTTTATTTCTTCCTAAGGCAAGACATGTAAAAATAATAATCCTCAGCACCTCTGTTTTTATTTTGGACGTTAACAGATTTGTTTTATACCCTACTCAGGAAGACAGGGAAAAGAGCATCATCAATGAATATCTTTTATGAACTAACCCCTCCATTTTTTTTTCACCGTCTGACCACAGTTCAAATACCAACACACCAATGAGTTCACTCACCTCGTAGAGTGATTCCTCAGACGCAGCCAAGAAGCCACAGGAGTGAAATTTTTGGAACAGTAGGAAGGCCCGACTAGCCGACATTATTAACAAGCTGAGCAGTAAGACTGGGCTGTGGAAACTTTTGCGCACCTCAAGATCCGGACCTTACATTACTTATGCACATGTTGTCAAGCAGACACATTCCCATATACGGCATGAGAAGCAAGTGGGGTGGGAGATGAAAGGGTTATATAAAACTGAACATGAGTGTCAGGTGTGTGGGTTTGCTTCTTAAAAAAAAAAAAAAAAAGGAATAATTGTTTTTAAAATGCCAGCCCTGTAATCATCACAATTACAAAAATATCTAGCACTCAGTTCCTTAACCTATAACCTTAGTATTTTTTACATCAGTATCACTGGCCCTGGTGGTTTGGTCTATTATGAGAAAATGATCCACCTCACCCCCTCTCTCCCCGAGACTGCATATTTGCTTTTAGGAGCCTAAAGGCAGGGTGGAGAGTTGGAGTGGGGGGGGGGGGGGGGGGCGGAGGGGTGGGGACAAACTTTAAAGTTGCTGTCTGGCTGGCTGGGAGAGGAGGCCTTGTGGGAACTGCCTAGAGCAGAGGTTGTCTCAAATGAAAGACAGGCAAAGAACAGCTCCACCCATGTGAATTGGTACTTGGGGGCTTGAGTCTGCCATATTCTACCAGCCCTCTTTTTTGTTTGTTTGTTTTTTGTTTTTATTGCTTGCAAATGGATTTTTATTTTTTTATTGAGGTGAAATCTGCATAATATGAAATTAACATTTTAGAGTCAACAATTCACAACGTTGTGTAACTACCACCTCTACCTGGTTCCAAAACGTTTTCATCACCCCAGAATAAAACTTTGTTTCCATTAAGCAGTCAATGCTCATTTCCTCCTCTCCCCAGTCTCTGGCAACGACCAATCCACTTTCTACTTCTATGGATTCACTTATTTTGGATACGTCCTATAAATAGACTCATACACCATGTAACGTTTGTGTCTGGCTTTTTTCATTTGGTATAATGTTTTTTTGAGGTTCATCTACATTGTAGCTTGTATCAGTATTTCATTTCTTTTTATAGTTGAATTAATATTCCATTGTATGCATATACCATAATACATTTATCCCTTCATCTGTTATGAACATTTGGGTTGGCTATTGTGAATAGTGTTGCTATCAACATTCATACACAAGTACTTGTTTGAGAACAAATTGAAAATCGGTGTATTCAGTTCGTTCGGGGACATACCTAAGAGTAGAATGGCTAGGCCACTATGGTAATTCTGTTTCACTTTTGGACGAACTGCCCTACTGTTTTCCATAATGGCTGAACCATCTTATATTCCCACAGGCAGTGCACAATTGCTCTTTTTTATTTTCTTTTTTATTACAACCATCCTAGAGAGTGTGAATCTCAGTGTGGTTTGATTTGCATCTTCCTAACGACTAATGATGTTGGAACATCCTTTCATGTGCTTATTGGCCATTTGTATATCTTCTCTGGAGAAAGATATATTCAAGTGCTTTGCCCATTTTTGAATAGAATTGCTTGTCTTTTTGTTGTTGGGTTCTAAGAGTTATATGTACTTTTACATTCTGGATACTGGACCCTTATCAGATACATGATATACACGTATTTTCTTGCATACGGTTTTCCTTCCACTTTCTTGATATCTTTTGATACACAAAATTCTTAATATTGAATAAGTCCAATCTATTTTTGCTCCTGCTTTGGAGGTGTCATAAGAATCCACTGACTTATCCAACATCATTAAAATTTATCTCTATGATTTCCTCTATGGGTTTGATAATTTTAGCTCTTCTATTGAGATTTTTGACGCCTTTTGAGTTAAATTTTGTATATGATTTGACGTAGGGGTCCAGCTTCATTTTATGGCATGTGGATATCTAGCTGTCCCAGCACTCTTTGTTGAAAATTCTAGTTCCCTATTGAATGGTTTGGCACTCTTGTTGAAAAATCAACTGGCCACAGATGTACAGAATCTCAATTCTATCCCATTGGTCTATATGTCTATCTTTGTGCCAGTACCACACTTTTTTGACCACCATAGCTTTATAATAGGTTTTGAAATGGCAAAGTGTGAGTCCTTCAACTTTCTACTTGCCCCCTTGATGAGTATATCATAATGAGCCTATAATTCAGGCCCAGACCTTTCACTGGCTTCTCTATTTCCTGGCAGAGACTTTAGACCTAAAACTTGGATACACCTCCAAACACATTATCTTTATTATATCATTAAAAATGCCCTTGACCCTCTAAAATTTTACAACTAACCACTATTTCCTTACTAGCAATACTTCTTGTGTTCTAATTCTAAAGTGGTATTTATCAAGAAGTAGCTTGATTTTGAGAGCAGGTGGCTTTCTGTTATTTGAAAAATACACGCTCCAATTTTTTTCTATCACCACATTCAGGTTGCTTCCCTGAATAGCTTCAAAGAAACATTACAGTGTTGGGCACTAGGAGCTTGCAAAGATTCTGAGGGCTGTTTGGAGAATGAACTATGTTGTAATATTTTTACTATAATACAACCTTCTGCTTTGCCTACGGTCAGACAAATTGGGTATATCTCAGTTTCTATGCTGAGCTTAATAAAAGGTTCCTGGCTATATGTCACAACAAGTCCTGTAGGAAATGTGACATACATATGCCTCTGTGTTCTGGATCTCCACTTGACTTTGCACGGACATACCTGAAGGGGGTCTTGGCTTTATTTCTGCCAGGTCTTTGTGTCTCCAGACTTCACATACTCCCACCTAGAAAGGCAATGAGGACCAACATTTCATCTCTCATATGTTGATGATGTATGAAATTACTCATAAATATATATAGCATCTTACATAGTAAAAAATCAGCCTTAAAATACAGGTGTAAAACACTACTTGAGAGAAGTAGTATGTTGGCTTTCAGAGAAAAACAGAATAACTTTGACCACTACATAGAACATTCCAGGAGGAAGTAATGTTACATCATCCAACCCTTGGTGTTGTTTGGAGAAAAGAGGCCCAGGGAGCTGGTCTATCTGGCTAAGAGACAATGTTCTCAATGAGACACCGATCAAACAAAAAGACATAAGTTCAGAGGGAGCACTGAAGAATTCAAATGCCTACAATGAGATGGCTGATCTAAACCTTAGTAGAGGTTTGCCTGGGAAAAGCTGTGTGTGGTGAAGGGGAGACTCTCCAACTGCAAGCACAGGGCCAGTACATTGGAAGATTCAGACCCACTTTCCAAACTCAGCAATGCTGAGTGAGGGATGGGTAGCTGGTGCTTCTTTTGATTCTTTTCAGAAAAACCACCTAGGAAGTCAAGTTTGATACGGTGGCAAAGGTTGGAAGGAAGACTAAAGTGATAGGGAGGCCTTTCTGATGACATGCTTGGTCTTCTGGTGAATTTAAGTCTTCTCCCTAGCTTACTGAAAAATAAGATGCCTTTTTATGATAACAGTGGCCATTTGTTAAGTATTTACTCTATGCTTAAAATTGTGGTTGGCTCTTTATAGGTATTACAAAAACTAGGATGGTATATTAATGCACATCCTGCAGATGAGAAAACTAAGGCACAAAGAGGTTAAGACCATTGCTCAAGAAAGCACAGCTGATATGTGGCAGAGCCATTTTGGGGGACTGATATAATACATGCTGATTATAGAAAAAAATGGAAAATGGAGAAAAAGTATAAAGATGAAAATAAAAATCAACCATAATACCACACCCATAAGTAACCAAATTATCTCTTTTGACCAACATATACTTATTTTGAGCTCCAAAATGTCTAAGCAGTAGCAAGCCATTGTGTGTGGCAGTCTCACTGTAATGCCTGTGAGTCTGTTGTTTTGTTCTTTTTTTGACTGTTCTCATTTCTTTCTGTTCCCAAGATTTCTTTTTTCCTTCTGCATTTCCTACCCCTCACTCACAGTTCTTCTCTGTATATCACCTCTTTAAAGTGGAAATTAGGAGGAGGGTTCCCAGTGGGTGGCTGGAGAGGCATTCTACTTCTTCCCTCCAGAGTGCTCCTTGTGACAGTCCCCTTGCTTCCCACCCTGGTTGGTCTATCAGCAAAGGACATGGAGGTTGCATGAGATGAACTGACAGGGCTGTGCATGCACGTTTACGAGCAACAGGCGGTGGAAGTAAACACAGCCAAACCATCTTTCATCCATGGCACATATTATTGATTTTTCTCTAATTAAAACAGTCACAACAGTCATTGTTGTCATGCCCACATTTCTCATCTTTTATATTTTAAATAGGAACCAGCTTGCTTGGTAAAAACCCAGCAATCCTCTTTCTTTCATCCCTCTCACTTCCTCCCAGTCGAAAGCCATCTCTTCTTAAGGGGTCTTTTTGGGTCTTTGGCACTTTTACGATATGAAGATCTCTACTCTTGACAGATCTTTAGGCTGTAGGCTTCCTCAACAAAGGAAAGACTGAATTGTGGGCCCTGGCACTGAACCCCCTTCCTAGTCACTATAACTGGGAGCTTGAGGCATCTGTTTCTGGGATTCCTTCTGGTTGACTGTCATTCGTGTTAACAGCTGGACTTGCAATCTGGGAGATTTCTTCATCAGCAGGACTGCCTCAGGCTCTGCCCCATCATCCACCCTGTCCCCTGGTGGCTCAAAGAGAGCCAGAGGCAATGGGGGGAGGGCAGAGAGTGGAACAGTTGGTCTCCAGCTCCTTTGGGGGAATAAATGGCCCTGGGTGGGGACTCAGGAAAGGCATGTGACCTCAGATCTTTAAATGAGACTGGAAATGATGGACATCTGGAGCTCTGGGTTGGGCACCAGTGACAAAAATGTTACAAAGAAATGAATTTCCTGTTTGATGCATAAACAAATAGGAAGCGTCCCTAAGGAATGGATTTATCTGCTTGTAAAAGCTTCTTGGTGGTTTGGCAGACTGGAAAGCATACCAAGAGCAGAGCCTCCGGCGTCTGCCATAAACTGACTTTGTGGCCTTAGACAAACACTAAAAATTTCTGGTTTTAAGTTTTCTTCTCTGTGAAGGAACAAGATACACCTGTGGGCAGTTTTTAGTATTCCATGGAGTACTTGGAAGACAGACGAAAGAAAGTGAGAAAACAGAGGGCTTGGATCCTATACTCCTATAATCTGTAACAATTTTTTGTATAATTTCTTAGCCCTGGATATGTATTGGTGAATAAGAGAGATAACATCCACGACTTTAAGGAGTTTACATCCTAGTGGGGGAGACAGAAAATAGACAAATAAATATATAATGTAATGTCAGGAGGTAGTAAGTGATACCTAGAAAAAGAGAACTGTTTCTAAGATTGATTGTCTCTAAGAGTTGGGTATTTGGAGCTATCTCTGGGGCATGTAGAGCTTAGAGCAAGTCATATTATGTGTCCCTTATTTCCATACTACCACCCAGAAGACCTTCTTATAAATCAAAGACAGGCTTGAAAGCAAACCTGCGGTGTATGAAGATCACACACAGGACAAGCACATAAAATTAGAAGAGGGGAACTAGTCCATCTGCTTTGCCTTGGGGACCAGAGGAAAAGGAGAGAGAGTGATCTCAGGCTGAAGTTAGAAGAACTTCAAGTGATAGCATATAATGGCTCTCCTTTTTGCTAAGGACTGTCTTTCTGAGCCACTGCCTTATATGGGGTCCCCAGTGTTTGAAGCCTGAGGCGACTGCCCATATTCCATGATTGTTTATCATAAGAAGTTTAGATTAGCATGTTTCAATAGCTCAGATCAGATCCAGGAATTTGAGTAGAAATAACTAGGCAACATGCATTGAAGATTGAAGGTGCCTTTAATTCATCTTTTCCAATCTTCATTTTTCAGCTGAAGACCCTGAAGGGCACAGAAGTTGGAGAAGTAAAGCCAAGACTGTAGAGATGCTTAGCCATGTCAGAGCTGGGCCACTCCAGGCCTGGGCTGCTGAGATTATCCACACCACTCAGCTATGGTCCTGGCTATTGGTTTACATATCGGTTACACAAATAGTTAGAATCAAAGTATTTTCCTAGCTGACTGGTCTACTTAATTATCCGACAAAAATCAGTGGTCGTTCATCCAGGCTTGGATCTCTAATACCCTTTTAATTTAATTCTCTTTGGTTATTCTCATCTGGGCTATTTGTTCCTCTTTATGATAGAATCTAAATTATACATTCAGACCCATCTCAAGAGTAGGACAGGGATCTGAGGCAAAGCAGAATGACTTGGCACTCACCTGGTACAATTGGACAATAAAGATTTTCCATTTAAATGATGCAGATAGAAAAAAAAATGCCTCTGGATGAATCAGACACAACAGACAGCCATGATTTCACCTCTTCAGTTTATGGAGTTGAACACTTTAAATAGCAAAACAAGCCCTATTGAGATAATCTGTGCTTGGGTGGCTCCCAATTCTCTAACTGAAAAGAAGGGATATGGATCTGCAGGAGGAAGTGAAGACCTACTGTAAGAGATTATATGGACTGCTGGGTTTAAATTCAGAAAATAATCCCCTATATGTAGATGATGCTTTATGGTTTAGAAACACTTTATGATCACTTCAGTCTTCAGAAGAACATGAGGATATTTCTAGGGTATAAGTGGCACATAGAAGTGCAATAAACATTGATCATAAATACAAGAGGCATGTATCAGAGGCTGAAGCCTACAGTAATATTTTTACTTTTGGAAAAGACCTCTAAACCATTTAGTTAAACCACTCCAGCCCTAGCAGTAACAATGATTATTTTACAATATCTCTGAGAACTGTAGATATCTAGTCTACATGAGTATCTTAGAGATGGTTGCTTTGAATCTCATAAAACAGTTTATTCTATCTATCTATCTAATTATTTTAATTTATATCCAAATTAGTTAGCATTTAGTGCAATAATGATTTCAGAAGTAGCATCCAGTGATTCATCACCTACATACAACACCCAGTGCTCATCCCAACAAGTGCCCTCCTCAATGCCCCTTGCCCATTTAGCCCATCCATCCACCCAACACCCCATCAGCAACCATCAGTTTTTTCTCTGTATTTAAGAATTTCTTATGTTTTGGGATGCCTGGGTGGCTCAGTTGATTAAGCCTCAGACTTCGGCTCAGGTCATGATCTCATGGTCAGCAAGTTCAAGCCCCGCATCAGGCTCTGTGCTGACCGCTCACAGCCTGGAGCCTGCTTCAAATTCTGTGCCTCCCTCTCTCTCTGTCCCTCCCCTGCTCATGCTCTGTCTCTCTCTGTCAAAAATAAATAAACATTTAAAAAGTCTCTTATGTTTTATTCCCCTCCCTGTTTTTTTATTATTTTTGCTTCCTTCCCTTATGTTCATCTGTTTTGTATCTTAAATTCCACATATGAGTGAAGTCATATGATATTTGTCTTTGACTACTTTTGCTTAGCATAATACACTCTAGTTCCAATCACATTGTTGCAAATGACCAGATTTCATTCTTTTTGATTGCCGAGCAATATTCTATTGTGTGTGTGTGTGTGTGTGTGTGTGTGTGTGTGTGTATACATATATATATGTATATATATACACACACATATACATACACTACATCTTCTTTATCCATTCATCCATCGATGGACATCTGGGCTCTTTCCATACTTTGACTATTGTTGCTAGTGCTTCTTTTTTTTTTTTTTTAAATTTTTTTTTTTCAACGTTTATTTATTTTTGGGACAGAGAGAGACAGAGCATGAACGGGGGAGGGGCAGAGAGAGAGGGAGACACAGAATCGGAACCAGGCTCCGGGCTCTGAGCCATCAGCCCAGAGCCCGACGCTGGGCTCGAACTCCCGGACCGCGAGATCGTGACCTGGCTGAAGTCGGACGCTTAACCGACTGCGCCACCCAGGCGCCCCTGTTGCTAGTGCTTCTATAAACATTGGGGTGCATATGTCCCTTCTAAACAGCATACCTGTATCCCTTGGATAAATACCTAGTAGTGCAAATTTTTGGGTTGTAGGGTAGTTCTATTTTTAATTTTTTGAGGAACCCCCATACTGTTTTCCAGAGTGGCTGCACAAGCTTGCATTCCCACCAGCAATGCAAAAGAGATCCTCCTCCGCATCCTCACCAACATCTGTTGTTGCCTGAGATGTTAAAATTAGCCATTCTGACAGGTGTAAGGTGGTATCTCATTGTGGTTTTTATTTGTATTTCCCTGATGATGAGTGATGTTGAACATTTTTTTTCATGTGTCGGTTGGCCATCTGGATGTCTTCTTTGGAGAAGTGTCTATTCATGTCTTTTGCCCATTTCTTTACTGGATTATTTGCTTTTTGGGTGTTGAGTTTGATAAGTTCTTTATAGGTTTTAGATACTAACCCTTTATCTGATATGTCATTTGCAAATATCTTCTACCATTCCATCAGATGCCTTTTAGTTTTGCTGACTGTTTCCTTTGCCATGCAGAAGCTTTCAATTTGATGAGGTCCCAATAGTTCATTTTTGCTTTTGTTCCCCTTGCCTCCAGATACATGTTTACGAAGTTGCTGTGGCCAAGATCAAAGACATTTTTGCCTGCTCTCTCTCTAGGACTTTGATGACTTCCTGTTTTACATTGAGGTCTTTCATTCATTTTGAGTTTATTTTTTTGTATGGTGTAAGAAAGTGTTCCAGATTCATTGTTCTTCATGTTGCTCGCTATGCAGTTTTCCCAGCACCATTTACCGAAGTGACTGTGTTTATTCCATTTGATAGTCTTTCCTGCTTTGTCAAAGATTAGTTGGCCATACGTTTGTGAGTCCATTTCTGGGTTCTCTATTCTGTTCCATTGATCTGTGTGTCCGTTTTTGGGCCAGTACCATACTGTCTTGATGATTACAGCTTTGTAATACAGCTTGAAGTCTGGAATTGTGATGCCTCCAGCCTTGGCATTCTTTTTCAGAATTGCTTTGGCTATTTGGGGTCTTTTCTGTTCCATCAAATTTGGTAGGGAATGTTCATCAGAGAAATTGGTCTATATTTCTCCTATTTAGTGGGGTCTTTGTCTTGTTTTGGAATCAAGGTAATGCTGACGTCATAGAATGAGTTTGGAACCTTTCCTCCCATTTTCATTTTTTGAAACAGCTTCAAAAGAGTAGGTGTTAACTCTTGTTTAAATGTTTGGCAGAATTCCCCTGGAAGGCCATCTGGCCCTGGACTCTTTTTAGGAGATTTTTGATTACTAATTCAATTTCTTTACTGGCTATGGGTCTGTTCAAATTTTCTATTTCTTCTTGTTTCAGCTTGATAGTGTATACATTTCTAGGAATTTGTCCATTTCTTCCAGATTGCCTAATTTTTTGACATATAATTGTTCATAATTTTCTCTTATTGTTTGTATTTCTGCAGTGTTGGTTGTGATCTCTTCTCTTTCATTCTTGATTTTATTTATTTGGGTCCTTTCCTTCTTTTTGATCAATCTGCCTAGGGGTTTATCAATTTTGCTAATTCTTACAAAGAACTAGCTCCTGGTTTCATTGAACTGTTCTACTGTTTTTTTTTTATTTCGATATCATTGATTCCTGCTCTAATCTTTATTATTTCCCATCTTCTGCTGGCTTTGGGTTTTATTTGCTCTTCTTTCTCCCGCTCTTTAAGCTGTAAGGTTAGGTTGTGTATCTGAGATCTTTCTTCTTTCTTTAGGAAGGCATGGATTGCTATGTACTTCCCTCTTATAACTGCCTTTCCTGCATCTCAGAGGTTTTGGGCTGTCATGTTATTATTTTCATTGGCTTCCATGAAATTTTTAATTTCCTCTTTAATTTCTTGGTTAACCCATTCATTCTTTAGTAGGATGTTCTTTAATCTCAAAGTATTTTCTGTCTTTCCAAATTTTTTCTTGTTATTGATTTTGAGTTTCACAGTGTTGTGGTCTGAAAATATGAACAGTATGATATTGATTGTTTTGTACTTGTTGAGGGCTGATTTGTGTTCCAGTATGTGATCTACTGTGAACGATGTTCCATGTATAACAGTTTATTCCATTTAAAAAATAGTTCAAATTATTATATTAAAACAAAATGTGAGTTCAAATCTATGTCTTCATGGCTTTTAACCATTGGTCCTGACTCAGGGATCGGGTGTTACACAGGGTAATATTACACAGGTAATAGTTACCACTTCACAAAAGTTTACTATGCCCCAAGTCTTACAAACTTTACTTTCAATTGTCATGACCCCTCTAAAGATAAATATTATCTTCCAGTTTAAACAAACGAACAAACAAAACAAACAAATAAATAGATAACCAGGGAGATTAAATTAAGTGTGAAAAGACACATAATTAGTGGCAAAGCTAGCATTTGAACCCAAATCTGTTTTGCCCTGCTAGAACACACTGCCCAAGTTAAGTCTAATCCTTTTATATGGTGTTGCTCTCCAGTATTTGAAGAGGATTTCTGGAATCTTGTCAACATCTCTATCTTAAGTTGGATAAGTATCTTAAGTACACCCTTTGTTTGGTGTACATTGTTTTTTTGTTTTTGGGTGGTTTTTTTTTTTTTTTTTTTGGTGGGTAATCAGAAAAATGCACACATGCACCTAGCTATAAAATAGACACCTTACTTAGTTTATGTCTGTGTATTCCAGATTAATAACCCATGACTATTCCTCCAATCATTCTTCAGCAATGTGGGTTGCTGCCATAGTCAGTGGTACTCCAAAGCTGTCCTAGTTTGCCACTGTCCCTCATTTCGTGTGGTTCCCAGAACTGACCGTCGTGCTCTAAGACTCTAGTTCAGCCCACTGTATGGGAAAGAATTCCAAATCAGCACCACTGCTGCTGTTCCACATCCTGCTCTCATGAGCTCACCAAAGCTAAATGGTCTGAGTAAGGCCATCTACAATTCATTGTTCCCTATAAGACTCAGCCTTTGATCCCAGCTCCAGGGATTTTTCCTCCAAGGAGATGAAGTTCACACCTGGATAATAGGGCTCCTTCTGAAGTCATATCCAGAGTTGTGTAGAAATTTTCTTTGAACACAGTAAAAATTGTTTTGCTTTATACACTTCCCTGACACTGCAGGAGACAGATGTTTGTGGGAAACAAGGCCCACATGGAGTCTCTTTTCAGTAAGTAGGTCTACCAGGTATGGAAGAATGTTTCTACTTAATCTAACTACCTCTGTTCCCTCAAGAAAGACCTTGTAGGCTTCTGTACTTTTTCACACCACATACATGAGAGAAATGCTTAAGAGAGTAGGGGTAGCCTTAAAAAGACTGTAGCATGATCTCTCCACATACTTAATTATTTTTGATTTCCATAAAATAAACCCCAAATTTTGCAATAAATTCTGAAGGCTAGGATCCTATCTCTTTTGTATGGCCAAATTTTCTTGGGTTGTCTTACCTTTAGATGGATCCCACTGAGATGATTTTGCTCACCTCTGTGCTTCTTACCTGGATAGGGGAGAGGAAAGGAGGATCAACAAGGAGTTGGAGGCCATGTTTAATTCACAGATAAAACAGTGCTGTTGGGTCTCATTCAAGGACTCAGTTTACGTAGATGTCACTTCCTCTTTCTTGAAACTTCCTTTGTTTGACTTCCAATACAACACGTTCTCTTGATTTTCCCTCTACCTCACTATTTTTTTCTTTCTTACTTTCCCTTGTTAGTTTTTCCTGTTATTCCCAACCTTCTCCTGTTTGGAGTGCCCCAGGATTTAGTCCTTGGTTTTCTCCTCTCTCTATACTTACTCCCTTGGTAATTTACTCCAGTCTACTGGTTTTAAAGACTTTGTATGTTCAGGTGACTTCAAAATTACATCTTAAGTCCAGACCCCTCAAGCTTCAGACATGTATACCCAATTCTATACTTCATATTTCTTCTAGGATGTCTAATACATCCTGAACTCAACATGTTAAAAACTGAACTCCTGATCCTACCCTAGCACCTTTGTCTTCCCCATCTTAGCTGATCTTCCAGTTGCTCAGGCCAAAAAACTTGAACTCATTTTTTACTTCTCTCTCTCTCTCTCCAACATGAAATCTGTAAGCAAATCTTGTCTGACCTACCTTTATATATATCCAGAATCTGACCCTTCCCCACCATCTTGTTCTATGCTACCATAAGTTCTTGCTTGGAATATTTCAATACACCCCTGACAGGTTTTCCTGCTCCTGCACATGTCTCCTTGACACAGCAGTCAGTGTGGTCTTCCTGAAATGTTAAATCAGACCATGTCACTCTTCTGCTCAAAACCCTAAAGCAGCTTCCTATTTCACTCAGAGTGAAAGTCCTTACATTGATTTATGTGATCTGGCTCCAAATACCTTTGGCTTCCTATTTTACTCCTTTTCTCTCACTCATTCTCCTTCAGGACTTTCAAGTATTTGCTCAAATCACCTCATCACTGTATTCTACCTCCCCTCCAACCAGGGCACACACATCCCAAACTCCCAATAGCTTCAATCTACTTTTTTTGTTTGTTTGTTTCCACTATGACTAACATTTGCTTATTTATTATGTTTATTGCTTATCGTCTTTCTCCACTAGAATGTAAACTCCACAAGAAGAGGGACTTTTTATCTGATTAGTCCATTTACATATCTTGGCAATGACAGCAGTGCTTGGTCCAGAGGGGACAATAAATACTTGTTGAATAAAGCAATTAATGAATAAATGAACAAAGATTACGTGAACAAAAAGCAAGAGGGTCCAGTTTTGCTATTCTTAGGCTAATAACTGCAATAACATATCTGAATAAAAAAATAGATATAATCATATTATAGTACTATTTACGATGTGTAGCATAACCATTCTGTGCTTCTCAAACTGTGGTACAAGTATCTTCAGGTGGATATGGCAATGTGCTTGGGATGCCAAAAGCCTAATATAAATAAGCATGACACTTCTCCCTTTAGGTTCTAATTTTCTCAATGATTTGGGGCAAAAATATTTGTTTCATATTAATACAAACATGAAAAAAATGGAATACAAACTTCGCATGAATTCTAAGGATGAAACCTAAGATTTCACAGAAAAAGCTCTGCTCCTGATTCTATCACACATTTGGTTTCCTCTGCCCTAAATAGAATTTATGAAGAAACACTGAATACTATTTTAATACCAAGTCAAAGTCTCAACTGAGTAGTTTTCCCTATGTTCAAGTCATTTATTGAGTTCACCAAATACTCTGCAAAGCATCTTATTCTCATTTCTAAGAATCACAGAGCTTCCTATCATTAGCTTAATATCCTCTTGGGGACATGTCTACTGCTGGAAACCAAGGCCACATCAAGGGCTGAACACCATTCAGCAAATCAGTGAAGGAGAAAACAAGCTACTCTACTGCAATTGGCCAAATGTTCAGTGTTCTGAGTCTCATACAGAATTTGTGTCTGATTCTTCAACTTTTTGCAGTCTGAAAAAAAAACAAAAGGCCTTTAAATTTTTTATTACATAAGGAATTCACATAAATTGTCAATTAAAGCACAGAGTTCCCAAAAGGTAAATGGACAATGGATATAAATTATTAGAAATCCCAAAGAAAAACACCATTAATTAATTTATATGTAGGAAAAGTTCAACTTTAACAAAATAGAATAAAGTAAGGCACTATTTTTCTGTGACCAAATCAGCAAAGACTTTTGAAGATGGTGACTTTGGCTGTAGGGACAGGTGACAGTGAAATAGTCATTTTCACCACTGCTAGTGGCACTGCCAGCTGATGTTCCTACAATTAGTTTTGTTGCAAAACAATCACTCCACAACAACCATTTTATCATCTCTCATGGTTTCTGTAGGTCATGTATTTGGGCAGAACTCAGCAACAGTTTGCCTTCGTTGCATGAAGGCTGAGGCATGGAATCCTCTAGAGACATTTCCACTCATTTGTCCAGCAATGGATGCTATCTGTCAGTGGGACCTCAGCTGGGCTGTGGCCTTCCCCATGTGGGCTCTCTGCATGGGCTCATTGCCTAGAGACGGTATTTCCTTTCTAAGTTTTTAGTTTAAGAACAACATGCATAACTGAAGTGCACAAATCTTGAATGTCACAGTTACATGAAGTTTTACAAAGTGAAAAAACTGTATTTACTGTGTATCTAGTTCAAGATCAAGATCAAGTTATAGAACATTACCAGCAAACACAACCCCCCCCCCATGCCCCCATTCCACTCATTACCCCCCAAAGTAGCCATTCTAATGAAGTCTATCATCATAATTTAACTTTGCCTTTTTTGAACTTTATATACAAAACATTTATGCACATACACTCTTTAGTGTCTAGCTTCTTTAGTGTGATCTTGTGTTTCTTGCTATGACATGTGGCAGCAATTTATTCCTTTCAATGGCTGTGTAGTATTCCATTGTATAAATACCATAAGTTATTTGTTCATTCTCCTGTTATTTTTTAATTTTAGGCCACTTACTTAGGTCTTCTTTAATAATGTTCAGCAATGTTTATGGCTTTCAAAGTAAATGGCTTATACTCCCTTTGCTAAATTTATTCCTAAATAATTTCATATGTTTTTAAAAATTTGATTATGGCATTGTTCTTTAAATTTCATTTTCCAAATATTTTTTGCCAGTAAATATAAATACAATTGATTTTCACATACTGACCTTGTACCCTATGGCACTGCTAAATTCAATTCTTAGCTCTAGCAGGTTAAAAATTTCTTTGGATTCTCTTCATAAATTTGTAATCTGTGAAAAAGATAGCTTTACTTTTTACATCTCAATTTTAATGTTTTATTTTTTGTTATTTTTAAAATTAACTAAGTAATGAATTAGTTTGCAGTGATGAGAAGAGACTTTCTTACCTTGTTCTCTCTTATGGAAAATATTTTCAACGTTTTATCATTAATCATGATGCTAGCTTTGGTTTTAAACACACAACACACACCACAAAGTCTTTATTATACTGAAGAAGGTGCCTTCTAATCCTTATTTTCTGAGAGGTATTATTATGAATAGATGTTGAATCTTGTCAGATACTTTTTCTACATCTATTGAAATTAACACATTTTTCTCCTTTATACTATTAATATGATAAATTACAGTGATTGTTTTTTTAATGTTAGGCCAACCTTGAATTCTTGAAATACACCTCATTTGGTTATAATATATTATCCTTTTTATATATTATGCAATTCATTTTGCTAATATTTAAAAATATTTTTAAACCTATATTCTTAAGAAATATTACCCTTCAATTTTTGGTTGTAATGCTTTCATCATCCTTTGGTATCAGGTTCATACTGGGTTCATAAAATACATTTAGAATTGTTTTTCCTTTTTTTTTTTTCTGAAAAAATTTAGAAAGTTTGATATTACTTCTTATTTACATTTTTGATAGAACTTAATTAAGCCATCTGGGTCTGGGTCTTTTGTTGGTGGTGTTGTTGGTGTTGCTGGTGGTGAGAAGCTTTTTAATTTCAAATTCAATTCTTTTAACAGAAATGGGACAAATCAAGGCTATTCTTGAGCCAATTTTCATAAATTGTATTTTTAAGGAATTTGATCATGTCATCTAAGTTGGCTCTATTCATTGGCAAACATTTTTCATATTTCTTATTTTTTTAATGTCTGTAAGATTTGTGGTAATGTTCTTTCTTTCATTCTTAAAATTGAAAACTTATGTTTTCTCTATTTTAAATTTTATTCTATTTTCTTATTTTGTTCTATTTCTTATTTTATTTTGACTAGAGATACATCAATTTTGTTGATCCTTTAAGGAGCTAATTTTTGGTTTTGTTGATTTTGCTATTCTTTGCTTTTTATGTTATTAATTTCTCCTATTATCTATTTATATTATCTCCTTTTTTGTGCTTATATTTGGCTTAATTGGCTCTTCTTACATGGGAAGTTTGGGTCAGTGATACAAAACTTATTTTTCTTTTCTACCATTTAAAGCTATGACTTTCCCTCAGTATTCCTACACATATTAATATGTTCTATTTTCATTATTATTCAAGTTAAAATATGTTATAAGTTTTAGTATGGTTTCTTCTTTTATCTATACTTTACTTAGAAGTTTATTGAATTCCAAATATGTAGGAATATTTTAGATATCTTATTTTCTCTACATTTAATTCAATGACATTATAGTCAGAGAACACATTTCTTGTGATATTAATTCTTTGAAATTCATTGAGACTTATTTTTTAGCCCACGAGACTGTTGATGTTTCTATTTACATTTGAAAAAAATGTGGATTCTGCAATTATGGGTTGTAGTGTTTTATCAGGTCAACATGACCAGTTAACATCAGGTCAAATTGGTTCATAGTGTTGTAGAGGTCTTCTATATCCTTACAGATTACTTTTTTACTTGTTCTATTAAGTACTGAAAGAGGCGTGTTAAAATCCCCAACTCTGGACACCTGGGTGGCTCAGTCAGTTGAGCATCTGACTTCGGCTCAGGTTATGATCTCTTGGTTCATGAGTTCAAGCCCTGTGTCAGGCTCTGTGCTGATAGCTCAGAGCCTGGAGCCTGCTTCAGATTCTGTGTCTCTGTCTCTCCCACTCATGCTCTGTCTCTCCTGCTCTGTCCTTCTCTCTCTCTCAAAAGTAAATAAACGTTAAAAAAAAATTTAAAAACATCCCCAACTCAACAGTGGATATATCTATTTGTCACTTATTTTCTATCAATTTCTGACTTCTGTAATTTGAAGCTTTGTTATTAGGAGCATACTTATCTATAGCTTCCAGATGAATTAACCCATTTATCATTATTAAATATATTTCTTTGTATTTTGTAATACTCTTTTTTTTCCCCTGAAATCTATTTTGTCTGATAATGATAGTCATCCCAGGTTTTTTGTGATAGTATTTGCATGATAGACTTTTTCTACCCTTTTACTTAAAAAAATCCATACCATTGTATTTAAAGTGCATTTCTTTCAAAAAACATATAGTTGAGATTTGCCTTTTTGTAAGTCTAAAAATTTCTACTTATTAATTGCAGTGTGTATTCCATTTACATTTATTATAATTGTTGATTTGGTTGAGTCTATCATCTTGCAATATTTTCCTATTAGCTTTATCTATTCCTTATCCCTCTATTCCTTGTTTTCTGTCTTCTTTTGACTATACATCTTTGTTTCAATTTCTAAAATGATTTCTCTAGGAATTAAATACATATTCTTAAATTATCAGTCTTACCTTGAACTAATGTCATACCACTCCAACTATAATAACTTTGTATCAGTATACATCCATTTACTACCTTCCCATTTTTCAGGCTGTTTTATCATATTTTGCTTTCATACATATCAGGTTACATACATGTATAATTTTATCTAATTTGTATATTTTGTATATTAAATTATACATTTTTCTTGTATGTAACTCATTTTTTTGTAGGATGGGATTTCAGGTGACAAATTCTCTGTTTTTGTTTATTTGACAGTTACTTTATTCAATTTCTGTTTTTGAAAAACATATTTTCACTGAATATATAATTCTAGTTTGGTATGTTTTTGTTTTGTTTTGTTTTTTTAGTATTTTGGAGATGTCTTTTGGTTTGTGTTATTTCTGATATGACATCAATCATTTTTCTTACCCTTGTTTTCCAGTATATAATTCAGATTCCTCTAGCTGATTTTGCAACTTTTTATTTATTTTTGGTTTTCAGTAATTTGATAATGATATGTATAGGTATGGTTTTTGTTTGTTTTTATTCATCCTGCACAGAGTTCATTGGAATTCTTGGATCTGGAAGCTGTTATTTTTTTTTTCTTACTAAACTTAAAAATTTTGGCAATTATTTCTTCAAGTACATTTTTCTTCCTTATTCTTTCTTTCCTCTTCTTCTGAGTTTTCTACTATATGTACACTAAATTGCTTGATATTACCTCAAAGATAATATGAATTATTACTGATAATTGCTCTGTCCCTTTTTATAATCGTTTATCCTATGTTTTTTCAGTTTGGATAATTTCTACTGACCTGCCCTCAAGTTTACTCTATCTATACTATCCAGTGTCCAGTCTGCTATGAGCCTATTCAAGGGATCTTTTAACCCAGAAATTTTATTTTTCAGTTAAAATATTTACATTTTTATAATGCTTTTCTGAAATACTGCATCGCTTCACCCACTGTATCCATCTTTTCCTGTAAATTCTTTAACATATATATGTCTTAAAAGTTATCTACTAATTTCAGTAATTATGTCATCCATTGTTCTGCTTTTATTGACTATGTTTTCTTTTAATTATTGTTTACATTTTCCTTCTTTTTTTTGCAAGCTTTATACTTTTACAATTTTGTTCTAGATATGTGAACAAAAGAACAGTGGTGACAAAAGTATATTATTTTGTTTATTTACCAGAGACTGAAATCCCTTTTCTCTCTTTGGCAGTTAGGGTTAAGGGTTGATTATTTGGATTCTTCCTAGCACTAAACTCAATAGCAGCTTTAATTACATTGAGTTCATCTGTGAATAGCTCAACTTCTAATTTCCTTTGCAGGCTTTTTTTTTTTTTTTTTTTAATCTTTTCAGTATTGGCACTGAAATGGATTTATGCTGACATTCAAGATAAATTTGATTTACCTTTGGATTCAAGGGCCCAAGAATCCAATTATTGTGAAAATGAACAATATTAGATTTCCAAACCCCCTCCACTGTTGCTTTCTTGGCAAAAATTCAGGGACGTGGTAAGGGGAATTATTTATAAGGTTTACCAAATTTGTTTTTGCATTTGAGGGTTTTCCAGATTCCAGTATGTCTTGCCAAGTTAAATAGTATTCTAAAGTTCGTCTTATTTTTCCTCATCCATGCAAAGTCTCTCTGATTAGGAGAGGCTGGTTCTTCTATCCACTTGTCCCCAGAATGGTCCCAATTTACATATGGGAACTTCCATGGATTTCTGCTCAGTTATGAAGAAATAATTTCCCACTAGAGCTCAGGTTTATCAATGATTCCTTGTTTGTAGTATTATTTGTTAGCTGGGTAAAATAATAAAAACATGATTTTTATTGCATCTGTGTTATTCTTAGTGTTACTGTGGGAACAACAATCTTTTGAGTCCTTCTAGATCCTAAACAAAATAAAAAGCATCGTGTATTTATTTTTTGAAAAATATTTTATATGCATATAGATTCCAGATTTCCAATTATTTGCACACTTAAAGATGTCAGTATCTTCTCTTTTCCAAATTTTTTTTTTGTTTGTTTCAAAGTCAGTCACAAATCTTATTGTTGCCCTTTTAAAGATGTGTCTTTTTTTTCTACTTCCAGCTCCTTTCCAGGTTTCTTCTTTTTGGCTTTGGTTTTCAGCAGTTTTACTAAGATAAACCTAGGTATGGTGCTATTATAATAATCTTAGGTGAGAATTTGTGGTGAGCTTACATTACCATTGAATTGCCTTTGTAGCTTGTTCAAAAATTAAGTGGCCATATATATATGGATATATTTCTGGATTCTCTGTTCTGTTCTATTGACCTAGGTGTCTATGGTTTTACCAATACTACCTTGTTTTGGTTAAATTACTACTATTTTATACTTCTATAATTGCTCCTATACTTGACTTAGACAGTTAATTTTAGAGCATTTAAAGATTAGAAAAAAGTAAATTGTATTATTACTTTCATTGTAAGCATTTCCATCACTCTAATTCTTTTTAAGGATCGACGTTTCCTTCTTACATCATAGGAAAGTTGAAAGGTGTTTTCCTTAGGGGAGAGAGATCTGGGCAGGGCCTGGTGCCTATCTCACAGTGAATTTTGCTCCTTTCCACCAGCCTGCACTAGAATGGAGGCTCTCTTTGCTTTCTTGCCTTGTTCTCATTCTTTCTCATGAGCACCTGGGCAAGGTCCTGGGTAAAATTGATTGGGAGGATCCTGAGATTGGGTGTGAATTACTCTTGTATTCTGTGGCTCATGGTAATTCTATGTTTTCATAGTAGCCCACATTCAGCTTTTATCAATTCGTTAAAAATATTAGCTAAAGGGGCGCCTGGGTGGCGCAGTCGGTTGAGCGTCCGACTTCAGCCAGGTCACGATCTCGCAGTCCGTGAGTTCGAGCCCCGCGTCGGGCTCTGGGCTGATGGCTCAGAACCTGGAGCCTGTTTCCGATTCTGTGTCTCCCTCTCTCTCTGCCCCTCCCCCGTTCATGCTCTGTCTCTCTCTGTCCCAAAAATAAATAAACGTTAAAAAAAAAATTTTTTTTAAATATTAGCTAAAATCTTACTACCCATTTAGATGATTATCCTGTCTTACTCCTGTGCTCTGTACAGGTAAGTCAGTGCTTGTAACCCCCTTTTTCACTGGAAGCACCTGTCTTTCCTTACATGCTTGTCCTGTAACCTCAGCTCTGGCATAGGTTCAAGAAAAGTTATGATTTGTAGATTATCTATCTTTTCCCTGTTAATATATCAGAGTAACAATTGTTCTGCTTTTCCACATACCAAACAATAGGAGGAAGACCCTATTTTATAAACTTTTAGAATATTTGCATACTACTCTTCTAATGAATAATAATCATGAATTTTAAAGCAAAAACATTTTTAAATACATGGAGTGTTCACTCAAATTGCAACTGTTGTATAATTTCTTAGACACAGATTGGCTGCCATTTGTGAAGTGTTTGCTGTTTCTCAGGTGTGGGAAGGAATTGTGAACAAAGTCTAACTATCTTAGCCTGGTTTTCAAAGATCTCCTTACCCAACCACTAACCACACTTCATGGCTCCATATTATTCCAGTCCTCTGCAGGAATGTTCAGGAATATACAGGAGGCCTTCCATAAATACACCCTTCCTGCATCTTTCCTAACTGGTTTCCATTTATTCAGAATGCTTTTCCATATTGCCGCTGGCTTTCTCCCCCCACCCTTTTTTTATCCATCAAGGCTCAGCTGGACTTTATGCATACATTCTTTGCTAACCAACAGACATTTCTTGAGCACCCACTTTGAGCTCACAGTCTTCAGGTATGTTGTTCTCTGTGCAAGTGAGTCATTTGTGATGGTGATGGTGGTGATGATGGAAATGATGAGCATAGCTAACCTTTATTGAGGACTTACTATGTGCCAGGAACTCGTTGTAATGTTTTGTTATTTATAAGCTCTTTTAATCATTACAACAACCCTAGGAAATAGTTATGATTTTTATCCTGATTTTGCAGTAGAGAAATTGAAGCATATGGAATGAATGAATGAATGAATGAATGAATAAATAAATAAATAAATAAATAAATAAATAAATAAATAAATTTTGCTTCCTAAGACATTCAGCCACATTAAATAAGGCACTGACAGTTTGGATGCTTTTCAAATCTGAAATATTTCTTCTCTCCTGATACCTCTCTCTTGATAACACTAAAGAGAAAATATGCACTTGTTCAACCATTTGGTATTCTATTCTCCTTGGTACAAATTTACATTCTCCTACAGTTTCCTTTAAACTCCATGAAATATTTTAGTAAGAAAAAGACAAAAAGATGGTGAAGGAAAGACATACAGCCTCTCCTCCCAATCACATGGCCACTTCAGTTAAGATTCTCTGTTGAAACCATAGTTCTGAGTCTGCTCTAGCTACAGACTTGGAGAACTCTCAAAAAGCAGGCAGGGTGCCTATCATCAGTGTTTGGTCATGTCTTGATGCTAGAGAAATAATACTGGAGTGGCCAACAGAGGAAGGGAATAGTCTGGATATTTACTCATTTTTTCCCCACAAATGTTTACTGAATGACTACTATGTATCTGGCCTTGTGCAGGGTTCCTGGCATATCATGGTAAACAAAGAGACATAGTCTCTGATCTCACAGTATTTAGAGACTAGAGAATAACCCGAAATTAGGCCTTTGCATAATTGAGAAAAAATGACCAGTTACTTTAGGCCTTGAATTCGTCATATTTCAGTAGCAATCTCTGTAGATTTTCAAGCTGTAGTCTTTCAGCCAACCAGACTGACCTAAGGTACTAGTGCTTTAAACCACAGTAGTAGAACTAGTCTCCAGTCCTAAACCTGGAATCCTGAGTGGGACTGGGGACAATCTCAGTCCTCCTATGCCTTCTCCTATGCACTCTGTTCCCAGTTCACATGATCTGCACCCCAGCCATTCTTTTGAGACTAAAGTCTGCCCTGAGTCCTAGCTCACTTGGCTCCAAGATGGATATCTTACCTTGTTCCTCATTATTGCACCCAAAATATGCCAGAGACAATTCTAGTTCTTGCAAACTTCTTCCCCTAAGAGCTGGACCCTGTTTTTGGTGACTCCAGCTGCTGGCTGGGGTCTTATTCCAAAGCAGATGGACCACCCAGAACCATGACATTGTCGGCTTCCTGACTTCAGGCATCACTGCTGCCTGGATGCTACGACCGCTGTGCCATGCCCTCCAGTTCCAAATCTCCCCAAATGTTAGCAAGTGTCCAGTGGGAGACTGTTTACTATACTTTTTTGTGGCCTCCCCCCCATGGGACTAACTCTTCAGATCGGGTAAAGCTTCCAACACCAGTCCTGTCTTTTACCACTTCTTCCCAGTCCCCAACAGCCCGTTGCTAAGTCCCAGCATGTCTCTCATCAGAGCCCACCAGAGATGTGACAAGCTTTTGTTCCTGGTTGTTAATCCTGGTTTTTATTGTCTTGTGATCTCATGTGCCAATGTCTGGCACTTTATCCACTCACCTCTTCTTATTTTCCCACAGCAATACAGAGATTTTTTTTGGAACTTTCTTAATTCTTGTTCATTTCTTTTGACAGAATGCTTTTTTCCCAAGGTTCATTACTGAAGGCTGGAGTCATTGTGTGTCCAGAGACCTGGTTTTCCTCTCTGTGCCTTCATCTGGCTGTGTGACCTTGGGCAATTCAGTTTCCTTTGCTGTGATTTCCTTGTTGGTAAAATGAAAAGGGTTAGCTCTAAGGTTTCTGGTTTCTTCCAGTTCCCAAGTTTATTGATACTAAGTCGGCAGAGAGTAACTGTCAAGCTACTCCCAACTTGTTTTTCTCTCTCAAATGTCCACAATATCCACTCAGGAAACAATATCCATTCAGCTAACACTTCTCACTTTTCTCCAGCTTTGGATGAAGTATATTCCCAAATAAGACTTACACATCTCTTTATTTTGACTTCCATGTCCATTATACTTTCTACATTAATAGTATCTTGAATTTATAGAATATTTTATACTTTTCAAGTCTTTTCATGATTATTGCTCTACTGGATCATCATAATGACTCTATTTATTAGGAAGAACAAGACTTTCCATTCTCAGTCTGAGAATCAGACACCTGATTGCACTCAGAAATAAGATATTTATTTGCCCAAGGCATCACAGCTAGTTAGTGGCAGACCCTGAACTAGACCCTGACAACTAATTTAATAGATCTTTGCCATTTCCATTCCCCTCTCCCCTCATTGAGTTTTTTTATAGCTACTGTATTAATTGCCCCAATATTGCTAATGTTCTTCCTTCTTAAGTCAGCCAGGAGTATCTGAGTACTAAAATAATTGATGAAATAAATTCCTCCCTTCTCCAGGTAGGTCTCTAGCAGCCAGGGTGAATTGTATTTGTAAGGTACCTTTCTATCTGGGCTGTAAAGACTGTCAACGTGTGGTTCTCTGGTCAGTTATTCTGACATTTCATCATGTTTAATCAAGTCAGCAATTTGATGAAGTCCAAGCTATAGTAAGAGAAGAAGTTGAAGAGTTTTAGGCAACAACAATGTCCTAGTTTCACTGGCTGGGCCATAAGCTACCAAGGTTGCATAATTCAGAATTTTCCCAAGAGCTGAAAGAACTGCGTGTGTTCCCTACTTTTGAGTATCAGGAAGGAGGGATTAAGTGAATGTTTTCAGTTTCACAGGAAAAGGTAATAAAAATACAAGTATATTTTGGGTCAGGTTCAATTTCTGCTTGGATCTTCCAAATCTCTCTGAAGAAAATAGATTGTAGCATAACAGAAAGTTTAACACCCAAGCAGATAAGATTCTTTACCACAACCCAGGTAGTTATCAGTTCCCTAATACAAACCTAATTATATACAACAAGTAATATAGCAAGCCTAATAAAATGGGGAGAAAGTTAAACATAGTGGGTCAGGTCTGTCAGTCATAGTAAGACCATCATTAGTTACTATTTTAATGGTTCATTTGATTAAATGCTAAGCTATTGTCTTGTAATTATGTGTATTCAAGGGAAAAATACTCAAGTTCAATTAGGAATGTATCTTTTACTGCACTATGTTTAATGAAGTCGCAACATCACCATAATAAGCAAGGAATAATGAAAATCTTCTTTTGAAATTGCAATGGAAGTATTTGCACAGAAGTAGCTGGCATGTGTAATATGATGAGTTCCCTTAAATGGCTCAACTGTTGATCAAAAAAGCAAATTATATAAGTGGATACTGCAAGGCAGAAACATGTGGACACAGCTGGAGTGTCATGTGTCACGGTTCCAGTCATTGCCAGCTGGCGGTCACACAAAGGCAGGCCAAGCCAAACAATTACTGTTATTCATAAGAGCAAATGTGCATTCCAAACACACAGTGCAGGCTTTATGAAATAACTGAGCATTCAGATGCATCCAGACAGCCGAGCTGTTTTTTCATCACATGTCCCTCAGTGCCAGGCCAATATGGCAAACTGACTCTGCTATTCAGAAACCCTTATCTTTACCCAATTAACCAAATCACTGTGACATTTGAGAGTTCTTCATGCACTTTGCTGAGCGCGTCAAACCAGCAGGCTAACCGGGCAGCAGATGCACAGCTTCTGGAAGCAATCTGCTTGCTTGCTTGCTTGCTTGCTTGCTTTTCTTTCTTTCTTCCCCCCCCCCCCCCCTTAAGCTGTAAATACCCTGTTAGACCACTGCCTGTTACAAACCAGAGCTTGGAGTCAGTCCCTAAAATCTGAACATCCAGAGGTCCCCCTTATTCTCAATTCTGTGTGCCTATGTGATGGATGTCTTCCAGTATGTTGCCCTGGGAAGGTCAAGGGTGGCCAAGGGACAGGCAGTGGGGATTCATGCTCTTGTTTAAGGGGAAAAATTAATTAAGTGGGAAAACATTCTAGAAGAGTATCTGGTCATGAACTGAGATGAAAATTCCTAGATTGTTTAAATATAGACACCAAAGGAAGGAGAAACAATATGGAGCTAGTGTTTCCATAATTTTCATCTACTTTCTTCAAATAAAATGTAACCATAGCTCCTTGCCTATTATTTCTTCCAACAGGCAAGGTCATAGGTGCATGTGAAAATGTATGCCATGATGTTCCTGCTTATAGCTGTTTCAGGACAGAAAGAAAGCTGGAGAGGAAGGTGTATAATTGCTAGGGAAGTTTCACTGCAACAGAAAGTGGATGGTTTTATCTTAATACCTCCAAAAAAGAGACAAGCTACTGTGCCTAGATGAGCACTATTCATTAGAAATATACTGTGAGCCATACTTTGTGACTAAGTTTTCTAGTAGTCACATTCAATAAAGTAAAGAGAAACAAGTGAAATTAATTTTAATTTTATCTAGCCTAATGTATCTAAAATATCATCACTTCAATAAATAATCAACATAAAATATTAATGAGCTATTTTACATTCTTCTCTCTCTCTCTCTCTCTCTCTCTCTCTTTTGTACTAAGTCTCAAACTCTGGCATATATTTTACACTTTTCACATCTCAGTTTGGACTAGCCACATTTCAAGTGCTTATCAGCCACATGTGGCCCATGGCTACTGTTTTGGACAGTACAATACTAGAGTTTTGGCAGTGGTAATTTCAAGTGTGCCCAAGCACACTTGGTCCAGCACTATGGAAGAATTCTAACACATTCAATGAAGAGTCAAATATTATGTTTCTGGTCTTAGCACCACTGTCAATCTTCTTCCTCCTAAGCTAATTCACCCCCAAAAATGGAGATAGTAACACCTGCATTACTACTGCCATTTAGTTTTCTATAGTTCAATTAAATAACAGATGTCGATTTTGAGAAATAACATTAGATTAAGTGAACACCCAAAAACTTACTGAAAGTAGCTATAAATTCTAAGCATTGAGGAAAACCATAGTTTTCCTTAATTCTCTGTGCCCTGTTATTCCTTTCATAAGATAGGCTTTAAAATCAGAAATGATTACCTATAAAGGTCTGTGGAGAATTTTTTAAATACCCAAGATTTTTAAGGCCACCCACATTTGGTCACCATTCTTCTGTATAAGGGGCTTTATTTCAGTGACTGATGCCATATAGACATGGATTCCAGTTTTCTTTTGAAACCCAAGACTACACTGGCACCACACTGTCCAGGAGACACTAGGCCTATGAGATGCACCTTTACCATTGTGCTTTGTTCATGTAATGCTAAGTATCAGGCAGATGAGAGTCCTGCCATCATTTCCCTCAGCCATGTCTATCTTAGAGCCCATTGCTCCTCGTAGCTCCCCTGCTGTGCTGATTGTGGGAAAACAGGGGAACTATTTGCCTTTGGATTCTTCCTATTGAAGTACACTGGCCATTAGGAATACCAACAACTCCAGCCCATAAGGTGCCACATCAAAGTCCTTCAATCCAGATCTTCCGTACTTACACTGCTTTGCATTAAATGTCTGCCAAGACTAAGACTTCTGGTAACAATGACAAATATCTTTGTATGTACAGGTGCTAATGTCTTATTTAAATTCAAAATCATAATCATGATGGTAAGGCTTCCAAGAAGTGCCTTGAATTCTAAAAGGATTTTCAGATTGGTTAAGTTTATTTCTAAGTATGTTATTCTTTTTGATGCTATTGTAAACGGGACTACTTTCTTAATTTCTCTTTCTGATAGTTCATTGTTAGTGTATAGAAACACAGCTGGTTTCTGCGCATTGATTTTGTGTCCTGCAACTTTGCTGAATTTATTAGTTCTAATAGATTTGGAGTGGGGTCTTTGGGACTTTCTCTATATAATATCATGTCATCTGCAAAAAAAGACAATCTTCCTTCTTCCTTTCTAATTTGGATGTCTTTTATTTCTTTTTCTTGCCTAATTGTTCTGGCTAGGACTTCCAGTGCTATGATGAATAGAAGTGGCAAGAGTAGGCATTCTTGACTTGTTCTTAGATCAACATACACTGTTGACTATGATGTTTGCTGTGGGCTTGTCATCTATGCCTTTACGTTGTTGAGATATATTCCCTCTATATCTAGTTGGTTGAGAGTTTTTTTCATGAAAGTATATTGAGTTTTTCCCAATAGATGCTTTTTCTGCACCTGTTGAAATGATTTTATGGTTTTTATCCTTCATTTTGTTAATGTGTTATATCACATTGATTAATTTGTAGACATTGAACCATATTTGCAGCCCTGGAATAAGTCCCAGTTGAACGTGGTATATGAATCTTTTAATGTATTGTTGTATTCAGTTCGCTAATATTTTGTTGAGAATTTTTGTATCTATGTTCATCAGGGATGTTGGCTTGTAGTTTCTTCTTTTCTTGTAGTGTCCTTTTCTGACTTTGGTATCAGGAAAATGAGTTTGGAAGCGTTCCCTCCTCTTCTATTTTTTATAAGAGTTTAAGAAGGATTGGTGTTAATTCTTCTTTAATGTTTGGTAGAATTCATCAGTGAAGCCATCTGGTCCTGGACTTTCTTTGTTGGGAGATTTTTGATTACTGATTCAATCTCCTAACCAATAACTGGTTTGTTCAGATTTTCTATTTCTTCATGATCCAATCTTGGTATGGTGTCTGTTTTAGAAATTTATCCATTTCTTTCATATTCTCCAATTTGTTGACTAAAATTGTTCAAAGTAACCTCTTGTGATCCTTTGTATTTGTGTGATATCAGTTGTACATCTCTTCTTTCATTTCTAATTTTATTTGAGTCCTCTTTTTTCTTGGCAAGTTTAGCTAAAGATTTGTGTAGTTTAACTTTAAAAAACCCCCAGATTTTAGTTTCATTGATACTTTATATTGTCTTTTTTTGTCTCTATTTCATTTATTTCCACTCTGATCTTTGTTAATTCTTCCTTTAACTAATTTTGGACTTAGTTCTTCCTTTTGTGGATTTTTGATGTATAAAGCTAGGTTATTTATTTGAGATATTTCTCTTTCTTAATATAGGCATTTATTACAATAAACTTCTCTCTTAGAATTACTTCTGCTGCATCCCATAATTTTTAGTATGTTGTGTTTCTATTTTCATTTGTCTCAAGATTTCTTTTCTCTTTTGAATATTTCTTTGACCTTTTGTTGTTCAGCAGCATGTTGTTTAATATCCACATATTTTTGTATTTTCTAGTTTCTTCTTATAATTGATTTTTAGTTTCATACCATTGTGGTCAGAAAAGATGCTTGATATGATTTCAATCTTCTTAAATTTATTCAGATTTGTTTTGTGGTCTCACATATGATCTACCCTAGAGACTGTTCCATGTGTGTTTGAGAATAATGTGTACTCTGCTGGTTAGATGGATTATTTTATAAATATCTGTTTGGTCCATCTGATCTAACAAGTAGTTTAAGTCCAATGTTTCCTTATTGATTTTCTGTCTGGATCATCTA
This sequence comes from Prionailurus viverrinus, assembly GCF_022837055.1. NCBI lineage: Eukaryota > Metazoa > Chordata > Mammalia > Carnivora > Felidae > Prionailurus > Prionailurus viverrinus. The sequence continues at coordinate 84,292,945 of NC_062563.1, read as the reverse complement.
TCCATTGTTGAAAGTGGGGGTATTAAAGTCCTCCAACACTATTGTATTTCTATTTCTCCCTTTGGGTCTGTTAATATTTGCTTTATATATATGCATATTCCTATGTTGGGTGCACAAGTATTTACTAATGTTACATCCTTTGATGAATTGACTTTCTATCATTGCATTCCTTCTTTGTTCCCTGCTACAGTCTTTGGATTAAAGTGTATTTTGTCTAATGTAAGTACAGCTACCTCTGCTTACTGTTTCCATTTGCATGGAATGTCTTTTTCAATCCCTTCATTTTTAGTCTATGTGTATCTTTAAAGATGAAGTGAGTCTCTTGTAGGCAGAATATGTATGGGTCTTGTTTTCTTATCCATTCAGCCACCCTGTCTTTTGACTGAGGAATTTAGTCCATTTACATTTAAAATAATTACTGATAGGTATGGACTTAATATTGCCACTTTGTTAAAAGTTTTCTGGTTGTTCAGTATTTCTTGAATGAGTAAATGGATGAATAAATGAATGAAATATTTATTTTACTGAAAAACTTTTACCCTTTATTTATTCCCAAATCATTAGCAAAAAGTTTTAATTGAATAGAATGCTTCCCCCTTTCCCAAGTAATTACAATACAAAGGCAGTCATCTTGGAAAAATCATGCCTGAGTTTGCAACAAGGCTTTAAACCTAAAATCAGACCAACATAAACTGCCAGTGGTAACTTTGGTAACTTAAGCTAGCTGTGTATGTGGCCTAAAACATGGGACACTCATGATAGTTGTGGTCATTCATTCAATCATTCAACAAATACTACTACTTACATATGCTGTGTATGTTGAAGCCTCCACTAGGAACTGGGGGGACACTGATTATCAAAACCCCGAAAATGCTCCCTAATTGGGTTACTATTTAGTTGTGTCCTTCAGAATTTGGGGCACAAGATATGATGAAATTTCTGGGCTTCTGTCAGTCAGAAAGTGAGGATCAGGTTCCTTTTGTCTTTTGCATTAAGAAAGTAAAATCCCACTTTTACCTCTCCCCACCGCCCCAATTTTAGCAGTTTTAGTAATAACACAGATCCACGGAACTACTCCAATCTCCAATAGCTACTCCTGATGTATGTCCAAGTTCATTAGAAGGAAGTCTCCCTCCCCTTTGTTCTCTCTTCCCCAGCCAAGGACACCGAAGGGGAGGTTCACACTTAAACTGTTGTGGAAGGACCCCAAACCCACATCAGACATCCTGACTCCCAGGCCTGTGCACATGCTGTGCACCATCTCTGGCTAAAATCTGAGCTGCTTTAGCCACCTCTCAGGATGCCCAGGGCTCAGTCAGAAACTTGAGCTAAGTGAGGACAGCCTACCTCCAAGTGCTCCTTGTCTTCTTTTCACATTTTTTCCATGGCTTCTGACACATCTTGGCCACCCATCATTTTCCATTTAGTTATGGGCAGCCTTCTTATCTTCAAAGTGTTTTCTTTTGCCTCACAGAGGGAAGCCTACCCCCAAATAAAGTTCTTGGTTTTCTGTGCGCACTGAGAACCTGTGCCAGGAGCCCAGCTGCTTTCGGACCATTGCCACCCAGCCTCAGTCTGCATTTCCGAGTTTCCACTACGGGAATAGATTCCTTGGAAGGAGACTTGCTTCTTTTGGGCCATGAGGCCCCGTTTCTGAGAGAGGAGACAGAGTGAGAAAGCCCAGGGGATAGCTGGCTCGGAGGTTCCATGAAAAAGGCTCTTCAGGGCTGGCTTGAACAGTGGTTTTGTGTGACAGAAGAATCCCTCAGTCTTTCTGGTTTTGGCCAAGGCTCCCCGCTTCTTTGTGGGATGTTGATGAATTTGTGCCTGGTTCCTCTCTTACGATTACCTCTGTGTTTACACTGTGCTGCCTCGGAGTCACTGCTGTATCTTGAATGCTCATTCAAGGAGAGTAACTCAAGGGCTGACAGCTGGTGAGGTCATTCCCCAGTCTAGCCAAGGCCCGTGTGCCATTACAATGAAGTAATAATGTATTTATAACACACCTAACCACTGATGGCTTCTATTGCTGTGGCTTTTCCCTCTGCATTTGCACAGATGTTTTTTGAGAACTCAAGAATTGGCCTCCAGAAACAACCTCCTAGCAAACAAACTCTGTCTGTTGACTCTGGCGGGTGCTTATAACGAGAGTTGTTAGCACGCTGGATTTATGTTTCAAATATCATTTTAATTTCTCAGGCAGCATTTTTACCACAAGATGTTAATTCACTGGTGCACTTGAATCTCATAGCCTTTCCCTCTCTCTCTCTCTCACTCATGTGTGTTCTCTCTCTTTCTCTTCTTTTTTAATGAAAATATGGACTTGGTTTCTAAAGAAATATTCTCAGTGCCTGATTCATCAAAACACAGTGTATGCATTTCCCATGGAATTTACTCTGAACTGTCATAATCTTTTTACTCGATAAATGACGTACCTTTGTGATTCATTAAGCCTCTCTCCTTAACCCCTGTAGTAGCACCCTCTGTCACACACAAGTCCTCTGCAATTAGTCCCAACAGGAGCAGTTGATCTTCCCAAGAGATAAAAGCTGCTTTTTAACATTTACCAGAAAATTATGGGAAAGCATTTAAAGATAATGGTGCACACACTAGGTTGACATCTAGCATGGATTCCTATGAGAAATATTAAGTCAGTCTTGTAAATCTTAATATTTCCTGATAGCAGTGGATTGAAGATAACATCTCTCATTGACACCACAGCTAGAATTCCAGATATTAAAAACAAACAAACAAACAAACAAACAATTGGAGACTTCTGTTCTGACAATTTCATATTGTCCCTTCTCTTTCCTCTCCTACAATCACAATGCATTTTATTTCTGCTTCTCTGGAAGGCATTACTTTACGTAAAGTCATTCCCTTGCTTGGCCCACAAACCCCTCCCAACCCCCAATGCAAGCATAACAAGCATAAATATTTCTGAATTCATACACATCCTTTCTGGGTTTTTTTCACTGGCTCTGAAACAGGTGACATCAACTCTGGGACTTGAGACAAGAGGGTAAAACCCTTCCTTCTCTCCTTTGCCTCCTGTATTCTCTGTAATCCAGTGTAGTTGGTTTTTGACACCCAGCCAGTCCATTGATGCTTCCTAACAGCTCCACAGCCTGCTTAATCCTGACCCTTGACTTCTTTGAAATTCTAGACTCTGTAGAGTACACCATCCTAGAGTTCCCCCCACATTGGTTTCTCTCCTTGCTGGGTCCTTTCCAACTTCTCTCTCAGACTTTCTCTTCTTTCATTAACCGGTCAATCTTGGCTGCTTTCTGGCTCTGGCTCTGGCTCTACACATTCTCAAAGGCAATCTTTTTCTTTTTCTGTATTTATTTTTGAGACAGAGAGAGACAGAGCATGAGCAGGGGAGGGGCAGAGACAGAGGGAGACACAGAATCCCAAGCAGGCTCCAGGCTCTGAGCTGTCAGCATAGAGCCTGATGCGGGGCTCAAACTCACGGACTGTGAGAACATGATCTGAGCTGAAGTCGAACGCTCAACCGACTGAGCCACCCAGTCGCCCCAAAGGCAATCTTTTTCAACAGCCCCCAGTCCATGGTTTCAATCATATTTTTGTTTCCAGCTCTGACCTCACTTCTCTCTAACTACTGAACATGCACAACTCTGGATGTCTGGGAAGACGGGAATTTCCCATTCTTGCCTGGACTTGGCCTTTCCCCTCCTGCATTGGGTCCTCACTCATGGAACATCCTCACCCTCCCCTCAGGAGACCCAGTTACGAATTTTAGCATCATTTCTGTCAGCTCCTGCCCCCCTGCCCCCCAGTCCTTCTTGCACACGGGTCTAATCCTTCACTATATTGTGTTGATTCTTCCTCTTCACCATCATGAGAAACCTTGGGGCTTCTGAAACAAACTTGCCATGCTCCACCCTGGAGACCGTGATTCACTACATCTAGGGCGGGGCTGGGCATCTGTGTTTTGATGATGCTCTGAGGGATTTGGACATATAGCCATGTGGGGGAAGCAAGGCCGCAGAGACTGGCTTTTCTTTCTGTTTCCACAGCACTGCCCAAGGTCAGGTGGGTCCCTCATCATCCTCCACCTGGGCTTTCCCATGCCTCCCTAGCTTCCTTCTTCCAATCAGACACCCTGCTACAGCCAGAGGAGTTTTCTAGACACACATCCAGTCATGTCATTCCCTTGTTTAGAAATGTTGGCTGCTTATTTCGACCTTCAGGTTCCACACCCCTTATTGTAATTTATCATTTACTTTTGTCCCCTCTGCCTAGGCGCCTTGCTGGTAACTTTCCTGCTGTCAGGAAGGTGCTCCACCCCTTTCTGTGCTCTGTAGATCACTCTTGCAGCACATATATTAGAGCTGGAATAGTTTTTCCAAGTCCAGTTCCAGACCCAGTTCTCTCACCCACTGGGGGCAACCCTTCTTGGCCAGAGATACTCCCTGCTCTGTGTCTCCATAGTGCTCTGAACCACTCCTGCCTCAGGCCTGGTGCCTACTTGGTTTAGTGTATGTGTGTGTGCTGTTCCTGTCCCCACCACACACAGGTGAGGAGTCCCTTCAAGGCAAGTGCTGCAGCCCATTGCCCCCGATGCTCCCCTTAGTAACTGACAGTTAGTGGGTGCATGCAGGACCAGTGGATGTTCAGTTTTCTTGGAGACTTACATAGTATTGTTTCAAGGTAAAGCACAGGGCAGGGGGTTCAGTACAAAAAACTCAGAGACAATAAACATTATTTTCCTTTGTTAGAATCTTTCCCCCCTTAATGGCATACTCAGTATGTGGTAACTATATGTTGATTCCCTACTGGAATCACACTGGTGTGGAAGAAGTATAAGAGCTCAGAGAAAAGAGGTTTCAAACCTGAGCCTGACCTTTTCCTTCCATGTGACCCTGGACTAGGCACTTGTAGCTCCTTTATCTGTAAATGAGGCTAATTATCCCAACTTTGCACAGTTGAAATAAGAATGGAATGGGATAGCCTAAAAGAAAGCACCTGGCTTATACAGGATACCTAACTAATGTTATTTTCCCTTTCCTCTCCAGGAACCAAGGGGAACTTTTGTCAGTCAAATAGGACACCAAAGGACAGTCAATCTGTCTTTCTCTGGCTTTGCCTGCCTTACCCCTCCCTCCTGCCTGCAGAGTCCTGTGTGTGGTAGTAAAGCCACGAATGGAAGGCACGATTTGGACTGACCTCAGAGAAATTCCTTAATCTCTTTAGACCTCAGTCTTTCCTTCTGTGAAATGGGATGATCTCATAGTTTTGTCATGGGGATTTAATGATACAATGCATGACACAAAAGGGGTTAGTATATAGTAGCTATTATTATATGAAAAAGGGAGGCAAGAGAGCTATAAAATCCTAACTGAGCTGTCAATATTTTGGGACTTACCAAAGAAAAGATATTCCTCTCTCACAGATCTTTCAGGTTGCCTTCTAGTGAATTAGGGTTTCATTTCACCACCTGATAGGAGAATGACTTAAATGCCTCTACTCTTTTAGTAAATTTTCATTGTGCTATGCAATTTAATGCAATTAATTATAGGCTTTAATATAATTATACTTATGTAATTAATAATCCAACTCAATTTAAATTGTCTTTTTTTTTTTTTTTTTTTTGCATAGAGTGTACCTCCTTACCCAAGCCATTGCTTCAGGCTTCTAGGAGAGAACTTGGCTTTCTGCTTCTCTTGAATTCTGGAAAATAGGAGGCGAGAACCCTCAAGGTATTATTGGGTCAACTCCCTTCTTAGATAATTCAAAGTTGAGGCTGCAAAGTGGCCTGTGTTTCTGATTGTATTCTCTTCTGACTGCTTTTACCTATGGGGAAAAAAACCACAGAGCCAAGTTCTAGTAGTTATCCAGGTGAAGCCTGAATGACTGGGTTTTGTGGGAATTCCTACGTAAGCCACAGCAATCGCCTCCTTCCCATCTGGACAAAAGCCATGTTACTTGGGCCTTTCCCTATGGGATGTGAAATCCTAGAAAAAATTTTTTCAAGACAGCCTAATGATGAGGAATCACTCAATAACTGTTAAAAATGAATGACATGGAAGAAAGGTGGGCCAAGACTCATAGAACCATATTATACCACATTACATGTTGAACAACCTCTCTGCACTCCCAAATCCCATCTGGTATCCTTTAAAACCAAGGGTTAGCTTGTAAGCTAAATTGGAATGAATTTGATTTTGGAATGTCTTTTCCTGATTCCTGTTTCTCTGAAGGAGTAACCAGGCTTTGATCTATGGCTGGTACCGCCCAAAGCTTGTGTAACACTGCTCCCTATGGAAAGAGAATCTTCTCTTCCAGAAGTTGCACAGACTGAGGAAGGCCCAGAAATACTAAGGATTATTCATGAGCTCTATCATGGTGAAAGCTATTTTAAATCAATCAATATTTACTAATATTTACAGTTTCTAGCACTATATTTAAATAGTCTTCAGTAAAAAGCACTAAGCAGTCAAAGTAACCATATCAGTCATAGATATGCAACAATTCGCATTTATTCTCACTCATGCATCTGTGTATGCACTCACATTGATGTGATTCACGCTGGCTATGGCTGGGTATGCTTCAAGCTCCTGATAGGATCTAGGTATGCTCCACATGTTTCTAATATACCTTGGTTCAGTGGTTGCCCAAAACACACAGTCCAACCGTGAAGCATACTTCATATCTGTGCTTAGAGTCAGATTAATATAATATTATAATTTTATAATATTTTATATTATAATACAATTTTATAATATTGTAATGTTATAATATTAATATACTGCTGGCCAAGGAAGCACATTGCCAATCCCAAAGTTACATGGATATAACTCCACTCATCATAAGACCAAAGCAAGTCACAGGGTAGGGAATAGGGATAGAGAGGTGGGAGGGAGTGATTATTTACTGGATAATAATATATACTACCACAGTATCCTATTTACTGTATGTGTAGGGCAAGGAATTAAAACATATATACTTTTATTGTTATAGTTATATTGTATTTGAGCATAGAGGTAATTATATAAATAAATTATATATATTTATAAATTCATATATATGAATATATACATTTATAAATAAATTATATAAATTTATTAAATAATTACCTCTATGCTCATATACAATATATTCAATAATTTACATTGTAAATCTTTAGTTTAGTGAGAGTATAGTAGAAGTTGAAGACAGAAGACCAAATTCTGCCTGTGATTTCCCAAGATGGTGATTTGTGGAAAAATAAGTTAGATACCCTGAGTCTTAGGATCCCATTCTAAAATGCAGACAATCCTGCCTGGCTCCCCATATTTCCATGAGGATAAGGTGAAGTAATGATGGTGGAAGTACTTTAGTATAAAGTGCCACTGAAATTATTGGGTTTTGATCTAATTAGCAGAATGTGAACCCCTTAATCAAACTAGCACTAATTTTTTTACAGAGGAAAAGGGAAGCTGATCTTGAGATAGAAAACTTGGGTTGGAACCTTGACTCCTTCCATTACGTGGTCTTTATGCACCTCAGTTTTCTTCTCTGTAAAATGTGGATCATCAGGGGCACCTCGGTGGCTCACCTGGTTGAGCGTTTGACTTTGGCTCGTGTCATGATCTCGTGGTTCGCGAGTTCCAGCCCTGCATCGGGCTCTGTGTTGACAGCTCGGAGCTTGAACCCTGCTTCAGATTCTGTCTCCCTCTCTCTCTGCCCCTCCCCCACTCATGTTCGGTCTCTCTCTCTCTCTCTCTCTCTCTCTCTTAAAAAATAAATAAACGTTAAAAAATAATAAAATAAAATAAAATGTGGATCATCAGTTCTGCCTACCTCTAGCATTTTGGAGACCTCAATGAAAGAATGGATGAAAAACGCTTCCCAAACTGTTAAATGCCATGCCATGTGCAATAGAAGCTCAGAGCTTCATCTTCCGTGACACTGATGTCTACTTGTCATCTCCTAAGAGAGTGTCACAAAGGATTACAGGTTCAAAGTGATTATTCTTTACATGCAAATGTAGGTTGGGAAGGAGAAGTGGTTTTTGAGCTAACAGTTTAAGAAAAACGGTGTCATAAATCTGAAGAGAGAAAAATACATCCTCTGGTGGAGTGGGCAGCCTTTGGAGGAAGTTGAAAACTGAGATTTTCCTCTGGGAGAAGGTAAGCAGGGGGCTACACAAGTGCCACAGGGCCTGTTGTACGGGCATCTTATTGGAGGGGACTCGGGCTGTATTCCAACCAGCTCTCTAGATCTTCATCACCTCTGAGTTTCAACCAGCGGACTGAACTCAAGGGAGGAAGGTGAAGCTAGTGGTTAAGAGTGGGGGAAGATGGTTCTGGATTTATATCCTATTGTGCTAATTACACTGGAGCAGTACGATTTGGGGAAGATTAGTCTATCTGTACCAGGTTTTCTTGTCTGTGATATGGGGATAAGCATCAGTGCCTAACTACCAGGGAGTGTTAGCAACTGACTGATAGATAATATGACCACATATCCCCTGTAGCCTCAAGGCCATGCATGGCAGGTCTGAAGGAAGAGCAGAAATAGATTTTTTTCTTGGAAATCTTTCTTATGGTACTTTCTTGGACTAAAATAATTGACTGGCTGGGGCCCCAGTGTGGACCATCATACAGGATGAACCTCCATCTTCGGGAGCTTCCTCTAGGTTCCCAATTTAGCTCCCCTGGGAAGACTTTAAATATCAAGATGTCCACACTATATTCCAGGCCAATTAAATAGTAATTGCTGGGGGGTTTGGTTCAGGCATCATCATCTTCTAACTCCCACTGCCACCTCTAGATGATTTCCATGTTCAGACAGGCTCAGAGCCACTGTCCTGATACAACAGGCAGCTTCTTCCCATATGGTTAAGAGCACAGGGCTTTGGAATTAGACACATCTGGGTTTGAATCCTGGTTCTGCTGCCTAATAGCTGGTGACCTTAGACCTCAGTTTTTTAATCTGTAAATGAAGACCACAGTCCCTGTCTCATGAAGATGTGCAAATATTAAATAACAAATGTCACACAACTGGCATCTAATGAGTGTTCAAAAAAGTTAGCTATCGTTATTAAAAGAGGCCTTTTCTGAGCAATCACTGCACTTTGTCTCCCCTCTGACACCATTCTACCTTCTACCCTGTTACCTGGTTTTATTTCCAATGTAACATATAAGGCAATCTTAAATCATTTTAATTTATCTCTTTGTTGTAATATGGGTATCATGTCAGGGATGTTGTCTTGATTGCCTCTGTGTTCTCAGTACCTACAACAGAGTCTGGCACACAGTAAGCCTTACAATAAACACTTGACTGATTCAGTGAATGAATGAATGTTACCTGCCTTTACCAAGTCTGATCCAAATAGTCTCCCCTCCTGTCCATTTAAGAATTTTTAGCTATTGAGTTCCCCTTAAAAGAAATAATTGATTGCAACTGTAATAAAAAAAAAATCTAGAAACTCATGGCTATTGGCATAGCATAGTTCTGGAGGGAGTTCTGGGAGAGTGCTGCTTCTAACAGCCCTTCCCCTTTTGCTGCCCTGGAGGCTGGGGAGAGCACACCTGCTTTTCTTTTTCTCCCTGATTGACTGCAGGCAGGGAGATTTGGGATAGGCTCCCCTTCCCCCAAACTGAACTCCATCCCAGGTCACTTGGCTGGGGGTGGGGGCTGAAAAGCAGGCATTGTTTTCTCTCCCACCCTCCTTGTCTTCCACCTGTCCCCTCAGGAGCCAGCCTAGATCTATCAAACATTCACTCACCTTTTGTTAACCCTTGAGCTCTTCAGAGCAAACAAGCTTCTTAAAAAGGAAGAAATGCTTCCAGGCAGTTTATGTGAATACTTGCAGGCAAAACTTACAGGTTTGTGCTCGTTGGTAAACTCAGGTGGATTACTTTTATAGCTGATTTAACCCCAAGAGGAGGGTCAAGGGAAGTTAAGGCTATTGAACAATCACACTTTGAAGGTGGCTTCCATCAGGCCTTAGATGAGCGCTCCAGATTGTAGACTTTACACTTGGCCATGACTGAAACTCTAAACGGAGCTTTTTTTTCTTGGATCTAATTACAAATCGGGGAAGGACTCCAAAATATACTTGGTGAAGAACAACTTTCAGTTTTACAAATGTGGAAACTGAGGCTCATAGAGTTTAAACCACATGTGCAAACTCTCCGAACTGGTTACTCCAGACTCAATACTGGAATCTCAGTCTTTCAACCCTTGTTTCCCCTCAAGTGGCTATGACATCTGTCCTCATTATTTGCTAAAAAAAACAAAAAAGAGCAGACAGAGATGAGAGACTTCAACATCTTCACTGAAACAGAGAATAAAGGGCCTGGACCTTCTAAAAAGCTGAAGTTGAAAAGTAGGAAGAAAGGACAAAGGTTTGAACAAAGCAAACCGCTCGGATGAGTGTCTGAACCTTGAAGTGACTCTCTGACCAACCCAGCGGCAGAGTACTCCCCCTCCCTAATGAACATTCTAGCCTGTGTGGAAAAACAGAGTTTATTGTTGTTATTTGTTTCCTTGTTGCCTAGAGCCATACTTGGGTATGGAGAATTTGTACTTGTCGGAAATTCAATAGAACCTTTAATATTTCATTTGAGTGAATCTCTAGGAAGGTTGGGACTGCGCAAGGGAGTGCTGAAGATAACGCGAGCTAAGCCAGGCAAGTGTTTTGCTTTCTTTACCTCATACTACACACCTGTATTTGCTGCTTTGTTATGTCAATGACTTTTTTCTGGATAAGAAAATGTACTGTATTCTTTGTTACACATGCATTATTTAGGATGAGGTAGTTGTTTAGGTCAGTGCATTTACAAAGGGCTCTAGAATCATTTTTGTATTCTTTCCTGAGCCACCATGAAGAGCACTGAAACACAGACCCAGAGACAGAAGACTTTAAACAGTTGCACAGCAATCTGTCATCCTAACCAACATAAAAGGCAAGCTGATTAAATCATTTTATGAGTTCCACTGATTCATGTTATTTTGGGGTCTATCAGAAAGGGGGATTTTATTGGTAAAATCTTATTATTCCTGGAAAGAGATTATCCTATGATTCCTCTTATTCTTCGAAAATACAAATAACCAAAATTGACTCATGAAGAGCAGTAACCAAAATAGAGCAATAAATGAGGAGTAAGTTCAAAATGCTGTTAAAGAATTTCTTTTGAAAGAGGCTTGAGCCCAGATTATCATTCCAAGTGATATTTTTCAAAGTTTTAATGAAAATTCCCATTACATATAATATGTTGGAAAGCAAAAGAAGAAAACCATTGTAATTGATTTTTCAAAACCAACATATTTCTGATACAGAAACTTGACAAAAATGGCATTAAAAAGTCACAAATCACTCTCACTCATGCATACTGAGAATATTTCTAAATAAAACACTAGTAAATTGAATCAAGTAGTGTATTAAAGAATGATTCACTATGAAAAAATAGAGCTTATTAAGCTAATTAAAAATGTTTTACTATAGGAAATCTAATAGGTCAAAAAAGAAAAAAAATGACAATTCCTACAGATTATGAAAAGCTAAGATTGAATATTTGTTAATGATTCTTCAGAACCCTCAATTCCAAAGAATAAAGGGAATTTTCCTTCATTTTTACAATGCAAATTGTGAAGGCAGGATAAGAAAGACATTCTTATTAAAGTTAGGAACAAGGAAAGAGGCTTTCTATCACCAATTGTATTTACTATTATTCTGAAATTTCTGACAATGAAATTGATGATAAATAATGAATGCACTTATTGGAAAGAAGCATAAGAAGTATCATTATTTGCACATTACAGAAATGTCTACCAAGAACAAATAAACAAGTTCAAAATATACATTAAGCAAAAATGCACTAATAATAGAAAAATACTTAGAAAATATAGAGCAAAAAAAGATTATATTCACAATAATACCAATTAAACTGTCCAGGAATAAATTTGCAGGATAATTTCTGATGTGTTTGGGAGAAAAAAAACCTACAAAACTTCACTGAGCGTTATAAAAGAAATGTGACTAAATGAAGTGGTATTAGTATATCCATATATTTGCTGATTCAATATTACAAACTTTCAATTTCCCTAAAGTAACATATGTTTAATGTAATTAACAAGAGTCGAGATTATAATTCTCATTTTGGAGGCAAGAGTTGACAAAATGAAACTAAAATTTATCTGGAATAGCAAATGGATAAAAATCCTCAAGAAATTTTGAAAAACAGAAAGCAATGGTATAAGAGAATTTTATTATTGTAAAATTAAAATATTCTAATACTGTGCAATATAATACCAGTACACAAATTGAGAAATGAATCTCTGGAAGGAAATTATATTTAAGAAAGATGACATTTCAAATTAGTAGAGAAAGAAAATACCCTTTTTTTGCGAAGGTTTCTCTGAGAGTTGATTATTTGAAAAAGTATTACAAAATAAATGATAATCTGATTAAAAACTAAATGTAAATATGACATTACATGACAGCTAGAGAAAGATAAATATCTGAATTTGGGATAGAAAAGAATTTTTGTCTATTAAATCACACTGGAAAAGATTGATGGTGTTGACTATGAAAATTTAACAGCTTCTGTATGTAAAAAACATTGTCAAAATTAACTTTTTTAGAACTTTACCTGAGTGGTCTTAAAAACCTGCTCAGAACCAGCTCTGTGTGAATAGCCTTTGCCTTGGGACATTTGTCAAAAGTTATCAGCAGCAATTGTTTAACACTACAACTTCCTGTGGCAGGAATAACTACTGAAGACAGCAATTTTAAAAACTTAAAGGTAAGGCTAAAAACTTAAAAGTAAAAATTGGAGGGCAGGACGTCCATGTCCACAGAGGATTTGAAAAGCTTCAGCATATTCTTGGGAATCAGGATGGTGACATGCATAGGAAAGGTGTGTGCATGCTGAAAAAAGACCTCAAGAGATCCTAATCTTTCACTTCTGGCTGACCTTGAGGCCAGAAGTAAAGAGGAAGTAAAGGCCAAGGCAGAGTGTCAACTGCCTGAGTGTTGTAGGTGTGCCTCAGCATGCACAAAAAGCCTCTTGACAATGGCTGGAGGACTTAACTATTTAAAGGCATTTGAGAAATGTTTGCCTGATCATTAACTGACCACTAAGATAATCAAGCTGAGACTTCAGTAGCTATACATAACAAAGAATACAGACTATTTTATTTTATTTTAATTTTATTTAATTTTCTTTTATTTTAGAGAGAGAGAGCATGAGTGGGGGAAAAGGGCAGAGAAAGAGAGAGAGGGAGAGAGAGAGGGAGAGAGAGAGAGAGAGAGAGAGAGAGAGAGAGAGAGAGAGAGAGAATCTTAAGTAGACTCCATGCTCAGTGTGGAGCCCAATGTGGGGCTCAATCCCACAACCCCATGATCCCTGGAATCATGACCTGAGGTGAAATCAAGAGTCGGATGCTCAATCATTGAGACACCCAGGCACCCCAAGAATACAGACTTTACAGAATGTGTTCATAAAAGCCGCTAAAATCACAGCAACAACAAATAACAGTGACAATTAATTGAAGATGATGGAATCCAAGTTCCAGATTTCCTACATTATATAATCTAAATGTTCGCCAACAAAAATTTATGAGTCTTAAATATAAGAGCTCAAATTATAAAACTCTTGGAAGAAAATATAGGCTTAAGTCTTTATGACCTTGGATTAAACAATGGTTTCTTGGCTTTAACACCAAAAACAGAAGCACCAAGAGAAAAACATAGATAAACTGGACTTCATCAAAATTAAAAACTGAATTTCAAAGGACACCATCCTAAGGAATGGGAGAGTGACTGCTAATGTACACAGGTTTCTTTTTGGGGTGATGAAATGTTCTGAAATTAGACGGTGATGATGACTGTACATGTGATTAAACTAAAAACCACTGAACTGAATAAAGGATTGTAGGAGGAACCGTTGGAATAAATTTCATTTCATTATAGTTGTGTCTCCCATTTCACCTAATCACCCACTCAGTTTATCTTTTTAATCTGCTCACATTGTTACTGTCTAAAACATAAAGAATAAAATCATCAAAAATAAAATTTCCAGCAGTTAATACCATATGTTAAACTGAAGTCAACTCCTGATTAGTGCATATGTACTGAAGTATCCTAATCCAAGTAGCAAGTTATCCCTAAAAGATTCATGTTCAATTTCAACGCAGAAATACAAGAGAAGGAGATGGCTAGAACATCTGAAATGATGAAGTTAGCATCTCTTTTTTTTTAGAGGCCAAATGGGGAACAGTTGCTTTTAAATGGCTGGAAAGCTCTGTACAAGTATTTTATCAGTTCTAATTCTTATAAGTGACTCACTTGTTATGAACCCACTTAGGCTGAAAAACCCACTTGGAATGAAAAGAATTGGGCAAAGCAGAAGAGAGAAAGGAGAGCAACAGCCCAGGACCACTCATCCCTATGCTTTATTAATAGCCTGGTTAGGAGAGAAGTGGAGTTAATAATAGAACTAACTTAGTGCAAACCACAGTTATAATCGTATATTTGTAGTTGCAGCCTATTAGCTAATGATTTGTTAGTTTTATTGAGTTCGTTCCACAGTGTACATTTGGTTCTTCTCAATTATTTACTTTATCTTTATGAAATTCCCACTCACCTGGCTTTTTGTCTACCACACTAAACTGACCAGTATTTTTCAATTTCCTTTTTCTCTATTCCTGATCACTATATATTGTTCTCCTTTCTTATCTATGTTTTTTTTTTTTTTGATCAACTTCATTCAATTTCATTGCTTTGAATACAAGTCTGTATCTTGATGACTCTCAAATGCGTATGTGTACCTTGGTCCTCCAACAATTGCCTCTTAGACAGTCACACTTGATATTCAATAGAATTTAACCCTTAATGTGTCTAAAACAGAGTTATTAATTCCTGTCCCACCAGACATGAATGCCCTCCCCCTCTGTATGTCAGTAAATGACACTGCCAGTCACCCAGTTTCTCTTACCACAGACCTAAGAATAATCCTTTCTCTTTTCTCACACCCACATCAGCAAATCCTATTGACCGTGCCTCTGCTGTGACCCCGTTTTCCCCAGCTGCACTGCTACAACTCTAACTTAACTGCCGCCACCTCTTACTCCGATAGCTATAAAATATCAACTGGTACAACCTCTTTTGAAAATTGTTTATCAGCATCTACTAAAGCTGTGTATGTATCATACCCTATGACCTAGCATTTCAACTCCTGTATATAAACATAGCAGAAATGCATACATACATTCACCAAATGACATGAACTAGAATGTCATTATTCATAATAGCCCCTAACTGGAAACTTTCCAAATGTCCATCTGTAGTAGAATAGATAAATTAATTTATGGTATAATCACAAAATTGTATACTACACTGCAATGAAAATAAATAATTCATGACTACATATAACAATATGGATAAATCCCATAAACATAAGGTCAAACTAAAGAAAATTGACAGTAACGAGAATATACAGTATGGCTACATTCATACAGAGTGTAAAAATATGTAAAACTAAGCTATCCTTTTAGAAGTCAGGATACCCCTGGCAACTGCATGTGTGTGAAGAGGTGACTAAGTGAGAAGCAACAATTCTGGGGTGCTGGTGATGCTTCTTGTTTTGGGTGCTAGTTATATGAGAATGTTCAGTTTGTGAAAATTGATCAACTTGAATACTCGTGTGCAGTTTCTGTATGTATACTGTATTTCAATGAAAATGTTTTAAAAATGCAAATAAAAACCACAATGAGATATCACCCTACACCTGTCAGAATGGCTAAAGTCAAAAAGACAAGAAATAGTAAGTGTTGGCAAGGATGTGGAGGAAAAGGAGCCCTCCTGCTCTGTTGGTGGGAATGTAAATTGATGCAACCACTCTGGAAAACAGTATGGAGGTTTCTCCAAAAACTAAAAAAATAGATATACCATATGACTCAATAATTCCACTATTGCGTATTTACCCAAGGAAAATGAAAACACTAATTTGAAAAGACATATGCACCCCCAAGTTTACTGTGGCATTATTTATAATAGCCAAAATACAGAGGCAACCTAAGTGTCCATCGATAGATGAATGAATGTGGAAGATGTGGTGTACAAACACACACACACACACATACACACACAAATATTATGCAGCCATAAAAAAGATGAGGTCATGCCATTTGTAACAACATGGATGGATACAGAGGGTGTTATGCCCAGTGAAATAAGTTAGACTGACAAAGACAAGTATCATATGATGTCACTTATATGTGGAATCTAAAAACCAAAACAAATGAATAAAACAAAAAGCAGAATCAGACCAACAGATCAGAGAACAAACTGATGGCTGCCAGAGGTAAGGTGGTTATGGGGATGGGCAAAATGAGTGAGGGGGAGTGGGAGATACAGGTTTCTGGTTATGGAATGAATAAGTCACAGCAATAAAAGGCACATCATAGGGGATATAGTCAATGATACTGTAACAGTGTTGTAGGATGATCGATGGTAGTGTAGCTATCTCACCAGCAGAACATATAGAGAAGTTGAGTCACTATGTTGTACATCTGAAACTAATGTACCATTGTGTGTCAACTATAGTCAAATTTTTAAAAATTTCCTAAAAAATAATTCACAGGCATAAATGTAAGAGATAAAACTATAAGACTCTTAGAAGAAAATATAGGCATATATCTTCATGACCTTGGATTACATAACAGTTTTAAAAATATGACACAAATAAATTGGACTTCACAAAAACTTAAACTTTTTGTACTTTAAAAGACATAATCATAAAGGAGAAGACAATCCACAGAATGGGAGAAAACATTTGCCAGAAACTTCTATCAAGAATAAATAAAAGATTTATACAAATCAACAGTAAAAACAACAATCCAATTAAAAAATGGCAAAGGGTTTGAACAGACCTTTCTCAAAGAATATATACAAATGGGCAATAAATGCATAAAAGACGCTCCACATGATTTGTTAGGGAAATGTCAGTCAAACCCACAACGAGATCCACTTCAGACCCACTAGGATGGTTATAAAGTAAAAAATATAGTATTGTATAAAGATTAAAAGTAACAAGTACTGGTGAGGATGTGGATAAATTTGGACACTGCTGTGAGAACGTAAAATGATGCACTTTGGAAAACAGTCTGGCATTTCCTCAAAAAGTTAAACATAGAGTTACCATATGACCCAGCAATTCCACTCCTGAATATATACGCAAGATAACTAAAAACATGTACCCACACAACATCTTGTGCAAAAATGTTCATAGTAGCATTATTCATAATAACCAAAGTGCAGAAACGCAGATCTCCATCCAATGAGGAATAAACAAAATATGGCACACCCATACAATGAAATATACTCAGCCATAAAAAGAAATGAAGTACTGATACAGGTAACAGTGTGGATGAGTCTTGAAAACATGATGCTAAGTAAAAGAAGCCAGACACAGAAGAATAACTATTGTATAATTCCATTTATATGAACTATCCCCCAAAGGAAAATCTCTACAGTTAGCAAGTAGTTTTGTAACTATCAGGATAGAGAGAAAACGGTTTGGAGAGGGACACTTAATGGGTCAGGATTTATTTTTAGGGGAGGAGGGATAATAAAAATGTTCTGAAATTAAACAGTGGTAATGGCTGCACAACTCTGAATGTAGTAAAAACAACTTAATTGTACTTTAAAATGGTGACTTTTTCAGCATATGAATTCTATTTCAACAAAGGTGTTCCTCTAAAAATATCCTATGAAATATACTGCTTTGAGTGAATCAAATGAGCAATAATAATAATAAAAAGATAATAGCCAGTGTGGAGATATATAGTGAAAGATATAGTGAAGATACAGTGAAACAGTGATTCTTAAATCCTGCTTCTTGGGGGTTTTGCAAACTATCTTTCCATATGAATCAAGAACCATAAAAACTATACTTTCTCACCCAGTATTTATATATGATAGTCTATGTAAATGATCAAATGGTTAGACCCCCTTAACTCACATTTGTATGTGTCCATTGAAAAATTGTAAATAATCTTTTAAAAATGATTGTATCCTTTAAAGCAATTTCATGTAATAGCTCTATACTGCCAACTCCATGTGATCATTAAAATTATATCATCAGAGACTATTTAATGATGTAGTAAAATTCTCATGTTGTAATGTTAAATGGAAAAAAACATATGGAAGTTTCTTATTCTTATTTGTGAGAGAGAGATAAAGGATAGAGATGGGGGTGGGGAGAAAGAAAATGGGGGGGGGAGAAAGAAGGAAAATGGAACTAATACAAAGTATTTAAAACAGACTCCTAGTCACCCCAGAACTGATCAATGCATCTCTTAAAATGTAAAACTAAAAAATGGGCAAAATAAAGCACTCCAGGCGTAATCCAAATAACACAATAAAGAGGGACTGTTAGATGCTGTGCTTCATAGTTGGTATTCCACTAGTTGTGCCTATTATTGGATTTCTTTTTCCAACTTCAATTAAACAAGTATTTACAGAGTACCCACTAAATGGAAGACTTTGCTCTAGGTGCCATGGCAAAAGAAAAGATGACTATGTAACTAAGACAGAAGCATTGAGCACTCAGTGCAAGCTGAGTAAGAAGACACGTAAGAGGAGAAGGATGAGATGAGGGTAAAGATGAGATTGAAGGGCAGATACAGCTGTTGTGAGAAAGGAAGAGAGAAAAGATGGTTGGTGCTTTGCAAGTTGCAACATTTCTGAGCATGATGAGACAGTCATTATGGCCTATACATTTCCAACATAAGAGAAATGACTGATGTAGCAGAGGAGGTGAAGGCACTTCTAGAGCCTTGCACTTGGATGTTGAAGTCACGGGGATGAAAACAGGAGATGAACTAGAAAGGAAGGCTGCACACCTGCTGCTGAAGTCTATGTACCTGGCATGTGGTGGGTATTTAATAAATACCTGCTAAAGGAATGAACTGCAAGTATAAAAAATGATACGTAAAATTGAGGAAAATTAGAAATAGATCACATGGATCTTTGAGACCAAGTTTTGTTAAGGGGCAGAGTCCAAAGGGTCTGGAAGTGGCAGGAGGGAGCTGAGTGTATCCTAACCCCTGTTCTCAGCCTGTGGGCCTGAAGAAGGAGGAGAAAGAGCTTTTCACACTGGAAAGGTTTGTCCAGGAACTGGTGCAGTCAGGGCTCAGTTAAGGTGAGGACGTGGAGAAGAAAAAACTGAACTTAGAGGAAAAACTGAAGATGGAGAGAGTTCATGTGGTTCCCATGAAGGACCTTGTTCCAGTGCGATCTAGAGTGAAGATGGGTGGCAGGAACTGTGTAGAGGGAGAGTGACAGGATGGGAAGAGAAGCAGGAAGGGACTGGGAAAACCAGCACGAAAGAAATAGGAAGCTGGGAGCTAAGACTGGAAGCAGGGAGAGGGTCAAATAAGAACCCAAATGAGTTCTAACTTCTCTTGAAGAACCTCCTGAGAGCTTGTTTGGTTAGATGAGGCCTCATAGCATCTTCTCTGGGAAGGGAATGGGAGGACCAGTCATAATGCCTTTTTTTCTAAGAAGCTGGGTTTTGGAGCAATAACTATTATAAACTACTATAAAAGTAGAGCTTACCTCTTGATCCTCTTCACCCATTTCACCTATCACCCTTCTTCCTCTGGCAGCCACCAATTTGTTCTCTGTATCTATGAGTTTTGTTTGCTCATTTGTTTTGCTTTTTGGATTTCACATATAAGTGCATCATACGGCCTTTCTCTTTCTCGGACTTATTTCACTTAGCATAATACCCTCAAGGTCCATCCATGTTGTCACACACAGCAAGATTTCATTCTTTTTTATGGCTGAGTAGTATTCCATTGTATTTGCATACCATTATCTTCTATATCCATTCACCTGTTACTGGATACTTAGATTGTTTCCTTGTGGTGACTATTGTCAATACTGTATTGGATGTTTGAAAGTTGCTAAGAGAGTAAATCTTAAAAGTTCTCATCACAAGAAAAATAACTTTGTAACTTTTCTAACTTTGTATGGTGATGGTCGGTAACTAGACTTACAGTGGCAAACATTTCACAGTATATACAAAAATCAAATTATTATGCTGTATACCTGAAATTTGTATACTGTTAAATTATGTCAATTATACCTCACTTTTCAAAAAGTACAGCTTATACTTGCAAAGCATTTACTTAGTGCCAGGTACTCTTCTAATGTGTTACATATGTTAATATCATTTAATCTTTTCAATAATTCCACCAATTGACAGCTTCATTTTACAGATGTGATAACACAGATAAATTAAGCAACTTGCCCAGGTTTTCACAGGTGGCAAATGGAGGTGTTGAGAATCTAACTCAGGTGGTCTGGTGCTAGAATCTATGCTCTTATTTCTCTGCTAATATGCTGTTCCAAGTGGTATGCAGAAGTATTATTATCCTATGACAACCTATATTAGCAAATCAATGGGCTGGCTCTCATAACAATGTAGAATGATATTTAATAAACAGGTCATCTAGGACATGGTCTTTGGATTATCAAAACCGTTGGAAACCTTACACTCTCTATATGCCCCTGTTAGGGATACACAGTGAAAGTGGCATACCATAGCCCTGAGAAATTCTGCAAAACTCCCTTTAACTGCACTTTCTCTGGAATTTCCTAAATTTATTTGTCCATAGGCCCCCTTTTTTATGTAGTCTGTATAAATGTGCCTCAGAATGGCTGTTTCATGAAAAATACTTGAGGGATTTGCACATATGGAACCCACCCAAGAACCAGGGATCAAGCAGGCTCAAAAGATATCACCAAGTACCAACAGTGAAATTCCTGAAGCCATTATGAGGTTTATTTATTTGTCATAGACAAAATTTGAATTGATTTACCTACAGTTTCTTTCCAACATTAGCGTAGAATCAGAAAATTAGAGGGTAATGGATGAATGTTGGAGGTAAGCACCATGTCAACAGCAAGAAATGACAGTTAAAATGAAAAGAGAAGACAAAAAAAATGAAGAAATGAAAATACAAAAATGAAGAGTTCCTCAACAAATTATATGAAATACAAAGTGAAACCCTGATGATGGGGTGGAAGGAGACAAAAAACATAGTTCAGTGCTCTGTAAGAAGTGAAGAGGCATTTGCAAGTGTGTTGAGTAGCAAAAGAGGGCCATAAAAGATCTTGGGACAATGTGGACCAGGTCAGGAAGGCATAAAGCATTCTTAAGAATGGAGACATCTGACATCTAGTTCCAGTGGGTATGCTTTCTGTAATGTAAAGCCCCTCTGTGGACTCAAACCTTCAGTGAAGTGTAAAATACACACTACAATCTATGTGATTACACCTTGAGGGGAATTAAAAGGGCTGAGGGTGGTCTGGATGACTTGGAGGACATTCAAGGGAAGGCAGACTCAAATGAGATCAAGAATTCAGTATAAGCAGGAGACTGGCACCGAGAATGGGTGAACATGTGAATTTCCAGATCCTGTAATTTCACAGAACTCTTAGGGTATTGTCCTCCACAGAACACAAGATGTGGGGCTGAAGTTAATTTTACAGAGATCTGAAAGGATGGGGAAACCTTGGCTCCAAATGATTTCTCCTCCTTCGTCTTTATTAGTTTTTGACTGTGAGAGTTGTCAGTGCTGGTGAGCTGAAGTGTAGAAAGTAATAGGAGGGGTATACGAGATTAGATAGGAGAAATAATCACTGGACATATTGTGTAAAATCTTGTTACTGACAAAAGGGTTTGAGCTTTTTTCCCCCTAAGTACAAGGGGAAGCTATTGGAGAGTTTTCAGCAAAAGGAGAGACATGACTTTTGTTATGTTTTAAGAGGCTCACTCAGGCTGACTTGCAAAAGTGTGCAGGAGTGGAATCAGGAGGACTAGTTAGGAGGCTGTTGTAGTCAACCAGGCGAGAGAAGACGGGGATGTGGAATAAGGAAACAGCAGAGAAGGTGGACTGATTCAGGGTATATTTTGGATTTAGAGTCAATAGATCAACTGTGGTTAAGAGAGAGCAGTGGGTAGATAGAGGCTGCATTTACTACTAATGGAAAAACTAGCAGAAGAAAAGGCTTGTTTATGAGAATGAATTTCATCCATGTTGGGATGGCAGGCTACTTTTCAAATCTGGGTGTGAGAGCTACAGGTTTGGTAATGGAGTAGAGACCACAAGGAGAGCAGAAGAATGGATTAGAAAGACATCCTCAAAAAAAAAAAAAAGTCACATATGGTGACTGTGTAGGTCAAACTATTTTGCCTGATGAAGGATAATAGCTTAAAGAGGTCAAAGGATGTATCTAAGGCTAGTCAGTCAGGGGGCGACTTGACATTGGAACTCAAGTGTCCAGACTCCTGATGTTAGGCAGCCAAGACTGATATCTACTGAAGAGGGCTCACTGGGGCTGGGCAATGGGCTTCAGAAGATTATCTAATTCAACACCTGTTAACAACTTTAGGCCCTGAGAGTATTATCATTGTATTTTTGGATAAGGAAATTGAGTCTTAGAGAGTTAAGTAACTTTTTCTTTGTATAAACACATGCAGAATGTGAAATTTCTAGCTGAATAGTCAAATAATCTCAGGCCTTAGAGATGACCAACTCCCTCATAGTACAGATCAGGAATCCAGTGCCCAGAGAGGTAAAGTAACTTGCCTGGGATTCCTCAGTGGTAGAGCTAAGCTTTGAACTTAGGTCTCATAACTCTCGGCTCAATGTTTAAAATAATGGGATTTCTAAATAGAATTTTTTCCAGATACTTGTTTAAAATGTCATGTTGGAGATAATCAAACATGTTAGCAAACCCAATATGGACTGCATTTCTTAATTTCCTTCAGTTTACTGTATTTTATACCTTCATAGGAGACTTTAATAGTCTTTATATCATAGTGCTTATTACCTAATACCCTGTTCTAGTCTATGTATTGAAAAATTGATTTTGTGATGATTCTTTCCTGTGTCTAATCAGTTCAATAAATTAAACTTATAGGTCTGTTATTCCAGGTCATTCTTCCCCCTACAAAGAGCTTTCGCCATTGCCCCTTTCCATATATTATTCTCAAGCTTTCATTTGCCTATTCTGAATGTAACATCTGAACCTCTTTGCTGCACACTGATGACTCCCTTTCCACACCCCTGGTTGACATTATTGCCTTTGTTGTTTCCAAAGACAATATGCCATGATAACTATTTCCTTTTATTTCATGGAAAGAGATGCTGCTTTTGTTCTCTGACAAAATATAATGTTTGGGAACACCAAAATGTCCTATCAGATTCCTAATCCTGGGCCACATTCCCGGTTTGGGGAAGTATATTATATATGCCAGAAAATCACATTCTTGCAATGATTTCCAAATTTACTGCAGAGTTACCTATAATAAAGATAAGGTTTCCAGACCACGCACCTTTAAGATGAAATATTATTATTTAGAAGATGTATTTGGTTCTTTAAAATAAATTGGAGTAATTTGAATACAAATCCTACTACTGTAATTTCCTATTTAAACTAAACAGATTAGCTCTCCCTTTTAAACATAACCAATTTTAGCCCTGCCCTGATCATAGGAGGTGGGTAAAGAAGTATCTACCTTTCAAAAAAATGTGCCAATCAGAGGTTAGAGTGGGAGAGAGCCAAAGCATAAGAGACTGTTAAAAACTGAGAACAAACTGAGGGTTGATGGGGCGGTGGGAGGGAGGGGAGGGTGGCTGATGGGTATTGAGGAGGGCACCTTTTGGGATGAGCACTGGGTGTTGTATGGAAACCAATTTGACAATAAATTTCATATATTGAAAAAAAAACAAACAACAAAAAACAAAAACAAAAAAAATGTGCCAATCATATCTTTGGCTGGTCAATATGTTGTTTCCAAATACTGTTACTTCAACTTTGAGCTGATATCAGCACCAGTGATTAATTAATGGATTATTTACTAAACTTAGTTTCTTTTCTTCTCTCCTCCTGAAAAAGATGCAGGAGATAAGTGAAGAAAAGCCAGACATGTGTATTCCATTTGAAATCCATGATTAAAAAGCTTAAAAATTCAAACCAACATAAAAAACTGTTTTATTTTAATACTCTGGAAGGTTTCAGTGAACTCCATTATTTTCACTCACTATTTGCTTGAATAATTTAGGCAAGAAAGCTAAATTATACATAAAGTGTACAGTTAGAAGAAAAAGTTCATGCACAGCCCTAGGCTATAGCCTCCCCTAATGATGTCTGAAGTCAGTGAAAAGAACTCGTTAGACTGAGAGTAATTTCTCAGGGTTTAATTTTTTTTTTCTTAAAGCAATAATGTTCTTATAAAAATCTGACAAATAATACACTAAAAGAAAAGCCACAAAAGAGAATCTACAGTTAAGGCCTTAGCCCCTGTAAACTTTCATTTAATTTCATGTAGAAGTTGGCTTTCCACACACCACATAGATGGTGTTGGCAGCCTTGAGTGATATTCAACAAGGAAAATACACGTCTTGATTGAATAGCTTTGCTGTTTGGCCTCATTAGAATTCTGAAGTTACAGAGTTAAAAGGAGATCCTTCAGGCTTAGAGACAAACTAGAGATCTACTGTGGAAAGGGGATCAGAACCCACTCAGTGTCCCATCATGTGAGCAAGTGGTTGACACTTGCTAGGGTACTGCGCTTCAGGAGTGGCCCAGACAATTACACATTTATGGATTCACTAAAATGCACACATTCCCTTTAAGTTTAACAACAGAGAATGCAACTGCTGTAAGATGACAGGAATATCAAAATGGTACTGTAGTCACCTCTGATTTCTGAGCTGCCTTTGTTCTTTTCTTAAAGTCACACAATTGTAGAATTTGAAGAATGCAGTTCAGCCCCTTCATTTTACAGATGAGGAAATTGAGACCCAGAGAGAAGTGATGAGCTCAAGGCTATGCAGCTAATGTACTTGTTAATTCATTCCCAAATGTCTGCACATTTAGAGACAGAAAGGAATTCCAAGTAGAAAGAACAGTCATATGTAAAAGCATGAAGGTGGGAACCAGCCTGACGCATTGGAGAACAAGAGGTGCCAATTGTTACCTGGTCAACTCCCATCACATCCCCCCATCTAAGGGAGTCTGCACATGGCAGTATAAGCTGGCAGGTAAGAGCACAGAGAGTCTGGCGATCTTAGGTCACTTATCTCTCTCTGATTTATTTTTTCCAACAGAAAAATGATGTTCAGCAGTAACAGAACCAACTTCTTACAGTTATATTGAATGGATATTAATGCATATAAATGCTTATAATGTGCAGCACTTGAATTATATAAATATTAGTTGTTATTGTTAATATTAATAGGCCTTCTGGCCATAGCTGATCAGATAAGGGGTGGTGGGCAGCTGGCCCAGGTGGAGCATCTCTCAACCAGCCAATGTCTTATGACATATGCATTTGAGGGGATGAATTGGTCCATCAAAGTAAGGCCATCAAGGAATTATGAAATTGGCAACCAAAGATCAGGGCTAGTTAACCAAGAGACTGAGAGGAAAAAGGATTGAGAAGAATCACAGGTAGGGCAGGCATTATGGTCTCAAGTGAAAAATGAAATTATGAAGTTTTGAGGAAGCCAAATGGCTAGAGAGGAAAATGGGACGCTCATGCACACACACACACACACACACGCACACACACACACACACACACACACACACATAGAACCTCAGTTCCTGAACATTTTATATGTCTAGTCCAGTTCTATGGGTAAACAATTTATTAACTCCTCTTTTCTTAGAGGTAACTTCAGTGAGTCTCAGGTCTTTGCAATCAGAAGAAACTATCAAATGTTCTGCAAGATATATGCATGATACTGGGATAGAGAGAGAGAGATGAATTGCAAAAGGCTGGGTGTGCCAAAGTGAGTCAAATTGTCTCTTGAAAGCCACTGTAAGTTACTAAAGGATTGAACCAGATGAGTCATGTCTGATTAAATCTGTCATCAGCTCTATAATATCACCCATGCAGTGCAACAGAAGATAAATTTGAGGTACAAAAAAGGCTAGAGGAAGGCTAGTTAAGAGGCTTTGAGTATGGTCAAGGCTAGAACTCATCAGGACCTAAACTAAGGTAATAGAGGCAGAAATAGAAAGGAAACATACAGATAAGGAAGGTAGTAAGAACCTGGTGACTTTGGGGGAGCGGGGCACAAGGGAGCTGCTGGAGTCCAGCAAAATTTCTGATTTGAGTGTTTAGAAAGAAACTTGGAAACATAGATTTGGGACTAGAAATTGAGAAGCTCACTTTCATGTAAGCTGAATTTGAGGTATCTGTGGGAAATTCAAGTGAAGATGTTCCATTGCCTTTGAGTATGTAATTATGGAGCTCAGCAAAGAATCTGGGATGATAGATTAAGAGTCTGGAGGATAATAATGGTAGTTGAGACTAGGGGTTTGGCTGGTGTCTTTCAAGGTGAGTGTAAATGATGCAAAGAGATGACCCATGCTGTGGTCTGGGGAACACCAATATGTAAGAGGTGAATGAGCAGAGGGGCTTCTGAAAGTGTCCAAGAAAGAATGGATGGGGAAATGGAAGAGATCTAGGGAAAAGTAGGAGACTGAGTCTTAGGAATCAAGACGGGAGGAAATTCAAGGTGAAGAGAGTGATGAGTAATGTCAAGTATAGAAGAAAGTTCATAGACAGCTAAGGGCACAAAACCATTCATTGAATGCGGAGCATGAAGGTTACTTTAGATCTACACTAAATGGTAAGAAAAAAATGAAGACAACAGTAGATTGAAGCATGAAGAAGGAAAATACAGGAAGAAACCAAGTTTACTTCAGTTATAAAAGAAAAAGGGATGAAGAGAATGTGGGATCAGATAAGGAACATTTGTTTGTGTAGTACAAAATAGACTTGACACATTGATGAACTGAGTCAGAAAAGAGAAGTTAGTGAAACAAGAAAAAGGAGGTCTGGTGGAGCAAGATGCCTTCTGGGGAGGTAGGAAAATGCAAAATCCAGGGCACAGGTGGAGGTGTAAGTTTTGGACAGGATTAGGGACAATGCTTCCATGGAAACAGAAGAGAAGCAGAAAAGGATGGAGGCCAGTAAAGACAAGCTTTAGTTGAAGATTCATCAAGTTGAGGGAGCTTTGTGTTTGAAGGAGTTGTTTTTCTCAGGGAAGTAGGAAGCAAAGCATTTTCTGAGAACAAGGGAAAAGCTATGGTGCAAGGAGTTTGAAGAGAAAAGGGAATGTTAGAAAAAAAACTGCCACAAGGACCAGGAGAAGGACTGAACAGGAACTCACAGAATTGTGGGGCCATGTAAGAGCACAGCTGAGTTTGAAGACCATTGCTGTGTGGTGGCACCAATCCAAGTGGTGATTTGATTTCTCCAGCAGTAGTTCATGTCCCAGATGTAGGAGGTGAGTATTCAAAGGCTGTGGGTGCTGCACAAGTTCAATGGAAAAGCAAGAAGACCCGGAATTCCAGAGTGATGATAAGAGAAAGACGGGTTCAAGCTTCAAGAGAGGGATGTCAACATGGGAAGGAAGCTTTGCGTGGTGGTCAAAAAGTGGGAATCATGAGCAAAAAGAGTGGTGACCAGCAGGGCAGGTATTTGTTGTCACTGTGGAGGATACCAGAGTTCAAGATCTCAGAAACAAACTAGTTAATTGTTGCCTAAATCAAGACCAAAGGCAGATCTTCTCATTTAGTCATAGATTTTCTTTTCTTGGAGAGCCTCTGGCTCCTTGGAAAAGGCCCAGAGCCAAAACTAGAAGGCCAAAATTGTTATAGACTGGCACGAACATTTGCCAGGATAATTTATCCTCTTTTGTCACTCAAGTTCCAAGTGAGGCTGGAAAAGATGGAGAAAGTTTAATCACACTGTTCTTCGGAGTCCATTGCAAGGCATTAATAACTTGCTGTGATATTAGCAGTTTTACATCTTACACTGGCATTATTTTGTCACATTAGTTTAATATTGCCATCATGTAGCTTAGTATTAATGTGATACAGAAGTAAAATTACACGTGCACTTTTCATATTGTTATATTGAAATCTAGTGTGTATCTGACACTAATACTATTCAAATTCCATAAAATATACAGTTCCTAACACAAAGACATTTTAATGTTATGTTAGAATAAGAATGCACATCATTACACTTTCAGAACCATGCAGTGGAGGAGGAAGAACTGGAGGGCTTACCATTTGTGAGCCCTGGGGAAAACAATTTGAGGATGGTTTCTATGCATGACAACCTTCAAACTTCGCCTTCCCTGCTAATCAGGGCAGTGTTCATGGCTTTCGAACAAGAGCCAGAAAACTTTCTCTGAGGGATCAGTTAGTATTTTTGGCCTCATGAACAATACGGTGGCAACTATTAAAGTCTGCATTGGTAGTGCAAAAGCAACTTGGGGTAAAATGTAAATGAAGGAGTGTGGCTGTGTTTTAATAAAACTTTATTTCTAGGCACTGAAATTTGAATTTCATACACTTTTCACATGTCATGAAATCATATTCTTCTGATTTTCTTTTCAGCCATTTAAAAATGCAAAAAATACTCTTAGCTTGGGGGCCATACAAAAAAAAAAACAGGTAGAGGATCTGATTTGACCCCTGGGCCACAGTTTGCTGACTTCTGTGTTAGAAGATTATGAATCTGTAGGGGCATCAGTCCAGGATCTGGGATTATGAATCCATAAGTGCACCATGAGTGGATTCAAGCTATTTTGCAGAACTTATATATGCTAATACATATATTCCCAAATGACTTTGAGGGGGGACTAGATATATTTTTTCCTTTCTGTACTTTCCACTACCTCTCCTCCCACCTACAGAGACCTGGCTTCTGGTTGAGGTGGCACTCTCACAGCCACTTGATCTTCAGCTACTTTAGGGAACATCTATTTGAAAGTGGCATTTGCTTGGGACAGGTAGCCAGTGTGAGGAGAGCCGTACTATCTAAAGAACAAAGTTGAGTATGGGGCACCTGGGTGGCTCAGTCAGTTGTGCATCGGACTTCGGCTCAGGTCACGATCTCTGGGTTCATGAGTTTGAGCCCCACATTGGGCTTGCTGCTATCGGCACAGAGCCTGCTTTGGATCCTCTGGCTTCCTTCTCTCTGCCCCTCCCTTGCTTGTATTCTCTCAAAAATAAACAAACATGAAAAAAAAATTTTTTTTTAAAGAACAAAGTTGAGTAGAACATAAGGAAAGGGATAATCAACTCGGTTGGGGGACAGAAAAACTTCACAAAGAAAATATTTTGAGCAAAAGGGGAAGGGTGTTGTAGGCAGAGGGGGTGGTGAAAAATGGGCTCAGATGTGAAGAATGGCACTGGAACCTTTGGGGAATTGAAAGGCAATGAGAATGGCTGAAGTGCCTGGAGCCGGCTAGATGGATGAGCCATAAGAAAAGAGACTGTAGGAGGAGGCAGGTTCTGGATCACTTAGGGCCCATGGTATCTTGCTGGAGAGTTTCAGCTTTATCTTGCAGGTCACTGACACTCATACCTGGCCAGACTTCTGAAATCTTGGAATGAATTTTAGATGCATACTTATTCCAAGCCAAACACACACACACATTTTTTTTTTTATGCAGCTAAGGAAATGTAAATATGGACTGAGCATTATGTCAAGGAATTATCATTATCTTTGCAATTTTGCAAAAAACAAGTCCTTAATTTTTCTTTTTCTGAGATGTATAAGTATATAGGGATCGAATGATACAATATCTGGGATTTGCCTCAAAATACTCAAGCAGAAAAAAAGGAGAGAGTTGGGATGAAAAAAGAAGGTGGGGTGGAGTTCTGGGAAATGTTGGTGGTTGCTGAAGTTGGGGGATGGATAGGTATAAGGGAATTGATTTCTTGTATTTGCCACCTTTGAGTGTCTAAAAATTTTCTTAACGATAAGTTAAAAAAAATAAAGTGTATATACCCTGGGTCTTATATCTACTGAATTAGGATTTCTGGGTAATAGGATCAGATACAGAAACTGAAATGAGGGATGGTGGGGGATGGGCAACAGGCAGGGGGACCATCTGGAAAGCCAAAGCAACTGTGCAGGACAGAGACAATGAAGGGTTGGCTCTTGGCAGTGGAGGTGGGGAGAGGAGGTAGGCATGAGATGCATCTTGTTGTTGATTAGACAAGACCTATGTCTGATTCGATGAGAAGGTGAAGTTGAAGGTGACTCCTGGGAGAGTGACTGAATGAATAAAAGAATGGTGCCATTACTGCGATGGGAAATACAGATGGCGCAGATATGAACCATGGAAACTGGATTCACAGTTTCAGTTATTCTAAGTATCAAAAGTACTTGAGTCTCCTCTGTTCATGTCATTCCAATATTGTCACATTTCTTATTACTTAAAATCACCACAAGACTTGAATTCTATACAAACAGTATCATGCAAATCTCTGGCCCCATCTTCCAGGAACATGTCTATATTTAGAGTTTCCAGCAGGTCTGCATTTGAATTAACTTGACCTGATTCACTATTTACAAAGGTACATACGCTCAACCTTCCAGCATCCCGGATTCTTTTGCGTTTTCCCTCTCTGCCTGTCTCCACTATCCTACCAGTCTTGCCATTAGAAAATAAGGAACAGGCCAAGGCTTTTTAGTCCACAAAGTACAATGTACCTGCTTCTCTTTAATCCTCCCAAAGCATGGAGATGTGTATAAACACACCCAGAGGCCCTGAGACCCCAAGATTGGCTGCATGTATGCGCTCAGCATTTTTGTCTTTTTTCCAGTCATTTCCTTTTTTGAGTTGTACGAACCTGAGCCTGAGACATGACATCTTTTAGGAAATCCAGTTAAACCCCAAGCTTTCCCACAACGCGGTTTAGATTTGCCCTAGGGACATAAAGAAGTGGCCTGAGCGTTCTGTGTTGGGAACCTCTCTGGAGATCCAGGTCTTTCCTGTAATCTCCATGGCCTCTTTGCAGAAAGCTATATTTCTTCCAAGTCTTTCTTTTCATCCCTGTCTGAACCTGCCTTCATCTTCCTAATGGCTAATTAAAAAATTACAACCAAGAGCATTAAATAGTAAACCCCTTCCCTGCTGTTCTCTGTTTAATTTCTGAAGCCCCAAGCAAAATGTCTTAAAAAGAATTAGAAAGAGCCACCTTTCTGCTTGCAAACTGCGTAGTGAACAGCATTCTGGTGGGGAGAGGCCTTTATTCTAATGGATAACCCTTCAAAGCAGGGTAAGCTTGGGCATTATTTACATCTTATTCCAGAAAGAGAAAGTTTGGGGGAAGGTCACACTCTCTCCGACATTATGGCTTCACTTGTATGGGTAAAAAAATTTTGGGGTGTGTGTGGGCATGCGTGTTTCCTCTTCCCTTAGTGCCTACTGATTTCATTCTACACTGAAGCAACTCTGAGTTTTAAAACTCACATTTCTTTTTCATTTAAGTTAGAGGTCTGAGCTTGATGAAAACTCATCCCAATTCATGATGTGCACACTTAAGCGGCTGCTTGATTTCATTTGCAAAGAGAGATCTTGGAAGGCAGTGTCTAAATAATAATCAACATAGTGCTCTACTTGCATTTGTTTATACATTATCTTAACACTTTATTACATATTTTAATAGGACAAGAGTTTAAAAGCTGGAATCAGACATAGCGGCCTCACTTTATTTTAGATTGTTCTTCATCAATTGTTTTTTCTTGTGATTATACAGTTTTACTTTATCATCCCTTTGATAACAATTTCTGCATGAAAATTGACTTTATATTTCATTTTTCCCGTCTGTTATCTTAGCGGCATTCATACGCAAACACCCTTTGTGCTGTGCTGGTAATATAACTGATCAGGCGAAGCTGTGCCATAAGAAATCAAAACCATAATAATGTCTTTGGGTTTTGCATTTTAAATACTGCGTTCATTGTTGCAGTGAGGTTTCTGATCCCTTTCCAGACATTACGGAGATTACCTTTGGTAATGCCTATTTCATTGTACTTTGATATAAAATAATGTGTGTCATAAATCATCTGAGTGACTGTCATTAACCAGAAAAGCACCTACTTAGGATATGTAACAATTTGCTTTTCTAATTTGAAGAAGATTGAGGCATTTTAATTATAGAAGGTCTTTATAAATGAGATTGGAATTCAATATAAAATTGTATTCTTTACGGAATTGTAGATGAGAAATAATAAAATCCGTATTCATTAATTTTACATTATTTTTTGGGCATTATTTTGTGCTAAAAAGAAAACATTCTTAGGAGGGTTTCCTAAATAAAGCCCTATACTTCAGTCACCATTAATCTCAGAAAAAGTCATGTTTACTTGAGAGAAAGGCACAAGAGGATCAGTTGTTACTTGGGCGAATTCACAACTGTAAATTTAAAAACTTTTTAAATGTAAAGCTGGGGATGTCATTGTCTAAAAAGTTGCGAAAAGACAAAGAAGGGGCATAAAGAGACAAGGGATGGGAGGAGAGAGCTATTTAAAATTATTGATGTGCTTCATAGTTTCAAGATTGCTTCCATTTGGAAGAGGATGGAGGTTTGGAGCTTTCTCAGTGAAAAACAATTTAAAATTATTAGAGTTCTCCTCTTTAAAGGTGATCAGGGTTCTGCACACGGACATTGTAGTGAGATTTAAAATTATGAGAGCTCTTCACATTGTTTAAAACATTGATTTTTTATAAAATGGATTTCCACGTTTTATTTCCTCAGCGACTAGGTAATTATAGTGGCCTAGAAACTGAGGTACTTCATTCTGAAACTAGTTTTTCTCTTTGGCTCCTTCTCTTTTCTTGCCTTTTGCTCCCCCCACTCCCCTTAATAAGTTTTCTAGTTTCCCGTGCTGCTGGGATAGACACATCATTCTTTGTTCTTGCTCATAAATCACTCTGTGACCGAGGAACCAGGAAGTTATTAGGGGTGAGGGGAAGGTCAGGTCGAAAATTCAGATTGATCTAACCTGTTCTTGCAAAATAGCACTTTACCTACACCAAACCTAAAGCGAAGCACCAATGCAAGACTGTTCCAATATGACTTTCAGTCATGCTTCATGAGGGAAGAGGCTTCTGCAGCTTTTATAGCCAGTGTTACAAAGAGTCATAGGAACAGCCAAGTTGTCCTAGGTATTTAGTTACAATCACTTTTGCCCATACACGTCATTTCAAGTACACTTTCCCCCTTCTCCTTGTTTGTCCTTTCTCTCTTCTCTTCTCCCTTGGTCTCCCATTAATATGGACAGTTAAGACAGAGATTCCAAAGATTCAGCATGGAGGCTGATGAAATTGTTGAGGGGTCCTTTAGTTTGGAATTCTAGATGTTTCTCTCCTTGTGTTAGAAATTGGTCTTGTGTGAACATACACACATATACACACACACAGTCTTGTATAGACTATAGGGATTTGATAAGAGAGAATTCATGGTCCTTAGCTGGGATAACAAATACGTGTTTTTCCCAGTCTTCTGCTCCATTCCAGAAAGAAAATCTTTCTCCTCCCTTGTCGTCTTCCCCGTTGGTTTTTTTTTTTTTTGGGTAAAAGGTGGAAACAGTGTTCCATGTGTTTTGTAAAAAGCTATATCAAAGTGAATTGAACATGGTATTAAGTTTTTGTCAGCTTGAACTCACACCTGCCACACACAAGGTTTTTTGGCCTTTCATGCAAATCATAACCTGAGTCTAAATCTAAAGGAACAGGGAAAGCAATAGAGCAAAGCTATCCAGATGTTGCTCAGTCTGTGCGATTGTAAATTTCAAAGTACCAGCTTTCCATCCAGATTTTAGTGCACTGGGAACTATATGAAAATTCCAAGACATACTGGTTTATTGAAATGTCTGGCCATTTCTATATGAATTTTGCAACAGATGTACTGAGGTAAGCAATAAAACTGTGATAATAAGGAACATTTCCACATCAACTCATTAAACTACTAATCTATAATGAGGACCAAAACTCAGCAGTTAGAGGAGAGTGAATTTCATTATTATTATTATTTTTTGACTTAGTGTCAGTTATTCAGTTTTTTTCTTTATTTCACTTTATGGTCAAATTTCCAAGGGGTTTTAGGCTAGTATATACATATATAAAATATATGTTGATACATGATTTATGATGTAGGTGTATCTTACTTTATTCCAAATAAACTGAAAATTGAATTCCAGTCTTACCTTTTATAAATCAATAAAAATAATATAGGAACATGTTATTAGCCTTTGAATTTATCTTTACAAAATTTTGTTATCACCTTATCATTATATGTAAGACCCAAGAAGCCCAAATCTGATGCTTGGAGTCCCTTTAGAACTTTAAGTTTGGGTCTGATTCTCACAGTCTCTGCTGGGACTAGAGTATCACACTCCAGAAGCTGGGGGCTTGGCTTGGCTGTGTCTCTAGTGATGACCAGTGCAGCCCACACCTCTGCACAAAGAAGGTGTACCATCTTGATGGATGTTTCTTGCTGCTTTCTCATTCCTAGCCACTTCCCAGCTGACTCCTCTATTTGAGGATGAACAGACCATTCCAGGATGCAGTCCCAGGAATGGGACCCCTGGGATTGATACTAAACCATCTGTATCCCTTTCAGGGATTTGAAAAGCAGTACAATTCGAGTTTGGGGATGAATGGGTCTACCCCAAATTCACCATTCCTCCTAGCAAGACTTACTAGTGATCAAACAGGCCTTGGAATGGAAGGAAAAATTAAAACCAAAAATGAAATATCACTTATTTGATAATATGTGGAGCTTTTTATTCTTTTGTAAACCCTTCTCTACTGACCTGTGGTAATTGGAAATAAGATTTTTTATTGATTAATTTTACCAGGAAGACTACAAGAGACTTTGGAAATATGGGAAGAAGTGCATGGGCAAAGGAAGGGAGTGGAGGCAGGTCCATAAGACAGGATGTGGATACACCTGAAGGGCAGGAGTATAGGGCAGCTGACAAATAAGCATGCCATGGATCATGTGTAAAGCAGTTATGGAAGCCTCGTTCTCCTCAAGTTCTGTTTTTTTGGTCAAATTTGGGAAATATTAGAGCTATTAAGATTCATTTGCTCTTCTCTGGAATTCTGAAAATTACTTTCCTGGCATTGCTCGGTTTTCCCAAAGTAGGTTTTGTTTATTTCTTTTCCTTTTTTTTTTTTTTTTCCTATAACACGTCCTCACTGGTCACTTCATATGTTTTCCTGTTACTTATTTTGGAAGAGTCCAGCAGCCCTAGGAAAACGACGACAAAATGACAAGCAGCAGGAGGAGGCGGCAGATATAAAAAGAAGAAAATGTTAGTGAACTCTATTTACAGAGAAAGTCAGCTCCATTTGCTTTGAGCAGGGCCTCAGAGGTTGAGTGAGGCCCAGGCCAGTTCCTTTTTTGTTGTTTTTTTTGTTTGTGTCTTTGTTTTTCTTTGGATACTCTGAGTATATTAAAAAGCAAGCATGGTCAGAACATGGATTAAAAACCATGGTATACTTCCACGTTTACATTTAACGATTTGTAGTTGTGAAACACAGAAACACAGTGACTACGTATTCAAGTTACTTTGAAGATCAAAAGTCAAAATTTGCAGCTCTCATGAATGTGAGCCATGGGGACATTCCCAGCCTCCTCCTCGCTGCCCAGCGCTGAGCAGGACCGACGCCTGTCCCCAACTACATTACTTACACATTGTGGGCCGGGTGCCTCATTCATGTAGGGCCTGGCCAGCAGCACAGCTCAAAAACAGAGTAATTTCCTTCTCCTCCCTTCTGTCATTTTTTTCATTTTCTTTAGACCTAAACATGGAAGATGCTCTTGGGGTGGTGCTAGTCGATGATGAATAAGTTCCAATGAAATTCTTCCCACCTTGCAAATGCTGGTCAATGTGAGGGGAAGCTGGAGTTGGGGAGGGAGAGAAGGCTCATCTGCATCTACAGTGGTGGGCTCCCTGCTCCTGAGGACAGAAAAAAGGCTGCAGTAGTTCTGAGATACCTGGAGAGCTACAGGCTTTTTCCTGCTTTCTTCTGCTGCCTCGACAAGCTATTTCTATCTGGGAATCTAAAGCAGCACTGATGCACTTGCGTCAGCTTTGGGATTTTTTTTTGTTTTTTGTTTTTTTAATTTTTACTATGGAAAATTTTAAACATGCACAAAAATAGAATAATCTAAGGAACCCCCCACTTACCCATCACTAATCTTGAGTGATGATGAGTGATGCCCTGTAAAATACACATCTGTGGAAATGGCTGCAGGAAGATGGAGGTGGGGGGTTTTGCTCCACAACAGTCCCTGTTTACACCTGTGCATTCATGGAACTAAACCTCATACACCTGCATCCACAGAAGGCTTCATAATTGCTTCCGAACCAGGAAGACTATAGCATTGCCATAGAAAGGGGGAGTCAAAGTGAGCAAGGTTAGAATGACTTACTCCTAAATGGATGCTTTCCTCATTCTTAATTTCAGGCTTGTAGGTCACTTAAAGAAGTTTATTAACAATCAGGGGCAAATAGGGAAAAACTGTTGGCTATACACTAAAGCTTGTTTTCTGCTCAGCTGCTTGCTTTGAGAGAAGCCAGTGTTTGTGTGTGTGCATGTGTCTGTTGAAATGGGAAGAAGAAAAAAAAATGAAAAGAAAAACCAAGATGGAGAAATAGAAATACCTCGAGAAAAGTTAAATTTTAGCTGTGCTAATCCCTAGACTAGGAGGCTCTTGCAGAGCATAACTGGATTCTGGAAGGAGGCTTTCCTCACTGTCAGTGATAATGTCAGGTCCAGGGCACAGCAAAGGGTATTTAACAGGGCCATTGATGTCTCCCATTGTGCAAAGGGAAGTAGAACTCTGTATCCAGGTTTTCCTCTGATAGCATCATCATGTGATGATATGGTTTCTAGTAAAAAAAAAAAACTGTGCCAGAGATGAAGCAGAACTGACTCGGCACCAAGAGTGTTTATTTACACACTGGTAGTACTTGCCATGTTTTACTAAATAGGACAGGATTGCTGGCCTAGGACACAGTTGCTCTGGTGGCAACTGGAACTTGTGTACCATCTGTAGCTGAAGGATCTAGCATTGGCTGCATCTCTGTGTGTTTCAGCTTACCTACCTGTGAGAGCCTAAAGACAATGCTTACCTTCCTAGAGGGATGGGCACCAAGAATGTTGAAAGCGTGATGGGTGGTTGTGAACATAAAGTGCTATGGCATCCTTAAAAAAAAAAAAAAAGATACTCTCCCTAGTCTACATGGCTCCAGAGGCTGGGCTGGCTGCAATGGGTGTGCAACACAGGCAGGCACAAGGGACCCACACTTATCTAATGTGTTGTCACCAGCTTGAAATTTTTAAGCCTGTCCAGAGGCTCACACCAGGAAATACTCTGAGAGGAAGACTTGAGGTCA
Organism: Prionailurus viverrinus; assembly: GCF_022837055.1. Lineage (NCBI taxonomy): Eukaryota > Metazoa > Chordata > Mammalia > Carnivora > Felidae > Prionailurus > Prionailurus viverrinus. Next base: position 84,255,677 of record NC_062563.1, on the reverse strand, counting down.
AGTAGACCTCAGAGAAGCTTGTTAAGAAATATCTACGCTGGGAAAATTAAAGTAGACCTCCTGTAGACTGTCATTTCTTGGTACTGCATTGACATCTCTAGGGCTCATTTTTTTTCTTTGTTATATCATTTCTGTATGTCAAGCATCATTCAGAAAGTTCAACAATTTTTATAGTCTTTGAAACACTCAATTCTGTAACATTGGTTACATTTTGTTGGTTAGAATCTGAACACATCTTGTTCTCAGTGAAAGCAAATTCTTTTTATTTTGTGATTTCTTCTAAAACTTGGGTTTTCACTTGATTTCGAATGATTTCAAATGATTTTGAATGAACTGTCTCTGTTCATATCTGCCTGCTAGGAGTTTGTGATAATAAAACATTTTAGATTACATGGAGGTTCAAGAACCCCTGTGTATTTAGCTACTTCTGAAAATGGCTAAGGAAGGAATACCACCTATCTTTAAGAAATTTTTTATTTTATTTATTTATTTATGATTTTATTTATTTTTTAATATGAAATTTATTGTCAAATTGGTTTCCACACAACACCCAGTGCTCATCCCAACAGGTGCCCTCCTCAATGCCCATCACCCACTTTCCCCTCCCTCCCACCCATCAACCCTCAGTTTATTCTCAGTTAAAAAATTTTTTTTTAATGTTTTTTATTTATTTTTGAGACAAAGAGAGACAGAGCATGAGCAGGGGAGGGGCAGAGAGACAGGGAGGCACAGAATCTGAAGCAGGCTCCAGGCTCTGAGCTGTCAGCACAGAGCCTGATGTGGGGCTCAAACTCACAGACTGTGTGATCATGACCTGAGCTGAAGTTGGACGCTTAACTGACTGAGCCACACAGGCACCCCTATTCTCAGTTTTTAAGAGTCTCTTATGGTTTGGCTCCTCCCTCTCTAACTTTTTTTTTCCTTCCCCTCCCCCCTGGTCTTCTGTTAAGTTTCTCAGGATCCACATAAGAGTGAAAACATATGGTATCTGTCTTTCTCTGTATGACTTATTTCACTTAGCATAACACTCTCCAGTTCCATCCATATTGCTACAAAAGGCCATATTTCATTCTTTCTCATTGCCAAGTAGTATTCCATTGTGTATATAAACCACAATTTCTTTATGCATTCATCAGTTGATGGGCATTTAGGCTCTTTCCATTATTTGGTTATTGTTGAAAGTGCTGCTATAAACATTGGGGCACAAGTGCCCCTATGCATCAACACTCCTGTATCCCTTGGATAAATGCCTAGTAGTGCAATTGCTGGGTCATAGGGTAGATCTATTTTTAATTTTTTGAGGAACCTCCACAATGTTTTCCAGAGCGGCTGCACCAGTTTGCATTCCCACCAACAGTGCAAGAGGGTTCCCATTCTCTACATCCTCTCCAGAATCTATAGTCTCCTGATTTGTTCATTTTAGCCACTCTGGCTGGCATGAGGTGTTAACTCAGTGTGGTTTTGATTTGTATTTCCCTGATGAGGAGTGACGTTGAGCATCTTTTCATGTGCCTGTTGGCCATCTGGATGTCTTCCTTAGGGAAGTGTCTATTCATGTTTTCTGCTCATTTCCTCAATGGATTATTTGTTTTTCAGGTGTGGAGTTTGGTGAGCTCTTTATAGATTTTGGATACTAGCCCTTTGTCTGATATGTCATTTGCAAATATCTTTTCCCATTCTGTCGGTTGCCTTTTACTTTTGTTGATTGTTTCCTTTGCAGTGCAGAGGCTTTTTATCTTCATGAAGTCCCAATAGTTCATTTTTGTATTAAGAAATTTTTTAACCAAAACTTTACATCTCAGTATTCTGAGGAAAATAGAGTAAGAGAGTACACCCTCAGGAAAATAGCTGATGAGAAGCCTGGGGCCTGGGTTAGCAAGATGGGGTGAGAACTCACCTGGTGGGTGATAGGAGGTGTGAGTGGTGAAGGGAGCACAACCAGAACCCAGGTCTCCTATGGAATCTGCATTTTTAGGAGGCTACCAAGGATGCTATTGTACCCATTCAGCACTTGAGCCTTATAGCTCTCTGCCACATTTCCCCAGGCTACAAAATGGCTGGCTTTGTAAATTGCTAGAGAGTTTTTATTTATTTCTTGTGTAGGAAGCGACACCTCAAATATCATGAAACCTCCCTTTAACGGTTTCCTACCTGAGTGCAGGCACAGAGTGGGATTTCCCTCAATCCATAACATGCACACACTAGATATATGTTATAGTAAGAAAAGCTAAAAAAAAAAAAAAAGATATTTCCTTTTTGTTCCTGCTCCAGTTTAGCACCAATGGAAAGAGAGATGTAGAAGTCAGACAGATGGAAACTAAAGTATCAGCTTTGAGGGGCGCCTGGGTGGCTCAGTCGGTTAAGGGTCTGACTCTTGATTTTAGCTCAGGTCATGAGATCGAGGCCTGCATTGGGCCCATGCTGAGCTTGGAGTCTGCTTAAGATTCTCTCCCTCTTTCTCTTTCTCTCTGCACCTCCCCAGCCCACTTGCTCTCTCCCTTAAAAAAAAAAAAAAGAAAGTATCAGACTGGAGAATGATGCTTAGGTCTGTGGACAACTGAGCTTACAAACACTTTAGCTCTGTATTAATCATACTCACTGGGTCATGGCCAGGGGAGCCTAGGCATGAGAAGTCCAAAGCAGGTACACTTGGCAAGTAGAGAACTCCTTAAGAGAGAAACAGCAAGTGCCAACCATTCCTTAGTTCCTTTTTTCCAACTTGCCATTCTGAGAAAGGAATAGAGGGATGATAAGAGAGCAACTCTAATTGTGGAAATACTTCATATGAAAACATGAGGATTAAGAAGTAAGTGTTCCCTGGGGTGCTGTGCTAACAGCACGGAGCCTGCTTGGGATTGTCTCTCTCCCTCTCTCTCTGTCCCTCTCCTGCTTGCATGCTCTCTCAAGTAAATATACATTAAAAAAGAAAGAAAGAAAGAAAGAAAGAAAGAAAGAAAGAAAGAAAGAAAGAAGTGTTCCCCAACAATAAATATAAGAAAACAGCTATTCCTATTGAGTTTAACATATGATATAAAGAAGTAAAACGTCATGAATTTACATGCCAATAATTGAGAAAAAAAATTTTTAGAGAGAACACACAAGAAAGGGAGAGGGGTGAGGCAGGGGATAAGAGAGAGAGAGAGAGAGAGAGAGAGAGAGAGAGAGAGAGAGAGTATATCTTAAGCAGGCTCCATGCTAAGTTGCAGAACCCAACATGGGGCTCGATCCCACTACCCTGGGATCGTGACTTGAGCCGAAATTAAGAGTGGGATGCTCAACTGACTGAGCCACCCAAGCACCCTGAGACATTTTTTTACATGTCAAAAATAAATCCCATAAAGAACACTGACTAGCTCAAAAACTCTTTCATCATTTAAGGAAGGAAAAAGCCTACTTTCAAAAACTTTTAAACTTACTTTAATAACATACAGAACAATGGCTACATTAATTACATATTATTTCTTATTTATGAAAATTTCCACTGGAGTGTCTACATGGCTATGCTACAGACTTGTTCAAGGTTCCGTGCACTCTTGGAAGTAAAGGCAGACGTTTCTTTAAGAAAGTCTCTGACTCATGATTATGACAGCAATGAATTCAACAAAGACGCCCATCTGCCTGAATTAGGAATGCTTTACCATATTAGCAAATCCAGGCTGGTGACACCAGGGGAGAAATGTGGCTACCCACAGATCTCTTATGGTTTTTGTCACTGGGCTGCCTGTCCCCTAGAGATGTCAGTTTCTACTTCAACCCTTCCTTAATGAAACTGTTTGGCTGAGGCACAAAGAGGTTCCAGGACGAAGGAGGGCCTACTCCCCGGAGTCTGAGGTGCTGGCCCTTTAAGACTGGCTTGCACAGAAGCGCATTCAAGCTAACCTGAAACCCAGCAGTGCCAGGAGTAGATTCAGTTCTGGTTTGAGTTAAGCTGGGTCTGAGAGAGTCCCTTCCTTTACACAGAACATTTGCAAACATTAAAAAGTGAACTGGGCTTATTTCAGCGTTAAAGCTTTATGGTGTTATGGGACAAAGAGGAAGATAATTCAGTTAGGGAGTAACACAACCACTTTTGATAAATTACACTTTTAGGTCATCTCAGATGCAAAAGGGGTATTTACTGGATGGGAGCAGGGTGGTCTCCTCGACTAATTTATTCCCAAAGTTTGCCAGTGTTGGGAAGGAAGGGTACCTGGCTGTCTGTCAGGTTCTCTGTTGGAACACACCCTGTTGGAGAGAATGTTTTGCCTATTCGCAAAGGGCAGCAGCATCTCTTTCAAGTGATTTGTTATAATGACGATGATTATTGTTGGATTATTACAGTCGCCCACTGGCAGGATTATAGTTAAAAATTTGGCAGTGTTTGCATTATAAATGACTATTTTTACAGTTCAGCCATAAAAGTTTACTTAGGTCTGAAATTTGATATACAAGCTCTCCATCCAGGAGTGCTTTCCTTTCAAAGAGAATTTTAAAAAATGGTTAATAAAATTGGTCTGTCTAATTTTCCTGAGTTATATGAGTATTTTGGAAAAACAGAAATGTATCATTTGTATAGGCTCTCTACACTTCTTCTCAGTTGGCCTTGAGTTTAAACAAGATGCTATAAAATTTAAATTATTCAAACTGAGCTTGGATGTACTGAAAGAAATGATATTATGCACAGGGCTAGACTAGAGAAAAGGAGAGGAACAGACAGTCTTTGTGTTTAACTTTAAAAACTCTATCTGTGGCCCAGAAGTAGAAGCCCTTTTGGAACAATTATCACTTTGCATTTTCATTATGCATTTTATACCTCTAAGTACATAATCACCTGCTCATGTCTATCTGATAAATAATGAGATTTTTATTTCACATTTGCATTGTTAATTACAGTATATTACAGAAGTAAGATACCAAGCATCTGTTATTAATAGAATGTAATTTTTTTTAATAACAAGGGCACTTTAAATAGACAAAGAAAAAGCACCCTTTATTGGAGGCCACCCGGATCTGTTGATAGCTTTGCTTTTCATTTGTACTAAAGGTAAATGAGGCAGGAATGGAGGAAAATACCACATGAACTAAAGCTATCAAGATAAAATATAAATGTGAATTACAGTTTGGCAAGAGTTTATGTCCTTACCCTTGAGGAAGGAGTCAGTTTTGTAAATGCCAGTGCAATTAGAATACATTTAGTGTTGAAAAGATGAAAAGTCCAACCCATGAATTCCCTTTAAGAGTCTGATAAACTCTGGTCACAATATGAGGGTCCAGCTGGAAGAGCCAATTCTAGTGGTCTCAGGATCATTATCTTTACTACTAAAAGATGGTTCTTCTGAGAACAGTCACTTACTTCCCCAACTTCCATGCCTGGGGTCTTACTGAGAGGTGGTGTGGTGGTCTAACAGCCTTGGAACTCTCCATCTGCCTTTTACAATAACCACCTAAGTGGTGGTTACCTGTCTGAGTAAATGAGAAGCACTGGCATTGTACTGGTATTGTATTGGAGTGCAAATAAATACACTGTGAAAAGCAGACACATGCTAAAATACAAGTAATCAAGTAATGACTGCCCTTTGGGAAAAACTGTGCACGGGTCAGTGTTGGATGCATTCTTTTTTGGCAACAGATTTTACCACCTTACCAGCTGCCATAGTGGGATACAGAACTCTTCTAGCACCACAAACTCCCTTAAGCTGCTCCTTAATAATCATACCCTCCACCCAACCCCAACCTGATATATTCTCCATCACTATGATTGTCATCTTGAGAACGTTATATAAATGGAATCATACAGTATGTAACCCTTTGAGATTGGTTTTCTACTCAGCATAATGCCCTTGAGATTTATCTAAATTGTTCATGTATCAGTAGTTTACTCCTTTATATTGCTGAGTAACTTTCCATTGTGTGGGTGTACTGCTGTTTGTTTATCCATTCACTCATGGAAGGACTTTGGGGTTATTATAAGTAAAATTGCTGTAGACATTAATGTACAGGTTTTTGTCTAAACACAAGTTTTTATTTCCTTAGCAGAAACATGCAGAAATATGACTGCTGGGTCATAGGGTAAGCGCATGTCTAACTGTGTAAGAAGCTGACAAACCATTTTCCAATGTAACTTTGCCACTTTACATTCCTACCAGCAGAGAATAAAAGACTCAGTTGTTCTTCATCCACACCAGGAGTTGGTATTTATACTTCAGGCATTTTAATAGGCGTGTAGTAGTGTATGTCCTTGTAGCTGTAATTTGCATTTCTCTATTGGCTAGTGACACTGAACAACTTTTCATGTATTGTTTACCATCCATATATCCTCTCTGGTGAAGGGTCTGTTCAAGTCATCTGAAGTATCAAGTTCGAGTCAAGCTTTGAAGAAGTTTTGCTCTGTGTTATGATTGCACTCTCCCTAGTGTACTTTCACAAGAGGCTGTAGTAATAAATTAAATTTCTTTCCAACTATTGTGAATGCTGGCCATGCTGTGATGGGACATGGGAAGCTCAAAAAAAAAATCTTGTCATTTTCTTCTAATATATCTTTTTTGGGTTCCATATTCCATGTCTGTATGCTAGGAATACTCCTTTTTGTTTTTCGGCAGGGACAGAAAAATCTCACTAAATTCAGATGATGAACGGAAGGGGGTGGATGGAGTCAGGATGCCACAAACGAAACTGTAGGTGAAAAGATGTTTTTTACAGAAATGTGGGTAGAAGTCTGACTCCTATCGAGAAATCATATAAGTTATGTATAAATGTTAAATATACCATAATAGTTGATTTAGTGGGTGACTAAAGAAAATAGAATGAGAATTCAGAATTGACTTTATAAAAGGAATCTTTCATCCAGCTTTAGTGTGCATTCAAAATATTAGTTGACTTGAAAACTTTACTTTTTTAGGTCTGAATCTTTTTCTTAAATTAAGGTACATCTGAAAATTCCTAGGAAAGTGCATTTTAAATACTGAAAAGTATATTTAAGTAATTTAAGTAAAATAAAATTTATGAATTTTAAAATTAAAAAAAAAATTGAAAATCTAACCAAACACAAATGTCCTTTAATAGAGAAGAAAAGGTGTGACTTAAGAAGTTGAAGAAATAATGAAAGACCTTTCATATGAAGGATTTATATCTTGAGTCTTTCATATCAGAATTCCTTTACTTAAAGCTACCTCCTTAGACCCGGGCACCCAGGCTCCCTGCCTTGTATCCTACCTGTTAGAGAACCTGCTTTGGCCCAGTTTCAGTGCTTTCCTCCCTTCAAGGAGAGAACTGGGAGCAGTCAGTGGATGCCCACTTGGAGCATTTCCAAGATGTTCCCCCTGCAGGAACACCTCAGGTCCCAGGTACCTAGAATTCCCTGCCCAGAGGGACTGAACCTGATTCCGGGGCCAGCACACTTCTTCCATAGCACCTCTTTCCTCTTCCTCCCCAGGGCTCACCAGGGGATGCTTTTTTGTGGGGTGTGATTGTGGACTGGGTTTGCATTGCATGCTGGGGTTCCCCATCCATGCATATGAGGCTTTTCCTGCCCAGGATGGCGCCAGGCATCGGGCTAGCGTACCAGGTAGGAGGTGGGGAGCATTTGTACTCTAACTCTGGGCCCCACAAACAGCGCCTGCTTGTAAGAATGGCCTACAAGTTTTCAGAAGAAATATATGTCAAGCTTCATCTCAAAATTCATTTACGCCACAACTGAAATATTTCCACTTTTTAATTCATGTGGTGTGTTTCATATTCTAACAGAGATGCTCTTTCTGACAATTTGTATAATACTTAGTCTGTACTGTGCAATTTAGAAATTAATTCTATTCTGTCACTTACAATGAGCTGTTGTTTTGAGTTTTATTTTCTTTTTGTCTCCAACTGAACTGTAAGTCCCTAGAGATAGAAAATAAGACGTATGCCTCCATGGTATGTACCTCCTATATCTAGCAGAATTTTGAATACAGAGTAGGTAATAGATATTTTTTGCTTGATTGATAAACCTGTAATGCCTTATAAATATGTTAAACAAGAGTTAGGCTAACAGTTTTAAAACCTGAGTTTGTGGAGAAAAAGAAGCAGTTTCTCTGGTACAAAAGGAAATAATAAATAGGGGAAGGGAGAGGGAAAAGCAAAGGAAGTCATTTGAGCATCTGGCTTAACTCTGGGATTGAACATGAAAATGTAGCCTGTACAGGTTCCTCCCCTTCCCTATGTCCCACCAACACCTCAGAGTCTTTAAAATTGATAGGCAGACCTAGGTAGAATCCAGGAGACCAGGCCAATTTCAGTTGTAAAAACAGTGGTAAGCAAGGGATTTGAAGAGCTCTGTTGTTTCACAGCAAACAACTTATTTGTGCCCAGATCAAAAGTAAATAAACAGAATGGTTTTTAGTGTGATTAAGAGGATTACATGTTAGAGAATCTGCTTTTGCTATTATAGCACAATCAACAGTAACCCCCTCTGCTTTTCTGCTCTGACACCACCAAGTTTTCCCATAAAAATATCAACTAAAGTCATCTTATTCTTCTCAAAATCAGTTTCTGTTATTTTTCTAAGGTTGGTAGCATGAATTCTTTGACAGTTAAAGGCTTTCATTTGTCTTATACTGTAGCATGGTTTGAGTTAGCTATTTTTAGACTAGACTAGACTCCTTGCCAACTGCCTGTGTATCTGGGTCTACTCTGAGAATGGGACCATGCTTCCCACAAAGCAGAGGATCTCCGAGTGTGGTCCAGGGACCACAGAGAGCCCCAAGACACTTAGGAGGTGTGCAGAATCTATGTTATGTTCATAATAATACTGATCCATTATTTGTCTTCTCACTCTCATTCTCTTATGAACATACAATGGAGTTTTCCAGAGGCCACATGACATGATGACACCTTTGCTCTGATGAATAGTGGACTATGTCTTGTATTCTGGAGTCTTAAAGATTTCTCAGTCTTAATTTCTAATATAGAAAATACCCATAGCTACAACCCACAAAAATAAAAATTCATCAGGGTTCCCAATTTCAAGAGTATAAAAAGGATCCTGGGGGTAAAAGTTTGAGAAGCACTGTCCTAAAGATGAAAAAGACTACCTAGATCTTCAGTCACTCTTTGAGTATACCAAAGTTCAGTGGAAAATCAGAGAGATGATTCAAAGCTAGAAAATCAGATTTATAAGAAGAGGTGGAAGGAATGGGGATCGATCAGCCCAGAGAAGAGAAGCTGGAGAGATGCCTTAATAATGATCTTCAGGTATGTGAAGAGTTGATGTACAGAACAAGGAGAGGCTGGCTGACTCAGAGTGCAGTGTGGGAGATTCAAGCTAGAGATAAAGAAGGATTCTCTGACAGGGGCTGTTAAACAGCAGAGTGGGTGACTGACGGGCTTGTGGAATCTCCTCCTCTGGAGGTCTTTAAAAAACAGCTAGATTTCCATCTGTCTGGGATGATTTAACTCTGGCCATGCCAGAAAGCTGAGGGTATGGAACAGATGAAGTCTTGGGCTCCCCTTCCACCACCCCCCCTCCTTGATTCTGTAATTAACTTGATGAAAGGAGCTGTGGCTATTTGCAGTGTAGGGTTTAGACAGGCATGTGCTTGCTGATCTCGGGATAGGTCTTGTGTGGGAAAGCCAGAGGTTAGCTTTATGGCTGGTGGCGATCTGTATCATCCAGTAACATGATTGATGCCTGGAGACATTCATTTGAGGTCAGACTTAGAAGGATTGGGCCCTAGCCCCCTGCCTAACCTTTCTCATTGTCTAAGACCAGTGAGAACACAAATTTGATAGGTTAATTTTAGTCAGCTTAGGTGGGACCTGGAAAATTTCAAATATTAGATGTGGATGTAGGTTTTTGGGCATGAAATTCTCACGATTCTAAAAGAAAAAAAATGCAGTTCTTAATTTTATAGAAGGACAGTATCAGAAAGTCTGAATGGAAAGTATGAGAATAATGCTCTTCATGGACACAGGCTTTCAATTTTACTGTGTAGTAGTACTTTATCTTTCCTTATGGAATTAGTATTATTTTATTGCTTCTAGTTTTCAAATGTTTTGCACTTTGGAAATTAGAGTTTGATGTTTCCCTGTACTGGGTCAGAGATCCAGAGCAGCAACCAAATTCCAAGGTAGTTCGTTTTCCCTTGCTTATCACTTGAATTTCCGTGAACTTTGTGCTTGGGCCAAAAAAAAAAAAAGAGGAAGGAAGGAATGCAAATTTGCTGGGTTTACTGTTGGATCCTGATAGTAGGGACAACATGGTAGAAATCAGTAAAACCATCTAGGATAATGAGCTGGATTAGAGAATATAAATGAGATTTTATCTAAATGTAGACCCAATCACCATAGTCTGTGTTGACACTTAAAAAATATTTGGATCATGCATTAACTTGTCTTGGGTTGATTGATAGAAAGCAGAGGAAGAAGACAAGGCTGGGAAGACCCCCGTGGGTACTTTTTGCAGTGTAGTTTGATCAGATATCATTTAGGAAAACAACCGTGGCAGATAGCAGATAACCCCTTTGTGGGAAACGATTACCAGGCTCTACCTATCTCCAAAAGATTCCAAGAGGCTACTGACCTCTTTTTTGACAAAGCCTTGGTGTTGAATGATACAGGAAGACCAGGCCTGGGGCAACATGGTAAATAATGCTTTGTGTCCCAGAGAAGAGAAAAATGGGATAACTTCATAGAAGCTGTAAGACAATAAACCTCTTTAATTATTAAGACTCATATCATGCAAATACTCAATTAAAAGAAGATATTTTCCAAACTTATTCTGTGTCTCACATCCTCATCCTTTGATGTTAAAAGGGAGAGAAAAGGGGAAAGAGGAAGGAAAGGAATTTCTGTTTTTTGAAAGCATAGCATTAACCTAGGAAAAGCATTATTCTGAAAGGTATCTAGTAAAATATCACAGATGTAATTTTATATATATATATATATGTTACACACACACACACACACACACACACACACACACACACACTTATTTATTTTTGGGAGAGCACAAGTGGGAGAGGAATAAAGAGGAGACAGAGGGCCTGAAGTGGGCTCTGAGCTGATAGGCTGACAGCAGCGAGCCCGATGTGGGGCTCAAACTCACGAACTTGGAGGTCATGACCTGAGCGAAAGTCAGAAGCTCAACCAACTGAGCCCACACGAGTGCCCCCACAGATGGAATTTTAAAATGAGCTTCATAATGTCCTTGTTTCCTAAAACCACTCTTGCGGCTAAACTAGCTAAAATAGCAAAGGTAAGAACAGGCTGCTGGGTAAAAGCTTATCTTCTTTGTGGATTAAGAAGGAAACGTTTTTTCTTTCTGGGCCCAGCAAACTTGTGACCATGAAGATCTGCTTAAGACTCTATGGCTAGGAAAGGGAAACATCACTGCTTTGTGGTTTTGTTTTTTTTTTTTTTTTTTTTTTTTTCCCCATTCTAAGCCAATGGCAACCCCAGCTAGAGGTTATGGGTGTGTGTTACAGAAAGTCACAGTTTGAAGCTTTGACTTTCCCTTCATTTACCCAAGTTATTCTTCAAGCCCCTACCTCTTTCTGCTGTGCTCTTAACTGTGCTTTCTCCAATTGTCTTCCAACCAAAATTTTACTCATTTTCCAAGACTCAGCTCTCATTCTACTGTGGCCTCCATACCTCCCAGAACCTCAGAGCACCACTCACCTGCTGTGTAAGACTTACTACTATTTGCCTTGCATTAGAGTTATTTGTGTGTATGTCCATGTTTGTCACTTAATTGTGTGCTTCCATAGGGAGCCAAGTTATTTTTTTTCAGATCTGAGTCTTACACCTAATAGGTGCTCAATTAATGTTTACTACTGAGTTGAACTTGATTTAGCACATCTTTTCCAGAAAAGGAATAAGATCCAGATGCTAACTAGTGGATTTTACTTCTGGATGTATATTTATTAGACCATTCAGGGGGCTCCTGAGTGGCTCAGTCAGTTGAGCATCCAACTCTTGATTTCGGCTCAGGTTATGATCCCAGGGTCGTGGGATTGAACCCCTCATCAGGATCTGCACTGAGTGTGGAGCCTGCTTAAGATTCTCTCTCTCTCTCTCTCTCTCTCTCTCTCTCTGCCCTACTCCCCCACTCTCATGCTCTCTAAAATAAAAAGCCCATTCAGCAGGACAACATAACTTACACATTCAAAAATAGAAGTAATGCAAAAATCCATTGCTAAATGCATATTTATTCAATTCATTATAATGTAACAGGATAGTGACTGCAAGAATGCATGTACATGAATGCACATGTATATATATATACACACATATATATACATATATATGTGTATATATATATACATATATATATATGAATTTAGACAATTCATGTCTACATTTTAGTTTTTCTGCTACAAACCAAACAAAATCAAGAAACACTAGAAAAAAGTAAAACATTTAAAACATCATATTAAAATCCTTGGTGAATTGGGGCACCTGGGTGGCTCAATTGGTTAAGCATCCGACTTCAGCTTGGGTCATGATCTCACAGTTCATGGGTTTGAGCCCTGCATCAGGCTCTGTGCTGACAGCTCAGAGCCTGGAGCCTGCTTCGGATTCTGTGTCTCCCTCCATCTCTGCCCTTCCCCTGCTCACACTCTCTCTCAAATAAATCAACATTAACAAAAAAAAAATCTCAATCCTTGGTGAATAAATCATGATTTTTATATGAAAAACAAAATAAGGAAGAGTAGAATAAGTAAAATTATTACTTTGTATCTTCCTAAAAGATTTTTCTTAGTTTTATAAAAATACTGTGCTTTGAAAGGCTGGTATATTTCCTAAATTTTTATACTAATAGTCATGTACTGAAAAATATGTAAAGATGACATCTAAAAAGTAATATAGTCAGTGGTTTTATTTTTCCTCTGTCCTTTACGTGGGGAAAATTACAAATTATTTTCAAGGGAGCAACGTGGCATTTCCACAGATGGGTACTTTCTAGGACAAATGTAAACTGCAGAACAAATAACTTTTTTTTCCATGGGAAATGGTATCTGTAGTTGTTACAAAGCATACCTTAAAATGAAAACACTTTGAATAATTACTGTTGGAGATATAATTGTATTTAAGTTTCTGCATGACCTGCGTATTTATTCTGTTTCTGATTCCTCCACCAAATTAATTTTTCCAATCAGCTTTCAAATTTGAATTAACTTCTGCTTTGAGTGAATGTAGATGTGTGAGAGGGTGTGCAAGTATATTTTACAACACATTTTTAAGGCTTCTTTTGAGAGATTTGTTTTTGTAAAGTTCATTATGCTTGATTGCATAGATTTTTTTTTTTTCCGGTTAGGGGCAGAAATCAAGATTCTAACTGTTTTGTTTTAATGTATGGAACCAGAAACACAGAGTGGGTCCCACAGCCTGGCAGTGACAACACTTGGTTTGACTGCATTTGGGACTTTTTTTCTATAATGCACTTAAAAAAATTTCACACTGGTTTGCTTATTTTTCAGGAAAATCATGCCCTTGGTAGAAACTGTATTGATTGCAATATTCATGAAAAGTGCAGAATCTGTGATCTAAAGAACATAGGCTCTAAAAAGATTGACTTAAAAGCATTTCTCATTTTATCCTTCAGTTTTCCAGAAGGTCCTGGGGAGAAGCACTTTCAACCTTGATATGAGCAGGATTCTCAGTGTAGAATAGACTCCAAGTTTGGTTAGACCACAATGAAGTGTGTTGAAAGCCATTAGCAATTAAGAGCATGGCTCTGTGCTGATTTGCTTTATGGTATATTTCATGCTGCTCATGCACAGTAGGTAAGACACATGGATTCAGCATAAATTTAATTTTGCACATTAAGTAAAGTGCAATAGATAAATTATGCCTGAAGAGGAGCCACCAGCTGCTGTAGCCACTTCAACTAATGTACCCCGGAGGTGCCTGAGCACATCAGTTGTGTCGAACCACTAATGCATCCTGGATATCTGCATGGATATATTTGCTGTGTGGAGCCAGGAGTAGCCTCCTGGCTCTCAGGGAGGGGCCAGGGAAGGGAAATGGTCCAGCTTCCTGGGGCTGAGCTGCCCTCCCCCGCCCCACACCCCTGGCTCTTGAGTGTGCTTTGCCATGGTTGGCCTCATTCAAGAGCTTGGTGGAAGGGTCCTAGACAGGATTTTCCCACGACCTGGGGAAGTGAGAAGGAGCAGAAGAGACCCCAAACATCCCTCCCCTGGCTTAGTTGAAGAATCCAGAGTCCATATGAAAGGGGCATTCCACTGAGGATTCAGAGATCGGAAAGGATGCATTACTGCAAAGATGGCTGAATTAGAGCTGCTGGGGGAACACTTACTGTTGAATTTCTTGGCAACCTTGGACCTCATTTCTCAACCTTAATGTTCACTTTATGGTCATTTTTTTTTGGTATTTAATATATCTACATCCCATACAGGGAATTGAAGCAGAACACTCTGTGGGCTTTAAGGAAGAAAACAGATCTCCATTCTGTGGCAGGATTCATTCCTGTGGCCAAGAATGGTGATGACGTGCTTTAAGTTATTTGAGATGAGTAAGCAGTTACAAGTTCCACTGGAAATGTGGCTCCGATCTTTTTCAGCCAAACCCTGATAATGGAAGTTTCATCCTCTTGGCCATCCCCTCCTGGGGCCCTGTGACTGCACCTGTTTCAGGCTTGTGCTCTTTCCCACGAGGTGTGGCAGAATGCCTCGTCGGCGCCTGTCATCATGTCCTTTTGCCCATCGGAAGCACCCTGCCAGGGCTGGCTTTCTCCTGATAGTCCATTTGCCATACCCTTTTCTAGGGTAAGTGGACTCTATTAGCTGCTGCTGTATCTTAAAAAAGGAAACCCAAACACACTGAGGCACATGACAAAGTCAGAATGGATAATCAAAAAGTAGTAACAGGAACCACGTACCGCAAGTCAGCCCTCATGCTAAGTCCTTCAGGTGCATCATGTATCTAAGTTCTCATGGAAACCCCATCATTATTTTCCTTTTGCAGAGAAGCAACCTGAGGTTTCAAAATTCAAATCACTTGTCCAAGGGCTGATGAGACTGGTAAAAAGCAGAGCTGGTGTTCAAATCCAGACAGCTGGATGTGCAACGTGTGTTCGACACCGTCACGTTACTCTGTTTTGTGCCGCACTTCAGTACACTTTGCATTTGAGCTGTGATTTCCCCCCCTGGAGGACAGCACAGGCTTTCTTCAACACTTTTTTTTTTTTTTTTTTGGAAAATTTTAGAGACAAAGCAGATCACTCTGCCTTTAAATGGAAAATTTCTCTTGAAAGGAAACTTAAGATGTTCTTCATGTAGGAAATCTATTTATGACGAATTGTTTCTGTTCCCTCAGATGTTCCAGAGGAAAATTCTGAGATGAGAGCAAAGAGAGACTCCTGTAATCCATTGGCTAGTTGACTGATTTACAGAGATCAACCTCACTTTGGAGATTTCCAATGCTCCTTTCTAGAAGAACACAAGCCACAAGAATAATAATGGATTCTGGGTCTGCCAAGGCCCTTCCTTGGGTTCAGTTAGAGGAGAAGGATTGAGGAGGGACCCTTCCAAGGATGCACTGGAGCTTGTTTGCATCAGCTTCAAAAGCCCTTTGTGCATATATCTTCCCAATTCCGCAGGCAGTGACATCATATTGATAGCTTGAAACTGGCCATGGTAGGAGTCTTTATACCACAGGAATTTGTAAGCACCACAAATCAGGGCTGGTCTCTCTCTCTCTCTCTATTTCTTTTTAAGAGAGTCAGTTGTGAAACATTTACCAGGACTACATGTAGCTCCATGGCCTCATGGGCCTTTATGACTGTTCTGGATACCTGGTAGTTTTGTTTGTTTGTTTGTTTGTTTTCTTGAGAGAGACAGAGACAGGGAGAGAGGGAGAGAGAGAGGATGTAAGTGAGCAAGGGGCAGAGACAAAGGGAGAGAGAGAGAGAAGCAGGGCTCACCTGGGGCTCATCCAAAGAGGGGCTCCTGCTCACCCCACGCGGGGCTCAAGCTCACCAGAAGCAGGGCTCATGCTAACCCTTTGTGGGAATCGAACTCAGGAACTGTGAGATCATGACCTGAGCCAAAGTCAGATGCTTAATGACTGAGCCAGCCAGGTGCCCTATACTTGGTAGTTCTTGTTCCACTAGTTAGCTCTTTACAACTCTTAAAGAGAGAAATAACTCTCATCATCAGCACAAAACTCTTTATAACACATGAAGCATCGTGTTGCGTTTTAGCAATGCTGAAAGTAGTCATTATTTATTGGGGCAAACAGAAGGTGTTGCAATATTAATAACCATGTTTACATGCAACCCTGAAAGTGAGTATATAGTAGTACAGTGCTCCAAGTAAGACCTTTCCTTACATACATCCACATCCTACACAACAGAAGATTCTAAGAATGTTAAATGAAAGAAGATGCGTATTCTTGGGCAGAGATTATTGCTCTCCACTGAAATGCTCTTCACCAATGACTATTTCGACTTTGGATCCTGTTTGCACAGACTAGGATCACAATGGCTTGTAAATTAGGCATTAGATTCTCAGGATTCCACACATAACTTTGCTTAATATTACCCACAGGCCCTAGCCATATCATTTAATCCATCTGCATATGAATTGCCTCTATTTCATTTAGGGTTCTGCAGTTGCAGGCAACAGACCCTAATTTAAGCAGCGAAGAAATTTACTGGATAATTTTGGGGTGGCTCAAAGAACTGACAGGAAGTGGAAGAACCAGACTTCCTGAGAAGAACTGGCACCAGGGGATGAGCATAAACCAGTCACTTTCTTGGTAGCACACAACCACTGGAGAAGAATCAGCCACAGCCATTCCCCCTCCTGGTACTGCAGTCATTTTAAAATATGTGGGAGGGACAGGGACAGAGCACCTTCACATAAACAGGAGAAAGGCAATTCCCCCAAAGGGAAGCAGGATGCATTACCAAAACATTAAAAAATTGATGCAGTATGGTCACTACAACATTCAAGGCAGAAGACTAGAAACTAGTGTTCGGTTCACAAATAATTTATAAAATATTTTAAACTTCTGTGATAAAGTTCTGAAAACCTTACTCAAGAGTCTCATAACCTTGAGCAGGTTTTTGTTTACACACTGATATTTGAAAGTCTAAGAGTCAAATTTGTGCTTCATTATTCAAGCCCATGAGCTTATATCAGATCCAGTCCTGGTTCCACTCACATCCTTACCCTTGTGTTTTCTTTTGTGCTCTATGCCTACTTCTAATTTATATTATGTAGCTAGCTATATTTTACACACGTTCTTAAGCTCCCTAGGATCTTATTTTGTAACAAGGTAGCCTATAAATAGATACATGCAATCATTTCTTAGGCCTCTTTTCTAATTTTAATATCCTATTGTTCTCATTCAGAAAAATCGGGTATTCAAATGAACAGAAAATGTTCTCTTAAATTCAAATATAACATCAGAGTCACCCTGTCTTGACTGATACTTACTCAAAACAGAGTTGCATTTTAAATCTCTTTACTTAAATTCACATGCAGAGGAAAGCAATACCATAGAAGTAAGAGGAATGGTAATTATTTCCCTGGAGAACAATAATTTTGCAATAAATTTCAAAAACAGCACGATTTAGCAAATTAAGCTTAGAGCCAAGGATATTAAATAGAGTTAACTTTGTAGAAATAAATTCTGATACCACAGGCTTCAAACATTACTTTAAATGTATTCATTTTGGAGGAAAAAAAAAATCCAGTGAAGGGGCCCTTAAGGGTTTGGTTTGGGATGTTGGGTTTTGTTTTTAAAGACTGAAGGAGTGAAACCTTTCTCACACCAGGCAGGATATAATGAATATATGTCTATATGTGCACTTTATTTTGATATTACTAGACTGCTGAATAAGCAATATTGATAGCAACATCCCCTTCAAAGGAAACTTGTACTTTGTAACCATGCTTCTGTGCTTTGGCAACTCCACATGGAAACAGTATTTCTTTGATCCTATATTTAGTACTGATATTGTTTATGTTCAAATGTTAAAAATAACTCCGTAAAGCCACATGCCCTAAGGTTAATAAAGGCACATTCTCACCTTTTAGAAGGGTTTATAAGAAATCTAGGGCCACCTTCTGTAGCCATACTCAACTACAAGTCTGATAGGGCTTGAACTGAATGATAATTTGTTAATGAAAACCTTCTTTCTGGCTCTCTCCTCAATGCATGTGCTTAGGCCCACTGAATTGCTACATGGGCTTTTCTTGGCCCAGTCTTTGCTGAAGAGAATCAAAGCATCCATCTGAAAGAAAAAAGAGAGAAATAGAGAGAGAAGGAAAAAAGAAGACGGAGAAAGATACACGTGCGTGCACACACACACCCTACCTGTCAAGCTAGCGATCTATCAATCTAGCTGTAATAGGTCAACTTATCAGATATCAGAAAGCTTATTGTATATAAGTTTGGCTTAAACTCACCTTTCATGAATAATTGAGATAAAAGCTTATGTAGTTCCCTATTAGGGTTATTAGAAATTACTAACTGCCCTATCTCGCTTCTGTAACCTCACCTGCTTGCTAAATAGATAACTTAGGTTGCAAAAAGCTCCCCCACCCCTTCTACCAAGACCTAGCCTAGGCAAGACCAACATGTAAAAAGTCACGAACTCACTGCCCCACGGTATCTTAGGTGTCTAACTATGGTCATTTTAAACCCTCTTAGGACAAAGAACTTTAAATTGATAGGTTCCCGCCAAAACTAACGTCTGTGTGTCACAATATAATTGGCTGCCATGAAATGCTATAGACTGTAATTGGTTAACTAAATAATGACGTACTCTGACTTGCTAAAATCCATATTAGCTCACTGCTACCTTTGTTCGGGGCCATTCTCTGCACTTTTCTCCTTAAGATCAGGAGATCAGGTTTGGCCCGGCCGTGAACAAAATCTTGCCTTGCTTCTATTCGGCGTCTGGTGGTTTTTTTCGAAAGCACCCTGTTTCACTAGCGATCTATCAATCTCCATCTAATAGATACTGTCTTTTTCTCTGCTTTAATCGGGGAGAACCGTTCACAAATGGAAAGACACAAGTTGGCCCTCTCTTACTTGCTAGAAGCATCCCTCCCAAAGCGCTGATGCTGGTCTATTGTCAGACTACACGGCACTCTCTCATTAATATTAACCATTTCCTCTAAAGTGTCTTACTCTTTGACTCACTTTGTTTTAAGGAGCCATTATTCTTATAGTGGTTGCTAAGTCACCATCAAAGAATTCTCAGATCTTTGAAGCACGAACATACAGGAAATCGACATTATCAGTTCCTTGGTTTTTGCAGGTAGTGTGAAGTAATTTTTGAAAGACATGGAGAAACTGTGGTTGCGTCCAACTAAGTCGAAATACATTCTACTCTAGGAACGCATGTTGCTGAAGAATTAACCACAGTGTTGCCAGTGTTGCTCTGCTACAGGTCATGACTACTGAAGCCTACCTAAACAACTGTGTGTTTGTGCGTGTGTGTGGAGTGTGTGTGTTTTGCCAAAGGTAACATCTGTTCTATTTATAGCTAGGATATTTTTGTAGAAGAAAACTGAGAATATACTTGGCCATTTCAATCTAATCAAGTTGAGAATTTAAGTTCCTTAATCTATTTACCGGTTGATAGGCTAGTTGGCTGCTAAGTAGGCATGGAGAAGTTTCTGTTTAGCTCTAGTTTCATTTTTTTTGTGAAGTGAAAAGGTGACTCTGTGGCTTAGTAATCAGAGATGAACTATTCATAAAAGTGTCTGGTCGAATGCTTTCTTTGATTGCTGCTGATGAATCAAATGTTGTTAGTCAAACCTTGGCCTCCAAACACAAACTCACTCCAAACTTGCTTCTCCAATACCACGTGTGGCAAATCTGTGATCCTGCCAAACCACCTGAAAAGAATTATTTTCCTTGCACACAAAAAATAATTGTCAGTTCTTTAAAATTCAGACTGTCGAGGTTTTAATCAATTGAAACCTTTTCCACACCTCGGTAGCATTCCCAAAGGTTAAATCTGTTTCTGTTCTTGCATCTACAGGATAATTATGGGAAAGTGAGCGAGTTTCTTTTCTGAAAAGATATGGAAACCAAGTAGTTATTTGTGCCCTGCAAATCCTTTTGGGTCTAAAGAACCAGCAAGATAATAAATTGTTTTGCTAAAAACAGGAAGTTTGGCAAAGACGCAAAAGTACAGCTAAACTTTGGCCAGGAAACCCAAAACACTGTGTTCTTCTTTGAAAGTATTTCCAGCAAGAAAAAAGTGGAGTGCCTTGAATACATAGTTTAAGAAACAGTGAAGGCATCTGGCAACATGAACCGCTTGCCAAGCTTGTGGTTGTGCTGTGCTTGCTGATGGAAAGATGTGCCAGTTTTCAATGACTTATGTCATGCACAGCTGGAAACTCACGCATAAATAAGATCTCGAATGTTGTGAAGTCCAAAAAGATTCGAGAAAATGCCCACCCCCCCCCTTTTCTCTCCCTTCATCCAAACTGTAAAATATATTAAATAAAAGGCATTACTTGGAGTTTAGATGGGGAAAAGCCAACTTCAGATTTCTCAGGGAAACCTGTTTCAAGGCAGGAGCGTTCAATCAGTTGAGACATTCTGGAAGTTGTTAGGTTTTTTTCTCCCTCCCCCCTCCGTCAAATTCTTCATACTCACTCTTGCCAGCTTTATTAATATGATTGTGATTATGTGGCATCTGTTTTGGACAGAGCTGATAGGACTGTAATTTCCACTTTAGTCCATCAGTCTGGAAAGACTTCAAAATGTGGGCCAGAAAAAATAAAGAAATTAACCCAAGACGTCTGGAAAGGAGGGTATTGTGCTTCTGTCTGTTCAAGCTGCAGGGAACCCTGGGACATCTTGATTGGAGGAGGATGTGTTAGAGAAATGGTGCTCTTTGGGCATGCAGGGCCTCTTCCAGCTGGCAATGGTGATGGGACTCCTTTTATTCTCCCTCTACACTGAGTGATTTGGCTTGCAGTTTTGAACTTAGGATTCAAGGAAAGGAACTTCCAATTTTAGTGCTTACCACTTATGTGGGGCTGGAAGCAATTGTCCAACTCCCTTAGTTTCTTATTTGAGGAGTGGGAGAAGCAAAGCAACCCGTAAGTATCAGCAAATGGAGTCAGCACCTCCACCCAGGGACTTTAGGAACACCTGTACTGGGGATCCAGGAGCCAAGCAGAGAGATGGGCATTCTCTAGTCACTATTCTCTGTCTACCCTTTGTTGTTTGGTTTTACCTTTGATGTACCTCTTGATCTTAATTGCCAACTCTTTTCTCTTGGGGGGAATATTTAGCAGCTTGGTGTAGTCAGGGAGTTGGGATATGGACCTCCGGCCCTGGCCCTGTACTTGGTGACCAAGACAATTCTGTCTCTCTAAACCATGAGCTCTTCATCTGGTGATGACTCATTATAATGGTACTTCAAAGACATGTGGTGAATATAAGCAAGGCACAAACTACAACTCTGGGTTGCAAGGCACTGATTCATATGTGATCAACAAATGTTGGCTGCTATTGGGATGGAGAGAGCCCACAAAGCAACTTCCTCTACCCAGGAGCCAGCCAGAAAAGCTTTTGGTTTTCTCAGCATGAATTTGTTCTTTTTAGGGACAAATGCTACCGGCTTTGAGACTGTCATATTAAAAAAAAATTAAAATATATGACCTTTATTTGCCAATTAGAAAATGACTGGCTCTTTTAGAGATTTTCAAGGGAGAGTAGAAACAGATAGGAATATCCTTTAATTTACAACCCAGAAATAACGGTTATTCACATGTTGACACAGTTCTTTTCAGTCTTTTTTCTATGATTTTGTTTTGAAATATTAAAGTGGCACATTATTATATACCCTAAGCATTTTATAATACATTTTGTAAACATTTTCCCATGTCATTAAATATTATTTTTGCAATGCCTAAAAATGTTATTTTAACATTTTATCCCATTGTATGGATATACTTATTGGGATTGAGGATTAAGGTTCCTCTCTTTTTTAAAACATCATGATGAATATTTTTGCATTTGTATTTCATTAGGATAGAATTATTGGAATAGGGGCGCCTGGGTGGCTCAATCGGTTAAGCATCCGACTTCAGCTCAGGTCATTACCTCATAGTTCATGTGTTCAAGCCCCGCATCTGGTGAGCTGGAGCCCTGCTTTGGGCTCCACACTGAGAGTGCAGAGTCTGCATGGGATCCTCCCTCTCTCTCTCTCTCTCTCTCTCTCTCTCTCCCTCCCTCCCTCCCTCCCTCTCCCTCTTCCCCTCTCCCTGTCCCTCACTACTTGCACTCTCTCTCTAAAAAAAACAACAATTATTGGATTAAAAAAAGTGTTTTTAAGAACTCTTGAGAAGTGATGGTTATGCTTTGAAATTATGAGGGATTTATTTTCTTTAAAAAGGATGGAGCGAGAGAGCTCTTACCACAACATGAAGAATGCTGGCTGAAGCCAACTGGGGTTGAAATGGCTTCTTGCACAACTGGTGGGCCAAAGCCCCCTGCCTCTTATGTGTATGTGTGCACGTGTGCACACAAGTGTGGATGTATACATAGCTGTATACACTACATATACACACATGTGTCTCTACATGATTTATCTATAAACATGTGTATGTGTATGTATATCCTAATGCATATATAGATATATGTAGTGTATATGTAGTGTATATATATGTGTGCGTGTCTGTACTGAAAAGGAGAGAGGGGAGGAAAACTCTGCTCTCTTCTACTCCCACCCCACTTACCCTGGATTGGTTTTGAGCTCCAGCAGGGAGAGAGTGAGGCTAGAAGATGGAGGAGTTGCCCTTAGGGCAGACTTAGCAATTCTATGGGCACAAGAAACACTGTCTGGAGGCCGAGGCAACAGAGCGGAGGAGAGCGTCATTTTCTCCACCTCCGCACAGAACCTCCTACAGAACCACTTGCCCCTTAAGGACAGACAGCTTAGGCTGCCTTGGCAGGCAGCATCCCTGCCTAGACACGACTATTTTCACAGTTAGTACTGGCAGTAGTGAAAACTGCAAAGCTTCCTCAGGTGGCTTCCTTAGTCCCTGAAAAGAAGGGAGCCTTCGCAGGAGAAAGTGCAAAGAACAGATGCCCGCTGTGATGCTCCCAGCAGCGGGGTCTCTGAGCTTGTAAGATGCTTCTGGGGGAGTGGGGGTCCCAGAAACAAAATCTGTTAGGGCGTCTGCAGGGGCTGGACTTCCTGTTTGAGCATACAGGGACTTCTGCCACTGAGCAGTGGGTTTAACTGCTCCTACGATCTTATTTGTGCCTACAGCATGGCCAAGCTGCGGGGTACTGGCTTTCATATAGGCAGTGCCTTAGTCAATGAGGTGAAGAAAATGGAGCAGGAGCTGAGAAAAGAGGGGAAATTGTGATTAAAGGGGAAAAAATGAAGCCATGCAAATCTAAAGTTTTAAGAAGCTGGAACCTGGAGCCGGGAAGGGTTACTTGGAGTTACAGAATGTGCAGGCTGGAAACAACAGTAGAGGTCTTCTATTTCCACCCCCTCATTTTACAGAGGAGGCATTTGTGAGTCCCAGGGAGTTGTCACCTTCTCCAGGTCACACAGGGAGTCCGTCTGAGCCACAGGGGAGGTCTGGCCCCCTGGCAATTCACTCAGAGCTCCGTCCACCACCCCTGCTGCCTCCCTTGTCAGTGCCTTGATGCATATGGGCCTGAGGGTGTGATTCCTGAGGGGGACAGTGCATACCAGTTGTTCCCCACCTTGGTCCGTTTGTGCTGCTATAGCAGGATGCCCACAGACAGCAGGGCTAAAATGACAGTTTACTGCTCACAGTGCCAGAGGCTGACAATCCGAGGTCAGAGTGTGTGTGGCTGAGTTCTGGTGAGAGCCCACTTTCAGGCTGCAGATGGCGGGCTCTTCTCTTTGTATCCTCACATGGCTGAATGACACAGAGAGGAAACAAGCTCTATGGACTCTTCTTACAGGGTCACTAATCCCATTCGGGAGGGCTCCTTCCTTATGACTTCATTTAGCCCTGATCACTTCCCAAAACCACACCTCCAAATACTATCACCTTAGGGGGCAGGGTTTTAACCTATGGAATTGGCAGGAAGGACACAAACATCCAGGTGACCACGTCTCTCACAGAAAGTACACAGGATTGGGCGTCAGAGTCGGGTCAGTGTTCTCCTGCCTGACTTTTTCACCCTCCAGAGCTTTCTACGGTCCTGATGCCAAGGCTGCATGCCAGACCAGTTAGATCAGGATGTGTGAGGGTGAGACCCCAGCAGGGCATGGCAGGCAGAATTGAGGCCCCCTGTCGACAAGAGGGGCACGTCGCTGTGTCAGCAGCAGGTCCTGTGTCCCAGTTCGCACACAGCATCAGCAGCTGTGCAGTCTGCCACCGGCCTGTTTGCTGCACGGTGATTACCGTACCTGAAGTCACGGGGCTGGACGGCTGATTTCTCAAGTCCTTCTCAGTTCTAGAACCTGAGAGTCTGCACAAAAAGGAATACACACAGTGCCTGCATAACTTCAACTATGCACACTTTTTCTTTACCTTCTAATTCTCTTCTCTTCACTCCCTACCACTGAGATTCCCATGACCTCTTTCCCATTTCTCAAACACAAGGAAAATGTGAACGTGTTGGGTTGCCCTGAAATCACTGAAAAGCCACACAGCTATTTGGTGTTTTGGTGATAAGGGAGGCATGGGCCTTCCTCATGCTGTGCTGTGTGCTCCTTGCTCTGCTCCCCCTCCCGGAGCCCCCTCACACTCCCCACAACCTCACAAGACCTGGTCTTGGAAACACCAGCGTAATGCTTATGAAGTCACGCCCCATGAGGTTTCGTCTTGGAGAAGTGTTACGGCTGAAAGAACACAGTCCATGCAATCAGAAGTAATTTCAAAATAAATCAAGTCCTCTACTTGCACTTCTCAAATGCCCTGTGTGAACGGAAAACGGGCCCCAACACTTCTCACATTCTCCCTTCTTCTTCCCCCCATCTATTGCTCCCACAAGCTACAACTGCTTTATGAAGCACTCAGGCCCTTCCCTGACACCTCCCTTAAATTTCTGCGGTCCTTTTCTCCTGCTCAGTTTTACCCAAATCTCTATCTGGAAGCCCAAGTGTCCCCTACCTCAGAGGGCAGGACTGACTTCAGAGGGCGGAAGGAGGGAAACACTGTAAAGCCAGGGTGCTCAGAACCAATTTGAGGAAGCAAAGGGAAGAAAAAGGCAAGGAACACTGAGGGTCTAACTACTGTGATCCCTTTACACAGAAGCTGCTGGTGCTGCTCCTGGAGCTCTGAGCAGGTCACTGCAAGGGGTCATGGGTACCCTGGTGCTGAAGGGTACAAGGGGGGAGAGAAGTCACGTGGGCCTCGGCTGCTTGGAAGCAGAGAGCTGGCCTGGGTGACCTCTTGCAGCTCTTCTTTACTGAGGACGACTCATCCTCTCGCTTGTCACATACGGAAAGTCTATTTGGCAGTGTCTCACCTTGGGTTCTCTGAGTATCACTGTCTGCAACACAGCTGGCTGTAAAACCTGAGTTCCATTAGGCACAGTGACTACAGTTCTTTGGTGAAGATGTTAGAAACAGAGGCTGAGCGAACTCAGTTTAACGTCTCCTCAGAGTTTTCCTGAATGAGAGGAAGAGAGCTCTCTTTTTCTCTTGGTTTATTTATTGCCCAAATTTTCCTTTTTTCTTACTATAGCACTTGGGGTCAAGGCTGAGGGGCTCCAGAGAAAGCTCTATTTCCATGATTTAATTTTATGGACAGAAAGTTCCACTCCTCTCCTCTGTGAATGTTGAGGATATCCTGTAGCATGACATGGGGCCGGGCTCTGAAGATGGCTTGGAGCCCTCTTTGGAGTAACACAGGATGGAAGGAGTTGTGTGGTGAGTCATCAAATACATTTTATGTAAAGGGGAGCAAGCTGTTAAAAGGGTCTTGGAAATCTACTGAATTGAGAGGAGAATTAACGTTAAAACATATCCCAAGAGTGTTAATTATTCTGATACAGAAAAGGAGGAACTGAACCATTGGTCCTATTTCATCCACAGTACGTATGTCTGGACCAGTTTCATGTTGCCCAAGATTTATTTTCTCCCCATCCCAATGACAGCAGCCTTGGCATCAGGGTAGGAATGCCAGAGCTTGGAAAGCCACTCAAGGAGGCCCAAAGCCAGTGGCCACAGGGACTTAGAGGAGCAGGGAAATTTTATCCTACAAAGACCTGCTCTCTATAAGGCAAATTTCTCAGTGAAATGGGGCTGGGGTGGGGGAGATGGGTTTTGGAGCCAGAATGACTTGGGCTCACATGATGCATTAACTTGTGACTCACATGAGTTTGGGTCTCTAAGTTTTTGCATCTGTACAAAATGCATATTAATAATTTCCACTACTTTATCCAGCCACTTAAGGATTAAATGAAAGAACATTTGTAATGTGTCTGGCATGGTGCCTGGCTCATAGTAGATGCACAATAAACACCATGTTTCTCTCCTTAGATACACATATATACACACCTGGAATAATACTTCAAGGGGGGTTTCTCAAACAGTTGCTTACTTTTGTTCTGAAGCACCAGTTCCTGGCAGGCAGAAATAATGAGTGTACAGAGCTGCATTCTTTCCAAAATGTGGGTGAATGCATAATTTCTAAGTAAATAAATTGATGTTGGGTGTCTTCATTGTAGAGAGCTAAAGAAGTAGAAAGCTCATGCCCTCACTGAGTATACAATAAAGCTGGGGAGACAAGATACCTATACTGTCAACATTCAGAGATGAGGAATAAAGACATCTGAGTCCTATCCCTGTCTAGTTTAGTTATTAAAGGTCCCAAATATGCCATCAGCCACCCTAAGGCAGCTAGTTCCCACTCCCCTCTTGTGTGGGGACACGTGTAGCCTCTTTTTCCCCAGGTGACTCAGCTGCTGCTGGGAACACCACTGGTATACCTCTTCCCCCAGACACTCCACCCCACTGCTGCCTCAGGCCCTGCTCTGGCTCCCCATCTGCTCTCTGTTTTGCCACAGCCAACCCCTGTGGAGGCCGTGGATTCCTCCCTGCCTAGGCTCCAGCTGCTCCACTAAGAGCTGTCATTTCTCCCTTGCTCAGAGTAGAAGATTCTACATATAGTACCTGTTTCAACCATCTTAAGAAAGTAATGTTAGTGATTACCAGCTTAGACTTTGGAGTCAGAGCGAATGGGTTCAAATCCTACTTCCACCAACTCCCAACTATCACGTTGTGCAAATTAATAATTAAGCCTCGATTCCCATGCCTGGAAACTTGGGGCTATTTGGGGCTAATAAATGTGAGGACTAAATGAGATAACATGCACTTAGCACAGCATATAGTAGCCTACCAGGAAATGTTTGCTCTTATCAGCTAACGGTTGCAGTTTTGGAGTGTTAGGTATGCGCCTGATTTACATTTTCTTTGTTGCACGCCCCTAGAGGCTCAGTGGCCAGTAGTCCTCTCTCACCTGGTCTTCCTTCCCAACTCTGTATTGCAGAATGGGACATAAAATCTTCAATTCAGCTCAGCACTGGGAAAACTGCTTTCTTTCCAGGATCACTTCCTTTCTTCCCAGGCTTCCCACAGTTTCTAAATCCCTGAGCTAGTTTGAGGTTCATAATCCTGACATCTAGGAAAGTACTCAAAGTACTCAGCATAATTTCTTCCAAACACAACCCCAGGTTTCTGATATAAAGGCCTATTTACTTAGGCTGAAGCTTGAGCCTGAGAGAGAGGGTGCAGGCTTCCCATATAACTAGAGGCTAAGGAGGTGCTCCCAAGGTAAACAAGGTAAGCAAGGTAAGGAAGAAAACACCATCCTTGCACACCCCCTTGGCCTTGGTACAGCTCAGTGAGACTTCCCAGGAAGAAGTTTATGCACTCATCTGGAGCCCTCATTTTTGCAACAGTTGCCTGTGGGTTACCTCCAGATCTCCTGGTCTGGAGGCCAGCAGGGATTGCAACTGCAGCCCCAATGAACTGTAAACATTTGCATAATTCTAAAAGCTGCTGAGGGTTTGGCTTCCAATCACCTTGAAAGTAGGTGCTAATGAGATTTTCCCTTTGTATCACTGACAGATCTTGGCACACTCTCAACAACAGGGGCATATCAATAATAAATCAGACAGTCTAGACAATCGCAAAGGTTTGAGAAATAATCAAGAGCTAGAATCATCATCTACACAAGGCCATTCTTCCAAGACAGAGAGAAGTATAGCTGGTTCATCTACTACATAGAAACCAACACAGAGAGTCAAGCAAAATGAAGAAACAGAGAAATATGTTCCAAACAAAAGAACAAGACAAACCTCAGAAAAAAGACCTTAATGATATGGAAATAAGTTATCTATCTGATAAAGAATTCAAAGTAATGGTAACAAAGATGCTCACTGAACTTGGGAGAATAGATGAGAACTTCAACAAACAGACAGAAAACATAAATACCAAACAGAAGTCACAGAGCTGAAGAATACAATAACTAAACTGAAAAATACATTAGAGGAGTTCAATAGCAGGCCAGATAAAGCAGAATAGATGAGAAAGCTGGAAAATAAAGCAATGCCATTCCCCCAGAGCAGCAAAAAAAAAAAAAAAAAAAAAAAAAAAAAGAGAATAACTTAAGCGACCTCTGGGGCAACATCAAGTAGAATCAAATTATTCTACATCAAGTAGAATAACATTCACATTATAGGGGTGTCAGAAGGAAAAGAGAGAGAAAAATCAGAAGTTTAAAAGAAATAATGGATGAAAATTTCCCTAACCTTGGGAAGGAAACAGACATCCAGATCTGAAAAAGTCCCAAATAAGATGAATCCAAAGGGAATCTCACCAAGAAACATAGTCATTAAAATGTCAAAATTAAAGATAAAGAAACAATCTGAAAAGCAGTAGGAGAAAAACAAATTGTTACATACAAGGGAAACCCCATAAGGCTATGAGCAGATTTCTCATTAGAAAATTTGCAAGCCAGAGGGGAGTGACATGATATATGCAAAGCACTGAAAAGAAAAAAAAAAAAAACCAAAAAACCTCTAAAAAGGATACTTCACCTAGCAAGATCATCATTCAGATTTTAAGAAAAAATAGAGTTTTTCAGACAAGCAAAAGCTGAAAAAGTTCAGTATTAAAGAAGCCTTACAATAAATATTAAAGGATCTTCTTTAATCTGAAAAGAAATGGTACTAATTAATAAGAAAAAATATGAAAGTAAAAATGTCACTGGAAAAAGTAAACACATGGTAAAAGTAGTGGTTTAGTCACTTATAAGAAAGTTAAAAGACAAAAGTAACAAAATTATCTAAAACAACAATAATTAGTTAAGGGATACATAAAATAAAAAGCTGTAAAAAGTAACATCGAAAACATAAAATGTACACCGGGGTTGGGGTGGGGGAGTAAAAATGTAGAGTTGGGAATGCATTAGGTTAATTATCAACTTAAAATAGACTGTTATATACATAGGATGAAATATGTGAACCTCATAGTAACCACAAAGTAAAAACTTACTGAAATACACAAAAGAAAATGAGAAAGGAATCTAAACATAACACTAAATGACTAGAGAAAGTCATGAAATCACAATTAACGATTTAAAAAATGGCAATAAGTACATATCTACTGATAATTACTTTAAATGTAAATGGACTAAATTCTCCAATCAAAAGACACAGAGTGGCTGAATGGATAAAAAAACAAGACGCATCTATATGCTGCCAATAAGACACTTATTTTAGAAGTACAGACTTGCACAGACTGTAAGTGAAGTAATGAAAAAAAGACTTCATGCAAGTGGAAATGAAAAGAAAGCTGGTGTAGCTATACTCATACATGATGAAATAGACTTTAAAACAAAGACTATTAAGAGACAAAGAGGGTACTACATAATGATAAAGGGGTTAATCCAGCAAGAGGATAATATTTATAAATATATATGCATGCAATATAGGGGCACCAAAGTACATAAAGCAAATATTAACAGACCTAAAGAGAGAAATTGACAGCAATACAATAAGAGTAAGGGATTTTAACACTCTACTTACATTCAATGAATAGATCATCTAGACAGAAAATCAATGAGGAAACATTGGTCTTAAATGACACATTAATAGATATATATATATAGAACATTCTATCCAAAAGCAAAATACACATCCTTCCCAAGTGTGCATGGAACATTCTCCAAGATAGATCACATATTGGCCACAGAACAAGTCTCAATAAATTTAAAAACATGAAATAATTTAAAGCATCTTTTCTGACCACAATGATATAAAACTAGAAATCAAATGTAGGAAGAAGAAAACTGGAAAAACTACAAATATATGCAGATTAAACAACTTGTTACTGAATAATTTCTGGGTCATAGAAGAAATCTTAGAAGAAATAAATAATACTTAGAGACAAATGAAAACAGAAATAATACATACCAAAATCTATAGTATGCAACAAAAGTAGTTCTAAAAGAGAACTTCATGAAATGTAAGCGTAACTCAAGAAACAAGAGAAATCTCAAATAAGCACTTTACATCTAAAGGACCTAGAAAAAAAAGAGCCAGCAAAGCCTAAAGTTAGTAGAAGGAAGGAAATAATAAAGATCAGAGTAGAAATCAGTGAAATAGAGACTAAAAAGACAATAGAAAAGGTCAATGAAACTAAGATCTGTTCTTTGAAAAGATATGCAAAACTGACAAACCTTAAGCGAGACTCACCAAGAAAAAAAGAGAGCGGGCTCAAATAACTAAAATCAGAAATGAAAGAAGTTACAACTGATACCACAGAAATACAAAGAATCATAAAAGACTACTATGAACAATTAATTATATACCAACAAATTGAACAACCTAGAAAAAATGGATAAATTCCTAGAAATTCACAATCTTCTAATACTTAATATGAAGAAACAGAAAATCTAAATAGACTGATTACTAATAAGAGGATTGAATCAGTAACCCAAAACTTTCCAACAAAGAAAAGCCCAGGACCAGATGGCTTCACTGGTGAATTCTATCAAACATTCAAAGATTTAAAACCTATCCTTTCCAAACTTTTTCAAAAAACTGAAGAGTAGGAAAAGCTTCCAAACTCATTTTATGAAGCCAGCATTACTCTGATATCAAAAACCAGGCAAGGACACCAAAAGTTACAGGCCAATATCCCCAATGAAGATAGATGCAAAAATCCTCAACAAAATATTAGCAAACTGAACTTAACAATACAATAAAAGGATCATACACCATGATCAAGTGAGATTTATTCCAGGGATGCAAGAGTGGTTCAACATCTGCAAATCAATCAATGTGATACACTACATTAACAAAATGAAAGGCAAAAAATCATATATTCATCTCAATAGGAGCAGAAAAAGCATTTGACAAAATTCAAAATCCATTTATGATAAAAACTGTCAACATAGTGGTTATGGAGGAATGCACCTCAACATAATAAAGACGGTAAATGACAAACCCCCAGCTGATTCATATACAACAGTGAAAAGCTGAAAGCTTTTGCTCAAGATCAGGAATGAGACAAGAATGACCACTTTCACCACTTTTTAAAAATATAGTACTGAAATCCTAGCCACAGCAATTAGACAGGAAAAGAAATAAAAAGCATCAAATCGGAAAGAAAAAATTAAAACCGTCACTGTTTGTAGAAGACATGTTACTAGATATAGAAAATCCTGAAGACTCCACAAAAAAACTGTTAGAACTAATAAACAGATTCAGTAAGTTGCAGGATACAAAACTAATATGCAAAAATCTGATGCATTTCTGTATACTAATAACGAACTATCAGGAAGAGAAATCAAGAAAATAAAATCCCATTTACAATTGCATGAAAAAGAATAAAATACCTAGAAACAATTTTATTCAAGGAGGTAAAAAACCAGTACACTGAAAACTGTAAGACACTGATGAAAGAAGCTATAAAATAGAAAGATATTTCATGCTCATAGCATGAATGGAAAGATATCTCATGTTCATAAATGGAAAGATATTTCATGCTCATAGCTTGGAAAAATTAATAGTTAAAATGCCCATACTACCCATATCTACAAATTTGATGCAATCCCTATTAACATTCCAATGACATTTTACATAGAACTAGAACAAATAATTTTAACTTCATATAAAACCACAAAAGAATGTGAATGGCCAAAACAATCTTGAAGAAGAACAAAGCTGGAAGCATACTTCCTGATTTCAAACAGTATCATAAAGCTATAGTAATCAAAACAGAATGATATAGGCATAAAAACAGATACACAGATCAATGGAAAAGATTAGAGAGTCCATAAATAAACCCACACAAATATAGTCAACTAATTTATACCAAAGGAGGCAAGAATATACAATGGGGAAAGGACAGTCTCACGAACAAATGGTGTTGGGAGAACTGGATAGCTACATGCAAAAGAATGAAACTGGACACTATCTCACACCATATACAATAATTAACTCAAAATGGATTAAAGAGTTGAACATAAGACCTGAAACCATAAAACTCCTAGAAGAAAACATAGGCAAAAAAAGCTCCTTGACATGAGTCTTAGCAATCTTTTCTTGAATATGACTCCAAAATAGGGAAACAAAGCAAAAATAAACAAATGGGACTACATCAAACTAAAAAGTTTCTGTACAGTGAAGGACACTGTCAACAAAATGAAAAGGCAATCTATGAAATGGAAGATATTTGCAAATCCTATATCTGATAAGGGACTAATCTCCAAAATATATAAAGAGACAGAATAATAAAACAAACAATCTAATTAAAAAATGGGCGGAGTATCTTAATAGACATTTTTCCAAAGAAGACCTACAGATAGGCAACAGGCACATGAAAAGATGTTCAACATCACTAATCATCAGGGAAATGTAAATCAAAATCACAATGAAGCACTACCTTATATCTGTCAGAATAGCTATTATCAAAAAGACAAGAAATATTAAGTGTTGGCAAGGATGTGGAGAAAAGGGAACTCTTGGACACTGTTGGTGGGAACATAAACTGGTAAGGTCACTATGAAAAACAGTATAAAGGTTCCCCCCAAAATTAAAAATAAAGCTACTATATGATCCATCAACTCCACTGCTCGGTATCCACCTGAAGAAAACAAAAATACTAATTTGAAAAGATATATGCACCCTTATGTTTACTGTGGCATTATCTACAAAATCCAAGATATGGAAACAACCTAACTGTCCATCAATGGATGAATGGATAAAGATGTGGTATATATACACAATGGGATATCATTCAGCCATAAAAAAGAATGAAATCTTGCCATTTGCAACACCATGGATGGGCCTTGAGGGTATCATGGTGAATGAAATAAGTTAGAGAGACAAATACCACATGATTTCACTTATTTGTAGAGTCTAAAAACCAAAACAAACAGAACAAGAGAAAACCTAGACTTATAGATACAGGGAAACGATTGGTCATTACCAGAGGGGAGGGGAGTTAGGGGAGGGTGAAAGGGTGAAGGGGCTTTAGAAGTACAAACTTCCAGTAAAGTAGGTCATAGGGATGTAATGCACAGCATGGAGAATATAGTCAATAATATTGTATTAACTTTGCAGTTAATACAGTGACAGATGGTAACTAGACTTATTGTGGTGACTGTTTTGCAGTGCATGCAAATAGTGAATCATACTGCACACCTGAAATTAATATATATGTCAATTACACCTCAATAATAAAAAAAGAATAATGCAAATGATAAATGCTCTTAGTGTTCAGAAAAAGAGCTTTGACTCTATGTAAAGTAGATGCCAATTTATAACAATTTAGGGTTTGAGCTTCATCAGCCATGGCCTGAGAGGACTGTAAGTTAGGGTTGAGATTTTCCAAACACAAAACGGAGGTACCTGGGAAGGGTCATTCTGACTAGAGAAATCTTCAAACACTGGCTGTAAGGCAGCTTTTGACACTGAACTCCAGATGGGGAGGAATAAGGGACAGGGGTAAGAAGAGTTTGGTAATTCCATGCATGGTGAGCTAGAAATGTCAAAGAAAAGGCAAGAGTGCCCTGGAAAAAGTGAACAAAAGTAGAGTAGATGAAATGGAAAGCAGAGGGGTGAGAGGACAGAAGGAAAGAGGAAAGAAACCTAAAAAACCAAAGCAGCTATTTAATACAAGGAAGAAAGTTGAATATAAGACTGAAAAAGAAAACTTGCTCAAGTCTCTTAGATTAAGCAATTTCAATCAGTTGCAAAGCACAATGAGCATCTTGAAATCATCTTGTTTCAAGTGTGTGATGCTTAGAAGTAGATTTTAACATTAAACAAGAGCACATAGGTGAGACATTGTGGGACCTGGAAATGAGGTCACAGGCGTCCAACCTAGATCCTTGCTCTGGATACTCAGACTTTAATTTGATCAAAATGAAAGTTTGCTTGATTCTCCACGATGATCTCATTCTTGACTCACAATGGTGCTTTTTGGAATGACTTCTATAGGGTTCCTTCTGCCATGTTATAAGATAGGACTTATTTGCTTAAGGAAAGTGATTTAAAAATGTATCATTGATCTTGAGAAATCTTTTAAAGTCTATGACATTTCTTGGCTCAGCAAGGTCAACTTTTGTTCCAAAGTTTCTAAAGAAAAACTCTTATCTCTAAAGGGCTGATTGATTTATTTTTAAATAGTAACATTATTCTTTCTTGAACCCTGTAAGCCATCTTTGTTTTAAATTTAGTTCTCTAAGGTCGCCAAATTCACTGGACCCATATGAAAAAGCATCAATCTCTCTTCTAGAACTCCTTTTGATGACCTTAAATCCACCAGGTGCTCCAGTAGTTCTGATACTGAGGAATGTAGAACTGCCCCAGGTGTAATCAGGAACTTGCTTGGGGCCCTGTATAGTAAACTGTACCTTTTGTATTTTTCCAGGCAAGAAGAAGTTAAGTGACTACCTTAAGACTCAGCCTAGTATCTGGCCTGTGGTATAATTTTAAACCTAATGTATAAATATTGAACATAATCAACTAAGAAATCATTAAACTACTTGCTAAAGTGACAGAAGATTAGGAATCCAAGGACAATGATGTTAAGAAATGAATTTAATATTCAGAGTTTGATTTCCTTCAGTGTTCCTGGGCCTTCGCCTGTACAGGCCTTCCATGGCTCTTCTGCATGCCCCCCTCGTTCTTCCCTATCCACTGGCAGGCTATCTCAAAAGGAGGGGACTCTTCCCAGAGTCTTGTACTACACTGGTTGAATGAGAGACCAAAGTTCATGATTTTGATTTACTGAGTTCACATCCATAGTTCTCCCTGCCTAGAAGAGATAAACTAGCAGCACTTACTGTTCATAAGATTTTGGATGTGTCATTGAACCCCTCTGGGGACTACGTTGTTTTTTTCTGTGAAATGGGTGGCTGGGAGAATTTGATGGCATCATGTATGAAAGTCTTTAAATGTTATATATCAAGGGGTCAGTGTCAGGCCTGCCCCTAAATTGTGTGCAGTCTGAGGCAAGAGTATGAATAGAGACTCACATACCACATGTCTACATCTTTAAAAGTTATGAAAACTGTTAAGTAAAAAGTTCAATCTTGCTGCCTTCGTAAAGACCCAAAAAGCCTGGTTTAAATTTAGAAATTCTGGACTCCTTGGAGCTTTATGCTGGAGGGTGATCCCATCTCACACCTCTCCCCTTTTCTTTCCATCCTACCTCTGTCCTACCATAAACAACCTTATGTGGACATCTGACTTCACTGGTTCCAGTTCTCTCAACACCCTCTCCAAACAGGTGCTTCTTGGCTAACCTCATGGCCCAGAAGCGTGCCGGGAAGCAGAAGTGGGAACTGAGTCCTTCTGTTTATGATGCTCATGGGAAGCCACGGGGCCTTTTCTCTTTTCATCTCATCTCTTCTTTTCTCTACTCTTCTTTGACAGTGAGCTCAATTTTTAATGGCCAAAGTACAAGACCCATTGGTCTGAGTTCTAAGAAGTCAACTTGCTGAGACCATTACACTTATAGCATTTTTTCTACCATAGAATATACCAAAAATGTTTAATGGTTGAAGAATGAATTTTGTATTTGTGATTTTGTCTTTTTATACTTGTGGAATTCCAAAACCAAGTTCACATTCTCTGGCCTTTCCTTCTTTTTCAAGTTTTTGTTTCTCTTTTAAACAAGCTGCCGTTGAGTAATACAATTGAGACCTGTTATAGTCTCAATGCAAAATACTATCCACTGATGTGTGCATAATAGTACTATTGTTATCAGTTATTACATTTAGTTAATAAAGCGCCCTGAGAATACATACAAAGTTTTTGGGATGCAATTTTAAATTTATCTGGAGACTTTTTTCTTTATTAAATATGTAATTGGCTTCTTCTCCTTAATGTGATGGTTTAAGATCCAAAAGATACAAGAAGACATTAATGTAGGAAAGTAATGATCTGACTCAATTGAACCTTTGACTATTACACAGAGAAATATCACCACATTTAGCAAGAGTTGGAAGACTGGTTTTAACTGCAGGTCACAACTTAAAAAATAAAAGATTATTTGGAATTGCTGCCTTCAGATAGTTTCCCTTAGTAATATCAGTCCCTTGCCTGCTTATGTGGTATTTGGATGCTTACTACAAAAATAAGACATAACTTGAAATAGCACAAGCCATAATTTGAGCTGATCTCCTTTAGACCCTATGGGATCAGAGACCCAGCTAACATCTGTTTTACACTTGTTAATAACGAAAAGGGTGAAAATTTAATAGATTTCTAGGATGCAAGAAAACAGAGTTCAGGGGGCTCTGAGTTTGAGGTCCAAGGGAACAAAAGGATACCCCAAATCATCTGCACTCCAAAGGCTACAAGAAAAGGAAATGATTGTCCCATCTGTGCGAGAATTCTGGTCCAGGTCTGGTGAAATTCAGTGATTGATGTACACCGAGAGCAGAGATATTTGTCCTTTACCAAAGTCCAGGGCTGTTGGTTGCATCAGGGCCTGGAAAAGCTCCAGAGGCAGGATGGTCTCTGGCACCGATCCACCACCTCACTCCCTCCTCCCCCACAACCTAG
Organism: Prionailurus viverrinus; assembly: GCF_022837055.1. Classification (NCBI taxonomy): domain Eukaryota; kingdom Metazoa; phylum Chordata; class Mammalia; order Carnivora; family Felidae; genus Prionailurus; species Prionailurus viverrinus. The sequence goes on along the minus strand of NC_062563.1, from coordinate 84,218,693 downwards.
GGCTTTTGGATTGAATGTCCAAAGAACCCTTGTCGTATTGGCCTGAAGTTTCCAGTTCCACAAATCTGATCTCTCCCCAAGGCTTACCTTGATGCTGATTCCAAGTCTAACGTACAGGGCTGACGATGATGTAAGAGACAAACGCATGAAAAGTGAACTTGGATCCTTTTGGGGCTGTGGCAGAGCTGAGGGCAAGGCTTTGCTTTAGAGGTCTGAGGGGCTGAGTGGATGGTGAGGGGAGAAGTCAAACTAAGTATATGCCAGATTCTCTAAGGTGTGTTCCTGCAAACTTGAATGCACGTGCTGCTGCAAGGAGCAGTATAGGTATCCTGTTCAAATCAGTGTCTAATGCAAAACGTGGTTTCCCCAAATGCAAACTATGGGATAGTATCCTTAGGTACTCTTGTGAACCTTTGAGGGACGGTGGTAAAAAAGAAACCAGCTTGCAGACTCTTACTATACATGAAATATTGCAATACTGAATTTCAAAGAATTATAACTTAACTCGTGTAAATGAGGGGAATAAAAGTCATGGTATTGCACTTAAAATACAACTAGTTTTTACACTACCCTTTTAAAATGCATGATTATTATGGAAATAATTAATAAAGAAGACTTTTTTATGCACTTTATCATGCTCATTGAATCTTTGCCTTGATGCTACTCTAGCCCAGTGATGCCCAGACTTTGACTTTCACAGACTGGTAGTATTAAATATGAGTAACAACAACAACAACAACAATAAGTATGACAGGTATAATAGTAAAAGGGGACTGACATAAAATATGGAATTTAAAACTCTTCATTTATTTTTTTAATTGCATGAGCCATAGCTGAGCATGTTCTCCTAATTACAAAATGTCAAACAATATTGATAAAGCAAAAGTCTCTGGTGATCTCCATCTAATCTCAGTGTCTTCCAAAGAGGAAACCACTGTTATCAGTTTCCTATACCTCCTTCCAGAATTTTCTCTCCACATTCACATACATACGTAAGTCCATATAGAAGAATATACTTTGCATGGTTGATTTATATAGATGGCATCAAACAGTACCTTTATTCTACATTTATTCAGGTTCTTTCTTTTCTTAACCTTGGGTGATTTTTCCCTATCACTACAGCTCTATTCACTCTTTTTAAACTGGTGTACCTAATTTCATAATGTGACTCTACTCCATTTGATTATATGTGCTTTTTTTACCCATGTATGTGCAGGGTAAGAAGTACCTCCACATATGTACAGAGACAGGTATACAGTTGCCCTTTTTTCCAAGTAAGGGTTTTAATAAAAGGCAAATTTCCATTTGCTCTCCCTATTATTTTCTAAAATACAAAAGGGCAATCACATACTTTATGAGACAAAATTACAGGAAGAATAAAGAGGATCTTCTCTAAGAAAGAATAAATGGAAACTTCACCACGTTTTTTCACTGCAGGTCACTGAAAGTGTCATCAGAGATGAGCCCTGTGCCAGAATCTTATTTGGAGGACCACTGCTCAAGTCTCAACTCAAAAACAAATGGGCTCTTCTCCCACCAAGTAACTCTTCCAAAGAAAACAACAAAGATGATAGCTGTGAAGGCCAGGTCATGATGGCTGATGTCCCTTGTCCACTGAGCTTCTCACTGCCCTCACCCCCTAGCTCCCTTAGTAGGCACCAAAGGGGACTGAAGTAGCCATGGGCCAATCATTCCTATGCACAGGAGCACCGGCTCACACCAATGAGCTTTTGGCCCTTTCTTACTCTCAACAACTGCTGTTCTCTAGTGTGGTGCTACTTCCTAAATTATGGTTGGTGTCCCCAGGAATATGGCAGATGAACTGATGAGGTGACAAACAGATAAACCTTCTTCATTGTATATGATACATATTCAACATAATATGTAACATACAATATTCAATATATAAGAATGTCTTTAATACATAGTAACTAAACATTAGCTTAATGTTCATTACCAGGAGCGTCTGGGTGGCTCAGTCGGTTAAGCGTCCGACTTCGGCTCAGGTCATGATCTCGTGGTTCATGGGTTTGAGCCCTGCATCGGTCTCTGAGCTGACAGCTCAGAGCATGGAACCTCCTTTGGCTTCTGTGTCTCCCTCTCTCTCTGCCCTTTTCCTGCTCATACTCTATCTCTCTCTCTCAAAAATAAACAAACATTAAAAAAAATATTCATTACCAAAAAACCCCGAAGATACTTAATAGCTAATGCAAGAGATGTGAGTTGATTGAAAGAAAAATATTTGAAAGTGAATCTGCATGTACTCACAGAAAAATCACCAGGGTTAAAGTAAAGCAAGTACTCTCTATTTTACTCTAATTTACTCAGCTTTTTGGATTCCCAGTCTTCTCATCTTTCAAATGGGCTCAGTAATACCTCCTCACTACACTGTAACAAAGGTTATATAACATAAACCTGAGAAAGTGTCTGGCACACACAGGGTGTGAGTACAGTGTAGGTTTGTCTCCGCTTTTCCGATTTCTTCTCTTCATCCCCCAGGATTCCCTTTTCCAGATCCTAATCCAGAGTCCCATTCTGACAAAGTTTGGAAATTTTGTTAATCAGAGGCAAACTAAAGGTGTTACTGTCAATAATTGTATCTGTACTCAAATGTGCAAGTTCTGAAAACTAACAAATCCTCCACACACAAATAAATGAATCTCTCAGTGATGCAATTTCGGGCCCAGACATGAAATTCTTGAGGAAGGAGTGATTCCTAGAGATAGAAAAAGAACACCATGCAGATTGTTTGTCAGGCCTGAATGCAGTGCAGAATTCCTGTCTGCCATACTCCAATGTAGAGCTGTCACTTCCTCTGGGCCAAGGCATTTACTTTCTGGTATACAAGGCCAAGATAAAAATCTAGTAAGATCTGAAAAGAAATGCTGTTTGTTGGGAAAAAATAAAACTGGCTATAGCTACTCATCTAGGAATAATCTAGGGGAACTGAAAGTTCCTGGTTCAGTTTTGAGACTGGGTTTTATTTTCCAGTGGACTAGAATGTAAAAAAAGCCCAGTTTGCAGGAATCTCCCATAGGCCTCCCCGAGATCCTTTGTGAAAATGTAAGTTATACTTATTTTCACCCAGAGTGAGAGTGTCGTGTATTGTCTGGAAACAATTAGAGGTATTTTTCCATCTTGATCTGACAACCTCAGACATACAGGCAATTGTGGGGCGGGGGGCATTCAAAGTCTAAGTTCTACTGTTAACTATTTAAACAGTTAAAGTATGAAAAAGAATTAAATCGAATATGCTTGGAGCTCCAAAGGGTGGATACTGATGGAACAGGGAGACTCAGGGAAGTTTAAAAGTCACCGAGGAGAAAAATCTTAGAGCTTGGAAAATATTTTGTGCCTGCTAATGACTTTCCAAGACCCTTCAGGAAAATAGTGTGACAATGAAAGACCCTTCAGGGGAATGCCAAACTGCCATTGGAGATGGCCTGGAGACCTGGGTGACTGCCGTGAGCCCGGCATCACCCTGGTTTAAGGTATGGCACTAGCACTGTGGCCCCTGACGGGCTGGACATGGGGATTCCAGGGAGATGGGCTGCAGAATGAAAGGTCCTTTTGTCAAGATGTACCAGTCTCCTGGAAACTGTTTTGGATTATTAAAAAGAGAAATTCTGCTGGCTTATCTATTAGTTTGTTTTGAAAGAAGGCTGGCATGGAAAGAGAGGTCAGAGAAGGGTCAGGGCAGCCTGAGAAGGCACTTGGGGTAAGTGAGCCAGTGAGAACCAGAGATATGCAAAACCTGAGACAAATTCATATGGCAAGTTTCGTGAAAAACCTTTTAAACTTTGTTTTAAAACTGAAGTTAGAGGCAAATGTAACACTTCTCTCCTGTTTGTCAGCGAAGTCCAAATTGCCAAGTGCCATAAAGGACAATTGTGTCAACAGCACCAGCCTTTGCATTTGCCAAATGGTGGTCTGCAAAAAGGCCTCACATTTGTGCAGGGACCTAACACTTGGCAGTGTGTTTTCACAGCTATGGTTTAGTGGATCCTTATGGTAAACTTGCAGGGAAAGCAGGAAGGGAATGCCATTTCGAAGATGGGAAAACAGGGCCTTGGAGAAGAGGAAGATCTCATACAGTATCACAGAGCTGGTACGTGGTGGGGTGAGGATTCACACCTGGTCCACCCACCACACTCAGTCCCTGACACCATGTGTGGCTGCTGGGCTGCCCTCCAAAAAAGAGTGTGGGCTACTCAGTGAGCTAATGGGGTGGGAAGGTGACACTGTGACTAACATCCTGCCATCAGGACACAGCTGTCCATTTCTTTTCCTGCCTTCCTTCCCCTGCAGCCTCCAAATGGAAATGAGCAAGAGGGACATGCCTTCAGCCCAGAAGCAGAGGCAGAATCAAAAAGCTATGGTGTGAGATACTTGGGGTCCTAAGGCTCACACTGGGTGAGGCAGTTTCAATAGAGCTTCGGAATAAACTTTCTAAAATATAAAATTAAACAGAAAATCTCTGCCTGAAGATCCATCAGTAGATTGGGTCAAGAGTGAGAAGGCATCCCACTTTTCTCCACAGAGCGTCACTTCGGACTATAAGAGTTCTTAAGCATATAGCCTCTTCTTTAAAAAATACCATTTTTTTCCCCAAGGATAGAATGTTTTTCCTTTCTCAATAAGAAGCAAAGTAGCATTAACGACTAGAAATATTAGTAACATTGATTCTGTGCTGAAGAAAGCTGGTCAGTCTTTTCTGAGAAGTTGAACTTATGTTTAGTCACAGAGTCTCAATTTTGATCAGAGACGAAGCCTAGATTCAATAATATTTGTGCATAGGATTCTTGGGTCAGGTTGACAATACCAACAGTGCCTGTGCAGAACCCCATGGACAGGCAGGCAATCGGAAGCACAGAAGGCTTCCAGCAAGAGAAAAGCAGGATGCCCAAGACCAGGTACCAAAGCTCATGTGACTAGCCGGACCTTCAGGTCCCTGATCCTGCATTTCTTTATCCTCATTTTCCATAAAACTTAAATTAGTGTCCAAGTTGAATTAATGTCTAAGACATTTCCTCATTTTGACACATTTGGAGGAGATAAGAAACTGGCCCACAGGGAAAAAAATAAGAGCTGAAAGTCTGACAACAAAAGTGGCATAGAACGCACAAGACACAGATGTAAGAACCACAGATATTCATCATTTCTGGGGCCATCTGTCTAGGGGTAAAGAATACCTTGAAAGGCTTTAAAGTCAACACTATCCTACTGCCTGTACAATACTTGAATTTTCAAAGCTGGAGTCAAATTAGATTCGGTGCACACCACTTGAGAAAACAGGAAATGTATTGTGTTATTAAAAACTTATTTTTATACAAATGATAATAAATCTGTCAGGCTCTATTGTTTTTTTTAATTGAGGTGAAAAACACATAACATATAATTTACCAGCTTAACCATTTCTAAGTGTAAAGTTTAATAGTGTTCAATATATTCACATTGGCTGAAACAGATCTCCAGAACTTTTTCATCTTGCAAAACTGAAACTCTATATCCATTAAACCACTCCCCTCCCTTGCTCTCCCCACCCCCTGGCAGCCCCCATTCTACTTTCTGCCTCTATGAATTTGAGTACTCTAGATACTTCATAGAATGGAATCCTACAGTATCTTTTTATGACTAGCAATTGCACTTAGCAGAATGTCCTCAAAATTCATCCATGTTGTAGTACATGACAGTATTTCCTTCCTTTCTAAGGTTGAATAATATTCTGTGGTACCTATAGACCACATTGGGTTTATTCATTCATCTGTTGATGGACACTTGGCTTGCTTCCACCTCTTGGCTATTGGGAACAGAGCTGCTATGAACTTGGGTATGCAAATATCTCTTTGACACCCTGCTTTTGAGACCCCACTTTTAATTGTTTTTTTAAAGAGGTAATTCCTCTGCTATTCAGAAAACAAGTCCTCAAAAGTAACTTGAAAATGAGTCCTTTTAAAACTACAGAGAGCTGAGGTTTCTTCACAATAAAAACTTTTGCGCAATACCCCAATAGTTGGGTTAGTGATATAACAGGACTGGCGAATATTCATTTCTGTCCCTGAACTACGATCTTATTCTCAGCCATGGCTGACCCATTTTCTCTCCATCCAAAAGCTTCCGGTGTGAGTGCTTCATTCTTTCCTTTCCATGTGCCTCTACTTCCACCCTATGACCTTTTTTTCCCTAAACAGATAAAAGTCTTGACCTATCCAGGGCCCACCTCCATCTTTACCTGGAGGGGACCACCACCTGCCTCACCTCATTGGTTATCATTATTATGTCATCCAGATCAATCACTGGGCACTCGCACTGTTGTAACTGTCGCTTTGATCATTCGTTACACTTTGTTAGTCCTCATCAGATCCAGGCCCCACTAATCGGAAACAGCGGCCTTCCAAAAGCAAGGCAACCTGGTGACCAGGGGCAATTACCACATTGTTTGGTTTTTAAATTAGTCCCTTCTTGGTGCTCTGATCACCATCAGGAGGCTGGTGATTCAGAAACCCAGGGGGTGCCTGCTGCTCATGCCTCCCGCAGCCAGCCTGGATTCACATACACCCTGACAGGAGTCCCCAGCTGAGAATAACCCCGTGAGCCTGAAAAACACAGTCTGCGATTTGACGCTTAGCCTCCTCATAAAAGTCCTTGCTGGGAATTTCCATCCATGGGCATACACACATAAGACAATTCCCACTGTAGCATACTTTCTCTGTGAGAAACTTTGGGATCTTATCATGAGGACCATGCCATACCATGGCAGAGTCCCATGGCTCAAGAGACACCTGTTTTCTTCTGCTCTACACCTGGGAGGGTGCTGGGATTGGGAGTGAATGGAAGTGGACATCTCCCAGATTTCCACATGAGTAGGAGCTGCAGCTTCTCACTCAAATGCCAGGAAGCCAGCCTTGGAGGAAGGTTTGAGGAGATCATTTGGCAAGAGAGTAAAGGTAAATTATGCCATCTTCCAGAACATCATTTTCCTCAGACTTCAGGAATTTATATAGTACTTCCATGATTTTTTCAAGATTGCCATGCACAACCTTATCTTTTATTTTAAAGGAATTATTTACAAGAAAACTATATCATACTTTGAGTGGAAAGCAAGTATTTCTTGTCTTTCTTTCAGCAATGTCTAAAAATGTCACTTATTCCCACCCCAACCAGCACCCTGCCCCTAGAGGCTAGCTTACAGGTGAATTCCCCTCATCCCATTGTAGTTTCTGTCATGACTTGGAACGGCACAGCTTGGTGGCCCCTGAACAGCATGAACTGGATTTAGCAGACTACTATTGCTAATGAGCCATGGTAGCTTATTCCTATTAAGGATTTTTATGACATAGGCATAGTAGGGCCTCGTCTTGGAGGAATGACTTTGATGGTTCAATGGCAGGCTGTGTAGAATAGGATGGAAGCTTTTTGAGCAGAGCACTTTCTTAGCTGCCTTTGGAGCTAAGATATCGGGTGGATTCTCATCTTCTTGTGTTTGATGGGTGCCCACTAGAGAGATGTCCATTCTTTTCATCCACTCTCTATATACTCCACCTACTTTCTTCTGGGATATGCATCAACTCTAATGTTTTTTTTGTTTGTTTTTTTTTTTGGCCAGAAGAGTGGCATTCTTCTGAAACAAAGCTTTTTCTCCCAAAATGTCTACTTGGGGACCTTCAAACTCTGTCCAAGCACATCCCAAGTTTTCTGTCTTAGATTTCACATGGTGCAAATGTGGCCAGGATAAGAGAGTCTTAAGCTACTTTTGATGACCTCCTGGATGGAGGGATTTAAATTCCTAAGAGCAAATTTCATAGGAAGTACATAAGAATAAAGGCATATAGCTCCTGCTTTTCCTCTTCCATCTCAGAAGCTGCAGTTAGCAGGAGAGATATAGCTCAAGCATGCCTTTTGATTTAAGGTAAAAAGGAGATATTTTGTTTTTCAGTAAGGCAGAATATATCTTAATGTAGTAATTGAATTTAGTTCTATTTAGTCTAGTTTGATGGGGTAGATCTAGAGTTGGGAGGGAAGAATTGACATTGTTTAATACTTAACAGATGGACAGAAAACAAAAAGTTTAGGAGATAAGAATGTCAGAAGGTTACCAGCTGCTGTGGGTATATGGTAAAATGAATTTATTTGAAAGGCTAGCTTATGTCTCTTAATACATGACTCTCTTTCCATTATATTTTAGATTTACATATTATTCAAAGTGAGAGCTTTCTTTTTGGGTAAATCTTGAATAGACTTCTGTGTTCCAAAAAGTTATCTCTGTGTTTCATGTGAACTGTACCTTATTCTGCAAGATGATGCTTCTGGTCTTGAGTGGTGGAGAATTTGGAGTAGTGATTTGTTAGCATGTTAACTCTATGAAGCAACAATCATTGCTTTCTATTCTCTTTTTTTTTTTTTTTTTTAATTTTTTTTTTCAACGTTTATTTATTTTTGGGACAGAGAGAGACAGAGCATGAACGGGGGAGGGGCAGAGAGAGAGGGAGACACAGAATCAGAAACAGGCTCCAGGCTCTGAGCCATCAGCCCAGAGCCTGACGCGGGGCTCAAACTCACGGACCGCGAGTTCGTGACCTGGCTGAAGTCGGACGCTTAACCGACTGCGCCACCCAGGCGCCCCATCTATTCTCAAATTTGTATGTCTGGAGATCACTAAACAATTATAGGAAGGTAAGTAAACTTCTGGGCATGTGCCCTAATTTTCATGTCATGATACATGAAATTCTACTTCTAAGAGAGCTCATTAGGAAAGGGCCACCTCTATACTCTGGTAAGGATAAATTTGCCATTGAAAATGGAGGGAATTATCCCACTGAAAGCTTGCTAATAGAAGCCTCTTGGCACCAACTCCTCCTGTACTGTGTCTTGTATCTAATATGGAATCAGTCAAAATGGCTGCAGGCATTGAGGGATGATGTGAGCCTGACAGGAGGAGCTTAGCATTTGGAACCTTCACAGAGTCTGAGGCAGTGACTTCCTCAGGGATGTTGGTCAATGCTTAACCCATGGATTCAGTCTCCCCAGTTTCCTGGTGGAGATTCAGTTGCTTAACTATTTAGCAGGGGTTCTTTAAAAAGCAGTGAATTACTCATTGCCTGGAAAGTGGTTTGAAGACACACTAAGTACCACTGTGGTTAAATTGAGGAAGGCTACTTTTATGCACACCTTCTGTAAAAACCATTAGATAATTCTTTGGGTCAAAAGGACAATGCATTAGGATAAATAAGTATGAAATAAGAGAAGTCATCGAATAGAAAGTGGAACACTTGACAGGAACTCCACGTGTGGTAGGATGGATTGGTTCTAGGGTTACATGGGATTGCCAAAGGAAAATAGATTTGTGAGGCGGGCAGTAGGAGGGAGAAGAATGGGCAGGCTATTGATGAAAACCTGGCTAAACAATTGAAGCTCCAGGAACTTAAATATAAAACCAAACATGATATTTCCTTAAAGCATCAGCTTTTTATACCTTGGAAGCAAGTCATATCCAATCAACACTTATTTGTTGGGTGTCTGATATGCATTTATTACTGTGTTAGGATTTGTGAGAAAAACTAAAAGGTGAGAAATAAGGAGTCTCAGACTTCAAGGAATTTATAAACTCATCGAGGAGCCAAGGGTTACATATAGTAAGAAACTCTTAAGAGAGCATACAATCAAGCAGTGTAACCAAGGACAAATACTAAGTTTTATGGAGAAGGATGCATCAGTGAAGGCTACAGTTTTTATTAACAGAAACTTTCAGGTAATTGCCAAAGACTTTATAGAAAGGTGATATTTGACCTAGGTCTTGAAGGGTTTTATTGCTCACCAATTTTAGATGGAAAATTTTTCCACTTTAAGCTATTTCTGATTCAGATGAAGATTGTTATTTCTCACTCTTTGCAAATTCTTCTACTCCTTCCCTCTTAAATGTTGGTATTCTTCAAGTTTTGTACTTGACCATATTCCTTTTCTACTCACAAAACCAAACACTGTCAATATGATGGGTTGAAAACTCAAATGAGAACAGAAAATGGAAAGATAACAAAATAGGCGCCTGTTCCAGAGATGGGATATAATAAGAAGTTATGGGGCTTGTGGTAAATGAAGAGTTTTTGTCTGCCTAAAGGCATTCAAATTTAAGTTTAAGTTTATATATACACATGTATAAAGTTATGTTCAACAAATCACCTCTACCAGCTGGGATTTGGGGTGCCAGTGGGTGATTTATGATCTAACTACTGACTTTTCCAAAACATTGTTTTCTAAATGTAAATTCTTCTCCCAAGTTTCAGATTTTTTTTTTTGAGTATCTAATAGCCATCTGTACAGAAGTCCCCCAGATATCTTAAACCAGGTGTTGGTAAACTATAGCCTGTGGGCCAAATCCAACCCACACTCCTACCCCATTCTACTGGAACACAGCCACATACCTTTGCATATTGTCTATGGCTGCCTTTACCCTTCAGAGGCAGAGTTGAGCAGTTGTGACAGAGACTACATGACCAACAAAGCCCAAAGTATTTACAATCTGGTAGTTTATATAAAACGTTTGCCAAACTCTGTCTTAAAACATGTTCCCAAATGAACTCATCCTCTTCTCCCCCAAACCAACCTTCCATTTACTTTGGAGACCTTCTGGTTCCTTTTTCTACCTCACTTCCCTCATCTTAAGATCTGTCCAGAGACCTGACATTGCTACTATCTCTCCCCATTTCTCACCCATCTTAGGATCTGGTATCCCTATGTGAACACCAGATTTACATTTTTATGAAAACAAATCTGATCATGTCACTTGCCTACCTAGAATCCTTCAGTGATGCTGCTTCCTCCCAGATAAGCACTTCATTCCAATGATATAATCCCTTTTCTCCTTTATACCCCTACCAATATGTCTAGCCTTATCTCCTTCTGTTCTCCCACTTGCTCTCTAAAGTCTATCTTACTAACGTAGTTATCATTGCCTTGAATGAATCATTCTTTCCTTCATGCCTCTGAGAAATGCACATACTGTTCTCTTATCTCTTGATTTTATATCTAAGGAACTTAAGTGTCAAAATTCAACTTCAGCATCATTTCCATTGTAACACTGTCCCACCCCTGATCTCTCTCCTCTCTCTGCCCTGTGCCCTGGACCCCAGAGTTAGGGCCCCCTTCTTCTGCTTCTGTAGCGTAAACTGTGTAACTCTGTTAGAGTGTGTATCAAAATACATTCACTTCTCTCTGCTTTAGGTGTGAACTCCCTGAGAGATCCTGTCTTTTATATATATATATATATATATATATATATATTTTTTATATATTTATATTTATATAAATTTTATATTTATGTTTACATTTATATAAAAATTTATAAATTTAAAAATTTAAATTTATAAATTTAAAAAATTTAAAAATTTATAAATTTAAACTTATAAATTTAAAAATTTTTAAATTTACAAATTTAAATTTATAAATTTAAAAATTTATAAATAAATTTATATTTATATTTATATAAATATTTTTATATTTATATTTATACTTTATATATATATATATTTATATTTATATCCCTAGTAGCTATCATAATGTTTGCCAAAGATTAGGCTCAATAAATGCTCAGTGAATTTTTGAAGCCGATCATAAGTCAATACATCTTTAACAAACAAATATTAATCCCTAACTGATACATAGAACATTTGCTGAAGGACCACCAATCCTGGGCATAAGTTGTAAACACTAATCTATGACTGATTAAATGATACATTAATTCAGTAGCAGAGAGACCTTTTGGAAGTGCAAATTAGACCACATTAGTCCCACTCTTAAAACTTTCCATAGTTTCCTTTTCACTTAGAATTAAAACTTAAAAGCTTTGAGGTAACCAACATCAAGCTTGATTCATCAGTCCAGCCTCTTACCACCCCTCTCCTAACTCACCACGTTCTAGAACACTGCCTTTCTCCATTTCTCAAAAGCACCACTCTTTTCTGCCTTGGGGTCTTTGTACCTGCTTTCCACCTTCCAGGAAGACTCCTACTCTTCCTCTGGTCAAATCCTATTCATCCTGGCAGTCACAGTCCAAAGGTCATGTCCTCTGACAGGCTTCTCTGACCTAGAATTCTCTGCTCACAGTGCCTGGTCTTGTCCATTAAAGTGCTCACTACTGTTTACAATTAGTATGTTTGTTGGTTGGTTGGTGTGTTTAAAATCTGTCACTTTTCCATGTTATAGGAAGCTCATAGGGCAGAAGTTTTGTTCACTACTGGCATTGCCGGGCACACACCAGGTGCTTCATAAGGATTTTCTCAATAGACAAATAAATGAAAAAGGGAACATTCTGGATATTTTGGAATAGCGAGAAAGGTGGTTGGATCTGTCTGCAATCTGCAGGACAGACCAGAGTCAGAGAGGAGTAGCAGAAGAAGGGAGAAGCATTAGGAAGCCCGTGCCTCTAGGTGAATCAAAAGTATTTCAGAACAGCTATGATGAAGTGGGGATGGGAAGAAAGAGGAAAAATTATCACTCTTTTCAGATTCTTTTCTTTCTTATCAGGAAAACTCAAGAGAAAAACCTCTACAGATGAATAAAAAAGTTAAACAAGTTGCTCATTTCTAAAAATCTGTGTACTAAAACCACAGCTTTCCTACATAATAACACCTAGTTTAAAAAAGATACCATGAAAAAGTATTCCATTTAAAATGGAAAACAACAGGGGCGCCTGGGTGGCGCAGTCGGTTAAGCGTCCGACTTCAGCCAGGTCACGATCTCGCGGTCCGTGAGTTCGAGCCCCGCATCAGGCTCTGGGCTGATGGCTCAGAGCCTGGAGCCTGTTTCCGACTCTGTGTCTCCCTCTCTCTCTGCCCCTCCCCCGTTCATGCTCTGTCTCTCTCTGTCCCCCCCAAAAAAAAAATTAAAAAAAAAAAAATAAAAAAAATTAAAAAAAAAAAAAAATGGAAAACAACAAATTTAAAATTGTGAACAAACAATAAATATATAACAGGTCTTAAATCATAGCAACGCTATAAAGAAGACTTCAATCAATCTTCAAATTATCATACTATTTAATGAGAAGCCTCAATCTTACTAAAAGCAAATTATACCTATATTAATCTATAAATGTAAGATGATTTTTTTCAATGGATTTTCACAAAATTTGATAAAAATGATTTTGAGTTTCATTTGAGTAAATGAATGTTTAGGAATAACAAAAACACTATTAAAAAAGGGAAGCAAAGAGGAGGACACTGTCTTTCTATATACTAACAATTGTAGGCAATAATCGTTAACATAATGTGGCAATCAAAGCAAAAATAGCCAAAAGGAGCACTGAATCAAATGGGAAATCCAGGAATGAATCTAAGTATTTATAAAAGTTTTTAATATGATAAACAAGAAATTTTAAATTGCTGACGCAGGATCAATTATTCAATAAGTAACTTCAATACACTGTATAAATAGTGAGAAAGTTGAAATTATATCTCTACACTAAAAATCATTTAAAAAAAGTTTTTATATATATTAAAATATAGCACATATACTATATATTATGGTGTTACATAATATATTTAAATGAAACCAGTTAGATATTATGAAAAATATTCATATGGTGTTTGGATAGGAAAGTACTTTCCAAAACAGCATGAAAGACAAAATATTAAAGAAAAAGACTACTTTATACAACTACATAAATATTTAAAATTTCATTGTTAGAAAACAACAATAAGGTTAAAAGTAAAATGTTAATCTAGAAAAGTTATTTTCAACATTTATAATAAAGTTTAACATCCCTAAAAGACAAATAATTCCTAAAATTCACATTTTGAAGTGGCTAACTTTCTCAAAAATTGATAATAAGAATAAGCAATTAACATATACACACATACATGAAAAGAAATCCAGATGTTTCACCGCATAAGTTTAATTTTACTAGTAATCAAAAAAATGCAAATGACACCAGTAGCAAGGTATAATTTTCACCCACCTACCTGACAAAACCAACATTTAGTGACAAATTAACATCCATGACTAACCATACTGCTGGGGATGATGTAAATTGCCAAAACTTCCCTAGAGGGTAGTACATGTCAAAAGCCTCAAAAAGATATAAAAAAGTATAAGCCTTTTAAATCACAAATCCTCCTCCAGAAAACGTACCTCCCCAAAGTAAAACTATATAAATGAAATCATTTATAACCTTCACTTATGCATTAGACTGAACACCCACCAGGTTCTGAGTATTGTAAGTAAGGGTTGAGATACAGGAATAAACAGGAAAGGTGTTACAACCCCTGCCCTCAGAGAGCTTGTGTTCTCAAAGGAAACACAAGCAGTAAATAAGGACTCAAATAAATATATATAATAATTACAGATTGTTATGTTATGAAGAAAATAAGCTTGGAAGCTGTGATAGTCAGAGAAGGCTTTTCATAAGAGATGTCACTCAAGCCAAGAGCTGAAGGCTACAAAGGAAATATTTACACAAAGAGTCAGGCAGAGAAAACAGCAATATAAAAGCTTCTAGCAGGGAAGAGCCTTGCATATTTAAGAACTGACAGAAGTCCACGAAGCTGGAGAAGAGTAACCCTAGGATGGGTGGGAGCAAAGCGGGGGTGGGAATAGGAGTGGTGTGACAAAGGCAGTGAGGGGCAAGGTGGGCACTGGCTGCTCAAACAGGACTCTGTGGGGCATGGTAAGCACTTTGGATTGTGTTCTATCTACAATGGGAAGGTTTTTATGGTTTTCATGGAGGGAAGGGATGGGGTCTAATCTGTGCTTTAAAAAATTTCCTTGGTTGCTATGTGGAGAATGGACGTAAACGGAGCAAGTGAGAAAGCAGGAAGACCGTTTGGGAGGTGATGACAAAGAGACAGAGGTGATGTTGCAGACATGAGGATGTGACAGAGATGGTTTACAAAGCTACAACACTTGGAAAACACCACATTCTGTGAGAGAGGTGGTACTAAATAAAATTAAGAGCTCCCTATTAAAGCTGAGTCAGAAACATGAACATAGCAGGCACCTTTTGAATCTTAGGTGAATAAACTGATAAAAAAACAAACTGAAAATCAAGAGAAAATAATTGCGGGTACCAAGTCTTGGAGAAGATATAAGGGGTATAATCAAAAGCAGAGGTGGGACAGTACTCCTTGGCGAAGAAAGTTGCTTCTTCCCACAGGGTGATCCCAGGTTCCGTTTGCCCAGGACAGTTCTAGTGCACACACAGTTCTAGTGTATCATATCCTTGGGTAAGTGTCACTGTGTCCCTTTTCACTCTCAGAAGTGTTCTGGGTTTGAATGAGAAATTATATGGTCACTCCACAGTGTGTCACCAGTAACAGGAATAAAGGGAAAAGGGAAGTGCCATTAAACCGTAGAGAGATAGATGTTCAGTGAGGACAGTTAGAGAGCTCAGAGAAGTGACCTCAGCCACCACAATGAAGAAGGAAGTCAGGGCACCAGAATGTCTGAGGTAGGGTGGGCTGGGGTCTTGAGCAGAGTAGAAAAGACTGGTACCACCCATGCGGTGGAACTCATATGGAGCCTAGAGATGAGCACAAAGATGCACAGAGGTTTCCAAGGCTGGACAGGTGTCCTCTATGCCACCTACACCCCCGGTCCTGATCTCTGAGTATTAATGTTTGCAATTTAGACTCAACAAAGAAGGATTTTGTTATCTTTGGTATGTATGTGGTAAACTTACTTTATTTTATTCTTTGAAAGTGAGAAAACCATGTATCTGAAATTCCTTTAGTCAGAATACTCAGAAAATCAGACAGAACCTATTAGTCCTTTTAAATAAAACCAATTCCTTGTATCAATGATCATGAATTTCACTTTTTATCTTTTTGTTTCTTCAACAAACACTTGTTATCAACTATGATATAATTAGGATAGTATCCCTGTGAGACAACATGAAATTTGTCCCACCAAGTACTATCAGTCTGTCTATATTCCTTCCCACCTTCCTCCTATGATATAGTAGGAATGATAAAGGCTATAAATATAGACACACTTTCCAAAAGCCATTTTCTTACACATGCTGATGTGCAAATTCTCTCTTCTCCCTCTCCCAGTCTCAGCCTCTCTCCAGCAAGTATACATTAGATTTTTCTTTCAATATTTCTGTGCTTTTCTACATCCCCATAGGCTAATGAATTAAATGTTTTTTTAAAAGCCATGAAACCAAGATTTGAATACAAGTGTTTACAGAAGCTTTATTCATGATTTTCCCAAACTGGAGACAACCCAAATGTCCATCAATGAATCAATGAACGATGGCATGTCCACACGATGGAATCGTACCTGTCAGTATAAAGGAACTGATATGTGGAACGACAAAGATGAGTCTCAAAAGCATAATGCCGAGTGAAAGAAGTCAGATTCAAAGGGTTGTATGCTTTATGATTCCATCTATATGTATTGTAGAAAAAGCAAAATTATGGAACTGCAAAATAGATTACTTGGGGCTGGGGTTGAAGAGAGGACATTGACTGCAAAGAGGCATGAGGAAATTTTGAGGGTGATTTAAATACTCTACATTTTGATTGTTACATGACTGTGTATGTTTTTCAAAATGTGATGAGGTGTATATGCAGAAAGGATAAATTTTATTGTATGTAAATCTTACATCAATAAATCTGACAGCCGAAAACTTCTGGCAGATTAGTTTTTTTTTTTTTTTTGGAGCGCATATACACACACAGAAAACAAGAGAAGAAAGAGACTGATATGATGGAAAAGGAAGTGAGATTTTTGTTAAGATTCTTTGTAAAGCAATGTAATTACTAGTTGACTATAACAGAAGTATGGTAATTAACTAAAATTGTCAGCTACATGTCAAGGACCTGTTAGAAGAATAGAAAGATCTACCATAAAATTTGGGAAGGTCCCACAACAGGAATAAATAAAGTGCATGTAAAATAAAAGTTATGTCATTAAAGAATAAAACAAAAAATCGATGCCTCTCTTCACTTATGACAGGGCTCTGTTACAAACTCCCTCCAGGCCAGAAGACTCATGCTCATCTGCACAGCTGTCTTAGAATTAAACAGGTATATTCAGGCCAACTGTGTCTACCACCACCACACATACCATAACCTAAAAGCCAAGGACATAGTGGTGGCTAACTCTGTTCCCACAGCATTGTCTTCAGAGACAGTCATACAAAGGCGTTATCCAGTTCAGGTGATGGTCAGCAAAAAACAGGGGTGACTTATGTTTTTGCCATTTTGAGGGTGTAAGTAAAATTAATATACAGGATTATATGTGAAATCCACATATGGCATTAGATTCATTCTTCAATCAGAAAGTGGGGCCACACTTGGAAACACCTGGGCCAGTCAGAATGCATGACTCCAAAGACAGCATAGAAAATATTAGCATTGAGGTAAATAATGGCAATTTAGCCCACAGGAGGAGGTTGTCTAACTTGTGAGATGATTTTGCTTCTGGAAGGCCAAGCCTTTACTATGTAAAATCCATCCTCACTCAGTCCCATTTTCCAACCCCACCCCCAACCTTTCTGTTGAACACTCACATTAGTTGTTCTGGCTTCTTGCCTGAGAAGTTGAAAATGAAGGGATAAAAAGTGAGCTTAATGTTCTTTGCTAGGCATAAGTCCCCTTTCTTCTTCAACACGGGCCCAGAAGTTCCACTGGGGATTAAAGAGTAAGAATCCAGTATTTTTAATAGAATGATTTGAGCACAGCATCATAAGGATTTAGTGAGAGCCATAAGAATAGGGGCCCCTTTTGGTCTCCGGGGTCATTCCCCAGACTTTGGCCCTGCTGTTTTCACATATGGGAAAATGCAGGTAGAATTTTCTTTCCAATCTTAACATCCTCTGGTTAAATCATATGCTTGCCTTTCTCAGCCACTTCTGTCCAAGTATGTTTTCCTAATGAGGCATTATATTCCTATGAAATCAAGCAGTTTTTCCTCAAAAAAGAGTATTTTGGTTTTTTTAAAACCCAAACTCTATTAGTTTGTGGATAATAAACTATGTTACTTTAAAAACAGTGTATGATGACACTCCCAAATGCTGGCAGCCACCAATTTTAATTTATTTGTGTTTCAAAAACACATTTTTAGAACACAGTTCCCCATTGAATTCACAAGATATGATAGGTTTCCAGTCTAGCCCATACAATTGTGTCTAATTAAGTGGGGGGAAAGTCTATAATAATACTATTGTGATGGTTAAAGAAAAACAAAACTGGAAGCTTTGAAATTATTGAGATATAAAATAATACGCAAGAGGAGAAACAAAGCCCAGAAAGATAAGAGGGAAAAAATCAGAAATTAAACACATCAAAACAAATAAAAATCCAAAGGATTTTTTATCTTAAATATGGGTAGTTAAGAAAAAGTGAGTAAAGTAGAGGAAGAGGTTTTAGAGAGACTTATATGAAGATTGGGGGGTGGGTCCAAGTACTTTTAGGGGTTGAGAAATTAATGGCATTACCTTTATTACAAATCAAAACCACAATGAGATACCACCTCACACCTGTCAGAATGGCTAAAATTAACAACTCAGGCAACAACAGATGTTGGTGAGGATGGGGAGAAAGGGGAACCCTCTTACACTGCTGGTGGGAATGCAAGCTGGTGCAGACACTCTGGAAAACAGTATGGAGGTTCCTCAAAAAATTAAAAACAGAGCCATCCTATGACGCAGCAATTACACTACCAGGGACTTATCCAAAGGATGCAAAAATGCTGATTCAAAGGGGCACATGTACCTGAATGTTTATAGCAGTGTTCTCAACAACAGCCAAATTATGGAAAGATCCCAAATGTCCATTGACTGATGAATGGATAAAGAAGATGTGGTATATATCTATAATGGAATACTATTCAGCAATGAAAAAGAATAAAATCTTGCCATTTGCAACAATTTGGATGGAACTGGAGGGTATTATGCTAAGCAAGATAAGTCAGTTTAGAGAAAAACAGATATATGATTTCACTCGTTTGTGGAATTTTAAGGAAAAATAAGATAAAAACAGAGAGGAAGGCAAACCATAAGAGACTCTCAAATACAGAGAACAAACTGTGGGTTGCTGGAAGGGGAAGTGGGTGAGGGGGTGGGTTAAATGTGCGATGGGCACTTTTCGGGATGAGCACTGGGTGTCATATGTAAGAAATGGATCACTGGGTTATACTCCTGAAGCCAAGACTACACTGTATGTTAACTAATGAATATAATAAATAAATAAATAATCCTAACAAAATGAACAGACTTCCTTTTTGTTGGTGCTGCAGATAACTAATATCAGACTTCATTCAGTGGCCCACCAATGGGGAAATGGATAGGAAGAGAAAAACTGAAGAGCAGTGGTTCTCCAGAGCAAGAGAAGGTAGCAGACTTCTTCCAATCTTTTCTCATTACATGAAAACAAAGTCTCTTCTCTTCTCGTCCTCTCTACAAATTTTCCCCAGGTGGCCTCTTTCTTGCCCATGGATTTACTTACTGATTCTAAACTGATGACTTGCAAGTTTGTTCCTCAAGCTCACACCATCTTTCTGAACTTCAGAACTACCTCATGCTTCCCATCAAGTTGTCCCACAGATGAATCAAGTGCCATTTGCCTAGCAAGTACATTCATTCCCCCAGGAGTTCCTTCCCAACCCCCCTACCCTCAGAAGACAAGAGGGAAAAAGCCCTTCTCTTCTTCCTGTGTTAATTGGTAGCAACCCTCCCCACCCCCAGTCACCTGGGCCAAAGTACCAGGGTCACTATGACTTTTCTCTCTGGCCCTCCTATCCTCTTAAATTACCCCATCTGGTATCTCCCAACTCCACTCCCTCAGTCCCACCCCAGCCTTATGACACTAAATCAGTTATTGAAATACCTGATCTCCCTGCCCACCGTCTTGCCCCTGGCAGCCCATTCTCAAGACTGCCAACAAAGTGATCACTTCTCTGTTCAACATCCTTCAGGGGCTCCCCATCACTCACAAAAGAGCTGCACAAGGGGAGACTGTTTGCCTCAAGTCAGTTCAGGGGTGAGGGGAGGCGGTGCAACAATATGCTGGTTAAAATGCAGATTCCTGGGCCTTGCCCTGGGATAATGGAATCTGAATCTTTAGGGAAAGGGGAGTTGGTAAGACCTAGGAATTTACATTTTTAAGCAAGTTGGGGTGATTTTTAAATGCATGTATATTTGAAAATACATATTTAAGAGAGGACATCTTCTCCCTTGCACATGACATAAAGTCTTCCACACTCTTCAGCCTGTCCACTCTCAAGCCTCATCCCCCTCCATTCTGACACTTCTCTCCCTTCCACCCACACAGTGCTGTCTACTAGATTCTTTTGCATGCATGTCTGACCTGCCTGGAATGCCCTTCTGGCTCCCATTTCCCTGGTGAACATGATTCACCTTTCAAATCCCAGCAGAACATGGCAAATTGAAGTAGAAGAAAAGTAATTATTTGTCCCAAGGTTTATAAGGATGTTTGTGGCAATTCTTTGGGTGCATTTTAATAACTATTTTTTACATCTTCTTTGGTTACCATTAAAGAAATCACCAGAAATCCTCTGTTCCCCAATCTTATTTAAGAATACACCTAGTTATCCCATTAAAAAATAGGACATAAAAATAAGTTCACACCTGCCCCCCTTGACATTTAAGCTAGGGCCACAACTGAGCCATGTGGAAACAGGCTTTTTTAAAAAATGGCTTTGTAAAAGGAAGACTTTCAAAAGCAAGAATAATCATCATTATTTGTTCTGAAATCCAAATGTATATTTTTCCATCCTTTTTATTTACAATATAAAGTGCTTTTCTCAGTAAATCAACAAATATGAGTATTCATGTCACCAAGCGCTGATGATTAAAAATAATTACTTTAATGGTAGCTGGCCTGATGCCAAACATGATCAGGTTTTGCATTTCAAGCATGATCGTGGATAATTTACATCTCCTTTCACACCAATACCCTACCACTCTTAATGGATTCTATTTTAGTTTTTATGAATTAATAGAAATTTAGTGCCTAATTCCCTATGTTATAGTCCACCATTTGCTTTTAGAATCCACAGAATTATCTTTTTTTTTTAAGTGGGATGGCTCGACATCACATAATTCATGTTTCTTATTTAAAATGTTTAGCTATATGCTTTCCTCAAGTCCAGACAGGAGGCACAAGAATGGGACAAAATGGAAATGAAAATCAGGACCATGTCTCAGGCCTCCCAGGGGACCTCTTATTTACCACAAGGGGACCATTGTAACCAAAGGGCATACTGTCTCTTTCACAAATGAAGTGCAGGTCCCCTAAAAAGTTCTCGCTACAGCCTTAACTACATTGGGGCCTCTCCGTGTGAGAGAAGATGGGGCCACCTCTTTTTCTGTTTCTCATTCCTTTGACGTCTCATATATAATGAAGATACCTCAAAACAGGGTTACAAAGAATTGTAGAGGGTTTTTAAATGTTTATATTTAACAAGTTAGCACTTTAAAGAAAAAATGCAGTATAATTGTGTTATTCAGAAGTTAATTACAGGTTTATTAACAAGATATGTATTAATACATGGTACCCTAACAGCAGTGTGGTCCAATAATAAGAATATAGTTTCAATCTGTATAACTTTTTTCAATCCTATGTATTTCTGTGACACTAAATGGACAAATAACAGGATATAGCCATTTGAAGATAATACCAAAAGTAAAATTTTGTTGTCTCAAGTGAATGCAAGGACTGGACCCTTGGTGTCCCTACTAGACAGATTTGTAAATATACGTCAAGTACACGAACCTTAAAATGTATTAACTGTTGAAAAGGTCAGGGGAGAAAGGGAGGAATTCCTAAGGATTTGGCTTAACAGCTGTGGCTGTAGTGAGCAAAGAAGACCCAGAAGTGTCACCAGGTAAAGAGGAGGCCCTACTGGTGCTGGGGAGAGGGAGCAGGGTTAAATGAGCAAAGGTGCTCCAAGCATATACAAACCCGGGGTAACCTATTGTAAACATTCCTTGCATTGCTTGAATTCTGCTAGCCAATGATAGGAATGGAAAAGACATGGCTTTATTTGCTTATTCTGATTCATTTTTTACTTCCATTGATCCCTCTGACAGTGGGGAAATATAACTGTAACTTGTATAGTGCATTCATTTGTAATATCTTCTTTGACCAACCTTATGAAAGCTGAAGATAACTTTAGAGAAAATAAGAATGGCACCATTTTGCAGGAAGACCTGATGCATTCAAGATGTGGGGACTAGGCACACATTTTATAGTAGAAAAAAAAATAACAAGTTCCATTTGCTTTGGGAAGGAAACCAGTGTATGTCAGGTTATTAGCTTGGCCACCAAGGAATGAAGCCCTCTTATGTAATTACAAAAAGTTACTCTATCCCCAAGGATCAGTGGGCTCTTCCACTTTGCCTGGCTGAGAATATATCCTGTGGTTTGAAAATGGCCTTGGACAGTGACCTCCCTTATTATCCAGCCTAGCTAAATTGCAGAGTCTGGTGACCTCACTGCAGTTGGACAGTATGTTGGAAGGAGATCTTAGGCATTGGTAATAGTTAAGGTGAAATAAATGTGGAGTGCCAAATCCAGCCACCTGTATCCTCTATCAAGTCACCTGTATCTTATACAGAAACCTTGCAATTTCTGGAAAAGTGACCACACACACACACATACCCACACACAAACATAAGAAAAAATATAGGAAGGAAGAGAAAGAATTTTGGGGGGGGGGAGTGGAAAGAAAGATACACACACATACACACAGATGCACATAGGCTATAATTATAGTACTTTGTGGTTGACTTTCCTGGGGATTCTCAGACTACTCCTGACCAAGGTACCAGGATGCACACAAGCCAGCTGGAAGATTATCCTAAAAAATGCATCTTATGCAATAAGAGCACTTGCTTTTCCTTTATTTACATTTTCACTCAACAAACATTTACTTATCATCTACAATGTTACGGGTGTCATGCTACGCCCACCATACAACTCATCCATAAGATGTAGTCGTTAGCATTAAAGAGATAACAATTCAGTGGGAAAACAGACATGAGAACAGACCATTACAGTATGATGTGGAAAGTGTTCTATGCTCAGTTATGTGTAGGGCAGGGAAGGAAGGGATGTGGAATTGGGGGCAGGGCTGTGCAGGGAGGGCATGGTCCAGTAGAGGCAAAACCTGTGAACTTTATCTAGAAAGACCTTGCAATCCTAGTGGGAGAAGGACCTAATGAATTGATGAGCAAAGGAGCATTAGATAAGTATGTCTGTGCTCATAAAGTGGAACTATAATTGTAACGGTTCAGGCAATCAGAAGAGTAGGCTTTGTGCAATCCAAGGGACACACTAGGGGATGTGCAGTGAGGGTTAACACAGTTAGGAACCACTGCTGCTCTGTCAGCAGAGAGCCCTGGACTTTTCCTTCATAATAATGACAATAGTTAAAATGAATGGAGTTGTTACTGGCCTAGCATTTAAAATTATCCCATTTAACCCTTACAACAGTAGGCACAAAGATCCCCATTTTAGGAAAGGCCTAGGTAAAATCTGATTTTTCTTAGAGCTGGAAGTGATGGAGCCTGGATGTGAACACGGCAGTCCAGCACACACTAGAATCCATGGGCCCCATTCCTTGAAGCCATTCTGCTCCCTCTGATGACTTAGCCCACACTCCTGGTAGCTTTCCTGCTGTTCCCTGAAGCTGTAAAATAGCATCAGACTCAATGGCGGGTGAAGACCTAGACAGTGACCACCCTTCCTGTGCTTTTCACAGGTGGATCAACTAAGGTTCCTGAGCTCATTACTGCTGCAGGTCCGATGGAGGGGAAGAAGTGACTCTTGTTGACCCACTGGTATGAACATTAACTCTGTTCTCCAATTTCCTCTTCTATCATCATGAACAAAGGTGATTTGACAGCTTAAGCAGTGCATGCGTGCGGGTGTGCAGAGCCAAATCTACTGCTGGCTACCTTTCCCTCCCTATTCAGCCCACTGGGTTGGGAGAGCCAGACCTTATGTGGTCCTTCAGTTCTCCTGTGAAAGAGCACCTTTCTCTGACTTCTCATGATTCAAGTGTGAATTCCCCAGAGACTTGTTTCCTTCTCTCTGCTGCCATTATAACGGCCTGGTTGCTTCAAACTTGGTGGCCCACTGCTGATCCAAAAGGCAGCTTTCAGGCCACGTGGGTAATGAAAAGAAAAAGAGAAAGGAAACCACAAACTCACTTTGTAAGCAAGACCATTCTTAATATACAGTGGAAGATTAGAGCTGGGTTGAGAGAGCCCTGGAAATGATTATTCAGGTCCATGACTTATGTAGGTCAGTGTAAATAACCCCGGGCATAAAACAGTTAACTTTTATGATGGGCGAGGCATCTAATTTAAGTAGATGGTTCAACATGCTTTATTGTGGTTAAAGCCAATTTTTATTGAGAACAAGGCAAAAAGATTGGGGAAGCAACTGTACCTTATTCCTTCTTTGTGTAAAGAAAGTCAGTGGGATCACTCAGACTTCCTAGGAGTGTCAATTTTACCAACTTTGACAGAATTTCAACATCCATTTGCAACTTAGGAGAAGCTGCTTTGGTGCTTTGCTTTTGGATGTGTGGTCTCAACAGTCAAGAATAGCAACTGTATGGTTAATTGGAAGAGAACTGATCATGTTTCATTTTTAATAGTTTAATAGTTAGTCTTACTAATCTATTAGTAACTGCTATTACTAATCTCTTTTCAAATGTATGCAATTAAAACACAATTCAAAGATACAGTAAGTGCTACTGATTAGTTAGCTCTTTCCTAATTGTTTACTCATTTACTCTTAACTGTTGCCCAATACAATTGTTTTTTAAAATTTTTTTTAAAGTTTATTTTTGACAAAGAGAGAGAGAGACAGACAGAGCATGAGTGGGGGAGGGGCAGAGAGAGGGAGACACAGAATCTGAAGCAGGCTCCACGCTCTGAGCTGTTAGCACAGAGCCCAATGCAGAGCTCGAACTCATGAACTGTGAGATCATGACCTGAGCCAAAGTCAGATGCTCAACGGACTGAGCCACCCAGGCACCCCCCAGTACAAATGGTTTTAACAAGTCTAGAAAACTTCTTTCAGCCCATCATTCATATCTAAACAGGATCAAAAGCTTTTCCAGAGGGATTTCTCTTAAATTCCAATTGATAGCAATAACTTCTTATGGGTTCAGAGACTAGTTCCTGATCCTGGCAGTATAAAAGGAATCCAAAGTACCTATACTATCTTGCTTAAAATCATACTGCATCTAGTGTTGGCTGTTAGCTGGCTTCTGTGATTTTTCTCGGACTATACATATTGTCCACCCCTCACCCCAGACCCCAGGTATCTCTTGTTTCTCTGACAGTTCCTGACCAGGGTTGTCTGCTGACCTTTGGCTCTAGTGGTTGATCTGGTGCCTGCACTTCCAACCTATCCTGCTGAAAAGGTAGCTGATTATCTGAGGGCCATTTGCCATGATCATCTGGATGCCCACATCTGTGACTGATTGTACTTTTTTACAATTTCTATATGGATTTCTAGGCATTCCAACTTTCCTGATATCCACACTTGGGTGTGACAGAGATGGAAAATATATCAAGGATTGTGGTGTCACTGATCTGCTTGAACTTGTGATGTTTGTTTGTGGATGACAATGGAGTAATTCTCGGGGCACCTGGGTGGCTCAGTCGGTTAAGCGGCCAACTTCGGCTCAGGTCATGATCTCACGGTCCGTGAGTTCGAGCCCCGCGTCGGGCTCTGTGCTGACAGCTCAGAGCCTGGAGCCTGTTTCAGATTCTGTGTCTCCCCCTCTCTGACCCTCCCCCGTTCATGCTCTGTCTCTCTCTGTCTCAAAAACAAATAAACATTAAAAAAAATTAAAAAAAAAAAAAGAATGGAGTAATTCTCTACCTGCCCACCTCTCAACATTAGCTCTTTGCCCTTGGAAACTTTTAATATAATTATGTTGATGAGTTTACATTAAATGTTCCTGTAGTAATCATTATTTTTATAGCCTTCCTTGGAAAGACCCTTTACCCTGCTTTAATTTTCTTGATAACATTTACAAATATTGTATACTAAATTTTTTATTTATTAATTGTCAGTTTCTACTACTAGATGTAAACTCCATGAGAGCAGGCATTGTATCTTTGGTACTTAGAACAGTGCCTGGCACATTGTTAGCAGTCAACACATATTTGTTGAATAAATGTTGAGTGGATGAATCGGCCATAGGCCAAAAAGGCTTTGCAATATCCAGGAGAGGATATTAACTGATTATCAGCATAATATGCCAATATCTCCTCTACAGTAATCTTTAGGGCTAAGATATCTAGGATTTTTGCTAGTGTCTTGCCTGACACTCAGAGGTAGATTATGTATGGTAGCATAGTGGTTAAGGACATGGGTAATGGATTCAGCCCACCTAGGTTTGAATCTGGTTTTAACTTTTACAATCTTTTAAAAATTTCTTGCAATTTGCTTATTTGTGACTCAATGTTGTAGCTTTAGAATGGGGATGATAACAGCCCATTAAGGGTACTCAAAGGGTTGTTGTGAAGATGAAATAAAGTAATATATCTAAAGCTTTGCAATAGTGATTTTTTTCATGGTGCATACAATAAGTGCTATATATCACTAGTTAGGATGTGTTTACAAATAACACAAAACTCAACTCAAGTTGACTTAGTTGACCTAAATGATAAAGGGAATTTATTTGTTCACGTAACTGAAAAGTTCAGAGGCAAGATGTGATTCCAACATGTATTGATAAGGATTCTGTTTTTCTATAATTCACTACATTCTATCCTCCTCCCATTGGAGATGTCACTACTCACGGTAGTAAGGTGTTGCAATAATTTTTGACTTTACAGATACATTATACACTAGCAAAAGGAAGAGAGAGCCTCTAGACAGCTCCTATGGAAGGCTGGGCAAGTTCTTCCCTAGGAGCAATACCTCTGACAGTCTCCTGACATCTTCCTGGAAAAAAGGTATCACCTGCCCATCTTGATCCAATCACTGTGGCCTCTGTGATTAGATATACTGATCATGTATAATTTCTTGGACTTCTGAAGATGGGGTCAGCTTGCACTGAAGCACTTGGACTTCACAGTGTAGGGGTAAAAATGCAGACCAAATTCAGGGCACTATTAACAAGAGGAAGGGAAATAGATGCATACTTTTGCTATTTTCAGGTAAACTATAGAGAACATCTTTAACCCCACCAATGCTGTAGAATGAGAAGCAGAGGAACTTTCATCAACATCACCATCACCTTCACAAAACATTTATTTTGGTGAAATCGTTTACCTGATGTGCTGCAATGGACAGAGTGTTCCTCCAAGCTTGTGGCTTGCTAAAAAGTTTTTTCCAGTCGCTCCTTCCTCAACAGTCCTTCCATCAACAAATACATTCTATTTTCTGAAATCTTCTGGATGTCCTGGTGTACAATACAAATTAGAAGCTTTAATCCCTTATAATCTTGGATTATATTCTTAATTTTATAAAATAAAACTGTCTTCTGTAGTCAATTCTCTCATATAAAACAAAAAAAAGTAATAGTGAGTGAATTTAAAGCTCGAAGACAGTAAATTTTATGTGTTTTTTCCTTATAAATTTTATGTGACTGTGTCAATTTGCATAAGATACTGAAACATAACCATAATTTAATCACAGTGACTAAGGTTCATGAGACAGTGTCAAGTATACAGTTTTGGAAAATGTTCAGGCCATTTCTTATTCTTGCTTTTTTTTTGTTTGTTTTAATGATATGCACAAAAGACACCGCTTTCATTGTAACCTTCTGTATAAAACACTATTATTGACATCTGAGGATTAAGTTTTAATTGAAGTAAGATTTCAAATGGTCTATTATCTCTGATCCCTATATAATGATCACAAAGACATCCTAGAGCAGGCAATGAAACAGATAAATATGTTGAAAAGACAGCTAACAGCTCCATTTAGCTCACCCACGCTTGCCAAACTTGACACACACAATTTATCCCAGACGATGGAAAGGGAGCATAAAATATAGCCAGATTGTGATAATGTATGTTTCTCACATGGTGTTTCCTTGGGCTGAAAATCAGGTATCTCATATACCCACATAATCCATATGTAGTATTAGATAGCTGTGGATGGGCCTTTTTGCCCAAACTCATCATAATTTTTATGCTTTAGTTTGGAACTTCCTTGACAGCAAGTTTAATGGTGAGTTTCTTATCTATATAATATCTTGGATGAAATGAATGCTCACGTCTCTCTATCATAAAGACAGAGCGGAGAGATTCATGACTAAACCCAAACTAACTCCCAGGGGAGAATTAAGAAATGAATCCAACAAATATTTTTAACAAACAATAATAATTTGTGACAGTGGCTGTAAATAATAGGAAGTAAAAGGTTTGTTGTAAAGGTGGTTCTAATGATGTTTCTAGTTTCTAGATTTTTTTAAAGGTTTATTTGAGAGAGACAGAGACAGCACAAGTAGGGGAGGGGCATAGAGAGAGGGAGAAAGAAACCCAAGCAGGCTCCACGCTGTCAGCTTAGATCCTGATGCAAGGCTTGAACCCATGAAACCAGAAGACCATGACCTCAGCTGAGACCAAGAGTCGGATGCTCAACCGACTGAGCCATCCAGGCACCTCAAGTCTCTAGATTTTTTAGATCCTTCCTCAACAGTTATGCCAGGGAAACACACCAAAGGGAATTCTGCTCTGGACGGATCTGAATTTGAGTCTATTTTCAAAAGTGATTCAATATCCTGGATTCCAACAGCTTATACATGCAATCTGGACAAGCCTCAGGCTGCAGTTTCATGTAGGATGAGGGACTAGACCGCATCTGCATGTTGTCCATTTTCATTAGAGACAACACCCCTCTTCTATATGTGTTCCCCTTCCTGACCCCCATTTAGTCTGCCACTTCCCACCTCCCAGCTCAGAACTTGCTTAGTCTGTGCTAAAATGAATCCAAAATATACAGACAGGCCCTGTCAGCAAGAAGTCAGTGAAGAAAATCTCCTGTGGACATGGATTAAAATGGAAATACCCTGTCACTTCCCAACACCTCTGTCCTTTTTTATTTCGGACACTGAAGACACACAGAAGTTGGGAGAGTATAGGTAAGGATGTCAGGGGAATGTGGTGCCTCATGGCTCTGGTGTGGGTTTTGGTGGTATCATTATGATAGCCAACGATGTTCTTGCTGCCATCATTCATCCCCTTGTTTCTACAATTCCTCTGGTCCAAAGATCTCATTTTTGAGGCACCTGGGTGGCTCAGTTGGTTAAGCGTCCGACTTCAGCTCAGGTCATGATCTCACAGTTTCTGAGTTCAAGCCCTGCATCAGGCTCTGTGCTGACAGCTTGGAGCCTGAAGCCTGAGGGAGATCTGTGTCTCCCTCTCTCTCTGCCCCTCCCCCACTCACACTCTGTCTCTCTCTCAAAAATAAATAAATGTTTAAAAAATTTTTTTTAAAGATCTCATTTTTCACCCTCGCCTAGGTGAGTCAGGCTGGGAACAAAATGTGGGATATAAAAAGCAGCATTTTCCTAAAAGAGCCTCCTCAGGTAAGCAAAACCAGTGAAAGGTCTTTGCTTTTGCTTTCCAAAGGAAGGTGTGATGAAATGAGTAGTAGAAATGGAGATGAATAGGCAATATACTGGAGTAAATAGTGTACTGTTTATTATTAATAGTATTATCATACTAAAATGGTATGAACCACAGGTGACAAGGAAAAGTTACCAAATGGCATCATTTTCAGAGAGATCTGAATATTTGGCAGGAAGACTGGCAGCAGGACCAGGATAAGCCACTTTGCTCATGAAGGTGGAGTTGGGCGTGCAGACATCAGAGAAAGAAAAATGTTTTGTTTTCTTTTTTTCCACCTGCTTTCTTGAAGGAAGCTTACCCACCTTCTAATGCAATCATCCTCACTACTTTCTTGGAAAAATACTGCTGCCTCTCCTCCTCCCTTGGCGACACCACCCTCCCTGTGAATGTGGTTCTGCTCTCTAAGCTCTGAAGTGCCCCACGATGCCACCAGGAGAGCGACAGCCAAGAGCTAGGGCAGAGCAGAAAGAATAGGTTTCAACTAAAAGGAAGGGAGTAAGACCAATTTAAGGAAGACAACATCAGGACTGCTAACCAGAGAGGGCTCTTCCTTTAGTTTGAAACCGCTTTCTCCCTTCTCCACCTGGAAGATCCCCCTCAGTTGCCAAAACCCAGCTCAAAAATCTTCATCCTCCCTTGGGAGTCCTCTGCAGACATTCCCAGAGCTGGTGGCACCATCCCTCATCACAGCAATTGTCTCTTCTCCTCTTCTCTTTACCTACACACTTTCTCTAGCTACAGTGAAACTTTAGAGCAAAGCAGTCCTGTCCTATTTGTTTTTATGTTCCCTTGACCTGTAGTAAGAATAGTATTGATGATGATGATGGTGGTGGTGGTGGTGGTAGTGCTGGTGGTGGTGATGATGGAGAGAAAGAAGGAGAGGAAGGAGGAGAGGAAGGAAGAGAGGGAGAAGGAGGAGGGGGGAGAAAGAAGAAGGAGGAAGAAGGAGGGGGAGAGGGGGAGGAAGGGGGAAGGGAGAAGGGAGAAGAGTAGAAGGAGAAGCAGAAGCAGCAGCAGCAGCAGCAGCAGCAGCAGCAGCAGCAGGAGGAGGAAGAGGAAGAAAACTAACACTTAAATAGTGTTTACTATTGGCATTTACTATGTGCCAGCCATCGTTCTGAGTGGTTCACATATTCTCACTCCTTAATCTTCCCAACGATCCTGTGAGGTAACTTCTACTATTCTACTCATTTTATAAATGACAAACCAAAGACCTAGAATGGCTAAGCAGCCCTTTAAAAATTAAGTACCATGGCCGCACAACTTCTAGGTGTCAGGATTACTGGAAAATTCCACATTTTGGCTCTGTCCTCTCTACACCAGAGCACATTGCAGGAAGTCAACAAATAATTTTTTTGTGAATGAATAAATAGATGGGGGAAGGAGCCTGAAATAATGGCATCTAAGAATGAGTTTGATAATTTTTTTTGTCCATGAGATATATAAAGACTGTATCTTGTTCTTAAACCTTGGTCTAGCAAAAGATTGATTTCTTGATTAATGAATTTCTTCATATGAACAATCTTAGAGAAATTTAAACATAGATACTCTTTAGTTACATACAACATATTGGCACATATATGTATGTGTGTATATATGTACATATATTTAAAATTTAGAACATAAAGTTGCAATGAGTATTGAATCAAATAATCTCAAATGTAAAAGTCATCTACACTAACCACCAATCTTGTATTGATTTGTATCCCTTCCACAAAGTATTCATTTATAATGATTATCCAGCTTTGGATTGAACTCCTCCAGGGATGAGAAACTCACTACCTTTCAGAACGACTGATTCCCTCTTAAAAGGGTTCTACTGTTAGACCTTCTTCTTTAAACCAAGCTGCAGTGGAACTTTAAAGTTACTCTGCTAACTTCTAGGAGCATCTGCCCACTGAGTCTAGCAGCAGGTGAAGTGCTAGGCCAAGAGCATCTTTGGCTCTCTTTTCTATATACATTGCCATAAAGGACCCTTTGTCATAAAGGAGCCAATTACTTAGATTTTAATCATTGTATTCATCTTACTGCTTGACACTGTTCCATTTTCTTGTGTTTTAGGGAACTAGGAAAGAGGGGGATGAGACTTCTAAATAAAAAACAAATATGACAATAAGATCTGTAAGTCACTTAAAATGATGCTTCTCAAAATCTAAATCTAAATGTGCACATGAATCTCCTGGGGACCTGGTTACACGTAGATTCTGAATCAGTAGTTGTGGTATAGGGCCCAAGACTCCACATTTCTAATAGGTCCCCAGTTGATGCTGATACAGCCAGTCCAAGGACCACACTTTGAGTAGCAAACTTATGACAGTGTGAGACTCCATATGCAATAATTCTCCTGTTCTTGTCATTTTTCTTTAAACTAGGACCACTGTTTCTTTAAGTTCTCAAATTTGTCCATTTATTTGACAAGGGATTTCTCAAACTTCAACAAATATAAAGAATCATGTGGCAGAATTCTTTAAAAATTCAGATTCTTGGTCCTTTCCAGATATACTAATTTGGTAGATCTAGAATGGAGCCAAGGAATCTGAAGTTTTTAACAAGTGTGTCCCCCACATATGATTTTGATGCAGATGGCCTTTGGCTCAGGCTTCAGGAAACACTGCCTGGAATGAATAAGTTAAGTGGAAACACCAGTTTTCTACATAGCTCATCATTCTTAATCATCAGAGTGAAGGATGTCAACTAAATGGTGACCATATTTTGTAGGGGTTGGTAATGAAGGCCGAGAGTCACACTGGTCAAACTACTCTCTCATAGCCACAAGGACATGCCCCAAGAATGCTTCCCTGACTGGAGAATCCAGTCCATATGCTTTTGTTACAGGAAAACTTTAATAAATAATAACACTCAGAGAGCACACCATGTAGTGGACATATGGATACCATTTATTATTGAATTAGTTGGGCCAAGGTGCCATTTATCTGGGTTCTGCCTCTTAACAAATGGCATCTTCACAAAATGAAATGGTGCTACAAGGCCTCTGCTGAATTAGTAGCACTCTTGTTTTAATCTGGATGGTTAGAAAATCATCCAGCTCCCATAGGGCCTAGAAGAAAATTAGCTACATTTGAAACTACCCAAGACTATGAACTCACAGCTCTGTTTTTCTAATTTGTTTTCTTCCCAGGGGATGTCCCGGAAACAGGTAAGTAAGGTCAGCATTCTTCAGTAAGCTTTGGAAATAAACTGTTCAGGGGTTACCAGTGGAAGTGGGGAGCACTGGAAAGGAAGAACTGGTGAGTCACGTGCTCTATGCATAGTGGAGCTGAGACCAAGGAAGCTCTCAGGTTGATTTCTTGAGATGCTGAGAGGTGGGTAGAATTTCTGCTGTAAATATTTCTTAGGAAACCAAGAATCCAATTTGCTTCCTGCTCAAATAGCAAAAATGTCACTGAACTCTAAGCATATATTAGGTAAAGGGAGTAGGTGGAATGTGAATTTTCTTATTCTTATACCATGTGTATATCACCAGAGCTCTTGGCTCATTCACACATGCTCATAATAATTATTCCTAAATGACCCTGTTGTGTTGAAAGCTTGCTAGGGTTGTGGTAAGATGATGAAATGAAATCTGTGCTGCCTAGGGGGAAAGCACTAAGAAAACACAAATTTTAAATGTGGACTCTGTGTGTGTGTGTGTGTGTGTGCGCGCACTGTTGTGCTGACTATGTGTTAAAACAATGAGACTTTTGCTATCGGGATAACTGGCAATGTGCCAGTAATATTTGAAAATAAAATTGCCAGGAAAATTATTGTAAAACACAGACCTGGGTGTGGGAATCTTGGTTAAATAATAAGCACATCTACACATCAATAGAGTTTGTACTCTTTCCACTCCTAAGTTCTCCCCTACAAGGCAGGCCGATTGGATATGGTGATAGAGGATCAAAGAGGTTTTCGGGACGGCCATCCTGTGACCTCTCCAAAGCAGACAAACACTCAGGGTTGCACAGAGACATAACAACATACAGTGACGTGGAGACTTTTGTAACAAGGCACAGATGTAAACAACAAAAAACGTGCCCAACTCTGCCCCCTTAATTAGTGGTGGCTTCACCCTTTTCAAAAAAATTTTTAACCGGTATTCCTCGGTTTTATGAGAATCAGTAGGTTTCTTAAGAAAAGATTTCTAAATCACTGATAGCTTGGCACCATACAGTCCATCCCCTACAATTAAGATTGCTAAAAGCTGAGGTTAAGTGGCCTGTTCAACAATCACATACAGTTAGTTGATGGCAAAACCAGAAGGCTGAGAATAAGCCTCTAGACAGACACCTTCTACATTGGCTCTTGCCCTGCCCATCATCTAAGTACAGGAATATGCACGATTTGTGTCATCCTAGTTATTTGACCTTGATACACTTATTTGGATGATGGTATTTCTAACTAGTACCTTCTACATCCTCAGGCCTCAGCCTGGGAGAAAGTAAACAGTCAGAAAATATTTCTTACAATATTTGCTGAGTGAAAGAATGAGTCTTCTATGTCAATTGTCTTTTCAGATTTGCAGTATATTTTTACATCAGTGTATCCTTTTGAATCTAAAGTGTAATTAAAAAAAATATATGCTGTCATTTAAATTTCCATTTTTATGCACATTGCAATCATCATCAAAGGGCACCATCATGATGGCTCATCCTTAATGCCAACAGAGTCTATATTCCAAGCCATTCACATTCAGTTCTATATTCCAAGGGTCAGTTTCTCAGGAGGGCGTATTATAAACGGCAAATGCCTCATGGTGCAATATTTATAAAGAGACCTTAGAATCCATTTTCTCCAAAGGTAGTCTTTCTTTTCTTTTCTTTTCTTTTCTTTTCTTTTCTTTTCTTTTCTTTTCTTTTCTTTTCTTTTTTCTTTTCTTTTCTTTATGTTTATTTTTGAGAGGGAGACACAGCGTGAGCAGGGGAGGGACAGAGAGAGGGGGAGACACAGAATCTGAGGCAGTCTCCAGGCTTTGAGCTGTCAGCACAGAGCCCAACGTGGGGCTCAAGCCCACAAACCGGGAGATCATGACCTGAGCAGAAGTCAGACACTCAACCGAATGAGCCACCCGGCCACCCCTCCAAAGGTAGTCTTTCGATTAGATTATTGCTTGTGGCTGTGGCTAAAATCAACCACCACAGATTATGTAAAAATCTCTTTCTCACTCTGTACATGCACATGCACATACATGAACACACATGGCATAGAATATACCTGTGTGTTTTCTAATCCTTATACTGTTTTCATTTTCTTTTCTCCTTAAATTTGAGGCATTATTTTAACAATACATGATAGTTTCCTGCTGCTTCCTCAATTGCCTTTCCAGCACTCCTGATTGTTACCTGCCGGTGCTGGCAACTCCAGACTCCAGGGCCTGCCTTAATTTTCCTCAATAGTGAACAAGCAAAAGCAGTTTTACGACAGAAAGCCAATGAATGCGGTTTTTCTTTTTTTAAGCTCAGAGAAGCATGGTCAGGATTATGGAGCTAGTGCAAAAGATGTCTCCACTCTTCCACACTCTTTTCCAGGTTAATCTACCTTATTCCAAATTGGACCAGAAAGTTTTAGCTTCCACAGTGAACTCTCTTTTGGCTTCCTATTGGCCCAGGTCATGGTGTTACCTCCAACTGAGCAAAATAAACCTGCAGAGAGAAAACTACATGGAGAGTGGACTCCATAAAGAGGAAGGTTTCTGGTTTCCCACTCCTCCCATTAGCTCATGTGTTTCTATGTTTGTAGCATGTATGTGTGTTTGTCGGCGGGGGGCACTGAAGCAAAAGGAAGATAGACTTAAGCTTATTCTTTCACTGACATTTGATAGTACTGTTTGGGTCAGATTTACATGACTGTTGGAAAACAATTTTGTAGCCTGAAAGCCTCCTTTACCAAAATGATGTCTTCTAAGCAATTGGAGGCAGATACACTATTGAAGACGCTCTTGTGATCCTCTAGGATTCTTATTAGAAAACCCAACGGAAAAACAAAACAAAACAAAACAAAACAAAACAAAACCCACAATCCCTAAGGAGACCAAGGAAAATAACCTAAGAGCTAGGCTTGAATGCTAAAAATATTTTAAATTAAATGACTCAGTATATGTAACTATACATAATACAGGTTTCTCCTGCTCTTTGAGAGTTCTCTTTTTGCCACTTCACTTTCATGAAGGACTTACCTTGGTACCTGTTTTCGCTAAGTGAAAAAAATCCGAAGAGGATTTTCACTTTAAAGAAATGGTAACTGCTTCTTTGCTTTACACCATTTCAGCTTAGGAAAGGTTTCATAGGGACACTCTACTTTAGGATAGTGGGAGAAACCTGTGTATTGCATGCATACAAGTGTGTCTGCAACTCTGAAAATATATGCTCATCTCTATGGTGACATCACATCAGTTTTTACTTATCTGTCGACAACCGACTGTTCTCAATATCCCAGTGCAGGTTCTGATATAGAAAGCAGAGTGCAGAAAGGGGGAAATATCTGGTGAGGGGCCCAGCAGGTCTGATGTGGTATAGCTCGGTATGCAGGGGAGCCGTGGCTTAATGAAATCTGAGAGCTGTTTCTGCTCAGCTTCCTTGAAGTGCCTCCACCAAATCATCTCATGGGATCCTCGGACCAAAAAGACATGGCCTGGACTCCCACCTACATCTGCTTTGAAAATGTAAACTTAAGGGGTCTCTGATAGCCCAGTTTGGGGAGCCTGCTTTTTGGTTTTCTTTCTTTTGATGCATGATCAAAGAAATAGTAAAAAACAAAATAAAACAAAACAATTTTGGGTTCTTTGTTAGGTGAGCATATTCAGGTTGAGACAAGCAGTGTGTGAAATGCTCCACCTGGCCCGCTGGAGCCCCATCTCCACCCTTAGCAGAGGCCTCGGGACTCTTTCAGGTGCACGACCTTATTGCATTTCTGGTTCTCGACTCCTTCTTTGCCTGGAGAGTATATATGAGGCAATCACTGCTACTTGTCATGATGAGCCAGTGCCCTAGAGAACATTTCCTAACTCAGCTCCACCCTCCCTGAGAATGAGTTTAACCCTAGAAATTTCACTGAGGAGGCCCCAAAGGAGCCATGAAAAACCACCACGGAGACCAGAGGTTCTACATTGCTGATAGAAGGCCACATGGAAGGAATGTGATATGGTAGAGACACTCCCTCCTCTTATGTTGATGGATGACTTAAATACATATAACACCCTTTTCCAATAAACACATTTTCAATGCTCCCTTTTCTATCCCCTGTCCCATGTGCACACATTTTTTTCCTGTCTATACAAACACACACATCTGCCACTGTGACCACCACCACCAGTGCCATGCGGCATAATCAAATAGATCCAAACTTAAATCCTGTTGTGCCATTTGAGAGTTGCATGGCTTTGGCCATGTTATTTAACTTCACATCCATCAATTTCCTCAGGTGATTAGAAGAAATACTAACAGCTCCCCCAAATGGGAGGTTGTGGGAGTTAGGACAGGAGATGAAGTTAAGTTTCTCACCTAGAATCTTGCCCATGTCTGCTCCTACACTTTCCTCCCACCTCTCATCTTTGTTTCTCCCTAAGTGAATCCTACATGCTGTCCTCATAACCTCTCATTTTCAGGGGTCTTCATGTTCATGAACGCTCCTTCTTTCCTCACTTCTGGAGGGATTTTGCCAGCCTGTACTGTCATTGTCCTCCTTCATCCCCTCAACAGCCTGTTTTTATACCTGACAGCTAGACTCTTAGGCAGTTTCCTTCCTTTCTCCCCTCAATCTCTCCTGCCTCACTTAAAAATACCTAGATGAAAATGGCACATAGCTGGAAGCGCTTTCCTCAGCACGACAGCTTTCCCTCTGGATCTCACAGTGTCATCTAAATGTAGTCTTCACAGATTAAAATTGAGTGCCTCAGAGGGGCTCTCCCAGCAACCGCTCAGCTGCTTTCCTCTTTGGGGTTCAGGGTCTGTGCTCCCTGAACGAAGATCCCTTTGACTTCAACAAATTGGGATAACACCTATTTCAAATATATTATTTGATGAAAGCAGATGTCAGCAGATACTGCCTATGTAATTGATATTTGATTTATTCAAGATTTATGCATGCTGTGCCTTAGATTTATTAATGATAATCCCCGGCTCTTGTGTTTAATATAGTGGAACCAAAACATAATTTGCTGGGATCAGTCAGAAATGCATCAAAGTGATTAACTCTACATGCAAACCATTATCCAGTGACATCCCTACTGTGCACAGTGCAAAAGGAGGCAATAATACAGTAATTGGCTTCACTTATGCAAGTTAGATATTTGCCGTGATTGCTAGTAAAATTTTGTCCCTTTTATCTCTGATTCTGCATCTCCATATCCCTTGTCATCCTTTGATGCTCCTTCTTCAGGCAGGATTTTCCTGAAATGAGCAGGCACACACACATGCATACACATGATCCCACCCCAGTAATTATGTGTTAAGGAAGGTGCAGTGTCTTACTAAACAGACAGGAGGGCAACTGTCCTTCTCAGGAGAACCCCTGGTAAGGCACCACCTCTGGAGGGGCCACCTCTTTCTCTCAGGGCAATGCTAGCAGATAGAAATTATATCCCAGCACTGCTACCCACATCTATCACCAATGTCAACATCCAGACAGGCCGCAAACTCACTGCCACCTTAGAGCAGATATTTGGAGCTATGCAAACAATTATCAAGATAACTGTGTTAGGGAAAAGAGCTATTCATTTATGTTTGTTCATTTTCTATTTTGTTTCAGCTAATTAAAACCTAATTGGATGGGCAATCCTTTATTATAAGACTACAATCCCTTCCTGCCTTTTTGTTTGAAAACACCTTTCTTTTATGAATTGCTGATAAGTAGATACAGCAGTTTTTATAAAAATTTTGACAGTAAAAATAATATACACATGTGACAAAATGTTGAAAATCTATGAAAATATGTGAAATGAAAAATAGAAGCCTCCCTTCTCTGTTCTGTCCTCTACCTCTAGTTCTTCTTCCCAAAGGTACTACTGGTGGGAATTTCGTGTGTAGCCTTCAAGAAAATGTAAACAGTATACCTACATACATTTACACCACGTGTTTTTCATTTAATACTGTATCTCAGAGATATTTCTCTATTTGCACTGGGACAGCTACCTGATGTTTTACCACTGCTATCTATGATCATTTTTTTAATGTTTATTTATGTTTGAGAGAAAGAGAGAGGCAGAGTATGAGCAGGGGAGGGGCAGAGAGAGAGGGAGACACAGAATCTGAAGCAGGCTCCAGGCTCTGAGATGTCAGCACAGAGCCTGACGCAGGGCTTGAACTCATGACCTGAGCCGAAGCCAGACGCTGAACCAACTGAGCCACCCAGGTGTCCGTATCTATGATCATTTTTAATTGTTTAAACTGCTGCCTGGCCTGGCAATGCTGTGCAGGAAGCTCAATACTGGGAAATCATTTAAAATTTCCATCCTGGGAGTTGGGGCCACCATTTAGAATAAAGTAGCATCTTGTGAGAATTTATGGTAAGATGGAAACATGTACTGCATCCCACGTTTTACAGCAAAACTTGTAAATGGTCCTTGATTTCCCTGTTACCTGGAATGTGACATCCATCTTCAGGATATATGGTGGAACATGTCAGCACAGCAGCATGGCATCTTGATGGGTGAGGGCACTTCTGACTACTGCGCCTAACGCCAGGTTTATATCGGGGTTTTAGCATATTCAGTAACACACTAGTGGACACTGCTCACACCATCTACTTTATAGATCGAACATGATTCACAACTAATTTAAAATGAAGTCACAGGGTGCTTTTTGGTTTCTTTCATGGAACAACACAAGTTTTCTATATAGTTTTCTCTTTGGTTCCCCCAGCAATATTAGAGGTATCTTAAGAATATACAGGGCCGGGGCGCCTGGGTGGTGCAGTCGGTTAACCGTCCGACTTCAGCCAGGTCACGATCTCGCGGTCCGGGAGTTCGAGCCCCGCGTCAGGCTCTGGGCTGATGGCTCAGAGCCTGGAGCCTGTTTCCGATTCTGTGTCTCCCTCTCTCTCTGCCCCTCCCCCGTTCGTGCTCTGTCTCTCTCTGTCCCAAAAACAAATAAACGTTGAAAAAAAAAAATTAAAAAAAAAAAAAGAATATACAGGGCCAGCTCACAATGGGCATTCTTTTGTATTTTTAATATCATTAGGGAATTACCCCAAGAATCAAAGAGGTATCCTTGGATATGTTCTAGCTCATCTTCTTCAATCATTATGAACAATGCCCCATGTTCTGGATGGCATTCTGCATGGGCCAGGTCTGTCAATAAACATCCCAGGCCTTGGTCACTAGAGCACTCCCTGCTCCACAAACCCGCTGTGCTCCTGAACTGTGGACACAGCAGTTCACTTTCCAGACTCGTTTCTCTTAGCTGCTACAGAAGCTATCCCTGCTTCAGCAATCCAAGTGATCTATTTTTCCTGTCCTAAAAGTTAATTGATTCCTGCTTCTGAGTGCCGAGGACTATGAAGAGCTATGCCTTTGCTGGGCATCAGTCTAGCAGACGAGGTCCAGCTGGACTCACTTGGAAAGGCTGCCATAGCTCAGCACAGCTGGAGGACCCTGGGCCTGAAGTCTGAAAGAAATTAGGACAAGGCTAAGAGAAGCCTGGAGGAGTGATTTCAAAATGTGAACTATGGCTGCCAGTCTTCACAGTGTAAATCTTCAGACTCCCAGGAGATAAGGGACCATCACTGGTACAGAGGGGAGGGACCAGTGGGGCCATTTGCAAACTGATAACCATTATGGTGAACTGATTCTTGAACAAATCCCAACTATACATGCTTCTTCTAGCTGAGAGGCCTCAGGAATTAGAGTTAACCATGCTGACCTTCAGTTTCTTCTGGGGACCGGAGAGGAGGTTGGAAAGCTTACCTTGGGTGTTATGGAGAAAGTAGAAAAATGTGTATGAGAAAATGCCTCTTAGGAAAATGATACATAATACTGGCGGAATGCTTGGCACCAATACTTGATGGACAATGATATCAATAACATTTATTACTATTCAACAAGGTCCCAACGTTCAGTCCACTAAGCAATTTTCTCAGGGAAAGGCTATGAGGACTTAAGATACCTAAACAATGCTCTGGAGGACATCTGAAGTCTACCAGGCCACTGCCTGCTAACTATCTACCGCTGTGGTCTTTAGCCTCCCTGACCCCCAAAAGTTTCTTATGCCTCCTGTGAGCTGGTGATATTGACAATTCCAAAGGGATTGGTTTGGTGGTGTTTACTGAACGCAGATCCAGCACCTAAACCCAAGGAGTATAATAAGGAGGAAATGCATGAAAACTCTGAATCAGCAAATGCTTAATTAGCTTTTAAGTACCAGGGGAAAGGCCAGTGGAGGCTAAATTTTGAAAACCATCAGCTCCATTCCTGGAAGCGAGTCATTTCCTTCCAGAGAACATTGTTCACATTCAAGTTGTTGAAATGGTACACGATGTTGTGTTGGGTGCTTTAGGCTTATGAAGCCACTTTACTACTGAGCTACTCTTAAACCAGGGCAAGTTGGTAATTTGGGGATTCATTTGGGGATTAAAATTAATTAAGTCTGCACAATATCAGGGTATCAGGATACAAAGATGTTTAAGGTTCTTCTGGGCCACCAAGTTACAGACGTTTGTAGAAGAACAGAGTCTGAAGGGCTCTTAGAAATCCTCTTAGTGTCTTGGCTTTCAAACTCATTTGCAATGGGTTTGAACAGGCTTTATCAAATACATTGCTGTGCAGGTTATCATAAGCAATTGATAAAAGTGCAGTTACTCTCATTGAAGTGGGAGAAGAGAATTCCCCTTGGGTGACTCTGGAATCTGAAACACCTTTGAAAACCACATTTGTCTAATTTTCACAAAAAAGGAGAGGACTATAAGATAGTGCTATCTTGAAGCATGGTCTCCAGAGCATGATATCAGCCTCACCTGGGAACACAGTGCTTGGGAGGTGGAGTCCAGGAATTTGTGCTTTATTCTGATGCACGCCCGCTCAAGGTTTTGTTTTTTTTTTTTTTAAGCTTATTTATTTATTTTGAGAAAGTGAGAGAGCAAGAGCAGAGGAGAGTCAGAGAGAGAGAGAATGTTAAGCAGGCTCCACACTCTGAGTGCAGAGCCTGATATGGGTCTCAAATTCACGAACTGCAAGATCATGACCTGAGCCAAAATCAAGAGCTGGACGCTTAACTGACTAAACTACCCAGGTGCCCCCACACCCACTCAACTTTAAACACCAGTCCTCTAAGAGCCTTTCAGTGAGTACTGTAGGCTCATTTGATAAAGACTCATAT
This sequence comes from Prionailurus viverrinus, assembly GCF_022837055.1. NCBI lineage: Eukaryota > Metazoa > Chordata > Mammalia > Carnivora > Felidae > Prionailurus > Prionailurus viverrinus. Next base: position 84,176,822 of record NC_062563.1, on the reverse strand, counting down.
TTGGTAGATCTCATTGAGACTCTAGGGTACTCACTCTGTTTGGGGTGTAGTTCTCTTCTATTCACTTTAGCATTGTAGAGAACTCTATCATTCTTTGGAAACAACTCAAACAGTGGTTATTTTAGACAAGTAGCTTATAATCAAGAGATCTTGATCCCAACAATAGATTTTTTTAAATGGATTTGGCCAGTAGCCCAAACTATTGCAATGGCATCATACCCAAATATATGCTATTCCACAAAAATTCTAATTTGTCAGTTATAAAAACAGAGCACACCTTGAATTTAGAGAGTAATTTTTACTTTTCAAAACAGGTTTCCCATGCTCTATCTCATTTGATAAAGCCCTATTCTGGCACCCTACAACTCTCTCCTTCCCATTTGTTATAGGTGAAAAAAGGAAGAACAGAAAAGTTAGGTAGGCTTTTCTAAGTCTCACACCTAGATAGTGCTATTAGATAATTTCTTAAGATGTGAGTTTATAAACAGATTAGTTTCCTCCATGAAGGTTCATTCTTTTCTCTCTCTTCTGTTGTTCATAATTGATAATAATAAACTTCACATAGGGCCTAAAATTGTTGAATCTCCACTTCAGTGATTAGTTAGGGAACTCCCTGCCCCATCCTGCTGACAGATGAGATGTGAGCTGTCATAACTAAGGCAACTATTCCCTTCTGATCCTATTGGTGGGCATCTGTTTCCAGTTGTAACTGGCCAAACACTCCCTTTGCAGGAAAACTAATAACATCTTAACATATGGTCCTGAATCTGGGCCGCCTAATGACCTTGCATGGAGATTAATTGAAGGTGTTAATGGCATAGTTCCCAGCCAGGAATGTCAAAATACTGGCTTGGCTTCCTATGTACATGTTTTAAGAGGATTTGCTATTGATACTGAACTGGATTAACTTTAAATATAAAGAAAAATACTCTAACTTCAGCAACCACCTGTGAAGCAAGTTTCTGTAGCTAAGGAGTCTGGATTAGTGCTCCAAGCAGGGTGCAGGATAATGAATTTGACATCCCATTGGACTCCCTGGGAAAAATTCCCTGGATACAATCTTCTTAAGTGGCAGTATTATAGGGAGCAAAATTCTGTTGAGGGTGAAAAATTCATTCTATGACCTCTAAGTCTGCATGGAAAATGCCGTTAGAGATTAGAGTTGATTTATGGGGGTTCTGTACTATTACCGCCCCCTCCCCCATCTCACCCAGGCAGGAAAATTGAGCAAAAGACCAGTGAAAAGAACTATACTTTGAACTACATTTCCTCAAGTATTTACACAGAAGTGTATTCAATTTACAGGAACCTTCAAGCTTAGTTATCATAATTATCCCATGCTTTGATCCTGGTGTAGTCTCCCCTTTTCTCTATCAGTTATGTTTTCTCCTTTTATTTCTATTTTAACTACCTCAGTGCTTGTGTGCTTGTGTATGTGTATGTTTATTATAATTCACCTTAAAGGCTTCTTGTGGAATATAAATTATAAAGACATAAAAGTAAACATGGAATAATCTCCTTTCATGCATATATTTACAAACCTATAAACTCTAAGGAAGAGTGAACTGGATTTTAAAAACACTGAGAATTACTCTTACCGGGATTTTCTTCGCCCAGTTTATTCAGCTATTTTGGCCAAAGGAACAATATAAAATATGTCAAAGCCATTTAACTGCTGGCTGCACAACTGACTAGAAAGTAAAAATTATTGACTCAGAGCACCACCAATCCAACCATGCCTTAGGGAATAGACCCTTGAAATTATAATTTCACAAACTCTTTTTTTGAGGAATTACTCAGTGCCTACTTCTTGGGAGTATTCCTTCTCTGCGCTCTTTCAGTGCTCTGGATATACAAGTCTCTATACACCATTGTGTAGTATTTGTGTGTATTTTTTCTCTTCCCATTTGTCCTGACAAACTGTGACCTTCCTGAAGGTGGACCTGTGTTCTATTTATCTTTTTAATACCCAATGTTTCTAGCAATGACCGATATACAATAGGCCTCAGTATATATTTTTGTGGATGAGGTACACAAATAAGGTCTTAGATACCATCCTGCTTACAATGAGGCTGTAGTATTTTTAGTGGTATTAGTACTTACTTACTGAAACAGAGTGAATCCATAGTATGATTGACGATATTACACATCTGGTTACACAAACTCATAGCAACCAGCTAGGTAGTTTTACTTAGGCCACTCAATGACACAAATTTGTGCTTACTGAGAAACATTTTGTAGCATATGAGGGGGAAAGAGCACTCTCTCTAAATGCTTAATTAATCATTCTTACAAACTTAGCACATTTTGTGCCCATATACTTGTGCCAACAAGATTCCTCCCATGCATTTTGATTTTCCCCTAAATAAAATTTTTCCTAATTCTTAAACAAACAAACAACAAAAAGCTTACCCCTCTAAGGTCAGATAAAAGTAGAGAATGGAGTGAACCAGCTTTATCTAATTTTCCCAATTAAGTAAAATGAGAACTAAATAAATGGATGACGAAAAGCAAAGTATATCTGATTTCCCACTTGGCTTTCCTGTTGGTCAAACCACTCAGGTAATTCAGTTGGGCAGGCTGAAATGCCTTACACATTTGCCTTTCAAGATCAGGAGGGTTGGCATGCCATCCACTGGGCAGCCCATGGCAAAGAGAGTCACACAAACAATAAAACGAAAGAACGCTGAGTTGAACTATCATCACCATGCCAGGCTTAGGTATCTGTGGGCTGTGAAACACAAGCAGAGTGATAAAGAAATTATGTGGCTCTGGATATTGCAAATGCACTATAGACTGTTCCCCTCACTAAAATCAGGCAATGAAGAGACACCTCAGTGGAAAAAGCAATTAGTGTAGGGAATGAAGTTCTTTACTTTTCTTTCCCCATTCTCTCCCTCCCAATCCTTTCAAGTCTCCCTTGAGTCCAATTTGGGAATTCTTGCAAAGGCTAAAGTCCAGCAGTTTAACAGCTATTAAACACGGTCATAAAGTGAAGATGCAGCCTGCAAGTTGGGCTCTTGGCAGCATCAGAGGAATATGGCAAATGGCACAACTCTTTTGCTGAAAGGAAATCATGGAAGAGATAAAGGGAGGGGGTGTGGATAAACCAGATCGAGACTTGGAGATGAGGACCCATGGAGCATACTAACCCACTCTGGTATTGCTATTTAGTACCTGTGAAGTCTACCATTATGCATTATTAAATTCATGTATTATTGAATCATGAATACTTGTTCCTTGATAAGAAATGGAGATGATTTCTTAGTTTAAATTAAAGCCCTGCCTCCTTATTTAAATAAAACCGCATTACTGGCTGCCTAGCATGCTAATCACAAAACTGCATTAAGCAGGTAGGACTATATGAATTAAAAAATAATGAAACAAGACTTTTCAGCCAGACATTGTTCCCCTGCCTGCTTTTCATGACAGCGGATTTCCTACTTGGAGTTGATAAGACAACGGCAAATGAAGATAACAACATGAGAGGAAAATCATTCACTCTAATGGGCTCCACCTGTGCAGACTTCAGCTCATTTACATGGCTGCAGAAAAATTAGAAATCATGCGGCAATTAGTCTGTTCTAGATTATGCAGTGTGTCAACTGATACCACTCAGGAGAGCACTAGTGCTAAAATGGTTTCAGAAGATAAATCTACTCTCCTATACAAACAGTTTTAATTACCTGGAAAACGGCATTGCCTATTGAGCAATCTCCATTGTGAACCTGGGCTGCTCTCCTGCTATTGGAATCAGATGTCGGGAAATTCCAATGTTTATGTAATTGACTCATATAATATTTGATGACTTGTTGAAACTGAAATTGGGCCTTTTGGTTGGGTCCCCAATTGTTCATCAAAGGCCCGTTTAATGTCTCCTTCAGAGTTGGAGGGATATAAGGTTTTTTTTTAATGCTTCTGTTTACTTGTAACCTTTGCTTCTTGAACCTTAGCTCTAACAGCTCATAGTAAATCTGATAATTACAAAATCATTTCGAATATGAAGCTTGGGACAACAGATCAAGTACCTATGAACAACTCCTTATGAATTTTAAGGCCATTAAGGTTTTTGGATTCTTAAGATAGTGGGATAAAATTTTTCTATTCATTTTTGCCTTAAAGTATATTTGTAAGTTTCTTGAAACCTTGGAAGCATATGTAGAGAAATAATATTAATGAAAATCCAGCTTTTGCATTTATAAGGGATAATTTAAAGGTTTTGCTTTAATTTGCTTATAGAAATGTGTATTTACACCCACTTTATTCAGTCATTATTATTTTTGCTTTTGTAATAGCTTTATTGGACTTGGGGGTAATGCAAGAAAGTTGGGGTTAATGGAGGCATCCTTAAGAGAAAGTTTGGGACCCTGAGTAGGGGTAAGCTCTTGGGACAGTGGTAGAATGTTTGTCTTCTGCCTGTACTTTTAAAAAAGAGATGGTCAAGACTCTTGGAATTTAACAGGCAAGCACTTAGCATTGTCCACTAGAGTTTGCTCCCAAAGCAAACATAAAGAACGGTTTCTGGTGGATGGGAGTAGGCGTGCAGCATGCCTTAAAAGACAGACAATGTGCATCTTCAGTGACAAAAGCAGGGCCGATCTTACAGCTGGAAAAGGCAATCCCCTAATACAGTGAGATTTTAGCCAGGATAACCTCTACTGGCCAAGAGAATTTTCCAAACTTGCTCTCAGGTTTGAGTTCAAGATTCTAATCCTGACGAGAAATACAGAGCCTCCAGGGATACATCCCATGGAACTTTAGTGCACTGGTTTTCACTTTTTGTCCCCAAAACACTGAAGGTTCCCTCAACAAAAGACTTCCAAATATGTATAAATTTAGCAAATGTCGCTATAACCTCTTTCTGAATAACAAAATGAATATAGCTTGCTAGGGGCCCTCAGATATCCTGCAGTAAAGAAACTTACTGAACTCTACATTTTCCAGATTCATCTGAAATAAATGAAGCAAAATACTCCTCCCCAGCCTTTCTGTGATGGAGCATTCACATCCAGTGTCCAAGAAAATAACTTTGGGTCATCCTCCTGTGGTGGGAGAGTTAATTGCCAAAGCAGACTTTGCCTATGGACAGGACACAAGGAAGTTAGGACCACAACTTATGGTGCTGAAGAGCACAGAGGCTGGCATCACTGTCTGGATGGATTTGATGAATTCTTTGGATTTTTTTTTTTAATGTTTATTTATTTTTGGGACAGAGAGAGACAGAGCATGAACGGGGGAGGGGCAGAGAGAGAGGGAGACACAGAATCGGAAGTAGGCTCCAGGCTCTGAGCCATCAGCCCAGAGCCCGACGCGGGGCTCGAACTCACGGACTGCGAGATCGTGACCCGGGCTGAAGTCGGATGCTTAACCGACTGAGCCACCCAGGCGCCCCTCTTTGGATTATTTTAAAGGCAGTTTCCTCCCGTCTCAAGACCTACACACGCACACACATATCCACATGTGCACCCACACATAAAGATACACACAACTCCAGACACACCAAGTGCATCAAAGTCTAACACAATTTTGCAACTGAGGTTCCTTATGTGAGCCACTGAATGCAGAAAATGTTTTGAGTGACTATTTTCTCACTCTCTCAAGGCTTATACTTAATCAGTATCATTTTGGATGCCTAGGAGAGAAGTCAATTCATTACATATAATGAATACCTTAAGGCACTAAATAATTTCTCCTGGAACCAGAGCACAATGACACCCTAGCAGTATTTTTAGGATAATCCATTTTTTTTCTGGCAACACCTTTTCTTGCTTTACCTGCCCTGAAAAATAACGTAAAGTGCCATATGATACTGAATCAAAGAATGATGGACCTTTTAATCTGGGAGGGCTTTCACAGTGCAGTCCCTGCTTTATAGTTTAGGACGGTAAGACCCAGATGTATGGCCCAGGTTGCTGATGACACGGTGAATCAGGGAAGAACAGGATTGTAGTTCAGGTCTTTGGATTTAAGACTGGGGTTTGTTCTGCTACTTCCCTGTGCTGTGGGGGACTACAACCATGACCCAGGGCTCTTCAGGGTCAGAGAGGGCGAGCCCCATTCAAGAGTCCTAGCCACAGACACGTGAGTTCATCACCTCAGAAAAGTAGGTCACTCAAGACCCTGAAACTCAGAGAGATGCTGACAGCACTGAGAATAACAAGTAGCCCGAAAGTCCTCAGGTGAATTTTGAGTGTCTTGGGAGAGAACAGGAAACTGGGTGAGAGGCGGCGAGTGAGTATGTTGAAGCCACAGTCCCTTCAGAGCATGTGAATGTGCAATCTTGTCCCTGACGTGAGAAGCTCCCTTCCAAAGGCTAACATGTCAGCAGTCATTCTAAAGGACATCAATAAAAAGAGGTCCAGCTGTAGAGTTGACACTACATGGCATAGGACAGTCTGAATTCAGGATGTGGCCTCCATAGCAGCAGACCTTCACCTATACAAGAACTTCTTTCAACATTGACAAGCAACAACGAAACCGTAACTAAACTTTCTGCTTCCTGGTGTATCTATTTCATGGAATATGAAGTATTATGCAATCACTAAAAATAATAATGATTCTCTTTTTTAAATAAAAACGGGTTTTGTCTTATTTTATTCAATATATTCGAAATAAGCATTCACAAATTTAATCTATCCTTAAAAATGGGCACTACTTATTTTAGTATAATTACATTTATGTACAAAACAAACCCTTTACATATTCACACTTAGGTAAGTGCACAGAAAAGAAGCAAAAAAGGATATATATCACTAAATGCAAACACTGGTAACCTTTGGGAGAAAAATGTGAGGAGAAATCATAACATTATGTGTATTTCAGTAGGTCTGAATTTTTCATAATAAACGTATTTATAGATTATTTTAAAAACTAGAAGTGGACTTAGAAATATTTTAAAGCCTACGAACAATGAAAAAATTTTTTTAACCGATGGATTTGATTAATAAAATGTAAAATATTTGTATGTTAGAAAACATAACAAAATCAAAGGCAAACTGGTAACATAATTTGTCATCAATATAATAAGCACATGTTTTAACACCCTACTTGGTGTGGGAGAAGAGGTACTCTGTGATTTTAGAATAGGTAGCACAAGCTAAATCGGCTATACGTAATCCTTACGGTAACTCTTTCTTGGCCATCACTGCTCTTTGCTCTTTATGTGTCTGGAGGTCACAGATGTGTCCTCCCAGAGTTTCTTTGAGCCACTGTTGATTACAGTTATTGGACAATCCCCACAAGCTGCAATATTTATAGCACATTTCTAAATACCAAAGGGTTTTTACTTTTGCTTGCTAACTTTTATCTTCTTTCCTCAATCACTTCAATGGAGGCACCTGTAGTGACCACAAAATTTGCCTCTAACACCCAGAATGACACCCTTCCTTTGTTTCCTTGTTGCAGGCCCCAGTGCCAATACTTGCATCCCTTTTTTTTTCAGTCAATATAAATCAAAGGGTCTGCAAAATATGATAAGTAGCAAAGGAAATACAACAGATAAAGCCACACCTTTGCAAATACTCTTGATTTAGTGAAGACTCTAGAGCAGGAGTTGGCTTGAAGGGGTTCCTGATACGGTCCCCAGAGCATACTGTACAGTGCACTGTACCAGCTTCTGTGGACTAAAAGCAGAGCATACCTCTCAGAATAGGGGGAAATTAACACATGAACTGTAAAGCCCAAGAGGCTCAGTCCTTTATCTTCTTCCCTATCTCTGCTTATTCCCTTGGTGATCTCATCCTGAATTATGGCTCCAAACACCAGAAAGTGCTGACTCCTTGGAAATGTACATCTCCAGCCTAGTTTCTCCCCTGAACTCCAGACTCATATATCCAAATGCCTACCTGACATCTCCACTTGGAAATCTAATAAACATCACATACTTTCACGTCCCAAATGGAACTCCTGATCTTCTCATACATGCACACCTTCCCCATCTCAAAAAATGACAGTTCCATTCTTCCAGTTGCTCAGTCTTCTTTTTTTCTTATCCCCACCTCTGAGCAGGAAATCCTGATGGCTCTTATCTTCAAAATACATCTACAATCTGACTGCTTCTCACCACTTACACTGCAATTCCCCTGGTCCCAATCCCCATCATTAATCACTTCCATGATTGCAGTGGTCTCTAACTGACCTCCCTGAATTTGCCTTTGACATCTACAGAACATGGTCATCACAGAAGCCACAGTCTGCCATGTCATACCTTTAACAAAGGGTTCCCTGGTCTCTCAGAGCAAACACTCACATCCTCACAATGGCCAGAAGACCTTACTGGTCTGCCACTCACATCTTACTTTTTACCTATGATCTGTCTTATTCTGCTCAAGCTACACTGGGTTCCTTGAATGTGTTTTTGAACATGCCAGGCATGCTTCTACCTTGGGGTTTTTGTTTGTTTGTTTGTTTTCTCCTGCTTGGATCATTCTCCTTCCAGACACCTGTATGGCTAACTCTCTCATCTCCTTTAAGTCTTTGCTTAAATGATAACTTCTCAGTGAGCTCTTCACAGGCAACACAATTTAAAATATAACCCTCATCCTGATATCCCTTATTTCACTACTTTATTTTTGTCCATAGAACTTACTGTACGTGAGATTATAACTTTATTTAATTATTTGCTGTCAGCTTCTTTGCACTAAGATATAGACACAATGAAAGTAGAGATTTTTGTCTCAATTTTTCACTGCTGTAACCTCAGTGCCTGGAACACAGAAAACACTAAAAAAAATGTGTTGAGTGAATGAATAAGGGAAGGAGAAAAACATTTACATATATTTTACTCATATAAGATTAAATATCAGGAATAGAAAGACACTTAGCCGTGCAAGGCAGTTTATAAGTAATGCTAACTTCTGTGACAAATATCTCCAAATCTCAATGCCTTCAGATAAAAGTTCATGTCTCATTTGTACAAAGTCCATTGTGGATGTTCCTGGTTGGGCAGGTCTCCCGAATAGCTCTCCTATAAGTAGTAACTCAGAGGTCTAGGCTATTTCCATCTGCCATTATCTATCCTCAAAATCCTTGATTTATACCAATCAGAATGTAAAGACAGGCAGAGAGCTATTACATCAAAGTTTGCATGGGATACTGCATGGGATAGGCCTGCAAGTGGCACACACATTTTTTTTGCTCACTTTCCTTTGACTCAGGCACATGGTCTTACCTAGATGCAAGGACGGTAGTGAGGAGACTGGAAAATGTAGCTTAGCTGTATGCCCACAAAAAAGTAGAAGCAGATATATTGGTAAACGTGAGCAGTCTTTACAACATATTATTAGATCATATAACTTGATAAGATAAATACTAAGTCCCTAATAGACACTGCATAGGTAACTTATAGAAAAGAAAATCTGTAAAGCTAATGAACATATAAAAGAATGCATAAGCTCAGTTTTACATAGAAATGTGCAATAAATACTAATAATTTAAATGAAATGATATTTTAGAAAGTTCTTTTCTAATTTGCTGAGAGTTTTTATTATGAGTGGTTGCTAAATTCTGTCAAAAATTTTTCCTGCATTTATTGTTATTTTCCTCTTTTAGTTTGTTACTATTACTAATTATATTGACATATATATATATGTCAATGTAATTATATATATATACATATACACATACACTCAAGTTAGGTAACATACAGTGTAATCTTGGCTTCAAGAATAGAACCCAGTGATTTATCTCTTACATATGACACCCAGTGCTCATCCTGAAAAGTGCCCTCCTTAATGTCTGGCACCTATTTAACCCACCTCCTTCCCCTTCCAGCAACCCTCAATTTTTTCTCTGTATTTAAGTCTCCTATGGTTTGGCTCCCTCTCTGTTTTTATCTTACTTTTCCTTCCCTTCTCCTTTGCTCACATTGACTGACTTTTGAATGTTAAAGTAACCTTGCATTCCTACAATAAAGTATACTTGATGTATTATCCTTTTTTCTTGTATGTATGTATGTATGTATGTATGTATGTATGTATGTGTACGAATGTGTGTGTGTGTGTGTCTAAATCTTTTAAACTATGATTTTTTTTTCAGTTATTTGACACACAATGTTAGTTTCAGGTGTACACCATAATGGTTTGACAAGTTTATACATTATGCTATGTTCACCACAAGTAAAGCTACCATCTGCCCTCATTATAGCATCATTGACTATATTCTTTATGCTGTGCCTTTTATTCCCATTTATTATTCATTCCATAATTGGAAACCTGTATCTCTTACTCTCCTTCACCCATTTTGTCCAATCCCCAACCCCTCCCCCTGGCAACCATCAGCTGTTCTCTGTATTTGTAGGTCTGATTCTGCTTTTTGTTTTTTATTCATTTGTATTTTTCTCCTTTAGATTCCACATATGAGAGAAACCCTATGGTATTTGTCTTTATCATTCTGACTTCACTTAGCATAATACTCTTTAGGTTCATCCATGTGGTCAGAAATAGCATGATCTTATCCTTTTTAGGGCTGCATAATATTCTATTGTGGGCATATGTACACACCCCCCACATCTTCCTTATCCATTCCTCTATCAGTGGACACAGGTTGCTTGTGTCTTGGCTATTGTAACTAATGATGCAATAAACATGGAGTGCATGTCTTTTCAAATGAGTGTTTTCATTTTCTTTGGGTAAATACCCACCCAGTAGAATTACTGGATCATGTGGCATTTCTAATTTTTTGAGGAGCCTCCATACTACTTTCCATAGTGACTGTACCAATTTACATTCCCACCAACAGTGCACAACAGTTTCTTTTTCTCCATATCCTTGTCAACACCTGTTACTTCCTATCTTTTTTATTTTAGCCATTCTGCCAGTTGGGAGGTTATCTCTCAACGTATGTTGATTTACATTTTCCTGATGATTAGTGATATTGAGAATCTTTTCATGTATCTGTTGGCCATCCGTGTATCTTCTTTGGAAAAATGTTCGCTCAAGTCCTCTGACCACTTCTTAATTCGATTATTTTCTTGGAGTTGCATCATATAAGTTTTTTATATATTTTGGATATTAACTTCATGTCAGATATATTATGGATAAATATCTTCCCCGATTCATTAGGTTGCCTATTGGTTTTGTTGATGGTTTCTCTTGCTGTGCAAAAGCTTTTTATTTTTATGTAGTCCAACAGTTTATTTTTGCTTTTGTTTCCCTTATCTTAGGAGACATACCTAGAAAAATGTTGCTACAGCGATGTCAGAAAAATTATCATGTAAGTTCTTTTCTAGGATTTTTATGGTTTCAAGTATAACATTTGTATTTAATTCGAGTTTATTTTGGTGTATGGTGTAATGAAGTGGTCCAGTTTCATTTTTATCCATGTAACTGTCCTGTTTTTCTAGCACCATTTGTTGAAGAGACTGTCTTTTTCCAACTTTATATTTTTGCCTCCTTTGTCATAATTGACCATATAATCATGGGTGTATTTCTGGGCTCTCTGTCCTGCTGCATTGATCTATGTGTAAGTTTTTATGCCATACTGTTTTGATTACTATACTTTCATAGTATACCTTAAAATCTATAATTGTGATACTGCCAGCTTTATTTTTCAAGATTACTTTTGCTACTTGGGGTCTTTTGTGGTTTCATATAAATTTTAGTATTATTTGCTCTAAGTTTTGTGAAAAATGCTGTTAGTATTTTGATAGAGATTACATTGAATCTGTAGATTGTCTGGAGTAATATGGACATTTTAACAATAATTCTTCCAATCCATTAGCATGGAATATCTTCCCATTTGTTTGTATTATATTCAATTTCTTTCCTCAATGTTTAATAGTTTTCAGAGTGCAGGTCTTTCACCACTTTGGCTAAGTTTATTTCTAGATCTTTTATTCTATTTGGTGCAATTGTAAACAGAATTGTTTTCTTAATTTCTCTTTCTGGTATTTTGTTATTTAAAAAATTATTTTTAATGTTCATTTATTTTTTGAGAGACAGAGACAGAGCATGAGCTGGGAAGGGGCAGAGAGAGAGGGGGAGTCACAGATTCTGAAGCAGGCTCCAGGCTCTGAGCTGTCAGCACAGAGCCCGACACAGGGCTCAAACCCATGAACATGAGATCATGACCTGAGCCCAAGTCAGCTGCCTAACTGACTGAGCCACCCAGGTGCCCCTCTGGTAGTTTGTTATTAGTGTATGGAAACACTACTGATTTCTGGGTATTTTGTATTCTGCAATTTTATTGAATTCACTTATTATTTCTAGTAGTTTTTCAATGGAATCTTTCTATGTATAGTATCATGTTATCTGCAAATGAAGTTTTATTTCTTCTTTACTAATATGGATACCTTTAATTTCTTTTTGTCTGACTGCTGTGGCTAGAACTTCTACTATGTTGATTAAAAGTGTCTTGTTCCTGATCCTACAGGAAAAGCTCTTTTTCACCAGTAAGATGTTAGCTATATAAGATGTTTTTCATATATGGCCTTTATTATGTTGAGATATGTTCCTTATATATCCACTTTGTTAAAAGCTCTTATCATGAATAGATGCTGAATTTTGTCAAATGCTTTACTGCATATTTTGAGATGATATGATTTTTGCAGATGTTGAACCTTCCTTGTACCCCCCCCCAAATCAATACCACTTTATTGTGGTGAATGACTCTTTTAATGTACTGTTGAATGCAGTTTGCTAATATTTGGTGGAAGAGAATGCAGTTTGCTAATATTTTGTAGAAGAGAATATTATTCATCCAAAAGGACATGTATATTTTTAAGATCTAGTTTTAGTTGCTATTACAAATGATATCATATTTGTTTTCTATTTCATTATTACTAATACTATAGGTATTTTTATAAAAGTTGAAATTATATCTATCAACATCTTACAGATTCCACTATTTTGTTTCTTCTTTTGAGCTTTCTATGTTGATAATGATATTCCTCCACATATAGTAACAGTGTCGTGGCTTCCTTCATACACTTGTTCTTTTTTTTCCTCTTCTCTTGAGATCTTTGATTCTCTAGTAACATAATAAACAGAAGTGAGGATTCAGGTATTCTTACCTCATTCTTAAAGGGAATGTGTGTAAAGTTTCTCCCAATATATGGCATGGACAGTTAGGGGTTAGTTTTTATCAAATTAAGACAGTTTCCTTCTTTTAAAAAAATATTCTGCTTTATTAAGGTTATATGCATGAAACAAAGTTCCCTAATTTTATGTGTATACTTATAAAAATAATGGCTTTATTGGGATATAGTTCACATATAAAAAGTGCACCTATTGAGAGAGTACAACTCAGTATTTTTAAGTATATTCACAGAATTGTATAAACATTGCACAAATTTAGAACATTTTCATCACTCCTCTCCAATAAAACCCATAACCAACAGCAGTCGCTCCCCTTAGATATGACCATTCCCCCCCCCCGCCCAAACCTCTAAAGCCCTGGCAACCACAGTGCCTATTCTGGACACTTCAATGAATGAAATCATATGGTATGTGGTCTTCTGTGACTGGTTTCTTTAATATAATGTTTTCAAAGTTTATTCATAGTATAGTATGTATCAGTACTTTATTCCTTTTTATTCCTTATATAGTTGTATGAATATACCACATTTTATTTATCCATTCATCAACTAATGAATATTTGGTTTTTTTCCACTTTGAGCTATTATGAATAATGCCGCTATGGACATTTGTGTACATGTTCTTGTGTAAACATATTTTCAATTCTCTTGTTTTCAATTTCACCCAAGAGTAGAACTCCTACTCACAGAGTAGCTCTATGTTTAACCCTTTGAGGAACCTCCAGACTGTTTTCCTGAAGCAGTTTACATTCTCACCAGCAGTCTATGAGGGTTTCAATTTCAGTATATGAAAGTAACAATTTTTGTTATTATCTTTTAGATTATAGTTATCCTAGAGGGTGTGAAGCAGCAGCTCATTGTGGTTTTGATTTGTATTTCACTAATGACTATGGTGTTGAGCATCTTTTCATGTGCTTATTAAGCATTTGTATATATCCTTTGGAGAAATATTTATTCAAATTCTTTCTCCCTTTAAAAATTAGATTATTTTGTTTATATTGTTGAATTGTATGAATTCTTAAGATAATCTAGGTACTAGAGTTCATAAGATATATAATTTACAAGTATTTTTTACCACTTTGTGGACTGTCTTTTCACTTCTTTGATATGTCTTTTTAAGTACAAAGTTTTTAATTTTGTTAAAATCTCATTTATCTTTTCTATTGTTTCAGTGCTTTCCTTGTACATGCATAGAAACATGGAAAGCACAGAAATCATTGCCTAATCCAAGATCATGAAGATTTATAACTATGTTTTCTTTTAAAAGTTACAGTCTTAGGTCTTACACCTAGGTCTTTGATCATATGAATTAATTTTTGTGTATGATGTGAGGTCAGGGGTCTATGTGTATAATTTGGTGAGGTTTTCAAATACATGAGGTAGGGTTAATACTACCATAGTTGTGATATAGAACATTTATTTTCACCACTCAAAATCTTTATGTTCATTTGAAGTCAATCCCTTCCTCCAACTTTGGTTCTTGGAAATCACTGCATTCCTTGAGATTTATCCAAAGGAGCCAAAAATTCTGTCCACACAAAAATCTGCTCACAGATGTTTATAGAGGCTTTATTCATAACTGCCAAACTGTGAAGCAAGCAAAATGCCCTTGAGTAGGTGAATAAATAGTGGTACATTTAGGGGTACCTGGGTGGCTCAGTCGGTTAGGCATCTGACTTCGGCTCAGGTCATGATCTCATGGTCCGTGAATTCGAGCCCCATGTTGGGCTCTGTGCTGTCAGTTCGGAGCCTGGAGTCTGCTTCAGATTCTGTGTCTCCCTCTCTCTTTGCCCCTCCCTCACTCACTCTCTGTCTCTCTCTACCAAAAAATGAATAAACGTTAAATTTTTTTTTTAAAAATAGTGGTACATGTAGAAAATGAAATATTATACATGCACTAAAAAGATATGAACTATAAGCCATGGAAAGATATGGAAGAAGTTTAAATGCATATTATTAGGTGAAAAAAAAATCTGTAAAGGCTGAATACTATATGATTCCAACTACACGAAAAACTGGAAAAGGCAAAACTATGGAGAAAGTAAAAAAATCAGTGGTTACCAGTGGTTGAGGGGAGAGAGGGATGAATAGGTAGAGCACAGAGGATTTTTAGATCAGTGAAACTACTCTATTATACCATAATGATCAATATAATCATCATACATTTTATTAAACCCACAGAATAGACAATACCAAGAGTGAACCCTAATATAAACTATGGACCTTGTGTGATAATCATATATCACGTTGGTTCATCAGTTGTTATAAATGTACCATTATGGTGGGAGATGTTGATAATGGGAGAAGCTATGACGTGTGGGATCAGGGAGCATATAAGAAACCTCTGTATCTTCCTCTCAATTTTTCTTTGAATCTTAAACTTCTTGAAAAAAACATTAAATTTTGATAAAGAAAACAATGTTCAATACAAAACAAACACCTCATAAATACAAACCATGAAAAAGGATAATACACACACACACACACACACACACACACACACACACACACACAATTTCCCTTTCAAGTAAGTACTTTCCGGATACAGTCCAATAATTCTATGTCAAAAATGAATCAGATTCTTCTGTGGAGAGAGAAGTGTGTGTTTTTTTGCTGTCTTAAAGTCATGATTTAAAACAGCACAGAGAGGGGTGCCTGGGTGGCTCAGTCAGTTAAGCATCTGACTCTTGGTTTTGGCTCAGGCCACGTCTCACATTTTTTTGAGTTCGAGCCCCACAATGAGCCCTATGTTGGGCTATGTACTGAGCCTGCTTGGGATTGTTTCCCTCCCTCTATGCCCTTCCCCCACTTGCTATCTCTCTCTCAAAAATAAATAAAAAATAAACTTAAAAAAAATAACACAGAGAGCATATATAGCTCTAACTTACCCCAACTTGAAATAAACTAAGTATCTGCCATTTCACGGGGGAAAAAAATCTAATTCTTCTGTAGTTCTTTCCCTTGTCACTTATGTATACAAAAATTATACTGTTAAACTGTTGAATTTACAATTCAAGCCCCGTATCAGGCTCTGTGCTAAAAGCTCAGAGACTGGAGCCTGACTAAGATGCTGTGTCTCCCTCTCTCTCTCTGCCCCTCTCCCACTCACGCTCTGTCTCTGTCTCTCAAAAACAAATAAAAAAGCATAAAAAAATTTTATAAAGAGCTATTTTGTCCTGATATTGTAACCGATACCTCCTATCCTAAAGAATTTCAAGATTAATGCAAATGTTTATCTTCACAATAAATGTATCAAAATTTTAAAGAATCATACAAGTTTATGTTATGCTTTTCAAATTGCTATTAATTTCTTGGTTGTCAAATTTCTTTAGTAGCATTTCAGAGTCTTTCATAATTCTCAGTGATACTAGTTCCTTAAGATTTCTCTCGTTTCACATATTTTTCCTTGACTCAAACTTTTGCTTTCTGGTAAGAAAATAAATTCAAAAATTATTAGATTTTACAAATGTACATAAAGAATACCGCTAAAAATTGCTTACAATGCCCTCTCTCTTAATTTTGGGGTCTTCTGAATTATTAGGAAAGTCATTGCCATCCCAGTGGGACTAAGAGTAGTTACATGTTGATAAAATATTTGATGAAATACAAACAGAGAGAAGTTAGATTTGTAAAAAGCCATTTTTTCTTCATCAAAATTTTTAAAAATTACTACTTTGTAACTGAACGAACTTAACTCTTCCAGTCTTTACAGTTCACCAAGAAATTCCAATCCACATCCGTGAACAAACAGATATTGGTCTGTTCCATTTTTTCTTACCCTGGTTACCATGATTCAACTATAGCACTAATCTTACTGAGATATTCATAACACAAAAATCTGAAACTTTCTTATTAACCCCCACAAATAAATGTGTTTTACTCTCCCAGCTTTAATGAAGACATATGTAACAACAATCTCTGTGTGTAAGAATAAATAAATTAGAAAAAAAAACTTCTCTAATATTTCCAGTAGAACTGGTACTTTGGGAAAATGTGCTGTGTTTAGCATAATGTCACGTAGACACCCAGCATGTGTATGTCTATGGGCATATAGTTTGAAAATCATGGAAAGCACAGGGTGAAATACACAGTCCTCAAGTTGCCAATTAAAACACATCATGATGTGACTGCTACCTACCAACCCAGCTTTGCCTCTACTGCTTCTCTACCTGTATCCTATAATATAGACATATTGAACTGCTTGCTATTCATTACAACATCTGTCCCATTTCATACCTCTGTGCCTTTACATATACAATTCCTTCTGCTTTAAATGCCCTTATTCATTGTCTATCAGGGAAAATCTTATTCACCTTTCAAGTCTCAGCTCAAAGTATTCTTTACAATGAAAATGTCCCTCATTTATTATTCCAAGCAAAAATAAGAATTTATTTTCTACTCCCATTTTTCTTTATATGAAGTTCACATTATGCCAATTATCTCACTGCTTTAATAGCCATTGTTTTTAATAAAATATATTTTTTCACCATTATCCCCCATCACTTATCATCTAGCATGGTATAAATATTTTCTGAGTGAGGTATTTTGGGTTCAGTCATTTAAAAGACACAAGAAAATACCTTCTAAACACTATCTTTTCTCTTTCTTTTTTTCTTTCTTTTTTGATGCAAAAAGGTAGTTTTATTAAAGCATGGGGACAAGATCTGTGGGCAGAAACAACTACACTAAACACTACACTTCTGAGGTTATATTTGTTTTTCCTTAGAGAGATAATCGAGCTTATAGAACTTTATACAAAATGGATGTGAAAATTCTCATCCACATCCTGCAAGACCCCCTGAAGTCCCACAGCCTCTGTGACTGTTCCTCCTCACTGACCTCTCTCTTCTCTGAACTGTGAATACAGGAACCTCTAAAAGAGTCTTCAAAAGCTCAATTTCCCATTGAGAAAAACCTGGCAGTCATTGGGTGACAGGATACAACCCTCAAAAGCTGCATCTTTACTTATTATTAAAATAAAACTCTCTTTCATAGGTTGGGGAAAAATGGGGATGAAAAGCTATTTCAAATGTTACTTAAATTCAGTAATAATAGTTTTCCTCATCTGTCACATGGTCTGTCTTTTGTACTCTGTTGAAAGACATCAGAAGATGAAGTGGACCCTTGTAAGGACAGTCTGCCGAAGGCAGATATTTAAATGTGGGGAAAGGCAAACAGATACTATATATATATATATATATATATATATATATATACACACACACACACACACACACACACACACATATATATGCACATATATATATGTATGTAAAAGTGTGTGTATGTCTGTATGTATGTAGGTATAATTTTTTCCCCAGTTTTCATATACTTTGGTGGCATTATTTTTGGAACAAAACAGAAGTAATTTTGAAGGGTGACTCCACCATATATTTGCCTCTTAAGAATAAATAAGGTAAGGTTGATTTCTTTAAAACTCATTTTTCTCAACTCTAAAAATACTTTCCTTTCTCATCTCTAAGATACGTACATTCATGTTCGTACACACACACACACACACACACACACACACACACACACACACACGATTTCTTCCTTGTGAACATACACAGTAGTCTAGATGCTCATTGTCTTAGAAATGCATACAGTAAGCTAAGAGAAATAATTTCACACTCCTGAAAAAAATTTAGCACGTGACTGATTTACTTACTACGTACTGTAATGGGGAATGAGGCTAGAACCAATCATTTGTTCTTTCCATCTTCTCACCCCACGAGGCCTCTGAAGTGTATGAGCAGAGTACCAAAAGCACACTGGAAAACACTGAACTAGTCCAATGCCCTGTATTTCAATGGAGAAAACAGCCTCACACAAGTGGCATGCATTGCCCAAAGTCACAGACAGCCAAAACTAGACCTGAAACTTCTGATTTCTATCATAATGCCCATTCCACTAAAGACCAAAGGATATTAAATCTGACTGCATGAGACTCTCCTGATGGGCTGAGCAACTCCCATTTGTCCCCCAGATCCACTCTATACTCCTACACCCTGTGTCTTCCTGGGTAGAGGAGAGCTGATCTTTATGGACCACTCCCTCAGCTTTTGGCTTCTAGCTGGGTTCAGGCAATGAAGAGCACCAGCAGTAGGTGGGGAGGGGGGGGGGGGAGGGACGGAGGAGAATGTGGTTGAAGTTCCTTCTGTGGCTGACTCCTGTGGGATTATCAAGAGTTAGCTGCATCCCTTGCCTGAAGGTCACTGCTCCTGTCAGGTGACCTTCTCTACTGGGCTCCTGTCTCTCTGGGTTCTGATGACTGCTTCTACCATTTCCTCCTTGAGACTAAAGTGACAGCAGCACTCCACTGCTCCTAGGCCCAGGGTACTGTACTATCACCTTTGGTTTCCCTCCACCCTGCTGGCACCTTTGTAAAGAGTAACTTTATTAAGCTTTCTTCAGGTTACCCAATTTGAATGTGCCATTGATTTCCTGTTGGGACCATAAATGATACAGTGGAGACCTTTTAAGAACTACAGATGCCTAGGAGGCTTCCAAAGTATCCCCAGATGATTAGCTTATAGCTAGAACTGAAAACTTCTGCACTAAACCATCATGATAATTTTTGTTGTTGTTTAATCACTGGTGTACACATGTGCGTGTGCATGCACGTGTGCGCGCGCACACACACACACACACTCACTCACATTCATGCTAAGAATGGGAAAGCCTTCACCAAAAGTGAGGAAATATGAGATTCTGATGATCTATGGTTTTTGAAAACTATCAGTAAGGCTGATGAATGGATTGATAAATGTGCAAACACTTAGAATCCAGCAGCCTTGTAAACACATTCAAAATAATTTACTTTCATGCTGCTTCTTTCTTCTTCTTCTAACACCCAAATGTCAATTTTAATGGAAGCCACATCTCCACATATTGATTGGTTCATCTTGACTTTATTAAGGTTCAGTTTGGCTGCCCAGGAAACTTTCCTAGTGTTTGAAACATTTATAAAAATGCATATTTGGGAGGGGCAGGTAGGGAGACAAAGTAGGTGGGGCAAAGAAAAAAAAAATCACATTCTGCCTAAAGTAAAACACAGTTTGTTGCCAAGATTTCATTAATTCAATAAATAAAAATACAAGTAAGCTCCAACTTCAACAAGCTCAAGTTTCCCTCCTAGCTGTGAAACCACAGCACCCCGATGGCTTCTAAATGTGTCAACACATGACCTTCCCATCCCAAACTCACCAGTGGGGAGAACATGATTTATGAGGGTGTCTGACCATCCCTGAAAGAGGTTTTAAATATTTTACTCTTATAATAAGTGTAGTTCCTTCATTCAGTGGTAAGCGATTGTGGGTTCTTAGAGAAAAAGGTTTCTGAGGGAAAAAAAAAAGACCCAAACTTGGATGAGATCTGCAAACAGCTCCAAGACACCTTAAGGTGTGTGAGCTAACTTTTACTTGCCCTAAGTTGCCTAGTAAATGGTCTTTGTTTGGGAAGGTTAAGTTTCACCTCTGTTCCAAAAACTCAGAGCCAGACAGGGAAGGGAAAAAATGATGGTGTCTGTGGTGAGGCTGGCAATGCTGCCCGCTGGCTGGTTATTTGGAAAGGTTTTAGAAGATGTGTTATGAGGCATGGTAATGTGTGTCATTTTTCATGACTGAAGTCAAAGGATTTAGCAGGTTGAGTCTGAGGACTTGGATTTGGCAGTGGAAAATACCAAATACTGTGTGAGCTTTGCATCCCACTGCTGCCTGAGCTCTTCTACCATCTGAGGCGAAGGAAGAGGACACTACTATTTGGACTGCCAAATGTAACAGAGTTAGAAGATGAGAAATTTGGCTCACTCAACTCTAAAGTCATTTTTATGTAGAAGAAAAGTGAGTTTTGGTTGGTAAAGGAGTCCCTCAGTTTAGAAGCTATTAATGGAGAGCAAGGAATGTTTTTAAAAGATTAAAACAGGTCAAAATGGTGGCATCTCCTCTTCTGAGGAAGAGGAAGTGACCCCAAAAGAAATACAACATGCAGTACTTTCCCTTGAAGTCTTCTTTTTGTTCTGGTTTCTTGGAAATTTGCATTAAAGGGGAACTAAGAATATACATAGCCAAGGATCCTTCTTTCCAAGTAATGGAAATTCACTGGAAATAGTGTAAGCCAAAAAAGCAACATTTCTCATAGGGACATAGGAGTATCTCATGGAAATCAACAGGCCAAAAGGTCAGTCTTAGGAGAGACAAGAACCAGGAACTAGAAAACTAGAAGAATCAAGACACCTAGCTGTCTGCCCCTCTGGTCTCCCGCTTTACATTTTCACTCCATTCTGCTTCTTTCATCTTGTCCTGAAAACTGGCTTTTCTCCTTGGTCCAAGGCAGAAGATGACCATTCCAAGATTACAAATGAGCTATCCCTTAGAGAGCTATCCCTTATGTTTCAGACTTAAGTAATCTGCATGTTGTATTAACTCATTTAATCCTCCTAACATTTAAGGTTTGTCCCCACTTTACAGATAATAAAATTGAGGCAGAGAAATTAAGTGACTTGTCCAAATTCACATAACAAATGAGTAGTAGATATGGATTTCAAATCCAGAAAATCTAGCTCCAGGGTCCATGTTCTTAACCACAGCTATTTTGCTCCCTGAGTCCCAATGCCATTCCCCAGAAGACAGAATGTGGCTGGTACTTCTTAGATTGGGTTATGAATCCCTCCAATCAGCCCTAACCAGGGTGGTTGGCGGTGGATGGAGCTCATGGTACAACATGAATTATAGGGCCCATTTCATAGCGCTGGTGAGGAATCAGTTTTCACAGACTGGGGGCTGGGGATTATAGAGATACCCCCAAAGTCTTCTATATTATTCCATAAAATTGGTCATGCTGTCTAAGCTAAGTCTTGGGATAGTGTGGTAATACAGGATTGAAGGCCATTAAAATTTGTAAGTAGAGACGATGTTACTAGACATGATTATTTGCAATGGGGCAACCCTATGTGTGGCTGGTTATTCTACTTTTTTCTAGAATTCTCTAAAGATGATTTTTAAATTCCCCACATGGCAATTCAGCCAGACTCCTGGAGTCTAGGAGTTCTTCTCCCAGCTAACCTAAATGCCTCTAATTGCAGCTGAAACTGATTTGTCTTGCTTTCAGGGTAAAATGCACAAAAAGGAACATATGAGGATATTGTGAAGTAATTCTGGTTTTTTGGCTGAGTGTCACACTGACTTAATTAGAAACTTTTATCAAAAGACTAATAACAAACGCATTAAAAAATTCCTAGAATTATGTGTCTGGAAAGTTTCATTAATTTATGTTATATATGTGTATATATAAATAAGTACATAAGTGAGGAAAGCATTCCAAATCTGAGAGAACACTAGCTCCATAACAGAAAGGATGAGGAAGATAAAACTGTGAACTAAGAAATATGCATTTTTTGGTACATATTTCTGACCCTCACCCCATAAATGCCCTACTGCATGAGGTACTGGCCCATGTGGAAATTTTGATTCACTCAACACTTTTCTAATACAAAATTCCATTGAAAGTATATAATATTCTACCACAGCAAATGAACTAAGTGAAAAGAAAAATCAAACAAGATATGCTCATTTTATTCTAAATTATCCAAAAATGTTTTCAGCTTATTCTCTCCTTCCCAAACTTGCTCAATTTTTGCTACTAATAATCTTTTAACTCTTCACATATCCCACATCTTTGAGCAATTCTCATCTGTGTTTTATTGAACTTAAATGTTTAACTGATGATGCCCCCACTCCCACCTTCCAACACATACACACACACCAATTCTTGTGTCTACTCCTTGCCACTTCCCCTATAATTTTGGTTTGGGTCTATACAACTCCAAGCTCAAGCTATTAAAACAAGCAGCATCTCAATCACTCTAGGCCTTGTTTTCACTCTCAGAAAACAAAAGAGGCAGTCAGCTTCCACAGGTAGCATGTCCACCATGTTGGTTTCCTCTCTCTCTTTTTTTAAATCATGGCCTCTCATTACGTTACAGAGTCAAAGGAAACTGCAACGCAGGGGCCCTCTGTGACCTCTAGAAAATTGCATATCATGGGGCACCTGGGTGGCTCAGTTGGTTGAGCATCTGAGTTCAGCTCAGGTCATGATCTCACGGTTCGTGAGCTTGAGCCCCACGTCAGGCTCTGTGCTGACAGCTGCGAGCCTGGAGCCTGCTTCAGATTCTGTCTCCCTCTCTCTCTGGCCCTCCCTGCTCATACTCTGTCTCTCTATCAAAAATAAAAATAAACATAAAAAGTATCAAAAAAGAAAAGAAAATTGCATGTCATTTCATACCTCCACCTATGATGTCACTACAACTTTACTGAGCAACCTGCTCTCCCTTTCAATTCCTCTTCAGAATCCCATCTGACTTCTAAGTGATGTGGACCAAGGAAGGTTCAAATGGATGAGTTATAATACCCTGTTCTACCTGAGGTAAGGGGGAAAAAAGTCTTCATCTATGGATAATCCCACAAAGTGCAGACAAGAAAAAATAAAGTAACACTTTTCTCTATGTGTTCAATAATACATTCAAGTTGTTGATACTTTTACATACAATCTCTTGTTTCAGAGTCAAATAGCACCTTTCTGAGATAGGCAGATATGTATTATTTTTGTCACTATTTGACAGAGGAATCTGGGATGTTCTGATTCCAGGTGCACTCCACTCCGTATCTCCTAGGATTACAACCTATTTCATAGACATCACAGCGTTGGTCAAGTGCTCCAGAGACCAGGCCACAGGGCTCACCCTAGAGATAGGTGCACAGGTACACACAACAAATATTTGATTCATTTATTCAACAAATGCTTACTGAGTTCATGTACCAGTCACTGAGCTAGTACTTGGGATGGAGATACACACACACACACACACACACACACACACACACACACACACACACTTTCTTCTAGCTTTCTGGAGGTATTTGATGAAAACTTTGGCAGAATTTGGGGGCTGACAATTTTAAGAGTATTGAGTGAGAAGCCAGAGCTGAAAAGAACAGCTTTAAATCCAAATGACAGCCCTGCCTTAGTTTAAAGCTAAAGTTCTCTTTTCTGCTTATTATGGATCTTTGATAAGAAATACAATTGCTGAGAAGTCTGTTTCGCTTGCTGTTTGCTACGAGCATTGTGAGGCCTTTCCTGAATGTAACCCGCTGTGTAGTAGAATGGGTTGTAAACCTTCCTAAATGTAGTCTGATATGTGATGGAATGAGTGATTGTACATAAACTAACCGGCATTTCTCGCTTCTGTAAACCTGCTTGCTTAGCACATTCCTCACCTACCCTACCCCCTTCCCCCTTCCCCCTTTTTCCTCCCGCCACAAGTAACGGACAAAGCCTTCCCGCCAAAGGACAGACAAAGGACGCCCAATCAGAGAACAACAAATGTCCTTACTTTAAAATCAACCAATCAGGCACCTCATAATTTAAAATCTCCCCTGTGCTACTTGTCTCTGTCTATAAAAGCGCTGTACCAACCCTGATCGTGGCCTCTTGCGTCACCGGCGACGAGTGCGCGGGGGACCAGGTTCGAACCTGCAATAAACAACCCTTGCCGCTTGGCTTTGACTTACGACTCTGGTGGGACTTTTGTGGGAGGTTTCGGAACTTCGGGCATTACAGAGCCAACCCCTGACAGGGCAGGTTTTGTGCCCCTGGCCATGCAATCCTGCCCAAAGATGCCCCTAGATGTATATGATAACACTGGTTTCTTTTGGATATATCCTTTATTGACACTTTCATTTTTAGCTTTTCTATTAGCCAATGTCTCTCTTCTAATACTTCCTTCATCTGCTTTCCTGCCTCTCACTAATGCTCAGGGTCTCCATGCCCTCATTTCCCTCCACTCATGAAGAAAGCTCATTGAACCAGCCAGTCTAGAAGCTCTCCTCTTCCAGGAATGTTTTCATAATGCACAATGCTCAAAGGGGTCAATATTTAGCTCACATGAGTGAGCTACTATCTAAATTTCAGATAATTTTTCCCTGGTTGGGATGGGAAGGTTTAGCTATAAGGCCATTTTTGGCTGAAGGAAGCCTTCCTGAGGTGGCTCAAGATGGCTTAAAGAGTCCACACCATTCTTTCCACTCCCAAGGCCATTCCTGAAGGAAAGTTTCAGTATGCTCTGAACCAAGAAGGGTCTGGGACTCAAACAACCTCAATCATCTGCAATACTGACTCCTGGGGTTTGTTTTAAACTTTAACCTGTTTCCAGCCCTGAATTCTCTTCCCTCAGGAGACAAGCAGTTTTCTTTGAGACTTAGCAGGCTTACTGTGAACACACTGGTCTTGACTTTCATCAGACACAGTAGTATAGTGTAAGAGGGGTTGGGCTGCACAGCTGGTGCCATCCTGTGTGTGTGGATGGCAACTTTGAAAAAGACACACATCCTGGGAATATGAGGAAGGGCCAAAGGAGACATTGTTCAGGCCAGCTGTGTGGGATAGTGGGTGCAACATGCTAGGATGAGGAATCAGAAGACTTGACTTTCTGTCTCTGCTCTATTCCTTCTAGGGCTGACTTGTCCATGGTTTCTCCCCTGTCTGTCTCCTACTACTGCTACTCCTTCATCTGCAGGTGAAGTATCCCTAACTCTTACATCTTTCTGCAAACTCTTAGATTCTGGGACTCCTCAGACTTTGCTCTTAATCCTGTCTTTATGACTCTGGTTTCACCAAAAACTTTTTGTGAGGAACAAAGCCCAGCTGTGGGAGGCATAAGTGAGAGACATCAAGTCAAATCGAGGGTGAAGCAAGCAGGAATGAACTAGAACTCACAATTCTCATTTTTTTAGAGGTCAGGTAATAGGTAAAATGCGATGTGCCTGGTCTATGGCAATAGGACATTGTGAAGCTTGCTGTAAACTGGAGAAGGTGTGTCCCACCCAAAGGCATTTAAATCCATATCTTTTAGGCAGAGCACCTGTGAAACAAATCTGTGGGTTGGCATTTACCCAAGGGCAGCAAGTTTGACATGCCACACCATCTCCAGAATTATAGAAAATACTTCCTTCTGAGGGCAGCCAATTTATCTGTCACCAGCCAAGAAATTTTTCTTTTCAGAGCTTCAGGTCAGTGGATTTCATTTCCATCAGATGCTTCCCATAGAGAGACAAACAGGATGAATCAGGCAAGGAAGGAGCTTAAAAACTTATAGTCCATTTGAATCACACTAGCCCCCAAGCATCAACCCCAAAGTTGGGTCTGCTGCTGAACTGAAAACCTTGTCTGCAATCAACATTATCCCCAACTGCCTTCTGAACTGTGTAGTCCCTGGGAGCTAGGGAGAGTCACATAAGAGTGTGGGTTTTCAGATGAGAGAACAGCAGGCAAGAAATGGAGACTTCTGCTAAGCCTCATTAACGTTTTAATAGGGCTTAAAGCAACGGTTCTCTTTGAAAATGCTTTATTCATAATTGACCAATTGTCATTAGATATAGTTACACTCTGTGGCATCTTATTAGAAGGAGCTTGTTTGAACTACTCTCCCTCCAAGTATTCATAGTAAATTCCTAACAGATGATGTCATAACAGGCTGTTACGATCCATAACATGTAGATACCATTAAAGCAATGTGTGTGCCTTTTTGATACTGAAACATCTAACTTTATTATGAAGTTTGCTATAAAACCTATGATGTATTTAATAATGTTAAAGTGTTTATTCTTTAATATTGAAGTCACACTGCCCCTGTGATGCCTGTTACTCCTGCCACAAATGAGAACTGCCAAATCTATCAGCTCGACTTTGAAACACTTCCTTAAGAGATTTCTTTTTTCTTTCCTCTTCTTCATTACTTTTTTTTTTTTTTTTGCTATGAAAAAGCAGATGTTCTAAAGCTCCAAGTAACTGAAAACCAGCAATATATGCTTAGAGGCTGAAACCTAATATTTACAATAAGCTGATCCAAAGAGAAATGTCTCCCCAGTGACCCTGGTCATGAAGTGGAAACCCGTGTGGTCATTGGTCCTGGTTGAGGCAGTTGTCATTCATCAGAACCCCATGCACTGTGATTCTCAATTAGGGACTTTCCTGACATCAGCAACTCTCCACCTACTTGATACAAAAGGCAAAATAAATATGAAATCCATCGTTACTGCATCACACTTCATTGGCTTTACAATCACCATATAAGGCAGTTATTATGGATTCCATAATTTATGTGAGAAGATTTGGGTTTTTGAGTGGTGATGGCTCAACTTTTTGTCTCTATTATAATAAACATTAAATTTCCTAATAAATTCTTCAGGTAGGAATCGCTGTCATAAATATGTATTTCTAATTCCTGAGAGCTATAGATATTTATATGCAAACCAATGGCAAAAATAAGAGAACGGATGGCATTCCTTAGAAGAAACCATAAAATTCAGACTGTGGTAGGGATCTGATTAAGTGGAGTACTAAACTCCTAACCTTGGACTTCTGGGGAATATATGTATGTTGGGGAGGAATTAGAGCCTCTCCCAAGAGTTTTTGGTCCAAATATGTTCTGTATATTCTATCAGTTACAGATGAATTTGGTATAACAAAGTCCTCTTTTAAAATGCAAACATTCCTCAGAAGGGTTAAGCCTGTGGATTATTATTTTTTGCTATACATTTCCTTACTTTAGTAATCTTTAGAAGATTCTCTTTAATTCAATCTATCCAACATTTTAGTGAGTACCTACTAAGTACAAAATAGAGCACTATGTCCATTATGGGGGGTTATAAAAACAAATATTGTCCAAATCCTGTTAACGGCTCCTCAGAGACTGTAAGTTCTCAACAAGAAGTTTCTTCAAGTTCCTCCTGCTGCTCCATGCCCTCAGAACTCACTGGATCTTTCTTATTATTTCTGTGGCCTATACCCATTGAGACACTGGATGTCCTATTTATGTACCAAGTCTGCCTTTCCATCTGAAATTTCTTAATCTCATGGCTACACATGCCTACCCTCCCTCTTCTAGAACCCTACTTGGATCAGAGACCTGGGCTTCCATTCCCAAGAGGAAATGCTCCATCTGTTCAGATGGAAAAGAATGTATTTCTGTGGGTCCATCACTACTCAGCCTGCAGGTTATTGTTGGAGGGAGACTTATTCCATACTCTAGTAAATCCACGGATGGGATTGCAGATAGACCAACCCCTGTGATTTTTTTCCCATGCACCTCACCTATTGACCACTAGTGAACCCATTCCCAAAGGAGTGCTATATTAACTATGAGTTGAGAAGAAAAAACGGGCATACATGGTTCAGGCCATTCTTCTCTTTTCCGGACTCACCTGTCTGCAGAAGGATTCATCTATTTATTTGGGGCCAAAAGTAAGGGGTTTCACCTGGGGGCAAGACCTGTGATTTAGAGGGGAGAGGTGAGATTCAATTTAGCAGAGTGTTTATAGCCCATGTGGTTCCACATTTAAGCCTCCTTCTTTACTCCACCTTTAATCATTAAAAAGATGACAGTTTGGATCTCTCCTTGTCCAACTTCTGTGCCTGCCTCTCACCCGTTGTGAATTTGTATAAGGAAGAGGGCTGTTATTCTTTGGGTTCCCTACAGCCCAGTACCTTGATACTTCTCACGCTATAAGTGATTCCCTATGTCTCCAGGTCTGCCTCCTATAGCATTTACTTGGAGACACTTTCTTTTAAAATAGATGCAGAATTATTCAATGGCCTGCCCTAGAAATTCTACCTGGTACACTGCCACCCAATCCCACTCCTCATGGGAGAAATGCCTCTTCTTGGACACAAGTAGGCACAGTAATCTGATTAACTTTTTACTAATGAAATATTAGGAAAGTAATACTATCTTCCACTTTCTCAGAAGCATCTGCAATGGTTTTAATGGAGAATCACCTAAGGAATCAGCTCATGCAAAGTGATGAGTAGTAATGGTGGAATTTCAGGCCTACCTGAGCCAGGGATTTAGGGACAAATCTAATCACCCTGCACCAAGGATGTAAAGCTTAAATGCTCATAGAGAATAGGCAGGTAACATAAATGATTGAAGCTTCTAAGTATAAGAAAACTACCAGTTCAAATACAGTGAGAGCTGACAACTGGTATTTGGCTTTGGCATTAAGCAGTAATATAGAGTAGAGGCACCTGGGTGGTTCAGTCGGTTGAGCATCTGACTTGGGCTCACGTCATGATCTCATGGTTCATGATTCAGACCCCATGTTGGGCTTTGCTTTGACAGCCCAGAGCCTGGAGCCTGCTTTGGATTCTGTGTCTCCCTCTCTCTCTCTGCTTCTCCCCTGCTTGTGCTCTGTCTCTCTCTCTCTCAGAAGTAAACATTTAAAAAAATTAAAAAAAAAAAAAAAAGAAGTAATGCACAGAAGGGGCTCAGGCAAGCCAGACACTATGGACACCAAATAGCTTCAGTCACTATGTAGCAAAAGGATTTGTTTAAGTTCTTTTTAAAAAAGAGGCAGCATTTACGCAATGCCAAAATATTGTCTCCATGCAGAACATGGTTAACAGATCTTTTGCATTTTCAAGCAAGTCATAAATGTGGGTTTTATGTAACAGTGCATCTCTCTTCAGTGCTAGCAATGAATTCATTAAGAAAAAAAGATGAAACAACACTCACAATAAACCCACCACCACCTTATGTTGGCTATGATTGTGTAGGAAGTGTGAGATTGTTCTCAGGCCCAAGCTAGCCCAGGGGTGTTCTTTGTCCCCTCTGGCCATCACAGAGTCTGGCCTTCCCTCTCCCCTCCCTTCTTTCCTGTATACTAGTTAAAGCTGGCATTTTAAATCACCGTGAAATCTTTCAATGAGGTGAGCATAGACTCATTTTCAATAGAATGAATTCTGGGTAGCCTAAAAAAAGGCACGTCTTTCAGCCATGAACAGCTGCTAATACCACCTTTAATGTGCGATATAACTGGTGCCTTCTGATGTTACTTTTTTAAAAAGTTGAATTACAGCAGAGGAAAAATATGATGGAATTATTATAAAATTCAGACTCTTTCAAAGCACACAATTTTCCACCATGGACTCTAATATCTTTAAAGCCTAAAACACCTGAACAAATCTGGGCATAAGAATGTACCTTTCAAATTATAACCTTTATCAGCATTCCAGGTGTCTCTCTCCTCAGCCTCCCTCAGGTTTTCACCTTGAAACTTAGCAACTTTATCCTACTTACAACAACTTACTCCTCCAAGATGAACTGTACTCAGTAATCTGGCCCAAATGAACCTTCAAACCTAAAAAAAGATGAATTCCCCCATTCCACTGGGTAGTTGATGACAAAGTCTTCTAGGTTTTATTTAGAAAACAACAAGGAAATTCAGTCTGAGTGCTAAAAAGAGTCCATGTGTATAACTGGAAGTAGACAATTCTCTTTTGGGATCTCAGTAGGGGCCTGGTGCTGTTCACATAAGAGGCTGGTCGGCCCCATGGCTTTTGAGGGGTCCCTGCTACCCAGAGTGACAGGGTTTGGTGAAAACACAGGGACAGTGATGACTTAACTCTGTGCCACTTTCTTCTCAGAACATCCACCAGAGAGAACTTTGTAGAGACTGGGTCCTTAAATACGTTAAGTCCATGGAGACAAAACAAGCAGTTTTGGGGGGTAAGAATCAGATACTCAATCAAATGACTGGGCCAAGCAAGGGGGTTATTGACTGATGTGAGC
Organism: Prionailurus viverrinus; assembly: GCF_022837055.1. Lineage (NCBI taxonomy): Eukaryota > Metazoa > Chordata > Mammalia > Carnivora > Felidae > Prionailurus > Prionailurus viverrinus. The sequence continues at coordinate 84,146,163 of NC_062563.1, read as the reverse complement.
TAGGTTCCTCATTTGGCACTCAAATGAGTTGTATGGCTCAGTGAGCCTGCCTATTGGTCTTTTGAGTATGTATTTCTGCCCTCAGAACCACTTGTTAGTTGACATAGTTCAGCTCTTGTGAAGAACTGTGCTGTTTTGAGACTCTCAATTCTTCAGATGTATTTGTTTCAGAAATGGATTTCTGGATACAGAAGCCATCACACCCCTCTTTTTGCAGCCTTCTTCATGGGCAAAAAGCAAGTTTTGGTCTGTAACCCAGTTGCATCTGAGCAGATAAACATCTGGCTACCCAAAAATCCAGAACAAAACATGGTGGGAGGGGGCAGGGAGGAAGCCAAATACTTTTCAGTTCAACAGAGAATTATTCAGAGATTCCGGTTTTAAAAGAGTACATAGCTTAGAAAACAGTGCATCAGCATATACTGAATTTGGTGGTTAACACACAACCTGGCTAGTCTGGAACAACCCAACCTAACCCTTTTGACTCAGTGTACTTGTTAAAGAGGTGCACCTGCTTGGACCAAAAATGATATGGTCACCAGATATAAGGAGAAAAGAAGAGGGATTCCCAATTTTTTTCTTGGGCTCTAACTGTCTTCCCAACCAAGGTGTGATGGCAATATTGTTTGATGGCTCCTAGAAGGTTCTTCAAAGTGCTCTGGAAATGGTTCCAGTGTTTGTGCCATCACTGGTCCCTGAAGGAACAGAGTAGCTTTGTGCTACAAGTGTAAATGTCCTCCTCATTTTCCTGGCAAATGTCAGAGTAGGGATGTCAGATTTAGTAAACAAAAATAGATGGCACCCAGGTAAAATCTGAATTTCAGAGAAACTGTCCATAATGTTTTAGCAGAAGAGATTCAATTCACATACCAGAGTCAACCAGTATGTTAGTGGCTGTGCTCGTGAATACCCTGTCCTGCCTGTGGACTCCCTGCTCATAGGCACTCCTTCTACAAAGCTGCTGACAGGGCCTGGACATCAGAAGGAGCCCTAGGGAGCCCCTGCCTTCTTGACCTTCCTCCTTCCAGAGTCAAACAATTTTCCTTTCCTACGTGGAAGATAAAGGGTTGCACAGGGAAGCCTGTTCCTAGAGGATGGTGAAGTGAAACAATGATTTTTCTGGGAAGAAGGAAAAATATAGCCCTTTGGAGGAATGAATAGCTTCTTGGATGGTTCAGGGCTCTGTCTAGAACTTTCTCCTTTGTCCTTGTAATTCTTCTTTCTTGTACCAAAGCAGGGGGATGTGCAGGCCCTGGAGGGGAAGACAGCCAGACCCACCTTCCCAGTGGGTTTGGGGAGAAGCTTCCAGTCTTCATCCTAACATGTCCTCAGGCACTGTGGTCTGAGTGGTCTGTCTGCTCATGGGGCTGTGCCTTAAAGCCTGCCAATGCCAGTTTCAAATTTTGCTGACTTCTACTAGAGGGGAAATTTCAGGACACAGGGGCTGTACCACACATACACTCATAAAGCAGATTTCACACCTTGGGTAAAATTTGAAAAAACATACATGAAAGGAAGAGACAAAGAGGTGAAAGGAAGAAAGAAGGAAGAAATACGAGAGGGGGAAGAAGGAAGGGAGAGGGAGAAAAGGAAGAAAGAGAATGGTGGGAGGAGAGGAAGGCAGGGTGGGTGAGGTCCTCCGTAGCTTCAGTTGAGCTGTTTCTCCACTCGAGCCTCCTGTGATTTATTACCGTTTTTGATATACTTAAGCTGTGTTCTTTCTGAAACTAAATTCTGAGTGGGAAACCTAGATGCACTTTATTTTGATGAGATAAATATTCAAAGTTTATAAAGGTGAAACTAGGAAGGTTGAGACCATTACTTCTCTAGGGCTCCTGACCCCAGATGGACTTGCTGAAATTCTTTATCTTCTCAAGTATGGAGGGGCTGGATGTGTGAGTGTACTGGCTCTAAGGTTAGGTCACTGTTTTCAAACTGCAGGAATCCACCTATTAGTGGGTTATGACATAAATGTGGTGATTATAATCACCCTTAAATCAATGAAACAAAACAAAGTATAATAAAAATGAATGCAATGAACATACCGCAATGATAAATATTGTTTTATAAGGCATCCCCCCTCAATATGTATTATATGTATGTACTAAATGATGTAAAATGCATTTATGTATTTCTCACTCTGGGTCATGATAAAAAAATTTGAAAACTCCTAGAGCAGGCACCTTTTTAATAGGGGCATGAATGAATGCATGTTGAGTGTGGGATGAGGGAGGTACTTTGCAGCTGGCAAAGAGCAAGAGTATGTGAGAAAAAATGTTTTTATAAGTGTGTGTGTGTGTGTGTGTGTGTGTGTGTGTGTGTGAGAGAGAGAGAGACAGAGAGACAGAGAGACAGAGAGAGACAGAGACAGAGAGATACTTTGTTTCAGATTTCTTGAGGAATGACAGGTGTACTAAGGAGCTCAACAGACAAAGTACACAATGGAAATACAAATAATGTAAAAATAGTAATACATATATCCTTTTGTAGAACTCAATGAATCAAAGATTATACGACAGCAACTTCAAGGGCAGACCTTAAAAAGCTGTAGTTCATGGGCCAAATCCATCCCACTATCTGTTTTTGTAATTGTGAGTAAAGTTTTATTGGAACACAATCATGCCTGTTTATTTATGTATTGGCTATGGCTGCTTTTGCCCTACAAGAGCGGACTTGACTATGGTCTACAAAACCAAAAATATTTATTTTCTGGCCCTTAACAGAGCTAATGCCTCCTCTAAGGCAATGATCTATGAATCAGAATTTTGGAGGTATTTACACCAAGTAACACCCACTAGCAGTCTTCAGTCCTGCTGAGGTTCTGTGTGACACATCCAGGAACTCTGTCATAGGAAGGTCCAGACAGCCTCCTGATTCAAGATGTCTACCTGAACGTACCAGGTTCCCTTGAGGTCTGCCTCACAGTTCTAACCAGGTCTCTGTTCTAAACAGACATCACTGTGTATTTTCTCACATAGTGACACTGCAGAGAGAAGAGGCAAAGCAGGACTTTCTGGGGCTTAGAAACAGACCCATTAATCGGGCTAATTAAAGCTGGGGTGTGGATGCAAGTACTTCTGAGACAGCAGTGAGGTGAAAACCAAAGAGGCTCTGTTGAATTTGGAACCAACCAATGCCAGAGAGCACCATTTCTCACCCTTCTCCAAGGGAGAGCAATGGCAGAGATGGGGGGTGTGAAGAGAGTGAGAGCTAGTGCACCATGAAGTGACCTGCCTTTAAGCCTGGCTGTGAACAGAACCGACTCTGAAGCCCCATGTACCCAGACATACCTGTTGTGCTTCAAAGTACCATGAAATGTCCTACAGTTTGTAGTTTGTCCTCATTTCACACATTTTTATTCTTTTCACCAAAGTGATGTGGTATCACTTGGCACAATAAGGTTATTCTTGCTTTGCAAGTCTTTTCGGATAAAAAAATTCCACAAACCAGAGAAAATCCACTCGGATGATGTGCTGAAATTTCTGGTTCAAAAAGTTTCAGCACCAGATCTAGAAACTAGAAAAAGTACCTGCCTCTGGCAAAATTACTAAGTGAATGAAGTTCACTTTCTAAGTCATCAGTCCAGCCTGTCTTTCCCCTTTCTCTTTTCCAATGGCACAGCTTTCCTTACCATTCTAACCACACGGCTTCCAGCATTATCACAGGCTCTTGGGCACACGTGTTTGATGTCAGTAACAGGATTTCCTCTTGATGTTGAACTTAGGGGTGAGGAATATAGACCTCATTCTACCAATAGGGGGATGTTTTGCTCCATGGAGAAAGTGGTGGGAGAAACTACGGAGCAGGGAGATCCATATCATTAAGAGTATCATGGCCTATAGTCAGTATTCACTCCATTGGTGGCTGGGAAGGAACAGCCTGAGAACCCAGGCTGAAGGCAAAGTAATTTGAAAGTCGAACTTTCAACTAGTAATGAAGGGAAAAATTCCTTGATTCTTGAATTTAGTCTCAGAGTGGTCTGGGGAATTCCAATTCCCCTTCCCCCATTCCCTCCCCTCTCTTCCTCCTCCTTTTTGTTATTACTAGTTTTTAAATGTTTATTTACTTTTGAGAGCAAGAGCCAGAGACAGATATACAGAGTGTGAGCAGGCGAGGGGCAGAGAGGCGGGGACACAGAATCCGAAGCAGGCTCCAGGCTCTGAGCTGACAGCACAGAGCCTGACGTGGAGCTCAAACTCATGAACTCTGAGATCATGACCCGAGCTGAAGTCAGAAGGATGCTTCACCGACTGAGCCACCCAAGCACCCCTATTATTACTATTTTTAATGCAGACCTGATCACCACTGAGAACTGAGGAAGTCTATCAGTGGGAGAGGTTCATTCTATTCTTTGCAATTCCAAAGCAGCACCTGTAACAACTAACATGGTAAATATGATTTTTGGGCTCAGAATAGTAAGTTTCTCTCTAGCACCTATGTCTTCTGCTAGCATACAACTCCAGACAAAACTGGTTTAAGAGAAAGCATGACCCAGGAATAAAACTGTCCCACAGAATGGCTGTATCCATCAGAAAGGACTTGAGCTGCAAACACAGCTGGCCCAGCTTCTACTCTTGGGCTTCTTCCACGGGGCCCTGTGCTGGCCAGAGATTTTGGCTAGAGTTCATGGTTGCAGAAAGCCAGCTTGCTATACATCAACCTTACAACTCCTAGAGCCCATGGGTCCTCTTTCCCCATAACCAGACACTTTAATATTTCTAGCCACTTTCAAGGTCTAGCCCCTCCCAATCCAACACTCCAGGCTGGCTCTCCTACAATTCACACTGCAAGCCTAGAATTTTCTCCTTTTGGCACTGCTAAGGTGAGAGGTGTTGAAAGGAAGCCTGAGCAGATGGGAATGAGATTCCATTACTTTGTAAATATCTGAATGGCATCTCTTTTTAATGCGATATGAGAGTTTTAGTACATTTAAAAATTTCCCTACCCTAATTATAAAACCCATTTTTATTAAAGGAGCACACACCTTGCTTGTAGCTGGCAAAGTGCTGGCTCTGAGGTTGGTTGCTGTGTGAGAATTCCATCCGTGGTGCTGTTTTAGGTCTGTTAGTAACTGGCTTACCACTTGCCAGTTTCCCTCCCTGGGTAATGACAGAGATGCTAACACAATAGCAAAGCTGTTAATCCCAAACATGTTACTAATAAGGCAAGCTGCCTCGCTCTGGGTTGCAGGGAGGAAGGAGAGATGAATGTGGAAATGCTAATATGCCAGCTCACTTTCTCTCTCATACCCACAGATTTGCGGATAATGAGGAATGTCCTGCTTTTCTCAAAATACCACTGCACTTAATCAACTCAGAGCTTCCTCACTAATCGCATGCCATTAACTGATGTTTGGTATTTGGGAGGCCGCAAAGGTGAATAGCAAATGTGAATGAGTTCACTCCATGGATGGCACCTGAAAGAATCTTGTGAGACTCAACTTTCATCATCATTTTTGACATGCTTCTCTATGTGGTTTATTGACCCCTTAGACACATGGTAGACTCTGTAGTTATTTAGCTGTGCAAAGAAAATCAATAAATGTGTGAATGAAGCAAACCCCTCTCAATCTGGGCTATAGTTTCAAAATCAAGGAAGCTGAATATTGTACAATTTGTGTCAAATGTACTTTTGAAAGCGTAACATGGCCAAGTTCAAGAATTCTGAGGAGGTGGATGGAAGAAAGGAGAGAAGTCATGGAAACTGATTCTTTTCCTCTCCCCATAGAACAGGTGCAAGCAGCTGTGGAGGAACCACACAAACTCCAACTTTGATTTGGAAATAAAAATTGCACTCTGGACAACTGATTTAATCTTTACATAGCCTCAGTGCTAGCTCAGAATCTCCTTGTTAGGAGCTCCGGACATATTTGAAATTTGGCAGAATTCATCCTATGATAGATTTGCCCGTGGCAGAGGGGTATCCACTGACCAAACTGATACATCTTGTTTGATATGTGGGGTAGTTCTGGAAAGCCATAAGAAATTCCTCAAATTAGCCATAAATCAGAATAACTTCAGGAGCTTTAAAATAATATCACGGCCTGAGTTAACCTTGGGAGATTCAGTTTCAATCAGTTTAGTGTGGGCTCCTGAGAACCATATTTTCCAAAGCTTTACAGATAATTCTGGTGCTCAATCATGTTTGAGAAGAATAAGAATTTCTATGTTTTCCAGACTTTCACAGATGATTTATACTTAAAAACAACAAAAAAGGGAGATTATTTTCTTTTTCAATTATTTATTTAAATTGAAGTTAGTTAACATACATGTAGTATTGGTTTCAGGAGTAGAACCCAGTGATTCATCACATACATAAAACACCCAGGGCTCATCACAACAAGTGCACTCCTAAATTCCCATCACCCATTTAGACCATCTCCCACCACCTCCCCCCTCCCTCAACCCTGTTTGTTCCCTGTATTTAAAAGTCTCTTATCGGGGCACCTGGGTGGCGCAGTAGGTTGAGCGTCCGACTTCAGCCAGGTCACGATCTCGCGGTCCGGGAGTCCGAGCCCCGCGTCAGGCTCTGGGCTGATGGCTCAGAGCCTGGAGCCTGTTTCTGATTCTGTGTCTCCCCCTCTCTCTGCCCCTCCCCCGTTCATGCTCTGTCTCTCTCTGTCCCAAAAATAAATAAACGTTGAAAAAAAAATTAAAAAAAAAAGTCTCTTATCGTTTGCCTCCTTCTGTTTTTATCTTACTTTTCGTTCCCTTCCCCTATGTTCATGTGTTTTGTTTCTTAAATTCCACATATGAGTGAAATCATATGGTATTTGTCTTTCTCTGACAGATTTATTTGGCTTAGCATAATACACTCTAGTTCTATCCATGTTGTTGCAAATGGCAAGATTTCATTCTTTTGGATCACCGAGTAATACTCCATTGTATGTATGTGTGTATGTGTGTGTGTGTGTGTATGCGAATATATATATATGTATATGTATAGTCTATATTATATGTATATATTATATATATAGTATATATTATACATATATATTGTATAAATTATACGTATGAGTGTATATATATATATATATATACACACACACACACACACACACACACACACACACACACATTTATCCTTTGGATAAATATCTAGTAGTACAACTGCTGGGTCATAGGGTAGTTCTATTTTTAATTTTTTGAGGAACCTCTACACTTTTCCAGAGTGGCTGCACCAGTTTGCATTCCTGCCAACAATGCAAACGAGTTCCCCTTTCTCCACATTCTTGCCAACACTTGTTGTTTCCTGAACTGTTTATTTTAGCCATTCTGACAGATGAGGCAAGAAAAAATGGGAGCAGCAAACCAAGATACAGACTCTTAATTATAGAGAACAGCAGATGATTACTGGTGGGAAGGAGCGTGAGGTGATGAGTTAAAGAGGTGATGGGAATTAGGACACTTGGGTGGCTCAGCTGGTTGAGCATCTGACATCACCTGAGGTCATGATCTCACAGTTTGCGAGTTCAAGCCCCGAATCAGGCTCTCTGCTGTTAGCATGGAGTTTCTGTTACCCCTGCCCCCTGCTCATACTCTCTCTCTCTCTCAAAATAAATAAACAAACAAACAAAAAAGGTGATGGGGGTTAAGGAGTACACTTGTGAGAGTACCAGGTGTTGGATGGAAGTGTGGAATCACTATATTGTACAGTTGAAACTAATATCACACTGTATGTTAACTAACTAGAATTTAAATCTTAAAAAATATTTAAAAAATGGAGAGGACTTAGGGTTGTCAACATTTTACTTTGCCAACTAAGGAAAAATGAACTATTATCACCTTTATTTCATAAAGGAAAGGACAGATTAACACCAAGGACAGATCTTTACACACAGCTTTACAGAAACTCACAATGGTGCCACACCCATGTTTATAGCAGCCTTACTTACAAAGGTGCCAAAAGGTGAAAGTAACCCGACTGTCAGTTGACTGATGAATGAAAAAATAAAATGTGATATATACATATAATGGAGTATTAGTCAGTGTTAAAAAGGAAAGAAATTGTGACACCTGCTACAACATAGATGAATCTTGAGAACGTTATGCTGAATGAAAAAAGCCAGTCACAAAAAGACAAGAAATGTATCATTCCACTTACATGAGATCCCTAGAGTACCCAAATTCATGCAAACAGAAAGTAGAATGATGGGACTGGGGGTAGAGAAGAATGAAGATGTGTCATTTTAAAGAGTGGGTATGGACTGGGGGATTGGGCTAAATGGGTGATGGGCATTTAGGAGGCCACTTGTTGCAGTGAGCAGTGGGTGTTTTATGTATGTGATGAATCACTGGGTTCTACTCTTGAAACCAATACTACATGTATGTTAACTAACTTCAATTTAAATAAATAAATTAAAAAAAAAGAGTGGGTATGGAATTTCATCTGGTGCAAATGAAAAAGTTTTCAAGATGGATGGTGGTGATAGATGCACAACAATGAATATACTTAATGCCACTTAACTGTATACTTAAAAAAAATAAAATGATCAATTTCATTTTATACGTATTTTACTCCAATTCACACAAGTTTATCAATTTGCCGTTATTTTTCTCATTTTGTTGTACAAGTTGGCTTTTGAAAGCCACTACCCAGGATGAAGAAAGAGAAAGGAAGTTGTGCCGGTGAGTGCAGCCCAAGCAACTTGAGTGCAGTGCCCCAGGAGCCACTCATAGTCAGAAAGCCTCCAAGCTGCCTCCAGATGTTGCAACAACCGGACCCAGGCTGGATGATGGAGACGCACTTACAGATTATAAAACTCATTAGCCATGCCCCATGAGAAATGAATCTCTTCAAACATGGAGCACCCTAAGCCAGAGGACAACTTGTCCATAAAAATACTTAATATGTTTTATGGGCAGAGATGTCTAGGGGAGGATGCACCCAAAAAAGTTTTCAAGAAACCAGAGATTTTTGGTCCTAAGGTCTGTCTGAGTAGGCAATGACATTGGGAGACATCACAGTTTTTTCTTCACAAAGGAATAGAGCAAAGTAGAAAAGAACTGTACAGAGGTTAAAAGCAAAGCAATTCCATACCCACAGGAAGCCATTTACAGACAAGATGTTCTCCAGGACAGAGTTAATTGTTGGTGAAATTACAGGATTACATGAAGAACAATACTGACCTTCTACTATAGCAGTAGATTCTTATTTACTAATGTATGTAATATACATATATGTACATATGCCTGCACACACATATTAAATGAAAGTTGATGATGACTGGTTAGTAAGTTTTAAGAATTCAGACTAGTCTGTTCTTAGCAATACAGATCCCGATAGCCTACAAGGCAGGCTATATAGCTGGAATGTATAATCATGGAATTTTCGTACTGCATCAAGAATCTCTGTGGGTGATAATAGAGCACTAAAATAGCTAGCATTGCATTGATGTTTCTCACTCTCTACATTTGTTTAATTCCTTTGCCAGAGACACATACTTAACTTGTCTTGGTAGATTTTTGTAATGTGTCTTTCAAATGGAAAAACTGTATTCAAGCATTCCAATTTTATCAAGTGGCAAAAACACCCAGGCTGTTGGCCAGGATTTGAATGTTTGTTACTGCATTCCATACCCAGATATCTCAGGGCTGAAGAATAATAACAATTTTCTAAAATGTTATTGGATCCATAATTCTGGCAGCAGGTTAATTCACTTAGCCATTTCCATTAAAGCAATAATTACTGGCACATAACCTTAGAAATCATTACACATAGTGGTAATCAATTCCAGTTGAAATCGCCTTCTTAGTTCAATAAATGTTTAAGTACCTACTGTGTGTAATGCTCTATAATTTCTTACCTTTGTCTAACACTTCAGAAATATGAACATCATGTTCATTATCTCATCTGATTCTGACAGACCCAGTGAGGAGGACAGCGAGTTAGCATACAAGGAAACTGAGGCACAGAGAAATTAAATGTTTTGCTCATGATCTTGAAGCTAGTAAATGATACTGTCACAAATAAAATCCTGGTTTTCTCAAGCCTATTCCAATTTTCTCTGTGCTGCCCCACGTATCCCTCCTCACTGTCAATACACATTGTCAGTGTTTATACCGAACTCTTCTTTATTATTTCTGAGTAATTTTTTGTGCCAGTATGTTTTTTTTCCAGGAATGCTTTGCAGTATCACTAAGCAGAATGTCATGGGATTCAGGTAGTCTTATCTTTGTAAGTTTGGCTAACTTGGCTATCAGTAGATACCATCCAGTCCTTCTGTTTTCCCTGTCAGTAACGATAGCTTTGTATGCCTCTTTTTTCCAGGAGGAAAAACGAAAGGGGAAGCTCTGCTTTTGTCCCAATGTAGGCAGTGTGACATGGTGTCCAGAAACGTCTGACAGTCAAGAGACCTGAGGTGTAGCCTTGGTTCTGCCACCAATACATGACACCGCCACAGGCCTTAGTATCCTACCAAATAAGAACTGCGATGCCTTTTCTGACCTTCTGAGATTGAACTTAATAACAAATAGGTGAAGAAGTTGAAAATATTTAAAATTTACATTAATGTGAATATTTCCAAGTCTTTTTATGATTCCTACTAACATTAAATGTGGAAAAATAAACTTCCTAATGACTGATGTGAGTCAAAACAGATTTTGATTACATCTGTTTGTGTCTGTAGGGAAGAAAGTATAGATGGGAATGAAGGAGGACATAGGATATCACCTTTTCATTTCAGGGGTCTAATGCCCTTGTAATATTGTGAGATAATAGAAAAAGTTACATATATGTCTCTGCCCCTTGTTCTTTTCACAGAGCTCCTAAACCCTTATAATTTCCTAAGTGATAAGAGGACTAGGGAGCATCTTTTGTTCTAATGAGACGACTCTGAGTGAGCTGCCAGATGGCTCCTAAGTGGGGGCTGGTCGCCAGAAAGACAAAACCATGAGTAGAAGCTTGGAATTTTCAGCCCTAGCCCTCATTCTCCAGGGAGAGAAGGGCTAAAAAGGGAATTAATAATTGATCATGGCTACATAAGAAAGCCTCCTTAAAATCCCAAAGTACAGAGTTTGGAGGGTTTCCAGGCTGGCGAACACATCCACCCCAGGAAGGTGAAACAAGACAACTCAACAGGGACAGAAGCTTCTGTACTGTAACCCTCCAAGACTTCACCTTATGTATCTCTTCATCTGGCTGTTCATATGTATCCTTTATCATAGCCTTTAACAAACAGGTAAGTAGAAGTATCTCCCTGAGTTCTGTGAGCTGCTCTAGCAAATCAGTCAAACCCAAGGAGGGGTCACTGGAACCTCTAATCTTAATTTTGTTTGGTCAGAAACACAGGTGATAACCTGGGCCTGTGAATGAAGTCTACAGGGGTGCAGTCTTGTGGGACTGAGCCCTTAACCTGTGGGATCTGACGCTATCCCTGGTAGATAGTATCAGAGCAGAGTTAAACTGTAGGACACTCAACTGGTGTTGCAGAGGATTGCTTGGTATGGAGAAATACCTCCACACATTTAGTAACCAGAAGTGTCAGAAGTGTTTTGCCTGACTACTAAAGGGGACTTAACAGGAACGAAAGTCCTAGTAGGAAAGAGCTGGGTTTTTCTCTACACAGAAGGTGACTGAACTGGGTTTTGCCTTTATAAATCTATACCTGGATTCAATTCCCTAAGAACTCTTAGTTACCCCATTGTGTATATTCTGGGCACCAGAATGCAGGGTTTCTGTGTTTCTGGTATGTGTAGAAAAACCTGATTGATCATTTACAGAGGCCCTGGAGATAAAAATAAAACTGCTTGAGAAAATTAAATAATCGTGGTAAAGACAATACATAAACATTTATACAGAATGAAGTAAAAAGGATCCTGATCCCAATCTCCACTTCCTACTCATTAAAGAACTAGTGATAACCTTTCATGAAATGTGACTTGTGGAATCTTCTTTTAGGCTTTTCTTCATGTCCTAGATCTTATTGTTGTTTCAAACCTTCAACGTTGATAGAGCTGGGGTTTTTGTCTTTTTCTTTTTTTTTTTTACTACAACTTTCTTACTAATTACATTAAAAAATAATGATCTGTCTGCATTTGCCACTTTTTAAGCACTAAAACTTTACCAATTTACACCCACGAACAATTCTACTTCCCTCCAAGATGCTCTGCAAATAATTAGAGACTGCTTGAGTACTTGTTAATAAAAATGGTGGCATGACACTTCAGCTCTGTTTCTCAAACCCTAACTTTTAAAAAATTTGCCTTCTTTTTTTTATCCCGTTCAGCATCTTCTCTGTTATGCAGTATTGGGAGATACATTTTAAGTCTCCTTTCATGGAAAGAGTTATTTGCAGCTTAAAGTACCAGCTCAAAAAGATCACTCACTGCATTGCACCATATCACCTCCTGTGTTACACATTCAACTCACCCCTGGCACCCGTTGCTCAGAAGTAGTGCAGGGACATAACGATATAATTACCTTATGTGCAATATTATGAACTTCTCTCTCTCTTGAATTTCTCCCAAGACAGATCTGTACCACAGGAGAAAACCCTTTGATGGCCTGGGGTTTCTTTGGGTTGAGAATCATGTAAAATATTGGCCAAGATTTTACCTCTCTAATCTCCTCCCTGTTTCTTTCACAGCTTAGTTTAGAAAGCAGAGGAATACCCTCTGCCCCAGGGCTCCGGGTTGATGAGATTTATCTCCAGTATTTGGATTATGAACAGGCTAATTACCTGCAACTTACTGCACTTGTCTTTCGAATGTCCGTAGGTAATAAGAGGACTGCTTTTTCTCTGCCCATTGGACCATGACAGAAGAGTTGTTCAATAACTCATCCTCTCTGGTGACTTCCAAACAAAGAATTCTCTCAGGAAGAAAAATTTCCAAACAATGTCTCCCTGAAAATAACCACAAACTTACGACTATATTGTTTGAGCTTTGGATCGGATACCAAGATTGTGTAACTCTAGGAAAGGCAGTCATAAACAGACTGTTTGCCACAAATTTGTCTCTGTAAGAACAAAATGACCTGCAGTGTGATGAAGAAGCCCACACTCAACTGGCTGTATCACTCCTCAAGGTGGCTTACAGTTACTCTCTTAGAGAGTAGGTCTCAAAATATACAAAAGTCTGACACTTTTCTCTGATGTCTTACCTTTGGGATCCTTGCACCCTTAGAGACAGATAGATGCCAGATAGAGGCTGAGGAAAACACAAAACAACCTAAACCGGGCAAAAATAGGACGGTGAATAGGTTAAAGATGATCTGGGCCCTGGATAAGCTGCTATGCGGCCGTGCAGAAAGTTGACTGCAATGACTTGTCATCACTGCCATGGAGCTGGGGATCTCTAGGATTGTGAGACCATGAGTAGGGTTGTGAAAGAGGGACTTAAAGATGGATCTGACACATAGATATCAGGTAATTTATTGGGAGTTGTAGAACTTTCCAATGCAATTAAAATGATCTGAGAGATGAAAGAATCCTGTGTCAGACTGGGTTTATGAGCACAGAACACGAATTAACTCTTTTCAGAGAAGTGTTCATGAAAAGTTCCCCTGAGAGAAAAAAGAGGTCAGTGCTCCAGTTATACTATAGATAGGTGCTCCAGATACACAATAGACAGAACTACCAGATATGTTGCTTTTCCACGGATGTTTGAGGTTTTACACTTGTTGCCCTGCCTCAGTAATGATTGATTTTTCATGTTGATAGTGTCTTAGTTTGGTAAATGAATTATAGAGTCACCCTACCTATATGATATATGGATATTATTCTCCAAAAGTAATGGGTTTATTGACTTGGCACATGGGTGCTCAGGCAAATCATGTATTCATGTTGCAAGAAGGTAATCCCTCTGTTAGGCAGCACTGGATACAAAATTTAAAAGACAGAATTCCAGCTAACTGAACCTCAATATATGAAGCCCCAAGGGAATGTAAGCCAAATGTCTCTGACACAAAATTTTCTCAACTTACTTTTTCCCTTCTCTTTACAACATGAACATAGAGCTAAAGACTTCTGATTAAAAAAAAAAAAGTAGCTGAAGAGTCACTCATTACCTATTATCTATAGACCAGTAACAATACGCAACTCTGAAAGTAGATGGAAGGATTGGAAACACTGCAGATGCATAGAACAAGTTCCATCGAGTTCCATCACTTGAATACCCAAATCCATAATTATTGCACTCTATGCTATTTCTAGTAAAGTTAATGAAAGAAATGCCATTTGGTGCCATGTGCAATCCCCTATCCCCCCACTCCCAGAACTCCCACTGATCAGATACGTAAAAGTCTTTTAACAGACTTACTCATCCAGTTGTGTTCATGCCTGAAAATGACTGACATCAGCTGAGAGTTTCTTATTTCAAAATATACTTTCAGTCGATACATCATAAATTTTCATCATTGGATACAGTGCTCCATTTTATTGGTTATTACACTGATTTAAAGTAAATAACAGGTTAGCATTACTAACATAAAAAGAATCTAACTCTGCTTTCAAAATAAAATATGATTTTTTTTATAAAACGGACTCTGAAGAAAATTTAAGGAGGGGAGGGGTGAATGTCCTACAGCAAGAAATTAAAAGTGGATACAATGATGTTTAAAAAAAAAGGTTTTATTAACTTTAGATTAAACAGACACGAGGTATTCAATTAAAATGATTTCTGAGGTTTTAAAACCATCATGTTCTGTGATTAATACAGTAAATGTATGTTTGATTGAAATATTAAGCAGAAGGAAATAAATAACAGAGTTTTAAAAATATACATTCTCATTAGTAATGCAGGGCTGAAGTAAAAAGTCCAGTAAAAATATGGCTTGCTTCTAGGAGATGAATAATATTATTTACGGAACTCTTTTGAACAAGTCAGGATGTTCTCATTTGCATACGTAGCCTGATTGGTGAATTATGATCCAGGATTCCAAACCATTGTTCTCTAAACTTGAGCCCAGAAATATAAGTTATCTTGTGGGCCAATCTCCTTTCTTCTGCCTGTTTTTCTCACTCTGCCACATAGTCTGGACTTGGAGGTGGGACATTGGATGAAGTAAAGGTTACCTCTCTATCATGTTAAAACAACTGGATGAAAAGCAAAAGAATTTGTCAACTGAATATTTGGTGTCATATAAGGTTAAAACATTTTTTTTAAGTCTTGTCTGATTGGATTTAATCCATCCATCCATTTGAGGTTTTTCTTTGACTATTTAAGTGAAAACCACAACTAATATGCATAAGCACTAGAAGAGAAAAATCAATGGTCCAGTTTAAGAAGACAGCAGAAGGCAGAAGCAGTAATCAGATTTTAGTTTTAAACTTGCCTATGAATAAGCCACAAAATCTCCAAATAATATGCAAATAACACACTTAACTTTAAATTTCCTTTTCTGACACTATGCAGCTGTTTGACTCTGGGCAGGTCCATGTGGTTTCTTCAGTCTTTGGTGTCCTGATCCACAAAATAAGGACATTTATGAACTTTTCATTCAACTAATATTTTCTGAACACTCAGCATGGGTCAGAAACTGTGAGACACCCTAGGAATTCAATGATAGACAAAAATTAGGCACAACCTTTTCCTCATGGAGTGATCTCTCTAAAGAGAGACACAGTAGACTAAGAAATAATCACAAAAACAAATGCAAAAATTGCAAGTGATACATAAGCTTCTGCACAAAAGAACATGTCCTGTGAGAATCTTTAATAGAGTAACCTTGTCAGGGAGGTCAGGAAAAGGTGTTGAGGTGAAATCTAAAGACTTTACTAGGTGAAGGAAAAGTCGAGGGAACAACTGCAAAATAGGAATTAGCATTGTATAAAGGTCAGTGGAAGCAAGATAAATACGAGAGACTGAAAACAGACCAGTGTAGCTGCAGCCCAGAGAGCAAAGCTGAGTAGAATGAAGGTGAGGCTAAAAATATCAGGTGAGAGTCAGACCATGTGCAGCTTTGAGGATTTGGCTTTTTCTAAGAGCCACTGGGAAGGTCATTGAGAAGTCTGGAACAAAAGCATGATATGATCAGAACTGAAAAGTTCACTGTGCCACACAAATTTCCCTTCCTGATGAACAATCTATTGCCCCAGCTGCTGAGATTCCTGCCACAAGACGGTCCACAACTGTCATATTCCTTCAGGAAGTGCCTGAATGGCAGAGCCATAATACTCATGGTGGCACCCCTTCCTAGGGCTCATATCCTGACCAGTACAGGGGTATAAAAGCCCAATCTACTTTTCCCACCTTGGGAAAGCTCATCACATCTTCAGAAATCCTCACAGTGTTGGCTGAGGTTTTGGTTGAGACATCATTGCAGCTCAACTTCTCTCTCTGCCCAAGCTTATTTCTCTTCCCTTCCCTTCCACCAGAAATACTGTTCAGTCAACTACTCACATTCCTATCTCCATCTCAAGTTGGTTCAACCTGTGACAGTCTGGAAGTAACATGGAGAAAATGATCTGGAGAGGGATTGGTAGTCAAAGTGGTAGCCCAAGTATATAACCAAAGACAGTGGTAGATGGGTCTAGAATGATGAAGAGAGACACAGGGACAGTGGGTAGACTTAGAAGACATTCATGAAGTAAAAACTAACGGGATTTGGTGATGGAAAGGATATGAGGGAGAGTGATGATGTAGAGGGAGAAATCAAGAATGACTCCTCAGTCTCTGGTACACATAGAGGGAACACTGAAAAAAATTAGGTGTGAGGAAAAGATCAGAAGTTTTCTCTTAGTACTTGTTGGGTTGAGACACTCAGGTGAAATTTTGAAGAAGGCATGGGCTATAGAATCTAGAACACTGGAATACATGTCTAGATCATAAAGGAAGCTGTGGATATGGATGGAATCATTTAGGGAAAGAGAACAGACTTTGAAGAGAAAGGGGTCTAGGTCTGTACCTTGGGGGATTAATATCAACGTTCTTCCCAGTTCTGATATTCTATATTTTCACACCATCATGAGCTCAAAAGCAGAGTTCATAACCTTTTAGAAGTAACCACCTCTTTGAGAATGAGAGGGAAATTAGGGCCTGCTCCCAGTGGGGAAAATGCATTTTTGTTCACATACACAAAGTCTGTACAGAATTTCAAGGAGTCCCCCACCTCTAAGCTTAGCCCTAGACTCCTTAGTAACCCACAGTCTCCAGGTCATAAACTCACACTCTAAAAACACTTTACTTTTGTAATCCTATCATTTCTGTGTCATTCTGTACAAACTGGTTTAATGTTTTCAGGCCTTAGTTGATAGGATCTTGGTTGATGGTCCAACATGGGTTTTTAAGAAACACCAAGTACCTGAGCTTGATACTTGAGCTCCATACCTGAGCTTCCATGTCACTCACTAGGCAGAGGTAGGGCTTACGCTTATCATCATATTCGTCATATTCAGTGTCATCCTGACTCAGAGAAAGAATAGGTTTATACCATAAAACAGGGATTGGCAAACTTCTTCTGCAAAGGGCCAGACAGTAATTATTTTAGACTTTGTAGGACACATGTAATATCTGCCTTATATAATTCTTTCTTTAGAATACTCCTTTCAGGGGCACCTGGGTGGCTCAGTTGGTTAAGTGTCTGACTCTTGATTTCAGCTCAGGTCATGATCTCATATTCCTGAGTCTGAGCCCACATCAGGCTCAGCGCTAGCAATGTGGAGCCTGCTTGGGATTCTCTCTCTCTCCCTCTTTCTCTGCCCCTCCCCTCTTCTCTCCCTCTCTCTCAAATAAATACACTTTTAAAATACTCCTTTCAAAATGTAAAAACCACTCTCAGCTCACAGGGCATAAATAGATAGACTGCTGGCCAACACTGTAGATTGCTGACTCCTGCCACAAAAGACAATCAGCTTTGCAATCAGATCAATAAAGACTGCAGTTCTCTTGCCCCTGAGCATCCTAGCATTTGACCTTGGGGATATATATTCTTTAACCTTTTGAGACCTCTGTTTTCACATCTGTAAAACAGAACATGTCTCCATGCTATACCTAAAGACATGTTTTTCTGTAACAGACTAGGCATCTCCTCATCTTGTTTGTTAATGATAGGAAAATCCAGCTCCTTCCAGATCCTATCCAATGTTGACTCAAGAGTAGAGGGAAGACCCTGAAAAATGTCTCACTTGCTGTCATGCTCTTGTGCCCTTGCCTGGTTTTTTCAGCCATTTCTAACTGACCTGGTCCACCATGTTGCTGCTCTTGCCAAAAAAAAAAAAAAAAAAAAAAAAAAAGGTCCCTCCCTGGCTCTAGTATGTGTTGCCACCAAGGCAGAACTCTCCTCTCCAGTCTATATCACATAAAGTCAGTTATTTGCATAGTTATTTGCAGAATGAATGGAGCTGCCCCATCTCATACCACATGGACTCTTCCTAGCCTCCGTTTAAGGTTTCAGGAGCCACAAATCTCTTCCCTCTTTTCTGTCCCAAAGGGGATGGATGGTCTTAACAAACCATACGGGCTTGATTCACCCTCTGGGGAAGCTTCTGGTCCCTTCTTCCCTTCCCCATCATTAAATTCTACTATATGTCCTTTCACTTCACTGGGCTACAAATATTAGATATTAGCTGCTCTGCCTGTTCCTTCACAGCTCGATAATACTGGGTAAAATCCACAACTGAATACTCTTTGGAAAAGCAAATCCTCCCAAATATTTCTATAAATTCCTAGTAGAGAAAGCAGATTTTTATTCTTAGGGTCACTTCTGCCTTCTTCATGCACCTCACCGCTGAAAATGTGAAACTGTCTGTTTATGTTACATACACACACACACACACACACACACACACACTCCCAAGAAGTATTTGTGTGTCTGATGGATGCAAACGAAGCTGTGTTGGAATTGTAAAGGGAGTCTGCAACAAGGAACATGATTTTAAACTACGTATTCCATACTCTCATTCCTCAAATCTGCTTTGCCCCACTCCCAGGGAGGAGCCGCACACGTTATCTCATGAAGAACTCAAGCTCTTGCCACATCCTCTTCCCTCCACTGCACCTCTCTACATCTATTCTCTTCTTTACCTTTCTTTCCCAGGAATAAAACACTTCTCTCATGCAGAGCACTTTATGGAGCTTTTTAAAAATTTGCACTCCCTTTGTAACTGTTGCCTTCAGGTCTCATCTTCTACCCCAAATGCCTCAGTTATTTTTCCCAAGCAATGAAAGTTCCCTGAGAGATTGATTATGCTAGTAGTTAAAATAATAAAAAAAATTTTCACTCTCTTAAACATCTATTACTTGGTTGAATTGCTACTTTGATATTCATTTATGGCCATTAATACTTTAGCTTAAATCAGTTAATCAGATGAATTGAAAGGAACAAGAACCAAGAAAACAGAACTGAGAAAAAAATCTGTTTTGTTTGAGGGGAGAGGGCCTGGGAGAAGGCACAGAGGCAAAGTTTTCGGATAATACAAAATTTAACAAGATGCTGCTGGGGGATGGTAAGGGAAAGAGAAGCAGTACTACACATAAGAGGATGGGAGAGCACACAAAAGGAAATTTATCTATTTTGCCTGGGGCAGGACCTCGTTTTAGGTGTTGCATAAGTATAGTTAAGTCCTCTGGTAGAGCCATTCATGAAGCCAGGGGAGATCCTCCTTTGATGTGGAAATAACTACTGAGAAAACCCACTACTCCCCCTGCTTGAATCTCCTGATGTCACAGCTGCTCTGAGAGCCTGCTTTGGCTCTGCCCTGTGTGGGTGTGGGGACCCAGATGATGAAGGCTGGAATGTAACTGATTACTAAGGCTGTAAATGTACAATGTTAATGATGGAACATTGGGGTGAAGGGGGCTGGGGGGACAGGGTGGAGGTCATTTTTTGTTATTTTCTGGAGCCTGCTTTGGAATTTTCCCACATTTCTCTCCATATAAACAATAGACATTAGCATTTTCATATGTCTTGAAAGTTAAAGCAAGATGTAGAAAATTCAATTGTTGAAGAACAGAGTTCTCTAATTGAACTCTTCAGAGATTTCCAGTACTTTTGGAAAATGTGCATTGACAAAGAGTTTAATTTAATTATTGCTGGTGTTTCATTTCTAGGGATGGCCTGATTTCCAGTCTATTCTCCCACCCCAATGTATCTGCTTGGATAGGGAAGCTCCCACTGGCTTCAAAAAGTACCGAGAGTGGAGCAAAGATGCTGAAGGATAAAGTTAGAGTAATGATTTTTTATCATCTTCCCTGGTTTAGTGTCATCACTAGAGAAAGAGAATTGCTTCTGGGAAACTGATTTATTAAAAACTGTTCAGAAGAGCTAGGAACTGGATCCAGAATTTTTACTAGAAGTGGGTGTTTCATAGCCAAAATGGTGTCTGGTCAGCTCTCATCTATTCTTAGACAGTATTGACTTCAGTTAACATGTGTGCAGTTACAGCTGTGCAAGTCCCTTCCCAACACTAAACCATACACACTCGTTAGCAGCTTGGCTCAGAACAATAATGTAATTCACCCTTAATGGTAAGCCTTATATAAAAACTCTGATCTTCTCTATGATTATAAAGCAAGGTTTGGGAAAACCCTTATTTTCCAAGCATTAAATGCCTTTGATTGAAGTCTGAAGATTTCTGCAGACAGCAATGACTTTCATTGTGGCCCAACACACCATGCTCCCTCCAGGTCTTGCTGACTCATAGATCTCACACCCAAGCATAGCAGATGAAATGTAGGAAAATGCCTACAGGGGCAGCCAGGCCCTTGCTAATGAAACCATAGCAATGACTGCATGACCAGAAAACCAAAAATTCACTTATTTTCATGAAGTTTTTCTCAGACATTTAGCAAAGAATATGGGGTGAAGGTAAGGAATGAATTGAATAGGGAACATGATGGCCAGCCAAGATCCCTAGCTGGGGTCCAGCAGAGCTCACGGGCCTGATGCATTCAAATTGACCACTAAGATGTCAGGAGGGCTTCAACTTTGTGGAGCAATTGGCGTGGTGCTAGATGGAAATCAATACCTGCAATCTAAAATTTTGTTTTTTGTGTGTTGTCATTTGAAGTTTGATCTCTGCTTCTCTTTCTTGGAGTGATTTTCCTTCTGCAATCAGCATGATGAAAAAGAAAATATTGCTTTATAGTACATAGTACTGGCTGAGCTGGAGAAGGCTGGCAGTTGCTAAAATCCTGTTTCCGCTTTACATTAAGTGGCATTAATTACACTTCTACATAACTAAGTATAACCAGACAGTCATGGATCAGGATTCTACTCTTGTTTCAGGGGCACTGGGATACAAGTGGGTAGCTATCAGGTCAGGAGGTCAGGCCCTCTTGGTCATCTCCCAGCAAGGACTGTATCATTTAGCCCCAGGACCTCATGCTAGGCCAGAGACTGTCAAGTGCCTCCCCTTAGCCAAGAAGTGAACTAAGCCCAGAAGAGCCCAGAGGCACTTGGTCTATCAGGTGAGCCAAAAACCATTTCCCCTCTAGCCCAAAGAAGGAGGTGTGTGAAATGTGTCTGAGCCAGAAACGTTTCTCTATAGGCCTTAGGGCTTGCTTTGAAAATGAGGGCACTACCAATTTCAGATTTTCCCATTAAATCTAGTAGTGTTACAAACCAATGCAACATCGAACAAGAATGGCCAGTTTATGATTCTACTTGTGAATGAAGAGACACAGACTCTAGTAATTCCTAGGTAATGGGAATTTCTCAGCACATCCCTGCTAACCAAGATGTCTTAACAAGGGAGAGAGAACAACACTTTATCCTCCTCACTACCTTTAGTCCTCTATGAGGCCTTGAACAAAGTAAATTAGCAAGTCTCTAACCATCTCATGAGTCATTTGTAATGTGGAGATAGCTTAGCTGAAAAGTAAGGGCCTAACCTAGTAGAATTCCAAGTTCTTCTCAGCTTAAATCTGAGTCTCAAGGTATATTTCTCTGCGTGTTTCTGAGGACAGAGACCTAGATTTTATTTCAGTATCCTCAGTAGTTGGTACGTGGCAGGAATTTATCCATGTTGGACTGAATAATTAAATAAGTATAATTACAACGTTCAAGAGAAATGTACCCTTACAAATAACCCACAGTGCAGCTATCCAATTAACTTCTTTGTTGTTGTTGCAAGGAATGAGATTCAGCCAGACAGTCCTGCATACCAAGAGGCCCAGCCAAGGGCAAAGTTTTCAGAAGCAATGAGAAAAATGAGGACAGGTGGGGGATACTCCTACCTTTCAAAGATCTTGGGAGCCTGAGAACACTGGCAAGTACGCAATCACTCCCAGAAAAGCCAGGCTGTCTTGTTTGTGCAGATTAGTGAAGACTTAAGGCTACCTGAAATGATTATTTTGTAGGTATTAACTGGCTCCTCCCTCCTCACACCTCTTAAGCCCATGGCCCTACAATATCAGAAGATATATTTATTCACTCCTTGATCAGAGAATTTTGTGTGATTTGGGTACAAAATTGGCAGGGACAGATAGAGCCTAACTCCTTGATGTTTAGATGCAGTGTAGATCCTTGAAGTTCTGATCTAATCTGTGATAAAAATAGGGGATGTGATCCCAGGCAGACCATAGGAAGCTTGACTATTACCTGCTATACAGGGTCTAGAGAAGTCCAAGGCAGTAGGGTCCTATCTGGGGAAATAAGCTTCAGCAGATGCAGACAAGACATTAAGGTGTGTTTCACTCTGTTAGTGTTAGAAGCTCAGCTATTTGTGGGATTCCTTGGGGACTCATTTTATCAACTCCCTACTACAACTATATTTGGGGTTATGTGCTTTCTACGCTAATAGCCAAATATGGCAAGTCAAGATTGGTGTAGATAGAGCTGTTGCATACAACTGACAGCTTACCTTGACACCAAGGCATCTAACCTAGGAGGTGAGTGGGGATTAAAATCCAGCTTGGTCTCCACTCACTGAGTTATGGACCCTGTGCTGGGTATGTTGTTCCCCAGGGGGTACCTTGGCTAAGCTATTCATCCTTGGAGCTACATTTCCCAGAGGAATTTTCTTTTAATTTGTCAGGTCAGGGAGTTATGTTCCAATTATCCTCCATTTCCTCCTCCTCAGATCTATTTGTTGTTTTTCTCTGCCCTGCTTTGTGCCCCAGATGGCAGTCTCTACACAATGGATCTAAGACTTTAGTATCTTCTGGCATGGCCAACTGAAATCACTAGTAGAATACAGGAAAGGAGAGAGAAAAGAGAAGCCACATTACTTATTTTCCCCAACAGCACTGCTCCTGCCCCGCCCCACCCCCACCCCCCACACACACCATGCTCCTTCTCTGCCCCACCATGGCTCTCATAGTAGCTGCGGTCCTGCCGGGCAGCCCTTCCTCCTCACTCTAGTTTTCACTGGGTTCCAGTCATACTGCTCCCTTCCTT
The DNA here is from genome assembly GCF_022837055.1 of Prionailurus viverrinus. Classification (NCBI taxonomy): domain Eukaryota; kingdom Metazoa; phylum Chordata; class Mammalia; order Carnivora; family Felidae; genus Prionailurus; species Prionailurus viverrinus. The sequence goes on along the minus strand of NC_062563.1, from coordinate 84,122,886 downwards.
GTTTCTTCAGGCTTAGGGGTAATAACGGCTTTTGCTGCTGGTCCCTGGGTGCCTCATCAACCTCAGTGGGTATGCTTTTTTCTTGGTCACACATCTGAAAATAGTTCTTTAACTCAATTCTATTCAGTTAAACCCTTTATCACCTCTTTCTGGCTAGGACACTGACTGATACAGGGAACTTTTTTTCTAATCTGCAAAGATGGACCATACAGGTTAGCAGAGAACACAGGTGCAGGTGGCACTTTCAAATTCAAAACAGGGGCGCCTGGGTGGCTTAGTCAGTAAAGCGTCCGACTCTTGATTTGGGCTCAGGTCATGATGTCAGGGTTGTGAGATTAGGCCCCACATCAGTGATCTGCCCTATCACTTAGAGATCTCTGATATTTTTCAGGACTGGCCTACTAATAAAATTATGAGTGTTTGCTAAATCATGCATTGCTAAAAAAATAAAAATGAAAAATAAAATAAATAAATTATGCATTGCCGTTAGTGCTTTCAGAGGTTTCCACATTTTGGCCACCACAGGGCTTTCACTACTCTCCTTGCTCTAGGATGAGTGCTCCTTGCTCTCCTACATACTTTGTGTGTGTTGTACCTCCATCTGAAGCCCCTTTCTTCTCTTTGGAAATGGTACCTGGTAAAGAATAAAATGTTATGCTTTTAAATTAGATAGATATGGATTAGATACTGGCTCTGACAGTTATTACTTGTGGAATTGAATTACTGGTCCCAATTCTTCACTCTCTTGCAATAGAAAGACATATCCAGGGGCGCCTCGGTGGCTCAGTCGGTTAAGCGTCCGACTTCAGCTCAGGTCATGATCTCACAGTCCGTGAGTTCGAGCCCCACGTTGGGCTCTGTGCTGACAGCTCAGAGCCTGGAGCCTGTTTCAGATTCTGTGTCTCCCTCTCTCTCTGCCCCTCCCCCGTTCATGCTCTGTCTCTCTGTCTCAAAAATAAATAACCGTTAAAAAAAAATTTAAAAAAAAAAAGAAAGAAAGACACATCCATACCCGTCCATGACCTTATGCTGGGTAACATGGACTTCTTTGCTACAGTTTAAGTTTGCAGTTGTCCAAAACCTTGTTTTGGCCAATGAGACACTGGCACATGAGACTTAAATGTACTTGCAGTTTTGCCTGGTCCTTTGTGCTCCCCTGATACATCATGAGAAGAACATGTCCTAGTTAATTGTGGTTCCTTCAGCCTCAGCCCTAGAATGTGTCATACAAAGCAGACCACATGCTCCATGTAGCCATGGTCTAAGGAAGACATGGCAGGTGTAGCAGCTAGAGGTCAGGGCCTAGAGCCCAGAACCTGAAGACCAGCCTAGTTCAACTGAGTGATAGCCAACCTATAGATCCATAAGCATGAGAGTAATGACTACCATTTCAAGATACTGAGTTTTGGTGTGCTTTATTATACAGCATTATTGTAACAATAACTGACTAATACATAAATAACACTTAGATAAACTTGAAAAATAATGCAATTGCTCAAGATTTTTGTTTCCTCCTCATAAAATGATAGTAACTGTAATAATACTCATGTTACTGGGTTATTGCAAAGATTAAATGAGACACATAGGGGGGTTTGCATAGTGCCTGGCACAAAATAAATGCTCCATAAGTGGTGGCTATTTTTCTTAATTTGTAAGCATTGGAAATTCCACGCAGCCTTCAGCGTTCATTCAGCTTTCCCTTCATGAATGAAGTATTTGTTGAGCACTACAGCTCTCACAATGACCGTCTTTCTCTGAACTTCCATCCTATTAATTGCCTGTATAATTAAGCTGGCTTCATATCTTTTTACCCACTATTTTTAATATCTACTATGTGCAAAGTACCTAATTCAAGATACTGTACTGAGAGAATAAAGAGAATAACACTTATTGAATATACATGGTGTGTCAAACACTGTTAGGCACTTTTCATGTCATTTACATTTCATAGCAATTCTATTAAGTAAATATTGTTTTTTCAATATACTACCCCAGTCCCTTGGCCAATAAGTAGTATGGTTCAGACACGTGTCTTTTTGCTGCAAAGGACCACTAACTCTTCAGTCTCTTAGAAGAAATAACACACAGCTAAATAATTAAAATTCCAGGTAGTTATATGCACCCATTAGGAAGATTGTGTGGACAGAGAAGATAGACATAATTCCTTGCCAGGTGTCTATCCAATACCATTAAGATAGGTGCTAAGTCCTTGGATATGAGAAGGAACACAATCAATCCTTATTTGGGGGGAACCAGATTCTAATAACTGATCCAGACCCATGGAAAGATAACTTTAACATAATCTGGAAAATAGTGAAGCAATGAACATTAGGTTTGGAGAAAGCTTCCTGGAAGGAAGAAAACTTGAGCTACATCTTAAAAGATGATTCAAGTTAGTTGGCTGAAGAAACAAACGCAAGGCCTTTCAGGCAAAGAGAAGAGCACAAGCAAAAGCTCTCCCTACATAGTTATGCATGATTGATCATTGTCAGAGACCTGAGGACAAGAGCCATGTCTCGTTTCTAACCCTGGCTCTACGTGCCATTCAACACAAGGCTGAGGACATAAGAGGAGCTCAGCAAAACCTTTCGTTTGATTGAATGAATGCCTCCTAGTCTCCCCTGGGAAAAACGGAAGGACTAAGTGGTACGCCAGTCCCCCTGATTTTAAGCCCAGTGCCAGGTTGCTGCCCAGACAGCAGAGTTAAAACATACAGCTAAAGACAGGTAATATTTTTAAGTAGCAGGGCTCACCAGTGGTATGACTGGAAATGGAGTCCAGGTTGGCTGTGCTTTATTGATGTTAGCACACGATTTTCTCAAGATCCAGTGGCCCTGGTGTCTGAAGTTTCCCCAAAGCTAACTTCAACACATTTCAGGAGACAATTTCAACAGAACATATGAAGAACATGAAAGCAATCCCCTAATTTCAGCAGGAGCAAACCAGAAACACGTGGAAAAACATCTTGTTCAGATGACTTATTTATAAATCTTCCCTTTCCTCTCATGAATATATCCAGTCATCATAGCCTTTGTTCACGTAGAGTATTAAATAACCTCAGTTGTCCACATAGGAGGAAATATCCTTAAATTGTACTTGTGAATTTCTTTGACTTTAAAGGGACTTTCATTTTATAATTGTACATTGTTCTTGTTTATGATGCCTTAACAGATGAAAACTGTCCATAGAAGATAATTCAGCAGGTAAGTTATCCCATCGCCAAGCAAAACTATAGTCCTTGTCAGCTGTGAGAAAATAACTCAATTTGCCTTTAAATGACATTTTAAGAATGGCTTATACATAGATCAAAACTATTTTAAAATCTGAACACTGGGAACTCTTATAAATGATGTGCAACTGATCAGCAGTTCTGAAAAATGAAGTTATTTTCTAATATTGTTTATTTTTTAACTAAAGTATTAAGTGTCTCATTCAAGTGGCAATAGGTGGTTAATCCTGTATAAAAGTTCTTGGATGTATTCCTTGTAAATGCTAATTATTAAGAAGAAAACATTATAGGGTTTCTTAGGAAATCAATACTTTATTATGCAATAATTGCATCTGCAAATTTAATGTTCTCCATAAGCCCCGGCAGAATGAAAGAGGTCACTGGGTGAGATGGTGCAAATGGTCCTTGCCTGACCTGGAAAATCTTCTAGAATTTGAGGCCTAGTAAAGTGCCGAGATGTCATTAAAATATTTTCACAAGTACAACATTTATTATGGAAACCAAATTGTAAGAACATCTGTCTGGATGACACTTTGGCCCAAAGTTGGATCAAAACCTGGTAACAGTTATAATTGAAACTGTGGATTCATTTTTCTCCCAAGATCTTTGATTTTTCTTTTGCTTCATAGAGCAATTTATTTCTCAATGCTACAGCAGTTAACTTTTGTTTTCCTAAACCTTCCTGGGCAAAACTCCCAGCTCTTCCAGCTTTCTACCAAGAAGTCACGGAAGGTGGGAAGGAAGGATAGGAACCCTCAAGGATATAGAAGAGAGGTCAAAAATCACTCTTCCAAGAATTTCTGGGTCACTGTCTAATTGATATGCCTACTGGCAGGCCTCACAATTAAGCCTCTTCTGACTTAACAGGCAGTTCTTATTCTGCATGCAGCCATGTGTAAAGACTTGGGGCACTGAACATGGAACCCAAAAAAACCTAGCCAACTCCATGTAAAGCACTCAGGCTGGGGAACTGTACCATGGCAAAATACCCCAAACAGTTGTTTTTCCATTATGATCCTCAGCCTGGCATTTATTATCATTTTTTATTGCACACTTTTAAAGGCAATGGTCCATTTTACTTAGATCATTAATTTGCAAAAATCATGAGATATGAGCAGAGATGGTGTTTTTTATGGACCATGCTACACCTCTATAGGACCCCAAAGGAAATGAGGTGTGGGTCTTAGTGCATTATAGGAAGAGGCCCTGGGACCACAAGCTCCATATTCTTCCAGAAATAGAAAAGACCTGAGTAGTTTCATGGGAATAATACAGTTGGATGAATGGAGAGATGCATGACTGACATTCTAAGTAAATGAATGGACAAATATAACAGTGAAAGTCTGACCAGCACTGGAGTGTAGCCTTAAGACACCTGGATATGGAGTCTGGAGATCTTGGGTCCACTTATGCCCAGTCCCTTACCAGCCATGTAACTGCTGACAGCAAACCTCTCAACATGTACCACACTTTTGTATCTGTACAACAATAATAATAATACCTTCTTAATTAGGTTGGCAGGCAGCAGGGCTCCTAGGAGACAGGTCATGGCCTGCAGAGCCAGACTGCCTTGGTTTAAATCTGAGCTTCTCTCCCTTGCTTTCTCTGTGTCCTTAGTTACCTTATCCTCTGTACATTTGTGTTTCCCCATCTGTAAAATAGGGATAATGTACTAAAAACTCCTAGGAATAGAGGTGAGAATTAGATAAGTTAATAAATGCAAAGTGTCCAGAAGAACATCAGATATACAATAAGCTAGATATATAATAACATTACTACTTTTACATATCTATATAGAGTACTGTACACACTATGTATATGTATATGTATCCTAGATACATTTTATATTAGTTTTTATTAAGATTATATAAATTGTGATTTTCAGTTGCGATCAAGAAAGACAAGTTTATGAACATTGGGGCACATGTGCCCCCTTTGAATCAGCATTTTTGTATCCTCCAAATAAACACCCAGTAGTGTAATACCTGGGTCATACGGCAGTTCTATTTTTAATTTTTTGAGGAACCTCCACACTGTTTTCCAGAGTGGCTGCACCAATTTGCATTCTCACCAACAGAGCAAAAGGGTTTCCCTTTCTCCTCATCCCTGCCAACATCTGTTGTTGCCTGAGTTGGTAATTTTAGCCATTCTGACACGTGTGAGGTGGTATCTCATTGTGGTTTTGATTTGTATTTCCCTGATGATAAGTGATGCTGAGCATCTTTTCATATGTCTGTTAGCCATCTATATGTCTTTTTGAAAAAGTGTCTATTTGTGTCTTCTGCCCATTTCTTAACTGGGTTGTTTTGGGTGTGGAGTTTGAGAAGTTCTTTATAGATTTTGGATACTATTTATCAGAGATGTCATTTTCAAATATCTACTCCCATTCTATAGGCTGCCTTTTAGTTTTGTTGATTGTTTCCTTTGCTGTACAGAAACTTTTTATCTTGATGAAGTCCCAATAGTTCATGTTTGTTTTTGTTTCCCCTTGCCTTTGGGGACATGTTTAGTAAGAAGTTGCTCTGGCCGAGGTCAAAGACGTTGTTGCCTGTGTTCTCCTCTAGGATTTTGATGGTTTCCTGTCTCACGTTCAGGTCTCTCATTCACTTCGATTTTATTTTTGTGTATGGTGTAAGAAAGTGGTCCCTCTTCCTTCTTTTGCATGTCACCCTCCAGTTTTCCCAGCACCAGTTGTTAAAGAGACTATCTTTTTTCCAGTGGATATTCTTTCCTGCTTTGTTGAAGATGAGTTGACCATATAGTTGTGGGTCCATTTCTAGGTTTTCCATTCTGTTCCATTGATCTGTGTGTCTGTTTTCGTGCTAGTACTATACTGCCTTGATCACTACAGCTTTGTAATATACCTTGAAGTATTAAATCATGATGCCTCCAGCTCTGCTTTTCTTTTTTAGGATTGCTTTGGCTATTCAGGGTCTTCTGTCGTCCCATATAAATTTTAGGATTAATTGTTCTAGCTCTGCAAAAAATGCTGGTGGTATTTTGATAGGGATTGCATTAAATATGTAGATTGCTTTAGGTAGTATAGACATTTTAACAAATGTGCAATAACCACATTTTGAATCAACAAGATGGCAATTAACTACCATTTTTAGATATTGTCTGAATATGGATGAATATAGAGAGGTGAGAAATACGGCTTCTAGTTCTCTTCTGCTGCTGCATATTCTCCAAGTTATTCCAGCTCTCTGGGCCTCAGTTTCCTCATTTAAACCTGATCTCTTTAAATTTTTAAAAGTTTTACTTTCTATGTCTTGATGTAAATATTTACATATTTACATATGTAAATTTACATGTGTAAATATGTAAATATTCAAATATCGATGGAAATCATTATTCTTTTTCAGTTTAACAATCTTAAGTCCTGTCTCAAAGACTCTAAAAACAAAGAGCTACAAAGTCATGCTCTTTCTAAGGTTTATGAAAACATACCAATTATTATCAATGAAAGAAAATAGGTCAGCTTTATCCCAGTCACTGTCAGCATATTTTACTTTATATTTACCTTATATTTACTATATATATCCCAGAAATAACTTTTGCTTGCTTTCCTGCAGTCAAGTCAGTGAGTGACTGGCTACTAACTACTGTTTCTAGTTAATGTTGAATAAGCTTATATAATATACCCAACCATATATTATGAAACCTATCAAAGCAAGAAAATCTTTCAAAAGTTCTGGTTTCAGAGGCTGCTGCAAGACATGAAGGTTAACTTGATTCATGTGGCTTAATCTTCAGAGCATACTGAATCTTCCCAATAAAAAGTAAACATAAGCCAACTTTCTCATAGTCTAAATTCTACAGAAGTTCCCATGCTAATACAGCAAGAAAAAATAGTTTAAATTGTTGGAAAGAGTAAGAAATTTCACTACTTAAAAAGTATATAATTTTTTCTGCCTATTAAGCCCAAGAGAAACTACTGAAAAACTGATTACTTCTAATAGAGTTTAGAAATAGCTAATGTGACTGTTTATTAAGCAGTAATCAAAATCAATAAATTTACCAAAAAAAATCAATAAATTTACAAAATAAATAGATTTCCTAGATGCCAACAATAATTAGCAGGAAAATAAAAAGGGAAAGATGGGCCCATCCAAACAAGCAGAAAAATACAGACTACCTAAAAGTAAACTTAAGAAATGTGTTGAAAAAGAAAAGAAAAGAAAAAAGAAAAAGAAATGTGTATACCATGAGTAAGGAAAAGTGTAGAGGTTGACCAAAGGTTATAGAAGACTTGGTTAACTGGTAAAGCAAACAATGCTCTTGGGTAGAAAGTTTCAATACTGCAAAAAGTAACTGATAAACTTATTGGAATTCAACTAAAAAATCCCAACAGTATTGTGGAGAAAGAAGAGGGAGAAACTGACCAAAACGTATCTGAAGGAAATACACGCAGGAGATAAAACCTTTCTCTGTGCATACTAGCACAGGCCTGGAACCTAGATTGGACTGAGTCTGTCTGTGACATTTAGAATTTGGAAGATCTGATGCAAATCACTGCTCTTTCTCTATAGCTTCTTTGTTCCACTTGAAAAAAGGAATCATCATTATCATTACCATCATGATATTCCATAGCATCCAATAAGATGATGTATATTAAAGTGTTTGGTGAAACTCTAAACGGAGACACACATATTACTATTCTTTTCCAAAATTAGATAAACAAAAAAAGTAATAAGATCCTGAGGTCATATAACGTCTGAACATTTAGAGATGCTCAAAAGAGGATTGGTCAACATACAATGAAGCAAAGAGCTGGACTAGTTCAAGGAACAGATGAGCTTTTGAGAAGGAAGAGGGCTTTCAAAGTGCATTAATCAGACAAGTTTTATAAGCACAGATATCAGCATAAAAGAAAGGACAGTAAAAATAATGCATAATTTTTAAACTACATAAAGTTATACTTTACTGAGCACTTACTATGTGCTAAACACAATAGAAGTATTATTTCACATGAGTCTATAAAAACACTATCACTCCCATTTTAGAAATATGTACAGGTGAAAAACAGAGAGCTAAAAATGGAAATCAGGCTAGTCCAACTACAAAATCAACAAACTGCTTAACAACCATAATAAAGTACTTCTAATTAGAACTTTTATCTTCAAAAAGCACTTTCACATTGGTTTCCTCATTTGAGCTAGTCAATAACCTGGTGTAGGTAGACTAATTATTATGCTAATTTTCTAGATGGAAAACTGAGTCACCAGATTAACCTGGTCACACAGCAGTGGAGCTTTGTAAAGCTACAGATTCCCAGCCCCTCCTCTGAAGCCTATTAAATGAAAGTATCTAGGATTGCCCTCTAATTCTCAAGCAGCTGCACTGAAGTTCCCAGATACGTGGTTCTCAAAGTGTGGGCTCCCCACCAGCAGCACAGCATTATTACTTGTCAGAAATGCAAATTCTCAGGCCTCCCAACCCCCACATCCATTAAATCAGAATCTGAGAGAAATCTAGGTTTTATTAAGTTTTTTGTTTGTTTTTTAGAGAGAGAATACATGCACTTGTGTGCACAAGTTGGGGAGAGGCAGAGGGACAGAGAGAGACTCTTAAGCAGACTCCACACTCAGTGTGGAGCCCAACTTGGGGCTCATCTCATGACCATGAGATCATGACCTGAGCTAAAACAGAGTCAGATGCTTAACTTACTGAGCCACCCTGGTGCTGCAGAGAAATCTAGGTTTTAACACATCCTCTAGAGATCATGATGTACACTATGGTTTGAGAATCACGAATGTAGATTAAACGAAGTGACACAGTGTAATGATTAAGACAACTGAAGCCTGCCAACTTAAACTGAATCCCATTTCTGCCACCTCCTGGCTGTGGGATCTGAGGCAACTGCTTACTGTCTCTGGTCTTGGTTTAAACTCATAAAAAGTAGACGATAATAGGTTTTCCTTCATAGGATTATCATGAGGAGGAGGAAAGACTCCTATCAAAGGAGTAAGAATTAGTAAAGAACTAATCAGTACCTTACACAGAGTAAGAGTCTGAATGAAAATTTTTCAGCTTCTTGCCCAGGATTAAAGCTGTGAATGAGATGAAAAACAGTGAAGAGGCTCAAAAAACAAAATCCTTGGGGAGACCAGCTCTAGACGTTTCAATCCAGAACACGAGGTCAACAACCCTATTTGTATATTCCAGTGACCATGGGGGAGAATGTGAAGAACAATGTGAACAAGCAACCCACCAGGAGCCTGGAACGCGCCCTTGCTTGTAGGAGCCTTCCTGGTCTGCTAAGAAGAACACTGAACTGTTTTGGCTCACCTGAGCCCTAGCTGTGTGGCCTCAGGAAAGTCACTCAACCCCTCTGAGCTTCAGTTTCCTCACTCAAACAAAAGATAATAATAGTGACCACACTTTCTCCATGGAATTGTTGAGAATCAAGCAGAAATAATAGGTGTCATCATATATTTGAAAAGTCAAACATTTCAGGCAAGTGTTAAGGATCATTATCATCCTCTCCCAGTCTAAGTATCTTCTGACATTGCATTAACTCCTTCCAGTCCAGCACAAGATAAAGAACTGTGTCCCTCACTTCCAGAATTTTACACCGAAAAATCTATTACCTCGTAATCCCAGAGTGTCAGAACCTAGTCATCAGCATGGGGTGGGCCAAGCAGGGTGTTGACCTGGTACAGCTATTTGGCCTAGGATGTGGATCACTATATAGAACACTTAAGATACATTTTTTATAATCTTTATAAACCAGGTAAATTGTAATACACAGCCCCAAAGGGAAGCCTCACTTATAAGTATCTATTTAGGGACCTTAAAAAATATTCCTCCAAGTTCTGAGAGCATGTAATAGCTGAGATCCTCTTTTGACCCAGGGCTTACTGTGGGACTTTCTGAGGACAGAGTAGGCAGAGCAAGGCCCAGGAAGACCAGGTGCTTCCATAAATCCTTGCTTTCTCTGTAAAGATTATGACAAACACTCTTGCTATCAATGGCCTCTGAAGACTGTGGAGCTTCCTCCAGCACCACTGGCCCCTCACACTCTCTGGGCAATGTGCACTTCTGCTGTCTTCCTTTGCATCTTTCATCCAGCCATTCAAGCTACTGCTGGGAACCCGGCATTTCTGCCTTACCTGCACTCAACCGTAGACTGATCTTTGTGCTTGGATGCCTCTGTGCTCTGGAGAGCTTGAGAATAGTCACTCATCATGAGAGACACAGCTGGCTTCTTCCCATTATGACCCCAGGAACTCAGACGGGAGAAGCACCTGCTGGCACTTTGCTTCATTGCTACTCAAGGGCCTTGCCTGTCTGGCCACAGGCCTGTGACCAGAGCATCTTCCCTGTACTCTTCTGTGGACCTGTCACTGTGGCAAGTTTTTCTGGCCAGCCCTTACTGTGCAAAGACCATTGTATTCTGGGGAGAGCAGGACCCTCTCCAGGTTGGCAAACACCTATCCTATCTATATGATAACTCACCTAACTCAATCTGCATCAGGCTTCAATGGTTTCCTCTAAGGTCATTTCCTAGTTTTCTTCCTTTACTGGGGGACCAAGCTAAGTTCCTGTTTACAGAAAAAGAGCCTTTTAAAGGCTGTAAAGAGGAACTATCTATCCACTTATCTAATCTGAATGAAGTTTTAAATTTGCTGCTTTGTAGGTTTTCCAGGAATCCAGTCTGCTTAGACTGATTCACCTGGTGGAAATAATTTTCAATGCCTGAAATACTCACTAAATTTCTGTGATCATAGAAACCTATGAGGAGCTGATAGTAAAGGCAGGTCCTGTCCAGGACCCACCTACACACCTGGCCCCTTGTTAAGCAACTTAACCCACACCTGCAGCCTCAGCTTAATGGAACACACAGGAACAATTTTGATCTTGGAAAAGATCAGTTTATGCAGTTCTAACTCAAGAATGATTACCCCAAATTTCTCACTTCTACTATGGTTCTTAACTTGTGTTGCTAAGGTGGGGTATTTTCCTTATTTGTGAGACCCAGTCCCCTCTATATCCTATGTCAGATAACTGGGCCTCTGTCTAAAGTTGTTCCTCAGGCCCATTATGCCCTGCCCACCCCTGATGGCTTCTCTTCTTCCTGTCAGCAGAGGTCCTATTTCTGAACCTGAGTCTACAGCTGGGGCCTACTTGCTAAAAGACTTCCCTGGATTATAGGTCCGTCTCCACTTGATACCTTATCATATCACTCACTGCTATTACCTTGTTCTTCTGATACCATAGTTTACCTACCAACCTGGAGTTCCTACCACTTGGTCCATTCTAGTAGGCAGGCCAAAGTTTAGTCATGGCTTCTTCCAGGCTGCCCTGATTGCAATAAATGGGCCACAACCCATCATACCCAATAGCAAGATAGATTATATATAGGTTTGAATTGTGTACCTCCTGAGCAATCATGGACAGAGTTTCATTTTGAAGCCATTTGCTATGGCACAAAGTAGGCACTGAAAATATGTTGAAGGAATAAGTTAATGAATGGAGCTTGTCTGTCCATGAGAGCCTCCCGATCATTGAAATAAAGCAAGCTCAGATATTATCTTAGGTCCCAAAGGAATCGTTTAGCTTGCACCATGCAGAAGAGGATATAAACAGGGATTTTACTGCTTGGGTTGCCCAATCAGCCTCAAGATTGCAGGTGTCCTTGGGAATAGCCGACCTAATAAGCAAACAAATTCATCCAGGCAATGGACTCAAGAACATGGAGGTGAGGACCAAGATACATACACAGAGAGATTGGGAAATAAATCTCACCCCAACCTGATGACCTGATGTGCAGGGATAGGAGGACAGGAAGCTAGGGGCTCTTTTTATTTAAGAAAATGATTAACAACAACAACAAAAAATATCTCAGTCCATCCCTACCACAGGCAGAAAGATACTCCTTCACCTGCTTTCGCTCTTAATGTTGAGCTACAGAATAAGAGTGAGGCAGGAGAAGAGCAGAGAGATTTCCTATGTGTCCAGGAGACTCCAAGGCCTTGGGGAAGGGAGATCTGGAGGAATCTAATTCTGCCAGATGCTGTCTGTTAATCCTGGTGAAAGCAGACTCATGAGAGCATAGAATTCCAAGGGCTTCTCTGCTTTCAACTTTTGCCTGAAAAGAGGGTGAGCAGCAGAAGGAAGAGAAGCTGCGTTCTGTCTGCTCTCTGGCCAGAGAGAACTTTATTTAAGAATTCTGAGTGAGGCAGTGCTCAAAGAGATAGGAACTGCCAAAATGGTAGGAGCAACAGAGACTGCTTTTCCCTCAGTGCTTGTGGGCATGCCCAGATTCTGACTCCCCATAGCACAGACTTGCCAGATAAAATACACGATGCCCACCTAAAATGTGAATTTCAGATGAAAAAATGCATAATTTTTAAGTACAGGTATATCCCATGCAATATTTGGGAAATTGTATTAAAAATCGTGTTGTTGGTCTGAAATTCGAATTTCACTGAGCACCTATATTTTTATTTGCTAAACCTGGCAACAGTACTCAGAAACAGATGGCTCACCAACTCCCAGATATGTCTGATGATATGATGATGTGACAGGAAAAAAGGACTCTGGACTACGAGGGGTATGAAATTAGGAAACTTCATGCTTCTGAGGTTACACACTTGCTGAATTTGTTCCCCTTCCCTTTCCACCAATCCAACCCTCACCATTCCTCTCTCCTTAGTTCATATCTTACCATCTTTGCCTCTCTCACAGGAAGACCTACTATTTGACTTCCCCTGGGGTTAGAAGCTGAATTGTAATGTTCTCCAATGATGTCATGTATGGACATTTTGAATTTTCAGTTCTCAAAGATAGGGACCCTTCCTTCTACTTCCTTCTATATCTACCATGTTCCCTCTGAACATATACATCCCAGAGCTCAAGAGTTAGGTACACTGTAATGGTTAAATTATAAGTTCAGAAGTGTTCTGAAGTAAAGAAATCTTGGAAGTTCCCTAGTCTGCCAGATTTAGTTCCCTAAATCTGCCAGTAGGGAGAATGAGTTCCAAAGAACTGAAGGAACCTATCCAGAAACAAGATGCTGATCAGTGGAGAAAGAAGCACACAAATTCTGATTTACTGCCTTCACTCTAGAATTGTCTGTTGTATCAGTGCCTTGCATAATACCCAGCAAATAGTAAGTATTTAAATGAACTGATGAATAAATAAACAAACAAATAAATGAAATCAATACCTCAAGGCTGTATGGTGGCTCTACCCTAGGGGAGCTTCTTGGCTCCTGAAATAGTAAATGCAAGCAATGAAATCCAGCCATCTTTCTAGAAGACACGTTCTATGATCACAGGAAATGTGCACCATAAATGCAAATTTCCTTCCACACGACTAGACTGAGTAACTCTGGGCTGAGAGCTGGGTAGTAGCAGAAAGCATCTTCCTTACTGGGCCAATGGCTACTCCAAATTGCTGCATGTATAACTACAAGAAATCAAAGGAAAAAAAAAAACTATTTTGAAATATTTAGCTAGCAATATGACCTTTAATAAGGTAATAACTACCCTAACCTTCGGATTCTCTTACCTGTAAAACGTAAATAAAATAATAAAAAGTTACCAGGATAAAAAATTATTTCACTGCTCTAGGCACTTTTTCCTAGCAGATACCTATTAAATATCCATTTGATTTTTTTTTCTTTTCTAAAAGAGTAACCTGCCTTCTCAGTGAACAGGTATTTTTAAATGTACTCTTTCTATATTTTAGCAGGCCATTGATTCTCAAAATGTGGTTCCAAGCAGCAATAGCATCACCTGAAAACTTGTTAGAGATGAAAATTCTTGCACTCTAGGGCAGACTTAGTGAATTAGAAATTGGGGGGTGGAGCAGATGGAGAGTGGGGGAGGGGATGGACCTAGTCATCAGTGTTTTAACAAACACATCAGGTGCTTCTGATGCACATTCAAGTTTCAGAACCACTCTGCTAGGCTGAGGTTTCCAAAAGTATGGTCAATGTACCATACACATCAAAAACACTCCAGGTTCTTATTAAAAGTGCAAATTTCTATGCTGTGCCTCAAATTTGCTAAATCAAAACCTCTTGTGGGGAACATGGAACTCTCCTTTTTTAACATATCACCCAGGTGATTCTGATGTACTTATACATCAAGAACAACTTGACAAAATGGTGTCAAGATAGCAAGTGATGGCACTTTGGCATTTGTGGAGGTCAGGTCAGAATTCTTGTTTCCTATTCTTTCTAGAAACTCAACAGGAGGTATAACTGCATAACCAGTGCCAACTGGCTCTAGAGGAGTGCTCTAACGGCTCTGTGGTTACACTATCACCTTGGGAGGAACATATTTGTCAATGACTGATAGGAACATGCCTCCCCACCCAACCTGCTCTCCTAACCAGGAATGGCTCAGATCCAGTCACCTTGTTCCTAGTGGCAGAGCCCAACTTGGTTTGACAGATTAGTAGTTTTTAGAAAACACACACACACACACACACACACACACACACACAAAGTGAAAACAGTATCCTGAAAATGTTTTTCCTCGTTATGTAAGTTCTCATATTATCTGGTGATAGATGCTCAAGGGAAGTCATAAAATATGCCCTGAGTATTAATGCAACACAACTCATTCCTTTCATGGAACTTGAAGGTGTATGTTGAATGATAAGAAACTAAGTACAAATTTTGGTCTTATTTTTCTCTAATTCATAACTTAATTGTTGAAACACCTTTTCTTTTTTCCCTTCAAATTGGCCAAGGGTGTTGAATTGGCCAAGTGTGGTGGTGACAACTCAAGTAATGTTTTTATCTACAAATTCGCTAAACCCAATGACATAAATGTATACGTACTGTTAGTAAAAGTCTATTCTAGTTTCAGAGTGCTAGGAGTTCTTTAAGCCATTTTCTGAAGGAACTCTACCACAGTAAAAAAAAAAAAAGTTTTCCCCAGTATACTTTGAAAAATTGATATAGATACTTGAAGTACATTTCTTAGTCATTTCTCTTAAGTCTATGAAATCAAATGCTGTGTCAATTTCAGGACAGATAGAACTAAGGTAAAGTTTATTTATGATCAAGACATCCCTGACCATCCAGTACATTGATAATAATTAAAAAGGCAATCCTTCTCTTAAGGTAGGAAAACCAAACCAAAGCAAACCAACACAAAACCTACCAGAGCGGTTCAATTCATTACACATCACCACATAGACATTTGTGAAGCACTCTTGAAAGAACAGAAAGGGCTTCTTTATTGCTTTTTACAGAGATCGCTTTTGTAAATTACATTCTGAGTAGTAAGCAACCAGGCTCCAATGTTATCTTTCACTTGAGGCCTATGTTCAACTCTCACCCTGTAAAATAAAGTGGTAAGAACGAGTGATTCAGTTTTGCCATAATGCACCAGCACAGATGCAGAAGTCCAACTCATCTGACATTCCAGGTAGTGCTCTCCTACTGACAAGGAGAGAATCTGGAACTTACTTGCATTTGGTTTTTCACAATCAGTGGAATGGTTATACTTTGTAGATGAAAACACAAGATGGAAACCATCACTTTGAGAAAGCCTTGAAGCTCTTAAGGTTCTTTGAACTTTATCGTGATTAGTACTTAATCTTCCTTTGGGAATGATAAACAATAGAAACACTGGTATCAATAATAATAAGAGAAGTACTATCAGTCATCTTGATTGAATATTTGTTAACCAGTCTTGATGCCAAGTGTGGAACACTGGTTATGTCACTTTACGTTCAGGAGAATCCTTAAGGTAGGTATTACCACTTCATAGACTAACAAAGAAGCCTCCAGTGAGTTAGGTAATCCACATAGGCATGGCAGGTCAACACCAATGCTCTACTGACACTCCTTTGATTCATTACACCTGTTATGGACTGTCTGTGTCTACCCAAAATTTGTTATGAAGTCCTACCCATCAGTGGTTCACATCTACAGGTGGGACCTTTGGGAGTTAATTAGGGTTACATAGCATCATGAGGGTGGGCCCCTCATGATGGAATTAGCATTCTTATCAGAAGAGGGGGAAATAGATCTTGCTCCTCCCCATAAGCACACAGTAAGAAAAGGCCACATAAGCACACAATGAGAAGATGGCTGTCTATAAAAGCCAGGAAGAAGGCCCTCACCAAACACTAAATGAGCTAGTACCTAGTACCTTAATCTCAGACTCCTCAAACTCCACAATTCTAAGAAATAAATTTCTCTTGTCTACACCACCCAGTCTACAGTCTACAGTATTTTATCATACCAGCTTGAGCAGACTAAAACACCCTCTTCCCTTTTTTGGACTACTGATGCTATATAATATGATGAAGGATTTCCTTGTACTGTACTGTTTTTTAAGTCTTTTCTATGTGGAATCCAAAGTCAGGATATTCATTCATTCATACATTCATTCACGGAACCCATTCAGGCTGCCTTAGTAGGTTGACTCAGGGTGCATCTGAAGTCACTCGGTGACTTCCACCACAATTTGATATCCAAACCTTTAACACTGTTGCTGCCAAGTTGCCCAAGATCACATAGCTAAGTACAGAGGGAGGAGAACACAGGACCGCTACCTTCCCAGTTCTATGCTTTTCCTACCAAAGCATTCCTCTCAATGTAAAAGAAGGGCTTT
This sequence comes from Prionailurus viverrinus, assembly GCF_022837055.1. Classification (NCBI taxonomy): domain Eukaryota; kingdom Metazoa; phylum Chordata; class Mammalia; order Carnivora; family Felidae; genus Prionailurus; species Prionailurus viverrinus. Next base: position 84,106,071 of record NC_062563.1, on the reverse strand, counting down.
CAGGTGATGCCAAATAGAGAGTAAAGAGTACAGAAAGACAGCATCCTGTAGGGTTCCAAGAGAGGAAAACAAAGAAACAAAACACATTAGATATTGGATTTGCTTTCCCTCACCTCTGGGACAACCACAGCTGCTCACAGAATGCTGCAGAACCTAAGGAGTCAGCCTATGGGAAGAATGCAATCTAAGCATCTTCCTCTGGATGAAGAAATGGACAGAACAGAAAACCCCTAGGGGCTCCAGCCTTGAGAAGTCTCTGCTGGTGGACCAGGAAGCAGGGCCTCTGGATCTGGAGCCTCAACCAGTCCTGCCAAAGTTCTGACCCACTTCTGGCTCCCTCCCTGCTGCAGTTGTGTATGAGGTCTTTCCAGCTGGCAAAAAACACATCGAAATGTCAGGTAGTACAGCCAGAGATGATTTTAATGTTTTAAAATATTTCTTGTATTTTCAAAATTTTCTTCCATGAACTTATGTAGTTTTTATAATTAAAAAATACTTAAATCATTCTAAAAAAAAAAAGCAATGGCTCTTAGCACGGCTCTTTATGAAACACTCTCCAGCACTCAACATTTTCATGAGCTCTTCCTGTGTTCCACATTGGCTGAGTGATTGATGCCTCATTGAACGTAAAGTGAAGGAGCCACAGGGTTGTGGGTGGATCTAAAGAGACATAGAAAGTCTTTGTTGCTAGCCTGGTTTCTTTCTAGAAGATTCTTTTGAGGCTTTCATCTACCTGCCTGTCTGTCTACCTATCTATCATCTTCTCTGTGTTGGAACCAACTAATCCACTCCACAGTGCCAGGCTGATGTCTTAGAAGGACTCGTTAACTTTTTAAAAATAATTATACAATTATTTTAAAAATGCAAACCTGTGAGCATTCAAACTGCATGGAATGTGAAACAGATGCACCAGCTAAAGACTGGCCCTTCCTTGTAGTTTGGCCCTCAAAACAATCTTAATCCTCCCTTTTTCAAAACTAAAAGCTGAAGCAAAGGGACATAAACACACAAGGAACTGAAACCTTAGCAGCTATTTTCAACCAAGTTAATTGTTTCTTGAGGTTCTGCAAGTGATTTATGTCATTTATAAGCACGTTCAACTGCCACTTGGCCCCACAGGGGCAGAGATGGATCCAATTTCATGGCGGGGTGGCTTTTGTTGTACTAGAGTTCCCTCCTGGAGCCTGTCTAATGCTCTTATCCTGGGATTCCCAACGCAGCCTGCAGCACAGTCACAATGGATAGCCAGGGAGGGTTGAGCTATCCAGGAAGATGCACGTGAAAATCAAAAGGAACCCACACTCTTCACCCAGATCTGCAGAAGAGCCTCCTAAGGGAGCTGTGTTCTCTGTGGATGAGAAAGACATCTGACCTGAACCTGGAGGGAGAGGTGTGTATTCTTTGGTCTGTAGTCATTCAGCCCTAGCCTCTATCCACATTTTAGTGAAGGACCTAGCTCTGTACATACCTTGCCCAATTCAGAAGAAGAGATAATGACTTGGTAGCTTTTAATTCAACATTGTTTTGCAAGGTTTTTGGAAAGGAGTGATGGGTCTGGGATTTAGGAACATAAACTAATCACCAAAAGAATAGCCCATAAAAATAAGAACAGAAAACAGCTATAAAGGCAGAAGGCTTGGGATATGACTTCTTATGTTTTGTACCTCTAGACACAGCCTATGACGTAGCAGAATATCTTTACTCTTGGAATCTGCCCTAATTTAAAATTTTGAATTATCTGTTGATGAAATACCAAAGGGCGGAATTTTTAAAATATCCCTCATAGAGAGGCTAAAACTAAACAGTGTTAATTTTCTACACCTTGCATGCATGGTGAGCTGGGAGTTATTTCAAGTGCCTAGAAACATTATCCTATTTATTTATTCCTTTGACAGAGGTATTAGACCCACTTTCTAGATGGGAAAACAAAAGCTTCCATAGGGCAAAGAAACTTCATACTGTTCGTTTCATTGTCCCAGCTTAGTTAGAAGAATGAGCTGGTCGTTTTCATCTGCTCTTTCAGAAGGCACTGTGTTTTGTGTCCTGATGATCATGGGTCCCAGTACTCGCACAGGCCACTCGTCATTTATCTCCAATCAAACTGTTTTCTCACTTGGCCATGATTCCTGCCCTCCATGAGTCATTCTCACCAGACAAGCACACTGGAGTAGCAAGTTGGAACCTAACTAGGAACCAAAAGAGAAGGTCCAGAAGCAAACTGCCACTAACTTTAACGCATAGTTAATGCAAGCGCAGTATGTGCTCAGAATGGACTCTTACTGCTTTTCAGAGACACACTATTCCACAGCAATTTTTTAAGTGTTGTTTCTGATTAAATATGTGCTATTTTCTCTCTCTCCTTCCCTTCCTCCCTTCCCTTTCCCCACTCCCCCCCCCATTTCCTCCTTCATTAAAGGTACCATAGATAACCTTCCATTTCTTTCTCCCCATATCTTAATTTTTCAGCATGTCTACTGTTGAAAACAATTAGGAAAGGTGAACAAGTAGGTGGCTAATATGATCTAAAACTCTCCCAAAGCTGGGAAGACACATCACCACCTGTGTTCCAGTTTTGGAACATGCTTGGCAGCAAATTGCAAGACGAGGGGGGTCATAATCAGGAAAACAGAAACACATTACATTTTAATAATCACCTACCTTTTCAATAGCTTTGAGCTTTCAAATGTCACCTCTAGTTACAGGGAACTAAAATCAACTTGCAAGCCCTCTCCCTTTCCACTCAGCAGAAAGAACAGCAGACAATTGGTGACACTTGTCAAAGGCAAAGGACCAATAAATATGAGTTGCATGCTAGAAGCAATTCAGCAAAATCAAGCTCATCAACTTCCCAGCATGGATTTTATTTTATTCTAAATCAGATACTCATTAATGGGGAACATTCTTTGAATCATCATTTTATTTACACTAGAGAAATGCAAGACACGTTGTCTGATGAGGGAAATGAAGTGGCTCCCTCACTGCTCAGTTGTAGATATTTTCTTCTGTAGCCTCCTGAATTTTCATGCTAATGGAGAACACCCAGGCCAGATACTCTCTAATAACAAGTTAAAATGGCACTGGAAAGTAAATAATTTTCTTCGGTTAAAAAAAAAAAAAGAACATAAAGAATGAATGGGATGACAGGCAAAAAGTGAAAACGTCTTACCTGCTGTAGATGTCAGAATCAAGCCACACAGATCATGCTACTTAAGGAGAATCACAGAACAGTTCCCTTTAGGGGTCATGAGAGGCAAATCATGCTTTAGCTGCAGATGGTGCCTGCTTTCTTGTTATCCTATTAGGAAATGAAGTCCATGAGGACTCTTGTTCCCCTTTACAGCTATGTCTTCCCCAACTTCTACCTACAGATCAACACATACTAGGTGCTCGATAAATGTTTGTGGAGTAAATTAAAACCTGAATTCTGGGAAATGCCCTACCTTCATTAAATGTTAATAATTTAACTCAACTATAATCAACACCAAACTAGTCTACAGGCAAGAAACTAAAGTACACTGCCCCTCCACCCCCAGCTCTGATCTAATGTGGGTACAGTGTTGAGTGAGATCTCCCACACTCATTCCTATCACTCAGCTTCTTATTTTCAACTTTTTATATCTTTATTTTTGAGAGAGAGCACACGCGCATGTGAGAGAGACAGAGAGCGAGCAAGCATGCATGTGAGTGGGGTAGGGACAGAGAGAAGGAGACACAGAATTCAAAGCAGGTTCCAGGCTCCGAGCTATCATCACAGAGACCAATGCGGGGCTTGAACTCACAGATGGCGAGATCATGACCCGAGCCAAAGTCAGATGCTTAACCAACTGAGCCACCCAGGCACCCCAAGCTGCTTTAGTTTTTACCTTGGCTGGGCAGAAACCTCAGTGAGGCAGGTCCTGGCAACCTTCTGCCATTTCCATTTACAGGGAGCTCTTCCCATCTTCAGGGGCCTAAGGAGACACTCAGGCTGGTAGAAGGCTGGGCACAATGAAATGAGTGACAGATACATTGTTTGCTTTTCTTAAGTTTACTTTTTTAGATAAAAGCCACTCAGAGGTGGCACCTACCTCTGAGTAAGGTGTATTCATGCTTTGTGTTTTCTATGGAGTTATAAATAGGAAGCAGACCAAGAGAACTCTGGTGTATCAGTTCATAGAATACCCTACAACATACCAATATCTATTATCCACTCCTGCAGGAAGCTGTGATGTTTTTAGGGTTTTGAACCTCTCCTAATCCTATGTTATATTTTCGTAGCATTTTCCAGTTCATGAAGTGTTAACCATAATTACCTCATGTTACCCTGACATCAACTCAGTGAGGTAGGTGTTGTTAGTATCCTTCCAGTGGAGGAAACTTACTGAAAACCATTGCCTTTCTCAATAATAAGTTACTTTCTTGCCACAGCACTGTGGCTTTCTCAGAGATAGCTTCAACCTAATTAACTGCTGTCTTCTCTCACCCTCTCCAGAGCTTCCCTCCCTTGCCCATCCAAACTTTAGCCAAGATGCTTTCTTGCTATGCAGACTCCTTTTTTGCTTTTATTATGTGACACCTTTCCCTAATCAGAGAAAGCCCTCTGAATCTCTAAAAATAAATGAATCTTTGATGAAAGAAAAAACAGAAGGGGCGGAGAAATGTTTTAGAACTTGAGGATTTTGGAGAACAATCCATGTACAGATGGTATTTAATGTTCTCCAAACACCAAATGCCGGTTTCCATGCCTGGCTTCTTGTTGTTATTTCCTGGTCACTTTGAACTGACTTATCAAATTGAATAGATTCTTTGATACATATGTTGGTATTTTAAGTCCTGGTGGGAACAAGGCCTCCCATTTGTTTCAAGTTTTGCTCTTAAGAAATGTTTTTTAAAAACCCTGCTTAGAAAAGGAATCTCAGTCAAAACCCACTATAACTTTGGTCTTCACCCATTTCAACAAATGATGCCAACCACTGGGCTTCTTATTAAGAATGATTCCAACTGGCTCCATTCTCCACAGGGAAGTTAGTTTAGATTCATGGAGGTGCCAGCCAGCAGACTGCTGGCAATATAAGTTCCAGAAAGTAGGATGTTGAGACTCTTCCTCACCCAGGTTCTGAATCAAATAAGAAAAACGAGTTAACATGTTGAGGCTGAACCACCATCTTTATATGCGTAAGATCCATGGAAGGGCACAGACTGGGCTGAGAAGCAAGTAGACCTGGTAACTTCCTGAATGTCCCTTTCTCTCTCCCATATAGACCTTGGAATAGCTGGCCCAAAGGGAGTTTTAGTCTGCAGAGCAGACACCTTTTGCTCACATTACTGTCTTGGACAGGTCCCGGTGGAAAGAGAAGAAAGACAACAGACAAATTAAGATCCAGTTCGCTCTAGGCAAGAAACAAGAATCAATGTCAATTGCTTACCAGTCCTGAACCCCCTCCTCTTTTGTGTGGGAAGATCACTTGGCTTTTCTGGGCCTCAATGTCCTCCCCTTTAAAAGGAGTGGATTGGGCTGGGGGATGGCTGCGATCCAGTGTAGCTCTAAAATTCTACAGTTAGCCCTAGCAGTGACTCTGAAGAGGTTTAGGCCAAGTTGTGCCTTCTCTCTCAAGGCATCAGTTCCCTTTGCTGAGATTCACGGTCAAAGATCACACCTCTGAGATTCACCAATCATCTCAGATGATGGCAATTGTGAGGGTGACTCAGTGCACATCTGTCCCCACCACCAGAAAAATCACTCCAAATGCACAGGTCAGTGAAAGCATCTCAGACCACCAATAGTACTTTATCATCAGCATTCACCTAGGAATATATAGGCCTGTCTATTTCCTAATGATCCCACTACAATACTTAAGAACATTATGAAGATTATGATGCAGGACAGTGGTAGGGAAAGATGAAAAAACCCAGGGATTGGGGACCCTGTATTCTCCCTTTTGCTAACAGCAGTAACACAGGCCATGTGGCCTTAACATCTTGGGGCTCCTTCCTCATGTACAAAGTGATGGAATTAAATTTGAAAACTGATTACATCTTTTTAAAAATACAAAATCTTACATGGAATCTGAATATGTAGTATGGACAAAAATAAATCTGCTCTGATAGAAGTGTGGGGAGAGGGTCTTGGGCCCATCCTATTTGATTACTCCCTCCCCTCTGGATAATATGCCCACCTCCATACCATGGCAGGCCCTGAAGTCTCACAGATCATTTGCCTGAGAAGAATTTTCTCTGTGCCAGGCTGCATTTAGGGCCAACACTGTGTTCTGATACAATATCCATTTGACAGCCCCCCTGGTTTTCCTGAAGCTACAGCTCTGATATTTCTCAGCCACCATTAAAGAAAAACTGAACAGCGTGTCTAACAGTGATGTGGGCCAGTTATCATCAGAGTTAGCACATAAAAACCACACACAAAATATACTTGAGTTTTCTTCACCAGACTAAATTTTAGTTCAACAGGAAGAGAGAGTAGATTAAAGCATAAAGACACAGCACTATTTATATACAAAATAACTTTCTTTCAAAAATATTCTGCTCACTACTTGGTGTTGCACAATCCAGGCTCACGGCATGAGATTTTTACCATCAAATAATGTGAGAAGGGTCAGGTTCTCCTGAGAGAAAGTGCTTCTCTCTCACAGGAAACATGAAGCAGTTCTGGCTTTCCGAAGAGATGGCCCCATCCTCCGGTCACCCAGCCCCCTCATATATCTCCTCTGCATGTGTTAATTCTTTTGAAGGTGATGGGGGTTCTTTGCATGGAAGATATATGCAGCTCGATGGCGGGAAGTGAGATCCTAATTATCTGCAGCTGACAACCTTTCAGGGCCCATTATAAAAGAAACGTCTGCACCAGGCACTCAGAGCCCTATATCCCAGCTCCAGGGAGCTTGAGGGAGCAACAAGGAGTGATTCCAAGAGCCTGATTTATCAGGGAAGATTAGAAGAGTTACATCTATGGTCTGGCGAAACAATGACAGAGGGGGAGGAGGCCAATGGTTGACAAAGGGGCAGAAGAAGGAGAAGAGATTTATGTAGCCTGGTATGAGGGTGAGCAACTGGAGAAATGGAAGGAAATGAAGACGGGAAAGAAAGTCTTGAGTAAATATCAGGGAAACTTTCCTCAGTGATTTATTAGACAGATGAGCAAATCTTCCAGATGAAGTTTCATCATCACCCTGAGAAAGAGTGAGCCTAAATAAGTGTGCCATGGCCATTTGTCTCTGTCACTGTGGGACCTGTAGTGATATCTAGCACAGCTTCCCATCTTTCTCTTGAAGGGTGTCCTTGAAAGAATCAACCCTTTTCTCTATGGGACATGAGGAGGCTCTTAAGGGGCATGTGGTCCATGTCCACAATTTTAGGCATAGCCATTTGCTAAACATCACCAAAACTTAATTTCTACTTTACAATTTTAGAGAAGCAGAGTGTACTTAACTATGGTACCCAGCCCCACAATCTCCCTGGGGGTGGAGAGAAGCTTATGCTTGGGACAAAAGGCAGGAAGACACTTCAAAATTCAATTGACATCCTCTCAGCAGGGACATATGGAAATGTTCTGGTGAATCTGACTACCTGCAGAGTTCCGCTATCGGATTCTGACCTGGATAGGGATCCTTTTACGTGCCACTTCAGATTCTCTCAGACTCTTCTTGTTCCAGACACCACTGCAGTGACCACATGAGCTCCAACTGACATAACGCAGGTTCCACCTGACCTACCTTACTCCTGCCTTGGAATTCCCTATTGCTTACAGAGGTGAAGGATGCCTCAAGAGCCTACCATGCACCCACTGAAACGCAACCAGGAGTGAGGAGTTGATGTACAATAGAGAAAACATTTGACCACTGAGAGATGGGAGGTGGCAGATAAGTCTTTCTTCTTTTTCTTCCCAGATGACTATATGGTTATGCAGTTTTAGATGGTTTCTGAGAGGACAGTCCCACAAGACCAAGATCAAAATCAAGCAATCAGTAGCAGCCAACAGTATAAGACATCCTCATGTTGGCTTTCTCTGCCTCACTCTCCTTTCGCTTCCTGCTACCCAGGGTTGAATCCCCTAATAGCATCATAGCACAAAAGCCTTTGCCTCAAGTTTTGCTTTCTAGAGGAACCCAGGCTAAGATGACCAAATATTTAGGGCCCGAGAGTTACTGAAATGTCTGAATAATGACAAAACTTCTTTACTCATTTGGCCTGGGCACCTGGCCCAGACATTTATCCTAGGCATTGCATAGAACTGTCTCCTTCTACCCTCAGCCCCCTGATAGTTCTTCCATTAAAGTCCAGGCATAGCCAGGATCTTTGTATGGGCCCCATCTTCTATTTCAGGATCTCCACTGGTTTACTCTACTGGAGGGAACTGGCTAGCTGGAGGACTTAAGTTCACCCATGCTAGCATTTCCTACTGCACTCCCCATAGGAGCCAAGATATAATATACAGGGTAAGCTGGGCACCTGAGGAGTGATGATCAGCCCCATTGGAGGTAACCTGAGAGATCACTGACTAGCTCATGGCCTTTCCAACCTGCTGTGAGGTCTCACTGCCACAATTACTTTTGATTTCATTCTTTGTGTTACAGGCATTACAATTCCAGTCAAGCACTGGTAAATTCAGAATCCTAAAATGATCATTCCTTATTGCCAAAAGTCCTTGGTGCTCCAAAAAGAGAATACAATTCTAAATTATCTGTAAATGCTGCAAGCTTTTGTTGTTGTTGTTTTTCTTTTAGTGTGTGTTTTAAGTTCAACTATTTTTATGTCCCCACCAAAAAAAAAAAAAAAATTCCTCAGTAACCCATTATGGGTTAGTGAATTCCCAAACCGTTCAAAAATACTTTAAAGTTCTTTTGGGACATAGCCAGATACTTAATATTGTATTACATTTTATAGTTGTCACTTAATCAAGCTATTTAATATTATAGTACATTTTAAAACTGTCACTTAATCACATTTTCTTGACCCTTTTATGGGAATTAAAGATCACTGTAGATAAAAAATGGCATGCTTTAGTTTAAATAGATTCAGTATGTCCAGTTTGACAGTTACTTCTGAGACATTAAAAGAATTTTCTGTGATTAATGTGACCCACACACGTTAAATGGTGTAATGTTCCATTTCTTCAGCCATTAGCGGAAACAGCATCAGACAGAAGGAGCCAAAATGTAGCCAACTGTATGTAAAGCTGGGAGATGGGGGTGGGGGGAGGGGGCTTAAAGATAATATAGAGCCAGGCAGGCTGAGATAAGAGAGAGATTTAATATTTGCTTTCTCTGAGCATCTTGAGAGCAAAGTCTGAGAAACACAAAGGTCAGGCCCTGGTAATGGAGTGAATGCCAGTCTAGCAAGGCAAGCACTGAGGGGTGCGCTCTCCACAAAGGGGGGGTGCATCTCGGGCAGGCAGCAGAGTGGAGTTACTTGGCGCTTATTATACATGATTGATGAACATTGCTTCTAAATTTAGAAAAGCTCTCTAAATGGACATTTACTCACAAGGAAAAAAAACTCCCCTGAAAGGTCCATCCCTAGAACGGTTTTGTTTATGGCGCTGCGATAGTTCCGGGCAATTAATCCACAATTGCGTCACTGAAAGATTTTATATTCTTAAGTGTTCACTCATGTAGTTAAAGTAAATTATGTCCTTTTCCAAACATGTTTCAAAGAATTGTACTGGGTTTTAAAAATCCTGGTCCCTAAATCCTACTTGTTTGTTTAATTAATCTGAAAATAACTGCTCCTGCTTTGTTTCTTAATCACAGATCACATGCAATGTATTTGTTAGCAGCTGCGAGTGAAAGCATGTCCCAGTGTGTTTTTCTTGATTGTTTAATAAGAGTTGAATAACACCCTATTTAATCCATCAAGTAGGACATTACAATAACATTGATCTTTTGTTTGACAGCAAATTTGTTTGATAACAGAATAGAATATAATGTAACCAAATCAGTGTCAGAAATGCATTTCAGAGAATTCAATTAAAAACACCCGTACACCCCGACACTGAACAGTAGGGCAAAGGAAGTAGGCACAGCAAGACACACTGGACAGGAAGGTACAAAGGGAAAATCTAGCCCACAAAATCTAGCAAAATGCCCACAGCTTATCTAGAAGATGCAAGCCAAGCACTCCACAGCCTAGAAATGTGTTTGACTGAGAAAGGTCAACCTACTCCAAGATCAGAACAGACAGACAGACCAGTGACCCCCATTGTATTCTTCCTTTATGGCTCAAGTGCTGTAATTCTTGGGGTCAAAGATGCCAGGTTCTGCCATCACTTAGCACCCCTCCTTTTCCCTCCTGCTACTACACAGTAAGGGCTCTTGAAGAATGCTATTGTTCACATCCCAGAATCCTTGACCAGTTTCCAAAACTGTATATAAGAAACCCTTTATTTTCAGCATCCTTTATCTCCAAGGAGGAATGGGAATTGGTTCAAAGGACTGTGCAAGACCCAACCTTTATGAACTTCACTTAGGAGGACAAGTGTTAGGCCTAGTGTTTGTTTGCACACATTTATTATATATTTTACAGTTGGACCCTTCCTTTCCCTCCAAAACCCAACATAGAGGTGTAACAAAGCCTCTCTCTAGATACCAAAAACAGATAATATTACAAAGAAGGGAAAAGATGTGTAGCAACAACAAAAACTCTAAGTGCTCAGTTTTGAGAGTCATAGATCTTGTCCCAAAGTTGAGTAGGCAGTGTTTCATACAAAGCTGTTTGTACCACCACCCCCCCCCCCACACACACACACGTACACACAATTACTGAGGTCAACCAGTTGTGTACAAAATAGCTAGCTGCCTGAATAAATGAATTTTTTTTCTCCAAGACGATTTACGTACACATGCTGACCGGATTCAATGTGCTGTTCCTCTCCCAGAGAATGTGCAAGTACAGAGACCCAATAAGCAGTGGAGGGAATGCAGAGGATTCATTTTAGGTTGTTGGGGAGAGGGAAGGCGGCAGCTGTATTTTAAAAATCCCTAAGAAAACAAAAAGCCATTGGATACATGTGCACTCTCTAGAAGCTTTTTACCAAATTTTTTATAGATAATATAAACCCTACTTTCTAATGAGGGCAGAATGAGAGTTGACAAAGGTAGTTTCAAATCTTTACTGGTGAATATAAGCTGAGAAAGCAAAAGAAAGAGTACTATCAAATTTCCCAAATCAACCCTAACACACTGTGCTTATGGCTCTGCTAACCCAGACCTCAGGAGAAATTTAATTGTTGTTACATTTTAAAAACGTTTACATTTAAAACTGGAATTTCCCTGTCACTCACACTTCGTCTTCATCTTGTCACATAGGGGGATATCCAGGATGATCTTGTGGATCTAGAAAGTTGAGGAGTCTTTGTTTTAATTCCTCCCTAGTTTTTACCCGCCAGTCTCCCTGTCTCACATTATTATAATTCCTTCCCTCTCTCCATTCCCTGCCTCCTTCCTTATTCTTTTGTTCTCTGACTAATCTTCCCTTTTATATTAATGAAGTCCTTTGTAGTTTCTCTTCAAATCTTCCAGTGGATTCCTTTGTGACTTCTGTGGGTTTTTTTTTTTTTTTACCTGATAGGGCCTTTTTAAAAAAAGAAAAACCCCATGAAAATTATTAATACTTCCATCCTTTCTGGCACTGTACCACTGGCCTTAAAACATTCTACTACATTTCTGATCTGAAACGGCTTTCTCTTGACCCAGAAGTATCGGCAAATTAGAGACCCTAAGCCAATCTTTTATGGAGAAGGTCTGAGAGCAAGTGGTAGCCTTTCAAGTGCTTAACCATGGAGTCATAATCTTTATGACAAATAGCCTCTTGCTTTGCAGTTACGGCTAGTTTACTATGCATATGGCTGAAAGAGGGCCGCTTAAAGTGGTCAGGGACTTTTTCTCAAGCCCCCTCCCAGGTGTCACATCATTCCTTTTTACTGGCCTTGTTAGAGGGACAGCATTAGCCCCACAGATCACCCAAGCTTCCTGACCAGCTGCCAGGCTGTAAAGCACGTGGAAACGGGGTGGTCGATCCAAAGACATCAACTTGTCACTCTTGATGATCATTCATCTGCAACAGAAATAGCCCATGGTGCCTCGGAGATCGATGTGGAGACCACCGCTCTTCAACATTATTGCCACTAATTATTAAGATGAATGCGGTGATTAATGGGAGCGATGCTTTTTCACTTTATGCAAATGGTGAGCTCATGCATATACATGGCAGAGGGGGCTCACAAACCTGGTGCCCTCAACGTTGCTGTTCAGCCCCCTTACTCAGCTGTCACTGTGACCCAGGTGCAACGACTTAGAGCGATTTAAAAAGAAATGCTAAAAATGAATTGTTGATCAGCAGCCTCAGGCAGCTTTTTGGAAATTCCCTTCTACAAGGGCTGTGCTTTGATTAGGAAAAGCTCAATCAAGGCAATAACTAGGGTCATTAAGGATGCTGCATTAGCCTGTGGTCCTTTGAGTTCATGTTGTCTGAAGGAAAGAGCTGGTGAAGAAGGAAAAAATGCAGTTTCTGCTGTGATGATGTAAACTGAGGCAAGTCAACCTTTCTGGGTATTAGTTTTCTTCTTGGTAAAAATATAGAGATCCAATTTAGTGACATAAAGCCCCTTTTAACCTTAAAATTTTAGGATCCTATAAGGCACAGGATAAGTGAGATATGAACGTGCTGCCTTTTGTCTTCTACCTGAAATGAACACTTTCTGCCACAATAATCCTCAGTATAGCGTATTTTTCGTTACTTGTATTCCACAAGCATATATTTCATCCACTTAACAAGCATTTCATTGAGCATCTATTCTGTGCATTATGCAAAATAACTTTTTCCCCAATAAGAACCCTATATATTTAATGCTAATTGGTATATCCCACTATGTGGGATTTGCTATGTGTCTTAGATGTAAGCTCTCTAAGGACTGGAGCTGAACCTTATTCTGCTTTATAAACTCAGTGCCTGACACAGAGTTGGCACTCAGTAAATATTTGTTAAGTGAATGAATGTTAGGCATTGGAAAAGAGTAATTACAAAAGAATTTAAGAAATTGCCCCTGTCTTCCAGCATCTTACAACCTATGTGAAGCCAAAAATACATTCAGGCAAGTAGCCAACACAATGTCACAGTGAATGAGGTAGTTACAGGCAGCTACTGGTGGCTCTTGAACAATGAATGCCATTTTAAAGGGGTGGTTAGGAGGAGCAAAACTTTACTAAGGAACTTCACAAATGGGAGGCTTTTGATAAGACATTCTAGAACTGGAAGGAAACATGAGTACCTGACCACTGGCCTTCAGTCTCATGCCAAACAGATGGTGTCCTACCCCTTCTTAAAGATCTTAAGGTAGAGATTCCACAGTCTTTGATGGCTACTCAGACCAACTCTCTGCCCAAGAATTCCTTCTAGCCATCCACTCAAAGTGTCTCCTTCCACACAGAGTGAATCTAGATGGGTGATGGCCACATGTTTTTCTGATGCTTGATGGTATTGCATCACTGAAGGTCCAGTAGGGGCAGTTAATCTGACTGGCCACTTTAGAGACAGACTGCGCTACTCAGAATGGCTGATGGCTTAATCAGCATCCTTCTCAAAAGCAAACTCCCTGGAGAACTGAATCACAACCACAAATGACCAGTGAGCCATTTTATTTCCTTGTCAGATATCTCTGAGGTCGAATTTCAGGTGGGTCCTCAACTACAACCCTGGGCTCTGGTGATCCAAGTCTCTGTTCTCACTCTCCACATTTTGTTTTGTTTTATTTTCCTCTAAAGAAGTAGCAGAATTCAAGGTTGGGGTGGTAGTATGTGATGACTAGAACAAGTGTTCTATAGTCAGGCTAGAATCTGAGTTCTGGTTCTGCTGCTTGCCAGCTGTATGAGAAACCTTTACTAGTCTCACCTGCCAGATGAAGAGAATAACTACCTATGTCTCACAGAGTTCTTTGGAGGAATAAATGGGATAAAGTGTGTAAGGTGCCTGCCACACAGTAAGTCCTAGATAAGTGAAACACTTAAATATCACTTTTCCTTCTGTCTGCACTGGCTGGCCTGAGGAATAGGGCCAATGCTTAAGTCATCATCCTTAAAGAAAATACAGAATATCTTCTGGTTTGGTTCATAATTTCCAGCAGGCGAGACTCTCTCCTAAGTGCGATCACAGTGATACAAAGACTACATCAGTTGGTCCTGCTCAGGAACATCAACATTTTGTCTTGACTTCTGGATTTCTAGATAGACAACCTAATTTAGAAGAATATCAATAAAAACTCTACTGTAATATGCTGCACAAAGATTTGCTTTTCATATGACACCAACCCAGCCACTGCTATACCTAATGCCTGAACCTGCTCACCTCCCACATCCTGGATCCCAGGACATGCCATCTACTAATGTCGATAGCAAGGAAGACTTACTAGAATGTGGAAACCACAACTGGTTGGATGGACAGAAGGTGCAGGATTGGGAAACACTGAAGGGAGAAAGAGAAATTATTCACTGTCACAACTGTTGGGATGGACAAAGTGAGAATCAGGCTAGGATTTCACAGTAAGCTTCAGTCCCTGTAGACCTCTGGCCTCTCAACAGACACTGGAGTCAGTTAGTACTCCATTGACTGTACAATAGGAGGCCTATCCCAGGCTTTCATTGTCTACACACATTAACATGCATTTCCCATTATTTAAAGGTAGCTTTTAAGGAAGTATTTGTGATTATGATGGATGCCTCTCCAAGGATCTCCTTCTGTATTCTTCCTGTAGGCAAACCCCCTGCTGGTCACATCTGCATTTGTCATGAGAAATCCTGCTTTCACCAGCCTCTCCAGCTCATTTCAATTCCTGATACAGACAATGCTTCTCAAAAGACCTTGTCTCCCAGGCCTCTGCCAGAGAATTTAGTTCAGTCCTCCATCCCGTGCTTGGCTTCACTCCTGGTAGCCTGACTTAGCCATGTTGCTAAACCTGGCTGCTCCAAGTGATGTTTGACAAATGTTTTCTCTCTAAGTGTCTCCAGGGCAAGGCAGGGAAAAACCATCAAGTCTTTTTTTTCTTCCTTCTCCATGAAAATCTGGAGTATGAAGCCCTAACTTTAAACACACCCCTTCTTCAAAGGGTCTCTCAGAATCATGGAAAGTTGCTGCCCCTGGAGGAGACCATAAAGACCTCCAGTCTATCAACCCAATCTTGAGCATGCAGGCCTCAGAGAAGGGCATTTTCTAGGTCCCAGGCCAGTCATGGTGGAGCCAGGAGGACCACTGAGCCAGCCAATTCTTCCCTGTTCCCATTACTCCACAAGCAGAGCCTCTCAGAGTGGAGAAAGGGCTGGTCTCTGCCCATGTCTTCCTTTCTTTCCTTCCTACCTACATAGTGCCTTCCTTCCTTCCTTTCTTTTTCTAGGGGGAAGAGGGGCTTGAAATGTATTAAAGGAAAAAATAAATTTCATATATTTTATATATTTGTACTTAATAAACTGTGCCCTTTGAAAAATAATTAAGGACTTTTCATTGTAAATGAAGGCACAGCACACTTCTTTTCAGGCCCAACGGAGGGAACTTCTGAGTTTGAGCCCTGTGTGAATGTGAGGCCAGTGAAATGACCTTCCCAACTATGGTGCCAGGCCTCCCTCTCAGCCCTCCTGGGATGGGATTTCACTGCAGCACAGAGCTTTCTGTTTTGAACAGAGGGGGAAGTGGAGACATAAGAGAAGGTAAAGACAAAGGGAGTAAGAAATGGAAAGAAGGAAAAAGAAACATCTACCTGACTTGCTGCTAATCTCATTCATTTTGAAATTATTCCCTGATCAAGCACTAATGGAAAATCACAGAGCAAAAAGAAATCAGGATCATAGAGGAGCTCTGCAAAAATGTGTACCCCTCAAACATGTGCGAACTAGGATATAGCCAAGCACACAATCCTTCCAGCCTCAGATGGAGCCTGGAGCTGATAACTGGTGAGCTGAAGCTGTGTGGCCACAGAGCTCGAGATCCTCAGCTACTTATTTACTCCCAAAGATAGCCTTTCACTGCACACACAGTTCTTTATGAGAGTACCTGATACAGGCTCATTATATTGTTAGAGATAACTGTTGGATCAAAAGTGAAATGAACTGGTAAATGCATTAAGTGGATCAGTGTATGTTCCTTTTTAAGAAAAGTTATTTTAAAAAGAAATGGGAGCTTTAGCTATACCTAAGAAATCACAGAAAAACTCAAGACAGTAAGCACATCCTCTTTTTGAATAGAATGACAGCCTTGGTGATGCTTCATCCCACATTAGAGAGGTGGCTAGCCAGTTAGATGGTAGGGTGGTCATGGAGATGGGGAGCCCAGACAGACCACAGGAGACTTCATCCCCAGAAATGGCTATGGGAAACATGGCAGCAGAGACTGAGTGACTGAGCTCTGCTATCACAGAAACTCTAGGTCAAGGGAAAGGATTTTTAAGATCTACAGGGAAGATGTGGAGAGAAGAGCTGCCTGCTGAGCAGGAGCTAAACAGATAAATGTGCACAAATAACTGACTATAGAATGCAATCAACACATCCTGACGGGAGGTGGAGAAATGTGGTAAGATCTTAAAATTGCGGCAGTATTTGAAACCTTTGAAAAGGGCAACAATAACAAAAACAAGGTGGGAAAAATCTAGGAGGGACATTCCATCTGGGAGGAGATTCTTTCCTTCTTCAGAACATACTTAAGATAACCTGGCATCATATTTGTATCTGAATATTTAAGCCCAGTGTTCAACACAGAATTCTGTAGTTTCCAACAGGGAATTTTTCTTTCAATATGGTTTGTGACCATCTTACTTAACATTGCCTAGAAAATAAAAGCCTTTTCTGCTGAAGCTAGGAAAGAGATCTTTTTTTCTTCCAAAGGACAGGAGTTGATATCTAGTGTCCCTTCTGACTCTAAATTCAATGATCTTTGAAATTCTATTGCTTGTCCTGATCCACCATTATAAGCAGAGGCTGGGACGGGAGGAGTTTGTTAACATCATAAATATTAAAATGGCATTGGTCTTTTGCATACCAATAGCATACACAGTACAACCTAAGAATTAGGCGAAGCACATTTTGCAAGTCTACACAGATGTGCAGGAGTATGTAAACTACTTTATTTCTGGAAGCTAAAGAAATCTCATTTGTAAAACAGTTTTTCTTTCCTGCCCTTTTCTTAGCACACCCCCTCCCAAACTTCAGCTGCTGTTCCTCTTATTGCAAATGCAGTATTTCTGTTAATTGTTTCTTTCCTGCTGCAAAATACCAAATTTATCCCCATCTCCTTCTCTCATGACACAGTCCACAGTTGATGAAACTGAAAAGTAACTTTTTTTTTTTTACTGAAGGTCAAGTTATTAAAAAAATAATTTTATTTCCTTTTGATATAGTTGTCAAACAATTCCCTGTGTTGGCCCAATTTTTGGAAAACCTATCATTGAAACCCTAAGTGTTTTGAGAAGACACCAGAAAAGGTGTCGGGACTTCATATCTGGATAAGATATGTACACTACAATAGCATACCTGCTATGCCTTGGGTTCCATCAAAAGACTGAGTGTTTGTGGACACTGAGCCCTGAGTCTGAGTTTTCAGGTTGTGAATTATTAAGAGCATCTGCTTTCTTTCATTTCCTCTTGGCTGACCTTCTTCTGCCCACTTATACCTCAGGTTCAACAAACATTTTCGAGCAACTACTACATATTACAGGTACTTGCTAGGAACTGCCTCTTTTGTCTTTTCCAAAAGTCTCTGGACTCTAAGTCAGGCTCTTTCCACTGTATCACAAGAACCTCTGTCCTGTGTGGTCAGGAGAAATGAAAAAAGAGAATGACCCTCACATGAATTTATGTGCCGCTCTGATAAAAGACTTCAAGCAGCAGAAGGCTAAACTAAAACTTATGGCTAAATCAAAGCTTCTGGATTAAGTGTGCTTATGTTTACCCAAAATGGGGAAATAGAAAGGAGATTATACTGGTTCACTTAACAGATGGGAGATTCTCTGCAGAGATAATTCTCCATAGCCAGTCATTTTTAAAAAGGTTTTTTAAAGTGGACAGGCTTCTTAGAAAGAGATATAAACAGGCTAAGTTCTCTAAAATTCATGATCATACATCGATGAAACCAATCCTAATATACGGAAAAGGGACTAAACCCGTTGTTTGAAAACCCTTAAGAACAGTTTACAAATAAACTAGTTTACTAGTTTCCATAGTTTAAGAATACATATGAAAACCTCAGGACTAGATGATTTCTAAGGCTCCCAGAAGCTCAGACCATCCACAATCCCAAAAGATCAAGGCTAACATTTTGCTAATACAGACCGGTTGTTAAAATATTGAGACATACCTGCATCAGTTATTGAATAGCAGCTGCTTTGAACTCAGTGATACTTCCTTGCCAACCTGACCTGGCAAGGCAGGAGACTTCCTGCTCCTGTGCTATGGCCAACATCTATATCATGACGGTTGTTAAATATTTTTAATATCACCCCTGTATAAGATATGAGTCATACATCTAGCCTAACTCAGAAACCTTGGGTATTTAAAGTCTTTCGATGGTCAATATATTGCATCTGCAAAAATATTTAGCACTTTCAGTGAAAGGAGAACCATTTATCCATTCATAGTAAAAAACAAAACAAAACATAAAACAAACTTGTAAGTTTCAAGGAGACTTCCATAAGTGAGTTAACTGCTTGCCTACAATAGAAAGACCATTTCTGGCATTTTGAGCATTGGCAGAAATTTGGAGATTCCTCTGTAAGCCATAGCTGCAGAACTCTTAACTCTAATGGCATTGAACTATAAATTAACGAAGAGATCAAAAATATACAATGGGAGACAGTCTTTTCAATAAATGGCACTGGAAAAACTGGACAACACATAGAAGAATGAAACCCGACCACTTTCTTACACTTTACACAAAAAATAAACTCAAAATGGATGAAAGACCTATGGGGCGCCTGGGTAATTCAGTCAGTTGGGCATCCGTCTGACTTCGGCTCAGTTCATGATCTCATGGTTCGTTAGTTCGAGCCCCATATCAGGCTCTGTGCTGACAGCTCAGGTCCTGGAGCCTGCTTCAGATTCTGTGCCTCCCTCTCTCTCTGCCCCTCCCTTGCTCACACTCTGTCTCTCTCAAAAATATACATTAAAAAAATTTTTTTAAAGAGACCTAAATGTAAGTCCTAAAACCATAAAAATCCTAAAAGAAAACAGAGGCAAAAATCTCTCAGACATTGGCCTTAGCAACATACTTATGGATAGATCTTCTCAGGTTAGGGAAACAAAAGCACAAATAAACTATTGTGATTACACCAAAATAAGAAGCTTCTGCATAGCAAAGGAAACCATCAAAAAACAAAAAAGCAACCTACTGAATGGGAGAAGACATTTGCCAAGATACATCTAATACAGGGTTAACAGACAAAATAAGAACTTATACAGCTCAACCCCAAACAAACAAATTAAAATAATGGGCAGAAGACCTGAATAGACATCTTTCCAAACATGACATACAGGAAACCAACAGACACAGGAAAAGATGCTCAACACCACTCCTCATCAAGGAAATGCAAATGAAAACCACAATGAGATATCATCTCACACGTGTCAGAATGCCTAAAATCAAAAGACAAGAAATAACAAGTGTTGATGAGAATGTGGAGAAAAGAAAACCCTCATGCACTGTTAGTAGGAAAGCAAACTGGTCCAGCCACTGCAGAAAACAATATGGAATTTCCTTAAAAAATTAAAAATAAAAGTACTATATGATCCAGTAATTCCACTACTGGGTATTTATCCAAAGAAAACAAAAACACTAATTCAAAAAGATATACACCCCCCTGTATTTATTGCAGCATTATTTACAATAGCCAAGATACAGAAGCAACCCAAATGCCCATCCATGAATGAATGGATAAAAAAGATGTGGGGTGTGTGTGTGCGTATGTGTAGGGGTGTGTGTGTGTGTGTGTGTGTGTGTCTGTGTATACACACATATGTATATACAAATACATAAAATGGAATATTACTCAGCCATAAAAAGAATGAGATCTTGCCATTTGTGACAACATGGACTGACCTAGGGTGTATAAATAGTAAGTGAAATAAGTCAGAGAAAGACAAATATCATATGATTTCACTTATGTATAATCCAAAAAATTAATAAGCAAACACACAAAAGCAGGCTTAAATACAGAGAATTTGTGGTTTCCAGAGGGAAGGTAAATGGGGGTCTGGGTAAAATAGATAAAGGGGATTAAGAGGTACAAATTTCCAGTTATAAGGTAAGTCACAGAGATGAAAAGTACAAAAGAGGGAATAGTCAATAAGACTGTAATAATGTATGATGATAGATGGGGACTACACTTATTGTAGTGAGTACTGACTCATGTATGGAATTGTCAAATCAATATATTACTTACACGTCAATTATACCTCAACTATAAAAAACTAATATTCCTTATGAAAAAAATTAGTCCAAAAGAAAAAGAAAAAGAAAAAGAAGAGATCATTCCACTGCATCCCTTTCCTAAGGCTTCCCTGGGTGCCAAGGCAGAGGTTAAATGATAGCTTTTGGTTTCTGATGATTCAAGGAGTTATGGGTGTGAGCTGTGCAAGTACACATTTGTACACTTACAGCATATTTACAGACACATACAAAACACACATAGTTTGAGTATTTTCCCATAGAATACACAGACTGGCACTTCCATGGTGACCCTGCTGTAGTAGGCTGGCTATTGTCACTATGAAAATGGCCCTGGTTTCCAGCCTAAAAGATATCATAGGGATGCATCTTAAGGGAAGATTAAAAAAAAAAAAAAAAAAAAAGGTATTACCAAACCAGAGTATCTATACGTGCCAAGCACTTTTCCAAAACAAAATTTCCTGTCTTTAAACAGTTTAAATTCTAGAGAATAAAACATAAACCAATAAGCAAACTTATCTTAGGTTCTGGATAGTTCTATGTGGAAGACATGTTAAGCTTAGGTAAGAGAAAGTAACAGAATGATTAGGGAAGAATCTGAGGATGAGACATTTAAGCCGAGACCTGAATGTGATAAAGTGCAGCCATGTGAATTAAGGAAAGAACCTTTCAAGGAAAACAAATAACAGGTGAAAAGGCTCTGAGACATCTGTGAGCTTTATATGTTTGCACTATAGAAAGTCGGCCTATGTGGCCAGAGCCCAGGGAAAAGGGAAGACTCAAGGGAGATGAGGTCACAGAGTTAGGTAGGGAATTTTGCTTCCAGCAGCGTAGCAGATCAGCTACTCTGAAAATCCTCCTGCTGCAGAACCCCTAGTGTTGAATCAATTACAACATATTTTTTAATGCATAGCTGAAATTGCATGAAAGTAAGGTAGATCCACATGGGTGAAAAGCTGCCTAGTGAACTGAAATGAGAGTGGTGAGCTAATGGGGAAGTTGGGTCTGCCCTGGGGCAAATGTTATTAGGAGTCTAGAGTTTTGGGAATTAATGATCACATGGGGGAACAGAACAGACTACATTGGGCACACACAGATGGGGAGAAGATGATGAGGCCTCCACTCCTCAGTGAAAGAATGGGTTAGGGAAAAGAAAAAAGGGCTAGCAAAAGTCATCATGGTGGAAACTTTTCTCTCTCAATTGCAATTCCATTTGGAGAATAGCTTGGGGTTCAAATTTATTCTATCTTGGATAATAAGGAAATCTCAAGCTGAGAAATTAAAATAAAATGGTCCTATAACTGTCCCCTTAGATCCCTGTAAAAGGAAATACAAATTTTCTTAAAGGAATGTACCTTCTATTTAGGTCCCTCAGAATCCTACTTCAGTGAAATAGGAGCTCTTCATTAAAAATTACTAAATTCCTGGGGTGCCTGGGTGGCTCAGTCAGTTAAGCATCTGACTTGATCTCGCCTCAGGTCATGATCTCATGGTTCATGAGTTCGAGCCCTGTGTCAGGCTCTGCACTGACAGTGCAGAGCCTGCTTGGGATTCTCTCTCTCTCCCCCACTGTCTCTGCCCCTCCCCAACTCACTCACTCACTCGCACGCACGCACGCACACACACACTCTCTAAAATAAATTTTAAAAAAACTTTAAAAAAAAACAATAGAAAGATAATCTTTGAGAGAGAAAGAGAGAGCACAAGCTGGGGGAAAGGCAGAGAGAGAAGGAGACAGAGGATCTGAAGGATCCAAGGCAGGATCCACATTCTCAGTGCAAAGCCCAATGCGGGACTTAAATGCACAAAACAGTGAGATCATAATCTGAGCAGAAGTCAGACGCTTAACCAACTGAGCCACCCAGATGCCCTAAATAACCAAACTTTAAAAAAATTACTAAATTCCTAAGGAACCAAGCTACGGTAAGAGCCACCATAAACAACAAACAAATGCTTAGAAGTCTAAGAATTTCAGATGATGAAATTCCTAATACAGAATATAAAATAACTACACAAAATATTTAAACAAGTTAAAGTGAAACAGAAAAAAATGTACAAAGAACAAGCATTTCAAATGATCAAATTTGAAAAATAAAAAAACAATTTCTGGAAATAAAAAACAAATAAAAGTTAACATCAGATGCTCAAAGGATGATTTTCCACTAACAAATGGCCTGGGTTATTCACAAAGGTCAGTATTCCAACCCCCCCCCCCCAAAAAAAAAACAAAAGGAGAGGGGATTATTTTAGATTAGGAGAGTCTAAAAAGACAGAATAACCAAATGCAATTTGTTAACCTCAAATGGACCCGGTTTTTAAAAAAAATACTGTAAAAGAAATTTTACTAATTAGAGAAATACAAATATAGACTATGAATTAGATCCAAATACTAAATTATTAATGTCCTTAATTATAATAAAGTTATAACTAGTAGGATGTTGTAACCAATTCCTTATAGGTCTACTTGTAGTCCCAAAGGAGAGACTGGAGAGGAAGGGGGGAGGATTATTTTCTGTAACAGCTTTATTGAAATATAATTTGCAATCCACCCACTTAAGGTGTATAATCAATGTTTTTTCATATATTCATAAATATATGCAACCATCATAGTCGATTTTAGAACATTTTCATCACTTGAAAAAGAAACCCCATATCCTTTAGCTATCACCTCCCCTCTACCCACCCCATTCCACCCCACTGCTGGCTCTAAGCAACCACTAATCTTTCTGTCTCTACAGATCAGCATGTTTTCAAAGTTTATCCGTATGGTATCATGTATCAGTATTTCACTCCTTTATATAGCCAGTAATATTCCATTGTTTGGATTATACCACTTTTTGTTTGTTCATCGGTCGATGGACATTTCAGTTGTTTTCATATTGGGGCTATTATGAATACTGATGCTATAAACATCCATGTACAAGTTTTTGTGTGGACGCATGTTTTCATTTCTCTTAGAGGAGTGAAATTTCTGGGTCATCTGATAACTCCATGGTTAATCATCTGCGGAACTGACCAACTGTTTTCCAAAGTGGCTGCACCATTTTACATTCCCAACAGCAGTGTATGAGGGTTCTAATTTTTCCATATCCTTGCCAATACTTATAACGTCAGACTTTTTGATTATAGCCATCATAATAAGTGTGAGAGAATAAATTTTTGACAAAAGAATTTTCTAGGATTGATGGTAGAAATGAATCCTCAAGTATAAGAAGCAGAATAAATATTCAAGCTAACAGGGAACATTCACCATGATAGACCACACTCTGGGCATTAACGCAAACCTCAACAAATTTAATTGTACAATTGAGATACATTCTCTGAACACAATGAAATTAAACTAGAAACAAATACAGAAAGGATAGAAAATTCCCAAATATCTGGACATAAAGCAATATACTTCTAAACAACTAACGCTTCATACAGGAAGTCACAGGGAAATGAGAAAAATATCTAGAATTAAATCAAATACAAATATATCAAAATTTGTGAGATGCACTTTATCAGAGAAGATATACAGATAGCAGTTAACACATGAAAAGATGCTCAATATAAGCAGCCATCAGAGATATGCAAATAAAAGTCATAATAAAGTGTCCTATGCACCTAATAGAATGACTAAAAAATTAAGCCCTGAAAATACTAAGTGCTGACAAGGTTGAAGAGCATTGGAACTTCTGATTCATTGTGAGTGGAAATACAAAACAGTACAACCACTTTAGAAAAGAGTTTAGAAGTTTCTTATATTCTTAAACTCGTACTTAAAATACAATCAAGCAATCTTACCCCTAGGTCTTTACCCAAGGGAAAGGAAAACATATGTGAAAATATAAATCTGTATGCAAATGTTTATATCAGCCTTATTCATAATCATCCCAAATTCTAAATAGCCTAAATGTCCATTAACTGGTGAATGGATAAACAGTAGTGTATCTATATAATGGAATACTATTCAGCAGTAAAAGGAAACTATGGATACATGCAACATGCATGAATCATACATGTATTACACTAAGTGAAAGAAACCAGACTCAAAAGGTAACATTCTCTATAATTCCATTTAAGTGACATTTTGGAATAAGTAAAATTATAGGTACAGGAAACAGATCAATCACAGCGAGGGGGTGGACATAAATAAACAAGAGAACTAACAAAAGATCATGACGTAACTCTTCATGTGGTGGTGGTGGTGGTTACAGGACTATTGACACTTATCAAAATTAATATAATTGTATACCTAAAAAGAATAGATTTTACCTTAATAAGCTTTACTTTTGAAACATGTTATGGGACCTGACACAAGTAGCTTCCAGACAAGAAAGGGGGTGGAGGGATGAAACCAACAAAGACCACTCAAAGAAGAAAACATGCATAGAAAAATTTGGGCAAATAAAAAGCAAAACACAAGGCTGTAGAAATTAATCAAAATATGCTTAATGGAAAGAAATACAATAAATTAATTGGTTTTAACAATGTTTGGCAGGTTTTTTAAAAAAGAACAAAATCTAGTCATATGCCATTTTCAAGACATTCACCTAAAACATAATGGCACAAAAAATTGCAAGTAGAAGAACGTAAATCTTTCTAGACAAATACTCACCAATACAGACAAAACAAAAACTGAGAGGTAAGCCAAAATTGGGTTATGCAAAGTACTATAAATCACGGCAAGGAGTTCGGATCATACAGAGCTTGATCCTATGGGAAGGCATGAGAGGGTTTTATTAATTTTTTTAACGTTTATTTTTATTTATTTTTGAGACAGAGAGAGACAGAGCATGAACGGGGAGGGTCAGAGAGAGGGAGACACAGAATCTGAAACAGGCTCCAGGCTCTGAGCTGTCAGCACAGAGCCCGATGCGGGGCTCGAACTCATGGACCGCGAGATCATGACCTGAGCCGAAGTCGGCCGCTTAACTGACTGAGCCACCCAGGCGCCCCCATGAAAGGGTTTTAAAGAAAGGAATGGCATCATCTGATTTTAGAAGATCCCCCTGCTGCCCTGTGAAAGGCGGAAAGGGAAGGTGGGGGGGAGGGCAAAGTGGAGGCAGAGAGGCCGATTAGCAGGCCACTGCAATTGTTTAGGCAGAAGGTGCCTTGGACCAAGACTGTGGGAGTAGAGATGAGAAGACTGTGCTGTGATTCAGGAGATGTCTTAAGGGGGAGCTGGTGGAACTTGCTGTGGACAATGTGAGAGAAGAAAGGAATTAACCAAGATTTTAAGCCTGTGCAAAAGGGAGTATGGTAATCCAATAAACAAAGATGGGAAAAACAAGGGATAAGGATGGTGGAGTAGCTTTAGAACTGACAGGAAAGAAGGGTTCTTTCTTGGCCTTTAATTTTGTAATGTCTCATGGATATCCAAAAGAAGGTACTGAGTACACCATTAGATATGGGAGTCTGAAGCTCAGGAATTTCAGTTTGAAATGGTTTGGATTTATATGCCAGGGACTTGATGGGATCACCAAAGAGATCAGTGAAAAAAGAAAAGGGCTAAAGACAAAGCTTAGAGGTTTGGATTTGAGAGGAATGAATAGAACAGACCAGGGAGGCAGAAGGAAAACCAAGTGAATATGAGATTAGGGTAATCTAGATAAGAGAGGGTTTCAAGAAAGTCTGGCCCACCATGTCAAAAAACTGTTAGAAGTAAAATGAGGACAATTATTACTAATAAAAAGTCATTGTTGACTGTAGTGACAGCCATTTGAGGGCTGTGGTGGAATGCTTGGGTAATTTGAAGAAAGAATGAGAGGTGACAAACTAAGTTTAGGAAGTATTTTGAGAAATTTTTATGGGAAGGGAGTTTTATTGTTGTTTTTAAAGAGATGATATCAAGGTTTTTAATATGCTAATAGGGATAATCTAATAGATTGGGAGAAATTGATGACTGGAAAGAGAACAGTAATAATTGCAGAATTGAAGTCTGAAACAGTGGACAATTAGAGCACAAGAGGAAAAGTTGGCACTTGAGGTGGGAAGTCATCCACTTTTATGTGAACTGTCCAGTGTGGCAACCAGGGCATATGGGACAATTCATCCACAAAATCTGCATCCACATCTTTGCTGAGGCTGGAGACCCCTACCATCTATGGCTCAGCCTCATTGTTCTCTCTAGGCACCAGCTGCTCCCTCTGAGGTCCAGCCCAGCCCTGAGTCATGCTCAAAGTGGAGTTGCTGACCTTGGGTCTCAATTAGACAAACCCACCAAGCCAATTATTTTCCCCTTCTTGAGGGAATCTCCTCGATACCTCCTCCTCCTTGAGTTGCTTGCATTCCTCCTAGGCCTACTTGGTCTAGCCTACTTGGCAAACACGTTCTTTCCAACTCCTCCACATCTAGAGCTATCCCCTCTTCCAAAGGGGTGTGTGTGTGTGTGTGTGTGTGTGTGTGTGTGTGCGCGCGCACGCGTGCAAACGCACGTATTGAGATACTGGAACCAGCTTCCTTCCTTCTAGTATATGCAACAGTCTAATGACTGGTATGATTCCTGGATCACACGCTTACATTGACCACCAGATCAGGGGCCAGGAGGCATTTAAATGTCAGCCATCTCCTTCTGTAAGAACTAAAGACCTGACCCAGTCAAAGACATAAGTTGTGATTGTGAAGCCAGGGCCTCCAGTTTTAAATGTTACCTCACTGGAGCAGCCTATGATATCCTTTTCCCAGTTATTTCTCTGGAGGATCAGGCCAGACAATCAAAGAGGGTGTCACAGGAATAGAAAGGAGGGGCTCAGGTGGGCTCAGCTGGTCTATGAAGAGCAGCTGAAACCTTGTCTTCAGCTGACTCATGAAGCACCCTCTTGTAGCAAGGGCCCTTACTTAGTATCACAGTCTAAGTCCAAGCTGTCTTCACATGAAGGTGAAAGAAATTTGGAGACCTATCCTTCGCCATATGCAGCCATGTTTAGTACCATGACATGCAGCTTTTTATAATCCATGCTCATGACTTTGATCTTTGCCTCCATCTGGCTGAGAGTCCTGCTCAACTGACAACCAACTTCTATGAGCTTTGAAAGTCTATGATCTCTTCTGAAAGAGAACAGCAATTTCTCCCGCCTTACATGCACTGACATGCACACAGTAACATATTGCTTTAGTGTTCTGTAACTGCACGATTATTGTGAAGATATTTTAACACAGTAATTCTCAAAGTTTGCTGCATGTGAAAATCATCTGGGGAGAACAACTGCCTTAGAATCTCTGGGACCCAGGCATCAATATTTTTTTTTAAAGTTTTCCAGACAAACACAATATGGAACCAAGCGTTTTATGAAAGTATTGTGAACAAATGTAAGGTAAAATTTGACCCCCATGTGGTGCTACTAATGCAGATAACTGAGGTGACAAATGAACACGTTCTACCAACCACAAATTTCACATATATTCAGATAACCGTTATGTCACGACTTACTGGTGTGCTCAAGTAGCTGTAAAAATTTTTTTATGATTACCAACTTCATAAAAGTTAAAATGTGAGGAAACATGTGGCTTAGAACTTGGGAAACAAGGTAATGTTATTGGTGACCAGAGGTAAGTGTTCCTGGAAGCTTTTCAGCCATAAGATACTTACTTTCACTCAAAATTTGGATTCTCACTTCAAAGGCCTCACCTATTCAGTGTGGTCTGAGGGCCAAAAGCATCAGCATCACCTGTGAGCTTGTTAGAAATGCAGATTCCTGCCCCATCCCAGACTGACTCAGAAACTGTATTTTAGTAACACCCCCAGGTGATTCACATGTACATTTAAGTTGGGAGAGTCACTGATGTAGACCATCATAGGAAGAAAAAAAGGTAGGAAAACAAAACCAAGTGTTAAAATTAAACAACTCAAGAGATCTTGGTACTTTACAAACATACTAATCAGATCCTTTAAAGTTGAGCATTTGAATTTTGCTAAAAAGACCATTTCACTGTGGTTTCCTCCTCCACCTCTAGCCAGCTGTGTTGAGACACAAATCCTTTATGAAAAGCTTTGAGAAGGATCGTGTTGGGCTACACAGCAGAGACTGGTATGGCAGTCTTTACATTACATGTCTGTGATTTTGGTTACTAAGGACATGTATGCAATGATAGGGTCTTTGTTGCTTAGAGGTCCATCTGTTCCATCTACCTGAACTTGTGCACAGCTTGGGACCATCATGATTATCTCCATGGCAACTGATTATGATTTCATAAACTCAGAAGTAAGACCACAGGTGAAGAGTAAGCAACAAGAGTTGATGTGTTCCTAAGCAGTAAAGCTACCCATGTTCATATCAACAGCTCTTGTACCCAGACAAACATTAATATTAAACTTTACACATACAAAGATCAGGGAAGGTGAGACAGATTGGGGATCATTATGATTCAACAGGGTGGTTTCTCAAAGTAGCAAACTGTCTTTAATGCTTCAAGGCTTAAAAAGCTCCTAAAACAAGGAGAGGACATTTCATCCTACCTCTACTCACAATTTTTCCAAACCCTAATTTTTGCTTTCTCCAGCTCTGGAGGACTACAGCATTTGAGCCAAAAGCGTACAGTTGTAGGGTCTTCAGAAGGAAACAGACTAAACTGCCAGAAGTATTTTTATTCAATATTGTGAAGCAGATGGAGCATACTAACCTTTCCAACAACCAAAACACACATGCATGACTGTGCACTTGTGTCTTCATATGTAAAATCTCCCTAAATATTGAGATGTTATATTCAATTCAACAAATATTCCTCAGGCACCCGCTACGTCAAAGGCAATCTGCAGGGCTCTTCAGGGAGAACCCAGATGAGTCATAAAAAACACTCACTGATATCTTACAGCATATTGCATTACCATGGTACCTGCCACATTCAATAAAATCCTTTGAGCTTCAAAAAAAAAAAAAAAAACACCCACCAAAACAGAAAAGGGATGATAATAATAGCAGGTAATATATACATTGAAGGCACGCTTTCCATGTGTTTTTGTATTTGGTTTTGCATTATGACTAATTCTTTAGGTCCTGTTTTCATCTCCTGATGTCACAGGTTTATCTTAGGATGAGACAACTAAAGTACAGACATGTCCAAGGACTCACATGGAGAAACCGCCAGAACTGGTATCCACATGATGTTCTATCCATAATCCCAAGAAGTTACAATCCAGTGACCATGAAGTCCATAAACATAAGTAATGTGATGTTATCACATTTCCTAATGGAATAGAAATAAACCATTTATTTATTTACTTGTCACCCTGTCTTGTGTGTGTGTGTATGGTTGGAGAGGGCAGTGGTCAGGAGATGGGGAAGGTATCAGAGTAAGGTAAGTACTACGAGAAAAGAAAAATAGCAAGGCTTGCGGTGCCTGGATGGCTCAGTCGGTTAAGTGTCTAACTCCTGATTTGGGCTCAGGTCGTTAATTCATAGTTCATGGG
This sequence comes from Prionailurus viverrinus, assembly GCF_022837055.1. Taxonomy (NCBI): domain Eukaryota; kingdom Metazoa; phylum Chordata; class Mammalia; order Carnivora; family Felidae; genus Prionailurus; species Prionailurus viverrinus. The sequence goes on along the minus strand of NC_062563.1, from coordinate 84,076,274 downwards.
TTCAAGCCCTGCATTAGGCTCTGCACTGACAGCATGGAGTCTGCTTGAGATTCTCTCTCTGCCCCTCCCTGCTTGCTCTATTTCTCAAAAATAAATAATAAAAACTTAAAAAAAAAAGAGACAGAAAAAAATAGCAAGGCTTTCCACACTTGGAATGGCTTTATGGAGGAGGTGGCATTTGAGCTGGACCTTTACAATAGCTGAGATTTAAATAGCCAAAATAAAGGGAAATGATCCAGATGAGCAGAGAACATAGTCAAGAAACAGAAAAACTACCAGCTTAATATGATGGAATATTCACCTGATTTTGCTCCTCCAAGAAACTCCTAAAAGCAAGGTAAAAGGATTTCTTTGGCAAAAGATCTCAAGACAAGGAGACAATGGCAATGAACCTTGAAAACTGGAAAGTGTGTAAGTGTTTGAGCAGACCTAACACTGGCAATGGGGAAAGTGGAGAACTGACCCTATTTTAACTGCAAAATCCTCAAAAGATAGACAGCACCAAATCCCTCTGGAACTGAGGATGAAGGAGGATTAAAGTAAAAAAAAGATTAGGAAAAGCTGGCTGATGAATATTTTTTGGCTTTGTTTTCAGAGATGTATTATAATCCCTAATTTCTTTCCCACACAAGATTATGTGAGCCACACTCCTCTGTGGCTCAGTGAGAAGCCTGGATGAATTTTCTCTGGAGAAGGTATAACAGAGGGCCTCTGGATTGGGATGCCATGACAGCTGAGGGCATGGGTACTGTGCCAAAAGAACCACGTGTGTACTGATCCTGAGACACCAGAACCTGGCAGCCAAACTCTCATCTTCCATCGAGTAAATTAGAAAATTTTCTCAAGGGAAAGTGATCAGCTTAAGGAAAACTGTGTATATATACTGACTTCAGGACTTTCCCCTAAAACTGGCATAACTACTCTATGGTGAAGTTTAAAGTGGGCAAGCCACACCCACATGCCCAGAATTTCTATCATCTGTTCAGTTCCCCAGTCTTAGGCATGAGCAGGCAGGCAAGAATGACCAGATATCCAAGGAAAATTTCTAATATGAAAGGCAGACAGCAGAACGCCCACACACACACACACACACACACACACACACGTTTGAAAAACTTCAAAAAAAAATCAAGAATATCCTCAGAGAGACAAGATGATAGATCTAGGAAGCAAAACTAGAAAGCTATAAAAAAGGAACATTTAGAAAATAAAGAAGATCTCTTAAAAATTAAAAATGTATAAGCAGAAAATTTTAAAACACAAAGTAATGGCTGGAATATAAAACTGAAGAAATCTCTTAGAAAATAGAGCAAGAAAACAAAGTTGGAAAACAAACAAAAAGACAGTCATATGCCAAATAAGGGAAGTGAACATATTAACAAGTAGAGTTTCAGAAAGAAAGAAAGAAAACAGATGAGACGAAACCATCAACAAAATAACCAAAAGGCCCTTATAAGTACAGGCTGACGGGCTCACTAAGTACTTAGCACATAAGGTGAAAACAGACCATGTCACTGGAAAATTTCAGAACACTGGGACAGAAAGTGGATCTCACCAGCTCCCAACAAGAACATTCAGGAGGATGATGAAGGGGATCCAAGATAATGGCTAGGCATTAGACACAGAGGTGACTTGTCCAGGTCAGAGTAGTTTGACTCAAGAAAATTATCTGTTAAGGCTTTTGTCACCAAGGTCTCCAACAATATTGTACTGCCTTTTCAATCTGAGGACAGAGTGCCTGGTGAACCTGGCACAGATTCTTATCTGTACTTGGCCGTCTTTATTCCATGAAGGTCAAGTTTCTGTTTGCCATGCCCTGCTGCCTAGATCAGCCGAGGGAGCCCATCTCATGCACAGAAGATATGCTCCTGAGAGTTGGAGGTAGGATGGGAACCAGAGAGAGCATCCATTCCTGTTTTAGTCTGCGAAAGCTGCTACAAAACAAAACAAAACAAAAAACAAAACAAAACACACACAGACTGCACGGCCTGAACAACAGAAGTTTATTTTCTCACAATTCTGAAACCCGGAAATCCAAGATCAAGGTGTCATCAGGTCTGGTTTCTCCTGGGGCCTTTCTCCTTAGCTTGCAGATGGGCTCTCTTCTCACCATATCCTCAGGTCTTTCCTCTGTGCATGCATATCCTAACATCTCTCTGTGTGTCCAAATTTCCTCTTCTTACAAGAATACCAGTCAGATTTTATCAGGGTCTGCCCTAAAGGCCTCATTTTAACTTAATCACCTCTTTAATGCCCTATCTCCAAATATAGTCACATTCTGAGGTACTAGGGGTCAGGGCTTTAACATACAAATTTTGTTCAGCCTGTAAAAACTCCCTCTCACTACATTTCTGACTGCATAACAGCCCTGCCAGATGCCCTGCCCACTGACTTCCCCTCAGAAAGGGCTAAAACCAGACATAACCCAGAAATTCTATTCAGCTTATCTTCTCCTGGGGCCTCCATCAGAGAGTGGTAATACTACCCTTTTTCTTATAGAGCTTGGTTTGTGCCTGTGAGTGCGTATGTGGTTACAGGAATATAGACATAGGTAAAATAACTACCAAAGAGGGAGAGAAAAGAAAAAGCCCAAAGGAATGAGGAAAACAAAAGTTAAATTTCTTTATCTGAGAAAACAGCAGATACAAGTATAGAAGGGCATTCAGTGGATTTTTATTTCTTAGTCTTCATGGTAGATACAGTCATTAATTTTACTAATCTTTAAACTGTACATATACCTCTTATATATCTAAATTAAAAACCAAAAAGAGAGGAGACAGTGGGGTTTTAAGGCTAAGGAGCATGGAGTACACAGAGAATAATGAGTAATTCTGTTTCCCTGGAACATAGAATGAGTTGAAGAACATTTGAAAATAAAGCTGGACAGCAAAGGCAAAGCTACAGTGTGCAAGTATTTGAATCTTAGCAGGAAGAACAAAGTCGGCGGTCTGTGAAGCCACTGATTAGTTTTGAACAGGAGAGAGATCTAAATGGACTTGTGTTCTAGGAAGAGGTAGATGTGTCAGGTAGCAGTGCACAGGCTGGAGAAAGTTGGCCACTGGCTTTCCTTGGCTGTTTGAAGCCACTGCCCTGATTGAGGTGGGTCAACATCCAAAATGTCAGTGAAGGCACATTCTCACCATGCCAGTGGTGTCAGGTCCTTGCTATCTCTTCTCACCTTCTATTCCACTGAAAAATAGCCCTGAAGGTTATGTAGAAGAATTGTGCCACCTAAATATTCTGACCCAAGGACCAACAGAAGGGAGGTATGTTGATGGCAGTCTCTGCAAGGTACGTTGGCAATTTTATGGAAACGTGGCATAGCAGGTAGATTTAGAATTTAGGAAGAACACAAGGAAGCCTTTTTTCAAGTGTTAGAAGTCATAGCTTTCCCCAACTGCCTAAAAGACCAGCCTGGAAGTGAGATGGCTATGATTTTGTTGTTAGCATGCCCAATAAATCTCATGATATAACATTAAATGTGACCATCTAGTGAACTCCTTAATCAACCATATGCTTAACACATGCTATATATCTCACTATATTTGCTTTTCACAATGAGCTCATGACCAGATAAAACTTCACATAGCTTTTCATGTAAATTCAAGAGTTAAACCCCATCTGAATATAAAGTTCATGCTTTTCCTACTATGACATGTGACACAAGAAGTTTTATCTATTTACTTACCTTTTCAGCCATAGCTTCCTGACATCATGGAATTATGGGGAACTCAGAGGTCGCTAACATCTTACCCATTGCAGCAAGCGCTTTTACAGCATCACCCACTGCTTGCAACTCATCAGGGATAGTGGCTCACTCCATTATGTGAGGCAGCTTTGGACAAAAAGTTGATTGTTGAGGTATGATCTACCCTCCTGTTATGTTCACTTTCTGGGCTTTGTTCTGTGCTCAACAAGTCAGAGCAGGTTCATTTATCTTCCTTGTGATGTCCTTCAGATATCTGAAGGCAAGCATCTTCATTTTACTTGGGTTCCCTTCTCCTATGCTCAAGACCACTATCGTTTCAGGGAGCACTTCCCCTGGATGTCCTGTTGTCAAGGACCCTCTACATATGTCACAGAAAGAATGGACCACAGTACTAGCCATAGACCGACTACCATGAATTGCTAATTAACTCCTCATGTATGTATTCTGTCCCTCACAGATTATGGAAGAACAGTGAGCATGACTCATTGCTCTTTTCATCCCCAGTAGACAGGTCTTGAAAAAGAAGGTGCTTGATGGGTGTTTCTTGGTCCCTTGATTCATTTGTTCATTAGTATTGTTATCACTCCTTTGGGCCCTTCATACACTCTCAATTATCTAAAGAACTAGCTTCAGGAACTGAGATCAGCATGGTAGGGCTGCTCCCTACGAGCCACATGCATCTTGGGACCACTCGGGGGCAGTGACAAATGTGACAAGGTCTAGGAGATACTTGCCAATAATGCACATAAAACTATTTTATGTCAGTGTTTATTGTACTTCAATGATAATCCATCTAGAATACAGTGTCAGAAACACCAGTCTGAATCAAATCCCTTTTGTACTAGTTATCTATTGCTGCATAACAAATTATGCCAAAATTTAGTGGCTTTAAACACTAATAGATATTTTTCTGGGTATCCCTCACAGTTTGTGTGTGTTAAGAATTCAGGTGTGGTGCACCTGGGTGGCTCAGTTGTTAAATATCTGACTTTGGCTCAGGTCATGATCTCATAGTTTGTGAATTTGAGTCCTGCATTGGGTGAGCTCAAGCACCACTTTGAGTAAAACATGAGCTCCAGGTGAGCCCCACTTCTCTCTCCCCCCCCCTTGTGGGATTCTCTCTCTCTCTCTCTGACCCTCACTCACTTGTACCCTCGAAAGAAAGAGGAAGAGGAAGAGGAAGAGGAAGAGGAAGGAAGGAAGGAAGGAAGGAAGGAAAGAAGGAAGGAAGGAAGGAAGGAAGGAAGGAAGGAAGGAAGGAATGGAAGGAAGTTAAAAAATAAAAATAAAATAAAAAAAGAATTCAGGTGTGCCTTGGCTGAGCAGTTCTGACTCAAGGCCCTTCCTAAAGTTGTGTCAGATGTCAGCCTCAGCTGTCACCTGAAAGTTTAACTGGGGTTGGAAGATTTTATTCCAAGTACTTACTTATATGACTATCAAATGGTGCTGGCTATTGGGAGAAGGTCTCAGTTCTTCTCCACATGGGCTTCTTGACAGAGATGCATATCTTCACTGCAGATGACTGACTTCCCCCAGAGTAAGAGATCCAAGAGACCAAGACATAAGCTGCAATATGTCTTTTTGACTGAGCTGTGAAAGTAACACACTGTCACCTGCTGTATTTTAATGGTCATGCAGATCAGCCCTGATTCAAAGTAGAAGGGATTACAAAAGAGGTTACAAGAACCAATGGAGACCTTGTTGGAGGCTTTCCTGGGTATTTTATATGCAGACCTTGGCTCTAATTCCCATTGTGAGACAGTGTACTGTCTTCAGCCAGAGACCTGCTTGCTCAAGCTAAGGGATTAGTTAGAAGAAACCAAGATACCTGAATTCATGAGGTTTTGTGATCCTAATGAGATCCATCCAAAAGTCTAAATTTTATTCATTTATTTCACTAAATACCTACTGAACATTTACTATATGGTTGGCACATTTCTAGATGCTTAGAATATATCAGTGAGCAAAACTAGATGATAGGCAAGTATATTTATTCATCATCTGTCTTCTCTCTAGACTTTGAACATGAGAGATTAACATCTCATTTCTGGGCTTCTGGAACTCATTCTGTTAATTCTAGAGTCTGGCCTACACACATGTAAAGCCAAAACAACAATAACAGCAACTATTATTGTTGTATAAATAACAATTGAAGGACATTTACTATGGGCCAGATGCATGCTAAACAGTTTGTTTTCATTTGCTATATCATTTGATACTCTTAACAGTTTAATGCAGTAAGTACTTCTGTCATCAGCACTTTTTGGGGGGGGGGGGTTGTGGGTTGTTGTTTTTTTTTTTTTTTTTTTGCCAATGAGGAACCTGAGGCTTAGGTAAATAACTTCTCCAAAGTGCAAGTCATACAGTTAGTGAGTGGAAGATCTAACCATACTGCAACAAAATCTTTGTTCCTAAAGTTGATGAATCATCCCCTAGCAGATGTTGAAACTCAAATGCCTCTAGAGGCCAGGTTAAGTGATGTAAGGGGAGAGCGCTAATGAGACAATAGGGAGTAGTGAGGACATTGGTGAGCTATCGACTCATGTCTGTCTCAAGGCATGAAAGTTCACATTTTTCTTAAATACTTCATTGGCCAAATAAAATACATCTCAGGGCCAGATTCAACTAGCAAGACCCAGGTTCAAAATTTAGGTATCATATCTTAAATTCAACTAATTTCTCAACCACAAGAATTTTTAAAAATCTTGTACAGCGTGGTTTTCATCCAAAGTCTATATTTAAAATAATGGTTTCTCATGGTGAATGAGACAGTGGAGAATAGAAAATTACTAAGACTTCATTCTTCATTTGTTCACTTAATAAATATTTATTGAGAGGCTTCTATATGCTAAGGCCTGGGGTTAAAGCAGATAACATAACAGATGTCATTCCTGCCTTCTTGGAATTTAGCTCTAGTTGGAAGTCTTACATCCATACTCAAGAGAGAATACACAATATTCCTCAAGTTTATTTCAATATTTGTAAGACCCAAGTGTTCCAAGGAAAAGACTTTGGGAAATAATTTACCCTAAACCAGGAGATGCAAAAAAATAGCCCATTAACTGAGCACACATACTTGAGTGACCAGCACAGTGATTTAAAGCTTTTGGAAATGTCTTTAGGAAGGGCCTGAACTCTGCTATTGGCCACAGACTCCACATTTATCTACTGGAAATCACCTGTCCTGCTTCAAACGTTTATATTGCCTAATGGCTCCTGAATGCATTTGCATTTACCTCTTTTCAGAACACAGAGTACCTATTGCTCTAAATCCTCTTGGCATCTCAGGAAAAACTAAGAACAAAAATGGGTGATTTAAATATTTTAGGCAGGGAGAAAGTCTGGGCAGTGACTGGGAAGCAAGGAAGCACATGCCAAGATTAAAAAACAGCAGAGAGTCCAGGCATCTCTGTGGAAGAGCAGAAAGCAGAGATGCTGTCATGGGAAAGGGACTTGGGAGACAAAAGTACAGGCAATAAAAAGAGACTCACACTACCCTGGGGTGAAGGTGAAGTGCAACTCCTCAAAGATAAGAATGCCATATAAATCATAGGACTTCCAGTGAAATTTGAATTTCAGATAAATAATGACTATTTTTTAGTATAAACATGTCCCAACTATACACTTATATTAAGAAATTATTTATCGTTTCAAACTCAACACCCAAAAAACAAATAATCCAGTGAAGAAATGGGCAAAAGACATGAATAGACACTTCTCCAAAGAAGACATCCAGATGGCCAACCGCACATGAAAAAATGCTCAACATCACTCATCATCAGGGAAATACAAATCAAAACCACAATGAGATACCACCTTACACCTGTCAGAATGGCTAACATTAACAACTCAGGAAACAACAGATGTTGGCGAGGATGCGGAGAAAGAGGATCTCTTTTGCACTGCTGGTGGGAATGCAAACTGGTGCAGCCACTCTGGAAAACAGTATGGAGGTTCCTCAAAAAATTAAAAACAGAACTACCCTACAACCCAGCAATTGCACTACTAGGTATTTATCCAAGGGGCACAGGGATGCTGTTTCAAAGGGGCACAGTCACCCCAATGTTTACAGCAGCACTATCAACAATAGCCAAAGTATGGAAAGAGACCAAATGTCCATCGATGGATGAATGGATAAAGAAGAGGTGGTGTACACACACAGTGTTACTCAGCAAGGAAAAAGAATGAAATCTTGCCATCTGCAACTACGTGGATGGAACTGGAGGGTATTATGCTAAGCGAAATTAGAGAAAGACAAATATCATATGACTTCACTCATATGAGGACTTTAAGATACAAAACAGATAAACATAAGAGAATGGAAGCAAAAATAATATAAAAACAGGGAGGGGGACAAAACATAACAGACTATTAAACATGGAGAATAAACAGAGGGTTACTGGAGGGTTTGTGGGAGAAGGGATGGGCTAACTGGGTAAGGGGCATTAAGGAATTTACTCCTAAATCATTGTTGCACTATATGCTAACTAACTTGGACGTAAATTTTAAAAATAAATAAAAAATAATAAAAAAAGAAATTATCATTTATCTGAAATTCAAATTTAACTGGGTGTTCTGTATTTCTATTTGCTAAACCTAGCAACGACTCAGGACACAGCCAGCCAGTAACTTGGTGGCAATTCGTGGGTTTTACTTTTTTCTAACATGAAAGAAAGAAACTAGAGGTCATCTCCCACCTTTAGACTCCACTCTGTGGCCTGCTTCTGATGGTAAAGGCTATGGGATACTGCAACCATCAGGAATCCAAGGAGGCTGAAATCTAACTATTTGAGAACAGAGTCAATGGTTTGGGCCTTAGAAGAAACCTTACAAGCTATCTAGTCCCACTCCCCACAGAAATATTACGGAAACGGACAAAATAGTGACTTAGGCCTCTGGTCTTTTATTTTGCTTCCAGATGAAGAGGAAATATCCAGAGGCTGGTGCCACAGAATACTAGTCCAAATCTTGGCCAAGCTGTGCCTTCTTCTAGATACTCGAAAAGAAGAGAAAGCTTTTTGTTCATTTTTAAGTTTTACTATAAAAGACTATCCAATTCCACAAAAATATGCATCTTCAAAAACACAACTTTTGTCATTTCTCAGACCAAGGTTTTCTCCCCACTGGAATGAGGATCACTAGTGCACTTTAAAATTAAGTTAGAATTCTTTGAAGAGAATTCTCCTGATGGTGATCCATCATCCTCAAGGACTTCTCTAAACAAAAGGGAGTATCACTGTACAAAGGTTTCTTCCCTGGACACAGGCAATGTGAGCTGCAACAGTTTTTAAAAATCAGACTTTCACCTTAGGAAATTTGAACAGGAAGGAGCAAAGGTTGTGGAGAGTTTCCAGGGCTAATTTTTCCATTTCTTATCCAGACAGAGGAAATGTATGGACACAAGGGGCTGTGTATCTTTTATTTCCTTTCTTTACTAATTACTTTTGCCCTGAAGCTCATCTATACTTTTACATGGATGTGCCTGGGGGACACAAGGGAGTGTGTACGTGTGTGTGTATGCATGTACGTGTGTGTGTGTATGCATGCACATATGGGTGTGTGATGAATGCATTTGGTTTTGACACCTTGTGTGATATGGACACTTCTTCCCTTGTACTCTAGTTCTTTTGGCTTTTAGGGAAAAACAAATACAAATATTCTCATACTTGGGTCTTTTGATAGTTAATTTTATGTGTCAACTTTGGTAGGTCACAGAACCCAGATATTCAGTCAAACATGAGTCTGGAGGTTGCTACGAAGGTATTTTTTAAATGAGATTAACACTTACATCAGTAGACCTGAATACAGCAGATTAACCTCCACATTGTAAGTGGGCCTTTCCCAATCAGTTGAAGACCTTAAATAGCCTGAGGTCCCCTGAACTACATTATCATCTGTTCCCTGGATCTCTAGTCTACTTGTCTACCCTGCAGATTTCATAGCCTCAATAATCATGTGAGCCAATCTTTAAAATAAAATTCTTTATACACACACACACACATACACACACACGTTTTTCCCATAATTTTATAAAATAAGATGGCCAAATTCTATTTTGCATTATGAAATCAGTTCCTGAAATCCTTCTGGAATATTCTGCATATTATATGGTTTTCTAGGCTCTCTGTCTTGACATAAGAGATGCAAGTGGAAACCCATCTTTACACCCAGCCTTGGCCAAGTAGCTAAATGGGCCCCCTCCTTCCATCCTTTTGCCACTTCACTCAGAAAGGGTGAATTTACCTACAAACATGCCTTCTCCCCCACAGCTTTGAGCTTGGGTTTTAGCTTCAGAGACAGGATGGGGAGTTTATTTGAAAAGCCAGCCAAGAGGCAAATGCTGCTACTCTCACTGTATGTGTGAAATTTTTGCACAGCTGCAGGCTTCAAGAGCCTCAGTGTGAGGGAGAACAGCAGTGGGCCAAATCCCAGCCTCCCCAGAAACTTCAGGGACATGAATCGGAATTCAGCTCTCAGGGCTGAATTGAGGAACCACCACAAGGACCATAAAGGCAGGCTAAAGGATGAATGGGAGTCTGTGACCAGGCCTCCACTGATGACGTCGCTGTTACCCAGATGGCATTAAACAGTTACGCTCGGCTTCAAGGGAACACTGAATCACATGTGCCCCGTGTGTATTAAAAATCTACCGGTGAGGTTAGCCCAAACGTTCACATTCTGTTTTCCTATGCATGGGTATCAAAGTTAGTGCAGGCCCCTCGACACCATAATCCATTATCAAAAACTGAAAGCAGCTGGTTGGATTTCTAAACTTTCTACACAGAGAAACGCATCTGGTCCCAGTTTGCTGCAAAGAAATCAGTTTCCTTCTTTCTCATTGTCCAGCTACAGAAATCACTGGGAGCAGCCTGGTTCCTCAAATTAAAGGGCCATCGTGCTGGTCTTAAGGGTTCATTCATGCTGAGGAATTTGTAGCCCATCCCCACGGCCAGAGCCACTCTACCTCTAGCTTTGGGGCCCCAGCCAAGCAGGGACTCTGAAAACCCTCCAGTTTAGAATGAGGAGGCTGAGGATTAGCAAAGCAGCTCTAGTCCTTCACAGGAATTTGCACAGATCATGTGTAAGAGGGAGAAAAAGAAAATCATTTGTAATGGATTGTCTCAGAACCCATTTTTTAGGATTGTGCAAAGTTGAAGTATCGACTAACTTTCCGTTAATTTCAAAGGCAAGGCTCAGCCATAATTTATCCCTTTGATTCCACTGACCATCAGCAGTTGTGGCCATTTTCTGCCTGGCTGTGGAGAACAGTTAAATGATGGTGTCCTTACCCCCCTTTGACTTCCCTTTCAGCCTGTTTCAGCAGTCTCACCCAGGCACTTCCTGTCTCCCAGCTCCACTGTCTGGCACTTATTTCAGACAAGTCAATACGTTTAAATTATATCTGAACTCAAGGTAATTAATCATAAAGCTTTATGCTTTGTAATTTTTTTTTTTTTACTTCTTTGGCATTCCACTGAATCACAATTAAAAAGAAAAAGCTATCTGCGATGCATTGTGAATATCATGTAAATGCTCAGGCTGGAAATCCTTTCTGGACAAGTCTGTACAAGGAGCACACTGAAAACCTCTGCTCTTTTACAGATCCAAATAAGAGGGTCAGGATTGCATTTGGGGAAATGTTGAGCAGGTCAGATGAAAGACCCATATGAGCTGGCTGGATCCCAGTGTAGAGAAACCCATTTGAAAACATTAAAGTCAGGTGATGAGTTGACTCCTTAATGCATTTTGCAAACATAGCAAAGGCTTTGAAGCTTACTACATAAGTATGCCACAGATCTGTACTGGATACATGTTACTGAAGATCGATAGGTGGTTGCTTCAAATGAATTGTGGTCTCCGCCAGTTTTAAGAGGGGGGGGGGCGGCTCAGAGCACATAACCTTAGCATTCAGTTTCATCATTTATATCCAGTCCAAGGCTTATATGCATAGGATGTAATAGTTCCCAACTGACTCTCTTGAGTCATTCAGACTGCCATTCCTCAGTGAAGAATTCCTCATCTAGGAAGTGGGTGAGGATTACCATTCAAAACACTTCAAAAAAGGCTGGGGAAATGGCAATCTTAGGGTTCAGAATATTGGAGCTGGAGACTCATTTAGAATTGTCCAAAAAACATGACTAATTTAGACACATTTCAAAATTTATAAAAATGATATACGCTGCTCTATCAGTCAGGATTCAGTGTAAGGAACAGATACTCTAGGTGTTGTAAGTAGGAAGAGATTTAACTCAGTGAATTAAGTGCTTTCAAAATTACTGAATGGGTTGAAGGAGGAGGTTCAGGACCAGGCCTTCTGGAATGACTCCCAGAACCATCTACCACTGATACACAGGGGAATGACGAAAAACACAAAAGTAGCTATTACAGGGCAGTAACTCATCTCTTTCCAAGGCATCTCAAAGTAAGATTAGTCTTCCTAGTCTAAGTAGCATCTTCATATAATGTGGGCTTAGACATAACAATAACAAAAACAAACACCAACCAAAAACAAAAAACAAAAAACAAAAACCAAAAAAATCCTTCCCAGCTTAGGGAACTTGGGTGGCTTAGTTGGTTGAGTGTCCAACTTCAGCTCAGTTCATGAATTTGCGGTCTGTGGGTTCAAGCCCCATGTCAGGCTCTGTGCTGACAGCTCAGAGCCTGGAGCCCCCCTCAGATTCTGTGTCTCCCTCTCTCTCTCTGTACCTCCCATTCACGTTCTGTCTCTTTGTCGCTCTCAAAAATAAACAAACATAAAAAAAAGTTAAAAAAAAAAAAAAAACAACTTCCCAGCTGAATATCCCATGCACATTCTCCAAGGCCCATTTTTTTCTAAGATTCTTGCTACCCTGAGATTGGCACTCTAAGATATATATACAACTAAAAATAAAACAACTGGGCGCCTGGGTGGCTCAGTTAAGCGGCCGACTTTGGCTCAGGTCATGATCTCGCGGTCCATGAGTTTGAGCCCCGCGTCGGGCTCTGTGCTGACAGCTCAGAGCCTGGAGCCTGTTTCAGATTCTGTGTCTCCCTCTCTCTGACCCTCCCCCATTCATGCTTTGTCTCTCTGTGTCTCAAAAATAAATAAATGTTAAAAAAAATTTTTTTTAAATAATTTATCTAATGTCAAAGGAAGACATCGTAGGAAGGATAGCACATATGTATTCATCTCAAAGATTCTCAAAGGAGGCAAATTTAAAATGGATGGCTCTGTACAATTTATTTATTTATTTTGATGGTTACATACTTATGTTTATTTTTTCTCAATTTTATTTAAATCCAAGTTAGTCAACATATAGTGTAATAATGGTTTCAGGAGTAGAATTTAGTGATTTGTCACTTACATATAATACCCAGTGTTCAACACAAGTCCCCTCCTTAATGCCCATCACCCATTTAGCCCAGCCCCCACCCAACACCCCTCCAGCAACCCTGCTAATTCCCTGTATTTAAGAGTCTCTTATGGTTTGCCTCCTTATTTTTATCTTATTTTTATCTTATTTTTCCTTCCTTTCCCCTATATTCATCTGTTGTTTCTTAAATTCCACCTGAGTGAAATCATGATATTTATCTTTCTCTGATTTACATCACTTAGCATCATACATTCTAGTTCCAACCACATTGTTGCAAATGGCAAGATTTTGTTCTTTTTGATCGCCAAGTAATATTCCATTGTATATATATACATACCACATCTTCTTTATTTGTCAGTCAATGGACATTTGGGCACTTTCCATACTTAACTATTGTTGATAGTGCTGCTATAAACATTGGGATGCATGTGCCCCTTCAAATCAACATTTTTATATCCTTTGGATAAATACCAAGTAGTGCAATTCCTGGGTCATAGGGTAGTTCTATTTTTAATTTTTTGAGGAACCTCCATATTATTTTCCAGAGTAGCTGCACCAGTTTGCATTCCCACCAGCAGTGTAAAAGGGTTTCCCTTTCTCTGCATCCTTGCCAACCTCTGTTGTTTCCTGAGTTGTTAATTTTAGCTATTCTGGCTGTTGTGAGGTGGTACCTCATTGCAGTTTTGATTTGTATTTCCCTGATGAGTGATGTTAGGCATCTTTCCATGTGTCTGTTAGCCATCTGGATGTCTTGTTTAGAAAACTGTCTGTTCATGTCTTTTGCTCATTTCTTCACTGGATCATTTACTTTTTGGGTGTCAAGTATGATAAGTTCCTTATAGATTTTGGATACTAACCCTTTATCCAATATGTCATTTGCAAATATCTTCTCCCATTCTATCAGTTGCCTTTTAGTTTTGGCTGTCTACAATTTAATCACAGTACTGTGGTGAGAATTAGAGAGCAAGCATGAGTTCATCTCATCCAACATATTAATTACTTCTTGATCAAATTTTAAGACATGAGAGAGTATAAAAAGTATTCTATGACAGGTGTGGGAAAACAATCACCAATGCCTTTTTTTTTTTCAATAAAGTTTTATAGGAACACAGCTCCATTTATTTGTTTACCAGTTATTAATAGCTACTTTTGCATAGCACCAACAGAGCTGAGTGGATAGGACATAGATAGGACAATCCACAAAACCTAAAATACCTACTATCTGACCCTTTTGGAGAAAAGCTCCATAACTTCTGGTTTGGGTGTCGGGGATCATGTAGAGGATTCGTAGATGCCAATTCTTAGTATCAAAACAGACTGCCACAAAATAGTTGCTGCCATACCATTCATATGTTGAATCACAGTGTAGAATCATGGTTTCCACAAGAAAAAAGGTACTTGGTATTTTCTTATCTGACAATATAGACCTACTTTTCTATTACATTTGATTGGGCAGGAAGCTCTTAAGAATGCTATCTAGCAAAGGAAAACAGTTTTCCGAAGATTCAAGATTAAAAAGAGCAGGAAACTTTCTATATCAGAGCTGTCCAGGAGAATTCTCTGCAATGACAGAGAGGTTTGATATCTGTACTGTCCAATACTCTTAAATTGAACTTTAAAGTTCATTTGGTTTTAATTCATTTCAATTGTCAGGTATTTCTCATGGCTACCATACTGGGCAGTGCAGTTTTAAATCATAACATATGTTCTCCTGGTTGTTCATATTAGTCATTAAACCTTGCTTAAAAAAGATAAAAGATTTCAATGTAACTGATAGGGATATTAACAGACTCCCAAATCAATAAGGAACTCAAAAATATTTTATGAAAATACATCTGAATCTTGTATAAACAGCACATAGGAAATACTCTCTTAATAGCAGCACATAAAATCAAATTGTGAAGGCAGTGAAATCTGATAGAATATAACTGTGCTACTAGGCCTCAATGTTGAAAACATTTTCACCTTTGTGGAGGCTCTGATTTCTAGAACTTTGAATCTCCTTTTCATAACCAGAAGTCAAGCCTTTAACTTAGTTCATAAAGAAATATTTTAAATCATTGATCACTTCTAAATATTCATATTTACTACCACATTTTCCTTTCTAGTTCGCATCATATTTATTAGTTAGGCTTGGGTTTTCTTGTTAATTTAAATGCTGTTCGTTCTCATTTGCACAGTCAATAATTTGGGAGAAAGGTACTTTGAATCTGTTTTTCACCACAGACCATTAACCCAATAAAAAGTTAATTTCTGAATTTGAACAGATGTTTCATTTCTAATGTTCTCTATTGTATCTTTTAGGATATGAAAGAAACATACTGGATATTTTGAATACACCCACTCAAGACAAACTCAAAGGAATAGGAGGAGCCATAACTCAGCTGCCAACTTCCCTTGTCCCAGACTCACAAGTCTGTCAGATGAACAGGATACAGGCTGCGTTTCTCCAGCTGGACATCTGGGCTTTGCAGCTGCCACAAGAACTCCATGTGGCTAGAAATGTCTACTTAAATCTGTGACTGAGTCAGGGAAAGGAGAAACATCAGGAGTCTACATGGTACCTGAGACACCCCATGTGACTACCTGTACCTCATACCTTTGTCAAATCTCAGAGGATAGAATATAAACCAGAGCCACTTAACTATGTCATAATATGCCAAACTGCCATGTTTGGGAAATAAACAACAAAAATTTGTCCTGGAACAGTAACCGTGTTCTGAGGCTCTATCCAGTTTTAAGGCCATTTGTTCCCATTGAAATTTAAAATCTAAGAAAGGAAAACAAAATGACTTTGGGTCTCTATGCAAGGACATGGACAAGGTGGGTTACTCTAAACATGGCAGTGTTAAATGATGCACTTTCTCAAACTTCAGTTGCCAATTATCACAGCATTCTCCTTCTGAGACAAGGACTTCTCGAGGGAATCTATGCATTTAAATCTAAAGAACAATGGAGAAACCCAGAAATTTCTAGCAAGTAATGAAAGAAGAGTTTTCAGCAGCAACACTGTCCATAGACTTAAAACAAGGGAGGTCCCTTTCTCCACCACCTCAGTTAGAAATCTAAAGGGCACCTACCAAGCCTTTTACTGATAATGTTGTTCAGAAAGTAAGCCATGACTTGAAGGCCCTCAAAGGCATGGTTTCACACCACAGGAAGCTGGAACTCTCACGTTAGGTGTAATGACAACTGTGGAAAGTCAAAACCACCATTGCATTCAGGTTCCAATAATAAACAAAATGTGTGTGTGATGGATGCAATTTCTGACTGTGACCCTTTCTACATTTGCTATGGTGGTACAAGTTTCCAGAAGTATCGTGGCTGGAATTTTGGTCTAAACTGATCAGTCATGGTCCCCAAAGTCACTGTAATCAGAGTAACCAACACCTCTGTGTTTCTGCCAATTACGCTACTGTGCAGACAAACCATGGATGATAAGATTGGCTTAGCTGCAATTGAAACAGTCTCCCATGGGCTACATTGCCACATGCAAAAGGCCTTGTAATTCTGATCAAGGCAGAGATGCTGGCTAAATTCCTGTGCTACTGTATCTGAACATGTTTCCTCCAGAATCTCATCCAGGGAAAGACCCTCAAGAAAGGCAACTATGGTATAAAAAAAGCACTTGTGGTCAGAGGACCCACAAGTCTCTTAATCTCTCAGTGCCTCAGTTTCCTTATTGTAAAAAGCACCTTACAAGTAGTTTTAAGAATCAAACAAGATAATATAAATGTTCCTGTTACATGGTGAGCAATTATAAAGTGTTAACTATAAAATGCCATGACTTCATGACTGAACTGGAAGGGATTATATGATGTCAACCAAAAAACTATACCAAAACAAATTATTTTTAATTTCTCCACAACCTGGAGGTATAACTTCTTAGCTTCAACAATTTCATAAGCCCTACAATCAATATTCACTCTGGTTGCCCAATCTTAAAGTGTATGTGTAAAGTCAGATTTAATACTTTTAGGGAGGAGAGTTGTCCCTACAGCTCACTAAAAATATTTCCTGCTATTGTTACCATAACTCCATTTTTCCCAAAGGGGCCATGACATAAAGGAAGTCACTACATAGCTAAATCAGCCTACAGCTAACGTAGACAAAATCCCCAGATGAACATTCAAATTCCAATCTGTTACACTGCTACTTCTCTAACCAGCATCACACCCACTTACTCTGTATTATGGGTTGAATTAAGTTGTCTCCAAATTCATATGGAGTCCTAATCTCCAGTACCTTAGAAAGTGACCTTATTTAGAGATAAGGTCTTTACAGTGAGGTTAAAGTGAGGTCATTAGGGTAGGCCCTAATTCACTATGACTGACATCCTTATAAAAAGGGCAACTCTGGAGACAGACACGCAAGGAAATGTTATGTGAAGATGAAGGCAAGGTTTGGGCTGATGCTTCTACAAGCTAAGATTCCCAGCCAACAACCAGAGGTTAGGGGACAGGCATGGAACTTCCCCAGAGTCCTAGAAGAAAATAACCCTGTCCACACCTTGATCATGGTCTTCTAGCTTCATGAACTTTGCTACAGCAGCCCTAGCAAACTAATATACCCTACGAGGGTTACATTCTAACACAGAGATGGATTTTCCTATTTTCCTACAGGAGAGAAGAGAGGGAACAAAGAGAAAGAATTAACATTTGTTGGGTACACACTTTATTTCAAAGGTTTCACATCGTTGTGTTGTATCATTTAATACTCATCATATCCCTACACAGTAGGTATTCCCCTTTTTGTAGATGAAATAGCAAAAGCTCACAGAATTTAAGTAACTTCCCTAACATCCTACAGGCAGCAAAAAGCAAAACTGGACCCATAATATGGACCCATATATAGCTCTGAAGGACCTGTGCTGTTTCAACATCCTTACTTTGCCATTTGACCCTTGAAATGGGGGTCTCATGTCATCTCTAGACATTTCAGAATTCCTGTTCTTTTGTATTGTCTTAACAGAAATTCAATTTCTTGATCAAACTGCTCCTTACATTTACACTACCTGGAAGCTAAACCAACTACAAAGAGAAGGAAGGGACTGTTTTAAATTTGACATTATCTTCTTGTTGCATAATTATTTTCCAGTCAGCTCAGCTGTGGTCAGACATTTATTTCTCAAAAAAAAGCATGACTGAATGCTTTCTAATTTCCCTCAGAGTTTGAGATGCAGAATGTGAAATGGCTAACCCACAAAAGAAGAGCTGACATCCAGTTTCAGAATGGCTGGAGCAGCACAGTACAATCTGGGATCTGCTATGTTAAGCTAAGATCAGAATTCACTGAGCTTCTGCTCAGAATTTAAGTACATTTTGCACTGACCATCCAGAGAAGGATGTTTACTCTGTTCTTGCTTGCACTCTTATGTTTTAACTTTCAGGGGCCTGGGGGGTTGTGGAGGAGAGATATTACTTTTGTTTCTCATGTATACAATAAGAGTTTCAATGGAGATCTGTTAGAAGGCAACCTAAAGAGAACATAGACATGACAACTCCTTTCTACCATTTGCAGTTTGTGCAACTTTGGCTACAGGGCCCAACATCAGGTTTTTGGTTTTTTTGTTTGTTTGTTTTGTTTTGTTTTGTTTTTCAGGAAGGAAGATTTGGAAGAATAAGATAGTTACAAAGATTCCTGTCCTCAGGTCTTATGTTAGCTTCAAAATGGTGGCTCCAGTGGGAAGCTGCATGGGAAATGAAATGGGAGTGTAAAGTGGTTCAGAACAGGGCACTGGAGTTCAAAGTGGATTCAGATCCCAGTTCTCTTTTATAATCTACAGGGGAAATACTTAACCTCATCAAAGTTTAATTGTCTTATCTTTTAAAAAATAGAGTACACAGGAGGGAAATATTCTCAATTCAAACTCCGTAGGACTGGCAAAAAGATTAAATGACACGATCTGTGTAAAGGGCATGGCACACAATAGGTGCTCAAAACTGGCAGCTCTTATAACGATAAGGTTAGAGAGAATGTTCTTTGGCTTCTTCTCAGGCCTGCACCAGGGTACACTAGCCACTTTCCTTCTCTGTGCCACAGGTCTAACCGTATGGTGAGGCTGACACCTCCCTCACTTCTTTAAACCATGCTCACTGTTGCCAGAGGAATCTCTGGGCTAATTTCTGCCTTTGTGATCTCTGTTCTGTGGAAGTTAAACAGCAGCATATTATTTTGCATGCTGGAGCCCTGCATGCAAGGACTACAGCATACAAAAGGAGACACACAAGCTAGACCTGGACTCCAGCCCTTACAATACTCAAAGGTAGCAGCTGTGAGTGACCCTTCACTCTAGCTGCTCAGCTTATTTGGAGCTAACAGTTGCATAGTATGTCAAAGCATTCAGAAAAACCTCTTGCCTCCACACCCCACCCCTAACTCCTAACCCCACCAACTTACCAAACTACAAGGGCCAAAGCACAGCTACCATTCCAGAGAGGCCAAAATGAGAAACACTGGGAGTGGGGAGGGAGGTGTTAACCTGGGTCTACAAAGCAACCATTGGGAGAATTCTGGAATGGAGCTCACATCTCAGGACTGGGGAGGCTCTGGGGCAGGGCCCTCCCTGTAGGGAGTGACTAAAACTACAAACAAATTACTCCTAAGCATGCTTTTCTACCCCTAAGGGAGATTTCCTTAAGCCCCAACTACACTTGGCCCCACCCCAGCTTCCTATGGCTATAAGGGACTTTAGGGATTTGGGCCTGGAAGCCACTGCCCAGGTCTGTCCCCACAGCACGGAAGGAAGGGGATATTCACCAGATATATTGTGAATAGGTGCGATTCAGATAGCCAACAAAACAAGAAGATAATCATGATGACCCAATCTGAATGGTATGATTTAATTTCTAGATTGATAAGATTACACAAATTTACCAAATCTCTAATGTCTAAGCATTCATTTATTCAACACTTTTCATTTATTTAAAATACATCAAGCCCTATTCTAGACACTGGGCATACAAAGGGGCGGGGTTGATTCAGGTATGTCCCTAACCCCATAAAGACCACAATCTAGGAGATATGAGAGACAAATGGAAAGCTAGGGAGTTGAAAGTGACATTTATTTTGGTTTTCCCAGTAGAGATTTCTCAGTGATGCACACAGAGCAAGAGCTCAATAAATGATGTTAATGAATGAATGAAAATAACATTTATTGAGTGTATACTATGTACCAGGCACTGTTCTAAGAATGTAAAGGCATTAGCTCATTTTATACATGTGATATATTTAATGAACTGATACTTATAATTAAATATATGCAATGAATTCATTTAGTAAGTGAACACTCAGCCCCTAAAGTTTCTATCCTGACTGTGTTTTGAATCTGTTGAAGAAAGAATAAGAGCAAACAATAATGGGGGCACCTGGTGGCTCAGTCAGTTAAGCGTCTAACTCGACTTCAGCTCAGGTGATGATCTCACTGTTCATGAGTTTGAGCCCAGCATTGGGCTCTGTGCTGACAGTGCAGAATCTGCTTGGGATTCTCTGTCTGCCCCTCCCCTGCTCGTGCGCACTTGCGTGCTCTCTCTCAAAAATAAAATAAACATTAAAAAAAAGAATAAACAATAATAGGAGATAAGCTTTAGGTTAGGCAGCAAGAAATCTACCTAAACATGGAAGTAAAATGTTTTTTGTCATAGCCATAAGAATAAGCTGAGTCAAATTCTAACTTCACCTCATAGCTGGGAGATCTTACACAAGTAGTTCATAACCTCTCAAGTCTTGAATTCCTAATCTATGCAAGAGATTTAATACACCCACCTCACATGGGGCTCTTGCAAGGTGTAACATCCATCAGGTTCTATATGAGAAAGTGTCCCTGAACTGGGAGGCACTCTCAAAATAGTAGTAGTTCTGAATTTAGGACTTACTAAAAGGCAGAACATAACAGGAAGTTAAACTTAGAATCAAAGTCTCTAGTTCTAAATCTGGGCTCCATTAGCTGATTGAAATATGTAAACAGAGGGATTAATTGAGATGATATGAGTTAAGATGCCCTGGTCAGAGCTACTGTAGAAGAAGAGGGGGGAAAAATCAAGCTCTTCTTGGGGAATGAGTCACCAAAAGCTTTCAAAGTCTCTGGATAATCTTTCTGAGTTAGTGTAAATGGACTGAACAAACTGGGTGAACTCCCAGGTTCCTCTTCTCCTGGGAGCCTGTGATCATCCCACATGGGTGTGAGAATCACATGACTGACACTGCCTGTCTCAGGATGAACAGGACCCATATGGGTTTGGATTCCTGGGGTCACCTGTGGCTAACAGAGGAGTTACTGCTACTCAAGGAAGAGAGTGACAGGGCAAGATTAATGTAGGCATGTGCGGCCCTTCTTCATTCTCAGAACCAGGGCATCTGTAGGTCTAGGGCAGGTATGGGGGCAATCATCTCAAAGAAACATCTAGTCATCTGCAGGACAATGTCAGACTATTTAGGGAAAATTCAACAAAATGTTCTAGTTTTTAGCACAAAGTATCTTCCTTGAATAAATTTACACAAGCCATAGGCACAGTGGGTTAAAAGATAATACGGACATTTTATAGACTGTAAAATAGGGGCGCCTGGGTGGCGCAGTCAGTTAAGCGTCCGACTTCAGCCAGGTCACGATCTCACGGTCCGTGGGTTCGAGCCCCGCGTCGGGCTCTGGGCTGATGGCTCAGAGCCTGGAGCCTGTTTCCGATTCTGTGTCTCCCTCTCTCTCTGCCCCTCCCCCGTTCATGCTCTGTCTCGCTCTGTCCCAAAAATAAATAAAAAACGTTGAAAAAAAAATTTATAGACTGTAAAATAAATTCTTACTTTTTTGTTCTTGGCCCATTGAACATAAGACACATTTCATTTATTAGTTATTTCTAAGTTTTTACTAAGTGCATACTGCGTCAATAAACCCTCAAATGCCTGAGTTAATTAGATGTATTTGATCCTTCACTTTGTCTATGTTTCAAGGGAACTGTGGTACATCTGTGGTTGATTCGTTTAAAATTAATTCATTAAGACCCTGGTTCAGAAAGAGTTAATTGATGTCAAGACTCATCTCTTGAGAATCACAGCTGTTTCTGCAAGTAGTCTTAACACCACAAGAATTTCAAGTTTTGGGTTTAAAACTTTAAACGTGTGAAGTTATAAACTTGGCAAAACCTGTTCTGCCTTTGCTATGAACAGAACACAGGCTATTTTGAAACATAAATCCACGCAGCTCAATTTATGACTCCTTAGGTTAAATGTTAGAGAAGTTATAACAAACTGGAAAATATGTGTAGCAAGTAATTATTTGATTTGCAGGGAACACTGTAAAGGAGCCTATTTGCCTAGTGTCTTAGACAGATTTTGTTTTTGTTTTTTTTTTCCAGTGGCAGGGGAGGGAAGAGGGGAGACCTATGAGCCCTGGTCTGTGCTGGTCAGGTAAGAAGAGTCTTCAGCACCATCCATCTGGGATCAATGTAATGGGTCACCTGAGGTTGACTTTCAGACTGTGCAGACTAAAATTAAAACCAAAACCAAACTGTATAAGTTCTAAGATACTTCTTAAGCCACATGGTTCTTTGTTGCTTATACTGATGCACCATGTTACAAATTTTATCTAATCAACTGACATTTTGAGGAGTGGCTAATTCAACAAGAATAATAACATGGTGACAATTTAATCTTTTCTCCCTTCCTAAAAACACAGTCTCCTATTTGGTATCCACTCAGGTCAAGACATTTCACTAATTAGCTAGTCATTAAAAAGATATTTTTATACCCAGACTGTAATATTATACTCTTCAATGATTATGATAGCTCCCAACAGAATTCCAGACTTGATAATGAAGGCTGGGAAGCTGAACTACAATTATGATACTTTAAATAATTCCACAAAAGTAGAACCACTGTTAAATAATTTATGGCCTTTGATGTTGTCACAGATCCACTGAAATCTTCACATCACTCAAGCTAAATATTTTCAAACAGAAAAGGGATAGTTACTTTCCCCTCTACCACCCACTCACCCGGGCTAAAGACAGAAAGTTTCCAGATGTTTGTCTTATAGAGAGGTCAGACCCCAAGAGGGGCATTTATGCCAACCTTAGGGAACCTGCCAGAATCAAACACTTTGCTTGGCATTTGACTCTGGTTGTCTGATTTGAATATCTCTAAAAGTAGAACTGGTAGGAAATGAGAAAATAAGTAACTTGATTAAATTTATCTGAACTTCTGCAAGAACTAGACTAGATCTGTGGCTCTCAAACCTCAGCATGTGTCAGAATCAATCACCTGTAGGGCTTGTGAAAGCAGAGTGGCTCCAGTCTGAGAGTTTCAGATTCAGGAGATCTGAGGGAAGGCCCAGGAATTTTTTTCTTTTTTTTCTTTAAAGATTTGTAAGCCATCTCCATACCCAATTTGAGGCCCAAACTAGCATGCCCCACAGACTGAGCCAGCCTGGTGCCCCAGGAACTCACCTTTCTAGTGAGTTCCCAGGTGGTATTGATGTTGCTGGTCCCGACACTGCATTTAGAGAACCATGAGCTAAATCTGTGGTTTCTATTTCCTTAGAAACTGTTAAATTGTGACCTAAAGGATGTTAAGTTTAGACTCTATCAGATATGTCATAGGAAATAAGTGTGAGGGGAAAAGGGGCCAGCCTATGTCTAAGACCATATCTAGAACTCATTTTAAGGAAGCAATTCCCTGTTAGAGAAGCCTTGTATCTTCACAGTGGCCCTCAACCCATGACTAGGGGAAGGATAGTGCTCCGAACTGAAAAGGAAAGCAGCCTTGGAACTCAGAAGTTTTAGCATCTGAGAGAAAAAGCACCAAGTTGTTCAAGTCACCATATTGGGGGTGGGGGGAAATCTCATTTCACTTGAGGAGCAAAGAAGAGGAAAAACCTAGATATAATAGTTCATGATGTTATGGCTCTTCCTTCTTCTGTGACATTGTCTTTTATTTTTAAACAAATCTTTAACTGTCATATATTTCAGCTATTTAACATTTACAAATAACATGTTTCCAAACTCAGTTTGGGTTGTCTTTACTTGCAAACTTAGACCAGACCTTTTTGGGAATTCATATGACAGTGACGGTTGAGGATGCATGGAATCTGTTTACTAAATTTACTTTCTAAAAAAAAAAAAAAAAAAAAAAAAAAAAGATTGACAGGGAGAGACTGAGGGCCAAAGAGATTATCAGGACATTATTTAGCTTTAGAAACAAAGAAAGCTCAAGCCAGATGAAATTTCACAAGCTCTCCATTGATTTGTTTGCAAAGTCTGTGCTAAGGAATCCTAGAGAAGGGTTAGGTGATGATATCACTGTTCCCTGATAATCCCCCTCAGTAATTATCCCCGTTTTTGCCTCAGGGATCTAGAGAACTTGTGTTAAAGCAGGTAGGTTATTTTGCAATCATTTTCCAGATAACTGCAGCTGAGTGTATTTGGACAAGTTAAAAAAAAAAGTATATCTATCTATCTATCTATCAAAACAGAAAATGTTAAAAGCCATTGGAAGGAATACCACAATTGTTCATTTAGAGAATCTTTAAAGGTAGCCTTTGCACAGGGTGGAGGAAAAAAGATATCAGAATTGTTTTGGGCTTCTTTTTATTACGAAGAAAATGTTATATTTTAGCATTTCCAAATAAACTACAGGGAAACATCAAAGGCTCTGCGGCCAAGCTGGTAACAGCAATAATATCAAATATTTACTGAGCACATACTCTGACCTTCACAACAACCCCACGAAGAAGCGCAGGCCTGGACAGACACTGGTAACAAGCCCAGGGTGGACAAGGCAAGCAGCAGGACTGGGCTCCAGACCTGGGACTTCATCTGTCTGACTCCAAAGCCCCCTCCAAGGCCAGAAAGAAGTAAAGAATTTGCAAAATAAAACAATTTGTTTTCTATAAACAGTGATGTTGTTATTAGGGGGTAAGGTAAGAAGATGCAAATAGAATATTCCTTTGTCCAGTGTTCTGTATACAGGTGGAAGCTACAAGACAAGAGCTCTAGTCACTATGAAGAGAAAACATCAGAGGTAAGGGGCAGGCAACTATCCCTACAGACTTCAGAACCTAAGACCAGCCCATTTTTGTTTACTGTCATTTGAGTCATCATTGTCTACACTTCTTTGTGTCACTCAATCTGCTGATGGAGCCATGTACTCGGCACCCTTCCTTATATCTTACTAAATTGAAATCTCTTTCCCAGGTCTTCATAACTTGCAATGAGAAATCACTCCATTTATTAAAATGCTAAATTCTCCCAGCTCAGTAATTCTGATGTTTTAAAGGCAGAAAATATATTTAGCATATTACAAGTATGCTATGCCTGAAGTTCCCAAATGTCTCTCTAAACCTGCTCTTCCCCACCTATTCCCAACCTCAGTAAATGGCACCTCTCAGCTTCTCAAACCATGAACATATATCATCCTTGTTTCCTCCTTTGTCCCTCTTCCTCTGCATCTGGTCTCCTGGCCTTTCCAAAAACTGATCTCCACATTATACCTCAATTCCTTCCATTCTTGCCACCTCTCAATCCAGGCTACTGTCACCCCTCACCTGGACAAGTTCATTCACCTCCTACGTGATGTGATCTTCAGCAGCCAGGGGTGTTGTTTCCCTCCAAACCTTCAAAAATTTCTTTTTACAATTATACAACAAGTATGTAAACACACTATGGGAAGATGAAAACAGCCCTCCAAAAGACATCCATGTCTTTTTAAAAAAAAATTTAGTGTTTATTTTTGAAAGAGAGAGACCGACTGACTGAGTGGGCAAGGGGCAGAGAGAGAGAGAGACAGACACACAGAATTAAAGCAGGCTCCAAGCTGTCAGCCCAGAGCCTGACATGGATCTCAAACTCATGAACCAAACCATAAGATCATGACCTGAGCCAAAGTCGTACGCTTAACTGACTGAGCCACCCAGGTGCCCCTACCCATGTCTTAATCCTAGCCTGTAAATGTGAGCTAAATTGAAAAAAGGTCCTTGCATATGTGATAAAGTTAAGGATCTTCAGGTGAGGAAATAATCTTGGATTATCTGAGTGGGCCTCGAATACCAACTCTTCTCATAAGACAAAAGCAGAGAGATGAGGCACACAGAGAAGAGGAGGAAGGAATGTGATCGTGAAGGCAGGCAGAGATTGGAGCGATGCAGACACAAGCCAGGGCATGCAGGGGGCCTCAAGAAGCTGGAAGGAGCAAGGAACAGATTCTCCTGAGAGACATAGTCTTGCCAACACCTTGATTTTGGCTCCGTGAAACACATTTAGCCTTCTGGCCTCCAGAACTGTGTTAGAATAAATGTGTGTGGTTTTAAGCAACCAAGTTTGTGGCAATTTGTTATAGCAGCTACAGAAACGAGTATATGCACTATCAATGTAAAGTTCAAAAATTATAGGTAAGGTTTAAATACCTCTTAACCATCCCCTCTCCTCCTACCCATTCTATTTTGCTCATCTGGGATACCCACGGGCATAAATTTGGGGGTTTTATCAGTCCAGTCCTTTTCCTATGCATTTACATGCATGGATATACTGAAGAAAGATGTTATTTATTTTTATGTTTTGGTGAACCCAAAGTGCTCTCCCAACATTTATGGTTAAGTTTTGTCTGCTTTCAAACTTTATGTAAATGGAATAACGCTGCATACGTTCTTCTGTGACTTAGTTCTTTCACTCAACGTGTTTTTAAGATTCATCCATATTGTTATGAGCATAGATTCATACAGTTCATTTGTTTACTCTACTGTAGCATATTCCATTGCATGAACACACTACAATTTATTTTTCCATTTACATCCAAACTGATCTTAGGAAAGAGTAGCTCCATCACAATATCCCCTGCTTGGAGCCCTCCGCGGGCTTCCTACTGCAGTTTTAGAACATCGGACTCTTTCCGTGGCCCACCTTTGCTTCTCTGATCTCATTTTATCCCACTTTCTCTGATTCACAGCCTTTCTTTGGGTTCCGTGAACACACCAAACTCATTCCTACCTTAGGGCAATTTCTGTTGCCCCTCTCTGGACCACTGCATCCCCAGATGCTTGCATGCCTGTCTCCTTTTTATTCAAATTCTCTCACATTTTTTCTCATCTCTGCAGAATCCCTGACCACCCGACCAAATTAGCCCCATTCTCATTTGCTCCCCTAGCCTTTGTTTCATTTTCCTTCATGCACCTCTCTCTATCTGCACTTGCCTTGGGTATTTGCTTCCCGGTCTGTCTGTAACCCCAAACTGTAGCTCTCTGAAAGTACAACCCTTTCTTATCTACCACTCCATCCCCAGAAGCTAGAACAGCACCCAGCATGGACACCATGTGTTCAGCACACATTTGTCATATGCATTGGTCAGGAAGGGTTGTCCTATGGAATGTGAGAAGCTGCAAGGGCATCTGTTGAAATGGGGTTTTAAATTTATCTCTCACTATATGCTTTTCCCCTCTCTTATATTTTCAAGCAGGGTGGAGTGTGTGCTCCCAGGTGACTAAGCCAGTAGACCATTATTAGTGAAACAAGGGGTGCTAGTCACCACACTAACCAGGCCCCTCCTTAGCCAGAAGGACAGGATCTACCCAAGCCTGTCTGGTGACTTGGACAGGATTCCAAAAGGAGAACAGTCTGTCCCCCAACTAGGCCTGCCTTCGAAAGAACAAAACCTCATGAAGACACCAAAGACCAGTTTGGGTCTGGCAAAAAAAGAATTTGCCTTGCCATTCACTTCACAAACTTTCAGAGACTCTTATTATATTCCATGAATTTGATTTCAAAATTTATCTAGTTTCACTGCAGACATGTAGCATTCATAATGCCTTGTACATAGTCCAAGTTTTGGACCTTAATTATTTCTTAATTCTCTACAGCCAGAACATACTGACATAGACTGACCAACCAGAGGGCTAACTACTAAATTTTAGGTGTCAACCATACTGTATGATCTTTAATAGTTTACTGTACCTCGTTGAGCTCTGTAGATTATTCTTGTGAAAATTAAATGCATTGATAATTATAACATGCATAGACAATCAAGGTCCAAGCAAATGTTACTTTTTTGTATCATTACTGGGTTAGTATCAGGTGGCAGTTGTTCCAAGTCATTGTTTCCTCAGTCTGAAGCTATTGCTAACTCTGAGTGTTCTTTTCTAGAGCTCGTTAAGGAAGCATAGGGAAAGAGGCAAGTCCTACAGAGATGTTAAGCTTCATTCATGACCCTGAACACAATTTTCCATCATTTCAATGACTCTAATTCTACTTAGAAGAAAGCCATGATTATTTTTCAAGCTGCTTCTGCTTCAGCAATTTCTGTTCTACTATATCAAAACATAAGAAGTAATATTGTTACCATGTCATATATAATAAATTGACTTTCCCAACTGGGCTCATGGTCTCTTCAGGGAAGGGCCCAAGTGTTACTCTTTTCCTATTATTGCATGGCAGCCACGTACTGGTGTAAATAGCCTATCTACCTATTTATTATCTATCTAAGCCTTAAGCTCAGGGCTTCTATTTCCTGTCCTCCCCGTGATGGCTGCACATTCTCTGGGGTTTGAGTGGGCACTTCTCAAAGTTCCAGCTTCTATGAGCTGACCGTCCTCAATCTCACACCAGCCCCACATCCACGACTGTCTCTTTCTCCATGCTTTGCATCAACCCTGATAGATGCAAATGTTCTAACCTCCTAGTCTCCCTGATCTCTAGTTGCTCAAAGACAAAAACAAAAAGAATTCTTCCATTTTACAAAATAATTCTACTCTCTACAGTCCCCAACCCCAGGCTGGACTTTGGCTACACCCAAAGCCTTCTGCATGTCCTGCAACATCTGCTTAGGGCTCACACATTCTAGCTTCCCATTAGGATTGGCTACAGGAAGGACACAGTGTCAATATTCTTGGTCCCTCTGATGTGAATTACACCAGCCTCCGCAACAGGCAGAAGAAGCTAAACAATAATTAGCTTTAAACAATAGGCTTTAAACAATAGGCTTTAAACAATAGGCTTTAAACAATAGGCTTTAAACAATAATTTTTTGCCTCCATTTTAAAGGACATTTGTCACCGAGGCACAATGACCTGACCTCATAAGATGACCAGAGACTTCAGGTTCTCACTTTATTGTGAGATAGTTATTTAGAAGCCACTCTAGAGCAAACATGTTCTTGTAACATAACAAATCATTATCCAATTATTAGTTCTAGATAATAATTCCATGGTTGATTTGTGAATAGACTTTGTCAACCTGATCCTGTTGCCACCTGAAGAAGGTGGCTACCAGGGAGCCAGGCACGGACACTCTATGCCTCAGGCTATCATCTGCTAGAGAAACAAGGGACTAGATGAGTGCAGTAAATCAGGATTACAAACCATCACATGGTATAGTGCAGAAAAAGGCTGAGAGGCACTAGGTATATTCCAGAAAATACAGCAAAAATCAAACCATTTTCAGGATATCATAAATTAAATATGTTTTTTTATCTCTGTATTTATATTTTCAACGTTCGGGTAATTTCCTGCGAGGAACTTAAATCTAACAAACTAGGAACACAAAACTAGGGTAAAATGCAGCAAACACAAATATTAACATTTTCAGTGAAGTCATCAAGTGAAATAGTTTTCCCCCAAATTTAGACTGAGTGCCATACCCTGGTCCAGTTAGTACTGACCTTATATGTTTTTCCCATATTACTGAGCTAGACAAATCTGAAACAACAAAATACTCTTTGAGCTAAGGCTAAAACAAGCCAGTACTTCATTTAGCACAGCTCATGGATTTACATGTTAAGAACAAATAAAAACAAGTTACTAAACTAAAAATCATATCTTTGACACTGAAACATTTTTCCTCTCTAAAGAAAAGTAAATATCCATAGTTTTTCCTCACTTAAATTCTGTGATCATGTGATTAGAGAGCCAAAATAGAATAATTTCCCTGGTCTACAAAAGATTAATTAATCATAACAAAAGGGTTTTTTTTTTTTCCTTTGTAACCACCACCCCCCCCCCACCAAAAGTGACACTTCAAAAATAACTCAAATACAAGGGCTATAGATACACAAAATAAAAAATTCAAGGCAGAAACCCAGAATAAATAGACACAATTTAAGAAGTGAACAGAATGTGGCAAATATTTTATATATATATATATACATATATACACACACATATATATATACATATATATATACATATATATATACATACATACATATATATATATGTATGTATGTATGTATGTATTCTAGCCCTGTGTTCATTCTTAGTAACACAAGAGATACTTTATATTTTCTTGGCCATGTTTAAGCCATTCAAGCACTATTGCTGTAACTTTGTTGTCACTTCGTAACCTTTATTTCACAGTTTCAACTTTTAAAAGAACTTTATTCATCACCCCAACTCAAAAATTGGTAGGCACATTTTAAGTATGCTGCCACCAAGTGGCAGTCCTGCTACAATCACCTTAGTCAAACACAAACCTTTGGCTTTGCCTGCCATGCAGAAGTAGATCTCTACTAACAAGTTTCTCTTTATAGACTTATTAGGCCTCCTTACCACCTTATTTTCCCACCACTGATACATCAAAAACAGCTATACTTACAATCACCTAATAATACAGTTCCTTGTCGTCTAGCATAAATTCCTTCAGAATAAAAATGCCAAGTAGGAACAGAATTGTCCTCCATATATGAGACAGCAATTGCCATGTTAAATGGATAATCTCAAGGATGATATTTTAGAACAAGTTTTAAAGAAATGAACATGTAAAGCGTAACTTTGTACCTTTTACACTAATTCTTAGCTTTTCTTTAAATCACCTTATCTAAATTGCTAAGCTTGGCATCAAAATCCCCTCTCAGCAATCTATTCAAAACTTCTGAGTTCCCTCACATTCAAATAGCCCTCTGGGCTTTGCTACCATCCATATATTCTCTCTCTGTCTCACTAACAGGTATTCTAGGTACCTCATCCAAGCTGTTGAAATGAATTCAGTGCTCAAAGCCTCTTCCTTTCTTTTCATGTGACAGCAGAGAGTACACAAGCCTTCTTTTCTCTTTCTCTAAAGTACAAGTAGCTAAGTTTCCACTTTTTTCATTTTTGTCCCAAGTTTCATAATCCCCAAGCAGCTATTTCCAATAAGAGCATCTGGCAGAACTTGTTAAAACTAATTTCTATAGAAGACTTAATTAGTTACATCAAGCTCTCAACTACCTTAGCAGTACACTCAGATCTTTCAGCCTTGTAAACTATCTCAATAATGCTTTAAAAACAAACGAAAAAAGGCAGCACAGAAACTACTTTCCAAAGGCACCTATATCCCTTACAAAGAGCAGATCTCTTTTACAATGGCAAAAAGTTATTACATGTTTTTGACAGAAACTTAATTGGTTTCATGACAGGGGAGTATTCATATTGCTTTGGGGGCATATTTTATAATGCATTCAAACTCAAAACAAACTATGTGCACAGGCTCTAGAAGAATATGACAATGGGGTGATTTTAAAAATGAAATTAATAAACTGGACACAGAGGTTCTTTTCTAATATAGAATGTCTACACAGCTCCTATTTTTCCTTTCATACTTTCTTCCTACCCCTCCCCTGCCTCTGCCTGCCTCTTCTTCTACCTCCCCTTCCTTTGTCTCTCATACACCTCTCCTTTCTCTGTTTAACCTTTTTCAATGCCTGGCTTTGCCTGCACTTTGCTGGCCAGACTCACCACCCAGACTGCTTCTAGTCAAACTCCCAGGAGATGAGAGTGGTTCCCAAATTCAGCACCTCCTAAAACCTCTGCCTGTTCCCAACAATTCCAGGGAGGCCCACTGGCAGTCCTGATCCATGAAAGAAAAGGCTGTTGAGACACAAATGCGTCTATCTATTGCTGAAGAATAAACATTTGATTCACCCACTAATGTTTAAAATCTTTATATATTGTTTCCTCTCCCTTTCTCTGCCATTTCCACAGATTTAGAAGACAGAAAGACTTCCTCAGACTCAAACTGTACCTCTCTGAAGCTTTTTACCTTTTACAAAAAGTTAGGGGATTAGCCTAGTTGAAATATGAGGCACTTTCCAGCTTAAAATTAACAGATGCCACCCTTAACAAAATAAATTCAAATAATTTCTGATTAAAAATAATACTTAGGGGCACCTGGGTGGCTCAGTCGGTTAAGCATCTGCCTTCGGCTCAGGTCATGATCTTGTGGTTTGTGAGTTCGAGCCCCACGTCAGGCTCTGTGCTGACAGCTCAGAGCCTGGAGCCTGCTTCAGATTCTGTGTCTCCCTCTCTCTCTCTCTCTGACCCTCCCCGTTCATGCTCAGTCTCTGTCTCAAAAATACATAAACGTTAAAAAAAAAAATTTAAAAATAATACTTAACAAAATGTCATCTATGGGATACCTGTTATGTACCAGACATTAATACACTACATAATCATAATAATTAATATCCGTTGTGTGCCAGCCATATGGAAAGCACTTGATATAAATTGTCTCATTCCCTCCTTCAACGTTAAGAGACACGTACTCTCAGATTCCCCTTTCTGATTATGGGGAAATTGAGGCACGAGAGAGAATGAAAAGTTTGCTTACGGTCACATAGCTAGCAGGTGGTAGAGACAGGATATGACCCTAGTCAGTTTGACTCCAGTAGGCAAGGTCTTAATCACTACTCTCTACTCAGAACAACTCTACAAAAGTGGTATTATTACCACACCCTGTAGTAAATAAACATTCACACACTGAGTTACCTCCCAGAGAAAACTATCAAGTCCTTAAACAGAAATATATACTGGTTTTTGCTGTGGTTGTTTCTTAAAACTGAGAGCATCATGATCATGTATAAATTGACATCCAAATAGAAACATTAGGGAAAGAGAAATAGATCTGTCTTAAAATGTTTTACATAGATTAAGACTTTATAATACAACTAGTATAAAAAAACATGTTTTCAACATATATAAAACTGTGTTGGTGTTATAACATTAAGCACAAAAACATCACTAGGCTATTTTATTTTTTTCCAGAAATTCTTTTTATCAATCTTCTTGCTCCTTACTTATATTTTACTTCATCGTATAAAACACATTATTTTGTGGCTGATACTTCCAAACCCTGAAGGTATTTTTACGGTCTTATTTTGTTACCTGTTGTTTCTGCTGGCTTTTGCTAATAATGTCTTATTTCTTTGAATGGTTAATGATTTTTTACTATAAAGAGCTAACTGCCTGTGAAAAAATCTTTGAGGCCTAGGATAAAGGTGGATTCCTCAAAAAGAGATTAGCATTCGTTTCTGTCTGAATGGAGAGACTACCAATACTGGAAAACATTAAAGAAATTTACCATCTTGAGGTATTTTAGGTCACCCAGGTGATGTGAATTTGGTCTACAAAGATTCATGACAGATGGCTTATGGTTACCAATTTTCAAGGAAAAGTTTTTCCCTACTAGTTCATTGCCAAAGTTTGAACCAATTTTCCCCGAAGTCCCTAAGTGGATAGAGAGATTGTTAGTTTTATTTTTAATTCATCCTAGCACTGATGGTATAGCTCCATGGAGCCCCAGGTTTCTGGAGGGTCATTCTATTGGATTCCCTACCTGGGGTGGGCCATAAGCTTTGTCTTCCAAACCCCAAGTCCCAGGAGACCTCGAAAAATGATGAGTTTTACCCAGAAAATGCCCTCATGGTAGTGGTAGGTAGAAGCTAGGTGTGAGCAGTGCAAGGAATGCCCTGAGGCAGAGTCCCAAGTCCTTGAATGGGAATGATAGAGATGTGACCAGGAGGCAAGGAAGGTGGGGAAAACAAAAACGAAAACAAGCCTACACACTACAAGTCTACAAGCCCAGGAGCTCAACATCCAGACCTTGTACTTCCAAGACCTTGGGCCTGACAGACAGAAGTGCAGCAAGTGCAGAAGGGGAGCTCTCCTCTCTCACCTCAGCCCCAGGATAACTCCTTAAACTCATTATAATGTACTTGCGTTATTGGCACAGACCCCATTCCTCCTCCCCCTGCACCCCCCCATCCCGCTACCCCACCATGGAGGGTCATAAATCCCCCCTCCCAATCTGTGGGACAAGTTTCCCAAATGTTTGGAAGCAGCCCCTGGTTAGAGACCACCCCACTGTAGGTCACATCTCCTCCCAGTCTAGAAAGACCCAGCAATATCCAATCCCAAAACAACCTAGGGGCAGGTTCCACCTCCCAGAACCTGCCTGCTCTTCAACCTTGAGCGTATGCTTTCACTTTAATAAACTGCTTTGTGCTTGCTACTTTCCTTCTCCTGTCTTTACTCTGAGTGTGGATCCCCACATAAATCTTCTTGTGGGGAATCCAAGGACTGAGACCTCCACTCACACAATGCAGACACTCCCTCACTCCCGACAGTAGTAACTGGATTACCACCTTCATTCAGTTTTGTGCCTGAATATTCCTTAGTTTCTTGCAAGCTCATGGACAAATTATATTAAAAATTCTTAAAATTTTTAGCTTATTTAGTTGTTTTCAGTGAAGGGTCAGTTCAGGCACTTGCTCACCATTTTGCCATCTGGGTAAGTTATTTTATGTCATTGAAACACAATTTCGATATACATACGATGGATTTAATTTTAATAATATTAAATTTACAGCTTGTTATTAAGATAGAATGAGATTAGCTATATGAGAAGTACTTTGAAAGTTGTCAGGTCCTATGTAAATATGAGCCATAATTGCTACCCTTTCTTTACTCATTCACAAATATCTGTTAAATGCCTACTACCTATTAAATGGTGTAAGACACCATTTTAGACGCAAAGGGCATAGAAGATTTAGAGAAAGAGAGGAAAAGATAGGGATAGGGTGCAGAAATGGGGAAATAGAAAGTTACAGTATGTCTCAGTATGTTAAAGTTTCTGAGGCCCTACCTACATAGGGGAAGCCATAAACACCTATTCTGATTCAACCTCAACGGCCTCCCTTGGCCAAACAGGACTTGGGCAGACAGCCTGAGAGCATCTTCAAGGCACACAGGATATTTTGTCAATTAGCAAGTGTACAACCAGAGAAACTCTGATAGGGCTGGGGCCAGAGCAGAGTGGGAAATTATTGTCTTTCATCATAATTTTTCTGAACTATCTGACTTCTTACCGTGTAAATATATTGCTTTGATGAAAAAGAATAAGGAAAAAAAATTCCCACAATCATACCCTTGGTGTATGGCTAATGAATTTTAATGAGTAATATGTACATATATTGGCAGGAACAGCCTAGGGCCTATATTGGTCAACATCTCCTACAGACTCCCTAGCACTGAAGGCCTTCTATAAATATTTTAAGACCAGTGAGTGGATAAGTGACTAGAGCAATGAATGAAATGAATTCATGTTTTAAAAAGGCAATGGGTAGTGGTTAAGACTGGAACACATATATTCTACAGGTTATCTGCAAACAAATTACAGGAACACTGTCTCCCTGGGGACATACACCCCTGTACCAGGGTGGAGGCTTGGAAAACTAAACTTGGGCTGAATTTCAGCTCTCATTAGCCCTCTTTGCTGGGCCCCTTTCTCCAGTGAAAAACCTGCTCAACTGTACAAGGCAGCTCTTAGCTAAGAGCACAGATTTGGAGCCAGATGCAGGGGTTCAAATCTTATCTCCTCTTTCCAGCAACACTATGACCTTAAGACCAGGAATTAAGCCTTCAGTTTCCTTCTAAGTCGTAAGTCACGTGGAGATAACAGCACCTGACAAACAGGCTTGTTATGAAGATCTAATAAGTGCATACAATACAGCAGCAGCAATATTGTTTTCAGAGAATAAGTGGTCAACCAACGTTTGCGATATTCCTGCATCACTCACTTTGGGCACATCTGCAAAATGTATTTCAGTTTGCACAATGCCTTACCTGTAGTCTATATGTGGGTTTTATCTTTCTGTGAACAGAGTACTGAATATAAAGACTGAAAACCTCTTTTCCACGGACACCTCTGCCACACATCAACTCAAAAGCTAAGTGACTTGGAGAAGCTTACTTCACCTTCTTGAGTATCGAGTTTCTTTGTATCTTAAACCATAGTGCCTCATAGCCTAGCTCTAAAGTTTAAATGAGATTGTGTGTATAAAAGTGTATTCATTATAAAGTACTATATGATCAGAAGGTATTGGAAGTAACTAAAGAGCATAAAGCATAAATCCATTCCTACTTTTCTCCTACACCTACAAACACAGGAGCCATTCAGTAGACACTTCTAAGTTAGTAAATAAAGTTGCCAATGAATGAGAGTTTAACAGTGATTTTCAAAAGGATTTATGAGTCATCTACCTCAATATTACCTGGAAAAGTTGTTTTCAAAAATCCTGCATTAGTAGTTCGCACACTTAACTGAACACTAAACTGACGAGAGGAGCTTCAAAAACTGATGCCTGTGTCTCAACCTCCAGAGCTGAATGAAAGTGATCTGAGAGTGTGGTCCAGGATCCTGGATTTTTAAAGCTCCCTTGGCTGATTCTAATGTCCAGCTGAGGTTGAGAATCGCTGCTCTCATTTAATGAGCCTGAACAGAAAGGCAGACACTGACAACAAGCAACTCAAAAGTCATTTCCAGAGGTGCCTGGGTGGCTCAGTTAGTTAAGCGTCCAACTTCTGCTCGTCATGATCTCATAGTTTGTGGGTTCAGGCCCTGCATTGGGCTCTGTGCTGGAGCCTGCTTTGGATTCTGTGTCTCCTGCTCTCTCTGCCCCTCCCCCACTTGTGCTCGTTCACTTTCGCTCTCTCTCTCTTTCAAAAATAAACATTAAAAAAAAATTTTTTTTTAAGTCATTGCTAGCCCCCTTCTCCCTTGCCACTCCCCTCCATGAAACTTGGAAAGAAAAATGACTTTCTTTTTTTTTTTTTTTTTTTTTTTTAGCTTTCACTAATGTTAGGGGAGACCATGTGCCCAGGTCTGGGCCAAAGGTCAGAAGTCTGCTGGGTTAGAAGAAGAGACTTCTTCAATGCTTGCATTGTTCTGATAAAAAAAAGACAAGTTTGCCTAATGTGCCTCTCCTTGCTTACCTTCTTCCTCATTTGAACACCCATGTGTGGCCAGACCTGCCAGGAACCATAAGAAAAAGGCAAGCCAAGAGGGCCTCAGAGGTGTCAGCCTTGACATTGTTGAGCCTCTGAATCAACTTCAGCAATCACCTACCTCTGACCTTCTTGTTATGGGAGAAAAACAGACTCCTATTAAGCCACCAAAATCCAGCTTTCTGTAGCATGCAGCTGAACACAATCCTAAATGACAGAAATAGATTCTATTTTCTTTTGACCCAATCTACAGAGAAGACGCTAATATATTAAATACGTTTATGTAAAAGTGACTACAAGTTTATTTACAGAGTAATGAGTCTGTCTGGGAAGGAATTTAAAGAGTGGCTTACTTGAAGGTGTGGCCTCCTGTAACTAAAAACTCTGAGATTGTCCTACCTGTGAAACACCCATGATATAAGTGGGAGAAGGGGCTTTCACCAAAGGATTTCCTGGACAGTTTTCCTCTTTAATCGTTCCTTTACGGAATTGCACAACATGTAGATTAAGGACAAGCATAAGAGAAAAAGTACACCCTCCATTCCTAGCCAGCCCACCAATCCCAAACTTGGGTGAGTGCTCCAGGAGGAGGAACTAGGTTTATCCCTGGCTGACTCCGGCAGCTCTTTTGGAATTGCCTGGCAAGCAGCTAGCTAAGTCCAGGGCTTCTCCTGCTCATCTCAGCTATCTTGTCTTCCCACCACATCTCTTGGTACTATTAGCATAGCTATGTCACTCCTCTGGGCAGGGGACACTGCCTACAATATGTGTGTCCTCTCTAGCAGAGCCCCTCATGCCGGCAAAAGCCCTCACTCTCACACTCTCCGTCAGAGGATCCCCACTCCCAAAATAACTGTGAAAAGGGAGAGAAACAGGAGAGTCCTTCTCCTGGAACATGACTTCTAGAGTGTCCAACTATGTCTAGTCACCCATAGGCCTCTCCATGGGATGGCAGATAAAAGAAACTGTGCTTATCCTACTGCTGATCCTCTGCCCCTAAGTTCCAGTCTGTGTCTTAACAACATTTGTAGTCTTTCTTGGGCTCTTTGCTTCAGACGAAAGGTTCCTTGCACTACTCTGGGCTATCTAAGCTTCTTTCTCCCCCTCCCACCTCTTCCCCTAGGATCTCTATCAGGCTAGTCATTCAACTTCTATCTACTGCAAAATAATATATCATCCTGTGTTCTCTTGGTCAAAAAAGTTTAAAGCACTCTCATAAAATTTAAAATTTATGAACTGGTATGGAAGAAAAGCTCATACCATATTGTGAACCCTAACAGCCCTCCCATCATTATCCCCTACCCCTCTCAAAGGAAGCATTGGTACCATTCTGTTTTACTTCCTGCTTCACAAACACAGTATGAAAATTCCAACAAGATACCTGAAGTCAAGGTAAAGTGCGGTATTTAACAAAACTGTTTAACCACTGGAATTATAATTGTTGAAATACAGTTCCCCAGGATCTGCTCCAAGAAAACCTGATCTTTTAGTTCTAGGATAAAGTCTGGGGATTTGCCTTTTCACAAAATGTATTTTTAGTGGCTCAACAAATTTGGGAAATATGATGACTAGTAAAGAGGAAGAAATGCCCTCCTCCTACCTCATGCTGTTCAAAACCTACCTGTCCTTCAAGCCTGCCTCAGATTCTCATCCCTGAGGCCCTCGGAGCACTCCAACTCATGGTGCCCTTCCTGTGCCCTCCACTCACCTTCACGTGGCCCCAGGCAGTCTTTCCCATGGTCCTTGTTGCTATCTGTCACATGACTGCATGCTTTATCTTATTAACCCGAGTCCTTAAACAGAAGTGTGCATCAGAATTACCTGGGGAAGTGTTTTCAATGTGCAGATATCATGGTGGTTTTGCTTCTGTTGACTTTATTCAGAAGATACAGCATGATTCCAAAGCAACTGTACTTTGAAAAAGCTCTCAGATGATTCTTGTGAGTGCCCACCCCTCTTTTACTTCACACCACACTTGGGGAATTCTTGCATTCATCATATTATGAGATCCTTGAGGGCAAGGGCAAGGGTAAGGGCTGTGTCTGATGTTTCCTTCTAGTTGTCACATGGCTTACTTCATCACTTGAGGTTGATGAAATGATTATTTAATCAAGATGCATGAGAAGCATCTGAGTGGCTCAGTCAGTTAAGTGTCTGACTTCTGCCCAGGTCATGATCTCTCAGTTTGTGGGTTCAAGCCCTGTGTCGGGCTCTGTGCTGACAGCTCAGAGCCTGGAGCCTGCTTCGGATTCTGTGCCATGCCCCCCCCCCCTTCCCCTCACCCTCTCATGCTCTCTCTCAAAAATAAACATTAAAAAAAAAGATGCATGGATTATTTGAATGATTGAATAATGACTGACTGAAAAGGGTTAAAAAAAAAAAAAAAGGTCTCTGCAGTGACCAACAACTTTCATTCAGCTTCTGTTCCTAGCCCATGTACCCACACTCTACTTATTTGCTACAAATTCTGAAATGTCTGAGAAACCTATTTGTTCCATGTGTGGTAATGTAAGCACGGATAGTCAAATCACAGTTATGAGGTGTCAAATACATTGGAAATATGGATGACCTCTCACTTTTCCCAGAGCACCCAATCAAGGGTTCCCCCACCCATGCCAGAGGTCACATACATTGGAAAATCTGGGGGGCATGTCCAGAAGGACAGTCAACATGAACCTCCAACTGCCAGGAGCTACCTCAATGGCTACTCTGACATTCTTCAAAAAATCTTCCTAACAAAGCTGAACTGGAGCTGCTTTGATTAAAGCAGGGGCCATCCAGCAAGCAAGCAAGCAAGCAAGCAAGCAAGCAAGCAAGAAAAATGGCAAAGGGTAGTGCATTACAGGGATCAGTCTTAGCAATTAGGTAGAATAATATGGCAGCCCAGATGGTGTACTCTGTAATTCTAACATTGTAGGAAGGTCTGCTTGCTGAAAATCTCTTCTCCCCTGGATTGTCAAGGAATCTGTTGTAGCAGTTCATTAAAATTCAGTTGGTTGTTAACAAACAGGTATTATTAACATCTCATGGTGATTTATTTGTCATGTTGGTCTTAGTTATCCATCACGGCTTTAAGGCAAAGAATTTAAGATGAGTAAGTTTTACCTGGCTAAGAGACACTGGTAAGAGCAGTAAGGTTAATTATGCCACACCAGTGGAGGTTCTGGCTGTCAAGAACATGAAAAGACTAAGAACCAGGAAGAACTAGGGGAAGGGAAGGGAAGGTGCTGAAAGAAAGTGATTTAAGAATTAAAGGGACATGGGGCTGACTCTGGTTGTCAGCATTACAGAAAGCACTGGGAACATAGACGTTTGGGTGGTATGTTTGGGATTATGAAAGTGGTGTTCTAGGAAACTGTATGAATCTAATTTTCAGGATCTAAAAGGGACCAGCCAGTTTACACCTCCAAATAGTAACAAAGTCTGATTATTGTTCAGAAACTACTGGTTTAACTCACACACAGAGACCATCCATCACAGATGGGAGTCACCCAGTGAACCGGTTTGCTTCACTCCAAACTTCTGTATTCACTCTTCTGGACTACAGCACACACTTAGTGTAAGTGGACTTCTTTTAATTAACGTTTATTCCTCAATGAACCCATATCAACAGCTCAACCTTTCATTAGGCTGAATTCACATCACCGCTACTATTTATGTAAGGGACAAACTGTTTCTCAATATTGAATTGAAAAACTAAGAAACCCTTGAAGAAAGACCAATAAAGGAAGAAGGAAAGAGAGAGGGAAAGAGGATAATCAAAGAAAGAAAAAGGAGGGGAAAGAGGGAAGGAGGAAGGAAGGAAGAGACCCAATGTTTCATAATATTCATATGATTGGGAAATCCCCATGGCAGAGGTACGGCCTGAGTTAAGTAGAAATTGATAGCAAATGCCAAGAGGCAGAAAGACAAAAATGGATGCAGTCTTTATCATGGCCAGTCTAAGATTCTAGCCCTGAGTATCTTCCTCAAATCCAAAGAGCATCTCTCCCACCCAGTGTTTACTAGTTTTGTCAGCTGCTGCCAGGACACTACCTCTGTCACTAAAGTCTTTAGAGTAGATGTTCTCAGAATCTGCCTGAAATAAAGATTTCAGCAGTAATCCATGTCTTAACAGAAACCAGAAATCTCTGTGAATCCCAACTTCCCTATCAAAGGAGGATCTTGTGTAAACTACTGTATTTATGTGCTGGATCGGGCCCCTTCCAAAGAGAGCCAGAGTGACTTAAGGATTCTACAAGTGTAAAAACTTGGAGCCTCCAGGATCATACCTAGGGGGAAAACCTCCCGGGTGATGAGAAAATACTTAACTTTTTTATTATCCTTATTGTCACGTATATAAGAGGTTCTGACTCTGCTAAACTCTTATTGTGCTAATCTCTACAACTCTTGCCCTTGAAACAGCCCCTTCTCATTCTACTTATTACCATGAGTGAGCATATATATTTTGACGTTTAAGTCCTGGAAATTAACAACAAAATTTTAAAAGCAAAGTGCGGTGCCCATTTTATCAAGAAGCTATGATCCACATCAACACACAGTGAAGTGGTTCCATGAATGACCTTCAAGCTCATCAGTTGTGGGTCAGAGTCTAGGCTCTGTGGTTAACCACCTATGTAACAGAAGAAAAGTTCTCTAGGATGGCTGAACTTCAGTTCCTCATCTGTACAATGCACATAATAAAGAGCTACCACATAGGGCTGTTTCATGGACTCGATAATTTAAGTGCTATTTATTATGATGGCAACTAAGTCTTGCAAGGTCCTGGAATCCCTTGTGGTGCACTGGGCCAGGAGTCCAAAAGCCTAGGCTCTATGCCCAGCTCTGCCATAAATTAGCCATGTGGCCTTTGTTTTATCATTTCATCCATTAGGTTTTAGTTTCCTCACTTGTTAAACAAAAGTCCTCAACTAGCTAGCACTCAACTAGCCAACTAGAAATATATAGATTTTTGTGTGGAAGATAGCATTTCTGCACTTGATCTTAGCCAAAAGGCCAAGAAGCGATGGAAGATAGCATTTCTGAAAGAAGTTGGAGAAAATTGTCATCACCATAAAGATGTCATGTGAGAGAAGTGATGCCTTCTGAAAGTCTCAAATAAAGATCACCTTGATGAACTTCAAGGCTGTTAGATAGATATGAGTTAGATACTTCAACCAAAGAGAGAAAGCTCAACATGGCATTTCCAAAATGTGAACTCCATTCTACCTTACCTGCTAGGGCCTTGAGAGACCATTCCCCTTGTTGCTAAAAAGTAGATAAAACCCTATCTGCCCCCCCCCCACACACACACAACCCCATCCCAATGAGTCATGATCTTCTGCAGAACTGGTTTGGTGAAGGGGTTGGGTAGGGAAGTTTACTTCATCAACACTAGATGGTTCAAGAAAACCACTGAGGTCTAGCATTGGGTGAAGAGTAAAGGGAACTAATTTAAAAAAAAAAAGTGATTTGGACAGAATTTCAAGACAAACACAAACATCATATTTGTCAACGATGATGAGAAGGGATAAAGTCAGACTCCCACTGGGTGTGGCAGTATAAAGAAGAAAAAAACTGACATTTTAGAGCTAAAAGCTCTAAAATAAGCTGATATAAGGTGTGACCCTGCAAGTGACTGGTGTCACTGGTGTCACTACACTGAAGTGTAGTTACCAGGCAGAATTCTGAAATTTGTGTTTCTCTATGGAAAAAGTATACAAGGAAAGATAGATCAGAAGTAACAATTTTCCAAGAATTCAAGAAAACTGTAATGAAAGAGTACTCTTCATATGTATTCATACTTGTTGTAATCTTCCTGGCCATATTAAAAACCAGAGATCAAGAACTGGCAGGTATTTACAAAGTAATCTGTCCAAATTCCTGACTCCTATAGGCAAAGTTTCATCCTCATTTACCCATGAAGAACTAAGAAACTGCAAACATTAACTTGAAGGTACATGGTTACACCTGTTACTCTATTCAGGGCAGAGAAGGGGCAACTTGGAAATGTGGTACCAATTCTGTGGTCAGGAGAAAGAGGTCCATGGCATGATGGTATAATCAGAGTCAGGAAAGCAATTTAACCCAAACACACTAGTAAAAGAGCTGGGGAAATGATGCATGTGTTTATCTGCTTTTAGAAGGCTTTGTCTCAACGCTATGTTAAACCCTATGGGGTCTGGAGTAGGTACCATTATATCTTAGAAATAATACATGGTTTCTATAAATGTCTTCCTTCCTTCCCTCCTTCCTTCCTTTGGGAATCACTGAGTTAAAAATTAAACAAACTAAATTAAATTGACAAAATACAAGTTGAAACTCATCTCAAGACTGTTTACCCTGAAGGCTCCCATTCTGTTTTTCGTGGGCTTTTTTGCTAATGGGAAGAAATGAAGATTTATCTTGGAATTTTCCCAGCATCCTTTACACTGGTAACCTCCTATGACTAAAGCCCCTATTCCACGCGATCATTATGGAGGACTTTAGGGTCTGGTCAGCACAAAGACAAGGACAACCATGAAAGTCAGGGTTGGGGGAATCATCCATCTCACTGTCAATGGCATGCATCACTCTGATGCTTCAAGCTCTATATACACACATCATTTTGTGTGATTTATGGCCCTAATTAGATCCCAGTGGCAGTATTCCATCAGCTAACAATGCATATCCTAATCACCTTTTCTTCATACAAATGATTTCCTTAACTTTGCATGCATAACTTAACAGCTTTTATTTTAAAAACTCATGTTAACAGCTTTCCTGTGGTAACCAGTAGGGGTGCTATGATAAGAATCTAATTTGCTGTAAAAATGACTCATTTGTCAAATAAGCATTAAAATAATTGTTCCCCTTTTGACTGTTACCCTGCTGTTTCCAGTCATTTTCCAAAACTAAATTATTTACTCATTTGAAAGTTCAGCTGTGCATATTTTAATTGATATTCCCTCGTAGGACTCATATTGTTAATGACAATAATTAACCCGAAAAGGCTGCTAAATAATTATGCTGGAAAGATATGAAGTATTTGCACAGAAAGTAAAATCAGCATTTGAAAAACTATCAAAATGTAAAACTTTCATATTTTATGGCAAAGCACAGTAATAGTTCATAATCAAATTAAAGAGAGAAAGGGAAAATGTAGATTATATGATTTGATGCAGAATACTTTATGTTTTCAATATACAAAAGTAGTCTAGCTAACAAGATTACTCTGTCATCTCAGTAAGCTCCTAATATTACTATTCTATCTGGCAATATAAATTGTTCTCCAGCACTTAGCATGGCTTGGAATGGGAG
Source organism: Prionailurus viverrinus (assembly GCF_022837055.1). Taxonomy (NCBI): domain Eukaryota; kingdom Metazoa; phylum Chordata; class Mammalia; order Carnivora; family Felidae; genus Prionailurus; species Prionailurus viverrinus. The sequence continues at coordinate 84,031,927 of NC_062563.1, read as the reverse complement.
CAAACTTGCTCTTAATAACAATACCTAACACATATTCACTGCCTCTCTGTTAGATAAATCTTCCTGTGATGGGCTTAACAAGCTCTGCACATTTCCAACAGAGACATAAGCACTAAACAGACTGTACCCCTTCTCCTAAGAATGCAGCTGCCTCTCAATTTCCGGGAAGTTTTCAGTGGATGTGGCAAGCCCTTATACTCTGGGACCCAAAGAGAGCCAAATTCAGAAGAAAGCGCTGTTGTCTCTGAAACCTTGTCAAATTAGACAAAGGAGGGACTACAGTGAATCTTAGACTTACTAATGCGTGGTCCTTCCTGGCCAGTCTACCAGGCTTCTAGAATCCCACAAGGCTGACATTCCCATGGAAATGGCTGGAGACCATTTACCCGGGTGGAAAGTTAGGACTTCCACACTCCTAGAAGTCCTGAGGTATGGGGTCAGGACCTGACTATGCATGTTCCACAAATGCTTTTGAACTAAAGCAGAAAGTAGCTTTGTAAAAGCCACAGAAGTGCTAGGGCTTCAGTTAAATTCCACTGGTATTTTGGTATATGCCTCCCATATGGCAAGAACAGCCAAACTGAACATCAAGAAATGCCTCTGTCGTTGCTTCAATTCCCTTAATTTTTACCTTACAGTTGATATCACTAGTAGCATGATAATGTTGTAATAAAAGTGATAACACTTGGTATTTATATAGTTCTGTTTATTTTTGCTCACAGGTGCAAAGACTAATGCTAATGGGAGGAGGAAGAATAACTTATGAATACATAGGCATGCCCAACTTCCACAAATATCTCCTGTAAGCACTGAACACATGGAATAAATGGATGGGTGAGTATGGTGCTAATTATGCTTGTCATCAAATAAAACTGCAACTTGCATAAAGAACAAGATTTCATTTTAACATACATCTAGATTGTTCATTTGTCATATCCATCTCACTTCCTCAACAGTTATTCTTTCTGTAAACATTAATTTAGCAGCTACTTTGTGCTTAGTATTCATAATATAGTGGCCAACAGGATAGACAGAAGCCCTACCTTCAAGTTGCTTACATTCTGGCATATAAATTTCTCATCAATATGGTGAAGAGTGACAATGTGTTATGCAGTCCCTCTCTCCAAATCTGCATAAATAATATAAAGGAATACCTGAGCTCAATAAACATCCCTGCAAAGAAGTACACTTAGCTAGAGCACCTGGCCCGTTGGGCTCCAGATGTGGAGACAAGCACGGAATTCAACTCCGTATCAAATGAGACATTAAAATTAGAGAAAAGAGCTGAGGCTCCCTTAATGATGCAATGAAACCAGGAGTAGGGGTAGGAGACTTCTGTCCTATTTTGTCTACCTCTATGGCCATGGTTCTAAAGAGGAGGGTAGGGGCATATTCAGTTTCACAAGTAAGAACTGAGCTAGGTCATCCACTGAATCAATGGCTGGAACTGCCATATCCCTAATATCATCTTAAAGAGGAATAAAAAAATGTTATTATTTCCAGACCCAATCCTGAATTTGGGGCAGAGAGAGCAAAGGGTAAGGTAGAGAGACAACTACAAACCCACTAGACAAGGAGAGGCAATCACAGAGAAAGAGAAATACAGCTGGGAGGACCCACTCAGAATGAGCCTATATAACAAAATTTTAAAATATGTGAGGTAGTCTAGTGCTAAGAAAGACACCTAAAAGAATTAGCACTAGGAATGTGAATTCAAGCAAGATAAAATTAATTTTATGGAATAGCATAACAAAGACTTTAAAATAAATTTATTTAAAGTACTCAAAAATGAAATTATAGTCTTTGTTTAAAAGGAAGAAAAAAAGTTGTGTAAAAATTACAGAAATAATATAAGAATATGAGCCTGAAAAAGAACAGTTAGAAATACTAGAAATAAAAAATAGTCATTAAAATTATTTAAAAATCTTACATAGACAAATAAAAATTTAGACTGGACAGAATCAAGAGCAGAGTTCTAAAACTGGTAGATATTACTGAAGAATTTTTCCAGAGCAAATTACAGATTATAGATTGAGATGCTCTATAACAAGAGTCAGGGAACTATGACCCATGGGCCAAATCTAGCCTGCTGCCTGTTTTTTTGTACAGTCTCTGATCCAAGAGTGGTTTTTACAGTTTTTAAACAATGGAAAAAATCAAAAGAAGAATATTATGTGACACATTAAAATTATATGAAAATTTAATTTTCAGAGCCCATAAATAAAGCTTTATTGGAATATAGCCACATTTGTCTGTTTACATATTATTTTTTATTGCATCTGTTTATGACTACAATGGTAGAATTGAGTAATTGCAACAGGAACTAGATGCAACATCCTAGTTTAAGAAGAGAGGAAGAAATGGCACATAAGCTATATCTGAAAAAATAAGTGAGAATTTTCCAGAATTAAAGAAATATTTGGTAGTGAGAGAGATTTAATACTCTGCTTCTTAACTGTTCCTTATTTTAAGAATATTGATGGGCATTTGTTGGGCTATCACTGAATTTTACAATCAAAGGTTCACAGCCAATTGTACTATTTCACTGAACTGACCAATTAATTAGACAACTCATCAATCCAGTCAACCATCTGTTGTTGGTTCACTGAAATGATTGTTAAATTTTGCTCAGTGACATCCAGAAGCTCAAGTCTTATAAATCTCAAAAACTCTCTAGGCTCCTACCCATCCATCTCACCAAATTTGTGCCCTCTCCTGAGACATTATATCATGAGTTATCTTGCTCACTCAGTTCCTACTGTCAGCCATGCCCTTCCCATAGTTCATGCTGCTACGTTTCAAGTTGCAATCTTTCAAGATTCATCTAAGACATTATCTTGCTCATTCCGTATTAATTCTGCAAGTATTTTCTTCAGTGTCTGCCACGTAGCAGATGCTCTTCTAGGTGCTCAGGAAATAAGTAACAACCTCTGCCTTCAAGGATCTTACTATATTTTATAGTTAAGCAGACAATTAAAATACACAATAAGTTTTAAAACCAGGAATAGAAGAACAGAAGAAAAGCATATAACATTTGGGGGCTTGGTGCCTTCAAGGCAGTTTGCTCAAGGAAGATCTTAGATGGTACAGTAAAGATGAGTAGGAGTTGGTTAGACAAGTATGGTGAGGGGTAGGAGAGAGAATTCTAGGCAGTAGGCAGATCATGTGCAAAGGCCAGGAGGTAAAATAATGCACAGAATTTCAAAAAGTATGTGCAGTTGCAAAGTAGAGGCTGATATGGGGATAGTGGATTAGTCATAAATGAGGCTACGAACACAAATCAGAACTATATCATTAAGAACCATTTTAAGTCTTACAAAGAAACCTGGAGATTTTAAATAGGCATAAGGGGAAACAGGGCTTTAGACAGAGGGCAGTGTGATCAAATTTGAATTTTAAAAAGAAACATTTCTCCGGCAACAGTAAGGAGGAAGGCTTCGTGGGGATAAGACAAGCATGGTTGTAGGCAGAAATTTTGGTTGCAGGAAGCTGAAGGACTCGAGATAAATGTAAGATGGCTGGCTAACACAAGTAAAGATGGTAGAGGAGATTGGTCATAGCTGTCATGAAAAATAGGATAAAGAGATAAAGAGCTGACTGGGAAAACAGAAAACTGCTATACACACTGAGATTGGAGACCTTGATTTTTAGCAGCTCCATCTACTCAACAGCCTGACATGGAAAAGACAGTGGTTCAAGAACCCATGGGTGGGTGGGTGGGGGGGATTGTTCCACGTGGCATATATATGATAAGGGGATAATGAGCCCAGGGAATTAAAGAAGCTTTCAAAGGAATGGCTGAAAATGGACCATGGGACCAGGAGGAGTACGGCACCATAATCTAAAGGGTAGCCATGGGAGTAGGCAAATAAAGCCAAGTGGAAGGTAAAATTAGGAAATGAAGCAATAAATAAAGGAACTAAGTGACCAGGACATTACTGGGTCATCATGTGAATGATGTTTGCACCCTGGATGATGGGAAATTTTGACTTGGGGATAGAGAGGAAGATTTAGCCAAATACCACTGTCTTCAATGATGAAAAAGGAATGATGCAAAAGAAAAAACTTACATACAACAAAGAGAGCCAGAGCAAACTGGATGGCATGTGCCTCAAAGGAGGAAAAGTGATTATGTATATAATAATGGCAAGATCAGGGGTGCCTGGGGGGCTCAGTCAGTTAAGCATCCAACTTCAGCTCAGGTCATGATCTCACGATGTGTGGATTCGGGTCCCACGTCAGACTCTGTGCTGACAGCTCAGAGCCTGGAACCTGCTTCAGATTCCATGTCTCCCTCTCTCTCAGCCCCTCCCCCCACTCATGTGGCAAGATAATAGTCTAAAAGGGACGCTGAAGGAGTCCAGAAGACACTAATAGTACCTCCTAGACTAGAGTCATGTCTTACAGGGTGGTGGAAACTAGCTGCAGAAGAAGCCATGTGCTCAGGGGAAAGCCAGGTTTTTAGCTCACTAGGAAATGGATTCCAGTTTATGAAAGAGATTGAGAATGTGTAACAAAGAATTTATTCTGGAAGGGGGATTCGAGGAAGCAAAGTAGAAAGGTTTGGAAGAAATGGAACTCCAGACAGGTTGGGTCAATTCACTTTATATCATCTATTCATTCAGCAAATATTTAAAGTACCATCTAAGTGGTATGCCATGGGCTTGGTGTTGAAGATGTACATATGGAGAAGACATGGACTCCTTCCCCAAGACACTCTTCACCCATTCATCATAAGTTACACTGAAGCTCCCTCCGAACAGCTTTTTCACAACTGCACAGGGGACGCTGAGACTACTGGGACATTTCCAAGAGGTGACTGCAGTTCACTGCCACTTTCCTGAGCAAAGACATGACATGAGGTAGGCACTGACTTCAGGAGTCTCCTGCAATGGTTTTAAGGCAATTAGATAAGGTAGCACAACCTGCCACCAACTCTCTGTACCAATGTAAGAGAAGAGGAAAAATCCTATGCCAGGTGTTGCAACTCCTATCTCCACCAAGTCATTTTTTTAAGGTGCCAAGAACTGAGCAAAATGAAGAAGCATTAACCTCACCATCACAGGAGAAATTGTGCTTTGTTCATGTGAACATCTTCTCCACCAGATTAAAAGCTCCTGAGAAGGAGGAGTCAGGTCTTATTTTTTTCTGTACCTAACTATGCTTAGCACAATTCCTGGCACATAGTAGACATTCAATAAGTATGTGTTGAGCTGGAATGAACTGAACTGACATTTGTATGATACTTAACAGTTGATCAAGCAGCTTCACATTAATTATTCCAGGGTTATAAAAGACTTTGCAAGATAATCATTCTCATAGCTCCATGTTCTTGAATGTTCCCTACCAGTTAGAATCAGCATAACTATTTCTCTCACTTTACAGGTAAGAAAAGTGAGGCTCAAAAGTTAAGTGACTTGTCCTGGTTTATAATAAAACTAGCTACTGGTGAACATAGGACTAGAACCTATCAAATCCTGGACAATTTCTAACAGAAAATGCTGTGGTAAACAGGGAATGAATTCTTTGATGGTCACTGAATGTATTATAACAGTACTGGTGGTGCATTATTATAACAGTATTATCACAGTATTAATAGCATAGTAATGCTAATATATGAATATCAACAATAATCAGGAGTATACTTGTGATGAGCACCAGGTACTGTACATAAGCATATACGTATATACATAAATACTATACATAAGTGTTGAATCACTAAATTGTACACCTGAAACTACTATTACACTGTATGTTAACTAGAATTTAAATAAAAACTTAAATAAAATGAAAAAATAAATTAAAAAATAATCATTTATTGCTTCCTCTATTCTGTATCAGGTTTTACCTTAATAATCTATAATACAAAAATCTATAGGATGTGTATCATTATTCCCATTTTATACATAAAGAAACTGAGAATCAGAGATGCTAATTTATTCAAGGTCTGAGAGCAAGAAAGAGATCAATTTCAGCTCCAAACTAAAGTCTACCTGTAGCCAAAGTCTGAATTCTTTCTCCCATTCTATTCTGCCCCACAAATCATCTCAAGTTAGTCCCTGAATGCTATCTTGCCTAACTCTTCATCTTCAGTGTTCTGAAATCCATGGCAACAAAGTTTTGGCAGTTTTGTGATATGAGTGCTGAAAGCCAACCACATTTACTGACCATTATTCATTATAATGTAGGGGAAAAATAAAAAGGTGAACAGAAAACAGAAAGAAAAGATATTCATTCACTCATTCCTTCTGCCTTTCACTAAATATTTAGTAGACTTCACCATGGGCTGGTCACTATTCTAGGCACTGGGGATGAAGGAGGGAATGAAACAAAATCCTGATCCTCATGGAACATCTATTTCAGCAAGTCCCTATCCTCTCAATCCATAATATCCACAACCGGAAAATAAAAAGTCTCCTCCACTCATACAGAGATGTCCCTACCTCTGCAAATGATGCTCATGCTCTTGGGCCCCCAGTCTTGAAGAAAGGCAGGCCATTTTGTAATCAGAACCTACATGAGGATGTCCAAGGGACTGGATTTTTACAGGGCCTAGAAAATGCCACCCACATGGCCACTTGAGAGAATCTGCAGCCATCATTTCCATATATATGGAAATATATATGGAGGGGTATACATCTAAGTGAAGAAAGCAGATGGTGAGCAAGCCTCAAAACACCGAGACTGAACCACACATGCTCAAAAGATCCATCGCTCTACTGACTTCAACCTCAAGTTTACCGTTTGCTGAACTAAGGTTTATGCTGGGATTGTACCTCTCAGTCTCAGTCATCAGCAACAGCAAACGGTTGTGTTTCCTTTTAAAAGGATTTTGTAATGTTGCCCACCCTCCCCCCACAAGGGCAGTCCTCTTCATTGCCAAGCCTATTTTTATGGTTCATCTCCAAAACAAGTGCAAAATAGTGCTGGCCTCAGATGAGCCTTCCCTCTTGCTGGCCACTGGAACACCATCTGTGAGTTGAGTAGGAACAGTAAACACTGCAGGTTAAGTAACTCATTACTAATATTTTCCTTGAGCTCTGAAACTTTTTAAACAAACAACAACAACAATTGTATCATAATAACCTTTCAGAGGTTAACAGCCAGCAGGTGGTCCAGCTCAGTTTAAATGCAAACCAGACAGCTGTTTGATTATCAACTGTTGATTCTTATGGAGATCTGGGAAAACTTCTTGCTGAAAAAGGGTCTTCTCTTAAAAATCCCTAATGAAACAACACATAAATGTCAAAATGACAAAAATAAGGAAGTGTGTCATGGACTAAGCATTTTAATGTCCTTTCTGGCTTCCTCCAGAGTGTACTCTGGATCTAGCCACGTTTAATGGCACAGATTCTTAAAGAGGTGGTGCACAGCATGAATTTTTACGACACAAATAAAACTTGGAGAGGGTCACTTTCTCTGCCATAGTCAGTGTCCTCAGCAGATGTTTGGGAGGCTCATCTTTCCAACCAGCCACCCACACCAGTGTTTTACCTGGACCCAGAGGCTATAAGGAGCACACGTGTGAGGATGTAAGGAAACCCTGAGGTGTATAGCATTATCCTGTCTGTCTCCAAGACATTAAGACATTGCAGGGATTCCCCTGGGAAGTCTTGGCAAAGCTAGAGAAAATTCCAAGGGCTGATAAAATGGTTTGAGAATGGCAGATGAAAAGTTTCTAATCAAAACCTTACATTAGCACCACACAGCCCCATGGATTGATGACTATGACTGTTTTCCTCCCTTGATGATGAAATGGGACAAAAGAAAATCATTCTCTAAATCAGTATTTAATTACTGGTCTACTATATTACAATCAGAAACATTTCAGAAAGCTCAGAAAAAACAAAGTTCAACCTTTTTACACTGAAATCTGCAGGGAATGATGAAATGCAAAACCCTTAGGACTCCAAGGAAAAAAGAGTTATGGAAAGGCAATCACCTTTTTATTTTTAATAAAAGGAACAAAAATGCAAAGTGTAAAAAAAAAAAAGAATTTCACAGCTCCTAGTTTAGTTGTAATAAGTTGGGAGAAAGAGGAGATCACAGAATGTGGAAAAAAAAAACTTTTTTGTTTAACTCACGTTTGATCAGGTTTTCTGACATGACCTTATAAGCAAGCAGTGGCAAAGAGCCAGATTCCCAGAGACAGGCTAAGAGGTAAAAAGGAAGCACCCAAGATGTTTGGCAGGTCCTCGAAACCTTCTGCTACAGACAGAGGAATATGAAAGTTGTAGTGCTTCATTCTGACAAAATAGAGCGTAAAGCCGTTTGAGGGCTTTCATACCACACTAGATCCAAGCAAAGGCTGCTTCTCAATTCCAGGAGGCCCTGAAGGTGAAACAAGCTATAATTAAAAAAAAAAAATTTTTTTAATGTTTAGTTTTGAGAGAGAGGGAGAGACAGAGCAAGAGAGCGAGAGCGAGCAGGCAAGGGGGAGAGAGACAGGGAGACACAGAATCTGAAGCAGGCTCCAGGCTCCGAGTTGTCAGCACAGAGCCCAACACAAGGGTGGAACCCATGAACCCTGAAATCATGACCTGAGCTGAAGGTGGACTGACTGAGCCACCCAGGCACCCCAAAACAAACTATAATTTAATAAATATTCATTCCTCAATGAATCAATATATAATACATAATCTTCTAGGCAATCTAGAGCTACAAGTCAAGACAGTTTTGACCATTTGCTGCAGATTTCAATCTCCAAAGAAAAACACATGAAGAACTAACCAGAAGATAAAAACACAAAGGCATGAAAACTCCTTCTCTGCATTTCATTATCATGTTTGTTATACTCATAATTACTATCTAGTTAGGGAGCATCCAGGAATGCTACATGGGGAACGAGACTTTGAACTTCATCTAAAAGATTGAGAAGGATTTCAATCATGAAGGTTAGTTGATTCCATAGTAAGTTGAGAAGCACAAGGTAAGTGCAGAAAATGAAAACTGATACTGAGTTTACCTAGTACCCATACACATTTCTTCCTATGTTGCTCCTACTCTTTTTAAAACTCTAAATATAAGTAATTAGTACCTGTGTACATATTTTTCATTTTAAAGTGTTTCTAATTTCTAAATATACATACCCAGGTGACTTTCTCTCTGAAACATTTACCTACCCCAGAAGTAAGCTACTGCAGATAACCTACTAGCTACCTATAATTACTAATAATGTAACCATAACCTTACCTCAAGAGGTTATGCCCAGAAATCCCCATCCTGTATATGCAATATAAATGTACAAGTCAGCGTTCAAGCCCCATTGTTATGCCGAGGTGATATTTGCATTTTTGTCATTCCTTTTCAGTACTTTCCTCATAAAGTCTGGTGAGCACCAGGGCTCCATTCAGCTCTGCTCTATTTTTTTTTCCTTTGGTTTGTTTGTTTTCTCTTTTCTTTCCTATCCTCCTGCCTTCTAGCTCCTCCAATTATGTGGCTTAGCTCCTATGGCCCATGGCCAAGAGACAGGCTCTTGTTAAGAATCATCTCTTGAGATTGGAAAGATGATGAGGAAAGTTCTGCTGCTAACCCAGATAAACATACCTTTACTCATTTTTTAGGGTTATCATAACAAAGAACCACAGACTGGGTGGCTTCAACAACAGACATTTTCTCATAATTTGGGAAGCTACAACTGCCAAGATCAAGGTGTTGGCAGGATTGGTTTCTTTTCTCCTTGATTTGTTTTCATATGGTCTATCTTCTGTTTTCATATGGTCTTCCCTCTATGCGTATCTGTATCCTAACTTCCTCCTCTTTTATAGTCCTACCGGATAACTTATTGAAATGCCTTATCTCTAAATACAGTCACATTCTGAGGTACCTGGGGTTAGGACTTTAGTATATGAATTTTGCTAGGGACACAATTCAGCTCATAACAGTACCCAAGTCACCAAAATTCTTTAATTATACACTGCCCTCTCTGTAGAGAGTCTTTAGAGAATGCCCTAGGTATTTTTCATTTCCAGAAGGCCATGGGTAGAGACAGGTGCATGCTTGTCAGCCTTCCCCTGGCTACTTCCTATAGAAATCACCAGTTTGACTCAAGGCCTGATGAATTATCAAGAAAAGCATGAAAGTCTCCACTTGATACCAATGAGGAACTGGAGATTCAGAATGGTCAAGTGATCTGACTAAAATCTTCTTAGACAGTCGAAAGAGAAGGACTTGTTTGTTTTTTTTGACTTCCAACGTAGTGTCTTATAAATAAATGGGTGAAAATAAGGCAACATGTCACCCTTTAGGTTTAATAAAGGAAACAAATTCTAACATCACTTTCCTAAATATAATTAATCCCCTTAAAAGTCCTAAGTAAGGGTGATAATTTAAGACTGGTTTTGCTGAGTGTTTACCTTCATGGTATTTTCAGGATGGTGAGGAAGGTTCTGCTACTTAAGAATTTAACTACCTTACTTGCAGCAGGATGGCTGGCGTTTCACCCTTAGAATACAAGTTCTCTAACTTAATACTTTTCTTTTTAAATTTATCAGTTTTGATTAGTTGTGATGAAAATTCTCAAACAAATATAACAGTAAAGATACTATCTAATGAACCACCATGTGCCCAATCATCCAGCAACAGTATCAGTATAGGGTCAAACTTATTTCATCTCTATTCCACCAACCCTTTCTCCTCTATGGGGAATTTTGAAACAACTCCCCATATCATGTTTAATACTCCAATACACATATCTTTAAAAATATAACCATAACACTTTATCACACCTTAAAAAATAAAATTCATAGAAATTAAATATGAAACTTTTAAAACTTTATATTCAGATTTCTAATAATTCTTAAATAACATCAAATATCTATTTACTATTCACATTTCCCCTATTATCACACAATTTTTTAACAATTTGTTTGAATTACTTCCAAGTAAGTTTCTATGTATCTATTCGTTTTCTATTGCTGCATAAGAAACTATTCCAAATCTTGGTGACTTGAAATAACCATTTATTATTTTGCATGATTCTGTAGGTTGGTTGGGTGATTCTTCTGTTTCACACAGCTCTATTCAGCTGGCATCTTGACTGGGCTGGAATAACCAAGCTTAACTCTCAGGCTGCAGGTCTTGAGGAGAATGTCTGTCTAGAAGGCTGGGACCTCTCTCCCCCCATGCATTCAATCTAGGAGGGTAGATGTGCCTCTTTACGTGGTGGCCCCAAGGCAGCAAAAGCAGCTGATGCCAGCCCCCAAAGACTCAGGCCCAGGACAATGTCAATTCTAACATATTCTACGGGTTAATGTAAGTTAAAATCAATCCAGGCTCAAAAGGAGGGGATTAGACCCCATTTCTTAAAAGGAGGACAGGATTATTTAGAGATGGGAGAAATTACTGGTGACCATCTTTGCAGGGAAACAACCACACTCACCCATTGATATTTGATATGGTTTTTTTAAAATCTGTAATATTTGCCAACATTATTCCTTTGGCTAAGAGATCCAGAGGTAATTTGTGATTTACATATTTTATAGTTAGTTGTTCTATCAAGAATTTAGGTGCCTCCATTGTCCTTATAAGCTGGATGCAAATGATTTGACTCTTAATTACAGAACTTTAATTCTTTTTGTGTGTGTGGCACATGTTCAGGAAAAAAACACATATAAGTGAAAAGAAAAAAGCTCACACCACACAGAAATAAGCCATTAGGTTTTTGACATATGGATGTATGTATACACATATGCATGCATACATACAATTTGTGATTTTATCCTACCTATGTGAGCTGATACTAAATATACTGCTTTGTAAACATGTTATGTTTAACTTTGCAATATAGAATGAATAAATTTTCATGCATATGTGTAAACCTTTCCAACTAAAAAACAGATCTGCATAATGGGTCAAAACACAAAATCCAGTGAGATGCTGGTAACAAGGACACTACCTAAAAAAAAAATTCGACCAGATGATTAAAAGTAAAACAAATGTCAAAGATACATCAGAAAACACAGAAAGAAAGCAGGGGCCAGATTTTAATATCAGACAAAAAAAAAAAAGAATTTACGGTCTAGAACACACAGGATGAGAACAGCTGCATGAATGTCTTTGCTTCCAATGCATCATCGCAAACTTGTTTCTTACTCTTCTTATCTCTTTCTTAAGCCTTTCCCACTCATCTACGCCTCTTATTATTTCTTCCAGGTCCAAATGCCTCATGGGAGTGTCCTCTTTAAACCCCAGGCCAGGATGGGTCAACCCTCCTCTAAGGCTTCCTGTTTCCTGGCTTATACCTTCAGAAGGCTGAGGATTTCCCTCTGCCTCCTGTGGTACATCTTCTGAAGGGCAGTGTGCCTCCACCTTTGGCATGTTCTGTGGTTTTCCTTCATTTTCTTTTTGCATGTTGAGTATTTTTCTGTTATTTCTTTTGAATAAATTAATCCTAAAAGGATTAGGGCACTTTTGTTCCTTCTCCAGCAATACAGAGCTCCTACAGGGAAACAAGCCCTAGACTATAAACTATGTGATATGTTTCTTAAGTCATTTTTAATCTCTAGATTACTCCTCCATATTATTTTCCCTCTTGAAAATTTGTTTAAAAAGTCGTTTGTTCTCTGGAGTTTCCCAAAGTCTAGATTTTGCTGACTGCTTCTTCCTGCATTTTCTAATATGCTCCTCTGTTCCTTTTATTCTCTGAAAATTGGTAGTTAAATCAAAAAGCCTCATCAGATTCTGGTTTTCCCCCCCAAGATGAGCCATGTACCTCCATTAGGAGGAACAAAACCTGGTGTCTCTTTTATTGTGATATTATCAGATACTGATAATCATTATCTAGATCAGGGGTCTGCAAACTACAGCCTATGGACAAAATCCAACCAGTGCACCCTGTTTTTATAAATAAAGTTTTATTGAAACAATCACGTCCATTGCCAATGGCTGCTTCCACACTCCAATGCAGACTTGAATAGTTGCAACAGAGACTATAGGGCCCACAAAGCTTAAAATATTCACTATCTTGTCCCTTACAGAAAAAGTTTATTGACTCCTGATCTAGATCCATCCAGATTGCAAAATCATAATTTTCTTTTTTTTACAAAATCATAATTTTCTAATTCTACCATTGCTTCTTTTTTATTAACTGAAACATTCCTGTAAAGAGAAACTTCTTACCAACTCCCTAGTTATCATATAGGAACAGCAGGATACATGCTAGATTGTCTACTTAACCAGTTTTTAAAATAAGGTAGTTTCCTAGTATTCTGCAAAGGCAGCCAATGAAGAGTTGAGAGTATTTCTGTATGTGTTTGTGTGTATGTGTTGTTTTAAAGTACCATTATGAACCCGTGGATTTAAACACATTCTCTATGCTTAAATCAATTGCATTCAATTCTTATTAATGCTTAAAATTGTCCCATCTTTTCTAAGTAGTTTATTTAAATTGTCTCCTGAGTCTTTTTAAAATAATCCACATATTACTGGGAGCTTTTATTACTATCTGGTCTAACAAGATGTTCCTGGCTAATCTTGCACATTTCTTTCCCCATACAGGGAATTATCCATTTCTCCAAGGAGATGTCATCCCTTAGTAAGAAATGATATTTAGTGAACAGAATCCAGATGCACGGGGTACACACTGATACTGGGGAAATTATTATTTCCAAGTCTTTTTTGAAAACAGAGCTTGAAAATGTCTTTTTTTTTTTTAAAGAAAGAATACTATGAATTTATACTGATTCTTCTGATTCAAATTCAGGATTTTGGGATTTTTACTTTATCTCCTTGATCTTATACCTTTAGCTTTTTTTTTTAACTACTATGAAAATGTTAATTTTAAACAAACCAAAATAATACTCACTTAAATTATCCCATATACAGGAAATGAATATAAGCACTATCATCAATAATATGATTACCAAAAATTTTCAGCTTTTTGTGTGTGTGGTTATTTTTTCTATTGGACTATATTCCACTGGGGTTATCCAATCAAATCACCCTGTTAGAAAGTTAAACGTTTGTTTTTGATGAAAAAGGACATTTTGACATGACTGTTTCAAAACAACTCAAATTACTGAGGCATTGTTTTTATTACCAAGTAATATTTGCAACAGAAACCATGGTTCCCCACCCAATCTCTGAACCACACCCCCAGACAGGATAAAGGGTGGGATGAGGCTCAGAAATGAGGTGTGTCCATTGCATACATTACGAAAAACAAAAACAAAACAATGTCTTAAGAGGAAAAAACATATTCTTTCATTTTATTTTTTTAAAGTACAGATTCCCTAAAAGGAGTAATAATCCAAACTATTACTAGTAATTTACCCTTTCATATTAATGGGCTCTGCTAGGAACAGGGGAAGAAGTGTGAAGTCACTACCTAACCAAGGAAAGGGGAGTCAAAGAAGAAGGTGACGGAAAAGGGGGAAAATGTGAAGATTCTCAGAATACAACTCAAAAACGTTTATTTCAGTGCTGAATCACTGAACTGTATACCTGAAACTAGTATTACACTGTATGTTAACTATACTGGCATTTAAACAAAAACTTAAAAAAAAACTGTTTCTTTCTTCTTACTTTTCCCAAGGTTCACCATCAGAAGACAACCAGATAGAGTGGGGGTAGTCAGCATCCTCAAGCTTCCTTTAAATTACCAAATTGCTTTTGAGAGGCCTGACTTCTCTCTTCATGGGTACATTTCTGTTCCTTCTTCACATATGATCTTAGCCAAAAGGCCGAGAAGCGATGCATTTCTGTTCCTTCTTATTTCCTCCCTTTGTCAGCAACTAGACCCCAACACCTGACCTTTATTGCCCACCTGCTTCTATTCATCAACCTTTGTCTCCCACATTTTTCCTTAAACTCTTCTTTCCAGCTAATCCCTTAAGTCAGACAAATGAAAAGCGAAACTACCCCTCCAGTGATAGTGACCTCCAACTGGCCCAGACCAGTTTAACCCCTGACTGAGGCCTACATTGACAGACCAGGGAATGACCTCTAGAATGACAGACAACTTCCTTTACCTCATTATAATACTAAAGTCCCTGCCCAAAGAGGAGCACAAGCCCCATTCATAGAACACAATGTATGCATAGGCATGCTGCCTCAAGGCTCATGCCAGACCCTATGCCACCTCTACATACAATGGCAGGGCTTCCCTATTTAGATATTCATCCGAACCTAAATAAAAGGAACCCATCCACCCTTGCTCAGAGAGTCAAAGCTTTGGAAACAATTCCCCCATGATCTCCTTATTTGCTGCAAATAAAGTTTTCTTTGTGAGGCAACTCAATCTGGTGCAATTTCTGACTCACCAAGCAGTGAACTCCTGTTGGTTTCGTTACACCTTCCCCTGTCCCCCTTTCTTCTCCACTATGCCTTAAGCCTGGATTTGGCAAACTATAACCAACAGCCAAACCCAAGTGCCACCATTTTTTTGTAAATAAAGTTTCATTAAAACAAAGCCAGGTCCATTTGTTTACACATTGTCTATGGAGGCTTTCACACTCTAATGGCATAAGTGAATCGCTGAGAAAGAGACTGTATGCGCCACAAAAACAAAAATAGTTATTATTTGGCTCTTTAATGGAAAAGTTTGCCAGCATCTGCTCTAAACTATGGGTTGACACTAACTTCAGCCTTCTGGGATATGGCTCAGCCTTACTGAGCTTGCAAGATCCCTAAGCGTTAAACTTGCCAGTGAAAATAGGTTTACTACCCGAAGAGCACAGAATACCGATTCTAGAAATTGAACTAAACTCAGATTCAAGAACATTGCTTGCTGAGAGCGATCCGAAGTCATAGATTCAACTTGCTATTTTTTGAGAATTCTTAAATGAGCTAAAAAAAACTTTAGGTACAACACAACCTGAAATACTCAAATATTTCAAGTAAGGATAATAATGACCACTATCACTGCATACTTTTTATTTGCTAGGCACCATGCTACGGACTTTACAGGTCATGTATTATCTTCTTTAATTCTTATATCAACCCTAGGAGGTGGGCACTATTATTACCCATATTTTATAAGTGAGAAAACAGAAAGAATAAGAAACGTGCCCAGGGTCACACAGCTGGAAAGCAATGGGGCTGAAATGCAAACCCCAGCCTTCTCAGATAAAGCCCATGCTTTAAAACAACTAAGCAATGCTACTTTTAAGCCAGAACACTAGAGTTTACCATAGTCTTAAGCCTAGAATTTGAAGTTCTCCTGAGAAAGGGCTGACCTTTCTTGCCCAGGGCTCAGACTGCTTAGAGAAAAAACAGTTGTGAACAACATGGGAAGGTAAAGAATTGGTCACCAAAGCTATGAAGTAACTTATTTTATAAAAGAGATTTCCAGTTAAATATGGCTTCCTGACCACAGACATTGAACCTTTCTTCTTCCTGAGTCCCCATTAAAACAATGATAAAGGAATAAAAAAGATTTAAGTCCTCAGGACACGAAGGCTGGAGAGGAGATATCAGCAGATGAAAAGTTTAATACATTTTTAAAAAAAGAATATATCAAGGAGGAGTGGTGACCAATCTAGCTGAGCAGGGAAAATTAGAACCAAAAGTCCTTGCAAAGGGAGCTACCAGAAGGGGAAGAGAGTGATGATCCCTTACAGAATCCTTAAGAGGCTCAGGAACCAACAGTGCTGGATATTGCACAAGGCAAGAGTAAGGCTCAAGTCTAAATAGAGATTTCAGGGACGGGGGAGTAGTAAAAATATCCATATATATTAGTTTCCTCCTTAAATCTCTTTCCTCACACCACATAATCCCCAGGCAAAAAGATTATAATTGTGTCCTTATTAAAGGAATAAAGTAGAGAGATTCCAACCACAGCAAAGGGATGGGTAGTATGAAGATGTAAAAGCTAGAGGATTAAGGAAGTTTTGTGAGCCTGTTAATGAGCCTACTTCACTTGTCCTGTCTCAAGAACTCCTATAGCAAAGTGTATGCCCCACCCTCAGAGTTCTTGCTCCTAGATTTTTTGCTGGAGATGACAAATAGTCCCAGACTTTCATATACTCATATATGGGCTCCACAAAGAAAATGCTACTACTGTCTGTACAGTGACATCACAGTGTAGCTTGCCTATTAACAGGTTCACAAAACTCTCAGTCAACCCCATTCCTAAATGTGAACAGACATTCACAGACTATCAGATTTGAGGAAAGTCTCCAGAATGAAAAGAGAGAAGAACCAACAGGGTAAAAGAGAGCTAGATAATGTAGGAATAAAACAAAGTTTCACAAACTATAATTAATATCTTCAGAGAGATAAGAAGATACTATATCCATGAAACAAGTGGATGCTACAGAGAAGGAACAGAGAAAAATAAGAGTACTTGGAAACTAAAATTATGATAAATCCATTTTTTAAAAAAATCAGTACAAGATTCAGAAAATAAAATCATGCAAACCTCCTACAGAAAAAAAAATTAAGATGCCAGAGTAATGGCAAATAGCAGAGAAACAAAGATACATGGAAGATAAACCTGGTTAATCCAGCATCTAATTTATAAATGTTCCATTAAAAAAAAGTGAGATAGAAATTATCAAATGTAAGAAAATTTCTCTAGACTAAAATTATGAACGCTCTAATGTCCCCACATTCTTAGAACCCCAGCTGAACACAGAATATTGAAGAAAAAATCATTTTTAAAAGACTCATACCAAGGCACATCATTGTGAAATTTCAGAATAAGAATAAAGTGAAAATTCTGAAAAGAATCCACTCAGAAAATCTAGGTCACATGAATCAGAATGACATGGGACTTCTCAACAGTAATAAAATGCTAGATGACAATGGAAGAATTCCTTTAAAATTCTTAGGAGTGATTTCCAACCCAAAATCCTTTATGCAGCCAAGCTAAAAATTAGTTCGAGGTAAGACTAGGGAAGACTGCTATGAAAAACTCAGCTATAACTTGCCTGTATCTTTTAGCTCCCCTAAATACTTTCTTAGGAAGCTACTGATTTAGTACCTCACTGATGAAAAGGAATGAACTAAGAAGGAAAAACATTTAAGTAGGGAATGGCAAAGGAAAGTCTCCATTGTGACAGCTGTGCAGGAGGTCTTCAATTTAAATTTAAACATTTGGGAAACACAAGTGATTGCATATAACAGACCAACGGGGAAAATTAAAAGATTCAGGGGCAATTTTAACTTCTTTTCACCAAATATTTTTAGCTTTCCGCCTTTCAGACCCATGGCAGAACTGCTCTTTAAAGGCATCTTGTGGGTAGTGGAGCCATGTGAGTAGTTCAGGCCAACAAATTGTAAGCAAACGTGATGTGTCTCACATCTGAGCCAGAGCGTTTAAATGCTGGTTGCCCTCCAGAGCACTTTTCTGACTGACCAGGTTCAAGATGGTGGGTTCCCCAAAAGCCAAGGACCCCTAGGGATTCCAATGAGTAGAGTCCCTCCACCACTCCCTTTGTTGACCCATAGTGGACATACAACATGAGCAAAAAAGAAATCTCTGTTGTTTTGACCCACCAAGATGTTAGGGTTGTTACCCAACAAAATGTAGCTCATCCTGACAAGTATGTAGAAATCCATATATGTGTAAAAATAGGACAATTATTAGAACCATAGTATACTAATTCTATACTGATAACATTTGCATCAATGTGATAATGGAAATTCTATTAATTTAATTAGAATTTTTGATATGACTATATTGAGATGTTGGAGGAAGAAGTAAGGGTCATGGTTTAAGAGAATTCAATTATTATAAAAGAGCCAACACAGGGGCACCTGGGTGGCTCAGTCGGTTGGGCATCCGACTTCGGCTCAGGTCATGATCTCACGGCTTATGAGTTCAAGCCCCATGTCAGGCTCTGTGCTGACAGCTCAGAGCCTGGAGCCTGCTTCAGATTCTCTGTTTCTCTCTCTCTGCCCCTCCCCTGCTCATGCTCTGTTTCTCCTGTCAAAAAAACAAATAAACATTTAAAAAAAGAGCCAACACATAGTGTCTAAAGTTGGTAAATAAGAGTAAAGAATATTGGGGCGCCTGGGTGGCACAGTCGGTTAAGCGTCCGACTTCAGCCAGGTCACGATCTCGCGGTCCGTGAGTTCGAGCCCCGCGTCGGGCTCTGGGCTGATGGCTCAGAGCCTGGAGCCTGTTTCCGATTCTGTGTCTCCCTCTCTCTCTGCCCCTCCCCCGTTCATGCTCTATCTCTCTCTGTCCCAAAAATAAATAAACGTTGAAAAAAAGAGTAAAGAATATTATTTTGGCAATATGGAAATAAACACTAGAAGAAACAGTTTAGAGTACTGAAAGAGATTTCTCTGGGGGAATGGAAGTGTGAATGGGAGCAACAGACTGTTAGTGCTGTTTGACTTTAACTATGTACATGTATCACTTTGATCAAAATTAATTTTAATAGTCACTCTAAGCACTTAATTTTATTTGATAGGTCTATCTTAAAAGAGTTGAGCATTAAGTTAGGCTCCCCTATATTTCACTGAACTTGTGCCCTGAAGGCAAAGTTGTGTAAATCTTTTCCTACCCTAAATATGAGCCTTTTCCTGATCTTCCCTGGTGTTCCCAAGGCCTGGGAATGGGGGTAAGGGGTAGGTGGGTGGGCTGTATGTCAAGCCTGAGCAAAGGTGTATGGGCTCCCCTAGGAGGGAAACAGTGTCATCAAGTCTGACTCATCTAAAAAATAAACCCTTTGTAGAACCCAAACCCGGATAAGCTGCTGGGCAGAAGCTGGAAGAAGCCACACACTTTTCTGAATAAATTATAATAACTGGTGACATAGTAAGCACTGGTCTCCTGAAATTAACTCCTGGTCTGAGAGTTCCGTATTTGCTCATAAGTTTACCTATAAGTAAGTATAAGGTCAGTCAGGATAGGGTTTTATTTTTTTTTTTTTCAACGTTTATTTATTTTTGGGACAGAGAGAGACAGAGCATGAACGGGGGAGGGGCAGAGAGAGAGGGAGACACAGAATCGGAAACAGGCTCCAGGCTCTGAGCCATCAGCCCAGAGCCCGACGCGGGGCTCGAACTCACGGACCGCGAGATCGTGACCTGGCTGAAGTCGGACGCTTAACCGACTGAGCCACCCAGGCGCCCCAAGGATAGGGTTTTAAAGAGACCCTCCTTTCAGTAGGCTTCATTTCCAGTGAGATAAAACTCCAAGGTCCAATAGCTCAAAGTAGCCAGCAAGGCTGCAAGACCTTCCAACCCTCCCAAGCTGCTCCCTGCAATGGACGGAGTCTCCAGAAAAGAAGAGTGCTTACCCATGTTGAGTGAAGATGTCAAAGTTCAACAAGCCATTCAAATAAATGGCTGGAAGCACTCCAAGAATTATAGATTGTTAGGATGGATGTTATTATTTCTTCAATAATGACTAAAGAAAAAATAATAGCCTTGCTACAGATTATAAACTGTTGTAAGTGCTTTATGAATAATCTTGTGTGGTTGGTATTATTATAATCATCATTTTACAAATAAGGAAACTGAGGCACAAAGAGGCTAAATATCTTGCTCAAGCTTGTGAAATAAGTTGCAGAGATATAATTCAAATCTGGCTATGCCAATAGACTCAGGGTCTAAAGTGAATCACTAGTAATATTTAGAGGAAGGATAGTTTTCCAAAATTCCATATCAAAATTCTGCACCAAATAGAGTGGGGGCTGCTTTTGAAAGATGCTATTGCTACTCACAATTCCACAAAGCATGGAAGTATGTGAAACAATCATTCCCCCAACTGCATAGGTCTACTATTTATATGAAGCTATTTAACTTAATTACAAATAATTTAGGCTACAGATGGGAGCAAAGCAACATTAAGGATCTTGATTTTGAAACTGTTCTAAAATAGCTTTTAAAATCTAGAGGCAAATTGTCTTTCCAAATGGAAATGAATGTGTGACACAGTGAAGTCTTAAAGTTATTAGCATTTTTTCCTGAGCCCCCATCTATTTTCTTTGTCATTTACACGATGTATAGCCTTTAATTTCAGCTCTGTGATCAAAGAGATACAATTTGAGAAGCTTACTATTAAAATCAATGGCTACACCTGGCAAGGGGTACAGCAGTGATGTGATGGCAGCTTCTCACCCTTGACAAAGGGAGACCAGAATCTCCTAGTGGTTTCAGGCAGAGACCCCAGCCCAACCTCTAAACAAAAAGTGTGGAAGTGTCTCTCCCTCCCTCTCTCCCTCTCTCCCTCTCTCTCTCTCTCTCTCTCTCTCTCTCTCTCTCTCTCACACACACACACACACACACACACACACACACACACACACACACAGTGCAAGAAAGCCTCAGCCTCACTCATCCCATTCCACCGTACCTGTGAGGACTCCACTGCTGAATGCAGTGCCAGGAAACATGTTTTCAGGAATTCAAAGTATCACGTTTCATAATTTGATTTAAATCAATTATCCCATCCCTCCCTGGAACAGGCACAAGCTCCAAAAATACAAAATGTAAATGGAACCAGCTGCAGCAAAAGCCTTGTGCCAGGATGGATTTCAGTCAATGTAATCAGCCTCCCTTTCGAAGTACGTTATTGTTGAGACCCAGAGATTTGGTGAAACACTTCCAGTGTCCTGGGAAGGACCAGGAAGGTAACCAATTATGGGAGGGGAGAAAAAGAAGGAACTAATCTTCTCCATCCTAGCTTGCCTTTGCCCTACACTCTTATGAAGAATTAATTCACTCCTCTGGGGGATACTGGGAAACTGAGGTCGTTACTGGCAGCCTTCAAACACTATCCTTAATTTATGGATATTTACTAAACCACATAATCACCCTGAGTTATCCCATTACAGGGCTCAGCAGAGCCGAGGTCTAAAGTCCTGGGTGTGAAGATCAATTGTGAGAGGTTTTGTGAATGTGTGTGTTTATTAAAGAGGGCATGAGTGTACAATTATTTAGGCTCCCAACATGCTGCCCAACAAATGGATCCCATGCGTAGGGCTTGGCATCCTTCCACTGAAATCCTTCCCCTTAATTGATTTAAAATGATAATTCAATTAAAATAATTATTCTAATCAAACTTCATATCTTTTTGGCAGGTTCTATGAGGGCCTCTGCCCTCAGTGTTATTTTAGTATTTTCTTATTTGTTTTCTCACTGAGCTGACTTTGGCTCTCTGAATCTTTGGAAAATTTTACATCATTGGGTAGTCACTGTACCTTTCTGGAGCTTTCCACTCAAAACACAGGGAACGAGGGAAGGAAATATCCTAGGGAGATGCTATGACTTTGAATTTTGAAGAATCAGGGGGCCAAGAAACAACTGAGAATGATATATGGACATTTTACCCACTGATTCACCTATAAAATGCATAAATAAAATTTAGAATGGCTGGCCAGCTTGCTAAAGCTGTAAAGGGAGGATGAGGGGTAGTCTTATCTCTTATTGTTGTCTTTTTTTCCTTTTCCTCATTTTTCTTTCAGTGGCTGTTGTCTCTTGAAATGTGTAACAGTTGTATCAGATCTCAGGAATTCTTCTAGTTTTTGAGATATTGCAACAACAGTTCTCTCATTTCTTCTACATAGCTATGTCAGAAGCTAGGTAGAGCAGATCCTCTCAGGCCCATTTTAAGGATGAGAAAAAACAACAACACAAAAGGGTAGGTGCTGTACCAACACCACACAGTTAATACTGGAAGGGCTGTCACTTTCCAACTGGAGAACCACACCACAATGCAAGTGAAAAACAAACTATTTCTATATTCTAATTTTTTAGCCTTAATACAATTTACAAGGACACTGGGACAGTACGATTTGTATAATGGCCAATCCTTGATTTAAAAAATGTTTCTGCTTCTCCTGGAAAAACAACAGCAAAGACTCCAGGTGCAGTTTTGCCTGAGGAATGCCATCCTCTTGAACTGAATCATTGATGCCCGGAAATCCAGCTGTGGCCTCCTTCACTTTTCAACCATGCTAATGAGAATACAAAAAAGATCTGCAATAGAAGAGACAGGCCTCTTTCTGATGCTACTCTAAGTTGA
The DNA here is from genome assembly GCF_022837055.1 of Prionailurus viverrinus. Taxonomy (NCBI): domain Eukaryota; kingdom Metazoa; phylum Chordata; class Mammalia; order Carnivora; family Felidae; genus Prionailurus; species Prionailurus viverrinus. The sequence goes on along the minus strand of NC_062563.1, from coordinate 84,009,006 downwards.
ACATTGGATCAGAAGTTGAGAGACTTGATTGAGTAGCTCTGCCACTGATTAGCTATGTGATTTTGGAAAATCCTTTTTATCTCTCAGTGCTTCAGAGCACCCACTGGACCTTCAGATTCTAGTATCTGTTGTTAGCCAAAAGAGCCTCTATTTTTGAGATTCCAATATTAATCCCATTTGAAACAGTCTCTAAGAAAAAAACTGGGCTTCAACAAGGCAACAGGTCACCCTTGATTAGTATCCTCCTGGCAAAAATGTTATCCTCTGGATCGAAGGAAACTTCTGTTTATGAGTATACCTTTTTTAAGAAATAACTCTGCAGTACTTTCATGATGCTTTGATGGAATGTAAATTTTGCTTTTGTAGCAATGACAAAATACACACCTTAAGAACTGTCTTGAGCATCTCATCGTGCACCTAGAGGCAATGTGGAGCCTAAAACTGCCAAGAGGGAGGAGTCATGCCCATAGAGCCTGAGTGGGAAAGCTAAGAAGAAACCTGAGCAGGGGCTTAGACTCTGGGTCCCAGATCTCTGGTCACTGGTTATGGTGCTTCTCTGCAATCCTGCTCTGAGTAGACCCCATCTCAGGATTTACATTGAAAGCCATATGGAAAACTCCAAAGAAGAAAAAGGGCTGTGGGAAAAGGCATTAAAACATGATTCAAAAGGAAACTAAGTCAGACAGAAAGTTTCTTCCAAACTCGTTCTTTTCCAAATTACTTCTATGTAGGATTACCCATTTTAGGCAAGCCAGTTTCCAGAGGGAACCCCTTTGTACATGTACTTTGTCGTAATTGTATGAGGTTAACAAATTGAAAACAAATTATATGTATATGAAAACAATTTTTATGTACATATATATAACCCAGCCCAAATTGCAGTTCAAAGAAACCAGTGTTTTATAAAGTGTACTACTCTTTTCTTTTCCTCCTTTTAAATGTCATTTTAGGGGCGTCTGGGTGGCGCAGTCGGTTAAGCGTCCGACTTCAGCCAGGTCACGATCTCGCGGTCCGTGAGTTCGAGCCCCGCGTCGGGCTCTGGGCCGATGGCTCAGAGCCTGGAGCCTGTTTCCGATTCTGTGTCTCCCTCTCTCTGCCCCTCCCCCGTTCATGCTCTGTCTCTCTCTGTCCCAAAAATAAATAAACGTTGAAAAAAAATATTTTAAATGTCATTTTAAATGTCCAGAAAGATGAAAACAAACAAAAAGAACAATCCCTTAGGAGAGTAACTGAAGGGAATGAAACTAAATCATCTCCTAAGACCATTTTTATGCAAAAAGCCTACTCAACAATTGGTTTCTTTTTTTAAAAAAATAATTGTTTTCTACTGTAGGAAAACATTTGACCAGACAGCTGGTTAAATTTGTGGGTGTATCACATGATAAATGTGAGGACTGGGCAGAGTCCTGAGCTGGCCCTGCAAGTATTCTGATTTAGTTCTGAGGAGAAGCCCAGGAATACACACTTTAAATAAGAACTCAACCTGATTCTGATAGCACATGACCCACAGGCTAGATTCTCAGAACCACTGCTTTAGACAGATTCCCCTGAAGACTCTAACTTACTACTGATCAATAAGTTTTCTTGTGACTGCTGTCATTTACCATGACTTCTTAGACTAGTCTCCAACAGAATACCAGTTTAGAGGAATAAGTAGAGGACTAAGAACCAAGAGGTTCACATTATATTCTCTGTAATAAAATGAATTAATAAACACAGTTATTATTACATGGGGTGATTAACATCACAGTGGCAAAATCCAGATTTCTGTTTTCTAAACAATGAAAATTAGCAACAGGTATTACAATAAGCCCGGTGTGGTGCTTTAAGTCCCCTTTCTGCGCCTGGCACTGGCTCACCTGCTTGATATTGGGAGGAAATATTAAAATCCACTTAATGTAAATGGTATTTCTCAAATACCATTTCAAAACACGCAAGGAATGAAAGAAATAAGACATAAACTGTTACCTCTACTGAAGAGTTAATGTCTAACCCTCACAGATTTCATCTTATACTAGAATTCATTAGCATTAGAGGAGTCATTCCATATCAGATATACAAAGTGCATGCAAAAGGGCTGGGAGACAGCAAAGAAACAGACTTTTGGCATGGAAGGAATAAGTCTCAGAGGTCTTTGTGGAGACAGTAAATGATGGGTAAGGTCTTAACAAGCATGATCTTTGAATTCATTGGAAGAAACAGTCTTGAATTCTGGCTATTGCTAAGTCTAGGAAGATTCTCTGGAACCATGGACAAAACAGTATGTCCCTTACCTGGAGGGTTTTTTTTCTCTTTCCAGTTTATCTTCCCAAACTAAGCTGACAACAACTGTAAACATTCATGTATACATCCAACCATACATTCATGTAATCATTCATTCAATCTTTCATTCTTCCTATCAAGGACTGCATTTTTCACTGGGGATGCAAACAGGATGAACCCACAGTGCTGCTCTCAAAGTTTAGAAAAAACAAACAAACAAACAAACACACACCAACAAACCACACAGCTCAGGAGCGAGAATTTTTCAGTGGCCATAGTTGCATCCTAGGGAGCTCAAATTGAGTAACCCAGGAAGGTTCTCTTTCATACTTCTCTTTTTCCAGATTAATTCATTCTGCCCAGCAAGAGAATAATTGGAGAAAGAGCACAGTATTATGATTCAGGTGTGGATTCTGGAGCCAAAGTGTATGGTGTGAATCCTTGCACTAAAAGCAGCTTATAAATCACTGCCAGCTGTATGATCCTGGGCAATTTACAGAACTTCTCCAGGCCTTAGTTCTTCATTTGTAAAATGGGGACAATAAGCTAATATATGTAAGTGCCTACAGGTTCCATCAGGACACTATTTAAGTGTTCACTATTAAGAGGATGCCACCTCCCACACCAGTCTGCTGCTTGAGAGCAGGAAATTTGTAGCCCCCAACTCAACCACAGATGGGCAACCCCCAAACAAGAACATCTACTGCATGATAAACATTCAACATGTACATTTCTTTGTGGGCTGGCCTGGGAGCTCCTCCTTCAAGCAAATGTGCATTTCCTTCTGGCCCAAAAGCCACCATCTTCAGTGAGATGGAAAACAGCCGGCATACACCCTTTCTACAACTATACTCCTACCACACTGCATGACCACTCCAGGTTACCCATCAGACTCTTATTTTTCAGGCTAACCCATTCTTCAACACTGCCATACAAAGATGTTCTCCCAGCCCTTCAATCATCTCCCTTTGCTTTGTTTGGCCCGGCACCAGCCCTAATTCTCTGTTTCTGCATTAACCAGGAAGAGCCTCAGATAAACATACACTATTCCCCACAAACACCTTCTCCAATACTTCTGACAAACTCTCTGGTGCATTACACTGAAATACTTCTGAAAACAAGATTCCATATACTTTCTATTTCCTTCACCATAACCTAATAAATGAAGAAATCCCAGACGAAAAAGAACTGGCTGAGCTCATAAGTGAGAAATACATGTGAGCTGATAAATATCCTCCCCAAGACTTATATCAGAGCTAGAAAGCTTCATTTCAGGTGTCAATTCCGTGTGTGTGTGTGTGTGTGTGTGTGTGTGTGTACATCATAAAGTCTTCACCCTCATCATTTTCACACTGAGGAGGGTGACAAAGAGGAGGTGGTGGCATAGTTGGTCTCACTGTCCCAGGAGTGGCAGAGGTGGAAGAGGTGAAGGAAATGGAAGGGAAGGCAGAGAGGCAAGCACATTAGGTATAAGTTTACGAAAATACAATGTAATTTCTGTGTCTGGCTTTTTTATTTCTCTAAAAACCTTTCTATATGGTACCAATCCTTCCACCATTTGCTTTAGCTTCAGTGCCCATAGCATACAAGAGTCCATGTCATAAGTCAGAAGCAGTCTTGAACAATCGGACTTCTCCTACCAGACTAATGTTTTCTGTTTTCTGGCACTGCTTCTACATCTTCCTCATCGTCTGCACTGGTTCACAGGCACTCATCTCCATCATGTTGTCTTCTGTTAACTCCTCTGGTGTGATGTCTATTAGCCCTTGAATTTCTTCAAGATCCATATCTCAAAACCCTTCACCCCCCCCCCCCCCACCTTTTCTGCCATATCCACAATCTCTTCCATGATTTCCTTGATTGGCTCTGTCATAAATACTGTGAAGTCAATGCACAACATCTGGATACACTTTTCCCCAGCAGGAATTTATTGTTTCAGGCTTCACAGCTTTCAAGCCTTTCTCTATAACAATAGTATCTTCAATGGTTTGATTTCATGATGATGAAACAACAATGGCATCAACAATGTTGTTGATCAACAATCAACAAATAACAACAAAGGTATCTTCAATGATTTGATTTCATGATCTTCAATGATTTTCATGATGTTCTCTCTATTGGGATTCTCTTCCATACCACTGACAATGCTTTCTTTGGAATAATGTATGTAATGAGCCTTTAGATACTTATGACCCTCCCTGATCTAAAGGCTGAGTTAGAGACATTGTATTTGGGGCAAGTCACCTCAATGCCTTTGGTATTAAACTCATGGGGTTCTAGTTGGCCAATGGCACTGTCCAATACCAAATGAACTTTAAAAGGCAGTCCCTCACTGGCAAGGTAGTTCCTGACTTCACGGACAAAGCCTGGATGGGACCAATCCAGAAAAAGGGTTCTTGTCCAGGCCTCCTTGGTGTACAACCAAAAGACTGGCAGCTGGAGTTTATTTTTTTTTCCCTTCAAGGCACAGGGGTTAACACCTTTACAAATAAGGGCAAACAGTCCTGATCATAAAGCAGACTGCATGTGCACAGAACAGTAGAGCTAGCCTATCACTTCTGGCCTTAAATCCTGGTGCTCACCTCTCTTGCTTACTAATAAATGTCCTTTGTGGCATTCTTTCTTCCAGAATAGGACACTTTAATCTGCATGAAAACACCTGTGCAGGCAGATATCCTTTCCCCTCAATTATTTTCTTAAAAGTGACTGGGAACTCATCAGCTGCCTAGCAGTCAACAGAGGCTGCTTCTCCTATTACCTTGACATTTTTTAAGCCACATTTCTTCCTATAATTATGAAACCATCCTTTGCTGGCATTAAATTCTCTAGCTTTGGATCCTTTACCTGTCATATGATGACTTCTCTTTTTCTCAAATGATATTAGAGACCTTAGGTATGCCTTTCTTGTAGCCATCAAGTACCCACATAAAAGTTGCATTTTCAACATGAGATAAAAAAGTATTTTGCAAAAAAGGGCAAGGCGTTTTGCACCTGTTGGTATAGCTGCATCAACAATTATACAAATTTCCTTTTCTGTTTTTTTGTTTTTCACGATGGTCTTTACACTAGATTCATTTATCTTGAAACAGTGGGCAACCTCAGCTGTGGACTTCAATCTACAATACATACCAAGCAATTTGACTTTTTCTTGTAATGTCATGACTTTTCTCTGCTTCTTGGGAGCACTTCTAGCATCACTCGTGGCACTCTGTATGGGTCCCATGGTGTTATTCAAGGTTTATGGTATTGCACTAAATGTGATGAAAAATACGCCGAGAACTGCAAGAGATCACTTTTTACTGTGATACGCAATTTACTGGAGAGATGAACCGCTCACGTGGAGATGATTAGTGTCACATGGCATTTTAAGCAGATACTTGCAACACTTGAGCTCACCACAATAGCAACAGGAGGTGGCTGTGACATTATTAAAGTAGTACAGTATGAGCCAGAGTGAATTTTATGTAGTTATGATTTAATATTGCATCCTTACAATTGTTTACCTTTCTCTCAACTATGAATGGCACTATTTACTGCTGTATTTGTGAGTGTAGGTTTTGATACATTTTCACTTTTTATAATAGATTTGTGAACATTTTATGGTAGTAAATGATAAAATAGAGTGGTATCTACATATTATGCATCCATGTCATACTTGTTCTTAATTCTTTCAATATTTTTGAGCTTCACAGTTTGTGTACAATTTTTTTACATTGTCACAAATCTCCAAAAATGTTTCCAATATGTTTATTGAAGAATAAATAGCTCAAAACCATGTTGCTCAAGAGTCACCTGTACTCTGATTTGAAGAATACAGTATACCCTAAAGGTCAAATATTTTCTCAACTATTTTGGTCTCTCTATAATCACCTCTAGGATTAAAAATCTTCAACAAGATCCTAGTTAGCCTTAAAATGTGTTTCTTGGGAGGACTAACCTAAGCTATTATCAGCTTATCACTTCAATCTTGGAATAACTAGGTAGTCATCTAACAAGGGCCTATAGAAATAGTATCCAGGACAGGTAAGTTTTGATGTGGAAGATGAAAAATAAAGGAACTTGGGGTACTTTCCAAAAATACCCACACTGACAAGGTTCCACAGTGCAGCCTCGGCAGTCACTATGGGACATGAAGGCACACAGTGCTGGGACGAATAATAAACGGAGTGCCACAAAAATGAACTGGATTCAGGAAGATGGAGACATCTGAAAAGCATATACCATCTGTTTCACAAATTTGCTCATCTCTGGGCTTAGGGAATAATTCTAACTTTCCAAAGCTCGTAAAAGATATGCAGGAGGCCAAAGTCTATTCCTACTCATCAACTAGATAAAGTAAACCAGTTAAGGTCTATTTGGCCTGCTAAAGAGAATCCCAAGGAAGTGAAGGCCATCATCTCACTGTTTTGGGAAAGGGAACTGAATGAAGGGGTAGATAGTCTCTCTTCCCTCTTAGGATTTGTAAATCTTTTATTACTATATTTTACCTATCTCTAAGGCTGTTCACATATTAATATTTCTAAAATTAGGATGCATCTTACAATCAAAGGCATATCAGAGTTTCATTGATAACTTTCTAATTTCTTGGTGGAAAATAAAATAATGGCATCTATGACATTTGATGGCACCCCAGATGCAATGAAATACAGTACAGTGGCAGAAGGGCTATGATATGTGGGAATATGCAAGAATACTTTGCCATTTCTTCTCTGGAGTTCAGCCACAATGAGCACAGCCCTCCAAGTCTCTGTCTTCAATTTATCAGCTGTTTGTGGAGTCCCCAAGATTCCCAAGCACAGCAATTATGTTTGGGTGGCTACATGAAGAATCTTGTCAGAAAAGGGAAAGGCAAAGTAGCCCTATTTATTTAGTATGTCTTCAGCTATTTTAAAGGATTTTTCTTACTTCCATGTTGGAGGTCTTTCTACCAGTTTGAAGAATGCTCCCCTCCCTCAATTCCCTAAACACACAAGTTAAATTTTAAAGCTTAGGAGTTTTTTCTCTGTGGCCCTCTGTTTCAGTTAGTTCAGGGAACAGCCACTGAGAAAGGAAGGAATGCTTTCAGAGTGTCGTTTACACTCCAGAGGCTCTGTACCACCCACAGTCTTCCCTTTTTGCCTCTCAAATGAATCAGAGAAAAATTAAATACCAAAATTCATTCAGACACTCCCAGTTTCTCCAGGCCTTCCGTCTAGCCTTTGCCACCTGGTGAGGACTAGGGCTTAACTGAGCTCTGGGAATATAAAATAAAGTTGCCATTGGTGCCTTGTCAATCAACATCCAATCCCATGCAAAGGCAGAATGTGCAGTCATGTGCCTGCCACATGTAGAATGTTACTCAGCCACCTTGGAGGAAGGGAAGAATCCCTCCAGGGAAATTCTTACAGCCCAGACATTTGACTCAAGGATCCAAGTAGGAGAGGAGAAAAGGATCAGGAATGAATTCATGGCAGGTATTAATGTAACCCTGACCTCTCCAGTCTTGACCATCCAACTATGCATGAGGAAGAAAAAGAAAGAGGACAGACAATAATGAATGGAAAGGAGGAAAGAGGGCAAGGATGTTCTCTTTCAGAAGCATAGCCAGGAGCGTAAGAGATGCACTCTCTAAAAAGATTCTCTAAAAGTGGCACTCCTCAAAAAAGTTCTTAAGGTGCTATGTTAACATCACTATTGTCAAAAAATACAGGTGAAAAGACATCAAAGAAAACAATATGAAAGCAAGGAGAAGCTAAGAGAAACCTGTGTGGGAACACCTGAAGCAGAAAGTCGGCTTTTCTCTTTCCCATAAAAATGCTTCATGGCAGCCATGACTCTGCCTACAGAAACTGGCTTTGTCAGGGGCCAAGAGATGGTGATAAGGAAGAACCTAAGTTGATAGTCATCCAGGTGGACTTCAAGGAGTTTATGCACAGCTAAGAAGAAAAATCAAGAATCTATTAGCTGCATTAACCGGCTAACAGAAAAAAATACTTTCATAAATATGTGCTTTCCCTCCAGTGAATATAATGGATCTCTGTCTCTCTCAATCAATTGGCCTGAATCAATGTCAGCTGGGAAGGCCCTAAAGGAGGATGATATCTTCTCCAAATTCTACCTCCCAGTGTTATTTCTCTTCAAATCACATTTGGTCATGTCTACAGAGTATTAAGACACTCGTTGATTTATCAAAGGACCTCACAGGAATGAAACAATCTTCAAACTGAGCCTTTACCAGAATTGACAGACACAGCAGTTCCCTGTAGAACAGCTAAGACACGCAGAGGAACCTGAATATCATTGTCCTAAATTATCTAGAATAAATTGCCCAAATTCCCCCACTTAAGGCACATCAACATGTCTCTTTCTCTGGGGATTGCGTGAGAAACAAACACACCTTTACTTGTCTGATCTAATCCTTTGTGGTTTTAAGTGGGGAAGCACAAGTAATGTAACCTCATCAAAAAGAATATTTTTCTTCTCTAACCGAAAAAGCTTAAGAAGAATTCCTCACATGTATAAAGAACTTTATACTATTCCAAGAACGCTCAGCTGTTATCACATTTGATGCTCATAGGCATTAAAGTCCATAAATGTGTATTTACAGTCATCTTAATACTGCAAAGCAAACCAGAAGTATTTCTATATACATTACATAGCCAGTTGTTCATAACCTCAAAAGATCTTTCTCTCCATCCACTGTCCTTTCTGCTTCCCTAAAGCTTTTTTTTTCTCTCCTGATGGGTTCTCCCTTTTACCACTTTTATTACTGTTGTTACACTTACAGGTGTTTGCATTTCCACTACCTCTGAGGATCCTTATGCATAAGATGGTAAATCTCCTCCATTTTCCTTTTCTTTCTTTTTTTAAACTCTCTCTTTTGTACTCCCATAACCCTGATCAAATGATACCCATGTTTCACAACAGATTTTGTTTTACCTTCACAACCCTCTTCTCCTGGCCATATCCTTTCAGTACTTATACTTGTTTTCCTCATGATTTGTATAAAAAGTATTTACTCGTCCTTCCCCACCCTGGTTCTATTTCTGCTGCCACAATGATATGGTGATGTTAGTCTTGAGCCATCAACTTCAAAGACAGAAATTACTTACTGGTACAGAAAACGCTTCCCAAGTCTTTCTTCTTACAAACTCAGTTTTTATTCTTCATCCCTGCCACAAGGTTTTAAAGTTGAAAGGGACCTATGAAATCTAATCCAACTGTCTCATTTGAAGGTGACTATACAGGGATCCAAACCCAGACTTCATCAGTTTTGGCCTTTGCAATATCTACTGTTGTCTGGCCCAATCGCCTCTCCCATCTGAGAGTCTCCCATCTGAGACTCCCATCTGAGTCTTTTACTCAGAAATCATTTGACATTATCACCTAGTGGCCCAAATGTATTCTGAACTCATTCAGATGCCATCACTGAGCTCTTCCTCCTCTCAACTCCTCCTTTCACTTCAAATCTGCTGTGCCTCTCTGGTGAATATACCACCATCCACCAGGTGTCATTCTTGATATGGGTATCATTCTAATTCCTCTCCTCCTTCTCCTTGCATCCCCAGCTCACTCTTGATCTTTCTCCTCTTCTCAAGTGCCTCTATCATCAGCCCAGTTTCTGCCACCAACAGCTCTTGCCTGAATTACCACAACACCTTCCTAAGTGGTCTCCCTGTTCCCCTCTCTTGTCCACAACCAATTACAAGCACCTCCTGCAGCAAGCAGATCTAGAATTAAAATTTGATCATATCACTACCCTGATTAAAACCATTAATGAGTCCCCACCGCCACCAAGAGAAAATTTGGACTCCCGGAGTCAGGCTACAAGGCTGTCTGTGTTTTGACTCCTCCATATGTGCAAGTTCATCTTTGGCTACTTCTACTTTACATTTCAAACCAAACTTCCTTCGGTCACTTAGATGAGTCCATACTTGCACAAGCCATTCCCTCTGGCTACAAGATTTTCCCTCTTCCACTGTATTGGAGCAAGCTGCCATTCATCATTCAGGTAGGAACTTTAGATATCTTTCCCTGTCCCGATCTCATGCCACTTCTTACAGTTCTTTGCTCAAATGTCACCTTTTCGGACAGCCCTCCCCTCACCAGTTCACTTGTCAAAACCTAATGGATTACACACTCATTTGCTTATGTTGCCTCTGCTCCTTCCAAAACTACTCTCCCCATTACCACATTAGACAATTTTTTTAAGTACCATGAGAATGGGGACCCTGCCTATCTTAATCACTGCTAAATCGTCAGTGGCTAGTGAGCATTTACAAGTATTTGTTAAATGAATGAACACTCTTGGTGTTTAACATAACTTTATTTACAGTAGTAGCTTCGTAAATATTTGAAGACAGATGGAAAGGATGAAGAAAAAAGGCTAAAATTGGGAGTTCACAACAGCTTTCCTATTTTTTGTCTATAGAAGTTGCAACATCTTCTCCTTTTACTGTGTTATTTCATCCTCTTTCCCTTATTAGCCATTGAGAAGAGCTGGCCCCCAAAATAGACCAGACTATCAACAAACTTCACTCAGATCCAGTACAGAAGCGAGGCCCACAGTCACAAGCAAACCTCCAGATATCTCGGAATCATTTCTTAAGCTTAGATGTCTGCACTGAATCACCAATTTCTGCATCTTTGATGAAATGCCAAAATTAGTCTATAGCCTTGCCCATCCCCTGCACTTTTCCTAGAAACAATTCCATAAAACTCTTGTTCTACCCCGTTTCTCTCATACACCATCTCCTAGCATCCCACAAGCTGTGTGTAGGTGGCACTGTTATCATACCTTGACCTGCTCTCATCCCTTGTCATCTGCAGTGTAAACATAGATGTCTCTCATTTGCACTATTTTTTTCCCATTTAGTTCACCTTTATTTAAGAGAGTATCTGCTTCCTATTCTGGGTCTCCTCAGAACCTTCCCTTTAATAAATGATTTGAGAATCCTGTCCCCTAGACTGAAGTTGAAGGGCCTCACCTTCCTTTCCTATTTCAAACAAGGATCTGCGCTTGCCCACAAACCATCTGTTGCCCACCACAGTTGGTCCATGAACACGGGCAGTGACCTGCCCTCTCGTGTGCAGGAACATAGAAAGGTATCTGCTCTAGCCAGGAAATTAGAATTCATCCAGAGCAGGGAGGTTCCCGGATCTGTTCATTCACGTTGGGTCTCAGTTCCTTCCTACTTATGTTTGTTCTTCCTTTAACAGTCCCAGCATCGTTCCTTTTGGCAGAAAAGATGAATGTAAAATAGCTCTGATGGAGCTTGCACTGTACTGACCATTCATCAACAGCACCCTGGTGCTGCCAAGCACTCAGCCAAAGGGATTCTTTTCTTCTTATTCCATGCTGTTTCAAATCCTTTTCCCTAGGCTAGGCATTTTTGAAAGCCTAGGTTCACTCTGAGCTTCAGCTTTCTGGCTTCTTTAAATTTTTCTTCTCATTTTTTAAAAATATCAGACACTCTATTTTATGTATCCCTGGTTTAGGTTTTATTCTTTTATATTTTTATACATCTTTAAAAATGTGAGCTCATCAGAGAAGGACCTATGGAGTTAACCTGGATTCTATGGGTTTCTTTTTCTTTTTCACTTAGATCCATTTCTCTAAGATCATCAGACTACTATCAAGGTGGAATTAGGACTAGCTTAACATAGAACTTGTTTTCATTTACTTTTAAGGTACTCAATGTGAACCTGATTCATAGAACACTGTAGGAAATACAGAAAAACAAAAAGAAAAAAAAACTGAATATACCCCAAACCTGGCCAACGAGAAATAATCACCATTGCCCCCATATGTGCAGGGTTTCTTTTCCCCTATGAATCAGCAAAGAAAAAGGCGGGAGGGGGGGGGCGGTAATCATTTTACTGCTTCTAAAGTCACTTAACATCTTTTTGTGCATATCTTACTGTGTCACTAAATATTATTCTACAACATTGTTTTTAAGGACAAGGTAGTATTTCATGATATAGATAAGCTATTACTAATTCAACATATGCCTGTTACAAGACATTGGCTGTTTCCAGCATTTGGTATTAGAAACAACTGTAATGAACATCGCCGTAGGGGAATCTTTGTGCATATCAATGATGGTTTAAGATTCATTCCTAGAGGGGGAGTTGCGGCAAGATGGCGGCTTAGGAGGACGCTGGGCTCACCGCACGTCCTGCTGATCACTTAGATTCCATCTACACCTGCCTAAATAACCCAGAAAACCGCCAGAGGATTAGCAGAATAGAGTCGCCAGAGCCAAACACAGACGAGAGGCCCACGGAAGAGGGTAGGAAGGGCGGCGAGGCGGTGCGCGCTCCACGGACTGGCGGGAGGGAGCCGGGGCGGAAGGGCGGATCGCCGGCCAAGCAGAGCCCCCGAGTCGGGCTTGCAAAAGCGGAGGGGCCGGGCGGACTGTGTTCCGACAGCAAGCGCGACTTAGCGTCTGGGAGGTCAGAAATTAACAGCTCTGCTCGGAAAGCGGGAAGGCTGGAGGACAAAGGGAGGGAGAGCTGCTGAGCCCCCTGACAACAGAGCTCAGTTTGGTGGGGAACAAAGGCGCTCGCCAGCACCATTTCCCCCGCCCATCCCCCAGCTGAAATCCCAAAGGGAACCGGTTCCTGCCAGGGAACTTGCTCGCTCCGCGCAAACACCCAACTCTGCGCTTCTGCGGAGCCAAACCTCCGGCAGCGGATCTGACTCCCTCCCGCTGCCACAGGGCCCCTCCTGAAGCGGATCACCTAAGGAGAAGCGATCTAAGCCTGCCCCTCCTGCCCCCGAGCACCTTGCCTACCCACCCCAGCTAAAACGCCAGATCCCCAGCATCACAAGCCTGGCAGGGTGCAAGTAGCCCAGACGAGCCACACCACCCCACAGTGAATCCCGCCCCTAGGAGAGGGGAAGAGAAGGCACACACCAGTCTGACTGTGGCCCCAGCGGTGGGCTGGGGGCAGACATCAGGTCTGACTGCGGCCCCGCCCACCAACTCCAGGTATACACCACAGCACAGGGGAAGTGCCCTGCAGGTCCTGACCACGCCAGGGAATATCCAAAATGACCAAGCGGAAGAACTCCCCTCAGAAGAATCTCCAGGAAATAACAACAGCTAATGAGCTGATCAAAAAGGATTTAAATAATATAACAGAAAGTGAATTTAGAATAATAGTCATAAAATTAATCGCTGGGCTTGAAAACAGTATACAGGACAGCAGAGAATCTCTTGCTACAGAGATCAAGGGACTAAGGAACAGTCACGAGGAGCTGAAAAACGCTTTAAACGAAATGCATAACAAAATGGAAACCACCACAGCTCGGCTTGAAGAGGCAGAGGAGAGAATAGGTGAACTAGAAGATAAAGTTATGGAAAAAGAGGAAGCTGAGAAAAAGAGAGATAAAAAAATCCAGGAGTATGAGGGGAAAATTAGAGAATTAAGTGATACACTAAAAAGAAATAATATACGCATAATTGGTATCCCAGAGGAGGAAGAGAGAGGGAAAGGTGCTGAAGGGGTACTTGAAGAAATCATAGCTGAGAACTTCCCTGAACTGGGGAAGGAAAAAGGCATTGAAATCCAAGAGGCACAGAGAACTCCCTTCAGACGTAACTTGAATCGATCTTCTGCACGACATATCATAGTGAAACTGGCAAAATACAAGGATAAAGAGAAAATTCTGAAAGCAGCAAGGGGTAAACGTGCCCTCACATATAAAGGGAGACCTATAAGACTCGTGACTGATCTCTCTTTTGAAACTTGGCAGGCCAGAAAGAATTGGCAAGAGATTTTCAGGGTGCTAGACAGAAAAAATATGCAGCCAAGAATCCTTTATCCAGCAAGTCTGTCATTTAGAATAGAAGGAGAGATAAAGGTCTTCCCAAACAAACAAAAACTGAAGGAATTTGTCACCACTAAACCAGCCCTACAAGAGATCCTAAGGGGGACCCTGTGAGACAAAGTCCCAGAGACATCACTATAAGCATAAAACATACAGACATCACAATGACTCTAAACCCGTATCTTTCTATAATAACACTGAATGTAAATGGATTAAATGCGCCAACCAAAAGACATAGGGTATCAGAATGGATAAAAAAACAAGACCCATCTATTTGCTGTCTACAAGAGACTCATTTTAGACCTGAGGACACCTTTAGATTGAGAGTGAGGGGATGGAGAACTATTTATCATGCGACTGGAAGCCAAAAGAAAGCTGGAGTAGCCATACTTATATCAGACAAACTAGACTTTAAATTAAAGGCTGTAACAAGAGATGAAGAAGGACATTATATAATAGTTACAGGGTCTATCCATCAGGAAGAGCTAACAATTATCAATGTCTATGCACCGAATACCGGAGCCCCCAAATATATAAAACAATTACTCATAAACATAAGCAACCTTATTGATAAGAATGTGGTAATTGCAGGGGACTTTAACACACCACTTACAGAAATGGATAGATCAACTAGACACACGGTCAATAAAGAAACAAGGGCCCTGAATGAGACATTGGATGAGATGGACTTGACAGATATATTTAGAACTCTGCATCCCAAAGCAACAGAATATACTTTCTTCTCGAGTGCACATGGAACATTCTCCAAGATAGATCATATACTGGGTCACAAAACAGCCCTTCATAAGTTTACAAGAATTGAAATTATACCATGCTTACTTTCAGACCACAATGCCATGAAGCTTGAAATCAACCACAGGAAAAAGTCTGGAAAACCTCCAAAAGCATGGAGGTTAAAGAACACCTTACTAACGAATGAGTGGGTCAACCAGGCAATTAGAGATGAAATTAAAAAATATATGGAAACAAACGAAAATGAAAATACAACAATCCAAACGCTTTGGGACGCAGCAAAGGCAGTCCTGAGAGGAAAATACATTGCAATCCAGGCCTATCTCAAGAAACAAGAAAAATCCCAAATACAAAATCTAACAGCACACCTAAAGGAACTAGAAGCAGAACAGCAAAGGCAGCCTAAGCCCAGCAGAAGAAGAGAAATAATAAAGATCAGAGCAGAAATAAACAATATAGAAACTAAAAAAACTGTAGAGCAGATCAACGAAACCAAGAGTTGGTTTTTTGAAAAAATAAACAAAATTGACAAACCTCTAGCCAGGCTTCTCAAAAAGAAAAGGGAGATGACCCAAATAGATAAAATCATGAATGAAAATGGAACTATTACAACCAATCCCTCAGAGATACAAACAATTATCAGGGAATACTATGAAAACTTATATGCCAACAAATTGGACAACCTGGAAGAAATGGACGAATTCCTGAACACCCACACGCTTCCAAAACTCAATCAGGAGGAAATAGAAAGCTTGAACAGACCCATAACCAGCGAAGAAATTGAATCGGTTATCAAAAATCTCCCAACAAATAAGAGTCCAGGACCAGATGGCTTCCCAGGGGAGTTCTACCAGACGTTTAAAGCAGAGATAATACCTATCCTTCTCAAGCTATTCCAAGAAATAGAAAGGGAAGGAAAACTTCCAGACTCATTCTATGAAGCCAGTATTACTTTGATTCCTAAACCAGACAGAGACCCAGTAAAAAAAGAGAACTACAGGCCAATATCCCTGATGAATATGGATGCAAAAATTCTCAATAAGATACTAGCAAATCGAATTCAACGGCATATAAAAAGAATTATTCACCATGATCAAGTGGGATTCATTCCTGGGATGCAGGGCTGGTTCAACATTCGCAAATCAATCAACGTGATACATCACATTAACAAAAAAAGAGAGAAGAACCATATGATCCTGTCAATCGATGCAGAAAAGGCCTTCGACAAAATCCAGCACCCTTTCTTAATAAAAACCCTTGAGAAAGTCGGGATAGAAGGAACATACTTAAAGATCATAAAAGCCATTTATGAAAAGCCCACAGCTAACATCATCCTCAACGGGGAAAAACTGAAAGCTTTCTCCCTGAGATCAGGAACACGACAAGGATGCCCACTCTCACCGCTGCTGTTTAACATAGTGCTGGAAGTTCTAGCATCAGCAATCAGACAACAAAAGGAAATCAAAGGCATCAAAATTGGCAAAGATGAAGTCAAGCTTTCGCTTTTTGCAGATGACATGATATTATACATGGAAAATCCGATAGACTCCACCAAAAGTCTGCTAGAACTGATACAGGAATTCAGCAAAGTTGCAGGATACAACATCAATGTACAGAAATCAGTTGCATTCTTATACACTAACAATGAAGCAACAGAAAGACAAATAAAGAAACTGATCCCATTCACAATTGCACCAAGAAGCATAAAATACCTAGGAATAAATCTAACCAAAGATGTAAAGGATCTGTATGCTGAAAACTATAGAAAGCTTCTGAAGGAAATTGAAGAAGATTTAAAGAAATGGAAAGACATTCCCTGCTCATGGATTGGAAAAATAAATATTGTCAAAATGTCAATACTACCCAAAGCTATCTACACATTCAATGCAATCCCAATCAAAATTGCACCAGCATTCTTCTCGAAACTAGAACAAGCAATCCTAAAATTCATATGGAACCACAAAAGGCCCCGAATAGCCAAAGGAATTTTGAAGAAGAAGACCAAAGCAGGAGGCATCACAATCCCAGACTTTAGCCTCTACTACAAAGCTGTCATCATCAAGACAGCATGGTATTGGCACCAAAACAGACACATAGACCAATGGAATAGAATAGAAACCCCAGAACTAGACCCACAAACGTATGGCCAACTCATTTTTGACAAAGCAGGAAAGAACATCCAATGGAAAAAAGACAGCCTCTTTAACAAATGGTGCTGGGAGAACTGGACAGCAACATGCAGAAGGTTGAAACTAGACCACTTTCTCACACCATTCACAAAAATAAACTCAAAATGGATAAAGGACCTAAATGTGAGACAGGAAACCATCAAAACCTTAGAGGAGAAAGCAGGAAAAGACCTCTCTGACCTCAGCCGTAGCAATCTCTTACTCGACACATCCCCAAAGGCAAGGGAATTAAAAGCAAAAGTGAATTACTGGGACCTTATGAAGATAAAAAGCTTCTGCACAGCAAAGGAAACAACCAACAAAACTAAAAGGCAACCAACGGAATGGGAAAAGATATTTGCAAATGACATATCGGACAAAGGGCTAGTATCCAAAATCTATAAAGAGCTCACCAAACTCCACACCCGAAAAACAAATAACCCAGTGAAGAAATGGGCAGAAAACATGAATAGACACTTCTCTAAAGAAGACATCCGGATGGCCAACAGACACATGAAAAGATGTTCAGCGTCGCTCCTTATCAGGGAAATACAAATCAAAACCACACTCAGGTATCACCTCACGCCAGTCAGAGTGGCCAAAATGAACAAATCAGGAGACTATAGATGCTGGAGAGGATGTGGAGAAACGGGAACCCTCTTGCACTGTTGGTGGGAATGCAAATTGGTGCAGCCGCTCTGGAAAGCAGTGTGGAGGTTCCTCAGAAAATTAAAAATAGACCTACCCTATGACCCAGCAATAGCACTGCTAGGAATTTATCCAAGGGATACAGGAGCACTGATGCATAGGGCCACTTGTACCCCAATGTTCATAGCAGCACTCTCAACAATAGCCAAATTATGGAAAGAGCCTAAATGTCCATCAACTGATGAATGGATAAAGAAATTGTGGTTTATATACACAATGGAATATTACATGGCAATGAGAAAAAATGAAATATGGCCTTTTGTAGCAACGTGGATGGAACTGGAGAGTGTGATGCTAAGTGAAATAAGCCATACAGAGAAAGACAGATACCATATGGTCTCACTCTTATGTGGATCCTGAGAAACTTAACAGGAACCCATGGGGGAGGGGAAGGAAAAAAAAAAAAAAAAGAGAGGTTAGAAAGGGAGAGAGCCAAAGCATAAGAGACTGTTAAAAACTGAGAACAAACTGAGGGTTGATGGGGGGTGGGAGGGAGGAGAGGGTGGGTGATGGGTATTGAGGAGGGCACCTTTTGGGATGAGCACTGGGTGTTGTATGGAAACCAATTTGTCAATAAATTTCAGAAAAAAAAAAAAAAAAAAAAAAAAAGAATATTAAAAAAAAAAAAAAAAAAAAAAAAAAAAAAAAAAAGATTCATTCCTAGAGACAGAACCGCTAGGTTGAAGGGTATGAATTTTTTTTAAAAAAGGAGGGGTATGGATTAAAATTTGAAGATATAGATAAAAATCACCTTTCATAAGGGCTTTACATTTTCTGTAAATTTATACCAAATTACAGTCTCTGGAGATGAGCATGTGTACCTTCCATATTTAGAATATTATGTATCAATTTTTCAAAAACCTTAACCAATTTTATAGGTAAGAAATGGCATTTGTTGCTTTCAGTTACATATATTTAATTACTAGTAGGTATCACTATTTTTCATATTTTATTATCTTTATTTTTCTGTGTTTGTGAATTATCTAATCATAATCCTTTGACATTTTTTTCCTAGGATGCTTGTCTTTTCCTTAAAATACAGGAGCTCTTTTATATCTTGAGAATATTATCAGACCTATCCTTATAAATATTTTATTCCTAGTTTTCACTTGCTTTTAAATGTTCATTATTTTTATGAAACAATGATCTTATATATATATGAATATATATATATATATATATATATATATATACATATATGATCTGCCTTTCATAGGTCTTAAATGTCTTCCCCACCAAAAGATGACTTTTTAAAAAATTTTTTTTAATGTTTATTTATTTTTGAGACAGAGAGAGACAGAGCATGAATGGGGGAAGGTCAGAGAGAGAGGGAGACACAGAATTGGAAGCAGGCTCCAGGCTCTGAGCTGTCA
Organism: Prionailurus viverrinus; assembly: GCF_022837055.1. Taxonomy (NCBI): domain Eukaryota; kingdom Metazoa; phylum Chordata; class Mammalia; order Carnivora; family Felidae; genus Prionailurus; species Prionailurus viverrinus. The sequence continues at coordinate 83,989,927 of NC_062563.1, read as the reverse complement.
GCACAGAGCCCGACACGGGGCTCGAACTCACCGACTGTGAGATCATGACCTGAGCTGAAGTCGGACGCTTAACTGAGCCACCCAGGCACCCCAAAGATGACTTTTTTAAAGCACCCATATTTTTGTGGATCCTTTTTTCTTACTAAATACTGAATTCATATGGAACTTGATTTGTATATGGCATGAGATAGGAAATCTTAATTTGTGCCCCAAATGCCTAGCCATTTATTTTAAAACCATTTATTAAATAAGCCTTCCTTCCCCAGTGATATTTAAGAACCATTCTTATCATATGCAAATTCTTATATATACTTAGGTCTATTTTGGGGTATTCTATTCTGTTAATTTGAAAAGATTTAGAAGTTTTAGTCTTAAGTCCTCTTAATCAGAAATGAGGTAAATAAGGTATCACTTATCAAGATACTATTTCTCAATAAAAGCTTGGTTTTTTTTTTCTAATAAGCCTTTAACATGTCTCAATAAACTTACATGAACACATTACTAGTGCACAGGAACTATAATGGCCGTTGTGAAGTGCTGCTCAGACTGTCCCCTTGCGGTTTGGTTTGCACACTCACTTCCCTAGCTGCTGGGTGGTGATAGATGGCAGGTTTAAGCTAAGTCCCTCTGTGGAGTTGCCCTTAGCAGGACAGCTGCCTTGCTCAAATTCATACTCATTCCCTTGGAGAGTCCTTGTCCAGTGACTGGTACGTTAGAGGTATCAAGGTCCAGACTCCTTGATTCAAAGCAGGAAAATTCTGAAGAACTATCCCAGCTTCAAGGCTCCCCATGGAAAGGACTGTGGTTCTCAAGGCAGCTGTATCACAGTCTAACATCTCCCTCCATTACCCCTCAGGTACTGAACCTAAGAGCATTCACCCATCAACTCCCCACATGTAAGCCTCCATCTCAGAGTCTACTTCCCAGGAAACCAGCCCTATGTCAGTTGCTGTCAGGAGTGATCTGAGGAAGAAGACTAAACTAAAATGTACTTTTGGAACTGGATCCCCTACTAATCAGTTGGCAAGGAGGACCTCATTCCTCGCAGTAGGTGGAGCACTAGAAACTTCAGGCTTGCTGTAGCAGTGCAATTGCTGAAAGTCTTCACCAGTGACAACCTGGGACAGGATACCCTTAGAAGAAAATGCACTGACCGGTGCAATAGCTTAAGTTTTGAGAGGTTCTGAGGAAGTACTAATTATAAGGACAATGGAATCCAATGGCTTGCTGAGTGGTACTGAAGCACTAGAGGGAGACAAGAAAAGGCTGAGAGTAATTTATAACTAATTGAAGGCTAAGAGTGACAATCAGAGGAACTCTCTGGCATCCTGTAAAGAGGCTGTGATTCCTACCAGTTGGGGGAAGGAGGAGGTTAAGGATCAAGCCCAAGACTTAATTATAAGGGTAGCAAAGCTCCAGATAAAGTGAATTCTCAGCCTTGGTAAGTCTGCTATACCAATGTCAGGATTCTGATTGGGAAGGAGTAGGAGCCTGGAATTTGAGATGGATCATTTGGACCAGTACACTTAAAATATTAACATTCCAGATCCTCCTAACCTCTCTGGGCCTATAGAAGTGGCCCACTGCTCCCTAGTAGTTTAGAGCACCCTTTGCTTAATATAAGGCATAGCCTTCTGTCCTACAAGGCAACAAGTACCCTCCCTCAAGTTCTTCCCCCACCTCTCCTGCTGGGCAAGAGAGTAACGTATAGGGTCAAGTCATAAGGTTACCTAGATGATGATGGGCTAGGCCTACAAAGTAGGGAGAGAAACTATATCCTCAAGATACTGTCAAGACCTAGACAACTTATACTAAAAGGAGCTGAAGCATATGTATGGGACTGGATGCTGGAACAAGAGTGAGTAAAGAACATCAAGTTGGGAAAGGGAGAGTTTATCAGCATGAGGGCACTCTCCTACATCAGGGGATCTAATTTAACATCCTGGCCTATGAAATGGCATCAGTACACTACTAGGATTGCTCTTGGAAGATGAGAGAAAGAAAGAACTTATACTAAATGAAGTAGAAATAACAAAACTGCCTTAACAAATGGTAAAATGTTGGGTTTAAAAGCCTGAGGAAGTAAGCACCTAGAGTGGATATACTTTGTAAGGCCAGAAAGCTCACCTGGTGATTATGTTTTGTAGCAGGGTCCAGAGCATTTACCAAAGCAGTAAGGCAACAGGGCATGGGCTGGTGAGAGAGGCTGTCTATTGCAAGCCAGAGCAGAGGAAACAAAATACCATTAAAAAAAAAAAAACGCAGGCCCACTGATAGCAGTGAAGATGACAGAACTAAAAATAGAGGCCTGGTTTTCAAACTCAGAAGCCACTAACTCAAGGAGAGACCAGATACTCCGAAGGAAAGACTCTGCAACACCAAGGCAAGTATACACAACAATAATTCCCCCAATTCTTCTCTAAAAAGACCTACAGCCTCTTACTCTGCTAATTTTATACTGGGAAAAAGTAAAATACACCAACATTTCAAGGACTGTTGTACAAAAGGTAAAATTTGATATATGGGCACATAAAACATACTCATGGCCCCATTAAAATGGGAGCTTCTAAGAGCCAAGTAATAAATGGAATGCTGTCCTAATCTTGCTTACAATGTTGCATCCACCGGGTCCACAGATATACTCTGTGAAATGTCCTTGGATGTTCAATGTATAAATGGAATGGCCATGTTTGGTGGTTGGTATAAGCCCTACATGGATTCCTTGGCCTTTGGAGTAAGAGCTAATATAGTAGAGAAGATCAAATGAAAGCCACTGAAATAGCCCCTTCCCTGCCAAAAATTATCAATAAAACACACTATACTATTGTGTCTGGGGAAAATGGCAAATATTAGTGTCACCCTAAAAAAGACCCAGAATGATGTAGTAGTCCCCATTATATTCCCATTTAATTAATTAGTCTGGCTACCAGAAAAACCAGACACACCCTGGAAGATAACATCAAACTCAGCCTAGTAGTAGCTCCAATTATAGTTGCTGTGCCAGACATGGTGCTTCTTCTAGAGGAGATTAACATGGCCTCAAATACATGGTATTCAGCCACTGATCTGGTGAATGTGATTTTTTCCATCCATATCAGGAAGAAGGATCAGAAATAGTTCTCTTTTACTTTGTAACAGGCTATAGAATATATTCACCATTTTACCCTGGTACTATGTTAACTCTCCCAACCTCTATCATACTGTAAACTAAAGAGACTTGGATTTACTGGACATTTTCCAGAATTTCACACTGACCTACCATATGGGCAAAATGAGTAAGAAGTACTAAGTATGTTGGAGGCCTTAAGAAAACATGTCTCCAGAAGGTGGGAGAAAAACTCTGAAGATTCAGGGATCTGCTATATCAGGGAATTTTTTTTTTTTTTTTTTTTTTTTTTTTTTTTTTTTAGAGATTCAAGGATGCTGATTCAGCTCTTCCAAAAGTAAAAGACAAAGTTCAGCATCTCACACCTCCTGTCCATAAAGAGGACATACACTGCCTGGTAGTCCAGATTCTAGAGACAGCATTTTTCCATATTTGAAAATATTTCTCTGATCCCCGTACTGGGGGACATGATGGACAGTTTTTGGTATGTCCCAGAACAGGAAAGCCTCTGTAAGGCAGGACCAAGTTGTAATAAAAGCAGGCCTGCCACTTAGGCAGTATTACCAGGAAGACCCCATGGAATTAAACATGTTGGTGTGGGGGGAAAATGCCCTGTGGAGTTTATGGTAAGCACCAATGGAAGAATAACAGCACAGCCCCCTAGGATGCTGGAGCAAGGTCATGCCATCTGTAGTGGTGAAGTGATGTCTTGTGAAAACTGGTTCCTATATGCTACTGGTTCCTAGTAGATGCAATGCCTGATTATGGGACATCAAATGCCTATCTGGCCAGAAGCATTCATCATAAAGTAGGTTCTATCAAATATATCAGGCTTGACCAGCAGCAATTCCTCCTATGAAGAATGTTGTCCCAACAAGCAGGGCCAGAGAGCACAAGGAAGCAGCACAAGCAGGTGGCCTAGACTCCCATTTCATTCAATGATGTTACTACCAGTGACTCACCTTCAGCTCAAATCTATGGCTACATGGGTGGGGTCCTTTAAGATTCTGCCATGGAACCAAATGACAACAGAAAAATCGCTGAGCTTGGGTCAAAGATGTGCCTGTTCAGTAGAGGGATACAGGATGAAAGTACACAGTTACGAGAACAGCCCCATTCAGAGGTGACCTAGAAAGACAATGGTACAGAAAATCCTCCTAAAGGACGGAGCTTCAGAAGATGCACCCAGTCATGCACTTTGTGTGGAATGAGAAGTGACTCAAGGTATGAGCATATATGAACTTAAAACCAATGGTGTGTCAGGCTTATTTGGTGTGTCACAAGCCTCAAGGAAAAAAGACTAGAAAATAATAAACAAGGAGGGCTGTGGGAAGAAGAATGAAGGTGCATCTAAAGAAGCTGGCACAAATTGTGAAGATCTTTACTTCTGTTAACTAATCCACCAGAGAGTATCTACCACAGCAAAAAAAAAACTAAACAACCAGGTGAGTGCATGACTTATCCAGATGATGTTAGCCAGTCTCTGCATCAGCCACCCCAGTGCTGCAGAATGTGTACTGGAACAGAGCAGCCATAGACACAGGAACAGGGGTTGCACATGGGCCTAACAGCACGTGCTCCCAGTCACCAGGGCTGATTTAGCTACTGCTGCCACCAAATGTCTAACCTACCAAGAACAGATATGTATGCTGAGTTTCTGAAATGGTACCATTCCTCAGAGAGTAAACCAATGATCATACTGCATCCTAGAAAGGGCAGAATTCATCTTGAATGGACTTGAAACACATTCTGAGTATGACAGACATGTTCATAATGAACATTAGACATGTTCATTAGATCCACTAGTCCTATTACATACTGCATGGCCCAGAAGTTGTTGGCCTGACAGAGCAATGGGATGGCCTTTTGAAAGTACAACTGGGATGTCAGCTTGGAGATGACACACTGAGAGAATGGGGCACCCTCTCCAGGATGTAATATACATCCTAAATCAATGCAGAGTATAAGTTGCTGAATATCTATAGACATAATATATAGATTCAAGATAAAATGGCTGAAACAGGAGTAAAACCACTTACATCACTCACAGTGACCCACTGGTGAGAATATGAGATTCTTGTTCCCTAGCTCTGTAGGTTTAGAGATCCTGAGTCCCAGGGGAGAAAAGCATCCATCCATTAGGTAAGAAGGATCCCACTAAACTCTAAGTTATGACTTCCATCTGGTCACTTTAGGATCCTCACGCCAAGAGATCAACAGGTAATGAATTACTAGGGTAACTGGCCCAATCATCAGGAGGAAATGAGGCTCCTGAAATACACCAAACCAGGGAAAAATGTTTTTGGAAACCAAGTGATCCATTAAAGCATCTCTTAGTAGAAATCTGTCCACTTTTGACAGTAAGTTGTGTGTTGTATTCTCATTTTAATGTCTCAATAGCCTGGAATTATAATTTTTATATTTCTTAGAACTAAGATTTTAAAGTGCTTCATTTTCTTAAATTTAACTAAAATTTTTTTTCCACATATTTTATATAGGGTCTCTTTCACAAATGCTTATATAAATTCAGTAATCTAGTACCTTTGATTTCCACAATCAAAACACTTGACTTAGCTATGCACAAATGATTTCTAAGGTCACTTTTTCACTCTTTGATTCATCCTTGTTCCAGCCATGGTCCCCTTCTCCATTCTTAAAAAACAAACAAACAAAAAAATAACACACAACTTTCCTAGCAGGTAGTACACTACCTCCTCCAACTTGCGACAGCCTCACTTCCCATTCAGATTGCCAAGTTCAAACCTCAAACCAAGCTGCTTTACTGGAACTGTTACCACAAGCAAAATCCCTCCTAAACAAAGTCACAGTGTTTTCTATACTTGCCCTTTCATTCATGAACAGAATGAATAGAGCCTCTGACCCTGACCTGCTTGATTAAAGCCCGCCATGTTCCTCCAGCAGTCCTTTCCTCCTGGCAGAACCTCCATGCCAAATCCAATTCCTCTGTGGGACTTCACATTGAACTCCTTGCCTGCAGAAATATGTACACTATAAATAGCATCCTTCCACTGAATTCATAATCGGGGTTCCCACACGATACTGTATCTGAGTAGCTGCTTTTTGCCTCAAGAGGGAGACCCAAGGCTCAAGTCAAGCATATGCCCCAAAAGTTTATTCCTGCCACTTCTTCCCCTCCCAGGAACTGTACCAGTTTTCTTTTCTTCTCCTGGAAACTCACAAAAACAAGCAATGCCTCCATATTTTGCTTTCTCCCTCTGTTCTCTCTTGCTATATCCTTCCCATTTTACACCATGCCATAATTCTAGAACACTGTATCTTTAGAGTCCCAATATGAATGACCACTAGCACTCCCATATTGCCACAACAAAAGACAGATGAGAAAGCCTCAGGAATCCGGCTAAATTCCTGCAGTTTTGCTTTTAATCCACTCATTAGGGGAAAAAGGTAAGCTCAGCCCAGGCCCTAGCCAACAGGCACCTGCCTAGACATTAGGCCCATGGAAAGCCTAAGTCAGATTTCTGCAAAGGGCACACCTAGCCAAACTGAGGGCCACATTAAAATGTCAAAGCCAGAATACAGATGCAGAGCCAATGTTCACATGAACTGGATTGGAATGGGAGGAAACCAGGCAAGTCTGGCCACCAACTGCACTGAGTATCTCCTTACTCCCTGTGCTGATGTATAAGAATATGGCGCGTGTGGATGGTGGACTCACTGAAAGAAATATTGTTGGGCAAGTATATGCATTCTTCTAATAGGCAATTGTTTGTTTGTGCCATATTCTGCATGCCCTATGCACACACTGGTTTATCCACCTGCCCCCATTTCCTCATGTCTTCCATTTGTACCACTAAGGTACCTCATAGCTTTCCACTCACATACTTGGAGGTTCTCTTGGCTAGCTTCATCTCAACATGTATTGCCCATTCACAGGCAAAGCTCATCTCATCCCTATAATAATGAGGTGAAGTATGTAGAGTAGGACTATACTCACCTTACAGATGAGGACACAGATACATTGAGATACTAAGTGATTTATCCTAAACAAATTAGTAGCACAGCAGCATCTGGGCGAGAATTTTTATCTCCTAACTTCTATTCCAATTACAGTTACCTCAATATTATGCTGAAGTGTGTAGAATTGTGTTCATCTCCAAATTGGCAATTTCAGAAGGAAAACAATAGATGTCTGGCCTTTATTGCCTACATACCAAGATGGCACAGGGTATACTCAACCCTTTCTCAAATCAAATATACATACTCTGTAGTCACATGCTTTCAGACCACCAGTACTCCCATGTCAATCTCAGATGACTGTTCTTAGTTTTACCTTATTTTACCTTCAACCAGCAGCAAACCACAATTCTGTAATCTGGAGCTTGTTTGGCTCCTCATATTTTCCAGTGTAAATATTAAACATGTAAAGTTCTATAAATCTTAGAGATGAGAAACAGTTACCAGAGCCCCAAGGAACATCAGCCTTGCTTTTCTATTGTTCAACCACCATACAGGCCCCTTATTCCCGCCAATCTTAACTAGGTGTGTGCCAGGGTACTGTACAATTGAAATGGTTTCTAAAGTTAAAGGTATGGGAAGAGGAGGAAAATCAAGCTTTGGTGGTCATTTCTCCTGTGTTTCAGCAACATTTTATGACTCTGTTCATACACAGCCCAAATGCTCTGGCAGAGCTACTATGCAAATACAATGTGTTGTGCCTCTGTGCATATAGTAAAAATGTGTAAAAGTACATACTTCCTGACATGTGAGACCATTTGGACTCTATGCTGCAGCACAACTTCTGGCCTCAGGATGCATGGGTAACCTCTGATAATATTCATGATCTCTGTTTACACCTATCAGCAAACACCCACTTGCTACCAGTTCTGGGGGATACAACTTTAAGGAGTGGATTCCCAGCTTTGGAAGCTTCTTAGGAGAATCCACTGGAGGGCAGTCCACCTGAGTCACTGATCCTAAAGTCACCTACTAAGTGAGGAGGGAACACCACAAGAAAGCTTTCATTAAAAAATGTTCAGAAATAAGATGCCCACCTTCCAGGAACTGAGGAATGATAGAGCTAACTGGAATACTGACATGTGAAAATTGTGCACTACAGGAATCAAGATGAAGGAATTCTTTCCATTTGTATCCAATAAGGACATACACCCTGATACACATACTCACAGAGGAGCTCTAGCCTTCCTCCAACACAATCCATCCTATACACAATTGTTTATCTGTGATACTTTTCAGTGTCATTCTTCACACTACTCTATATATTGGAAGAAATCCTATTGCCTAAAGAGAAGTGGTAAATTCCTGGCAAGAGGGCTGCAGTGTTCTTCTATGCCCTCCTATTCAACCACTGTAATGTTCTGAAGCCTACCTTAGTCTGGTATTCCTAAAACACAGTGCTCCAGACAATCAGTACTATCAGACTGTAGTTTGAAATGGAACAGAAATGTGCTTACCACACTTAGTTGAACTTTAACTGTTCACATTTTGTTTGTATTCACCCCCAAGGCTTTGTTCTCTACTTACCTTCAACATATTGATGTATTCATTCATTAATTGAACATTTGTTCAACTCCGATCATATATTGTGTATAGTGCAGATAAGGGGGACAGAACTGAAGCCAAGAAGGCCAGGGAGGAGGCCATATTAGCTGAAGGTGGGAAGGGAGACATAGGTAAAATTTGAAAGTAAGAACACAGGCAGATGATCAGGCTTAGAAAGGAGAAGTTGATGAGTATAGGTTTGATATTTTTTACTGGAAATTCATTTATGATAATCAAGTAGAGATATCCAGCAGGCATCTGGATAGAAAAGGAGAAAGGTGTGGGCCCAATCTCTAGATTGGAAATCATGAGAGAAGTTGAGTGGGCTGAGAAGGCTGCTAACACCACACCTGAAAACATACCACACTATGAGTGCTGAGGACAAGGTGAGAAGAAAAGTAATGAAGGTCAGGGACTTGGATGAAAAAGTGAAAGAACATGGACATAGGGGACCTAAAAAAGTAGAGGTTTCCCTTTTTATAAGATGCAACACATAAAACATTTTTCTTTCAATTCACAAATTCTTTCAATTAAACAATCTGAAATAATCAAGAGTGCACCTTACTAGTCATGATGAGCACCAGGTGATGTATGAAATTGAATTGCTATATTGTATACCTGAAACTAATATAACACTGTGTTAACTAACTGGAATTAAAATAAAAACTTAAAATGAGAGAGTGTGCACTTTAAAGGAATAATAAATTTTACAAGAGACTATCCCCACCTTCAAGGACCTTGGGTCTGAAAGGAAGGTGTGTACGTTAATAAGTATGACACGCAAGCATCTTGTCACCAACAGTGAGTAACAACTGTGAGCTAACTACAAAAAAATTATTCAAGTTAATGGTAGAAATGAAAAAAACATTAGTAATGAATTTGCATTAGGATTTTTATCTTTTAGCCTTTAACATGTGTGGTTGTATCCCTTTAGCATGATGTGAAGTCAGAGGAAGCAATACCTCCTTGAAAGCATATACTGAGGTTTAAGTTTCCAGAACGTGGCCACGACCAAATGGAATGTTTACCAAAGGCAGCTGAAAGCAATATAACTGGGAAGGACAGTCTGAACCATAGTCAAAGAAGGAGGTAAAAGGCCAAAACTAGAGCAGTGGTGCCAGACAATTAGGTCAACAGGATGAAGCAAGGCCATCAGCAGTTAACTCAGCCAGGGGATAAGAAACCAGCAAAAGGGCAAATGAGTTGGAAAGTAGAATGAAGAAAACGCAAAAGGGGCCAGAAGAAAGCAAATATATCAGAGATGGGTTAAATGTGGGGACAGATTCACAGCTCAGGAATATACTGGATATCTAAAGGAACGGCAGGGCTGGATCAAAGGCTTAAAACACACCAGCTTCTGCAGTTCCAGGCACAGCAAAGTCTCAATGAAAGGAGATACCTCTACGTTTGACTGGCAACCAACCCCACCTGCTGGATGGCAGCATCCCATATCCCCCCTGGAGTCTCACACTGGCTTGTGTTTGTGCCTGACTGTGGCCAGTGGTCGCTTATCTCCTTTTGTCTCTGTGGCTGCAATTACTGCTGAAAACTAGGTGGGATTATATTTGTAAATGTGTAACGTAATGTTAAATTATCAGCATTTCTCAATTAGGTAACTGAATGAATGAAATAAACCAACACTTACCAGGACAGCTGAATACAACGGGGTCATTTGGAAATGTTTCTTATTTAAAGGGAGAGTATGGAAGATTCTCCATGGTTTTCCCGTCTATTCCTTTCATTTACCTTTAATTTTTTTTTCCTTGCAGGTTAAAGCTGACTCCACATCCTAAGGGACCAACACAAGCCATCAAGTTAAATGATGTCCCTGATAGCTCTGTGGATCAATAGTTATATAGGCCTATTCCTCATCCAAGCTCTGTCAGGGCCCAAATTATACACTGCACATGAAAACCACCTCCTGGATTTACTGCCCCAGCACCCCTAGCCATGGCAGGTGGCTTATCACCCTGCATTTATTTCTTGTAAGCTTTAACTAAGTCTTTGCTACTGATTTTTCAACATTTTCAAAGTAGTCCAGCAGCAATTAGCCAAGTTCTGCTCCCTTCCACAAAACAGCAATGATTTCCTTGATTTCCAAAGAAGCTCCTTAATTTTCTATTTCTCCCACAGAGATATGGGAAATCTTCAAGTCAAAGGACATACAACTGGCAGAGACATTACAACAGTATGAGGAAGCAGATGAAAACTCAGTCATCTACAGTGTTTTTGGTGTTCCTAGAATAATCCACTAGAATCTGGACCATTAGCATTTGTGGGAAGGTGGCAGATGAACTGAAACCTCTAGTTCTGATACTCAGATGCTGGCTAAATCGCCTCACCTCTCTTAGTTCTTCTCTTTCTCAAATGGGAATGATTCTGCTTCCCTGTATTACCTTGTAGAGAGGATATCAACCTAAGTCAAATAGAGTATGTGTGAAAACATTTCATACTCCTGGGAGAGCAGGTGTCCTATAAATTCTAGGTTCTATTATTATTTAATATTTATATATCTCAGATTTATCTGGTTTCATGAATCACTTTATAACAAAATGGACTTGAGCTATATTGAGCTGTTTTTGAGCTTCCTAATATCCCAACTGTGTCAGACATCTAGAATTACAGCCCTCTGAAATAATGTGTGAAGCATGGCTTTAACATATCAAGACTGATTCTTGTCTGTGGTTAAGAGACAACACTGCACGGATTTCTTTAAAAATTTTTTTTTCAACGTTTATTTATTTTTGGGACAGAGAGAGAGCATGAACGGGGGAGGGGCAGAGAGAGAGGGAGACACAGAATCGGAAACAGGCTCCAGGCTCTGAGCCATCAGCCCAGAGCCTGACGCGGGGCTCGAACTCACGGACCGCGAGATCGTGACCTAGCTGAAGTCGGACACTTAACCAACTGCGCCACCCAGGCACCCCATGGATTTCTAATCAGTGTCCAAGGCAAAGAGGCTCACCATGGTCAACCTAGTAGCCAGATTAATGAATTGCCTGACTTGTGAACTTCAATCTTCAAATTTGTCTCAGTTTGACCCATCTTTCTTATCTTCTTATGTATGTCCTTAGGACATTTCTGTTTAGTGAACAGGAATAATATCCACTTTTTTAAAAAAATAAACAAGAAACTCTATGTTCTACTGGTCCAAATATGTGGATATAGTTTCAATGTACAGTCTCCTCATGCCTTGTGCTATTATAAACATCGTTTTACATTCTAGTGCACTTACTGACCCAGTTATAATGTCTCTTGTATAGACTGTCTTGTATTAAAAAAGTGATGTACTCCTCTAATTCCAAGCATAATTCTCATTAGCTACTGTACTCCTGCATCCAATTATATCAGCCCAATGTTTTCCACACTATACTATTTTGATTTCCTATAACCAACACTTGACTGTGAACTACCATTTTTGGCTCATCTTAACCAATGTTTAGTTAGCTAATAAAAAACATTTGAGGGGCTCCTGTGTGGCTCAGTCAGCGGCCGACTTTGGCTCAGGTCATGATCTCTCAGTCCGTGGGGTTTGAGTCCCATGTCGGGCTCTGTGCTGATAACTCAGAACCTGATGCCTGCTTCGAATTCTGTGTCTCCCTATCTCTCTGCACTTTCTTTGCTCTCTCTCTCTTTCAAATAAACATTAAAAAATTAAAAATTTTTTGAGTACCTTCTATTTCTCAACCTGACTCAGCTATAAAATTGTGGGGAAGAGGTCAGTGCTGCTTTTGTATTACCAGACCCCAACCACAGTTCTGTGGACATGTGTACAGGTCAATTTCTAAATGTTTGTTTGATTTTAATCAGCAGTTTTGCAATCTGTGCAGAAAATGAATTGTAGACTTTCACCAACTCTCTTGCCTGTAGGACAAAAGAATCCTTCTCCTTGCTACTCATAGAGTCAATTCAGATCATTTTCCCAGTACTCTCTGACAGCGCCTGGGGACCTGGAGGTCTGCATTGTGTCATTTGGTCTTTGCTGTCCTCCCCATTAAGTACTGTCACACAACAATGGCCCACATCTTGTTCCTTACATATGCTGAATGTATTCCCCTTTCTTCTCTACCTGCCTGGATTGTTGTAAAACTAATGTGAGTAACAGCTTATTAACTAGCACATAGAACTTTACAGAATTTAAGGTATCTTTTCATTTAAATGGGAAGAAGTCTTGAAATTTTAAATCTGTTTTTCTTTTATTTCTAGGTGACCAGTTCTTCTGAAATATTGGCACATCCCAGATCTTGATGAGTTCCCCATTAGTCCCATAAGCTCAAAAGATTTCAATTTCCTGACCATGATCCAGCCATCAGAATATAATCTCTTTCCATCATGTGGACTGACTTGCATTCATTGATATCATACTCCAAATGTACATCATCTCCAAGTTTCGTATTCTCCTTAATAGCTACATCACTATGCTTTTGAGTTGGCAGAGAGCTCAAAGTTACCCATGCACAGCAAATGGCTTATGAAGTGATATTGGCCCTGATGTCTGATCTTAAACCCAAAGTCAGTGCTGTTTAGTTTTATTCTTTGTGGATTCATTCTTCAAGCAGTCTGTTTTAAGTCTATTCCAAACAGTTCGATATTCACATGTAAAAGAATAAAACTGGAACCTTACATTACACCAAGAAAAATTAAATTGAAGTGCGTTAAAGACTTAAATGTAAGAACTAAAACCATGACACTCTTAAAAGAAAACACAAGAACAAAACCCCTTTACATGAGTCTTGGTAATGGATTTTTGGATATGGCACCTAAAGCATTAGCAACAAAATTCAAATAAAAACATGGAACTATATCAAACCAAAAAGCTTCTGCACATCTAAAGGAACCATCACCAAACTGAAAAGGCAGACTACAGAATGGGAAAACCATCTGCAAACCATGTATCTGACAAGGGGTTAATAATATCTAAAACATTTATTGGGGCACCTGGGTGGCTCAGTCAGTTAAGTGTCTGACTTCAGCTCAGGGCATGATCTCACAGCACCAGAGTTCAAGCCCCACATTGGGCTCTGTGCTGACAGCTCAGAGCCTGGAGTCTGCTTCAGATTCTGTGCACCCCTCTTTCTCTGCTCCTTCCTGAATCACACTCTGTCTCTCTCTCTCTCTCAAAAATAAACATTTTAAAAAATTTAAAAAAAGAATATCTAAAACATAAAAACTCCTGTAACTCAATAGCCAAAAAACAAATAATCTAATTAAAAATGGGCAAAGGATGAGAATGCAAGCTGGTGCAGCCACTCTGGAAAACAGCATGGAGGTTCCTCAAAAAACTAAAACTAGAACTATCCTACGACCCAGCAATTGCACTACTAGGCATTTATCCAAGGGATACAGGTGTGCTGTTTCGAAGGGACACATGCACCCCCATGTTTATAGCAGCACCATCAACAATAGCCAAAGTATGGAAAGAGCCCAAATGTCCATCGATGGATGAATGGATAAAGAAGATGTGGCGTGTGTGTGTGTGTGTGTGTGTGTGTGTGTGTACACACACATATACACAATGGAGTATTACTTGGCAATCAAAAAGAATGAAATCTTGCCATTTGCAACTACATGGATGGAACTGGAGGGTATTATGCTAAGCTAAATTAGTCAGAGAAAGACAAAAATCATATGACTTCACTCATATGAGGACTTTAAGAGACAAAACAGATGAACATAAGGGAAGGGAAACAAAAATAATACAAAAACAGGGAGGGGGACAAAACAGAAGAGACTCATAAATATGGACAACAAACTGAGGGTTTTGGGAGGGGTTGTGAGAGGGGGGATGAGTTAAATGGGTAAGGGGCACTAAGGAATCTACTCCTGAAATCATTGTTGTACTATATGCTAACTAATTTGGATATAAATTTTAAAAAATTAAAAAAAAAAGTTATGATATATATTATTATATATATATAATATATAATATATATATAATATATATTCACATATATATGTCCATAAGTTATGATATGTATTATTATATCACAATATATTATATTACATATACTATATTGTATATAGTATATAACATATACTATATTGTATATAGTATATATTATATTCCACTATATATGTGTGTATATATATGTATAGTGGAATATTATATTGAAATGTAATATATATATATAATAGAACATTATTCAGCCATAAAAAAATGAGGAAATCCTACCACTTGCAACAACATGGATGGACCTTGAAGGCATTATGCTAACTGAATAATTCAGAAACAGAAAGACAAATACTATATGATCACAGAAAAAGAGATAAGACTTGCAGTTACCAGAGGCAGGGGGTGGGGGAAGGGAGAACTGAAGGAAGGTGGTCTTCCAATCCTAAAATAAATAAGCACTAGAGATGTAATTTACAACATGATGACTACAGCTAACACTGCTGTATGATACACAGGAAAGCTGTTAAAAGAGTAGATCTTAAGAGTTCTCATCACAAAGAGAAAATTTGTTTTTCCTTTATTCTTTTACTCTCTTTTTACTGTATATGAGAAGATGGAGGTTAGCTGAACCTATTGTGGTAAGCATTTCCCAACAGATGTAAATCAAAACATCATGCTGTATGTCTTAAACATATACAGTGATGTATGTCAATTATTTCTCAATAAAACCAGGAAAAAAAAACTTAAAAAAAAATAGACCAAGCAAGTCTCCCTTAAATAGTCACTGCTTTAGGAGTATAGCCTTTAATTTGAAGGTACTTTCTCCAGCTTAAAGCTGTAATAATGCTTCATTCCATTTGGCAACAAAACAAAGAACCAGAGGATTTATAAACTGACAGATCCTCTAATAAGTGTTAAGAGATCAAATTTGCATTCTTTTATGTGACTGGGTGACACATCTCATCACCTATTCTGACTCTGGAGCCTTATTAATAGTCAATTTGCACACAAGCAATTGGCATGATGATCCAAATCAATCATAACCATGATGGAAAATGTTCCACAGGACAGTAACAAAATCCATTGGCACCCAAGTCATACAGATATGAAAAACTAAAGGTAACCTACCTGAACATGCTGCCTCCTAATTTCTGAACACTGATTCAGCGATTCAGCTCACCTGACAAGCTAGAGGTTTGTGCCCTTCCTCACTGCTCTACAAACATTCCTCACATGCCAGCCTGGTCAATAAAGGGAATGACTTGGGTACCCAGGTGGCTCAGTCAGTTAAGCATCCGAGTTTGGCTCAGGTCATGATCTCATGGTTGTGAGTTTGAGGCCCCATCAGGCGCAGTGATGTCAGTACGGAGCCTGCTTTAGATCCTCTGTCCCCCTTTCTCTCTCTGCCCCTCCCCAGCTTGCACGCATGCTCTAGTGCACTCTCCACCCCACCCCTCTCTCTCTCAAATAAACATTAAAATAAATAAATAAAGGGAAAGACTTTCCCAAATGGAGACTGACAGGACACAAAAGCCAGAGGAGTGTTTCTGGATGGTTTAAAAATATTCATGGGGGGCGGGGGGTGCCTGGGTGGCTCAGTCAAGTGTCCGACTTTGACTCAGGTCAAAATCTCACAGTTGGTGAGTTTAAGCCCCATGTCGGGCTCTGTGCTGACAGCAAGGAGTCTGGAACCTGCTTCAAGTTCTGTGTCTCCCTCTCTCTGTCCCTCCCACACTCATGCTCGCGCACTCTTGCTCTCTCTCTGTCAAAAATAAACATTAAAAAAAAGGTATTCATGAAAAGGCCATGGTGGTAAAATGAGGTTCAAAAGGAGCATATTTTATGCCCATTAGAGCATGTGTGGTTTACAGATATGGTTCAATCCTTGGGCTGACATGCAGAGAGAGATATCCGCTATAGTAATACTCCTGGTCTAACTGGCCACCACCCCTTACTCATAAATAGTCCACAGATTGAAAGTAAAACTATTGGTCCACACTTCTAAGTTATAAGAGAACCATGAACCCTAAAAATTTGGTCTCTTTTCCTCTCCTCCTCCTGGGACCAGAGTGAGGCTTCAATCCTAAATAAGTACATCTGCTTTAAAAATGTTAACTTTGCTTTAAGTGGGCAATCCTAGGGTCTAAACTGGAGGTGTGGGTAAGGAAAGCAGAGCACATTAGCAAGCCCAGTTAAATGATTACAGTTAACCATTTGGTTTCCATCTGACTGGCTCTTATGTTGGATCTACCATTTGTTTCTGAATTCAGGCAAAAAAGATGGGAATATTATTTATGAGCTCATCAAAACCCAGTAACTTCATTCGGTAGCCATAGGACTTAAAGTAACATTAACTGATGTAACAAATTAACCCCGACATTTCACTGGCCTGGAATAGTAAACTCATGTAACAATTCAATTAAGCACTCCTGGATGAGTGGCTATCCCCCAAGCAGTGAAACAAGGCCCTGCTGCTCCTTCCATACTCAGGTTCTGTTATCTTCAACATGTGGCCTCCAAAGCCACCAGAAAAGTCATTGTCATTCTAGCAAACCAGAGAAGGGAGCATGAAAGATGTGCATAGGAGGACTTTATGGGCCAGGCCTGGAAGTGGTGCACAGCACTTTCTCCTCACCTGGCTTTGGCTAGAACACAGTTACATGGCCACTAAAGGGAGGCTGGGAAACATATTTTAACTATATGCTCAGGAAGAAGAAGAAGAAATTAGTTTGGTGAGCATCTAGCAGTCTCTGCTACACTGGCTACCTAGGAAAAACAAAAAGCCAACTGATCAGGTTTCAGAACATTATCAGCACACTTACATTAGGATGAAGATGTCTCAAGAATGAAAGGTGTGAGAATTTTCCAAATAATCTCTATATAGCAAACACTATTATTAGGAACCTATCAAATGGTATATAGATTCGTGAAAGGCAAACCTTAGGACTTGCATTATCTTCTTCAATCATGCACTTTGAGCCCACTAACCACTTCTGTGCCATGCTACCATCCTGAGTAAGCACAAGATCTTGACACCCTTCCCTTCTTCCTGGATTCAAGTTTTTTTCCCATCTTACACTCCACTTCCTATCCCAATCTTGACTTCCCAGCACTCAATCTCTGCTTCATTCATCCCTGTCCATGCTGTTACCCCTCGATCCTCCTTGGCCTGACCCCAACACTGTCCTTTTCGTCTATTACTCACACTGATGACTGGCACTCACTCTGACCACTGAACCTGGCAACTCAGCCAATTTCTATTCTTACTCATTGGACTCAGCCTCAGCACCAGTCCACCACCTACAGAAGTTTCTCCACCTTCTACAGAAAGGACATGCAAGTTTCAGGAAATTATTAAAAATCCCCTAGTTAGATCTTAAATTTTAGCTGTTAAAAGGATTCTACATGCATTATCTAATTTTAATCTGATCCAATCCTTACAACAATCCAAAAATGCTGGTACCATTGTCATCCCCATTTTAAAGATGAAAGCAATGGGACTTAGTGAAGCATAGTATCTTAGGAACATCACACTTAAAAGCTCACATTTGAACCCAGTTATTCCTGACTCCTAAGTTTAAGCTCTGGAAAAAAAGGTACCATGTATAATTAGCAGTTATCAAGGTGTAGAGGAGACAGGAATAGATTAGGTTAATCACAGTTTTCTGGGTAATATCTATGGATATTGATCTGGTCCCAGGCTGTCCAGGTCTCTCCCAAAAGAGACAACCATTAATAAGCAGCATTATAGGCTAGTACATTCATGTGGAACCCCAGACCCCTCACTTCAGTAACTATAATCACAGTTCCAGACAGTTCTGATTGGCTTCACCGTCCTTGACCTTTTGGGGGTCTGCTGTTACCTCCTTGTCCAAATTATAACATACTTTCTGTGTATTAGTCATGAGCTGATTTTTTCTGACAATGTGAGGAAATCTTCTCAGCCCCAAATGTCTGCCAATGATTTGTGGATGGCAGGTAAGCATATGAGCAGGCTATATTTAACACAATTTGAAATTTCATTGTCTTTCAGTAAAAGGCAGCTGTTTCCAGATGTCATGAATCAACCTTTATGTCTGACTGATGTGGTGTTTGCAGGAAACATCTTGTGATACTGTCATGTGTTATTGGGAGCTTCTTGGACTAGATTATCTGCAAGTCAGAACCTGCTGCTTTCTAGTGAACTGTTATTTGGATTGCTTCAGTAACCTCCTGTTCAGATATGACAATAGGTTGACAATTCCATGGTTCATCTGCCCCATTTGGTTCTCTCACAACCACAATGCTTCAGCCATTCAGTATCAAGAGCCTCACAAACATTTCCCAACAATTCAATCACACACATTTGAGGAACACACTCGGAGTAATTGGTGCTATTGTCAAGCCCATGAACATTTTATTTGGTTTTCCTGGAAATACTTAATTTTTCAAATCTTGAATTTCCTTCTATTTCTGTAATGTTTTGAGTACCAACTTAATTTTTGTGTGCATTTGTCAACTATACCCATCAACTTATCTTCACTTAAGTCACTCAATGTAAGATACTAATTACCTAAGGAATTTTATTGTTTAGTCTGTCAGATCTATGGTTATTTTTATACCACATAAGTCTTCCCAGGCTTTGGGTGGCTTTGCCAAATTTCTGTCCCTTTGTTTTACTACATTTCACCCTATTCACCCCTTTACTGCTATGATGTGGATTAATTTAAGTCATTTTTCCTTCTGCTATAACAATCCAATAGTAAATGCTTTGTGCATATTATTTTAGACCTGTCATGTCATTTGGCTATTGAGGCAATGCATAATAGCCTAAATTATTGCAGAGTAGGAAATTTGGAAGGTGTGATGTCTTTTATTAGGTCAGGCTATGAGAGAAATTCAAGGCCATAATTAATGTAATTCTTGCAAACAACTGTTGGATGTAATGGTTTTTAAAAACCACCAGAATTTAGTTAGATTTTTACATTTTCAAGCAGTACAATGCTCTCTGCCCTTATCCACATTTTCATTCATTGCTCTCCTAAGCTCTCACACCCGATGGTATAGCCATTTCTGATTCAATAACTAGGATTCTCTTTGCCATGACTAGTTTCAGATTTACCACATTTTACTCACTTAGCTTGGCTGTCAGTTCAAGATATTTGGTAATAAAGTGTGGCTACCCTGCAGGTCTGCACATCGTCACCTCAATTCCCAATAGAGAGGTCTCCAATAACTGTGGATTTACTAGGTCTTCCTTTAATGCCCTCTCAGCCATCCAGCTCTAGTGGATGACTGACTCTGTCAGCCAGAACACTTCGGACAGTCACAGCTCACTGGGCTTGGATGCACCTTAAATCTCTGGTTCCAGACCATCGGGCCCAGCCAGCTACTTGCAACTATTTCCAGAGTATAAGGCCATTCCTAAGTGAAAAGACCATCAGTCTCCCCGTGGACTCACCTCTAATTCTCCTTTCCCTGACAGAGTGACTACTCTGGCCCCATGATGAGCTACTAAACCTATATGGGATATCAGAGCCCTGTGAAGCAATTGTGGCACAGCCTGCCTCTCAAACACAAGGACACTGCGCTGGGTTTTGAGAGGGTTGTAATTAGCATGATTACTTTATTTTGATTGCTGAGGTTAACAACATGGGCAATGCCCAAGTATATTATCATCATCAATTGATGAGTTGGTTTTAAAAATCTGATTATATGACATGTGTTCAGCCATATCACCCTCTGCATTGCTGTTAGGGAATAACTAATGTCTTGTTCCTTAAGGTTCTTAAATAATTTTGCCCACAGTACTGTGCCAGGTGTGAGTAAACAAAAGAAACGAGCTCCCCAAATACTTCGCTGTGTTGTGTAGGTGTTTTAGTGTTTGCAACAGTGCCATTTTTTAAAATTATATTTGAGAGAGAGAGAGAGAGAGAGAGAGAGAGAGAGAGAGAGAGAGAGAGAGAGAGAATCCCAAGCAGGCTCCACACTCAGCAAGGAACCCAACAGAGGGGCTTGATCCCATGACCCTGGGATCATGATTTGAGCTGAAATCAAGAGTCAGACACTTACCCAACTGAGCCACCCAGGCACTCCTTGCAACAGTGCCATTTTATTTATTTCAATTTATTGCCAAGTTAGCTAACATCCATGTAGTCTTGGCTTCAGGAGTTGATTCCCATGAGTCATCACTTACATATAGCAACAGTACCATTTTAAAATGGCATCTAAGAGAGGCGGAAGCTCATCATTTCAGTTGATCAGGAGTATGCCATCAGAGCACAAAATATCTTTGTAAGACAGCTCTTCCCTATGTTAATCCCCAGAGGACACTAATAAATGGTTCTCAAATGAGGCTATTTGGCAATGTCAAAATTTGGTATAATTGTGATAAACATTTTTGGTTGTCACATCTCAGGGAGTGGAGGATATGCTACTGGCATCTAGTGGATGCAGGCTAGGAATGCTGCTAAGCTTCCTACAATGCACAGCATAGCTACCCAAAATAACAAATTATTTGGCTCAAAATGTCAATAGTAACAAATTTGAGGAACCCTAGATTAGACCAAAGAAAAAGACTTATAAAGGGTTAAAAGAAGTTCAAAGGATTATCCAAAAATGAGAGGCTCAAATAGTTTGCCCACTCAAAATTATTCACCAAGGACAACAAAAATTTCAAAACAGTAAACCTCATTTGTTGGAGCATCCTAAAAATGGAAAGACCCCAGCTTGCCTTTCAAAGATAAACTCTTTAGGCATTTTGAAAACTCCCTGATATTAGGACTTAAAATTCAAATGAAGAATCTGCCTTTCTTCTGGTACCAAAGGATCTTTCCCTCTTAAGGAAAGTTAGGATGATAAATTCCCCCAGCCCCTGTCCAAGTCATTCCACATTTATATGAGGATTCCCTCATGAAATTATACTGTGTGTCAGAGGGCCAACAGGCAGAATTTTATTTAAAAGTGATTATTTCCCAAGGTTTTAAAACACAATGATCTGGGTGTTCAAAAACAAAGTGCTAGCCCTGTACTGCAAATAGGCATATGACTTAATTTATGCTAAAGGAGGTTATCATGCAACAGATGTTGGCTAGGATGCACTGCTTTTGCACTGCTGGTGGGAATGCAAACTGGTGCAGCCACTCTGGAAAAGAGTACGGAGGTTCGTCAAAAAATTAAAAATAGAACTACCCTATGACCCAGCAACTGCACTGCTACGTATTTATCCAAGGAATACAGGTGTGCTGTTTCAAAGGTGCATGTGCACCCCAATGTTTATAGCAGCAGCGCTAGTGATAATAGCCAAAGTATGGAAAGAGCCCAATGTCATTGACAGATGAAAAAAGAAGATGTGGTATATACAATGAAGTATTGCTCAGCAATCCAAAAGAATGAAATCTTGCCATTCTCAACTATGTGGATGGAACTAGAAAGTATTAAGCTAAGCAAAATTAGAGAAAGACAAATATCATGTGACTTCACTTATGAGAAATTTAAGACACAAAACAGATGAACATAAGGGAAGGGAAGCAAAAAATAATATAAAAACAGGGAGGAGAACAAAACATAAGAGACTCTTAAATACACAGAACAGAGGGTTGCTGGAAGGATTGTGGGAGAGGAGATGGGCTAAATGGGTGAGGGGCATTAAGGAATCTACTCCTGAAATCATTGTTGCACTATATGCTAACTAATTTGGATGTAAATTAAATATTAATTAAAAAATAAAGAAAGAAATGAAATAGGTTATTGTGGCCTGAATTCTGACTTTCCCCTAATTATTCCCTTGCTTGTGCACTGTGACTCCAATAAACAAAATAAAAATCAAGGTTAATTACTGCCATTTAAAATGTAAATAGCATTTGCAGGAGTGGACCTTCAATCAATCATAGTGTAGTTGTAAAAGTTTGCTGTAAGAAATTTCCAATGAGTGTGAGGAAGGTGAAGAGACGGAGCTACAGATGGACAGATACCATAAATATCTGATCTTCAAAATTAAAGCATTTGTCCAGGGAGGTGCAGGAACCCCAGAATTCTGGTTTTTACCTGTCCCTCCTCACCCTGTGGAGAGCAGTCCAGAAACCTGCATGCACAAAGGACAATGGTGAGAATATTTGCTCTTTATTAACAACTGCGGCTTTGGTCCCAAATCCCAAGGTATATCTTGAGCCCTGGTGAGCTCTACTGCCTGCCAAAACTCCTCTTGGACAGACTAGAAAGGATGAAGTAGTTTTCTTTCTCCTCAATCTTACCCTAGTTTTCACTTAGCTTTTTAAAGGGAGTGGGAAGGGAGGCATGTGGAAAAGGGACACCTCTTACCTCTGGTCTCCCAAAGGATAAAACATTTTTAAAAACCGGGCAATACAGGGAGAAAGAGAAACAGACAGATGAACACTACCAGGCCTTCCTCCAAAGATATCAAGTCCACACAGCCCCTGCCTTAACGCTCTTGGCCATAGGAAGGAGCTACATTCCAAAGACTACTGGGGTAGATGCCATAAATAGGCTTATTTACTGCATTCCAGTTAAGGCTCTACCTCTTAGAAAATGAGACCAGATGAATGCCCTCAAACCTGACCTATCCATACAGAGCCAAACTTCTCCTCCTCGGAGATAAAATCCAAGTGTGTTGGGGGGACAGTGACCTTCCTGAGGCATAATCAACTAAAATGATTAACAGGAGCTTCAATGGAAGCATGGAGGAATGAGAAATGAGGAATTAAGTGTTCTGGGTTTATGGGCTTTAAGAGCAAACAAGGCAAATAGAGAAGTAGCAGTAACCAGGAGGCAAAACAAAAGTTCAGGAAAATGAGATCAAGGGGTCAGAAGGGAGCACAGAAAGTGGCTGTGAGAGAGCCAAAGGCAAATAAGCTTTTGCAACATCTGGCGTAGACCAACCTAATGTCTAAAGGGTTTTTCCCATCAATGACTCTGTTACCAAGGTAGAGTTGTTTTCCAGGAATGACCCCTCACCCAACCATATTCTTACAGAGATGCTGACCCACACATAGAACTTAAGCAAACATCAATGGTTCAAGGTGCTGCTGAAGCAAATTTAAATTGTGGCATTGTATATCACAGCCCCAACTCAAGTCACCTTGCAGAAGATTCTGGGTTGCAAATAAGAGACTGCTGAAGTATTAAAACTACCCAAAAGTTAAAAAAAAAACAACAACTAAATTAACCAAAAGACAACCCCCATTGTGGATTTATGGCCAAAGCTTCAGGAAGTAAGACTAGCTGCAGCGAAAGGTAGGGAGTTTGAACATGTGGACAATTTATGGAAACATTCAGAACCATTACTTGAGGTTAACTGCAATCATGTCGCCTCCACTTCAACATGCTGTGCAGGTTGATGATGAAGAGACAATCCATGCTTGCTTAATATTTCCCACAGTGCAGGCTAGATTGGGTGGTAGAAGAAGGATCCCTATGTAGCAAGCTCAGCAATTCTCATCAAAAATGTATTTCCAGCTACTCCTGTTTAGTCCCAAAGTTGTGACCAAGCCCACTGTTGGAGGACTTCAAATTCGTGAGTACTCTTCTAAAGAGCAAAAGGGCTATGAAAAGGTCCCAGAACAACTGGCAGGAATGTGAAAAAAGGAGGGCTCAGAAAAATCCACCTAGAGTATATAAAGCATTGAGGCAGGCACTTATTGGGATGAGCGCTGTGTGTTGTATGTAAGCGATGAACCACAGAAATCTACCCCCAAAACCAAGAACACACTTTATACACTGTATTTTAGCCAATATGACAATAAGTTATATTTAAAAAATAACAAAATAAAATGCAGATTTTCATGGAAAATAAAATAAAGCAAATTCTCCATCCTGTTTTTATTGTTGAGTGTTTCTGCCTCACATTAGTTTCTTTGGGCAAATGTACCTTCTTTCTGGTATGTCCTTGGGAAAAGGTAGACATAGAGAGAAGTTCAGAGAAGATTAAATTAGGATGCACAGAATTAGTGCATCCAGGCTGAAAAGAGTTAATTTTAAATGATTTAGGTAAAAGAGGCTGATAAGAACAGTAGCTGCAGAAGTTCCCAAAGCAGATTTGCCCTTGGTATGAGGACACAAAATGCAAGGCTGGCTGCTACTCAACTGGGAAGCAATTTCAACTCTCATCATCACCCCTTCACATAAGGGTCAATCCTGGGGATGTGCCCACAGCTCTGAAGAAATGCACCTGTGGTACCCCCTGAATGGAGCAGTGTATTAGCAAGCCATGAAAGTAACTGCCCACCAAGCAGAGCTTGTCTTTAGATTTCAGAACCTCCCTTTATCCTTCTTGGCTCCCTCCCCACCACTATTTTCTGTCTCATCCTAGTTCCCTTTCCTTTTCTCCTTTATGTGTCCTGAGCTCTTCCCTATGGGGCTGATTTGACAACAGCCAAGCTTTAGCTTCTTAATTTGTTTCATTTGGAGTTTTCCATTTTAAAGCTTTCAGGAGTTTCATCTTACATTATAATTCTGATTAAGTGGCAACTGCTTTGCCTTCCTCCTAGGCTTGTTATAAGTACAGAGGAATGTTGGGTTCTTCATGTCTATAATGGGCCCAGAACTCCCTAGAGGGAGTTTTATATTTAAGACAACAAAAATAACTCTCATTACAATTAATAAAAGAAAAATGAGGCTCCCCATGTAGAATCTCAATAAGCCTCTAGTATATTAAACATTCAGGAAAGAGATTCACTGAAGACTCAGCCTGTTATGACTTAGGAGAGGCACCATAGTTAATAGGGCTGTGAAGCAGATGACACCAGGTGATGCTCCAGGTTTCCAGTTGCCACAGCAACTTAAAATATCTCCAGCAGCATCCTTGCTCCTATGTTAAAGAACCATGTTCTCAAAGCAAAGAGGTGACAGAGGTCTGACCAGCTTCTCTCTCACAACCATCCTCTAACTCACTGACCTTCCCTCCGTCCATTAGGTGTAAGGCTTAGGGAGGCGCCTCTAATATACTAATTATCTTATTTAACCTTAGGCTTGCTCCAACATGGGGCATTTCTTCCAAACAAAAGTACAGCTTTGAAATGAGGTAGACCATGGTTTGAATCCAGCCTCTATGTAGTATTTCAGTGATTCCTGCCAAGCTGCTTATTAACTTCTTTAAACCTCAACATCCATCCTTGGAAATTAGCATTGTATGCTAGTCAGTTTTTGCTGCATAACAACCTCAAAATCTCAGAGTCTTAAAAAGCTTTGATTCTCTTGCTCACAGGTCTGCCAGTGGTTGTAGGTCTATTGGGATTGGCTCGGGTCAGCAGGACATGGCTCTAGGCTGTGGGTAGGGCTTACATATTTCCTTACTTTCCTTGGAATAGCAACAGCCCAGGTAATGTTCTTCTCATAGCAAGCCACAGAAGCACAAAGGGTCAAGCCAAAGTGTATAAACACATCTAAAGTCCCTGGTCAAGTCATGTCTGTTAAGATCTCATTGGCCAAAGCAGTCACATAACCCCATCTAAAGTCAAGTAGGAGGAAAATGCCCTCTATCACCACTCCTCTAATGAAGTCTTTATAAAGCCAGAGGGAGTGAAGAATTGAAATACAATCTCCCACAATAGAAATAACTGTCATATAAAGATTACATGTCATAAAGATTACATGAGATCAAAATACATAAAGCCCAGGACAGAGTAGGTGCTAAATAAAAGACAGCTATGATTATGGGTTAACAAAAAGCTTTCTGATAGCTTTGCCTAGCTGCACAAAAGTTCTAAAATGAGACAGTTACACATAACTTTATTACCCTTTATTAACTGTAATTACTAAAACATAGCCTCAGGCTTTTGCACCCTATGTCTGTGAAATTCTGATGATAAAAATAAGCCAGGGCAAGCTACCAAAAGGCTTACACAAACTAAAAAGCCACAGACAGCTGTCTTTGGAACTCCAGGTTCCCTGTTCTGAGCAGCTTCCTCCAATTGCCCAGGCTTTATTTCACATGGCAAAGAAGGTCTCCACTCAGTCCTTTGTCACTCCCTTAATTAGAAACCAGTAGTATGTCTGGGAAATGGATGCCCCCTTCTCTCTATATCTACCAGAAGGCTAATGGGACAGCAGGTATGGTGGTACAGTGACTGATTTGCAGCCTCTTCTTACAGAGATCTTTTTTTCTCCACCTCCTATAGAGAAGGGCCTTTCAATGTGGGAGGAAGAGGAAGTGTTTAAAAATTTTTTTAATGTTTATTTATTTTTGAGAGAGAGACACACAATGCAAGCAGTGGAGGGGCAGAGAGAGAGGGAGACAAAGAATCTGAAGCAGGCTCCAAGCTATCAGCACAGAGCCTGACGCGGGGCTCCAACTCACGAGCCATGAGATCATGATCTGAGCTGAAGTCAGACGCTCAACAGACAAAGCCACCCAGGCACCTCAAAGAGTATGTGTTTTAATCTCATGATGACCTTAGGGCCCCTTGTGGATCCACAGCCCCTTCCTTCCTGCCCCATTTTGCATACACACTCCCCTATCTCCCATCCATCCTCCACAGAAAGCTGCAAATCAAATTACCTAAAACATAGGGACCATTCAAATTAGCAGGGACCTGGCAAATTTCAGAACATCACGTAACACTCACTAGGAGAGGTGAATCTTTGGTCCTGGAACGATACTCCTGGGTCGACTCTCTCAGATGGACTCAGGAAATGTTATTTGGACTCTTTAGGATTCATTTTTAGCAATTATAAAATGAAATTAAAAACACCTGCCTTGGGGCGCCTGGGTGGCACAGTCGGTTAAGCGTCCGACTTCAGCCAGGTCACGATCTTGCGGTACGCGAGTTCGAGCCCCGCGTTGGGCTCTGGGCTGATGGCTCAGAGCCTGGAGCCTGTTTCCGATTCTGTGTCTCCCTTTCTCTCTGCCCCTCCCCCGTTCATGCTCTGTCTCTCTCTGTCCCAAAAATAAATAAACGTTGAAAAAAAATTAAAAAAAAAAAAAAAAAACACCTGCCTTGAGGGGGGTGCCTGGCTGGCTCAGTCAGTTGAGCATCCAACTTCAGCTCAGGTCACGATCTCACGGTTCATGAGTTGGAGCCCTGCTTCAGGCTCTGTGCTGACAGCTCATCGCCTGGAGCTTGGTTCAGATTCTGTATCTCTCTCTTTCTCTCTATATGTCTGTCCCTCCCCCACTCATGCTCTGTCTCTGTCTCTGTCTCTAAATAAACATTAAAAATTTTTTAAGCAAGGGGCGCCTGGATGGTGCAGTCGGTTAAGCGTCCGACTTCAGCCGGGTCACGATCTCGCGGTCTGTGAGTTCGAGCCCCGCGTCAGGCTCTGGGCTGATGGCTCAGAGCCTGGAGCCTGTTTCTGATTCTGTGTCTCCCTCTCTCTCTGCCCCTCCCCCGTTCATGCTCTGTCTCTTGCTGTCCCAAAAATAAATAAACGTTGAAAAAAAAAAATTTAAAAAAAAAAATTTTTTTTAAGCAAAACAAAACAAAAAAACACCTGTCTTGAAATATAACTTATGGGATCAGAGGAGATTATTTAATACTGAGAAAACATTTACTGAATGTTGTGTGCCAGGTCCTAAAGATGAAAGACACAGCCACTTCACTCCAAAGTCTACAAGGGGGTCCCAGGCACACAGTAGGCATGCAGTAAGCCATCTCTATTATTACCATTGACAGTTATCTGGTGGCAACATGTGAGATATTTAACAAGTGACACGGTATAAGAAACTTTCTACAGGAATGAAGAGCAGTCTTAGAGCTATAGCAGGATGCTGGAGGCCTCCTAATATTTCAGGATCATGGGGTATAAGGACCAGGTAGCCTGGGGGTAATGACCAAGCAGGCCATGGTAGCATGCCACACAGGAAACTCAACGAAGCAGCTATTTAGCACCCAGGAGAGAAGTATGTCAATATTTTAACAACTGATGTGGTACTACAAGTGATATTATATTTTAAATAATAAATATGCACTTATCATTGAAAGTCTTAGCCTACATGTTTGACATTTTCTCTTTTCTACCTAAATGCTACAATAAAGGAATAATGCTCCATTATGTATGTTGCTTTTACTGACCAATGATTCAAGGAAAATATAATCCTGGGTGAAGCTAATATTCCAATTCCAGCTCTGAAATGATACATATGTGTGATATGGCCAAGGGAGAGACATCCTGCCCTAGGCACCAAAGATCCGTCCCTAACCATCACACATGGACCCAAAGAAAAATTGAATGACTCCAAAATCAAAATTGAAGCATCACTGTGTCAGATATCAGGGATTCCAAACCAGTGTGTTTGGATGTTCTGTCCTCCTGGGGCGCCTCTTGTACCATGAGGACTCACTTCCTCAGGGATGTCTGAAGTTTCTTTGAAGCCCGCAAGTCAATAAGAGGGGATGGGGGGGGTCAGTTTTAGGAGAGAGGGAACAATACAAGAGATCTCTTAAAAAGCAGAGAAAGAAACCTCCGTGATATTCATTCCAATCACTGTAAAACAATGCCTTGAGATAGCACCAACCTTCTGCCAGTTATTATTGTGTTTATTTGGCAGCATTCACCCATCCCCCAAAATACTAATGATTAAAGTACATGAAGTAACATATTTCATCAAACAAAAAAATACTACAGTGAAAGAGTAAAAAACTGGAAAATTCCCATTCATAATGGAAAAGATTATTATAATAAGAATCATAGCAAGTAATGGCACATTCTTACCTAATTCTGGCATACAGTCATGGGGGTTTAGAGTTATAGTCATCTGGTCTATTTAATCTAGAAAACTGAAGGCCAGCAAGGTAAAATGTCCTATACTGAGGACTCTTGATCCTCAGCCCCAGAGCCAGTTACATCATGCTAACATTTCTTTCTCTCAACTGCAGAAAATAAGTGCACAAACACACAAAAGGAAGACACTGAGGAATAATCAATGCATCGTGAGACAGACATTCTTGGAAAAGACTTGTGATAAAATATTCTCTAAAGAATATACAAACACAGACATTTAAGATTATTATTCTAGTTGTCAAGACAACAAAGGAACAAAATCAGAGAAAGAAAGAACCAAGAACTCTTTCCTCAAGTTCTACACCCAAACCACATTGAGACTAAGAGTGAGGCACTTCTCACTTTGAAACTGTTGGCCCAAAGAAGGCACCCAAAATCAATACATATGCCTCTGATCACAGGAATCTGGGCTGCCTACAACCACGGAAGTACTACAGAGCAAAAGTATTCAACACCAGTATGCTGCAGGCCAGAGTGATCTGAGGACTAATTCCATTCACATGTGCCTAGGAGATTTGTTTAGGGGGAAGCAATCCAAAGGCCA
Organism: Prionailurus viverrinus; assembly: GCF_022837055.1. NCBI lineage: Eukaryota > Metazoa > Chordata > Mammalia > Carnivora > Felidae > Prionailurus > Prionailurus viverrinus. The sequence goes on along the minus strand of NC_062563.1, from coordinate 83,960,128 downwards.
ACTGCAGAGTTCATTTTAATAGCACTGAGGTTTGTGTGCATGTCTAATCATGGGATCAGCAAATTACATGCCCTGTGCACAGACCATACGACCTCTGTGGGATTGTGGAACAACTGAGTGCATGTGGGAGAAACACTAAGAATGGAAAATTCACCGAGCAAGAGGCCAAATTGCGAAGCTGTTGAATGGGGCAGAAGAGCAGCAGGGGTAAGCAACATGCTTTGGGGCATCTCCTAAGCCTGGGGCACTGAACTAAGCACCAGAGAATTAACTCCCCCATCCCACCCCACCCCACTCTTCCCAAGTCACTAAAGAGGAAACCGCATCAACTCCTTTAACAAGTGGACAGCCCTCAAAGGAGGCTCTAAATGCTTGTCCTCAAAGGCAGACCAGAGACTGTAGAGATGTCAGGGAAGAATGTCCTTCCACCCATCTGCCGGCTGTACCTCCTCTAGACTCAAAACTCATAAAACAAAAAGACCTTAAGGCCTTTGAACATTTAAAGTTCCTAGTAACAGACTAATGCAAATTAGCTAAACAGGCAAAGCATTAACAGAGTCACTGATAGTGAATCAGGAAATAAAGAGCTAACAGTTATACACATCCTTCTCCTCTCTCTTGTTCCACCAGCCCTGGTTTCCACCCCTCTCTTCATTATGTCATCATCTCCACACATGATCATATGTGTACTTGTGCGTGCACACACACACACACACTCAACACGCACACAGTGATTACCAGTTTGTGGTAGTAAAAAGGCCTGGACAAGATTAAATCCCAGAAATTTGGTAATAAGCTATTGTGAAAGACACTGGAAATGTCAGGAAATGAGGAAGACTATACTGCCTGCATAAACCTCTGACCTGAATTACAGAAAAGAAATATTGGGAAATTCTCTCTCCAAGAGAATCCTCTGGAACTTAAAACCCATGAATAGTGTTGCCAACACAGGAATCTTTCCTCTATTACTTAATTCCTCCCAAGGATACACTCTCCACTGAGGACTAACTTCAGAGCATCTAAAAAGCCAGGATTTGTGAGCACACTAAGCTCTGAGTTTCTCAAAGGCAAAGCTGTATTTCTCTCCTCTTCATACATCAGTACCCAGCATGTAAGAGGTCCTCCTAGATGCCTATTGTTATTAGAATGGCCTGCCCACTCCATGTGCCCACCCTACACAGAAGTATTCAATTCCCCAGTACACACCTCTGCCTCTTACCTGAGATTAGGCAGAACTCAGTACACCGTCACTATTAACATTTACCTTGATCTGGGTAGCAATCTTTAAGATACTTAACAAGTGGCACAATCCAAGGTCCCACTTACAGGCATGAATAGCAGTCTTAAAGCTGCAGTAGGATGCTGGATGTTGCCTACTATGACAGTACCATCCACTCATCCATTCAACAGATGCCTAAATGCAGGTAGACACAGTTATTGGTTCTAGGAATACATCCCATCCATGATTTCTTGGAATAGCCAGCCAACCACTACTAATTTTGAACAAATCAGTAAATAAACGCTGATCTGAAGAACACCTGCCATGTGCTAGGTTATGTCTGAGCACTTAATGGGAAATGATGTAATAGATATTGACTATGCCCTAAAGACACTAGCTATTTAGCAAAGTAACTGAGACCACACACAGCAAAGGAAAACTGGGCAAAGTTGATACAATGGAGAGATCCCCAGTGAGAGAGAAAGTCACTGAACATTTTAGTGGGCAGAGGATGGAATCTGCCGGTCAGCCTAATTTAGCCTATTAGATCTGGGACTTGGTGACAGGTGGTTCTCTAAATACAGAGACTTATAAGATTGGTAGGACCAGAAGAGACTCTGAATAATAGAGAACAAACTGAGGGTTGATGGAGTTGGGGGGGTGCTAAATGGGTGATGGGTAGTAAGGAGGGCACTTATGATGAGTACTGGGTGTTGTACGTAAATGATGAATCTCTAAATTCTGCTCCCGAAAACACTATTACACTAGGTATTAACGAACTAGAATTTAAATAAAAATTTGGAAGGAAAAAAAAAGATTGGTAGGATCAGCACTGGTCAGAAATGTAAAGAAGGGAAAGAAGAACTAACAATGATAGAGCACAATGTTGGGCCGTTATAGCCCTTACCTCGTGCGATTCTTCAGCAGCTTTTTTGATGTGAACTTTTGTCATTATGTTAAGCCGCCCAACATCCAAGCCCTATTCCCTTCTGGGAAACCCTTCACTATCTTACCCAATAGGATGTCCAGCATTAAGCAAGCTTTTAAATGTGGAATGAGTGCCACCAAGAGTAATGGACCTGTGAGCCATGCAGTATCAAATAGGGTGCCTCCATGCAGTGGTGCATGGAGAGGTGGCAGGGTCCTAACAGGACTGTTCCTTCAGCTGAACTTTAGTTGAGGTTCTCGCTGCTCAGTTCCCTTGATCTCTGCTCATTTTCCAGTCCTGTTTCCTTAACCTTCTCAATGCCATGAGTTATCAGATACCCTTCCAATGAATTACTTTTCTACTTAACTAGAGATATTTTCAGTGCTTACTACAAACAACATTGACCAATACACCCCTGATATAGGCATCATTTTATAGATAAAGAAACTGAGGCCCTGGAAAGCTAAGTATGCAGCCAATTGGTGACAGACATAGGTTTTACACTCAGGTTCTCTGACCTCAAACCCAGAGACATTTCCTCTACTTGCTATGTTCCTCAGGACATCTCTGGTTGCAAGTAACAGAAAAAATAACAACTGAAACTGGGTTAAGCAAAAAGGATATGTACTGACCGAACAGTTGTGATATAGAAAGCATACCTGGCTCTACTTCCCAAAGGATGTCAAGCCTATTAATCACTGGTATTTGCTCTCACTTACATGGATTTCACTCCCAGGAATTTGCCCCATTAAGGTGGCCTTCTCCAGGCTTATATTCTCATAACCACAAACCTAGAAGAAAGGGGGGAATTATTTTCCCCAAAATACTGAATGAAAATTGTTGGGTCTGACTCTCACTGAACCACCTCAGTGGCCAGGGACTGTATATACTATTGGCCAAGGCTGACTTGCATGTACTCCCCACCTCACACTCTGGTGGATTCAACATGCTCAGGCTGGTGGAATGATAGTTCCCAAGAATATCACAGTATTTTAACAAAAGAAAAGTGAATAGATACTGAGTGGCAAAACAACAGATGTCCACCGGTGTCTACTGCCTCTATAGTATGGGTGACATTCCTCTTTCCAAATGATCCCTTCTCTACACTGAAGTAGAGACTTTCTCCAAACTGAATCCTGCTACCCACCCACCCACCAGCCATAAGCTCCCTTTCCTTCCTCCCAACCAAAAATTTCTTTCAAATTCTTTTGTACACATTATATACACTAGAAAGTAAAATTACCTCTTCCATTGCATTGTAAACCAAAGCAAGAAACATTTCTGGGAGCCACTGTGAAAAGGTATATGTTAAGGGAGGAAATTCAGAGAGTGTGGAGGACTGACTGGCTCATCAAGGCTTTTCTACTCCTGAAATGGTATCACAGGGGCAGCCAGCCACTCTGGGTCCAAGTCAGTGGGATTTCATCCTAGGATCCAGAGCAGATACTAGTATGTCCAAAAGAGACTGCTAGGGGTCAAACTGCTAAGGAAAATCATGTCCAAAAGGTTTATAAAGAAAGAAAGCCCTGAGGTGAGCATTTAGACGTGGAGCTTGGAGCCAAGGGATCAGATGGCCATAGAAGTCAAAAGCAAGGAATACCACGAGAGGCTGAGTGTCAGTTGATATTGGCAATGAAACAGACTGAGAGGAAATGTTCGCATTTCCTTTGGAGTGCAGTAGGGTGGGCTGGCTCTACATAATGGACCTGACTGAACTGTACATTGGCCTCCATGGAAGGCCACCCCCAGGGCCCCACCCAATTTGCTCCTTAGGTCTAGATTTTTACCCCCTGCAGCAACTCTAAAGTTGTTCCTAGAACTGAGGCTGCCACCTAGCCATCGATCCTTAACTTGAAATTACAAAACTTCAATAATTACCAAATACCAAGTGCTAAGCTAAGACTTGGGCTAGGGGTTGGTGATACACAGATGAAAAAAAAAATAGTAATAAATGTCAGTTTAAACTTTGAAAAAATTTGCTGAGGATGAGAGAAGCAGCTGAGCTTTAAAAAATGATAAAATATTAGTTCTACAATAGAGATTTATATAAGGTTGCCATAGGAACTCAGAAGGGGAACAATTAACCCGAGTGCCCTTAAAGTTGTGGGAGGGAACAGTGAGTAATGAAGGTAGAAAGAAAGTTGGGCCTGATTCTCCATGGGGTGGCACAGGTTGAGAAAGAAATAGGAATAGGAATTAGGGTTGGATCAAAAAACAGTCACACCATTATCTGAAGTTCCTCCCTAGAACATGAGCCCTCAGCTTTGTATGCCCACTTCTTGGCATGAAGCCTTCTCCCTAGAGGAAACTCTGTAAATGTCTATGAATTAAACAATGAACCCTGCTTTGCCTTTGGAACAGAATGTAGACCTGTAAGACTGAGGGACATGGCTTCCTAAAACATTATCACAGCCTTTAATTTCTCATTATGACTCTCTGAGCAGTTTAATTAATAATTGCTATGGGAAGAGGAGAACAAAGTGATAATTAATAGCTACTGGCCAGAGCTACTGCTGAATTGAGTCCAATTATAAAACGAGCAATGCACACCCAAAAAGAAACATGAATTTCAAAAGTAAGTAAAGACCATGGGTAAGAGGGGCCCTAAGGGATCTTCTCAATCTAACCAGTTGTTGAGTGAGGCGTGCTCCAGATGGGAAAGATGGAGAAGCAGTAAACATAAGCACTTGTCAGGAAATGAATCCTTCACCATGGTCAGCACTTGCCAGAAGGGCAAGCGAGCACTGCCACTGGGCTCCTTTTCCTCCCGACCAAAACAACATAGAGTAAGATAGAAACAGAAGAGGAGGAGCAAAGACTAGAGCCATCTTATCCAGGATGCCAAATGCCCAGGATGTTTCCCACAACCCAAGGATACCCAGCACTTCTGAGATGAACAAATCTCTAGGACTTGATGGCTGGCTCTCCAATTCCTCCTTTAAAAGGCAGCATGATCATGTTTTCAGAAAGGTAATGGCTACAAAACGGCTTATACACAAAAAACCTCCAAAACACTTGTTGTTTGAGTAGCTGGGTAACTGACTCCTCCACTGGTCCCTGGGATTAACTTATATATTTACCTCATTGTCCCCATCAGGGATCCTCCTGTGTTGTCTTTTCAATGTGCACTGGCTTCTCTCCACAAACCACCTTTTCCCCACAATGTAGGTCTTCAATTTTCAGTCTTTGAAAATTCATTACACCCAAACCATAATATAGCTAGCTTTATGCTTTCTTTTATGAAGAGTATTTTAAGAATATAGGATTCTTGGTATTAGGTACCTAAGAATTTTTCAAGTTAATTTACGCTGCCCATTAAAGAAAATCTAAATTTTTAAAGGAAAACATGTAATTTATAAAACCTATGCTAAAGAAAAAATTAAGAAAGTAGGCACACAATTCCTGTAAACTACAAATAATAATAATAATAATAATAATAATAATAATATGGAAAAATAGGCAGAAGAAAGAAAATTTTTTAAATATCAATGATGTCTATGAATTACTCAAGCACTGGTTGAGATAATTCTGGGCTTTTAAAACTGCTCCTTTAAAAAAAATCTCTGTTTTTCTACCCCCTAGAAAACACTGTTATCCTGAGAGTTACATGATATAAAGGTGACATTCTATGGCTGAGCCAAGGATTGCAATGGCTTGATCCAAATGCCCTGGCTTCCACCTTCCATTCCTCTTCTGATATTCATGAACTTGTAGGCTGGAGGTTCTAAGTTAACCTAATATATATTTATATATATACTTACATATATATATATATATTTATATATATAATATAAATATATATATATATATATTTTTTTTTAACAGTTTACAGAATGCATTGCAGCAACTGTTGCTTACCTGTGAGCCCATCCACTTTCTTTGCTGGTTAAGATCTCAGAGTCTACACCAATTGCTGTCAATTTCTCCTTCACTAGAGACTCTACACACCGCAGAAAGAAAGGGAGGGTTGGAATACAAAAACTAAGTTTTCAATTCCAGCTCTGCTCTCCCTAGCTGTTCTCCTGCCCTCTCTGGGTCTCTCCTATCTCATCTGTAAATTATGGGTGGTCTTACCTGTCATCTCCAAACTATGGAAAGGTGTACATATGTATGGTGGAAGGGAGGGAAATGAGATGCAGGGTGGAAATGCTACAGCAAGACAGAATGTTTTCCACTTCTGAATGATAAAGCATCTTCTTTCAGGCAGAGAACTCAGTCCATATGCAATATGCATACCTGCCAGGTAGACTCCAAAACACCCTCTCCTGGGTCTCTCTAGTCTTCCTGCCTCCATTAGAGACAGGAGTTACTGGAAGTGTCTCAGGCACATCATGAAAATACTCTCTTCCTTTACAAAGCATGTTGCAAACTCAGTGTCTAGTTCATCTCCCAGGACCCCGGGTTTTCTTGGTCAGTATATCAACATGTCAGTGGGTGTGATAGAACAGTACACTGAACTTAAATCCAAATTCCTGAATTCACCAGACTGGTTCCCCCTAAGTTTATATTCTAAGACAGAGGACAATGGTTACATCACCCAATCCTTTCCTGCCTGGAGGCCGGAACTACCAAAAACTACTTGGCTAAGTATTTTCCAGAGTTTAGAGGATTGCTTAGTCCTCCAGCAAGTTTTGTTTTCAGGATGTTCCATGGGAATTTAGGATTTTTTCTCTTGCCCCCGCGCCCCGGAGCAAAAGCCAAAACCATCAATAGACTGCAACTCTAAATAGACTAATTCTCAACACTACCTGGCTTAAATTTAAATTCATCATTGTATTGCTATAGTTGTCCTTTCTCCTATTCCACTTGTTTACTTTTGTTGGATTTTTGCCCTCCCATCTGTAAGAGAAGAAACAGGAAAGAGCATAATAAGGTGGAGACTTAATATCAAAACTATGACTTACTTTTTCCATTCGTGTTTCTTTTATTAGAAGAGCAAAAAGATGTATTTGGGGGAGTACAGAAAAAGAGAGCAATGCATTGATTATATCTGCACTGAAATAAAAAATAAAGTGAGCATGATTATTTTTTAAAGACTAAAGATAAATGAAGATCCATGGCCTGGAGAGGGATAAGTTGTTAGAATGGGAAAAATTGGTAAGAACCATGCTGACTTTGTTATTTTTTAATTTTTTTAATGTATATTTTTGAAAGAGAGAGAGACAGAGTGTGAGCACAGGAGGGGCAGAGAGAGGGACACACATAATCCGAAGCAGGCTCCAGGCTCCAAGTTGTCAGCACAGAACCTGATGCGGGGCTCAAACCCACAAACCATGAGATCATGACCAACTGAGTCACACAGGCAGCCCCTGACTTCATTCTTAACCTGTTTTCATGAATACATAATTTTCGGAATTTCTACTTGTATTGAGAAATTTTCTCCCTTCCTTCTTGTAGATGCCAAAAGAACACAACAAAACAAAAAACAAACCAAAAAAAAAAAAACCCACGAAGAAAGAAATGCATTCAAGGATAAGGAAACACCTGACAACCCAGGAATTCTGATAATGCACTAACAGAAGCAGACCTGCAGCACTATGTATGACTGAGAGATTTCAGAATAGCTTCCCCAGAACTGGGATGTTTTTCCAAGTGAATAGACCTGGCATCAGCTTAGAGGAGAATCAGACACAAGTAGCCACTTAGAATTCATTTTAGAGAAATTGGATATTGGAAAGAATGCTGGCTGAGCACAGGCCTGCAGAGTCCTGGGTCTGAGGGTGTGCATCCCCTCCACAGGCAAGCTCTCCAGAGAGCTCTGTTTCTGGTAAAAACCAAAAGCCTAATATTTATGCATACTCTGCTGGATATTCCTCACTGCAACAGTCATGCCTTAAAAGGTTAAAGCCCAGAGCTCTGCTGCTTTATAAAAGGCCAGAGAAAACAACCTGACTTATCATGAAGTTCAAATATATTTGGACAGGTTATTTAGGCTTTGTGTATCATACAGTCTCCACCACAATTTGTGCTGAAGCTACTCAACTATGCTATTGTAGGGCAAAAGCAATCATAGATAACGTAAACAAATGATTGTGGTTCTGTTTCAATAAAACTTTATTTACAAAAATAGGCAGAGAACCAAACTTCACGCATTGGACATAGTCGGCCAACCCCTGCGTTAGAGAGTACAGGGCTTTGCTCAATAAGAAGCAGAGGTTTCTACTGAGGCCTCTTATTTGGTGCTTTGTAAATTTTTCAGATTCACAGGGCTCTTTTCATCAGTTTGGTATGCCTTCAACTGCAAGTAACAGGTAACCTCCGCTGACTTATATAAATAGCAAGTTCTTAATTCTCCTGTAACAAGGAGTGCAGGGTTAGGTCACTGCTGCCCTCCTCACTGCTTTCTTGGACACAGGCTCTTTCCTCCACCTTTTTCAACCTGTTGGCTAGTTGAAAAACCAAAAGACAGCTGATGCTCCATTGGGCATCACATTTAAATTTCAGAAGGAAGAAAAGGCAAAGGATGAAAGGATGGGCAAACTATAATTTTTTTTTCTTTTTATCAGAAAATCAAAATGTTCCCAAGAACACCCTTAAGTCCGGTTGATAAAATATTTCTATTTATATCTCATTGGCTAGAACTATGGCATGTGGGTGGCCACCCCTTGTTGAAAGAAAAGGTGAGGAATTTAGTATTTATTTTCCCAGCCTCTAGAGTACAGAAGTGAGAGGGAAATTGTTGGGGATGGGAATTGAGACACTAAACTATGCTCCTCTCTGGGTGTAGGACACTGTGTTGGTGATAAGAAAGGCATCCTAAGGCAGGTGGTCAAGCATATGCCTACCAAGATGGGAGCTGTATAACAGTGATCCCTGATGAGAAGATATTGTAGGTTGCCTCTGTTAGAGAAAACCTTGATAACAAGTGAACTGATGCTTTTAATGGCCTTTACTGGTGTTTTAGTCACCAACAATGACAAGGTATCTAGTAATCAATGTTCCTGTTGTCAATATTTGTGACTTTCCTCTGTGCTTGACCCAAGTATAAAAGAGGGATTTTGCTGTGACTCTATACAAAGACAGTTAACATAGGTAATCTTCTCTGCCATCACGAAAAGTATTTTATTATAGAAAGGCAAAGGGCAGACATAACATATTACACCATATACAGCTGAGATTCAGGAGGAGGAGGGACTTTTGGTGACTGAAATGCAGTCATCCTAACACTGACATAATATCAAGGTGAACTTACTGATTACATTTTTTGACAGGAAGCAGCCCTTCCATTTTAATGGCCACAAGTGGTTAGCTCTACAGTTTACAGTTTTGTCTTGTAAATGGTATGATGCATGGCTTTGAACCATGATCTCATAGTTTAAATCATTTTAATTTCCAGGAATTACTTTTCTGTGAACACTCTACATAGTTAAGGTTCAGAGGCAACCTTCAAAATAATGGAATTGTTCTTTTGAGAATTTTGCTCTGTGGGGGAAAAAAAGAGTTAAATTAAGCATAAGGCAATTTTCTGGAAGAGTGACAAGAGAAGAAATATCCAACCATACAACCATGATACACTCACATGAAATGCCACCATATCTCAGTCGCATTTTTATTTCCAATGCAATGAAAATATACCTGTGATCATATGTTTTGCAATTTAATTATAAAATATAGATAATCACAACTCTTTAAAGCCTGTTTGAAATAATGCTCTTTACTTTCAAAGCAAGTTTATTACTATCATCTTACATGATCTTCATTGGCAGGTATGTGAAGTAGATAGGGCTTGCCTGTTTATGTCAAAGGAGAATCTTGTATAGAGAAGGAAAATGACTTGCCTGAGAGCTCAGAGATTCGCACTGTGCCCTCAGTCCTCAACCAATGAATTGTCTGTTATCTACCTGCAAATGCAGAAAATTGGTTCATCTTATTTTTAAGATTACACTGTGTTTCCATGCCAATTTCTTACCGCTTTATCCTGGCTTTTAAAATATTAAGTACGAACTTTGCAGTTTCCCACCAAAGCACCTGTTTTCCTTTCCTTCTGTATATGAATGTGAGTCTGAACTGGTTCTACTAGCTCTAAAGTACCTCAATTGGGTCGCCATGACAAAGTGCAGTCACTTATACAAAGAAACAAGTTGAGTCACCTTCAGGTTCCAAAACCCTCAGATTAGATGAGCTACCTCCTATTTGGGGAGAAAAGGCGGAGGGGGTGGGGAGCTAAGTTTCAGGTTAAGTTCAACACTACAGTAGATAAATACAAAAGAGAAGGAGAAATGTCAAGTAGATAATAAGAATAAAGTGAGGCTTCAGGAACCAAGCCACACCTCAGAGACCAGCTGAAGTGAACCCATCCACAACTCCTTTCCTGAAAAACCTCCAACTGCCTAGGAGGAGCTGCTCTTCCTGCTGGCAGCCGGGCCCTGGGCCTCCCACTCCCAAGCCTACTACCCAGCTGGGGGGCCTTCACTGGGCATCCCTTCCCTTTTGTTTTCATCTTCGTCCATTCAGCCCACTAAAGCCAGGTTTTTGCATATTAAAATTGAATTTGTTTAAGGACAAACAGTTGGAGACCTGCTTCTCAGGGGCCGAAATGACAGATTGCATGTGGGGCATCAGCCTTGGGGGCTGCCAATTTGGCAGGTCCCCGAACTTGAGGAGAACCTAGCCCCTGAGCTGCTCACTGTCTGTACTCCAAAAGGCATTCCCCTGAGCTCCAAGGTGGAGCTGTTTACCAATACCGTGATCTCTCCCCAGATGCAGTTGCTACTGCAGCTAATTAAGAGAACAATTAAGACTAAGGCAATCAGTCAAGTACACAGACCTCAGTCATCTTCCCAGCTCTTGGATGCTGTGCCACTCCCAGAGGGCTGAACCATATTCAGTCATTCAGAAAATGACAGGAAGAAGCTATTAAATATCTGAAAACCATAAAAATGCAATCATACTGTTCTTTAGCTGAGCCATCCACCAGAGACCAATGCCCAGCAACTTTAGAAACTTAGCAGTCGTCTCGAATTCACACACTCACAAATAAGATTAATCAAAAGCAGCTCAAATCAAAATTTAATTATAAGGTGGGGATGGGAGAGGCTGTGCTGGCCATTCTCTGGCTTTTTTTGGTTTATGACTGATCAATACCGTTTGTATCAGCCAAATGCATGACAAAGTCCATGGGGTGTCTTTAGAAAGGAAGTAACAGATTAAATATTGAGCTAAACAATTTAATCTTCTCCTGGAAGAATTTTCAGATATTTGTAAAGGTAAATCCTATTAGAGGGGAATAGTCTCCACGTGCCAGATTATAGCACCTCACTGGAAGGAGTTCATAAACACAGAAACAAAAGCCACTAAAACAAAACTTCTCTTAATAGCCTAGCAAATGGAAACCAGAAAAAAACAACTACCATTAAAAAGAAATGTGTGTGTGTCTGGGTGTGTCTGCGTGTGTCTGGGTGTGTTTGATTTAGTACACTTATTGCAGAGCACCCTAAGACTCCTCCTGAGTACTAGCTTTAGCTGTGAGTAGGTAGTTATCTCAATGAAACACCTCACAAGAGAAATGGAATTTTCTGTTCACCTGGAGCTAAGAAATGAGGTTAACCATTTTAGAAAAAAGCACCACAATGTTATCAAAACATTTTTTATTAAACACCTACTATATGCCTTGTGAGGGATACTGAAGTAGTAAGTAAAAAGTGTTGAAATGTAAGAACATGGGTTTTGGAGTCGGACCTGGGTTCAAATTCCAAGTCCCTACACACTAGCTATATGACACCAGGCAAGTGACTAAATCACTCTGTTTCCTCCTCTGTTACAGGCCTGTCTCAGGGGATTTTTCAAGGTTTAAATGAGATAATATAAGCAAAATTCTTAGAACAGGTCCTGACAAACAGTAGTATTCAATAAAGCAATGATGATGATACCGATTTCTTATTAACTATCATTAGTAGATGGCCTGAACAGTCACTGCAATTTCTCTATGTGATTTCTATATGTAATCTTATTGAATACTCATTACAACTTCATATGGTGAATATTATTATTATTACAGTCATTCTAGATATGAACAATCAGATATTATTAGACAAGGCCTCTCATGGCAGCAACTGGAAATACAAAGTGACCCAAGCCCTGTATTCACAAGAGCCTTCGATCTCAACTTCATTTTTATCTCCAAACAAGGCAATACCAGAACAAAGAAACCAAGGCCACTGAAAGTGAACAACCTAACCTTTCTTTCTGGTTAAAGTCCAGGACACATCTTCTAGTACATTATGAATTAAGTACACATTTTTTTCTAATTTAAAAATTATCTTGTGAATCACAATACATTGTATTAGATATTTAAAATGTATGTTTATTCTGCATAAACATATAAAATGATCTTTAAGTTATTTTGGTCTTTCACATGTTTATATCAAAAGCCTCAGGAAGAAAAAAAACAAGAAAGAAGGGAGAGTAACCTGGACTTCTGTTTATCCATTATCAAGTTACCAAATGGACGGCAACGAAGAGAGTGAGGAAGAAATGCATGACACGGTATTATGCAGTGTTTCCACCGTATATACACAATAGTCCTAAGTATCCTCAAGAGCACAGATAACAGTAAAACATAGTGAATTAATTAGAAAGGAATACGTCTGGGGTACTTATTATTTTTGTTTTCTAAGGTATCTAATTGCAAAGTTTATTCAGTGTAATTTTTACTAATGTCTATTTAACAACCAGCTTGCAAAATTTCAAAAATCTAACAATGGACTTCAATGAGCTAATAGGCACCAGCTCTACCACATCACTGACTCCACAGATGATCCTTCATGTGTGCAAACATAAATCTTTTAGAAAGTGTATATATCAATACAGTGACACAGCAGCATGCTTCTGAAGAGTTGCATGTGTTCAAAAACACATGTCCAGGTGGATTTCTTTATATACATAAGAATATGTATCTTGCACTCAATCCAAGTAAGTTGTGCATACACACTGCTCTCTCGGTCTCCTGAACAATATGTTAATCTCTCTGTACAAACCCTGGTATTATCTGCTACAGACTTCTGCTGGGATTGGCCAGGCATAAAAAGTACCCACATCCGTATACAGTGGATGCATAAGTTGCGCTTTACTTTGTTAGTTCTTACCAGTCTCAACCCAATGTCACAGAGGAGCTGGCAACTTCCAGGTGGCCACTGGTGGACTTTTCTTCATGTGGTGTTACAGGTAAGAACACTCCCTGAACCTTATAACATGCTCAGAAATCGAATGACCAACATCCACTCACATCATAGATTTTTTTTTTTTTTTGGCATTACTGACTGCTCACAGGCACATACACATGCATACATTCACTCTAAAGAAAGCTCATGTTTTAAGCTAAATATGACACTACTCTTCTGAAATGTGTAACATCAAAGAATGATATGCTATAATCCTTTCTTGATACAGAATAAGACCCCCCAAAATACACTGGTTTAAGAACTAAATTCTACACCTAACTATATTTCTGCTCTGGTATTTTAGTGTGCCCATGTTACCATCAACATTTTTTTAAACTACCACTTCAAACATCCTTGTAGCCAAACTACTACTATTGAAAAGGAATTTGTCCACTTCTTACTGCTTCTCCTTTTCTTGGAAATGGGAAACCAACTGATCTAAAATCACCTGCTTAGAACTCCACCATGGCAAGGAGAAGAAAGTTCAAAGACTTTCATTAATGCTCTAATTTTGAGAAATGTCCACAAAGGACAAAAGTTTAAGGATTCAGAAGACAAAACAGAAGGCAATGGGTTTCAGGTGCTAACATTTTCCCTGAGTAATTCAAAATGATTTAATAATAAATTATTAAGGCTCTTAGGCCATTACTCCAAATGCTGTCTGATACCTATGACTATTTTGAACAGGAAAAAAAATTAAACAGGAAATAGCCACTGAATTTAGAAAGACAGTTATGTCTTTGTATAGCAGCCTTTTTATCTCTGCCTGCATTGTAAATAGTTTTCCCCCTTAATCAGAAGAACCACCGGTTGCTGCTTATAAGGTATAATCTTCCTAGAAAGGATTTTCATACAAAAAAAAAAAATCTCTTGACTCAAGAAGGATCAACTGACTACCAAAGTTTTTAAAGAATCTTCTCTAGCTACCATTCAAAGAGATGTTGAATAAAAAAGGAGGGAGAAAATAATGTCCTCTACAAGAGAGAGCATTTCATAATAGACAACAATGCACCTCCCTCTCTAGAGTGGCAAAGACTTGTTTACTTATTTTTACAAAAGGTGTTTAGAAACAAGACAGAGAAATGTCAAGCCAACCTCAAGTGGTGAGCCTCCATTAAGACCAAATGCTCCACCAACTGAATAGCAGAGAGAAGAAATCTCCCTAAACACTATCACTTATCCCCTTTGTACCAAAATACACAGAAGCTGTCTGGGCAGTCACACCCCTGAAAACTGAATTCTTAGTTTTTGCATCACATCAAAAAACAATTTAAAGGTGGAGGATGTAAGTTCAGACTATATTTAGGCAAACTACTCATTATTTCTTTATTGACCAATCACAAATTGTATTCATCCAGATGTTTTGAAAAGATCTAACTGAAGGCAACTTTTCATACTTCTTTCAACATTTAGAAACCCAAAGGATTTCAAAGAATTATCTTTTTCAAACCAATTCACTTTGAGGACTGTTATTTGGATATTGCTGGAAAATCACATTGACAAGTACTTTGCTTTGATCTGAAAGATAAGTCCAAGGAAGTTTCTAGTAAAAAAGGAATATAAATTTCTAAGAGGAACTTTTATCAATTCAAACTTCTGGTTTCAAAGCTTAATGAGATTTTAGCAAAAACTGGGCATTGACATATCCAATGTATACTTTCTGCCAGTAGTTAGTAGGCTAATCCATTCTACATATTCTCTAAAAATAACAAAATGAAGAATGATGAAGGGTATGTGCCCAGGAATGGGGCACACTATATCAACCTCATTTCACCTCATATCCCAAAACTCCTCCAGATTTCAGGCTTCCACAGTGGTTATAAGCATGTTTATGTAGCAAAAATCAAAGACACACTGAAAGAGTCCAAAATCAACCTAGGGGTTCAAGGATGAGCCAAGCACCAACCTGCTTTTTTGTCCCTCCCACACCTAAATTATAATCAAGAGAAACCAAAAAAATATGTCCATCAAATTTATTGTCTTTCCCAAGAACTGTTTGCTCTCCCAACTGTCCTGCTTGGGGTCAGTGTAACCGTGTCCCTTCTACTTTCACAAACTAGAACCTTAAGTCATCTCTGAAACTCCCCTCTCCTCTGCACTTTAACCTCTTCCCCAGGCATATAATTATCTATATGAATTAGTCCTCAGGGTTAGCTCTTCCTCATCATTTCTACGCCATCTGCCTAACCATAAGCAACTAAGACAACCTCCCACCTGGTTTCCAACCTTACTCCAATCTCTGCCACACTAATCCAGAGTCCATACCATTGTCAGACCAAATCTGAAAACCCAGTTGTCCTCAAGACCTCCTGTCTGTAGAATCAACACAGATCCCAGATCTAAACTCCCCTCTCCTATCCTCATGTTACTCTAGCCCTCCTAACTGTGACAGACAAGACTAGATATCCCCCAATATTCCATGTCTTCTTCTTTTAAAAATAGAACCCCAATTACAACTGGGCACAGCACAACCTAAATAAAGGTTAAATTTTCTAAACTCTTTTGCAACCAGGTGTGCTCCTGAAATCAAGTTCTGGTGGATATGATATGAACAAAAGTATTATGTTCAGTTTCTAGGTCATGTCTTCAAAATGAAGTAGTGTGCACAGGCATTCCTCTTTTGTCCTTCCCACTGACTAGAGTGCAGATGTGACATGAGGATCAGAAACAGCCACTTCCATAAAAATGGAAGCCATACGTAGGGAATAGTGAAGACATTCTATCAGCTCTACCCGTTCTCTGCTTTCAGATGGTTAAGTAAAAAAGAAACAAATTTACATTTCACCCAATCCATTGTTAAAATGTGTTTTTGTGACAGCAATCTAACCCATACCCTAATTTATATTCTAATATATACTACATCCTCAATTGTTTGATAAAATTCAATAGCACTAATTTTCTAAATTTGTTTTTAGATAGAAAAAAAAACATAGGAAGTAGAAGAATGACCTGAATTTTTCACTTAAAATCACATTTCACTTTTGGCACACAGCCCAACACATACCAGGAATATTGCAATATCCTCATTCTACATCATTTTTTTAAATCTCTGGTTGAAATGAAAATATTTCTTTATACATATTAAACTTTTCTTGTTGCAGTCATCAGAAACTTAAAAAAAGCTTAAAAACAGGAAAAATTTTAAATATGAATACAATGGCATCTAATTATTCCAATGGCTCTCAAAAATATCTAAACCTGCCCTCTGTTTATCTATTTCATTCTCTCTCACTACACACCAGCTTCTTGCGCTTCTCTGAAGGTAGAAACATGGCTGCCTACTTTCAAGTTTCATATACTGTAATCCAAGTACCCAAAGAGAAACCATTATTGCCCTTGAGTTTTATCATGTATTAACCTTAGGCAGATCTTGAGAGCAGAACTATGTAAAATAAAACTGCCTAATCATTGTTTACATATTTGCTTTAGGAAAAAAGCCTGCTGAGCCTTAAGTACATGTAAAAAGAGTCCTTAATAACAATTCCATTCTGTCTTGGTCAGTGACTTAGGGATGTGCATCTGGACCTGCGATGAAGCAGGGATGCTCATCAAAGAGTTCTACAAGCACAAATTGGCTCCAAGTGCAACACAGAGTGAGAGTCATTTCCTTTTCCACTGTCCCCAAGAATCATAAACTCAATGTGGAAATGTTAGGATGCAACCATCTAGGGAGATCTCAAGGGTAGCCATAAAAATGTGCTTAGCATCCTAACATACTACTTGCTAACATATATATGCTCTATTCTCACAGCCTTGAGGGCACTTCTTTGTCACTGGAAACCATATAAAAACTAGTGTGGGCCAGAGTGGCCCATTTTATTCAGATTCTGAGCCCTTCACTACCAGGTAACAGGTTTTACAGAAATAGCCAGTTTCAACAAGCTAGTTATAGGCTTATTTGTTGTTTTGGGTTTTTGTTTGTTTTTTCAAAATTCCTGTAGGGAAATTACAGCTTCAAGGTCTTCTTTTTCTGCCCCTGATTTTATTCTTTAGGTTTTACCTAGTTTCTCATAAGCCTCAAATCTCTGAGTTCTGATGAGTGTGCCCAGATGCTACATACTTTTGCTTTAAACCATATTAATGGTTTACCTACTTTTTCTCACCTAATCTTTTCAACAAATTTGAGATAGATATTATCATCCCCACGTTTTCAATCAATGTTATGGACATACAGCTTATATACAATAAAATGCATCTTAGTTTTACAGTTCAATGACTTTTAACAAATATATACAATCAAAATCAAGATATAGAACATGTTCACCACCACCCCCAACAAGCTCCTTTGTGCTCCATTCCACTCTCCACCCTTCCATCTCACACAACATACACCTCAGACAACTGATAACTCTTCATTAGAAATGAAGTAGTTTCATCCAATGTTTCATATAAATGGTACTTTTTTGTATGTCTGACATTTTTTTGCTCAGCATGTTTTTGTGGTCCATCAACATTGCTGAACAGATCAGTAGTTCACTACTCTTAATTGCTCAACAGTATTCTGTTGTATGGATACATCACAATTTGTTTATCTACTCAACAGCTGATGGGCATTTGAGTGGTTACCAGTTTTAGGCTATGATGAATAAAACCATTATGAAGGCCTGTGTACAATGTTTCTGTGAAAATATGTTTTAATTTCTCTTTGGGAAATACTTATACATGGAATTTCTCGGTCATAACATACGGGTATGCTGAGTTTTATAAGACACTGTAACATCTTTTTTCCATAATGGTTGCTCTATTTTGCTCTATGTCCTCAGCAGGACTTAATACTGTCAGTCTTCTTAATTCTAGTCATTGTGGATCTGTACTGGTATCTCATTGTGGGTTCTAATAATGCTGAGTGTCTCTTTATGTTCTTATTAGCCATTCACATATCTACTTTTGCAAGTGTCTGTTCAAGGGTCTTGCCCATTTTTAAAAATCATTTGTGTTCCTATAACTGAGTTGGAATGGTCTTTATATATTTTGTATATAGCTATATATGGCTTATCTTTTTTAATGGTATCGTTCAAAAAGAAGTTTTCCATTTTTATGAAATACACATTAATCACTTTTTCTTTCATTGTCCACACTCTTTCTCCTCTGTAAAAGAAATCTTTGTGTAATCCAAGATGAAAAATACTATATATTTTCTTCTAAAAGTTTTATTATTCAGCTTTTTAAAACTTCCATGACCCAAGTAAATTTTTGTGCATGATTTAAAGCAATGGTCAATATTCACTTTTCCATATGAAAATAGCTATGCCATTATAATTTTTAGAAAATATCTTCCTTTCCCCCATTAATTTTTTTGGCAACTTTATCAAAAATCAATTTACCACAAATTTGAGGATATATTTTTAGAATCATTGTTGTCTCATTGTCTGAAACATATCCACATGTCTGCCTTATGTCAATCTCACACTGTCTTGTTTATGGTCAGTCTTGAAATCAGGTAGTTATTCCTATGTTTCAAGATTACTTGAGATGTTATTAGGTATTTTCCATTTCCATGCATATTTTAAAATCAGTTTGCCGTTCTTTATTTTTTTTAAAGCATCCTGGGATTTGATATTACATTGAGTCTATTGATTAATATAGGGAAAACTGACAACCTTAACAATATTGAGTCTGATACATGAACAAAGTAGATTTCTCCATTTATTTAGATCTTCTTTTTTCAGCATTTCTTCAAATGTTCTGTAGTTTTTAGTGTATAGGTCTCATTTATAATTTGTTAAAAATTTTACTAGTTATATCATGGGTTTTGATGCTATTCCAAATGGCACCTTTAATTTTTTAAATTTCCAACTGTTACTTATATAAATAGAACTGATTTTTGTACACTGATCTTGTATCATGCAGCCCTTCTAAACTCACTCACTGTTCCAGTAATCTTTCTTGTAGATTCCTTGGGATTTTCTATAGATATGATCATGAAAGTTTTCCAGTCTTTTCCAAACAATATGAGATGGGTTTTTTTTTCTTGCCTTATTGCACTGGTTAGGATAGCCAATACAATGATGAATAAAAGTGGGGAAAACAAATATCCTTTCTTGTTTCTGATCTTAGACATAAACGTCTTTAACCTCTTACCACTAAATATAATATTAGTTGTAGGTTTTCCACAAATGTTCTATACCCGGTTTAGGAAGTTCTCTTTTATTACTAGTGTTCCAAGGAATATAACCGATTTTCAAATGTTAAACCATTTGTGCATTCCTTGGGATAAGTCTTACATAATCATGGTGAACTGCCACTGTTACCAACTGTTCAACTTACTAAGATTTTGTTAAGGAATTTTTGTGTCTATGTTCATGAAGGATTATTACTGTCTATAGTTTCCTTCTCTCATTCCTCAATCATGAATTTTCCTGATTTTAGTATCAGGATAATGTAGACCTCATAAAACAAGCTGGAAATATTCCCAACTCCTCTGTTTTTGGAAAGACTGTGTGTTAGAATAGTGTTGTTTCTTCCTAAATGTTTGATGAATTCTTCAGTGAAGCCATCTGGGCCTGGAGTTTCCTTTGTAACAAGATTTTTCATTGGAATTTCAATTTAACTACTAGGTGTGACACTAGATTATCTATGTCATCAAGGATAAGTTTTGGTAAACTGTGTCTTTCAAATAATTTTCCATCTCATCTAAGTTATCCAATTTATTGAAGTTTATTCATAAAGTTCCCTCAGGATCATTAACATATGTCAGAGCTGTAGCTGTATGTTTCCTTTCATTACTGATATTGGCAATTTGCATCTTCTTCCAATCAGTCTAATTACAGGTTTATCAATTTTATTGATCTTTTCATAGAACCAGCTTTTAGTTCAGTTGATATTTGATATTTCCTATTGTTCCTGTTACCTATTTCAACCCTTTCTGTTCTTATCTTTATTATTTCCTTACTTCTACTTATTTGGGGGTTCAATTTGCCCTTCTTTTTCTACTTCTTAAAAAGGAAAACTTAAATTACTTTGAACCTTCTTCTTTTTTAACCTAAACAATTATTGGTATAAATTTCCCTCTAAGCATTGTTTTAGCCGCATCCCATAAATGTTATATTGGGTTTTCATTATCACTTAATTTAAAATACTTTCTAACTTCCTTGTGATTTTTATCTTTGAACCACAGAGTTCACTAGTGTTTTAGTAGTGTTATTTAACTTCCAAATATTTAGATATATTCTAGATATATTTCTGTTAACGATTTCCAGTTTAACTCTGTTGCAGTCAGATTACACTTTTTGTATATAGATCTCAGTCCTTTCACATTATTGACACTTGTTTTATAGCCCAATATATCTTGGTTGATGCTCATACATACTTGAAAAGAATGTGTATTCTTGTTGTTACCTTAATTTTTTGGTGGTGTTGTTCAAGTTTTCTATATATTTACTGATTTTTTGGCCTACCTTTTCTATCAATTACTAAGAACAAAGTGTTAAAATCTTCAACTACCACTGAAGAAGTAACTATTTTTCCTTGAAATTTTGTTAGGTTTTGCTTCATGTCTCTGAAGCTTTTAATTAGACACACGAATATGTATGGTTGTTATGTGTTCTTAATGGATTCATCTCTTTATTTTGGAACAACATTCCTTATCTCTGGTAATATTCTTTTCCAACCTCTACTTTGCCAAATATTAATTCAACCACTCTAACCTTTCTTGTGATTAAAGTTTGCACTATATATTGTCCACCATTCTTTCACTTACATCTGTCTTTATATTTAAAGTGTGTTTCTTTTACACAGCATAAAACTGAGTCTTAGTTTAAAAAAAGTTTTTTTAAAGTTTACTTATTTTTTAAAGAGAAAGAAAAAGACAGAGCATGAGCAGGGGAGGGGCAGAGAGGGAGGGAGACACAGAATCTGAAGCAGGCTCCAGGCCCTGAGTTGTCAGCACAGAGCCCGATGCAGGGCTCAAACCCACAAGCTGTGAGATCATGACCTGAGCTGAAGTCAGACACTTAACTGACTGAGCCACCCAGGTGTCCCTTGAGTCTTAGTTTTATATCCAATCTGACAATTTCTTTATGCTAACTGGAACATGAAGAGAGTTTAAACCTACCATCTCACTATTTGCTTTCTATTTCTTCTGATTTTTGTTCCCTTTTCCCTCTTACTGCCTTTTTGGATTAATTCAGGACCTTTTAAAATTGTTTTATCTCTACTTCTGAATTATTAACTATAACTCTTTGGTTTTTGGCTTTTGGGTATGTTTTTACAGATTGTTCTAGAATTTTCACTAGGCATCCAGAAGTTATACAGTCTACCTTCAAGTCATTACACCACTTCACATATAATGTAAGAACTTTATGATGAATACTTCCATATCCTCCTTCACATTCTTTGTACTATTTTTGTCATACATTTTGCTTCTATCAATTTTATAAGTTCAAAATTCAATATTGCTATTTTTGCCTTAAAAATCAAGTATTTTGAGGAAATTTAAATATGAAAAAATGTATCTTTTTAATAAATGTGTATTTACTTATTTTGAGAGACAGCAAGTACACACCAGCATGGAGAAAGGGAGAGAGAGAGAGGAGAGAAAGGGAGAGAGAAAGAGAGGAGAAAAAGGAGAGAGAGGAGGGAGGGAGAGAGAGAGAGAGGGAGGGAGGAAGGGGGAGGGAGGGAGGGAGAGGGAGAGAGAGAGAGAGACAGAATGAGAATGAATGAATCCCAAGCAGGGTCCACACTGTCAGCACACAGCCCAACATGGGGCTCCATCTCAGGAACTGTGA
This sequence comes from Prionailurus viverrinus, assembly GCF_022837055.1. Lineage (NCBI taxonomy): Eukaryota > Metazoa > Chordata > Mammalia > Carnivora > Felidae > Prionailurus > Prionailurus viverrinus. The sequence continues at coordinate 83,938,093 of NC_062563.1, read as the reverse complement.
GATCATAACCTGAGCCGAAATCAAGAGCCAGACACTTAACTGACTGAGCCATCCAGGCTCCCCATACAAATGAAAAATAAGTGTGTTTTATATTCCCCACATATTTACCATTTTGAGCGTTTTTTCTTTGTATAGATATAAGTTTCCATCTGGCATCAGTTTTTTTTCTACCTGAAGGGATTCTCTTATATTTCTATATTTTTTTTTTCAACGTTTATTTATTTTTGGGACAGAGAGAGACAGAGCATGAACGGGGGAGGGGCAGAGAGAGAGGGAGACACAGAATCGGAAACAGGCTCCAGGCTCTGAGCCATCAGCCCAGAGCCTGACGCGGGGCTCGAACTCCCGGACCGCGAGATCGTGACCTGGCTGAAGTCGGACGCTTAACCGACTGCGCCACCCAGGCGCCCCTCTTACATTTCTAATCATATAAGTCTGCTGGCAACACATTTCCTCAGCTTTTATTAGTCTGAAACCAACTTTACCTTGCCTTCAGTTTTGAAGGATATTTTCACCATGTAAAGAATTCTAGGTTGACAGGTTTTTTGTTTGTTTTTTTTTAACTTTAAAGATACTGTTACATTTTTTGTAATGCATAGTTTCTGATAATCTTGTTCTTTCCTTGGTGATCTATTTCTCTGACTGCTTATAAAACTCACTATCAGTATTTTCCCTCAGTTTAATTAGGCTTGGGATTTAATGAACATCTTGGAACGTGGATTTATACTTTCCTCAAATCCAAAAACTTGGGACTACTGTTTCTTCAAATAATTTCTTCTGTACTTCCCCTTTTCTAGAAGTCCAATTATAAGTGTGATAGAATATTTGATATTGCACCACAGGCCACTAAAATTCTGTTCTTTTTCATTCTATTTCTGTGTTTCCTTTTTGATCATTTCTTCTATTATGTCTTCAAATTCACTAATCTTTTATTTTCTTTTTTGTAAGTATATAGTCTACTATCAATACCACTCAGGAAAACTGTCATTTCTGATATTTCATTTTTATCTCTAGAAGTTCCATTTGCTTCTTTTTTAAAGTTATTTTGAGAGAGAGAGAGAGTGCACGCACAGGCAAACAGTGAAGGGGCAGAGAGAGAGAGAGAGAGAGAGAGACAGAGAGAGAGAGAATCCCAAGCAGGCTCAGCACTGTCAGCACAGAGCCCGACACAGGACTCAAACTCAGAAATCATGAGATCATGATCTGAGCTGAAATCAAGAGTCAGATGCTTAACCAACTGAGCCACCCAGGCGCCCCTCTATTTCCTTCTTTTAAACATCATCCATTTCTTTCCTGTGTTCATATTTTCCTTTAAATACTTAACACAGTAATAATATTATTTTTATGTTCTTGTCAACTGATTCCATAATTCTGTTTCATTAACTGGTTTTTCTTCTGCTTACAAGTCACAATTTCCCTTTTTCACATGTTGAGTAATTATTTATTGGATGCTAGACATTGCAGGTTTTACATTTTTGAGTATCTAAATATGATTGTCCTGCTTTAAAGAACTTTAGGATTTATTTAACTGGAAGGCACCTCAATTAATCACTAAGTTTGGTGCTTGTTTTCAAGACTTTTTATAGTGTATCTAGGGAAGCTTTTATTCTAGAGATATTTTAACCCCACTACTACGGTGTGACCTTTTTGGAGTTTCTACTGAATAATCAACAAGGATTGCTCATTCTAGCAAGTCAGAATTTGAACACCTCTTAACCTTGGGTTATCTCTGGAAAACATTCAGCTCATAGCTTACCATGAGGTCTTTGTGGCATTTCACTCTACGCATGTAGATCACAGTTTTCAGTGAAGACTGAAGAAGACCTCCATACATATTCATGGAGATACTTTTCTGGGCAACATCTTCTTCTCTGTAACTGCCCTGTATGCTATGGACACATTAGCTCCTCTGGACTAAGATCTCGGTCTCCTCAACTGCACAGAATCAATATACTTTGCTTACAATCTTACTCTCTTATTACACAGTTCAGAGTATTTTTCCAGGAAGAAAGCTTGGGAAAGGTTCACCTCATTTGTTCACTTCTTTCAAGGATCACAATCCTTCCATGCCCATTGTCCAAAATATAAAAGCAATGGTTTCATAAGTTTTGCCAAGTCTTTTGTTGTTTATAGCAAAGGCATAAAGTTTGTCCCCTCTTGTTGCATCATGCCCAGAAGTTGAAGTCTGCTATACATTTTTATACTAATTATTATCATTTTGCTACAAATTCTACTTTGGGACAAATGTAGAGACAGTAACGACTGACTTTTTTTAAGTGTTTACTATATTCTAGGCATCAGACTAAAAAGTTTTACTTTAATTGCCTCATTTAATCCTTATCATAACCAATGTATTATATAACACTTCCATTTTATAAATGAAGAAAATTGGACTTCCAGAAGTAACTTGCCTAAATCACACATCTAGTAAGTGGTAGGATCAGATTTTCAATCCAGTTCTGCTGGGACTATACAGCTGGGCTCTTAACCAATACATCTGACAAACCCTTTGCTATACCCAATATACTTATCCCAAATGACAGTATCTCAAGAATGTACACAACTATGTACATAATTACATACTATATACATACTAAATGTCATTACATAATGCCAAAGTGTTTATACTAATGCCTAAAAATAAGCTACATGAACATTTTTGTGAAAAAAATATTTTTGTATTTGTATATGTTTAATATTTTATATACAAATATTCATCTATATATATAAACTGAGAAAATATTTAAAGATAATGTGTGAAGCTGGAAGTAGGAAAACTGCCCTTATTTATTAGGCAAGGATACTGAAGTTCTTACAACTTACTATCTCTTCAATTCATAAACAACTGTAATATACTTATTAATTTCATGTAATTCTATTTTATCTCCTCCAGGATTTTGTATACAAGCTTCATGAGAGGAAAATCATGTCTTAGTCCTCCTTTATACACTCCACATTGTTTAGAACAATGTCTTCTCTATAGTACACACTAGATTATTTTTTGATTTCTTGATAATTTGTTGATTTATCAAGATAAGCTTTTTAATGTAATTTGTACTTTGCTTTTTAAGTACATATCCCAAAGGATATTACTACCATGTAAGGTCTTTCCTCCTAATTCTTTCTAGATTATAGGCTCCCCAAAGGCAAGGATACATTTTACATATCTGTGTTTCTGCTCAACAGAGAAGTCACTAATATACAACCAAGTGCTGGCTTCTAGTGTGGAAATATACGCACAGGGCCTATAACTGAAGTATGTGCTTATGAGGCCTATAGGCCCACTGACTAGCATGAGTAGGACAAAGCTCAGCCTATCATAGGATTTTGCATTCCAAGATTCTCCTCAGTTATGGAAGTCCGAAATAGTCATAACACCATCCACATTTACATCACTGTTTAAAAAGTACTTCCACTTCACATGTTAGCCATGATCTAGTCAAAAAAATAAAAATTACTACTTATCCTACAAAGCGAGGAAAGCTTATTCCAAAGACTGGTTACATTTGTGTGGTGGAAAAGTTAGGAATACAATCAAGGTTATTGAAAGAACCCTGGCATTATCAACAGTAGGAAGCCACTATTACCCCTATGCTGGAGGTACAATGGGAGGAGATGGTGGAACAGCCCAGAAGTCAGGGCCCTTCAGCAGCTACTACAGCCATGAAGGAAATGATAAAACAAGGATGCCAAAGAAAGCCAAGAGGAGGAGAAATGCCCTGGCCTCTCTTCATTAATGAATGCTCTGTGATATTTTGCTGTTGTCTCCCATTGGTCAAATCAACCTGGAAACCAAAGAGCAGGGAAGTCTCGGAAAGAAATGTAGCCTCCTGTATTACAAAGCAGAACAGGAGAAGGCAGAGAAAGGATTTGAGAGCAATCAGGCAGTTGAGCCCACATTTTATATCATTCTGTGGAAGAGGAAATGCAGAGTTGGAGAATTCCACTGACTTACTCAAGGTCACACAGGCAGAAACTGGTGGAGCTAAAATTTGCCTATAACCAGTTTAATACATTTTTTCTCTAAACTATGGTTTCCTTTTACCACAAAATAGAAGAGGAGATGGGAAACAATATTCTCTTCCCTGTACTCTTATAACAGCCTCCCGTTGATTTTCCCCATTCTATCTCATCCCTTTCTCTTCTTTAGTTTCCTATACACAACTGAATTTCCCCAGAGTTTTATTTAAAGTGGTATTCACATTGGAAGTCCTAAGCTCTAAAGAGAATTGTTCTTAGGACCAAGACCACTGGCATCTCCCATTCCTTCATTCACTCCCAAGACCCCTTTTGCTTCCTTCCCTCACAGTACAAGCCACACTGAGTAGCAATTATTTGTCGCCTGTCTTCTCAGACTGATAGGAACTGATTCTCAGTCATCTTGATATCCTAAGAAACTGACATAGTGTCTAACACATTGTCAGTGCTCTGTAAGTGCCTGAATAAATGAATGAATATAACTGAAGATACCTTTCCACCAGATTGTTGAAGTATTCAAAATTAATCTGTCCTTCAATCTCTGAAGACTGTAAAATATACCACTTCACAGAAGGTTAGAGTCATCAAGAGGAAAAACGTTCACTCCTTTAGTCCCAGTGTCTTAGTTTTGGCGTCCCAGCTTTACAATCAGCCAATAAAAGGTTGTTGGAGTCATGCCTTTTCATTTAGTCACAGGGATGAGAAGGATGAGCACAAGTGAGTGGCCGTCTAGATCGAGAATCCATTCATATGCTGATATAAAAGTAACTGGACAGCAAAGCCCTGTTTTAGCATTTTATCTATAGTGATACATAAGAGGCATTTGTGAGCCCACAATAATTTTGACAGCATAGTTCTAGGGAATAGTGTTATGTAATCATAACATTTGAGATAAGGTTTAATTATCATTTTCACCTTTCCAACACCTCTCACAAAGCAATGCTTAAAAGCTTTACAAGAAAGAATATTACCCTTAAAGTGATAGCATGCAACAATGAAAGCACAAGAAAGACCAAACAATAAGCCAGTCTTTTATGGAAGCTTAGGTTCAAGGCATTATTCAAAATTATTACAAGTGCTTCCATCTAAGAGAGTTTACAGATAGGCTTCAAAGGGGAGGCTATTGGAAAAAATAAATGGACGATGTCCCCTACAAGAGATATTTTCATTTCTCCAGACTGAGAGCTAATGAAAGCCACTGGATACCGTGATAAGAAAGCACTGATCACAAGATAAAAAGCATGTCCTCAATATTATTCTATTTTCATTGTAAATCACAACACACTCAACATTGTTACTGATACATATGTGCAAGGTAGAGGGTGGCAACGAGGTGGAAGCCCTGACCTGCCCTCTATGGCAGGGACCTACAGGGTGAGAATAGCTAGTGAAAATAACTCTTCCCTTTACTGGATAGAGACATAAAACTGTATTTGGTGTTTTAACTGCAATCATAAAGTAAAAGTGATTTGAAAGTGATGAGAAAATCACCAAGGTAATGAAAAATAAGGAAAATATCAGAAACCGTCCTAGATTGGAGGAGGCCAAGGATTTACAATGACTAAATGCAACATGGTTTACTAGATTGGATCTTATACCAGAAAAAGGACATGAGTGGGAAAACCAGTGAAATCCAAATGAAGTCTAGAGTTTTAGTTAATAGGAGCATGTCAATGTTAATTTCTTAGTTTTGACAAACTGCCATTATTGTATAAGATATTAATATTAAGAGATGTTAAGTGAAGGGTATGGGAACTTTCTGTACTCTATTTGCAACTGTTCTGTAAATTTAAAATTATTTCAAAATAAAAAGTATATTTTTTAAAGAATAAGCAAAGTCCACAGACTATATTGGTGTCTTTATCACTTGGATAATGAATTGAATGCTTCGTTCTACTTTCCAGCTTTTCAAAGAGGAAGAAGTAGATCCATCAGAAAACATGGAATATGGTAGGAGCAGGGCAGGCATTCTCTCCTGAATGGTTCTAAGATCGAAAGGAAAACCTCCATTAAATTTTAAGTGATGACCTCAGGGGCTGAGGTTCCCAGAGGGATTCAGCTAGCCCAAGGTTCTTGATGGACTTCCTATTATGCTGATCAATTCAAACTGTAGTTATCAGGGCATCACTTAGAAATGAGATCAGACTATTCCTTAATTCATCTGCATAGGTGTATATACACTTTTTCAATGTAAATAATTTACACTACAAGTCCGTGTGCTCAGTTGTCAGGATCCTGAAGAAAAAACTGCTAAGGGGTATGGCCACAAGTTTTGAGAGAATGTTCTACTTATAGGCTTAAAGGAGAAGACTAAAATTGAATTACCACGGCACACAAGTGCTGACAGGAAACAGATGGAATCATCAATTTGAAGATAATTTAAATAAAGGAACTGATTCCCAAGAGATGGACAAAATTTGGATACATCAGCAAGGAAGAGTACAGCACCTCAAGTCCAGCAGTTGTAAAGAGCTCTTACAAGAGCACTCACAAAGATGTCCCACACTGAAGAGGCAGGAGAAGTTACTGGAAACTGAAAGACAGATATATGTAGGGGGCCACCTATACAGCATCCACTGGACACAAGCCAGAGGAGTTAATACTCTGACCTTACTCTCCTCCTGCTGATACTCTGCTGATGTCTCCAATTGGCCAAATTCACCTAGGAACCAGAGCACAAAGGAACCCACTACCACAGCCCATACAGGACAGCTTTCTGGAAGCTCATAACAGGAATGAGAAAGGGGTGGGCAGTAGATCTGGAGGGGCAATCACATCCAGCCTGCTCACTCTATTCCTGGCCTCCTCCTGAATTTGCAGTGCTACTGCACCTGTTTAATGACAATGGGAATCTGTTGATTGCTCAGTTGCAGAATTTTTCTGAATCCAATATGGCCAAATAATTTTCCATTTTATAAACTGATAGGGGTCAAGCCACATACTAACAAGATGCAATCACCTCTGAAAGAAAGGGTAATATTTGCTGAATAACTCAGGATAGCAAAGCAAGTGGCTGCTCTGTATTTTCAAGCAATGGGATGGACATGAAAAGGACCATACCCAGATTCCCTAAGTAGTCTAACCTGGCTTCAAATAATAGTCCTCTTCCCTCTTTTAAGTCTGCCCTTTATATTGCCTTCATTTGTGAAACCTTTTTTTAAAAATCCAGCAGCAAAGACTTTTCCCTCGAGACAAAAGGGAGAGTTGGGGCAGAGGAATGACAAAAATACCACTGGAACACAAAAGGAACAAATGTCAGTAACTTCAGACTTCTGGCACTTACAGATTCACCAAGGTTTATATTATTTGTCTCTTCTTCATCACCTTGCAATTTCTAACAACACATAAGAAAACTTCTTGGGGCACCTGGGTGGCTCAGTCAGTTAAGCATTTGACTCTTGATCTTGGCTCAGGTCATGACCTCACAGTTCCTGAGTTTCAGCCCAGCCATCAGGATCTGCACTGATGGTGCAGAGCCTGCTTGGCATTCTCTCTCTCTCCCTCTCTGCCCCTACCTCACTTACTCTCTCTCTCTCAAAATAAATATATAAACTTTAAAAAAATTTTTTTAAAGAAAAATTCTTAAATGGACAAATATATAAGGCAGCTAGAAGAAGGTGGAGGCATGAGGTGGATGTGGCATTTGAGCTAAGGGAAAAACAGCCAAGGAAGAAAAAAATGGGTAGGATCGAGGAAGAAAAAAACAGGTGAGATAAAACCTCATATTGAATGGGGAGTAATCAAATGAGAATTTGATTCTCTTCCTGTGAGGCACAGGAAAATGTGTGCCAATGAGCTGGCCAAGTGGTAGGACTTAGGTTCTCAATACATATACAGAAAATACATACAGAAAAGGTATGCCCTGCTTTAATAATTTAAATGCCAAGAGAGTCACATTTCTTTGATATTCAAGTTGTAATGATTCCAGGTTAGCAGTGCTTCTTCCCAGACATTCCCAAGAACACACAGGCTGCTCAGTCCATAATGCTAGTCTTGGTGTTTTTATTTCACAGCAGAATGTGTATTTATTCCATCACTCATTCATTGCTTCATGCAATAAATATTAAATAAATATTTATTGAGCACCTGCTATGCATCAAGCCCTGCTATAACTGCTGAGGATGCAGTAGAGAAAAAGGAAAACAAGATTCCTTACTCTCAGGGTTCAAACATTCTGTGGGTAAAGTAGACCACATTCAAATGAACAGAAATGAACACGTTCAAAGATTAATACACCCTTGAAAGAAATAAAGTAGGAGGGGTTCTTAAAGAGGGCCTGCCAGTGGAAAGGAGATCACTTTAGATTGAGTGGTCTGAGAAAGCCTCACTGAGGAGGGGTGTTTGGGCTGAGATCCTAGATGACAAAAAGGAATCAGCCAAGCCACACAGTGGGGTATAAACACTGAAAGCTCATGCCAGGAACAGCAAGTGCAAAAGTCCTGAGGAGGAATGGACCTGACTGCTCTTACAAAGGTGTCAGAGTCAGAAGGGGTTCAAACCTTGGCCACAGGCTATGTTGAGAACCAGCCCTTCCTGGGAACCACCTGGGCCCTGGTATGCAAAGTCTGAATCAGGGGGTCCAGATTCCTTCAGACACTTCCTCCGCACAAGTGTCTCTGACCTATTCCCATTAGGACACAAATGTTAATGGAGTCATGTAGCCCTGATAGAGATAGCTGGGAGGCAAGGATCATAGGTCCTTGAAAAGAAGGCTCCATCTCCTGACAGCACAGTGAAGGGGAGGGGGGAGGGATTTGTTATACTTTCAGATAAGTAACTTTATTTTGAAGATATCGCTCCCAAACAAAAGAAGGTGATCAAGAAGTTAGCTGACATCCTCCACCACTAGAAACTAGACTGCTCACAAAGCCTCACATAGCTGTTTTTGTTAAGTTCAATAACTTAGGTTTAAGTTTAACCCAATTATATTCCCTACAAGATATGCCTATTGTTTTTCTCCTCAGGCAGAGAAGGAGAAACTGATAAAACCAGGTGCGGCCCCTGGACACAGAAGTACCACTGGGCCATCACTATTGGGGAATGCGATGAGATCTTAAAGTACAAACAAGATATAATCATTTTGACGTAGAGCAGGCCACAATAAGCAATGGGGTGGCTTTAAAATATGTTGAGAAATTCTTTGATACTCCTATCTTCACAAGATGGAGCCTAATGCCTGTTCCCTTGAGTCAAACTTGAATGCAGTGACCTGGGGAACAGAATGTGGTAGAAATGAAGTAGCATTACTCCTACGATGAGGACTTTAAAAGCAATATGGCCTCCTCCTTGCTCTCTCTCCATCACTCGCTCTGGGCAAATCCAGTTGCCATGTCATTAGGACACTCAAGCAGGTATATGAAAGGCCCATGTGATAAGAAACTGAGGTCTCCTGCCAACAGCCCTGTGAAGGAGCCATTTTGGAAGCTGATCCTCTAGCTCCAATTAAGCTCTCAGATGACTACAACCCCAGCTGATATTTGGTTATAATCTCATGAGACACCCCAAGCCAGCCAATAAGCCACTCTCAAATTCTTAAACCACAGAAACCACATTTTCTGAGGTAATAAATGTTTGTTGTTTTTAGTCACTAAGTTCTTAGGTAATTTGTTATGTGTCAGCCAAAGCTGTGAGGTCTGCAAGCATTTATATGGTGCTCTATAGGAGGGCACCAAGTCTTGGAATAACGGCTGGGCTAGTGTTTAGTATCCAGATTCTATCTCCAGGCTGGCAGGGCCCCGGGACATATCTATTATGAATGAAAGCAAGGAGAAACATAACTGGAGTTATCAAACATGTCTCAAATATAGAAAACACCATTTGTTCCTGTTTGAAATTGTTAATAATCATACTGTTCTCATATTGTTGCCGTGTTTAATATTTTCACACGATACTAAGAGAATGACTTAATGGTCTGCTGACAGGCATAACAAAATACTCTGATATTAAATCTGCCTCAAGACTGGAAGGGTTACGTAAATGTAAAAATTCCAACCCAGAGTAAAGATGTCAACCTCTGTGGCAGACAATTTTAGTACCTTTAATTCAAGCTTACTAGTCTGTGACAGAGAGAATCCTGCCATTTTGAATCTTCCAATTTACTAAGCCCCAGACTGACAACATCCCTCCATATGTCAGTGTTTCTCTGTAGGTTAAAAAGCTAAGGGAACACAAACAAGCAATATTATTTTGGAACCAAGAGATGTTATTCCGAAGCTTAAATTCCTTACGCTCATCACATCTGCTTCCCAAAATATCAAAAATATAGAAAATCAGAAACTGTCAAAGGCAAATCAACTCAGATGTGCCTATTCCGAGACTAGCATGTCAATAGTGTTTATACCCCTTCTTACACCATATAGTCTAATTACCTCTGATTATATATTTAAGGAAACTTCCACGCACTGTAAACAGCACAAAAATATATCCCTTCAGGTTTATATTTCCTCCATCTGGCAGAGACTGGGAGTTCCCCAGTCAACCAAAGTCCTTGACTAGGACACTTCACTGATGGGTTAAGGGATGGGGAATAAATAACAACAATCACGAGAAATGTCATATTTCTCTTTTATTGCCCATCTCATCCTCTAAAAACCTCAAGCCTAGGAAAGGGTGCTCTCATGGCAAATTGAAATCCAGGTGGCACCAATAATCCCAAATATGACCTTCCTGCAAACTTACTTGAGGACCAATAGTGTCACAATTCTTTGCCAGCTTCAGGGGCAATTGCTAAGGGTGGAAAAACTATACCCAAAGAAATAGTGAGCAAGGTGCTGACCCCAATAGGGCCTTTTGTAGAAAATTGTTTCGTTTGTTTTTTTCACTATCCTTAGGTAGCTTTCCAGTGAGTCCTGGGGAATTCTTGCAATTCAGATTCTCATCTATTTTTCCCTGTGTTCCTGTCACCATAGTCTTAGAGTCAAGTGGCTTAAATTCCCAACTGGCAAACTCCACTATGTCAGTTTGAGGTTTTTATTCCCAGAATAGACTAGGCTTAAAATCACCCAGTAAACAAAGGCAGCATTCTGAAAGGGGTTCTCTCATGGGAGAGTTTGTGATTGAAGACTGAAGCCACTAGGGAGAGCAGGGGATCTCAGAGAGTGCAAGAAAAAGGCAAAATGTCTTCAGAGGGAAGTTATATTTTTACAGAGAGAGAGACTTTAGAGTCCTCTCAAACAGAACAGTCAGAGAAAAATGATTGTCATTTTTCTAATATTTAAATGATGCCTATGAATTCAGTATTTAAAGAATACAATAAAAAATTAAAAAAAAATAGATAACTGACCCTGATTTGGTTCTCAAAATGTTTTCAACTTCCACTCAGTAAGAAAGAAATATCAAATCATATACCCATGTGGTTCATACATTTATTCACTTATTAAGCATCTTTTACATACCAGGAACTGTGCCATATGGTGAGTGTTAAGCAAAGAAAAGGACGTAATTCCTATATTCATGAAGTTAATAGTCTAGAAGGATAGGCAGAAATACAATGGATATGTGAGGTGAAGGAGAGAAAATGAGAGAGAAAACAGAGTTACATAATAGATAGGTAGAAATATTTATATTAAAATGGTGCAATTGAGCCAGTCATGGAGGCCAGAGAAAGCCTCTATGAAGGAAGTTTGATTGAACTGAATTCTGAAGAATGTATGTGTTTTCTGGGAGTTGGGGAATGAGGATAACATACCAGATAAAAGAGAATGCACATGTACAAAGGACCTGCAGCAGAAAAGGAGAATGGTACATTCAAGAAACTGAAAGAAGACCATTACAGCTGTGTTGCAAATATCAAGAAACCTAGTATAAGAGAAGGCTATAAAGATAAACAAGGGGCAGACCACACAGGGCCTTCTAGGCCATGCATGCAAAAGAGTGGGTTCATATCCTAATGTAAATGGGGATCTACTAGAAGGTTTTTAAGCAAAGGTGTGACATAACTACATGTTTATTTTAGAGGGACCCTTCCAGCTATAGCCTAGACACCAAATGTCAGAAAAGGTCAGAAAAGATTTAAGCACACCAGTTGGAGCTTTTAGAGTTGTTCAAGTGAGAAAGAGACACTTGTGCCAGCAAGGTCTGTGGGCCCAGGTGGCAATTACTAGCCTCTTGTCTCTCAGTCCTACACCTGCCTTTACATACTGTGCTCTCTTCTGCTGGGCTGAGTCTCTGAACCACATTTCCCAGGTTCCCTTGTCTACCACCTTCCTGTTAGGTTTTGCCAACAGGAGGCACTGGCAGGAGGTCAAAGGGTGGAAGAAAGAGGAAAGACTCCAACTTATGGATCTGACTGTGTGGCCATTGCCACTGGTTGCAGGTGGTTGCCGTTGTGACAGCAGGGATGGGGTGATTCTGAAATGCAGCAGCCTGTGCAAAGGCAACACCCTTTCAGGAGCTGTAGGCCTGGTTAACGCTCCTCCTTTCCAACACATCCAGATTAAACTGCCACATGTCTCTTACAGAGCAGCAGAAGATGCAGCTTCTGGGTTTCACTCTAGGACACTGACAACATCTTCCTTTTCTCTCTTCCAGGTACCCTCTTCCATCCTTTTAGATCTTCCAGCCTGCTCCAAATTTATAACCAACTCCCTGCATTGAATTCCATTTGAAATAACAAGAATGATTTCATTTTCCTTGACTAAACTTAGGCTAAAAGGGTGCAGAAATTAAAAGTCGGAACAAATTCATTAAATCATTCTTCCTAACATAGGGTACCTATTTGACACTATTTAGAGAATTTCAGTGGCAGAGAACATACTACTTGGTAGGGCAGTCTAACCCATTGATGGTAATCTCCATTATTAAAGCCTTCCTAAGAATGACCCCAAATCCACCCACCCATTTGCCATGGGTCAATCATGGGAAGGTATTCACCATGAGCCTTTAATGTACCTGACATTCCAGTTAACTAAATATAGGCATCATGTCTTCCCATGTGTAACTGGTTCTCAGATATACCTGAATATCCCTAGTGCCTTCAACAGTTTATGATTTCTGAATTCCTCACTTCCTTTGATATGCTCCTTTTAATTTTCTTTTACACAATGAACTTTATCCAGATGAAACTGTGTATGCCGCAGCCCTCTGCCAAGGTAGGACTGCTCTTGAAGAGTTTGAAATCTGAGTTCCATGTTTTCATGAGCTTCCATTCTTCTCCCTACTACTGCAGAGGCCCTGGAGGCACCTTCTCCAGACCCCTATTACTGTAGTATATTCATTTCCTCACAAAGTACGTCATCCTCCTGAAATAGGGTACAATGCTCACAGTGTGGTGAATGGTACAGAGTTCAGAAATATCAGTCTGGATGTGAACATGCTACAAATGTAATATAGCCTACGTTTGATTTAGATTTCACATTTATTTTTTTGTTTGGGGAGCTAATGTTTTGTTCTTGGCTCCTAATAATCACCAAAGAGATTTTGAACATGTCCTGTACATCCTAGGTCCTAAGGATAATTTAAAAATGAGAAGGAAGAGGAGAATAAGACGGAAAAGGAAAATAGAGCATAGTCCTGTCCTAAAGAACCTTCAAAACTAACTGGAGAAATTATATATAAGCCCATGGAGAGATGACAAATCATTGCACTTGGTAAATACCGAGGGCTATGTAAGTTACATAAAGCAATGCATTATGTTCACACTCAAGGTAGGAATGAATTGCTCAATTTGGGGATAAATGGGAAAAACTTTGCAAGCAGTAACACTTAAGCTTACTCCTTTAAGCATTGACAAAATTTGAATATGTGGGAAAGTGTCAGAAAGGTGTATCTACCTAGGAAAATGATGTCATTCATTTATTCATTGATTTATTTTTCAAATATTTATTAAGCAACTCTATATTCTTAGCACTGTGTTAAGTCCTAAGAAAACGTGATTGAAAGAACTATTCAAGGATCTTACAATGTAAAAAGCAAATATGTGCAGTAAGGAAAATATGACTTGTTGTGGGGACAAAAAATAAGGTAACTATATTTTTAGCAGTGAGTTCATAAAGAAATGGAAGGCGAGAATTAAAGGGTAGTTAGGGACCACAATGGAGAGGGATCTCTAATGTCAGATTAATAATCTGGAGTTTTACCCTTTCATTGAAATTACTATGGCTGTGTTATAATTATTCCAAAATTTACTACCATAAAACAGCCATTTATTATGCTTATAGTTTCTGTAGGTTAGGAATTCAGATAAAACATAGTGGGGACTGCCCATCTCTGCTCCACAACCTCTGGGGCTCACCTGCAAAGCTCAAAAAAGCTGAGATCTGATCTGAAGTTTCATTCACTCCCATTCTGAAAGTTGATACTGACTGTTGGCTGGGAGTCTCAGCTGCTCTCCAGATAGGCTGGGTCAGACTTCCTCACAGCAGAGGGCTGAATTCCAAGGCAAAGTGTGAAAGAGACAGAGACACAAGATACAGACAGATGGGGAGAGAGGCAGAAGTTGTAACCTTTTCATGACCTAACATTGGAAGTCACACATATCACTTCCATCATATTCTTTCAGTTGAAGCAATTACAAGTCCCTCCCATTTTCAAGGGGAGACTTCACTTCTTGGTTGAAGTGTTGTCACAAGGTAAAAAGAACATATGGGTGGAGTATCAATCACTTGGAAGAAGAGGATAGCTAGGTAAGAGATTAATATTTGGAAAATACCATCTGTCACACCTTTAGATTAACAAAAAGCCATTTGATTAGAAAAGCAATCTGAGAAAAGTTCTATTTTAGGAAGATTAATCTGATACCATGGATAGCATGTAGATGGAGAGCATAGAAATGATGAAGCAATAAACCAACCTAGAAGTAAAGGAGAATTTGGCATCTTGTATATGAAGCCCATTATTACGAGTTTCAGCCCTTTTCTGCCCCACTATTCTCTCTTGGACATCTTAATGTTGTCTGTGCCAATACGTTAAAACGCACTGTGTTCTGTGGAATATCGGTCCCAGAAGATACTCCAACAAAAAGACCCTGTGTTCAAAAGGACATAAACAGATCTCACACTTTACCTCTCACTTGGAAATTTTCAATGCGTCTGAGCATATTAAAACCTCTTAGTAAATCAGTAGTAAGAAACAATCTGTTTAACATTGTTTTATCCAGAGTGACTCCGACCTTCTTGACCACCAATTCTTTTGTTTGCTTTTCACTAATTCATATCCTTCAGAACTAGCCTAAATGCCACAGTGCTGGCTGCCCCTGGGCGGAAGAGTAAAAGGCTAGGCAACTACTCAATCAATCAAGTACTCCTCAAATGCCTGATTTGCAATAAGATTCCAAAAATCAAAGGAACATGTATTACCATTGAAAATAAGATAAATTTATTGGGCCAACAAATTTATTGGACTAAATAGAAAAAATAGAAAAAATAAAATAGAAAAAATAAAAGCAATGGGAACTTTGAATTGTTTCATGGAAGTCTAAGATCTCAATGAAAGACACAGATATCCTTGAGAATTTAGGTTTGGGGTTTTTTTTGGTTTTTTTTTTTTTTTTTTAGTGTAACTGGCACACAACATCTGCCCAAATGAGGCTGGTTCTTGTATGTTTTCATACCACTCAAACCTCAAAGCTAAATTACTGGGAAACTTGTCTATTCTTAAATGAAAGATGAAAAAGTATCTTCCAAAGATTACTCTGTACTTAGATGTGACCACTGCTTTCACACAAAGAGAATTTTGAAAGAAAGTCTGCCACCAGCAAAAAACCCCACGTGCAGTGGAGTAAACTACTAAGGCAAACAGAAGACCTTCCTATAAATCACCGTCCATGTCTCCTGATGGGGCTTCAGCTGGCAGAATGGTGATGCTCTGGGAGGGCAAGGCTGTGTCACAGGCCTCTTTGTTAGAATGATTGATCACAGACACACAATCGGCAGCTTTCTCTTTGTGAAAGCCTCCTTTCTTCTGGCCTGTTTCTCTTCACCTCTTCCTTCCTTCTCTCTTCACTCCAAAATCCTGCCTTCTGGCCTTCCCAACAAATATTTTTGTCTGAAGAAGGTAAACCCACTCAAACAGACCTCCTTAATATCTCCCATCCTGCCAAGTGCCAAACTAATATCTAGAACTCAGGCTGCTGTTGCTGGGTGAAAAAAATAAATAAAATACTAAAACTCTTTTGAAAATTAATTCTACAACTTCTTTCCAATCTCACAGAAGACTCTAGATGTCTGTTTCACCTCAAGCTTTCATATCCTTCTTACCCTCTCCTCTGACAGCCTGAATTATATGCTTGATCTTCAAACTACTTACCCACCTGCAGTCTCTGTTCTGAAAAAAATCTTTACATCTGTTCTGAAAAACACCTGTCCTCAGATTAATACAAGATTCAACCTCCTCTGCTCCCACATACAGCACAGCTTGAATGATTAAAGCCACTATAAACTCTGATCCCAGCCACAAAGGAGTCAAAGATTCACCCTCAAATTCTTACCCCTGCCCTTGGCCCCCTCCTACCCCATTCCCCTGAGTGACTGCTCCAAAATTCCCCCACTCTCTTTACCACCTATACAACACTTAGTACATACCCTGAGTCTCAAGGGAGATTGACCTCTCCTTCACCATGGAAATCAGGACCAACAGGGAACATCATGAACCTCCCTACATCTGCAATTCTACACCCATGTGTATCTACTCTAATTTCATACTACTCTCTTTTTTGCCCACTATGGCCTGGCCACACTGGCCTTTCTGTTCCTTGCACAAGACCAGCCCAATCCCATCTCAGGGCCTTTACTCCAGCTGTTCTCTCGGCTCTGAATGCTCTTCCTTCTGATCTTCACATGCCGGCTCCTCTCTGGTATGCAGATATTTGCTTAAATGTCTCCTTGAGTGAGGTTTTCTCAAACCAATGAATATAAACTAGTCATCCAGGCTCTCTCTGTAAATTCACCCAAAATTCCTTACATAGCTCTTAGTAAAAATTATCTGATATTTACTTGTGTAACATCTGTTCGCTACTTTAAATGAAAACTCTAGGTATCTCTCCATCGTGTTCATTGCTCTGTCCCCAGAGCCTATGACTGTGCCACACATAAAGTTAATGCTCACCAAATGGATCTTGAATGAATCAGTAAACGTTTGGAGAATGTGAACACGCATAAACTAGTAAGGGAGATGTCGCAGATGGCAGGGCAATGTTGAGTATCCATTCAAGATGTGTCCTCATGAATCTAAGACACAGCCAAATATTGTTGTCCTGCTTGTTCAGTGGCTTGGGTGCAGGTAAGGAGTAGATAAGATGCAATTAAGCATGGATGGGATTTTGCCAGAGGAGTACCATTATAGAGAGACTAGGGAGCAAGGTCTTTACAAAGGAGGGCTTTCAATGTTGGACTGTGGAATCTGTGCTGGGGAAGGAAGTAGTTTGCACAAAAGGAGAAGGAAGAAAGTGAACAATGGTATGAGAACAAATAAATTAGGGATCTAGATTAGGACAAAAAGGTTAGGGAGCATCGCTCACAGAATGGCAGGCTTGATATACAGCTTTCGGAGGAGTTCCAATTACTGGATGGAGGAAGAAAGAAAGAAAAAGAGGTAACTATGTTCTAACCTGAGAATGTAACATCCATAAGCCAATAGCTCTTCAATGGCCATCAATGACCACCTCTTAGCACACCTTCTATGAATCTTTATGCTCAAAGAATCTTTGTCTTGAATCTTGGTTTGCCTTGGGTTGCATTACCAAAGGTTCCTTCTGTTTATCTAACTTTGGGGTATGTAGGGAGGTAATAGGAAAAAAAAAAGACAGAAAATGGCATCCTACTAGGTAGGCACTAAGATGCAGGTTATCTGGCACCTTTACAAGGAAGCTTTCCCCACAAACATACTCCCTTATCAGGATTAGCAAACTTTGCTTATACATCAGAAAACTCAGGCCATTTCTCTATGGCGCCCTGCTGCACTGCTTTAAAGTACCTATGGTGGCACCTGGCTGGCTTAGTCAGTACAGCATGCAACTCTTAATCTCAGGGTTGTAAATTAGATCCCCACACTGGGTGTAGAGATTACTTTATTTTTTTTTTTTTTAAGTTTTTTTTTTTTTTTTTTTTTTTTTTTTGGGGACAGAGAGAGACAGAGCATGAATGGGGGAGGGGCAGAGAGAGAGGGAGACACAGAATCGGAAACAGGCTCCAGGCTCTGAGCCATCAGCCCAGAGCCTGACGCGGGGCTCGAACTCACGGACCGTGAGATCGTGACCTGGCTGAAGTCGGACGCTTAACCGACTGTGCCACCCAGGCGCCCCGAGATTACTTTAAAACATATATTCAAAAAAACTATGTACAGGTCTGTTATTCCCCATTAGATTTTGAGTCCTATGAGGGCAGGACAATCTTTTACTAATCTTTGTTTCCAAGAACAGAGCCTAGGGCCCCACATATAATAGGCAATCATTAACCCACCCTGCACACCACTGAGTATTAGATGGAAATGAAAGGCCCCTAGGAGATGATATGGCCAAACATAGACACAGAGGCCACCTCTAAAATACTTGGAGTCCTTTGGCATAGACCATCTATAGTCACAGGTATTATTGATGAACCAACATTTGCTCCGTTTCCTTGGGGAAAATAAACTCTAGGAAAGTTCAAAGTACAACTTAGCTCAATGGGAGGCAGCCCTATTTGTTTCTCTAGAAATAGGTCTCTTGCTCCTATTTGAAATTCAACTTATAATTGCCAAATCATTACTTCCAGTTATGAGCATATACTGTTAAAACTAATGCAGTGCCTCTGAAAAAATATTTTCACAAGTTGCTTTTGAACATTCTGAGACATTCTTTTTTGGAAGCTACAAATGGGGTCTTTGTGAGAGAAGTCGCCTCCTGCCCTGAGCAGGTATGCCCATCCAGCTCCATGCTGACAGGAGCATTGGCCCTTCCACCAACGGAGACCATCTACTTTGTGGGCCAGAAATGAGTCCTCAGAAGGGCAAAGTCACCAGGCAACTCCTTTGCTTGGATGGGGAGAGACCTGCCTCACTGTTCTCAGGAAACTCAGCCACTGCTGCAGATCCCTGGGATAAAGATGAGTGGTCATATCAAGTGGGGCTGGCCCTCTTAGAGCTTCTTGCCAACCGAAGATGCTTTCTAGATCTCTATTCCCCAGGTTTTCCCAGAGATGTCCATTCCACTACAAGGGCAGGGGGAGCCTAGGCCAGAAATGGGAAATGTGTGCTCTAATGTTACTCAACCCACTGGTGAAAATGTTATTGAAACTAGGTAACTTTAACATGTATGGACCCCCGCCCAAAGATTCTAATACACTCTCTTATGCTGAAAATCAGAGATACTCTATAATGTTTGTGTTATATTTGTCATGATAATACTAAGAGTAAAAGAAGAGCATTTTAAACTATTTTAAAGTTTACAGTAGAAACAGTCAAGGCAGCTATCAGCAGGAAATTATTCTGACTACTCGGAGATGACAAGGAATTTGTATCCATGAATCAACTCTGGCAGTCAGCAAAGGCTGCCAAGAATTGAGAAGGGTCCTGTCCTGGGGCCGTGTCTAAACATAACAAGAAAATAATGCTAGATCCAGTTACTGATGTCTGTCACAGGTTAGGGAAGGGACAGCAATGGCACATGTGCCACATATTGGCCTCCACAGCCTACCAAGTTCAGGTCTCCAGCCCTTTTGCATTCCAAGTAAAATCTCTTCCAGGAAACCAGAAACAAGTTTGGGTGATGCGTTTACTGAACTGAAAGATGCAAGACATGGGGCCAGGATGAAATTTAAAAAGCAAGTCAAACAATGTGCTTCCTGAACACAGACTCCAAAGCAGCCAAAGCAGAAAACATCCTTCCAGTAAGGGAAAGGGAGGTTTCCTAAGGAGAAGCACAGCTAGGATGTACAAGAGAGTGTTAGCAAAATGATGTCTGCCAGTTCACAGTATTTTCTTTGCATTGCGCAAGGGTAAAGTGAAAGATAACAACAGTGTTTTGAACACATTTAGATGTTTTGTTACCAGAGGGAGCTACAGAAAGCCTGAATTCTCTGAAATGGAAAGGAAAGAACAAAAAGCACGTTGTGCATTTGCTTACTGTCAGTTACTTCACAGAATTTCTTAAACACCTGAGGCGTGACTTGGTGAGGAGGTGTTGGTGGATATCATTTTAAATGAAGGCAGTTTTCAGATTTTTTTTTAATGCTTTCAAATAAAAGTTACCGGGAACACCCCAAGGTCAGTGTCAGGTCTTCTGAGGTCTTAGTTCATTGTGAGTCGGCTGGACCAAAGGGGGCACTAAGTGCCCAACCACACCTACCCAGGTGGACACCCCTGAGGGACCTTCTCTGACATTCCCTTTCAGCATCTGGTATCTTTGCTGTGTGAGCTGACACTCACACCAGCACCTCTCTTGGGTGCACTGGTGCAGGTCTGCAGGCAGCTCTGATCTGCAGGGTATGGGAGTGAGACACCCCACCTGGAGTGAAGCAGTCCCGGTGAAGCCCCAGCTGTGTGCTCTACCTATTCATTTAACCACCTCCATTCAGTTTCTTCAACTTTCTGAAAGGGAGGATACCAGTATCTTCTTCCCAGGGTTGTCAGTTAAGAATGAAAGGGCATGCTAAAGCACTTTGCATCAAACATCAAAAGCAAATAATCAATGCCAAATGTCACTAGCCTTCTTAACTGTGATCTCAGCTCAAATGCCATTTCTGCAGGAAGGTCTTCCCTGACTACACCACAATATGACCACTCCTCTCCCTCTCTACCACCTTTCTCTGCTTTCCTTTACACTGCTTAATTCTCCGACATTATAATTCATATAATTGGCTGCTTATTTACTGTGTGTCTTCCCCACCGGAAATCCTTGGGCAAGGACTTCTGTCTTGCTATCTAGGATTCCAGTCCCCAGAGCCATACCAGACCTATAGCAGGCATTCAATAAATACTTTTTGAATAGCTGAATGGATTATACCCCATACCACCTAGCTGATGAGGCCCAGGGAAAAATAACTCTTCTTGGTGGACCAACTCCAAGATAACCAGCAGAAAAAAAGTAGACACCTACCCAAAGGCAGGAACAATGTTTTTATTTAACTCTAACTTATCTGGGAGATTTTCATGTAGCAAGGAAACATGATCAAAAATTCACCTGAATAGGGGCGCCTGGGTGGCGCAGTCGGTTAAGCGTCCGACTTCAGCCAGGTCACGATCTCGCGGTCTGTGAGTTCGAGCCCCGCGTCAGGCTCTGGGCTGATGGCTCAGAGCCTGGAGCCTGTTTCTGATTCTGTGTCTCCCTCTCTCTCTGCCCCTCCCCCGTTCATGCTCTGTCTCTCTCTGTCCCAAAAATAAATAAATGTTGAAAAAAAAAAATTTTTTTTAAATTTCACCTGAATAAATCCTAAAATGAATACCTTTTAGTGTGCCAAGAAGAACAATAGCTGAACTCTTTTTTATAATATTTGACTGAAGCTGCCTCACCCAGTCCCTATAGATATCAGTATCATAGAAATAGCCCTCCAGGAACTGGGTAACCAGACATCAAGAAGCCTACTAGTCACTCACTGATATAAACTACTTCTTATTCAT
The DNA here is from genome assembly GCF_022837055.1 of Prionailurus viverrinus. Lineage (NCBI taxonomy): Eukaryota > Metazoa > Chordata > Mammalia > Carnivora > Felidae > Prionailurus > Prionailurus viverrinus. Next base: position 83,916,586 of record NC_062563.1, on the reverse strand, counting down.
ACCCAGGAAATAACTCCATTCATTGTGCCAAGGCCCATTAAAGTCGTCATAATGTCCCATCAGCCATTTTAAGGATTCATAATTAAATATGCCCAGCTTAGAGAGCAAATGGATTTTAGTCAGGGAATCTGGGAAGCAAAATAGTACAAACAATAATGAAGGATGGTTATCTTCAGAAACTGCTGTGCCAACAATAACCTTCTTACTGGTCTACCATGAGTGAAAGAGAGGATGAAGAATTGAGTCAATTTTCTATAAAACTCAAAACCTATTCCCTTCCACTGAGAGGAACAATATCTAACACTTCATTTTTCTTATGTTAAATAAATGTTTCAGGATTCAAAACAATCCATTTGAATTGAATTGAAATATTTACCAAGCTTGATCATAATTCTTAGAGAAAGTGCCCATTTTTCAATATTGATCTTGGCAGACATGAGAACAAAAATAGAGCGGATGAAAGCAAGTGTCACGCTTTGTAACAACTCAAAGGCAATGGGAAGGCAAAGCTCGCCTCAAAACGAGCCCCAGCCATTCCAATGGATCCATGGCCATTTAAATGGATCTTAATTTCCCCCTGATAATTCCTTCAAGCCTACCCTTCTCACACCACCAATATCACCATGTGTGATGTCAATATTTCACTGACTCTGCACTTCCATTTCCAGACTTCTCTCCCAACACACCCACTAAACATTACCTCTTCTCTTCAAGTCCACACTTCCTATTTATACCAAACTATCTGCATTCTCACTGTCATTGTCCATTGACCCTGGGACCACCCCCACTGTCCGGTGACCCCCATCTAGATGATGATGTCAACTTTTGGCTTATGGTTCTTCTCCCAAAGAAGCACAGGCTTTGGGATAGACTTGGATTTGCAGCCTGTCTCCAGCATGATCTATCTGGAAGACCTTGGGCCACCTTGAGAGGCTTCAGCATCTCATCTGTAAAGCAGGTACAACATTATCCATAATTACAGGGCTATTATGAGGATTACATGCTATAACAGATGTGAAAAACTTTCACATACTGCCTGGCACACAGTGGGCCTCAATAAATACTAGTTTCCTTCCTTCCTCTTTAGCCCCCTGCCTTTAACTCTAGTAAGTTCAGAATTCATACTGATGATCTTTTCAGCGCTGACTTCAAACCTCCCAGACCTGTGGAACTCCAAAAATCTCATCCACAGTCTACCTGAACACCTTCTTAGCCATACCCTGGGATACCTCGACACTGGAAACTATGCCAGTTAAAAAGGTCAAAACCCTGGAATTGTTTTCCAAACAGTCCTTGCTTCCCCACGTGTTCACTCCTCCTACATATATTCTGTGCCCCTATGACCACTCACCTTCTCCCTGCTCCCCCAGACCAGGGCCTCATGCCCTTTCCAGCTCCATTCATCCTACCACTACAGCCAGGCTCCAGGCCAGGCATTTAAGCCTCCTCCCTTGAAAGCACCCTAGGGTCCCTCAACTCATTAATCTCCTGCTAAAACTGCCATATCACTCTCCAACCCCTGGGAATACTCCCCATCTACTTTCATCTAATAAAATTCCCAAACCATGCACTGAATTCATTTTCAATGCTGTTTCCTTTTAGTTGGCCCCTCACTACTGATGAGTCTTCCCATCTGGCTCTTCTAAACTTTCCCTTTTAGCCCCCTTCTTATCTGCAGTCCTCCAACTTCCAGCAGTCACATTGCCTCCTGCATTGTGGAGACATTCAAGTTAGTATGACAGGAGCCATCACAGCCTCTCTCTAAATGGGCCTGCTCACTTAAGAGTCTCTGGTGACCTCTAATAGCCACATCCTCAACCACTTCCCAGCACTTGATCCTATTGCTCACCACTTCCTTCTTGAAGCTGGCTCTTTCCTTGTCATCCTTCACATTGTACTTAATTCTCCTCTCTCCTCATTGGTTTAACTTCCTCCTCCAAACCCTAAAAACATAAATTCCCACAATTCTGAACCACAAGCCCCGACCTTCTGTCCTTAAAACTCTCATTGGAAATTTCATCTATCCCCATTACTTTTCACATTACCCCCAAGAAATTACTTCCCAATTCCATGCCTTCAAGTCTACCAAGCACTCCAGAGAATTCCAACAGGGTATTCCATGGGCAGCTCAAACTCAACATCTTGAATTTTATCTTGTTCTTTCCTCTGTCTTTCTCCTGTTTATTATAACTCTACCAATCTTCCATTCCTTCAGTAATTCTGGACTCCTTCCCTTCTCTCATCCTTGACAATCCAATCATGCCAAATCACACTTATTCTAGCTTTTAAATCCATCACTGCCTCCTATTCCTACATGTACCTCCTGCTTTGGACCCTCAGAACCCTCACCTGAAATCTTGGAAGAGCTTTGTAATGGTTTTTTCCTTCCTTCCAAGCCCCAGGGTCCACACCACCAGATTAAGAGGATAACAAATTAAATCTAAATCATAGTTTTTAAAAAAATAGATACATAAAAATTTTTTTTAATTTAAAAAATTTTTAAATAAAAAAAATCATAGTTTATCTTGGAATAATAGAACCTCCTTAATCTGGCCATAATCTAACTTAATCGTCTCTACTCTTCTCAATGAACCTTACACCAATCTAAAATTGCCTTACGGTTCACTGTCACCCAAATATGTGCTAATATTTCTTGCCTCTGCACTTTTGTTTTCATCATTCATTCCATCCCATTTTGTTCTCATCATATAATTTCTCCAAATTTCTGGCTGGAAAAAATCTTATGCATTCTTCTAGGCTCAGCTTAAATGTCATATATACCCTAAAGTCTTCCCTGATCTATTAACCAACATGATCTCATGTCATCTCTGAGCAGGCAGAATACTGTTTATGGGATTTAAAACATTCCATATGACTTTCTAATGTCTCCTGCTCATAACAAGTGTCCCCCTCAACAGGAGGCTCATCTTCTTGCCAACTTTTCATGCCGTCTACAGCTGTCCTCTCTAAGCTACTGCTGCTGACTTGGATCTCTCTTTCTCTTTCTCCCTCACCTTGTTGTGCTAGCTCTTTGCTTCCAAAGGCTCAAGACATCATTGTCACCATCTATCCCTTTCAATTAAAGAGTTAAGTCCCCTCCATTGCATGTAGCTGTAGTGTCCATCTATACTGACCCTGAAATAAGTCTGAAACTCAAAGGTATACAAGTTAAACAATAAACTTGTATGGAGGTTCTGTTCTCAGAGAGCTAAAAATAACCTTACAGAATTCCTAACTACATTGTCTTTCACTCACAATCTTTAATATCTATTTCTATCATATTGGGTCTTACCATTTTCATTTCTTCACAATTGAACTCTCATTTGCCTGACTTAATAGGATGAAAAAGGCTACAGTTCCCACTTATACCAAAAATGATTCAACCCATCTCATTTATATTCACTTGATGAAACCTACACTTTGAATCATCACATTTACATTTTCATTCTGTTTGAGATGTGTTTTTTTTAATAATCAAGGCAAAAAAACATAAAATATTTAAATAATTATATGAACATATTGTACAAGGCTGAAATACCACAGAGTTAAAGTCTGGAAGGCAACATCAAAGTTTTTAAATATCCTACTGGTTGTTATAAGAAAAACTCAATATAACCCACAAAAGACAGTTTGGGGTATTAACTACAATGGGCAACAGTGATAGGCATATGAAAGTTAGGACCTACTGATATTCCTCACCCAACAGTCAGGATCATGTCCTGACACCTTGGTAATCCCGCTTCAGAGCAAAGTGGGCAAAGCAAAAGCTCGGGATCCCAATGGTGTGAGTTCTGGGTTTTAACAAAACAGAGAGAGAACACTTAAAATGGTTTCCAACTGCATTGTTTCAACTAAATAAAGAGTTAAAGAGGCTTTTTTTTTGTCTTGCCTAGAATATGATAATATTTTGTAAACAATGAAGTGTTCCATAATTGCAATGTGTAAGAACCTTGTTTATATAGAGAATTCATTCCAAATTCCAAATGACTTGAAAATGCATTTTATTTTTTTTTTTTTTTTTTTTTTTAATTTTTTTTCAACATTTATTTATTTTTGGGACAGAGAGAGACAGAGCATGAACGGGGGAGGGGCAGAGAGAGAGGGAGACACAGAATCGGAAACAGGCTCCAGGCTCTGAGCCATCAGCCCAGAGCCTGACGCGGGGCTCGAACTCACGGACCGCGAGATCGTGACCTGGCTGAAGTCGGTCGCTTAACCGACTGCGCCACCCAGGCGCCCCGAAAATGCATTTTAAAATGTGTCTCGTTGTAAGCTTCTAGAAGGCAGGGCCCATTTCTTATCTTTTTTCTTATCTCTCATAATATTTCTAATATAAATGCTCAAAGTTCTTATCACAAGCAAGATGAAATGAATTCATATAAAAGAAGAAAAGCCGAATTAACCAACAAGAGGGCTTTAAAAATGTAATCACCTGGCATTGCATAAGCCCCTGTAACTTACTTCAAATGGGCATATTTAAATCTGACTCTTTCCAAATAAAAAAATAGAAAGCCTACAGATAAGAGAACAATTGTGTACATTTACATCTTCATCATATTATATTTCCTCTCATGCAAATCAGCAGAATCAACTTGCCTGGAATTTGACAGCAAGTCTTTTCCACAAAGGCAAAGTAAAATTATGCAGCTTCCTTGGCTCAAAAGCAAACTTGAGCTATGGCTAGAATGGAGAGGAAGTAAAAGGTAGGAGAAGGCATCCATAGCATGTGGGTTCTTTTCATATGGGGTTTTCATTGATTCTCTCACATTGGCCAGTATGAACAGAGGAAAATGTTGAACTCATGCCTTCAGTGGTATTGCCTGTGTCTGCTATTCAGGGAATCACTCAGCTTGAAATCTCAGTATCCTTCCTGCATGGTGACTGTTAACACACACACACACACACACACACACACACACACGCCCCATTTGAAATGCCACTGCTTCCTCTGAATCCAGAGTTGGCTGTTCTACTAAGAATCTCTTTCCTGGGAGAGACATCAATGGAGCAAGGAAATTGTCTTTACCTCTGGGTGTGTTACCAAGGTTCCCTCTTTTCAAGGCTCGCCACAGCCATGCTCTGAGAAACACTGATCTGTGCCCCCCTCATTGTCCTGCTGCACCAGAAACAAGGAACAGCAAAAGAACAGTCATTATTTGTATTTGGCAAGAAAGGCAACAGTAAAAACGGAGAGGCAGTAGGCATGGAAATGTCCAAGTGAGGATGTGAATGAGGCAGGAGCAGTCTCAGTGGGGAGGAGCGTCAATTATAGACACATAGGAAACTGATGGAGGGGCACCTGGGTGGCTCAGTCAGTTGAGCGTCCAACCGTGGTTCAGATCATGATCTCACAGTTCAGTTCATGAGTTAAAGCTCCACGTCAGGCTCTGTGCTGGCAGCATGGAGTCTGCTTGCAATTCTCTCTCTCCCCTTCTCTCTGCCCCTCTCCTACCTGCACGCTCTCTCAAAATAAACTTTAGGGGAAAAAAAGGGAAACTGATGGAGATGGAAAGAAAGAAAAGGCAGGAGATTCTGTACACCTAAGAGCAAACAAACAGGTTCAAATCCTGCTTCCATCTCCCGAGGTGTGCAACAGCATAATGGCTGAGGAGCAGCCAGATTCTGGAGCTGAATGTCCATGGTATAAATCCTGGCTCTGCCAGGATTTAGATAGGTAAATTTCTTAACCTCTTTGTGCCTCAGTTTCCTCATCTATAAAATTAAGATGATAAGAATGACCCAACAGAACAGTCACAGGTTCAAATGAGCTAATGTTTAGAATGGTTGATGTTAGAACAGTGTCTGGAACATAGTATGTGTGAGTTGTTATGACAATGATGATCTGGTAAAAGTTATTTCAACCAACACTCCTGACTTCCTTTCCTTACTTAGAAAAAGAGAATAAGCTAAACCAGTTACTTTTATGTCTAATATTCTACCAGTCTACCCACCAAATATGTACTATTCACCACATACCTTGGGAAAACAACTACCTAACTTGGCAGCTATAGGTCAAGTGAGCATACTGTAAATCAGGACTCCTAGGGTTATTTCACACAAAAGAATCCTTTTCCTAGAGTCATCACTGTCCTCACACATCACCTCAGAGGTCTCCAGAGGACCAGACTCCTGCCTAGGGGATGAACTCCAGTCTCTGGCAGGGAAGGTTCTAGGAGTAATCACTCCCAAAATAACACTCACTTGCAACAAGTGAAAATGCTACTGCCCGAGACTGTAAACCAAAATAAAATAAATATTGGGTGTTTCATTTTTCCTTCAAATTTGGCTTCACAGTGGGTCTTTAGCCAAACCAAGTAGGTTAAAGATTATTTTTAATGAACCTTCCCTGGTGCACCATTCCAACCAGAGCTAGATTAAACAGCAGGATGGGGTAAGTAGGGAGTTCTAGAGGGATCAATTTGTAAGGGGCACAAAAGGTTACTAAAAATGAACATGAAATGGTTAAAGATGTTCTAGTCAAAATTCTCCTCAGGGAGAATACTGACTGTTATTGGAAGAATACAGTAACTCGTGGATCTTATCTGGAGTTGTACTGTTCTCAAAAGGTGTCTGGAAATGGGTGATAAGGAGATTTTGGTAGACACAACTATTGGGAGAGCACTATTGGCATTTAGAATTTAGTAGGTAGGTCCAGGAATAATAATCCACGAAATAAAACTCACGTATCTAAAATGCCATTGGCTACCTGGTTGAGAAACAGTGTGAAACGCTCCCAGAGAGCACGCACCTTCTAAGGACAGATCTGCTAGCTGGTGGTTCCCTTTTCCTGCCCCCGACAGCCCAGCCAAGTGAGCATGCCCCCAGGGGTCAGAGCCAGATTTTCAGGTAATAGAGAAGGTAAGGCTTCCACCAGCAACCCTCCTCCATACTCCAACTCTCATGGCTGGCTGCCCAGGCCCTGGTCAAGCACCTGTTGATGGAAAAGAGGACTGAATTTTGACCAGTATGTTCAAACCATTGCCCATTTGTTTTCGCATTCATTCTCACAGCAACTCCTTGATGACGAGATATTAATTTTCAATCTCTAAGAGGACCAGAGAAGGAGATTGAGAGGCTCCCTGTCTAGAACAGTACTCATGATCTCAATGCAGTCCTGATCCTCACAGACCCTGCCATGGGGTTCTGGGTCCCACTGCAAGACCACAGGACCATAGTCCTTGATGCAGCCAGAAACTAAGCAGCTCTGCAGAATCCCACTTCTTTACATCACTAGCCCTCAAGACAAGATCCCTTGTGGGTGTGTCTGGTGGGCAAACCAGGGTCACATGTCTGTGCCTTAGTGCAAAAGGGTCTAAGAAAAGGATGGGAGTCAGTCTCTGGCTCCTAACAAGACTGAGGAACCAAATTCCTCAACAAAAAGGGAGGCTCACATGGCAGGTGGCAGAAAGGAAAGGCAAACACATGACTCTGAGAAGAGACTTGACTGCAATCCTCCCCTAAGATGAAGGGAAGCACATGTCCTATTTGCCAGAAATCATCTCATTTAGGTCTCCTGTCCTGGCTTTGTTATTAGTAACATCCTTTTCACTCTCAGAAGGGTTGCAGTTTGGACAACAAATATATGTCCCCCTCCTTAAGATTCATGTCCTGCACTGAACCTCAAATGATGTGCACATAGATTTGCATGTGCACATACATTTATGTGTATATGTGCCCAAACGCCACAAATCGTGCTGCAGAGCCCAGGGTCTGATACAACAGACACTCCCTCCACTTCCAGGAACTGCTCAGTACAATCTGAGACTTCAACTTAAAAATGATTCACTTCCCCAATAACAGAATTACCTTGATTTTGTATATGATTGGTTGCTTTTGCAGTTGAAAAACCACGGAAAATGATAATTCCTGGAAAAGATTCTTTCCACTGTATGGTAAGTGCACTTCTCAGATTCCGTTATTTTATCTCACTTCCCTCAGGACTCTGCCCTTAGCTGCCTTCCAAGTAGCCATAAAATTCACCTTTTTGCTTCAACTTTAAAATGCCAGCATATTTTTGCCCTTTGGGGAATGAGTCGCTGGGGGAGGAATAAGAAGACAAATCCAAAAAGGAAGGCTGAAGGTAAGGTAGAGAAAGGAAGTAAAAAGGAAGCAGAAAATTAAATGAGAGAAGAGAGAGAAGGAAGAAATGAGAATCACCTTACATGATACATTATCCAAATGTTTATTTCCCTTGGACTAGACCAGGCACTGGTAAAAACTAGCAATTCATCAAGCTTGGTGGTTTCAGCCCGATTCTAAAGGTTTTCTCTTGCTAAACTTTCAGGACCACAGAGTCCTAAAGAAGAGCAAGAAGTCCAATTGACTGCTGTATAATGGAAAGGATGGATATCTGGGTTTATATACGCTAGCATTCAAAATAAATCCTGAACACAGTCCCTTATGATATTAATCTCAAGGGGAAACATGCTCAAATATTATCCAACCATGATTTGTACTGCCAGCAAAGCAAAACCGAGATACCTTTTCCAAGCTACAGATCGTTAACTAGAGATACCAGTTTGAGAAAAATGCTGCCTTATTGCAAATAACCCTTAAGTCAATTTCATTCAATTCTTCTGTTATTCCTAGTGATGTTTTAAAACAATGATACCTAAATACATATTCCTAAACTGCCAGTGGGGCAATCACACTTCACAAATTAAGACAATGTCACCTTCTCAAGATAAAAATACATCCTGTAACCCTGTTACTGGTGGCAGAGCTAGCATTTTCTCTCCCTGTTTACAGGTAATTGAGACCTTCTGGCATGTTATGATCACTAAATATTGAAAGATTTTTAAAGCTTCTGTTTTAACCCACAACCTCATTCTGAATTGTACATGTCTACAAGTACAGAAATAGGGAAAATATCACTTCTTCTGAATGATCCAACCTCACAATTAATAATTGAGAACCTTTTTTCTCTTTCTCCCTTGCCTTTTTTCTCCCCGAACTAGAGTGCACTCTTCAGCTTGTTAAGCTCAGCTCACTCCCACTGATAATTCACTAGAGATCATAATTTATGGACAATTGAAGCTGCAGAAACATCTCTTAGAAGGAATAGAGCAGATCCATAGCAACAATTCTTCAGGGGAATATTAATCCCCGGCTTTATGTAGTGCTAAGTGTACAATAGTAATCAGAACTTGAGTAGAAGCTGCTAATCATTGAGGGAAAAGGCTGTATAAAGAATTCATAATGGAATTAGCCTGCGGCAAACAAAGAAAGACAAAATTAAATCAGCCATCAAATTGCACCAAGGAATTTTAATTTACAGGTTAATGTAGGATTATGTAACTAATCACAGCTAACATTTTCAATGAACAACCAATAAAATTCTGCTCTTTTTCCTCTCTAATCTTACTAATGGTATTCCAATAACATGCTTTTATTACCCTAGAATAGGTTAGAAACGATTCTCAAAAATTCTAAAAGTCTTTCCAATTGTCAGAATCAGTATAAAATGCTAGCTTTGAAAAAAAATCAGTCAAAAGTGCAGACCTAGGAAGATCCAATCCAATCCTCATTTCAGTATAGACCCAATAATACCTGAGTGAGTTTGCATAAAATGGATTTACAAAGCCAGATAGCTTTAAAGTATATGCGTGTTTTTCATGCAGTGCAGGGAGCTAAAATGGGACAAAAGAGACCAAATTAAATATGTGAAACTAATTTGGAGCACAAAGTATATCAGCTAATTCTAAATAAAACCACTGCCATAGATTTATATGTCAATATTGCAGACATATCCAATGACATGCACACCAAGGACTGCTCTAACAGAGTTTTCATGGTTTATAAATGTGAACATCATAAAAAGAAATAAGGTTTCTAGGATAAAAAGTTGATTAGCATTTCCTATGGGAGGGGGGTAGAATCTTGTATCCTCCCCAGTTATATTTTGATATCAACCAATGCATGACAAAGACAGAAAAAATAACCCTCTACACAATTTGAAAAATTGTACGAAACCCACTGCTTCATAAATATAAATACATAAAAAAACACAGCATAACTCTTTGCACATTGGCAAGGGGAAACTCCAAAATTATACTATATGCTTAAAAAGACATCAGTTTAATCAAAAAGATCTCTTTCCAACATATGGTAGAAGGAAAATTATTATAAATGGAGTAAAAAGTATGTTCATAAGCTTTACTTCATGAGGGAAGAATGCTGGGGAAGACAGGCAACAGCATTCTTCTTGCATATGTTTTTCTTGTCGAGAACAATGTGGGAAAGTCTCATTTTCCTTTAATCTAAATGTTCATTTTATGGAAGCAGCAACATTCAGCCCAGTTATTAGCAAAGGAGTTTTGTTGCTTTATAAAGTCTAATTTTAAGATGCTCACTTCCAAAAAAACATTATGGTGTCAATTGCACTACCCTTCAGCAATCCTGTAATAACTTTATTCAACCATTTCTAATTATAATTATATTTTCAATTCCTTTTAGCTATAGAAACTCTTTATCAATCAGAGCACAAGACAGAAAATTACTTTATTACAGCTACAGCTCGTTAGGCTGAGTGCTCTTAATGAAGCAGCCTCATAATCAGATGAAAATCATGCTGGAGAAAACTTGCATCATTAGTCTGGGCCTTAATTACCAAGAAATATAGTCACTAACAATGATATTCCATTTCGTGATATGGTGCATGCACCTTTTACACTACTTGCAATTAATAATTCCACTGACTGCTATGGAATCTTTTCTATTTATTCATAACAATGGAGGGGGGAAATTCTAAATTTAATTGAGCGCTTCAGATTGCGCACTCTTTCTCCCTCTCTTGTGCGTTCAGATTAAAATGTCACAAGGCTAATATTCTATCTTACAATAATTCATCATTTTAATTACATACTTTATGTATGTGAAATGTCTTTTTCGGCTTTATAGTTGAGGTTGACATTTTTGGGGACGCATCTAGGAAAATGTGTGGCCTCTTGTGAAGGTAATTCCTACCACCCAGAACCACATCAACGAAATCTGAAGAAAAAAAAAAATCACTGACATCAGTCCCATCAATTCCATCCATGTTGGGAAAAGCTGCCAACAAGAACAGGGACATTCATTTAAATTAATGTCGGCGTCTTCTGATAGGCTTTGGATGGCAGAATGGCGATGTTCTGGGAGGAACAAGGCCCCATGTCACAGGGCCTCTTTGTTAAGCGTGATTGATCACAGACAGAATCAGCAACTTTCCTTTGTGAAAGCCTCCTTTCTTCTGCCCCATTTCCTTTCACCCTTTCCTTGCCTGCCTCTCTCTCTCTCTCTCTTTCTTTCTCACTAAGATCCTTGCTTCTGACCTCCTGAGAAAGACCTTCAGCCAGAGAAGGAGATGTGGCCCCTGGCCACCCTGCTGGGTTTTGCACACTGCAGGTCCCAGCAAACCCACCTGACTTCTGGATCCTCTCTCCAGGCTAGCTTAATGCTGGAACCCAAAGTGCTATTGCAACTGCTGTTCCTTTTCAAACACAAATTAGGTTACAAGGTGAGGGCAAAGAGCCTTTGGGGAAGGGCAGAGGGCAAGAGGGTTGGCATAGATAAATGAGATCCCCATTTGACCTCAAAACCCAAGTGTGCCTAGAGCTGAACTTCCTTCCTGACATCGCCTTTCACGGGAATCACTGCCAAACAGCTGACTGGATTCATCTGGGCTGCACTTTCCCCAATCATCTGCCTTATGAGCACCAAGCAGTTTGATAAACAAAATTGACAGAAGAAGAGAATGACTTGGAAAAATCCACAAGTCACAAGATGAAAACTTGACTATAATATAAGAGAATGCTATATTTTTTAAGAGCTAAGCAATTTCTATACCGTGAGTGTAAAGACAGTAGATTTAAAGATCGTTGGCTTCACACTAATTGGCATTGAGCATGCATTGGCACAGTTCCTGAGGCAATATAAAAAGACATTCTCGAGGCGCCTGGGTGGCTCAGTTGGTTAGGTGTCCGACTTCATCCCAGGTCATGATCCTGTGCTTCGTGGGTTTGGGCCTCGCGTCAGGCTCTGTGCTGACAGCTCAGAGCCTGGAGCCTGCTTTGGATTCTGTGTCCCCCTCCCCCCACCACTGCTTGTGCTCTGTCTCCCAAAAGTAAATCAATATTAAAAAAAATGTTTTTAAAGACATTCTCCTTACCAAATTCAGACCCCAAATAAATAACTGAATAAATTAATAAATGAAAACCCACCACATATGAAAAAAATCACCAGATGATAATTAGTATGCAAATGGTAAAGAAATAACTATATCATTAGTGAGTCTGTGTTCTCTTTGGCATTGTTAAGGTTTTGAGGGAAGTAGTGGCAAGTAGAATCATACTTCACACAGACTTTACCAAAAAAGTGGGCTCAGAGGGGGAATCTGGAAGATGAGAGCCAGCAGGAAGGGAAGAATCATGAGGCAAAACAACAAGATGTGGGCTACCTGGAGAAGAGTGCTAGGTGGGGAAGAGGAGGTGGATCTGGACCATGGGGAAAACACTACAGGAAGCAACAGAAAACAAAAGCTGTCCAGGAGGACAACAGAAGATGAGATTAATCAGAACCACACAGAGCACATTTCCACAGGAAAAATGCCTGGCATTCTGGATGGCCAACAGCTTGCAAAACAACTTAAGATGTGCAAGGATCTGCCAAGGCAACTGGTTTGCAAGGCCCAGCCTGATACTCTTAGAAGCAGCCACAGGAGAGCCAAGTAAGAGTTAAAGAGAAGAGGCTGCATTTCCACGTTCTCCCATTAATGCACTGTCAGGAAAAGTCCTCAGCATTATTGTCCTTGCCTTCAATCACTCCTTAATGTTTCTGCCTAATAGCACTTCATTTAAGTACAAAAGTCGCTGCAGGTACTTCCATCTGATGATGGTGGCTACCCACACAGACACAGAAGCCCCAGCGAAGCGCCAGACCTTCATCAGGGCCTGTGACCCACATTCTGGTGTTCCCACTCTCTGTGTCTTGGCAATGTCCACATCTAGTTTCACAATGAGATGATACATCAGCCATATCTAAGGAGACTGGGGGACTCCCACCTTGGAAGGTCTTCAGAGGAAGACACTCAGCCTAAGTTGCCCAATCACCCTTTGTCAGTGCAGTGGCTACAGCATGAAATCTTCCAGAGCTCTGCTGCATACTGGCTGGGTGATCTTAGGAGGGTGACTCAACTCCTCTGGGCCTAAGCTTCCACATCCCCAAATAAGGGCACTAATAGCATCTGCTTCATAGAGCTGCTGCAAAGGCTATCTGAGATGAGGCATATAAAAGTGTTCATAAGACAATCTGGCACAAAGGAAGTTTCAATAAATGTTAGCTCTGATCAATATCATCATCATTATAATCATCATCACAGACAAGAGGCAGGTATGGTTTGCTCAGAAATAGGTTCAAGGACTTCAAACAGTGGTTTTCAAACCTGGCTACTACACGTAAGAATCACCTGCCCTGAATTCCCCCACCCCAAACCAATTAGATCAGAATCTCCCAGATGGTAGTTTTGAAAGTTCTTTGAATGATTCCAGTGTGCAACCACAATAGAAACCCACTGATACAGAGTCTCACGGCCTATGCATATTTAAACATTATATTGCCAGCTAAAAGGCCTGCCTCTTGGCAGGTGGCAAAGCCCTTGTCTGGGTTTCCCCACGAGCAATGGGAATCTTGTAGCTCCATTTTGAGATGTGAGGGTTTATGGCCCATGAAGGAGCAACCACAGCCCTGGCTGAAGGAATGTGCCTGTTGGCTCTTCCAGCTGGCAAAGTGGTCCATTTTCAAAATACAAAGCGTAATGCATGCAGCCAAATGTTCCCACAGAACAGCCACCTGTGACTTGCAAACTCTCCTATCTGGAGCCAGGACACACACATCCCACAAGACAAAAGGTCATCAATGAGCACAAGGGAAAGGACTGTCTTCCCCCATGGTGTAGTAAGGGCAGACGATTCAAAACCTGCCCCGACAGGTCATATTAAGGCCACAGGGAGAACATGACTACCGCTCAGGTCTCTGAGTGTGAAGATTAACCTACCAAAAGGTACGAAGTTATATTCAGATTAACCCTGAATGAATGTGACAAATCTAACCAGTCGAATCCTCAGCTATCTTGATTTTGGCAGCTGTTTGGCAGTTTTCATTTATAGAATCTAGGAAAATTCAAAATTTCAACTACTTAGATTCCTCAAACCTAAATAAATCCATGAGGCACTCAAAAGATAATCCCCTATTTATTTATTTGCTTTTAATATTTAGGACACTTCTGCCAGAGAAAGACCTCTAAAATCATGTATAAAATAACAGAAAAACCACAATTTAAAAAAAAATTAAGAACACTAAACAGCATTTAAACTCATCATTTATTTCAATTCACATTCTTTTTCCAGCAGGAAGGGATTTACTTAGATGGTGGTGATTACTGAAAACCTGAAAGGAGACCAGATCGCCCCAAGCAGTATAGGTTACCATAACCTTCCTGTCCTTGCAGAGAGTGGGAAAGTACAGGAGGGTTCTTTTCCCCTCCCAATCACAGATACCAAAGCCCTTCTTTGCTGACCACTGACTGCTTTTTCACCCCCAAGAGAACCATGAAAGAGAGATAAGCTAGAAAAAAAGAGAAAATAATCAACAATGGGCAGAAATGACAAAAGACTTGTTTACAACCTTGGAGTTTAGAATGGAAAACCTTAAAACAGACACCAAAGAATTTAAAATCAAACATAAAAATATTGTATGACAAATAATTGTAGGATTCCAATAAAATGAGGTACCTAGAATAGCCAAAATCATAGAGACAGAAAGTAGAACAGTAGTTACTAGGGACTGAGGGGAGGGGGAATGGGAGTTGTTTAATGAGCACAGAGTTCTGGTTTGGAAGGATAAAAAGTTCTGGAGATGGATGGTGGTAACGGTTGCACAACAGTGTGCATGTGCTTAAGGCCACTGAACTGTACATGTAAAAAAGGCAAGTTTCATATTATGTATATTTTACCACAATAAAAAAATCAAACAGAAAAAAAACATTTATCTTGAAATCATAAGGAAATTTAATATTAAAGGAATTTTTGCTTCAATCATTTACAGAGAGAGAAAACATGTGAACAGGGGAGGAGGCAGAGAGAGGGAGAATCTTAAGCAGGCTCTACCCTCTCAGTGCAGAGCCAGACACAGAACTTAATCCCATGACACTGAGATCATGACCTGAGATGAAATCAAAAGTTGGTCACTTAATGGACTGAGCCACTCAGGCGCCCCGATTCAGTGATTTTTTTTTTAAACAAAACCAAAAAGAAAAAAAAATATTTAAGAGCCCAAGCTCTCTCTTGAAATAGTGGAAGCAGATCAAAAAAGAAAGATTCAAGGTGAGAGCGACAGATGGAGACAGGAGTCCTGGGTTCAAGACTGCTCTAACCCTAATGAGCTAGGTTACCTTCCTTGGGGAAGTGACTGCATCTCTTGGTTTCCTCATCATTACAACCAGGAGTTAGAGATGACTGCTAAATCCATGCCAATTTCAAAGCCCACTACCTCACTTCTTTTCTTTTGCCTTATTCTATAATTCTGCCTCAGTATTCATGGAAATATTTTTATAGCAAAATCACAGTAGTCACTACAGGCAAATATCAGTATTCTCCTCCCTACTGGTGATAGAAAGAGAATAGGAAAGAATTGGGGACAATTAGAAAAAAAAAACTTCATTGTCAAACCTGCAGATAAAAAACCCACAATAACTGCAAACCCCAAGAATATTATTTTTTAATGCTTTACTCCTTTATCAGTAGATATTTTTATCTAACAGAAGTGGCCCCTTTTCATAACTACAGGTTAT
The DNA here is from genome assembly GCF_022837055.1 of Prionailurus viverrinus. Lineage (NCBI taxonomy): Eukaryota > Metazoa > Chordata > Mammalia > Carnivora > Felidae > Prionailurus > Prionailurus viverrinus. The sequence goes on along the minus strand of NC_062563.1, from coordinate 83,900,763 downwards.
CTAGTTAGAAGTAACTGGGTCTGTGCCAACCTCTGAATGAGTGGCTGAGACTGTCCCATAAGACCCAGGAGACCAGCAGTGTTCAGAGTTTGTGAACAGCCAGGTAGGCACCATAGCAAAACTTGATGTGTCTCTCCCATCACTGAGCTGTTTCTAAACTCTCACCACTCCTTCTGCCCAGTAACCTTGGCAATCAAGGCCATGGCTTCAAGGGACCAATATCCCAACCATAATTTGCATTGTTAAGTATCTCCTCATATGACTTTGTTCCTTTTAATTTTGACTCTAAAATTCTGGAAAGCAGGGACTCTGGTACTCCTTGCTAAGCCCTGTGATATGTAGGGGAAGGTTGGAGTTACAATTAACCAGCTTCTTAGTGCTACAAACCATGCAATCTGCATCTCAGTCTTTAGGCCAGTGGTTCTCACCAAGGGACAATTTGTCTCCTTCCCCACCCAAGGGACATTTGGCAATATGTGGAAATATTTTGGGGTTTGTCACAAATGAGGGCAGGGGAACTACTGGCATCTAGTGGGTAGAGGCCAGGGATGCTGCTAAACATACTACAATGCAAAGGAGAACCCCTACAACCAAGTTTATTCCATCCAAAATGTCAACAGTGCTGAGAAACCCTGCTACATGCCACTGAAAATTTCACAGAAATTATGAAATAGGTTCACTCATTCTTATTTTACAGGTAAAGCCCAAAAAAGTTAAATAAATTCTCCAAAGTCACCTAACAAGGAAGTGGAAAGGCCAGGAATGGATCTCAAGTCTATGGGTCCAAAGCCCCACTATCTCTCTGTGAATGAGTGAATGAGTGAATGAATGAATGGACAGCAAATAAAGTCAGCCTGCTGCTCTGTTCCAGGGAAGCTGAAGAAGGGCAGACTACACTGGAGGCAGATGCAGGCTGACCTAAGACCACCTCTGGGTAATCACTGTTGATGCTCTAGGCCATATGCTCAGGCAAGCAGGCCTCTCCATCACTGCTCATTAGATATTCCTGCCCCAATGGGGTGGGGACAGAGAAGTCAAGAGGACCTCACACCTCTACAACACTGCCACAATACAGCTCCAGGGGGCTCCTGGGGAAGACACAGCTACTACTCCCACATGGTTCATGAGAAAGCTGAGAACTGGGGCCACAGAGCTGCAAATGAAGAAACCACAGGCCAACAGTGACCGCCTGGGGAGGTGACCCCCACCAGCTGCTTGTTTATTTCAGGAAATGGAGATGGATGGAAGGATAGAGGTTGCAAGTGATCCCCAAGTTTCTCCTTGTGGGAAAGCCAGCAGTCTATCAGCAAATTCTTCTGTTCCTTTGAAAATTAAGCTCAGCAGACCCACACACAAGACAGTGGTGGTCTTAAAAATTAACATCTCCCCTCCCCCCAAAAAAGTCTGCTTCACAATACTGAGGTTTCCAAAGACCAATAACAAGTAGTGTCTTCACAGTGAAGTGGGATGGGGAAGGTCTGTTCTTAAAACCTGGTCATGGAGCTCAAACTTGGAAGACCCCTCTCTTCCCACTGTCTACTGCCCCCTCACATCTTCATCACCCCACTCAGAAACAAGGGCCCACTGTGTTAGGCATTGCAGACTAGTGATCTGGATAGACTAATTAAGGGCTGCTCCTGTCAACCATTTGTACTAAAAGTCATAAGGATGTTTAACTCCCTCAGGCCCCAAGCATTAATTAAATCCTTTATACCTGCTCTCTGATTTTTCTGGAAAAAGACTGCTGGGGCAGAGAAGAAAAGTCTTACTGTACGTCACACTACAAACATTACAATCCATCCGTCAAGGGTTCGGAAAGCGCCTTCAAGGTGCCAAGCCCCTGGCCTGCTGGTAAGGGCCACTCTCCCAGGGAGAAGCCCACAGTGAAAAAGATGGATATAAGCCCACAGGAGCCTCCCAAAGACACTATACAGTTACTGCGGGTGTAGGGATATGCCCAAAGCACCCATCACTGGTTCAGCTTTTTCCCTCACTACTGAGTAGAAAAAACAGAACTTATTAAATAGTACATGATTAGTTGTTTTGGGGGTTTTGTGTGTTTGTGTGTTTTATTTTTCTTTTTACTATTAACTAAACTTCAGAGTTTATTTGGATTTCACTAGTTTTCCATTAATGTTTTTCTGTTCCAGGATCTTACCCAGGATAAGTTCCTATATTTAGCCAACTTAGTCTCTTCTCATTTATGTCAGTTTTTCTGTCTTTCCTGACTTTTCATGACCTTGACACTTTCGAGTACTGATCAGGTATTTTGTAGAATACCCCTCAATTTAAGTTTGCCTCAGGTTTTTTCTCATGATTACACTGAGGTTCTAGGTTTGGGAGAAGAACATCATAGAGGTGAAGTACCATTCTCATCATACCAGGAAATGTTTGATATATACATACAACACAACTGGAGATATTCACCTTGATCCCTTGGTTAAGGTGGTATCTACCAGACTCCTCCAATGCAAACTTACTATTTTCCCCTTTCTCTATTCCTTTAAAGCAAGACACAGTACAGCCCACATTCAAGGCAGAGTGAGGCATTTTTGTCACTTTCTGCTTTAGGACAGATTCCTCGGTAAGAAAATAAATCTATATCTATCTATATATACATAATATATATACATCATATATATGTATATACATATATATATACACACATATATATATATATAATAGTGCAATCTGGAAGTCAGGACTTTGGGTTCTCTTCTCACCTGTGTAACCTGGGATGCATCACTTTGCTAAGAGTTACTTGCTACCGTTTCCCCTCTGTAAGAGAGGCAGCGTGGGCCTGCCTTCTCTGAATGCCTGCTGAGGAATCAGAAGGGCAAGCTGTGGGAAAAGAGGTTCAGCCCCTATGTTCCACCCAGGACCACAAAGTTACATCCCTTCCATTTCCATACTCTTCTCTCACAGCAGCCACGCATACCACGCAATACTCCCAAGCACACCTAGAATTTGTCCACTTGCAGCCTCTGTTCCACTGGCTAGAAATGCTCTTTCCCTCAGTATCCATAGAACTTTCTCCTTTACTTTGCCTTCCTCTCTGCTCAAATGCCACCTCCCTAGGAAGGTCTTCTTTGACCCTGCTACTTAAAATAACAGTCGCCCAAATGTTCCCTCACCCTGCTGTGAATGTTTTTTTATGACTGTCAGAACTATCTGCCATTTTATTCTGTATTTTTGTTCCTACTGTTTGCCCCCTACACTAAGTCATTTGCTCATTGAAGAGCAGGGACTTGGTATGTTTTATTCCTTCAGTGAAGCCCCAACGCCTAGGACAGAGCCTCGCCCATAGTAAGCTGAGTCTCAAGAGATATTTAATGAATGAAGGAACACGTGGGAAACATTTTTTTTGTATCTTTAGAATGCTTGGTTGTCCTTGTAGATTCACGAACCTTTGCAATAACTCTACAACATCACACAACTACCCACCAGGCTTAGAACCACTGTGTAACCTATTAGTGACTAAGATAACAACTTTGGAGAGAAATACCTTAGACAAGAAAAAGACTATAATATGGGGACAGAAAAGTGGTTTTATTCACCACGACACTTGTGGTCCATGGTCCCCTGAGCAAGATCCTGAAGCCAGATATGGGTTCAGTAGAAGAATGTGCCATTTTGGATTTGTAATTTTGTAATGTCTCCCATGGAAAGAAGAATTGGAGGGGCACCTGGGTAGCTCAGTCAGTTGATTATCCAACTTTGGCTCAGGTCATGATATTACGGTTCATGAGTTCAAGGCCCACATTGGGCTCACTACTATCAGCTCAGAGTCCCCTTCGAATCCTCTGCCCCTCCTTCCCTCTCTCTCTCCCCTCCCCCACTTGTGCTCACTCTCTCTCAAAAATAATCTTTTTTTTTTTAATTAAAAAAAAAGAACAGGAACAGTGAATAACATGTGTATGTATCTGGTTTCATATATATATGTGTGTGTGTGTGGGTGTGTGTATATATATACACACACACACATACATACATACATACAGTTTTCTAACTAATACAAAATAAGCATCACTTAACCAAACTCCTATAAGGTCATTACCTATGTTAAAGGTTGGCAAATTTTACATATAAAAGGTCATACAGTAAATATTTAAGGCTTCATACACCATACAGGAGTCTCTGTGGAAACTAATCAGTTATGCCACTGTAGTACAAAAGGGGCCACAGACAATACATAAACAGTGAGTGTAGCTATATTCCAATACTACAGAGAACTGATAGTTACCAGAGGGCAGGTGGGTGGGGGAATGGGTTAAAAAGGTGATGGGATTAAGGAGTACACTTGTGATGAGCATTGGCTGATGTGTGTTGAGTCACTATATTGTACACCTGAAACTAATATACACTGTTAACTAACTGCAATTTAAATAAAAATGTTTTTTAAAAAACTTTATTGGGGTGCCTGGGTGGCTCAGTCAGTTGAGCTGCCAACTCTTGATTTTAGCTCAGGTCATGACTTCATGGCTCATGGGATTGAGCCCTGCAATATCGGGCTGTGCCCTGATAGCAAGGAGCCTGCTTGGGATTCTCTCCCTCCCTCTCTCTGCCCTTCCTCTGTCATACACACACACTCTCTCTCTCTCTCTCTCTCTCAAAATAAACTTTAAAAATAATTTTTTTAATTAAAAAAAATTATTTACAAAAACAGGCTAGATTTAGTGGGCCATAGTTTGCCCACTAAATTTATCCCTGATATCCAGGAACTTCTCTTCAAAGAACATCTTTCGCCACCCTACTCTCCCCATCTCCCCCCAAAAGCAGCAAGAGCTTCAGAAAAAATAATAATAATTATTCTCCCCTAGCTAGATCTTCTGACTCCTTGCTCTAGCTAGAGCCACAAAGATTATTTACATATCAACATTTTCTGACACTTTTAAGAGTTATCAAAAATGTCACCAGTCACCAAATGTTTTGTTAATTATTGCAAACATCTTTAGAAAAATGTCCCAGGTTTCTTTCACCAAGTGATGTATTTCAGATATAATTTCAGTTTAATTAATAGGGGATTTCATTGTGACCTGGAGGGTATGAGAACCAGCAGAGTGTCTGTGGTTTGGTTAGGAGAGAACTAAAACCTGTCTCTGCCTGTAGAAGGAAAATTTCACAAAAAAAAAGGGAAGAAAAAAAGCTGGCATTTTTTTTCAGTTATGACCATCCAGCCAATACCCTCATTAAAAGCACCAGTAGAACATCTTGAAAAAACAAATTAAAGGAGATGGAGGATCCATCTCCCCCGCCCATCCCCCAGCCAAAATCCCAAAAAGAACCAGTTCCTGCCAGGGAACTTGCTCGCTCTGCGCAAACACCCAACTCTGCGCTTCTTCGGGGACAAACCTCCGGCAGCGGATCTGACTCCCTTCCGCTGCCACAGGGCCCCTCCTGAACTGGATCACCTAAGGAGAAGCGAGCTAAGCCTGCCCCTCCTGCCCCTGTGCACCTTGCCTACGCACCCCAGCTAATACGCCAGATCCCCAGCATCACAAGCCTGGCAGTGTGCAAGTAGCCCAAGACAGGCCACGACACCCCACAGTGAATCCCGCCCCTAGGAGAGGGGAAGAGAAGGCACACACCAGTCTGACTGTGGCCCCAGTGGTGGGCTGGGGGCAGACATCAGGTCGGACTGCAGCTCCGCCCACCAACTCCAGTTATACACCACAGCACAGGGGAAGTGCCCTGCAAGTCCTCACCACGTCAGGGACTATCCAAAATGACCAAGCGGAAGAACTCCCCTCAGAAGAATCTCCAGGAAATAACAACAGATAATGAGCTGATCAAAAAGGATTTAAATAATATAACAGAAAGTGAATTTAGAATAATAGTCATAAAATTAATCGCTGGGCTTGAAAACAGTATACAGGACAGCAGAGAATCTCTTGCTACAGAGATCAAGGGACTAAGGAACAGTCACAAGGAGCTGAAAAACGCTTTAAATGAAATGCAAAACAAAATGGAAACCACCACAGCTCGGCTTGAAGAGGCAGAGGAGAGAATAGGTGAACTAGAAGATAAACTTATGGAAAAAGAGGAAGCTGAGAAAAAGAGAGATAAAAAAATCCAGGAGTATGAGGGGAAAATTAGAGAACTAAGTGATACACTGAAAAGAAATAATATACGCATAATTGGTATCCCAGAGGAGGAAGAGAGAGGGAAAGGTGCTGAAGGGGTACTTGAAGAAATCATAGCTGAGAACTTCCCTGAACTGGGGAAGGAAAAAGGCATTGAAATCCAAGAGGCACAGAGAACTCCCTTCAGACATAACTTGAATCGATCTTCTGCACGACATATCATAGTAAAACTGGCAAAATACAAGGATAAAGAGAAAATTCTGAAAGCAGCAAGGGGTAAACGTGCCCTCACATATAAAGGGAGACCTATAAGACTCGTGACTGATCTCTCTTTTGAAACTTGGCAGGCCAGAAAGAATTGGCACGAGATTTTCAGGGTGCTAGACAGAAAAAATATGCAGCCAAGAATCCTTTATCCAGCAAGTCTGTCATTTAGAATAGAAGGAGAGATAAAGGTCTTCCCGAACAAACAAAAACTGAAGGAATTTGTCACCACTAAACCAGCCCTACAAGAGATCCTAAGGGGGACCCTGTGAGACAAAGTACCAGAGACATCACTACAAGCATAAAACATACAGACATCACAATGACTCTAAACCCATATCTTTCTATAATGACACTGAATGTAAATGGATTAAATGCGCCAACCAAAAGACATAGGGTATCAGAATGGATAAAAAAACAAGACCCATCTATTTGCTGTCTACAAGAGACTCATTTTAGACCTGAGGACACCTTTAGATTGAAAGTGAGGGGATGGAGAACTATTTATCATGCTACTGGAAGCCAAAAGAAAGCTGGAGTAGCCATACTTATATCAGACAAACTAGACTTTAAATTAAAGGCTGTAACAAGAGATGAAGAAGGACATTATATAATAGTTACAGGGTCTATCCATCAGGAAGAGCTAACAATTATAAATGTCTATGCGCCAAATACCAGAGCCCCCAAATATATAAAACAATTACTCATAAACATAAGCAACCTTACTGATAAGAATGTGGTAATTGCAGGGGACTTTAACACCCCACTTACAGAAATGGATAGATCATCTAGACACACGGTCAATAAAGAAACAAGGGCCCTGAATGAGACATTGGATCAGATGGACTTGGCAGATACATTTAGAACTCTGCATCCCAAAGCAACAGAATATACTTTCTTCTCGAGTGCACATGGAACATTCTCCAAGATAGATCATATACTGGGTCACAAAACAGCCCTTCATAAGTTTACAAGAATTGAAATTATACCATGCTTACTTTCAGACCACAGTGCTATGAAGCTTGAAATCAACCACAGAAAAAAGTCTGGAAAACCTCCAAAAGCATGGAGGTTAAAGAACACCCTACTAACGAATGAGTGGGTCAACCAGGCAATTAGAGAAGAAATTAAAAAATATATGGAAACAAACGAAAATGAAAATACAACAATCCAAACGCTTTGGGACGCAGCAAAGGCAGTCCTGAGAGGAAAATACATTGCAATCCAGGCCTATCTCAAGAAACAAGAAAAATCCCAAATACAAAATCTAACAGCACACCTAAAGGAACTAGAAGCAGAACAGCAAAGGCAGCCTAAACCCAGCAGAAGAAGAGAAATAATAAAGATCAGAGCAGAAATAAACAATATAGAATCTAAAAAAAAACTGTAGAGCAGATCAATGAAACCAAGAGTTGGTTTTTTGAAAAAATAAACAAAATTGACAAACCTCTAGCCAGGCTTCTCAAAAAGAAAAGGGAGATGACCCAAATAGATAAAATCATGAATGAAAATGGAATTATTACAACCAATCCCTCAGAGATACAAACAATTATCAGGGAATACTATGAAAAATTATATGCCAACAAATTGGACAACCTGGAAGAAATGGACAAATTCCTGAACACCCACACTCCTCCAAAACTCAATCAGGAGGAAATAGAAAGCTTGAACAGACCCATAACCAGCGAAGAAATTGAATTGGTTATCAAAAATCTCCCAACAAATAAGAGTCCAGGACCAGATGGCTTCCCAGGGGAGTTCTACCAGACGTTTAAAGCAGAGATAATACCTATCCTTCTCAAGCTATTCCAAGAAATAGAAAGGGAAGGAAAACTTCCAGACTCATTCTATGAAGCCAGTATTACTTTGATTCCTAAACCAGACAGAGACCCAGTAAAAAAAGAGAACTCCAGGCCAATATCCCTGATGAATATGGATGCAAAAATTCTAAATAAGATACTAGCAAATCGAATTCAACGGCATATAAAAAGAATTATTCACCATGATCAAGTGGGATTCATTCCTGGGATGCAGGGCTGGTTCAACATTGGCAAATCAATCAACCTGATACATCACATTAACAAAAAAAAAGAGAAGAACCATATGATCCTGTCAATCGATGCAGAAAAGGCCTTTGACAAAATCCAGCACCCTTTCTTAATAAAAACCCTTGAGAAAGTCGGGATAGAAGGAACATACTTAAAGATCATAAAAGCCATTTGTGAAAAGCCCACAGCTAACATCATCCTCAACGGGGAAAAACTGAGAGCTTTCTCCCTGAGATCAGGAACACGACAGGGATGCCCACTCTCACCGCTGCTGTTTAACATAGTGCTGGAAGTTCTAGCATCAGCAATCAGACAACAAAAGGAAATCAAAGGCATCAAAATTGGCAAAGATGAAGTCAAGCTTTCGCTTTTTGCAGATGACATGATATTACACATGGAAAATCCGATAGACTCCAGCAAAAGTCTGCTAGAACTGATACATGAATTCAGCAAAGTTGCAGGATACAAAATCAATGTACAGAAATCAGTTGCATTCTCATACACTAACAATGAAGCAACAGAAAGACAAATAAAGAAACTGATCCCATTCACAATTGCACCAAGAAGCATAAAATACCGGGGCGCCTGAGTGGCGCAGTCGGTTAAGCATCCGACTTCAGCCAGGTCATGATCTCGCGGTCCATGAGTTCGAGCCCCGCGTCGGGCTCTGGGCTGATGGCTCAGAGCCTGGAGCCTGTTTCCGATTCTGTGTCTCCCTCTCTCTCTGCCCCTCCCCCATTCATGCTCCGTCTCTCTCTGTCCCAAAAATAAATAAACGTTGAAAAAAAAATTAAAAAAAAAAAAGAAGCATAAAATACCTAGGAATAAATCTAACCAAAGATGTAAAGGATCTGTATGCTGAAAACTATAGAAAGCTTATGAAGGTAATTGAAGAAGATATAAAGAAATGGAAAGACATTCCCTGCTCATGGATTGGAAAAATAAATATTGTCAAAATGTCAATACTACCCAAAGCTATCTACACATTCAATGCAATCCCAATCAAAATTGCACCAGCATTCTTCTCGAAACTAGAACAAGCAATCCTAAAATTCATATGGAACCACAAAAGGCCCCGAATAGCCAAAGGAATTTTGAAGAAGACCAAAGCAGGAGGCATCACAATCCCAGACTTTAGCCTCTACTACAAAGCTGTCATCATCAAGACAGCATGGTATTGGCACAAAAACAGACACATAGACCAATGGAATAGCATAGAAACCCCAGAACTAGACCCACAAATGTATGGCCAACTAATCTTTGACAAAGCAGGAAAGAATATCCAATGGAAAAAAGACAGCCTCAAACAAATGGTGCTGGGAGAACTGGGCAGCAACATGCAGAAGGTTGAAACTAGACCACTTTCTCACACCATTCACAAAAATAAACTCAAAATGGATAAAGGACCTGAATGTGAGACAGGAAACCATCAAAACCTTAGAGGACAAAGCAGGAAAAGACCTCTCTGACCTCAGCCGTAGCAATCTCTTACTCGTCACATCTCCAAAGGCAAGGGAATTGAAAGCAAAAGTGAATTACTGGGACCTTATGAAGATAAAAAGCTTCTGCACAGCAAAGGAAACAACCAACAAAACTAAAAGGCAACCAACGGAATGGGAAAAGATATTCGCAAATGACATATCGGACAAAGGGCTAGTATCCAAAATCTATAAAGAGCTCACCAAACTCCACACCCGAAAAACAAATAACCCAGTGAAGAAATGGGCAGAAAACATGAATAGACACTTCTCTAAAGAAGACATCCGGATGGCCAACAGGCACATGAAAAGATGTTCAGCGTCGCTCCTTATCAGGGAAATACAAATCAAAACCACACTCAGGTATCACCTCACGCCAGTCAGAGTGGCCAAAATGAACAAATCAGGAGACTATAGATGCTGGAGAGGATGTGGAGAAACGGGAACCCTCTTGCACTGTTGGTGGGAATGCAAACTGGTGCAGCCGCTCTGGAAAGCAGTGTGGAGGTTCCTCAGAAAATTAAAAATAGACCTACCCTATGACCCAGCAATAGCACTGCTAGGAATTTATCCAAGGGATACAGGAGCACTGATGCATAGGGCCACTTGTACCCCAATGTTCATAGCAGCACTCTCAACAATAGCCAAATTATGGAAAGAGCCTAAATGTCCATCAACTGATGAATGGATAAAGAAATTGTGGTTTATATACACAATGGAATACTACGTGGCAATGAGAAAAAATGAAATATGGCCTTTTGTAGCAACGTGGATGGAACTGGAGAGTGTGATGCTAAGTGAAATAAGCCATACAGAGAAAGACAGATACCATATGGTTTCACTCTTATGTGGATCCTGAGAAACTTAACAGGAACCCATGGGGGAGGGGAAGGAAAAAAAAAAAAAAAGAGGTTAGAGTGGGAGAGAGCCAAAGCATAAGAGACTGTTAAAAACTGAGAACAAACTGAGGGTTGATGGGGGGTGGGAGGGAGGAGAGGGTGGGTGATGGGTATTGAGGAGGGCACCTTTTGGGATGAGCACTGGGTGTTGTATGGAAACCAATTTGACAATAAATTTCATATATTAAAAAAAAAGGAGATGGAGGAGGAGCTAAGAGGTACAAATTAGGCAGAGGGGAGAGAGGGGACAGGATTTGGTTGATTTATTCTTTGAAAATAATTCTGCTTCTTAGCTGCATTGCAATCTGTGTCTGTGCCATACGTCCTTACAGAATCTTAAACCAACAAAAGCAACAAATCAACAGTATGATTTATTAGGGCCTGCCTGGCACCATACAGCAAAAGGCAAGAGAGAGGGTCTCTGCATTTGAAGAGCCAAGTCTTCCTTAAAGTGGCTTCATTTGAACTTCTTGGCATTCTGAAAACATTTAATCATTTATCTAAGCATTAATGTTCTTTTTCTGAGGGGTGCATTTGGAGGGGAGATGGTTGTTGTTTGCAATTACTAATAAGCAAAGTGCCTCGTCCACATTTCCCAAAACACCAGGTTACATTAGTTTCAGTTTTAATATCCTGCCCAAGTTAAAAAAAAAAAGTCCCCAAATATGAAACAAATACAGCTGTCTAATATTGCTGTTCAAATGCCACTGCATTAAATAAAATTCCATGCTGTAAAATTTTGCAAGGTGATAAAACAAAAATGATATAATAAATATAAAACATCTGCGTTTTTTTAAAACAAGACATTTGGAAACCGATTTCATTTATATTTAAACTTGTTTTGAAGTGTTCCTAGTTTTGAAAAACATCCTAGTTACAGTATATTAGATTTTTTTTCCCAGTCAAAAGATTAAAGAGCTGATGCCCAAATGGAGGAGGACAAGGGGAGGAGAAACCACCATTTTGTTTTCCAGAATAAACCTTGTGTTTGAGTCTTCAGCTGGCTTTCAGTCATAAAAGGGCGGGGGGGGGGGTGGTGTCAGTGCTTTCCATCAGCAGTGCAGGAAAATGGATTCTCACACACACACAAAATTCTCTTAAAACAACGTTAAGTTTCTGGCAACAGCTCATATACATATGCCTCAGAAAACAGAGAGTTTAACAGCATTTCTCCCTCTTCTCCATGTGCCTAGGCAAGATAGTTCCTCAAACACTGAGAGAACAATAACACCACCCACCACTTTCAGCTCAGACAGGCTTTGGTATGGAGGAGTAGGGTTCAAATACAGGGAATGCCGCCTCTACCATCAGGCTGGGAAACCCAGAATCTGAGTGTCTAGGGACTGGACCTACAACAGCTCAAAAAGGGCTCAGATTTCCTTTGATAAACCAAAGGAACAAAGGCAAATGGCATTTGATTGGGGAGGAGGAGACAAAACCTGTGCATCTTCGTGCTACAGTTTTAAGCACCCTCATTCTAGAGAAAAGAATTGTCAGAAAGAATACTGTGAATACCTGAACTCACAGATGGGAAGCCCACTACCACCCACCTACTCAAATACCATTTTATCTACAACAACCATCCTCTGACCCAAAATCCAGCTATGAGGCTGCAAAATTAGGAGCAAGTTCTTTGTTCACTTCATGGCTCAGAGTGGAATAGAAACATCGTGCTTGAAACAATCAAGGGAAGAGAATCTGGCCTGAGGACTGCTCCTAAATGAGTTTTCAATATTAATGTTAGCCAACTTTCATCGAGTACCTTTTTGTGCCATGCATTTTATAAACACTGCCACATTTCATCCTTATGACTCTTGCTATTGTAGGTAATCATTTCTGTCACCTTCCAAATGAGGAAGATGAGCTCCAACAGGTCCAAATAAATAACCCCAGGTCACACAGCTGGCCAGTGGCAGAACAGGAAACTGAACCAAAGTCTGGTTGGCTACAAAATCACAACAGGTCATTCTTCAGCATCTCGTAAATGGGAAGTGGGTTGTAGCCCAAAGTTAACACAGAAAGTTTATAGACTTCAGCCACTAAAAAGAGGACTTTTGAATAGACCAAAATTCCGCTTAACAGAGTAGCTGAAGAGAAATGTAATTAACATTCCTGGGGGAAGAATGAATTTGGGACCAGGTCAACCACATGTCAATTAGAACTAGATCATGCCATCATGCACAGTTAATAGTGGTTTGTGTACAACACGTCATTTACACACAAATGCATCTTTAAGACTGCTTGCAAAGAATTCACCCATATAAACTCAACCTTTCCTACAATCTTATTAATTTATTTGCAAACTTTTTCTTCATAACTAGTGTAGAAGCTACCTTCATCCCAATCTCTATTCAATTCACACAGAAATGATTAGTGAACATGTTCCCTCAAAACCATCCCACATCCACAACTGTCCACCAAAATTTAACTTTCTCACCTTACATAATATGTGCCATGATGCTTTCTCCAATTACCTAAATAATATGGGGTTTTGTTTTCCCATTGTCTGGGGGGTTTATATGGCTGTGACAGATCCTGTGATTTATCTCTGTAACATCCATTGCATACTCCCAATGAGGTTTGAGTGAACTGCCCAGACTCCCAGCTCCAGGACTCTGTTTTAGACTTTCATGGTAATCTCATCTCTCTGAACAATATCCACCCAGGCCTAACCTAGAAAGTCCACGTCTCACAGATGATCCAATCAAGCTCAGGATTCTTGTTTGAAGTTCCTGGGAAGGGACTTTCCCTCTTCCCAGGATGTAAATTAGGAAGCAGGTAGCTCCAGTCATGGCTGTCTGCTTCCTCACAGTCAAGAGAGGAACTTCCCTGCCTTGAGAGTGAATGGGGAATGAAATCCAATCCACAAAGGCGAGAGCTCAGAAAAACTAAGAGGAGAGTCAGAACCATGAATGGACTACATATTAAAGTTTGACCTAATGCTACGGTTCTCAGTTACATGTAGCAATTAAGATTTCACCTTCATTATTTAGGCCAATTTAAGCTTTTATTTTGTTTGCAAATAAAAAATTCTAACGAGTACACTCAGTTTTCTAGAGCACTATGAGAATGTATTAGGCAACTTCCAGCACTAAATCATATAGTATGGAGATGATTAAATTAAAGGAGATGGAGGAGGAGCTAAGAGGTACAAATTAAAGTCCAGAGAGCTTACAATCTAATATTATGTGAGAAAATAACACGTAGCAAAATTTACTGTGGAAAAATCCCTAAAGATGCTACACAGTAATTCTTATGTACATTAAAGTTTGAGACTCAATTACAGTAACAAACATTTAAACATGTTGTATAGGACATATTTAAACTCATGAATTAACATATCATATATTAAATACTTCTACCTTGAAACCTACTCCATAAAGAGGCATTCAAGGTCCTTCCCAATCTAACCTCACCCACTAGTCTCACCACATCATGCCTTTATGCCCTAGATGTTGTTTCTATTGAAGTTCCTTTTACATTTTTCTTCACCTGGCATACTCCTGTTTATACTTCAAAGCCCAACTCAAATACTACCACCTGCCTCAGACTCCTAACTCTTCCTAGGAGACTTATTCACTGTGCTCGGGATTCCCATAGCACTTTGATCACATCTCTATTAAGCACTTACCTTGTGGTTTGAGAATTACCAGTTTGTACTTGTCTCTAACCCAGAGACCATTAGCAATTCTAGAGGGAGGGCCTGTCTTATTCACTGTTGTGTCTCTTGCTTCAGCACACGAGGCTCAGAGTAGGCATTCATTCTGTTTTAGGCATAAATGTTCTTAATTCAGTTGACATACCCTAAATCCGTCCACTTCTCCCCATCTCCACTACCCATGGTCTACTCCTGGCTTACCTGGGAGACAGCAAGAGCCTCCTAATTACTCTGTCTGCTTCCATTCTTACTCTTTTCAATTTCTTCAGGACCAGAAGTACCCTCTCAAAAATCAGGAAAAAAAGCACCCCTCTAACTCGGTAAGTTAGAAAAACATTTCCTCTCTAGTCTGATACAACTTACTAGGAAATTACTGAAAGAGAGGCCTTTCCTCTTCACTGGAGTTACTACATTGATAGAATAAAAGTCTGGAGCTAGCAGTCTTTGGCACTGCACTGGAGAAATACATTCTTGACACTGAAGTCAACCAGGAAGAAGAAAGATGGAAAGGGCACAGATTCCTGATTGTGTTGTTGGACACCTGGGTCCAGCCATACCTGAAAGCATTATCCCCTTCTAGTTACCTGAGCCAGTTAAGCTACCTTTGTGCTCAAACTAGTTTGAGTTCTATTACAGACATTTACCACCTAAGCATTTCAGGTTATATATTACTGCTACATGCTAAAAGTATTAAAATATGACTCAAGGGGAGTGTTTCTGCAAAGAGCTAAACCACAGAGGACTAGAGAGAGACTTACTGGGTCAGTATAGGCCTAGAGGCTCCAATGTGTGTAATTCAAACCCATTTGCAGAATCTGTTTAAATTAGGACTCTATACTATTAAATTTTGTCTTTCAAATTCAAATGAATAAACCCCAAATTGCAATACACTAATTCACCTTTTATTTTCAAAATGCTTTTGTCATATACATCAGAACTGAAAGGAAGCTTTCATGAGAGGTCATCATAGGTATCCTTGTATCCACACAGTTGTGCCCTTAAATCACCCTAACTGCCTGATGCTTTCTTCAAAAAGGAAACTGCCTGACCTTCTGAAAAGTGTTTGAATGTTCAGTTGGTTTCGTATCATTTTTTTTTAATGCTCAAAGATACCAATGCAATCCTATGAAATATTGAACAGAAAGCCTTGAGGGCAAGTCAAAAGCATCCAACATCATTAGATAGCTTGCCTTATTCTAACCAAGGTTATATCTGTGGCTAAAAAAGTGAGAAATTCTGACAATGGTTTATTTATTTATTTACTGCTTCAGGCACATCGACTGCACCCTTCCACTTACCCTCCCCCCATCACACACAAGGTTGGATGATTTGATTTCAGAGGACTTATGGTATGGTGGATGGGCTCTGAGTTATTTTCCTGATTCTGCCAGGCTACCTAGGCCAGTCAGTCACCTTCTCTTGGATTCAGCACAAAGTAGGATGGTAATAACACACAGGTTCTTGGGAGAAGCAAAATGAGATCCCCAATTTGCTTTGAATTGGGAATCTCAACAGAGCAGATACTCCAGACACATATGTTTGCATGCTTTTCACTGAATTAACTGTCTTTGGTAAAACAGGCCCGGTATTTTGGTGTCAAATCAGTTAATTTCACTACTATTTGCTCGAAGTATTCTCTGGCTAATAAATTCTACCTACATCCACCCACTTCCTCAGGTCAGAAGTGAACCACTATCCTGAATCTTATTTCCCTCATACCCCACTTCCAATCTACTAGCAAGACCTGATGGTTATACTCCAATAAATACCTCACATCTGACAATTTTCTACTGCCCTTACCCCCTTCCTGTCCATTTCATCACCATTTCTCAGCTACATATTGCAGAAGCCCCCAAACTGGTCTCCTGTCCCCCTCTCATCTCCCTACAGCCTCTACATGGCAACCAAAGTGACATTTTCTGAAATGCAAATCAGGTCATGTCACTTGCTAATAATAGTAATATTAATTCCATTCATATTAATAACAATATCTATGATTTATTGAGAACTTACTGTATATAAGGGGCACAGGTCTAAGCACATATTTAATGATTCAATGATTAAACCTAATGTCCACTGACACAGTAACAGATAAGGAAATGTGACACAAACACATACAATGAAATGGTATTCAGCCACGAGAACTAAGGAAATCCTGCCATTTGCTACAACATGGTTGAAACTAGAGGGCATTATGTTAAGTGAAATAAGCCAGGCATGGTAAGACAAATACTGTATAAATATACCTACATATATAATCTAAACAAGTCAAACTCATAAAACCAGAATGTAGAAGGGTAGTTGCCAAGGGTGGTGGGGTGAGGGATATGGGAAGAGGTTGGTCAAGGGACACAAACTTCCAAATAGAATATGAGTAAGTTCTATGTATTTAATGAATAGCATGGTGATGATAGTCAATAATTCTGTGCTATATACCTGAAATCTGCTAAAAATGTATATCGCGAATGTTCTCACCAGACATACAAAAAATAGTAACTATGGGAGGTGATGGATGTGTTCATTAGTTTCATTGTGGTAATCACTTCACAATGTGTATGTATAGTGACTCATCACACTGTATATACCTTAAGAAAAAATCATGTTGTACAACCTAAATATAAATAATCTTTGTCAACCATACCTCAATAAATCTGGGGAAAAATAAAACTGTATAATGCAGGTACTGTTATAACCCCCCGTTTTTTTGTACATATGAAGGTCATGTAATTATTAGGGGCAAAGAAGCCAGGATAAGGCAGAAATTCTTTTCTTCCCTAAAAAGTTCTAGAAGACCTAGTCCCCACCTGTCTGCTTCCTCACTTCACTTCCTAACACTCCTCCTTCTTCCTTGTTCCCTAAGCTCTAGCCACTCTGGCCTTTTTTTGTCCCTCAAACATATCACAACTCATTTCTTTCACAGGTTCAAAGACTCTCCATCCAAGCTCTGATCAAAGGTCACCATCTTGGAGAAGCCACCCTTGACCATACTGACGGGTGAAATGGATGTGAGCATAAGCACCACAACTCGTAAGTCCAGAAGGGTGTCCTTCATGGACTTCTTACTGTTTGGGAGGTAGGTTAAGAACACAGAAAGGATACTGACTCAGAGTGCTATGACTTATCATTTCTACCAAGTAGTTCATAAATTCTCTTAATTCTGAGTTTGATTCTAAATACAAAAATGCCTATTAAAAAAAAGGAAGAAAGTCTATGGAATGTTTCTGGAAACTGCTTCCTAGAACCCTGAACTTTTTTTTCCCCCTTCAGTGAATAGACTACGCTGAAACACTCTGAAGGCTGAAAATTGACAGTACTGAAAACATTCTCTCACAAAAAGGGCTTATTTTAACTTTTCAAAAAATATTTGTATTTCTTCCAATAGTCCTACAGTTCTTTTTTAAAGGCAATTCAATTTGGGGGGAACATTATGACAATATGCTTCTTCATGCCAACGAAAGCTTTTCATTGGCCTCTCTCATGTTTCTGGCTTTCCTTTTCCAGCTGTTGTATCAGATATAACCATCTAAAACTGCAACTTGTCATCTCCATCAAATTTGGTTTATAATTCTCAATGTTGCAGTTTATATGAAAACATTTATGGATTAAAACTCAGAGTAAGAGGAAGATTTCACAAATTAGGGACAAAGTTAATTTTCCTCAAAAGGTTGGCTTACAGGCAGACCTGAAAAAACACTGGAGTTTATCCCAGATGTCAGACATGAAGTACACTGCCTCATTCCACTGAAATGTGGTGCAGCAGAGCCCCATCCATGCTGCCAAGCCAGCCTGGAGGTTTGGTTCCCTCCTACAAGTAACTGAACGATGTAAGGGAAGGTAGTAGGTAAAAATGAGTTCTTAGATTACTTGACCAAACAGAAGGATTGCATTTAGGCCCCTGATTAAAGTTAACTGAATCATTATTATATACTTCCAACCTACATTCAGTGCCCATGGCAGCAATATATTGATCAAAATAGGTACCATTTATTGAGCTATTACTATATACCAGGTGGTATGTTAGGCAATTTACATGCTTCATTTTATTGAATATATGTTTGTTAAGTAGGTAGAGGTTTTTTGTATTAAGATGAGTTATATTAAACTGACTTTTTTTTTTTGTAGGTAAAAACAGTCCAACAGCAGCAATTTCATTTTGTTCATTCTAATACTCTGTAGGCACGGAGTATTCTGTGCTTACATTCTAACCCAGCACAATGCTTATCATACACAATAGAGCTCAGTAAGCTCTTATTTAATTTCTTAATAGTTTTACATACAACCAGCCTCACAGGGTGGAGCGAGGGGGAATAGCATTATTTCAAGCAAGATTCAATCCAGCCACCTCTGCTGTGTTGATCTCAGCCACACAGGTTTCATCTGAAATGTCTCAAGCCATCCACCTGCCTTGATCCCCCCAAGGCTTACTCAGTAAACAATGAAACTTGCTGGCATGCCCTTGTCCAGTGTAACCGCAGGGAGCTTTGAGACATTGCTGTTAGGTACTCAATTACTGCTCTTCCCTCCTATCTCCAGGCAGCATGCTTTTCCTCTCGGGAGAGTCACCATAAAAGGCATTTTATAGTTAAACAGCTGTGGAGGACCACCTCAGGAGGACTGAATTTAGTGATGGATTACCTTAAATACTGCATTCTAGAAAGATATCAATTAGTATCTCAATTAGTAATATTTACCATTATTTAGGAGGTGAAATGGGATCACTAGAAATGAATGACAAGAAGATTCCACTTCTAAAGAAGTTAAGGTGGGAAAAAGTGCTCATACACCGGAACCAGAAATTTAAACTAAATTTGAATAGAAGGGCAGATAAAGCCATTCAGAGAAGGGAATATGAAGCTGTTCCATTTTAAAACAGTGCCTGAGGCAGTGTCTTTGCCCAACCCCTTCTCACCAAGGTCCCCACACCCTCACTCCCAACCAAGAAACGAAATTACAACATGCCAGAATCAAGAGGTGCCATTTCACGAGAGGCTAAATTTAAACCAAAGACCAATGGCTGAACAATAGAGTATGTTTCCATATCCTCCATCATCCACTTTAATAACTATGGCTCAGAATCACAGAACATCAAGGTGACAGTCTAGATTTGGTGTGTCTTAAATGAGGAATAATTTGGTATTTGAGGTGGGAGATGTCAAGATTGTCCCTAAACCCATATTTCTAGCCTGTTATGGAACTAATAGCGAAACATCTGCTTGCCAGCTGTAAACATGAACCAGCTGATTTATCTATAGACATCAGACACCCAACTGCCCCAACTTTGTACACAGGACCACTGGAGCAGAGAGGAGGGAAGGTGAGGGTAGGTTAAAGGAAGGGAGAACACCACTCTTCAGAACTTAGAGCCTACAAAGTTCATATAAGAGTTCACTGTGGCCCACGTGTTTCTACCTCTTTTCTCCCCTGCTCCGCCCCAACCCCTAATCCTCATAGGGTTAACCAACAAAATTTATATCTTCCAGGTTTTTAGCCACTGGAATACCAAAAAAGAGGTGTGTGTTCAGCCCCAATGACTGCCATCAATATGCATGACTAAATGGTATTTATCTTAATTTTGTGGAAAAAAAAAATGAAGCATTTATACCATAAATCTACGTGGAAACACAATGTAGGACGTTGTGCACTAGGTGGTACACAGAGCACCTCATTTTTCTGTAAGGAGAGTGGCCACTCTCAGCCCAGACATGGTGTAAGATGGTACAGGTAAAGATCTGTTCTTTACCAACCAGGACCCAGATCTGAGGCCACGTAGACAGTGACCAGGCTGGGAAAGGTTACGTCCTCTTCAGCAAAGCATTCTGCCATGTGAGCTAGGAAGTGCCACAGCAGGTATCAGGACACAACATTCCTGCACTGGGGTTCATACTGAAGCAGCTGTCTGCCATGAAAAAACTGTTCAGGCTTCCCCTATTTTATAGCTTCTCAAATGCCTGAGCCATCCCCTCTGAGTGCTATTATGTAAGTCAGGTGAGAATAGAACTAGAAGAAACCTTATTTTAAAAACCTCAGGTCTTGCTCTTCTCTGTCAGTCCAACTTTATCCTGTACCCCTCCCATCCCTCAAATGGACAAGAGCAAGCTCCATTTTTGTCTCCTCTGTGTTCAAGCAAGAAACCCATGGCCTATTCTAATAATCATTGAAGCAACTGGGCTTTAGAGTTTGGTGGTCTGGTTTTGAATGCTGGTCTACCCCTTACCTTAGTGAGCTGCTTGACTTCTTTGTGACTAATGTCCTTCGTAAGACAGGGATAATAATTGAATCTTTAACTGCTAGGATCGCTGTAAGGATTACATGAGTTCACCTATTTAAAGGACTTGGGAAAGTCCCTGGTACATAGTGAGCAATAATAAATGTTAGCTGCAATCAGTAGCAGCAGCACCACCAACATCATTTTCTTCTTCTTCCCAGCTCCTGTTTTAAAAGTGAAAAATTGGGGCTTTGGTCTCCTGTATTATACAATATGGTATGGAGATAAAGAGGACATCCGAAACAAGAAAATAAAACCAACTTCACATTACATCAAACACTAATTAGGTGACACAAATTGTATGTTTTATAAGGGTGCAAACGAGGGAGAATGGCAGAGCAGGAAGAGCTGGTAAAGGTTCTTGGAGAAAGGAGAACTCTGTGGGGCCCTACACAAGGGCAGCATTTTGATAGATGGAAACAAAAGACAAGAGGGAGATTGTAGGATTCATTTCCTTTTATTAATTTGTTTTAATGTTTATTTATTTTTGAGAGAGAGAGAGAGAGAGAGAGAGACAGAACACAAGTGGGGGAGGGGCAGAGAGAGAGGGAGACTCAATCCGAAACAGCTCTAAGCTGTGAGCTGTCAGCACAGAGCCCGACTTGGGGCTCAAACCCACAAACCATGAGATCATGACCTGAGCCGGTCGGACATTCAACCAACTGAGTCACCCAGGCACCCCGAATTCATTTCCTTTTAAAGATTCTTTGTGTGTAAGGGGGATCCTTTTATTATTTATAGGGGCTGAAAACTGTTTGAAAAGCTCTTCTCTTAATCACCTATCTGAAAAAATTTTATTGTGGAAAAACCAAACATTTAACACAGGCCTAACTGCAAACAACCAGGGTAAATTCTCACTACAGTAGTCTCTGCCTCCAAACCCCCATCTAGTCAACACTATAAATAGGATGGCCATGTTATTATTGAGAAGGGTGGTAACTCCCATGCAAACTACATATTTGATTAGGATCTGAACTCTTTGCTGAACCATGAATTCGAAATAATTTAGGTGATACATATAAATTTAATTTCTTTGTTCAGAAACTCCACATCTGAAATGATGCCCTGCAAATGTAGAGCTCTCACTGAGGTCTACAAAATGAGTCTCCTACTAACTCGTCTATACTGTGTGGAAATAATCTTCAAGGAAAGGAATAAACCTATTTTAAAAACAGCTGAGTCCTTTAGATCATATACCCTAACCAATTTATGGAGATAAATGGAATTCAGTATTAAAGAAATATATTTTTTCCACTACTCCAGAAAATGTAAATGCCAGCTACAAAATAGAAAGAAAAAGACAAAGAAATCAAGAATAAAGCAGCACAAAAAGAAAGCCAGAAAAATCAATTCAAGGACAATTGAAGAACCCTTGACTTATTGTCCCTTCCTGCCTTCCCCCCTCACCTCCATATCCCCCACTAACCTAAAGGAATTCTATACAGGAACATCACAGAGGAAAGGAACCCAGAGAAAAATAACTGCTGAAGAAAGCAGAATTTATTTCCACAATTTGGAATCAGAGAAGGCATAGTTCTCTACAGATACGAATCCCCCTCTTTCTACAATGGGCACTGTCCACTGTTAGCTATCTTTCCTACATTGCATTCCATCTCATTTTTCTACCACTCTCACATTAACCCTGAACTAATTACAGAGACAGATGAAAAAAATAACAAAGGAGAAAGAGCAAGAAAGGGAAAACAAACTAATACTGTGAGTGATTGCTTGTGTCCTATTAATATAAATGAATACAAAATACTTTTTAAAAAAATGCATTAGGCAGATATTGGCTTATGATGGGGTCAATATCACGATTTATTTAACTCTGGGGACAATAAATCTTGATATTGACTAAAAACATAAGTCAATATGTGTACTGTTGTGTGCATTCTATTACAAAAATGAGGTTTTTAACTTTAATGGCCCCTTTTGCAAGGAGAAAAAATAAAAGAACTCCCTTCAAAGGCTCTCAATTCACAGCCACACCAACATCTGCTGGGAATGGACTCACTTCTCAGCCCCAGCTTCTCAGCATCATGTATGGTTTGTCAGTTGGTCAGTCAATGTGGTAGACTGAATTGTTGATTCTAATTATTCACTCCATCTGTATCCACAACCTTTGTGGTTCATCCTATACAAAGCAGAGGCCGCTCCTTGATGTGGGCTTAGCTTGTGACACTTTAGCCAATGGAATATGGATAAAATTGACAGTCTGTCAGTTCCCAGTCTAATCTTTAATAGGCATCCTCTGTTCTGCTTGCTTCTTGTGACTCTGCTATCACAATGTAAAGAGCTTCCCTTTAAGTAGATGCCACCTCTTCAGTAGAAGCCCCAAATAAATATACCCAAAGCCCATGCCTCAGTGAAGAGCCAAGCCCAGCTGGACCAGCAAGTGAAAGCAGTCACTCACTCAAGCCCAGCATAGATCAGTGCCTCTGAAGTCAATCTGCAATTATATGAAAGATAACGCTTACCATAAATGCCACTGAGATTTACTGGTTGTTTGTTATACAGCAGTAGCTGACTGATACAGGTGGCATTCACCAAATGATCATTATTTATAGACCCACTATATACCTCATCTCCTTGTGGGATCTTCAAAGAAAGTTGGAGATAAATGCCCTGACTCTAAAAAACTTACGGTATAATAGGGAAAGCAGAACATCCATATTATGGAGTGTATCCCTTTAGGGTATGTTACATTTCACTCAGACAACTATCAGACACTTCCCTGTTCCTTTAGCCAGGAATACTCAATTCCTCAAATCCACACATACCCAAAAGCTGAACTCAGCCCCCTTACCAGTTTCCAATAAAAATATAGTAATTCCAACCACTGGGGATGTTTGTTTTGTTTATTAAAAATATCACGGAGGGGCGCCTGGGTGGCGCAGTCGGTTGAGCGTCTGACTTCAGCCAGGTCACGATCTCACGGTCTGTGAGTTCAAGCCCCGCGTCAGGCTCTGGGCTGATGGCTCGGAGCCTGGAGCCTGTTTCCGATTCTGTGTCTCCCTCTCTCTCTGCCCCTCCCCCGTTCATGCTCTGTCTCTCTCTGTCCCAAAAATAAAATAAAAACGTTGAAAAAAAATTAAAAAAAAAAATATCACGGAGACTTCATGGGGGTGCTACATAGGGTTGCACATAGCATTCTCGCAAAATCTACATTAGGTATTTTATTTTCCCTAAATCCCTCCTCAGTTATAACAACAGGTCTTCTCTCTTTCTCCTGTTGTGACCCAGAGGCCAGCCTCCCTGGTAAGTCCTTTCTCCTCCTAGATTAGTCTCAAGAGCCCCCTTTATTATGCAGAAAAATTCAACTGTGCCCCAACATACACCCCTGAACTTGTATTATCCAACTTATTCTGTTGTCAGCAAATACTGAACCCTTCAACAAACAGAACTACCCTCTCTAGAAGGCAGCTCAACTATATGAGAAGATTCTTTGGTGTCTCAAGCCCCACCCCAAGTGGCTGATCAGAGTCCTTATTTAGCTGAAATAAAATATGAAACTTTCCAAAATAATTTTGATGAGTAAAACTGTCCTTATATTATCACCATTAATTTTTTTCAATAACTATTTATTAAACCAGTCACTGTTCTAAAGGCTGAGAATATAGCTGTGAACAAAAGAAACTCCCCTAATCTCATGGAGTGTTGTTTCGAGAGCAGCAGACAGACATTAACAGTTGAACTCAAAGATGAAAGTCATGTTGGGTAGCACTAAGTACCATGAAGAGAATTAGCCTAGGGCAAGGGGATCCATATGCCATTCCAGACAGGGTGGTCAGCGTAGGCCTCTCTGAGGAAGTGACGTTTGAGCTGTGACCTGAATTGGGCCTAAATTCCATTCATTTATCCAGTATTTATTGTGTACTTGATATACTGAAGGGATAGTGTTTGGCTGCTGACAGGCACAGCACAGAATAGTAAGTGGATACTATCCTTGGAGATTTAGTCAAGTAAAAGGGATAAGACATATTTGAAGGAGAAAAAGACACAGTAGACCTGAAGATATAAAATAACATGTGCTGTGTAGACAGGATACTAGGGAGGGTGTGGAAGAGAAACCACTTTGTGAGAAATCAACAGATCCTCTTATAATTGTAAAAATTTTACATAAAGAGCATTTTTCTGAAGAATCTAAGGTCACTTTGTCAAAAATAGAATTGTTCCACCTCAAACTTCCAGATATTTTTAGATCCTTTACATCCTGTATATGCAATACATGACAATTTTATATGTAAATGATATATATTTTATGCCCAAATCTCATGATAAATAAAGAAATGTAAACAATTGCCATTCTCTTGTTCTCTCTTCTGTTTCTTGAGTGCAATGAGAGTATAAGATAATTTCACAAGACAGGATTTTTTAATCCTTTTTCAAAATTATTATTACAATATAAATCTCTATACTTAGCAGCACAGAATGCACCTAAGATTAGGAATTCAAGCAGAGATGGGATGATAATTTCTGAGAAGTCAGAGGATGTTTCTATATCAGCTGGTGGTAACTCTGAACACTCACACAGGTCTATGATTGCTGACTAATACACAAAGAAGGTACAGAGATCACTCACAACAAATAGAGCCACTTCTGAGTGTTTTCTTCTTTCTACTTATTTCTATAGATCTCTACTGATTAGCCATATTTCCAGTTCATTTCCCCTATTCCCTTCTAAGAAAAGGTTTGCATTTCCCTGCTGAATGGATTTGGAACATGTAGGTTATGGGGGAGGAGTGGGTCAGAGGAATGTGATAAACACTACTAATTATCTGTCAAAATCCATTTTTATTTAATAATAAAACAAAGGAGGCAAGAATATACAACGGGGAAAAGACCATCTCTTCAATAAATGGTGCTAGAAAAGCTAGGCAACTACATACAAAAGAATGAAACTGGACCACTTCCTAATGCTACACACAAAAGTAAACTCAAAATGAAGACCTGAAAGAACTAAAACCATAAAAAGCCTAGAGAAGAACATAGGCATTAATTTCTTTGACAGGAGTCAAAGAAACATTTTTCTAGATATGTCTCCTAAGGCAAGGGAAGCAAAAGCAAACATAATCTATTAAAACATCAAAATAAAAAGCTTCTGCACAGCAAAGGAAACCACCAGCAAAACAACAAGGCAACCTACTGAATGGGAGAATATACTTGCAAAGGATATAGCCAGTAAGGGGTTAACATCCAAAGTACCTAAAGGGCTTACGTGACTCAACATCAAAAAATATATACAACCTGATTTAAAAAGGAGCAGAGGAGGGTATCTGGTGCCTGGGTGGCTCAGTCAGTTAAGCGTCTGACTCTTGATTTCAGCTCAGGTCATGATCTCACGGTTCATGAGATTGAGACCCACATCAGGCTCTGTGCTGACAGCGTGGAAACTGCTTGGGATTCATTCTCTCTTTCATTCACTCATTCTCTCTCTCTCTCTCTCTCTCTCTCTCTCTGTCTCCCTCCCTCCTCTGCCATTCCCCTGCTCGTTTATGTGCTCTCTTTCATAATAAGTAAACATTTTTTAAAGGTTGGCAGAGGACCTAAACATTTTTTCAAAGAAGACGTGCAGATGGCCAACAGATACATGAAAAGATGCTCAAAATTACTAATCATCAGGGAAACACAAATCAAAACCACAATTAGATATCATTTCACATCTGTCAAAATGGCTAAAATAAAAAAGATGGGAAATAACAAGTGTTGGCAAGGATACAGAGGAAAAGGAACCCTCATACTCTGTGGGTGGGAATGTAAATTGGTGAAGACACTGTGAAAAACAGCATGGAGGCTCCTCAAAACATCAAAAATAGAAATACCATATGATCCAATAATTCCACTACTGAGTATTTACCCAAAGAAAATGAAAACATTAATTTGAAAAGATATATGCACCCCTATGTTTACTGCAGCATTATTTACAATAGCCAAGATATATTGGCAACCTAAGCGTCCTCTGATAGAGAAATGAATAATGAAGATGTAGTATATATAATTGAATATTTACAAAACCATAAAAAAGGATGAGATCTTGCCATTGTGATATGGATGGACCTAGAGGGTGTTATGATAAGTAAAAATGAGTCATACTGAGAAAGACAAATATCTTATGATTTCACTCATGTGGAACCTAAAACACAAATGAATAAGCAAGCAAACAAAAAGCATTAGATCTATTAATCAGATGGCTGCCATAAGGAAGGGAGATGGAGGGATGGGCAAAATGGGCAAAGGGACTGAATAAGAGGTGCAGTATTCCATTTATGGAATGAATAAGGGATAGGAATAAAAGGTACAGCACAGGTAATACAATCAATGATACTGTAGTAACACTGTGTGGTGACAGATGGTAGCTACACTTACGGTGAGCATAGCATAACATATAGAGATGTTAAATCACTGTGCTGTACACCTTAAGCTAATGTAACATTGTGTGCCAACTATACTCAAACAAAAATCTTAAAAATGATATAATAATAAAGCTGGAGTTTTAGTTGTGCCCTTGCTGTCCAGCAAAATATTTCCCAGACATTCTTGCAACTGTGTGTGGCAATGTGACCGTGTTCCGCTAATGGCAAGTGAAGAGAAGTGATACATCCTAACTCAAGGGTGTGGCCTTAAGAAAAATGGGCATGTACTCTTCTTGCCTTTTCTCCCTCCCTTCCCCCTCACACTGGCCATAAATGGCACAAGATTTGGACCCAGAAACCAAAACCACATATTGAAGATGGCAAGAGAACCCTACCAAGTCCTGGTTCTCTGCCTGCTGTTGTTAGACAGAAGTAAATTTCATTTGTGGTTAATCCACTAGACCTAGGTGTCTCTTTGAAACAGCAGCTTAGTCTCTACTCTAAGCAATATAGGAGAGATAGTAATATAGGGGTCATTAAACCCAGAAGAATTAACTAGCTCAAACAAGCGTGCTCTCAGCCAGGTTTGTGGAAGTAGTGCTATCGATAGAAAAAAGATTCTGCCCAAGTCTGGAGTTTACATTAATCATCTTGGCTATTTTCTTCCTTGGACATGGTCATGTACTCAGTTTCCACATGACTTAGTGTTCGTGCTACATGGTCCCTGACAACAGTACTTTCCAGACCAGAGGAACCAAGTTATTCAGCAGCACTGAATGGGAAGAGCTACCATTCCAGGAGCCAGGATGTGAGTTTTTAGAGACTCAAAGTAGAAACCTCTGTTGCTTTTCAGCTCTAAAATTTAATGCTTCTTGAGTTTCTTAGCTGATAAGCTTCTCCCATGTTGTTTTGTAATATAGAAGAAAGTTATTTTCTAAGGTATAGCTTCACAAAAATCATTCCCCCTTAGATAAGGAGGAAAGTAGCAGAGAGCAACTCAAGGGAACACAGATTTGTTTCCACTGAACATAACCTCTCTATGTTTTCTGATTTGATTGAGATTGCCCAGATGCTTTATTTAGAAATCTGAAGAAAATATTACTCCAAGAAATAATTAAATTAGCTCAATTAAAGGTGTAAGGCTAGAGGGCAAAGGGGTAAATATTAGAAAAATGGAAATCTCAAAATATCTGAGGCCAGGAAGTAGAGTACAATGGGAGGTGGAAGAAGTGAGAGCTGGACACCATCAGCAGTTCTAGATTCAGAGTGGCTCTCAGGACCCCACATCAGCAGATACCCTTAGGCCTTTATCCTACTCTACTTCACGAGGAATCTGAGCAACTCCCACAGGAATACGATTCATTGTGTTTTGTCCTACTATCAACCAACGTGGGCTCTCAATATCCCAATTCCTAAGTAGTTCCTTTCAACAGAGACTAATGATGCAAGTGGTTCTCAGAGAAAGTAGACTAAGCATGAACCAGGAATCCCAAAATAATCCCACCACCCCAGTGGTGTGGAAAACACAGATGCCTGGAATTTAGGATTAAGTTGGGGGTAGACAGCTGAATTCTTGATCTCATTCCTAGCTCTGTGATAAATACCTTTGGCCAAGGTCATCTAAGCTAAGAGATCTTAATTCATCTATTTATTTATTCATTCAAACATTCATTCAATAAACATTTATGAGCACTTGCTCTGTGCTATGGGCTAGGAAAACAAAGTTGAATAAAAAAAGATCTCTTTCTTTCAGAAGCTCACAGGCAAACACAAATAGTTACTTCCCAGAGAGCTGCAATATTAGAAAAAATGAGGAAGGAAGATCACATAAAACTAAAAATGTGAATTTAAAAATAACTGGTTGAAATATGGTTTAAAATGCTTTTAAGGTAAACTGATGCTTAAAATAAATGTGAACTCATTTACATAAGTATACTCATTTGCACAAGAATCATCCACATTTCTTCAAGAGGTCAGCCAACAGTAGTTCCGAATGCACCAGCCTGATCTTGATTTTGTTAGCTAACCTCTCCTTATTGCAGATGGTATCTGCCATCCACCCAGACTGTTGGTAAGGGTCTCAAATGCCAGTTTTTAAATCCTCTACATCTGTTTAATATTAATTATTTAACCAGTGAACGATGAATCAGGATACTTTGTTTCAAGAACAAAGAAACATTTTCCTGGTCTGTCACAGAACAATCTAAACATACTCTTTTTGCCCATTTCCAATAGACCTAAACCAGCATTGCCTTAGCAAGGTTGTTTTAATAGGACATTTTCTGTGGTTCTGCCATTCCATTTTTTTTAGTCAGTTCCTTAGATTCATGAAGAATGCAAAACATATACACATTAATTCACCTTTTTTTAACCTTACCTCACTTACATTCCCTTGATATGTGCAATTTAATTTGTCTGATTTTGGTTTTATATTCTACCCTTTCACACACTGTTCCATATTATAAAGTTTTTGTGGTATGTTAAGTATTGGGTAGGTTTCTTTCCATTCCCATAATGTCTAAGTTACCAGTTAACTTCATTATATTTATACAAAGAACTGCTCACTAATACTGCACTAATAAAATTTGCACAAATGGCCACCAGTGGTGTACAGTTCACATAATTAGAGAGACAGATGGGTATTGTTATGTTACAGTACACAACTTAGCACCTATATAGTTCCAAACAACAGAATGTACAGATTCTTGGTAATTGTAATACTTACACAAGTGTATTAAAAAATATAAACTACAAACTAGTTAATGTAAACCTGGATAGCCAAAAATAGGCAACATGTATATGACAAAACATGTATTTAGTACATTTCCAGAACAAAGGAGGAGATGGCCAATGTCAGAGAGAAAGTGAGATTAGGTGGGACACAGTTGGGGAGGGGGGAGGACATGTTGAGGAAAAATTGCATAGAAGTAACTCTGGTGATATAATCGTTAGTAGAAATGAAAGAAAAACTATGTTTTCTAAAAGTTGAAGTAGAGAAAATACAGGATTGCCTGATTGCCCTAAATATTGAAGATATCTTACAAAGAAGAGATGGTGTCCATATATTCATGTAAGGTCAGACTGTCTCTGTGCCAACTACCCAATAAGCAATAAGATGTGTCCTGCTGTTCAAGAATATTCAAACAAGATAATGATTTCCATAAACTCCGCCAACCTCATATCTCTCAAAATACCTACAGGCATTGTAGTAATGGATGGGTCTTCAATAAAACAAATCCAAAGGTCCATCTGGCCAACTAACTTTTATTATCTTCCTGTGTAACAAGACTCTACATGACCCATAAGAGCAGCACCTTTCAGCCTCCAATTGAACTTAGCCACAGAGCCTTCAAGAAAAAGTTACAAGTCAAAATATCTTTGAATCCCCTTAAGGAAAAAAAAAAGAAAGAAAGAAAATTGCCCATTTAGGATTTTTCACTTCCAAATAATCAAGGAGAAATGACAAAGCAAAAGAAAATAACCATGAAAATTCCACCATTCTTTGTAATACTTTTTTTCATTTTCAGACCACCATCACTGATTTTTAAGTCATCATTCTTAAAGTGACTTGCAGAGCATTTCATTTAGTGTACCTGTGACCGGATACAATGGAAAAAGAAACAAAACAACAGTTTTCTTATCCTCCTTCCTCTTTCCCAAGATACTGGAATGACCTGGGTACAAGAGGTAATGAAGAATAGCCTCCTTTCATTATCTTTCCTCTTTTTCTCTCACTTTTCCTCCCCGATACCTTTAAATTCTTCCCTTAGAACTAATATGGGAGTCATCATTTGATGATGAATTTGCATGTCGATCTGCAGCCAGTGCAGCAGCCCTCAGATTAGGGACATTCCGCTGCACACTAAAAGGCACAAAGAACAAGAAGTGCATTTCCATCTGCCCTTCCTTTCCAGTCAGTGCATTCCCAGCCGTGTCTATTGATGAGCACTTGGAACAATACCAAAATGCAGTGTAAGATCAATCCTGCTGTTTACTTCGCTGAGCTAAAGGAACAAAGAACAGAAGAAAGGCCTTAAACCCAGCCATCGTAAAGGAATGGGATGAAGGATGAAAAATGGGTCTGATGGACAGTTGCACAGAGTAAATGTATTTGGAGAAGCAGCAGCTCCAGCTGAGATAAAACCAATGATGATTTGTATTTTGTACTGTATCTTCAGGGGATAAAAGCACTTCTATCAGATTGCATTGGAAGCAAACTTGAAACACTGCAGTAAAGGGCTATGTTCCTGCCAGGGAGAGAATAAAAACTCCCATAATTGCTGAGGAGTGTTAAATATCTGATTGTGCATGCCTCTCTCCTCCCATGGTGAGGCAACTCAACCAGGTCCTCTTTTTAACTCTACCAGCCCAGGCTAACCCAACAGTTGGCTGGGCCCTGCTGTCAACAAAGCAACAGGATACTGGGTTTTACTTGGGTAAATACCAGTAACTGTAATTTGCAGGATTTGTCTTTAAGCCCTTTTAAAGTGATTTCAAATGGGAAGCCCAGCAACTTCATTGCTGCCAAAGTAAGAGTTGCAGGGGGAGGGGAATGGACAGGATGAGAGTAAAGAGGCAGAGTTAGCATTTAAATGCAAATATTTTGAGAAAGAGAAGGCAGGGTTACAAGGCCATTATAGCAAAGGTGAAAATTCTCTCTTTTTGAATAAAAAGCACATGTAACACACTGTTTCACTATTGGGTAAAACCACGTGACACTGGCAACCACAATGAAGGGGCACCCCAGGTAAAAAGCACGAGGAAGGGAAAGGCTAAAAATACACAGGCAAAACTGGGCATATCCTCCTTGGTGTGCCTTCCTAATTTCTCCTCCCAGAGCTAGATCCAGCTCATCCCTCAGGCTCCCAAATCACGTGTGGCCTGAAAATCAGCAGCATTACCAGGGAGCATGTTAGAAATGCTGAATCTCAGGTCCTGCCCTGGACTTACTGAATCTAAGTCTCAGGAGGTGGGTCCAATAAGAGTTCAGAACCACTGCCTTCGATTATCCCAAAGAAAACTGTCTTGACTCCTTCAGCACTCTGCAAACTCTCTATTAATCCTGTGTATCCTTTATTGCTCTGCCAATCACAAGGCATTAACATAAGCCTTCGCACATAGCTGGGATCCAACAAATGTGTATGTTGATATGCTTTGGTCTTGTTTTCATGTGTATTTATGTGCCCTTGATTCACCCATTAGCTGTCAAATTCTTCGAGGACAGGGACCCTCTCAGTCTTCTTTGAACTGTTCTCAATGCCGGGCACACACTGATGCTCATTAATTACTCGACGGTTGATCTGGGCATTGAGCCTCCTGTTTCTATTGGGGGATATTATAGTAAATAGTGCTGAGTGGATTCTTCACTGGCAAGGAAAGGTCAGCATTTTCATACTTTGCTCTGACAAAAGGACATGGCAGCCTAAACGGAGAACAACTGGACTCTCCATCTTTAAGTGACTCAGTTTCCCCCTTTTGCAAAACAGGCATGAAAAATCAAAACTGCATGTAAGTAAACATCTTACACAGATATTAAAAATTAACTGCAAAATATCCTTGGAGAAAAAAAAGTCCTAAATAAATGCAATCTAGCATAATCTTTGAATTGCAAAAAGTCAAATGCACCCTTTTAACTTAGTTTTTTATTAGAAGGTTATCACTGATTTCTAAGCATTATATAAAGGCAATCTAATTTAATCCTCAAACAACTAAGCAAGTTGGATATAATTTACCCTAAAGTAGGGTAAGGAAACTGTGACCCAAAGAGATTAAATAATCTGCCCAAGGCCATCAAGTTATACAGCAGAGCACAGATTCTAATGCTGGTAGACTCCAAGGCCCATGCCTGTTCTTTCACATCTCACTGGAGGAAAGAAAAAAGGGGAATTAAATAATGCATTCAAATGAAATCTGAAAGTCCTTCTGTACACTCACAGGGAATGGAAATGCATACAACTGTAGGGACCTGAGTTTTAGCTACCAGAAGACAGATATGCTCAATGTTAGCAATGTTGTTGTAATTGTATAAAGAGATGAAAGAAATATCATAGCATAAAACCATAATGTCAAAGAGCTAGATTTTTAAAATGAAAATATTCCATCAATCATCCAGATATTTATAAATACCAGGTCCTTGAATTTTCCACTTTTTCGTAAAATGTTTGGGAGACTATACAGACATACTCAAAAATGCAAAACTTTTGAAGGAGATTATCCTCCAAAGAAGAACTTTGACATTAACAAAAATACATCAAGAATTTAACATGTTTCTTACTGTTCATATTATCCGAGCACAGAAAACATACTAGACACCATACAGATCATTATGGGAGACTTAACTTCAATTGAGAAGGTTCATAATATAAATTAGAAAGACACAACCTAAATTAAATAGACATAGTCTAAATTAGATAAACATCATCATCAGAGTTCTGATACCTTCCCGGCAGGGATTGTAGGAGAGGAAGTTTCCCAAGGTCTCGGATACACCAGAAAGGTCTATGTTTCCCAGGTCAAACAAGTCATTCTTTTAAATTTTATTATGTATCCACTGTGTCTAAATACTAACCTTGGTGTTTGTTATATTTTTTTAATGTTTATTCATTTTTGAGAGAGACAGACAGACAGTGTGTGTGTGTGTGTGTGTGTGTGTGTGTGTGTGTGTGTGTGTGTGAGCGAGCAGGGGAGAGGCAGAGAGAGAGGGAGACACAGAATCCAAAGCACACTCCAGATTCCCAGCTGTCAGCAGAGAGCTTGATGAGGGGTTTGAACTCACAAACTGTGAGATCATGAGCCAAAGTCGGATGCTTAACCAACTGAGCCACCCAGGCACCCCTGACCTTGGTGTTTTTCTGAATGAGTCTAGTGTGACTGAAAATAACATTGGCTTCATAAAGTGGGACAGAGGCATTAAAGATGAAAATTTTACGGTTTATCAGTCTGGTTCATTAAAAAAAAAACGTAGTTTTTCTGAGGAACTTCGGTTTGATTGGAAAGTCCTAATTATGGTCCAGCTAGCCACAAAAGCCAGAACTTCCTGCCTTGCTTGTCGCACTCTGTTCTTCTAGCAAAGAGTGAGCCTGGCACAGATGGAAAGTGCCCTCCATGTATTCTTCCCAGAATCAGGAGGCTGTGGCTGCCGGTACCCCCAAAAATCCCTAAGTGGTTTTAGAAATAAGACAATTCATATCTTGTAATTAAATTGTTCTCAAACACTCCTTTTTCCCTTCTTAGCTATCAAAGCCTCAGAACAGCCTTTTCCATAAAGATCTAAGGTGCAAAATGGTTAGATGGCTTGTTCAAGGTCACATCCTGAACTAGTGCAGAAGCAGCACTGAGACCAGATCTCCAGACACCTGGTCCACCGTTCTCTACCCTGCCCCAAAACTGTATCTTCTTCTGGCAATGCTGACCAAGGAACATGTAATGCAAGCACAAATGTAAACTTTATGTATCATTTTAAATTTTCTGGGGGCCACACTTTAAAAAGTAAATAAAAATAAAAGGTGAAAACTAGTTTTAATAATAAATATTAGGGGTACCTAGGTGGCTCAATAGGTTAAACATCTGACTCAATTTTAGCTCAGGTCATGATCTCACAGTTCTGTTAATGAGATGGAGCCCCACATCAGGTTCTGCACTGACAGCACAGAACCTGCTTGAGATTTTCTTTCTCCTTCTCTGTGTGCCTTCCCCCACTCACTCATGCATGCTCTCTCAAAAGTAAATAAACATGAAAAGAATTTTTTAAAAAGATCTTTAAAAGCAAATAATAGATACTACTTAACCCAATATAACCATCATTTCAACAAGCAATTGATATTAAAATTATTAATAAAATATTTTACACTCTTGTTTACATATGAAGTATTCAAAATCTAGGGTGTAGTTCACACTTTAAACACATCCTAATCTGGACAAGTCCCATTCCAAGTGGTCAATGGTAGCATGGGTCCACCTTATTGGACAAAGCAGCATTATAGCGTCTGTCTGAAATACCTGAACAGTAGAGCTCGGCCAAGGCCAACCCTGGGTCAAACAACTCCTTTCAGTCTGGACTGCTGAAATGATACCCATACAACAACTCCACTGGGAAGGGCATAAACTCATTCTTGATATAAAACGCCAGAAACCTATTAACCCCTCCCCCTCCTAGAGTGCCAAGTAGACCACATTTTCATACAGCCTCCAGGCAAGTCTATTCATGATAGAGGAGAACAGCATCACATGTCTCTTGCATATTATTATTCTATTAGGAAAAATAAAGAAAGCATATTTAGCATGTCAACAAATATCTACTAAGTGACAACTATGTGTCAGGCATGGAGCTATGTTCTGGAGATATACCTTAACAAAACTGACAATCTCCTGATGGAGTTTATCTTCTAGGAAGGTGATCCAAGAAATAAACACACATACCAAAAATAGTTACAATCTGTGTCAATTCCTACAAAGGAAATAAATAGGATAAAAAGAAAGGCATTTAGTGAATGTCTACTGCATTCCAGGTACTGCAGTAATCTCCCCCTATGTAAGCACTAATAATGGCCACTATTTATTAGTGCTTAAAATACATCAGAAAATATGCTATTTATTTACCTTACCTCTTATCCTCACATTTTACCCATAAAAGCCTAACGTTCAAATAGATAACTGCCAAGGGTCATACCAACAGAAAGTAGAATAGCTAGGTTCCAGGCTCAAAACAAACAGCACCATTCTATTTCTACTCTACCATACTGATGTTCATTTTTATGTCATTTGAATTGGTTTAACAGGAATAAGGACTAGAAATTGTGCCAACCCTGTGTGAACTAGCCAGAGATTTTACTTTAAGAATTGAGTAAAGCACTGGTAACAGAATTTCTAAGAAGTTCTGAAATTAGGACATCAATTTAAGTAACAGGACATAATGGGTCACAGATTACCAATAGGCTGCAACTCCCAGTCCAACTCTTGGGGCTGCCTAGGAACAGTGTGGCAGCATCTGGGCTCAAGGCCAAGTAGGCCATGATCAATTAGCTATGTCTGCCATGGCTGATGAAGGTTCAAGAGACACACTTATAATGTATTTATCATCTCTCCTTTGACTCAAGACAATCATGGACCCAAGAACAAACCTCCAGATACTAAACTGCCTAAAAAATAATCCAACTTGAGACCACACTTGGTTAAATGCCAGTCAAAATCAAAGAGCTCAGTCTGCCCCAGCTGAGGGTTTACCTTAAAATCCCTGGGCCTGATCATCAGACCTGAGATCCTCATAGGACCGAGGAGCATACCCACAGACACTGGACTTCTACACAACAAATCTAGCCCCAGATTACTCCTGGCTATCATCTTACAAAAACTCCAGTGAGGAAGGTTTCGTAGTTGACAATCAAGCCACCCTATACTTATAACTTACTTGTAATTGGCCAATAATTTATTATTAAGTATCTATAAACTATAATTAATCTATATCAAAGTGTACATTGTCATTTTCCACTAATAATGTTGTTGTTTTTAAAAGCCTCTGGTTAATATGATTTCACTAGTATATGGAATTTAAGAAACAAAACAAGTAAGCAAAGGGGAAATATAAGAGAAAGAGACAAACCAAGAAACACTGATGGCTACCAGAGGGGAGATAGATTGGTTAAATAGGTGACAGGGATTAAGGAGGGCAGGTGTCTTGATGAGTACTGGGTGATGTATACAAGTGTTCAATCACTATACTGTATACCTGAAACTAATATAACACTGTGCTAACTGGGATTAAAATAAAAACTTTTAAAAAAAATAAAAATATAAGCCTCTGGTTAAAGGTGCTCCCCCCGCCCCCCAACAACACTTTTATTGCTGAGGTATGTATTAAAAAAAAAAAGTCTTCATGTCTTTCTGATAAAAGGAAACCAAAGGGTCTCCTCTTCCATTTTTATCACTGTTTAAAAATGCCCTCTGGAGCCATTGTAGCTTGGGCTCCAAAGTACACAGAGCAAGTTGATATGCCTAAGTTTTATTTTTTTAATATAAAATTTATTGTCAACACCCAGTGCTCATCCCAACAGGTGCCCTCCTCAATGTCCATCACCCACTTTCCCCTCCCTCTCACTCCTCATCAACCCTCAGTTTATTCTCAGTTTTTAAGAGTCTCTTATGCTTTGGCTCCCTCCCTCTCTTTTTTTTTCCTTCCCCTCCCCCATGGTCTTCTGTTAAGTTTTTCAGGATCCACATAAGAGTGAAAACATATGGTATCTGTCTTTTTCTGTATGACTTATTTCACTTAGCATAACATTCTCCAGTTCCATCCATGTTGCTACAAAAGGCCGTATTTCATTCTTTCTCATTGCCAAGTAGTATTCCATTGTGTATATAAACCACAATTTCTTTATCCATTCATCAGTTGATGGACATTTAGGCTCTTTTCATAATTTGGCTATTGTTTAAAGTGCTACCATAAACATTGGGGTACAAGTACCCCTATGCATCAGCACTCCTGTATCCCTTGGGTAAATTCCTAGCAGTGCTATTGCTGGGTCATAGGGTAGATCTATTTTTAATTTTTTGAGGAACCTCCACACTGTTTTCCAGAGTGGCTGTACCAGTTTGCATTCCCACAAAAGTGCAAGAGGGTTCCCATTTCTCCACATCCTCTCCAACAACTACAGTCTCCTGATTTTTTCATTTTAGCCACTCTGACTGGCGTGAGGTGGTATCTCAGTGTGGTTTTGATTTGTATTTCCCTGATGAGGAGTGATGTTGAGCATCTTTTCATGCACCTGTTGGCCATCTGGATGTCTTCTTTAGAGAAGTGTCTATTCATGTTTTCTGCCCATTCCTTCACTGGATTATTTGTTTTTCGGGTGTGGAATTTGGTAAGTTCTTTATACATTTTGGATACTAGCCCTTTGTCCGATATGTCATTTGCAAATATCTTTTCCCATTCCGTTGGTTGCCTTTTAGTTTTGTTGATTGTTTCTTTTGCAGTGCAGAAGCTTTTTATCTTCATGAGGTCCCAATAGTTCATTTTTGCTTTTCATTCCCTTGCCTTTGGAGATGTGTCATGTAAGAAATTGCTGCGGCTGAGGTCAGAGAGGTTTTTTCCTGCTTTCCCCTCTAGGGTTTTGATGGTTTCCTGTCTCACATTTAGGGCCTTTATCCAGTTTGGGTTTATTTTTGTGAATGGTGTAAGAAAGTGGTCTAGTTTCAATCTTCTGCATGTTGCTGTCCAGTTCTCCCAGCACCATTTGTTAAAGTGACTGTCTTTTTTCCATTGGATATTCTTTCCTGCTTTGTCAAAGATTAGTTGGCCATACATTTGTGGGTCTAGTTCTGGGGTTTCTATTCTATTCCATTGGTCTATGTGTCTGTTTTTGTGCCAATACCATGCTGTCTTGATGATGACAGCTTTGTAGTAGAGGCTAAAGTCTGGGATTGTGATGCCTCCTGCTTTGGTCTTCTTCTTCAATATTAATTTGGCTATTTGGGGTCTTTTGTGGTTACATACAAATTTTAGGATTGCTTGTTCTAGCTTTGAGAAGAATGCTGGTGCAATATTGATTGGGATTGCATCAAATGTGTATATTGCTTTGGGTGGTATTGACATTTTAACAATATTTATTCCTCCAATCCATGAGCACGGAATGTTTTTCCATTTCTTTGTATCTTCTTCAATTTCCTTCATAAGCTTTCTATGAAGCTTATGAAGCTTCTATGAAGCTTTCTGTAAGTTTTCAGCATACAGATCTTTTACATCTTTGGTTAGATTTATTCCTAGGGATTTTATGCTTCTTGGTGCAATTTTGAATGGGATCAGTTTCTTTATTTTTCTTTCTGTTGCTTCATTATTAGTGTATAAGAATGAAACTGATTTCTGTACACTGATTTTGTATCCTGCGACTTTGCTGAATTCATGTAGCAGTTCTAGTAGACTTTTGGTGAAGTCTATCTGGTTTTCCATGTATAATATCATGTCATCTGCAAAAAGTGAAAGCTTGACTTCATCTTTGCCAATTTTGATGCTTAAAGGCACTTCTAAGCACAGATATCGAAGCAAGCAGAACCAATAAGTATTGTGATCCTAATTCTGATGTTCCTAATGGGTAGCCCAGAAACAATTAGGTCAGTAGTATCCACATGAAACACTGAACTGGGAAGAAACTAGGTTACCAGTGCCATTTTTCTCCCCAGGGACTGTGCCTAGATCACATGTCCCACTAAACCAGAGGGAGGATTTCCAAAGACCAAAGAAATCACACATAACATGACAGCATCCCCTACGCGACTGGTCTTCCTCCCCCATTCTCTCTAATCCCGGAAAATGGCTATATTACCTTGCATTGGCAAAGAGACCACCTCAAAAGCTTCTGTGACTCCTACCTCGCCGACCTAAACCCTGATATTACAGTGTTTTCCCCAACAGTCAGCCACAGGGAACATGAAAACCTCTCTCCCTTCCGATCATGGCACAGCCACAGGAGAAGATAATCTTTGGATGAGCAAACTTCCTCTTCGAACAAAAGAATATTTCTCCCTGTGTGGTGGGAGACATTTAGCCCTTCTAATATCCCCTGTTGTGGAGGGTGAGCCTTCCAGGCTTCAGTGACAGGGATAATTACAAGGGGATTTGCAGTCAGGGCCTGCAGGTGGGAAAGAGGAAGGGAGGAGAAAAACCAAGACTCCCAACAGTTCTTTCATGTCAATGAAACACCATCATGTTCAAAATGAGCACTGCTTCCTTATCACTGACCTCTCTCTCAAGCAAAAACTCTTCTTAGTTGTGAAAAGATGTTTGTAAACATGGTTCCCACAGTCTAAAATGTTGAAATGCCTGAGAGATTTTAGCACTTGTTGCCCTGGCCCACAAAAGTATTGCCAACTGGGGCACCTGGGTGGCTCAGTTGGTGGAGCATCCAACTTCAGCTCAGGTCATGATCTCGCAGTCCACGAGTTCAAGCCCCACGCTGGGCTCTTATGTTGACAGCTTAGACCCTGGAGCCTGCCTCAGATTCTGTGACTCCCTCTCTCTCTGCCCCTCTCCCACTCATGTTCTGTCTCCCTCTCTCAAAAATGAATAGTAAAAAAAAATTTTTTAAAGGATTACCAATCACATATTCTCATAACCTCTGCCATCTTTATTTCACATTGTCGTGCCAACAACCAGGATACACACTAACATTTTACAGATAAAGCTGTTCACAAAAAAAAAAGCAGAAGGCCTACTGCTTGCAGAGTCCAGGCAACCACCAGTCCATCTGCTTCAACTACCAGGCCATTGAGGAACCTCATTTCAAGGGCAAACATCAGAAAAGAGGAGAGATGTAAAAGGTAAAAAGACAGCCGACTACTGTCTAAGGTGAACATCTCTGTGGACAGACTTATTTCCAGTTCAGTGATCTGAGTTAGAAACCAGGGCATGGGCTGTCTTAAAGAGGTTGTACAAAGCCATCTGCTCCAGTGAGCAAAAGGACACCCTGCCCTTGTCTAAGTGCACAGGGAGATCTTGTCAACCTCTCCACCACCTGGAACTTCTGCAGAGCCTGAGTAGATGGTAGGGCATACTTCCCAACCATAAAAAAAGTGAGAATGTATTAGTGGAACATTTCACAACTCACTTAACACTAGATGCATTTCAAACTGCACTCAAAACCTCTCTATTTCTTTATTTTGGTTGCTTGGTCAGTTCATTTAACCCACCCTCCTTTTATATCCCATGTAACCATGTCAAGACCTCCTCGGGAAAAAGCAAGGAGAGATGATTCTTCCAAGAATGGTATATTGAAGTTTATTATTTCTGAAGTACAGCAATGTTGAGTAGTTAGTAGCATGTAATTTTTTTGTCTTTCTCTGAATAAATACATTTAGTCTCTTTTCTCAGGAAAAAAATCCTCCCTGAGCCCTACTACACAGAAAGGGTATCAGACCTCACACCTTTCCCTGAGAGTGTAGACTATTCACTTCCAAGACATTAGCTGAGCAATAATCATGGAAGTGATGAGGAAGTAAAGACAACTGTCACTGAACTTTTGCTATTTTATTACACATTTTATTTACTTTTTAAAAAATTTTTTTAACGTTTATTTATTTTTGAAACAGAGACAGAGCATGAACGGGGGAGGGGCAGAAAGAGAGGAAGACACAGAATCGGAAGCAGGCTCCAGGCTCTGAGCCATCAGCCCAGAGCCTGACGCAGGGCTCGAACTCCCAGACCATGAGATTGTGACCTGAGCTGAAGTCGGACGCTTAACCGGCTGAGCCACCGAGGCACCCCCTATTACACATTTTAAAATACATTTAATTTCTTATAGTTCTGTTGGTCAATGATTATTCACACACACAGTTTAACAACACAAATAATCTGCACTCTCAGTTACTTTTCACTGCTGTGCACAGTCTGAATCACATACACATAATTCATTTCTACCATGCTGTTGAAGATTCTCTGAAGCAGGGGCTCTAAGAGACCTGCCTAAAGCTAAACAGGCAGTCCTGACACCCATGCAACACTTTAACAAAATGTTTGAACTAGGAAGTAAAGAAAGGAAGAGAAGACAAAGGAAGCAAAAGAGGAGAGGGAAAGAGAACGGAAAGGATGAAGAGAAAGGGGAAGAATGTTCCCCGTGCCTTCAAGACTTTTCCCATGCCCAACTCCGTTTTTCCTTACGTCAGCCACTATGAAAATGAGCAGCACAGGGAGTGGGTAGACCATGAGCGAATTCATAGCCACACTCCTCCTTCTACCACATAAGCTTCCTTTCCACTAATGTCCTTCATACCAAACCTTCCTTT
Organism: Prionailurus viverrinus; assembly: GCF_022837055.1. Lineage (NCBI taxonomy): Eukaryota > Metazoa > Chordata > Mammalia > Carnivora > Felidae > Prionailurus > Prionailurus viverrinus. The sequence goes on along the minus strand of NC_062563.1, from coordinate 83,858,946 downwards.
CTTCCTCTTTCTCCCTGTCCCTGTATCCCTCCCAAAAACTTACTCCTCTATATACCCTGCTCTTCCTTCTCTCTACACTTATACTCTTATCCAGATTCCCTTCATATTCAATTTCCAAAATTAGTTGTTTCAAAACTGAACACTAAACCTGGACCCAAAATAATCTGAAGAATTATTCTTTGGTAATTTTCCACCTTCATACCCAAAATTCCCCACCATGTCTCTTACTCCCCATGACAAGGGATCTGAGGTCTCTATAGACTAAAAGTCTACCTGCTTCCCTAAGATGTCACCATGTGTTTAAGTAGGACCCCATCACCAATCAGAATAGATGCCCCCCAGACAGCTATGGTAAACACATGCGGGGATCAAAGATGCTATTACTAATAATACCACTAAGCAGGCCCTGGCAGGCTGGGGTTAATCTAGAAACACGCATGCTCATCACACATGAAGCCCATAATACACAGATGAAGGAGAATCTTAATTCTCCAATTCGCTAGCATTCATTTATATTCCAAAGTCTCCACCTCTCTCCCAATGGAATCATTCAGCACAATAGGATTTTCTCTGCTCAAACCTACCTTCACTTTAAAAGAACCAAAAAAAATGGGCTCAGCTCCTGTCGCTGGCATCAAGGCTTTTTCTGACAACTGGCCCAGGGATCTGCAGCTTCATCTCTTCATCTTTTTTTCTTTTTTTTCTGTACACACATGTGCAAAACTCACAGCATCTTCACTGTAAATGTTACGAAATTCTACTGGGTTCACACTGACCTAGTGTTGGGTGGTCATGCAAGCTATTCTGATAGGATATTAAATTTCAATCAGTCTGGATTAGAATGAGCTGACATTCCCTGAGAAGGAAGCCAGAGGCTGATCTATCTTACCTCTGGTTTGACCTTAGGAGAAACTGCTTTCACATGGAAATAGGGTAGTGACAAGAGTTCGGCTACAAAGCGGCTAACCCTGGAATCAGCTATACTCAGCTTTCATTTCAGCCAGCAACAGAAAAGGGCCGTGGGAGGTCTGTGAGTGTGATGTCAACAGGAGGCAAAACTGCATGCCGGCCAGCCAAACAACCTAGACCTGAACATGCTGATGCTCTTCTGTCTGCCACTTTTACCAAATTCCACCTGCAACCTCCCTTAACTCAGGCAAAAGCATCATCTTCAAAGGGCCCATCTGTTTCCTCCAAAAAGCCATCACCTGTAAAAAGAAATCTACATGGGAGCACCCTGCACCGCCCCCCAGATTACCCAGAAACTTGCCCTGTCTTACTCTGTTGTTTCCCAACCCTGACTTTGCAAAACTGCAGATGGATCCCTTCATTGCAAAGTATAGTAAGAAATTCTTAGATACAATTCTCAAGGCAAAATTCATTCCATTCCTTTCATTTCTTTAAGTGTCTTGTACCACATTTAAGAGGAAATGGAAAGTAAATTTTGTTAAAATTAAGCAAAGGACACTAATATTGTTGTGTCCTTCAAAACTGCAATTCTACTAAATGTACTGAATGCAGTATGAAGATATTCAGGTCACCTGATTCACTGGGGACCTCCTTAACTTTAAAGTAGTGGAGTCTGGGATTATTAAGGAGCTCTTTTGTTTTGTGCATGGAGATGAACTCTGGTGCGGCAAACTATATTTTCCCATCTAGCCCAATCCAGCCATTCCTTCCCAGATGTGACCTCAGACTTCCTGTATTCTTTCTCCAAACTTGTCTCCTATGAAATGCAATCATAGAAATAGATTCACTCCTAGTAGCACCCACTGCCTGAATGAAACAGTAGCCATTTCTGGAGACGAAATAGAATTTCAGCTGCTATGTTCATAGGCACGCCAAGTTATTCATTCATTCATTCATTCATTCATTCATTCATTCATTCAACAAAGAGGAATAGAGCCTTTATTCTCTACCAGGTCCCAGGCTAGAAGACTCTACTTATGAAGCTGACATTTAACAATACATAATTAAAATAATTGCAGATTAGAATAAGTGACATGAAAAGATAAACGAGTCTAAAATAAAGACTAACAGATGGGACTGACTTAGAACTGCCTTTGAAAAGTAACATTTAAGCAGAGACTAAAAGGTTGGCAAGGAATTAACAATACTAAAATGTGGGGCACTACCTTCCAATTTTATTCAAGGAGAAGAAAGAATAAATGCAAAAGCCCTGAGGTTGGAAAGGACTAGGATTCAAAGATCAAAAGAACCTTGAGGGGTGCCTGGGTGTCTCAGTCAGTTAGGCATCTGAATCTTGGTTTCAGCTCAGGTCATGATCTCACAGTTCGTGAGTTTGAGCCCACCACTGGGCTCTGCACTAACAACATGAAGCCTGCTTGGAATTCTTTCTCCCTCTCTCTCTGCCCCTATACCACTTGTTCTCTCTCACTCTCAAAATAAATAAAAACTTAAAAAAAAAAAGTACGATTTGCTTAGTGCATAGTAACACAGGGGGAGAACAAAGCAGGAGTGGACAAATTCCATCATCTTGCTATGGGTGGGCCAATGCCATTCCTCCTCCTCCTTCTGAAGGAATTATGTTGGAATGCAAGTCAACAGGAGGAATGACACACAGGTGGCCTGAATCTGCTCTAATTTGTAAAAAGAAACAATCACAAACTTTAAGACTTGGCTTAACATGGGTAATAACTATTTAAGGCATACTAAGTTCTAAGCACACCACACCAATCTTGGAACACCAAGAATACCAATGTTTGAAAATCTAAGGAATAGGGGCATCTGAGTGGCTCAGCCGGTTAGGCGCCTAACTTCAGCTCAGGTCATGATCTTGCAGTTCATGAGTTCAAGCGCCCCACATTGGGCTCTGTGCTGATAGCTTAGAGCCTGGAGTCTGCTTCTGATTCTCTGCCCCACCCCACCCCCCGCCCCTCCCCTGCTCGCACTCACTCTCTCTCTTAAAAATAAACATTAAAAATTTAAAAAAAAGCAAGAAAATATGAGGTATAGAGCATAGGCTTTGGAGTCCCACGATCCCAGAGCCCAATCCTAGCCCACATCCCTTAACCTCACTAAGATCCAGTCTCCAGTTGACAAGTGATAAGATTTGCTAACAGAACTGACTTTAGAATGCATATCTTCACTAAATGCTACTCTCAGTAGTAATCCCTTTGCATATTTACTGATGGATATTTTATCAAATAAATAACTGCTGCTTAATACCAATCTTAAGACCTACTTTCCCAGAAAACATAAAAATGCTCTATAGTAGTGCTATCCAATAGAAACAAAATGCAAACCACAAATGCAAGCCACTTGTATCATTTTTAATTTTCTTTTTTTTTTTAAATTTTTTTTTTTTCAACGTTTATTTTATTTTTGGGATAGAGAGAGACAGAGCATGAACGGGCGAGGGGCAGAGAGAGAGGGAGACACAGAATCGGAAACAGGCTCCAGGCTCCGGGCCATCAGCCCAGAGCCCGACGCGGGGCTCGAACTCACGGACCGCGAGATCGTGACCTGGCTGAAGCCGGACGCTTAACCGACTGCGCCACCCAGGCGCCCCTCATTTTTAATTTTCTAGTAGCCACATTAGAAAAGGTTTTTAAAACATAAACTAATTTTAATAGACTTAACCCAACATGTTTAAAATAGAACATTATTTTAACATAAAATCAGTATTCTTAAAATTGTTAAGATATTTTATACCTCTTTTCTTGCACCATCTTTGAAATTGTACATATATTCCACACTTATAGCACATCCCAATTCAAACTAGACACATTTCAAGTGCTCAATAGCCACATGTGGCTAGTGGCTATGGGCTACTATAGTGGACAGCACAGCTCTACAGAGATAATCAGGCTTTCAGACATTTGTGCTTCATGGGTTGTTTTTAATATAATTGCAAGACTGATGAAGGTCAAGAAAAAAATAAGGCAATAACAATAAAGCCAATCTCATGCTTCAGAAGTCCATTCTGGTTTCCAAATGTTGATAAAGTTTTCAACTTTCCTGCCTCCCTGAGCTACTCATGAAGCATTCATTTACTTATCCATTCATTCATTCACTCAACAAAAATCACTGAACACCTGCTACTGTCCAGGTACCTGCTGCTAGAGATGCAGACACAAGCATAATTCCTGCCCACAAGATGCTCAATCTTTGGTTGGGAATCTTCTAAACCAATTCTCAGGATTTCTCCCTCCCCAACTAGAATTTAGCAGAAATACATTCTGGTTTTCAGTCCTCTACTAACATACAGAACCCCAGAGAAAGCATTTTTTTTTCCATCAAAGCCTTTGCTTCCTTATCTGTAAAACATATGAGTTGATCTGAATAACTGTGAATGCCATTTTAGTCTAAGATTGCACTTCAGTCTGAACCCCATTATTCTGTGTCTAGTGGTAACAATGTGTGGGAACATGGGAGAGCACACTGAAGAGAGCCCTGTCCCCCACCCCCACCCTTGGAAAAGATGCAGCTTTGTTTACTTCTGTAGTCTTTCTCCCCTGGGCTTTCTGTGGTTTCAGGAGTGGTCTAGTTTTGTTTTACTTTGCTTTGTTTTAATTACATTCAAAATTAACAAAACAATCCCCATGAACTACCTAGAAGAATAATTGGCCCATTTGGTACATCTGACTGTGTAGAGAGACCCCCTTGTCATCACACCAGAGCCCCACACATATTCCGCTCCCAGGTAGATGATGGCTAAGAAACCCAGAGTGCTCATCTAGCCCATCATTAACCTCATTTTGAGACAGCCCCAGAGGCAGTCCTTTAGCCACCGGCACAGCCGGCTGTCAATTGTGTCAAGCCAGTAACATATTAGTTAGCAGGGGAGCAATCCAAAGAGCTAGCCATAGATCCAAATGCCTAAAAGATATTCTGGAATGTGGTAATTATGTCCTGCAGCTGCCAAGGGTGTCCTTTGTGAGTTCACAGATAGTAGTTGTACCATGGAAAGAAGAGGACAGATAATAGCAGCCAGACTGGTTTAAAAAAAAAAAAAAAAAACAAAAAACAGGTCTTGGTTCCAACTCATCAAGATTGTCCTCAACATCTAGGTCAGGATTCATCTTCAGGTTTGTACTACTGTCCCCAAGAGACTCTGGTCCTCTTAATATGGGTGCTGTGTATCTGTATCCCTGAACAGAGGACATAAGGGGCAGGGGAAAGGAGTTGGGGGCGGGGGGTGGGGTAAAGTGAAGAATAAATGATGGGAAGGTTAAAAATATTCTTGATGTTACTAAGCATTCTGGAGCTCTGTTTTTATAAGTTAAATTTCCTAATTACTATTTTTTTTAAAAAATGGGCAAATTACTGTGGTGCCTGGGTGGCTCAGTCAGTTAAGCTTCTGACTGGCTCAGGTCGTGATCTCACAATTTCTGAGTTCAAGACCTGTGGTGAGCTCTGTGCTAACTAAGCTCAGAGCCTGGAGCCTGCTTCAGATTCTGTGTCTCCCTCTTTCTTGTCCTTCCCCCGCTTACACTCTCTCAATATCTCTCAAAAACAAACAAATAAAAAATTTTAAAAAACATTTAAAAAATAAAATAAAAATGGGCAATTACTCAGTACTCTATCTCCAAATAGCTTTTGCTTAGTTTGCTTTTCCATTCATAATAAAATGAAATAACAGGGCATCAAATGACCCAAAGTTACAAGTTAGTGGGCTCACTAGATATGAGTGGAACTAAGGCTATAGAACATTTGAAAATTTGATTAAAACCAGTAGCTTTCTCCTCTCAAGAATGTTCAGCTGTGTTGTTGATTAAAACTCACATACCTTGGCCAGTTCCATGTGAGTCACTGTCCAGTGTGGAGATCATCTTTCAGAGCTTCATGGAACTTAACCACAAAAAGATTTAGGTCTGAGGCACAGATGTGAATCCTGAACCCATGGCAGTTATTATTAATTCATCATGAGGTTTCTCACTGAGCCCACCCAGACTCAGAATCATTCTCAACCCAGAACCCTAGGTACCACCTCCCAACTGATCAGAGATGACATACCATCCTGGCCTAGAGTCTCCCCTGAATTATGAATTAACCACATATATTAGTTTCCTATGGCTGCTATACCAAATTACCAAGAATTTAATGGGTTAAAATTTATCTTATAGTTCTAAATGTCATTAGTCTAAAATGAATCCACAGAGTTGCATTCTTTCTGGAGGCAACTTCTTTGGCAACTTTTCCAACTTCTAGAGGCCACCTTGGTCTGTGGCCACTTCCTCCTTTTCAAAGCTATCAGCAGAGCAAAGCATCTCCTCTCCTCTCTGATCTCTGCTTCTATCCATACACCATCTCTCTCTGACTGTTTCCTCTCTCCTAAGGACCATTGTGATTACACTGGGCCCATCCTAAAAACCCAGAATAACCTTTCTATCTCAAGATCTTTAACTTAATCACACTATGAAGTCCTTTTTGCCACATAAGGTAACATATTGACAGACTCTGGGGGATTAGGATGTGGACACCTTTGGTGGAACATTGCCCAATCCACCACACCATGTATTGTAGAAAATTCCTTTATAAAACTACAGAAGAGGTCTGTTGATAAGATTTACCTGCAAGATCTGAACACATGGTAACAGGAGCTGAGAGGCATATAATAACCTCCAATTATTACAGTGGTCATCCTTCAACCAAATTCAGAAATAAAATATGTCTTTGGGCAAATCACCCCCACTCCTTCCTGCCCACTAAAATATATTAAAAATATAAAATATTTTTTTGCCTCCAGGATATTAAGTTTGATTTGGCCTTTTTCTGGTCTTCTGATACTGTACCCTGATACTGTATTAGTTATAATTATTCATTTAATGTACAGCATTTGCAACATAAATTGTAACTGAGCCACAACCAAACGTCTTGTCTTTTGGTGCTTCAATAACTACATGACAATTTGCCAGGACCTAAGGCAAGAAGGATATAGCCCTGTGTCCCTCTCTTGTTTAGCTTTTTATTAAGATTCTTATTTTTATTACATGTAACGGAGGTCAGTTTCATTACTGCCAATCTGTAAGCTGCTACAGTCACTCCAGGAAACATTAGCTTGTAACCATTAAACCAGCTGGGTCACAGAATTCTACAACAGGTCTTGTTTTTAGCTTTAAGAAAAAATTCACTACAGAGATCATGATTAGAGCATTACCTGACTTTTAACACCACCCCCAGGACAATGGTAGTGATAAACTCACATCATCCAGCACCTGCAAAGGTCCAATACCATAACTGTATGCTGCATTCACTTGGCAGATCTAAAAAACCTTCTCAAAGAAACACCCACCACTACACTTGGAGCTGGGCTAAAGTGCTCTTTAAGAAAACCCTTGTTCAACAAGACTAATATGAGAACAAAAATATGACCAACATTCCACTGTGAGAAAGTGATGCTACTTCTGTTTAGTATGTATATAAATAATTAGAAGAAACACACCCAAATACGAATGATTGGCTGAGGGATGCTGTTTACTACAGTTACTTTTTAACTATTTATTTTTTGCTGTATTTTTAATATTATGCAATAAAAACATTACTTTTGTAAAATTAAAAGGTTTTTAATAATAATAATAATAATAATCAATAGTATTCATCTTGGCAACAAGCTAACCATGTCATGTATGAGCCCTGAATAAATCATAGGGAAAGACTGTGTTTGAACTTGTGTAAGCTTGGGTAAATTTCTTAATTTTTTTCAGCTACATATTAAGCATGTACTAAATGGCAGAAATTGTTCCTAGTGATGGAAATACAGTGTTAAACAAGATAAGCAAGGTCCCTTGTGAGGGGAGGGGGAAGACAATAAAATACACTACCTAAATGTCAAATGTTAAAGTGTGATGAAGACAAAACAGGCTGCTGTGACAGGGGGTGACTTGGGGCTTCTTTATGTTGGATGACTAGGAAAGGCTTCTCTAGGGAGGATACATTTAAGCTGAGACCAGAATGAGAAGGAACTGACCAAAAGAAACACAGGGAAGAGCACTTCAGCAAGAGGGAATAGCTAGAGGAAAATCCCTATAGTAGAAACAAGCCTGATATGTTCATGGAAAAGGTAACTGGTGTGGTCAGAGCTTTAGGAGCAAGGAAGTGAGTGGAACAAAATGAGGTCAAAGAGGGAAGCAGAAGCCAGATCACAGAGGGCCCTGTAGACCAGCATTAGGACTGGAATTTTATCCTTAGTGTAACAGGAAATCACTGTGGGGCTTTAACAAGGAGAAGAACATGATCTGATTTACATTTTCAAAAGATCAGTCTAGCTGCTGTAAGAGGATTGGATTGGAGGGTGAAAGAACATAGCAGAAAGTTCAGTTAGGAGGCCCAATAATGCCAGTGACAGATGGCAGAAGTTTGAACTAAGATGATTATAGTAGAGGTAGAGAGAAGGAGATAAATATTGTGAAATAGAGCTTACAGGGCTTATTGATGGCTTAAATGGCTGAGACAGAAAGAAATGAATCAAGGATAACAAGCATTTATTCAACAAGTACCTAAGAGCACCTAATCTGTGCTAGGCACTCTTCCAGTGCTAAATTGTAACTACTGGTGGATGGTGACCCCATTTACCGAGATGGGTGAGACTGAGATACAAGCAAGTTTGGGATAAAGGGAACCAAAAGTCCTGCTTAAGGACCAGGTAAGGCTAGATTACTATATTCATTAATATAATTCTAGCTGCTCTAACAGTCACCAAAATCCAATGGCTTAATGAGATTTTATTTTTCGCTCAGTTAAAATCCGTGTCAGTTATTCTTGATTGGTAGGCAGCTCTTCTCCAAGTAATGATTCAGAGACCCGTGTTGCTTCCATGTTATTGCCCATCTATCTTCAACATTTGGCTTTAAAAGTCACTGTGTTCATCTGTATCCATTTGCAAGATAAGGAGTATGGACAATCATATGTGGGAGGTTTTAATGGGCCAAACCTAGAAATGAAATATATCACTTCTGTTCACATGCCATGAGCTAGAAATCTGTCACACAGCCACACCTATAAGTAATAGAAGCTGAAAAGTGCAGTCTAGGTTTGTGTTCAAGGAGAGGACATGAGCTGAGAGGCCTCCCAACGTCTCCTACAGATGCCTACTAGTCATCCAATAGAAAGGTTAAATAGCAAGTGAATATACAAGTTCAGGGGAGTGATCTGAGCTTGAGATAAAAACTTCAGCCTCATAACTGTATAAATGATAAGATTATCTAGCTACTATATATACAGAGAGAAGTGAAAGGCTTTGGTTATGCCCTCTGCTAGAGGTCAAGCAGAGAAAAAGAGTCAGCAAAGGAGGTTAAACTAAAGAGTCAGCTGCCAGTGAGGTAGGAACAAAACTAAAAAGCAGCTATCATAGAACAGAGAAAAAGTGTTTTAAGAAGTAGAGTGGTCAGTTGTATCAAAAGCTGCCAAGAGGGCCAGTAAGCTAATGACAAAATGCTGACCACTGGATTGATAAACATAAAGATTATTGGTAACCTTAATAAGAGCAATTTCACTTAAAAAGTAGACTTGGAGAACAGAAAAGAATGTGAGGTGAGGAAGTAGAGAAATTATAGACAATATCAAGACGTTCTTCTGTGAAGAGGAGCAAACTAATATGGTACAAGTGAGAGTGTATGTGTCTGGTGGTGGTGTTGTTGCTTAAGTAGGCTTCACACCCAGGATGGAGCCCAAAGTGGGGCTTGAACTCATGACCCTGAGATCAAGACCTGAGCCGAGATCAAGAGTTGTACACTTAACAGACTGAGCCATCCAGCTGTCCCATGTATGTGTTTTAAAACAGAAAATACTACATCATGTTTAAATGTTCACGGGAATGATCCAGTTTAGAGGAATGGTGATACGGAAAACAAAGGAGAAAACTGCAGCACGAAGTCCCTGAGAAAGGATGTGGATAGGATCTAGAACACAAGTAGATGGGTTGGGTTTAAATTAGCACTGAACACACTTCACTGTAACAGAAGGAAAGATGGAAGGTGTGAGTATAGGTAGAGATAGGTTGGTAGATTTGGGTGATGGGAAGTAGGGGGAGATCTTAGCTGATTTTATTTTCTTAGTAAAGCACAAGAAAAGTTCCTCAACTGGGCGTGCACCAGGAGGAAAGAGTATAGACTTAATTAAAGTGTGAAGTCACCTGAAGGAAAAGAAAGCATCTCCCCAGTAGGGAAATGCAGTAGAAATACCAAGTAGATAAGGGCTCATTTGAGATTTGTGGCCCTGATTTTAATATGAGATCAGTTGGCCCAATTATAGGTTTTCTCCAAGAAGGTTCAGCAACTCAAGGGCAGACATGGAGGAGACAGCTGGATGGCATTAACCAAAATCAGGTCTTCTCAGAACCACACAGTCAGAGAGGAGCAAAGGAGTCAGGGGGTGATCCAAATGATAAACTAGGAAATCTCAACTGGGAACAGAAGGAAACATGGACATGAGGACAAGAATGAATAGTGAAAAATGGGAAGTACCCCTGGTCTGAAGATCTCAATGAAAGCAGGGGAGCAGTCATGATCAGATGAGTTTGACTATGGAAGTAAGCAAAGGTATTATGGAGAAGAAAAGATTTTGGAAGTGAAGAGGTCAAACTAACAGGCCACAATGTTCATGGATCAAATACTTAAATATTGAAGCCACTATGACCAATAGTGGAGAGAAAACTAGGGGAGAAAAAAGCAGCAGGGAGCTGAATGCTAAATCCATGGAGTTTGGTAGATGTACCCCACTCTCCATTACCCTTCTCCACTCTGCAATGCATGTAAACATGAACAAGTTTCCTTGCCCTCTAGATACCAAATGGAAGACTGAAGAAAGGAAATGTGACCTTAGAATATTTATACCTCTTGCTCCACCATTGCAGGTTGCTGAGAAACCAACCTCATCTCTTAAGAGACTCAACTCCTGCTGACAGCATCTTCAAACAGCCTTCTCCATCCCCCACATCCATTCCCTCTCCCACCTTAATTCCCAAGCTTCTAACAAAGGAGCACTACTGTTACTAGCCCCAGGCACACTGCCTGGGATTTCCCTCACCCCAACCACACTTTTGCAAATAGTCCCCTTATTAAACTCTTTGTAAATTATCCTAATGTGAGTGGGCCATCTGTTTCCTGCTGGGAGTCTACTGATACAGTAGATGACAGTAATATGAATACCTACCTTTCAGGGTCGTTGTAAAGATTAGAGAAAATATATGCAAGGCATCTAGCAGAGCATCTGGTACATCATAGACACTCAACTAATAGTGGCAATAGTTGGGGCGGGGTGAGGGGAAGGAGGATAAGAACAGCAGCTGTTTTAGTTGTTGTTAGCATAAAACTATATCGGGATCCAAGTAGGACCTCTAATTCATAACTAGGTACTTCTGGTGGTACCAAGGAACTCTCCAGTCCAGCAGCAGCCAGTCAAGTCAATCAAAGCAATTACATGAACAAATACATCCAAAAACTGAAAGGAGGAGAATTTTAAGAAAAAGATTTCAACAAAGCAGGTGGCTTCTAGAGTGATCTCTGTAGACAAGGCCAGCTGGCATGATGGTAAATATGAATCCATCCCATGCAAGTGGGAAAAGTCTGGAGAATCAGAGGAAAGAGACTCCCCCATACCTTGCACACACCTCCCTGTTACTGCACTCTGTGGCGGTAATTTCATCCATGGCCCAATGGTATAGTAGTCATCTTACTTCCATTTAGTAATAGATTTTATTTTCAAATCACTATGTACTGTAAATGAAGTTATCTATTCACAAACCAATAAAATTTACTTAAGTTTTGTTGGAATGGGGGACCCAGACTCTAAAACAGAGTTGTGTTTCAAAAAAGTTCACAACCTGGATTAGCTGTTCTTACAGATGTTGTCCAGAAGCTGACTTTAGAGAGAGACAACTCCCTTTTCCAAAGCTAGATCCCCATCTCTTGAACAAAGAACATGGAAACCACCAGCTCAGGACTTCCCAATGCAAATCCCAGATTACAGCCTCCCTTATATTGGTGACAAATCTGAATGATTCTGACAAAAAAAAAAAAAAAAAAAAAAAAAAAGCAACCAGAACAAGAAGGCAAGAACAAACTCAGAACAATTCAACTCATTCATCCATTTTGCAACACAAACTGTGTTACTGCCACAACTGCTCCTTTTTTGTGGCTTTTTAAAACCCCTGTTTAAAACTCTCAGTGGCTTACCATTGCCCTTCCAGTAGAAATCGCAATCTCTCATGTTGCCCCAGCTCTTTAGAACCCACCCACACTTGACTTCATTTGGTTTTTCAGTTCCTTGCTTATAGTATTCTCTGTCACCAGAGCACAGAACTTTGCACATGCCACTACTCTCTCTTGCTGCCCTCATCCCCTACCATGCCACTTACCACCCCTGAATAGTTACATAAGCCTGTAATAGCCTCTTCCAGTACTCTGTACTTCAAAAATTTAGCATTCTTTTCTTTTTGATGCCTACCTTCCCCACTAGACTATTTACTCCATGAAGGCAAAGAATCTCTTTGTCCTGCCCTAAATGAAACCCCAATTATCTGGTACATAGTAGTCCCTCAGTAAACATTTGACGGATAAACTGATGAGTACATATAGAAAAATATTATGCAAAACTGCTAAAAACATGCACATCCTACAGTCATGTTCCTTAAAAAGGGGGAAGTACGTACTAATCTAGAGTAAAATATTGGAAACCACTTTTTTGTCTAGGTAAATAATATTCAGGTAAATGTTATTGGTCTGTAAATAGATTTCACTTACAATGCATTGTGATGTAAAAATAAAATCCATTACTAAAGGCTGGTAAGAAGTTCTTAAAGTGATGAACACTGGAGATCTAAAGCATTCACCAACAATGAATCGTTTCACATTTGTTTCACAATTTTTATTTTTTGAGGTTAATGAACGGCATTTCAGAGAAATGTTGCAGAATTGAAAAGGCATTTTATTTACTTAATGCATATTATTGAGTATTCGTTGTGCATCAGAAGCTGGAAATAAGGCAGTGGGCAAGATCCCTGCCTTTATGTAGCCCATAAATGCTCTCCTATATGTAGCCCAAATGGAAAAATGAGGCAGAATGACATTACACTGAGTTGAATCTGTAATGGTTGATTCAATAACCGATGACTAGTCTTGGCTCTGCCATCACTAATGAGGCTGCAAACATAAACCATTTGTCACGTTTCTGGTAGAAGTGGCGCTGGCTTTAAGAAAGCATTAAATTTCAACAACCATAACAACACTGCTTCTCTATGACCTAGTAATTTGACCCCTATAATTTACACTAGAAATTTGCCCTGGAAAAAAACAAAAGAAGAAATGAAAAATATGCAAAAATATCATCATTGCAGTATTTTTTAACAGTTAAACCTGATTATCCAACAATGATGTATATTGCAGCATAAACAGGAGATGGAAAATTATGTAACTGTTTTTCATTTTGAAGATTGTTGCAATCTGAAAAACACTAAGATGTGTTATTTTAAAACCAGACTACAAAAATTTGTCTGTTTTATGATTACAAAGCCGTACAGTTGTTTTTTCCTGAACATGAACTAAGACAAAATAATAGGAACATCAAGATTCTGTGTTAGGAAAGCTCTGTGGGTTTGAGTTTTCTTTTTATATTTTTACCTCGAAGATTGTTAAAATAGAAATATCTTAATTATAAAATCCTTTTCAATGCTACATGGCTTATATTTGTGGTAGACACAATCAGGGTTCAAAAAGACAAATAATTAAGACCTATTAAGGATTATGTTTTGGGGGTTCAAAACAGCTGTACAGAAATACAAAGATGTAGCTTCCTGTCATTGAAATGAAAAAGACCAGCAAGTTTTCCTTCTTACAGGTTTAAGATCAGCAAATAGTACAATGGGGCTATTGACATGAGAGTAACCCAAAGCGTGCTAATAAAGCAACTAGGGACAAATTTGTTCCCTGCACTCCTTGATAATCAGACTACACTTTGGGAACGCTCTAGCTTTCTGTGTCATGTCTTGAACAGAACTCTGATAAACCAGATTAGTTCCACAGGGGATACACCAAGACAAGAGGTCTGAAACTCCTGTATTGCAATATGAAGAACTGTTGAGGGAAGAGAGGATTATTAACCTGGAGAAGATGTCACATTTTTATGACTCTCATCCTGTGGATGGAAGTTTTATTAAAAGGTACTTTTTTTCATCTACTTAAAAATGATGAGGGATGTATGCCTTTTCTTTTAGCCAGAAAGCTTAATTTCCCCAACCAAGTAATTGCGGCATATTTCCACCTTTTATCAAAATTCAAAATGTCCAAAACTGGACTCTGCCCTCCCTTGCTACAGGACTTACCCACTATCTATACTCCACCCTGTGTCAATGTGCACACATAGCCCAGTCTATCCAAGCCACTCACATATTCTCAAATGTACACACTATTCTCCCAGTCCTCCCTGTTTTTCCCATTCTCCAGAATTTTCTCCTCTACCCTGGTGACTACTTCAAGAATCATTCCTGTGACCACCCAGGAGACCTTAGCCCTTCCCCTCTGTGTGCCTATGGCCTCTGGTATGTGCCTCTACTGGGAAATATCGCACTTTTATAATGGAGTGATCTGGTTACTAATCCACCTTCACCACCGACTATAAGTCTCCTACAGGCAGGAGCCTGTCATTTCACTGTTTCATTCCCAGTGCTTGGCACACTGTCTTCCACTGAACAGATATTTTGTTATAACTAGTCATTGAATTAACGTCTTCCCTTACAAAATCCATTTAACCATTTTCCCAGTGAACAGAGGTCTCTTAACTGCAGAATGCCTTGAGCAAATACTGGAAAAGCACTGTCTTTGTTGAACATGTACCAGATGGTCTCTTTTTCCTTCCTTATACTTGTGTAAGAGTCCTTCCAATGGGCACAGTCCCTGAAACCACTACAAATGTGTGAAAATCCCATTAGCTGAAAACACAAAACTTAGGTAAGGGCTTTAACCCACACAACGAACTCTGCCATTGTTGGGTTGTTGGTTAAAAAAAAAATCCATCTGCCATAAATCTACATTCCCCCAAAATGAAATATAATACCCCTGCTTTCCTCTAGCAGTCAGATAATCATCTCCTTGTTTTACGGGAAATGATTTAGAAGAGAAAAGAATTGGTCTGACAGTCTCATAAGTTTCAGAAAGTGCTTATCCTGACTGTCCCTTGCTTTTCGTATTCTCATCCCTATATACACACATACGTGCACACACACACATACACATGTACATACCACACACATGCATGTACACACTTGCACATGCTCACACATACATTGAAATCTGTGTCTCTGCCACATTAAGCCAAGACTGGACCCATGCCTGTGTAAAACCTAAGCTTATTCTTCCATCCCTAAATTGCTTCCTACATATTTTTTGTCTGTTTCTTGAACTCTCACTGGCTTAAATCCAGAAAAATAAAGAAGACCCTCACTATTATGCAGTCCTCACATCCTGACAGTAATAAATACTCACATGGTACTTTTAAGTATCTTGGGGAGTGTGAGGGAACCATCATCTTACTCTGTTTTGACCCTGCCTTCAATGTTTCCTCCTGAGACCACAGACATAGTTGTCCATTTGCCTTCCAGCCAGCATAGCACATCTCTAACAAGAGGCAGTCATTTCCTTAAATGCTCCCCCCAAATCCTCCTTCAGCTGATGCTTAGCAGCGTTCACCTTGAGAAGGCAAGAGATGACACTGTGTAGGTGAAGGGAACATGACAGAGGCCACCACTACTCATCACTTCCCTGAGATGGAAAAGCCCTCGGGGTACTCAAGAGAATGAGAAACTTTTTTTCTTTACCACTGATGTTTATTGATTTGTCCAGTTCATAGGGAGCATCCCTTAATGTTCTGCTTTCATGTTTCTGCTTTGTTGCATGGGTGCAGAAAAGAATATTGCAAATTGATCTTTTTCAGCCTTTGTTGAGAATGGACTCCCATTACTTCAGTTTCTCAGGCCTGTCACCACTTGTTCACATTCCAGGGCATTTATAATCAGCCTTGGCTAAACAGTGAAAGGCGAATGGATTAATTTCTAACATTCTCGCCTGAGTCCATTGATGGTATGCCTGTTTGATGATCTCTGCAATAGATGGCCACTTCTGATTATTTGACCTCTGCCCTTCACCCCAAAGCTGTCTATTCTAGTACCTGTTTAAGGTGACAGCACATACACTGTGTCTACATCATGCTTGAAGAAAACCCTAATGTCCTGGTGCTATGAAAGCCTAGAAGGCTTTTAAGGGAAACCCATTTCCATTACCAGTTGAACAGCATTTGAGAACCAATCATATATCCATTAAACAAAAAGAAAAGACATTACCCATAACCTACAATATTATGCCTGTACTTTAGAATCTATTCATTCATTCTGATTTAGCTTATGTGCTAATTATGATCAATGGATTTCCACAAGAATGTAAAACTATATCACAGCTTTTAATTTCTCATTCCACCATTTCCCAGAATTCTGTTATTTTAATTACTATATATTCTACTTACTTCTAATAGCTGAGAACAAAAGGGTCATCATCACCATCACCAATATATCTCTCTCTGTATATATAATTCTAGGCATGTTGGCCCGTTTCTAATATAACCCTAATATTAAGTTAGACAGGTTTTATTTTTACTTTTTATTATACAAGGGGAGCCTCTTTAACAATTTCAGAAATGTATTTCATTTATCTTAAAATACCTTTGGTCGTAAGATAGGTTGGGGTCTATTTATAGAGCTAAGTTCTCAAAAATGCACATAATTTACATTCTCACTAAGAAGCAAGTAGTTAAAGAGCTAATGCAGGTGCACTTGGCAGCCATTTTTTTTAAGGTCACACCAACTCTTATCCACCCCACAGAAAAATGGAAAGTTATGAGAATACCAAGATCATTCAAGGACAAGTCACATGTGCATTTAGTTTAATGAATCAAATACATGTCTTGGATTGAGTGTGCATTGCAGAGCAGACTGAAGTGAAAAAAGTCTCAAGTAGAAAGGTAAATAATACTGAACATTCAACATACTACTAATAGTTCCAAGCATATAGATGTGGGCACACAATTTTACCAAATTACATCTCCTTTTGAAAATGGCACAGAAAAAAAGCATGTGCTGTATTGGTAGAATCACAGAATTTAAGAGTTTCAATGCACTGTTGGGAGCAAAGCCTATCCCCCATTTATAAATGAGATATATGGACATGGTGGGAAGAGCCAAGATAGAACCAGTCCTAGTACCTCCTGCTGCCAGAAGTGTTCTTGTGTGTTCTTGCACCAGACCAGCACTGGGTTCCCTCTGCCCCTTCTCTCTTATTCCATCTCTTTTCATAATTCTTTTCCCATATTTCAACATAGAAATATTAAGTACTGCATGTTTGCAATCCTTTGTTCAAGTTATCTCCTTGAGAAACCATGTAAGGGGCTTATGGTTCAGTTCCTGAGATCTGAGCATCATTGAAACATAAATAAATTTTAGTTTGTGATCAATCTGATTAGTGAGACTATGTTTAAAGGAATAATGACTCAAAGTAAGGAAAATTCTTAAACAGCTTAATTTGTTAGCTTTATTGGGTCATATAAAGTTACATGTGAGTTTATCATAATGTTAGCATAAAGAACCAAATTCTAACATACTTGTGTCATTTACTTTAGTATGCTATAAATTTTGAAAGAGAAGGATCTTTAAAAAATAAATGTGCATGTATACATATATATTTGTGTAAATTTCAGATATCCTTTTTTTTCACTTTATGAAATACTTCAAACACATAGGAAAACAGAATAATGGCATAGTCCTCACCCACCCATCTCCAACTTGAACATTTACACTTTGCCATATTTGTTTCACATTTTTTTCATTTCAAAGAAATAGCAAATTATAAATACACTTCAAACTGAGTACCCACATCCAAATGCCTTCCTCAGAGAAAATTAGTATCTTAAATTTGGAGTTTACTGCTCAACTTTTTCTCTCCTTTACTATTTATACATGTATCCATTAATATATGACATTGTCTTTCATGTTTTAAATTTGTATATAAACGGTATCTAAACTGTATGTCACCTTTAACTTGCTTTTTTAAATACATATTTAAGTTTTGAGATTTATTGTAAATGTAGCAATACTTTATTTTCGAGAGTTATTCTGTATTTTACTTTATTAACATAAACATGTAACAATTCATCTGCGCCCCTTTTTGTGGGTATTTAGGTTGCTTCCGATTCTTCATTGTTACTTTATATTCAAGACTTCAATAACTATTTTTACACAATTGTTCTCTCACTGGGCTACATAATTTTTGGAAATTTACACTCACAACAGCAACTTAAAAGAGCTCACATGGTTCTATACCCTTGCAATGTCAGACTTTTGGATTTTTGTCAGCTAGATGGGCATAAACTCATACCTCACTATTGTTTTAGTGTGCAGTTTCCAAATTCCCAGAGATAGTGAGCATCTTTTAATATATTTATCAGCCATACAGAATTCCTTTATTACTAATTCATATCCATTGTACACTTTTCTATTGGATTGTTAGTCTCATTGATTAATTTCAATATATTCTGAATAATATTAGTAAGTCATAACATTTTGGGGGTGCTCACTAATTAAAAAACATTACTCTTAGGGATTTACATATGTTAACTGATTTACTCCTCACAACCCATAACACTAACAAGTAGGTAAGATTGTTATTCCTATTTTTAAAAGTAAAAAAATGAGGTCAAGAAGTTAAATAACTTGTTTAAGGTAACAGTTAATAAGTGATAGAGTGAAAATTCAGACCCAGGAATCCAACACAGCATGTCATAGCCTTCTGTCTCTCTTTGTTTCAAAGGATGCAAATTCCTCATCATCTTTATGCATTGCAAATATCTTCCTCCAGTCTTTAGCTTATCTTTCCAATTCATTCATTGTGTATGTCATTTTTCAGAAGTATACACACATACATATGTAAATGTATATATGTACATTATACATGTTCTACATGTGTCAAATTACCAAATACTTCTTTATGATTTGTGCTTTTTGCATCTAATTTAAGAGACACTCCCAAACCTCAAAGTCACAAAGATATTATCAAAAGTTTTCTTTTAAAATTTTGAGGGGTGGGGGTCCAAGATTGCAACATAGAAGATCCTGAATGGCCTCCTCCCATAGACACACCAAATCCAGTTTCATATGGATCATTTCCCTCTGAAAAAAAAATCTTAAAACTAGATGAAGTGCTCTCCATAACAAAGGATAAAAGGACCACACATTAAGATGGGTTGGAGAGAGACACGGTCTCACAAAAAAAAAAAAAAAAAAAAAAAAAAAAATCCCATCTTAAGTGTGGAGCACTCAATAAGGAGGGACCTCGCCAGACAGGCTATTCTGAAGGAGCAATGGGACGACGGTACCCCACATGGTGCACTCTGACCTCTAGATCTTCACTAGAGAGATGAGCTCCTGGGCATCACTACCAAGGTTATCTTACAAGTAATATTAAAGGGACTTCTTTAAGCTGCAAGAAAAGAAACTAATTAACAAGACAACATCAAAGTAAAAGTCTCACTGGAAAAGAAAAATATATAGTAAAGGTAATAATCACTTACAAAGTTTCTAATAAGTTAAAATAAAACCACTGTAAAATTAACAAAAGCTATAATAATTAGATAAAAGATACATAAAAAATAAAAAATGTAAAAAGTAACATCAAAAAAAATATGGGAGGGGGTAAAAATGTACAACTTTGGAATGTATTCAAATTTAAGTTGCTGTCAACTTAAAGTAAACTGTTACATACATAGGAAGATGCAAATAACCTCACAGTAACCACAGAGCAAAAGCTTATAGAAAACACACATAAGAAAATGAGAAAGGAACCTAAAAAAAAATCATCTAACCACATGAGAGGACACAAAGAGAAGACAGAGTAATTACAAAAAAAAGCCAGAAGACAATTAACAAAATGGCAATAAATACATACACATCAATAATTCCTTTAAATGTAAATGAACTAAATTCTCCAATCAGAAGACACAGAGTAGCTGAATGGGTTTAAAAAAAAAAACACAAGACACCTCTATACATAGCCTACAAGAGACTCACTTCAGAAGGATGGACACAGAGACTGAAAGTGAAAGGAATGAAAAGAGATAATCCAAGAAAAGGAAATGAAAAAGCTGGTGTAGCTATATTCATGTAAGACAAAATAGACTTTGAAACAAAGACTGTAATAAAAGCCTTTAAAAAGGGGCACTACATAATGATCAAGGTGTCAATCCAGCAAGAAAATAACATTTATAAATATATATGCACCCAAAATAGAAGCACCAAAATTATGAAGTAAATATTGACAAACCTAAAGGGAGAAATTGACAGTATTACAAAAATAGTAGGGAATTTTAACACCCTCCCCCTTACAATAATGGATTGATCATATGAGGAAACATTGGCCTTAACAACATATTAAACAAGATGGACTTAACAGACACACACAGAACATTACATCCGAAAGCACAATACACATTCCTCTCAAGTGCACATGGAACATTTGCCAGGACAGATCAGATATTAGGCCAGAAAACAAGTCTCAATAAATTCAAGATTGCTATTATATCAAGCATCTTTTCTGACTCCAATGATATAAAATTTTAAATCAATTAGAAGAAAACTGGAAAACCTACAAATATGTGGAGATTAAACTACATGTTAGTGAGCAACTACTGGGTTGTAAAAAAAAAAAAAAAATCAAAAAAGAATTTTTTTTTCAATTTCTAGATACAAATGAAAACAGAAACATGACATACAAAATCTATGGAATGCAACGAAAGTGGTTCTAAGAGGGAAGATCACAGCAATACAGGCCTTCTTCAAAAGAGAAATCTCAAATAATTTGACTTCACACCTAACGTAATGAAAAGAACAAACAAAACCCAAAGTTAGTAGAAGAAAGGAAATAAAAGATTGGAGCATAAATAAATGAAATAGAGACTAAAAAGGCAATAGAAAGATAAATGCAACTAGGAGCTGGATCTTTGAAAGATAAACAAAATTGACAAACCTTTAGCGAAAATCATCAAGAAAAAAAGAGGTCTCCAATAAATAAAATAAAAAATCAAACTTAAAAATAGATCTACCCTATGACCCAGCCATAGCACTGCTAGGAATTTACCCAAGGGATACAGGAGTGCTGATGCACTTGTACCCCAATGTTCATAGCAGCACTTTCAACAATAGCCAAATTATGGAAACAGCCTAAATGTCCATAAACTGATGAATGAATAAAGAAATTGTGGTTTATATACACAATGGACTACTACATTGCAATGAGAAAGAATGAAATATGGCCTTTTGTAGCAATGTGGATGGAACTGGAGAGTGTTATGCTAAGTGAAATAAGCCATACAGAGAAAAACAGATACCATATGTTTTCACTCTTATGTGGACCCTGAGAAACTTAACAGAAGACCATGGGGAAGAGGAAGGAAAAAAAAAAGGTTAGATAGGGAGGGAGCCAAACCATAAAAGACTCTTAAAAACTGAGAACAAACTGAGGGTTGATGGGGGGTGATTGAGGGTGGGTGATGGGTATTGAGGAGAGCACCTGTTCGGATGAACACTGGGTGTTGTAGGAAAACCAATTTGACAATAAATTTCATATTTAAAAAAAAAATCAAAGATGAGAGGTTACAACTGATAGTACATAAATACAAAGGACCATAAGAGAATACTATCAACAATAATAGACCAACAAATTGGACAAACTGGAAGAAATGGATAAATTCATACAAAGACTTAATCATAAAGAAATAGAAAATCTAAATACACTAATTACTAGAGTAAGGAGACTAACCCAGTAATCAAAAAAACCTCCCAGGGCACCTGGGTGGCGCAGTTGGTTAAGCGTCTGACTTCAGCCAGGTCACGATCTCGCGGTCCGGGAGTTCGGGCCCCGCATCAGGCTCTGGGCTGATGGCTCAGAGCCTGGAGCCTGTTTCCGATTCTGTGTCTCCCTCTCTCTCTGCCCCTACCCGTTCATGCTCTGTCTCTCTCTGTCCCAAAAAATAAATAAACGTTGAAAAAAAAATTAAAAAAAAAAAAAACAAAAAAAAAAAAACAAAAAAAACCTCCCAATAAACAGAAGTCCAGGACCAGACAGCCTCACTGATGAATTCTACCAAACATTCAAACATTTAATACCTGTCCTTACCAAACTCTTCCAAAAAACTGAAGAGAAGGGAAAGTTTCCAAACTGTATTTTACAGTCCAGCATTACCCAATACCAAAACCAGACAAGGACATAACAAAAACAGAAAATTATAGGCCAATATCCCTAATGAACATACATGCAAAAATCCTGAATAAAATATTAGCAAATCAAATTCAGCAATACATTAAAAGGATCATACACCCCAATCAAGTGGGATTTATTCCAGGAATGCAAAGATGGTTCAACATCCATCAATCAACATAATATACATTACTGAAGTGAAAGATGAAAATCATGATCGTCTCAATAGATGCAGAAAAAGGAGATGACAAAATTCAACATCTATTTATAATTTAAAAATCTCAACAGAGTAGGTATAGAAGGAATGTATTTCAACATAATAAAGGCTACATATGACAAACCCACAGCTAATATCCTACTCAATGATGAAAAGTTTAAAGCTTTTCTTCTAAGATCAGGAACAAAACAAAAATGCCCATTATCCCAATTTTTTAAACATAGTATGAGAAGTCCAAGCCACAGAAATTAGGCAAGAAAAAGAAACAAAAGGCAAATTGGAAGGGAAATAGTATAACCATCATTATTTACAGATAATATGGTACTATATATAGAAAACCCTAACAACTTCACCAAAAAACTGTTACCACTAGTGAATGAATAAAATAAAAAAACAAAAGATGCAGGATACAAAATTATATACAGTCTGTTGCACTAATAACAAACTATAAGAAAGAGAAGTCAGAAAAAATCTCACAATCACATCAAAAAGAATAAAATAGCCATGAATAAATTCAAGCAAGTTGGTGAAAGATCTACACACTGGAAACTACAAAATGTTGATAAAAGAAACTGAAGGTGGTACAAATACATGGAAAAATAACCTGTACTTATGGACTAGAAAAATTAGTATTGTTAAAATGCCCATACTATCCAAAGCAATTTACAGATCCAATGCAACCTCTATCAAAACTCCAACAATATTTTCCAAAGAACTCAAATAATTCTAAAATTTGTTTAGAACAACAAAAACCCTGAAGAGCCAAAACAATTTGGAAAAGAAGAGCAAAGATGAAAGTATCACAGTCACAGATTTTGAGATCTACTACAAAGCTGCAGCAAACAAAACATTATGGTAGTGGCATAAAAACACACACAGATCAATGGAACAGAGAGTCCAAAAATAAACCCACACATACAGGGTCAATTAACTTATTAATTTGTGACAAAGAAGGTAAGAACATACAATGGGGAAAGGACAGTCTTTTCAATAAATGCTGCTGGAAAAACTGGACAGATACATGCAAAAGAATGTAACTGGACCATTATCTTGCACCATATACAAAAGTGAATTCAAAAATGGATTAAAGACTTTAGTGTAATACCTGAAACCACAAAATTTCTAGAAGAAAACAGAGGCAGTAAGCTTTTTGGTAGCAGGCTTAGAAACAGTTTTTTTGGATCTGCTCCAAAAGCAAGGGAAACAAAAGCACAAATAAACTATTGAGACTAAACTAAAATGCTTCTGCACTGTGAAGGAAATCATCAGCAAAATGAAAAGACAACCTACAGAATAGGAGAAGATAGTTGCAAATTGTACGTCTGATAAGGCACTAATATCCAAAATACATAAAGAATTCATAGAACACAACAAAAAAAAACCTGAATAAAAATGGGCAGAGGATCTGAGCAGACATTTTGCCAACCAGAACATACATATGGCCATCGGACCCATGAAAAAAATACCTAACATCACTAATCTTCACAGAAATGCAAATCAGAACACAGCCTCTACAATGCCTTTATATAGATAAATTAAGAATCTTGGTTTTATGAAAGTTCAGGAATAATGGAATTGAGAAACACTGTTGATTTTGTGTATTGATTTGTGATTTAACAACTTTATTTAACTCTTCCTATTTCTACAAATCGTCTGCAGATTGTCTTGAATTTTCAATGTAGGCAATCATATTGCCTCAAAACACAATTTTAGTTTTTCCTTTTAAGTTCTTACTTCTTTTTTCTCCTCCTTGTTCTGCAGTGGCTATGACTCCAGCAAAATGTTAATAGAAACCAGACAGTAACTCTGATGGAGAGATTTCTGAAGTTTTACCAGTAAATATTAGGCTCACTAGTTTTTTTTTTCTTAATGTTTATTTTTTATAGAGAAAGAGAGACAAATGTGACCAAGGGAGGGACCAAGAGAGAGAGGAGATACAGAATCTGAAGCAGGCTTCAGCCTCTGAGCTCTCAGCACAGCCCAACATGGGGCTTGAACCCACAAACCACAAGATCATGACCTAAGCCAAAGTCAGATGTTTAACCGACTGAGCCACCCAGGTGCCTCTCACTGGGAGTTTTTTAAAGATCACCTTACCTTCATCAAGTTAAAAAAGAGCCCATTCTTTTCCTACTTTTCTCATAATTATTATCATCAATGAGTACTGAATAAACTGAATAATTCTGTATCTATGGAGCAGACTAAATGGCTTTTCTCTTTTTATCTGATAATAGAATGTTACATTAATAGATTTTCTTATTATTTTCATACCAGATAAACCTTAGTCATGATGTACCATTTTTTAAAAATTCTGTTACATTCATTCAAGTTGGGGGGGGGGGGGGAAAGTGCTTCTATAATTCTTATAAAAAATGCTCTACAATTCTACAATTTCCTTTTCTTATTATTCCCTTATCCATTTTTTGCTAACAATGTGCTCTAAATGCATTCAGTAGCATTCCATCTTTTATCACCATCTGAAATATTTGTATAAGGGAAAGATTACCCAGCCCTTAGAGGTATGCTAAAATTTATCTCTGAAACTATCTCAGCCTTTACCTGTTAAGAAGAGATACTCATTGCAAAATCAAGCTGGTGCAACCACTCTGGAAAACAGTATGGAGGTTCTTCAAAATATTAAAAACAGAACTACCCTACGACCCAGCAATTGCACTACTAGGCATTTATCCAAGGGATACAGGTGTGCTGTTTCAAAGGGACATATGCACCCCAATGTTTATAGCAGCACTATCAACAATAGCCAAAGTATGGAAAGGGCCCAAATGTCCATCGATGGATGTATGGATAAAGAAGATGTGGTGTGTATGTATGTGTGTGTGTATGTATATGTGTATATATATATGTATATACACACACACATACACACACACACACACACAATGGAGTATTACTCAGCAATCAAAAAGAATGAAATCTTGCCATTTGCAACTACGTGGATGGAACTGGAGGAATTATGCTAAGTGAAATTAGTTGGTCAGAGAAAGACAAAAATCATATGACTTCACTCACATGAGGACTTTAAGAGACAAAACAGATGAACATAAGGGAAGGGAAACAAAAATAATATAATAACAGGGAGGGGGACAAAACATAAGAGACTCTTAAACATGGAGAACAAACAGAGGGTTACTAGAGGGGTTGTGGCAGGGAGGGTAGGCTAAATGGGTATGGGACATTAAGGAATCTACTCCTGAAATTGTTGCGTTACATGCTAATTTGAATGTAAATTTAAAATTTTTTTTTCAACGTTTATTTATTTTTTGGGACAGAGAGAGACAGAGCATGAACGGGGGAGGGGCAGAGAGAGAGGGAGACACAGAATCGGAAACAGGCTCCAGGCTCTGAGCCATCAGCCCAGAGCCTGACGCGGGGCTCGAACTCATGGACCGCAAGATCGCGACCTGGCTGAAGTCGGACGCTTAATCGACTGCACCACCCAAGCGCCCCTTGAATGTAAGGTTTAAAAAAAGTAAAATTAAAAAAAGAAAGAGATATCTATCATAGTTATTGTTTTATTTGGGGTTTCTTTATATAACTTTTACATTTTCCTAAAAAATATTCATTTTTCTAAGTCTATAATCCACTACTATAAGTTATTAACAGTATTTTCTTAAATCTCTATTATATCCATTGAAACTATTCTTTTGATTATCTAGCTCTTTTTATCTTTCTTTTTTTTTAGCAGGGACTTGACAGAGTTTTGTAGGTACCACTGAGCTTGACTCCTCCCTCTGATAAATCATTCAATTTTGATGATCTCTTTTATTTCCAGTTTCATTAATTTCTGTTCTTTATTATATCATTAAATCTACTTTCTTTAAAAGGTTTACTCTGTTATTCTTTATTGAGCTTTCAGAGTTGATTGCTTACCTCACATATTTTCAATACATCTTGGTGGCTACTATTTTTAAAGCTCTAAATTCATCTCTAATACAAATACTGCCATGACCCACAAATGTCACATATAATACTTTGCTTATCCCTCATATATGTTATTACTGCCATTATAATTGCCCTTTAAAATATCATTTATTAAGAGGAAATTTCATTGTTGCTATTTTTATTTTGCTATATTGATATAATTTCTATTTTAATTTCACTGATAGGAGAACATGACCCACTGACATAAATTCCTTAAAATTTCTTGAGTTCCTTAGAAATCCAGAATGCAGTCAGTTTTTGTCAATGTTTGATGTGTAATTGAAAATAATGCATATTCTCTATTTGTTGGGCATAAGTTTGTTTAAACTTTCTACATTCATGTTAATACTGCATATTCAATAGATGAGTATATGAAAAAATATTCAGACATCTACAATTGTAGATTTACAAAATTTCTCTATTTCTGTTAGTTTTGCTTCTTATATTTTAAGACTATGTTGTTAAGTAACAGAAATTCATGATTATTATGACTTCTTGGTGGACTATTCCTTTTATTTTCTGCAGGGTTCATAATTACATCTAGTAGTGTTTTCTTAAAATTCTATTAATATTACTATACAAGATTTCTTTTGGTATTTGCCTAATATATACTTTTCCCCATCTATTTTCAACTTCAGGTTTCTTACATCTGAATACTGCTTTTTTTTTTCCATTTGATTTTTATTCCAAGCTCATGCATAACTCCAAAATTTTCTAAAACCTTTATCTTTCCCAAACACACATATTTTAGCTTGCTGAACTACCTAGTGAAGTAACCTCCACATTTCACTGTTGTCCAGCTTTCTACTTTGACCAGTTTTAAACATACACACACACAATGAGGAGCTCTAGTCAACAGTTAAATAAATATACCAATATACTTTATCAATTTCTGTATTTTTCAGTATTTCTCCAATCCTATGGCTTTCCTCTGGTGTACTCTTTGTCTTGCTAAAGCACAACCGTTAATATTCTATGAGTATCAAATTTTCTTAGTGTTAGTATGTGTGAAGTGTCCTGGTCTTGTTTTCACTTTGAATATTTCAGCTGTATATAATATTATAGACTGACGGATATTTTCCCTGAGCACTCTGAATACAATAGGTATACTCTGGCATCTAATTTTCCTGATGAGAAAAGTTCCTTTAGTCTAATTATCCTTCCTTTAAATTTACTATTTCTCCTGTTCCTCATAGTTTCTAAACTTTTCTTTAAATTCTTGATGTTCTTCATATTCAGCAGGTTGTGGGCTTATAAACCTAGATGTGGGTTTGTATTTATTTATGCAATTCTTGGAGTATATTTTGCTCTGAGTATGGTCTTTTATTCAGCACTGAAACTTACAGCTTTTATTTCTTCCAACATTGCTTCTCTACCACTCCTTCCATTCTCTTCTTCTGGAAATCTGATTAGAGGTATGTTAAATTTCTCCATTCCTCCTTTGCCTCTCTTCTCTGCTTTAATATTCTTAACTTTATAGTTCTCTTTGCTACATCCTGAGTGATCACCTCTGTATTGACTTCCAATACACTAATTCTCCCATCATCTGTCTTATCTGGAGTTTATCTCATCTACTGAGTGTCTTACTCAGATGCTGATATTCTTCCTTGCAAGATTTACATCTAATGTTGAAATTAATTCTTTCTTACATTTAACCTTTTTGGTTTTGTTTCTGCCTATTCTTTTTATAGAATATCTTATTCTCTTTACAGCTGTTATTTCTTCCCTAGTTAATGTGAGCTCTCTAAAATTTTTAAAGAAGCATTCTGGCTATCATATAATGTTAAGTTTATTTGAATTATTAATTCTCTGATTGTTTTGTTTTGTTGGCTATCTTCTTTAGTCTTTAGTTTCTTGGTAAGATTTCAAATTTAGGTTCTGTGACTTATCACTGAGAGGATTTTTGTAATTGCTTTGTATGTACTCCTCTCCTCTGATTTTACCCCTCTCTGTGTTTACCCACATCTAGCCTCCTATGATCACAGTCCAGAACTTGGCTTGACAAAAGCAGTTTGAGGTCCCTGCCACTCAGTAAATTAGGGGCATCACAGACACAAACATCAGCCAAAAGCTACTTGATTTAGGTCAGTATCTTAAGACTCTAAGTGCCCTGTCTTTCCTAGGTTTATAGATCCTTTCAAAGTACAGTCTTACAAGCTGCTGGCAGCATTTTTTTAATGCCTTCTCTCACAAATGGATGTTGGAAAAGAAGGAACCATACCTTGCCTACAGCTTCAAGCAGTAAGCCTGATCCAAACCCGATCCTTCCACTGAACACTTTCAGTCTTGTTGGAGGCAAACTCCCAGCCACCACTACTTGCTCAGCATACAGCACAGCAGGTGTGGACTTCATCCAGCCCTACACACCACCCTAGGTAGCTGTTCTATCTCTGATCCACAAGATTGTCTTGTTTTTGAAATTAGCTTTTGCCTTTGTCTTTTATAGTTTATATATAGTTATGTATGTGTATATAATAGTTGGATGGGTCAAAGAATTAGTGTATTCTGCCATTTTGGCCTAAGGTCCCACTTCATGTTATAGCCCTCTACAAAGTAGGCAACATGAGGGCAGGACACCTAGCTGGCTATTACAGCCTTCACGATTACAGCCCTCATAGTTGGTGTTCAATTAAAGATGTATCGAATAAATGAATGAATACAAATAATTTTCCTAGAAAGACATGCTATCAGTGTTCTCCTTAGACTATATGCACTTGAGGGCAGAACCCATGTCTGATCTAGCATATTGTCTAGTGTAGTACCCTGCATATTGTCAATGGTCCATAAATATTTTAAAGGGCCAATACATTTCTTCTGTTGACTTGCCATACAGCAAAAAGAAGTAATCTCTAGGTACATGCAGTGTTGCTTTAAAGGATTAAAATCATCTTTTGAGTTGTGTTATAAGATGTTGATTCTTCCTTGTAAACTTTACTTTTTTTAAAAAAATTAATGCTTCTTAATGAAAAACATTTCATCTAAGAGTAGAAAGGGTCAGACAGAAGTGGGATATTTTCACTAGAATTTAAAAGTGGGACATGTCTAACTTTAATTAATCAAGAAATCAAATGAAAGACCTCTTCCTGCTATCTTACAACAGTATCAGGGACCAAATGCAGAGAGAATGCTAAGTGAACACAATTCCTCTAGCTGAAATAACATTTTTCATACCACACACTAAAGGACAAGGGGACAAAGAAAATGTCCTTGTTGATTAATTACCTTTGGAACCAGGCCCAGCATGAGGAAAGAGTATAGCCTAGTAATAAAGCTACAGGTCTACTCTTTGTCCCCTCTGCCCTCCCAAGAAACAATTCTCTGGTTTTCTGAGAAACAAATGCACTAAGGTACTTTAAACCATGAAATCCAGAAAGAAAAGATGTTTCCATTATTTTCAAAATGAATTCACATCCTCCCAATCGACTACCATATATTTCCACACATTTTGAGCACCTATTATAGACCAGGTACTCTGGTTATTCCAGATTGTTAGAAAACAATCCAGTGAGGGGAATGAGCCACCCTCAGACACATACTTCCATATAGGTGATACCTTAATATGTGCTGCAGGCAAGTAAGGAAGGGAAGAATGGATGTGGAAGAGGACTTCATGAGGAGAAAAGAAATTTAAAAAGTCTTGACGGTCAGGTAAGATTGCTGTGGGAGACATTTCACATCTCAGGACCTTAATGTGCTCATCTGTCAAGTGAAGGATTTGGGTTAGACAATTTTATTCAGATTCTTCCAAGTTGAAACATTAACTACCAGTTCTCTTCTTTATTTTTCACCACAACTGACATGATACCTTTCCATAGGCCATTGATAACCTACTAAACAATGCCTACTGTCTAGAAACTTCTTTAGAACAGAGTGAGAAATTTCAGAGACATTTCCCTCCAAAGAGAAACATCTCTCCTTCTTCACCAGGTCTCCCTCCTAGAAGTGAAGCCTAGAAGACTGAGAGAAAAGCAGATTACCCTGAGCTCCCTAATGCACTACAAATGGGATCCCAAGGGGGCTGATGAAGGAAAGTAAGTCAGTATGGAAGTACACTTTCAACTATGCAGGTTCATCACCTGTTTCATATATCTGACTCTGATGTGGCTGCACGGAAGGTGCCATCTGAAGAAAAAATGGCATTCAAGATTGACAACTGATTAATACACAAGCTTGATTATATGCAAATCATCACTTTCTGTTGACTTAATTGCGATCTGATGTAACATGTATAATTAACACATGTATTTAAAATAAATGTATATCTAATTGATATGCATATTTATAAAATGAATATTTACATTTATATGTTGTCTTTTTTTTAATTGGGGGTGAATTTCCTTCCCACAGAAGTGAGAGGTTAGGGAGTCCCATCATGAACTAAGACATAAAACAGAAACAAGAAATGAGAACTTGCCTTCGATATGTGTAGTAGAGAAAGCAATGAACTAGCCACCAGAAAGCCTGATTCTAGGCATGGCCATGCCGTATGACTTTTAACCTCTGGGCCTGTTTCTATATCTGTGAAAGGAGAGATTTGACAGACAATTTCTAAGTCACTTCTGGCTCTACAATTCTATTAAATACATAGACCCACTCCAACCTTCAATTCCCTCTATCAAAATGACTGGACTCCAACCACTGATAGCCCAGAGTCTTTTTGATGGCAATTATTATACCTAAAAATTATACTCAGAAGATTCCAGATGCACTATGGAGCCCAAGGTGCCCCATCCATGCTCACAACACTCAGTGAGCAGCAAGTCCTAAGAACAGACCATATATAAACATATATCTGTGGTAAAAGGAAATGAAGAGTTCACCAGCAGAGGGCAGAACCCTCAGGGAGTAGGACCCAGGAAATAGAAAAGGAGCAACTGAATAAGGCATAGGCATTGTCCTAGAAACACCAAGTAGATGGGGTCTTTGATGAGTGCCTCTATGAAAAACAGCTTTTAAAAAATATAGTGGGAGAATGTATAAGACCCATGCCATTTGGCAGACAAAAATACACAGGAAAAAAAATGAACTCAGCTTTCATCATTAGTGTAAGTAAAGTCTCAGCCTTTCACAAATAAAGTGACTTATTATAAAATATTGCATGAGCCAAATGATTTGGAAGATAGCACTCCCAAAAAAGTTCTCAGTATACTATGGTTCTGGATATTTCTTGACAACGAGGTGGAATGAAAAAAGCAAAAAGACTTGGGTGTACCTCTCTGTTCCACTCCTGGCTAGATAGCAATTTTGAATAGTTGCCTTTTTCCTTCCTGAAGGAAGGTCTTCCCTTCTTCAATTGCTTTTATTTCTGGAAAATATAATCCAGCCCTCCATTAAGCAAATGCATCAAAAAAACAGTCCCAGATTCAATACCAGAATTCCAGATGCAAATAAGACATGGTATCTAAGGAGATGATAACCCATTGAAGGAAACGGTGGAATACACAACCAACTACAATGCAAAGAAAAAAGAACTACCTTAGCACTATGGATTGTGCTTAGGGGGAAAGCAAAAGAAACTGGTTAACTTACCTGTGGAGGAGCTGTTTAGAAAGTTGGGTCTTGAAGAAGGAGCAACTTCTCAAAGAAGGTAAGGGGAAATGTGTGAATATTTTTTATCTTCTTAACGTCAGTGGTCTGCCCATGATGCTTCTACAACTGAGCAGCAGACATTCCCTCAGCTTCTGCGTGTATCTGGAAAACTAACTGTGCTGGGTGCCTCTGAACCAGCCCTCTTTGCACATCACACATTTACTTTGATCCATGGCCCAGCCCTTTCCTTGCTTGCTGAAATACATCAGACTCATTAGGTATAGAGAGACTCTTTTCATGACAAATGCTTACACACAATGAAAGCTGCATTTTACCCACAAAGCCAGGCAACACTTAGGTCACTGTCTGTGTTAGGGAAACGAAGCTTACAAATCAAAAGAACCTTAATAATAAATGTGTTGATCAGTTGAAATCTAGAAGTTACCAATTGACATGACCTCCAGAAAAGGACTGCACACAAGCTCATACGCACGCATGCGTGTGCACACACAGAGCAGTTTACTGTATGTTTCAACACATGCATTTCATATGGGTAACAGTGCCTTTTGCAAGCAGATGGGAGAGAAGAGACTTTAAAAGATGGACTCCTATTGTTCCACCAAACAACTTAAAACTGATCGAAGCCCCAGAGGAGAGAAAAACAAAGCCAGGTCTCTGAGGCTTTCTGTCTACCCTTTCAGAAAATCGTTGGCGTCCCAGGCAATACTTAGAAAAGTATTAAAATTTGAGCAACACTGGTTTATTTGTTTATATGCATCCCCATAGAATCCCCCACAACATCTACAGAAGCTTCAAAGGCTCCACAATGAGACACGTCAGGATGTGGGGAGAGGGAGAGAAAAAGACACTCTCAAGCGCTCAGAGACCCAGCCCAGGCATGCAGGCTCTTAGGCATCTGGTTATCCCAACCTGACACCGCGCCTGCAATTTCAGACTGTTTAATTAATTCTGATAATACCACATCGCAGGTGCTGCAGGAAGTATGTTAATTTAAGATCACATCTTACCAATTCCCACAGGTTTCATTCGAACCTAATAAATGAAATAATCTCCACTGTAAGCTCCTTGCTTACCTAATTAGGCATAGGGCGATGAAGCAGTCACACTTGAGGTACACATCAGTGCCACTGGTCACCTTCAAATGCATAACCATGACCTGCCTATGGGCTCCTTCCCCAGGCTTCTATCACACACACATCAAAGCCAAGCAAATAAGGGACCACACTGCCCTTTCTATACCAGCAAGCTTGTTTTTTTTCTCCTCAGTTTTTTGTCTTTTTAAATCCATCTATCGTGCTGAATTCTGTGAAATCTCGCCATGTTTAAACTAAACTTTAGTTCTAATTTCATATTAACAAATTTAAGTTAACAAATATCCTAACAAATTAACAAATTTCAGTTAACAAATATCCTAAATCAGATTATTTTTAACCAACGGGTTGTTTCTAACCAATTGGCTCTTTCCACATTGATGATTCATTAAAGGGAACTGTCTAATCCTATCTGAACCATCAGCAACATAAATGTCATTACACCTCCCCCATCTCTCCCTCCCCACATACCCACACACTTTCAGAAACTAGCCTTCTGTTATGACACAGGTATAAAACTGCCTAGAATGCTCTCATCTCCAGCCCACACATGGCTCAGCTTTTACTTCCTTTATGTCCACACTCAAGAGTTACCCCATCATCAAGACCTTTCCTGACCATCCAAATAAAAGAGCAACTCCATCCTTACAGGTGCACCCTGGCCTCCCTACACAAAATGAAGATTTGGCTACTACAATACCTGGCTGATTTCAACAGTATAAATCAATAGCTACTAACCCTGCTTGTTAGGCTCACCTGGGAGCTTTACAGCCAATGTCCAGACCCTATTGCCACTAACACATCTGGAGTGGGCTCCAGACTTCAGTATTTGTCAACAATCTCTCTTAGGTAAGGGTTGAGAACCACTGCTGCACAGAGTCAAACGGACTCAGTGTGGCCTGAGGAGTCATTTAATGGGAATGGTCTATTTTGAGCATCTACATGATCAAATAGATCAACTATTTCCCTAATTTTCAATATATTGAGGCAAAAATTATTTGTTTCACTTTGGTCTATATAGATCCCAGTTTCAGAGCACCTAAATTGAAAGAATTGATCTTAATTCCTGGTTCCTAGCCTAACTTCCCAGTGGCCAGTGAACAGTGGTGACATCTGGTATTTTCCTTTGTCCCAATGTTAAAACTCACTAGACTGAATAAACTGAGACAAGATATAAAAATATGGCCTCCAGCCCTCAGCTGGGTCATGCAGATGAAATACAGAAATGAAAAAGTTGAATTAATGACTCTCTGGGTACCTTTAAGGTTCTGAAGTGCTATTTTCTCTCAACTGCTGAGACCTGGCTCTCTCCTGCTTGGCTCAAACTGATTCTCCCTACTCCTTCCCCTAACATGCCTCACCTGGGATCTGACAGAGACAGTCAGCCTTGACTAGGTGCAGAAACCCAAACACCGGTTTCTCTACTGAGAAAAAGATGTTCAGAGTGGCCGCACCTACAGCATCCCTCTCAGCTGCCACCTCCTAGAGGGTGTGGAGCTGGACCCCAGCATGGCCCCGTTTCCACAGTGTGTACAAAAACACCGTGCTGGACTCGTCCAGCTCTCAAGTTTCTAGATTCAGTTGTCTTCTCCCGTTTTCCATTTTCTGAGCTTGGCTTTGAACAAAAGTTGAACAAATCTCCAAACCTCAGAGGAGAAACCTAGAAAACACTGCCAGGTTTTTCTAACCCCTGCTTGAAATAATCAAACCCCCAGCGTATGCCCAAACTCAGCCAATGCTGGCTCGGCTGCCAGCCCCAGCCTTGCTAAAAAATTCATAAACCACAGAACAGCTGGGCCACAGTCTGCTTTCAGAGCAAAGCATCCACTATCAGGTTTTCATCTAGGCACAACTGAAGAACTGAGTATTTATTCCTGACAGAGACTTGAAAGAGGAAATCTTACTGGCTGTCTGCTTAGAGTCACATGAGGACAGATTTGATGGGAATCCCATGCATATTCCAACTAGATAAAAGATATTATTCATTCCTAAAATGTCTTCAGAGACTCCATTAATGGAGAAATTCCAAGTGACAGAAATAACCAAAAAAAAAAAAAAATCCCCTAATATCTACATACAACTGCATTAGAATGGATCATGGGAAGGAATGCTTAATATTTAGGCCCTCCCTAAAATCATATTTCTTTCCTTTTCATCATAAAAGATGAGAACTGGCTGGGGAAGTGACAGGGAAAGAGGTGCCCCCTGGAAAACATATGGGACCAGTTAAATGCTCCTTTTCCCTAACAGGAGAGATTTCATTAGGAAGTTGCCATATTTTGACAATTTCTATGGAGACTTGTCCTCCCATGAATTTCCTCAATTGTGACAGGCTGTGGTAAATGTAAAAGATATCTTGTTGTTATGTCATCAATATTCTACGCGTGGGCAATATGCAGCTTAAATAGATACTTAAAAAAATTTTTTTAACTTTATCATTTCTACTAAGACCATATCTAAGGAAGAAGGTGGAGAAGCCAAACTCCTAAAATCTTGTGCCCAATCTCATGCGAAGCCCAAACAGAGATTTTCAGATTCAAGAAAACGATTTTTCTGAACCACTTTCTGATTTGTTTTACAATGAAAGTGAG
This sequence comes from Prionailurus viverrinus, assembly GCF_022837055.1. Classification (NCBI taxonomy): domain Eukaryota; kingdom Metazoa; phylum Chordata; class Mammalia; order Carnivora; family Felidae; genus Prionailurus; species Prionailurus viverrinus. The sequence continues at coordinate 83,823,305 of NC_062563.1, read as the reverse complement.
TTTTTGTGCACTTGCACTAATCACATGTCTCTGTTAACCAGCAGATCTATATATACATCTGTAATGCAACAATAACTGCTCATCATGGTGCTCTTAAGGTCCTATAAGACTCTTCGTAGTCGTAACAACAATAAAATAATGTTTTATGCTTTTGATTGTGTTCTCGGCCTTTGAAAACAAATTATTTAGCAATAATATACATGATGCTAAGTTAATTTGCCTTTAATTCCATTTTCCTTATATGCTAAATAATCAGAGAGGAAGGGAGGGAGAAAGGGTGAGGAGGGAAGGAAGGACTTTACTACAGCCTAGAAATGTACTGCCTGCCTTAGGTAAACTGACTCCAGGGAAAGCTGGTTAATTTATGGATCAAAGGTTCTACCCCCCATTTTCACATTTCTAATAGCCCACATAAATTCATTACTTTCACAATTTCTAGAACACCAATATAAATAAAAGATGAAACAAGCAGGGCACAAGTTTTAATGCCACAGATAATGCTTTGCATTTGTATCAGACTTTCATGTTTCAAAACATCTTCACAAACGCTACTTGGAGTCCTCATAACCCTGTGAGATAGATGTGGCAGGTAAATCATTGCCATTTTCAGATGAGGCAGAGATCAAGAGAAGTTAAATGCTTCCCTCAAGTCACATGGTTGGGCTGAGATGGGACAAGAAATGGACCAAAGAATCTTTTCATCTCAGCAGTCTTCTACATCCTGAGGAAGTTCTCATGTTAATTAGAGAATATGCCCTCTGGCTAGGAATAAAAAGAATGGTTGGGCACCTCTGAGAAGTCTAGGCACACATAACCCTAGAACCCTAGGCACACATAAAGCTGACCAATTTCCCAGAATGAGGGTAATATCACTACCTTGCTTAACTCTCCTCAAGACATTGCTCTTGCTCTTTCACCATATTCCCAAATTCTTCCATGAAGTGTTCCCAGTTATTCTAGTCCAGTCACGTCTCACTCCGATGAGCTCTTACAGTTTGTACCTTTCATGGCACTTGTCACATCTCTCACCTGGCTATCTTGAATTTTACTTTACCCCTTGAATTGCCATTTTATGTAATTACACTTATGCCCACAAATAGACTGTGCTTCCTTCAGCACAGAGAAGACATGGAGTGGACCTCTGCTGTTGATAGCACATAACTGATTACTTCCATCCTAACATCCAAGCCCCCTGTCCTGTTAATTGCACCCCCTGTGGACAATCACCACTTGCCACCCTCAGTCCCTATGGCCTGAGACAGCTGAAACCTTCTTCCTACCCCAGGAATGGACAATCAAACCAACCAATGAGAATCAATTCTGAGATTTTTGAAGATGGAAAGGAGAACCCTGATTTCTGCTGAGACTGCCAACAGGGAGGATGATATAAGTTTGGAGGTATGGGGAGGCGCATGTGGAACCTGAGTCTGAATCCAGGAAAGAAAAGGTGGAACCAAGGGATGAGCATGTCTAGGTCCTGATTAGAACATCTGAGTCACTGGATCCAACTCCTGGACTTTTTTGGGTACATGAACTATGTGTTTCCTTTGTTGTAAGTCAGTTGGAATTGGGTTTAATTAGGGTCACCTCATTTTTTATAGGAGAGTCTTTGGAGGGCAATTTGATTAGGAAAGAGACTATGGAATTTTCTGGGAACTAAGGTTGCATATTAATCTTTTAATACAGAATAAAAATGGACTTTTATGATGCTTCTAATAAAACTTTACAAAAGGTTGAGAAACCCCCTGTCCACAGAAAAGGCAAAAAATAATTATATAAAAATTATGTTAATGTTATTAAAATCATTATTATTACTGTTCATCAATTCTTACATACACATTATTCTCACATTTTAACATCCCTCAAATCAGAATGTGTGATATAATCAGTGTGATCATGTAATCTCTGGGCTTGAATTAAAGTTGAATTCTTCCAGAGAGAATTTGCATTTGTTTCTGCTAGTTAGTCATCTGAACCTACCTGAAATTACTTTCTTTGCTTGAGTTACTGGACCACACCACTAGTGTGAATTCAGACTGCAGACCTACGTCCCAGCTTCTGGCTCAAATTCTCAGACAGATTTGGGTTTTCTTCCTTCTTCAGAGGCCCAAGGCAGAGACATGCAGGTTTCCCTGCTGGCCCTTCTGGAGAGTTTCTTTTTACCCTTTCACCAAGTGAGTAGCTCTTTGGTATCCTGCCTTTATGTAAAGGTTTCCCATTAGACTTCCTATCTTGGATACTTTTTCTTTATGCAAGTGATATATAAATAATAGTGCTTTTTACAATAGATGATATCTTGACTTTGATGAATTATAATACTATGTATTACAACTGGCCTGAGAAAGCAATGATGATTATGAAGCTAAAATAAGGAGAAGTCTCTTGAATTACCTACCTGATGCTTCTACTGGGTGTCTTTTTCTGACTGGGAACCAGAGTCTGAACTAATAGAGACTGTGTTGTAAACACAACACAGTTGTAAACTTCACTGAGTTTTGAATAAGGCCAGGAAAGGGGCCCCCCTTTCAGAAAAGGCCAATTAAATATCCCTCCATATTGAGTCACACCACTGGGAACATGAGGACCCACATGTCTGGAGTCACATGTTGCAATTAAAATGGTTTTCTGCCATTTCTTTGAACTTGACTAGATACTCAGGTAGTCTTCTGAGTACCCACTTTGGTAACAGTGTTTCAAGTCCCAAATGAGATTTCTTTTCACTCACTTGAACTTCCAGAAATGCCACAAAATTACTCTCCAGTATTACAGAAAATGATTCCAGAGAAGGTTGAACAAGATGCAGCCTTTCACCTTTTAACTCTATTACTGCTGAGGTGAAACCTTTGTTAAATCCAGATTTATAACCCTTCTCGGTTCATATTGCCTAGTGATTCCGCAAGCACAGAGCCTGCATTTGTTGCCAGAAAGAAAACATTTGCTCAGTGAATTCTCTTGGTCTTTATCTCCTTTCTCTTGAGGATTGTTAGAAAATAGAGCATTGACTCCTGGTCTCTTTCTTTCTCTCTCTTTCCCCTCAGAGCCTCTTGCTGTATAACAAGATTGTTAAAGACAAATTGCTAACCATCCCTCTCACACACACACCTCATTAAATTGGTTGCACAATTTTCTTTCATTCTTTCTCCAGGGTTGCTGTAGGAATATAGCCATTTATAATAACTGCCACTGTTGAGTGTAACTGCCAGGCTCAGGTGAGAGTGTGTATACGCTCTTTGTTTTGCAAAAGGCTTTCTTTCAGGTACAAGTAATTTAGTTCTGTTTCCTTAGGTGAATGACTGGCATATTAGAAGACCTTAGGTAACCAGGGGTTCACGCTGGTTCTTAATGAATTCTGTTGAAATTTCAGGAACTACAAGAGAGACTTCTGAATGGGCACATCTCATAGCTGATTTGCCATTATCAACCTCATCTTCAGGATTCTTAAAAAGCAAATGTAAAAGGCTAAGAGTAGACCTCCCTACCATATCAGCTCACTCAATTAAAATCCAAAGTTTGGATTTCTTATGGGGAATCTAACAGAAAATTCAAAGAGTACATATGTTGGACAAGGCACATGCCTACAAGTCAGATCATCAGTGAGACTGAGTTCTACTGTTCTCCTTTTTGTGGCATTTGATCCTCAGTTTCTCCATCTACGAAATGAACATGAAAATACCCTCCAATCTACCTAACAAAAACCCTAAAACTATTCCAAATAATAATTTACATAGAAGTGCTCTGAAAAGTATAAAAGCTGGGTGCCTGGGTGGCTCAGTCAGTTAAGCATCTGAATCTTGATTTCAGCTCGGGTCATGATCCCAGGGTCATGGGATCAAGCCCACATCAGGCTCTGCACTGAACATGGAGCCTGCTTAAGATTATCTCTCTACTCCCGTCCCTCTCCCCAACTCACTCTCTCTTTAAAAAAAACACCCCATCAACAGGGGACTAGAGATATTGATGTCCAAATCTTCATGGGGTGCTTCCTGGGTGGCTCAGTCAGTTGAGCATCCAACTTTTGATTTCGTATCAGGTCATGATCTCAGGGTTGTGAGACTGAGTCCCGTTGGGCTCCATGCTGGGCATGGAGCCTGTTTGAGGTGTGTGTGTGTGTTTCTCTCTCTCTCTCTCTCTCTCTCCCCTTCTTCCCAACTTTCTCTCTCTCAAAAAATAATAAAAATGAAAAATGCAAAGCAGCAAATATGTGGAAGGTATTATTATACACACATTAATGGGCTTTCACAAGTAAGTACACAGCATTTTCTACGGGACTTGAAGGGCTTACTGGGGGAACAGATACAAAAAGAACAGGAAAGAAAGAGGGCCAGTAGCAATGTGCTTTCTAGGAATCTCATGGGCTCCAGAACCCAGTTCTGAACATCACAGCCTGTAATGTTCAGCACCCTCTGTGGAGCTGAAAGCCTAGAAAAAATATCAGGTCATCAGTTGAGCCACCTGCCAGGAAGGTCATGGAACTGAAAACAGTAACTAGTTTATGAGAGTGAATAACCTCAAAACCCAAACATGGTAAATGCAAGGACTCTGGCTGATGAACACTACATTAAGATAACAAGGAGGAAAGCCAAACTTCTCAAGGCTCAACCAGTAACTGAGGCCCTTTGCCACACGTGGCCCTGCTCACTGCCAGTACTGAAGCCCTTCATTCAGCCATCTCAGCTCCATCCTGTGCCTGAGCCAGTATCCCCATGTCTGACAGCAATTTGGGAGCCCTGGCTGACCAGCTGATGAGGCTGGAGCTGGTGGTGTTGACCTGGAGTCCCAAGCAACCACATATTCACCCGTTGCAGCTCTCCCAAAATCTCATCAAAACTGACCTTCATATGAGTACTGCTGAAGCCATACAATGGACCTAAGCCAACCAAAGCCAAGTTTGCTACATTGTTTGGATATTAAGCTCAGCCTACAACCTATTAGTTCCCTTGGTGGAGCTTGCCTTTTCCCAGCCCACTGCCCCTGTCTTCCTCAACTCACCAATACGATGCTCTTGTCTCACTACCAGCACAGTCTGGGCTTGCAGAAGCCATAATAACTCCTCTAGGACAACATAATTTTGTAAGCAACTGTATTATGGTGGAAAAAACACCACTCTTAGAGTCAGAAAGCCTGTGTTCAATTCTCAAACCCCACCATTTATAAATTGGTGGGAACCCAGGCAAGTACCCCTCCAAACTTCATTTTCTTTCCTTGAAAAAAGTGGAACAATACCTCAAATTGAGTGAATATGTTTGAAAACTCTACATAAATTGTAACATGCTATAAAACTTAGGAAACTTTTCTCAGTTGTCCGGAAGTAAAATACATATAATTTGTATTATTGGAATCTAAGCTATCAATAAAAGATTTGTTAAATGAATATTTGCATAAATAAAACCCAAATTTCACACTTTTGTTGAAATAAAATCTATAAATGGGATTGAAATTTCTGTTAACCTTATAAGAGAGCTCTCTATAGATCTAAGATCCTAAAAGTGACCAAACTTTTTTAATAAAAACTTTCTTACATACTATAGTAACTGTCTCTTCCTCTAAATCTGAACTGTCAACACCTACTGTCAGCCCCTGCGACTCTGTGATCTATTTTTATGGCAATTACCTCCTAACTGCTCTCCCTGACTCTGATTGGCATTGATGAGGCCCATAGGCAGAGGAGGCCACCAGGGTTGTGAGCTGTAATAAACCAGAGTAATAGAAGGAGAATCTGGTCAGGGCTGAAAGCCAGCCAAAGAAGTGCCCAGAAAAGGAATGCCAAGTCAGGAGACTAAAATCAGGCTGGGAAAGGAGATAACCAAGTACATCAGAACTGAGGGAGCAATTACAATGGGAGGGGAAGTCAGGATGCAAATGTTCAACATGCAGAACATAGAACTGATGGCTGTGGGGGGCTGAGACAGAACATACAGTATCAGTTTTACAGTCCTAGTCATGAGACAATGTCACATCTTCAGTATGATGCTTTTGATGACCTTCAGTCTACCTTTCCCCAGGGCAAAAACTGTCTGCCTTTTGCAGCAGGTGAACGAACAGCCCTCTGACATCACCAGCCTCTCTAATCTACAGTTTGTCCTTTGTTCAATTCACACACTTAGGTCTTTGTTCAAAATCCCCTTTTGCACTAAACTTTCAATATCTTGTCCTGGCCCCTTATACAAATTCTCCTCTCCCGACCTTAGTGCTAAAGGTTTCCACATCTGGCCCCAAATGACCTACCCATCAGCCTTTATTCCACGTTGCCACAATCCTATGTCTTTGGTTTCAAGTATTTGTTCCCCAAATCATCTCACTCCTTCCCCATTTCCATGCTTTTCTCAGACCATTCCTCCCATCTAGAAAACCACTGCCCCTCTCTCCACTTCTCTGGATTCTATACTAGATTCTTCAAGACACAACACAAAGCTCCCCTTCCCTAAGAAGTATGCCAGGATTCCTGTGCCTACAATCGTTGGCTCTCTTCTGAACCCCTATAGCCAGAGGCCTCTGTTAGCAGCTTGGGATAAAGTGCTCTTATATGATAGTGTTGCACTGCTATCTTTTGTCATTTTTATTATTTGATTTTTTTCCTGTTTATATATTAATGAAAATTTTGTCATTATTATTTTAAGTAGGCTTCATGCCCAGTGGAGCCCAATGTGGGACCTGAACTCACAACCCTAAGATCAAGACCTGAGTGGAGATTAAGAGTCGGATGCTCAACTGAGTCACCCAGGCAGCACTTTGTCATTATTTTTTGTATCTCCCAAGTGCCTAAGAATGATGTTTCAATTATAGGTAGCCCTTAATAAATACCAATTACTCTATAGAAATTGTTGACTTTTCTGCTTACTCTGAAGACTTTCTTCTATCTGTCCTCAGAAAGCTAATTCTAGTGGCACCTGGGTGGCTCAATTGGTTAAGTGGCTGACTCAATTTCGGCTCAGGTCATGATCTCACAGTTCATGAGTTCAAGCCCCACATCAGGCTCTGCCCTAACAACACAGAGCCTGCTGGATATTTTCTGTCTCCCTCTCTCTCTACCCCTCCCCTGCTCATGATTTCTCTCTCTCTCTCAAAACTAAATATTATTTAAAAAAAACTTTAAAAGCTAATTCTAAGACAAACAGCAGCATAGTGGCAATGAGGATGCTCATGAGCCCACCAAAATTCAAATCATCATGGCCCCGCTTACCACCTGTGTGACCACATCGTTAAACCTCTGTATGCCTAAACTCTACCCACAGAGCTGCTTTGATGCTTAAATAAACTAAGCCACATAAAGCACTTATGTCCTAAACCTACATATAATAAGCACTTAATAAAAGATAACTAGTGCTCACCAAAAAAGATAACTACTATCAGAGGTAAAAGATCTAATACATTTGCGTGTTTTAGATCTTCTATTGAGCTAGTACCAAGCTGAGAGAACCTATAAAATGTAAATTAAAATTATTATGTTTCATTGAATGCCTAAATTAACTCAAAATGTTTTTCATGCATATGGGCTTATATTCTATAATTTCTTGAGGGACATTAAACGTATTTTAGTGGACTCGGATTCAAGGTTAAGTTTTGCGATTTTGTATTCTTTAAAAAACTAAACTCCTTTGGTTCAACAAAAGACGCTGGGGAGGGGAGGAAGAAGAGAGAAAATAAGGAAAAGCAGTCTGCCCTCCTGCTATCTTTCAATTGTTCTCATTCCTCAAAATGGGGTTTGATTATTTTTAATAGCAAAAATGTTGCCACAGACCGATTCAAAATCAATTTATTAAAATTGACAGATTATCCAATCCCTTACCATAAAAGAATGCACCACACTCTGTGCAAGCTTTTCTCTGAGAAACCTGAGGTTGCAAATGCCTTTCTAGAATGCTATCAATTTAAATGATTGAAAAAAACAACACATAATAAGTGACAGATTTTTCAAATCAGATAAAGATGGGAACCAGATTATCTGTCTGGGGGTGATAGATTGCAGCAATAATAAATTCACTTGAAGACACTGGATCAATTTTTAATCAAGCCAAGAATTATTATTGCAGAAAGATAAAATGACCCATGAGAAGATGCCTTAATTTTCCACCAATCAAATTATAGCCTTTCTAAATAAGATGTAATGAGATCCATGGAATATCCAGGTTACACATCCTACCTAATTACCCATGTTCCCTGTCATGTAGTGATATACTAGTGGTAAACTGACCTCTGAATTTGCCCAGATGAAAAGGTAATTAGTTTTTCCACCAGGCTGTAGTGAAAATAACAGCAGTGACACATGTCATCTCCTTCCACCAAGTCACAGTCTCTGAGGTGTTTGTTCTTAAAATATACAGGATATGACCTACTGGGTAATAAACTACACAGTCATTAAGTGAAGCTTGTGTCTGACAGAAAAACACCCACCATCTCTAAGTTGCGAAAAAAGGGCCTGGAGGTAAAGCAAATCAGTCTACACTTGACATTAAACTTTATCAGCAGGGAACAATGCCCACCCCCCCAAACTTCCCCCAGGAACTACCAATCAGGAATTGGAACTTGTAATTACTGATGACTGTGAAGACCCTGTAGAAAGATCCATATGTTCCATCTGCCCCACTTGTTTCCATCTCTCCTTTCAAGATTTGGGATCTCTCCCAACTCACGTTCCTTTCCTCGTCCAGAAGTTACTGATAAAAAAGAGATTCAGTATAAACATAATTATTCCCTTGAAATAATCCCAATAAGCATCCCTTCAATATTCATTCATTCCTTCATTCAACAAACACCTACACTCCCCTTCCCTTTCTCCAATTCTTGCCACAGATAATCCCACCTGCCTGGATCAATCTTCCTCATCAAAACTATTTGGTCTTCATCCCTATTGCTGAACACATAGCTGAGTTCTTCTAGCATCAGGATTTCCTACATATATTGGAAATTTATTCAATTTATCATTCATTTCAATCCACTCTTAATCTCCTACTGCTTATATGTGCTTGTAAAGAGACTATTAGTAAATTAGTGACCCAGAGTCATGTTTAAGCTTCCAATGTTAATAATAATCAGTTGTTGGTTTGAAATGAAGTCTCTTTAATTTATTCCTGCCATTAAATCCTTTAAAGAACTGCTTACGTTTCACCCAGAGTATGAGAACTGCAAAGAGCTTGTATTTTCAAACTGTGAGGCCAACCCAGAGTTTCCCAACTGATAGCTCTCAGAAAGAAAGGATCTTTCAAAAAAAAAATGAATAATCTTTCATGATGGGGCTTACCAATAATGTTTGCCCAAGTTTCTTTTTAATTATCATATACACATTTAATCCATTTCTGGTAATGGGTGGTCCTTTATCATATTCAATGCATGCTCGCAGAAAGCAAAATAATGACAAAAAAAAAAATTGCCAATTATTCTAATGTAACACCAGATGCCATTTCATTCAACTGCAGATCTCAATACTGATAATCCCAAAATTTATTTAATAATAAACAGTTGCTTTATTATTTTTATTATTTATTACATTATGTATGTTATGGACTGTTTATGTCCCCCTCAAAATTCATGTGTTGAAGCCGGATGTGGGAACCTTGGGGAGGTAATTAGGTTTAGAGGAGATCATGAGGGTAGGGCACCCATGATGGACTCAGTGCCCTTTTTAGAAGAGAAAAAGACACCATACCCTTTTCTCTTTCTGCCATGTGAGAATACAGCAAGACGGCAGCTGTCTGCAAGCCAGGAAAAGGGCCTTTACCAAGAAGTGAATCTGCCAACATCTTGATCTTGGACTTCACAGCTTTAGAACTGTAAGCAATAAATGTCTTTTGTTTAAGTCACTCAGTCTATGGTATTTTGTTATAGCAGCCCTAGCTAATATATAAATATACAATAACTGTTGTATTTTACATTATATTAACATAGAAATAATACATAATGCATGAAATAATATCAACTAACATTCTTTCAGGCACTCTGTTAAGTTTTATATCCACTGTCTCAACCCAACAGCTCAAGAGGTAACGCCTTCATTCTAATTTTACAGATGAAAAGATCAGGGCTTGAAGGAGGTAACTATCTTCCACAAGGTCCCATGAGGGATGAGAACCCAAGTAACCTGTCTCCACACTTACCCACCAATATATAAATGAGCTTTCTGAGAAATTGGTCAAGTTCATTTTTAGTTACTCATTAACTAGAATTATAATCCCAAAATACCTGCTACTGCTAGGATGTCCTACTAGAGATTCTTCCCCATTTTTATGGTATCTTGTTTTTTGGCATTACTGCCTCCTCTGCGCATCTGTGTTAGAAATAACTGGCTCAAGCACAAAGGGAGTTATCCTCAATTTAATGAATTCCAGCAATTCATCATTTTGCTACCCCTTCCTTGTTAATTTATTAATAACAATTACAACAAAACTGGCATGCTATATAAATCCTTACATATGCTCTTTACCTTAAAATATTATCTCTGGAAGTCTTAAAAGATGATGTGTTAAAACTTATGGCTTATTACCAGTAACATAGCTATATCCTATTGACCACAGAAGCCAACTATTCTTAAGCAATTCAAAATGTCCGTTGTGGTGACTGGAATATTTTCTTGAACCGGTCTTTGGAATATTAACATTTCAAACGTCTCTTTGCATTCTCGCACTTGGTCAAACCAATGCTTACACATTAGCTAAATATATGCTGCTCCTCTATGGTATGTTTTTATGGATAAAACTGAATAATTACATAAGCACAGTCAATTGTTCATGAATTTGTGTTAGTTATGTGTATTGTCCAAATACTAGCAAGCAGCTTGTGGATTCAATAGTAAATACTTTCACAAATTTGTATCAATGAAAGCCATTTTAAGTGTTAAAGCATTGCAAATCCACTGATTCTCATAGCCTAAGCATATTAACACATACTACTATCACTCTTACACGTGGATGTGGCCAAAAAGACGATGTAAACCAATAATTTTCTACACATTTTCACGGACTCGCTGCCTATTTTTACATAGTATGCTGATATCCATTCTGACACCAGAAAACCTACTCTCAAAATGTACTGAAAGTACACTGATATATAATGTAAAGGGCTTCTTCCAAAAATGTCTAACTGCTAATATGCATAGCTTTTAAGAAATTTCTTCCAGCAGACAGTACCACAAAATGGGACTTAATAGCCAATACTTTGGTGCTGAATTCCTTTCACCTGAAAACAGGATGGCAGCAGTGAGGATTCAAACTTGTTCAGATATACCCTTCCCTCTCTTCTGCTTAAGAAATTCCAAATGAGTGAAGGTAGCCTTTCACCAAGAACGTAAAAATAGAAAGATATTAAATTTTGGAAAAAAGATAATTAACTTCATTTTATATATGGTGAATTTAGGTAGCTTTGGGACAAATACGTACCCAGCAGATAATTCAGATTTAAGTATCTGGGACTGAATTAAGAGGCTGAGTTGGAAAGACAGGTTTAGGAGCCTTTGGGTAATAGGTAGAAGTGGAAATGTATGAGAAGAGCTGGAGTGGACAAAATAACCTGGGGAGAATGAGTGACAAAAGGGGAGGCAGAGGATGAGTACCTTGCCTGATCCTTTAAATCATACTGACTCTTAAAGTGTCCAGCTCTTGGGGCGCCTGGGTGGCGCAGTCGATTAAGAGTCCGACTTCAGCCAGGTCACGATCTCGCGGTCCGTGAGTTCGAGCCCCGCGAGTTCGAGCCCCGCGAGTTCGAGCCCCGCGAGTTCGAGCCCCGCGAGTTCGAGCCCCGCGAGTTCGAGCCCCGCGAGTTCGAGCCCCGCGTCGGGCTCTGGGCTGATGGCTCAGAGCCTGGAGCCTGTTTCTGATTCTGTGTCTCCCTCTCTCTCTGCCCCTCCCCCGTTCATGCTCTGTCTCTCTCTGTCCCAAAAATAAATAAACGTTGGAAAAAAAAATGTTTTTAAGTGTCCAGCTCTGGATTCCACTAATCTGATTTTCTGTGTCTTCACCTTGTTGCATTTGAACTGGCCAGGTTATTCTTTCACTGGATGGACTATTCTGAATCATTCCTGGGAGTCCAGTTTTCCTTACTTGCTCAAGGCACCTTCTCTGTAAGCATACTCTAAGGTGGTGTCCTGAGAGCCCTAAGATAGTTAAAGCTCTTATTTGAACAATTCATATCTATCTTTCTTTGTTCCTTCTTTCTTTCTTTTCCACAAATATTTACTGAGCACTAATCATGTTCCAGGAATTTCTCCAGACACTAGAAGCAATGAACCAAAAAGCTCAGTATTACTAACAGCGTGTACTCATGCTCACTTCGGCAGCACATATACTAACAGCGTGTATTCAAGAGCTGTATTTAACAAAAATGAGCTTTTTAAAATTCTGCTTTAATAGTTTTCAAGTCTCCTGAACTTGATATTCTAAAAGAGAGCAAAAAGGGCACCATATGTTTACTGAAGGTAGAGATATTCTTTCTAAGTCACTAAGCACTAGAGCATTGGATAAACATGGGAAGCGTTATTGAAGGGAAATGCAATCAAGCTCAAGGCTCAGAACTATACTGACAGAGCATTCAGCCCTCACACTTCTTCCAACATAACCATCCATCCACTCAGCATTCCATAGAACCTATATCATCCTTTATAATATCTATTCTCCATTCAGTGGTTTGAAACATTCAGTCTGCAGCAGTAAGTGCTCAAGTGCTCCTGTGGGCTACTGTGTCAAGGTCATCGGGATGCTTCCTGAAATGCCTCCACTTGTGACTAAGATAGTAAGGCATATGGCTGAGTCTTTGTGAGGAAACTGGGCCATTTAAACCATATATTAAAATGTCCTCCTAACTTCCAAAAAGGAAAGAAAAATTATTCTTAATTAAATGCTTAATGTTTATTATAGTTAGAATATTAGTTTTAAGTCAAATTTATGATGCACTAGATTTGTACTTTTTATATTATATAGACTTTACAGTTCATTGAGATTTTATATAATCAATGTGTACAGTATATTTGAGCCCATTTATATGACACAGCATTACTTTATTCTTGAAAATTATTACAGAGGTTTATAGCCATCGCATCTTTGCTTTTATATTTTTGTCACATCTACAGTTTATTTAATGGCAGGTCCTTGGTCAGGAATGCAATGCCCAAGTATGGCACTGTTCTTATGGGAAAAATGTGACTACTTTATGATAGAATTTCCAGGAATAGGTTCTGGTCAAAAGCAGAGACAAACTGTATTTTGAAAGGAACAACTCACAAGTACGTGTGCACACACACTGTACACATATAAGACATCTTCTCTACCAAAGACATACCTCTAGGCACTCCCTTCTACCACTCAGGTTTAGAAAGACACGTGAACTCCTTTGTGATATCCTGTACCATTCTTACAGGTCTAGCAATGGAAAGGGAAAGGCTACATCTGATTATCCACTAGTCTGTCACATACTGCACTAAAAAAAAAGCCATGCTGGTCTCCCAGATACCATCTTCCCATCTCAGTAACTTCAAGCAGTCTCTGGCTTCTGGCCATTTTTAGTGAGTGAAAAATAAGCTCAGGTACTTCCTTGGAGAAGGACTTAGGGAAGAACAATGGTGCAATGGTACAGAATCCACCTGAAAAATCCACAACTCCAAAGTTCAAGTCAGGGACTTGAGTGCCACTCTGATAGTTCTGATTCCTAAAATGTTCACATTTTTTCACAAAGGCTTCTTTAGCACAATACATTCAATTCTTCTAAAAGGATTCCCTAAAGGGTATTTTTTTTATTTTAAAGAGAAGGGAGAGAGAAGGAGTTGGGGGGGGGGGGAGGAGAGAGAGAGAGGAAGAGAGAGAGAGAGGGAAGAGGGGGAGAAAGAAAGAGAGAGAGAGAATATCTTAAGCAGGCTCCATGCTCACACAGAGCCTGACTTTGGGCTTGATCCCACAACAACAAGATCATGACTGGAGCTGAAATCAACAGTCAGATGCTCAAATGACTGAACCACCCAGGTGTCCCCTGAAGGATACTATTTGGTAACAGGTAGAAAATTGCATAAACAGTAATTTTTGAAAAGTACCTTTCTCATTCACTTTAAAAGGTGTATTTTGTAAATATGGCAAATGAATGAATGAATGAAAATTTCCAGATATCTGGAATGGTTGGGCTACCTAATAGAACAGAAGATATAGAGAATTTCTGATCCACCCCCAACAAACCAATGCATTTGAAAGATCAGAATAAGATTAGGCCATGAACCTATGTAAATTCATCCTTTATATCCAACAAGTTTAAATGATTTAAGTCTTAGTAGTATGTTTTGATTGCTCCAGCCACAGGACATACCTTGACTGGCAGTGGTAGCAGCAGAGTTCAGGCCAAGTATATGCCTGGAAGTAAGGGAATCAAAGACCTTATGAGACTGGGATAACAGGTGCAGCCACTCTAGTGGCAAAACAGGCTGGCCAAGAATACAGGTATAAAAGCTGGTGAAGCATATCAGGGAGAATGGCAATCAGTGTATCAGTTAGCATTCAGCTGCAGCCAACAGACACCATTCCAGCTAGTTTCAGCATAAAGTGATATATTGATAGACATTAGGTGGCTTAAAACTCCTACACAGAGCTCCCAGGAATAATTCCCAGGGCCCTACCACAATGGAAGAAACTGTCCTCACTGCAGCAGCAAGTTGGTGAGTATGGAACACAGCAGACTCTGGCCTGATGTGCACCAGGAGGGTAGGTGCCTGGTGCCCTGTCTCTGACTCCATTCTGTTCCACTCAGCTCTGAAACCTAGCCTTACACAAGGCAGAACCAATATAGTGCCCAACAACTGAGGTCTCATGGAGGTTTTTCAAGCAGCTTTTGTTTTCCAGCATCTGCAGGTTGAAACAAATGTTAAGATCATAGATGGGAAGGCTGGAGTTTACATTGGGAAATTAAATTAGCGATGGAACAAGGAAAGGTCAGGGACTGGACAAGATGCAAAAAAAGAAGAAAATCTGACTTCTTATCCAAAGAGGGAGAGACTAGGCCAACTGGAAAAAACTCAAAGATGAGAACCTACATAGGCATCCAGGAGTGAAGCCTGGAGGGTATGCAGTAGAGGCCACATTCTCTAAGTCCACAACTTGAATTTCTCCTTAAGAGGAAAAGCTTATTTGCAGGATTTGAAGTCAAAATTTGTTTTTGTTTGCCTATTTATCTAAATAGGCATCTCAGAGCTTCCTAGTAAGATCCTTTAAGAAGCCACGGCTATGGGAGACACTAGATGGAAACAGACCACATTCAGAGACCCTGGCCAGAGGCCTGTGCAATTCAGGCCATGCCATCATCTTTAGCCCTTCATAGTCCTCCCTCTCCCCCATGGGACAACCTGCTACGGCACTCAGGATACACCCAGAGCTTGGCAGGTAGCAGAAGTTCCACCACAGGGGAGATGAGGACAAAGTCACTTGTTCCTCCAGTGAAACAATCAGCTTCTACTACTGCAAGGTTGACTACACTGCCCTGGGATTCTCCCAGCACTGTTTCACCTGCTGGATACTGAAAGGTTTGTCAGCCCCTAAATTACATAAATTAGAAACAGAGCCCAGCCTTTATGGACCAATGTCTCTAAAACCACTTCTAATAAAACCTCATCATGGGGCTCCTGGGTGGCTCAGTCAGTTAAGTGTCCGACTCTTGACTTCGGCTCAGGTCATGGTCTCACAGTCATGAGACTGAGCCCCGCTGAGCACGGAGCCTGCTTAAGACTCTCACACTCTCACTTTCACACTCACTCTTTCTCCCCACCCCCAACCCCCTTGGCTCATGGGTATGGGCACTCTCCCGCGCTCTCCCTCCCCCCCAGGGGGGAGGGTGGACTCACCAATCTGAGTTTGATACCAAGGACAATGATAAAACAAAGGTGTTTTTCAAGGCATCTCTACATACTTTATTTGCTCCTCACTAAAACTTAGGAATATAAGCAGGAAAAATACAAGAATTTCCATGTAAAAATGAGAAAACTAAAATTTAGTGTAGATGAGGAATCTGCCCAAGGTACAAAAATGCCAACTCCAGGCCAAATAGCAGGCCTACTAATTACAGATCTGGGGTGACACTCGCAACTCCACGCTGCCAAGGGATTCTGCTATTTAGACCCAGATCCTAGGAGCAAATAGCAAGGATTCAGAGGCCTGCCCCAGAGCTGCAGCAGGTCTTCAGGAGTCAGGAGTCAGAAGTCAGAGCACCATGCCTCCACAGCAAACACTGAAATGCTTTATTGCAAAGAAGCCTTCTTGAGGCATACTAATCTTTTCTGGATCATACTGAAGCAAAATAAGGTTACATAATTCTGAAAACAATTTCAGAATTTAATTGCAAGAAATGAAAAAAGGAAGGGGAGAGAATCTAATGCCAATTTTCAACTTATTTCAGTGTCCATATCCTGCTGGAGTCTGACTGACTTCAAAGATCTTCCTCCACAGCCCTTTACAGAGTGCTAAACTTATCTTTCAATTTAACACTTATTTTGCTTTCAGAATTTTCCTATATTCTCTTAAGATAACTGAAGATATCTTAGTCAAGGCAGTTATGGGAATGAGTAAAACTGGAAACTCATTTGTACTCAAACCCATCACTCTCATTTAATGTTTATACTTCCAAGGAAAGAGTAAGCTCACAGAAAGAAAAAAAAAGGAAGTGAAAAGAAAAAAAAAGTAGAAACACAATTTTGACCTTTAAAAACAGGTTGCTGTAATAAAATAAATTACTTGCTTTTCCATCCCAAATTGGCTTCAAATTATAAGCAGTGACATTTACTGGGGGCATACTTCATGTCAGGCACTACTGCTAAGTCTGTTAAATATATTTCACTTCAAGATACCCCCAGAAAATAAGTATCATTTCCATTTTACAGATGAGTGAAATGAGGAAGAGTGAAATTAAGTCAGTGCTTCTTGAACTTAATGTGGAAACAAATGGCCTGATCTTGTTAAAATACAAGTTCTGATTCAATAGACCAAGGTGGGACCAAGACCCAGGACTTGGGAATGGTGAACACAGGTTCAGAGCCATTAGGTCTACTCCTACCCACGAAGCCAAGGGTCCTTAAAGTGTGATCCAGGACAAGAAGCAGCATCTCCTGGGAATGTGTCACAAACACAAATATCTAGGGCCTTACCCTAGGAGCTACAGAATCAAACTCTGGGGGGTGAGGTCCAGTGATCAATTGTTTTAACAAGCCCTCCAAGGGATTCTAGTGGCACTCAAGTTTAAAGTCATCACATTATGCCACACCTTGGTTTCTTGTTTTTGGAAGTCTTTCCTGCCACTTTGCATTTGAGCCTGGGAATGTGTCTGAGGTTTTGACACATTACAATCCCTCTGGGCTAATTACTATCACACAAAGGATAGTTTCTTCAGATAAGGCTGAGAACATAGTACCTCTCATGACTAAAACCACACTGCTTTTGTCTTCTCCACCCCAGAGAAGAATGGCGAAACAACTTAAGCAGCCAATAAGATGGAAGGCAAAGGAGGAACTTAACTGGCTTTCCAAATCAAATTGTTTATATGCTCCGGGGTTATTAAGTAACTTAGCTGCTGCAGGCATGTGCTTTATACCTAGGAAATGATCATTCTCCAAGGTCTATGCACAGAACAGATTTCGGTGAAGGAATGGAAATGTTTCCCAGAAAATTCCCCAGCACGGCAACAACAATGATGCAATCATTTATTTTTCACATTCAGAACCACAGAACTTCAGTGCTTCCCCAAAGCAGGCCTCTGTGGCTCCCAGATATAGATATATATATATATATATATATATATATATATATATATATATATATGTGTGTGTGTGTGTGTGTATCCAAAATGGAGACTAAATGCAACTCAAAAAAATGGAAAAACAGACAAGCAGAGTAACATTTTTCTACTTACCAAACCAAAAATAATAGTATCCCATTCTGTTCGATTTACAGTCTACTTAAGGTCTGCTTTGGTCCTTCCTTTATCTTACCCAATACATTCATCCTCACTAAAGCGTCCACCTCAGACTCGCTCTGGCTAGACTCCAGTCAAGATATTTTATAAGTTTAAAGTGATAGGCTCTTGATGACAGCACATATTTTCCCCCATCTGCACTAAATTCAAACCATTCTTCACAGCCCCATTAGACATGAGCAAAGTCACTTGTAGCCAGTAGGTGTCCTTTGATTGTATTTTTAGAATAGCCCATGAATAAAATAGAGTTGGATTACCCAAAGAAAGCCAGTAACTAAATATGACAGTCTGAATAATCAGGAAAATTCTAACATTTTATCTGGAGAATAGTCTCCCCTGATGCCATTGGAAGTGTGTTATATTCATATTCCTGATTTCAGATAATCCAAGAGTTTCTTTAGGTGTTGAAAGACACTAAAAAGCAACACAAAAGCACAGTAATTCTCAGTGCACACAAAGACACACACACGCCCATGCAAGACCAAGAGACTCCAGTGGAAGAAAAGGCAATCTCACAGTGTCTTGCTATACAATCTTCTCTCCCTAAATTCTAGCCTTTTCTCTAAAGCCCAAACTTCCTCCATGTTATCTTCAGATATTTAATTAATTTGCACCCACGTCCCCAGAACTCTGATTCCTTAGCTTGCATCTGAAGCCTCGCCCCAGAGAATCAAATACATATTCACACTCTCAGAAGCTGGAGATCTTACCATATTTAACAAGAAACATCTCTGACAGTAATTGGAGTTTCGTATCAAGGTAAATAAATGGTAAGATCATAAGAACATACTCCAGTGGCCCTGTGCATCCTGGAAATGCTAACATCAGAGAGCAAATTTAACATAAGGCCTCAGTGGAGATGAATTTTCTATAAACAAACAATGTGAAGAAAGCCTCACTTTTGTCATGTGTTATTCCCATTGAAGAAAAGATGAATATTCTGTTTCATATGTTTGTTACCAGAAGCTGATGCTTCATTTATTTAATAGGAGAACTTTCACTTCCCTGCCAGGTGGACCAAGTTATATCTTGGCCAGCAGTGGATGAGAAATCTCACCCAGCAGTGCCTTTTAATGCAAATTGTCCAAGTTGCTAAATGTGCTGTGTGATGTTAACACTTGAAATAAGTCAGTCTAAAAGTAGCTTATCTTTTTATTTTATCTACATTGAATGGAGCTCTGTCTTCTAGGACTAGGAAGCTTTCTCTAGGACAGACTTTCTCAGTCTCAGTACTACTGACGTGTGGGGGCTGTAGTATACAGAATGGCCTTACAGAGATGTTCACAACCTAATCCCTGGAACCTGTGAATATGTCATATTATACAGCAAAAAGAAATCAAGGTTTGCAGATAAATTTAAGGTTGCTAATCAGAAGATGTTACAAGAGAGAGGTTATCCTGGGTTATCTGGGCAGATTCCATATAATCACAGTTACCCTTAAAGTGGAAGAGAAGGGCAAAACAGTTGGTCAAAGACATATGATTATGGAAGAAGCAGGAGAGATCTGAAACATGGAAGGGACCTGACTCACCACTGTTAGCTTTGAACACAAGGAAAGGGGCCCACACGCCAATGGATGCAGACAGCTTCTAGAAGCTGGACAAGGCAAAGGAGTGAATTCTCCCCTAAAGCCTCCACAAAGGAATAGAGCCCCATGGACACCTTAATTTTAGCCCCTTGGACCTCATGTCAGACTTCTGACCTACAGAACTATAAAATAATAAATTTGTGTTGTTTCAAGCCACCAAATTTGTGGTAGCTCATTACAGCAGCAATTATTATGGCAGTCTCCATATTAAAAGAACTAATACAGGTGCCACTCTGTGAACTGTAGGGTGTTTAGCATTATCCATGGCCTCTGCCTGCTAGAAGCCAGTAGGACATTCCCCCAAGTTATGACAAAAAAACTGTCTCTAAACATTGCTAAACATATCGGGAATGGGGCAGTAAACATCACCCCTGATTGAGAACCACTGCCCAGAACCTATTTATTTTTAAAATAATGTTCTTCTCTCACATAATAGAGCATAAATAAATAATCTCAAACGTTCAGGCCAAGTCATTTCAATATCCCAGTATAATGCTAAAAAAAAAAAAAAAGTTGTTTTTATCCTAAAAAAATTAAAGACAAAATATTCTAGAAAGAAAAATCATATACTAGAAAGAAAGCAAGCCTCACTCTGTAAGAAGCAAGTGAGGTGGTATGAAAGATACAGATTAATGTCAGACCCATGCAGGGAGTTGGCCCATCACTAATGATTTTTAAAATAGTATCAAAAATAAGCACTTTATATCTGTAACATCATTTAATCCTCAAAATCACTGTAAGCCATACCTTGGGGGTGTTGGGACATTCTTGCTGCCATCTGTGAGTTACTAGAGTTGGCACTTCAGAGGCAAAGATGAGGTGAACTTTTATGCAGGGACAGAAGAGGTGAAAAGACCAGAGATCATTTTGGGAAAGGAGGTCTAGGAAAGGTACACTGGCTGTTCTGTAAATGCTTAGAGGTTGATTCGAAAGTGAGGAGACCTGCACATAAACACCAGAAAGCAGTGCTTTGTCCCAGTCTATTCAAATCCTAAGACCATCCCCATTTAACTGGATTCCCAACCACTTCTGATTAAAACATGCACAGATCTTCAAAGGGGCAACATGCACCCCAGTGTTTATAGCAGCACTATCAACAGTAGCCAAAGCATGGAAAGATTCCAAATGTCCATCGATGGATGAATGGATAAAGAAGAGGTGGTATATATACACAATGGAGTATTACTCGACAATCAGAAAGAATGAAATCTTGCTATTTGCGACTATGTGGATGGAACTAGAGGGTATTCTGCTAAGTGAAATTAGTCAGAGAAAGACAAATATCACATAACTTCATTCATATGAAGAATTTAAGATACAAAACAGATGAACATAAAGAAAGGGAAGCAAAAATAATATAAAAACAGGGAGGGGAACAAAAACATAAGAGACTCAAATATAGAGAACAAACACACGGTTGCTGGAGGAGATGTGGGAGGGGGGATGGGCTGAATGGGTAAGGGACATTAAGGAATCTACTAGTGAAATCATTGTTGCACTATATGCTAAGTTGGATGTAAATTTAAAAAATTAAAAGAATTATATTTAAAAAAAGAACTGAAATAAATAAAACCCAGATCTTGGGGAAATTTTTAAATAACTATTAAAATGTATGATGATTCCTTACTTAAAGTGTGAGCTATCCCCACCTCCCACCCCAAAAAACATCCAGCCAGCACTTGGTCACCGTTCTTTCTGAACACAACCCTAGGAGCTTTAAAAAAAATTCTGTGTCATGGGGGAGTGCAAACAGGATGTCAAGAGGAAATCTCCATCCTGATCTGTTCCCTGACACTGAACAGCCCTTAACTTCATAGGCTACATGTTTTTTGGCTTTCCACTGTCATTCTCTTAATTTAATTCAACAAACCATTTATCTCGATCCCCCTTGGAATCTGCTTGCAGTCCTACTTGTTCTGAAAGTTTTCCAAATGACAGAGCAGCTATAACCATCTCTTGGCACCCTCTTGTGTGGCAAAGCAGTCACGCTCATATTAGGACCAGTTCTGTCTTCATTCTCCTGGAATATGACCTATCTCCCTGGAGCCACCTCATTAAGGCATTAATTACTGGACAAACTGAAAATTCCAAGTTTGGCTTACATTGCCTTGTAGAAACCAACGTCTGGATACTAGTGTTTCTTTGATCTGTGGGGGATTCAGAAAGGGACTGCACAGGTGCACTGGGGAAGGCAAGGAGACAAAGCAACTCCAAGGACACCCAGCCACAATGGACTATAACTATATCACATCCACATTATCCATAAAAGACCATTCTGCTAACATAGATTTTTTTTTTCTTTTCCAGCTCTGCAATATCTGGCTCACTTTACTATCATATTAAATGTAAGAAATCAATGCTAGACCCTTTGACTTTGTAGAGTCCAATGTCAGGAATATTTCTTGCTTTACCTGAATTTCCCTTTCCTCTGCTTAATTTTTTTTTTAATCTTACTCCAGGAAGTAATCAGCCTCAGGGAAGGGAGACAGAAATGCAACACAGAATAAGAAATTATATTTTATTGATGTCATGCCAACAACACTACCCAAAATGGCCAGTAGTTATTTAAATTGGTTGCATGATGAAGCTGTTTATTACCTTACACTGAGCTAAAGAAATGAAGGCCAAACCATTTCTAACACCCAATCAGTAATTAGGAGAATAAACTGTAATTTCACATCTGAACAAAAAGCACCTAAACTATTACCAGATGACAGGTCCCACCTGGAAACTCCTTTCAATGTGGGAAAACTAGTCTGACACACAGTCTGGATGCTTTTTCAGTGGGACCTGGAATAGTTGGTCAGCAGTAAGTTCTGCTTTAGGCATCAAAATGGCAGGAAGGAAAGGCAGGGCAAGTGGGGCCTAAAACCTCACTAAGAAGCAGAACACTGTCAAACTGAGCTCTTCAGTAGCTTTCACCTTTTTCTCTTTTCAAGCTGGGCCCTGAGTGGATACTGTAGGGGTACTTGCTATAGTTCATTGGGGCCAGAAGGAAGAAAATAGGAAGGAGTTTGAGGTAAGCTTTCTGTCCCCATTTTAAAGGAAAAAGTCCAAACCAATGTTAAGGATAGATTGTTGGTTATTCTCATTCCTGACAAAAAGAAATTAAATACAAAAAAGAAAGAAAGAAAGAAAAGAAAAAAATCGGGTCAATTGTTTGGGAGAAAATAATTCAACAAACATTTATTTAGTAATTCCTATGTAAAAATGATGAGCTCTGGCCAAAAAAAAAAATAATAGTAATAATACATAAGACATGATTTATTTTTGAAAAAGTTATTTACACAAATAACTGTAATACAACTCAGAATTAAATGCTTGATATAAGTAAGGTATGACCAAATGCTCTCAGGTCACCACAATAATGGAGGCATCAGGGAAGGTTTGGGGGAAAATCACAGTATTTGAGCTAAGCCTTTTCGTCTGACAATGATTGTAACAGATGGTGAGGACAGTGGAGGGCACTCCAAGCTGGGAGCACAATTGAGAGCAGAGGCTCAGTGGCATAAGCATGCAAAGCATTTCTGAGAAGCAACAATGCTCCCTGAAGACTGGAAGCAAAAAGTTGAAATAGAAAAAGAGGCTTCCTGAGGTATATTTCAAACAACTAGTTAAAACTGTGCCAGTACTACTAATGTTGGATGTTGCCAACACACCCAAAGCGACCCCCAATGAGTGACACACTTGTATAATCCTATCTCGAGTTTGGGTACAATCTATGACTTTCTTCTAACCAAAAGAATAGGTCACAAGTGACAGGATGTCATCCCTTGATTATGTTACGTTATATGTGACAGGGTATTATTCCCATGATCGTTTTATATACTTGTAAGACTTCATCATAACAGAAAAGACAGAAAAGCTTCTTTGTTGGCCATGAAGAAGTAAACTGCCATATTATAAGAGGGGCGTGTAGTAGGAAGCCTCTAGCAACCAAAGAACATCCTCCTGCCAACAGTCAGTAAGAAAAAGGGGAGACAAATTCTGGAAACAATCAGAAGGACCATGTCTGTAGATCTTGCCCCTGTCAAGTCTCAGATTAGACCACGGCCCCAGACAACATCTGTATTACACCCTGGTAAGCCTTGATAAACTAGGCAAGTCTTGCCAGAACTTGTGACCTGCAGAAACTATGAAATAATAAATAGGCATTTTTAAAGCCACTGAGTTTATGGTAATTTGTTATCCAGCATAGAAAACTAACACATTTGGGTATATAAATATTGAAAAGGATTGGCATTCAATACCAGAGCAGGGAGGCCCTTGAATATCATGCCAGAGGAATTGAATCCCTTCATGGAAGAGTAATTATTCATTATGGTCCAAAACCCTGTTGTATTTTTGACAATTATAATTACCTTATTAAATGAGCTAACATATGTACTCAGCATAGCAGCTGGAATGTATTAATGCCATAAATATTAACCATTATTATTGCTGCTGTCATCATTACTATTTCTTGCTATGTATAAGTTTCCTGAAGAGAAATAAGGTGCTATTCAAGACAAAAGCTCACCTAAGAAACAACTCTCCCCTTAGGTCTTAAGATTTGGGAGCTTTGAGAATGTGAAGAAAATGGCATACTCTCCACCACTGAGAAAAACACACATATTCATATATATACAACATTTTGCTTACAGTTTCAAGGGGCTCTAAGAACCAATGCCCTAAAAGAATAATGTGGCATCCTAAGGCTAGTGGAAGAGTCCCTGGAAAACCCTAAGCGACAGTACTCTCTTAAGACCTCTGATTTTACCCTTAGCTCTGATGCCAAAACTTTGCAACTCTTTGCAAAACTATCCACCCTCTTTAGCCAGTGCCAGTTTTAACTGCCATTCAAAATTGCCCAAAAGGGTATGATTCCCAAGGTAGAGAATATTCTTATCCTCAGTTCTTTTGAATGGTGGGCAATGCCCCATATGTTCAGATTGCTAAGTAAGAAAACCCACAGCACACTTAGCATTCCAAAGCCAGCCACAGAAAATTCTCCTCAGGCTTCCTATACATTGTATGGGCAGTATACAGAATCCAAGGAAGCAGCATCAATATCCCCATGAGCTCCACCCCACTCATAAAGCATTGCTGTCTCTCGACTCTGGTGTAAGTGGCATATGAGAAACTAAAGGGCATATGAGAAACTAAAGGATGGGTTCAACCTCATGAGAGCCCACCATCCACAGCACAAACAATTGTGGTTGACATTTCCCAAGCTATATTAAATGATTCATGTAATTAGTCTACATACAAACACAGGCATCAGAGGCTGCCTGATTCAGCTTATCTGTTATAAATTGACAACTGTGTGTTCTTAGGATTGCAAGCATTCACAATTAAACTGGAATTTTAGCTTCCTGCCTGGGAAAATTTTTTTAAATGGACATGGAAATGTAATGAACAATGTGTGGACCAATGAACAAAACAACGTGCATGGAATTGATGAAAAGTGAATCTCATGCTTACATCAACACATTCCACTGAGTTGTTCTGAAAAACATATTGTGTGTGCATGTATGTGTATTACATTTACACAGTGGGTTGAAATTAATAATCAAATTTGCACATAATTTTTAATTAAATCTATATCTTTCCTGTCCCCCCCCCCCCCAGCTGTTGGCCCGGTGTTTATGTGGAATACATCTGGCAGCCCTCAGCATTCTCCACAGTCACCCGTCCTCTTGGTCCCCAGATACACCTGCTTTCTGCAGCTGGTCCCCCAACAGGTGCAACGGAAAGCCTGGTTGATGGGCATTGTAAACACTCCTGCTGTTGAGCATCTGGGTGGTAACAAAGGGCCCCATTCCAGTTTCAATGTTCCTTCCTCCAGTAGAAGCAAAAACTCTCTGTGTGATCTAAACATACTATAGGCTCCATCAGTCACTTTCCCACTCCAGAAAGAAATTCTCTGGGTCAACTGGGCGTTAACAGCTGTGTCACTTTCTGGGTTATTAACGAAGGTCCCCATAGGGAACTGGGCCTTGGTCATTCTTTCTTTGTCTAAGCTTCTAAGCCTGCAACCAGTGGCCTAGATGCTCACTAGAACAAATGGAAATAGAGTAAGGCACAGATCTCATGGTCCCCCAGTTTGTAACCATTAACCACCTGGTTTTGATTGGGGAGCCCACAGACCAATGCTTTGCATAGTACCTCCAAATGAAAAACATGTGGAAGCAAAACGTATGGTGAGAATTACTATTTTGCAATTCCTTGTTGATAGAGTAGTAGGCATTTCAAAGCAAGAAAAATGCACAATAATGTGCAGGGTCTTTTTGTTTTGCTTTGCTTTGTGTTGGTTACCATTACCCCTAACCCTGAAGTTTGGAAAGGGGTTCAGATTTTTCCTGTGGTGATCTAAAAAATACCTCATCCTATACGAAAGCATCCATGCAATTAGTCCAGATATAAATACAGGCTCTAAAACTATGCTCCGTGGCACCCAGGTTAATGGACTAATGCAATAAAGCAATAGGTTACAATAAGGAATTTCAACACAATTAAAACCATAAAGCTAATGATGATCTCTTTCAAATGAAGCTCTAGATGAAAATAAAGCACTAAAAGTCACTTACTCATTAAACAGTTTTGGTTCCACTTGCAGAAGTTCACAGAGGGCATTAGTCATCTAAAGTGTAAGATGCACTGGAAATAAAATACATAAAAATGGCCTCCTTTCTGCTATTTATTTTGACACTCTCATCTCCACGCCAATGGACTATTCCTCCACATGCCTGTAAGGCAGAGTTCAAGTACCACTCTATTAGAATCTTCTTGTAGTTTTTTCCCCCCACATTCCAAGCTACTATGTACAGCCCAGGAATTAAGTTGGTCACCTGAGACACACAGAGACTGGGTCAAGATCCCAGACTACCATTAGCTTCAGTGATGCCCCCCACTTGCTTGGAAGAGTTATTGCATCACACTGTAATCCTTAAAGGACTCAAATTATCTCCAGGTAGTTCCTGCTGCCCTGGGTAAATCAAGCCCCCGATTGAAATGACTATTCTATTTCAGCTTTATTTTTTATTATGTAGTTAAAAACCTTCCTGGTTCCCCCTAGCTTTCTCCCACTCAAAACTTCTAATACTGCTCAAATAGAAGGCAGTTGACTCTGGGCATGAATATACTGCCCACTAACAAAACATGTAAGAGGTCCAAAAAGCATGAGCTGGAAGTTTTGGGATCCGTGTACTGTATTTCTAAAGGCAATCTTCCCACGGAGAAGGCAAATCGTGTTCTACATTCTTAGTGCCTGCTGCTTACATGGTATGTGCCCAGAGGATGTGTCTCTGGGCATAAAAAGCCAAAAAAGAGAACCATATCCAATTGGAGCTTTCAGCAGAACACATCCATCGGCAAATAAAAACTCTGTATGTGGTTTTCTTACACAAAATAGTTTGTAACCCCTGCCTTTTCCAAATATTATATACCTAAAACCTTAATGCATTGACAGGCAAGTTACAGGGAAAAAAATGTTGTTTGCTCTCTTTTCCTTGGTCTGTGTTGTGATTCTAAGATTAAAACAAAGCTGCTGCCAGAAATCTGATGCATCCACTTAGCTAATGGGGTTGAGAGTAGGAAAACTAGAAAGAACTGCTTTCGTATTACTTCACTATCAGAGATCTGTCTCTGTGCTGGATATCTTCCCCTGACTCCATATACCCTTTCCACCCTTCCCCACTCATCCCTGTGCACCAAGGGGCTGACCTATATGGCCTATAATGGGGGCTCTCTGGCACTCTGGCCTTCAGCTATTTTTGCCCACAGGAAACACTGGGAGAAGGCAGAGAGTGAAAGTAAAGTATTTGCTCCTGCCACTCCTTCCTACAGGTGACTCTGGGCTGGCTACATTATCTACTAGGTTTCAGCTCCCATCAGGCCACACTCTCTATAAAGCTGCCATCTAGTCCTTCCGTACTGTTCTTCTTTTGCCTCTTAGACCTCTGGATGGTAACCACTCCCCATAGTTACTTCCCCAGAGTACTGCACTCCCTCTGGTTGGTTTCCTTTGACTCTGCTTGACCTTTGTGATTTTGTAAATTCCTAGTTCGAGCATGCCATTTATTTTTTGCCAGCGTCCTCAGTGACACAGTGAAAAATCACACTTAGAAACAAATGACTAACCCAGTAAAACGTGGATTTGGAGAATCTAAAAAATTTTTCTTATTCTAATAAATAGTAAAGAAACAATGTTAGAGTGTACACATGCAAGCCAAAGGAACCATTGCCTACTTTCTCATTCCTTCAACACTATCCACTGAGCTTCACATGATAGGCACTGTTCTCAGGGGACATAATAATCTAAAGGCTCTTAGGGATAATTTAGAAAGTGTCTTCAGTGCACTCCCTATTGCAAGTGGTAAGCAGGGATTTTTTTTTTTTTGTAAAATTGTTCAATATAAAACAAAAGGTAATTCAGTAAATTAACTTGTGTTATAGACAACAGTAGACAGAGAAATTAACAGGTTTAACAGTAGCATCACATTATATACCCACTGTTCTCAAATTTGGTTAAATAAATAAATCAGAATCTCATCTGTGAGCTTTCTAAAACAGTTAATTCACCTCTACCCTCAGCAAGTCTAAGTGCCTTAGTGTATAAGGATTCTTATACATTATGCCTGGGGTGGGGCAATGCTGTTGGTCTTTGAACCATACTTTGATTAACAAGGTATATACAACATGATATACTTAGCCAATTTCTTATTGTTGAATATTTAAGTTCTTTTTGTTTAAAGTTTATTTATTTGAGAGAGAAAGAGAGAATGAGTTGGGGAGGGGTGGAGAGAGAGGGAGACAGAGGATCTGGAGGGATCTGTGCTGGCAGCAGAGAGCCCAATGCAGAGCTTGAACTCATGAACTGTGAGATCATGACATGAGCCAAAGTTGGACGCTTAACCAACTGAGCCACCCGGCACCCCTTAGTTCTTTTTTATAAATAACAATACAATGAACATCTTTGTACATATGTATTTAGTACAGTTTCTGAATAATTTACTTTATAATATATTTATAAAAGGGAAACTACTAAGTCAAAAAGGATGTGAATTTTTTTAAGTTCTTAATCCATATTGTTAAATTGATTGCTATAATATTTATACCAATCTGTATTCCAAATGCTGATGTTTGCAAATACATTTTACCACAGCCTTACCAACACTTAAGAATATCTTCATTTTTGCCAATTTGATAAACACAAACGGTATCTTATTTCAGTTTGCATTTATTAATGAAGTTGAACTTTTTATGTTATTAGTCATTTGCATTTCTTCTCCTGTAAATGACTATGGCCTCTATTGGACCAGTCTTAAATTATTCCCTTGTCAAATGTTTCAACTCGGTTGATCATTGATTTTCCCCTCCTTTTATGAGGTTACATCTCCAATTTTATAATTGAAGTAGTAGGGAAAAATAAAAGCTCCTTTAAAGAAATTCAGTTTATTGCTAAGTTGTAAAAACATATTCCTGTACTGACTTCAAGGAAATGCCTTTTCTGACACTGCGGATAGATTCCACCATAAAACTGAACTGTATAGTTCTTTGCCATAACATTTGTGTGTTTCAACTTGTAGCAAGGAAAGGCAAATTCTGTATTCCATTCTTTGAGAAAGTTGTTTGTTTGGCAGTTTTTAAATTTAAATAAAGGAAAGAAAAAGAAATAGAGTTAAAACTCTCATCTGTGTTTCTCCAGACCAGAGTAAAACAGCCACACAAAACCACAGTTATGTCACAAACAACGGTACCACTGTATACATTTATAAAATGCTGCACTCACAGTTTAAAACAGAGTAAGGATTTCATACTGTGAATTCAGAAGAGTGTATTTTCAATGTGGTAAAACTGAGATACTTAGATCTTCTGTAACAAATGAACTGTGAACATTGAACTCAATATTGCCCAACACTGAAAGTTAAATCAACAAGAGTTGATTAAGCACTTATTACATTTTCTTTTTATATATATATAACATATATTCAAAAAAATATATGACTTGCTCCTTGCCATTGTCTAGCTTAGAATCGCATTACCCAAACTCATGATTTTTAAGATTAACTGTTGAGGGCAACTCAATACATTGTCTGTGAGACCATAATTGGAATAGTCTCTTTGGAAAGCAATTTTCAATATATATCAAGTCCTTAAAACCACTTGTACTTTTAAATTAGTCATTTCACTTCTGAGAATTATTTTTTTTTAAATGTAAGCAGAGTTCTATGCACAAAGTTATCTTTAGCAGTAAAGCACTTTTCACTGTATACAATGAAGGAACATCAGCTTAAAAGCAATCTATAATTTGTTCATTTGTTATGATGATCACTATGTATGTAAAGTAAAAAGCCAAGCACAGAAAAAGAAAAACGTTAACAGGGGTTTATATTTTTGACATATTTTTCCAAATTTCCCCCCAAAATCCTTATAATAATAGGGTGAAGACTTTGCTTTTATAATGAATGAATGTAGGGGCACCTGGGTGGCTCAGTTAAGCGTCCCACTCTTGATTCAGGCCCAGGTCATGATCTCATGGCTAGTGGGATCGAGCCCTGTGAGGGGCTCAACACTGACAGTGTGAAACCTGCTTGGGATTCTCTCTCTCTGAACCTCCTCCCCCCAAAATAAATAAGTCTTTGAATGATTTGGTTTTGCTCACCAGGGGCACAGCCAGAAATGGAAAGGAGGGACTTTGGTGAGAGACTCTTGAGAAGCCAGAAATTTCTTCCCAGTTTGAGCCCTCAAGAAAAAGATGTACAACATGTCTTTTGGCTCTGTGGTTCTCCCACCCTATTTTATTTAATAATGAATCTTCCCATGTGGATTCTCTTTACATGCTTTCTGAAGGAAGATAATTAGGGCCCAAAAATTCACAAAGAGTTCATAGTGGGTACTGTTTTTCTGAAGGGACTCACACTGTGTCAAGAATAATCCCCATGCACTCCATCCCTGCCTTGGGGCAGGAATCCTCTACAGTCAAAATATGCACATGAACACATACCTTAATCATTTGGCTTTTTATGATCTGTCTTCCTCCTCTTGGGTAAGCTAAAAGAATGGTGTCTGGTACATAATAGTGAAGAATTATTTGTTAAATGAATAAAAAGTAGAGACTTTTATTTGATGATGTAGGCCCAATGTCTAGAGCAATACTGTCCAACAGAAATATAATGTGAGCTACACACACAATTTTAAATTTCCTAATAGTCACATTAAGACAGGTAGATAGCTTAAATTGATTTCAACATTTTATTTTACCAAATATATTCAAAATATTACCATTTTCACATGTAATTAATATAGAATTACCAATGAGCTTGTATTTTTCTTATCAAGCCTTTGAAATGCAGCATGTATTTTATATTTACATACCACTTCAATTCAGACTAGCCACATTTGAAATCCTCAATAGGTACACGTGGCTTGTGACTGCCTTTTTGTAGAGTACACATCTAGAAAAGTGTCTGGTGCATAGCAAGTGGTTAGTATTGGCTGAATGAATGAGTAAACTAAAACATCTGAGTCAAGAACTTCTGTTAAGCCATTCCTCCACACTCCATACTTGTTGGTTTGTTGACCAAATGATTGGTTGGTTCTGATAATCTAAACGCAGGATTTTGCCTTTATTGCTGTCAAGCGTGATTTTTTTTTTTTTTAAACATTCAACTCTGGACCCAGCCTTCCAGGATCACTGATATTCTAGATTCTATCTGACATATCTGCTAATCCTCCCAGTTTCAGGTCATACTCATATACAGTGACCATACCATCTATATTGAGAAAATGTTGGGCAGGTCTGGTCTAAGGCAGATTTCCATAGGATGCTTCTACAGGCTTCAAACATTGCATTGATCTATTAGACATTTATGTTTCAGGTTCTTCCTCTCTATATACCTCTAACTAAACAATTCAATGCCTCTAATTTCTTCATTTTCTCACAAAAATATCAGAGATTGGGAATCAAGCAATATCTCAATATGTCTTTGGCTTAATTTAGTGTCTAAAATATTCTCATCTACTTACTCTCTTCTGCAAATATACAGTCATCTCTATGTAACCCGACAGATTCTTAAAAAAAAATCTAACAGTGTATACAACTAAATAATGACACAAATCTCTGGCATTTGTGGATATAACAGTCTTAATTTCAACTATTCGCTATCAACTTATGTGGTAATTCTTTAAATTCTGGACACTAAGTGACCAGTGGCTGAAAAGAAATAATTTAGCTGATGAGGAAAACTAGCTGATGTCGTCACAACCCCATTTCAATTGATGCTGTGGCTCTCTAGTCTTCAACTACATAGTAACTCTATAATTTTAAACAATAAATTTGTGTATAGTAAGAAATGATCTTAAAAAGGAAAAATAAAATAACTTTCATCAAAAACAAGAAAAGAACACTAATAAAAAGTTAAGTGTTAGGTCCAGCAATGACTCAGGATTATATTATAAAACACTCTGTTTCAGGCACCATGCATTCCTTCACTTAATCCTCTATAACAATCTTTTGATCTAAATCTTATTGTTGCCATCCCATTTTAATCCTGAGTTATCCTAAATGAAATGTCAACCTCTGTATCACTCTCCCAAGAGCAGACAAACCTGGCTCCCTTTTTTATCATGTTTCTATCGCTGATATGTTTCCCCAATTGTGGTCTGAAAACCACCTTTATCAGGGTCACTGGGCTGCATCTTTAAAATACAGCTTCCCAGGGGCGCCTGGGTGGCGCAGTCGGTTAAGCGTCCGACTTCAGCCAGGTCACGATCTCGCGGTCCGGGAGTTCGAGCCCCGCGTCAGGCTCTGGGCTGATGGCTCAGAGCCTGGAGCCTGTTTCCGATTCTGTGTCTCCCTCTCTCTGCCCCTCCCCCGTTCATGCTCTGTCTCTCTCTGTCCCAAAAATAAATAAACGTTGAAAAAAAAAAAATTTTTAAATACAGCTTCCCAGGCCGTACAATATTCCAAGCAAAGCAATCCCTTTGGGGATAAGACCTGTGAATCTTCATATTGAATAAGCTTCCTGAGTGTTTCCAATGTGCATTACAGTCTGTAAACCACTGACCTAGGGTCTACCTTAAAAGACACTGTAAAAGAAGGCCTCTTCTGAAAATTTTGGGTGTTCCCACTTAAGACACATCAGAATTACATGAAGAATATCTTCAAAATAAAAACTCCTAGGTCACATCCTGGATGGCACAAACTGGGATCTACTGGGGTTATACCTGGAAGTATGTGTTTTTAAGACAAATTCTCCTGGCCCTTAAGCAGCAACAAACCATGCCCTGGTCAGCTGGTGAACACTTTGGAATCACTGGTATAAGTCCCTGTCTAGTTCACATGTCAAAATTCTGCAAATTTTATGCTTGTTTCAGTAAATCATAATTCGTGGTTGCATACTTTTACAGAAAAGAAAACATAAGATGTGGTAATCTGCCCTTGAGATGTTTATTTTCCTATATGGAAGAAAATATTTACTCAACCCAAAATTGTGAAGAAGAAATAATAAGCAGTTCTGAGAAGACAAGTAGATATAAATGATACAACCCTAAATAATATGCAACTCTGAACTTATGTCACTGATTCCCTGGATTCCAACAGGAGAAGGTCTTTCACAGTTCAATCTCTAAATACTATACAAGTTACAACATTCTTGGAATTTTTATTCATGATTTCCACTCATCAAATGCAAGATATTTTCTCTCATGCAAGAGTCACTCCTCCAAGAATTCCTAGTAAGATCTGCTTATGAGGCCCTGTGTAACCCAACTCAACAGGACATCCAGGTGATAACAAAGAAAATGTGTGAATCT
The DNA here is from genome assembly GCF_022837055.1 of Prionailurus viverrinus. Taxonomy (NCBI): domain Eukaryota; kingdom Metazoa; phylum Chordata; class Mammalia; order Carnivora; family Felidae; genus Prionailurus; species Prionailurus viverrinus. The sequence continues at coordinate 83,790,001 of NC_062563.1, read as the reverse complement.
TGGCAGTGAGCAACTAGCACTGATCAGCTGCCAAATGACTCATAAACTGGTCCACAAAATGTAAGCACAGTGCTATTTTTGAAGAGGTCAGCAACCCAGCTGGCAGAAAGAAAGAAAATGCCAAGGAGTCTGATTAGTAAGAAAATAATGCATAAACAGCTAACTAAAACATTTAGAAAGGGATTCTACTCCACAATCTTCCAGTGGAACTTCAGACCCCTCTGGAAATATCCCAGACATACCATAGTCTGTCAGTATTTACTAAAGGCATTTTATGTAGTATCCTGTGAAGAAAACCCAGACCCAAAGGAGTAACAGGCAAAAAAAAGGCTACATGTGGCTTCAAGGTAACAGCAGGGACCTGACAGGGATGGCTGCATCCAGTCCCCAAACACAGGGTCCTATACATTGGCTGCTGGGAGAAAACCAGTAGGGTCAAGAGTCACAGACCCTAAGAACCAGAAGTCTGAACCCATCAGTACAAGCCCATCCTTTGTGTTTCCACAAGGAGCATAAGGGAAGCCCAGCTCCAGGAAGAAACAGAGTGTGGCTGACACAAGGTCCTCTACATCCTGGGAAATGAGCCCTGAAAATATGAGTTCTCCAAATACCAGAGTCAGGTCAGTTGAGGAGAACGGAATATGTGAACAGAAATAGAGATGTTACAAAAGCAAATTACATATGTGGTAGGTACCCTTTCAACTGAACCTCACTCAGCCAACTCACCGGATTAACCAATATTCCCCATTCCCTCTCTAAAACCTACAGATGAATGCCAGGATGTGCTGACTGCCTATAACCAAGAGTCTATTCCTCAACATTCCTGGGCATCTCCACTTCTACCAGTTATGCTAACAAGAGCTATCTATATCAAGTTTAACTACTGTTACAAGTATGCAGTTTGTTTAAATGTATAAAAATGATGAAATAGGAGAACCATGGAGTTGTTTCCATGAAAACTAAATTGCATTAAGAGGACATAATAAAATAAGTTTTTTAACGTTTATTTATTTTTGGGACAGAGAGAGACAGAGCATGAACAGGGGAGGGGCAGAGAGAGAGGGAGACACAGAATCGGAAACAGGCTCCAGGCTCCGAGCCATCAGCCCAGAGCCTGACGCGGGGCTCAAACTCACGGACCGCGAGATCGTGACCTGGCTGAAGTCGGACGCTTAACCGACTGCGCCACCCAGGCGCCCCTAAAATAAGTTTTTTAAAAAACAGTTGCTGCTTGGGGCTCCCGGGTGGCTCAGTCGGTTGAGCACCTGACTGCAGCTCAGGTCATGATCTCACAGTTCATGGGTTTGAGCCCCGCATCGGGATCTGCGCTGACAGCTCAGAGCTTGGAGCCTGCTTCCGATTCTGTGTCTCCCTCTCTCTCTGCCCCTCCCCTGCTCACACTCTGTCTTGCTCTCTCTCAAAAATAAATAAAAACAGGGGCGCCTGGGTGCCTCAGTCTGTTGGGTGACCAACTTCAGCTCAGGTCATGATCTCGCAGTTTGTGAGTTCAAGCCCCGCATTGGGCTCTGTGCTGACAGCTCAGAGCCTGGAGCCTGCTTCAGATTCTGTGTCTCACCCCCTCTCTCTAACCCTCCCCTGCTCACACTCTGTGTCTCTCTGTCTCTCAGTAATAGACAAAAAAAAATTTTTTTAATAAAAAATAAATAAAAACATTTAAAAAATTAAAAAAAAACAGTTGCTGTGCAATTAGGGGTAGGTTTAACTATTAAAGATGCGAATATTGTAAAAATCTAGGAAAAAGCATTTACATCCTTGTTCTGTTTTAAAGGACCCAAATGAAGAAAATGGAGAAGATGCTTTGCAAGTCTGGTTTACACATGATGACTCAGGACACTGATAAGCAGACCCATACTCAGAGAAAAAGGCTCAAGTGCTATATGGAAAAATAAAAAAGAACTCCTTGTGCAAGAAAAAATAAACACTGACCTTGATCCCATTATCCAGAGTCAATCACTGTTAATTTTCTTGAATATACTTATTATGTTTTAAATACATACGTACATATACACATGCATATATATACATATATGTACATACATGTTATATATATATGGTTTTTGTTAAAAATGCTACTTATAATGTATTTTTCTTCATTAATAAATCACGACCATCTTCTGATGTCAGTAAATATTTATCTATAATACCTTTTTAATAACCTTGTAGCTTTCCATTTTATGACCACATCATAATTCAGTAAATCCCTTTTGTTGGACTTTTAAGTTGACTCATTTCTATAGGTCATAAGCAATGATTTCACCACTGTACACAGCCTCCACTGTTTCCTTAGGACATATTCTGATGGTTGTAATTTGATACACCAGATAGAGCAGAACTGGGAGCTCCTTTCTGGTTCTTAAATGGGACACTAGACTGCAAGACAGATACAAATACAGCAAACTCTGTATCAGTACTTTGCTAAGGGTAGAGGCATATCCTTAACTTTCTCTCTATCTACAAAATGGAACAAAAACCCTATTTTCCAAGTACTTTGAATCCTTGAAACAGATCTTAGATATGCATCTCTGATTTTTTAATACAATCTCAGCAAACTCAGTACCATCCTTATTCTAATCTCTTAACACTTCTTGAGTTCCTTCCTATGAGGTGCTAATGGCAATTCACCGCCTGAGTGTTTTGTGGCTTTATCTTCACGAAACTTAGGATGGGCCCATACACACATAATTTAGGGGTACATTTGCCATTTTATTGGCTGTACAACACCTCAGCTTTTTTCCTATTCTTCATGAATCTTTCACCTTACCTCTCCAGACAACTAGATCATTCTGCCAACTATCCAAACAGCTGAGATGTGGCATGGCGTAGGCACGGCCAGGAAGATGCACCTGCCTGGATCTACATCTGCTTCCAGCAGAGAATTCTTTTTCTTGGTGGCAGCCAGCAGTGGTGCCAGTGTTGTTCTCCACAGAGGATTCCACAGCATGACTCATACTGTGATTCTCACCACACAATTTCCTTGCCCTCCTGCTCTTTTCCTGAGCCTCACAGCAACTCTGCTAGCTACAAATATTCTTCTCATGAATTCCTTGTTGCAAGAGGAACAACACAGAATCTTTGCTGCTTGCAACTTAGAAGCCTGAAACAGTAATGCCTAAAGTGACACACAGACGCTGTGTGCCATAATTGTGCAAGATGAAGGCCCTAGAGAGAGGCAGCACCTTTTCTAAAGCCCACACTCATGCTCCCCAACACCCTGATATTTCATATGATTGGTGAGAGAGAACCAATGTGAGAATTTAACCTACTAGCAATGTAGCTAATCAAAGTGTATTTTCTCTTACTACACTCATCAGCACATTTATTAAACAGAGAAGAGTTGTTTCTCTCTGTGAGAGTTTGGTCTTGATCGACATACAAATCAAGGAAATCTTTGCTGTTCCTCATGCAGACTGATATTCACATTATACATTAATGGAAATTTAGAGATCATCTAGTCCAGGAATTGGTACACTTTTTCTGTAAATGGCCAGATAGTAGATATTTTAGTCCTTTTGGGACACAGACAATCTCTGTCATGTATTTTTCTTCCTCTCTTTTCAACAATCCTTTAAAAATACGAAAGTCATTGTAAGTCTCAAACTTCCTGATTTCAGAACTTATTACAGAGCTGGAGTAATCAAAACAGTATGGCACTGGCATACAGACATATAGGCCAAACCAATGGACTAGAGAGCCCAGAAACAAACCCTCCTCTATATCTTCAAATGATTTCAGATAGGCATTCTAAGACAATTCAATGGGGAAAGGCAATCTTTTCAACAAACGATGTTGGAAAACAATATCCACATGCAAAAGAATGAAGTTCGGCCCTTACACCATATACAAAAATTAACTCAAAATCGTTCATAGACCTAAATGTAAGAGCTAAAACGATAAAATTCTTAGGAGACCATACAGGAGAAAAGCTTCATGACACTGGATTTGACAATGGTATCTTGGGTAGGATACCAAAAGCACAGAAACTAAAAAAAAAATAAATTGGGCCACATCAAAATTTAAACTGTGTGCATCAAAGGACACAATCAACTGAGTGGAAAGGCAACCCACATATTGGGAAAAAGTATTTGCAAATCAAATATCTGATAAATGTTAATGTTCAAACCATAAAAAGAAATCCTACAACTCAAACCACACACACACACACACACACACACACACACACACACACAAAAACCCCAACTATTAAGAGCTGGGGAAGGGACTTGAGTAAGACATTATTTAGGCTAAGAAAAAAAGAAGACAACATTAGAAATGAAAGAGGAGAGATCACAACTGATACCATAGAAATTATAAGAATACTATCAACAATTATACACCAACAAATTGGATAAGCCAGAAGACATGGATAAATTCCTTAGAGCCATGCAACTTGCCAAGACTGAATCATGAAGATCAGAACAGACCAATAACAAATAAGGAGATTAATCAGTAATTACAAATCTCCCAACAAAAAACAGCCCAGGACCAAATAGTTTCACCGGTGAGTTCTACCAAACATTTAAAGAAAAAATAATGCCAAGCCTTCTCAAAACCTTCCAATAAAAAAAACTGAAGAGGAAGAAACACTCTAAAATTCATTTCATGAGGCTGACATCACCCTGATACAAAAGGCAAATAAGGACACAACGAGAAAAGAAAATCACAATGAGGTATCACCTCATACCTATCAGTATGGCTGTCATCAAAAAGAGGGGGGAAGAAAGACAAGAGATAACAAGTACTGATTGGCAAGGATGTGGAGAAAAGGGAACCCTTGTGCACTGTTGGTGGGATGGTCAATTAGTACAGCCACTACTAAAAATAGTACGGAGGTTCCTCAAAAAATAAAAAAGGGGACTACCATATCAATCCCACTTCTGGTAAAACCTTGGATTACAAGTAACTTGTTCTGTGAGTGTTCCACAAAACAAGCAAACATTTCTAATAAATTTTAACTTGATAAATGAGCAATGTCTTGCAGTACAAGTAGTACGTGACTGCCAAGTATCACATGATCACAACTGAGCCTGTGGTTCTGTCTCTCTCTCACTGCAGTATTGTGGGTGATCATCAATGCAATGTCACATTTCCATGAAATCCTCAAAAGGAGGCAAAAGCAAGTGTCATTGGAGAAGTTCCTTGTTAAAGTTTTGCACAAAAAGAAAAAGATTCCATTGAGCCAATAGATAGCAGTGATTCCATTAGTGATAGTGAAAGTCATCCTACACAATAACCCTCCTCTCTCCCTCACACCAGCCACAAAAGTTTTCAAAGGTAAGTGCAGGTTATTTATTTTTCGTTATATTTTGTATTTTCTTTATTATTTTGTATTATGTTACAGTATTTTAATCATTTTTATATGAATATTTTTGGGTTGTGGAACAAATCATCTGAGTTTCCATTATTCCTTGTGAGGAAGTTCGCTTTGATATATAAGTGCTCTGGATTATAAGCATGCTTCTGGAATGAATTATGCTCACAAACCAAGGTTTTATTGCATATAAAAAGGAAATGAAATCAGGATCTTGAAGAAATATCTGCACCCCATGTTCACTGTAGCATTACAATAGCCAACACATGGAAACAACCTAAGAGTCTGTCTATGGATGAATAAATAAAGAAACTGTGGTATGTACTTCTGTATGGACTATTAGTCAGCCATTAAAAAGAGGAAATCCTGCCATTTGTGACATGAACGAACTTTGAGAGCATTATGCTAAGTGAAATAACTCAGAGAGAAAGACAAATACTATATGCTATCACTTATATGTGGAATCTAAAGAAAACCAAACTTACAAAAACAGAGATTACAATGGTGATTACCAGGGACAGGGGGTTGAAGAAAATGGGGAGATGTTGGCTAAAGGGCACAAACTTCCAGGTAAAAGAGGAATAAATTCTAGTGATCTAAAGTATAACATGATGATTACAGTTAATAATACTGTATTTATACACTTGAGGGTTCCTTAAAGAGTAGATCTTATATGTTCTCACCACAAAAAAGAAATAGTAATTATTGTAATGTGATACAGATGTTATCTAAAGCTATTATAATAATCATTTTGCAATATGTATCAAATCAACACATTGTATACCTTAAACTTACACATTATAATGTCAATTATATCTCAAGTTAAAAAAAATTTAAGTTCTCAAAGAGGTATCTGTACAGCTATGTTCATAGAAGCATCATTAATAGTCACAAGGTAGAAGCAACCCAAGTATCAACCAACAGATGAAGAAACAAAATATGGTAAATATATACAATCAAATATTTTCAGCTTTAAAAAAGGAAGGAAATTCTGGAGCACCTGGGTGGCTCAGTCGGTTAAGTGGCCAACTTCAGCTCAGGTCATGATCTCACAGACCGTGAGTTCAAGCCCCGCGTCGGGCTCTGTGCTGACAGCTCAGAGCCTGGAGCCTGTTTCAGATTCTGTGTCTCCCTCTTTCTGACCCTCCCTCGTTCATGCTGTCTCTCTCTGTCTCAAAAATAAATAAACGTTAAAAAAAAATTTTTAAAAAAAAAGGAAGGAAATCCTGACACATGCTATAACACGAATGAAGCTTAAAGACATACTCAGTGAAATAATCCAGTCACAGAGGGATAAATACTGTAGAATTCCATTTATAAGAGATACCCAGAGTATTCAAATTCATAGACACAGAAAGTAGGGTGGTGTTTCCAAGGGCGACGGAATGGGGAGCGATTGTGTCAATAGGTACAAGTTTCAGTGAAAAGAGTTTTAGAGAAAGATGGTGGTGATAGTTGCACAACAATGCATATATACTTACATCAATGAACTATACACACTTAAAAATGGTTAAGATGGGGGCCCCTGGGTGGCTCAGCCAGTTAAGTGTCTGACTCTTGGTTTCAGCTCATGATCTCACAGTTGTGAGATGGAGTCCCATGTCGAGCTCTGCAATGGGGATGGAGCCTGCTTGAGATTCTCTCCCTCTCCTCTCTCTGTGCCCCCACCTGCACTCTCTTAAAAAAAATGGTTAGATAGTAAATTTTACATTAGGTGTACTTTACCATACATATGTATATATTTCTTAGTTCAGAGGCCAAAGAAAACAATCCTCAGACCCAATTTAGCATATGGGCTGCAATTACCTGACCCCTGATCTGGTCCAGTGATCTCCAAACAGTGTTCCAAGAAGCCCTAAAAGGAAAATATACCTCTAGAGCTGCCAGGCAGTTCTTGTAAAAGGCTTCTAGGGAGGGATGTAGACTCCCCACACTTGTTTCAAACAGAGAAGCTCCTCTCTTACCTAGAGGTCTACAGGCTTACCTTAAAGAAAGGTCTCTACAGCTTGAAAAGGTTTGGAAAACTACTGCTTAATATACCTTTTTTTTTTTTAATGTTTATTTATTTTTGAGACAGAGACAGAGTGTGAGCGGGGGAGGGGCACAGAGAAAGGGAGACAGATTCCAGAACAGGCTCCAGGCTCTGAGCAAGATGTCAGCACAGAGCCCGACGTGGGGTCCGAACCCACAAACCCCGAGACCATGACCTGAGCCCAAGTCGGATGCCCAAACAACTGAGCCACCCAGGCACCCCTTAATCTACCTTTCTTACGTTATAGAAGATAAAATGAAGGACTGGAGATGGCGAGTGAAATGTACAACAGAGTTGGGACCAGAACCTAAGTCCTTAGACTATGAGCTCAATCCTTATCCATTTCACTTAACAGATCTTTTGGACTTGATCCTGATAAATTCATGCAATTTATTCAGCACTTCTTTGTACCCAGAAAGTATCTATGAAAAAAGTACAAGGCAAGATCTTGATATGTAGTAGACAAAACAGCCCCCACAAAGATCTCCTAGTCCTACTCCCTAGAATTCTGTTACATTACATGACAAAAGAGGTTTTCCAGATGTTATTAAGGTTGAAGACCTTGACATTGGTAAATTATCTTGAATAATACAGATGGACCCAATCTAATCATGTAAAAATCCTTAAAGATATATATATAATATATATATATGGCTGTAGTCAGAGGGAGATGTATCTACAAAAAGAATAGAGAGATGGAACATTGCTGGCTTCGAAAATGGAAGAGGCCATGAACCAAGAAACATGGACAGCTTCTAGAAGTCAGAAAAGGAAACAAGTTCTTCCTTAGAGCCTCCAAAAAGATTCACAGCCTTGTTAATACCTTTCTTTTAGCCCAATGAGACCTATGTTAAACTTAAAATTGATAGCACTGTAAGATAACAAATTTGTGTTGTTTTAAGCCACAAAGTATGTGGTACTTCATTACAGGGGCCATAAGAAATGAATACATGCTCTCAAATACACACAGTACAGCTTATTTATCCCGCATTTTGTGTCAGTTAAGAATCTGCTCACCTGGCCTTTCCGTCTTCTCCACTAGCAAGCATACTGGCCCCTTGGACACCTAGCTCTGCTCAGAAGCCCTGGAAATCAAACCATGAGTCAATCTTGAGAGTTCCCAAGGGCAAAAAAGTAGTAACAGTAGAATTAAAAAATTAAAACTACCTCTGTAAATAACCATGATTGAGCTTACCAAGCATTTCAAAAGCTGAAAAAAAAAAAAAAAAAAAAAAAACCAGGTCAGGATATCTGTCCCTACATTATGGACATATGATAGGCAAAGCCAAAGTCTGGGTCAAAATAATGCTAAAAATATGATCTGGTCTGTGCTTGGGGAGAGCAGAGAGGATGGGCAGACACAGGACAGATGAAGCAGTTCAGCCAGTTCTTTCACTACGTTGACTTGGCCCTTCATTCTAAATCAGTGGTCAGCAAACCACCACCCTCAGGCCAAATCCAGCTTGCTGTCTGGTTTTGTAAATAAAGCTTATTAGAACATGGGCCCATTCATTCATTCATTCATTCATGTATTGCCAATGACTGCTTTCCCACTACAATGGCAAAGTTGGGTAGTTGTGATACACACTGAAAGGCAAAAAACACAAAAATGTTTATAACTGGCTCTTTACAGATAAAATTTGCTGACCCCCTGCAGATTGGCTGGGGCACCTCCACATAAACTGGAGAAAAAGGATCTCAGAGTAGGAGTTCACAAGCACCTCCATTCTGTCCCTGTGCAGCCATGGTATGAGGGGCCATGTTTGTCTTTCCTCCTGCAGTTGGTTTTGTGACTCACGTCTGCTGACCCTGTTCAGTGAGGCTGACAAAGGCAACCACATAACCCAAGGAAATCCAGCTGTGGCAATTCAGCCACATTTTCCTTTGAGTCAGCTGCCCCAGCATGTAAGCAGTCTTATTTGATCTGTTCCTTCTAATCCAAAAGTCCCCAACCCTTTCTACCATATTTTTAAAAATATTACACTAATGTATTTTTCATTACTCATAAATCATGTTGTCCTGCAGCTCTCTACCCACCAAATCAATGACCTTTGTTGTTTCAGGGAAAGAAGCAGCACAACCTTGAACTGTGAAATCCCCCCCCCTTTTTTTTTTTCCTTTGCTTGTGTTTTGTATTAGATTTCTTACATTGGAGAGAAACTATTGTCTCAGAAGTCATTTTTGTTGAAAGAGAAAAAATACTATTTCTATTCAAAAATCATTTTTTACCTACCATACAAAGAACAAATCTCAGGAAACTAGAGTTTTAGCATAAGTCACGGTATAGAGAATAGAGGGTATGATGTAAGGGCAATTTCTGTCATACAGAATGAGACGCAGGGAGACTTGACAGCCATCTCCTCACCTACCAAGGGCTTGGTCTTGGAAGGGCAGGGAGAGTGAAGTGATAAAAATTCCAGATAGGAAGGGAGAGAAATCAAAAGTGTTTAGCTCAATGATTTAATCAATTGTATCTACATAATAAATCTTCCACAAAAAACCTAAATGATGGGTATTAGAGAGTTTCCAGATTGGTGAATACATGGAGGTGCTGGGAGGGTGGTACATGTAGAGATAGCATGAAAGCTCTGCACCCCTTCCCACAATACTTTGCCCTATGCACCTCTTCCATCTGGCTGTTCAGTGTATCCTTTACTATATCTGATATAATAAACTAGTAAATTAAAAGAAAACTATTTAGGCTGGTGTTTTAATTTCTCCCTCCTTCTACCACTCCCCTAACACATGTGTACATCTGCACATGCGCACACACACACACACACACATGTGTACATCTGCACATGCACACACACACACACACACACACACACACACACACATCCATGTAGTTCAGGAGAAAAAGAGTATCACTGGCAGAGGGGAATACCTAAGTAGATAAAAGCCAGAGTTAATGCCCTCTTGTTTCCCCACAGGCTATATCTGACACAGGAAAATCTAGAAGTTTCCAATAGCCCTGTGTTGGACCCAGGAGAAGGTAGCTGAGAATTAAGAGTGTTTGCTAAGAGGTTACCTGGCATGTAGCAGGAGAATCCTACAGCAGAAGATCAAAGGTAAGCCACCTAAAGCCAGGGTCTGATGGGAGCTCCTGGCTAAGCCTCAGAGGATCTACAGCAGCAAGAGAAAAAGTGGAGGATGCTAACCCTAAGGGTACCACCATGCACTGCTTACACCCAGCCAGGCCATCATGAGATACAACAACCAAAGACACCTACCACTGACAATCTGCTACTACACAGAAACTAACTTGCAAAGAGAAGATAAGCTGCATCTCAAAAAGAGGTCAACAGAAGCCAGCAAAGAAGGACAGTATGTGTACAAAATAGCCTGCCCCCACCACAACAATGCAAGTAATTCTTTCCCTTTGACCAGATGTCACCCAGAGAGAAGGAGAGGCTGATAAGGAGACTGCCTGAAAGAAAAAGCTTATGCCCAGAGAATCTGAGCTTAGCTTCAAATACCACCACAAACCAGAGGAAACCATTTTTACTTAAGTGGGAAAATTTAACTTCTTTTTGGTTATTCTGTATAAATATAAGCTCCAGGACAAGAGAACATCAATACCGCTCCAAAAAAAAGTTTCCATGGTACAGATGTTAACTAGAATTATTGTGATCATTTCATAACAAATATCAAATCGCACTGTATACCTGAAACTAATGTCATAGGTCAACCTCAAAAACATTAAAAATAAACAGCCTCCATATTTTGAGTACTATTTGAGTGTGGTGAGTAGATTTCCAAATACCCCAACCTCACTTCTTACCCCTTCCCCTGCTCCACACATATGCTTCAATTCGTGGTTTAATACCAAGAAGGAAAAATGATTCCCCCTAGGCAAAGAATAGGAAGGGAATACTAATAAATCATTGCAAGAGTGAAGAGCATGCCTTCCTCACCCTGGTGCTTGGATATGACTGCCCTAGAATCTGGGAAGTGGGTCAAAGGCTCAAGCAATATTCCTGCCTACACACCCAGCAACAAAGCAATGGGAGTGAGTAGGGAGGTCCTATTTCCTCTCACGGAAGCTCACTGCTAATGCAAGTTTTCCAAACCCAGTCGCCAATTCTATGAGTTCCATGATGTCAAATGAAACCAGTATTCCCCATTTCCCACAGGCCCATTTTCAGGCCTTGCCATATCACTATGTCATGTCACTGCCCCCTTGAGAAGCTACTGATTGCAGCCTTATGATCCCTTCCCTGAGCAGACACACAGAGCAAGGTGCAAGATGGAGGCGTGTGGCTGCAGAGCTGCAGTATTTCCCCAAAACTGGAATTAATTATCACTACTTGTTCCTCTGTCCCTCTTAGATCTGCAAAGCATGGGTCACAGTGACTTTGTTTTTATTGGCCTACCACATATTGAAACCATTCTTGCATATTGATACTGAATATCTCAGCCAAAACCCTGTGAAAATTACTTACTGTGCAGCACAACAGAATGATTTTCTAAAGTTAAATGTCTTGGGATATTTTATCTTTTCAAGTACATACCAAAAGCAATTAAGTTCAAACTATGGAATACAGTCTTTGCCAGTTTCCATTCTTGACACATATGTGTCTGTGTTTATAAGTTCAAAGACCTCTTAAAGGATCAAATCTCTAGCTTTAATTTTCTCTTTGCAAGTAAAAAATATTCTAGCATCCTTCCTTAAATCATCTGTAAGGAAGTCTGCAGTATGAGGCCTCCATCCACGACATCTCTAATGTGGCCTAAAAAGGTGGAAAAGAACCCATTGCCGTCCTTGCCTCTCCAGCAGCCCATGGGGGTAGCACAATGAATATAAAAGTAAAGTGAGTTCACAGAGTTCTATGCAGGAGAGAAGTACAGTGGCCCTCTCCCAAAGAAGCAGTCTGTCCGAGCTTTTACACACTGACCCAAACCATTCACAATGACTCCATTCTTCCTGCTCCTTTTTCTCTCCCCGTCCTTGCTCTTCATGCATACTCAGTTACCCCGATTCCAGAAAATTCTTCCACTGTTCTCATGCCCCCTTTCCTGGATTCTTGAGGCCTTACACAATGCCTTTATTTTCTCCTTGCTTTTCTGAGGGCCACACTTCCATTCTTCCTCTTCTTTTTCCCCCTCAAACATGAAGGTCTTTACCAATTGAATTTGCACATGTAGCTGAGTGATACATCCTGTATATGCTGGAAAACTCCAGAAAACCTGTTCTAATTCTCCACCCCACGCCCCACCCACGTTTACCTTTTAACATTGGTCTTCAAATTATAGTCAATCCTCATTAGCAGATTCCATATTTGCAAATTCACCTACACCCTATTTGTAGCCCTCATGTCAATACTCATAGGCACCTTCGTGGTATTCATACATGACACGTGCAATGCAGTAAAAAAAACATGAATTGTCTGTCTGACCCACACATTCCCAGATCAAGCTATTCTGCCTTCTTGTTTCAGCTCTCAAACTGTAAACTAGTGTTTTTGTGTGTGTGGTCTACTTACATGCCACTTTTTTGCATGTTATTGTTGGTGATTTCACTGTTTAAAATGGCCCCCAAGTACAGTGCTGAAGTGCCACCTGATGTTCCTAAGCACAAGAAAGCTATGATGTGCCTTGCAGAGAAAATACACGTATTAAATAAGCTTCACTAAGGCATCAGCTATAGTGCTATAGCCATGAGTTACAAAGAATAAACAATATATATTCAACAAGGTGCCTTTAAAGAGAAACACACATAAAACAAGGCTACGTATTAATCAGTTGTGACCAGAAGTTCACAGGAACCTAACTCTGTATCTCTCTTTTAAGAGCAATGGCTCAGTATTTGCTAATTCAGTGTCCACAGTGACTTTATAAAACATACCTAGCACAAATAACAAGAATGGCCTGGGAATGTAACAGAGAAGTGAAATAGAGATATTCAACATTATGCATTCTGGTCAAAAACATGCTCTTCCTCAGAACTGTATTTTCAGAAATAAAATTCTAAAATTTGCTTTTATCTATCGATGGGGCAGATGCTTCTTCACTCTCTGACATTAGCCTCAGGAGTATCCCAACTCCAGACCATCCTAGCTCCAGACTAGCATTCCCTCTCCTCCTTCAGATGGCCCCAAGTTCTCCTCTCTGGGGAGCCTTCCACACTTGCCTTAATTCCTCCCGTAAGCCTGCCAATCTTCTTCAATCCCCTAGCTATTACCCTTATAAAGCCCCTACTCTAGCCATGATATACCGTGGAAGTGGCTTTTGTTTATATCCATTTATGTTTCTGCAACTTTTATCTTGATGTATATTTCACTGGCACCATCTCCTCCTTGGTTTGTGAGTTTCCTATTTCACTTCAAAAGGCTCAGAATGCCTGCTGGGGTGCTTTGTATTTTTGTGGCTGCAAAATAAATTGTGTCGATTACATAGAAATGCTCACTGACTCCAAACTTCCCTGCTCCTTGTGTGGACGCCTTCTATTACTTCATCATACTCCAGGCAAGCTGAAACATCGTTCATGCTCGCTGTCCCTCAATCTGACTTGCAGATTTAAAGGGAAAGACTTTATTCAAGCACAACACACGAAAATGTCAAAAATCATCATAGATTTCAGGGTTAAGCTATGATGTGATCACTGTGATTGATGCAAGAGTACTCAACAATTCTAATCAGGTCATGTGTTTGCAACTAGCGAACATGTGGATATAAACAACCCAGATAGCCTTCTTCAGGGTGTATCTTTGCAAACACTCTAAATTTGTCCCTTCTTCCCCTGTGCTCCTCCTCTGGCATGCCACTTCACCTCTCTACTAACAGTAACACCTGCTCCCATAAGGCTTTTACATCTCAGTTTTTCCAGCAAATACATGAAGAAGTGATTGTACCTTGGGCTGTTTGGGCTACTATAGCAGAATACCATAGACTAGGTGGTTTACAAACAGAAATTTATTTATCACAATTCTGGAGGCTTGAAGTCAGAGATCAAAGTGTCAACATGGTTATGCTCTCATGAGAACCTGCTTGCTGGTTCTGAAGCAGCAATCTTCTCACTGAGTCTTCATATAACAGGAGAAAAAAAAGGCTAGAGAGCTCGCTGGGCCTCCTTTTATAAGGGCACTAATCCCATCATGAGGACTCCACCCTCACCTAATCACTCCTAAATGCCTTACCTCCTAATACCATCACAGACATTGGGGGTTAGGGCTTCAACAGATGAACCTTAGAGGGACACGTTCAGTCCATAAGAGTACTATAGAATTACCACTGTGTAACCCTGAGTGAACTAAAGTATCCAGGCATTGAACATCAGTGGCTGCTACATCACAAAGAGAAAGAGAACTTCATAACGAAAGAACACAGTGGAAGTATGCGGATATACAATTGCCCCCCCCAAAAAAAAACCATTTATAAATCAGAACCTATAACACCAACTCCAATTTATAAGTAATACAGAGGAAAGAGTAACATGTCAAACTACATCATGGGGATACAACAAGCAAGATCCAGACTACAGGAAACTGAAAAACTCTACACATCAAATAACTTGTTTTCAAAAGATTTAAAAAAAAAGAGAAAGAAAACATACAGATTTAAACAATTAAAACCTATCAACCAAATGCAATGTGTAGACGTTATCTAGATCTTCATTCAAGCAAACTGTTAAAAAAAAAAGTATAATGTTTATGAGAGGACTGGAAAATTAAACACTACCCATTCAATGATATTAAAGAAATACTGTTAGGGGCGCCTGGGTGGCGCATTCGGTTAAGCGTCCGACTTCAGCCAGGTCACGATCTCGCGGTCCGTGAGTTCGAGCCCCACGTCAGGCTCTGGGCTGATGGCTCAGAGCCTGGAGCCTGTTTCCGATTCTGTGTCTCCCTCTCTCTCTGCCCCTCCCCCGTTCATGCTCTGTCTCTCTCTGTCCCAAAAATAAATAAACGTTGAAAAAAAAAATTAAAAAAAAAAAAAAAGAAATACTGTTAAATAGTTTAGGTATAATTGTATTATAATTATTCTTAAAAGAAAACAGACCTTATCTTGTAGAGAATCATACTTAATTATGGATGAAGTAATATAATGCTGGTGAAATTTTTTTCACAATAATAGAGGGAGAAAGTGAATTGGGGTAAATGGAAGATTAGCAAGAGGCTGTCATTGGTTGGAGTTAAGTGAACTTACATAGGGCATTCAATAAGTCATTCTGTCTACTTTTATGTATGTTCAGAATTCTCCATAATGAAAATATAAAAACAGGCA
Organism: Prionailurus viverrinus; assembly: GCF_022837055.1. Lineage (NCBI taxonomy): Eukaryota > Metazoa > Chordata > Mammalia > Carnivora > Felidae > Prionailurus > Prionailurus viverrinus. Next base: position 83,774,414 of record NC_062563.1, on the reverse strand, counting down.
TATACATCTCTATCATCTTTCTTCTAGTATCTTTCAAATCTGTATCTCCAGTTCTAATTGTTTATCTGCAACACAAGGCTTTATTTCCAAAAGTAAAGAAATTCTTTCCCAAAGCCAGCAATTTTAAGCAGAATGGATGTTTGCTGACTCAAAAGCCATGTTCATTTTCTTCTCTGGTAACAGCCACAATTTTGTTTCCAATGTTTCCCACCTCCCCATTTCCTTTGTCAGTGACTGGCTCAGTTATAGGCCTCCAATGTAGTTCTGGTCACTGAGACATGAGAAGACTGCTGAGGGTTTCTAGGGTAGGATTCCTTGCCCTTAAAAAAAATAATGATGATGCACAAGGAAGAAAGGTCCTCTTCTGCTAGACATGGTCACCTCTGCATGTGATGCCTGGAACTGCAGCAACCATCTTGTTGACCATCAAAGGAGCTAGCCTAACAGGAACATGCTAAGGATGGCAGGGTAGAAAGGTCCATATGGACTCTGAGTTCTCTGTGATAGTACTATGCCACAGGGTTGGCCAGTCCTGGATTTCTTAATACATGGCATAATAAGCACCATTATTAAGCCATTTTGACTATGGTATTCTGTTACTTGAAACTGAAAGTATCTTAATAAAGAGGCTCACCAGAGTCATGGAAGGAGAAATATCTACACATCTCTCCCCCTAAAACTCCCTCCACATTCTGTTTCTTCATTGAAGGCATACTCTCTCCTCTGTACCCCCACCCCTTTCTCATATTCTGTCACACCCTGCTGTCCCCATTTCCATAATAGGTCACATCACTCATGAGTAGTGGGACAGAAAAAAAGGTGAGAACCATTGCAAAGGAGTTGAAGGAGTTCACAGAAGTGTTCTATTTACCTTATCCTTAGTGCCTACTGCAATGCCTGGCAAAGTTAATAAAGATTTGAATGCAAGCAAGGAAAAAAATGAATTCACAAATGAATATCCTACCAACCTCTTAAAACGTAATAGTTTCAAAGTTATGCTCAACTTTCCCGCAATACTCCACAAGTAACCCATGTAGACATCATCTCTTGCCTGAACTATAACGGCTTTTTATTGGCCTCGCTGTCTCCAGCATTCCATCCTCTCCATGGTCACCAGAGTTATCTCCTAAAACAGACATCCTTCACACTACCTTCCTTAGGATCTCTACTACCTCATAATTAGCAATAGGATCAAATCTAAATTCCTTTCACGGAAAAAGGTCCTTATTCATTTGATCAGAACCTAAACTTACTGCTAAATCTCCCAATTCCTTCCTCTCTCCTCTCCTCCAATCAACCCAAAGTACCAGCCATACAAGTCCTGGTAGTAACCTATAGGTAATCTTAAGCATGCTTACACTGTGTTTTTTCTTTCCACCCCACCTATTTAATCTAACAAACTCCTGATCGTTCTTCATGACCTAGCCTAGATGTCAACTGGTCTTTACTTTTCCAGGCAAAGTTGGTTATGCTTCCTTGGTTTTCTCATAGTTCTTTGACCATACCTCCACAATAGCATCTGCCACGTTAAATTATAATTATCTGTTTAAAGGTACAACCCTCCTACTAAACTAAAAAGTATTCCAGAGATGGAGCTATATCCTTACTCCCTACAGTATCTGTTATTGGATAAAAGGTTCTGAATGATGGAAAGGAAGAAGGAAGGTACTGGCATTTTTCCAGTTGCTAAATCTAGAAACCTGGAAGTCATGAATTCCCAGAACAGAAAGGAATGTTACAGATCATCATAAAAAAACCTTTAAAGATAAGTTGACTCTTCTTTCATCCCCTTTATGCAATTTGTCACCAAATCTATTTGTCATATCCTCCTTCACAATGTCTACCAGATTCCCTCCTGCCTCTCCATCCCCACTGACCCATGCCCAGTCCATTCTCATTTACTCATACTGGGATCATTTAAAAGGCCCTCCAAGAGGGTCTCGTTTTCTCTCCACCCCTCCCCATCAGAGCCACACTGCACACAACCAACAGAAGAAACTGTCTAAGCTAGTACTTTTAACATGTCACCCAACCATGCCAAGAAATCTCTACGATTTCCTAGTGTCCTCTTTGTTAAACCAAGCTCCCATCCCACCTCACCCTCAACCCTACCAGCCTGTTCTCCTAAAGTTCAATTATCTGGGCCATTCTTTTGGCCCAACCTCTCTTAGTGTCTCCCCCACATTCCAGACACACAAACCATCCCACACCCCGGGTGTCTTGCAGTACTAGAAAATATGTCAGTGCTTACTTCTGCCTCAGCCTTCTGCTTAGGCCTCAAGACGCTACTTACATACCCTCCTGCTCACCAAAAACCCAGTCCTCCTTCAACCTCACCTGGTACACCTTCCTCCCTCCCTCCCACAGTTCAGACTAATCTTCCCTATTCCTGAACTCCCATGACACTAACATTACTGTTCTGTCTCCCACTTAGAACATAAATGGCTTGCATGCCCCATGAGTCTGCCTCCCCCTTCGCCTATCACCACCCTACTCTTCCTTAAATATTCAATACAAATACCACCTGCCTGTGAACCAAAGAAACTAAAATCTGATGCCTTTGAACTCCTGTAGAACTCTGATGGTATCTTTCTTAAGGCATTTGTCACATTCTTTCTATGAATGCAATTGTCTGCTGTTGTTTTTTCTTTTTCTTAATGTAGGACAAACCCTTTGAGGGCAGGATCTAGTCTCAGCTATTTCACATCACCCCAAAGGTCTTCAGCACCCACAGGAGTGCTTTGTACAGAATAAGTCCTTATTGTAAGATTCTTTCTTTGAGCATATGTTTCTCTGTGCTTCCTAATACGGACACTGAAGGCAGAGCCTGAAATGAACACAATAATAGTATGTGTGAATTAGAATATGGAGGAGAGGAAGAAATACTGGAATATTTTGTGTGCAGGCAAAAGTATGCACCTGTACCCCATTTTGAAATCCAGGTGAAATTTTGCTTAAATGGTTTTCAGAGGGAGTCTTAAAGGGGCTAAGGTTATAAAGGCAGATAAGTGAGTCCAATAAGGTCGGTCTCAGTGACCCCCAAAAAGATTATTGACAGCCTGACCTGGTTTTAGCATCAAAAGTTCTGTACCCTATGAAATTCCCAGATTCCAGGCCAACCTGATGGTTGATCACTCTACTCCCCAAACCCAATTTTAGCACCCAAGCCCACCTACTTGTCTCCCTTTTCCTGACTCAAGCCACCATTCATGGCACAAGCATGGTACAAACACACCAATTTATCATAACCTAGGCCACACTACATTGTAATTCTTTAAATTTCTCAATGCCAAATTAAGCCCTGCTTTGCAAAGTGGGTGTTTTAGACCTCAGTAAAAATTATTTTGGTAGATTAGAAATACCTCTGATATCTAAAGTGCTTCAACAAAACCTAAGGCAGGTTGGAAATACACTGAGATTATGTCAACACTCTTAATATGTCATTAAATGGCAACCTGCTTTTCCAATCCACCCTCAAATCAAATCCAAACACAGTGAGGTGACATACCTCCTAAGTAATATCAATATGTCATATTTGGCTTTGAAAGCCCCATTTATTCATAAAATGTTTAAACTCCATCTTCTTGAGCCTGCCTTATGTTGATGGTTTCAGAAACCATATTCTGAACTGTGGTATTTCCAAGTCAAATTTTTATGCAGACAAATTAATCTAAAAATTTCCAGAAACAACTAAACTGTATAGAGTTTCAAGGCTCCATGATGACTTTTTTGGTTGTCCCTGTCACCAGTCTAGTGTTTACAACAGAATCTCCAGTGTGAGAATATGTTCTCCTGCATTTTCATTAGTTCCCACAAGGGAATGAAAAAGCCCTTTCAATACTTTTAAAGCCTCCCTTTTAGCCCTCTACCATGTCTAATGCCATAGAGCCAACATCTGAAATGATCATGTATGCACTGGTTTGATACCTAAGGACCTATAAAACATACTCAATTTGGTAAAACATTCAGTTAATATTCTGGAAGCTTCTACATGCTTTGCAGTATGCAAATTGTTCTAAGTGGACTCAAGTGACTGAATTTTTTGCTAGATTAACTGGAGGTTCAGACACCTTCTAAATCCACAATTGCAAGACTCAAAATATGTGACTAACACTATCCATAAAGCTAGTAGTATCAATTATTTTTTAACAGGAAGAAAACCTTAACTTGTCCCTTCACATTGACTGGGCCATCAGTCGAACATGCTACATAACTTCTCATAGACGTATGATTTGATATGAGAACATCTGTAACCGTCTGGAACATATTTTTCCCAGGACTTTACTTCGAGCTCTCTATAGATATCAGATGTTCTCCACAGAATCTGTGACATGTCTTAGAATTCTTAAATAAACATCAGTTATGCCTCTGTCTTGAATAGTGTCAATATGAATTGAAAATCTGCCAGCCACATCACCACGAGCAGACTTTTTAATTAATCTGTTGATACTATGGATATACTTACATTAAAATCAGAGTTCTATAAGCTGATCTTCCACTTATTTTAGAAACTCACTTTTGTTTCCAAAGATTCAAGATGTGTTTAAGCAAGCAATGATCTGAGAAATATACAAGCAGAGCCCTATCTCACTGCTTACATTTGTTTGTGTTATTTGTCCCATGATAACTGACAGCATCCTTTGCCAATGGCCTTCGGTCCATTAATCATACAAAATAAAAGTATTTCAGCACAACTTGTTCTATCTTCATGTACTTTTGATTATAAAGTAAAAGACTGGTGCCATGATTAATAGTAATTATTAAATGAGAAGTCTTCATCTCTTACACCAGTTTCTCCAACATAAATGTTCTGCAAATTACATCTGAAAAACACATTACAAAAATAAAAGAACTTAATTTTCATGAAATCATCTCAGATATGTACAAAGATGTATGCATAAGGATATTCTTCTCAAAGTTGTTGAGCAATTCAGAAAATCTGGAAAGACTTGCACTATAGAGAATGACTTATTGCATATCCCTACAAAGAAATGCTATACTATTATTAAAATTAATGTGGTAAAAATATTTTTACTTACATGGAAACTTAGTCCACAATTATTGTTGAGTGGGGAAAAAAGAAATTTAAAAGATAGTATTATAGTGTAATTAATTTTTATTCATACTTTTACATTATATGTCTATTTGTGTGGAAACAAGTCTGAAAATATATACATCAAGTAGTAAGAGTGGTTACCTCTAAATGGTGGCATTAGGGGTAAACTTTATTTTCTAGCTCTTGTCTATACCACCACCACTAAGCTGCGGCCTATCAGTGCCCAGGGCAGAAAAAGGCAGAGCCTGCAGTGTGAGCAAAGGAAAGAGGGTGCTCACAGGTTGACTGCCAGAGGCAGAAGGCTCTGTAGTGGGACCTGAGAATTTGCATTTCTAACTAACTTCCAGATAATGCTAAGGCTGTTGGTCCAGGGACCACACTTTCAGTAGCACTTCCCTAGGGTTTTCCTTGACCCCATCACTCCCTCAATTCATTCATCACTTCCCTCCCACCTACACTGCCTTCTATTGGTAATTGTGTGTGTGTGTGTGTGTGTGTGTGTGTGTGTGTGTGTGTGTCTGTGTGTCTGTCTGTCTTCCAGTAGAGTACAGGCTCAGGGAGGTCTATGGCTCCTGATTCCAAGCCCAGAGCCTTCTAAAGACCAAGTACTCAATGTGTGTTTGTTGAAGACATTAATAGCAAGACTTTCAGGCAAGGTGGAAGGGTACTGAGAAAGATCTGTGGCGTTCACAACTTCTCATGTGGTACCATATTATAAACTACTTCATCCAAGTGTGGGCCAGAATCTCCAGGGATAGGCCTAGGAATCCACACATTTGCTAGCTTTCCAGTAGTAAATCTCCACATTCACTAGTTCCTTGTTCATCAAAGTGGAGAACCTGCCCAGGGAATCAGAGGGAAGAAAGGATTCTATGATTTGGTCAGGGAAGGCTTTTGCACTGAGGCAATGAAAATCCCTGGGAAAATGTGAAAATATTTTCAAGGCACTTTTATCACAGTTAATCCCATTAACCATTAACACCTAAGTATGAATGAATACCATCAATTTGCACAAAGAGAATGGACAAAGGTTGGTATGATTTGTTAAAAGAAACTTTCTACATTTCACAACATATGTAAATCAAACCACCATACTATATGCTTTAAACTTATACAGTGATGTAAGTTCATTATTTTTTAATAAAACTGGAAAAAAAAACCTCTTCAAGGTCCAGAGAAAAATTAAGAATCAACTTGGGGACCAGATGCTCTTTTCCAAGGGAGTTAGGGGAAAAGCATATCACATTCCGCTCAGAGGCCTTTTGCTTTCAGGTGGTACAATCCCAAAACAGATTTTACTTAAAAAAAAGAAAAAAACTGGCTGTTTCTACTCCCTAGAAGACTTTTAAGCAAGCTCTACATAACCAGCCAAGACGGAGCTGGACTTGGAACATTTGGTACATTGTCCCTTCCCACATGCTACTGTTCCCAGCTGTATCTGCCAAGACCTAGAGTGCTGGGATCTTACAAAAGGCATTTTGAGAGGCCACAATACTTCCTCCTCTTACCCCAACATGAGGCCCTCGATTAAGCCGGAACTAATTCTTATGACAAGTTACAAACCACAGGCAAAAATAATGAAAACACTGACACTGCTCACACTGGGGGAAGACTTCAGGGAGCTCCTATGACAAAGCCCCTGTTATTCACCCAACAATCCTGAGGGTTCCCGTGCTGGACATGGAAGCCTCCCTAAGCCCTGTAGAATGAGGCAGAAAGCAGAATTTCCACTGTAGCACTGGTTCAAGCTTCTAGCAGATGGCTCTCCTATGTGACCAACTTTTTTAGTGGTTTTTTTTTTCTCCTTTATATCATCATGAGGCAGAGGAAAGAACATCAGACTCAGAGTCAAAAGTTCTGGGATCTATATCCCAGTGAATCAAAAATGGGATGGCCTGGAACAGGTTAGTTCATTTCTCTAAGTCCCTGAGTGTGTACATGTTTATGTGCTTGTGGGTGTATACATGTATACATATATTAAAAAACAGTTAACTAGTATTTTCAAAACTGAGATTTGAACACATCTAGTATGGGGGTTATGCCCATCTCTCCAGTTACCTATTTGCAGGCATTGGTAGGTATTTCTTTGCTGGAAAAGGAGAGTATAAGAACATGGGTCTGAGAGAAGGAATGAAGACATTAGAGGGTGATCTTTCCACATCAGTCCCTCCACTCTCAATTGGGAGCAACCCCAACTGACAGGGAGTGATTTGTCAGCACAACCAAGCCCCAGTGGCTATACAGTATGTGAGGTTTGGTTCCTAAGTCCAAATTAGACATTCTTAGGGGACCCCAGAAACAACAGAGGAATCATTAAGAGAGCCCTGAGGTCCCGTGCCAAAAAAGGACTGAACATCCTCAGAGTAGAGTAAATCCACGTAACATATTTCCCTCCTACTCGCTGGCAGGCAAGGCCTGGGGACACGCAATGGAAATAAGAACTCTCCTGCCAAAACCCACAGGGCTAGTATCAGGCTCAAAGTAGGTAACATACAGGAAAGTAACTTGCAAACTACAAAAAAAGATCTAGAGATATAAAGAAGCACCTGCTTCCTTTGCTTTCCTTGGCTTGGTCAACAGCCAAGAGATCCAGAGAGCTCAGATCCCAGTGGCAGATTGAGACCCCACAGGGCCCAGTGTGGCTGCATCCAAAAGCATCTTTACAAATAGGGGTGAAAGTTCTCTTAAGTCCTCAAATTGCTTCTAAGGGGCTGACTTGATCGTCTGCTAACTGTGAACTCAGCCAACCTATCTTTGATACCAGATCTTACTTGCTAGCTTTAGTCTCCTTTACCTACATATAGGATAGTATCATCTGAATACTCTACAGACATCTTCAAATCAACATATTCAAAATTAAACTCATCTCACTTTGTTCAGAAGTTTTAATTACCATTAAATATATATATAAATAAATATATATGTATATATATGTATATATATATATATATATATATATATATATATATATATATATATATCTGCACTTCTCTCAGACTCTAAGCTCCTTGAAGACAATGACCAGATCTTATGTGTCTTTGTATCCCCAATGGAAAGATAGTAAATTCTCAATAGTGGTTGGCTGCACTGAAATAAAGTATTTGGCATTAGTTAGGAAAATGCTAGCTGCTATGACAAATGCCAGAATCTCAGGGGTTTAATACATCATTTTGTTTTGTGTGTACTAAAGACTCCAATATGGAGGTTTGTTGGCTGATGGGCAGCCTTCTGCATGCTTGTCTGGGATCCAGGATAACTCCATTTTGTAGCTCTGGCCTCCTCTGGGGTTTTAAAGTCTTCTGCATTCAGCCCACAGATGGGGTGTATGTGAGAGAGACAGTGAGACTGACTAATTGAGATTGCTAGGAAAGGTCCCATTTTTGGCCTATTTCCTTAGTATAACTACTAATAACACCACTTTTCACTCTCAAAAGTGTCCAAGTTTAAAGGATAAGTTATGTTACTCAACCCACAGACCATCTCAAAGATAATCTATGAGTCCACCATAAAGTTTCTGAGGCTCACATTTTTTATCATGGGCAACTGAGAACCTATCTTAGGGTAAACACTGTAAAATAAAGAAGAAAAGGTCAAGAGTGACATATTCTATTTTATCTGACCACCATCTAGTTCCTGTACAGTCATACATTTTTTGAAGTTTAAAGTTCACTTCAGAGAAACCATAGTCTTCCAGAATATGCCCCTTCTGTGTTGTGTCAAAGCAGTGTCCTCAACATGAAGGACCAGTGTCTGACACCGAAAAGCACAAGTGTTCTATTCCAGCTGGCACTGAATCTCTGCTTTCCAGGAAATGACGGACATCTTCAAAAGGCATTAAACAAAACATTAGTGAATAAAAGCAATGAACAAATGAAAAATGCCTATGATCCAACCAAAATCCCATTAGTTACAGCATTGAAAACATGACCAATTAGGAAGTCAAGACATTTCTTCTAGATGAAGAACTGCTACCTAGCTGTAAAAACAAAAGCTTCTAATTCTGGAGTTATAAAGACTGAGACAAGCCTGAGACTTATTTTTGCTTACAGTCTTCATTCAATAAACAAAGGTGCAAGGAGAATTTTTAGGGACTTATAGGCAAAGAGTTTTCAAGAACCCAAGAGAATTTCCTAAGATGGTACAGAAATATACATACCAACTACTAGAAAGTTAGATGAAGGAGATAACCTAAAACTCTGTTAGCCTGCACTTTCATAAATTTAGTTTAAGCATTTTGAAATTATACAAGAAACTCTGGAAAATAGTCTGCAATTCAATCTCACCAGTTCAGAGTGATTTTCCATGTCAAATAGTCTGAATGAAAGAAGCTTTGCCAAATGTAGAGGATTTCCCCCTCTAACTCTTCCAATTGAGACCTGTGAAGATATTGCTAACAGGAGTATCTGATCAAATGCTTAAGCATTAACCACGTTCAAGGAAAGTCATTAAATGAACCTTCTGTGAATTAAATTGATTTTCTAGAGAATGAAAACAAAATTGAATCCAAGGATAAACTATCTTAAAATCACATTAGATGAGTAAAAACATAAAATATTTTTTCACTGGGGCTGTAAAAATTAAATTAGCTAAAAGGGGAAATAAATGCTTTTGTATTCCAAGAAGTTCCATTTACTAGGACAATAGGTACCTATGAAGGAACCAAAACTCTAAAAAGAGCTCTAATTGTTTGAGGATGATGCCTTGTGTAGCAAAAGTCAGCTTTTTCTCTAACATATGAGGAGAATCATTCTCAGTAGCTGCTCACAATTTGGGAGAAATAACAGAATTTAATGGAAATGAACATCTGACCCAAAAGCAGGCTGCTCTGCCAAGGAAAAGGTGGGCAGGCTGGCTCCTCCTCCCCTTTCATCCCTCCCCAGGTATCACCAATCTTTCCTTGGGTTTAAGTTGCCTCTATACATTTCTGCTTCACATATGCGCTGGCCCAATACATTGTTTAGGGTTCAGCAACCTTTGTTAGAGGACTGAGTCGTATCATGCCAAGATATCTACATGAAAATTTTTGTTGTGCCCAGATCCTCATTTTATTAGCCAGATAAGTACACCAGCTGCTAGAACAAGATGTTTACATTTCAGATTTTAAAGATCCAAATTCCTCTTTCCAAGTGGTAACAGAGGGATCTAGGCTCTTTCTATTCCAGTAAACTGGATCAGAGAGTACCCATGGAAGATCATGCAGTTCAGCCTAAAAGTGGCACACATGATTTCCACCCAAATTTCACTGGCTATAATTCAGTCTATAATTTATCTAGACGCATAAGGAGCTGGGAAATGTAGCTTTACTTTATCCTCAGGAAGGAGAGAAGAACTGGATATTGGTGTATTCAAGCTATTTCTACCACTTGTTAATCTCTTTTGCACATGAGGCACTTTTTCAAGAACAAGGGTAAATGGTGAAAAGTATATTGTACTTGAGTAATCACAGGCTAGTGATAAAGAATAGGTAAATTAATAATTACATATAACATGGTAAGTGTCATAACAGAGGCATTACCAGAGTGTTCAAGGAAACCAGAAAAGAAGCAAGTCCAGGGAATCTTCAGGTACATTTGAACTGAATCTTGAAGGAGAGCAAATAACTAAAGTTCTTTAAATTTTTTTTAAGTTCCTTTGTTTATTTTGAGAGAGAGAGACAGAGGGAGAGAGACAGAGGGAGAGAGACAGAGGGAGAGAGACAGAGGGAGAGAGACAGAGGGAGAGAGACAGAGGGAGAGAGACAGAGGGAGAGAGACAGAGGGAGAGAGGGAAGGAGGCAGAGAGGATGAGGGAGGGGCAGGGAGAGAGAATCCCAAGCAGGTGCCACACTGTCAGCACAGAGCTCAAACTCACAAACCATGAGATCATGACCTGAGCCGAAACCAAGGGTCACTCAACTGACTGAGCCACCCAGATGCCCTGCTAGTGTTCTTTCATCACTTCTCACTCACCCAGCACTGCTCTAAGTCCTTCTCATGTACTAACTCATGTAATGGTCATAACAACTCTAAGTGGTGGGTAGTATTATTATTCCTACAAATGAGAAAACTGAAGCACAGAGAGGTTAAGTCACTCATTCAGAGTCTGTTTTCTAGTAACAGAAGCAGTATTTGGACACAAGCCCCCTGTCTCCTGGAGTGACTCTCAACCACCACACTGTATAAAACCAGTGAGGACAGAGGCCCTCTCTGCTGATGTAAGTTTTGTCTCAGCATTCTATAGCAGTACAGCAAGAGGAAATTTGGAGGTCTGAAGAAATTTGTACTGGTGCGTCTAACTACACCCTCACAGAGTGAGGGCCTGGACCCAGGCTTACCACTGCAAAGCCAGGATGATGTCAACATTGGGAGTAAGGAACGCAGAGCTGAACAACAGATGGCCCCTCTAAGTCAGGGCCAGTAGCCAAGGAAGGTATACAAACAAGGGGATTCATTTAATAAAAACTTACTATCATCTTATCAGGCTCAACACCTATCAATCCAAGTTGAAGTTGGCCCATGGCCAGAAGCTGGAAGTAGGGGATTGTGCCATCTCTTTAAGCATAGGTGATCCCAGGACTTGCAAGTTGTCATTGTTGCAAGGAAGAAAGCAGTGGTCCATACCTAAGTCCATAGGAATTCTGCATCCTCTGCTGAATATCCATAGTATCAGACTCTATTTCCTGGATTCCACTCCAACTATTTGTCCTAACCACCTATGTGGAGAAAAGGCATGCAGTGCTCACACACACCCAGTTTTTCTCCCCTTCTTGGACACACAGAGACTCTACACTTCCTAGCTCCCTCAAAGTTAGGCGGCCATGTGACTAGTCATAGCCAATAAAATGTGTGAAGTGATAACGTGTTTCTTCTGTACTATGGCATAAAAATCTAATCTCTATTCCTTTGCTTTGGCATTCCCAGAAGCCACCTGTTGAGATGGCTGCATAACAAGGTAAAGGGAGTATTGCCCAGAAAATCACCTACCCCATATTGGACTTTATAAAAGCAAGAAAGAAGCTTTTTTTGTCTTAACCCCCAAGATTTCTCAGTTCATTTATTAATGCAGTATGGCTTAACTAGTGTATATAATAAATTATATTTCAAGCCTTTGCCCATTTCTGGCTTTGTTTCTACTTCTGTTTCAACCCTAAAACACATGCCACCCTCATTTCAGTATTTAGTCAAGATTAAATCTGCTGTATCTAATCCAGTAGTACATACATGTGGTGACTTAAGTCAGTTATTAATTATCACATTTTTAAATGAAGCTATAAAAACTTCTTGACCACCACTTGGAATGTCATTGTCTAAATCTGATGTCAGAATGGCCACAGAGTCTGAGCTATTTCCTAACACATCCTCCTGCTCTAAGCGGAAATCTAACAGGATGAACTTTCTAGTAATGAGGCTTGACAACCTTCCCACCACCAGGAGAAGCAGCAGTCGGGCCAGGAGAAAGGCTGCTAATTTCCTCACTGAAGTGTTGATTAGGCTTCCTGCAAGGGGCCTACTAGTGGAAGAATTCTAACCACTCCTCATCTGAACACTTTGTGAATGCCTCCTGGCCCTCCCTCCACCTATCTCTCTCTCTCTCTCTCTCTCTCTCTCTCTCTCTCTCTCTCTCTCTCACACACACACACACACACACAAAACACACACACAAAACACACACACAAAACACACACACAAAACACACACACAAAACACACACACAAAACACACAAAGAATATTACAAATTACAACAGCAACATTTCCAAAAGAAGCTGTGTCCAGTGCCAGTACCCTCCATGTTATAAGAAAGCTACGTTCAAGAAGTATTGGATATAAATTCAATCTGAATTAGAGAACACGGTCTTTTGGGAAATTCCAATTTATTTAGTTTGTTACTCAAAGGGAAACATATGCACATCTATAATTCTAGCTTCAACTTAATGACTATGACTTTCAGACAAAACACAGAGAAAACCAAACAAAAATTGTCTTCTAATCTCTAGCACAAGCTGGGCACTCAGACACCAGACATATGCAGACAGGACAATATACTTTTCTTCATCAGAGTACTTTGAGAAAGTGAACCAGACTTAGCAGCACAACAAGTTTAGGGAGAATTGGCTCCTTCTTCTCCACCCCGCGGCCCCCCGATTCACAGAACTTCCTTCTCAGACTTTGCTGACACAATCTGGAGGTACAGATACAGATTACCACATAATTGTTATATTATGTATCTTCTAAGAATGATTTTTTACATTTGCTTTCAGTTTGTAAGCAGAAATACAATTGCATATTTTTATACGTAATCCCTAATTATTATTTATAATTATCTAGGTATATAAATAGACATACATTAATTGGTTTAAATGTTTTCCCCTGGCCTTTTTATACTCTGGCTCTCCTATTTTGATTACTCAGTGTAACATCAACCATCTCTTAGTCACTTGGAATTTATCTTCAAGCACTGTTTTCAAAAGAGAAAAACAAGTAAAACCTTGCCCAGGAGGACTGCCTATCATAGAAATTTTCTGAAACATTGCCTATCAGATAATATATCTGTTGCTTTCACACATGAAAGACAATCTGGCTGGGTATAAAATTCTTGAATCACAGCTTCTTATGAACAAAACTCTGAAGATATTGCTTTGGTACAGCTATCACAGAATGGTACAATTCTGGATGACTATCTCTCTTCTTTTGGCTTTTGGCATTATTTATTTGCTCCTCACTGAACACATGTTGTAATATAGAAAAAATTAATAAAAACAAATAAAATAGATTTGTGATGAATGCTGATTATAACATTCCCACATTCTGCTGGATGTTGAGGGCCCCACCCATAATTGCTGCAGGAGGAACTCAGCTGTTGGTCACATGTATACCATTGATGATATAAATGAGTGATATTACTATGCAGTAACTTTACAATCAACAAAAATTAACACTGGGATTTAAAATATTATTTAGGGGAAAAAAGTAGTACATCTGGAACACATAAGATGAAAACATCAAAGTCCTCAAACCTCTCCAGATCTTCCACAGGCAAGATTCTGAAATCTGAAGGCCACAGGGTCTTGCAATAATCAACCTCTAGTTCTAGCCTCCCTTAGGATGCACAAACTTAATCACCTCTTTATTCAGAAATAAAAGAATCCAACCCCCAAAGAAATATGTTAAAACTAATTATACTTTGTAGGAGGTCAGATGGAGAAGAAATAAAGCACAGTTGTTAAAAACACACTATCCAGGATCGAATGACCTGGGTTCAAGTGTGACTGTATCACATACTACTTGTGAGTAACCCTGAGCAAATCAGCTCCCATGTGTTACCACTTTCTCATCTGAAAAAATCAGGGTAATAATATTCCTTATGGGATTGTTGAAAGAATTAAATGAATTAAAATAAAGCACAGGACCTGACATACACAAAGTCTGATCTAAGCACTTACCATGAACAAATGAGTGGCACAACATAAAAGTTACAGGCTGAACTTACATTATATGTTTCCCCAGGAACATGTATTACCATCAAGGTGAGTAGGACAATCAGTCTTACTGCCATAACAAACCAGTTAGGCAAGCTGAGGGAAGATGATGGGGGCTGGTTCAAATCATGAAACTTTTTGGTGCCAAAACTAGAACCAGCTGTTCCAGGCCACCATGTTGTTCCCTACACTAACCTACCAAGATGCCCTGCCATGGAGTCTGGTCATTCAGAGCCAGCACCACTGGTGCTCTTGTTAACCAAGCATCTGGTGAAGCTGCCCAAAGTTTGCATAGAGGGAAAAGTCCTTAAAATATCCCTCTACAAAATGAGGGAATGCTACTTGTTTCATTTTGTTTTTATGATTTATTGTCAGGGCACAGGAGATGGTTTTTTTTTTTCTTCCTAGGAATTACACATTTCTCAGCTTGCTTTCTTTCAAGAGAAAGTTGGTCCAAACCCACAAATAGGAAGAACCCCACATGAAAATTCAACATTGCTATTTAAGGCAATTAGAATTCAAGAAGCAGTTTTTCATCTCACCTACCATCTTGTTGAAGAGCTAGAGTCTCTCATCCCTATAGACCCACAACTAACTTGTTGGCACAATCTAAATTAAAAGGGATTTTTACATTTTTTAATTAATTAATTAATTAAAAGGGTTTTTCTCTCACATTCACCAGCCCTTGGTAGAAAAATCCATGAGGCTCATCACCCTGGAGTATCCCCTCAAAGAACTTCTAAAAGGGGGATGGGGCTATAAGAACACAAGCTCCAAAGGCTCTTTCATCTACCATCCAAGTAAGGCTACATACTGGATTTAACCTCCCCAAAGAAAGTGTTTACATCTGCACAACAGAGATGTAAGGATACCTACCTTGTAAGGTTGTTGTAAGGATTAAATGAGAAAATACATCTAACATACTTAGCATAGTCCCCTACATGCTACAGCCAGGCAAGAATAAAGACTGGCTGCCAGTATAAATGCTGCCATATCAAACAATGTATAAAGTCATTGTGCAAGTCTTGATGGCTTACATCTATTTGAACTTCCTGTGTCATGATACTTAATGGACTATTTATATGTTTCCAAGACTAGCTCTTGCTTCACTGTTTTTGTAGAACCCCTAAAACTTTGTGGCAGTCCATCTTGCCCTGTGATGAAGTATTTTCTTGCAGGTCTAATGTCCAATTGACTTCTGATCCTTATCAGTCAGACTCATGAAATTCAAATTCTTTTGCTTCCACATTTCACTAGGGATGCAACTGGAGAAACAGCTGTGGGATGGATTGCTAACTTTTAGGCTAAACTCAGCTAGGGGATGTCTAGAAATCTCCGTTTTGCTCAAGAGAAGCCCAAGATCTGTCAGAATTCCAGAAATACCCTATCAGCCCCGGAGTGTACAGGAGCCTCTTCTAGCCTGTAATGTGTGAAGTTCCCAAGACTGCCAAGAAGGAAACATATCACTTGGCCCAGCTGGAACTGGCTAGTTCCCACCTTGGGAGAGGAACCATAAGGGAGGCAGGCAGGCTCATGTTCTTGGTCCCGGCTGGCTGTGAGCCCTGGATCTCCAGGGCCTGGATGCCACCTCTGCTGAGTGCATCTCACAACCTATGGAATTCACCCCAGGTGCACAACAATAGAGCAGGCAGTTAGGTGGTCCTTACCTCCTTGTGCTTTAAGGGAGAGGCTGAAACTGCCAACAGGACCTGTTTGTTCTCAACTCCTCCTGCTCTCCTCCCAAAGTTGGGTTTATTCTCAGCAAGGGTTTGATAACTTCAATGGGATTGAGCAAATGCTGTGGTTGAGTAATACCTGGAAAAGGTAATTACTCATAATGGTAGTTCACAACCAACCAATAAACCAAGCTAAGGGGTTCACACTTTAATACCTACGTTCTGTGACCTTGGTAATTTGGATAGGAACCTTCTAGTCATGCCACTTCTCTTTCCTGCATCTCTACCCATCTGCTCCCTAGATTTTCACCTCCAACTCCCTGTATATCCTTCTTTCTCTCCCTTTCTAAATAGATTCTGAAAGCAGGACAATACAGAGCCAAAAAAAAATTGGAAACACAATGACACATTCACACTTTATAATAATTTTGCAAAATAATACTTTAGACATGATCTCCTTGGAAGTGAGACACATTCATGATAAAGAATCTAGTTCAAAGAACCAGCACAAATATAGAAGATTGAAATGTTCATACTATTTCTTATGAAAACAGAATTGAAAGGCCCTCAGTCATATTACACCAGGCATAGCTTGCTTGCTTTCTCTCTCTCTCCCCCCACCCCCCCATCCCTGTGTTGTTTCTTTTGTCATTGAGATAAAGAGAGGTACCAGTACCTCTCATTCAGGAGCCCATTATGGCCAACGAACCCATCACAACCAAAGAATCTTCTTTCCCACAAACCTCTTACTATCACATCACAGAACAAAGGCAGGAAGCGCCATCCTTTACTTTTTTATTCACCGACGCAAGGATTCTGCCCACTCTTTACCCACTGTCTGATTTCTCACCAAAGGAGCATTTGCAAGTTGAAAGATTTATATTCTGTGAAATATTTCACTTGTCATCAGCCAGGGGCTCCAGGATCCCTGGGTGTGCTGGCCAGTTCCAGGCAGGTTCCCTAAACTTCCCTCATAGGCAAGGCCATACTGCTCCCAAGTGGCTTCTGTAGAGAAGCAGGAAGCTAGAAATGGCTGTGACTAGGATGCTCTTCAGACTCACCAGGGCCTGCCTCACTGCTAAAGAGCCCATCTCTGTAAACCCACCTCTAGACCCTTTCTAGCGGCCATCACGCTGGAGAGCTCAGGTGCTCACAATTCCAGGAAGGCCTTTTGTCACGACAAAGCGAGCAGTCATTCCATATTTTTAGTACACTAAAAAGCATGCAGGCTGGTCTCACAAAAGAAAATCAAGCATTCAACCGGGTCATCACAGTAGTGAGAGGCTGTTAAAATAAAGTGTAAGGAGGCCCTCCCCACACACCCACCACCCCCAGAAAAAGGCAGAAGAAAAGGCGAAAGTAATTGGAGGCTAAAAACGCAGTTATTAGTACCTACTTCATAGGACCGTTTGCACTCCAGTGGCAGCTCCTTACTCCTTATGAATCTACTTACCGTTTATGAAGGTAAAGCAGTCTTAATAAGCAAAATCTCCTTCACGCTCATCTTTTCCCAACAATTAAAAATGCAAGCTTATCTTTATAATTAGTGTTCTTGTAATTTTGATTGTTACTGCGCCGCGAGGGGATGGCCCCTTGTTTCTAGGACTCTGATCAGCTGGGCTCAAAGTTTAGAGTAATATCATCTCAGTAATTCTCAATTGCCAGGAGGTGCTTGATAAGATAAAATGCCTCCCAAAAAATTTGAGACACCACCCAATCCTTCTAATGCTTGAATCACCTGGGGACCTGTTAATGTTCTAAAAGCGCCAGCTGCACTCCAGACCAATTAAATCAGAACTTCTGCAGGTGGAACCAGGTATCAGTGTTTTTTGAAGTTCCTCAAGGGCTTACAACCTGCATACAGGTTTGAGAACCACTCTCCTAGCCTGGGATTCTTAATTCTAGCTGCACGCAAGAATCAACGGGAAAGTCTAAATGTTAACCATTCCGCGACCCCACCCCAAACCAAGGTAACGCAATACCTGGGAATGGCGCCTGAGCGTTTTAACTTCCCAGGTGACTCTGAAGTTCTGGTATTTGATTAAATGGTTTCATTTCATTACAAAAACGTGTTCAGAAAAAGAAAAAAAAATGAGAAGTAAAAACATGTATTTCAAACAGGCATAGTACCAAATCCCACCTTCCAGAAATAACCACAGTTACCGGACTTTAGCTGGGGTAAGGTAGGCGGTAATGAGAGAAAATGTAAATGAACGAATGAGGACTCACAGCTCTTGAATTCAAAGTCTCCACCGCCCTCCCACGCTCTCTTCAGGAAGCTCTGGAGCCGCGGCCGCGCCCCAGCAGCGCTCAAGCTCATATATACGCACGCACGCACGCACGCACGTGCACATACGCACGTGCCTCCACGCGCGCACACGCACGCACACACATACCCTGCTCTAAAGGTGGCCTGGGGTGCCTGCTATCCGCTTCATGAGCGTGAAGGCGTTTTTATAATTTCATTTTGTGGGTGAGTATGGTACAAAAATTTTGCTCACCAAAAGTAACAATTACCTCATTTGGCCATTTTTTTTAATCATAAGTTTACATAACTCGCCACCAAAACTGCCTATCAGAACAAAAAACTTGAGTGCAGCGCCAAGTTGTTAGAATGCCATCCTAGAAGAAAAAAAGAAAGGATGCTTTTTGAGGTTAAGCAATTTACCTTAGATAGGTTTTCTTTTCTTAAGAAATCTGAAGTATTAAAATACAATCACTACCATTGGGAGCCTGGGGATATTTTAGAGGAAAAAGGAAAGAAGATGAATAACAAATTTTCCCAGGGCAGTAGGTTCAAATTGGGGGGGAGGAGAAGGTATAAGGACGAGGATACGCTATAATGCTACCATTGTTGGGAATTTCATTCTGCCAATAATTATTCATGAATCCTTGGGCAAATCAAGCTATCGTCTCTGGACCATATTTTCCCATCTGTAAATGAGAGGATTAAGTCCAAGGCAAGGTTTCTCAACCTTGCCACTACTGCCATCTTGGGCAGGATGCTTCTTTGGCTATCCTGTGTGCATGGTGGGACGTTTAGCAGTATCCCTGGCCTCTACCCACTAGATGCCAGTAGGATACACTCCCCCGCTGGCCCAGTTGTGACAATCAAAAATGTCTCAAGACATTGCCAAATATCCCCTGAGGAGGAAACACAGCCCTGGTTGTGGACCATTGGTTTAAGGTAAATTTTAATGTCTCTTTATTTTCAAACGTTCACAAAATATGTGAAAACATTGTGAAGACAAATTTGACCTATCATGGAATGTACCCATAAAAATCCAAAGATGAGGGTCGGCGGCAAGATGGCGGCTTAGGAGGACGCTGGGCTCACCGCACGTCCTGTTGATCACTTAGATTCCATCTACATCTGCCTAAATAACCCAGAAAACCGCCAGAGGATTAGCAGAACGGAGTCGCCGGAGCCAAACGCAGACGAGAGGCCCACGGAAGAGGGTAGGAAGGGCGGCGAGGCGGTGCGCGCTCCACGGACTGGCGGGAGGGAGCCGGGGTGGAGGGGCGGCTCGCCGGCCAAGCACAGCCACCGAGTCTGGCTTGCAAAAGCGGAGGGGCCTGACGGACTGTGTTCCCACAACAAGCGCGACTTAGCGTCTGGGAGGTCATAAGTTAACAGCTCTGCTCAGAAAGCGGGAAGGCTGGAGGACAAAGGGAGGGAGAGCTGCTGAGCCCCCTGACAACAGAGCTCAGTTTGGTGGGGAACAAAGGCGCTCGCCAGCGCCATCTCCCCCGCCCATCCCCCAGCCGAAATCCCAAAGAGAACCTGTTCCTGCCGGGGAACTTGCTCGCTCCGCGCAAACACCCAACTCTGCGCTTCGGCGGAGCCAAACCTCCGGCAGCGGATCTGACTCCCTCCCGCTGCCACAGGGCCCCTCCTGAAGTGGATCACCTAAGGAGAAGCGATCTAAGCCTGCCCCTCCTGCCCCCGAGCACCTTGCCTACCCACCCCAGCTAATACGCCAGATCCCCAGCATCACAAGCCTGGCACGGTGCAAGTAGCCCAGACGAGCCACACCACCCCACAGTGAATCCCGCCCCTAGGAGAGGGGAAGAGAAGGCACACACCAGTCTGACCGTGGCCCCAGCGGTGGGCTGGGGACAGACATCAGGTCTGACTGCGGCCCCGCCCACCAACTCCAGTTATACACTACAGCACAGGGGAAGTGCCCTGCAGGTCCGCACCACTCCAGGGACTATCCAAAATGACCAAGCGGAAGAACTCCCCTCAGAAGAATCTCCAGGAAATAACAACAGCTAATGAGCTGATCAAAAAGGATTTAAATAATATAACAGAAAGTGAATTTAGAATAATAGTCATAAAATTAATCGCTGGGCTTGAAAACAGTATACAGGACAGCAGAGAATCTCTTGCTACAGAGATCAAGGGACTAAGGAACAGTCACGAGGAGCTGAAAAACGCTTTAAACGAAATGCATAACAAAATGGAAACCACCACAGCTCGGCTTGAAGAGGCAGAGGAGAGAATAGGTGAACTAGAAGATAAAGTTATGGAAAAAGAGGAAGCTGAGAAAAAGAGAGATAAAAAAATCCAGGAGTATGAGGGGAAAATTAGAGAATTAAGTGATACACTAAAAAGAAATAATATACGCATAATTGGTATCCCAGAGGAGGAAGAGAGAGGGAAAGGTGCTGAAGGGGTACTTGAAGAAATAATAGCTGAGAACTTCCCTGAACTGGGGAAGGAAAAAGGCATTGAAATCCAAGAGGCACAGAGAACTCCCTTCAGACGTAACTTGAATCGATCTTCTGCACGACATATCATAGTGAAACTGGCAAAATACAAGGATAAAGAGAAAATTCTGAAAGCAGCAAGGGGTAAACGTGCCCTCACATATAAAGGGAGACCTATAAGACTCGTGACTGATCTCTCTTTTGAAACTTGGCAGGCCAGAAAGAATTGGCACGAGATTTTCAGGGTGCTAGACAGAAAAAATATGCAGCCGAGAATCCTTTATCCAGCAAGTCTGTCATTTAGAATAGAAGGAGAGATAAAGGTCTTCCCAAACAAACAAAAACTGAAGGAATTTGTCACCACTAAACCAGCCCTACAAGAGATCCTAAGGGGGACCCTGTGAGACAAAGTCCCAGAGACATCACTACAAGCATAAAACATACAGACATCACAATGACTCTAAACCCGTATCTTTCTATAATAACACTGAATGTAAATGGATTAAATGCGCCAACCAAAAGACATAGAGTATCAGAATGGATAAAAAAACAAGACCCATCTATTTGCTGTCTACAAGAGACTCATTTTAGACCTGAGGACACCTTTAGATTGAGAGTGAGGGGATGGAGAACTATTTATCATGCGACTGGAAGCCAAAAGAAAGCTGGAGTAGCCATACTTATATCAGACAAACTAGACTTTAAATTAAAGGCTGTAACAAGAGATGAAGAAGGACATTATATAATAGTTACAGGGTCTATCCATCAGGAAGAGCTAACAATTATAAATGTCTATGCACCGAATACCGGAGCCCCCAAATATATAAAACAATTACTCATAAACATAAGCAACCTTATTGATAAGAATGTGGTAATTGCAGGGGACTTTAATACACCACTTACAGAAATGGATAGATCATCTAGACACACGGTCAATAAAGAAACAAGGGCCCTGAATGAGACATTGGATCAGATGGACTTGACAGATATATTTAGAACTCTGCATCCCAAAGCAACAGAATATACTTTCTTCTCGAGTGCACATGGAACATTCTCCAAGATAGATCATATACTGGGTCACAAAACAGCCCTTCATAAGTTTACAAGAATTGAAATTATACCATGCTTACTTTCAGACCACAATGCTATGAAGCTTGAAATCAACCACAGAAAAAAGTCTGGAAAGCCTCCAAAAGCATGGAGGTTAAAGAACACCCTACTAACGAATGAGTGGGTCAACCAGGCAATTAGAGAAGAAATTAAAAAATATATGGAAACAAATGAAAATGAAAATACAACAATCCAAACGCTTCGGGATGCAGCAAAGGCAGTCCTGAGAGGAAAATACATTGCAATCCAGGCCTATCTCAAGAAACAAGAAAAATCCCAAATACAAAATCTAACAGCACACCTAAAGGAACTAGAAGCAGAACAGCAAAGGCAGCCTAAGCCCAGCAGAAGAAGAGAAATAATAAAGATCAGGGCAGAAATAAACAATATAGAAACTAAAAAAACTGTAGAGCAGATCAACGAAACCAAGAGTTGGTTTTTTGAAAAAATAAACAAAATTGACAAACCTCTAGCCAGGCTTCTCAAAAAGAAAAGGGAGATGACCCAAATAGATAAAATCATGAATGAAAATGGAATTATTACAACCAATCCCTCAGAGATACAAACAATTATCAGGGAATACTATGAAAAATTATATGCCAACAAACTGGACAACCTGGAAGAAATGGACAAATTCCTGAACACCCACACTCTTCCAAAACTCAATCAGGAGGAAATAGAAAGCTTGAACAGACCCATAACCAGCGAAGAAATTGAATCGGTTATCAAAAATCTCCCAACAAATAAGAGTCCAGGACCAGATGGCTTCCCAGGGGAGTTCTACCAGACGTTTAAAGCAGAGATAATACCTATCCTTCTCAAGCTATTCCAAGAAATAGAAAGGGAAGGAAAACTTCCAGACTCATTCTATGAAGCCAGTATTACTTTGATTCCTAAACCAGACAGAGACCCAGTAAAAAAAGAGAACTACAGGCCAATATCCCTGATGAATATGGATGCAAAAATTCTCAATAAGATACTAGCAAATCGAATTCAACGGCATATAAAAAGAATTATTCACCATGATCAAGTGGGATTCATTCCTGGGATGCAGGGCTGGTTCAACATTCGCAAATCAATCAACGTGATACATCACATTAACAAAAAAAAAGAGAAGAACCATATGATCCTGTCAATCGATGCAGAAAAGGCCTTCGACAAAATCCAGCACCCTTTCTTAATAAAAACCCTTGAGAAAGTCGGGATAGAAGGAACATACTTAAAGATCATAAAAGCCATTTATGAAAAGCCCACAGCTAACATCATCCTCAACGGGGAAAAACTGAGAGCTTTTTCCCTGAGATCAGGAACACGACAAGGATGCCCACTCTCACCGCTGCTGTTTAACATAGTGCTGGAAGTTCTAGCATCAGCAATCAGACAACAAAAGGAAATCAAAGGCATCAAAATTGGCAAAGATGAAGTCAAGCTTTCGCTTTTTGCAGATGACATGATATTATACATGGAAAATCCGATAGACTCCACCAAAAGTCTGCTAGAACTGATACAGGAATTCAGCAAAGTTGCAGGCTACAAAATCAATGTACAGAAATCAGTTGCATTCTTATACACTAACAATGAAGCAACAGAAAGACAAATAAAGAAACTGATCCCATTCACAATTGCACCAAGAAGCATCAAATACCTAGGAATAAATCTAACCAAAGATGTAAAGGATCTGTATGCTGAAAATTATAGAAAGCTTATGAAGGAAATTGAAGAAGATTTAAAGAAATGGAAAGACATTCCCTGCTCATGGATTGGAAAAATAAATATTGTCAAAATGTCAATACTACCCAAAGCTATCTACACATTCAATGCAATCCCAATCAAAATTGCACCAGCATTCTTCTCGAAACTAGAACAAGCAATCCTAAAATTCATATGGAACCACAAAAGGCCCCGAATAGCCAAAGGAATTTTGAAGAAGAAGACCAAAGCAGGAGGCATCACAATCCCAGACTTTAGCCTCTACTACAAAGCTGTCATCATCAAGACAGCATGGTATTGGCACCAAAACAGACACATAGACCAATGGAATAGAATAGAAACCCCAGAACTAGACCCACAAACGTATGGCCAACTCATCTTTGACAAAGCAGGAAAGAACATCCAATGGAAAAAAGACAGCCTCTTTAACAAATGGTGCTGGGAGAACTGGACAGCAACATGCAGAAGGTTGAAACTAGACCACTTTCTCACACCATTCACAAAAATAAACTCAAAATGGATAAAGGACCTAAATGTGAGACAGGAAACCATCAAAACCTTAGAGGAGAAAGCAGGAAAAGACCTCTCTGACCTCAGCCGTAGCAATCTCTTACTGGACACATCCCCAAAGGCAAGGGAATTAAAAGCAAAAGTGAATTACTGGGACCTTATGAAGATAAAAAGCTTCTGCACAGCCAAGGAAACAACCAACAAAACTAAAAGGCAACCAACGGAATGGGAAAAGATATTCGCAAATGACATATCGGACAAAGGGCTAGTATCCAAAATCTATAAAGAGCTCACCAAACTCCACACCCGAAAAACAAATAACCCAGTGAAGAAATGGGCAGAAAACATGAATAGACACTTCTCTAAAGAAGACATCCGGATGGCCAACAGGCACATGAAAAGATGTTCAGCGTCGCTCCTTATCAGGGAAATACAAATCAAAACCACACTCAGGTATCACCTCACGCCAGTCAGAGTGGCCAAAATGAACAAATCCGGAGACTATAGATGCTGGAGAGGATGTGGAGAAACGGGAACCCTTTTGCACTGTTGGTGGGAATGCAAATTGGTGCAGCCGCTCTGGAAAGCAGTGTGGAGGTTCCTCAGAAAATTAAAAATAGACCTACCCTATGACCCAGCAATAGCACTGCTAGGAATTTATCCAAGGGATACAGGAGCGCTGATGCATAGGGCCACGTGTACCCCAATGTTCATAGCAGCACTCTCAACAATAGCCAAATTATGGAAAGAGCCTAAATGTCCATCAACTGATGAATGGATAAAGAAATTGTGGTTTATATACACAATGGAATATTACGTGGCAATGAGAAAAAATGAAATATGGCCTTTCGTAGCAACGTGGATGGAACTGGAGAGTGTGATGCTGAGTGAAATAAGCCATACAGAGAAAGACAGATACCATATGGTTTCACTCTTATGTGGATCCTGAGAAACTTCACAGGAACCCATGGGGGAGGGGAAGGAAAAAAAAAAAAAAAAGAGGTTAGAATGGGAGAGAGCCAAAGCATAAGAGACTTAAAAACTGAGAACAAACTGAGGGTTGATGGGGGGTGGGAGGGAGGAGAGGGTGGGTGATGGGTATTGAGGAGGGCACCTTTTGGGATGAGCACTGGGTGTTGTATGGAAACCAATTTGTCAATAAATTTCATAAAAAAAAAAAAAAAAAAAAAAAAAAAAAAAAATCCAAAGATGAGAATGTGTGAAATCATTCTGGAAAGCAGAGGTTCTCAATCTTGGCTGAATATTAGAATCACCTGACGATCATTTCAAATTCCCAGTCTCAAGGTTAAACCTCTGACAAATTAAATCAGAAGTCTGGGGGTTGAAGACAGTTTGTGATTCCAGTGGGCAGCAGTTTGAGGATCACTGAAGAAGAGCTTATTGTGAGACAGAAATGACAATAAATCTGTTCATCCTTTCTCATGATTCTGATAATACGTCATTTCATTTAGCAAGAAAACCAAAAACCCAGCCTATGCTGGCATTTTGCAAAGCACCTAAATCAAGCCAGTATCAAATTTTCACTTTAAATGAGGCCTACACCTATTTAGAGGAGAAGTACATGGGCATAAAGAAACCTAAACAAAGGCAAAAAGCCCAGTGTCTCTGAAAGAGGTGCCACCATTCAGCCTTCAAATCCTCTGTTCCCTGCAGCTATTGATCGACCACAGCAGCCATTCTCTCCAAACCATGACTGTCTATTGCACTAATCCTGTTGAACAGGGATTATCTGTTCCAGTTTATCAAGTAAACGACAATCTCATCAAAAGAAAATGCATGCACTCGCTGGAGGAGGAAGATACACCCTACTCACCTCTGAGTGAAATCAGTCTATGTGGCCAGAGTTTGAAGAGGCCTAGACACCCAACCAATGAGACAACCACTACCAACCTGATTTAACACAAATATGACATAAGCAGTTCAAAGGAGCCACATTCCCCTGGGAAATGTGCTAATTACCTTCGTATTCTTTTTCATTTTTTTAAGTTTTATTGTGAGAATGAGAGAGAGTTCATGAGCTAGGGAGAGTCAGAGAGAGAGAGAGAGAGAGAGAGAGAGAGAGAGAGAATCCCAAGCAGGCTCTGCACTGCCAGTAGAAAGCCCAAGATGGGGCTCAATTCCATGACCCGTGAGATCATGATGTGAGCTGAAATCAAGAGTGGAAAACTTAACTGACTGAGCCACCCAGGCACCCTTTGGTACTCTTTCTAAAGTGCTCACAGTCACCTAGAAAAAAAGTTGTGAAATGAAAGTATGAAATTCTATTTATTGTAATGTTTGTTTGCTGTTGTTTTATTTGCACAAACAAATATCAGTGGCAGCCAAAATTTATTGAACACTTACTCTTGTGCCAGGCCCTGTGCTAAGCATTTTGTATAAATTATTTCATTTAATCCTCACAACAACTTAATTACATTGGTATTATTCTTATTCTTATTCTTATTCTTATTATTATTATCCCTCTTCTACAGTTGAGGAAACTGAGGCTTGGAAAAGTTGAGTTTCCCAAGGACCTGCTGCCAGCACCCACAGGAATAGGAATTAAAACCCAGGCAGTCTGACTACAGAGCCTAAATTCTTGAATATCATGTAATTGGCCTCATGAGTTTTCTATTCATTTGTCAGATCATGACATTAGTCACTTTGCATAGCCATCTTTCAATCACAGATTTCAAAACACTTTTAAAGCATATAGTATATAGGCATATACCTGTATGATACAAATGGAGAAATGTTATGCCAGTGTTCCACAGCACAGCTGCAAACCATCTAAATCAGAATCACTTGGAGGAGTTTGTTCAAATGCAGAGTACTGGGCCCCATCCATACCTACCATATCAAAATCTAAGGTGTGAAGAAGTCAGAGTGGGAATCTGCATTGTGAACAAGCTCCCCAGGTGATATTTTTGCCCTTTGAAGCCTTAGAATGATTCCCCTAGAATTGGCACAACTTGCATCCACAAAGCACAGTATCGGGCCTGTAAAACTTGAAGAAAGAAAAATTTTCTCTTCAGAATCAAAACACAGAGAAATTAGATCAACTTTAAGAGCCAGAAGATCCTCAGTAAGGCAGCCTCCTTAAAGATCCCTGGACATATTTTAACATATTCAAGTTAAGACATAAACCCACTTACCCGAATACATCATACTTTGCACTGAGAATCTGCCTTCCTCTGGAGACCAGAAATCTGCTTTATTAATATCACTTAAGCTGCTACCGAAAGCCTTCAGCATGCACACACACACACACACACACACACACACACACACACATCTGTGCACGCATTTGAGTAAACACTATGTAACCAGAAAATGAAATTGCTCTCAAATAACCATTATGACTTCTCTTATATGCTCACATTACAATAAAATTCAGAGTGAGAGCTATCAGTGGAGATGGAAATTACAGACCATGCATTCCTCTACTAGATATGAGCCCTTTAAGGGTTGGGATGGCATCTTATTCCTCTTTGTACCCCCAATTTTAAACACATAGTAGGCAATTAATCCAGTTTCGTGTTAACAAAGAAGAAAGGAAGAAAGGAAACTTCAAATGAATCAGTGAGCAAATCAATTCCCTGATGAGAAGGAGCCTCACAGGTCATCTTTTCCCCCACACAGCCTTTGGACAACACTGCTGTCCAAATATAAGAGAACACAGGTGGCTTTTCTTAAACGAATTAACTTCACACTTTCTCAAATCTTGAAGCCATGACTCTTTTCAACAAAAGATAATCACCTCCACTTCTGCAGGACACACATACAAAGTTAGCCTCCAAATGAAAAATGAAAGCCAAAATAAAACGCTGAGGAAGAAAGAAGACAGATTGTGGTTTAAAAAAAAAAAAAAACAATAACAGTATACAACACACCAGGGGTTGGGAAAATATCAAATTTTCATTTTACAGCAAAGATTGTGTTGAGTTTTGCTTCATTCTGCTATTCATGAATTTCATATTCTTCCTTACATTAAAACATATTTATGCTGCTTCATTCCCTCCAGTCCCTGTGCAACATGAATATTCACAAAACCACTATAGGCTGCAAATGTGTACACACACACACACACACACACACACACACACACACACCTACATCACACTCAGAGGTCAGCCTTGTGATCCTTGGGAACTCATGTAATTAAATAATTTCCAAACTGCTGGAAAATGAATCCTAGGGATGGTACTACTCAAACGGCATCAGGAGAACCTATGTGTGGGGTTGGTTTCCAGCCACTGGAATAATTCTGACTAAATGTATTCAGAACATCTTACTCATATTTCCACACAGTCACATCAAATCATAAACATCTAGATTTTAAAGAAACCCTAGAATCATCTGCTTCCAAATCCCTCCTTTTCAGACAAGGAAATCAAGCTCAAAGTGCAACTGCCTGCCCATAACCAGATGATAAGTTGGTGCCTGAGCATCCAATCCAGTTGTCTCTCTACTGTGCCATATTGGGACCAATATTTTGCACTTAATAGATAGCTAGCTGGCGGTTCAACAAGGAAATTTATCTAGAGCCCTCTTGGTAATGACTGCAAGATCTAAATTCAATTTCTATAAATAATTGCCAATTTTTGTTACAGTTCCTAAAGATTGCTGGACTCCAATAATCAATATTATAATAAATGAATTCTAGCTCTTCTTTTTTGTTAACTTCTTTCTTAAGTGCTAGAGGCTAATGGAAATAAAATATAAAAAAGGAACAGAGGCTTCAAGTTTCAGAAAATCGACCAACTAGATACCCCGATTGGCTGCATGCTTTCACTTCATAACTCCAACCCTGCCCATATTTGAAGAGGTGATGCTCTCTAACCCAGTGTTTCTCGAACTTTTAATGTCTCATGAACCTGAAAAAATGCATATGATGATTCAATAGGTTGGAGGGACTTGAGAGTTTGAATTTCCAGCAAGCTCCCAGGGGACCCTGATGCTGCTGGTCACAGGACCATACTTTAAGTAGCATCCACAGTGATCAAGGTATTGACACCATGCAAAACAAACAAGGTGGCAAAGAGTAAAAGATCAGTAAGCAGGTCCTCAAAGTGATGCTTATAAAGAAAATGGCAGAACTGGCCAACCAAAGTTAGTTACCAGCTAAGAAAATAATGTCGTCTGGGCCTCAGGTCTACCTTATCTAGATGTCAATGTCAGAGAAACCTACCATGTCATCATTCAGTAGCAGTAAGTTCTACTTATTCAGGAAATTCGTCTCCAAGAAATAAATCTGGAAGTACAAAGGCAGCAGAGGTTCTAATTCTCTGCATTAATACTTGGGAGCAAAGAATAAATGAAACCAGAGCACTTTCAGTTGTTTATAAATCATTTCAATCCCAAGTACAGAGAAACACATCTTTAGCCATTCATCCAGGAGAGTGCAATGCTACGTCCAGCCTATCTTTAGTTTACTAAACAAGCAAAATCATCATGTCTAACAACTTTGCTTGAAAAATAGGTTTTGTGCCAGATGGACATTTATTTCAGAAAATCAAATGGGCAACTTAATTTCAACCTTTCTGATTAAGCAGATCCTAGCCATTCTATGAACATGCATCCAACCTTTCCCCCAGGGAATTGAGTGGTAACATGGAGAGCATGACCGTTTATTTGGCTTAAGGAACACATTAATTTATCTGGTTTATAGAATTTAAACATCTGACGAATGACAGTGGGGTTGATTTTATTCATCAGCTAATTGCTTTGCCACCTGGAGCTGAAGCTTTATATATGCAGCTTATAAAAGATCTGAAAAGGATCTCAATTATTCTTTAATTTGTTCCTTGAATATAAAGTAGGAAAATCTGGCTTAATCAAACATTGTCTCAATTCTACTGGGATATGTCTAGTTACCTTATAACAAGGTAAGCTTTCATTTAATCATATGATATGATAATTCCCCACTTTCAAGCCAAGTATCCTCTTAGTTACAATCAATTTTCCACTGAAAAAATAAACATTGTCTCTTTACTAAAATCCCAGTAGAGAAAAATAGCCCTTTTTAATGAAACTTGCTGCTAATACAACCACACTAGGAATTTCTGTGTAGGAATCCATTAAACCCCTTAATTTGACATTGCTGGTAAATTGCAGAATAAAGCAAGTTCCATGAACAATTCTCTATGCACATGGCCATTCTTGGCACACACGGAAGAAGTGGATAATGAGTGCACACACACACACACACACACACACACACACACACACACAGCATTACTGGAATCTATTAAATCTCACTTAATAAATGTTTTAATCAAGTTGAATTCTACAATTTGTCTGAGGGAGGAAAAAGAAGAGAAACTAGCAGTCATGCAATTTCTTTAATTGCACTGAGTGAATCTGAAATGCCAGCATGTGCTAGAAGGCTGCTAGAAATCCCAAGACATAAAAGCAGTAACTGGCAGGCAACTGGGACACCTCCTGAAATGTAATCTTGCAACAAGCTTAAAGTTGAAATTGTAATGCCATTATTTTAATGACCCAGGGTATTGTGGGTCTAAAGCCAAGTATTTGGCCTCCATCTTCCTCATCTCTTAAATGCCATACAGCTCCCAGGATGGGCTAAGTCAAGGAAAACTAGGGACCAGACATGGCACAGGCTTCCTGGAGCAAAGCAGGTCATCAACTAGCACTCCACCTGAGAAGAAAGGGGGCATCTGAGGCCTATGGCAGGTGAATGGTAGAGGTACAGGCAGACAGGTGGCAATATATACAGTCACTGAGAGCTGAGAGATGGGCTCAAAGGCAAATCCCCATTCCTAGAAACCCTCTCAAAAACAAAGGAGAACTCAAATCCATGGGGAACTGCCCTGTGTGATAAGTCAAGGAACCAAAAGAAAACTGAGGCAAGAGGGTATACCACAGGCATCTGAAAGCAGACAAGGATCCAAACAAGGGATGTGACCACAAGCAATAATGTAAGAGATCAAGGAACAGCACAGGAATGAAATTTTAGAGTAAAACCAGCCCCCAAGTCATCCTTTTCTAAAGCACCTAAAACTGGGCCTTCCTTAGAAGTAGTTTATTCAATAAATAGTATAGTTAAATAAAACTTTGAATTTTAGGACTAAAAGAGATCCTAAGCGATACTAGTCCATTGTATGCATGGATAACATGAGTCCCCCAGATGTCTAGAGACTGATTAACTTAGAAAAGCTTGGACATTATGGTCAAAATCCTAACCCTGTAACCCTGCAAGTGAGTGTGTTTCTTTGTGTGGTTTTTGTGCCTCTGTAAAAGGAGATAATAATAATAACAGTATCTGTTTCATAGGGTTGTTGTGAAAATTAAATGATATAATCCATAGACAACAATTACAATAGTGTCTAGGATGTGTGACAATGCAATTAATGTTGCCTTTTATACCATCATCCTTATCATCATCATCGTTGTCGTCATTGTCACTGTTAAGAACTGAATTGTGTCCCCCACCCAAAATTTGTATTGCCTTAGCCCCAGTGTGACTGTATTTGGAGACAGGGCCATTAAATAGGTAATTAAGATTAGAGGAGGGCAATGGAGGTCCTCAAAAGAGGTATGGAGGTTCCTCAAAAAATTAAAAACAGAGCTAGTGTATCATACAATAATCCCCCTTCTGGGTATACTATACCTGAAGGAAAACTACCTTGAACAGATATCTGTGACCTCTTGTTTATCATACCATTATTCCTAATGGCCAAGACATGGAAGCTAAGTGTCTATCAATGGATGAATGGATGAATAAAATATGGTATTATATATAGTAGAATATTATATGGCCATATAAAAGAAGGAAATCCTGCATTTTTGTGGCAACATGGTTGGACCCTTAAGGCATTATACTAAGTGAAATAAGTTAGACAGGAAAAGACAAATACTATGTGTTCTCATTCATATGTAAACTCTAAAAAAGCCAAAGTCAAAGAAATAGAGTAGAATGGTGGTTTCCAGGGACTAGGGGTGGGAAAGAAATGAGATGCTGGTCAAAGAGTACAAACTTCCTGCTATAAGATAAATAAGTTCTGGGGATATAATGTATAGCATGGTGACTATAATTAATAATATTGTAATATGTACTTGAAAATTGTTCAAAGAGAGTAGACCTTAAAAGTTACTACCACACAAAATTTATAATTATTTGAGGAGATGGAAGTGTTAATCAAATTTATTGTGGTAATCTTTTCACAATGTGTACACATACCAAATCATTATATTGTATCCCTTAAACTTACCTATGTCATCTGTTACAATATCTCAATAAAACTGGAAAAATATTTTTAAAATACCCAGAGATAAAATTATGTGCTCTGTTGAATCTGCTGCAAATTCCATGGGAATCAGATTGTTTATGAGTTGGTAATTTTTGAGGCAAGGCAAAATCCACATGGGAGTAGATATTTCTACTCTCCTTTTGTAGAGTATTTTTAAAATTCAAACAAATTTTTAACAAAAATGGTACATTCAGTTCAGTGTTCACATAACAATGCTTAGAAAACAAAACATTACAAATGTTTTTAACTTAAATAAGACCATATGGGCGGACCCTAATTCAATATAACTGGTGTCCTGATCAGAAGAGGGAAAAACACCAGGGATGCATGCACAAAGAGAAAAGACCATGTGGATACACAGCAACAAGGTGGCCATCTGCAAACCAAGGACAGAGGCCTCAAGAGAAACGACGTTGCTGGCACCTTGATCTTGAACCTCCAGACTACATAACTGAGAAAATACATTTCTGTGTTTAAGCCACCCAGTCTGTGGTATTCTGTTATGGTAACCCTAGAAAACTAATACAGTCACTATCACTATTATCTGGTCCAAGTCACTTTGCCAACTAAAGGCAGTGGCAAGATGAGGACCAGCCTCAATGCTCTTTCCACCAGCTCCTCCTGCCATATGATCTCCCCAAATTCTCTATTTGGTCTCTTATACTAAAACACTAGCTCCTTATCTGGCAAGAAGAGGCTAAGTAAGCTATTATTCAAGAAATTAGAAAGTGTAAGAAAGTTGTAAATCTGAGAGGAAATCAAGTGTCTCTGTCTCAAAGAGAGAAGCTAGTTCTGAAATTTATACCCTCTCCTACAGACACCCAATAAGCTCAAACAGGTCTAAAGTAGCTGCATTAAGGAAGCCTAGAGTTGAGGCCCCAGGCTGGGCCTCCAGGTCACAGGCTAGACTCAATACACAGGTAGCATCTCTTCACCAGAGAAGGAGCATTCCAAAGAGCTGGCCTAGACCTTGATCCATAACCAGACTTCAAGTCACCTCAAGTCACCTTAGCAGTGCTAAGCCTGCCTGGGATTCTCTCTCCCTTTATCTCTGCCCCTCCCCTGCTTGTGCACACTATCCCTCCCACCTCCTCTCTCAAAATAAATAAATAAACTTAAAAAAAATTTTTTTAATCCACCAGAGATCAACAAATAGGCTCCGTACAACTAGATAGCCACATGCAAAAGAATGAAGCTGGACCCTTCTCTCTTATCATACACAAAAACTGACTCTAAATGAATCAAAGACCAAAATGTAAGTGCTAAAGCTATAAAAGTCTTCGAAGAAAACATAGGGATACATCTTCATAACCTCAGATTTGCCAATGAATTCTTAGATGTGACATCAAAAGCATGAGCAACAAAGAAAAAAGAGATAAATTGTATCTCATAAAAATTAAAAGCTTTGTGCATCAAAGAATACTATAAAGAAAATGCAGAGACAATTCACAGAATGACAGAAAATATTTGCAAATCATATATCTGATAGAGGCTTAAATCTAGGATACAGAAAGAACTTTTACAACTCAATAACAAAAAAGACAAATAATCCAGTTTAAAAATTGGCAAAGGATCTGAATTGACATATTGCCAAAGAAGCTATACAAATAACCAATAAGCACATGAAAAGATGTCCAACATCATTAATCACCTAGAAGATGAAAATCAATATCACAATGAGATACCACTTCACACCTACTAAGATGGTTATAGTTAAAAATATGAACAATGACAAGCATCAGTAAGGATGTGGAAAATTCAGGACCCTCATACACTGCTGGAGGGAATGCAAAATGGTGCACTTTCTAAAACAGTCTGTCAGTTCTTCAAATGGTTAAACATGTAGTTTAACTACAAACATGTAGTTGGCATGTGACCCAACAATTCTACTCCTAGTATCTACCCAAGAGAGATGAAAATATATGGCCACACAAAAACTGGCCTATTGTTTATAGCAGTTTATAGCAGTATTATTCATAATAGCCAAAAAGTGGAAACAACCTAAATGTCCCTCAATTAATAAATGGATAATTTAGTATACCCATACAGTGGAATAGCAAATGGAATATAAAAAAGAAAGACATACTGATACATGCTACAAGATGGATGAATCTTGAAAACATTATGCTAAATAAAAGAAACCAATGACAAAAATCAAATATTATATGATTCCATTTGTATGTCATGTTCAGAACTGGCACATCTATAGGGACAAAAAGTTGATTCATGGTTTCCTAGAGTTGGAGGCCTGGGGGTAAAGTATGGAAGTTCTTTTGGGAGTAGTAAAAATGTTCTAAAATTGACTGTGATAATAGTTGAGCAACTCTGTGAATAAAGCGGATTTTACACTGTAAATGGGTGAATTGTATGGTGTGTGAATTTTATCTGTTCCCCAAAAAATCCACCAGTCCCTTCAATGTTCAGACCCTTTTTTCTCAGTCTTAAACATTCCATATTTTATACCTGTTCCACCAGGAGGCCCATTTGCAATGCACAAGTACACCTCTGTATGACCTTGCAGGTCAAGCTCTTTTTTGCAATCTTGTGCTCTTGGCCTTTCAAATTCCCTACATATCCACAGTTCTCCCTATCATCCTAAGGAACATTTTATTTTCCAGAATTCTGTCATAGTGATCCAGTTTCTCCACAATCTTGCCATACCAAGATAACTATTTGGTATCTTAATCACAGATATCAAGTCTATTTCCAATAAAGCCAAAGTGAAAAGGTTGAGATCAAACTTCTGTTCTGAAATCTTTTGCTCCCAGCAGATGGATGTCCCAGCTACAGGTGGAATGTTTGTTGCACAAAGAACATTCGTTTTCTTCCCTATTTTCAGATACTAACAGTTCAGATATCCAGTAAGGTTTGGTATTTCTAAATGTACTTTATTAGAATCAAAAAGTAAATTGCCAGAGTGGAAGCTATCTGAATAACCAGCCAGAAAACAACAGATTAACCTCCCAGCCTATGCTTATAATGAACAATTTCCAACTTTCTAGTAGTTAACTGTTTGTAAATGCAATATACCCATTCAAAAATATCTGTCTTTCTTGAGCTTCCAAACTCAGTTATTATGAGTTTTGTGCCATGGGCATCTGCTCCTTAACTGTAAACCAGATTGTCATGGTGTCATAAAATATCTCCTTGAAAAAGTGCAGTTAAAGAGCTCTTTGAGAGCTCAAGTAATTCAGCCTACCTTTCTCAGGCAGAAAAGAAAGGATCAAAGTAAAGAAACACACACACACACACACACACACACACACAGAGTAAGATGATAGAATAGGGATCTTGGCTTTTGTTATAGCTACGTTTCCTCCCACCTCTCCTGCACATCTCCTTACTTCTCCCCAAAAATATAATTCCATGGAAAACAACAGGGTGATTTTTTTTTAATAAAGAGGGGAAAAAGAGAAGACTAGAAACAAATATGCCATCTGTTGACAATGGATAATTCTGGATACTGAGTATATGAATAGACTTTAATTTTCTTCCTTTTATTTTTCTGTATTTTTAATTTTCAAAAATAATTTTTAGATAAACAAACTTTTAAAAAGGTCTGTTCCCACAACCCCAACTCAGAAACTATTTCAATATAATGTCCTGGCAGGCCCTGGCCCCAGAAACAAATGAGAAATGTTGTAATTTTTCTTTGGAAATCTTTTTGTCCCCTTCTCCCTTTTCAATATTCTCTCTCCCCCATCTACCGTCCCAGCTTGGTTGTATAATCTTACATTCCCACCAACAATATATGAGTGACCCAGTTTCTCCACAATCTTGCCAGTATTTGGTGTTATCACTATTTTTTACTTTAGCAATTTTGAGAGGTATATAATAATATCTCATGGTTTTAATTTCTGTCTCCAATACCTCATGATGTTGAACACTTTTCACGTGCTCGTCATCTGTGTACCTCTTCAGAAATGTATGTTCATGTCATTTTCTCATTTTCTAATTGGATTTTTTGGTTTTTTAGTGTTGAGTTTTGAGAGTACGTTATATATTCTAGATACAAGTCCTTTGTCAGATATGTGACTTGCAACTGTTTTCTCCCAGTGTGTAATTTGTCTTTTTCACTCCTCATAACAGAATGTTCACAAAAAAAAAAATTTTTAATTTTGATAACATTCAATTTTCCCTTTTATTGACTTTGCTTTTGATGTCAAATCTAGGAACTCTTTGCTTAGTTTGAGGTCACAAAGACTTCCTCTTTTTTTCTAAAAGTTTTATAGTTTTATGTTTCACATGTAAGTCCACGATCCATTTTGAGTTGATTAATGTGTAAGATGTGAGATTTTGGTCAATGGTTGAATTTTTGCCTATCCAATTGCCCCAGCACCATTTATTGAAAAGGTTATCCCTTCTCCATTGAATTGCTTTGGGTCCTTTATCAATAATTAATTAAAGATATTTATGTGGATTTATTTCTGGCTTCTCTATTCTATTCTATTGATCTGTGTATTTGTACCTGTGCAAATACCATACTGTGGGATTATTGTAGCTGTAAGAAGCCTTAACATCAGGAAGAATAATTTCTCCTACTTTATTCTTCTGTCTCAAATTTGTTCTGGCTATTACAGAGCCTTTCCCTTTCCATATGAATTTTAGCACAAGCTTTTCTGTGTCTACAAAAAACTGCTGAGATTTTGGTAAGAATTACATTAAGCCTATAGATCAATTTAGAGAGAATTGACACCTTTATTGTGTTGAGTTTTCCAATCCACATTTCGTCTCTGCAAATATTTAGAGCTTCTTTCATTTCTTTCATCAGTATTTTATAATTTTCAGCATACAGATTCTGTACTTTTTGTTAAATTTATACATAAGTACTTCTTTTTTACAACAATTGTAAATAGCATTATATTTTTATTTTGGTTCATTGTCAGTATAAAGAAATGCAGTTGATTTTTGTATGTTGATTTTGTATCCTTCAACTTTATTGAACTTACTTAGTTCTAGAAGGTTTTCTTGGTTTTGTTTTTTGTTTTTTGTTTTTGTTTTTTGTCAATTCCTTGGGATTTTCTGTGTAGACAATCATATGCAAATAAAAAGAGTTTCATCTCTTCTTTTCCTATCGATACCCTTTTTATTTCTTGTTCTTGCTTTACCACACTGGCCAGAACTTCCAGTACTCTACTGAATAAGAGTAGTGAGAGCAGACATTCTTGCCTGTTCCCAATCTTAGCACAAAAGCATTCAGTCCTTCACCATTAAGTACTATGTTAGCTATAGGTTTTTTTAATAGTTTGAGGAAGTTCATGCCTAATCCTATTATACTAAAAGTTTTTATCATAAATGGGTATTAAATCTTGTCAAATGTTTTTTCTGCCTCAATTCATATTATCATATGATGTTGGACTGGTGGATTACATTGATTCATTTTCAAATAATCAATATGCCTTGCATACCTGGAATAAATACAACTTGCTCATGGTCTATTATCCTTTTTATAAGTGCTGAATTTGATTTGCTAAAATTTTATTGAAGATGTTTGCATATAATTGCATGACAGATATTGGTCTATAGTTTTTGGTATGTGTGCTGTCTTTGCCTGGTTTTATAACCAAGGTAATATCTTATAAAATGAGTTGGAAAATATTCCCTCCTCTTATATTTTCTGCAAGGTATTATGTAAGTTGGTTTTAATTCTTATTTGAATATATGATAATATTATCCCAATAAAGCCATCTCAGCCTGGAGATTTCTGTTTGGGTAGCTATTTAATCACAAACTCAATTTTTAAATAGTTATAGGACTATTTAGGTTATCCATTTAATCTCAGCTGAGTTTTGGCTGATTCTGGTTTTTGAGGAATTGGTCCATTTCTTCTAAGTTTGCAATTTCTAAGCATGAAGTTGTAATATTCCCCTACTATCCTTTTTAATACCTACAGCATCTGTGGTGATATCCCATTTCATTCTTGATTTTGGTGATCCATGCACTTTTTTCTTTTTTCGTCTTCTTTAGAGTTATCAATTTTATTCATTTTTCTTTTGTTTTTATTTGAGAGAGAGAGCACATGAGTGGAGGAGAGGAGCAGAGGGAGAGAGAGAGAGAGAGAGAGAGAGAGAGAGAGAGGGAAAATCTTAAGCAGGTTCCATACTCAGCACTCAATGCAGGGTTGATTCCACAACCCTAGGATCAAAACCTGAGCTGAAACCAAGAGTCAGACCCTCAACTGACTGAGCCACCCAGGCGCCCTTCATTGATTTCTTTAGAATAACTTTTATTTCATTTATCTTCTCTATTGTTTTCCTGCTTTTAATTTAATTGATCTCCGCTCTTTATTCTTTCCTTCTATTTTCTTTGAGTTTATTTTGCTTTTCTTTTTCTAGTTTCCTGAGATAGAAACTTTGATGATTGATTTGAGATCTTTCCTCTGTTCTAATGTAAGCGTTTAGTATTATAAATTTCCCTCTCGGCATTGCCTCCCTCAAATATCGATACGTGTTGTTTTCATTTTTTTTTTTCAGTTCTATGTACGTACTTGTAAAAATTTCCTTTGAGGTTTCCCCTTTGACTCATGAATTCTTTAGGGCTATATTGTTTAATTTCCAAGTGTTTGGAGATTTTCCTGTTGTTTTCTGTCACTGGTTTCCAGTTTTATTCCATTATGGTCTAAGAACATACTCTATACAATTTCAATTCTTTTAAATTTGGTAAAATTTATTTTATGACCCACAATATAGTCTTTTTGTGTGTGACAGTGTTCAATGGGTGCTTGAAAAGAATGTATATGCTGCTATTATTGGGTTAAGTGTCAAAAATATCAATTAGATCCTATTGTTTGATGGTTTATTCAAACCATCTAGCTTCTGTCTACTAGTTCTATCAATTGTTGAGAGGGTGTTGAAGTCCCCAATTATTGAATATTTCTCTCCCCCACCAACCATGCTATTCCTACTTTTACCAAAGGGTCCAATATTTTCCCTTCTGTAACTTAGTCTCATAGGGTTCAAGGCACAGGAGCCATTCTATTAAGGACTATTGGCATTTTAAACCAAGACTCTGAACACTGGTGAAATGTGATAAAACCCAAGCCTGGGACTTGCTGAAGATAGATGCCAGAAGACATGTAGTCACCTATCAAAGTTGGTCCATGAGGCAGCAGATGAGGCAATGAGGCAACGCCAACATTAGTTCCAACCAATAGGCTAGAAGTGGTAAAGAGTTCAATGGAACAGCCACCAGTCTGGGCCTTAACCAACAACCAAAGTCAGGAACCAGCCAAGAAGCCCAAGAAGTGTCAGGATCCAGCACCTGAAGAGGACATATGGGGGTCTCGCTTAATTTCATCTAAGCCCTGATGGCCTAGGACTCTTATGAGAAGATCAAAGAGCCCATTCTTAGCCATACTGTTGTTCATCTTAAAGGTATTCATATCTTTCAAAGTAACCCAAAGGAATTAATCGCGCCTGAGACAATTTTCAGCATCATCAACAGAATGATGGGGAGGATATTTTAAAGTATATTTCCTGGCTATCCTAAAATCATACTCCATGAGTCTCATCTTATTTGATCCATACATCTCATTAGCCCTGGCCAGGGGCAGAAATGCCTATTACAAAAATCATTAGGCAAGCTAAGGTCTGGGCACAGAGGCAGGAAAAAAAAGTAACTTAGGGAAAGGATAAAATTTCTACAAATTTGGTGAATAGGATGC
Source organism: Prionailurus viverrinus (assembly GCF_022837055.1). Lineage (NCBI taxonomy): Eukaryota > Metazoa > Chordata > Mammalia > Carnivora > Felidae > Prionailurus > Prionailurus viverrinus. The sequence goes on along the minus strand of NC_062563.1, from coordinate 83,734,248 downwards.
CTAATAACCTACAAACCTACCTACTTATTCAAGATTTCTGATAGGCAGAAGACTAAAGATAGGCATTTTCAAAAATTGTGGTGAAATACACATAACATAAAATTTACTATCTTAGTCATTCTAAACTATACAGTTCAGTGGCATTGAGTACATTTACCTTTTTGTGCAACCATCACCACTACCCATCTCCAGAACTTGTTCATCATCCCAAACTGAAATTCTGTATACATTTAACAGTAATTCCCCATTTCTCCCTCGCCTCAGCCATGGGCAACCTCCATTCCACTATCTGAGAAGATGGCCATTTTAATAGACCTTCATGCTTAACCTACCATGTATGTTATTCAATTGGCGATAACTCAGAAATAATGCTAACAATGTTCTTAACCACACTGGCAAATTGCTGGTGATTCTTGTCCTTTGATACCAATATTCCAACCTACATTCCAAGAAACCCAGTTTGAGACCTTGTTCTTTTCTTACACATCTGGGGAAAGGTTTGTCCTTAAATGTACAAAAGTGCTCTGCCTGTGATCTGGCCTGGAGCAGTGTCCTCGATGTAATGTGACAGCACCCTGGATAGAACTCAAGGCAGAGAGCCACAAGAAGAGCTGAGAGCTTGACTTCCTTACTCAGAAATGGGAGAGTCAACAGCTTTATTCATCTCACAACCACCCCAAAGTCAGGCCTTCACATTGCACCATGGTGACTTGCCCCATCCCGGGCCTCACATCTCTGCTCTCTCAGGTCTCAGAATTTCCCAAGACAAGGCTTAGTGATGTGCTGCCTTAAAGAAGTTCCAGGGCACCTTCACAATCCTTCCCACACCATTGGTGCCAGTCTAATATGTGTCCAGAAAGAGATGAAACAGAACACCCCCATATGAGATTACTGATTTATTTTATCACGTATTTTAAATGAGTCACAAAGTCTACACAAAAATAAAGTGGAACCGGGGCATTTGCAAAAAGCACCATTCCCATAGTAAATGAAAGTCTAAGTACACTGAATTGGATCACTGCCTCATGAAACCAAGGCACTATGTAGTGATAATGTGCTACTACAATTCAGTACTGGGCCCCAACAATAAAGCCGGGACTGTAATTACTATAATGACCTCCCACTGCTATTGTGTCTTTAATTAAGTCTTTATCAGTAGGCATTTGCCACTTAAACCTAACTCACTGTAACTACGGCAGCGTATCATCTACATTTTCACAAAGAATTACTGAATCATATTTCTGTCACAAAGATGAAAGGGAATATTTTAGCTCAAGTACCATTTGCAGACAAGCTGCATCAAGAAAAATCAAGCTGTCCTTTAGCAGCACTTTCTGACAAGTGAAACTCAACTGAGAGATGCCAAGAGGTCTTGCGTGTGTGTATGTTTTGGCTTCGCTGAGCTTCTTTTTAGCACAACTCCACTCCCTGTCTACGTAAACTCCAAAAAAAGAATGACACCAAATTAATAACACACTTGATTACATACAATTTCTTGAGGCGGCAGGGCTGAGACATTCACATGAGGCCCTGCAATGTCAAGGTGCCCCAAGGTGCACGGTGGTGACTGACAGAGCTGGGTGTGTGTATCTCACACCTCTCAGCGACGTGCTCTTCCCATTCCATGGTGAGGCCACTTACGTTGCTGAGAAGGCCCATTTTACCCAGCAAGGCACACTAGAAGTACCCTGGACCTAAAGAGACCACATTTCAAGTTCAAGCTTCCAGTCCTAATCACTTCCTTACGTCAGATGGCTTTTTGACACAGCCCAGTTGATGGGTCAAACAACCCTCTGTCAGAAAAAGCTGCCCCAATCCAAGGCCTCGCCATGGGGTTCCGAGGTTTTAGCCAGGGCCTCGACCTGCAGAACTTGCCTCTTGGTGAGGAAGACTCTGATCTTCATTCCTCTGAGGCTACTTGATTGACTTAGGACACAGGAAGAGCCCAACCCCACCCCATTATCTCCCTGCCTCATTGGCCAACAAGTCTGAACTGCACTGGCCTCCAGCAAGTGTCCAGGCTGAGGTGTCATTATTTGTGCTTTCACATATGAAAAACTTTTTGGCTTTAAACCCTGCTCCTCCAGGTATTATGCTTAGTGAAACAAGTCAGTCAGAGAAAGACAGATGTCACATGATTTCACTCATATGTGGAAGTTGAGAAACTTGACAGATGATCATAGGGGAAGGGAAGGAAAATTAAGATAAAAACAGAGAGGGAGGCAAACCATAAGAGACTCTTAAATACAGAAAACAAACTGAGGGTTGGTGGGGGGTGGGGGTTGGGAGGCATGGACTAAATGGGGGATGGGCATTGAGGAGGGCACTTGTTGGGCTGAGCACTGGGTGTTACACGTAAGTGATAAATCACTGGATTCTACTCCTGAAGCCAGGACCGCACTGTATGTTAACTAACTTGAGAATAAATAAATAATAAACAAACAAACAAAAATAAAACCTGCTCCTCCAAAGGGCATAAATTGATGAAGGGTGTTCACATTATAGGAGTGGGTGCTGAGGGACAGCAGAACCCTCCCTCTCATAAGGGCTGGAAGGGGAGGTGGAGTTCAAGGGAGGGAGGCTAGGATGTCTCTGGGGCATGAGTGGCACCACTGTTCTAGAAACTCAAGGACATGAACTGGCCCTGCAGCCCCGCTTTACTCCAACAGACATGTAGGCACAAGAGATGTCGATGACTTTCTGCTTATTTATTTGAATGATTCTGACTCCACTTGGGGAAACCTGATGCTGCCACCAATTGCAGCCTTTTTCAGTGTCATCTTTGGCCACAACTGATCTCCCTTCCCTTTCAGTTCTAATTTCACTTTTAACAACATAAAGGCTGTAGCTGAACACAGAAGAACTGAAAATGAGAACAAAATGGAGAGGGAGGGAGGAGGCATGCTTCCTGGAGGGACCCGGGGTAATTCTATTCAATTTTCTCCCACATATTTGCACCCGCCAGGAGCAGCTCAGATTTTCCCACTTTGGCAGGGCCGCCTGCTGAGACGGCCTGCCTGGCCCTGGTGTGGCCACTGCTGCTGGCCTGCTTCTACCACCATGCTGCCTGCACTGGGGGCAGCCAAGCCTGCAAAACCAGCAGACGGTTCCACCTTCGGAAAAGAAATCCAAACTGTCCCCAGCCCGGAATTCAGCAACAATTGCAAGATGTTTCACGAAGCTTGTTTCTGCCTATTGAACAAACACAGCCCTCCAGCCTAGAATCTACTCACTTCTGATGACATAAGTGATACCAGGAAGCTGGACTTAGTCTTTGAATGCTTTCAGACACAGCTTCTTCCTCCTCGCTTGTCTTTGTTCTATAAAGGGCTCTTCTCAGCTATGGACGTGTTAGTGAGCCTCCAGATAACACTGTCACCAGGGTCCTGCAGGCGCCACTTCGCTTTGCTTGTCCCTCCCCGGCTGACCACCGAGCAGTTTCTGCTGCTGTTAGACGAATCCTTCCCCAGGGTATGCACACAGCCAGGATGAATCTTGGCTGGTGCCACGGGGAAAGGGGGCCCCCGGGCACAGGGAGTCTCTGTCGATGAGGATCACTGCCACTGTCATCAGCCCACACCCAGGCTGCCACCCTCCTCAACTGAGCCTGCTGCTCTCACAGGGAGCTTAGGCCGACGATTGTTTCTGCTAATGCTCTCGGCTGCTACCTTTTCATCTGACAAAGGACTTGGCCAAGCGATGAAAGACATAAGCCAAAATCCACTCTTTGCCTCATCATACAAATACTTGGCTTTCCTGGGGCCAAGACACCTTCTAGTGATTGACACGTTTCTAGGTTCTTCACCACACCCTGCTGTGGATGCTAGGATGTTTCTCTGAGTAAATGCCAAGATCCTCCCTGGAGGGCAAAGGAAATGTCAGAAGCACTGTTCCTATCAGACAGCCTGAAATTATCATATGCCTAAAAAAAAAAAAAAAAAAAAACAAAACCATATTCACCAGGAAGAATGTCTCTTAGACATGATTTTCACCAAACATAGAGGTAATTCCCATCCCCCAAACATGGATCTGAGCCCAAAGCACTTCATAAATATTTGCTGAATATAGATAAATGATGTGTACATAAAGGAATAAATGAATTTTTCTCTAGAGAGAGACCTGATTTTCTTCTCCACTCCTTCTACCTCCTTAGTGCCAAGCATCGTGTTGTTGAAGATTCATAAAATGCCATGTATTAATTTCCATGTGGAAGGTGAAAGGATAAATGGAAAGTATAAGATAAATAATATTTATTACCATGAAAAAAAATCAGGAGAGAAAAAATGAGATAAAGCTAGGTAAAGTTAGTTTAGAATACCTGTTCTCAACCTTGTACCTGCATTAGAATCCCCTGAGGAGCTTTCAAAAGTACTGATGCCTGAGGGGTGTCTGGGTATCACAGTCAACTGAGCATCCAACTCTTGATTTCAGCTCAGGTCATGATCCCAAGGGTCATAAGATCAAACCCCACATTAAGCTCCACGCTGAGTATGGAGCCTGCTTAAGATTTTCTCTCTCTCCCTCTACCTTTCTATCTCTCTCAAATAAACAATTTTTAAAAAGTACGGATGCCTGAGTCCCACTGCCAGAGATCCTGACTTAATTGGTATAGGCTGTTACCTGACTATGGGGAATTTTTTTAAGTGCCCCAGGTGATTCTACTAGACAGCCAAGTTTAATAAACACTGCTTTACAACACAATTGACCAAAGGTCTGGATACTAGCTAGAGAACAGCAAACTTGACTCTGAGCCTCCTAGCAGCCAAGGTGAAAGAAAGAATACAATCCATTGTACAATCTAGGGTCTAGAAGAAAATCAAACTGCTTGTTTAAAAATGCACTTAATCTTGAGACAGACCAGAAAGAGATTTGTTCTCATGAGGCAGACATGGAATGAACCAAGTAATAACATCTTCAGTGGTGTCCCTACCATATTCAATCAATATTTACTGAGCACCTACTAAGAGACAAAAAAGATTGACAGACTTGAAACTTTGTGTCCAATGTCAATTGTTACTATTAAGTGCTGTTCTGCCCTAAGTAGTTTACATCCATTGCCTCATTTAATCCTCACAACCACCTGAGGAGGTGGCCATTTTATACTTTATGGAAACTGAGGGTAACTGACTGGCCTAACATGGCATGTGCAGTAAGTGGAAAGCTAGGATTCCACACTGGGGACTGTCTAACCCCAGATTCCATGCTCTCAGCCACTGTATTATAGACCTGGGAGTAAATGTGATAACTTTCATAGGACTCTATCTTAAAAGTACACTAAAGTGTGAGATGGCAGCATTTTTCTAATCACCACTTGGTTAACGCAAATCGTTAAAGAAGTTAGAACCGTATGGCTCAAGCACTACTAAAATTACAGATGCATTTATCCTGTACCTCAACAAAGGTATTCCTACAAGCATACCAGCACACATGGGACATCCCTGCCACGTTATTCGTTGTGCCATTATTACTGACAGCAAAAGACTAAACACAATGCAATAATGTACTGACTGAATAAATGATGGTACATCCATGGAATGGAATATTGTGCAATTCTAAAAAATGAGAAAGCTCTTTATGTTCTGATGTTAAGAATGAAAAAACAAGGTTCAAGACAATGTATATATAGTTGCCTCTTGAACAACACAGCTTTGAACTGAGTTGGTCCACTTATACATGGATTTTTTAAATATTTATTTTTGACAGAGAGAGAGACAGAGAGAGCAGGGGAGTGGCAGAGAAAGAGAGAGAATCCCAAGCAGGTTCCATGCTGTTAGCACAAAGCCCGAAGCAGGGCTTGAACCCACAAACCATGAGATCATGACCCAAGCCGAAATCAAGAGTCAGATGCTTAACTGATTGAGCCACCCAAGTGCCCCTGTACACAGATTTTTTTTCTTAATACAATACAGTACTATAAATGTATTTTCTTTTCCTTGTGATTTCTTTATAACATTTTCTCTTCTTTAGCTTACTTTAAGAATACAGTATATAGTACACATATGAAATATGTGTTAATTGACTATTTTATTGGAATGATTTCTGGTCAGTAGTAGGCTATCATTAGTTAAGTTTCAGGAGAATCGAAAGTTACATGCAGATTTCCTACTGCACAGAAGGTCAGCACCCCCAACCCCCACATTGTTCAAGGGTCAACTGTAATATGATGCCTTTGTGGTAAGAAAGAAAGAAAATCAATAATATATATTAATAATTGCTTATATTTCCACCAAAAACCACCAGAAAAAAAAATAAGAATCTAATAACAATGGTTGCCCACAGAAATCAGGGAAGGGGCAAACAAGATGGACAGGGACAAAGGAGAGAACAAGATTCTAAGCCCATATTTTTATATTCAATTTTTTTCAAACTCATAAAAGTATTACCTATTCAAAAATAGAAAATATGAAAAAGAGAGCTATGTGAGGGCTGACGTCCCTCCACTAGTAAATGGTAGAGCTGGAATTTGTACCCAAGTCTATCTGTTCCCAAGTCCATATTCTTGACACCATAGAACCCTGCCTTCTCCCAAACTCAAGCAACTTACCTACTGTTAGGCAGCCAGCATGACTGACCCGGTTGCATAGGACCCCACTTCTACTCTTAGGTCTGCAACTGGAGGCTCCAACACATCAATTCCTTCAAGTTTGCTGGGTTTTATTATTTTTTTTTTAAATCTCCATTAAAGAACTGGCTAATAGCAACAAGTCAGAGTGGGAAGCCATCTGCAAAGACAGGTAAGCCCTCATAAAGATAAATTGAGTGAGTTTACATTTACAGCCCTTTGTCATCGAAGTATTTAGAGCTCATTTGTTTTTAGGGTGAGTTGTGTGCTATAAGCCCTCTTAGTAACAAATAATAATACCTTCCAAACTCATTATACCTGTCGGCCTGGTTTATGGCCATGCCTTGGCTTATGTTAAGGAAAAGCCTGCTTCTGCCAATACAGAGCAAGGAGGCTGTTCTATAATGAATAGAAATTTCAAACAAAATTTAGAACTTTATAGTCTACACTGATTTGCAATGATGTGTCAAAAGAAAGAAAGAAAGACGGGGCGCCTGGGTGGCGCCTTTGGTTAAGCGTCCGACTTCAGCCAGGTCACGATCTCGAGGTCCGTGAGTTCGAGCCCCACATCGGGCTCTGGGCTGATGGCTCAGAGCCTGGAGCCTGTTTCCAATTCTGTGTCTCCCTCTCTCTCTGCCCCTCCCCCGTTCATGCTCTGTCTCTCTCTGTCCCAAAAATAAATAAACGTTGAAAAAAAAATTTTTTTTTAAATAAAAAAAAAAAAAAAGAAAGAAAGAAAGAAGAAAGAAGTTTCAAAGGAAAAAAAAAAGGTCATTTTCTACCCTCGACTTCTTTTTTCAAGTTTGAAATTATCCAAAGCTGCCTGAGAAGATATTTAGAAGAATCATTTTCAACATCTGAAGCACAATCAGCAGAGCTAACCCCAGAAGATATAGCTGATCTGAAAGTGTATAAAATTTCCCCACTGTCCACCATGCTGGAGGAGCATGTTAAGGAGATAATGGGTGGTGCCCTTGGTCTTGACAGACTAGATCCTCTTCTTTCCAAGATACAGCTTTCTGCATTATAGTGGATCTTGCCTAACCAGTTGCTTAACTAGTCTCCCTCTTCTTTACTTGGAGGGTACGAAGATGGATCAATGTCCCTTCTCTCTTCTGAACCCAGGCCAGCCATGTTTGCTTTGCCTCCCAAGAGAGTAAAGCCTGGCACTTGTATTCTTTCTAGGTCTGGTTGGAGAAAAAGAATTATTCTAGGTAGAATTAATGTTACAAAAGTGGCCCGGATTGACAATACACTGGACTTTAAATTCAAATATGTAGAACCCAGGTCTGTTTGACACAAGATTATGAAATGAGAGACTATTGTTGTCAGCATTCCTCAAGTCCCCCCTTTCTGGACCCATTCCCCCTTGTCCTTGTTAACCTAATAAACCCACTCAGTTCAGTTCCAACTTGGGTACCTATCATGTGCCATTTCCATGGTCTTAGAAATATGATGGGGGCTGGAGTAAGACAGCAGACTCCTTAAGTGATCACTCCAACAAAGTACAGTGAATACTACACTAGAGGTGCCTAGAATGTACAAGAGGAGCACAGAGGAGGGACTCTGGGGGGTCAGAGAATGCATCCTCAAGGAGGTGACCCTTGAGTCAAAGTTTGAAGGTTCCACAGGAGTGAGCCAAGGACTAGATTCAGGTAAGCCTCTTCACTTCAGAATGCCACCAGTGCCAGGTAGCTTTAGACTGTTCCCAGTCCCCAACAATTTACATGTCCTATAAATTTACCTGTCATTTTCTCAGAGCCTAGCTTTCTGCCAGTACCCATGTATTCAAATGATTTGAGGTAAGGTGTTCCCAACTTTTGGAAGTTACTGTTCTATCACTCCCCAATAGCACTTACATTTTTAAAGTGCCCTGAATTCACTAACCTACCCAGGCTGAAGGTACTTTTGCCTAGGGGAAATTTCTAGCACACCTCCATTTCCACCTCTTAGATTGTGACCTGCATAGCAAATACTATGGTGGAATACATTTAAATAGCCTGAAACCACCATCACATTTAAATTTTTTTTAATGTTTATTTATTTTTGAGACAGAGAGAGACAGAGCATGAATGGGGGAAGGTCAGAGAGAGAGGGAGACACAGAATCTGAAGCAGGCTCCAGGCTCTGAGCTGTCAGCACAGAGCCTGATGCGGGGCTCGAACTCACAGACCATGAGATCATGACCTGAGCCGAAGTCGGACACCAAACCAACTGAGCCACCCAGGCACCCCCACCATCACATTTAAAATGGGACTCCATGAAAGGCAATCCCCTGATGTCTGTTCCTCCCCCTCTCCTACCACCTATGGTTCCAAAGTTTCCTTCAAATACAAGTCTCTCTTTTGACCTCAAAAAAGATCTGTGCCTGAACCAGGACCAAAGCACCATGCAGGAGGGGCAGAGCCTTATCTGGAAACTTCTGTCGCTCATGGCATTCTGGCCATACTCCTCTGGTAACCCCACCAGTAAAGAGTGGAGTCTTCAGGGCCCCAGAACTGCATTTAAATCTCAACTTCACCACTTAACTAAGTTGAAGTAGGCAAGCTACTCAGCTGCTCCAAGCCCCAGTTTCCTCATCTGCAAAATGGGACCAGTAACAGAACCTACTTCTTTAAGGATGTGGGAGAAAAAATGATGCTGTTCTGCATGTAAAGCTTTTGAGATGGGGCCTGGTATTTGGGTGGGGGTTGGGGTGTTCAGAAATGCTATCACATATTTACGAGCCTGGGTATCCCCTCCCCTAATATTATGGATGGCAAGGATCGCAAGGATCAAGATTATTGATGTCTTTCTCCCCAGGTACCCAATAGAGTGTCTATCATGTAGCAGGCACTTGAAAAATGTTTGTTGAATGGATGGTTCAACAACACTATTTTTATCTGCTATTTCAAATTATCAAGTAAGGGCCTCCTCTATTTTGACACACAATAGCCTCTTCTGGCTAAATTTTATTCCATTCAGAAATAAATTATCAAGTGTCTAAAGAGATTACTCTCAAATTCTTAAATTAGCAGAGTCATATAATTTCTTTTCACTATAGAAAAGGAAAGAAAGTTCACCTCCCTTCATTCACCCAAACCTGCATGGGCTCTTGCTTGCATTTCAGCAAGTTCCTCACTTTCAGGTATAAGGATAGAAATTTCCAAACTAAAAAATGCCCAGGTTGGGAAGAGGAATGGGTTTTTCACTTTGTAAGAAGATTTATAGTTTCTTGAAATGTCGATGTTTCCTTTAAAGTTTACTTTCTCCTGGAGAAAATGGAGAAAAATTTGGCTTATCTGGACTATCTTAGAAGTGTATTCATTTTGTAAAGTGAGGCATACTCTCGTTGAACAGAGGTAGTTCATCACTCAGAAACACCCTCCGTACCATCCTTCCAAGCAGCCTGCAGGTGCCCTGCCCCCTAACTGCAGAGCACACACCTCATGCTCTAGGCTCTACCACTGCTCTAGTCAATGTCAGTTGCCTGTTTCCAAATCTCCCCACAACACCCCCAGCCCCATTGCTGGCTCCACTGAGCTAATCCTGAACGTTCAGCAAGCATCCTGCTTAGTCAGCGTACTAGCATCCTGTGGCTGCTGTAACAAAGTACCACAGACTGAGTGGCTTAAAACAACACAAGTTTATTCTCTCAAAATCAAGGAGATGGTGGGCCCATGTTCCTTCTGAAGGCTCTAAGGAAAAATCCTTCCCTGTCTTTCCTATCTTCTGATGGTTGTCAGCAATCCTATTTGCTCCTTGACTTACAGACACCTCTCTCCAATCTGTCTCTGTCTTCACACAGCCTGATCCCCCATATGTCTATATGTCTATGTTCAAATTTACCTATTCATGTTAAGACTCATTCATATTGGATTTATGGCTCATCCTAATCCAATCTGGCCTCATCTTACCATGAATCTTCGATGACTACTTCCAGAAAAGATCACATTCACAGGTTCCAAATGGACCTGAATTTGTGGGGGACACTATCCAACCCAGCATGGTAAGGAATCATATTGGTGGAGAGACTAGACTCAGCAGCTAAAATTGGGGTATGATGTAAAAACTTTCAGGATAAAAAGCCTCCTTCCCCGCCACAAAAAAAAAAAAAATTACACTGCTTATATTCCACCATTTTAGAGAGTTTCCTTTTATTCTTGATGCCTTTCTAGTGCCAAATAAAATAAAAGCAAAATTTGCAATATTGCAAACGCTGTCTGGAGGGATGGCATTCATAAATCATCATCTCACACTTGAGTGGTCATTAGCCCCTTTTTAAGCATGACTACTAGCAGAAACAAGGTTCTGTCAGAGTGAGCCAGGATCTGTGGCTGGAAGGGAACTGGTGGCACAGGACACTTAAGTACCAAGACACCAAAGACAGACATGGATTTAGTGCCACTCTGGGAAAACTGCCAGGTCTCAGTGAGCCCAGAGCACCAGAGACCAGCTGCCAGAGACCAGGCATCACGAGGGGACAGGCAGGAATATAGTTCATGTTCATGCTGGTTTGAATTTATGAAGCACCTACTGTATCCCAGGATCCGTGCTTGGTGCTTCCATTGAGCCCTCACAATAGCCTCAGTATGAAGAGCCCATCATCTCTAACTCACAAATGAGGAAGCTAAGACTCGAGGGAGTCAGAGAGCTGGGAAAAGTTTGGGAAGTAAGCAGTAATGACTAAGTTCAAGCATAGGTGCTGACATCTTCTGCACATCACAGAGGAGAGAAGAGGCAACCAATCTGAATCCAAGATTCCCAGTCTCACTTCTGCTGGGAGCCAGTCCAGCTCACAGCTCTCTTGCTGTATATGTGGGTTTGCTCTTTTCCTGCTTTTGAATTGGCAGCCGTTTTCTATCACATTTCCAATGTGCCTCTGTGTGCATGTTGGAAAGAGGGAGAAAGAGAATATATGGGTCAATATAAGCAGACTCTTAAAAGCTTATACTTTATCATTGTAATAATCATAATATATTTTACTTTACAGCCACTCATAACTGAAGCCTCTGGGCACCCTAACAAAAATAGCTAAAAGAAAAAAGGAAATTATATTAAACAAAGGAAATACGACTATAAAACCCCAATAGCCAGGAAACTAAATGAACAACATAAAACCTCCAAACAACAAAACTACAATGAAACCAAGAGGGAAAGAAACCTTTTCACGAGCTTTACCCTGAAGGATTCCATGCTGTGAGATCACATCTGTTTAAAGCACCATAATTTATCGATATGACATCAAACCAGGAACCAGCCATTGTAAACCTTTCCCGCAGAAACTCTCAGAAAACTAACCAGGTGGTCGGTGGGGGGTGTGTGTGTGTGTGTGTCGGGGGGTGTCTGTAGCACGTAGCCAGGGCAACAATGGCTTTAAAATTTTATGTTCAAATACATCTATGCGAAGTTCCAAATCTTGGTACTGAAATGCAAAAATTAGTTCATTCCATGGGCAAGCAGAATTTACAAACAGAACTTTTTTAACAACAATTTCTTTTTCAGGGATAGTTCATCCATTGGTACCCATTGGTGCCTTCTCAAACTGCTGCAATAAATGGACCATTTTTAAAAATGGATTCTCTTTAGAATTAGCCACTGAGTTACCAAAACTCTGAGGATCTCTGGGGGAGGATCCAAACCCTTTCATTTATAAAACAACTGAGCTACTGAGTCTATCCTCTCATTCTGATTTGCAATCATTTCAAAATGAGAAACTTCTACTGACCAATGATACCATCATAAACACGTGTTTAGGAACCACTGTCCTCTCCATATTTGTGCTTTTGAGGACGATATTTCTCCAGCAAGTGCTTCCCACATTTTAACTACACACTTTCCTATTGAATATGGGGAGTAAACCCGCTGGGGAAACATCTTTAAAAGATTTGTAGGGTTAGGATAGCCCAAACATTCACCAAACTATTTGGCTGGCAGAATCAAATAAAGTATTAAAATGTGTGATGGGCATCGAGGAGGGCACTTGTTGGGATGAGCACTGGGTATTGTATGTAAGTGATGAATCACGGGAATCTACCCCCGAAACCAAGAGCACACTATGTACAATGTATGTTAGCTAACGTGACAATAAATTATATTTTAAAAAATAAAAGAAAAAATGTCAAAAGACACTTTTTCAAAACATTTGTTCATCCTAAAGTACTCCCTATGTTGGCATAGATCTGGCCTCAAAATTAGGACACTCATATCAGAAACATGGACCTAGACCCCAATGTAGCTTCAAGAGTAAATAAAGCAGGTGATTTTTTTTTGTAAGTTCTATATATATATTGGATACTAACCCTCTATTGGATATGTCATTTATAAATATCTTCTCCCATTCTGCAGATTGCCTTTTAGTTTTGTTGATCGTTTCCTTCACTGTGCAGAAGCTTTTTATTTTGATGTAGTCCTAATAGCTTATTTTTGCTTTTGTTTCCTTTGCCTCAGGAGACGTGTCTAGAAAGAAGTTGCTACAGCTGATGTCAAAGAGGTTATTGCCTGTGTTCTCTTCTAGGATTTTTATGGTATCAGGTCTCACACTTAGCTCTTTAATCCATTTTCAACTTATTTTTGTGCATAGTGTAATAAAGTGGTCCAGTTTCATTGTCTTGCATGTTTCTGTCCCGTTTTCCCAACACCATTTGTTGAAGAGACTGTCCTTTTCCCATTGGATATTCTTTCCTGCTTTGTTGAAGTATTGGCCATATAATTGTGGGTTTATTTCTGAGTTTCCTATTCTATTCTATTGGACTATGTGTCTATTTTTGTTCCTGTACCATAGGTGGGCAAGGATGTGAAGAAAAAGGAGCACTTGTGTGCTATTGGTGGGGATGCAAACTGGTGCAGCCACTCTGGAAAACAGTATGGAAATTCCTGAAAAAGTTGAAAACAGAACTACCCTATGATCCAGCAATCACGCTACTTATTTACCAAAGAACACAAAAACACTAATTCAAAGATATACTAGGTTTACACAGCATTATTTACAATAGCCAAGATGTGGAATTTGGAAGCAGCCCAAGAGTCCATCATTAGTGAATAAAGAAGACGTGGTGTGTGTGTGTGTGTGTGTGTGTGTGTGTGTGTGTGTGAATATTATTCAGCCATAAAAAAGAATGAAATCTTGCCATTTGCAATGACATAGATGGAGCTAGAGAACATAATGCTAAGCAAAATAAATCAATCAGAAAAGACAAATACCATATGATTTCACTCATGTGTGGAATTTAAGAAAAAAATAAGCAAAGGGGAAAAGAGAGAGAGAGAAAGAGAGAGAAACCAAGAAACAGACTATTAATTATACAGGACAAACCAATAGTTACCAAAGACTACCAAAGACTGGATTGTAGGGTAGTTCTATTTCTAACTTTTTGAGGAAACTCAATACTGTTTTCCACAGTGGCTGCACCAGTTTGCATTCCTACCAACAGAGCACAAGTGTTCCTTTTGCTCCACATCCTTGCCAACACTTGTTGTTTCTTGTCTGCACTTTTTATTTTATTAAAGCCTATGAAATTTTCCAAGGAATAACTCAGGTCTCCATAGAACAACCTGGCCAGTTCTCAGACACATGATTTGATTAAAAGAGCAAGCTGTGGAATCGTCCACATAGGGTGATACCATTCATGTTTGGAAAAAGAAACCACCAAAACAACACTAGATGATTTCTAGAAGCCCACCATCTTATATGTGAGTGTACAGGAAAATGTAAACCAATGCACACAGGCCAAGGCGTGAGGGTTGTCTCCTCTAGAAGCAGGCCTGGATTGGGACACAGTGAGTGAATGGGGACTTTATGTCCTTCATATTTCAGAAGAGACTATATATATATATATATATATATATATATATATATATATTATTTATGCATGAGGGAAAAAAACCTTTAATGTGACAGACAAAAACTACCTTCTAGCTTGTGTCAGGCAATATGGTAACTCTAGAAGAGTCTGCCAGTCAACAAACGAGAGGTGGTGTTAAGATGAGGCAAAAACTTGGAGAACCCAGAGTCTCATTCAGGATGATACAACCATGATTTCCCTTATGAACTGAAAATTTCAAAAAGTGGCTCAAAACTTATTTGGAAACAGACCCTGTGGCACTGATATGTAAAGTGGAGTTGCACCTGGTTGAAAACATGGATGGGTTTCTTGCACTCTACCATGTCAACCCAAGGGGTACCAGCTTTGCTTTCCACCATGTACCTACCAAGTATGGAACATGCACCAACATCAGTACCCAAAAATAGTTTGTGGTGACTCTAATATGGTTGATGACACCCCCTCATGTTAATCAGCACACAGAGTCTTTGGTCCCTTCTCATTTGGAACTGACCTGGTGGACCCATGTTGATCAGGAAGAGTCTTGCTCTCCAGCATTGCTCAATTTAAGCATAAAGAGACTCCATGAGCCTTCCAGAACAGACATTTTCTTCTTATACACACCAGAGGTAAAGGTATCACTATCACACAAAGAGAAAAGAAAATGAAACAACCTCTTACAGCCTGAGATTATCTACTTTTTTGTGTGTTTACTTATTTATTTATTTTGAGAGAAGGGTGCACACACGAGCAGGGGAGGAGCAGAGAGAGAGGGATAGAGAAACCCAAGCAGGGTCCATGCTGTCATCACAGAGCCTGATACAGGGCTTGATCTCACAAACCACAAGATCATGACCTAAGCCAAAATCAAGAGTCAAACACTCAACCAACCGAGCCACGCAGGCGCCCCCCAAAATGTACTTTACTTTAGATGTAGAATATAAATCAAAGCAAAAATTTTTTTCAAAGGAGGTTACCTATGTCTTCAACTGACTTACTTAGACTGGCCAATCAAAGCAAGAAGACTATAGCAAGATAACTGGGGAGATCACTTGGAACTTGCACCAAAATGACTATGCTGTTTCCTTTAATAAACACTTTTAAGAAATACATTCAACCACATCAATAACTTAGGAAATAAGGCAGGATCAATGCTCCATGTTTAGTGAAGGGAAGGAGAAAGGCTACCAACATCTAAAATGCAAAAATATCAGAAGGAAGGGTAGACTTCCCCTTCTTCGTCCAGACCACTTTACACAAATCAAATCCCAGATAAAGCCTCCTGGAATGAGGCATTAATGGGTGGGCAGAGGGCCTAGTGGCCTGCGTCCCTGTCAGTTCATTTGTTCTAAGAGTCAGGCTCCACACACAAAGCTTATTTTAAAAGGAAAACAAGGGGCACCTGGGTGGCTCAGTCGGTTAAGCGTCCGACTTCGGCTCAGGTCATGATCTCGCAGTTCGTGAGTTCAAGCCCCGCGTCGGGCTCTGTGCTGACAGCTCGGAGCCTGGAGCCTGTTTCAGATTCTGTGTCTCCCTCTCTCTCTGATCCTCCCCCATTCATGCTCTGTCTCTCTCTGTCTCAAAAAAAATAGATAAACATTAAAATAATAATAATAATAATAAAAGGAAAACAAAGTAGGAATTTGAACAAAATTCAGTATCAACTCACTTCAGAAAAAATTTTATGTTGCCATTTTTTTGACTATATAATTTTTAAAAATGGAGTCAGTTTCTACTCAATATGGTAGGCATCATTCAAAAAAAGTCTGAGTTCAGTTTGTGTGTGTGCATGCATGTGTGCATGTGTGTACGTGTGTGTTAAATCAACATTTGGGTTTAGCAAATTAGTGCAAGTTTGCCTGTCTTCCGTTGTATAGATCAGTTCCAGATCTGTTTTTAAGCACCAAGCTACTGAAGGATTATTATTTTTAGAATTCATATTTCTTCTTAATCCCCTAATCCATTCGGGGGACATGTCCAGATTGTCAACCCAACATACGAGAAAACCTCAATGAAGCAGCAAGAAAAAAAAACAAAACAATAGACAAATAACCATGGGATATATTGTTCGGCTTTTGTTGAGCTTGAAATGTGCCAAGTTGGAAATAGGGGAGAGAGGTTTGTGATATTCCACTGGAACATATTGTCACTGTTATAACCAGCCCACGTTCACCGGAGCTGCCAATTATTCCCCAGCCACCATTTTTTTCCTTTAGATTGATCTCCTGCTTGAGGCTGTTTCACACCCATGACTCTGAAGCTTCCCTAGTGGCATGTTGGCTAATTAAGAGCAAAATCCATCTCTTGATGAAATAATGCTGCCACTGAAAAGGAATTCTACATTTTTTTTTAATTCTTAATCAGGCTGGAAGGAGCAGTATTCTAACACTTGTATTAAGCATAGGAAAAAGGTCTATAGCTAGCAATTAGCAATGATGAAAAGGACAGCGATTTAAAGCATGTTGCAGTGACATTTTTATCAAATTAAATGAGTTTGCTAGGCCCACCAGCTGCATATGCTTATTGTCATTTACTGTTTGGACAGCAACACATCAGCCACTGAGTATCAGGAGGTGCTGAATTTAATAAGTCATTTTGACACTGGTGTGAAACGAGCAGATCAGCATTCTGAGGAATGTGTTCACACTCTGAACAGACAGGCAGACATTCTAAGCTTGCGAGGTGACACCAATCAACAGGAAGAAATGATGAAAGCCAGGCTAGGAAGCAGGCAGTAGTGGTGACTAGAGCGGCAGCCGCAGACACACCACTGTGAGAAAAGAAAAAGATACATACAGACACATACACACACACACACACACACACACACACACACACACACCAAACCTACTATTTCTTGGTTTAGCTAGACAGAGCATCTAAAGAAGTGAAGACTTTTCAGAAACACGGTACGTGTACCCATTCTAGTCACCATAAATTTTCATTTATAATTTAAAAACCTACACAGTTCCTCTATAACAACCGCTAGAAGCAGCTGACAAATCTTCAGATTTTCTCTTGGCCCCCTCCTGTTTGAAATGTGGCATCCTGTTCAAAAGAAACAAACAAAAATTCCCCTGAATGCTGGGAAAATACAAGTTTTGGTTTACCCTTTTCACCTAATATGTTTGCTCTAAACTGATTACCTAGCTAGGACGGGAGGAGGTAGTATTACTTGGTTTTGATTTACCGTGGGGTGAGGGTGTATGTTGCTTCCAAAACACTTGCTTGTAATATGAGATGTGGAGTGACATTTTGATAATCCCAGCAACTATTTGTGTTGCGGGAGAGACCCGATACCAATGCCTTAACCATGTACCTGGTATAAGAGTTAAAACACACCAGAAAGCCGAATGCCAACTACCTCTTAAAATGTGCAGGTGTAATTTACAGCATAACAAAGGTGACTAGTCAATTAGCTCTTGGCTTCAGAAGTTTCTAATGCCATCTAGTGGAAATGGTAAATTTGATCACTTGCACATCAAAGGGGAGCCTAAAATCCCAGATAGTATGTCATTATGCTGCCACATATTCAGAACAACTCAGCACCAGAGTCCAATCTCAAATATATCTCAAAAAAATTAGCTACGGTGCCTTCATAAGACTAGAATGCGCCTCAGAAAATGAGACTTGCCCGGAATATCCTTGGATGCCTGCCCACTGCAAGTGAAATAATTATTAGCACCACCCCACACCACTGCCATGCCTATGCAATCATTTTCCTCATCACTGTTCTCTTATCTTCTAAACTCTAGAATCTAAAGTTAGACTATTTGATAGATGTTTTTCATTATTCTGGAAGCACAGTGGGTTCGGTAAAACCTGAAATACCTTTTGAAGTGTATGTTTCACTGATTTTAATCTAAAAAATAGTACAAGAGGAACTAAATATATTTTGCTAGTTTAATCTTAGAAGCTGTTCGATTTTCAGTGAACTCTTCATAGATTTTCCTGCAGTGGAATTCTATATAGTAAAATTCTGAGCAAGAAGTATAGCCTTGGGGATTTTGTGCTTCCTTTCAAGATGGTCACCAAGCAGCTTTAGCCATGGGGCTATGACTTAAGAATCAAAGGTGCTTCACATAATTGCAAAAGCAAAAATAGGCCATATTTTATTTGTATATGAAGACAAGTGAGTAAATAGTCTGCATATGTCATTTTCTTCTGTGTCACAGTCCTCTCTAGGAGCATGGTTATAAGAGAAATCACTGGAACCCTGAATTCTCCTGCAAATTAATGTGAAACTCAGAACTACTCATTTCACTTCTTCCCACTCAGTTTCCTCATTCATCAAATAATGAAGTTGGACTTGAAGTCAACTCAAAAGCTCTTTTTGCTCCTAAACTATGGTTTGGAATTTCAAGCCCAAAACCTGAGTCTTCTGTTTCATAGTAATAATTTTACTTAATAGCGTTAATTTCATCATAGCTATTTTTACTTAAAATAATTATTTTTATTACCAGTATTTCCTTAGTATGGGTCTTGCAGTGAATTTCAGTGTTTGGACCACCATAAATTTTAAAAGCAATTTATTTGTGTGTTATACTATACTTCATTTTTTTAAAGCTATCTATTTGTAAGAGGAGAGGACTGTGGGGATAGCGACATGGGAGGTGAAGGAATTCACCCAAGGCAGAGCAAAAGAGGTAGAAGTTTATTGGATACACTGCAAGGGAGCAGCGGGCAGGACAGCAAAGAGAGACTGTCTGCCATGAGGCAGTGGTGAGGGGCTATAGTTATAGGGCAGAGTGAAGGAGTATGGGGCCACAGGGAATTTTTCCTTTTTGGTAATCTTAGGAATTATGCCTAGTTATAAGTAGCCTATTGGTCAGTTAGGGCCTCTGGCCATTTAGAGGCGGGGGGGGGGGGGGGGGGGGTAACTTCATGAGCCTGTTTGCATTTAACTCAGTAGTCACTGTGGTCCCTTTTGCCATGCTCAAATCTTCTTTGCTCAAGCCTATTGTCTAAAAGCAGCTCTACACGGACTATAGTTTAAATAAACATGATTTCTAAAGAATTAAAAATGGCAAGTATATCTTTTCTACATACACTCATCTTAGCATTCTTAAGCTGAATAAGATATTTTTTATTTTTGTATATTTATAAAATAAAGTTTTTTTTTCAAGAAAAATATACATAGCCATTTCACATGTAAAAACTTTTTTAAAAATAAAGGAAGAAAAGAAAGAGAAGAAAGAAAAAAAAATCATCTGTAGTTCTAACAGCCAAAGACAGCAGACTGTCCATTCAACACTGTGGTATGTATACTTCCCTCAATCTTTTACTCATGTATAACATTTACCTAATTTGTATTATGTGATATATATAAAAAATCTATTGTTGATTTTCATAATATCACCTATTTTTCTGACTATAAAAATATAATTTATTATCATAGAAAATTGTTTAAATATAAAAATACATAAAGAAAATCACCCAGAATTTCACCAACCAGAGATATCTTCATTTACTATTTTATTTCTTTAAAGTTCTTTTTCTATGCATAATTTAACACAGTTAAGATTATATTACATATTCTGATTTTAAGTACAATTAACCCAAGAAGAGTCACTCACAAGTCCTAGTTGGAAGATGTTACAAAGAGGGTCTTAATCACAGATTATATCTGCCACTGGTAGTTTATTCATTTTTCATAATTACAAAAAAAAAGCCTATACACTCAGGTCATTCAAAATGAGTTCTAAGAGCAGACAATTGTTACTCAAGTTCCTTTCAATGCAATGCTATTATATTGCTGAATAAGAATCAGTTTCAGTGGAGGGAGAAAAAAATACTTTCTGGGCTTAGTAATTCTGCAAACATAATGTCACTGTCATTTAAATATTGCAGTCCTTGTTTTTGAGTAGAAAAGAAGTGGTTTTGTTGTGTTTTAAGCTGGAGAATTCCACCTAAACCATGAAGTAAAAAATATTACACAAAAAAATACATTTCCTGATATTGAAAGAAAAATAGCAAAAACCAATAATAACAACGAATGGAAACTTTGCAGACCCTAGCTTCTTCCCCTGGTTTACAAAGTTATTTTAAAATATCTAGTAAAATTAGATTCCTGATTGTGGAATCTAAACAGAATAAGAAGGTACTTGTAACTCTTTTTATATTATGGCTTCCTCATTTCCAAGTACTTCTTGGAAACAAAGAAGTTTGTTTCTTGTCACAAACTAAGACAATACTTGGGTTGCAGCATTCTCTCCTCCCAGCCTTCAAAAGTGTGGATTGCCATTGTCTTCTGACAGATAGTTCTGAAGGGAGAATCCTAAAACCAGGCAGATTTCTATTTCTGGGTAGATTGTTGTTGAGCCTGGATGCTTAAGAATCTTTTCTTTAGCCTTATAATTCAAAAGACACAGGAGGAGTCTAGGAGTAGGATTCTTTTGTGAATCTTATTAAGATCACTGTGAATCCTTTCAATCTTTATTCAAGTCTTCCTTTGCCCCAGGAAGACCACCTAATTACCAATTTTGTCCAATTTGAAGGGTTCTCTGCTCAAGAACATTATCGTTTTTGCTGGTCTCTTTTTTCTGGCCCCTATATCTATCCTTTCCCTCATCATTTTAATTTTCCTCCCTTTTTCTCCAAAGTCAGAGAAAAGTTTCATTTTCCACAATACATGTTCTACACTGCCATACT
Organism: Prionailurus viverrinus; assembly: GCF_022837055.1. NCBI lineage: Eukaryota > Metazoa > Chordata > Mammalia > Carnivora > Felidae > Prionailurus > Prionailurus viverrinus. The sequence continues at coordinate 83,713,233 of NC_062563.1, read as the reverse complement.
CTATTACAGGTTTTAACTTCCAATTCATATCTTTCTTATAATCCATCATTTTATTCATTTTTTTCATTATATGCTGCTATATTTTCACCTCAACCATATTGCCTTTTTTAGGTAATACTAACATAAATACTTTCAACTTAAAAGATATTTTCCAAAATTTTTCCTTTATAAAAAAAATGTTTGTATGTAGGAAGATACAAATAACAGCAAATACCCATGATATTTTTTAATCTACATGTAACAAATGTTAATGGTCTATCATATCTGCTTCAGCTCTTTTTTCCACAAATAAAACATCACACAAGAAGTTCAAATGTCTACAGACCTTTAGATGCAATCATTATTTTGAACTGATTATCTCCATATTTCCATACTTTTACACCTCTTCTATGTACCTACAAGTAATATACCGTGGACTACAATTATTAAATTTATATATTCTGTATCATACTAAAAATGGCATCATTTTACAACATTCCCCCCCTACATATTGTGTTCTATGGAGAGGTCACGTGGAGGTGTTCCAGCTGACAGCCAGAATCTACTACCAGACATAGGAGGGCATGAGCCAGAAACCAGCGTTTTACGAGTAAACTTTTACATTTAATCTACTTCAAATAAGCTAAATTTATTGTTGTCTTACATTCAGGGTAGCGAGAGGGAAGTATACTATAACCTAAGGCACACTGCTTCCCAAGGGCTTGGAGCCCAAGTAATAGGCCGTAAGGTTCCCATAGATGAAATCTCTGACCAACAAGTCATAAGATACTTGCTTAGACTGTTTGTCAGGAGCCAAGAGGCCCACCTCATACCGGTTCAGACCAGTGGAGACACTGGTATTCTCATTTGGCCTGTGCCAGTGCCCCCTACATGGGCGCAAAGGGCCTGAAATCTCCACCCCAGCATGGCCACACCGCCATCTTTGAGCCTGCAACACAGGACAGTGCGGGTAAACCCATAATTACCTGCCTTTACCTCACCCTTTCAGGTTTCCAATCACATTTCTCCACGTTCTCCTTAAAATTCCATAAAAACACACCCTGCCCCTTCCATACCCCAGGGAGGCAGATTTGAGATCTTTTTCCAGTCTGGTAGTTTGGCTGCCTGGCAAATTAAATTTCTTTCTTTGCTGCAAATTCTGGTGTTTTTCGGCTCTTCTGTGCATGGAGTGTACCAGGGCCCTCCTTAGGGTTACAAACCTCAGCCACTCCAGGCAATGCCAGGTAGATCAGGGATGACCTGTCCATGCTGAGCCCTGACCAAATTGTAGATCTGTGAGCAAACTAAATGGTGCCATAGTTTTACTACTAAATTTGGAGGCACTTTGTTATGCAGCCATAATAACTTGAATAACTTCTTCCTGCCTCCTGTCCTGGTCCCTCCACTTCCTTACCTATTCTCCTAGGAACACCGCCTTAATAAATTGTTTGCACATGAATCTAAGAGACCAAGGTGGAATTATGGGTAATCCACACCAAAGGTGAAATATACAACTTCTGTTAAAAGCTCTGCTCTCTTGGGGCGCCTGAGTGGCTCAGTCGGTTGAGCATCCGACTTTAGATCAGGTCATGATCTCACAGTTCGTGAGTTTGAGCCCTACATCAGGCTCTGGGCAGAAAGCTCAGAGCCTGGAGCCCACTTCAGATTCTGTGTCTACCTCTGTCTGCCCTTCCACTGCTTGCACTCTTGTCTCTTGCATTGTCTGAAAAAATAAATAAACATTAAAAAAAAAAAAAGCTCTGCTCTCTTTAAAACTCAATAAGATGCTTTTTCTGTGGTACCAGTTATTGGGCCAAAGAAGCAATTGAACTAAAACTAAAAGGTAGAGAGAAGGAAGAAATTTGCTCTCTGAATTCTTTTCTGAGTAGCCATATTAATGAGGGAGCTGGAAAATCAAGAAGCATCTACATTCAATGCTACTGCAAAGAGAAGTATTTTGTAGAGAGTCCTATCTTATAAAGACAGTGCTTTGAACTTTTACCTTAAAGAATCCCCGGGAAACATTCTCCCTCTCAGGTGGAAAAAAGACGAGCAAATCCCATATCTCCCCTAATCTTGGCTCTCTAAAGAAATGGCCCAAGTCTCTATGGGCAGATGCCTAGCTAAACAACTGCATAGCAAGAGCTGGAAGAGAGTGAACATCAGCTCTGACCCTCTAGTCAGCAAGATAACTGTACAACCAAAAAAAACAAAAAAAAAAAACAAACAAAAAAAACATGGAAACTTCTATAGATAGTCTGTGGGGCAACAGAATTCTATCAGCTGATGAGAGGGCTATTCCTGATATAGGTCTTAAATTTCTTAGAAGTTTGGCCTCATAGGCATGCTACCTGCTGCTCCCACTCAAAAGTAACTGATTCAGCTCTTTTACACTTCTCTTCTACCCGTGGTGCTTGACTTCAGCCCAGTAATCTCCACACAGTCAGAAAGAACTGGTATGTTTTATGGCAAGGATTTCACACACTGAGTCTTTTTAATGGATGCCTCCTTTGAAAGCCTATTCTAGCATGGTTCATCTTCCCAAGGGATTTCAAGCTTGGCTACTCCCAATTTCAGACTTCCTCCCAATATCATCACTGTCAAGGGCTACAAGTACACAGACTGAAAGCCACATCCTCTAGCAATAGCCACGTAGCCACAGGCTTCTCTTGGCTACCACGTCCATTGGGGATATTTCAAATGAGCACACTTCAGAGCACTATAAAACAAGCCATAAAGAATATTCCAGTATGGCACAGATTTAAATTATTCTCCATCTTAGATCTTTATCTTCCTTACAAGATTCCCCCTACTCTCACCACTGTGTGCAGTTTATCTTTTACTGGCCTTAAGTTACCCAAACCAACTGAAAAACAAAAACAAACTAGGAGATGCCAGAAGCCTTCATGGAGGACTGATATATTTCTCTCCTGAACTCAGTCTGGCCACTATCTCATGCCCAGGGAGAGAGCCTTACACTGACAGTCTGCTAAGAGACCAAGAAACACCTGGGTATACTGCCAATGACAGTGTAACAGGACCCGTGGAAAACAAAATCTCGGGTCATTACCAGGATTGCCAAATCTTGCGGATCAAGAAAGTCTATTTCATCCTTGCCTTCAGTGGCCAAAAAGAGAAGAAGATATACCATGTGCAGTTGTAAAGTACTCTGAGGAAGACTCCAGAAGGCTTCATGGAAGGTCACTCCCATGATGCCAACCACTTCACCCTGCCCGGCCCCATAAGACTTTAAATTCTAGCAAACCTAACATGTCTTTGGAGCTTTGACATTTGGTTTTTCTTTTATTTTGTTTTAATCTTATTTTTTTACCTTTGCCAAAATATACATATTTCAAGGAGACTAAATTTAATTTAATCTGCAATAAATTGAATTACCCTAGAACTTAGAGTTCATGGCAGAGTGCAGACTTTGGGTCAAACAGCCTAAGTTTCAAACACCAGCTGGTTTCATACCTTAATTACCATTTTTGTGACCTTGGACAAGTTAGGTACATTCTCCACGCTTCCATTTTCTTGTCTTAAAAAAATGTATCATGATTGTATGTTTCCACAGAATAATTATGAGGATTTCAGGAAAACTGTATGTAAAATACTTAGCACCTGACACCCAGTACAGACTCAACTAATATTTAGCCATGTGGAAAGAAATTCTACCAAACTTCATTTTATCCATTCACTCTTTGTCTGGAATATTCAGGACCAAGTGTGGTCTCGAAAAAGTTGGGGCAGCCTTACAGTATGTGATAGACATTTCAAAGGCACTAATGTGAGTATTAGCCAGACACGTAGACAAAACAGAATAATAACCTGGATGATCCCTTGCAAAGCATTCAGCATAAAAGAGAACAGGCTTCAGGCCAATATGCATTTTATGTGAAATTGAAAATCCACCCCACAATATGTGCTATGTTTTTCAGACCCAGAAGCTTCAGTTTGGAGATATTATGCAAAATGGGATGGACAAGGTGAGTTGTTATTAATTGTGAGCTCTTTGGAACTCTTTCTACAAAGTTACCCAAAGATACAGAGATCTTTTTTTCTTTTTGTTATGGAAAATTTCAAACCTGTGCAAAAGTAGACAAAAACGTGTAACAAACTCCCATGTTCTCTTCACTTAGTTTTAATAACTATCAACATTATATGATCTAGACTTCTACCTGCTTCCCTCATCATATTATTTCAAAGCTCATCCCAAACATTGTTTCATCTCATCCACAAATATTTCAATATGTGTCTTTAAAAGGACTCTTTCTAAGCACAGCCACAATACCACTATCACAACTAAAATCTTTCTTTTTTTTTTTTTTTTTTTTTTTTTTTTGAGTACTCTCTATGCCCAACATGGGGCTTTGAATTCACAACCCTAAAAAAAAACCCTAAAAAAAAAAAAAAGAAAAAAAAAAAAAATGAATTCACAACCCTGAGATCAAGAGTCACATGCTTTACCGACTGAGCCAGCCAGGCACCCTTATCACATCTAGAATCTTAACAATAATATTTTAATATCGAATATCCAACCAGTGTTCAAATTTCTAATTGCCTCATAAATGCCATACATCTTTAACTGTATATTTGTTTTAATAAAGATCCAAATAATGTCTGTTCATTTCAATTGATGGATTTGTTGCTTAACTCTTTTCTCAGCCCATAGGTTCTCTCTCAATCTTTTCCTTTGAAATTTATTTGTTACAAGACCCAAATTATTTATTTTGTAAGCTTCCCAAGGTCTGGATTTTGCAAAAAAGCTTGCAACAGTACATTTAAATTAAATTAAATAGTGCTGTTTATTATTAAAATAGTACTCTCTAAGTGAGAACAGGGGCAGAAAGGCTAAAGAAAGTCTTGATCTGCTGGTAAGAACATTATTATATGTTTCATAAAGGTTGCTGAAACAATCCAGAAAATCGCTGCATGTCACTTGCAGGCTGGAGTGAGGGAGCCCAAGACTGTTGCACTCCCAAGTCCTCCCCTGTTTGCAGGCACCATCCTTCTGCATATCTCATTATCACTCACAAAGTGTTTGCTGAGAACTGGTCCCTTCTGTCTGCCCTAACAAGCATGGGTCTGTGCAACAGGAACTCAGGGATAAAGATGTGGGTTTAGAGGTAAAAGAAAAGCAAAGATGGGAGAATGAAAGTGTATGGAAAGATCAGTTAGAGGCAACCAAAAGCAGGTGAATTGGGGATTATGGGTACATAGTTTGGGCAGGCAGCAGATAATAGATGGAGAGAAAAGGCTGTGGCCTGTGCCATGATCATTGGGTTTCATGTCCCCTGTGTGGGATGAGGTGACTTAGGCTGCCCTTAACACAACCTCTGCTCCCCCAAACCAATAATGTATAAACAATTCTACAGTTATACAAGATTCATTCCAACCTGAGTCATCATGACAGCTCAGTATGGCTATGGATTTATGGCGATCAGCACCACGCAAAGTGTTAACCTGATAGCTACTTTGTTCCCACATACAAAAAACCCTGCAGTGACAACTTGTCCCCTTTTAGATACAACGGTAAGCTTCTAGAGTAGTCCCCATATTATAAAGGATCACATGAAAATAATAATTGCTTATTGACACAGGATTAACATAAAGCAGCTGAATATCCTGATAAAATAAAATCTGACCCTATTTGTGGACATTTAAGATATGTTGTGTTTTCTTTTGGTTCTCTTGGACTAACACAACCAGCCTTGAAATTTAATGATTTTTTTCTCATGTAAAAAGATGCTACAAGTTAATACTAAATCCTGAGGCATTCTGAGCTCTTGGTGAGAAAAAAAACTAAGGATTTCCACTTCTGGCAATGGTCGCAGAGTCTATGGTAAGTCTATGGTAAGTCTAACTTACCACTGAGAACAACTGGAATACCTAGATTAAAATCTGCTTTAATCTGTTTGTGTGTTTCAGAGGGCGACCATCTGCGAGACTAGATGGGCCCAGTATTATTAGAAGAGCTAATAGCTAAGAAGTTTCCAAAATGGATAAAAGAAAATAAATTACAAATTCAAGAAGTACTATAAATCCCAAACAGAATTACTACCCAAAGGTGTGGGAAGGAATCCCACATCTTAACAAACATAGTAAAACTTTAAAATCAAAGATAAAGAGAAAATCCTAAATGTTTGCAGGGGGTAGGGGTGGCAGTGAGCAGAAGACTCATTCTCTTCAGTAGAAGAATAAGACTGACAGCTGAACTCCCAACAGAAGTAATAGAAGCTAGGAGAGAATGGAGTGATATTTTCTTTTTTTTTTTTTTTTTAATTTTTTTTTTCAACGTTTATTTATTTTTGGAACAGAGAGAGACAGAGCATGAACGGGGGAGGGTCAGAGAGAGGGAGACACAGAATCGGAAGCAGGCTCCAGGCTCCGAGCCATCAGCCCAGAGCCTGACGCGGGGCTCGAACTCACGGACCGCGAGATCGTGACCTGGCTGAAGTCGGACGCTTAACCGACTGCGCCACCCAGGTGCCCCTGGAGTGATATTTTCTAAGTGCCGTGAGAAAGCAATGGGGCTTCCACTTCTGATGTTGTGAAGTAACCTCTACATAGTTAAATCTCCCTCAGATCACAACCACAAACTCTGGACAAAATTCAAAAAAATAACTCAAGAGTGAACACAAGCAAGTAGACTGTAGAGAAGAGTGGACACTTGGGAAGAAGGAACAGCCTAGGTTAAGTTACCCATTTTTATACCATTTGGCCTGTATAGGCCAAAGTCAGTGCCACACAGGGTGGACCCACTAGAACTCCAACAGAAAACTCACATTATTGTCTTGAAGAGAAACCAGAATTCATAGCTTGGGGTAACCACAGTCATTGGAAGTGAGAGACAATTCCATAAAGTAGAGAACCAGAAAGGGCAACCATAACTTTGTGTTTAAACTCTGCCTGAATCTGGGGCACCTGAGTGGCTTAGTTAGTTAAGCGTCTGACTCTTGATTTCAGCTCAGGCCACAATCTCACAGTTGGTGAGTTCGAGCCACACGTTGGGCTACACACTGGCAGTGCAGAGCCTGCTTGGAATTCTCTCTCTCTCTCTCTCTCTCTGCTCCTCCCCCACTTGTGCTCTCTCTTTCTTTCTGTCTTTCAAAAGAAATAAATAAACATTAAAAAAAAACCTCTGCCCAAATCCTTGACTGACCCCTGAACCATATGTACAAGACAGACTCCAGCTAAGAATATGAGCCTCAAATATCATAAGGCCTCACATATATGTAACTGGAATTCCAGAGAGATAGATATTGAGGTATAAATAATAGTTAAAGAAATAATTGCTGAAATCTCCCTAAATTTTGTGGAAGACGTACCTATATTTACAGACTCAGGAAACTCAGTGATGCATGAGCAGAACATATTAAAAAAAAAATACCAATTACATCAGACTGAAAGTACTGAACACCAGAGATAAAGAGAAAACCTTTAAAGTAATCAGGGAAAATTCACATAATGTATAGCAGAACAATAATTAGAAATACCCTGACTTCCCATCAGAAGCAAGAGAAAATGGTAAAACATTTAAAATGCTGAAACAAAATATCGTCAACCAAGAATTCTATATCCAGTGAAAACATACTTTAAGAATTAAGACATTATTTTGCCTTAATAATAATTGCCAACTTAGAAGTCTATACCAGTGAAATATTCCTCAAAATGAGCATGAAATAAAGACTTTTAAAAACAAACAAAACTTAAGATAATTTGTTACCAGCAGACCTGTGCTAAAGGAAATTCTGAAGAAAAGTCTTCAAACAGAGGCAAAGGATATCAAATGGATTCTCAGAGATGTAGAAAGGAATGAAGATCCACAGAAAGGATAAGGATGGGTGGGTAAACATAAATGAATATACGACATAGGAACAATAATAATAATATGGGATTTTAAATATACATAGAATAAACATAAATGACAATAATACATAAAATCAAATGAGTCAAGTGAAGTTCAAGTGTTCTAAGGTCTTTCAGTTGCCTAGGAAGGGATCAAAGTACTAATTTGTATGTGGTATAATCAAATCTGTACCACCCTAAACTCCCCCCACCCCCTTCAGGACTTCAGGATCTATTCCTTCAGTTGTTACCGCTCTTTGGGAATTGCCCTAAGCTTCAGAGGGTCACCGTACCCAAGGATACACAACCCCTTCCCAGGGCAGCCTGCATCCAATGACTGACTAGTCAACATATGGATATAAAAGTCTGGTCATCTCACCCAAACTCAAGACTCTGAAGGCCCATCCAACTTCAGAGTTCCCCTGGGGATGGCTTTTGGCCTTTGTTGCAACTGCATCACCACCTGACTTCTCCCTCTGCCAAACTTGTCTCTTTTCCTTTCCTTCCACTGGTGATAAGCCCAAGTGCATCTCCCCAATAGACCTCCTGAACACCAGTCTCCACCTCATAGCCTCAGAATCCCACCTGCAACATTATAGATTTTCATTAGCCAAAAAGGTATGTTTAAATTCTAGGGCAGCCTCTAAAAATGTAGTAAAACAAAATTTAACATTAAAAAACAACAGAGGGGAGGGACGCCTGGGTGGCTCAGTCAGTTAGGCATCTGACTTCAGCTCAGCTCATGATCTCATGGTTCTGTGGGTTCAAGCCCCATATTGGGCTGTCTGCTGTCAGTGTGGAGCCTGCTTTGGATCCTCTGTCTCCCTCTCTCTGCCTCTCCTTCACTCCTGTGTGTGCACCCTCCTTCTCTCTCTCTTCCTCTCTCTCTCTCCCAAAAATGAATAAACATTTTTAAAAAATTTTTAAAAATAGGCGGAAAAATGGGATGATAAAAATTAACAAATTTAAAATAAGACAAGAAAAGCCACAAAAAAGGAACATAGAAAAGGTAGAATAGGGGCGCCTGGGTGGCTCAGTCGGTTAAGCGGCCGACTTCGGCTCAGGTCATAATCTCACGGTCCGTGAGTTCGAGCCCCACGTCAGGCTCTGTGCTGACAGCTCAGAGCCTGGAGCCTGTTTCGGATTCTGTGTCTCCCTCTCTCTGGCCCTCCCCCGTTCATGCTCTGTCTCTCTCTGTCTCAAAAATAAATAAACGTTAAAAAAAATTTTTTTTTAAATAAAAAAAAAGAAAAGGTAGAATAAACAGAAAATAGTAAAAGTTTTAAAGACTGAAACAAATTGGCCAGATGACTATGAAACTTACAAAAAGATACTTAACCATTACTATTCAGGGAAATGCAAATGAAGGCAATATCCCTACTGATTCATCAGATTTGGACAAATTTAAAGAATGATACCATCTAGTACTGGCAAAGATTCAGGGTTGTGGGGCCTCCCAGATATTATTAGTGAGGATGTGAATTTTTACCATCATTTGTAAAACCTGGTTATACATTTAACCTTTGTGGCAGAAACTGGTTAGCTGGTCACAAAACCTGTCTCTGTTTCCTCCTTGGCACACCTAAACTACATTTGTCAGACTTCTTCGCAACAGGTGACTTAGTGCCAGGTCAGGTAGGATACTGGAGTCCCTTGTTGAAGATAACAGAGCTCCCATAGCCTGGGTCCCTGAATGACTATGCAGAGCAGAGACTCCTGAGCACCTGGAACTAACTTGGACATTTATTCTTATTATATCTGAAACGTCATATATTCAAAGATCTATTTGTTACAGCAGTTAGTGTATCTAACCTATACGATCCTGCGACCTACCAATGTCACTTCCAAGCATCTGTCTTTAGAGGTATAAGTAACAACAGTACATAACACTCTCTATATAAGGAAACATACACCTGGAAAAACAAGAAACAACCTGAATATCCACCAATAAGGGAAATTATAATGCATCCATACAAAGGAATATTGTGTGTATGTGTTTTTTTTTTTAAATGAGTTATCTCTGTGCCTACTGACCTGAAGAGACTGCCATGATGTATAGTTAAAAAAATAATTAAGCTGTTACGAATGCTTGATACAATCCTGTTTTTATGGAGGGAGGGGGAACATGACATATACATGTTTGTATATATTTGGATAAGGATGAAGATTAAGTGTACAAAGATAAAATCAGGTGTTTAACATTAGTTACCTCAGAGGGTTAAGGATTAGGGAATACAGGTTATGGGAAAGAATAAAAAGATTGTAGCAGAATGGAAGCATACCTGTGTGAAACTGAATGGAAATGCAGAATACAAAATTGAATCATAAAATATTGAATCAAATATGTAAAAACTGAATATGTATGTAGACAAGGATGAGAAGGTAATGTCAACTTAACATAAAATTCATTTCTGATCTTAAGTGTTAATATTTTAATATTACTTTCATAATAAAAGAATATTGAAAAATGAAAGGAACTGGCCTGGACCTTACCTGGATTGGGCTGTTGATGCCCCATGGCCGACATTTTTAAAGTTGAACAACCTGGATTTCGGGATATGTCCTGGTGTTGGGGTTCTGTGACTGTCGTATTGAGCCCAAAGGGCCACAACACTGTGAGGGTGGAGACTTCCCTGAGGAAAAAAAATTTGAAGTCCCCAGTGTGGGTCATCCCGGGTAAAGTTCAAACTTGGAATAAGAAATGAGGATTCAAGAAATAAGCCTTGACTAGAGTAGCTTCGTAAACTTTAGCTGCATACATATCACCTAGGACTTTGGTTAAAACAAAATTATGATTCAGTGGGTCAAGGGCAGGGCCTGAGATTTCTGCATTTCTGATCATTTGCTGGGTGCTGCCACTGTGGTCCGAGGACCACACTTTGCATAGCACAGGAACCAGAATGGGGGGATTCTTTCTACTTTCTGTGAGTCCAGCAGCATGGTGGCAAAACAGCAATGAGACTGGAGCTGGTCTGCAGAGACACCCTGAAGATGGGTCTGAGCCAATGCCACAATCGTAAACTACCGTGCACGTGCCCTTCCCTTCCATAGTCTGCAAACCTTTCCATGAAATCTCATGAAAAGTTACATTTTGGTCTCTGCTGAATTATGGGAACTATGGGGTTAATTCCTACATGCATCGATTCCATTCTCGAGATGAAGTAGTCAAAAGCAGGCTCTGTGTCCCCTGAGTCACTATGGTGGCAGCAGAGGGCCCATCAGCAGGAAGAAGCCCTGTCCAGGTGATCCAGTGAAGAGTGGAAATGACTGAGACAGTAAGGGATAGGAGAAGAAAAATTGTAGCCCTGTTTTCTGCACAGGGAGCAGTGTTCTGGTGTATCAGCCAAACAACCAAAGATCCAAGTTAAAATAGCGGAAACAGTAAAGGAGTTTATTTTATCATATAACAAGTCTGGAAGTCAAACAACTTCAGGGTTGGTTGATTTCCAATCCAACGAACCATCAAGGACCCAGGTTCTTTCCATCTTTCTACTCTGCTCTCCCAGGTATATTGGCTTTGTCCTCACACCTGTCCCTTCATGGTGGCAGATGTCTGGACATTTTAAGTGTCACAAACTCACACAACATGTAAGAGAGAATGTCCTTGTCTTGTATCCCTTTTTTAAAAAATTTGTTTTTTTGTTTATTTACTCTTGAGAGAGAAAGACAAAATTCAAGGGGGGAGGGGCAGAGAGAGAGACACACGGAGAATCTGAAGGAGGCTCCAGGCTCTAAGCTGTCAGCACAGAGCCCAATGCAGGGCTCGAACTCACAAACCATGAGATCATGACCTGAGCTGAGGTCAGACGCTTAACCAATTGAGCCACCCAGGTGCCCCATTGTATTCTTTTTCTTTTTAATTTTGTTTTTAATGTTTATTTATTGTTGAGAGAGAGAGAGAGATAGAGCATGAGTTGGGAAGGGGTAGAGAGAGAAGGAGACACAGAATCCGAAGCAGGCTCCAGGCTCCAAGCTGTCAACACTGAGCTCAACGTGGGCTCAAACTCATGAATCATGAGATCATGACCTGAGCCAAAGTCAGATGCTTAACCGACTGAGCCACCCAGGCACCCCTGTATCCCTTTTTAATAGCAAAGAAAACTTTACCAGAAGGGTCCCCATCCCCTAGCATATTTCTCCCTGAAACTCGCTAGATAGAACTGTACTACATAGCAAGTTTCTGTGGCAACCATGTGCATCTCAGAATATACTAGAACACGCCCATATCATCCATAAGAGAAGCCAACAACCAAAGCAGTAACTGCATTCATCTTAAATCCAGGATGTGTGAATAATGTTCAGTCTTCTCCATCAGGCCCGGATGTAGCTTTTAATGGTCAGGGGATCTATAGTCTAATAGTAAGTTATTTTCCCATCACATACCCAAATAAAAATGGAAGAAAAAAAGATAACAGCAATAAAAACTCCCATTTGGAAATGGGGAGAATGGGGAATACACAGAAATTACTGATCCATAACTATTGTCATAGGCCACTGGGCAGGGATAGTAATGAGTCCCTTCCTTAATCCGAAGTCAGCTCCTTTGTTAGACCATCTGGCAGCCTCTCCTACAACTTTCTGCAAATTCCCTTGTCCATTAGTCTTGGCTCTGTCCTCTGGAAAGTTCTTCCTTATTCATCATCCTCTTGACGATGTCTGAAGTGGGGCACCATCTTCCTGGCCTGAAATATCTGTGTCCTTGTGGCCTACTGTCTGCCTGAGCCCAAGCTCAGCCCTTCATTTGAGGACAGAATTGTGAACTACTTAGGATTAGGTTCAGCTGTGTCAGAAAACACATAATTTAAAAGGTGGAAGTTTATTTCTGTCTCATGTGAAGGTTTCAGTAGGCCATCTACATACGCTAGCTCCACACTCATCGGGGCCCAGGCTCCTTTGACCTGCTCTGCCTCCTCAACATGCTGCTTCCTGCCCTTGAACCAAGATGGCTCTTTCAGCCCAGCCAGCTGCACCCCATCCAGCAGGGAAGGGAGGTAAAGAGAAGGGCATGTCCTCTCCCTATAAGGCATTTCCTGGAAACTGCCCACACCACTTCTAGTCAATGCACCACTGATCAGAATATAGGCACGTGGCCATGTCCAGCTGCAAGGGAAACTGAGAAATATAGTCTTTCTTTTGGGAAGCAAAATGTTTATGTTTGCACTAGCGACAGGAATGGAATAAATATTGGGGGACAACTAATGTTCTCTGCTAAAGTGGTGCTTCCCTTCACCTCCAGCCTAGTGGAAGAGCACTAAGGAGACCAGACGGAGCTTGCCCGATGTCTGGTAAGGTCTGTGGGGCACCAGAGGCTGGCGCCAGAACCCCGCATGGACAAGCCGAAGGGGAAATAGTGGCTAACGGGTCTGAAAGCAGAGAAAGGAGGGGATGACTCACATGACCAAGAGAGACCCAGCATGGTGCCATCCTGAAGGGACTTTGCCTAAGATGGTCTCCTCAGGAGGCACTGGGACATCAGCAGTGTCTCTGTGTGAACCAGATTGCTGGAACACTAAGGGAACTGCAGAGGAGAGATTCCCAGACTTGGAAGGCAGTCTCCGAAAAATACACAAATGCTCGTGCCCACCCCCAAAATGAATCAGCTTTAAACTTCTGCCGCAGCCAAAGAAAGCCATGTCAAATAGCATCAGTGCCAGTGACGTCAGACCCCCGCCCATTCCTCCCCTCTTCTCCTCCCTCCCCCAACCACTTCAACCACAGAGCAGTCAGCAACTTTGGGGAGAGAGTTGGCAGGGAGGAAAAGATTTGTAAGATGAGAAGTAGAAGCTTGCCACACCTTCCTCCCCAGCTCAGAACTGCAGGCCTGGGAGCAGAAGAGGAGAAGCTTTCATTTTAAATAAAATTTGAAGTTTTCATTATTTCTCTGGAACGGCACACTTCATTTCAGTGGTTCTCAATCTCGGCTGCCCATTGGGATCACCTGGAGAGTTTTCTAAATTCCTGATGTCTGGGTCCCATCCCAGAGATGCTGATTTCATTGGTCAGGGGAGCAGCCTGGACACTGATATTTTTTAAAAGCTGCCCAGGAGATTCTGATGGGCAACCCAGGTTGAAAACCACAGTGGTGATACTAAATTAAGAACATTTGGCAAACAAAAGATTGTAGAGTGACCAGAAAAGTGAGAGAATTTCCCCTAGACCTCACCCTGGGAAGAGAGAACTAGCTCCAGAGCCCAGGCATGGAATGAATAAATGATGACATTTTATGACTGCACCCTATAGGAGTCCTCACTTTCAATCTGACCCTTACATAAATCCTATCTCTTTCAAAGAGACTGGAAGTTCCTTCAGGACAAGAGCCATGACAGGATTCTTTTGGGCCTCCACACTGCCCTGCATTCACTAAACTCATTAGAGATAGCTTAACATATATTTGTTGCCCTGTGGTTAACCTCAGACCTCCACATTGGAAAAAAGTGAATTGTCAGTTATGTACAGGGCAAACTAAGGTGACTCTGAGATTGCCTTGAAATATCTCTTGGGAGTCAATGAAGAAGATAGAACGTGCATGAGATAGAGTCATTATGAAGTGGCTGAATATTTTTATCAACATATGACCCATTTCTATGGTTCACATTGAGACCTATACTAAAATTGTCCCACATTGAGTAAGTTTTTGTCTTACTAATCCAAGGAAAGTTCTCGCTTTCCCACTTCTCTTAACTAGACCCTGGCAGAGCAGCCTTGCTTCTCACACACCATCACCATGACCACCACCCTCACCATGGGGAGGCCTGACCCATTAATAAAGACAGAGCATACTGACAAGAGTCAGGAAAAGAGCCAAGAACTTGCAAAACTCTCAGCTAAATCCAAGAGCAGCTTTAGTCTGTCAACACAAAGATGTCATGTCCCAAAGTAGCCTACAGCACCAGGATCCCACAGGAACGGTTTTCAAAATGTTCCTTATACCCTCAAGCCCACATTTATTGTACAACTCCATCACACAGGCAGGGGCTGATTGCCAGATGCATCATGCCTCCATATTTGACACTTGAGAAATCACACTTCCCCGTGAATGGATCCTGAAGCCTGATATCAAAAGAACACCCTTTCTATAACCTAAAAAAGGAAAGCAAATGATTGTAAGTGCATTCTAGTATCAAAAGTGGCCTTCTCCATCACCAGCTGCTGTCTTTTGTCTGATTCAAAGACATTTTTTAACTAGAAATAAAATGTACTCTACCATGAGCCCAAGCTCAGAGAGAAGTCTGCTTAAACTGCATTTGGTGAAAAGAGCTTTCCAATCCCAACATATTTTTCTAGACTTTTCCCAGCAGAGGGAATCCCCTACATGAAAGGTAAGTTCAACCAAAGACGAGGTCCTTTGTTCAGTCAGACATGAAAAGCCTTACCCCATCTCTCCCATAGTATGTCATCACCAGGAAGGTTGACCACCTTCCAGAGGGATCAATAAAGTGTACCTGATGCTGGCAATGTTGCTTAGTGTCCATATTTTGCCCTTTCAACGTGCTCACTGTGCCCACCATCCTGGGGAGTTCCAACAGCACCAAGCCACAAGCCCTACAGTGTTTGGTTTTAATCAGGTATTAAACACTGGAGTGCCAGACAAGTGAAGCAGTTGATGATGACAATAATGAGTGGCCCATTAAAGGTAATTTTTTTTAAGTTAATGAGCTCTCTCCAAAGACAGCCACGTACTGTACTGAAAAATGTTCATAGGACGCACTGCGCTTTCTCCCTATTTATTTAACTTTATGTGGATGCCATAAAACTTCTTTATTTGCTTTCAGTTAGCCCATAGGTTTTGACAAGATAAATTTTTATTTAGGTCTTTGCCCAGCTACAATCAGAAACTGGAGACTTGCTCTCCAAAGCCGGTCTGATAGATGGATTCATCAAAGCCCTCCCCACCCTGCTTTCCTTCCAGCAACCACAGGGATCAACAGACGGAGTTTTTCCTTAATTAAAGAAACTCAGCAACAAGGTGATTTATCGATGATGAATCTTGCAGGCCTTTTCATTGTGCGGTCACTGTTGGCCACTGTTTGAAATTTACCAACATAAATAAAGCCTCTCCATGACTAAACAAAGTTAAAGTAGCAATAAATTGAGCCTGCCATGTACTCTGGGCTAGATCTGAAGCCAACATAAATACCAGAATGCCTGACACGCTTGACACAATGACATCATACACTCCCAAACAGAACACTCCCAGCCCAAGCCAAAGCCTAAAACCTAATACAATTCCCCCAAATGAATCAAATTGCAATGGTCTAGACTCGGCTGCACTAAGTGTTCAACTTCTGGCTTCCTTGCCCTCTGCTGTCGAGCGATCCCATTAAAAAATAATCTATACGCTGATCTAAATTTCGCTTTTTTCTGCATGATTAAATTTTGGCAGGAGTAAATCTCTGTTATTCTCACTCCCCGGGAATGTTTGGAAAGTTACTAAAAACTCAGGATTTATCAGCTTAAGGTCCAACCGCTGTGGTATGTACCATCCGGAGGCGTGTCTGCTGCTACCCTCGGCAGGAGACAGGCCCACCGGCTGCAGGGGACACTGAGTGTTAATAAGAGGGTGAAATTCTGCTCACTTGAAAACGGCTCAACTCTGGCTTCTCTCCCGAGGAACTTACTTTGCCCAAATCTAGCAATAGGCTGTAGTGAAATGCCTTCAGAAAATGAGAAAGTCAGCTACGCAGGGCTCAACGCCCCCCAGGCCTGTTACTGCCAGGAGAGGAAAGAGGGGGAGAAACCTTTCAGAATGTACACACAGGACATCAAATTAAAAATGGAGAAAGTCTAATAACTAATTGGTGAAACCATAAAAGCTGCCATAAAAGACATTTTCCTTAAACTACTTTACACAGGGTTGTATAATTTTATGTCACTTTTTATTTATGTTGCTGTAATGAAAGCTGCACTGGTTGCCGCGAAGCTTAGGAAGAAAGGAATTGAAATTTTTGAAGGGGGGGAGGGGAAGGCCAGCTATAGGCCTTCAAACAAGATTCATTTGGAAATATAGGGAGGTTAGGGAGGAGAGACTATTTACTCCTAGAAGCCTCCAAGCAAAAATGTTTACGTGAGCATCATTCTTCCACTGCTCTCCTCTGTACCGTACCCAAGGCCACAATTGCTTACCATTTATAAAGTGGGTTCCAAAGTGTTTCACAAACTAGGGTATGAATTTAGATAAACTTATTTACTTATTTATTTATTTTAAATGTTTATTTTTCAGAGACAGAGCAAAAATGCATGAGCGGGGCAGGGGGGACAGAGGATTCTAAGTGGGCTCCACGCTGACAGCAGAGAGCCCCATGCAGCGATCCCATGAACTGCAACCCATGAACTGCAAGATCATGACTTGAGCCAAACAAAGTCTGCTCCAACCCATGAACTGCAAGATCATGACTTGAGCCAAACAAAGTCTGATGCTTAACCAACTGAGCCACCCAGGTGCCCCAAACCCATGCCATTTAGATAAATTTTGTGAGACCGGGTTTTTATTGTGTGAAATATGTAAAGGAGCATGATTTCAGCTTCTAGAGGGATCCATATAAAAATGAACCCCATTTTAACAAAGTAGTGATGAATTTACAAGGTTCCATAGGACACTACAATTCCAGATTCAAGAATTCCAGAATGGCACTGCCTATTATTACCCAGAGGATCACACAAGCTCTTTTCCTCTCCCGATTTGTATGTGACAACTCAGCGGGAAAAACGGAGTAAGTTGCAACGATAGAAAATCTTGGGCATTGGGCACCTGGGTGGCTCAGTCAGTTAAGCGTCTGACTTGGCTCAGGTCATGATCTCACTGTTCGTCGTTTGAGACCTGCATTGGGCTCTTGTGCTGAGAGCTCAGAGCCTGGAGCCTGCTTTGGATTCTGTGTCTCTCTTTCTGTCCTTCCCCTGCTTGTACTGTCTCTTAAAACATGAATAAATGTTTTAAAAAAAATCTTTTTAAAGAAAATCTTGGGTAAATTATAAGCAAGAGAAACCTAAAATTGTATGCGTTCAAGCGGAGGCCATGAGGAGGGCTCTCTGAGCGCTGATAATGCCCTGTTTCTTGATCTGGGGGCCAGTTGCTGGGGTAGTTCCACTTATGAAAATTCACTGTGCTCTTAAGATGTGTGCTGTTTTCTGCATGCATATTACACTTTAAGAAAACATTTTCAAAAAATAGGTTCAAATGAGTCTCTTAGAAAAGATGCACAGAAATGGGCAATGTGTGACAAAAACACAGAGGTGTAGTGCCATTTTCCCAGGGAAAATGTAGATCACCCCTTAAAATGCAGGGGCCTTCTGAACTCTGGCTAATTTTCAAAGTGAGATGAGGTTGTTTTTAGAAACAATTTGCCTTCTATTAACAATGAAATCCAATTCGGCTTCGAATATTAGAAAGTGAAACATATATACAAGTTAGAGGGACTGTTGAAGTATCAAACAGATAGGGCATTATTTAGGTAGACTCGACAGTCAAGGCCACTTTACACCATTACGGACCAGACTAAACAAACCTGACCCACAGGGTGACCCTCCAAGGATCCCAAAAGATTGGAAACTCAGAAAAGACAGCCCTGACCAGACTTTACAGCCTGGTAATGGCATGCAAACGACACTCTGTCTCTGTCACGCAGCCAAAGGTTGGTGTTGTATATGAGAGCAATTTCCTCAAGAATTCAGAGGAAAATGTGATACTTTGCCTTTTCTGCATGAGGTTCACAACAGCAAGTGTATTTACTAGTCAGGGACACCCAGAGCTCCTGATAAACGCCCCATCGAATCAGCCTGCCCCAGGCAACAGTACGTTTCCTGACTCCTGCCTAATCAGCGGGCCGTGGCAGGGATGTCAGATGGGAGAGGAGGGGAGAACCCGCTCACCCAGAACGGCAAAGGCCTCATTTGCAGGAGATTTTAAAAGCTGAAATTGTGTCTAGGAAAACATCATCAAGATTTGGAGTCACTCTTCACTGGAAAGCAGGTTTTCACTCACACTCTCACTGTCCTCAACACATGGCATTCTCTTCTGGTCGCACCATGCACCGAGGTCCAGCCTGTGCTTGTAATTCAATCGTGCTCACCTAGAAAATGCTGGCAGTGGGCGGCCCTGAGTCCGGTTTCTTCAAGGGCCTGTTTTCACATGTTCTTGTTACGTGACTCTACACCCCGAATGGAATGATTCAGATCTATCTTGTGGGGAATTAGTTACTCCCAACAGTCCTCAACAAGTAGTTGGCTGGGAAAGAGGATGTGTTTGCTGGTGGGGTGGGGGAAGGGAGGGAAATGAAGTGGGGGAGGGGCAATACAAATTGTACAGAAGCTATGACTATATGTTCTGATGAGAACATAAACTTTTGGGATGACTTCAAATTTGAAAATCACCATGATTCATCTGGAACCCTTTACTTTCCTTACCTTTTTCTCTCACAAAACAGGCCAGGTGCCTGACTCCTTATTATATGCCTATGGCTGCTACCCAGAAGCCTCTCAGACCCTGAGGAAGGGATTTGTGTCTCTGCCTCCAGAATTCCAGAACCTCTTCTCTCTGGTCCTCCCAACATCAGGCTCTCTGAGGACCATGAATAACGTATCCAGGCCCGTGATCCTCTTTAAGAACAAACTGTATCTGTGGACTCTAAGAAAACAGCATAAACCCTATGCTGGAGATTTAAAGGTTGTTCACAACCTCTTTAACATATCCCCTTTACCTCTAATTAGAAACCAAAATTAAGGGGTGCCTGGGTGGCTCATTTGGTTATGTGTCTGACTCCGTTTAGGCTCAGGTCATGATCTCGCAACTCATGAGTTCGATCCCCCACATCGGACTCTGCGCTGATGGTGCAGAGCCTGCTTAAGATTCTCTGTCTTCCCCTCTCTGCCCCTCCCCCATTCACACACTCTCCCTCTCTCTTTCAAAAATTAATAAATGAACATTAAAGAAACCAAAATTTAGGCTTGATTTGTCATCTTTTTCAGATGATCCGCAGGCCTACATAAATTCAAACAAGACGTAACTTTTAGCACTCACCACAGCACATTCCCATCATACAATTTGAGGGGCCCTTTTTTTCAGGTGGATCATGAACTTTGTGTTGGAGGGAGGTGGCCAATGTGTAGCCATCAGTGTTTGGAATCGCACGCATCTTGATTTTTTTTCTTCATTTAAACAACTATCCTGCTTTCAACAGATAAAACAGAAGGGTAATGTGACTTCCATGTGAGGTGTAGACATAGCCTGCTGATAAAGAGAAAGCAGCCAGCAGAATCTCCACAGAAACAGCAGTGTCCTTCCCTCCCTAGAAGAGGGGAAGGCACTAGTTCAGTTCAGCCCAGGCATTAAAGAAACAGTCTGGGCCTCAAGATGAACTGGGAGAAACCACTAGGGATCTGGGAAATTCATTCATCACCCAGGAAAGAAAGGAAATTACTTCTTAAGCACTAACATGCCTGAGCAGGGACCTGCTCCCGCCTCTGTGTATGTTCCACCAGAAACCAGAGGGAGGTGGAAAGGCCCAACAGCCAGCCCAACAGCCCCACATCCCTCAGCAGCAATGGCCCCTTTTCATCTCTGTGACAGTCACTTCCCAAATGACCCCTGGCCCCACATAAGTTTAAAAGAGGTGAGGTGTTGCTTTCAGCCTGTACCCACAGCACATTTCTGCCCTTTATTCAAGGGGCCTTTATGTCACCACTCCCCTGCCCTTAATCCCCTCCGGGGGGAATTCAGTTATGCATATTGCATGAAATGAGGACCACAGGCCCGGCCTCTACAAGCTGCTAATTGAAAACCATGTCAGAAGTGGGAGGAAGAGGCGGAGGGGGGAAAAACAACAACCCTTGACAGAACCCCTCACATTGTGAACAGCAACGCATCCTTCTAGAAGGGCAGGGCTTGTTCCGTCTCAGCCACACAGGAGTCTTTTCTCCCAGCTACCGGATTTGAGGACAGAGGCTCTGGGAGACAGTGCCTGACAAATCAGAAAGAGCTGCAAGGATGCGGCCAATGAGCCTCCAGACCCCTGCCCAACTCTGGGGCTCACTTGCTCCAAGAGCACGGGGTGCCTACGGCCCTAGAGGCAGACTGCCTGAGTGAAGGCCTAGCCCTTCCACTCTCAGCTGTGTGATCCAAGGCAACAACTCGCCCTCTCTGGGCCTTAGTTTCCTGCTCCGTAAAATGGGAGTAAGAATCGCACCTATTTCATAAAGTCATTGTGAGGATTAAAAGTGATAATAACACGTAAGCATTTCACACGATGCCGAATGCAGTAAGCGATTAACTGTTTAATATTTTGATCTTGTTTATAACAATGAGAATTCTCCCCTTGCCAGATTGGAGAATGACCAGAAATAGGGGGGAGAGACTGCTATTCTAGCCCCATTTCATAAGTAAATCTGGTACCAGTTCTATGGAAGCCTTCAAATGGGAAACGGAATGAGAATGTGTGCATGAGTTGAGGTGGGGAGGGGAAGGTGGTACGATTTCGGTGGAGGGAGAATGCAATGGTAATGGGGAAGGAAGACAAAGCTATTATTATCCACCAATCATCTATTATATAGCAAGTATGTTCCAGGTGTTTTCATGGATGTTTAGACAAAGCTCTAAGACAGTTATGATCATCCCCATTTTCCACTAAGAATCTGAGGCTCAAAACAGTTAAATAAGCTCCCCAGGGGCACCTGGGTGGCTCAGTTGGTTAAGCACCTGACTTCAGTTCAGGTCATGATCTTGCAGTTCATGAGTTCGAGCCCTGCATCTGGTTGTCTAGTGTCAGCACAAAGCCTGCTGTCCCCCGCTCTCTACCCCTTCCCTGCTCACACACTATCTCTCTCTCTTTCAAAAATAATAAATACACATTAAAAAAAAATCTCCCCAAATCACATGGCTCCTAAATGAGGCATTGAGAGTTCTTTTGGATTCTCCAAAGCCCCACTCCTGCCACACACTCTTACTGGAGGTACATTCCTGCCTTTGAGGAGGAGCAAGATATCTTTGGGTGGTGGTCTTGGACCACCTTCTTTGTTCAGAACAGAAGTTTCCAGTTCATATTTCTTTGTCAAAGGTAGGTGGGAATGTGACTGAAACAATAAATACAAGCCTTTTAATGCTTCCCTGCAAAGAGCTTTGGCTGAGGTGTTAGCATCCAGATTAAGAATATTTAAAAACGAGTAAATGAAAATACTGTGATCACAATGGTGGTAACTCTTTCAGAGGACCTCCCAAATCACTAGCAATTATGCGTATGAAACGCCTCCATTATGAAAACTGCGATGATTTTGTGTCTACTGATGAGGATAATGACTAATATATTCTGTCAACAGACATGACAGCTGTCTGTACATATTTTGAGGCATATATTTTTAGATGCTGTTACTGTACCTCCAGCTATTTTAACTACTAAATTTTGTTGACACCATGCAATCCAGTAACAAGGAGGCTTACGGGAAAAGGTTAAAATTCCTATTTCCAGCTGTTTCTCTTCCTTACATCATTTTTGTCTCATTATTCACGAGGATCCATAAATCTGCCACTCAGATCCCAGGCTAAGTGATGTGCTACAAGGAAATTGCTAATGTCACTAGGAAACAAAATAAAATTGAACACTGGCTTCACAGAATTCAGCATTCAGAGTGCTGTCATTCTAGCATGCTCTCTCACACACTGGCCTGATGAGCTTCTGTCTCATAAGGCACATGTGCTATACTTCCTCTGTCCTGGCTCCCCATTTTCCAAATTGGGGGGCGGGAAAAGAAAGGAGGTGGAAAGTTTTGCAAGATGGGCTCTAATTTTAAGACAAAAGCCATCCCATTAAATCTTAACAGATGTTTCTCAAGTTTAGAAGATTAAGAAAGATTTCAGCATCAAAAATCAAAGAAAATACTCCATGACCTTAAAAAAGGATAAAACACAAAGCTCTAACAAACCCAAAGTCCACTTTGACAGCTGTCTCTGATGGAATTGACGAGGTGCTATTGATGTTTGGATTAAACCATGCCTCTGTGATCAAGTACTCAAACATGGGATAAAAGACAAGTATATTCTTTAATCCTACCCACTAATTTTGTCTAGGCCCTGAAAAGCAATGGGTACCGAACAAATGTTGAAAGTGGCTTCTCTTCTGTTTATTGACAAAGCTATTTTTATTTCATTAATTTGCCACGTATCTTATCAGCGTTTAAACCAACACAAGGAAATCCATACAAGGTACTGAACTCTCCACAAACAGATCACTGCAGCCTCCAAGGCCACTAAAGGTAAAATCAATAGATGATGATTCTAGAAAGTGGGGAAGATGTTACAGGAAAATGTAATAGAAAAATTGGGTTCCGATTTATTTTTCTTTTTTTCCTTCTTTGCTAAACTGTAAAATCGCATTGGGAATTCCAATTTTCAGCCTGGTAAGTTCTGAAAGAAAAGGAGAAAAACTTTTCTTAAAAAGGGAAGGGTGAAGAGGCAATTAAGTCATTAATTACTCTCTTTGTCTCATGCTATCCAACCCATCAAACTTGGCCTCTTCTGTCTTCATCAAAGGTGGAGCTCACTCTACTTTACAATAAGTACCTCTTAATAAGACAATCTCATGTTTCAAAAGCTGCTCTAGGAGGAATTTAGATGAAGAGAAATTAAAATAACACTTAGCAGCAGACCCCAGAGTTTGACAGCTGCACAGCGCCTACTATCACCAAGGCCCTCAAATGAGCAGTGAGAGGTTCCACAGACGGGATGCTGGTGAGAAACAGTGTGCTGTGTGCAAAGGATGAGGAATCTGGGGAGGAGGGGAGACAGAACTGACATCAATGCCAAACACTGGAGATGAATCCTTACCTCCTTTTAAAGAAGACCCGGGGGAAGCAGGGTCTTTGCAGAAGGACCCTTCTTTGCAGAAGAAAGTAACTGGGGAGATGATGTCTAACAAGAGCTCTATCAGTCTTAAGACCTCACTAGTGAGTTAGAACAACTTCAGGGAGATTTGCTGCATGGGGGTTTCGACCTCCACCCTTTTAGCATGTCTTCAGCCCACTGCAGATCCCTTCTCCTAGACATACCTTCCAGGCAGTCAACTGGTACCTTCTATGGTATGTGTGATTGCATATACTCCTTTATAGCGCTTAATACGCTTCTCCGGGGGGAAAAAATCCTTAGGTAAAGTGACATAAGTATGATGCCCCTCAGTCTGCATTCTCATGTCAAGTTTCCTGTTGCTGATCTGGATGGAAGCACTCGTTTCATGAGATCTTGAGTCAATTCTCCCCAGTAGTAAGGGGACAAAGCCAGAAGACAGTTGCACGCACAAGCAAGGAATGAGAAGGAGCGTGCATTTTATTTTATTTTTGTTTATTTTTGAGAGAGAGAGAGTGAAAGAGAGTGAGAGTGTGAGCTGGGGAGGGGCAGAGAAAGACAGGGAGAGAGAATCCGAAGCAGGCTCTGTGCTGACAGCAGTAAGCCTGATGCACAGCTCAAACTTATGAACCTTATGATCATGACCTGAGCGGAAGTCGGACACTCAACCAACCAATGGAGCCACCCAGGCGCCCCCAGAGCATGCATTTTAAAGCCATTTTAAAACACTTATAAAAGATTCTCCCTTTTCCTATCACCTTCCAAAGATCCAACCAGGTTCTACTCTAAGAACCATGCTGAGGAGATTCGGCTAAAAATGTACTGACCTCACCCTTGGATACTCTGCCTGCAAGACACTGGCATGACGTAAGTACTAGAGTAATAACAACAGCTTTATTTTTGTGTGTTGCTATGGAATTTCAAAAACAAAACAAAGAAAACCACTGATCAGTAATTGTGACAAAACTTCTTAGCCACAGCATTGAGAATAGGGCCTAATTATTTCATAAACACACTTTGATTTGTTTACTGCAACGTCAAATTAACTTCAAATATGTAACAGCCGATGCTGATTGGAGACAGAACACGACGTACACAATGCTGCTGCATACTGTGCTCCATGCACCTTGTGGGAATCTCTTTTTTCAGTAGATTCATTTATAAAAGTCTCTCCCTAGTATACCCCACGTACCAAACAGGAACCACATATGCATTTTACTTGAAACAAAACTGTTTCCGAAATGGAGTGTGTGTGTGTGATCCCATGCTTGGGATGACTACAGAGAGACTGAGAGATAGAACAGGAGCCTACAAAACGAGGAACTACAAAGAAAGAAAACTTTTTCAATAGTTGGGGGAAATCACTCTGTGTTGAGTGAAACAGGAGAAAGACAAGAAAGGGAGAAATGGCCAAATCCATGGTGAGGCCTGCACTGGTCATTCGGGCACCAAGTATTTATTGAGGGCTTATTTTGTTCCTGTTCCTTTCTATACAGAGCTGACTTCTCTAAGCAATCTACAAGTTTTAACCCACATATTCCTCCTAATAACCCTATGGGGTAGGTACTATTAAAATCCTCATTTTAGGGACAAGGAAACTGAGGCACCTAGAGGTTAGTGATTTGCCCAAGAGCACATGGCTAGTAAGGAGCAGTGTTTGGGACTCCAATCCACACGCTGTCTTCCCGGCCTACACTGTGCTAAACCGCTTCTGCCCACCATATTCCCAACACTGGGACCTAGAGTAACAAAAATGTACCTTGCCTTCAAGAAGCTTCTAGCCTAGAGGTCAATCACAATAGTAGGTCTGTGAAACTGATAAGCACAAGACGGGTGTCCTGAGAGGTTAAGGGAGGGAAGTCCAGCCAGTCTGAGAGTGGGCAAGGAGCGGGTGGGAAGATAGGTAAAGACACAGATTGACAGACCTTAGCACAATTGACATTTCAGGCCAGACAATTTGTTTGTTGTGGAGGGCTCTTCTGCACGTTGTAGAATATTTAGCAGCATTCCTGACCTCCACCCACTAGATTTCATTAGCCTACCCCTCCCCCAGCATGGTTACCAAAAATGTCTCCAGACATTGCCATATACCTCCTGAGAATAAAACCATCCCTGGCTGGGAATCATTGATCTAAAGGAACTAGTGTCCAAGGTCGACTTGAATGATGAGTGGTAGTTACCAGAAAGAAAAAAGAATTGAAAGAAAGGTCCAGGCAGAGGATATAGCACAAAGGCCCAGAAGAGAGTGGTTGGCACTCCTGGGAGCTGAAAGCAATTTCATATGAATAGCTCATAAAATTGGATATAGGGGATTAGGAAAGGTGAGTCTGGAGAGGCAAGCAGGATCATCATAAAAGGACTCCTACCCTGTGTTTGGGAACTGGACTGTATCCTAATGCAAGTGGGAACTATTAAAGGGAGAAAGACATGATCAGACTTGCATTTTAGAGCCCTCACTCTAACCTCCATATAGACAATGAATTAGAGAAGAACAAGAATGGGAACCAGCCAAGACCGTTAGGCTTCTACTTTCCTTGCATGTTGATCACTTTTCCTTTTAACATTTAAAATTAAATGTGTGTTCTTCATATGTAAAATGCTCTTCTGTATCAATAAGAAAAAATGATCACACCAATAGCCAAAAGGACAAAGAAACAATTCACAAAGAGGAAGTGCAAGCGGCTAATAAATGTAAAAATGTGCTACTTTCCCAATGATCAACGAAATGCAAATTAAATAATGAAATCCCATTTTCTGTCTATCATACAGGCAAGCAATTTTTAAAATTGTTATTGTATACCTTGTTGATGTGCAGAGAAACTGCAATCTTCTACACTACAGTGGGAGTCTATATTGGCACTGCTTCACTTGAAAGCAACTGAGAAAAAAAGTTTTGTGAAAAATTAAATGACAAACTATTTTTAAAGTTTATTTATTTATTGACAGAGAGAGAGAGAGAGAGCGAGCAAGAGGGGAAGGGGCAGAGAAGAGAGGGAGAGACAAACAGGCTCCACACTGTCAGTGCAGAGCCCAATGCAGGGCTCGAACCCACAAACCATGAGATCATGACCTGCGCTGAGATCAAGAGTCATGCATTTAGCCCACTGAGCCACCCAGGAACCCCAAATGACAAACTATTTAAATGATCTAAATGTCCAATAAGAGATTGTTTGACCAAATTATAGCAATTCTGGGTAATAAAATACTATGTTTCTATTAAGACTGATTTTGGGGCGCCTGGGTGGCGCAGTCGGTTAAGCGTCTGACTTCAGCCAGGTCACGATCTCACGGTCCGGGAGTTCGAGCCCCGCGTCGGGCTCTGGGCTGATGGCTCAGAGCCTGGAGCCTGTTTCCGATTCTGTGTCTCCCTCTCTCTCTGCCCCTCCCCCGTTCATGCTCTGTCTCTCTCTGTCCCAAAAATAAATAAACGTTAAAAAAAAAAAAAATTAAAAAAAAAAAAAAAAAAGACTGATTTTATAGAAGCTATTTGTTGAGATGGAAAAATATTTGACACAAGGCAAAAATAAAAACATTAATAACATTCAGTGTTAGTAGGAAACTGGGCAAGTGGCCATGTGCCAGCAACAATGTAAGAAAGCTGGCCACACCCCTGGGGTCACACTGTTGCTGGACCCCCATCTTTTTTCTTTTAATTTTTTGTTTTTTAATGTTTATTTATTTTTGAGACAATGTGAGACAGAGTGCAAGCAGTGAAGGGGCAGACAGAGGGAGACACAGAATCTGAAGCAGGCCCCAGGCTCTGAGCTGTCAACCCAGAGCCCGACATGGGACTCGAACTCACAAACCGTGAGATCATGACCTGAGCCAAAGTCGGACGCTTAACCGACTGAGCCACCCACGCGCCCCTGCTAGACCCCATCTTGAGGCTGAGTTGGCCCGCCTAAATATTGGAAGTGGAGAACTGTGGCTCAGTATAATCATCAACTTCTGGAGCAGTTGTACTCATTGGGCTGCACACTTGCCTCAGATGCAGACGTCACCAACAGCTTTTAGAGCCTCACTCCGGGAGCAATCGCCAGGCAAAATCTCCTAAATATAAGGTCACTGAAGCGCTATTTGTAGCCTCCCATTTTGCTATTCATTGACATTTCTATTGGGAGTTTAAGAACAGACTGTGTATCTCAACTAATCTTTTAAAAAAAAAAAACTGTTTTGGTATATAGATCCTCAATTATTTGGAGAGAAAATCTTTCTACCCTGGATTTTGGGCAATTTTTGAACCCTTAAAAAGAGTTAAAAAAAGAAAAAGTCCCTAGAGCCACTAGTGCCTGACACATGGTTAAGTGCCCGTAAACATTAGTTACATGAATGACTGGGATGAAATAACTATGGCAGTCTGTGCCACATTTAACCTGACTTCTACAGAATTCAGGGGAGGGCGTAAACTTATACTTGGTATGATTTAGAGACCGCAAAATGGCACAATAAAATTTTATCTTTCCCCCAAATTCACAGCTATCTAAAAGTGTCTCATATCCTGTCATGCATTTATTGGATTTAAATATAAGATGAGGCATCTCTTTGCCCCCCCCACCAGAATTACCTTTCAGAAAAGAAAGTTAAGGAACTTACCCAAACAACACATAGCCAATGTTAAGGAACTTACCCAAACAACACATAGCCAATGTCAGTACTTGTATTTGAACTCAGCTCTATCTGAACCCAAAGATCAGGTGAGTTTAGAAGACTCTTTTGAGTAATATTTGGGTTCCTAATTTATCTAAATTTATGGTGCTAGCTGTACAACTTATTTGTCACTCTATTATAGGGTGTTTTCCTTGTCATTTTATTATTTTACATGTCTCCCTGACCCTACTCCCCAACTGAATTTAAAGTTCTTGAAAGGTAAGTAGCCTTTCCTGCCCCTTTCCCATCCCTGCAGACACACACACACACACACACACACACACACACACACACCCCTAATCCCAGGTCCTAATATAATGCTTTATACAAAGTAGGCACTAAATAGGTGCTTATGGAATAAATAAATTCTAATAATGATTGCTGTGATGTGCTTAAGGATCAGACCAAGACCTATGCAGCACTGAATAAGTAAATTTATCCTTGGGCAATAATAAGATGGGGGAAACATTTTAAATCTAAAGATTGTAGAGAAATTGGAAGACTAACAGCAAATAAAAAATTGCTGCAATGTAACAATGGGTTAAAATCCTTATTACATAAATAACTCATACAAATTATTAAGAAAAATGCTAAGTCCCCAATAGATAAATAAACCAAAGGACATAGCAGAAAATTCAGAATAGAGGGATTAAAACTAATTTGCATATTTGTGGAATTGTATACCCCTTCCAGTAATCAAATAAATGCAAATAAAAGCTATAAGATGCTATTTTGCATGTATAACTTACCAAATTTTAATTATTATTTAATAATAATACCCGATGTTCATAAAGATGAGATAAAATATGCTGCTAGCAATAGAAGTTAAGAGCCTTATGAATTAACATACAAGCTTTGGTTTAGTAATTCTGCCCCTATAAACCTATGCTAAAGAAATAATCCCACGGGTGCCTGGGTGGCTCAGTTAGTTGAATGACAGACTCTTGATTTCAGCTCAGGTCATGATCTCAAAGTCGTGAGATCGGGCCCAGCATCAGGCTCCGCGCTGACAGCTGAAGCCTACTTGGGATTCTCTGTCTCCCTCTCTCTCTGCCCCTCCCTTACTTGCTCTCTCTCTCTCTCTCTCTCTCTCAAAAATAAATAAACATGAAAAAAAAAATAAGAAAGATCCCAAATACAGAGGAGAGAGTAGTAGCTAGTAACCAGGAGATAGTATAACTAGTGGCCAGGAATATAGACTTTGTATATATTTTTTTATTTTTTATTTTTTTTTCAACGTTTATTTATTTTTGGGACAGAGGGAGACAGAGCATGAACGGGGGAGGGGCAGAGAGAGAGGGAGACACAGAATCGGAAACAGGCTCCAGGCTCTGAGCCATCAGCTCAGAGCCTGATGCGGGGCTCAAACTCACGGACCGCGAGATCGCAACCTGGCTGAAGTCGGACGCTTAACCGACTGCGCCACCCAGGTGCCCCTATTTTTTAATTTTTTTAAGTTTGTTTATTTATTTTGAGAGAGAGAGAAAGTGCATGAGTGAGCATGAGTAGTGGGAAGGGCAGAGGGAGAGGAGACAGAAAATTCCAAGCAGGCTCCGTGTGCTGTCAGTGCAAAGCCCAATGTGGGGGATGGATCTCATGAACTATGAGATCACAACCCAAGTGGAAATCAAGAGTTGGACACTTAACCCACTGAGCCACCCCGGCGCCCCAGGAATATAGACTTATAAGTCAGAAGTACCTGGATTCAAATCCTGGATCTACCATTTCTTAGGTAGGTGACTGGGCAATATGCTAGCCTCTGTGGGATTTAATTTTCTCTTCTGTAAATGGATATAATGGTAGTGTCTAATCATAGAGTGGCTGTAGGAATTGACTGAAAGAATGTGAAATGCTTAGCAAAGTCAAGCACATAGAAAGGGCTCCATAAATACTAACCAGTATTATTATTATTATCAGAAACAAACCAAAAAGCTTTATGCCCAAACATATTCATAATACGTGATGAAAAAGGAAAGAATCTGAATTTCCAACTGTGGGGATATGGTTAATTGAATAATAACATTGCCATTCAAGGACATAGTATGAAACTTTTAATTTAGTGATTGTGTTTGGATTGTAGGACTTTATACACACACACACACACACACACACACATATATGAAGTATGCAATAACATGGAAAAATGTCTCCATAACCAGCATGACCTGTTTCAGAAACTTGGGATATAAAATAAGGTCACAACTTGTTTAATAATGAAATTAAGATGATCTAAGCCTCTATCTCTCCTCTGAATCTCCTTCTTCCCTCTCTGGGCTTGTTCCTCCTATTGTAAGTCCAGCAATGCCCAAGGGGTCAGTTTGGGTTACTCTCACCCTGTGGCCAGATAAGAGCTTAGGCACCCCATTCAACGCACTCAGAGCTAGAGAACTCCATACTGAATGCCTCAAAGCAATGTCATCAGGTACCAAAATTATCTGGAAATCAACAACAAAAATTAAACAAAAACTCCTATCAGTATTTCCACCACACAAAGACAATCATAATTAACAATCGGTGTATTTCATGTGCAGACTCTTTTTGCCAAGATATTATTGTACTGTTTAAAAAAAAAAAAAGCTATAACCTCCAACTCTAGAAACAAGAGACAACTCCATCCTGGCAAGAAAGGATTTGTCCAACCGGCTGTACCATGTTGAGCTTCTATGGATTCCTACAAAATCTGGGGCAACCTTCTCCCCCTGACACTAACAGTCCCAAGTGGCAAATGCACTAAAGAAACTAAAGATACTAAAGATACTCTCCCCAGAGGCCCTGGATTGATAGCAGCACTGCCATTGTTGTTCCCTCATACATGCTGTCGGGCAACCCTGCCTCTATGGATAGGATGATAACTGCCACACAGGTATCCATTTCATCCGTGGCACCATTGTATGGTTAAAACTAAATTTCTTGGATATGACAAGATGAAGCTAAGACATCATTAAAGGTATGTGTTCTTATTATTTTCTTGGAGGATACTTTATTAGCTTCCCTTGCAAAACTGAGAGGGTTGATAATTGACTATCATAAAAATGGAAATAAAGTAATCTAATGGGGCAAAGACTACTCTAAGAGATGTACTCAGCTACTCCATTATCTTCTGTTGTGAGCTAATGTTGTTCACAAGTATTAGGTTCTTCCTAGTAACTTGGGTAACATCTAATAGTTAGAGGTGGGTGGAGTCTATAGATCTCTCCCCTTGCCATTTGATTAAAATGAAATTAAGTTCAGACCAAAGTCTGCCATATATACATTCACTTATTTAGCAAGCAGGCCCCCAAACACTCACACAACTTAGTCTATAAGCTTTAAGAAGTTCCAGCTTTCTGTCTTCACTGAAACTTTTAGGTTCACCAAAGGCAAACATGACAATAATCTAGCATCAGATTTTAGCTGACTTTCTAATTAGATTCATGAGACCCTATAATTCATGAGAATTCTCTGATCAGTGACTAGGGACAACACCATTTCAGAATGAAATCTCTGGCACCATTTTGAAAGGTATAGACTATAAACTAAATTCCTATGCCCCATCATACAAGGGTAGAGGGCCTCTGCAATATTTCCAGCCAATCCACCGATCTTGAATACCACTTTTCACCTGTGAAAAGTAACGAAGTGTCCGGTGTTGGTTAGATATAAAGATAGGTGAAGTCTACCTTTGTTGTGTGGGCTTCCAGTTAGAGGCTTTCAAAACACTAACTACCTTCCCCTGAAGTGTATGCTCCCTCCTAGGGTAACAGACCATTCCTAGATATAAGTCAAAATTAAATTTACTTACAAACACACACATACAACACATACCAACATAAGGATGTGTTTGTGTGTGCACATGCACATAGAAGTTGATAGATCAGTATGTAGGTATAGGTACAGATATATAAAGTCAGGCTATCTGTGTCAAGGTATTTTAAAGTAAATTATAGGCAACACAACATCACTCTCATATTTAAAAAGAGGCTTTAACATCTAAATAGAAGGAGGTAAGCGAGGGAAACTTAGAGACTTCATTTCATTTTTAGGGATGAGTTTTAAACCCATTTCATTTGAAAGAAGCCTGAATACATTTGACATGTAAGGAAATAATCCCATTATTAGTATAATCACTTACATCTGTCAAATGTGCCCTGATGTATAATATGCTTTCTCTTATTCCAGAGGATCCCAAAGAAACAAAACTTTAGATGAAATTGCAAAGGGAAGAGAAAAAATATTATTATCCAGTGTTGAATCCTGTCAAAAAAAAAAATGATACCTTCAAACTACTCATAGGCCAAATGATTACCATCCCATAGGATGGTTGCTATGGAGGAGAGACAAACAAGTTCAAGAGAAGGATGAAGAAGGAGCCCAGGGCCACTGGGAAAACCAAGGAAAGGAATCCGAGGCATCACATTGGAGCTGGGTTTTGCAGAAGTTTGCCTGACTGGGAAGGGTATGTCTACCTTGACTCCCTAGTCTGTCAAGTGAGGAAGATGGAGTGCCTGTCTCTCAGAGGAGTGAGAATTAAGAGGGACTATGTACTTAAATCCTGGCACACGGTATTCAGATGCAAGAATCCATCTTACAAAATCAGGAAGCAGGCTGAAAAAAGCTCTCTACACTGAAATTCAGAAGTTCTAAATCCCAACCTCAGCTCTGCCCCAGCTGGCTGCATGACCCTGGGTTAGTCTTTTCCCCTCTCTGCACCTGAATCCCAGTTGATGAAACTGTTCTGCTGCCCTCCCATGAGGACCAAGTGGGATCAAAGATTGGAAATTGCATTGAAGAGTTAAGCACTCTGCAAATACAAGGCATTCCTTTCATCACA
Source organism: Prionailurus viverrinus (assembly GCF_022837055.1). Lineage (NCBI taxonomy): Eukaryota > Metazoa > Chordata > Mammalia > Carnivora > Felidae > Prionailurus > Prionailurus viverrinus. The sequence goes on along the minus strand of NC_062563.1, from coordinate 83,680,126 downwards.
AATAGAAGATACTTTCCTGAGTCCAAATATGCTAGAAGGGAAAATTCAGGGGGTCAGGGTAGAAGGAGAGGAATTAAAAAAAACTTGTTTGGTAGCAAAAAGTAAGGAAGCCTTCCAAGGCTAAGCTTTGACCTTCAAATACTCCCACCCTCTGGCATGATGCTCTAGGCTCTTATAATTGGGCCATGAAAGAACTGAAGCAGATCTAAACGTGTCCCTTGGAATCCAACACTGAACGGAAGGTCTCTCACCACTGAAGTTCTGGCATGAGGGTCACCCATCTCTCTCTCTCCCAGATAAAAGAAAAAAAATCACTTCTGGGGCTAGAGTGGCCTCCCCATTTTTTGCACAGAGCCAAGAGTCCTGACAAGAGCTCCCCAGTAAGGGTAAAGAGTCAAAGGTGATGCCCCACACCACCTAGTCCCTTAATCCCCACTTTAAGGCCAATTTAAAAGTCTTCAAAGTGGATCTTTGATCAGAGGGCAAATGTTGTTTAATTGAAAAGGCTGCCTTTTAGGAACAATTGGTGTTTCCCCACGGCGTAGCCATTTTAAAGCATCCTGCTAATGGAAGAGTCTCTTGGGTTTAAATGACAGCATCACAGGTACTGGCTCTGGACTGTGGCAGGTACCAGGGGCCTGACTGGTCTCACAGTTTATTTAAAGTAAATAGACACTTTAAAAGAAAAGACTAAAATAAGTCCCAACAAAGCATCTGAAATGAAATCTCCCTTAAGCTGGTCATTGATGGTGCATGAGCAACAGACCACCATTTATTCACAACATGAAGCCATTACTGATTGTTCACTCATGGAACAAGCATTTACTGAGCACCTACTATGTGCTGGCACTAGAGTAGTCACTGAGTCACCAAAGGTGAATAAGATGTGGTCTTGGCTCTCAGAGAGCTCAAAACCTAGTAAGGAAATAAAGAAGTAAACAGAAGATAATAATGCCTCATTATGAAGGCTTCCAGGAGTACATGGAGGCCTGGCTGTTCCTTGGGTGGTGCAGGGGGCAGACCAGACTGCCCAAAGTAGTGTATCTCAAACTTCACTGTGCACACAAATCTGGAGTTCCTGTTCAATGCAGATTTCTGACTCAGTGGATCAGGGGTAAGGCCTAAGATTTTGCATTTCTAACAAGGTCCCAGGAGACGCTGGGGATGCTGTTGGTGCACAGACCACACTTTGAGCAGGGAAATCAGAGAGAACACTGATAGGTGAGCCAAGTCTTGTGGAGTGAGTAAAAGTAAGCCAGGGTAAGAGGAAGTTGGAGGTGGGAAGGGTCTGATGGCCCAGGTACTACTGTGAGTGGGTAGAGGGTTCAGGGAAGCCCAAGTGCTTCAGTTCAGCTTGAGCGGGAAGTGTGAGGCAAAGGTAGAACGGAGGACAAGGAGAAAGGCACAGGGGCCCAGGTATGTCTAACTGTGGCATATGAACTTTATGCAAATGACAGTGGGGACCATTAAAAAATGTTTGACCTGGGAAGGGATATGGTCAGATGGCATTAAAAAAAATCTCTCAGTCAAAAATGTAGGAAATAAACCAGCAAGGGTTACATGAGAGGGAGAGAGACCAGGAAAGAGACCGTTGCTGCATTACAGGGAAATGGATGGAATCAGGGGGTATCAGTAGAGAACAGCAACAGCTATCATTTCTCTACAGCTTCAAAATGACCTTCCCAAAAGTTAATTTGCTTTGGTCAATGGCTCTTCAGTGCCTACCAACCCAATTTTGAAACTCTTCTGTCTGGGTTTCGAAACATGCTATCACTAGTTTCACCTTCATCCCTCCACGGAGCACCATTAGAAGTCAACATGAACACCCATCAGCTACCCTCCTATCCATCTCCAGGGCTAAGATTCATACCTTCCAGGCTCAGCCCCACCACCATGCTTAGCTCTCACGGTTCACCTCACCTAGAATATCTCTGTGGCTCTTCTCCACCTGCCCACTTTCCACTGTTCTTCAAGGTCCAGAAGTCAATGACCTCATTAGTAAAGCTTTTCCAGATTGCTACAGCCCTACAGCCCTACTGGTCTGTATACTGCCTGTCTCATTCTTTTTGCCCTCAATCTCAGAGGGCCCTGTGATTTTTTTTAATGTTTATTTATTTTCAACAGAGAGAGAGACAGAGCACAAGCAGGGGAGGGGCAGAGAGAGAGGGAGACACAGCATCTTAGTCAGGTTCCAGGCTCTGAGCTGTCAGCACAGAGCCCGACGCAGGGCTCAAACTCACAGACCCCAAGATCATGACCTGAGCCGAAGCTGGACGCTCAACCGACTGAGCCACCCAGGCGCCCCAAGGGCCCTGTGATTTTTAATGCCTTATTTTATTTCCTTTTGCTTTTATAAAATAACTCATTTTTCAGAAGTGTACCTATGGTGTATATGTATGCATTAAATAAGAATAATAAAAGGAAACCTACACACCCTCCTTTTGGGTTCAGAAACAGACATTACCAAGATCTCTGAAGCTCCTGTATGCTTCTCCTCGGTGGCCTTCAGTTTTTTTGTGTTAGTTTGTTCATTTGTTTGTTTTTTGCTGTGGCCACTCCTAACAACACAACATAACCCAAAATAAGACCTGAGGAACAAGAGACGTCGTCTATCTCTTTTCTTTCTCCACAGCATTTGTCAGAATACTTTCTGTACTAAAAATTGGGGCATGCAACCAGCCAGTATGAGTGTTATTTGTGAGAAAATGAGAGTAACTAGTTTAAATCAATCCTGCCTGGAATAATCCAAAGCATAGAGTCATCAACCCTTTAGCATTCAGCAGACTATCCATCCACTAAGAAGACAGACCCTCAGTGAATATTTATTTAATTGAATTCTGTTTTTACTTCATCTAGTGGATGCAGCATAGATTCTAAGCAATGTCAGACATAAAGCAAATGGTCTCCAAAGTAGGGCTCAATCCCCTCCCCCACAAGGTATGCATTTACATCCACTGGGGTATAGGAAGATATATTAGAATTTCTATTTGTACTTAGGCTTTTCTCAACCTTTTAAATGTTTGAACTTTGGGTATATATCTTATAATAGATATAACGTGTAGCATGTATGTGTATATGTAGCATGCACTACATAGCATAACATACTACATAGTATAGCAGGTAGCATAGCAGCACATTAGCACATGGTGCTAAGGCACTATACTCACCCCTAACTAGAATAGACAGCAGGAAAAGAAAGTGAAAGACCCAAACTGAAGTTTCCCCATAAGATTCTAGGACTCATTCATTCATTCATTCATTTATCCATCCCAAAACATATTTTATTGATCTCATGTGTACCATGCTCTGTTGCCTAAATTGCATCAGACAGAGGCAACAAAGCAGGTCATGCCCTGCCCTGTCCTGCTGCCCATGGGATGGGCTGCTTCATGGCTCAAATAACTGGTATATAACACTGAGTTGCCCAGAGTGAGCAAATACACATCCAAATTTGTACTCACCCCCCTTGTAAGAGGATGAAGATGAAAGAAGTCAACCAGACCCAGACTCCTAATCCTAATCACAAATGTTTTTGTTCATTATGAGCATATAGCACCTATTTAACATGGCTCTTTTATTCACACCTGGCCTTCTCCACCAGGAAGGGAAGTAACTTCCTGATAGATGCATAAGAAGAAGCTCTTGCCCCTCAAAAATGCCTCCCTCTTGCTCCTAGATGTTTGAAACTACTCTCAGAAGAAGAAAGTCCTACAGTTGAGATAAGGAATGGGATTTTAAATGCCCTTGCCATTGAGTAACGTAAACTATTATGTTTGCACTAAGTTGTAAATGGCTTGTATCCAATGCTCTCTAGAGAACCATTTTTGCTGGAGGGAGAGATGGAGAAGAAAATAACACCAGAGAACCAGCCTATGGTACCTACAGATGAAGTGAGAGGATCTTATGGATGCAAACACAGACTTGGAATGAAGACACCAGGCCACTATGCCAGGACAGGAGGGTTGAACATGCCAGTTTTTCCAAGAGCTAATTTAGGTCCAGCACTTGCCCACTGGCCTCAAAACCTTAGTTACTGTGGAGAATGTTAGTGCCAAAAGGAAGCAGAGACAGGTACCTGGGATAGGCTAGATCGAAGCTTCCTGATCACTGATCCAAATTCTCCTCCAATGAGCTTTCAGGAAACATGTGACAGAGACGAATAAACAAATTGAGATTAAAAATTCTCAACCATGGGGCTCCTGGGTGGCTCAGTCAGTTAAGCATCTGAGTTCGGCTCAGGTCGTGATCTCATGGTTCGTGAGTTCAAGCCCCACATTGAGCTCTCTGCTGTCAGCCCAGAGCCTGCTTCAGATCCTCTGTCCCCCTCTCTTCCCTGCTTATTCATTCTCTCTCTCTCTCTCTCTCTCTCTCTCTCTCAAAATGAATAAATGAACTTTAAAAAATGATCTAAATTAAAAAAAAATTCTCAACCATGTTCTCCATTTTGAAAAACTAGCTCAATTCTACATTCCAAATGTTTTGAACCACTTAGCTTCAATTCTTCCCTCTGGGTTTCTTTTTGGTTTTGTTTTTGCTTTTTTGATCCTCTTTATTTTTCCCCCTCTGGGTTTTTGATGTAACATTCTTGGCACTTCTCAGAGTATTGCCAGAGGTGAGGAGGCAGTAGTGATGACTCTGTCCATAATCCATTCCAGAGGTGAACCTGGGAGCAATGCATTATTGCTTTGCTGGATAAAATCAGACAAAGAAAGAGACTTCACTTACTCTGCAAGACTTGAGATGTCCTATGACATCTCGGGGGAAAGCTGGAAAGAACAATATCGAAATGTACTTTCCTACTTACCAAGAATGAGAAATTGAAACTGCCAAGTAGTTATATTGAATCCAGGCACAAATACGATTGGCAGCATTCATCTGCAACTTACAGAGCGGTCAACAGCTCAATCGCATGAGTTTCTGTAAAGATGTTATTTCATCTTAAACAATTCCACTTCAAAGTTACTGATATTAAAATTGTTAAATCCAAATCATGGGCTCTCTTTTAAATATGTAGAGATATAATTTTAATACACTGACGTTTGAAAACAATCATATATATAATACATAATATATATCTATAAATAATATACAGGCATACCTTGGAGATATTTCGGATTTGGTTCCAGACCACCCCATTAAGGTGAATATCACAAGAAAGCAAGCCAAATGAGTTTTTTGGCTTCCCAGTGCATATAAAAGTTATGTTTACACTACACTAAAATCTATTAAGTGTGTAATAACAATATATCTGAAAATCAATGTATGTAACCTTAATTTAAAAATACTGTATTAGTAAAAATGCTAACCATCATCTGAACTTTCAACAACTCATAATCTTTTTGCTGGTGGAGGGTCTTGCCTCAGTGTTGATGGCTGCTCATTGATCAGGGCGGTGGTTGCTGAAGGTTCAGGTGGCTGTGGCAATTTCTTAAAATAAGACAACAATGAAGTCTGCTACATCTGTGGACTCTTCTTCCACAATTTCTCTATAGCATGGGATGCCTTTGATAGCATTTTATCTGCAACAGAACTTCTTTCAAAACTGGAGTCCATCCTCTCAAACCCTGCTGCTGCTTTATCGATGTAGGTTATGTAGTGTTCTAAGTCCTTCATTAGCATTTCCACAGACTTCACAGCATCTTCACCACTTTTTTTGCTCACTCATAAAAAGCAATTCTTCATCCATTACAGTTGGGTCATGATATCGCAGCAATGCAGTCTCATCTTCAGGCTGCACCTCTGAGTCGAATTCTCTTGCTGTCCACACCACATCTGCAGAACTGCTTCCACTGATGTCTTGAAGTCATCCACAAGTGTTGGCATCTACTTCTTCCCAACTCTTATTCATGTTGATATTTTGACCTCTCCCCATGAATCATGAATGTTCTTATGGCATCTAGAATGGTAAATCCTTCCCAGAAAGTTTTCAATTTACTTGGCCCAGGTCCATCAGAGGAATCACTATCTATGGCAGCTATGGCCTTATGAAATGTATTTCTTCAGTAATAAGACTTGGAAGTCAAAATTATTCCATGCTCCATGGGCTGCAGAATGGGTGTTGTGTTAGCAGGTATGAAAACAACACTAATCTTATTGGACATCTCCATCAGAGCTCTCAAGTGAGCAGGTGCATTGCTACTGAGCAGTAACATTTTGAAAGGGATCTTTTTTTCTAGGCAGTAGATCTCAACTGAAGGGTTAAGATATTTACTAAAACACATTGTAAAGAGATGTGCTTTCATCTGGGCTGTGTTGTTCTACTTGTAGAGAACAGGCAGAGTAAACTTAGCATCGTTCTTAAGGTCTCTAGGATTTTCAGAATGATAAATGAGCATTGGCTTCAACTTAAAGTCACGAGCTGCATTAGCCCTTAACAATATAGTCAGCCTGTTCTTTGAAGCTTTGAAGTCAGGCATTGACTTCTCCTCTCTAGCTACAAAACTTCTAGATGGCATCTTCTTCTGATAAAAGGCTGTTTCATCTACATCGAAAGTCTGTTGTTTAGTACAGTCACCTTTATTAATGATCTTAGCTAGTTCTTCTGGATAACTTGCTGCTAGCTTCTACATCAGCACCTGCTGTTTGACCTTGAACTTTTATGTTATGCAGATGGCATCTTTCCTTAAACCTCATGAACCAACTCTTCTAGCTTCAAACTTTTCTTCTGCAGCTTCTGCACCTCTTTGAGCCTTCATAGAATTGAAGAGTTAGGGTCTTGCTCTGGATTAGGCTTTGGCTTAAGGAACTGCTATGGCTGGTTTGATCTTCTATCCAGACCACTAACACTTCTTCTATATCAGCAACAAGGCTGTTTCAATTTCTCATCACTCATGTGTTCACTGGAATAGCACTTTTAATTTCCTTCAAGAACTTTTCTTTTGTATTCACAACTTGGCTAACTGGCATAAGAGGCCTAGCTTCTGGCCTATTTCTGCTTTTGACATGCCTTTCCCTCTAAGCTTAATCATTTCTAGTTTTTGATGTAAAGTGAGAGACATGTGACTCCTCCTTTCGGTTGAACACTTAGAGGCCACTGTAGAGTTATTAACTGTCCTAATTTGAATACTGTCATGTCTGAGGGAACAGGAGATGGTGGGGGAGGGGGAGGAATGGATGGTTGGTGAAGCAATCAGAACACACACACTTGTTGATTAAGATTGCTATCTTGTATGGGTGCAGCCTACGACACCCCAAAATAATTACAATACTTCACATCACAGATCACCATATCAAATATAACAGTAATGAAGAAATTTGAAATATTGTGAGCATTTCCAAAATGTGACACAGATACACACTGTTGGGAAAATGGCACCAATAGACTTGCTCAACACAGGGTTGCCACAAACCTTCAATTGGTAAAACCAAAAAATAGAGTATCTGCAAAGTGCAATAAAGCAAAGTACAATAAAATGAGGTATGCCTGCATGTATAAAATATTAGTTTGTTAGGACCGCCATAACAAACTGCCAAAGACTGGGTGGCTTAAAAAACAGAGATTTATTTGCTCATAGTTCTGGAGGCTGGAAGTCTAAGGCAAGGTGCCAACAGGATTGGTTTCTTCCAAGAACTCTCTCCTTGGCTCATAGATGGCCATCTCCTCCCTGTGTCTTTATATGACCTTGCCTCTGTGTGTATCTGTGTGCACATTTCTTCTTCTTATAAGGGCACCAGTCTTAACTGATTAGGGCCTACCCATATGATCTCATTTATGTCTTCAAAGACCCTAACTCCACATACAGTCACATTCTGAAGTACTAGGGTTAGGATCTCAATATAAATATTTTAGAGGGACACAATTCAGGATATATATGTCAGCAATGTATATACATAAAATACATATTATGTTAATTTATTTATTACCTGCCTATTGTATATTTTTATAAATTTTTATAAAATTTTATAATTTTGGGGGCGCCTGGGTGGCTCAGTCGGTTAAGCGTCCGACTTCAGCTCAGGTCACCATCTCGTGGTCCGTGAGTTCGAGTCCCGCATCGGGCTCTGGGCTGATGGCTCAGAGCCTGGAGCCTGCTTTCCATTCTGTGTCTCCCTCTCTCTCTGCCCCGCCCCTGTTCATGCTCTGTCTCTGTCTCAAAAATAAATAAACGTTTAAAAAAATTTTTTTTAATTTTATAATTTTTATATTACCCACATATTATATATATACCCACATTATATATATATATATATTATATATGTATATTATATATATATATATATATTACATGGACCTGCACATAATGTACTGTGTACAGATAACTAAGCATCTTTGCCCTAATTGTCACAGAGTTTCCTATAAAACCAGAGAATGATGCATGTGGGCATGTTCCTGGTCAAATTTTTGCATATTCTTAATAGAAATGACGAGGGTCTATAGATTATAACCTAGGATTCGTATAAAGGATAACACACACACAGCATTAGGATAATTTTCCTCAAAGGAACAGCTACTCTTTAATTCCGAACATTTTAAGACATCCAGAATCACTTTCCCTAAGCAATTATGATTTTACAAAATGCTGTCAAGACTATCGCAAAGTTTTACTGCCCAGACAGAGCTAAATGCCTGGAGCTTTCGGTGGTGATTTATTATTTACTCTGGAGGTAAGTTGCTAAGCAAGATTTATTCGGTAAGAACAGAGCCATCCGTAACAGTACGATATATGTTTGACTGCGAGGGGGATTTTTTTTCACCGATTCTCAAGAGACTTTGTTCTCTATAATCAGAAAAATGTATCTGTATGTAAGTTTTCATCCTTTTGTGAAATTGAAGGCACCAATATGCATTTGAAAAACCAGCTTAGCTTCAAATGTTCTCATTTGAATTTTAGCTCTGAGAAACTTTCAGTATATTTTCATAATAAAAACAATAGGAAAACAGTATCAAGGCTCATTGATAGAATCTGTTGGGTTATCTGCCTTACCTATACAGGGCTTTTTTTTTTCAGTTGTTCCATTGCACTACAGTGGCCAAACCCACACATTCATATCATCTCAGAGAGACTCAGATTCCTAAGAAAAAGAGGGCAGTAATAATGCATATTTGCCAACTTTGGTTTTCAGAATTGGTAACAAGTACGGAGACCAATTGCTGGCCTACTTCTGCCCCCTAGTGATCATAATATATTGTTGCTTTTTTGCAAAAGGGAGACTGGAGAGCTGGGACCAGTGAAAGTGGCTGTCCCTTACGTCCCCTTACTTTAGCAACCTGTTCCCCAAGATACCCACTGCCTCCTAGCTGCCCTTTCACCAGGTATGGAAAAGGGAAATGATAAGCTCATTCACATTAAGGCAGCCAGGACTAAAATCTCTCCCTCTGCCCAGACTGTGCATTTTCACAAAAGCACTGAAGTGAGAAGGCAATGCTGCTTAACCCAAAAGAAAAAAACCACCCTCCGTGGAAATTTAGGCTTAAGGAAAAAGAGTTTTGTCATAGGATTTTGTGGTTTGTTTGTTTGTTTGTTTGTTTATTGGAGGCATGCCTTTGAAGAGTCATTCAATGCCTCAATTTCTTTGACAAATCATTGCCCCTGCTATAATCTGGTGGGGGTGGGGGGGAATCAGTGGAGGACCCAGGAAAATGCTCCATTTCCCAGACTTCTTGCCTTCATCCTCAGCTGTTCCCACCCCTATGCCTGGCTGGAAGGTGTGGCTCTGAGGCAGCCACTGTGTCCAACAGGGTAGCTCACTCTGCAGACATGAAGTGGGTGGAAACATGATCGAGGAATGTTCTGGTCAGGCTCCAACCACCCTCCCACAGCTGCTAACAGGACTCCCTGCTGCAGCTCCTAAGCAGGTCAGGGAGTTTTTCAGGCAGGTAGCCAATCCCCAAGATGGCTTTAGATCAGGGGAGGCAGGGCTGAGAAAAGGGAGTCAGACTAAGAGGCAGGCTCTGAGAAGTTTGGGAGGCCCCAGGCAGTGTTTCTGAACTCTGGTTGAGGCTGGTCATTAATCAAGCCCTTCCCAGATGTTCAAAATTGGCCTCTTCCCCATCACATCAGGAGTAATGGCAGAGGATGGTCCCTACAGTCAGTGCCCACATCCAATCTAGACAGAACCTTCAAGGGAATAGAAAGAATGCAGAGAGGGCTGCTTCATGTTGCTAGTATCACTTGCTAAGAAGCCATAGGGGCCCCTGCAGCCTCCAATCCACCATCTCCAACTCCCACAGACATGGGGTCCATGGAGGCAGAAGCTGGGGGAGTGGGGCTGGCGGCTGGAGTCAGGGAGAAGATTTCAGTGCAGAGTTCCAACTGCATGTAGTAGTGGGACCTGAATAGGATCTGGCGTCACGCAAACCTGAGTTTGAATCCCAGCTCTGCAGCTGGCTAGCTGTGCAACCTTTGACAACTTCCACTCCATCCTTTAGCTGTCAGCTCAAAGGTTACATCCTCAGGGACACCCTCTCTGACCACGAGTTAGATCAGATCCCTATTTATGAGTCTCAGAATCCCTTATAATTTTTATTCATAACACATATCACTGTCTGTAATTTTATCACTTATATGTAGGACGATTTGTCTAATTTCTCTTTTCCCTACTGCATTCTAAATCCAGAGAAGACAGTGACCACATCACCTTCATTCACCATCTTTTCCAGGGACTAGAGTATAGAAAACACTCAATAAAGATTTGAGAAATGAATGAATCACACTCAGCCTTTATCATCTATAAAATGGGATAGTAGTACTTCCTTATAGGGCTATTGTGAAGATTTAATGAAACAATATTTTTGTGAAAATTCTGTCTGACACAGAATAGGGGCTCATAAAGGGGCTATTCCTCTGCCACTATTTCTTTGGGTACCCACCATAAGTGGATGGTTTTCCCTGACCACCAGAGGTGCCACTGCACAGTGAAATGAGCCCAAATAGGAAACCAGAGACCTGAATAATCCACAAATTCTATCACAAGTCCCTGAATAATCAAAACTAGTTGGCACATTACAATTCATCGCCTCTTCTCTCTAGGTGTCCCTTGATGGCAGGAAAAGTTATCTCCAGCTTCACTTTCCTTTCCATCCCAGATAGAGAGTAGCCAGAGGGACTGTAAATCCATTCCTAACATTTTCAGTTGTTTGAGTTATGTTCTACCAGAATTAAGAAGGTGACTTTAAAAACATGAAGGAGAAATAAAGGTTGCACTTCCCAGAGCAGAGTACAGGTGTAAAATGAAACTGAACTTTTAATATGAAACCGCTCTGGAGGAGAAAGGACTAGGAATATTTTTATAGAACACTTGCATTATGGGTAATTTTTTTAAATCCAGGGTTCAACTTGCATGACACTGAGGCATAAGTCTACCACTTAATGACATTTATAACTCTGTAACAATACGTTTTGTATAAATTACTGCTGAGGCTTAACATTTCTGATTATGATATATAGAATAAAGTGATGTCATAAAGGCGAAGTTTGTAAGTTACGATCTGTCCTGTTGCTTTAAATAAGAGGATTTCTGGAGACAATTGCCTTGATGAATATAAACTCAAATGAACCTTGAATCTCTTCAATTATTCTTATTTAGAATTCATTTTCCTTTGAACTTTCATTTAACTCAAAGCACAATCGTTCCATTATAAATCAAATGCCAGCTTGTCTTTCCTGCAATAACAAGTATGCTTTAAATAATGAAGCAACACCTATGATCATAAAAGATAATGTTTCAATGCACCAAAATACAAAAGGTAAAGAGATTTATTATCTTAGTTCAGCAACGATGAGTTGAATATTTTTGTAGCAACAGACATCTCTATGCCAGACAACACTTTTTATTTGACTTTTTAGCGTATTTCCTTTCTCGGAAGACTGGGGTGCTTTATTATCAATGAGAGAATCCAAAGATTCAACACACAATGCTATTGGTGGCTGAGAAGCTCAGATCTCTCCTTGCTCAGTTTCCCTAGTAGGCCAATGGATATAAATCTCTCTCAACCTCCCTGGCCCTCTTTTCCAGTATGAAAGAGCTGGGCTGAATCATCCTATATTCATCCCAAACTCTAAAGACTAAGATTGCATATGCGTCTCCTCTTGTACAGAATGATGGTGAAAAACAACCAAGTTACTAGATGTGGATATACTTTAGAAGGTATAAGAGTGCCATACACAGTACCCGACAGTTTTCACTCTGCATTTTGGGAATACCTTGACATGTCCATTATGTGAACTATGCTATCCAAATGATATAGAAAAACTCTAGAGCACCCCCAGGCTATTACAGATGCAACAATGTGATTTAAAAAGGGGGGGGGGTCTTCTGGAGTTCTCATAATAAATTCTTTTGGGTGGGATCAAAATCTCACATTATAACAGGTTAAGTGGCCAAACTACCCCAAAGAGCCTACTTCCCATTGAAAATCTCACCAGCAAGCAGGACACGGAACTAAGCAGGTAGGCTAGGCATTCGGAAAGCTTTCTGTTATCTCTTTATGCATTCCATCTTCAAAGCATTGTGACCTGTCTTCAATACACCCTCGGGTGCGGGATTTACATTTTTAATATTGGCATTTATGACGTGGTGCTTCTTCCTGGTTAATTGGTATCAGAGCAAAATGTTTGCCTCTCTCCTGAAATAAATCTCTTCAAGAGCTTCAATCACACATTCTTTTGTTCTATCCCTCATTTGAAACGGGCTCTATAAAGCCGCCAGACCACAGTACATAATCTTTTGCCTCTCACATTTTTAAATCTGGGGGTTTATGCTTTAATGGCTTTGATGTGCTTACTATTCAGCCTGTTACTTAAACCACGTTCTTCCCCATCCAACACCCAGCTCACCCTCAGCCTTACAAGCCTGTACCCTCTGAGGCTGAAAGGATTTATTTATCATCCAGAACGTTTCCATAATTTTGGAAACATATGTTTTGAAATTACATTCCAATATCTCATACCATGTTCTTTGTCTTGCATCTGTTCTGTAAAAACAAACAAAACACACATAATTATATTCCAATGGCTGCAAAGTCTAGGGTTTCCACAAGAGTTGGTTCTTCCACAAACAGTAAGTCACACAACAAAGGCACTTCCATACCCCTTCAAGGTCATCTGAATCACATTCTTGTGTTAATCAGAGCTAACCACTGATAATAGTAAACTTCTACAACGTAACTGTGAAACTCAGACTCCTTTCCAAAGTTATTTCAATTTTGTAGGATAATCTCGTTATTGAAAATTAGCTATTGTTGAAAAACCAAAGTCTTGACATAATACTCAACCTTGCATGGACAACAACTCCGTAATCTTTCATACTCCCAGTGTGTGACTTGCATTAAATGTACTTTAAAAAATTCATTTCTCTCCCTGTAATATCCTAGTGGAAAGACAATCAGTCAATGCACAACAAAAAAGATCCCCCCGCCCTGCTAAAAAGAATAAACAAACCTGAATGAAACAGAAAAATAATCGGCCAAAATATATTCCTTTTTTATATAACTATCCCACCACACACCAGCTCCCTCTTGCCCAAAAGTCTTTCATGCCACACATTCTCTCTCCATGCCCATAGACACCCCATTTAGACATAAAACCCACTCATTTTATATCCACTGTATTGTACTAGAACGTTTGATGTCAATATTAGATAAATTTGCATTGAAACTTTCAAAAAGCCACTAAAGTGGCGACTGGGTGACTCAATTGGTTAAGCATCCAACTCTTGATTTCAGCTGAGATCTTGATCTCACAGTTCGTGGGAGTGAGCCCCATGTTGGACTCTGTGCTAACAGTGCAGAGACTGCTTGGAACTCTCTCCCTCTCTCTCTTCCCCTCCTCTGCTTGCACACTCTCTCTCTCTCTTTTTCTCTTTGTGTGTTGAAATAAATTTTTAAAAAGCTACTCAAAATCAAGAACCACTTTTCAGCTTATCTATTAAAAATAAAATGTCACCAATGAAATGCCTCCTTTCCCTCAGGTTTCTGCCCTTGTTACCCATGGTCCTTATGTTCTTAGGTAATGAAATAAATTTTGGAACTGAGAAGGGAGTTAAACCTGATGCCTACTGTGGTATGCTGGTAGATATTTAACAACCAGCTTGAAGTGAAGAAAGAAAATCTCTGACTTGTAGCATTTAATTTCTGTGATATGAATGCCTCCATGGTGGCCAGTTTCTAGCTACCAGTGTGATGTTGCTAATGGGCAGAGCAGGGAGTATCTGCACAATCGACTCTTGCAAGATGGTGCGAGCTGGTTCTACCATTTCATGCTGATGACTCCTCTTGGAGGTTTAAAACTATTCCCAGCACCTTTGACGTCTAGCAGCATTTCTAGAGGTAACTCTTAGAGGTAACTTTTATTGTTTGCTCTCAAGCAGTCTGTATCTAGAATGGTTTTCAGACATCACTTCCAGCGCCCTGGGCTAAAGGGCACTTTATACCCAACAGGATCATGAGTGAAGCGGCCATAAAGATCTCAACATAAAGATACATTCAAAGATGATTCCAAAAGCTTTGAAAAACAATATCATCTTTGGTGCAGGTGTTTCACCCAGAAATCTTCCCAGTCAACCCTCCTTACATATCTCCTTCTGTCTCCAAAGTCTTAGTTATGTTAAAGACTGAAAACATGTACACACTCCTCTCTCCCCCTCATACATATGCACACGCACAGATGCTACTTACCATACTGAACCCCCCATTCAATCACACCACCTTTATTTTTTTTGTTTTGGGGGGTTTATTTATTTATTTATTGTTTGTTTGTTTGTTTGTTTGTTTCAAAGGGGCACATGCACCCCAATGTTTATTTTTTTCTCAATATATGAAATTTATTGTCAAATTGGTTTCCATACAACACCCAGTGCTCATCCCAAAAGGTGCCCTCCTCAATACCCATCACCCACCCTCCCCTCCCTCCCACTCCCCATCAACTCTCAGTTTGTTCTCAGTTTTTAAGGGTCTCTTATGCTTTGGCTCTCTCTCCCACTCTAACCTCTTTTTTTCTTTTTTTTTCCTTCCCCTCCCCCATGGGTTTCTGTTAAGTTTCTCAGGATCCACATAAGAGTGAAAACATACGGTATCTGTCTTTCTCTGTATGACTTATTTCACTTAGCATCACACTCTCCAGTTCCATCCACGTTGCTACAAAAGGCCATATTTCATTCTTTCTCATTGCCACGTAGTACTCCATTGTCACACCACCTTTATATGTGCATCACACTTACTACCTATGACTGCCCCAACAGGCACAGCACCCTGGAAAGCACAGTTCTTCTCTGGGTCAGACTGCTTTTCTCCAATTCTAGTGGAGAGTATTCTCTATTTCATTACATTAACATGAAGGTATTTGTCAATGTGACTTTTGTGGCATCGCAATGATAATAATACAGAACATCTATGTAGTTCCCATGCTATCCCAGGCAGTTAGCTGAGCACCTTACACATAGACACTCATTTAAGTCATGGAGCCAGGAGTCAAACCAGGCAAGATGGCCCAAGGACCTGTCGTTCTTAACCACCATACTCTACCAGTTCTCGGATCCATCTGAAGAAAAGCCACTGTGGGATCGTGGCCAAGTAAGGCACTTTCTGTGCGTCAGTTTCCTCATCGGCAAAATGGGGCTAATAATAGTACCTACCTCACAGGATTTGGAGGAGAATTATATGAGTTAACATATGTACCTGGCACCTAAAAAGGACTATTGTGTTAACTAAGTGTCAACTAGTAACTGTTAACCAGTCAATAGGCTCCTCACAGCCGAGAGAATCCCATGACTTTTTCATAGTGTCTTTTGCTAGAGCAATTTTTCTCTGTAAAGGGTCAGATAGTAAATAGTTTACACTTTGCAGGCCACATACAGTCTCTATTACATAAACTTCTTAGGATTTTTAAGTCTTTCAAAATGTAAAACTCATTTGTAGTTTATGGGCTGAAACAGACCACAGGCTGGATGTTGGTCCATGTACATAGTTTGCTGATCCCCAGGCTAGAGCAAGAAAGAGACAGCCTTGTTTTAAATACCATATTTTTTTTACGGGAGCAAATACATGAATGCTAAAAGAGACACACATATAACAATCACACATTCCCTCAGCAAATGTTCACTGATCACTTATTATGTGCAAGGGGCCATTCTGGATGCTGAAGCCACAAAGATGGAGAAGCACACCCTTGACCTTTGGGAGGCTCATAACCCAATGGCAAGGCAATCCCAGCATAGCATGTACCAAATGCCTTAATAAAGGAGGAAGGGATCTGATCCAGTTAGGGCAAGGTGATAGATGAGGAGAGGGTCCCAAGAGAAAGGAATGCTTGAGCTATACCTTGAAAGACGCAAGGAATTCACTTGGCGGACAGAAGCATAAGAGAGCAAGGAGGTATTCAGAAAATTGCAGTTTCTGGGATCAGAGAAAGCCCATGAGGTCAAGGAGATCCCGATCAGGAAGGGAAGGCCTAACCTACCCACAAAGGCACTGGGATTTCATCTTGTAGGCCTCTGGTTTTCAAACTCTCTAACACAGAAGTTTGTCTGCAAGGCACAATCTACTCTAGAGCCTTGTGTGTGAAACTAATTTGGTTGAATCGGGGAGCTAAATCCAGAGCACCTCCCTCCCGCTGGCCTCCTTCACCACAGGTGGCTCAGAGTGACCTGGGACCCTCCTGGCAGCACACTTGAAAATCCACAGCTCCTGGCCGCAGGCAGCAGGCTTAGAGGCCAGGGAAGTCCTGCTGTAGCGACTCCACGAAAATTCTTCTCAAGTCAATAAAATTCCATGTATCTATTTTTATCTTGAACAGACATCCTGTTCTTCCCCAGCACCTCTGCCTTTGCTGGTCACAGGCTTGCCCCATACAGTTTAACACTTCATTACACGGCATCTTGTGTGGTTATCTAATTGCATTTTGAGCATCTAGATGAACTGGCCCAATGGCAGGCAGTGCAACTTGCTTCTCTTTACCCCCTTCAGCAAGCCACATGGGGCAAGGAGGCGCTATTGAAGGGAAGATCTCTTCCCACCCTAAGATTTTAAGACTCCCTACAGGAGGAGAGTATTTTCAAAGAGAGTAAGAGCAGTGACATGAGGAAACATCTCCCAAGGCAGGCATTGAGTTAGTGCAGGTGGAGTATTTAGTGGGGAGGTGTTTGTGTGTCTCGGGACTGAAGGTTGGGTTGATCAGATTCCTCAGTTCCCAAAACTGTATTGCTTTGGGTCCTTACACAACCCCCCCCCTCATTTTTTTGTAATTCCCTTTCATCTCCATTTCCCAGACCAATTTCCCTCCCTGCAATAGATAACCTTTTTATTGGGCTTATATGCAGGTATTCTTTGTTGTCTTGTGTGTGTGTGTGTGTGTGTGTGTGTGTGTGTTTATTCATTTATTTTGAGAGAGAGCATAGAAGTAGAGGAGGGACAGAGAGAGAGGGAGAGAAAATCCTAAGCAGGCTTCTCACTGGCAGCACAGAGCCCGACACATGGCTCAAACTCACCAACCATGAGATGATCTCCTGAGCTGAAGGCAGACACTGAACCAATGGAGTCACCCACATGCCCCTTGTATGCATGTATTTTAATATAGAGAAATGGTATGTTCTCCTGGTTTAAAGATCATCCCATCTCTTCCTTTTTCACACAGCATGATGTTTTTAAGATCTATCCATATTGTCAAGTACATATCTGTCCATTTCTCCTAAATGCTGCATACAGGTGCATAATCTGTACCCACTATATTTTACATATCCAGCCCCCCAATGGACAACCAGAATGCTTCCTATCTGACCTTGCCCACGAACAGTGTTGTGATGAACATCCTCACACACACTCCTTACAAATCTGTGTGGGAAACTCTCAGGCATGTATGCCCAGGAGCAGGCAAGTGAGTCGCATGGTGTGAGTGTAAGTACTGCCAGGGGCCGCTCTAAAGAAGCTACACCAGTCTCCTCTTGTACCAGCCAGGCCTGGTAGTTTCTGAGGCTCACGTCCCTACCGACACTGACAAATAGTATCATGGATGGAAATGTGTCCCCCCAAAATGATACTTTTAAGTCCTAACCTCTGAGCCATATTCAGCATTATGGATTGAAATGTGCCCCCCCCCAAAAATGATACACTGAAGTCCTAACCTCTTGTAGCTCAGAATGTAGCCATATTTGGAAATAGGATCTTTGTAGATGCAATTAAGATATGATCATTAGGATGGGCCTTAATCCAGTATGACTGGTGTCCTTACAAAAAGGGAAAATTTGGACACAGAGCAGACACACACAGAGGGAAGACAGTGTGAAGACAAAGGGGAGAACATCGTGTGAAGAGGAAGGCAGGGATCAGAGCAATGTACCCATAAACCAAGGAATGCCAAAGATTGCCAGCAAACCCCCCAGGAGCTAGGAGAAAGAGATGGAACAGATTCTTCCTCGTACTCTCAAAAGGAGCCAATTCTACCAACACGTTGATTTTGAACTTGTAGCTTCCAAGAATACAAGACAATATACTCCTGTCATTTAAGCTACCTGGTTTTTGGCACTTTGTTCCAGCAGCCCTGGGGTATTAATACACTCAGCTTTTCAAGTTCTGCTAGTCTGGTGGGTATAACATAATACCATGTCATTCTTATTTTTCTTTCTCTAATCACTAGGGACTTTGAACATTTTCTTCATGTTTCTTAGTCATACAGTTTCCTTGTAAACTGCCCATGTCTATCCTTTTGCCTACTTTTTCATACAGATTCCTATCTTTTTCTCGTTGATTTGCAACAGCTCTTTGTAAATTCCAAATATCAGTCCCTTAGAGTTTGATACTTCACAAACATCTCTCCAACTGTCATCTGTCGGTTAACTTTATCCTCACTGGATAACTGCTAACTAATTCCTAACAGGGCAGAATTACTTAATTTCTATTTAATCAAATTCATCAGTTTTTCTATTATGATTTGTGTAATTGAGGTTTCACTTGATAAATCCTTCCCTACTCCTATGTTACAAAGATATTCTCCTACATGATGTTCTACAAACTGCACTGTGTCACCTTTAACATGTAGACTCAGGATCAGTATATGGTATGAGCCAGAGGGCTATTTCAAAAAACACTAATAACAAGACACTCCAGAATGTAGTGGCTTTAAACACAAACAAACCTCTATTTTACTCACATACCTGCACTGTAGGTAGGGATCAGCAAGGGTGGTTTATCTTTGTGCCATGGTGTGTCAGCTGGGATGGCCTGCCCACAGCTGCAGAGAGTATATTCAGTGTGGCTCCCTTATAGCTGGCAAGTCCCTGCTGTCAGCTGGGAGCTTGGCTAAGGCTGAGGGCTGGGAGCCCATCTCCTTTCCACTTGCACCTTGCTTGTCACAGGTTGTTTGGGCTTCCTCAATTCTGGTGGCTGAGTTCCAAGAAAAAAATAAATAAATAAAGGCAATGACTTTATATATAGCCTAGCTTCAGAAATCACTTAGCATTACTTCCATGGCAGTCAAAACCTGCCTAGAATCAAGCGGCAGGAACCTACACCCCACCTCTCAATGGGAAAAGTGTCAAAGTCACATTGCAAAAATCTCATTGGGAGGGCAGCAAATGTGGCAAATATCTTGGGGAATAAAATCTTCCACAGGATCCAATTTTATGAGAAGTTTTTGTTGTTTTTTTTTTTTAATTTGAGACAGAGAGTGTGTGTGTGTGAGCAAGGGAGAGGGGCAGAGGGAAAAGGAGAGAGACGGAGACAGAGAGAGACAGAGAGAATGAGAATCTTAAGCAGGCTCCGTGCTCAGCTTGGAGTCTGATG
Source organism: Prionailurus viverrinus (assembly GCF_022837055.1). NCBI lineage: Eukaryota > Metazoa > Chordata > Mammalia > Carnivora > Felidae > Prionailurus > Prionailurus viverrinus. Next base: position 83,660,415 of record NC_062563.1, on the reverse strand, counting down.
CCGGGCTTGATCCCACAACCCTGGGATCATGACCTGGGCCGAAATCAAGAGTTGGACACTCAACCAACCAAGCCACCCGAGTGCCCCTAGAAGGTCATTTTTATCATTTCTTAAATTCTTTCATACACATTGTCTGCCACTGAGTTCTCTACTCTGTCACATTGCTTGATTTGTCTGCTTTTTTGCCACAATAAGGCTAGTAATGTGTTCATATCTGATAAGACCCTTCCCTTCATTCTCCTTTTTCAAACTTGTGAATTATTCATGAACCTTTATTTTTCCATACGACTTTTTATTTTTTTAATGTTTATTTATTTATTTTGAGATAGAGAAAAGAGCACACATGAACAGGGGTAGAGGCAGAGAGAGGAGAGAGAGAGAGAGAGAGAGAGAGAGAGAGAGAGAGAGAGAGAATCCCAGCAGGCTATATGCTGTTAGAATGAAGCCTGATGAGGAAGAGGATCTCTTTTGCATTGCTGTTGGGAATGCAAGCTGGTGCAACCACTCTGGAAAACAGTATGGAGGTTCCTCAAAAAACTAAAACTAGAACTATCCTACGACCCAGCAATTGCACTACTAGGCATGTATCCACAGGATACAGGTGTGCTGTTTCGAAGGGACACATGCACCCCCATGTTTACAGCAGCACTATCAACAATAGCCAAAGTATGGAAAGAGCCCAAATGTCCATCGATGGATGAATAGATAAAGAAAATGTGGTATATATATATATATACAATGGAGTATTACTCAGCAATCAAAAAGAAGGAAATCTTGCCATTTGCAACTATGTGGCTGGAACCGGTATTATGCTAAGTGAAATTAGTCAAAGAAAGACAAATATCATATGACTTCACTCATATGAGGCTTTTAAGAGACAAAACAGATGAAATAAGGGAAGGGAAACAAAAATAATATAAAAACAGGGAGGGGGACAAAACAGAAGAGACTCTTAAATATGGAGAACAAACAGAGGGTTACTGGAGGGGATGTGGGAGGGTGGATGGGCTAAGTGGGTAAGAGGCATTAAGGAATCTACTCCTGAAATCACTGTTGCACTATATGCTAACTAATTTGAATGTAAATCTTAAAAAATAAAATAAAATTAGAATGAAGCCAGATGCAGGGCTCAATCTCACAATCACGAGATCATGACCCAAGCCAAATCAAGAGTGGGATGTTTAACCAAATGAGCTACCTACATGCCCTCCATACAACTTTTAAATACATCTATCAAACTCCTAAAAATAATCTTACTAGAATATTTTTGGGAGTGCTTTGACTTTATAAATTAATCTGGGAATAATAAACATAATTTTATATTGTCATCCCACTTACATTCATAGAAAGTAGTGTGACCATTTATTCAGGCTTCCTTTTATAGCTTTTAAAAATTTTTAATATTTCTTCTATAAAGAAATGTCTATTTTTTTGTAAATCTCCAAATGTTTCATAGTTTTGGATGCTGCCATGAATAGTATTTTTTTTAATTATGTTTTCCAATCTGTTTTTGCTGGTGTTGAGAAATTCTATTGATATTCATAAGCTGATCTTAAATCTGGCAACCTTGCTTAATTCCCATAGTTAAATCCATTGTTTTTGCTTTCTAGACAATCACATTTTCTGCAAATAATTGCAGTTTTATTTCTTCCCCTCTAATTCACACCTTTTGTTTCTTTCTCTTTATTTGTAGTCTTGGCTACCAAGCACAGTTGTGTGTTAATGCTACTGAGTGATAATGGAGATTTCTTGTCTCATTCCTGATCTTAAATGGACTGCATCTTGGCCCACTAAGTATAATTTGTGCTTTGAGTTTTCATTTCAAATAGGTATTGAGCTTTATTAAAAGCTTTTCTGAATCTACTGAGATTATGTGATTTTTTTCCTCCTTTAGTCTATAAATTATATTCCTTCTATTTCTGAGTAAACTCCTCAAATGACGACATATTAATATTTTTTAACTACAAACAATTGGTAAGATACCATATCATTTTATTTTATTTAGGATTTTTATATCAGTGATCATAAGCAAAAGAGGTCAGGAATTTTCTTTTCTTCTATGTCTTTATCCAATTTGGGGATAAAGATTATGTTCAGCTCAAAAATGAGCTTATGCTGTTTTTCTCTTTTCTCTTTTGAGGTTGCTAGAACTGAACTGTAAAACTATCTGAGCCAGGTCCCTCTTTAGAGAGGAGATCTTTGATTATTATTTCAATTTTTGGTGCTTATTTGTTTATTAGAGTTTTCTATGTCTTCTTTTAGCAATATAGGCATTTAATAGTGTTCTCTGAATATTCTTGTTTCATATAGGGTTTCCGAATTTACTAGGTTAAAGTTACCCATAATTTATTTCTCTTCTTTTCTAACTTAAATTCTAGTTAGTTGACATACAATGCAATATTGGTTTCAGGAGTAGAATTCAGTGATTCATCACTTACATATAACACCCAGTGCTCATCACAAGTGCCCCCTTTAACACCTATCACCCATCTAACCCATCTCTCACCCACCTCCCTCCATCAACCTTCAGTTTGTTCTCTATTGTTAAAAGTCCCTTGTGGTTTGTTTCCCTCTCTCTTCCCCTCCCCTTCCCATATGCTCATCTGTTTTGTTTCTTAAATTCCATATATGAGTGAAATCATATGATATTTGTCTTTCTCTGATTGACTTATTTCGTTTAGCATAATATCTAGCTCCACGTACTTCTCTTATTTTTCATATCTCTGTATCTATAGCTGCTTCTGTTGGAAAAAAATATGTATTTTTTAATTAAATCTTTTTTTTCTGGTTAGTCTTTATTAACTTATGTATTCACTAATTATTAAATAGTGAGAGGAGAGTTTCTACTATTGATATTTCCAAATAGAAAAACAAGATTTTGGCTGTCAAGTCTTCTCCAGACTTTGCCCACCTCCCCATCCTGGACACTACCTCTCAGACCTACACTCTGATGCAAAAGAGAAGGCAGGAGCCTGAGCCTGTATCCCTTTGGGCCACCACTACAGCTTGCCCTCCAGGGACTACTGATCTGTGGCTACAGGGCCATTCTTCTCATCCATCCCCTAGCAAGCAGTGCCACTAAGTAAACAATTACTGAATGCCTACTGCATGCCTGTCTTGTACAAAGCGATATAGACCATAATCTTTGCCCCAAACAAATATATGGTCCAGAGGGGTGGACAGGAATGTACGTGAAAGGAGAAGGAACTCTGAGCAAGTATTTGGAACACCCCGGCTTCAGCACTGAGCCAATATGAAGGCATGAGGGAAATGATTTCAGGTGAGAGCAGTGCAGAGGTCCTGGCCAGAAATCTGAAGCTGTACTTCCCTCTTTGTTTCCTTGCAGACTAAAGATCTGCCCCAGCAACAGAAGAGGGAAAAGAGAGGGTAAGCAAAGAGATGGGAAGAACAGGACAAAGGGCAAAGAAAAACAATTCACGCTACACTAGTGAAGTCTAAGCTATTAATACAGGACGTGTCTAATGATGACAGCTAATATTTGTGCCCTTTTTAACAGAGCACTTACAGGGACTAGCTGAATACCCTACAGCCCAGATTTACAGATGTAGAGACTGAGGCCCCCAAAGACTATGAATTTCCTAGTCTTGTGTGACTGGCACATGACAGAACTAGGAACCCAAACTCTGACCTCCTGACTCCAATGTCACTCTCTGTCCCCTAAACCACGTGGCTTCTGAAAACAGCACATTCTAGGATAGACAAACGGAAAACTGACTTCCAGATGTTCTTCCCACCTCTGCAAGCCCTCATCTCTCCTGCCACACTCATCTCCTCCCAACTCCCCCCCCCCACCACACACACACACACACACACACACACACACACACATAGGAAACTGCAAGTCACTGGAGAATCACCTTATTTGCTTCCTAAAGAACGTGCTATCTCTTACTTGCCAAGAACCTCAGCAGGGCCTCTGTGCTGTCAAACATCTTGTTCTAGGAAGCTAGGAGTCAATCTGGGAAGAGATGAGGCTGGGGCCATCCCCAACCTCCCCTGAAGACCATCACCTGTAGATGCAGGTCTAGGTGCTCTGGTGGAATCAAGAAAGCTCTCAAGGGCCCTATGATGATGTCAGGGACATGATGCATCTAACAAAATCATAATAACAGCAATGAGATAGTAGCTCACACTTCTTGACTACTTGCTATTCACGGACATCATGATGAGTTTTTTATGGCTTTGAATCTTGTTTAATTTTCATGACTACCTAATGAAGACTAGTGGGTTCTAGTCTTCCATGAGAAACTGAGGCTTAGAGGGGTAAATTACCATATCCAGGGTTACACATTCAACAGGGGACAGAACCAGGACACAGACCAGGTCTGCCTGACTCCTGGGGCCAAATTAACCACTATATATAACACGCCTTTGCTTTAGCAACACCTGAGGGGAGACAGCAACCCTAAACAACCATCACCTACAGTACAGTTAACATCCGTCATCACCTACAGTGGTGAGAGAAAGCTTCAAAGAAAAGAAAGCCTGATGCTGGCCTATAAGAAGGTAAAGGACAGATGAAGAGCCTAGATCACATACAGAAGAAGTTTTGGGAGCAGATGTAGGAACAGGCCTCACAGGGTTTATAAAGTGAAGGGGGAGACTGAGGCAGTGTGACTAGGACCACAGAAATCACTATCGTCGATGGCTAGTCCTTCAGACTAACAAACTTAGTGCCACATGAAGGGCAGGTAGAAAAGGAAAACAGAGAAAAGAAGAAAAGATACCACAGTCACCAGAGGTACTTGTATAAGTACATAGAAAGACCAAGAGAAATTTGTCCCATCATCTGATTATTTCGTCCTCAAGCATATGGGACAAAGTCTCCATCCTCTAAACATTTAGTTTCCTCTAAATATTCCCAGTCAAGGGCACCTGCGTGGCTCAGTCGGTTAAGCGTCCGACTTCAGCTCACGGTTCATGAGTTCGAGCCCCGCGTCGGAATCTGTGCGGACAGCTCAGAGCCTGGAGCCTGCTTCGGATTCTGTGTCTCCCTCTCTCTCTGCCTCTGCCCTGCTCACGCTCTGTCTCTGTCTCTCAAGAAGTGAATAAACGTTAAAATTAAAAAACTATTTTTAAATATTCCCAGTCATCTCCCTCAGAGCTGAGTCGGTGTGCAGGACTCAGGTCGGAACAGCTCTCTCACTGTAAATAAAGGACAAATGGATCAGGAGAAATGAATTGGTGGTAGTGACAGACACAGATGTTTGCCATCAGTTGGGGCTCTTACAATGGTGCTAGATCCTCTCTGTTGGGGAAATGACCCATCCCCCATGCCATGAAGTTTTTGGTGTTGTCCCTTTCCAGCCACATCTACACATCACAACTAGCATAGCCAGCTGCCTCAAACCCATTCAATTTACTTACAGGGAGCCACCAAACAGGGAAGCCAGGGGACTTCTCGTTGGGCCAGGCAGGCACTCTGTCTCCCTCAAACCTAGAGGTGGAAATGTGCTTGCAAAATCTTGTCAACGCACACCAGTGTGTTCACGTTGCCAACACAGCACGCACAGCCTGTGTCCTCCATACCATTGCCATCACTAGACCACAGTATCAGAATCTTCCTCAGGGAAATGCAACCACTGAGAAACAAGTATTACAAAGAGAACCTGCCCCCCAAAAGTGAAAAATTATTATTGATCAGGGGAAAGGATGTACATTTGGCCAAATTCCACACTATTTTATAGTATAAATTCCACTACTATTATATATATATATATATATATATATATACATATATATATATATATATATATATAGTTGTTTTACCATTTAAACTATATAAGATGGCAACCACAAAATTGAAATTCTGTCGTTCAAAGGGTTTTATATACTCCTCTAACTAAAAACAGCTTCATAATAAAAAGATCCAGTTTTACAAGTGGGCCCAACCCAAAATAGTAACTATGGCCTTAAGGGCTATTATCCAATTGCCGTACGAAGGATTTAGGGCATATAAATGCCCATTAACACGACTAAGCATAATAATCTGATTTATAAAGTATCCCTTGCCAGGGCCCTTGTAGCACCCTACAATTACACTGCCCCAATTAAAACATCCTGCAAGCCTAATAGACTCGCCCTGAAAGAAACCGCCCTGTAAAAGCATGACCCACCCCACCAAAAAATCCTGATGGAGGGGGTTCTACAGCAAGGTGGTGGCAGCAAAAGGGGTTTTCAGATGGAAGGAGAGCATTTTAAGTATCTAATTCCCACGCTCAATGCCTGCCAAAGTACACAGGAGTGAATAATAATCCCAAAGCAAAGAGGCATTAATGAGGAGGGCTGTCCGGGTGTCCATCTCAGCCTTTCCTAGTAGATTTGGCACTTGTTTGTTAAAATGAACACGTCTGGGTTCTAAAGCTTGGGGATTCCAAATGACATTTTCTAGTGGAAAACAGGAGGAACACTTCTTTCTGTTCCGGAGACCTATTGGGGCATAGTGTTTGGAAACCTCTCACGTTTGGCCCACCTCAGCCTCAAGTGACTCAGTACAATTTGCAGGGTCCCAGCCGTGTGCGTGTGTGTGTGTGTGTGTGTGTGTGTGTGTGTTGCCTAGGGTAGGGAGATCATCTGTTTTATCTGCTATTAGTCAATTTTATAATAGCAAAATGAAAAGACACTTCTCAGAATTCACCCTCTTCTCCTAGATGTCAGTGGACAATTGAAATTTCCAAAAGACCTAAGAATATACTAAAGTTAAGTAGCTCCAAATTCAGCTCAATGCAGATCTGAGTGAAGGGCTAACACTGCGTATACTGGGGGAAAAGCATGCGGCAAAGGAGAAAAAAAAAAAAATCAGTTGGCAGAGGGGCCACACAGCGCTGTGTTCCACCACATACCTTATCCCGTCAACATGGCAATATTTCTATTAATGTTAACATTTGAAATGCTGGTGAGGGTTCAGCCAGACAGGTACTCTCACACCTCTAGGAGGAGAGTAGATTGTTTGAGTCTCCCTGAAAAGCAATCTTCCAAGAGCCTTTCAAATGCCTAGATCCTGTGATCTGCTTCTGGAAATGTATTCGAAAGACATCAGCAAAATGTGGTCCAAGAGCAAAGCACACTGATCCCACTGCAGTGTTTCTGAATCGAGAAAGAGATGTGAAATGATCCAATAGTTCAGCAGTAGGAGAATAATCACATAAACTCTGGTAAATCTATAGGCAAAATATTATACTGCCTTTAAAAACAATGTTTACTTCTCTTGAAAAACACACGATAAGATCTCAATAAAAGGAAACAAAAATTGTGCTCTTGGATAGGATGTGTTAGTCGTGTAAAGATGTCAATTTTCTCCATCTTATTCTATAAACTCAGTGTCATCCCATTCAAAATTGGAAAAATAATTTTGTTTCTCCTTTTTGTTGGGAGGGATTGGACAAAATGACTTCATTCATAGTCATCTGGAAAAATAGTCTATGTGAAAATAGCCAAGAGGTTTTTTTCAAAGGAAGAGTAGTATGGGTACTTTAGACTTCTCCATTATGAAAATACATTATAAAGCTACAGTAATTAAAACAAGGTGGCTCAAAAGTGGGACAAGACAGACTGATGGAACAGACTAGAAAATTCAGAGGAGGCCAAAGTGTACATAAGAATTTAGTACAAGATAAAGGAGACATTCCAAATCAGAAGGGAAAAGATAGATCATTAAACCTATGATATAAGGCAACTACCTAGGTGTTTGGAAAAAAATTTCAAACTAGAGCCATATATTATATCTTTTTATTTTAACATAACAATAACATGATTTTAACATGAAAATAAAAACATTTTTTAAAAATTGTTGATAGGGAAGATAGGTAAGTTGTCTATATTATCTTGGAATAATTTAGACTCTTCTTAACATGAAATGAAACAATTGAAGAAAAGATTAATAAATTTGATTCCATAAATGTTTTAAATGACTGTAAGTAACAACACCATAATCAAGGTGAAAGACAAAAGTTTATGGAACTTCTACTACATATGGCAAACAGCTAATTTCCTTATTATCTGAAGGAATAGAACATATCAATCAGGAACTTACAAACAATATGCTAAAAAATGTGCAAAGTTGACAAACAGAATTTTGTGAGAATAAAAATACAAGTGGCCAATAAATGTGTGGATAAATGTACAGCCTTGATAATGAGCTTCCTGCTTTTTGTTTGTTTGTTTGTTTGTTTGTTTGTTTTAGACCTCATTATTGATAAGGGAGTGAGAAACCTTAAGGCTTATGCATGGCTGGTGAGATATAAGTGGATAACCAACCATTTTTGGAGGGCAATTTTCCTCTATCCTTCAAGATTTTAAATGTGAACCCTCCCCTTAGCCCAGAATTTCCACTTCCAGCAATTAATCCTACATAAACACTCACACTTGTGCATAAAAATATATGTGCACAGATGTTCAATACAGCATTGTTTATAATAGCAAAAAAAAAAAAAAAGGAAACCACTTAAATAGCTATCAGAAGAGTTTGGCTAAAGATGAGATTTCCAAGGGATGGAATGCCTTGTGGCAGTTTAAAAGAATTAGATTGATTTGAATTCAGTAGCATAAACGATATCCAAGATATGTTAAATCCAAAAATTATGTTGAAAAACTGTATATTATGAAACACTTTATACATCTATGAATATAAAATTAATGTCTGCAAGGAAACTTAAGAAGTTGTTTGAAAGGGGTTACAGGAAGTGAGGGGACAAGGCAGACACAGGGCGAAAGGGAGTTCACTTTCCATTCACATCCTTCTATACCTTTCAAGGGTTTTTTGACAATGAACAAGTAATACTAATTAAGTCACAAACTAATAAACAGCTGAAGTTTTAACACTTAAAATGTCAGCATTTTAGTATTTATCAAGACTCACTTAAGGATTCAGGGAAGCAATTGTAGCATAAAAGGAAAACCCAGACTATATAATTATAGAGAGAGTATACTCTCCACTAATTTAAAATTTATATCTAAATATGCACATAGAGAAAAGGGCCGTCAGGAAACACATGAAATAGTAGTAGTAGTTAACCTCCAGTTATAATGGTATGACCTATTTTTACTTGATTCTTTGTACTTCTTATTTTTCAAATTTTCCAAAATTAATATTATAGGCATAATCAGAAAAAAATGTAATGATCAGTTCAGAATTTGCCAAGAAAATTATTTTGTATCCTATACTAGACCAGAAATCAAGAGGAGAGAAAATATGGGACACAAACCTTCCCCTAAAATAATTCACAGTTTCACAGATGAATCTATACACATAGTTAAAAACCATGAGTTTATATTACTTTACAAACATGTAATCACAAGAAACATACAGAACAGTAACTATAGTTAATAATACTGTATTGCATACTTGAAAATTGTTAAAAGAGTAGATTTTAAAAGTTCTTATAAGAAAAAAAATTTGTAACTGTGTATGGTGACAGATATTAATTAGACTTACTGGGGTGATCATTTTGCAATACATGTGAATATTGAATCATTATCTTATACACCTGAAACTAATGACTAATATATAAGTCAATTATGCCTCAAAAATAAAATAATATAAACCATTAGAGGTCAAGATAGGGTGACAAAAAACCAGGTACTAAACTGAATTTCCTCAAATATCAAAATGTATAGAAGAGACAATATGAGCAATGGAGCAACAGAGAAGGAAGATGCAATGCTAGCCTCCATGATTAGCATCCCCCTACCTAGGCAACTAGGGGAATGGCCTTGAGAAAGAACATGAGAATTCTCTTCCATAGACGGAGTCAGAACTATACACATGCTTGATTCTGGGCATCAGGAAGTCTACTACCTCAAAATAACACATTCTCTGTGCATCAATATCTGAAATTTTATCATTAAGGTTTATCCCCTTATTTCATATTCTCTATCCCTCTCGAAAAGGAATGGACCGAGGAAGGCTAACACTTCACACTGGAGGGCACCCTTCCCATCTCCCTGTGCCAGTGACAGACATCACTATACAATCTCAGCACTTCTCCCCATGAGAGTATCTCAGAATCCTTAGCACCATACTCCAAGCAGCTACTACAACTGGGCAAAATTGGGATGCAAGTGGAAAACGATTTGCCAGCCCTTATTAAATTGGTAGTAACAGACCTGCAGTTGAGTAAGCGTTGAGAATTTTTCAAAGCTCTGTCACATCCATTATTGCATTAGAGCAGGCATTATTTTCCTTTACACCAAAACGAATGACTTAAGAGTTGCCACGAGCAGCTCATGGACATACCACTATTAAGAAGCAGGTCCCGGGTTATAATGTGGAACCCAACCCTCATTCCAAGCCCACTGCTCTTTCCCAAAGCACTCCCCTCTTACACAGCAGAATAAAAGAACTGACCTCCTGTTCTGAAGCCAGTTTGGGGTGGGGAGAATTTGAGGACCCTGGAAAGGATTGATAATAGGAAAGGGCATGACCAAAAAGAGGCAGAATATCAGAACCCAGAGTCTGTGAACATAAGGGACACCATAGCTTTGCCCAAAGCCATTTCTGTACACTGAGGGAACCAGTAGATACACTCAAGTTCCCAACAACAACTATTATCTGACTAGAATCCCATTAAGGGAAAGAACAGCGGTCCTCACACACAAAGACCTGACAGAGACAGGGCTACAGTGATGAGTCTCTGTGCCTCGGGCTGACAAAAAGGTTTGGGCTGTTCTCCCTCTTTGTGCCAATGCCCACGCAGCTCCAGTTCTCCTTTCCAGGCTCCGAAGGACCAGAGCCAGCCTGATGGGTATTCCCAAGGTCTCCTCCAAGTTCTAAACACCCTGGGGAAAATCACAATCCAACAGCCATTTCTCTTTTGGTGCTTCAAACTGGACTCTCAGATCCCCGGGGGTGGCTCCATGATCTGAAGTTTTTCTCATCTGGCTCTATTTGGGGGCATGTTAAGGGTAACTGCCATAAGCAGGGGCTTCCCCTCACAGTGAGTATGAGTGTATGTGAGTGTGTGTGCGTGTGTTTCCAAGGACACCCATTAACTCACCCTCCAACCCACTCCACTCTAATCCAACCCAATCCAATACTGAACATGCAACAGTCCTAAAAGTCTTTTAAAACACCAGAATTAGATAGCGTGTTGAATTTGAGGTTAACATACAGATTCTTGACTTTAAAAGGCTAGATTTTCACAACAAACACGTGTTGCTATGGAAATGGCATAAGCCTATGTAAACTTCAGGCATTCATATTCATAGAAACTCCTGAAGCAAGACCAAATGTTGGCCCTAACATTCCCGTTCTTGCCAACTTCCAAATAGTGCACAAATTATGCCAAAAATAAATGGGTGTGACTAATACAAGCTTAGAACTTTTAAAAAATTTTTACCTTGAGGGCAACATTTGTTGATATAGGAGCTGGGTGTGTAAAGCATACTTCCCCCTCCATAAATCCATCTGTTTTATTTACACTTCCTAAAAGACCTGTGTGCACATTTTTCCCATAAAGTGTACAACTGCTAGTAATCACATATCATTTCAATCTGTGCCCTAGTTCTATTTTAACACTGTGTCTCTTCCTTTTTGCTTGTGTTCCATTAACCACATACTAAAGGCTGAGCAGTTTAGACTTAACTCCTCTGGTCCCAAGTACACACTCCAGAGCTGCAGAATTACCAACAAGCCTTTGCACAGGCGACACCTCCAAGGTCTGCAAGCCTAGGGTAAATCCTATTACAAGCTCAGGGATGTCAAATTGGTTTTTGCTATTGACCTTCTTTCCCATGACCCCTTCCCCACCCCTCCAGGCCCCAATCCCAAATCCCTCATTTCTCCCGCACAGAGGTCAACCTGTAAGACAACTGTGCTCTGCCCCGAATCTACTCTATCCTGGGCTGGAAACTCACTGCTAATTACTGTAGTCACACTTCTTAATTCAACAAGCGCCAGACGGCTGCCTGCCATCTCCCCAGTGGGATGGGTCACCAGCTATCTCACGCAGGTCACTAAGTCGGCATTTATTTCCTGATAGAAGATGGCGTTACAAGGTAGCTGTTCCAACATGAATGGTAATCAACAATAATTAAAAGTGATACACCCATTCTGACTCATATAATAGTGTTAAAAAAATTTTAAGAAGGGTAGTAGAAGGAAGAGACAGAAAAAAACTGCTTAGCCAAGACAGATAAGTTTTTTCATCTCAACTCAATTTCTGGGAAATTAATATACATCTTTGTCTTCTTAGTAGGCTCCATTCCCAATGTGGGGCTTGAACTCATGACCCCAAGATCAAGAGTCACATGCTCTACCAACTGAGCCAGCCAGGCACCCTGTCTTTGTCTTCCTTTAATTCACACAGAAATATGTCCATGCTGCAACCACCGTGAAAAGCAGTGAATTTGAATTTTCCTTAAAGGAAGAAAATATTTACTCTCAAAGGCTGAGTCCTTTCACCTTGGTGTCCAGAAAGAGCAATAGATCAGGGAACAAGCAAAATCTCTCCTCTGCTCATGAAGGCCAACATGACTGTTCCACGGCTGATACCAACTTCCAATCCCAGAAACAGAAACTCAACTACAACCAACCCTCTGTCTTCCAGAAGTGGTTTTACCTGTGCTACCTAACTGTAGCCCACCCAGATTCTCAGTCCTAATCTGGAATCTTCCTCTCTAGACCACTGGCAGCCCCAGCCTGACATTACTACCAAGCCTTGCTGGCTTGCTGGGTAAAAAGATGCTCCATACGCTGCTATGCTGTACGCATAGATGGGGTGCCCCTAGATCGAGACTTAGGGAAGCTTTAGTTTAACCACGATTGGGATTATCCCTCATCTATACTCTTCTCACTGCCACCACCAACCCCTTCTGCTGCCTTCATCTTAAGTCAGGTTCCCCACAATCAGACCTTAAGACCGTGACTCACTTGCCAGTACTATATCCATGAAGTGTTCCCAGGAGAAGCTGAGAAGGAATGGAGTAAGCAGGACAAGAACAGGGAAAGACCTGAGCACAGGTGTGATCCCAAGTCTCAGCCTCGGCCAGATCCACCAGGCATCCTGGAGCACAGATTGTCTCACACTGAGGCAAGGGCACTGGGCCTTCTTATTCCCACACAGTCAGTCACTTGCTGCCAGCCACCTCAGAGTGGATATAAACCCCCAGGCATTTCTGGCTCTCTCTGCTGGGGTCTAGGCAACTCCAGTGGCCTGAGGGCATCTTGAAAAGACCATTGGTGTCAGCCTGGAAGCAACTGAAGTAAGGCTGGGCCATGGGCAATGAGAAGGATCTCAGGGGGCACCAGCAATATCTATTACACCCCAGGGAAGTGAACACTGGTAGTATTTTAACATTAATTTCTTAAAATAATTCTTCATATGGAAATCTTAGAGAGCCAGGTAGGAATTGGGATGGAGAAAAAGAATCACATCATTGATTATACCTACAGGAAAACACCAAAATGTAAAATCTACTTGCATGATGTAACACCTGGACAAGGAACTCAAAACGTGAGACCTGGACACCTTGTGTATTAGAATGCTTTGGGGACAAGGTGCCATTTTATTCACCTTCCTGCATGACAACCATCTGAGCATGAATATCCTATTCCCCTGGTATGACAAAATTTTAAAGGGCTATCTCTTGTCCCAAGACATCCTCCTGCCCTTTGACTACCCCGCTGCATCACGAATCTTACCTATTTCGACCGTTTCAGGGAAGACAGATTAATGGAGGGTAAGAATTGCAAAGAAGCCCACATGCTCCCCACATATGCTTCAGAGCATTGAGCCAGCTCTTATTGATTTATAGTGCTTGAAAATATTTGTCAGAATGAGAAAAGTGTGGTGATCTATTATTGGTGCAGGATGAAGTAAAGGTGCATCCATATAGGAGACACTGTCTTAGGACCTCATCTACTCTTTTTTTTTTTTACATTTATTTATTTTTGAGAGACACAGCATGAGTGGGGGAGGGACAGAGACAGGGAGACACATAATCCAAAGCAGGCTCCAGGCTCCGAGCTGTCAGCACAGAGCCCGACATGGGGCTTTAAGTCACAAATTGTGAGATCATGACCTGAGCTGAAGTCTGATGCTTAACCGATTGAGCCACCCAGGAGCACCAAACTTTTTTTTTTTTTAACATTTATTTACTTTTGAGAGAGCACAAGCAGGAGAGGGGCAGAGGGAGAGGGAGACACAGAATCTAAAGCCGGCTCCAGGCTCTCAGCTGTTAGCACAGAGCCCGACGTGGGTCTTGAACTCACAAACCGCGAGATCATGCTCTGAGCCGAAGTAGGACGCTTAACCAACTGAGCCACTTAGGCGCCCCAGGACCTCATCTACTCTTGAGAGTACATCTTCCTTCCCAATAACTGCACTCTTCATTTCACATCAATTGTAATCACAAAAGAAAAACTAAATGGGTTGTAGAATGCTTATAATGTTCAGTGTACAGTCTGGAATTAAAGAGTGTATAAAAGGAATGGGGCATATCGTTTGTCCTAAAGGAATGAACCGTTTCAAGAAGACTATAAGACATACAGTCAGAGAGCAATGCTTAAGACACACATAATAAATTGGTAAGGGAAAAATAAATTCACAAGTGCCAACCTATATGGTATTTCAGAAAATCAAGAGCCTACTCATGTGGTGAGTATAAACAGGCTTCTGGGTGTTCACGAAGCAAAGACAAGACTGTTCTAGGAGTATAGGAGAAAGTAAGAATTTAACAAAGCCCTGGAGGGTGAGTTGAATTTGGATGGGAAGAACAAGAGAGGAAGGGCTTTTCACTCAAATGGGAAAAACAAGAGAAAGCAAGTCACATTCTGGGAATGTTCAGCGAAACCCTTGAAGGTTCTAGAGTACAGAAGACAGTTTCTCCTATGCCCCACACAGAAACAAAGCCGTGTTTCCCCACCTGCCCACATCCTCAGGCAGCTGCCAGGAGAGGCCCTTCACAGTTGGGGCTGCTCTCAAAGAACAGTGATGCTCACCGTGCCAGAAGATGGGATCTCAACAACCCCCGCCCAGGGGTTTTCCTGTGCTGCCCAACCCGGCCCCGGGAACTCCAGCCAATATGTGGCCTCTAGCTAATACTCCAGCTTGTACAAGCCTCCCCCAAGAAAAGGATGAAAATAGCCAGTGATGAGGGAAAGGCAGCAGGGCCTTCCCCCTTCCACCTGAAAATAGTGGCAACAGCTACCTTCCTGTAAGACAACAAATCACCGCCAGCCACCTCTCGCCTGTTTCATGATTTATTGTCCATCAACTGGCCCCGTGTTTAATGAAATCTGACCAGCAGTCAGAATTCTAATCAGATCCAGGACCAACTGCCTCAAACCCTCCCTCCAGACTCGCCCCTAACCCGGCAGGGCTGATGACCTGCAAATGGAAGACAGAAGTGCAGGCCAAGGGAGCGAGTGCTCCAACTTGGACTAAGGCTTCTGTCTCCCCCTAGTTCCCCAGACTCCCCCCCAGATTGCACCCCTCTCCTCTTCCTGCAGAAACAAGCCCTCCTCTCACTCAGCCAAGCCAAATACATAGGAACCAATTCAGCTTTCCAGAAGTTGAAGATCAACTCCAAGCTGAGACTTGTTCTAAAATAATTAACGGGGGAGGGGGGCCCGAGAGGCTAGAGAAAGAGATGTGGGAACAGAGAGCAAAATTAAGGCTATTGGCTGCCTGTCATTTGGCAATGAACATGACAAAACAAAGTTTACAGTTTTTAGAGGCTTTGGAGGGGGAGGAGGACACCTCTAATCCATGCTGATTTTAAAAACAACTTTTCATCCTATTCACTCAGTGCACACTGGTAAGGGAGGGGGAATTTTGTCGCTCTGAGAACAAGAAACCAATAAATGGTACCTCCTTCCAACACCCTCCAGTACCCTATCTCCAGGGGGATGGGACTCTTCAAGAAGAGCGTCTCTCTGACACTGTGGATTAATTACAATAACAATTTGCGTTTGTGAAAAGCTTTTAACTTTTCAAAGTGCTCCTCCATCTATCATCCCACTTTATCCTTCTGACTGCCTGGTGATGCAGGTGGAGCCGGGATTATCAGGACCAGCCTTCCGTGTAAGCAAAGCAGATTATGTACTCAGTGCATCTGGGGGGCCCAGGATGGGACCGCCAGCCTCAGAGAATCCCTCCCTCCTGACAAACTGCACCTGAAAATCCCTCTCACAAAGACAGCCCTTCCGTTCCACAATGCAGATAAGGCTTAAGAAGCAAACAGCCCTTGGAAAGATAACCCGCTGACCAGGGTGTAATGCACGGTGAAACCACAGGTGAGCATCTCCTGAGAGCAATTTTTAGTGGGGGAAAGGAATGGGTCACCCAAAGGGAATGGAGGAAAACTTAGTTTAAGGTCACAATTTTGTCTGTGGTCACTGCTAAGGATTGTTGACCCCATTTTATAGGTGAGAAGAAACAAAGAGGTCAAGTCACCCCTCATTCATTTATTCCTTGATTCCAACACTTTCTTAGGGCTCCTATTGTGCCAGCCAAGCCTGGTGACACAAGATGAAGACATAAGCCCTGCCTCAAGGAGCTTGACGTAGGGCAAAGGAGACAACGTGAGTATGAGTATGGTGCTGGAAATAGTCCCCTCCACCCTGCCTTCCTCTCCCGTCACTCAGACAACAGGTATGGCCTCCTAAATTCACCGTCTACAGCCAAGAACAAAAAATGTCATTGGTTTCAGAATAGTTATTATAGACACAAAGCAGAGATTTTTTTTTTCAGAGAGAAAGAGACTTCAGAAGTCTAAAATCTTGGTTTTCATATCTAAAGTGAACTTCTGGAGGTCTCAGAGCATAGAGTTAGTGCCACTGGCCATAGAGTAGGGAGGAAGGCACAACAGTATTAGTTTCTTTCCTCCAGAAAGGGGCACTCATCCTGCCAGCTGTTTAGAGCAGGAGACTCTCTGGGGATCTGATCCCATGAGTTCCTCAGAACTGGGCCCTGAGGGGTCTGGAAGGCTAGAAGCCCTAACAACCCTTATAATTTTGACCACCTGTCATTCAACCACAGGACCAATGCTTTACATGTTTCTCTCCTGAAATGCAGAGAAAAAATGTGATTTGAATCTCTACAGATGATGCATTTTTGTGTTTGTTTTTCAAAATACCTTGGCATTGGGGCGCCTGGGTGGCTCAGTCGGTTGGGCGTCCGACTTTGGCTCAGGTCATGATCTCGCGGTCCGTGAGTTCGAGCCCCGCGTCGGGCTCTGTGCTGACAGCTCCGAGCCTGGAGCCTGTTTCAGATTCTGTGTCTCCCTCTCTCTCTGACCTTCCCCCATTCATGCTCTGTCTCTCTCTGTCTCAAAAATGAATAAACGTTAAAAAAATTTTTTTTTCAAAATACCTTGGCATAACCAATTTCACATATAATGAGATTAAAATTTACTGGTGGATTATTTTTTCAGCTCATTCATCTTTTTTTATTGTGGCTAAAAAATACATATTACAAATTTACCACCTTAACCGTTTTTTAGGTGTATGGTTCAGTAGTCTCAGGTATATTTACACTGTTGAAAAACAGATCTCCATAATCTTTTCATCTTGCAACCGAAACCCTATACCCATTAAACAATAAGTTCCTTTTCTTCCTCCCCGCCCCCAGTCCCTGGAAACCATCCTTCTACTTTCGATATTTATGAATTTGGCTACTTTTTTTTTCTTTTTTCTTTCTTTCTTTTTTTTGAGAGAGAGAGAGAGAGTGCGTGTGTACGTGAGCACACTAGAGGGGGAGAAGCAGAGGGAGAGAGAGAGAATCCCAAGCGGGCTTCATACGGAGCAGATCCCAGAGCCCTGGAATCATGACCTAAGCCCAAATCAAGAGTTGGACATTTAACTGACTGAGACACCCAGGTGCCCCTGAATTTGGCTGCATGAGGTGCCTTCATGTGAGTGGGATCCTACTGTTTTTGTCCTTCTGTCAGTGGTTTCTTTCACTTAGCATAGAGTCCTTCCTCATTAAGGCTGTGCAGTATTCATTGTAGGTATAGACCACATTTCCTTTAACCATTCATGCATAAATGGATACTTAGGTTGCTTCTACCTCTTGGGTATTGTGAATAATCCTGCTATGAATACGGTTGTGCAAATATCTCTTGAAGACCCTACTTTCAATACTTTGAGATGTATACCCAGGAGTAAAACTGATGGATCATATGGTAGCTCTAGGTTTTTTTTTTTTTTTAACGTTTATTTATTTTTGAGACAGAGAGACAGAGCATGAACAGGGGAGGAGCAGAGAGAGAGGGAGACACAGAATCGGAAACAGGCTCCAGGCTCTGAGCGGTCAGCACAGAGCCCGACGCGGGGCTCGAACTCACAGACCGCGAGATCATGACCTGAGCTGAAGTCGGACGCTTAACCGACCGAGCCACTCAGGCGCCCCAGGTAGCTCTAGTTTTAATTTTTTGAGGAACCATCAACTGTTTGCCACAGGAGCCACACTGTTTTAGTCCCACCTACAGTGCACAAGGGTTCCAACTCTCCACATCACTGCCAACACTTGTTATTTTCTTTTCTCTTAATAGTAGCCATTCTAACGGTTGTGAGGAGATATCTATTATAGTTTTGATTCATACTTATCTGATAATTAGTGATGCTGACCATATTTTCATATGCTTATTTGGCCATTTGCACCTCAGTAATCATTTTAAAAAGCATTGATTTTTGAAGCCCTGAAATTTTGTCTCCCTGTTCTTGGGCAGGTCCTAGCTGCTAACTTTCAAATAGGATATCTCAGTAAAAAGAAGTCCATTTCTGTATTTCTCTGACTGACTTATTTCACTTAGCATAATGCCTTCTAGGTCTATCCATGTTGTTGCAAATGGCAAGATTTCATTCTTTTTGACCACCGAGTAATATTCCATTGTGTATATATACACACCTCTTCTTAATCCATTTATCAGTTGATGGACATTTGGGCTCTTCCCATATCTTGGCTATTTCCATACTATACTATACTATTTAACTTTCCATACTATATAAACTTTGGGGTGCACGTACCCCTTCAAATCAGCATTTTGTATCCTTTGAATAAATACCTAGTAGTGCAATAGCTGGGTCATAGCGGTAGTTCTATTTTTAATTTCTGGGGGGAACCTCCATACTGTTTTCCAGAGTGGCTGCACCAGTTTGCATTCCCAAAAACAGTGCAAAAGTGTTCCCCTTTCTCCACAATGATTTCACTCATATGAGGAATTTAAGAAACAAAACAGATGAACTTAGGAGAAGGGAAGGAAAAATAAGATAAAACCAGAGAGGAAGACACACCATAAGAGACTGTGAAATACAGAGAAGAAACTGGGGGTTGCTGGAGGGGTATTGGGTCGGGGGAGGGCTAAATGGGTGGTGGGCATTAAGGAGGGCACTTATTGGGCTGAGCACTAGGGGTTACATGTAAGTGATGACCCACTGAATTCTATTCCTGAAACCAATACTACAATATACGATAACTAACTTGAATTTAAATTTAACAAAAAGAGTTTCTGTTGTTTGATTTGAACATATGACTAAAGCAGTTTCTCACCTCAGCACTATTGACATTTTAGAGCAGATGATTCTTTGCCTTAGGAAACGTCCTGTGCATTGTAGGATGTTTAACAGCACCCCTGGCCTTTAGATGTCAGTAGCACTCCCGATGCCACCGTGACAGCCAAAAATGAATCCAGGCACTGTCAAATGTCTCCTGGTGGGGCAAAATTGCCCCTGGTTGGGAACCAATGAATTGGACTTTGCAAACCAGCATATTTAAAGTTGGCCAACATAATTATCGAAAATTTTTGAATCAGCATTAAAAATTTTGGAGATAACCACCTTAAAAAAAAACAGATCATCCGCTTTTCTTGAGAAAGCAGAGGATCAAGCCGACTTGGTGTGCATTACCCCATGGAAATAGTCTTCTGGGTTTAGTAGCTACTGACCCACCTAAATTTGAATTTAAGACCTTAATATAGCCCATAAAACAAAACCTATTTGAATACCAGATAAAGCTGCCTCCAGTTTTTCAAATAAAATAATTATGATTTGCCTAACTTCTCTTATAAGTATACATTATAACATAAAATCCAAGACTGCCTGACTGAAACTATTTGAATTCTTTCTCTCAGTCTCTGTCTCTCGCTGAACACACTCTCCTTCTCTTTCTCTGTCTCTGTCTGTCACTCTCTCTTCCACACATGCTGGCATGAGTGTGTACACACACACACACACACAAACACACACATACACACACACACAGCAGCAGCAGCAGCAGCATGGGTCACAGACAAAAAACAGTGGACTAGAAGTCAGAAGAACAAGGTTCTAATCCCCAGTCCATATTCTGAAATAATTCAACAAATTCAGTTCATTGAATACCTACTACAAGCAAGGTTATAAGTTTAGCCCCAGAACTCATCTGGGCTTTAGCTTATTTAATACAATTTACTGAGTCCTCTATTTGAACAGGTGAACTCCAAGAGCTGCTTGAGCTCTAAACATCCATGATCCACATGTGATGACCATATATAGTAAAACCCCTGCAGCTTCCAAACAACTGAGGCTGGGAACAGAGAAAGAGGAACAGTGTGGATTAGTGGCCAGAAGAGACTATAGAATCCTTTTGTAAAATATGGTTTTAAATGCATAGAGTTTTATCTTTTTCACATTTGTGTAAAAGACACTGGTGGGTGTGGTACACATGGGGGTCCACCACCCAGATTGCCCAGCTGTGGGGAGCGCACCCTTCCGGGCCTGCCTCATCTGCACAGCTGCCTCACCTGGCAGCCCACATTTGGTGAGTCATGTGATAGGTATAAAAGCCTGGCCATCTCAACCCAATGCAGGATATTCCTGGGAAATCACTGCCCCAGAACTCTCCTGGTTTGGCCCAGGCTTTCTCAAGCCTGCATCACAGTTCAGCTTCTCCTCTACCCAGTCCTGCTTCTTTTCCCTTCCCTTCACAGGAATTGAACCCTAAAAACAGCTTGCGCTCTAAACTTTGTCTCAGTGTCTGCTCCTGGAGAGCTTCTGCAGTTGACTGTTTTTGGAGAGCCATGCATATATGTGTGTGTGTGTCAGACTTTGTTCAGAGATCCACCTCTTCCCAACTTGACCCAGGAATAACTCCTGATTGGTCTATAGCTCTACGCAGCCAGTGTGATCCCATCCACCTCACTACCAACTGATTTATGAAGGGACTGTGATCCACTCTTGGCCAATGAGATGTGACAAGAAGTCTGCCAAGAGGTCTCAAGCAGTGTTTCCTCAATTATAAAAAGCAACACAAAGGGAGAATTTCTTATGTCCATTTTGATATCAGAACTCTGGCAGCTATCTTGGTACGAGGAGAAGGTACCAAGCTCATTGAGAAGGGCAAAATGGACAGAATGGGAGACCAACGGTATGTTTTTGAGGTGCTGATTTTGGAACCAATCCTAAAGTTACCCTATGTCAGGTCTTCCTCTTATGTAAGATGACAAATTATCCATATTGTTTAAACCATTCTAGAATTTTCATCCAAAAGCATCCGACCTAATGTACAGGCAATCAAGTATGGCCTGGTAGAAATTTTTATAGGATCTTTTCTAATGAATACCTTTAAAAATTGTAAGTACTGTGCCACTTTTTTGTATATGAGGTAACTCAAAGTCATCAAGGACGATATAAACATGCTTTGGAAATCCCATTTCACTTGTAATATCTTAGAAGAATTTGCCAAGCTGAAACAGATTTCATCCCAATTCCTTCAAATTATTGTGGATTGTCAAACTATTTCAAGTCCAAGGTAACAGTCTCATAATTAGGGGCAATCCAGCCAATATCACTAACCTAGTCTATGTGTCAAAATTGTGCCCTGAAAGTGTAGTAGGACTTTTGGTAGCTCCTATCCCCTTTAGATACCCAGGGTGCCATTTCCAGGCATAAAAGTGGAATTCACTGAACAGTTTTCTAATTATACATTGAAATAGGCTCTTCTACAAACAGGGAATCACTCCCCCTCAAAGAGACACTGTCTCTGTTGTATTTTCCATTAAACTTCTTGCAGGCTAACAGAAAGCAAGACCCTAAATGGAAAGAAATGCCAATTTCTACACACAAGGCCACATATGCAGGTCAGGATGGCAGTTCACTTCCGACCCGGCTGGACGGGCAGGGCTCCAGCTCCCTGGCTGGACATGGACAATCTGTCTTCCATCTCCACCAGCTTGTGGTTTCCAGGATTTGGGCTCAGAGACTCTTCCCGATGCCAATTCCCTTTGGCAGGAAAGACACCTTCTGGCATTACCATTGCTATTCCCAGTCCTTCATTCCTGCCAACCTCCTCATGTTTTATCTATTTTTATTTGAATTGGTGATCAAGGGATTAACCCAGTTTATACAAATTCCACCTTCCAAAAGCCATTATGGTGTAGTTGCAATTGTGATATTTCACTCTCCAAATGAATCGAATTGGATTTTAATGACAGTAGATTCCATTAAGCAACACCTGATTGGGTTATTTCCTGGAAATTTCATCTTCATTGTTTTCTCCATCCATGTTACCCAAAAAACACAGCAGGAGAGCCATCAAAGACTGCTGCCAAGCTATACTGAATCGTCCTTGAAACTAGTCACATTTTCTTCTGCTTCTAACAAGTCAAACATCCCTGTTTCAAACAAGTCAAACAAGACACCCTCAACACAGTGTCAACTTCCATGGAAAAAGGGAAAAAACTTCAATAGCTTTTTGTAGGTTACTTAGAGTGGTAGGGGACTATAATTCTTCCCAAGAAGCTCTCACACAAGAAACTCCCATGTGGGGTGTATAATTTATATGTAATTTTCTTTCTGTTTTTATTGGGGGGGAGGTGTAGAGGAAGAAAGAGAGAATCTTCAGCAGGCTCCACACTCCGTAGGGAGCCAGATGCAGGGCTCCATCCCACAACCCCAGGATCATGACCTGAGCTGAAATCAAGAGTTGAACACTCAACGGACTAAGCCACCGAGGCACCCCTACGTAATCTTCTATTTTTTAAATAACATTAAAGCATTTTTCTCCCTAGGATGGAAAAGTCACCTTGATTTTATATTTATTTATGTAATTCAAATTACATCTGTCTAAGTCAAGTGAAAATAAAACAGTTACTCTGTGGATCGGTCTCAAGAGGTCCAATTTTCCCTCTGATACCACCAGACTTTAAGCAATTCACATCCTCCCTACAAAGGAGTGCATTTAGGATCTTGACAGTCCAACGATACAAGTCCCTGAGGGCCAAGGTATTTTTGTCTTGTCCCCACTCTAGTTCTAGAGCTGCGCAATTCCTGCCACTTAATGGGTGATCAATACACGCTCGTTGGAAGAATGAATAAGTGAATGCCTGGGAATACCTGGGAAGTGTCCAGGCTATGGATAAACTAAACTGTTGGTACATTCAGCCAATCTGCCATCCATTCTACCCTAGTAATTGGTGCCTATCATCAGAAGAGGGAAAAGGGATGAAACTATCCTGCATAAATGGCCATATATGTATAAAGCAGAATGGGAGAGGTGAGAGAAGCATAAAAGAAATAGTGGCTTCGTCTTTAACTCCCTCATTCCAATCAAAATAGACAAACACTCCAAATAAAATATCCACAAAATTAAACCTTGAATTGAAAGTGCAAATCAGCACTTTCAATTAACCAGAATTTCTTTATTCTTTCCTAAGAGATTGTCAAACCACAAGCAAACCAGGAGATAATGATGATTTATACCACCAACATCCCACCCCAAGAGCAACATTTGGGGCCATGTCCTGTGTGGCATATTTGAACTAATCTAATGCTAACCTGCACTTCAATAAGGAAAAGTATTTACTGAGCACCTACTGTGTATAATACCCTTTGAGGAATATCAAACACAAACAATACAGGATACAGATTTAGACCATTCAAGAGCTCAAACTTTAGCTGGAATACAAGACACATGTGGAAATAACAATAAAGCACCACAATGATTGATTCAACAAGACAAAGCATAAAAACAGACAAGTTAATGGGCAGAAAATAAGTGGTACACTTTAGAAAACTGCATTATAAATCTCCCTCCCACTGAAGAGAGCAAGCCAAATGCAAAATATTTTAAAGAGAATCCTGAATAGTAAATTATATATTTCAATGGGCAGCTGCAAAATTATTTTATTGTAAAAAATGTTAAGTTAAGGGTATTAGCCAGGAAAAGACAGATTCCCAAATTTCCTACAAAAGAGGGATTTTCAACTCAATGCTATTAAGTATTTAAGAATGTGCTGTTTGCTTTTTTTACATGATGTATCTGTTTATGTATTACTTTTATAACTTAAGTAAATATTTTTTAAATATTTAGGAACAAAGCCTAATTTAGTTTTCTAATCACCTCCTAAAATCTACTTGGGATCCTTTCTCAACATTCTTCATGTTAATAGGCCATATTAAACTGAATTTGGACAAATGTTCAGAATGGAATATTTGAATAATAACCTTCTTATGTTTTGATAAGTGCTCATTCACATACGTAACACAAAGCATTACAAGTTGGAAAATAAATGAATTCTGACACATCAAAAGCATTTTCTTTCCTCTGATATTTTATCTGTTTGTGGTCTGGGTTTTGAAATACAGGAGAATGTTATCGTGAATTCCAAACATAATTATGTGTTTCTAGAAAAGAGCCGTCATTATTTGATAGCACAAATGGCTTTGGTATGATATCCAATGCCACTTCCCCCACTTTGTTCTCGTAAGTCATCCTAATTGAACACTTGGAGGAGACACAGGCCCTGTCCACATAGACAAAATCAGAAATGGCATTAATGCTGTGATAGAACATCCTACTAAAAGATTACTTCTGTGGGATAATTAAATCAAAAGCCGGACTTAAAGGTGAGAGATGAATATTAATCTCATACTCTTCTCCCAAAAAGTAAGTGATATCATCCCCAAACACAAAGGGTTTGTCTTTTATAAGATACAGAACAAAAAAAGGATCAAGGTTCATGTCCTAATCTTCTTGATTTCACTCCAAATGGAAAATAGGCCTAGGGAACTCTGAATATGGCATCATATTAGGTTAATACCAATTCACTCCTTCAACTACAAGATTAATACATGCACGCTGGGCAAAATGTGACATATATATAAATTTCCCTGGGCACTGGTTTTGTTTAAACAAGTATTCTACTTGGCTACTTACTAACATCCTAAACAGAGTCTGTGGAATTTTTTATATCCACTCACATCCATTCTGGCCTCCATAGGGGGTGCAAACAGCTGGAAAACAGGTGCCTCAGAAAGTTTCCATCTGCCTGGGCCTGTGACCAGCATACAAATGCTCCCCTCTTGGAACTAACAGCTCAGGAACAATGGAAAGGGAAACTCTTCCATACCTGTTCCCTCCTTCCTGAACAGAAACCTCCCCTTCTTAAGGACTAGCCAACAGCACAGGTGCCAGCAAAGGCTACTCACAAAAGGAGTCGAGAGTGGCCTTCCCCTCACACTTCTCTTTCCATCACAGTTCATGGGAGCTCCTGGGTTACAGGAGAATGCTAACAGAGAACTACTCACTCCCTAACTCAGTCACTTCCACGATGGGGTATATACTCAGAGCACCCTGGCCCATGGATCCTAAAACACTAGTGTCATAAAAATTCCACATTTATGGGAATATTAGAATCTATACAAACACAGGTAAGCAAACCAGGCCAAAAAGGACCATTTATAAGCAATGAGGGTTGGGAAAATGGAAGATTAAACTCTACATGATACAATCTATATAACTGTGTCAGAAGATCATATTCAGGCCACTCCTGCATGCCCACCCCAGGAACTGGGGGGGGGCAAGCTGTTTCTATGAAGACCTCTGGGTCTCCTTCAACCTAGATGATTGGAAGGTTTATTATTAGGAAACTAGAGGTTGAAAACACTACACACACTCGTGTGTGCACACACACATACACATATACACATGCTGACAAAGGCTGCCTTAGAAAGTCCTGGGTTTACCCCACGGGGAAGAAGATCTAGGGTCCATGTCCAGTTTTGAATCACAGATTCTGTGGAAGAAATACAGCAGAGAATTGAGTGTGGCACAAAATTTACTGCCCAGCCCCAAGAGAACTCAAAGCTTTCTCAATAAAGGAAGCTGTGGGAGAAGAGAGGTAGCAACACTGGAAGAGTCAGACCATCTAGGGTGAATTAAAATAGCCATCCTTGGATTCAAAACACAAGACCCGGGCGCCTGGGTGGATCAGTCAGTTAAGCGTCCGACTTTGGCTCAGGTCATGATCTCGCACTCCGTGAGTTCGAGCCCCACATTGGGCTCTATGCTGACAGCTCAGAGTCTGCAACCTGGAGCCTGGAGCCTGCTTTGGATTCTATCTCTGTCTCTCTCTGTCTCTGTGTCTCTCTGTCTCTCTGTCTCTGTCTCTCTCTCTCTCTCTCTCTCTCTCTCTCTGCCCCTACCCCGCTCATGCACTCTCTCGCTGTGAAAAATGAACATTAAAAAAAATTTTTTTAACTACAAAAAAACAAGATCCAACTATACACTGCCTATAAGAGACTCACTTCAGCTTTAAGAACACACATAGACTCAAAGTGAAGGGATGGAAAAAGATATTGCCTGCAGGTAGAAACCAAGAGACAGCAGGGATGGCTGTACTTACATCAGACAAAATAGGTCCTAAGCCAAAAAGTGTAACAAGAGACAAAAAATGTCATTATATAATAATAAGGGGTCAATATACCAAGAATATATAACAATCATAAATATATGTGTGTATCCAACATCAGAGCACCTAAATATATTAAGCAAATACTAACAGATCTGAAGGAAGAAATAGACAATAATACAATAATAGTAGGGGACTTTACTACCTAAATTTCAACAATGGGTAGATCATCTAGACAGATAATCAATAGAGAGACATTGGACTTGAACTGTACTTTGGACCAAATGGACCTAACAGATATATATAGAACATTCCATCCAAAGCAGTAGAATATATATTCTTCTCAAGCATATACAGA
The DNA here is from genome assembly GCF_022837055.1 of Prionailurus viverrinus. NCBI lineage: Eukaryota > Metazoa > Chordata > Mammalia > Carnivora > Felidae > Prionailurus > Prionailurus viverrinus. Next base: position 83,633,429 of record NC_062563.1, on the reverse strand, counting down.
ATATTCCCCAGGGCAGATCATATTATAGGTCACAAAATAAGCCTCAGTAAGACTGTAATTAAAATGAAATGAAATGAAATGAAATATTAAGAAGATTAAAATCATACTAAGTATCTTTTCTAGCCACAATGGTATGAAACTAGAAATCACTAACAGAAGGAAAACTGGAAAATTCACAAATATGTGAAAATTAAATAACACACTCCTGAGCAAACAGTGGATCAAAAAAGAAATCAAAGGGAAATTTAAAAAATACATTGAAGCAAATTAAAATGGAAACACAACATCCTAAAACTTATGCCATGCAGCAAAAGCAGTTCCAAGAGAGAAGTTTACAGTGATAAATGCCTACATTAAAAAAAGAAAAGATCTCAGGGCACCTGGGTGGCTGAGTCAGTTGAGCATCCAACTCGATTTCTGCTGAGGTCATAATCTTGGTTCGTGGGATCAAGCCCTATGTTGGGCTCTGTGCTGACAGTGCAGAGCCTGCTTGGGATTCTCTCTTTCTCTCTCTCTGTCTCTCAAAATAAATAAATAAACATTTAAAAATAAGAAAAGGAAAGATCTCAAATAAAGAAGCTAACTCTGGGCACCTGGGTGGCTCAGTCAATTAGGTGTCTGACTTCGGCTCAGGTCATGATTTTGCGGTTTGTGAGTTCCAGCCCTGCATCAGGCTCTGTGCTGACAGCTCAGGTCCTGGAGCCTGCTTCAGATTCTGTGTCTCCCTCTCTCTCTGCCCCTCCCTCGTTCATGCTCTGTCTCTAATCAAGAATAAATAAATAATAAAAAAATTTTTTAAAAGAAGCTAACTATAAAGAACTAAAAAACAGGGGAAAACTAACCCCAAAGCTAGCAGAAGGAAGGAAATAACAAAGATCAGAGCAGAAATATGTGAAATAGAAAACAGAAAAGCAATAGAAAAAAAATCAACAAAACTATGAGCTGGTTTTTGAAAAGATGAACAAAACTGACAAAACAAGCTATATTAAGGGAAAAAGAGGCAAGATTAAAATAAACATAATCAGAACTGAAAGAGGAGGCATTACAACTAATATCACAGAAACAGAAAAGATCATAAGGGACTGCTAAGAATAATTATATACCAACAAATTGTATAACCTAGAAGAAATGAAAAAAGTTCTAAAAACATACAACCTACTGAGACTGAATCATGAAGAAATAAAAAATCTGAATAGACCAATAACAAGTAAGGAGACTGAGTCAGAATAAAAAACCTTCCAACAAATAAAAGCCCAGGACCAGAGGCGTTCCCTGGTGAAATCTAGCAAATTTTTAAAGAATAATTAATGCCAAGCCCCCTTTAACTCTTCCAAAACAATTGAAGAGGAGAGAACACTCCCAAACTCATTTTATAAGGCTAGCCTGATACCAAAGCCAGATAAGAACACTACAAGAAAAGAAAACTACAAACCAATATCCCTAATGGATATAGATGCAAAAGCTCTCAACAAAACATTAGCAAACTGAATTCGACAGCATGTTAACTGGATTATACACTATGACCAAGTGGGATTTATCCCTGAGATGCAAAGATGGTTCAACATACATAAATCAATAAATGTGATATGCTTGCTACGTTAATAGCATGAAAGATAAAAATCATATGATCTCAATGGGGGTGATCCCAGAGAACAGAGTTGAAGAAATGGATTCCCTAATTCTATGTCTAAAACAATTCAAGTCTGAACTGCATGTGTGTGGAACAGGCCCAAAGTGTATCAAAGGCTTTGAGGCCTGGCCAAGCCCCACACAAATCCCTAAGTGGCACATATGTAGGAAAGACCCAAATAGCATAGCAAAAGTGTTGAAAACTGAACTGACATTGGATTTGCAGCCTACAGAATGTAAGCCTAACTGCCCACTCTGAACCTAATGGGGTTGATTGCCTGCTATACAAACAAAAGTAATTAACATTCCCCAGAGATTTTCAACAGGATTCAGATTCATGCAACATGATATTCAAAATATCCAGGATACATCCCCAAATTGCTCAGCATGATAAAAACTGGAAAAAAAGTATATTGATGAAATCTCAAGGGAAAAGGTAATCAATAGCTGCCACCCCACCCCACCCCACCTCCCCGCCCCCACCCCCCAGCCCCGCAAGATGATTCGGGTGTTGGCATTATCAGATAATGACTTTAAAACATCTACTATAACCATGCTCCATAACCATACTATAAAGGTAAAGGTAAATACTATTAAAATGAATAAAAGATTAGAAGTTCTCAGCAGAGAAATAGACATTTGTATTAAAAAGAACCAAGTGGAGGGGCGCCTGAGTGGCTGTCAGTTAAGCGTCCGACTTCGGTTCAGGTCATGATCTCATGGTCTGTGAGTTCGAGCCCCGCATCAGGCTCTGTGCTGATGGCTGGGAGCCTGGAGCCTGCTTCAGATTCTGTGTCTCCCTCTCTCTCTGCCCCTCCCCTGTTCATGCTCTGTCTTGCTCTGTCTCAAAAATAAATAGACATTAAAAAAAAAAAAAGAACCAAGTGGAAATTTTAGATCTGAAAAATGTAATACATGAAGTGACAGATTCATTGGTGGGCTTAATAGCAGAATGAGAATGACATAGGAAAGGGTCAGGAACTTTTGGATAGCTCCATAGAAATGATTCAGTCTGAGAATGGAGAGAAAACAACATTGAAAAAAGAATGAACAAACCCTCAGGAAACTTCAGGACAATATCAAAAAGTCTAACAGTCACTACAGAAGAAAAGGAAAAAAAGATTGATGCAGAAAGAAAATGTACATTGAATACATAATGGCTGAAATTTTTCCAAATTTAGTGAAACACACAAATTTATAAATTCAAGCAGCTCAGACAAACCCCAAACTTGATAAACTCGAAGAAAAAAAAAAACTCAACATAATCAAAATGCTGAAAAATAAAACAAGGCAAAGAAAATGTCTTAAAAAGAAACAGCTAGAAGAAAATCAATGGATTACATTTAGGGAACAAATGACTGCAGATCTCTCCCCAGAAACAGTGGAGGTCAGAAAACAGTAGACAATATCTTTAAGTGTTGAAAGAAAAGAACTGTCATCAGAAGCAGGGAAGGCTGGAGAGAAGTGTTATCAGAGGAATCTTGGAATTACACAAATAAAAGCAAGAGAAATGATAAATATCTGCGTAAATATAATAGGCCAGTTTTTCCTCGTAAATGCATTAAAATATTGATGACTATTCACTATGAAAATTATAACATTATCTGGTAGTTTTCTTTTTTTTTTTAATTTTTTTTCAACATTTATTTTTTGGGGAGAGAGACAGAGCATGAACAGGGGAGGGGCAGAGAGAAAGGGAGACACAGAATCGGAAACAGGCTCCAGGCTCTGAGTCATCAGCCCAGAGCCCGACGGGGGGCTCGAACTCACGGACCGCGAGATCGTGACCTGGCTGAAGTCGGACGCTTAACCGACTGCGCCACCCAGGCGCCCCCATTATCTGGTAGTTTTCAATGCAACTAGATACAATACATATGGCAGCTATAACGTTGAGGTGGGAAGGCAAAAGAAAAACAAAGGAGACAAACAGAAAACAAATAAGAAAATGTTGAACATTAAACCAACTACATAAAATGTAAATGGTTTAAACATGCAATTAAAAAATAAAGATTGTCAGACTGGATTTTTTTAACAGCCAACCATATGCTACATATCAAAAACTTATTTAAATGTAATTATAGAGATGGATTAAAGTTAAAATGGTAGGAAATATATACCAAGCAAATGTTAATTTTTTAAAAGCTATATTACTATCAGAAAAGGTAGGCTTTAGAACAAGGGTCTTTACCAAGGTTAAAGAAAGAGATGAAAAGACAGACAGTAAGAGGGTCAATTCTCTAAGAAGACACTGATCCTAAATGTATATGTACCTAACATCAAAGTAAAATATATAAGGCAAAAACTGATAGAATTAAAAGGAGAAATAGGGGTGCCTGGGTGGCTGGTCAGTAGAGCATCCAACTCTTGATTTCAGCTCAGGTCATGATCCCAGGGTCATGGGATCAAGTCCTGCATCAGGCTCAGTGCTGAGCATGGAGCCTTCTTGAGATTCTCTCTGTCTCTCCCTCTGCCCCTCTCCCCTACTTGCATGCTCTCTCTAGAGTAACATTTTAAAAACAAAATAAATTTTTTTAATTAAAAGGAGAAATAGATTAATGAAGATCCTTGAATAGCAAATAAACGAAACTGTCCTCAACATCATCATTCATTAGAGACATGAAGTTAAAGGTGTGTGAGATACTCCACACCTATGAGAATGCTTCCCTCCTGCATAATCTGGCAATACCAAGTACTAGCAAGGCTACAGAGCCACTTCAACTTTCGTACCTTTCTGGCAGAAATTCAAAACTGGCACAGCCACTTGGGAAAACAGTTGGAAGTTGCTTATAAAATTAAACGAAACTTACTATATGACTCAGCAATCCCATTCCTAGGTATCTGTCCTAGAGAAATGAACGCTTATGGCCACACAAAACTCAGTACGTGAATGTTTATGTAAACTTTATTCATAATCGCCAAGAACTATAAACAACCGAGATATCCTTGAGGTATAATCAAATAAGCTGGTACTTCTGTGCGGTAGACTACTACTCAACAATAAAAAGAAATAAACTACTGATGAGTCTCAAATGCATCACACTAAGTAAAAGAAGCCAGACTTAAAGGCAACATACCATATGATTCCATTTGGCTTTATAAATCCTGGAAAAGGCAAAACCAGATCAGTGGTTGCCAGGGGTTAAGGGTGGGAGAGGAGTTGACTTTAAAAGGACAGCAAGAGGGAGTTTCACAGTGATAAGATCATATGTTGATTGTGATAGTGACTCTACATGTCTACATGACCTGAATACCAAAAAGAATGCATTTTACTATATGTAACTTTTAGGACACATTCTGTTTTAAACAAACATTGTGATCTGAGTCTAAAGCAGTGGTCTTAAGTCTGGAATCACCCAGAGACCACAGACCAATTAAATCAGAATCTCTGAAGGTAGGCTATATGCACCCATAGTTTTAAAAACTTCCCTGGTGAGGAGGAGGAGCCAAGAAGGCAGAACAGTATGGAAGTTATTTTTGTGTCTCACATCCATGAAATACAGCCAGACCAACATTAAACCATCCTGCATACCTAGAAAACTGATTTGAGGATTAACACAACATTCTGCATAACCTGAACCATAGAACTCACCAGGTATGCATCACAGAGAGGTGAGCTGGGGGAGAGAGAAGCCACAGAGGTCAGGAAGCTGTTTTTGCTTGCAGAGAGAGGCCAGAGATGGGGAAGAGTATGGGAAAAGCACCCCCCTCTAAAGCAACTGAAGAGAAAGTGGAAAAGTGGAAACAGTCACAGGGATAGAACTAAAAAGGGAGAAAGGAGAAAGGAGAGGGTTTAAATTCCATTAAGACTCTATGGACAGGGGGAGCACAGAGTCTGAAACTCTGCAGCTCAATGCCTGGCAGTGATCTGATGGGAAGGGCAAATCCCCAGGAACAGAAAGTGAGGTCTGGGGGGGGAGGGCAGTCCTTGGGCCACACGGAGAGGCGGTTCCCCTGCTGGGGGGATGTTGGTAGAGGCTGTGCAGCCACCACACAGGCAAAGATCCCAGCAGACCCGGGAGAACAACCACATTCGCTGGTGCTGGAACAAGGTCTTTAAGGGTAAGGCATGGCACCAGATGTGTGTTGTGATTTTTCCATAATCCCTGAAATGCTGCTGCTACTCAATTCCATGAACTTTTTCTGGGGCAGGCTGGCACCCAGCCACAGTCTCTGGGCATCGGCAGCAGCACAGTCCTGCAAACATTCCTGGGTGCGGCTGTCACCCAGCCATTGCTCAGTGAGACCCTCCCACAGAGGAGCAAAACAGGTCAAAGCCACAGTCCCTCAGAAGTGAGGGGTCAGGAAACACAGCCACATCTGAGATAAAAGTCAGGAGGGAGGTGCTGCCTGGCAACCTGATGGCTTGCTCACGGACTGTAAAAGCAAGGAGTGGGTGGCACCTGGAGACAAAGGACAGGTGCGCAATTGCAGATGGGGGAGAAGAGAGTTCCAATACTAGAGACGGGGTAGCTGGGTGATGCCATTTTTGCCCCTCCACACATGTGCATACACACCTACAAGCGCCACAACAATCCACCCCAGTAAGCTAAGCAGCACCATCTAGTAGAGAACAGAGCCGTTACAGTCAGCCCAACCCAACTGGGCCAACCTCGCTCTTGAGGAACACCACAACTCTCTCTGCCTGCTTAGTTTACGGACTATAAAGTGCTTCATAGGGGAAAATGATATAATATCAATCATATTTCAGTCTGTTTGCCGGTCCATCTATTAAATTTTCTTTTCTTTTTTCTCTTTTTAGTTTCTTTTTCTTGAATACAGAAGAGAAAAAATTTATTTTTATTTTCAATTTTTGTTAAAAATGTTATTTTTTTCTACTATATTCTTCACCTTAATGTAAATTTTTCAAATTCTGTTTTACTTCCATCATTTCATTTTATGCTATTTCAGCGTATTCCTTTTTTCAAATTTTCAAACGTTTTCCTTTTGTTTTCTTTTTCTTCTTTTTTCCCCCTTTCTCTCTACTCTATCAAGCTCCTTTCAACAACCAGACGAAAACACACCTAGGATCTAGCATCATTTAGTTGATTTGTGTGTGTGTGTGTGTGTGTGTGTGTGTGTGTGTGTGTGTGTTGTTTTTAATTTTTTAATTTAAATTTTTTACCTTATTAATTCCTTTCCTTCCTTCAAAATGACGAAACGAAGGAATTCACCTCAAAAGAAAGAGCAGGAAAAAACGACAGCCATGGACTTGATCAATACAGATACAAGCAAGATGTCTGAAACAGAATTTAGAATCACGACAATAAGAATCCTACCTGGGGTCAAAAATAGATTAGAATCCCTTTCTGCAGAAATAAAAGAAGTAAAAGCTAGTCAAGATGAAATAATAAATGCTATAACTGAGCTGCAATCTCCAATGAATGACACAGCAGTAAGGATGGATGAGGCAGAGCAGTAAATCAGCAATATAGAGGACTAACTTAAGGAGAATAATGAAGCAGAAAAAAAGGTGGGGACTAAGGCAAAAGAGCACGATACAAGAATTAGAGAAATCAGTGACTCATTAAAAAGGAACAACATCAGAGTCATAGAGGTCCCAGAAGATGAAGAGAGAGAAAAAGTGGTAGAAGGATTATGTCAGCAAATCATAGCAGAAAACTTTCCTAACCTGTGGAAAGACGCAGACATCAACATCCAGAAAGCACAGAGGACTCCCACTAGATTCAACAAAAACCATCCATCAACAAGGCATATCATAGTCAAATTCACAGAATACTCAGGCAAGGAAACAATCATGAAAGCAGCAAGGGAAAAACAGTCCTTAACGTACCATCCACAGAAACTTGGCAGGCCAGAAAGGAGTGGCAGGATATAGTCAATGTGCTGAATCAGAAAAATATGCAGCCAAGAATTCTTTACTCATCAAGGCTGTCATTCAAAATAGAAGGAGAGATAAAAAGGTTCCCAGACAAACAAAAATTAAACGAGTTCGTGACCACTAACCCAGCCCTGCAAGAAATTTTAAGGGGGACTCTCTGAAGGGCGAAAAGATGAGGAGAAAAAAAAGTAACAAAGACTAGAAAGGACCAGAGAACACCACCAGAAACTCCAACTCTACAAGAAACATTCGTATCTTTCAGTACTCACTCGAAACGTCAATGGACTAAATGCTCCAATCAAAAGACACAGGGTAACAGAATAGATAAGAAAATAAGATCCATCTATATGCTGTTTATAAGAGACCCACTTTAGACCTAAAGACACCTTCACTGAAAGTAAGGGGATGGAGAACCATCTATCATGCTAATGGTCAACAAAAGAAAGGTAGAGTAGCCATACTTCTATCAGACAATCTAGACTTTAAAATAAAGACTGTAACAAGAGATGAAGAAGGGAATTATATCATAATTAAGGGGTCTATCCACCAAGAAGACCTAATAATTGTAAACATTTATGCTCCAAATGTGGAGCACCCAATTATGTAAATCAATTCAACACAAACATAAATAAACACGTTGATAATAATACCATAATAGTAGGGGACTTTAACACCCCACTTACAGCAATGGCCAGATCACCTAAACAGAAAATCAACAAGGAAACAAAGGCTTTGAATGACACACTGGACCAGATGGACTTACAGATATATTCAGAACATTTCATCCTAAAGCAGTGGAATATACATTCTTTTCCAGTGCACATGGAATGTTCTTGAGAAAAGATCACATACTGGGACACAAATCATCCCTCAACAAGTACAAAAAGATCGAGATCATACCGTGCATATTTTCAGACCACAATGCTATGAAACTCGAAATCAACCACAAGAAAAAAATTGGAAAGATAACAAATACTTGGAGATGAAAGAACATCCTACTAAAGAATGAATGGGCTAACCAAGAAGTTAAAGAGGAAATTAAAAAGTACCCAGAAGCCAATGAAAATGATAACACCACAACCCAAAATCTCTGGGACGCAGCGAAGGTGGTCATAAGAGGGAAGTATATAGCAATCCAGGCCTTCCTAATGAAGGAAGAAAGGTCTCAGGTACACAACCTAACCTTACACCTTAAAGAGCTGGAAAAGAACCAGCAAATAAAACCCAAAACCAGAAGACAGGAAATAAAAAAGATTAGAGCAGAAATCAATGCCATTGAAACAACAACAACAACAACAACAACAACAACAACAAACTGAACAGATCAATGAAACTAGAAGCTGGTTCTTTGAAAGAATTAACAAAATTGATAAACCACTAGCAAGTTGGATCAAAAAGAAAATGGAAAGGACCCAAATAAATAAAACGAAGAATGAAAGAGGAGAGATCACAACCAACACAGCAGAAATAAAAACAATAATAAGAGAATATTATGAGCAACTATACGCCAATAAAATGGGCAATCTGGAAGAAATGGGCAAATTCCCAGAAACATATACACTACCAAAACTGAAACAGGAAGAAATGGAAAATTTGGACAGACCCATAACCAGTAAGGAAATCAAATTAGTAACCAAAAACCTCCCCAAAAACAAGAGTCCAGGGCCAGACAGCTTTCCAGGAGAATTCTACCAAACATTTAAGGAAGAGTTAACACCTATTCTCTTGAAGCTGTTCAAAAAAATAGAAATGGAAGGAAAATTTCCAAACTCTTTCTATGAAGCCAACATTACCTTGATTCCAAAACCAGACAAAGACCCCACTAAAAAGGAGAACTATAGACCAATTTCCCTGATGAACATGGATGCAAAAATCCTCAACAAGATATTAGCCAATTGGATCCAACAATACATTAAAAAAATTATTCACCACAACCAAAAGGGATATATACCTGGGATACAGGGCTGGTTCAATATCTGCAGAACAATCAATGTGATTCATCACATCAATAAAAGAAAGGACAAGAACCACATGAATCTTCTCAATAGAAGCAGAGAAAGCATTTGACAAAATACAGCATCCTTTCTTGATAAAAACCCTTAAGAAAGTAGGGACAGAAGGATCCTACCTTGAGATCATAAAAGCCATATACAAAAGACCCAATGCTAATATCCTCAATGGGGAAAAACTGGGAGCTTTCCCCTAAGGCCCAGAACAAGACAGAGATACCCACTCTCGCCACTGTTATTCAACATAGTATTGGAAATCTTAGCCTCAGAAGTCAGACAACAAAAAGAAATAAAAGGCATCCAAATCGGCCAGGAGGAGGTCAAACTTTCACTCTTCACAGATGACGTGATACTCTACACGGAAAACCCAAAATATTCCAGCAAAAAACTGCTAGGACTGATTGACGAATTCAGCCAAGTTGTGAGATATAAAATCAATGTACAGAAATCATTTGTATTCCTATACACCAACAATGAAGCAACAGAAAGAAATCAAGGAATTGATCCCATTTACAACTGCACCAAAAACCATAAAATACCTGGGAATAAATCTAACCAAAAAGGTGAAAAATCTATACACTGAAAACTATAGAAAGCTTATGAAAGAAATTGAAGAAGCCACCAAAAAATGGAAAAATATTCCATGCTCCTGGATAGGAAGAAAAATATTGTTAAAATGTCAATACTGCCCAATGCAATCTACATATTCAATGCAATCCCTATCAAAATAACACCAGCATTCTTCACAGAGCTAGAACAAACAATCCTAAAATTTGTATGGAACCAGAAAAGACCCCGAATAGCCAAAGCAATCTTGAAAAAGAAAACCAAAGCTGGAGGCATCACAATCCCAGATTTCAAGCTGTATTACAAAGCTGTAATCATCAAGACAGTATGGTTCTGGCACAAAAACAGACACTCAGATCAATGGAACAGAATAGAGAACCCAGAAATGGACCCACAAGAACGTATGGCCAACTAATCTTTGACAAAGCAGGAAAGAATATCAAATGGAATAAAGACAGTCTCTTCAGCAAATGGTGCTGGGAAAACTGGACAGCAACATGCAGAAAAATGAACCTAGACCACTTTCTTACCCCATACATAAAAACAAACTCAAAATGGATGAAAGACCTAAATGTATGGCAGGAAGTCATCAAAATCCTCAAGGATAAATCAGGCAAAAGCCTCTTTGACCTCGGCTGCAGCAACTTCTTACTCAACACACCTCCAGAGGCAAGGGAAATAAAAGCAAAAATGAACTATTGGGACCTCATCAAAACAAAAAGCTTCTACACAGCGAAGGAAACAATCAGCAAAACTAAAAGGCAACCAACACAATGGGAGAAGATACTTGCAAAAACACATCAGAAGAGAGTTAGGATCTAAAATCTATAAAGAACTTATCAAACTCAATACCCAAAAAACAAATAACCCAGTGAAAAAATGGGCAAAAGACATGAATAGACACTTCTCCAAAGAAGACATCCAGATGGCCAACTGACACATGAAAAACTGCTCAACATCACTCATCATCAGGGAAATACAAATCAAAACCACAATAAGATACCACCTCACACCTGTCAGAATGACTACATCAACAACTCAGGCAACAACAGATGTTGGCAAGGATGCAGAGAAAGTGAACCTCTTTTGCCCTGCTGGTGGGAATGCTAACTGGTGCAGCCACTCCGGAAAAACAGTATGGAGGTCCCTCAAAAATTAAAAATAGAACTACCCTACAACCCAGCAATTGCACTACTAGGTATTTATCCAAGGGATATAGGGATGCTGTTTCGAAGGGGCACTTGCACCCTAATGTTTATAGCAGCACTGTCAACAATAGCCAAAGTATGGAAAGAGCCCAAATGTCCATCGACTGACGAATGGATAAGGAAGAAGTGGTACATATTTACACGGAGTATTACTCGGCAATCAAAAAGAATGAAATCCTGCCATTTGCAACTATGTGGATGGAACTAGAGGGTATTAGGCTAAGCGAAATTAGTCAGTCAGAGAAAGACAAATATCATATGACTTCACTCATATGAGGACTTTAAGATACAAAACAGCTGAGGGGCGCCTGGGTGGCGCAGTCGGTCAAGCGTCCGACTTCAGCCAGGTCACGATCTCGCGGTCCGGGAGTTCGAGCCCCGCATCAGGCTCTGGGCTGATGGCTCAGAGCCTGGAGCCTGCTTCCAATTCTGTGTCTCCCTCTCTCTCTGCCCCTCCCCCATTCATGCTCTGTCTCTCTCTGTCCCAAAAATAAATAAACGTTGAAAAAAAAATTTTTAAGATACAAAACAGCTGAACACAAGGAAAGGGAAGCAAAAATAATATAAAAACAGGGAAGGGGACAAAACATAAGAGACTTTTAAATACGGAGAACAAACAGAAGGTTACTGGAGGGGGTGTGGGAGGGGGGATGGGCTAAATGGGTAAGGGGAATTAAGGAGTGTACCCCTGAAATCAGTGCTGCACTATATGCTAACTTGGATGTAAATTTAAAACATAAAATAAAGTAACATAACATAAATCAACTTCCCAGGTGATTCAAATATATGGCAAATAAGGAGAAACACTGTACTCAGAGTGTGGGCCCAGTACCAGCAGCAGCAGCACATCACCTGGAAATATGTTAGAAATGCAAATTCCCAGCCCTTAGCAAGTCTTCCAGGTGGTTCTGATTCTTGCTTCCATCTGAGGTCAATATTTACATTTCCTACAATGTTATGAGAATGTCCACCTGTGTGACCCTAGCCCTGCTTGGCTCTCAGCCTCTTCCTCCCTATCAAAGCCCTTGATCCTCCACCTGCAGAGCCAGCTCTGCCTCAGTGCCCCAGTCGCAGCCTAATCTCAGATGCAAGAAACTCAGAGTCCAATGTGGTGGACATTCACCAGCACTCCTACTGTAGCTCTAACCTCAAACCTCAGCTCCTGGTCCATATCTTGTTCACTCCTCCTGAACTCTCTCGGTAATGTGAATTCTCTCTAGAATAAGGGCCTTGCCTTGCTTTTTCCAGCCCAAGGACTGGGATGCTATTGTTAACCCAGCCCAGCAACTAGAGGTTCTGGAGCAGACGATCTACCTGGACTTCAGGTATGCTCTGCGGCTACCTTTATCCACCCAGCATGACTCCCATGCCATCTACTGTTGTTGCCATAAGTTTTGAAGCCTGTTCTGCATGCTAAATGAATTTTCTTCAAATAACGAGATCACTCAGAGCATCTTCTTTGTTTCCATTCTAACCCACTTTGGAATATATAGCAGTGTAACAACACTTCTCACAAACAAGTATGTTCAAGGTCAAACATCCTCAGGTCAAATTGGTGGCAAGAGTTATCATCTTTTAAACCTACCTTTCCTTCACCTCTCCCAGATTTTTGTTTGAATAAATCATCAGGAAATTCAGATGTTATGGTAAATTCAAAAATATGCAAGTTGACAAAACTTATCTTTGATGAGCTATCTGTTATCAAAGAATGGGAAAAAACATGCCCTGACTACTCCTGTTCCTACTATAAATTATGATGAGCTCTTAGGTCTGAGAGGAAAGAAAGAGAAGAGGAATGGGGTGCAGAATGGAGCTAGCAGATCAGTCTACACTGGGATGGGGTCAATATTTACAAAATGAACACCATTTTTCACAACAGTCAATTAACACCATGCCAAACATCTCCTGGTCTCTCAACAATCAAAACTGATTTAACACAGTCTAGTGGTTTTATCTGGCAGACAGGAATGAAAGGAATTTATTTTTTTGGGATGAATAATCACACAGGCCTATTTCTTTACTTTCCATTCTCCTTGCCGCTAGCTTGGTCCAAACCCGTAACACTATCCACCTAAGGAATATTGCAGCAGACCCTAGTTGGTGCCTTGGTCATATTCTCACCCATCCTCCCCTATCCTAGTACAACCCTCCAAAAGTACAGGTGGCATTGAGTTATTCCTCTGCCAATAACCGCCTGATGCTCTCTATTCAAGGTAGTCAACAATATGACTCCAATCTACCCCACCCCACACTACTTGCCTCACTCAGCAATACCCAGCTATAACCATCCTGATGCCCTCCTCCACAGCATCCAGATCTGCACTGCAACCCGATGGTTCTCCCAGCCCCCTTCACCCCTTCCCCATTTCCCCTAAAAGCATTTTCCCCAATAAATTTCATGAGTGTCTAATTCCATCTTGGTGTCTGCTTCTCAGATAATCTAAAGTAATGCAAATAGTAAAAAACATAAACAAAAACTTTCCTTTTAAAAAAAATGTTTATTTATTTTGAGAGAGAGAAAAAGAGTGAGCATGAGTGGGGGAGGGGCAGAGAGAGAGGGAGACAGAGGATCCAAAGTGAGCTCCATACTGTCAGCACAGAGCCCAATGCACAGAGCCCAATGTGGGACTCAAACTCACAAACCATGAGACGGTGACCCAAGCAAAAGTCGGAGTCCTAACCAACTGAGCCACCCAGGTGCCCCAAAACAAAAACTTTCTAAACAAATATGTAAATCTATCCTAGCCTATGAAGAGTTGGAAAACATCTCTCCAAATGAAATTCTCACACAAACATTCCAAGATTCTCAATTTTCTCAGAATCTAGCTAATTCTTTCCAGTGATCATATGAGTCCTTCAATTTATAGATGGGAATACTGAGCCTCAAAGGGTTAAGTAGATTGTCTAAAGGCCATAGAGCTATTACGTGATGAAATCAGAGCTCTGTCTCAAAGTCCCAGTGCTCTTCCAACTACATGTTAGCAAAATTGAAAGAAATCATAGTGTAAATGGTATGTCAGCATCTAATGCAAGGTGTTATAAACCATGTTATCATTGTCACATTTCTCCCTGAGGATCTTTGCAATAAAGCAAAAGGTGGAGCAGATCTGTCACACTGAATGTGGAAGACAGAATAATGGTGCCCAAAGATGCCTATGTATCAATCCCAAAACCTGTGATTATGTAACCTTACAAGGCAAAAGGGACCTTGCAGGTGTGATTAAATTAAGGATCTGGACTATCCTGGTAGGTCTTATGCAGTCACAAGGATCTTAATAGGAGAGAAATAGGAGGATCAGAGTCAGAGAAGATGTGATGACAGAGCAGAGGTCAGAGTCAGGAGATTTTAAGATGTTACTCTGCCAGCTTTGGACATCGAAGAGCGCTACAAGCCAATGAATACAGGTGGCCTCTAAAAGCTTGAAAAGGCTAGGAAACAGATCCTCCCCCCAAGAGCCTCCAAAAGGAACACAGCACTGCTGACACCTTGATTTTCGGACTTCTGACCTCCAGAATTGTAAAAGACTAGATTTAGATTTGTGTTGTTTCAACTACTAAGTTCGTGGCCATTTGTCACAGCAACAATAGGAACCTAATATACAGAAGGATCTAGACACCTAACACTCTAACATTCACCCAACACACACACACACACACACGCACACACACAGGCACATGGGCACACGCGTTCACACCATTGTAGATTATACACATCATCACCTCCCCAAGCCCCAGGTGTTACTCTAGCCTCTATCTAGATTTGGAGCCTCATGGTTCTTGCAGGTATCCACACCAACCTTTCCCCAATGGCTGCCCAAGATAGCCCCCAAAGATCCCTTTCTGGTTCTCAGGCTTGTGGCTCTGAGTCCCTCATCAAAAAAGCTGTGCTTTTTATTAAGCAATTAAGAGAAAGAGCCTTGATTTTCCTGAGCCAAGCCTGAGAGTTCCACAGACGGGTCTCTTATGCAAGATATAAGTACGTTATATCAAGACTTGAAAATAGCACAACCCCCTTAAAAACAAATATACAAATAAGGTGAACTTCCTCCAAGGAAGCTTGCAAGCAAGGTTTATATAAAAGTAGACCACCCACAGTAGTCTTCTGAGCTGGCTATTTGGAGACCACACTTCCCCCAAAGAGAAAAAAGCATTCCTGGCCTCTTTTGGAACCACACTCCCTGCCTTTGGGAAATTTCAGGACCTCAAGTACAAGAGGACTTATGTCTGGTGGCATCTCTGGACTAAATGAGGAAGGCAGAGACATCCATTCAGGATATTCTGAATGCAGTAACCACCTCTGAAACCTGTAGACATAATAGACGCTAAAAGACAGCTGACAGAATCCCAAGGATATTTCACTGGGCTCAGTTTGACGGCCTCAGTGACAATGTAGTAACTAATTTACAGGATCACTGGAGTTAATAGCCATAGTTCTGCGAAACCATTAGCCTCAGCAAAATGTCCACTGCCCTCTTTCCACTGCCTGGTTCCCATTGATCTCCATGTGGTTTGTGCTGATAAGTGTTAGGAAAAGGAGAAAATAACTTCATGATAGCTCTGGTAGTTTCTAGCACTTAGGATCTGACCACATAATTCTCCCCTGAGCAGGGGTCATGGAATCAAATGCTTTATGTAGTTGAACAAATGAATTTATAAACTGCCCGAGGGTAGGATGCTTGAATTAGTGCCTTGTTGGAAAATTAACATCTGAACTCCCTATTACATCCTTAGGTGATAATCAACTTTAAATTAGGGATATAGAAAATTGAGAGAGAATTGTGCAAGCAGGGTTGTGCAAACCATGCTAACCAATGGATTTTAAGGATTCTTTCACACAGCCAAAGGAAAATAAAAATGTTTGTGAAAGCCCTGGAAGAGAAATGATTTGTTGAGCAAAGATACCAAGTATCTAGAAAAAGTACATTGCCCCAAACTTAGAGCTTCGTGGAGATCTGATACCCTCTTTAAAAAAAAAAAAACCCTCTGGACCTTGCAGACACAATATCAAAGATCAGAACCATGAAGGATAAAATTGCTAGGCCTGGCCATATACAAGAGTTCTAAATTTTGTAGGTCAAAGATATTAAATAAAATTTAAATACATACCATAAGTAGGAGAAATACTTAAAATATACTTGACGGGAAATAGGTTGATATCCTTAACATACAATCACCTCTTCACTGAATTAAAAGACATACCACCAGAAGAGTAAGCAAAAGAAACAAAACCAGAAAAATGAATGGTAAATATATGAATATATAAGTAATATTCAACTTTATTAATCAGGAAGGGCAAATTAAAATGATATGTTTTTCCCATCAGATAAGATTTTTTAAATGGGCAGAGGCTTTCTCACATACAACTGGTAAAAATATAAATTTGACATGATGTTTCTGCAAAGAAATTCTGGAAATATGTTTAAAAACCTCAAAACATGCATTCCTTTTCACTCAATAATCACTTCTAACACTAATAATCTCACTTCCATGAATATATTCTAAGGAAATCATCAGGGATGTGGGCAAAGATATAGACAGCATCTGTAATAGTGAAAAATTAGTAAGTACCTAAATATTTAAAAATAGGGAATATTTCATAAATTATGATAAATAATAAAACACCATGGAGCTACTTAGAGAAATGTGGTAATGCTATATTTATTGATATAGAATAATAGTCATGACATGTTGTTAGATGAAAAAAGGAGGTACAAACAGGATATACAGTGAGAGTCCATTTTAATGACAAAAAATGATAGACGATGATAGACAGATAGAGACAGATGGATGCATGGATGGTTTGATGAGTGGATGGATGGATGAGTGGATGGATGGATGGGCGGATGGATGTAAAAATAGGAAATAGTGGGAGATGCCACCTTTCTGCTAGGAGGAAATGCCTCTTCTCCATGCAGACTTCCTTGAGGAAGGATTACCAATATGCTATCCCAGTCTTTCTCCATCCCCTTTAACTCATTCCATCTCAGAGGATGAGGTATGGCTTATCTGGTTGGCAAGTCTGGGAAGAATAAGCAAGGTCTGCTTGGCTTGTTCCTCTCCTCTTACCCTTGGAAGTGATCTGGCTGCAGTGAGCACCCAGTCTCCATGCCCGCCAGGCCAGGAGTCTTACCTAGCCAGTCCACCTGTGCCTGCTTGGCACATCTGTTCAATCCTCAGGTTTAGTTTGCAGCACCGTGTGGCTCTCAATTAAGCTTTCCTTTATTAGCAATAAATAAGATGTTCTGGCCTTCGTTTGTACCCTTGACCATATTTCTGATTGCTCTCAACCCAGATGGGGAAGCAAGGTGGTACTTACTGGATCTCCCCAGAGATTCCAGCATGTATCAATCAGAACTCTGCACGTAAAGTAAACCTTTATCTGGCGAACTGAGGCATTTATTAAGAGAATAGGTAGCAGGAATGAGAAGATTGTTTCTATATTAGACAGAAGACTGAAAAACCAGTCTTAGGGAGTTCAGAAAGTAGGACATTAGACAAGGGAGGCCTGGGAAGAGTTCGGGCCAGCATACCACCTCTTCAGCGCTCCTCCCGCTGTCCCTTCCATTCTTGCACACTGTGCTCAAAGCTGAAAGTTTGAGAAAAGAATAGTCAAAGGATGCCTACCCAGTGTCCATTCCCCACTTTCCCCTTCCTAACTGAGCCCAAGGATCCATTGCTCCCCTCTGCTCAGTATTTAAAGAAATGGATCCCACCCCCCCCCCCATTGACCCACCCCATTTCCCTGATCACAGTCCATGAGTAAGCAGGCCACTTGAGCTGGGGCAGCCAGGTAAAGACTTGGAATGCTGCAGGGAACCTCTCTCTGTGTTTGCTCTCCTGATATGGACCGGGAAGCATATGGCCCCGGAGGCTGTTGGCTGTCTTAAATTGCAGCTGACACCACAGAAGCCTAAACAGAGGGACAAACAGAGAGTCACTCAGCCAAACCAACCTGAAGCCAGATGGATGCTGGGCAAGCCCAAATGATCAACGTGTCCCAATTATAAAAAACAAAGAGTGGAACTAGATTCGGACAGACTGGACTTGGGTTTTGGATTTGCCACTTCGTCACTGGTTCATCTGATAAACAGCCTTTCTGAACCTCAGTTTTAGAATCTCTAAAATTTGGATAATAATAGTACTTCCTCCTCGGGTTACCAGAGGATGCAGTGAGATAATCTGTGTAAGGCACTGTGTCTGGCCCATAATAACTGCTGGATACACTGTTACCTTCGTACACCCAAACGGAACAGTAGATGTCCCCGACACCTCTTGTACACCACTTCATATTCTCCCGGCCTCACCTGTCTCCTAGTCCACTCAGACCAGTTCCTACAGCACCAAAATCAGGCCCACACTCGTCTTTCTTCTGTTTTCTCAGTGATGTGCCCACTCAGTGTTCAGGTATGCATGGCCGAGAAATACAGGTGAGGCAATCCCCCAGACAGCAAATGTTCAATGGCAGGGGATGAGAGCCAGTGGGTAGATGCTTCCCCTTTCCTCCTCCCAGACAAATGTCTGGATGCATATTTCACAGGCAGGGGTTCTCAGGCAGTCAGAGGGGATCAAGCACCCGGAGGCACATAGCAGTGGTCAGATGGACTCTTGCTCTCCCTTCCCTGCTTCGGCCCTCAGTGCCTGGGTGCCTCATTCCTGCTTCCCCTCAAGCTCATCTTTTTGGCAAACCCATGTTGACCTCAGGATATCTCTTAGTGACACATTTCTATGCTCAGTGTTTCTTCTCCTCCCTTCTCCTTTTCTCTATTTCCTAATTGTTCTTGCAAGGAACACTTCCTACTCTCACGATTTAAAAAAAAATTTAATGTTTATTTATTTTTGAAAGAGAGAGAAAGGCAAACTGTGAGTAAGGGAGGGACAGAGAGAGAGAATCAGAAGCAGGCTCCAGGCTCTGAGCTGTCAGCACAGAGCCCGATGAAGGGCTCAAACCCACCAACCATGAGATCATGACCTGAGCCAAAGTCAGACACTTAACCGACTGAGCCACCCACACACCCCCTACTCTCACAATTTTTTAAGTCCTTTTTTCTCCCAAGCTTATGGTCACATCTTCAAGGCTAAGTTTCCTTTGTTATGAAAGCCATATGAAATTAGTTAGGGGAAGGTTTTGGAAACACGACATTAAACATTGCTAGCAAAAAATATACCTAACACAGAGGCATCCTAGGGAGTGGGGCACATAAGGCAGGAGAGAGGGACAGTAGTTATTCTTCCTCCATGCTCTACAGCCAGCTCTGAGACACTTTCTTAGAAAGGGGAGAGTCCTGTGGAGAGAGAAGAAGGGAGCCTGGGAACAAGGATGGAGAGAGGGTATCTGCCTTCCTTTGTTCTGCAGCCTGGCTCCCTGAGGTGGGACTGAGGAGCAGGGCCCTCTTCTGTTTCAGGCCTTCTGTTCATCGGAGGTGCTAACTGGCTGGCAGGCCCAGGTAAAAAGACAGACTCCGAGGGGAGCAGAAGCAGACGGGGAAAGGTGACAAACGAGGTGTGAAGGCCCCTCACAGAGCTGGAGAGAGCCATTTGCCTGTGGCTGGATGGGCAATTGGAAAAAAGCACTGAGCGACACAGGTCTGTGTTAAGGAGCAGGAACGCGGCTCTGGTGGCTCGTAAAAGCAGGAGGCCCTGGGGAAGAATGCAGAAAGGCCCACTTTTACTGTCCACATCACTAAGTAGAGTGTCGGCCCCTGCTGTTTCAGTGTCTGCCTGCCACCTGAGGACCAAATCACTGGATCCCAGGATGTGACCCAGGCTCAGGGCACCTCCCCTTCCTCCCATGTTGGCCTGGCTGGATGGTGGAGAGAAGCACGTCCCAGTACCCAGGGCTGCCAGGCAGCTTGCTGGGCTGGCGGTTCAGAGAGCGGCAGGTGGCGGGGGGGGGGGGGGGGGGGGACTCAACGGGGTGCCCCAGGATTTGATAACAAGGTTAGTTTCTGAAGCAAGCAGGTAAAATCCTCATAGAGCAGAACAAAATGATGAGAGAAGCCCCCAGAGCCCCACCTCCTAAATCCAGCTAAGTCTCTCAAAGTATAACCAGCATGGGTATTCTTTTTCAATTCCCACCAATTACCTTTTTTATTGTGTTAAAAAAATGCATGATATAAAATCTTCCATCTTAACCATTTTAATTATATTACATGTGTGTTAACCGGATGCACATCTTTGCACAACAGATCTCTCTGGAAACTTTTCACCTTGCAAACCTAAAACTCCACACCCTTTGAATGACATCTCCCTTTTCCCCCCTCTCCCAGCCCCTGGGAGCCAACATTCTGCTTTCTGTTTCTAACGGTTTGACTATTCTAGAGATCTCATTTAAGTGGAAATCATACAACATTCGCCTTCTTGTGACTTCCTTATTCCTCTTAACATAAGGTCTTCAAGGTCCATTTATGTTGTAGCAGAGGACAGGATTTCCTTCTTTTTGAGTCTGAGTAATATTCCACTGTACGTACAACGAGTGATTTTGCTGCACCACTTTCCTGGTGAATGGTGAGAAGGAACGGACTTGCGAAAATCCACCTGTGCTGATCCAGCCGCTGGAGGGAGAAAGAGACAGTGCCTTTGGCTAGCTCAGATATTTGACTCATGTATTTGGTCGTGGATATATTCATGTATCAAGTATGTATCAAGAACTACCACTTCCCCAGGTCCTTGATGTGTGAGAGAAAACAGACTGAGTCTCCACCTTCGTGAAGCTTCCATCCCAGTGTGGGGGCAAACACAGACCAATGAGCCCCCAAATGCCCCAGCCCAATGCCATAGTGAGAGGAGTACTGGGTGTAGAGGGAGCCCAAAAGGAAGGCAACGCCCTGGGCTCAGTGGGGGGGGGGGGGGGGGGGTCACGATTCACCAGGCAATGAGACGGGGGTGAGCACTGAAGTGGAAACACCTGCAGGTAGAAATGTTCAAAGGACCAAGAGAACACAGCAGGTGTGATGTAATAGGGATGGTACCGCTACAAACTACCCTTGCTCAAAAAAGACTTGAATCTGATCAGATCTCTAGGTCAGGGCTATTCAACCTTAGCACTGTACATGTTTGGAGCCAGATGATTCTCTGTTGCAAAGAGGAAGGGCCTGCCCTGTGTACTGTAGGATGTTCAGCAGCCTCCTTGACCTCTATCCACTGGATGCCAGTAGCACCCACCCAGTCATGACAACCAAAAAATGTCTCCACATATTGCCAAATGCCCTTTCAGGAGCAAAACTGCTCCCAGTTAAGAAGGACTAGTGTACCTGAAAAATGTAGAAATAGTGAAGACCTCAGGAGTGGTTTGATCAGGGCTCTGGCTTTGTTTCTCTGAGTTTCTTTCATGAATTGCCCTCTCTCTTCTGTCAGCATCATCTGATATCTGACTTTCTTCAAGGTATCAAAGTGGCTACAGCAGCTCTGAACCTCACAACTACATATGTTGACCAGAAAAATTGTTTCTTCCCCCCAATCACTGAACAAAGGACTGATTTCACTCTTATTAAGTTAGCTTAAATCCATTCCTATCCCAATCTCCTTTCCTATCCCAATCACTGTGGTCAGAGGAAGTTCTGTACTGACTGCTTGAGTTACTATTTTGTGTCTATCCTTCAATCAATTCATTCATTTATTTTAAAAATATTGAATGCCTACTATTATAGCCACCTATGAATCCTTACAGTAAATTCTCTCTTCTATTTAAGCTGGTTTGAGGAGCGTTCTGTTATTTGCAACCAACAAAAAGGCATTAAAGAAGATACAGACCACATATGGAGCATTTTAAGAAAGGGGGCTGACAATCAGAATAACCCTCAAATCAGTCCTAATACAACCAGTATACTGAATAAGCAAGGTGTCTGGATTATAGTGATAAAAGCAGCATCATTTTTTTTCTCCCACAATCACTTTAAATTTTATTTAGAAAAGTATCACCTCCCAGGGACACCTGGCTGGCTCAGTTGGTAGACCATGCAACTCTTGATCTCAAGGTCATGAGTTCAAGCCCCACACTGGGCGTGGAGTCTACCTACTTAAAAACAAAAAGAAGAAGAAAGAAAAAAGTTTAAAAAGAGAAAGAAAAATACCACCCCCTTCCTCAGATAAAAATGCCACCACTTTTTTTCCCACTTGTAAATCAGAGACAATCCTAAGTCACCATAAATCCCAAATTGAAAGGAAGTCTCAACTTGAAAGGAAAGATGCCCAGTAAGCATTTGGGATATACTTACACAAAGTAATATTTAGAATATACTTATACTAAAAAAAAAGTATTCATTGTTTCTCCAAAATTCAAACTTAACTGGGAATCTTGTCTTTTGTCTGACAGCCCAACCACAGAGTTGTTTGAGTATCCTTACAACATGGCAGCTGGCTTCCCCAGAGCAAGCCATCCAAGAGAAAGAACAAGGAGGAAGTCACAACACCTTCTATGACCTAGTCTTGGAGATTTCACCCTTTTACTTCCACCAAATTCTTTCATTAAAAACATATCTCAATGTCCAGCCCACACCCAAGCAGAAGCTAAATAAGCATCATATCTTAAAAGGAGAAGTATTATAAGAACTTGTGAACATGCTAAGCCACAACAATCCCACATCTTCTTTCTTTTCCAGGCAGCCTCCCATCTGGTCCTTGCAACACACTCACACATCTTGTGACCTACAATCTTGAGGTCTGGGGACCAATCCCCACACAACAGTGCTCTCCTGACTCTGCCAAAAGCAGTCAGACAGCATTGTCTGGCCCCTTGGTTTCCAGGGGGCACCAATCCTCTGTGTCGCCCCATGGAAATCACCTTTCAAAGTTCTCCTAGTGATCTCCAGCCTGGGGTTTGAGGAAAGCACCCTCAACTTCTCCTCAAAAAAAGGAATTTGGGGACCTTGACACAGCAACAGCTCTCTCCAAAGAAATCCCTTCAGCAAGCCTTGTTCTTTTCTTTCTCTCCTCACTCGTTACTTTTTAAGGACATTGAAAGGTCAAGAAGAGTGTTCCCAGAGATTTCCTTTGAAGACAATGCAGAACTGTCTCCCACTCGCTTTGCCAGAAAAAGTCCTGATCTAACATCTTTCATATTGGTATGTAAGAGTACTTAATTCAGGATAAAGAAAGCACCCCAAATCAGAAAAAGTGATTGTGTATTCACAAATCCTATGAATAAGACTGGTCTTTGGATTTGAGAAAATCTTAAATTAGACACTCAGTGTGCATCATATGGGGGAAACATTTCCAGATACATTAAGCCAGTAAAAAAAAATTAAAAACTGGAGAACTTGTAAGTGGATATTTAACTAATATTGAATAATAGAGAAACATCTAAAATTAAAGGCAGGAGTGGGGGGGAAGTACAGAGCAGAAGATCATTAGCTTAACAGTTCTTTTTAACTAAAACACTTAATAGACATTGAGGACTGGCTGCTAAATTGAAAATCCTCTCCTAGCATCAGAAGAAAACAATCTGTGTGCTTTATGACAGACCAAGAAATGGCTTCCTGTAATATTCCATGAGTCACCTTGAACAGAATCTAGCAGAGCATATTTTAAGCTCTGCAGAAATTGAAAATCATATGAAAATCATATTTATAATTAACACAGCCAGAGAACAGGCTATATCTTTGCTCATTCATTTCACAAAAGCTATTATGAACCCAGATTTTGCCCAGTACTATTCCAGGCTCATGGGCCTGAATGGTGAAACAGACCGTGGTCACTCCCATATTTATTTTACCTTCTTTGGAGGCAAAGTGACAATAAGTAAGTGCAGAAATTAACGTATTTTTTCACATTGTGAGAAACTGCATTGTATTTTTATGACCGAGAATGGTTTTCACTGAACTATGTTTTCACCATTTAGCAGGGGAACCAGTTGAAAGCTGTGGTTTTCAACATTGGATGCATTCTGGACCACTGTGGGAAGTCTCAAAACACTGATGCCTGGGCTCACGCCCAGAGATTCCAAAATAATTTGTCTAGGGTATTGCCTGAATACAGGATTAAAAAAAAAAAAAAAAAAAAAAAAATCTCTTCAGGTGATTCTAATGCGAAGCCAGACGGAGAACCACTGAAAAAGATATTTAAAGAAATGGCCACTAGATGTCACTGTCTCCAAAGTTTTGAAGAGGAACAGGCCTCAAGGACTGTTTAATCAATGACTAAATTCCTACATAGATACATTTTCTTTTGCCAGAAATTGGACACCAGGAAAATTTCAACAATAAATATTCTTCAGTTTCTCTTTGAAATGAAGCAAGTCACACAAAATCCAAGTGTATTAGTCTTGTACAGCTGCCATAACAAAATACCACAGACAGTAGCTGGAACAACAGAAATTTATTTTCTCACAGTTCTGAAAGCTGGAAGTCCAAGATCAAGTCATCAGCAGGGCTGGTTTCTCTTAAGGTCTCTCTCCTTGTCTGGTATATAGCCACCTTCTCCCTGAGCCCTCCCATGGTCATCCCTCTGTGTTTGTGTCTTAATCTCTTCTTATAAGGATACCAGTCATATTGGATGAGAGCCCACCCTAAAGACCATGTTTTAATTTAATCACCTCTTTAAAGGATATATCTCCAGATACGTCATATTCTGAGGTACCAGGCTTCAGCATATTTTAAAGGAATACAATTCCACCAATTACACCAAGAAATCAAAACCAAAACCAATCCAGTTGATTAATTGCCAAAGAAGACCAGTTTCCTAACCATCAAGAGCTCTAGAGATCTCTCACATGACGACCGTGGAGAGATAGTTGACTTTTTTCTTTTTAAAGTCTCCTTTCCACACCTGTTACTTAGTTTTAATCCAAAGTTTTCTAAATACTCCCCACACATTTAAATTTAAAGTACTCATTAGGTTATTTAACCCTATTTCCTGAACAAAGGCACTTAAGCTTAAAAAAAGAAAAAAAAAAGCTGGAAGGAGACAAGATGGTGGAACAGCATGGAAGGTTTTTTTGCCTCTCACGTCCATGAAATACAGCCAGATCAACACTAAACCATCCTGCACACCTAGAAAACTGATTTCAGGATTAACACAACAATCTGCACATCCTAAACCACAGAACTCAGCAGGTGCGTAGCACTGAGATGTGAACTGGGGGAGAGAGAAACCACGGAAGGCAAGTAGCTGTTTTCGCTTGTGAAGAGAGGACAGAGATGGGGGGAGAACACAGGAAAAGCACCCCCCCAAAAACAGATGGAGAGAAACTGCAAAAGTGGAAATAGCCGCAGGGACTGAACTAAAAAGGGAGAAAGGAGAAAGGAGAGGGTTTAAATTCCATTAAGACTCTATAAACAAGGGGAGCATAGAGTCTGAAACTCCACAGCTCCAAAACTGGCGGTGCTCTGGTGGGAAGGGCAAATCCTCAGGAGTAGAGTGAGGTCTGGGGGTCCTCGGGCCACACAGGGACAGGCGGTTCCCCTGCTGGGAGGACATCTGGTAGAGGCTGTGTGGGCCCCCCCACCAGGCAAAGGCCCCAGTGGACCCGGGAGAACAACCACATTCGCTGGTGCTGGAACAAAGTCATTAAGGGTGAAGCCTGGTGCCAGATGTGTGTTGTGATTTTCCGTAATCCCTGAAATGCGGCTGCTACACGATCCCGTGAACTTTTTCTGGGGCGGGCTGGCACCCAGCCACAGTCTCTAGGCATCAGCAGCAGCACAGTCCCACAGACATTCCTGGGCGTGTCCAGCACCTGGCCATTGCTCGATGAGACCCTCCCCCAGAAGCCACAGTCCCTCAGAAGTGAGGGGTCGAGAAACACAGCCATGTCTGAGATAAAACTCAGGAGGGAAGTGCCGCCTGGCAACCTGACGGCTTGGTCACGGACAGTGTAAAAGCGGGAAGTGGAGGAAGCCGGAGACAGAGAACCATGTGTGATTGCTGATCTGGGAGAACAGAGTTCAGATACTAGAGACTGGGTAGCTGGGTGAAGGCATTTTCACCCCTCCTGCACATGCGGATACACACCTACAAGCGCCACAATTATCCACACCAGTAAGATAAGCAACGCCATCTAGTGGAGAATGGAGCCTTTGCACTAAACCCCGCCCAACTGGGCCAACTTCCCTCTTCAGGAACACAAGTCTCTCTGCCTGCTTAGTTTATGGACTATAAATTGCTCCATAGTTTGACTTCTAGAGGAAAATGATGTAATTTCAATCGTATTTCAGTCCATTCACTGGTCCATCTATTTAATTTTCTCTTTTGTTTCTCTTTTTTGTTTCTTTTCTTTTTCTTGAATACAGAAAGAGAAAACATTTATTTTTATTTTCAGTTTTTATTAAAAATATTATCTTTTAATTTTTCTACTATATTCTTTATTTTTTTGTAAATTTTTCAAATTCTATTTTACTTCCATCATTTCATTTTATTCTATTTCATTGTATTCATTTTCTCAAATTTTCAAACGTTTTCCTTTTTTTCTTTTCTTCTCTTTTTTTTCTTTTTTCTCCCCCACCTCCTCTTTTTTTCTCTAATCTATCAAGCTCCTTTCAACAACCAGACCAAAACACACCTAGGATTTAGCATCATTTATTTGATATTTTTGTGGGTGTGTGTTGTTTTAACTTTTTAATTTTAATGCTTTTTTACCTCATTAATTCCTTTTCTCCCTTCAAAATGATGAAATGAAGGGATTTACCTCAAAATAAAGAGCAGGAAGAAATGACAGCCAGGGACTTGATCAACACAGATACAAGCAAGATGTCTGAACCAAAATTTAGAATCACAATAATAAGAATACTAGCTGGCATCAAAAATAGATTATAATCCCATTCTGTGAAGATAAAAGAAGTAAAATCTAATCAGGATGAAATAAAAAATGCTATAACTGAGCTGCAATCTCCAAGGATGACATGGTGGCAAGGATGGATGAAGCAGAGCAGAGAATCACTGATATAGAGGACACACTTAGGGAGAATAATGAGACAGAAAAAAAGAGGGAGACTAAGGCAAAAGAGCACAATTTAAGAAGTAATCAGTGACTCATTAAAAAGGAACATCAGAATCAAAGAGGTCCCAGAAGATGAAGAGAGAGAAAAAAGGGTAGAAGGGTTATGTGAGCAAATCATAGCAGAAAACTTTCCTAACCTGGGGAAAGACACAGACATCAACATCCAGGAAGCACAGAGGACTCCCATTAGATTCAACAAAAACCGACCATCAACAAGGCATATCATAGTCACATTCACAAAATACTCAGGCAAGGAAAGAATCATGAAAGCAGCAAGAGAAAAACAGTCCTTAACCTACAAGGTTAGACACATCAGGTTTGCAACAGACCTATCCACAGAAACTTGGCAGGCCAGAAAAGAGTGGGAGGATATATTCAATGTGCTGAATTGGAAAAATACGTAGCCAAAAATTCTTTATCCAGCAACGCTGTCATTCAAAATAGGAAGATTAAAAGTTTCCCAGACAAACAAAAATTAAAGGAATCCATGACCACTAAATCAGCCCTGCAAGAAA
Source organism: Prionailurus viverrinus (assembly GCF_022837055.1). Classification (NCBI taxonomy): domain Eukaryota; kingdom Metazoa; phylum Chordata; class Mammalia; order Carnivora; family Felidae; genus Prionailurus; species Prionailurus viverrinus. The sequence goes on along the minus strand of NC_062563.1, from coordinate 83,605,731 downwards.
TTTTAAGGGGGATTCTCTGAGGGGAGAAAAAATGAGGGAAAAAATAAATAAATAAACAAAGACCAAAAGCAACAAAGACTAGAAAGGACCACCAGAGAACACCACCAGACACTCCAACTCTACAAGAAATATAATGGCAATAAATTCATATCTTTCAGTACTCACTCTAAACATCAATGGAATAAATGCTCCAATCAAAAGACATAGGGTAACAGAATGGGTAAGAAAACAAGATCCATCTCTATGCTGTTTACAAGAGACCCACTTTAGACCTAAAGACACCTTCAGATTGAAAGTAAGAGGATGGAGAACCATCCATCATGCTAATGGTCAACAAAAGAAAGTTGGAGCAGCCATACTTCTATCAATCTAGACTTTGAAATAAAGACTGTAACAAGAGATGAAGGGCATTATATCATTATTAAGGGGTCTATCCACAAAAAAGACCTAACAATTGTAAATACTTATGGTCCAAATGTGGAGCACCCAAATACATAAATCAATTAATCACAAACATAAAGAAGCTCATTGATAATAAAACCATAATAGTAGGGACTTCAATACCCAACTTACAACAATGGACAGATCATCTAAACAGAAAATCAACAAGGAAACAATGGCTTTGAATGACACACTGGACCAGATGGACTTAACAGATACATTCAGAACATTTCATCCTAAAACAGCAGAATATATATTCTTCTCTAGTGCACATGGAACATTCTCCAGAATAGATCACATACTGGGACACAAATCAGCCCTCAACAAGTACAAAAAGATCGAGATCATACCGTGCATATTTTCAGACCACAATGCTGTGAAACTCAAAATGAACCACAAGAAAAAATCTGGAAAAATTAAAAAAAAAAAAAGCAACAATCTAAGAGAAAGGGAACAGAGTTATATATTGTATATATTGATTGTTGTGGTAGTAAACTATGTTCTCAATATTATTTTTACAATACAAGAGAGGCATATGCATTGGAGAAAAATTAGAAAATACAATACAAAAAATGTTAAGTCATCCAAAACTCCACTACCAAAGTAACACTGAGAATATGTTCATCAAGATCTTTCCTCACTGTATATATGTGTGTGTGCCCTCAGAAAGGGATATATATGTTCTTGGGACCTGCTGTTCTTGACATAACAAAATACCCTGAGCACTCTTCCATGCCAGTATTAATGCAGAGAAGACTTGAGAGAAGGGGATCCATAATAATTTTATGTATTCATGTATTTATTTAGATAAAAGTTATACAAGTACATAATTTAAATTGCAAACAATGGTGGAAGGTATAAACAAAAAGAAAAACTCCCTTTCTCCCCTCCAGCTCCATCCTCACCACCCCCCGCAAACTCTTCATTCTAAGATAAAACATTAAAGTAGGACTGTCCTGGAACTCCATGCAGTTTAAACTCCATGTCCTGTAAAGATGCCACTGTGTTAGAGCTGTATGCTGGAGAATTGTGATTTAGGGTTGCCAAAGTCCTCATCTACCACAGAAAGTAAAAAAAAAGAAGAAAAAGAATGCCTACAGCTGCCTGTCAGGGTGTCTGAATCCCACCACCAAAGTCACCCCTTTGGAGCCTTCTGGATACTCTTTCTCTTTAAGGTTGTTATGATGGCTGCCTCAGAGGTATGATTCTTATGACAGTTAACACACTCCCACACACTTTTCCTCTGGTGAAATCATTCCTGTCCATTGAACACGATGCAAGAGAAGGTTCTAGAACGGTGCCCTCCAATAAAATAGCCACTAAAAGTATACAGCTGTTTAAAGTAGTTAAAAAATTTAGCAGAACCATGGAGGCTGGCACCCCCTTTCTGTATGCCCTTGCTATTACTGAGGAACAACTGATCCCATGCACAGAGGATGGACCTCAGCTGTCCAGGGATGTGGCTGGAAAGATGCTGGGGAAGCCATGGATCTTATCACAATGCCTACCGCCAACTCAGTCCCCAGGACTCTCTTTAAAACCAATCTGCCACATCTCAATTTGCATTTTCGTGGAAGAGGAATGCAATGATGCATTTAGGACTGCATCAGAATGGTGTGTGCACAACCAAGCCAGACTAGCAAGAAGGGACCTCCTGCTAGTAGGAGCTCCCAACTACAAATCCCAACCCAACTCCTCCTCCATATCCTGCCCTCACACAGCTTTAAAGAACCTGAACCAAGACCCCATGACCCTCTTCCTGTCAGCCCCAAACCCTAGCTGGAGTCACATGCCCAGACCAGAAATGAACATGCCCACCTACTGATGGAATGGAAGAAAGTCTTCCACAGGTGCCAAAATCCCTCTGCAAAGGAGGACCAGGAGCAATCCCAGCTTTATCAAGAAAGTCACACTGAGCCCTTGTGTGAGGGATTTACTCAGAAAAGAGGATGTCACACACCAAAAACAAATGAAAATAGCTTCAGAATATGGAGCAAAAGAGAGATTTTCCCAAGATTTCCTGGCAGGAATGTGTCTAAATTACTACCCCCCAAAAAATCTCGTGACAGCCATCCCCATGCTGGTTCAGAAGCACCAACAACACAGCAAGCTCTCCTGAACTTCAAGCTGCTGCATGCTATACGGGGCACTTGGAGAAACCAAGTACCTTTCACAAAAGCTAAAACAAACCAAACACCTCCCCCTAGCAGCTTCTCACATGCACATGCAGACACTCAACTCAGTGTTTTCACAGCAAATGCAATACGTGCTGGGAAAAGTTTCTTCTGAGTTTCAGCACAAGCCAGCGGCATGTGGCCCCTGTGAGTTCAGCAACACAGTTAATGAATGTCTCAGAGGAAGCGTGCCTCGGAGATGCCGAGCCTTAGGGCAGGATGCCTTCAGCAGCCATGTGGCGGCTGCCTCTTCCATCAAGGAGAGAACGGAAGCCAAAGAGGAAAAGAAACACCTGGTGGTCAGAGCTAGTTACTGGCAGAGCCAGAAGCAGAACCCAGGAGGCAACTTCTGACTAAGCAATTCCCACTACCCCGCACTGCGCCCATCACCTGGAGAGGAGATGGAGAAATGATGGAGGACATTTTATATTCCTACTTGATTGAGCCCAGATTTCTTTCAAGAGAAGCAATTTTTTTTCTGAAACTGGAGCTGTCCAAAGCACCCCACATATGCTTACTGGAAACATTAAGCACCCAGCCATGGACAAGTGAGGGGCCAAGTAGCCAAATGGGGCAGAGTATCCTTCCAGGGGAAATCTGGAGCCCCAATGCCAATGGGAAAGTCAACGCCAAGTTCTTGAGAGAGAGCCTAGAGTGTTACCAGGGAGTCAACCTAATTCCAGGGATATATAGACAGAATGAGGGAAAGGATGGGAGCCTAGGATTAAAGGTAAGGTTGAAATGAGATCAAATGGAGTAGGGAGAGGCAGGACTCTAAGGGGGCACCATTCACGTTATAGTCTAAGGACTAGAACCCCCTGGAATTGTGCAGTGCACTGGCTGCCCAACTATAATACATACAATCTTATGATATAATAAACATTGCTCTGAAGGCCTTGGAAGTGTTTGTGGCTCACCTATGTTGGTCAATGGCTAAGTAGTACAGGATGCTACAACCTGACTTAAAGATGAGGTCAGGGCAGACACAAGATCTATACACTCCTTGCTAATTTGTAGGCTTACACCAGTCTGTCGATTTACATGTATAATTATTGGAGGTTGTTACATTCATAATTATCATTTTAGTATCTTAAATGCAAAACAAATCCAAGAAAGAATGTGTCAGGAAAGATCGTTGAGATATTAAAACATCATTCTAAGTCCTGGGAGTCCTTCCTAGCCAAGCCACAGCCTAGTCCTACTGAATTAATGTCATACACTGTGCACCCTGGGAAGGGGAGGCCATCACCACCCAGGTCAGAGAAGTCATTGTTGCAGCTTCAACTTAGAGTTTTTAAGATGAATAAAGAGACAGTAGTCTTTTTTTAAAAATTTTTTTTAATGTTCAGTTTTGAGAGAGAGAGACCGAGCGAGAGCAGGGGAGGGATGGAGAGAGAGAGGGAGACAGAATCCAAAGCAGACTCCAGGCTCTAAGCTGTCAGCACAGAGCCTGATGTAGGACCTGAACCCACAAACTGCAAGATCTTGACCTGAGCCGAAGTCAGACACTCAACCCACTGAGCCACCCGGGTGCCCCAAACGACAGTAGTCTTGAAAGCCAGGTATGGCTCAAAAAGAAAAAGGTTTTCCACGTTGCAAAGCTTCCTTTTTGACATCAAGAGCACACCTTAAGATCTTAGCCCAGAATTTTACTATAAGCCATGTATAAAGAGAACGCAAGATCTGATACCAGGGTATAGATTTTTTTGTGCAGAAAACATAAAGGTGTAAGTAGAAGGCAGGAAATAATGAGTACAAGATGAGGGTCTTGGTCTCCAAACAGGAGAAAAGCAACTCTCACCATCCTGGACTTGAAAGCCACTCTGGGTAATTTGAGGGTGAGCCCAAGGTGTCCCAGGCTGGTGTCCCAGGTGTAGAAGAGACCAGCACTTTGGCAGGGGAGCAGAAGGAAGGCTATGGTACAGGGATTTGTCTAGCCTATGCTGGAAAGCAGGACAGCCAGTGGTTCCTGAGTGTCATAGCAAGGACTTGGAAATGCTGAGATCATCAGTAGACACAGAATCTGAGAAACTCACGGTGGAAACAAGAAAAGATCGTGCCAGCTGCTGCAAATATGGCCTGATACCAGAGCTAGATAGACAAGACCCAGCCCTCAGCAGAGACCCTCCAGGGACCAGACAAGACCAGTCACGGCACAGCCCTGGATGACCCCACGAATTCCTGAGGCCCCACTGATGATGGAGAGGGGGTAAAATCATTATATAAGATGGTATGCATTTGGCTTACTAGAACCATAATATGTCATTTGTAAGCTTGCTACCTCTTTTTATAACGGAAATCTATGAGAAAATACAATCGTTACAGAACATCTTTCCCAGTGACTTTTTGAAAATGGCCCAGCTATAAAATTACCTTAGGTGTCCAATTTGAACTACCTGTTCCCATGCAGTTACTTTTTCTGCAAAGGGTGATCATGTTATGCATGTTATCACTGCTTCAGTGTGAGCAAGGCAGCTCCCAGGGACGGATGTCAGAGAAGAGATTCATTTTCACTCCCGCCTGCTCCTTCACAAAGGCTTGGTCTTAGTCTGCTCAGGCTTATATAACAAATACCATAGACTGGAGGCTCAAAAAACACACATTTTCCTCTTATAGTTCTGGAGACTCAAAGTCCAATATCAGTGTGCCAGCATAACTGGGTTCTGGTGAGAGCCCTTTCCCAGCTTGGAGAAGGCTGCCTTTTCGCCGTGTCTTCATGTAAAAAAGAGAGAGAGAGCATCCTCTTGTGTCTCCTCTTGTAAGGGTACAGTGATGGTTAGTTTCATGCGTCAACTTGACCAGGCTCAGGGGATGCCTGCAAGGGTGTTTCTGGAAGAAAATACCATTTGGCTCAGTAGAGTGAATAAAGAGATCCACCCTCACCAGTGTAGGTAGATCATCTAATCCCTGGGGAGCCCCATATGAAACAAAAAGGTGAAGGAAGAGTGGATTCCCTCTCTCTCTTCTTGAGCTGGTATGTCCATCTTCTGCCCTTGGACATCGGGGCTCCCGGCTGTTGGACCTTCAGACTCCAGGACTTATACCAGCGGCCCCCTGGTCCTCAGGCCTTTGGACTCAGACTGAATTATATCATCAGCGTTCCTGATCTAAACAGTCTCTCTTTGTCACATGAAGACACAGGGAGAAGGAAGCCTCCTCCAAGCTGGGAAAGGGCTCTCGCCAGAACCCAGTTATGCTGGCATCCTGATCTTGGACTTTTCAGCCTCCATAACTCCTTGAGCAAACTCCTATAATAAATCCTTTATCTATATCTATATCTATATCTATATCATCTATATCTACATCTGTATCTATATCTATACCTATATGTCTATTTCTATCTATCTATCCTATTGGTTTTGCTTCTCTGCAGAACCCTGACCAGTACAGGCACCAATCCCACTTATGAGCACTTCACCCTTGTGACCTAATTACCTCCCAAAGGCCTCACCTCCAAATACTATCACACTGGAGATTAAGATTGCAACACATGAATTTTAGGGAGACACAAACAGTCTATAACAGACTCTGAGTAAAAGTTACAGCCACCAGATAAATGCCCAGGGGCCCTGTGGAATAGCCCAATCTGGCCTCTTGTCCCCACTTCTCAGAGGCATTGGCGGCCACCTTGGCCCAATTATGAAGTGGGAAAAGAGTGGGGACCTCAGTCACCAAGGTAACTCAGGTAGCCCCTTTTATTTTCATGCTGTGAAAATATAAAACAGCCTCTAGGCCAGAAACAGGTGGTGGGCATTCTGGGGTGAAGGGTGTGCTTCAAATTTTCTTAGCTAACTTGGATAAAAGCCAATTAGCAAGGAGTTGGAGGATCCTAGAGTATTCAGGGAATGCTTGTTGATGATGCTTTCAATGGTCTTTGAGCCTTTCAGAGGAAACTGTCATTTCAAGATAAGGTATCTTGTTCTCAATTTCTTGGGATTAATGTATAGAGACCAGAGATTTCCTACATGTTTTCCTCTAATTTCAAAAATGTTCATTATTTGGGGGAAAAGATAACCACCTTCTCTTAAATCGTTCAGGGTTGTTTGTCCTAGAAGAGGTGTATTTTCGCCCTGGCCGAGCTGGTTGTGGCTCAGCTCAGGCGCTGCTGGAACCTCAAGATCCTGCCCCTGAGAAGGGAAACGCTGAGCGGGAGAATCTAAGGCAGCAGCTGCCTCAAAGCTGTGGTCCGTTTGAAGATGGTCTTCAAAGTCCCAAATCCACAATGGGGAGAAGGGAGGGAGGAGAGAACACTAGAAAGGAAAGTAATTGAGGAAGAGGATCTTCCTCAGTGCCTTTCATTCCACTTCCCCACTTCCAAAGCCCTACAAACGTATCAGTTTGCTTCTCGGCTGAGTGTGGCAGATACAATGTACCCAGCTGCCACTCTACCCCTGCCCAGCTAGACCCCTAGGTGGGGAAACCATAAAATTTATTGTCCTAACCAGGACACTTTTAAGAGTGAAAGAGAGCACTCTTAATAATTACACTAAGATAGGGGCGCCTGGGTGGCGCAGTCGGTTAAGCGTCCAACTTCAGCTCAGGTCACGATCTCGCGGTCCGTGAGTTACAGCCCCGCGTCGGGCTCTGTGCTGACCGCTCAGAGCCTGGAGCCTGTTTCGGATTCTGTGTCTCCCTCTCTCTCTGACCCTCCCCCATTCATGCTCTGTCTCTCTCTGTCTCAAAAATAAATAAATGTTAAAAAAAATTAAAAATAAATAAATAAATAAATAAATAAATAAATAAAGATAGGGGTCAACAAACTACAGTCTGTGGCCAAATGTACCACCACCTGTTTCGTGTACCTGTGAACACAGCCCACCTAGTGTCTCTGGCTGCTTTCACAATGCATCAGCTGCATAGCTGTGAGAGACTGCTTGTGGCCTCTTGGCCCTTGAAGCCAAAAATATTTACTCTCTGACACTTTTTTTTTCAATGTTTATTCTTTTTTTTTTTTTTTTTTTTTTTGAGAGAGAGAGAGAGAGAGAGCGGGGGAGGAGCAGAGAGTGAAGGAGACAGAATCTGAAGCAGACTCCAGGCTCTGAACTGTCAGCACAGAGCTCAACACGGGGCTGGAACTTGTGAACTGCGAGATCATGACCTGAGCTGAAGTCGGATGCTTAAGCAACTGAGCCACCCAGGCACCCCCTCTCTGACACCTTAGAGAAAAGTTTGGCAACTCCATGGTGTTGATTCGGGGACCACATTTTGAGAACTGTGGGTAAAAAAGATGCATATCCACCTCTAGGAGCATTTCTGGGTTCCTAAGAAAGCCCTCTTCCAGACGAGCTCACAGCATGATGGAAGTCAGCCCTGGTTGCCCCCAACAGAATCTGCCTTTCTCACAAATTCTGATTGTTACTCCCAACCTCTAGTTTGGGGGTGAGTGGCATAATACCTCCTTGAGGCCCAGGAGGTAGGGCAGCGGTTCAGAGTGACAAGACAGAGAAGAAAAATCCTTCCACCCCCAGGAGAAACTAAAGCTCCATGACGTACATACGGATCATAAATCTAACGCTCCCTCGTTCCTCTTTTCCCCCCAAAATTAAAGTGTTAGGATTTCTCTCTCCCTTTTCCTACCCAGTCTCAGTCTGTTGTCCTGTTGTGATTCCAGAGCTGAAGCTTTTAAAAGCTGATTCTATCTGTATGCAAATCATGGAGGACATGAGGTTTGTCCACAGCTATGCTTTGAGCTCAGGCCTGGGTTCTCTGTAAGCTCCCTACCTGAGAAGGTAAGTTCAAGAGGATGATCAATGGAAAGAACTCACTGGTTTTACTGTCCACACACCAAGTGAAGAGGTCCAAGTGATGATGATGATGATGATGATGCTGATGGTGCTGATGAGAATTTGTAGCATACGTTTAAAATGTGCCAGACACTGTTTACATTCATCCAGTCAATTCAGTGAAGTTGGTTGGTACTGTTATGGTTATCACTTAAGAGAGCAACTGAAGCTACGAATGGTTGCCCAAGGATACTTGTTAGGGGTTGAATTGTCTCCCTCCAAATTCATATGTGGAAGTCCTAATCTCCAGTAGCTCAGAATGTGCTACTTGGAGATGGGAGCTTTAAAGAGGTAATCAAGTTAAAATGAAGTCATTAGGGAGTCCTTATAAAAATGGGAAATTTGGAGACACTTATAGAGGCAATGTGAAAAGACATAGGGAGAAGATGGCCATCGATAAGCCAAGGAGAGGCCTGGAGTACATCCTTCCCTCATGGTCCCCCAAAGGGACCAACCCTACCAACACCTGGATTTCATAATTCTAGCCCCCAGAACCGTAAGACAATATATTTTTGTCATTTAAGCCACTCAGTCTATGGAACTGGCAATGTTGGCAAACTGATACAACACCCAATTGGAATTTAACCCAGATATAACTGACCACCAAAGGGTCCTATGGCCAATAAACATGCCTGCCACCTGGCCAAGAAGATGGAGAAGCTTCTCCATTTAGACCCTGCCAAGACCTGGCTGGAACTTGCCGCCAGTTCTGGCAGCAAAATTAAAGTCATCAAAGATGGGAACACTGGGGCCTGTTGTTTCATCCATATTCCTTGCCCCTCTACTCATCTTATCCACCCCAAGTCACATGTTCCCCTTCAGTTGGTTCCTTGGGCCACTGACAACCACCCCATTTCTCCCAGCCCCTTCCTCAATCCAGAACACTCTGGAACCCTTCTTCCCATGTAAACAACCTCCTCTGCTTCTTAGTCCTTCTGCTGAATGTGTTGTCCACCTTCTGCTTCCCCATACCCCCTGACCCAAGGCAAGAGGACACAGCAGATAGGCATCCTGTTCATAGTTCCTGCTTCCAAGACATCAGTTTTCCACTCTTGGCCAAGCTTCTCCTCCTCAGACACTTTCCAGCATCTACCACAGTCAGCATTCCTCCTTCTAGGCCATGCCCACCTCCACTGAGAACTTTGGCACCTGACACCATCTTCAGAGATTTCAACATCTACCATAATCACCTCATTCCATCAAATACCCCAAGGTCAAAGTTCCTCAATCCCACAGGACTTTTACCTCCATTCTATCCCCCCATGCCCCAGCCTCACCCACTTCTGACATTGAAAACCATGGCCTCTTACTCTTCACTGCTCTGGCTTCCTCCCTTCCACTAACCCTGTTCTCTACCCCTCCCTCTATTCTCAGCAGAGGTGTGCATTTTTGCCTGACTAGCAAGACTTTTCTTTCCCCTGCCTTTGGATTCCATTCCCCTACCCCTGGGAGTGATTGCCAGCTACTAGCTTTCCATCATCTGTACTCCGTCTGTCTTCACCTTTTTCTCTATATGGTCCTTTCCCACAGTACTTAAACTCTGCCAATCCTCTCTCATTTTTGAAGAGAGAGAATTCCATATGTGCAAAATTTTCTCCTAGAAGATATTTAAGAAATTGAGCATAATTATTAGTTTTAGAGAGAGGGCCTAGGGGTCTGAGATGAAAGGCATGGAATTTTACTTTTTATTTTATACATTTGCTGTTGCATTTGATTTTTTACCACTTATACATAATAACTTAAAATAGCAAATAAATAGATATAGATTGAACCATTACCTCTCTCCTTTAGAAAAAGCCCTCATTGACCCCATCTGTCTGTCTTCAGAGTCAACCTCCTTCAGTTGCCTTTGCTCTCTGCCTCTACTTCCTGGCCTCACACTCATTCCTGAGCTGGTACCTCCCCCACCAACCCACTGAAATTGCTGGCAAAGGTTACTCATCACCATTGCAGCTAAATCCAGGGCCTTCTATCCTGGTCCTCTTTGATCACCCTACTTGGACCATTCTCCCTCTGTGGTTTCTGTGGCATGCTTGTTCTCAGTCTAGATGAGGTTGATAGCTCCCAGAGCACCAACACTCATCCTTCCTCTCAATCAAATACCACAAAGTTTCATCTACCTACATGTCTTGAGCTATAATATGCTGAGGACCCTCACATGTTGGCCTCCAGCCTTGACCTTTCCTTATCTACCTGCCTGCTCGTCATTTCCTCAGTCACACCTCAAACTCAGTAGGTCATCTTTCTCTGCCCTGTTGGTGGCACCACAATACCCCATACCAAGTCACCCTTGACTCTTCCTCCACCTTCTTATTCCCACACCCAATTCATATCCAAATCCCATTGAGTTTATCAGTTAAATATTTCTCTTACCTGCCCTCTCCCTCTGCCACATTTCTACTCTCACTGCCTTAGGTCATGCCTATACCACCTCTGTCCTGGACTAGTACAATAGCTGATGCCTCTCTGACTACAGTCCTGTCACCCTCAAATCTGTCCTCCACAGCAGCTTCAAGAGAGATTTATCGGGGAATGCAGATTCTGGTTTAAGATTCTCAGTGCCTATAGATAGGCAACAAGACCTCCCTGATAAAGTCTGAGCTCCTCTCATGGTTTTTAAGTTTCCACAACCTGGCCCTGTCTATGCTCCAGGGCTCCTGGGCCTGTCTATGCTCCAGGTTCATGGAAAAACTTGACATTGACAAAGCATCTGCAGCTGTGCATCACACCTCCATGTTTAGGTCTTCTGGTAACATTTGCAGGGCCCTGGCCTAAGAGTACCAATGGAGACCCATGCACCATGTGTCTAAATATTAGCATTTCTAATCAAGCTAACACACTGTCCCATGCATATTTTCTCTTTTTTAAATTGAGATATAATTCACATATACAAGTCCACCATTTTAAAGTGTACAAGTCGGTGGTTTTTAGTATGTTCTCAGAATCGTGCAACCATCACCACTGTCTACTTCTGGCACATTTTCATCACTCCAAAAAGAAACATATCTGTTGGGGCACCTGGGTGGCTCAGTTGGTTGAGTGTCCGACTTCAGCTCAGGTCATGATCTCACGGGTTCATAGGGTCACGAGTTCAAACCCCACATTGGGCTCACCACGGTCAGCGCAGAGCCTGCTTTGGATCCTCTGTCCCCTTCTCTCTGCCCCTCCCCTGCTCACACTCTAACAATAAATAAAAAGTTTTTTAAAAAGAAAGAAACATATCTGTTGATAGTCACTGCCCATTCCCTCCTCCCACAGTCCCATGCAACTGCTAACCTTCCTGCCTCTATGGATTTTCCCATTCTTTACATGTCATACGAAAGGAACTCCAATCCTTACTCATTCTTAAGACACAGTTATATCATATGGGAAGCAAGACTTCCCTGACACCCCTCACAGGATGCCAGGCAAGGCACTGGGCCCTGGGGTTGCAAAGGGGAGTAAGATACAGTTTGCCCACAAGGCAGGGAGCCTGATAGGTGGTGACAGCCAAGTAAACTAGTAAAACACAGCGTGATGAGCACAATGATCGGGGTATGACCAGGGTGCTGGGGGCATGGGATAATCACCTCAACTAGCATTGGGGGACTTCAAGGAGGGCCTCCTAGCATAAGTGACCTGTAAGAGAAGACCAGGAAAGCAGGCTAGAAGATATGTTCAAATGCTGCTGTCCCTCTGCCATCACCATTGAGGAGCACATGGTACAATCACAGAAGCTGAAATGCCCAACACTTAATGCATTTATTTCATGTATGACAGGTTGTACTAGATGCTAATCATTGCCCACAATGTCCCCACCCCTTTCTGAGAGAGTAAACCTTAACCATGGCCCCTGTCCCCTGCATCTCTGTTTCTAGTTGGAAGAAGAGGAAGGGGTGAAAGGCCCATGTGCTGACTGATGAGGGACCGGGGCCGAGGCTAGGAGGCCTGAGGGCTGGTTGACAGCAGTCTGTAGAAACTGGTGACAGAAATGGAACCAGAGACGCAATGTCCGTTGCTGACCCCCAGGCAGACTCAGGACCCCTTGAGGCCTGGCAGGACTGCAGCTGGTGAGCCTGAGCGCCTGGATATGACCCTCTGTCAGGAGAAGAGACCTTCACTCTTCCCCACCCCACCCGCCGACACACACACACTGCTGGATCAAGATCAAAGTAGAGGAAAAGAGATCCCCAAACCAGTTTGTTCCTTGTAAACTGCCCTGGTGGGAAGTTTTGCAGTGAGCAAATGATGAAACCATCGGCTAAAATCTGGTATTTTAACTATCTGCACATTCTCTTTATGTGATTTATTCTCTAACTCCCAAAGGTTTCAAATAATTTTTTGCAGTACTCAGCAAAAATGCAACTCTGTCTCATACAACATTTTGCAGATCACATTTCTTGGGCTGTTTCAATGAAATAGTATTTGCCAATCAATACATATCACAACTTTTCTTCCTGTATATTTTCTCCCTGCTCTCCACAAGAGGGAGCCAGCAGGTCCTGTTTGGACTTGCTGTTCTCTGCTCAGCACTTCAACGAATCCAAGCGGGCTGAATGTGAAATGATGAAATGTTACACATCTAGTGCCCATAAACCAAAGTGACAGCTTCCAAACTTTGTGGTGCACAGCACTCTGTAGAACACTAGGCTTTGGGGGCAACATATTTAAAGGGAATAAGAAATGAACTCCTTTTCTTTAAAACAGTGAGATCTGGGGAAAATGAAAAAAAAAAAGCTCTCTATTCATTGCAGTGCATAATACCATTGCACGTATATATGTTTATTGAACACTTTTATCCTGAAGTATATGATAAAATAATAATTCTATGCAGTAATTATAAATTGATGGGTAATTTAATGGATACCTAAACCTTAATTTTTAAGTTATTTAAAAAATATTAGAGCATGTAAATGATAAGGTGACTCTCATTTTGCATTCAAAAGATGTCTTTTGGGGGGGGGTAATCAAATTACTTTGTTTGAGGGAATGGTAATGAGATGTTTCTTAATGCTAGTCTGTGAAGCATTTTGAATCCCAGGTTAAGGAGACTGTAAGTTCAAACTATTTTTAAACCAAGGAGTTACTTAGTGACAGTGTAGTGAATGGTCTGGAATGGGCCTCCAAGGCAGACCAGGTGGGCAGCTCTGGTCATGTGGGAGTGCTAGGATGATAAGGGCCACACCTGGGTGACAGAGGTGGGGAAGAAAGGACACAAACATGAAATTTATGAAGGAGCAATTTCCAAGACTTGGTTCCACCCCACCCCACCCCACCCTGGACTCCTTGGCACAGAATATGAAGAATATAAAGTGTGGCAGTAAAAGAGATATGTCATGTTCTCAGTCCATGAACAGAAGAATTGTCCTCGCACTCCTGTTCCCTTGGAGTAGGAAAGGAGATCCCTCCCTAGATGGGCTGGGGTTAGGGCTGGGCCAGGTCCAGGCAGCCTTCGAATCCTAAGCTTTGGTTTTTCCACCCTCCGGCTTTTCCATCTTCCTCAAGCCTGAATTCCTCCTTGTGAAACACAACTTCACAGTCCACTGAGCTCTGTGGCTCAACGTGAAATCAAGGGAGCTTAGAATGACAGAATTATGAGCTACCCAGATGATTCTCCTCCTTCTCCAAAGCTCCCTTGCCAGGACATCCTCACTGAGCAGGGCTTCCTCAGGCCAGATGTGGAGGCTTTTCCGAAGAAATCTGCAGTCAGCTGTGAATAATCACTGTTGAGTAAGAGAATGAGCTCCGAAATTTCAGAAAAAAAAAAATAAAAAATAAAAATAAATTAAAAAAAATAATAATAAAAAAAATAAAAAAAAAATAAAATAAATAAAAAAAAAAAGAGAATGAGCTCCGGACTCTCGGTCACATCTGAGTCCATCTCAGTTACTAACACAATTCTGCCCGCTAGAGTGGGAGGCCACACGGTGAGAAACCAAGAGGCCTTGGGAACAGCACAGCAGGCCAGCTGAACTCACCAGGATGGAATCAGCATAGGCCCACACGGAGGTGGGCTCACCCACCCCCACTCCCAATGCATACAGGCCTTTTGTTAAGAACAAAAGCTACCATTAGGCACTACAGTTGATGCTGTGAGAGTCTAAGAAATGCAACACTCTCCCCAGGAGCTTTCAATCTAGGAGAGGAAGAGAGCCCCAGTGTCCCTCTTGTCTCTCCCTAACTGGCCTTAGTCATCTTTTAGCCTCCCACTTAGTCTGGCACACAGATGATGCTCCCAAAATATTTGCTGATTATTGCTCATAAAATGCACGAGGCAGTCATAGGAGAAAGAGAGCGTCCACATGGCAATTGCTGTACTTTGGGGTCCATTTACATCAGGGTTTCTCAAGAGTGACACTACTGACCTTTTGGGCCAGATAATTTCTTATTGTGGCTGTCCTGCATATCATACGATCTTCAGCAGCATCCTTGGCCTCTACACACTAGATGCCAGTAGTGATATGGTATCATAATATCAGCTATGATAATTGAAAGTTTCTATAGCCATTGTGAAATGTTCCCAAGGGCAATGTCACCCCCATTGGGAATCACTGGTTATAGCCTGTAAGTCATCCCACTCCCCAGATACGGAGCTCGGCCACCGTGGGAAGATCATCTACTTCTTCCAAGGCCCTAAAGCCAGGACTTAAAGTGCTGAGGATTTTAGGATACATCCAAATCTAGCCCTGAAGCCACCTTCCAAGTTTCTGTATGTCTCCCCTCCTCGCCCTCCCCCACCTTCTGCTGCAAGGACCATCCTAAGGATCCTAGAGATTTGGGTATATTACCCAAAGCCCCAAACTCTAATTTTCAAACATCTTCCATTGAGATCCACGGGATGACCCAGTGAGAATCACTGTAGCATAACCCTATTCTTCTTCCAAAGGTATAGAGAGAATGAGTAGAGAGAAAACCCTATGGCCCAGTAACCGTGGTTAGCTACAGAAACCACACTCAGGAAAGCCATGCACGGTCTCCCCATCAGATGTCTTCTGCTGTTCTCTGATTGCCTGAGATGAATGTGACACAAAGACATCCCTCAGACCCTGTCCCAGTTATCTGCAGTGAGTCAGCTCAGCCCGATGCTCTAATTTAATGCTTATTCACAAATTATAATTTTAGTACAATAGGGCCCAGCTTTAAATAAGATTATGAGAAACCCTCCCACCTATGACACGCCAGTGGGCTGCTCGTCTCCCAACTTTGGATGGACATTCTGTTAGTCATAGAGAAGCATCTGGGCCCAGTTCACTTGTCTCCCCACTTTTTGTATCTTTTTGTATCTAGACATTTTACCAAACAGACACTGAGTCAGAATAAGTGGGTTTAGCAATTAAAATCTGTGTGGAGGCTGCCTTGAGAAGCATTTGGTGGATTTGGAAATAAATATTCCTCCACAGCAAATCAAACACTCATTGTAAAAACTTGAATGTAATATGCATGAAGACCAGCTCGAGCTGGAATCTCATGGCATAATCTTTTCCTCCTTCAGCAAGGAACACAAAGGACTTCCATTTGCTTGCAAGGAAAGCTGGGTAATTTAGAGTAGAACTGTGTCTGAGTATAACGAGCAGTCAGACCCTGTCAAAAAAAGCATCTATCTACTTCTCAATAAGCATATTTCCATCAGGAACCTTGTTCAGCCAAGGAATACCCTCAGACAATGTCCCACCCCACTAAATCCAGTATATTAAAATAAACAGGGAGGGGCACCTGGGTGGCTCAGTCAGTTCAGTATCCGAATTCAGCTCAGGTCATGATCTCACGGTTTGTGAATTCGAGCACCATGCTGACAGCTCAGAGCCTGGAGCCTGCTTCGGATTCTGTGTCTCCCTCTCTCTATGCCCCTCCCTCAATCGTGCACATGCACTCTCTCTCTCAAGAATAAACATTAAAAAATATTTTAAAATACAGAATAAAATAAAATGAAATAGGGCATCTGGCCACCTGAACACATTGGATTTCCAGTCCATATTCTCCTTTAGTCTGCGAGGAGACCTCAGGGCTGGGATGTTTCTGCATTCTGAAAGCCCCTGTGAGGCCCACAGGGGACACCCTCTACAGAGCCTTCTCCCAGCACATGAGGGGAGGAAAAGCTATCTTCTGTAGCACTGCCATCTACAAGCCTGACATCATGCCTGGAGGATGTTCCTCTAAGGTGGGTTGTCTTTGTTCTCTCTGCCTCTGCTGTGAGAGCCAGCACACCTCCTATAGCTACCTGCTAGCTTTGCTGGGAGTTGGGTAGAGCCCTGGCTCAATAAGACCAAGGCTTGTCTTCCATTTACATGAGGATCACTGGGTATTTCTCTTTCATAAATTTCCTGGATTACAGACAGAACCTCCCACCCCCCAGCAGCTGGTGCAAACATCTGCCACCCAGAATCCAGGCAGACCACACATACACACACACACACACACACACACACACACACACTAGAAGCCTCATTCCAGAGCCTGGCATAGCCTCATCGAGGCAATGCAGCTCCCATCCGAGGGTGAGGACTGACAGTGTCTGGTAGAACAGAGCCTGTAACAGGGGCACAAAGCCAATCACTGCACCTGTCACTCTTACGTAAGGCTCGCTCATTTCCCCACCTAAATGTCCAACGCTGCACAGGGCTGACAGGGGACTGAGGTGAAGGCAGACTCCATCATACCTTAGGATATACCCTAGCAAGATACACTGAGGTCTCCAGTTTGTAGGACTCTAGGCCCAGGGTTCTTAACATGGTCAAGGTCATGAGCTGTTCTGAGAAGCTGATAAAAGCCAATGCTTCTTTCCTCAGAAAAGTGCACTTCCTCACAAAATTGTCTATACAGTTTCAGGGGCTTCTGAGAACCTCTGAAAATCGTCCCTGAACCACAAAAACCCACTTCCCTGGTTACTGAAGTGCAAGACCATTCCCTGCTCCCCACTAACCACCTCGCACCTGTCCTACTCCGGGTAATTAAATTAAGCCATGTCTTGCATTGAGGTAAAGCAGCAATACTATCTAGACTGGCCAAATGTTAAGGCTGCATTCTAGATGCCTAAAAGGGTAACACCTCTCGGCAGCTGCATGTGGAGAGCTGCTTTATGCCAGGCCCCCAGCAGGCTCGGAGAGGTGCAGTACCCTTCCTAGCAGGGGGCATCGGTTGCCAGGTATGACTGGTAAAGCCCCTGAGGCCCATCGGTTGCTCCAGGCACAGCTAGCCTGAACGACTGCCTTTCTCTAAACTAGCAGGACCACGCTAAAATCCCCAAGCACTTGGTAAGAGAGTCATTACAAATGTGGATTCACTTTGTTTGCTAAGTGGGATGGTCTTTGTGTTCATTTGCCTTTGACTTCCTGTTTGGAGTAGAAAACAAGCTGTAAGTTCCCGGAGGCCCAGTCCTTCTGAATCTGTAACAGAACTCCCAAAAACACTAACTTCAAGGAACGAGCCTCTATCTCCTGATATAGATAAGATGTATGTCTGGTAAATAACAACAACAACTTAGATCAATATGGAAACCGGTCACTGATATGATACTATCCTGGCTATAGCCGTATAAAACTAAGAAAACTAGCAGTTTAGCATCTGTGCTTTAAACTATCAGTTACTGAACAAGCTTAGCAAGCTCAATAGAGGAACAAGCATTCACAGAGTGACTCCTCTGTGCCTGGAACTGTGCTAAGCCCCAAAGAGAGGGAGGTGAAAAAGGCAAGCCCCACCCATAATGAGCTCATCATCTGGCAGGGAGGAGGGGAAGGCATATGATTAACTGGAATAACAATATGATAACTGCTTTACCAGTGATATGACCAAGGTATCAAGGGACAGAAAGCAGGAAGTGAGTAATTCTGGGGAAAGGAGAGGCAAGGTCTCAGGGGGTTCAGAAGGGGCTGGGTCAGGGCCTTGTGGGCAAAGGGCACGGGGTGCGCTGAGACCCACCGAGTGACATGATGGGAGTGAAGGCTGACTGCTGGGCAGGAAGACATACAGGATATGAGCCAGAAAAGGAAGGTGGTGGCCAGATTATGAAGGTCTTTGTCATCTGTGAGAAGGCACTTAGAAATTCTTTTCATGGAGAAAGGATTCAATCACATTTGCTTTGTAGGAAGACGGCTGTGGCAGCAACAGGACTCCACTTGGGGGAAGCAGGAAGCAGGAAGTAGGACAAAAAATTTCAGTCGACAAGGAGGAAGGTAGCATTTCAGTTCTAGAAGGTCCTCACAGATAAACATTCATACAGAAAACCAGCAGGGTCTGATGACATGTTGGATGTTGACAGGCAAGGCAGAAAGAAAAAAATGAAATGCCTCTGAGGTTTCTAACTCAGAGCAGTTGGTGGATGAAGACTCTTTCCAGAGAGGAAGGAAACACAAAGAAGAACTGGTTCAAGGATAAGGAGACAGAGATAATGAATTGGGTTTTAGACAGGCTGGTTTTGAGGTAGCCAAAGGACAGCAGGCAAATCGTCTGCAGATGATAGTGTCAGAGGGCTGGAAGCATAAAGAATGAACAAAAAACACAGAGACCTTGGGAGCATTAACCTTTAAAGGGAGTTCAAAGAAAGAAGAGCTAGCAAAGGAAACTGAGGATGATGAACTGAACACAGGGTGTGGACAAGACATCCTCTTAAAAGGAGCAAATATTAAAAGCTGCAGCAAGGGGGAGAATAAGACCTGAAAGGAAGTCCTTAGGTCAGGCAGTTAGATATTCCTGTCTGACTTTTCAATTCAGCAGAATCTCCTAGGATCGGGGGTAGAGGCAGAACATGGATACTACTCTTCAGAGAATGTTGGCCATGGAGGGAAGGAGAGACGCCACCCACCCTTCCAGTAAAGCTTGTGCTTTCCTGTAGTGACTGGTTTAGTACAGGCCAGGCCACACGACCCCACCAGACTTACCACTCACCACTCATGTTTGGGTGAAGCCACAGAACAGGGTAAGTACACGCTGAGGCTGATCCAGAGTGGCTGATGTTGATACTGAGTGCTAGGAGTGCCAAATATTACCAGTTAAGGATTTACATGGCCCTGAAATGTGGGGTGAAAATGACTGCTCAAAACTGGAGTGAGGAGTTGAGGTTTCAGTGGTCAATAGGAGGAGGAGGGGCATCCGCTGGGAAAACACAAAACCAAGAGTGAAAGTGGCAAAGGTACTGTGGTTGGTTTTGAGAATACCTAGATGACGTATCTGGGAAGCGGGCGTTCTCAGACACCACTGGTGAGTTTTTAAATTGGCACCGTATCAACAAGTAACCAAACAAACAAACAAAACTTAAAAGATACAATCGGAAGAAATGTATATTTGGTATTTGTCCTTTCCTTACAGGGAGCTGTTGAAAGCCCTTGGAATTTCCTAAGTGATGAGTAAAGGTATCGTTGGTTATGTTCACGATGTGACTTTTGGAAAGCCCCTAGGTCACCTAAGGATACGGGCTGGTTGCCAGGGAGAAAGACCCATGGATTAGATGGTTGGAGGAGAGGGACACTAATGGCCAATGATTTCATTAATCATGGAGATGTAATGAAGCCCCCATAAACACCCGAAAGGAAGGGTTTGGAGAGTTTCTGGATTAGTGGGGGTGGTAGGAAAACACGGAAGTTCCTTCATCATGCCCTATGCATCGTTTCCATCTGGCTGTTCCTGACTTATATCCTTTTATGATCAACTGGCAATATTAAAAGTAAAATGTTTCTCTGGGTTCTGTGAACCCCTCTAGCAAATTATTCAAGCCCAAAGAGGGGGTCATGGGAACCTCTGATTTATAGCTGGTTGGTCAGAAGCTCAGAAGAAAATCTGGACTTGCTACAGGCATCTGAGGTGGGGGCAGGGCAGTTATAGGACGGAGGTCTTAACTCAGTTAAGATCTGATGATGCTATCTCTAGGTAGACAGTGTCAGAATTGAGATGAATGGTAGGATGCACAGCTGGTGTCAGAAAATTGCTTGGTGGGGTGGGGGGGGGGGGGGAATCCCACACATAGAAAGAGGAATTGGAATCAGAATTATGGTGACTGCCTACACTTTAGTCCAGTGGTTCAACTTTTGCAAACTCACCCTTTAAAAGTCATAATGGATAGGGGCACCTGGGTAGTAGCTCTGTCAGTTGGGCGTCCAACTTCAGCTCGGGTCACAATCTCGTAGTTCGTGAGTTCGAGCCCTGCTATCAGCACAGAGCCTGGAGCCTGCTTCGGATTCTGTGTCTCCCTCTCTCTCTGTCTCTCCCCTCCTCCCTCTCTCTCTCACACTCAAAAATAAAGATTAAAAAAAATTTTTTTAAGTCATAATGGATATCTGCAAAGATTTATCTACAAGAAAGTTCACCATAGGGGGGAGGAGCCAAGATGGCAGAACAGCATGGAAGTTACTTTTGTGTCTGGGGTCCATGAAATACAGCCAGATCAACACTAAACCATCCTGCACACCTAGAAAACTGATTTGAGGATTAACACAACAATCTGCACAACCTGAGCCACAGAACTCAGCAGGTACACAGCGTGGAGAAGTGAAGTGGGCGAAAGAGAAGCTGCAGAGGGCAGGGAGCTGTTTTTGCTTCCAGAAAGAGGATGGAGAAGGGAGAGATTACAGGAAAAGCACCCCCCCCCCAAAAGCAGCTGGAGAGAAAGTGGAAAGGTGGAAATAGCCGCAGGGACTGAACTAAAAAGAGAGAAAGGAGAAAGGAGAGGGTTTAAATTCCATTAAGATGCTATAAACAGGGGGAGGGCAGAGTCTGAAACTCCGCAGCTCAATACCTGGTGGTGCTCTGCTCTGGTGAGAAGGATGAATCCCCAGGGGAAGAGTGAAGTCCAGGGGTGTTCGGGCCACACAGGTAGAGGCGGTTCACCTGCTGGGAGGACATCAGTAGAGGTTATGCAGCACCCCCAAAAAAGGCAAAAGCCCCAGTGAACCTAGGAGAACAACCACATTCTCTGGTGCTGGAACAAGGTTGTTGGGGGTGAAGCCTAGTGCCAGATGTGTGTTGTGATTTTCCATAATCCCTGAAATGCTGCTGCTACACAATCGTGTGAACTTTTTCTGGGATGGGCTGGAACCCAGCCGCAATATCTGGGTCAGCAGCAGCATGGTCCCGCGAACGTTCCTGGGTGCGGCCAGCACTCAGCCATTGCTCGCTAAGACCCTCCCACAGAGGGGCAGAACAAGTCAAAGCCGCAGTTCCTCCGAAGTAAGCGGTCGGGAAACACAGCTGCATCTGAGATAAAACTTAGGAGGGAGGTGCTGCCTGGAGCTTGGTCACGGACAGTGTAAAAGTGGGGAGTCGATGGAAACAGAAGACAAAGGATGGGTGCGCAATTGCTGTTCGGAGGAGGGGGGAGCAGAGTTCTGATATTAGAGACTGGGCAGCTGGGAAACGCCATTTTCAAGGCTCCCACCCATGTGCATACACACCTACAAGCACCACAACAATCCATCCCAGTAAGCTAAGCAACGCCATCTAGTGGAGAATGGACCCATTACACTAAGCCCCACCCAACTGGGCCAACATCGTGCTTCAGGAACACAAGTCTCTCCACCTGCTTACTTCACGGATTATACAACGCTTCATAGTTTGACTTCTAGGGGAAAACGAAGTAATTTCAATTGTATTTCAGTCTGTTCACTGGTCCATCTATTCAATTATCTTTTTTTCTCTTTTTTTGTTTTCTCTTCTTCGTTTCTTTTCTTTTTCTTGAATAAAGAGAAAAAATATATTTTCATTTTCAATTTTTATTAAAAATATTTTCCTTAATTTTTTCTCTATATTTTTTACTTTTGTGTAAATTTTTTCAAATTCTATTTTACTTCCATTATTTCATTTTATTCTATTTCAGTGTATTCATTTTTTTCAAATTTTCAAACGATTTCCTTCTTTTTTTTTTCTTTCTCCTTTTTTCTTTAATCTATCAAGCCCCTTTCAACACCCAGACCCAAACACACCTAGGATCTAGCATCATTTATTTGATTTGTGCATGTGTGTGTGTGTGTGTGTGTGTGTTTTCATTTTTTAATTTTAATATTTTTTTATTTTAATTTTTTTTAATTTTTTACCTCACTAATTCCTTTTCTCCCCTCAAAATGACAAAACGAAGGAATTCACCCCAAAAGAAAGAGCAGGAAGAAACGACAGCCAGGGACTTAACTAACACAGATACAAGCAAGATGTCTGAACCAAAACGTAGAATCACAATAATAAGAATACTAGCTGGAGTCGAAAATAGATTAGAATCCCTTTCTGTGGACATAAAAGAAGTAAAAGTTACTCAGGATGAAATTAAAAAAAGGCTATAACTGAGCTGCATTGTCCAATGGATGCCACAGCAGCAAGGATGGATGAGGGGGAGCAGAGAATCACTAACATACAGGACAAACTTAGGGAGAATAATGAAGCAGGAAAAAAGAGTGAGACTAAGGCAAAAGAGCACATTTCAAGAATTAGAGAAATCAGGGGCGCCTGGGTGGCGCAGTCGGTTAAGCGTCCGACTTCAGCCAGGTCACGATCTCGCGGTCCGGGAGTTCGAGCCCCGCGTCGGGCTCTGGGCTGATGGCTCAGAGCCTGGAGCCTGTTTCCGATTCTGTGTCTCCCTCTCTCTCTGCCCCTCCCCCGTTCATGCTCTGTCTCTCTCTGTCCCAAAAATAAATAAACGTTGAAAAAAAAATTAAAAAAAAAAAAAAAAGAATTAGAGAAATCAGTGACTCATTAAAAAGGAACAACATCAGGGGCGCCTGGGTGGCGCAGTCGGTTAAGCGTCCGACTTCAGCCAGGTCACGATCTCGCGGTCCGGGAGTTCGAGCCCTGCGTCAGGCTCTGGGCTGATGGCTCGGAGCCTGGAGCCTGTTTCCGATTCTGTGTCTCCCTCTCTCTCTGTCCCTCCCCCATTCATGCTGTGTCTCTCTCTGTCCCAAAAATAAATAAAAAACATTGAAAAAAAAAAATTTAAAAAAAAAAAAAAAAAAAAAGGAACAACATCAGAATCATAGGGGTCCCAGAAGATGAAGAGAGAGAAAAAAGGGTAGAAGGGTTATGTGAGCAAATCATAGTAGAAAACTTTCCTAACCTGGGGAAAGACACAGATATCAACATCCAGGAAGCACAGAGGACTCCCATAAGATTCAACAAAAACCATCCATCAACAAGGCATATCATAGTCAAATTTACAAAATATTCAGGCAAGGAAAGAATCATGAAAGCAGAAAGGGTAAAACAGTCCTTAACCTACAAGGGAAGACAATTCAGGTTTGCAACAGACCTATCCACAGAAACGTGGTAGGCCAGAAAGGAGTGGGAGGATACATTCAATGTGCTGAATTGGAAAAATATGCAGCCAAGAATTCTTTATCCAGCAACGCTGTCATTCAAAATAGGAGAGATTAGGGGCGCCTGGGTGGCGCAGTCGGTTGAGCGTCCGACTTCAGCCAGGTCACCATCTCACAGTCCGTGAGTTCGAGCCCCGCATCAGGCTCTGGGCTGATGGCTCAGAGCCTGGAGCCTGTTTCCGATTCTGTGTCTCCCTCTCTCTCTGCCCCTCCCCCGTTCATGCTCTGTCTCTCTCTGTCCCAAAAATAAATAAATGTTGAAAAAAAAAATTTTTTTAAATAATTAAAAAAATTTAAAAAAAAATAGGAGAGATTAAAAGTTTCCCAGACAAACAAAAATTAAAGGAGTTCATGACCACTAAACCAGCCCTGTGAGAAATTTTAAGGGGGACTCTCTGAAGGGAAAAAAGATGAAATAAGTAATAAAAACATACATACATACACATATACATACATAAATACATACATACATACATACATACATACATACCAAAAGCAACAAAGACTAGAAAGGACCAGAGAACACCACCAGAAACTCCAACTCTACAAGAAACATAATGGCAATAAATTCATATCTTTCAGTACTCACACTAAACATCAATGGACTAAATGCTCCAATCAAAAGATACAGGATAACAGAATGGATAAGAAAACAAGATCCATCTAAATGATGTTTATAAGAGACCCACTTTAGACCTAAAGACACCTTCAGATTGAAAGTAAGGCGATGGAGAACCATCTATTATGCTACTGGTCAACAAAAGAAAGCTAGAGTAGTCATACTTATATCAGACAACCTAGACTATAAAATAAAGACTGTAACAAGAGATGAAGAAGGGAATTATTTCATAATTAAGGGGTCTATCCACCAAGAAGACCTCACAATTGTAAACATTTATGCTCCAAATGTGGAGCGTCCAACTCTGTAAATCAATTCATCACAAACATAAAGAAACTCATTGATAATAATACCATAATAGTAGTGGATTTCAACACCCCACTTACAATGGACAGATCATCTAAACAGAAAATCAACAAGGAAATAATGGCTTTGAATGACACACTGGACCAGATGGACCTAACAGATATATTCAGAACTTTTCATCCTAAAGCAGTGGAATATACATTCTTCTCCAGTGCACATGGAATATTATTCAGAATAGACTACATACTGGGACACAAATCAGCCCTCAACAAGAACAAAAAGATCGAGATAGTACCGTATATATTTTCAGACCACAATGCTATGAAACTTGAAATCAACCACAAGAAAAAATTTGGAAAGGTAACAAATACTTGGAGACTACAGAACACCCTACTAAAGAGTAAATGGGCTAACCAAGAAATTAAAGAGGAAATTAAAAAGTATATGGAAGCCAATGAAAATGATAACATCACAACCCAAAATCTCTGGGACGCAACAAAGGCGGTCATAAAAGGAAAGTATGTAGCAATCTAGGCCTTCCTAAGGAAGGAAGAAAGGTCTCAGGTATACAACCTAACCTTACACCTTAAAGAGCTGAAAAAAGAACATCAAATAAAACCCCAAAACAGCAGAAGACAGGAAATAATAAAGATTAGAGCAGAAATTAATGCTATCGAAACCAAAAAAAGCAGTAGAACATATCAATGAAACCAGAAGCTGGTTCCTTGAAAGAATTAACAAAATTGATAAACCACTAGCCAGTTTGATCAAAAAGAAAATGGAAAGGACCCAAATAAATAAAATCAAGAATGAAAGAGGAGAGATCACAACCAACACAGCAGAAATAAAAACAATAATAAGAGAATATTATGAGCAACTATACGCCAATAAAATGGACAACCTGGAAGAAATGGACAAGTTCCCAGAAACATATACACTACCAAAACTGAAACGGGAAGAAATAGAAAATTTGGACAGACCCACAACCAGTAAGGAAATCGAATTATTTTTCAAAAATCTCAAAAAAAAAAAAAAAAAAAAAAAAGAGTCTAGGGCCAGATGGCTTTCCAGGGGAATTCTACTAAACATTTAAGGAAGAGTTAACACCTATTCTCTTGAAGCTGTTCAAAAAAAATAGGAGTGGAAGGAAAATTTCCAAACTCTTTCTATGAAGCCAACATTACCTTGATTCCAAAACCAGACAAAGACCCCACTAAAAAGGAGAACTACAGACCAATTTCCCTGATAAACGCAGATGCAAAAATTCTCAACAAGATATTAGCCAACTGGATCCAACAATACATTAAAAAAATTATTCACAACGACCAAGTGGGATTTATACCTGGGATGCAGGGCTGGTTCAATATCTGCAAAACAATCAATGTGATTCATCACATCAATAAAAAAAAAAAAAGGACAAGAACTGTATGATCCTCTCAATGCAGAGAAAGCATTTGACAAAATACAGTATCCTTTCTTGATAAAAACCCTCAAGAAAGTAGGCATAGAAGGATCCTACCTTGAGATCATAAAAGCCATATACAAAAGACCCAATGCTAATATCATCCTCAATGGGGAAAAACTGAGAGCTTTCCCCTTAAGGTCAGGAACAAGACAGGGATGTCCACTCTCGCCACTGTTACTCAACATAGTATTGGAAATCTTAGCCTCAGCAATCAGACAACACAAGGAAATAAAAGGCATCCAAATTGGCCAGGAGGAGGTAAACTTTCACTCTTTGCAGATGACATGATATTCTATATGGAAAACCCAAAAAAATCCAGCAAAAAACTGCTAGGACTGATTGACGAATTCAGCAAAGTTGCGGGATATAAAATCAATGCACAGAAATCAGTTACATTCCTATACACTCAAAATGAAGCAACAGAAAGAGAAATCAAAGAATCGATCCCATTTACAATTGCACCAAAAACCATAAAATACCTGGGAATAAATCTAACCAAAAAGGTGAAAAATCTATACACTGAAAACTATAGAAAGTTTATGAAACAAATTGAAGAAGACACACACAAAAAGAAAAGATTCTATGCTCCTGGATAGGAAGAAAAATATTGTTAAAATGTCAATACTGCCCAAAGCAATATACATATTCAATGCAATCCCTATCAAAATAACACCAGCATTCTTTACAGAGCTAGAATAAACAATCCTAAAATTTGTATGGAACCAGAAAAGACCCCGAATAGCCAAAGCAATCTTGAAAAATCCCAATCTTAAAATCACAATCCCAGATTTTAAGCTGTATTACAAAGCTGTAACCATCAGGACAGTATGGTTCTGGCACAAAAACAGACACTCAGATCAATGGAACAGAATAGAGAACCCAGAAATGGACCCACAAGAACGTATGGCCAACTAATCTTTGACAAAGCAGGAATGAATATTCAGTGGAATAAACACAGTCTCTTCAGCAAATGGTGCTGTGAAAACTGGACAGCAACATGCAGAAAAATGAACCTGGACCACTTTCTTACCCCATACATAAACATAAACTTAAAATGGATGAAAGACCTAAATGTAAGACAGGAAACCATCAAAATCCTCGAGGAGAAAGCAGGCAAAAACCTCTTTGACCTCGGCTGCAGCAACTTCTTACTCAACATGTCTCCAGAGGCAAGAGAAACAGAAGCAAAAATGGAACTATTGGGACCTCATCAAAACAAAAAGCTTCTGCACAGCGAAGGAAAAGCAATCTAAAAGGTAACTAACACAATGGGAGAAGATATTTGCAAATGACACATCAGATAAAGGGTTAGTACCCAAAATCTATAAAGAACTTATCAAACTCAATACCCAAAAAACAAATAGCCCAGTGAACAAATGGGCAAAAGACATGAATAGACACTTCTCCAAAGAAGACATCCAGATGGCCAACCAACACATGAAAAAAATGCTCCACATCACTCATCATCAGGGAAATACAAATCAAAACCACAATGAGATACCACCTCACACCTGTCAGAATGGCTAACATCAACAACTCAGGCAACAACAGATGTTAGCAAGGATGCAGAGAAAGAGGATCTCTTTTGCCCTGGTAGTGGGAATGCAAGCTGGTGCAGCCACTCTGGAAAAACAGTATGGAGGTTCCTCAAAAAATTAAAAATAGAACT
This sequence comes from Prionailurus viverrinus, assembly GCF_022837055.1. Classification (NCBI taxonomy): domain Eukaryota; kingdom Metazoa; phylum Chordata; class Mammalia; order Carnivora; family Felidae; genus Prionailurus; species Prionailurus viverrinus. The sequence continues at coordinate 83,578,011 of NC_062563.1, read as the reverse complement.
ACCTTACAACCCAGCAATTGTACTACTAGGTATTTATCCAAGGGATACAGGGATGCTATTTCGAAGGACCACATGCACCCTAATGTTTATAGCATCACTATCAACAATAGCCAAAGTATGTAAAGAGCCCAAATGTCCTAGATGAATGGATAAAGAAGAGGTGGTATATATATACAATGGAGTATTACTCGGCAATCAAAAAGAATGAAATCCTGCCATTTGTAACTATGTGGATGGAACTAGAGGGTATTATGCTGAGCAAAATTAGTCAGAGAAAGACAAATATCATATGACTTCACTCCTTTGAGGACTTTAAGATACAGAACAGATGAACACAAGGGAAGGGAAGCAAAAATAATATAAAAGCAGGGAGGGGGACAAAACATTAAGAGACTCTTAAATATGGAGAACAAACAGAGGGTTACTGGAGGGGTTGTGGGAGTGGGGAGGGGCTAAATGGGTAAAGGGCATTAAGGAATCTACCCCCTTATTGTTGTACTATATGCTAACTAAGTTGGATGTAAATTTAAAAAATAAAATAATAAAAAATTAAAATTAAAATAAAAAAATAGGGGCGCCTGGGTGGCGCAGTCGGTTAAGCAGCCGACTTCAGCCAGGTCACGATCTCGCAGTCCGTGAGTTCGAGCCCCGCGTCGGGCTCTGGGCTGATGGCTCGGAGCCTGGAGCCTGTTTCCGATTCTGTGTCTCCCTCTCTCTCTGCCCCTCCCCCGTTCATGCTCTGTCTCTCTCTGTCCCAAAAATAAATAAACGTTGGAAAAAAAAAAAAAAAAAAGGGAAAAAAAAAAATAAAAAAATAAAATAAAAATAAAGGAGAAACTTTCAAAAGATAGGAAAAAAACAAGAAAGTTCACCACAGCTTTGTTTATATGAGTAAAAATCTGGAAACAATATAAATTTCCAACAATAGGGAATCAGTTAAATATATAATCATACATCACTATAGGATAAAATACTATGCAACCATTTAAAATTTTGGATAATTAACTATTTAACAACCCAGAAAAATGTTCACAATGTATTATTAAAGTTTTAAAAATAGTTCACAAAAATAATGAGTACACTAAGTGCACATGTGTACATGTACTCATATATACTTAGCCAAAAGACTAGAAGAATATGCCCCCAAATAGTAACACATTTAAGTGAAATGCCATGAGAATATAGAAATATGTACCAAAATAGAAACAGTAGCAAATTTCTGGTTGGTATAACTATGGGTGGTTTTAACTTACTTGCTGCTTCTGTGTATTTTCTAAAATACTTATAATAAATATGTGTAGCTTTTGTAGTTAAAAACAATGAAATATAATAAGTAACAAAATAATATAACAAAAATAATCTAATATAGCAAAATACTCTTTTTAAGTATAAAAGTAATAACATCTGACCATTAAAAATGCAGAGTATTAAAGCATATTAAGGAAAAATTAAGTATTCCACATCCCAAATTCCTCCAAATCAAATTTCCCCATAAGGAATCACAAATAACTTTGTTATATTATTGTAAACATTTTTTTGTCTAAATATATGTATACTTTTAAAAGTAACTAAAAATATTTTTATTTTAGCTAAAGGAGAAGAGGAGGCCAGGGATCAGCAAACGTTTTCCTGTAAAGATTTTGGATAGTGAATATTTTCAGCTTTGTGGATGGTCTGTTGCAACTACTCAACTCTGCCATTGTAGTGCGAAAGCAGCCGTGAATAATAGGTAAATGAATGAGCTTGGTTATTTTCCAATAAGACTTTATTTACCAAAACAAGCAGTGGGGCAGGCTTGGCCTATGGGCCATGGTTTTCGGGCTCTTGGACTCAGGTGAACAAATAAACAAACCAAAAATGCCAACTTACTGAATTTACTGGCCAAAGAATACAACTTATTCGGTTCCTATTTCATGTTAACATCAGCTACAGTTCAAATGCCCGTGCTTCTGGGTTGCCACATAGTCCTGCTTCCTTTTTAACATCTGCAACACCGAGTTATTCACCTTTCACCTGGGTTCCACATCTCAAGCGCCACCCTACCCACTACTCGCATCCAGGCCACCTGGAGAAGGGCCCCACACCAACCTACCACTTGGTACCACTCACTGATCACATGTTAGGTACAGGGCACTGCACTGCTAATGCAGCCTCGTTGTGATTGTGATCAGGGCCCATGTCTCGTTCACCTCTGTATCCGGCACTTGGCACAGTGCCCGGCACACGTGGATCACTAATTAGAGTTGAATAAATGGGTGAGCTACAAGCAAAGTACAGATCCAACCTCAGGTACTGTGGTCTGATAGTGAAAAAAGGTGCTAGCACATAGTAGGTGCTCAAGAGACATGAGTCTCCTTAGCATTTGTACATAACAATTTCTATAGCAGCAACTACTAGTACCACAGTCACGGGTGCTTTGGACAAGTGTTCCTCAAAGTCCTTTGTGAACTTGAATCACTTGGGCTTTGCATTAACATGTGGATTTTGATTCGCTGGTTTTGGGGTAAGGCCTGAGACTCTGCATCTCTAACAACTTCCCAGGGGGTGCCAATGCGACTGGCCCAAACGGCAAGATTACAGGAGGTTCAAGGCAGAGGTAATGACTGAGCACTGAGGAACTGGAGAAGCTACACGCTTCCCCAAAAGCCTAGGTTATGTGGCCACTGTTCCTTGAGAAGCTTAGTTATGCTAGGTAAGAAAAGAAGCCTATGTCAAGATGGGCCTCACGAGGAACTCCACCTGTACAGTCCTTCATGGTCCAGGATTATGTCCTCAGTTTTACAGATCTAGAAACTGAATTTTATCCATCTTTCTGGCATAACTAGATTGTCCTGACCAGAAAACATGCCAGTGGCTTCTACTGAGAAAGAAAAAGTAGGCTAAAATTGGGGCAAGAACTGAGGAAATCAGCCAGGACACGTAAGACTATTCTTTCCTATTCTTTCACTCAGAAGAGAGCCCAGCATTTCAAGTGACCAAATCTGAAGGGGCAGAGCAAACTCTGGAAGATGAGGCCCAGCATTGCTACCCCAGGGTTCTATTTGGTAGGAGTAGAGGGACACAAGCCTCCTGGTCTAGAAAACCAAGGCTCTTTGGGTCAGGTGCATGCATAAGTCAGAACTCAGGGGGCCCCAGAGTTGTTGAGAGAGACTCTAGGTGCAGGTCCAGAGAACCAGAAGTGATCCAAAAAGCAGAGATTCAGGCATAGGGCTGGCCAGCAGACTAGCTGTACATTGGAAGCTGTCCCTGATAAGGATAGGCACCCGCGGCCCCTGGGACACTCAGCACAGACCCAGAAGACAATTTCCAGATGCACACATTAGTGGGGAAGGAGCTAACATGCCACCACCCCTGAGGCTCCTGGATTCCAGCCTGGCCTTGATGGAGCTTGCCATAGGTAATGACTACTGATGGCTGCTGGAGCTGTGATTACCAAGCACTGAAACAGAAACCATCAGGTAGTGCTGAGTTGAATCCTGCTACCCCATCTCCAGATTACTGCATAAAATGTGAAAGCCAGTTTATCATGAGAAATGTCATTGCCCATTGTGACAGGCAAGACTTCAGCACATCCTCTTCCTGGTGGAGGAAGCTGAGCTAGGATGCAGAGGTTGTTGGATGGACCAAGTCCTAAGGATCTGCATTGTCCTAGCCATGGTTGTCCCTACACCTGCCAAGCCTCAGAACTCACACCTAAGCCAGGAATGAGCCTCAGGGTCTGGGTTGGTCACCTAGAAAACTCTAACCTTCCTTGTCATTCCTAGCCCTCATCACAACCACAAGCCCTCTGTTTCCATTGCCGTTAACAACCCAATTCTTTTTTATTTCCCCCCATGTTTTCACAGCATATCATGTGTTTCCAACTTCCCCCAATTGTCTTTCTTTGGTTACATCTTGAGCTAGATGACTCCTAATTAAGTGCTCTTTAATTTCACCAAAAATAAGCACTGGAAGGAGATTAACATTCAGGAAGGTTGCTGTAAGCATATCCCCCTCTCAGCTGTAATTTGTGGGCTCTTACTATCATTGTTTGGTTAATAAATATTTGTTGAGCACTTATTTTATTCTTTAAGCGACGCTACGTACAACGGATCCAAATACCAATAAAATACTCATTTCAGAAGTAGGGGGTTCCTGGTCCAGAGAGGGAGACAATATGTAAACAGGTGTAGATAGCATGGATACTGTAGGAAGAATAATGTGGTTTTGTCCAAAGCATGGAGTTCAGAATGGCACAAATGATTCCACACACGCACCCCCCCCCCCACCCTGTAAGGGCGTGCATCGCACCATCGCTGGCAGCCAGGTAGGTGGGTAACCATGTCATAGTTGTTGTTATCTGACACCATCAGGCACAATCAGGAAAATGTTTGCATCAAAACCTGCAGAAGAGGTGTCTGTAGCTTAGGAGAAAATCCCACAGAGGATAGTAGAGCACTCTTAAGAAATGTGACAACATCAAGGCACCTGACGGCAGAGAGGATGATGCTGTGTGGAAAACCAGACCACAGCAGGGGCTGCACGCCAGACCCTAAGAGCCTCAAAGATCAGAGCAGCAAGTGTGACAGTGACAAAGACCAGGCTTGCGAAGGACCGGTCTCAGGTCTTCCTTCCATAAGCAGAGGACTAACTCCCCATTTTTCCCTCCTCTGCTGGTCCACACAGCCCATCTCTGGACCATCCTTATAGTCAAGTGCAAACATGGCATCTCATTCCCAGTATTACAACAGCAGAGTTTCTCCATCCAGCCTGCACATCCACCTGCCATGAGCTCCCTACCAAATCAAGCAAGAGCTACAGTGAGAAGGCACAACACTCACCATGGAGACCAAATTTCTCAGTGCCCTAAACACTGAAGATAAAACCTTTTTTAAGTAAATAAGCTAACAAAGGTCAGAGCTCTCTAGTTCAAAGTGATCTGTGGGTGATAACTCTTCTCTAGGGACTTTATTGAGCTTGGTTTTCAAAACGTAAGAAATGATAGGAAGGTGTGTTGTTAGGCCCCAGTGTGTGACCAGGTCCACAAGCAGCAGTTAGCCTTGGCCCCTAAGCTGTGAACAGTCAGCATCCCAGGCATCAGCCTCGGGCTCACCCGCCAGTACTTCTCCAAGGAAAATCTTACCAGGGAAAGATTTTTACTTTCTTTTACTTCACTTCACTTCACTTCACTTCACTTCACTTTTCATTTCACTTCCTGTCCCCAGAAACTACTATCAATAGAGCAGATGACCAACCTCAGGTCCTCCTGAGTTCTTTTGAGGCAATAAAATGTTTAGATTGATTTTTACATTTTCACATGTTACTAGAAGACCATTTACAATATCTGTTTCTCATGTCGCCCACTAATCTGGCTATACTTTTCTTGTTATTTGTTGATGTGTGATTGAAGTCAGCCAATTTGCCTGTCTCACCTTCACCTGCTTGTCAGAATCTGTATAATGCGTCACTTCAAGATGAGCACCATCTTTCTCCAGGGCAGAGGAGAATGCTCAGACTCCTGTGCTCTGACTGGGCAGCTGGGCTGGAAGACAGGAAAGGGCACAGCAGCTTGCTGACACACAGGGTCCATCCTCCAGGAGAACAGGGCTCCCCTTACTTCCAAACCCAACGCCAATGAGTTTGGAAGGTTCGAGAGGGTTGGAGACAGAATGGAATCACGGTGAAGAGTTTGGATTTGGAATCTGAGAGACCTACGTCTCTGGTCTGCCATTTACTAGCTGTGTGCCCGTGGGTCATCAGTTTAAACTCAGGGCCTCAGCTAGCCTGTAAAATGAGACAGGAATAATACCCACTTCGCCAAGGGTCTTGTGAAAATTAAACAAAATAAAATGCACATGACACATTATAAACACAAAATGACGTATAACAAGATGAAAAATATCGTTGTGGGTAAGTTGGAAGTGGGTAGTTTGATAAGCTTCTTTATCTCCCCAACAGCAAGTGCAGCCAGAAGGATAGGGTTAAGTGGTGTTTTCCAAACTTTTGAACACAATCCCCATAAGAAATACTTTTTATTGTAACCCAAAACACATAACAGACCCATCTATGACTGAAAACGAGTTTTACCCAACAATAATTACTATGCACGACCTAGGAGGCGCTCTGAGACTTGATTCTTTATTAGTCTATTTTGTTTCATTTATTTATTTGTGAAATTTTTCAAACCTATAGAAAAGTTTCAAGAATGAAACAAAAACACTCTTCCCCCAAAACAAAGTTTCCCAGTCTCTGCACCACTGACATCTCAGACCAGATGATTCTTTGTTGTGGGGGCTGTTCTGTGTATTGCAGGGTGTTCAACAGTATCTCTGGCCTCTAACCACTAGCTGCAAGTAGCACCCCCACCCCAGTTTTGACAACCAAAAATGTCTCCAGATATTGCCAAATGTCCCCTGGGAGGCAAATCCATCCCCCATTGAAAACCATTGACCTAGACCTGCCAATAATTAAAATTTTACCATTTTATTTTATCTTTCTCTTGCTCATGCACATATATGCTCATGCACATATGCTCAGATGTATTTTTTGTTGAACTATTTTAAAGTAAATTACGGATATCATGACACTTCTTACTTAAACAGTTGAACACACATCACTTAAGAATAAAGCCATTCCCGGGGCGCCTGGGTGGCTCAGTCGGTTAAGCGTCTGACTTCGGCTCAGGTCACGATCTCACGGTCCGTGAGTTCGAGCCCCGCGTCGGGCTCTGGGCTGATGGCTCAGAGCCTGGAGCCTGCTTCAGATTCTGTGTCTCCCTCTCTCTCTGCCCCTCCCCCATTCATGTTCTGTCTCTCTCTGTCTCAAAAATGAATGAACATTTAAAAAAATTAAAAAAAAAAAAAAAGAATAAAGCCATTCCCAGGGTGACTGGGTGGCTCAGGCGGTTAAGCACCCAACTCTTGATTTCAGCTCGGGTCACGATCTCATGGTTTGTGAGTTCAAGCTCCAAGTCAGGCTCTCTGCTGGTGGTGCAGAGCCTGCTTGGGATTCTCTCTCTCTCTCCCTCTCTCTCTGACCCTCCTATGCTTGCGCATACTCTCTCTCTCTCTCTCTCTCTCTCTCTCTCAAAATATATAAACTTTGAAAAAAAAGAATAAAACTATTCCCTTACACAACCACAATACCATATTACACCTAAAAAATTAACATGAATTCAGTAATATTGTTTTCTTTTCTCCTTTTTCTATGTTATTTGTAATCCAGTAAATTGGTTTCATGATCCACTTGGATGGGTCATGACCTACAGTTTGAAGCTTAGAACAGGAAGATTACAAAAATGAACATAACTGTCTTCTAAAGATCTTCAAAAACCAGAACAGCAGTCCATCCTTGCCAGTAGGAAAGGTGCACATGAAATCATTGAGCCAAGTGCATATTTACAGGAGTTTCACCAACACGCTACTGTTTTTCCCTCCTCAGCAGCCCCACCCTGAAGGAGACCCAGGAGCTCTCCCAGGCGCCGGTGATGTGTGCCCTGGCCTGTCTTCCCAGGGTTGGAGGGGCCTGCCGAGCTGGCACATGGTGGCCTGACCACATCACAGGCCCCAGCTTGGGTTCAGGTTCAGGCAGGCCGCCCACCCCTTCCCTGTTTGCTAAGTTCCTTTCCTTTACCTGCACTGGCTCCAGGAAAGTGGTTACAAGTTGGTTCAGAAATGGCCAACAGGCAAGGGCTGAGACACATGAAGATGTGTGAGTCACTGGCTGTCTTTGATTCTCCTGACCTTATAAACCTGGCCTTTGTATCCAGCGTCAGGACCCAAAGAGTAGTAGAACTTGGAAACTAATACAACCACATGCGGAGGGGGAGCTGGCCACCAGAGCCCCCTGCAGCACAACCCCCAGGAGGTCTGGAAAGATCAGTGAGGACAAGAGTAAAGAAGAGCTTCTCATACAGGCCCTGAGTAGCACTTTCCATTATCCCTAGCAAGGGCTACCCTTTTGTGTTTGCTTTTGCTCTCGTTTTCTTATAAGGCCTTGAAACCTGTATAGGTCAGACTTCCTTAAAAGCCAGGAATTTCTCCAGCTTGAAGATTAGAAGTAGGGAAGTTAGATCAACTCTGGTATTAGAAAAGAAAAAAGAACTGACTACAGTCTGAAAAGCCAAGGAAAAACCCCACTGAAACTGACGGTTAAGTCCAGGAGACATTTGCTATGACAGCAGCTCACCATGCCAAAGAAGACCCCAGAATACAGGTTCCACCTCCCCAAGCCAAGAGTGTTAGGGAGATGCACCACCTGACAGGAAGCACGAGACAAATCGGGAAGTGCAGTGATGAGGCCACAAAAACAAATGAATTATCCCAGAAATGAAGAAATGCCATCCCCAAGGCATCCCCATGTGGCTCCAGTGTATGGTTCCAAGGGTGAAGAAGACATTTCCAAAGCAGGCATCATGGCCACGATGGTGATCAGAAGCAACCATTGGCCGGAGTGCCACAAATACTCACGGATTGCAAACTGCTTTCACATACCATCATGTGCACAGTGCCTTCAAGGCGTTTATCACAATCCAAAATTCTCTCGTGTATTTAGTTTTCTGTCTGTCTTCCCCACTGGATTACAGGGACATGAGAGCCTTGTCTATTTTGCTCAGCATTGTAACCTCACTTCTGAGAATGACGCCCAGCACATAATAAGCAGCACCCAGAAGGCATCTGAACAGTGAGTGAGCAAATGGGCAGGGGAGCCAGCATATACAGTCTCTCCTCAACTAAAACAAGTCACATACAATCCACCCAGCTTAACAGAGAAGAAAGAAAACCACAGAGATGTCAAGTTCACCCAACTAATCAGCAGTAAGCCTGGGCCTTTAAATCAGAACTCCTGACCCCAATTCCCACACCGCCTAAAATGAAAAAGACATAAAAATTGTCTTTATCACTGACTTCTCTCATGCCCTTGGGTCCTACAGATTGGCAGGACTCACAGGACAATCCCAGGGCTGGTGGCTCTGCTTTCATCAGCTTGGGTCTAAAATCAGCAAGACACTCCTCAAACTGAGGGGATATTTCTTTGCACCATTCTCGTAAAGGCACCTCACAGTGAGCCCAGAGCCTGAGAAGTGACTCACTTTTGTCTTCAGCATCCCCTGCAACCCTTACCTCACCCACACAGATGGGCACTTAGCACCCTGTGAATGCTAAAGATGCCCATCTGGGAGCTGACACCCAGGATGATAATCTTCTACATTCAAAATAGTGTTGGTGGTTGGCACTAGAGGAGCTTAATTAGATAATACTGAATTTTAAGAGGCCCAGAGGGACAAAGTGACTCAAACAAGGTCACAAGCAAATTGACCTAGGTAAACTACTTGAATGTGCAGTTAAAGGGAAAACAGAAGGAAGGAAGGAAGGAAGGAAGGAAGGAAGGAAGGAAGGAAGGAGAAAGAAAGAAAGAAAGAAAGAAAGAAAGAAAGAAAGAAAGAGGGAGGGAGGGAGGAAGGAAGGAAGGAAGGAAGGAGAAAGAAAGCAAGCAAGGAAAGAAAGAAAGAAAGAAAGAGGGAGGAAGGAAGGAAGGAAGGAAGGAAGGAAGGGGCAGAGAGAGAAGAAGGGAAGGAAGGAAAGAAGGGAAGGAAGGAGGGAGGGAAAAAAATACATCCTGTGGTGTTTCAAGCATTTCATATTAGTATGTGAGAGAAGACACATTTAGGACATTTAAGGACATTTAGGGACAAGGGGACCATCCTAGAGCCTCTCCCACTACTGGCACCAATGACTTCCCCCCTTCCAGCTATGACTTCTTGTCAATTGATCCCACTCCATCTCCTTTAAAAGCACCAAGGATTATGCTGATTTATCATCACAGAACCCAAGTCTCAGATATCACAAGGATGCTGCATAAGAACAAGCTAAAAACAGAACTAAATTCTGTGTCTTCCCTCAAAATTCCTAAAATCGGGCAGTCACACACAAACGCCCATGCACTTTGCTCCCCCGGCCTCATTCTTGCCACTGCCAACAGCAATTCCCAAAGCCTGGCCTAGAGAGTTACCTACAGATGCTCCCTGGGGATCTACTACAAGCCCAGATATCTGTGGCTGAGCCCTGTGCTGCCCTCGGGCACCCTACCCTGATGGAGAGGTGAGGAAAGGCATCCTCTGTTGATGTCATCTGTCCCAGGCCCTAACTGGTGCTTTAAAAACAACATTCAATCTGTCCAACAAGCCTGCAAAAATCCCTTTTTAACAGATGAGGAAATCAAGGCTCAGAAAGACAATTGTTGAGAATACAACTAAAAATCTGTCTCTGAAACTACTGCTCATTTCATTAAACCAAACTCCCAACTCATCATTCTAATTTATTTCAAGCTGAACACACATAGCTCTTCATTCTCCAAAATAAAATGGACTATATTTACTTTAGGCCGGATAATGAAAGCTTTAAAAAATTAGTCACAAATAATACTAAAATTGCAAATTAAGGTGAAAAGTTCAAGGGCAAATGCTGAGACTTTAATCTCAGTGTAAAGTGTAGCCACGTGGACAGCAGACCCGGCACTTCCACATACTCTCAGGAAGAGCCAGAATGTTATGCTTAATCAAATCCTGCAGTATCCCTGGTTCTCAGCAGGGAGAAAGCAGGCTAGTGTGGCATTAAGTCTTTCGTGGTTTATAACAACAGCCTCCCCGAACCAGGCTGCGACTTAATCAGGCAAAGCATGGCAGAAGGAATAGGAGAACCTGACAAAGCCGCTCATTACAAACTAGAGTGGATTCAAGATTTCCTTTGTATGGAAAGCATTCTTACACTCCGATGTGCTGTTCTGAGTGGGAGAGAAAAAAGGCACAGGGTAAGGGCAAAAATTCTGGAGTCGAATAGAACACGGGGAACATGCATGGTGTGGACCCATCCAGCAAATGTCTTGCTCATCAAAAATAAAAAGCTAACAACCATTGACCCAAAAGATTCCTAACGGATAAGGGCAGGACCACCCAGTGGAGTTTTCACCTACTCAGTGATCCCAGAGACTCGCTGAGAGGTTAGCAGGGCTGAAAGATGGTCTCATTCCACTGAAAAGCACCCAAGCTTGAGACAGACACCAGAATGCAAGTATATTAAGTTGTAGAGAGAAACTCAACTCCATGTGCACCCCAGTCTCCTGTGTTGGTGCCATCTGCATTATTCACTCTCCATGCTAGCTACTTGGGAAGCCAAACCTTAACCTGCAGCGACTTTTTTATTTGCCGTGAGCCATCCACGTCACAAAGACCAGAAACGCGCAAAATCTCTTTGATCAGCATTTTCACTGTAGGAACTCCAGGTGTGAAACCCAACTGCGGCAGAAGATGACCTGGCGAACAGGGCATCAGAGCAAAGGTGATTCGATGAATTAAAAGTTAAGTGGCCTCACTTAACCACTGGGAAGAGCCTGGTGCAGGTTGAACACTCAGAGGTGTTTTCCCAAGGAGAACGACAACCCCTTTCCATCCCACGCCTGCAGCTCTACTGAGGCCGGAAACAGTCTAAGAGAGCTTAGTGAAATTCCTCTCCCCTGTGCAAAGCAAGGACCACACCACTGGCATTTGTCTTCCTCTATGGCTGAATAATCCTGCTTTGAGAACTACTCTTTCCCCAGATACGTGGTCATTTGTTCTGGCTACAGTCAAGTCCCACGGGCCTGGGTGCCCTCTTGTCTCCCTCTTTCTAATAGCTTGTTTATCCCACTCTCACCCAACACCTATGCTTCCCACAGAGCTCATTTAACTTCCTAAATTCAGGGTTCAGATTAGCCCCCCAGGTACTGATAAGAGTATTCTCACACAGAAGGAGAATCTGAAGCAACTTTTGAAAAATGCATTTGGGACTTGATCCGTCCGGATTATCACAGCAAAGCTCCTGTAGTTTACCACCTTGGCTAGGAGGTGTCTTAAATGAAATGCTTCAGTGCTACATTAATTAAGCTGCAGGTTTGGCTACTTCAGGAAAAAAACCAAAACAATCATGGTTTAAACAAGACAGAATGTCATTTCTCTTTTAGGTAACAGTCTGAATATACACAATCTAGGGCTGACCCCATGGCACCCTTTGGGATGAGGGCTTTTTATTTTGTTGCTATTCCAGTCATAGGCATAGTCCTATGTGCACCATCTAGGATGTCTCCTGGTAGGTCCACACCTCTGTCACTGGTGGCGGGACAGAGGGTGGTGGGAGTTTAAGGTAAGCTTCCTCCCTTTAAAGGCATGACCTGGAAGTCACACACATCATGGCCACACATACATCCCAGCTGCAGGACAGACTAGTCTTACCATAGCCTTTATGTAAAAATGAGACAATTGATATTGTCTCTGCCCAGCTACTATTTTTTCTCCTTTCCCCATCCCCATTGCTTTCCATTTAAAGTCCCACAACTCCTTAATGAGAATTGGTATAACCTACCGTATAAAATTAAATTAGAAATAAGCTGACTTACTGAGAGCAAAAAAGTCACATGGGTTCATACATTATTTTAATAAATCAAAATTCGGCATCTGTACAGTATCATTCTAAAGTTCGAGACTAGGGGCTTTCTTCAACTAATACTTGGGTGTGGGGAGCACATTTGCTTGAGACATGGTTTCATGTGAGGGGAAGAGTAGTGAGCAGGAAAAGGAGATTGGAGTTCCACTGGGAAGGGCCCTGCACGGACAGACTAAGGAGACTGCTTTCTGTCTTCATGCTGGATTCTCATCTTTGTGCACGTGTTCAGGTTTACAGAGCTTAATTAATTGTGTTTCTCTGTAAGTAACTGAGGGTACACAGCACTGGGCTCTCACAGACAGAATCTACGGATCATATTTGTTCCTGAACAAGGGTCAGCTCTACGCTCAGCTGTCGGGGCCTAAAGCCTATAACCTGACTGCCTATTACAGGCCAGCTCCATTACCATGCTTCCTCCATCCTCCCCCTATTATCAGTGAAATGTCCTGTCCTGTTTTTAGCTGAAAAGGCAATCTCTGAGCTCTTGAAAAATAAATGAAATGAAAATGAGATATAATTATGTATGGTTGCAACCATAACCACAGGGTTGGTCGGTATAAATGTTGCAATATTTTACTGGTCAGCTTCTGATCCACCACATGAAACATTTTTTAAATTTCAAACACTTCTCCTCACCTCTATTGACTACATAATGATTCAAACCATTGTTCCCAATGGACAAGGGTGTGTGTGTGTGTGTGTGTGTGTGTGTGTGTGCGCGTGCGCGTTGCAGCGTCTGGATAGAAGGGAGGGGTTTAATTAACATATCGTTGCCTTCTGTTAAGGAAGAGGGGGCATTTATAGTCAGGTGCTTTAATATTAGTTCCAGCTCATTTTTCTTGCCTAGAACACCTCACTTAATAATTAGCTCAGTTCTCTGTGGTTTCATATATAAACCTGCCACATTTCAAAGTACATGAAACAAGAGTAGTAAAATGTCTACGCAGTTTGAGGAAACTGAATTCCCAAATTTTATTCTCTGGGCCCTATTGGGTTCCATTAGCCTCAGGTGTTCTTTCAACAACAACAAAAATTGTCCCTCCCCATTGCAAAATCTAATAAAAACGTTTAACCAAAGAATAGAGAAAACGAGCTCCAGCAGAGAGAGAGAGAGAGAGAGAGAGAGAGAGAGAGAGAGGGAGAGGGAGAGAGGGAGAGAGGGAGAGAGGGAGAGAGGGAGGGAGGGAGGGGGAGAGAGAGAGAGAGAGAGAGAGAGAGAGAGAGAGAGAGAGAGAGAGGTGCCTGGGTGGCTCAGTCCATTAAGCGTCCAACTTCGGCTCAGATCAAGATCTCGCAGTGTGTGAGTTCAAGCCCCACGTTAGGATCTCTGCTGTCAGCGCAGAGCCCCCTTAGGATCTTCTGTCTCCCTTTCTCTCTCTGCCCTTCCCCTGCTCATGTTCCCTCTCTCCCTCTCTCTCAAAAATAAATAAACATTTAAAAAAATTTTTAAAGAAAGAAAGGGAGAGAGAAAGGAAGGAGGGAGGGAGGAAGGAATAGATGAGGTTCCCCATAAAAACCAAGCTTGAAGGCTCTCCCGGTGAGTACAAATATCACCCTCCCCTCCCATAGTAGCTTCTGAAAATATCCATCTCTCTTTCAAATGCAAACTGTGCAGCCTTTCTTTCAAAAACTATTCCTCCACAAATAACACATGTGCTTGGAGTTGGTCAACAAAATAGATCATTTCTGGGTTGGCCAGCCCATATTTGAAGAATCTGCAGACTGGAAAGACCCTGGAGGCCTAAGGGGGGTACTTCTGCCCCAAGGAAAGATGGAATCCAAGCCAGGGATTCTTGGCCCCTTTTTAATAGCACATAGAAACCTCAGAGTGTTAGGAGGGAAAAGAAAACAAACAGCTGAAAAATCAGCTTTTTCTTTCCCCCTCTTTAGACTTTTTTGAGTTAAAAAAAAATCATCCAATGTTTTGCAAGATCGTTAGACCTCTAAACATACCAATTCATAATGTTATGAGCAAATCAACTTGCTTGTCACCCAGTAATATATTCTTAAACTAACAATGACATGTTGGAGCTGTAAACTAGAAGTTTTTTTTTATGTTGTGCACATTCAGATTTTCCTAAATTTTACACATCTAGCAATACCTCACATTGTTTCCAGTTTTGCAACATCCATTCAATAAAAATGTACTGAGGTCCAGCAACGTGCCAGGTACCATGCCAGAGTGTGAGGATAACACAGGGATCTGCCCTCATAAAACTTACAGTCAAACAGAAGAGACGGGCTTTAAGCAATCATTGTACGAAGAATTCAGGCGTTTCTGCCACTGATCTCAAATCCCAAATCACTCTGAAGCTGCTCCAAACATCACGTCACTGCCACGGGAGACCTCTCTTAGGGAGGCGGCACCTCCCCCAGGCGTGCAGACAGGCGAAGGTGTGTAACAAGTGCGCACGAGCACCACCGCAAGCCACACCCATTTCCCTCCGCCCGCCCCCGTCCTTTCGGGGCAGCCGCCCAGCTGCAGCGGCCAACCCCAACCGACGTCTCTGTGCCTGGAGGCTTCCTTCCTCTGCCTGCCGCAGCTTGCTCTACCGGATCAGTAACACCCGCCGCTGCCACCAGCGGCGCCCTCAAGCAGTGACTGACAGGAGTTGGTGTATAAATGCCCCAGCAGCCTTGCCTCTTGGGGAGCTTCTGTAGAAGGTACATGTTCCGCACTGGCCTCCACTGTTCCTGAAGAAGGTCTAGCTCCCTTTACACATTCGGGTGACTTGCTTGATAAAGCACACTTGCTGGCTGCCTTCCGCCTCCCATCGCACTCCCTCACTCTCCTATAGTCCTTTCCAGGAACCATCTCCGCCATAATGTACTTGCACTCAAATCCTTGCTTCAGGGTCCGCCCTTAAGAGGTAGCAAAGAGCCTGCCTGCAGCATGTTCCTTTATTAAATGAGTCGTCACTTCACAGCAGCTACTGAGCCCCAACTGCTTCATGGTTCTTGGTGAATTTACTCATTTTCAGTCTCTTTAAGGAAAGAAAGGTGGGAGCGTCTCCTATGCATGGGGAGTCTTTCGAGTCAAGGGCACGTGTTCCTGTGAGCCACCATGTCATGAAGTTTGCCGTCATAGCCACACAAAATCTCTTCTCTCTGCCCTGACACCTATTTCCTGTTGTTCTGTGCCCTGGTGAACAGAGGCCTAGAAGGGGGAGAAGATGGGATTGGGGTGGAATAGGCCATTGGAGTGCCCTCTCTACAATAGGAAAGGGACAAATCAGTCCAAAAATAGCATTTGGGAGTGACACAGGAACAAACTACTTTCCAAGAAGGCCATGAGGCATCAGCATTCTCCATTCCTGTTTGGAATTCACAAGCTCTAACGACATTTCTGTTGTTTGCATACACCAAGAAGCCACCAAAGCCCTCCACTCCGTTGTTGATTTTAGGATGTCCAACTTAGCAAGAGTCGGAAACAGTTCAATCAGTTTAAATCAGAGGAGGGGATTTAGGAAGGATGCAGGGGAATCTCACGAATTAGCCATTAGCCGAGCTGGAGAAGAGTGATGGGGCCTTGGGAGTTAGAAACCGCTCCCAATGGACTCTGCCCCTTTTCTCTGCTGCTTTCTGTAAACCGACTTAAAGCTTCTCTCTCATTAAAGACTGTTTTTCTCCAAGTTTTCTCCACATTGTTATAAGCAACAAAATCTATATGCTTTCAGGAGAAAGGGATGGATGTTTGAAAGTGCCTAGTTGTCCTCAGACATTCAGCTGGCATGCACCCACATCTTCTTACTGGCTGCTCACAGCCACTTCTATTCTGACTGGTCACAGCATCCACTCAGGTGGAGTCAGTGCCCAGCTGTGCCACGTACTAGGTAAGGGTGAGCTCACAAAATCATTGTGAGTGTGGAGTAACAGGCTTTAGACTGAGCTTCCTAGAGCAACTCCCAGAACCCAGCAAAAGACCTGACCTGATATAGGAACTGCTACCAACCCCAGAGCCACTCTGGCTCCCCCATCCATCAGTGCCATCAAGATGGAGCCCACTTAGCCAAACCACTTACTCACATAATTCCTAAAGTCCCACATAGGTTTATCTGGTCTGGATGATCTACACCACCATTGTAAGTATGCCCTTTCTGCAGAGGAAGCTGGGAAGTGCAATTTGGTTTGTTTGATCATGGTTTTTGGAACCTACCTTGAGGTGGCAAGATTCATAAAATACGGCACATCAAAATATGGAAATATTCACAAGATTTGGGCAGCCACACATGATAGATGTCCATTATAACCCACAAGGCAGAAAAAGAAAAGGCCACAAATTATACAGCTTATAGCGTCAACCACCGAAGAAAGACTAGGCTATTTCCATTCTAGTCTAAAAATCCCAGGAAACAGATCATTGGCCCAAACCATCAAGTGCCCCTCTGAGACAGTCATAGGGCCACGGAAGAACATGCATGCTTCTGAGGAAGCATGTATATAGTATATAAAGGGGGTTAGAGGGTGGGAGATGGATGAGGGACAGCAGTCTGAAAAACAGAGGTTTGAGGTCATTCAGAATAACAAGTAACCACAAGATTAGTTGAATACTATATAAGGGATTGTTGACGGATTCAAATTCAAAAATACTTCAGTCAACTGGATGTCAACAAATATGAATCTCCCAATTAAAGGCGAACACTGGGGAGTAGAGCACAAATGAAAAATAAATACATGCAAAGAAGCTAATAATCATTAGTCATTAGGGAGATTCAAATTAAAGCCACAAGAAGACATCACTACACACCCATTAAAATGACTAAGATCAAACAGCCAAATATTGGTGAGGATACGGAATAACAAACTGTCATACTTTGCTGGTGGGAGCACAGATACTTTAAAAAATAATATGCTGTACAAACTCCCAGTTATAAACTAAGTCACAGGGATGAAAAGGACTGCATTGGGAATATAGTCAATAATATTGCAATAACTGTTGTGTGATGACAGACGGTAACTACACTTATCACGGTGAGCATTTCACAATGTGTGTATAAATGTCAAATCACTGTTACACACCTAAAACTAATATAATATTGTCGGCCAACTACACTTCCATTAAAAGAATAAGTTTTTTAAAAATTTTTAAAATGTAAAACAGTATGACTATTTCTCATAAACTTAAATATACACTCACCATGCGGCCTAACAATTCCACCCCTAAGAGAAATGAAAGTGTTTTTAAAAAAATTTTTTTAATGTAAAACAGTATGACTATTTCTCATAAACTTAAATATACACTCACCATGCGGCCTAACAATTCCACCCCTAAGAGAAATGAAAGCATATGTCCATACAAAAACATATATGTGAATATGCATAGATAGCAGCTTCACTCATGATAATCATAACTGGAACGAGTCCAGATGGCCACCATCTGGTGAACTGATAAACAAATGGTGGTATGTCCATACCATGGAGCACTACTCAGCAATGAAAAGGAATGAACTTCTGATACACACTGCAACATGGATGAATCTCAAATGCACTATGCCAAATGAAAGAAGCCAGTCTCAAAAGGCTACAAACTGCATCTCTATTATAAGGGATTCTTTTTAACAGGCAGAACTATGGTGACAGTGGTGGTCAGGGGCCGAGAGGTGAGGGAAAGGGATGGACTACAAATGGGAAAGAAGGAACTTTAGGGACTGATGGACACGTTCTATACCTTGATTTTGATGGTAGCTATGCAGGTATGTATACGTGTATCAAAACTCATTAAATTGTGCACCTGAGACGGGCGAATTTTATGGTATGTAAATGATACTTTTTTAATGTTTTATTGTTTTGAGAGAGTGCAAACACAGGGAGGGGCAGAAAGAGAGAGGGACACAGGATCTGAAGCAGGCAGCCGACAGCGAGGAGCCTGATGCAGGGCTCAAACTCAAAAATCTCAAGATCACAACCTGAGCCAAAGTCCGAAGCTCAGCCGACTGAGCCACCCAGGCACCCTGGTGTTATATAAATTATACTTCAAGAAAGCTGACAAAAAAAAAAAAAAAAAAAAAAAAACTGCTCTCCTTTTCCTGACCTTTCCGAAGTCATCCTGTTCCTGCCTGTGCTGTGTGTACAGTATAAGGTATCCTTGGTTGTGGTTGGTTGTGGTTTTTTCCAATTGTTATTCCAGTCCTTAATCTTTCCAGCTAAAATGCAAATTTTCTGAGGGGAGGGAATTATTGAAAACTGACCTAAGCCAATTTGGTTACACACAACATTGCTTGGTTTTTTTGTGGAAACAGTAGCCACTGAAGAAGTTAGAGGTGGGTGAGGATTCACTGCTTCCCCACACCCTCCCCATCCCGTTACATTGATGGGAGACCTCAAACCAAACTCTGCCACACATACACACATTTACTAAAAAACAACTTAATAACAAGTAAACACAAAGCCATTCATAAACCCTGTTCAATAAGCCCTGTGAAGTTAGCTTGCTACCCTTTGAAGTGCTTTGACCACCACCTCACATGAAAGATTCATCTGAGAAAGACAAGACAGCATTCCAGAAACAAGATTCTGCTACCTGCACAGGTGGCATTAGGTAACCAGACATCTTCCTAAAACAGCGGCTGGATATAAGACCATTTAAGGATCAAGTGCCTGTTGCCTGCTCTAAGGATGCAGGCTGCACGCTGTAATCGATTCTTCTCCCCTGTTTATGCAAATGGCTCTGAAACATTTTAGCCCATCTACACACGCATCTCAAATATACTCAATTCATCAAACTGAGGCCCACTTTTATTATGCAGGCTACTAGCTACTACTTTCACCAATATA
The DNA here is from genome assembly GCF_022837055.1 of Prionailurus viverrinus. Classification (NCBI taxonomy): domain Eukaryota; kingdom Metazoa; phylum Chordata; class Mammalia; order Carnivora; family Felidae; genus Prionailurus; species Prionailurus viverrinus. The sequence continues at coordinate 83,558,782 of NC_062563.1, read as the reverse complement.
ACCCCTTTTTGACATTCACTATTAGTGCTTTAGTAGCAGCCTGAACTTCCTGATTGTTATGAACCTGGCTGTGTCCTGGACTGTGTGTTTGTCTTTCTTTTCTTTCTTTCTTTCTTTCTTTCTTTCTTTCTTTCTTTCTTCTTCTAAGATTTTATCTAAATTCAAGTCAGTTAATATACAGTGTAGTATTGGTTTCAGGAGTAGAATTTAGTGTTTCATCACTTACATACAACACCCAGTGCTCATCACAAGTGCCTCCTTAGTACCCATCACTCATTTGGCTCATCCCCCCACCCCACATCCCCTCCAGCAACCCTTAGTTTGTTCTCTATAGTTAACAGTCTCTTATGGTTTACCTCCCTTTCTTTTTTAATCTTATTTTTCCTTCCCTTCCACTATGTTCATGTCTTATTTCTTAAATCCCACACATGGTATTTGTCTTTCTCTGACTGACTTATTTCACTTAGCATAGTACATTTTAGTTCCACCAACATCATTGCAAATGGCAAGATTTCATTCTTTTTGATTGCCAAGTAATACTCCATTGTATATATAAACCACCTCTTCTTTATCCATTCATCAGTCCATGGACATTTGGGCTCTTTCCATAATTTGGCTATTGTAGATAGTGCTGCTATAAACATTGGGGTACATATGCCCCCTTCAAATCAGTATTTTTGTATCCTTTGGATAAATACCTAGTAGTGCAATTGCTGGGTTGTAGGGTAGTTCTATCTTTAACTCTCTGAGGAAACTCCATACTGTTTTCCAGGTAGCTGCACCAATTTAAATTCCCACCAGCAGTGTAAGAGGGCTCCCCTTTCTCCACATCTTTGCCAACATCTCATTTCCTGAGTTGTTAATTTTAGCCATTCTGATGGGTATGTGGTGGTATCTCATTGTGGTTTTGCTTTGTATTTCCCTGTTGATGAATGATGTTGAGAATTTTTTCATGTGTCTGTTAGCCACCTGGATGTCTTCTTTGGATAAATGTTCATGTCTTCTGCCCATTTCTTAACTGGATTATTTATTTTGGGGATGCTGAGTTTGATAAGTTCTTTTAAGATCTATAGTATCTTTTGGATACTCACCCTTTATCTGTTATGTCTGATATTAGCTGTGGGTCTTTTGTATATGGCTTTTATGATGTTGAGGTATGTTCCTTCTTTTCCCTGCTTCCTTGAGGGCTTTTTATCAAGAAAGGATGATGTGTTTTGTCAAATGTTTTTTCTGCATCTATTGAGAGTATCCTATGTTTTTTATCCTTTCTGTTATTAATGTGGTATATCACGTTGATTGATTTGGAGATAATTGAACCATGCCTGAAGCCTAGGGATAAGTCCCACTTGTTCATGGTGAATAATTAATTCTTTTAATGTATTCTTGGATTCTATTTGCTAGTATCTTGAGAATTTTTGCATCCATGATAGTGAGGGATATTGGTCTGTAATTCTCCTTTTTAGTGGGGCTTTTTGTCTGGCTTGGGAATCAAGGTAATGCTGGCCTGATAGAATGAATTTGGAAGTTTTCCTTCCATTTCTATTTTTTGAAACAGTTCCAGAAGAATAGGTATTAATTCTTGTTTACGTGTTTGGTAGAATTCCTCTGGCAAGGCATCCAGCCCTGGACTTTTGTTTGTTGGGAGATCTTTGATTACTGTTTCAATTTCTTTGCTGGTTATGGGTCTGTTCAAATTTTCTATTTCTTCCTATTTCAATTTTCATCCTTTATATGTTTCTAGAAATTTATCCACTTCTTCCAGATTGCCCAAATTGTAGGCATATGACTGCTCATAATATTCTCTTATTATTATTTGTATGTCTACAGTGTTGGTTGTGATCTCTCCTCTTTCATTCATGATTTTATTTACGTAGGTCCTTTTTCTTTTCTTTTTGAGAAGTCTGGCTAGGGGTTTATGAATTGTGTTCATTCTTTCAAAGAACCAGTTCCTAGTGCCATTGATCTGTTCTACTGGGTTTTTTTGTTTTCTGTATCATTTATTTCTGCTCTAATCTTTATTATTTCCCTTCTTCTGCTGGTTTGGGGCTTTATTTGCTGCTCTTTTTCTAGCTCCTTTAGGTGTAAGTTTAGGTTGTGTATTTGAGACTTTTCTTGCTTATTGAGGAGGCCCTGTATTGCTATGTACTGATCTCTTATGACTGCCTTTTCTGCATCCCAATGGTTTTGTACTGTTGTGTTTTCATTTTATTGGCTTCTATGTATTTTTTTCATTCCTTCTTTAGTTTCCTGGTTGACCCATTCATTCATTAGTAGGGTGTTCTTTAGCCTCCATGTATTTGGGGGCTTTCCAAATTTTTTCTTGTGGTTGACTTCAAGTTTTATATGCTGTGGTCTGAAAATATGCATGGTATGATCTCAGTCTTTTTGTGCTGGTTGAGGCCTGATTTGTGACCCAATATGTGATCTCTTCTGGATAATATTCTATGTGCACTCAGAAAGAATGTGTATTCTGTTTTTAAGGGTGAAGTGCTCTGAATATAGCTGGTAAGTCCATCTGGTCCAGTGTGTCATTCAAAGCCATTGTTTCCTTGTTGATTTTCTGTTTAGATCATCTGTCCATTGCTGTAAGTTGGGTATTGAAGTCCCTACTATTATGGTTTTATTATCAATGAGTTTCTTTATGTTTGTGATGAATTGATCTATATATTTGGGTGCTTTCAAGTTGGAGGCACAAATATTTACAATTGTTAGATCTTCTTGTCGGGTAGGATCTTTTATTGTGATATAGTGCCCTTCTTCATGTCTTATTACACTCTTGGGTTTAAAGTCTTGTTTGTCTGATATAAGTATGGCTGTTCCAGCTTTCTTTTGATGTACATTAGCATGTTAAATGGTTCTTTAATCAATCTGGAGGTGTCTTTGGATCTGAGTTTCTTGTTAACAGCATATTAATAAGTCTTGTTTTTTTTTAATCCATTATGATACTCTATGTCTTTTGATTGGAGCATTTAGTCCATTTACATTCAGAGTAATTATTGATAGGTATGAATTTAGTGCCATTATATTACCTGTAAAGTTGCTGTCCCTGTAGATTGTCTCTGTTCCTTTCCAGTCTTTGTTTCTTTTGGTCTCTCTTTCCTGTTCAAAGGGTCCCCTTTTATAATTCTTGCACAGTTTGTTTAGTGTTCACAAACTCCTTTAGTTTTTGTCTAGGAAACTCTTTATCTCTCCTTCTATTATGAATGACAGCCTTGCTGGATAAGGTATTCTTGGCTGTATATTTTTCCCATTTAGCACATTGAATATATCATGCCATTCCCTCTGACCTACCAAGTCTCTGTGGACAGGTCTGCTGCCAACCTTATGTGTCTACCCTTATAGGTTAAGGATCTTTTGTCCCTATGCTGCTTTCAGAATTCTCTTTGTATTTTGCAAGTTTCATTGATTTTGAAGGGAATTCTCTGTGCCTCTTGGACATGAATGCCTGTTTCCTTCCCTAGATTAGGAAAGTTCTTAGCTATAATTTGTTCAAATAAACCTGCTGCCCCTTTTTCCCAGTCTTCTTCTTCTGAGACCCCAATGATATGGATATTATTGCACTTTATAGAACCACTGAGTTCCCTAAGTCTATATTTGTGATCTAATAGTTTTCTTTCCCTCTTCTTTTCATTAGTTTACATAATTTTATCTTCTTTTTTTTTTAACATTTATTCATTTTTGAGAGACAGAGGCAGAGCGTGAGTAGGGGAGGGGCAGAGAGAGAGGGAGACACAGAATCCGAGGCAGGCTCCAGGCTCTGAGCTGTCAGCACAGAGCCCAACGCAGGGCTTGAACCCATGAACCATTAGATCATGACCTGAGCTGAAGTCGGAAGCTCAACCAACGGAGCCACCCAGGTGCCCCCATAATTTTATCTTCTATATCTCCTATTTGTTCCTCTGCTTCTTCCATCCTCATTGTGATTATATCAGTCAGTTTTGCATCTCAGTTATAGCATTTTTTATTTTGGCCTGACCAGTTTTCAGGTTTTTCATCTTTGCATCAAATGTTTCTCTGGTGTTTTCTATGCTTTTTTTCATTCCCAGCTAGTAGTATTATGACTGTTGCTCTAAATTCTTGTTCAAATATATTGCTTATATCTGTTTAGAGCAAATTCCTGGTTGTGGTTTCTTCTCAATCTTTCTTTAGGGGTAAATTCCTCCATCTTGTCATTTTGTCTAAGTTTCTGTCTTTTGCATGTTATGAAAGCTTGTTATGTTTCCTGCTCCTAAGAGTAATGCTATATTAAGAAGGAGTCATACACTGTCCTGATGTTGTTTCAGGAAGTGCTCCTGGTGTATACTGTGTGCACTCTGCTGTTATGATTTGGCTGCTCTTTCCTCCATATCAGTCCTCTGCAGAGCTCCTCCTTGCTTACAGTGGGGAGGGTTTGGACTTTTAACTAGGTGTGCTTTCATTTGTTTGTTAAAATAAGCATGATTTAAAAAAAAAAAATCCTGATCCCAAAAAGAGAAAAGGAAAAGGAACAAACAAAAAACAAGACAAACAAAAGAACAAAAACTATAAACCTGATTCCACAGAAAGAAAGAAAGAAAGAAAGAAAGAAAGAAAGAAAAGAAAAAAAAAGTTTTTTAAATCCTGGTCCTATTTCCACCAGAACTGAAGCTGATGCTTTGGAGCACCTATGATCAGTAGATTTGGTATATGCAGGGTACCTGTGTTGGTCCTCTGGGGGAGAGGCCCCCTGCATTGGCTCACAGTCAGACCTGCCCAAGTAAAGATGCTTCTGTAGGGTGCAGGGGGTGGGGTTTGGTGTTAGTGGCTCCAGACTCCACTAGGGGCATTGTGTTGTTCAATTAAGTCCCACCATTCTCGTGGGGGCCACAGGAAGATGGCCTCACCCAGCTCTCTCCTCCCTGGGGTGGGAAGATCGGGCCACCTGCTAGTCAGGAAACCTTCACAGACAAGTGAACAATCTCCCTTCCTACCTCCCAGGTTTCTGTCAGATCCCTGCCCTCAACCTGTCTGTGACTGGGCTTTGGACAAGCAAGGCACCACAGCTCTCCTGTGTTTTATCTCTGATGGGCAGCTGGGATTCAAAACTCCAAATCTTGAAAAACTAGGCAATGCACCGACCCACTCCCCACTATGCAGAAAAGGCTTGCAACACTGAGCCTGCTGCCATTCTGTCCCAGAAAATCAGTCATATGGCTGCCCAGTGCCCGGAGTTTATGGTGAAGCACTGTGAGAAGCTGCAACCAGGTTATCCACCCTCTGCACATGTCTTTGTCCTTTGCTGTTGAACCGCTGCTCAAAGGCACCAGCTGGGTCTTTTGTCCTTGGAGAGGCAGTATACCCTCTTCCAAATGCACTCCAGGAAGGGAACATCTCTCTCAGCGTGACCCAGGGGATCCCCACACCACACTGTCCACTGTCCGTCTGGGCCTCCACCCCTCTTCTCCCCAGGAGCACCACCGCTAGCCCTAACCGACTCTGGCAAATGGCACTAACTTCCAAAACCTCAGAATTTGAGCTTGCTGTTTACAAAAACTTGAGATAGTCCATTCCTCCTGATTCCCCAGTCAATGGTTTTGGGGAAGTGCTTTTGTTGCGTGAACCCAACGCAGTGCTCTCTCTCCCCCTTTCTCCTCCTCTCCCTGAAAAGGGCTCCCTACCCTCTATGGCACCTTGGCTTTTCTCTCCCCCAATTCACTTCTCCACACTTTGTACCTGCTAGGTTGTCTCTCAAATTATGCAGATTGTTCTCTTAATCCTCAGATGGATTTCCTAGGTGTTCAAAATGATTTGACGTTGATCTAGCTGTGTTGGAGGGAGGAGGCAAGTCCAGGGTCCCCCTACTCCACCATCTTAAGTCCTCCCCTGGACTGCGTGTTCTTGGCAAGAACTGCTACCCTTGGAATTGGAACTTAAAAACAAACAGCACAAACAAGATTCTCTGTCTATGCTGAGCTTTTTAGAAGTAAATTATAGCCATCTTTCCCAAAACATATCCTCTCTTCCTTTAAACTTTTCATAAAATTTTTGACTTCTAATAGATGCTTAGTAACTGCTAATGACTATAAGCCAAGCAAATTAAGAATGAAGGTTTTTAAGTAGGAAAGCAGAAAAGCAGGAAGGCAGGAAGAAAGGAAGGAAGAGGTGAAGGAGGGAAGGAAGGAAGTCTTCTGGCCTCCAGCATCTCCTTGTCTTTGAAGGTGTAGACACTCAGCCCTGGGCTATGCTTCAGTTTCTAGTGTAGCTTTTTGAGAAGCTTTTGGGGCTGGTGGGTTTTTAAATATCCAAAAGTAAGGTCTGTGGTCTGTGAAAAGGCTAAGTTATCAATGTAAATAAAACTGGGGAATTTCTGGAGTGAAAAATAATTGCCACAGACTGATTAACAGCCTAAATTTAGTCAGATTAGCCTGCAGAAGCAAGGCTCTTCCAGGTCACTGAGTTTGCCATTTCAAGGAAGCTCCATTCCCCCACCCATCCCAGTCACACCCCAAGTCCTTTCTTCTACAAGAGCAGTTCTAGTGTCCATGGAATTAGAGCCACAGGGGGCTGAACTCAAAGGCAAGAAGAAGTGATGGTGTAACTAGACAGAGAACCAGGCTTCTGACCCCAAGTACCAACCTGCCACCTGCCCTTCTGATCACTTCTAGTTTATCTTTTTATGGCAGCATGGCACAAACTTTGGACTTCCAAGTTGTGACCTACACTCTCTAGGTCTAAGGTCTTGGGCAAATAATTTTGCCTCTATGAACCTCACGTGTTCCTCACGTTCCTCTATGTTCCTCACGTGTGAAAAAACAAAAACAAAAAAATAAACAACAAAAAAAACCAAATAAATAATAAACAAACAAACAAAGCCCAGTACCTACCTATCTACAGTGGCCACTCAATATATTTCCTTGCCCGTTACCCATCCCCCTGCCTTAAAAACATCCATTAATGTTTAGCAGAACAGCTCCTTACCACTCTTGGCCCACGTGGTTTTCATAAATCCACCACAAGTGAATTGACTGTCACAATGTCAAGATCTGGCCAATCAGCATATTCTATCCTGGTACTACAGTGAACTGTTGCGTTAGGAATTCATTACTGAGACTCAGTCCTGAGACTTATGTTGGAACCATTGGACCTACATTCTCTATCTTTTATGAACTTGAAGCTGATAATGATGTGGGCCTAGTGGTTCTGGGGTCACCTTGTGGAAAGAGGCTGTCTAAGAATGAGCCAAAGCAAGAAAGAAAAGCACCAAATCCTGATAGCTTGAGTACGTGAGTAGAGCTGGGCCTGAAGCAAGGCCTACCCAGGGACTGGAGGGAATAAATTCTATGTTTGGCTCAAACCAGTGGGTCCCTTATTATCTAAAAACCAAAACACCATAGACTCAGAATCTTAATGCCTGACTTGAAATTGTGTTGTTTTTTTTTCTGTGACTCATTAGCTGTGGGAATTTGGGTTGTTTACTTACTATCTCTGTGCCTCAATTTCCTCACTAATAAATGGAATATTAAAACATCAACATCAAAAGTTATTGTGAGGATAAAATGAGTGACTATATAAAAGGGATTTATAGCAGTACCTGGCACATTGAAAATATACTATTTTATTATTATAACAATTACCATTATTGCTATTATATCGTAATGACTATTACTATTATTATTTTTATTTTTATCTCATAGATTTATAGGGTTTGGGGTAATATGGCCAACGAGTTTGAGTGAAATTAAGAATTGTCCTGGTTGGGGTGCCTGGCTGTCTCAGTCAGTGGAGTGAATGTGCGACTCTTGATCTCAGGATTATGAGTTCAAGCCCCATGTTGGGTGTAGAGATTACTTAGAGAGAGAGAGAGAGAGAGAGAGAGAGAGAGAGAGAGAGAATTGTCCTGGCTAATGCTCACAGAAGGAAGGAGTCTTGAATTTTATCCAGCTCATCCTAAGTCCCAATTAGCCTTATCTTTTTTACTAGACTGATCAAACTGCTAGAGCAAGGTCATGCCATAGAGGCATTTAGGATATATCTTAATGAAAGACAGAATCTTGTCAAGACCCTGATGATATCTGTATGGATAAGATTCAGAACTCAGGGTCAAGTTAGGCATCATATTTGACTAACAAAGTAAAACTTCAATGAGAAGGTAAGATTTGAGCATGGTTTGGAGGAGTGGAGAGCATTAGTCTTTCAGAAAGGGTTTCCTGGGGACAGAGAACAGCTAGTGCAAAGGCCTTACCAGTCATTTTCGAAGAAGAGTTGGATTAGAGTGAATGAAGTGGATATTTGTGGGAGATGAGGGCAGAGAAGCAAAAGGGCCGGGTCACGTGGGAGCCTTATTTACTTGGTTTTTTTACTCGGTATGAGATGGGGACCCAAAGCAGGGTTTTGGGCAAAGGAGTGGCATTTAACTTTTATTTTAAAGGTCACCCCAGTTCCTGTATTCAGAGAGCAAGGGTAGAAGCAGGGAGACAAGTCAAGGAGCTGTTCAGTGTCCAGGTGAGAAATAATGCACCTCTCAGCACGTTGGCTTTGTTCTCTCAGACCTGCTTTCTCCTGATGAAGAAACTGCGTCTGCTGTGGCTTCAGGCTTCCACCCTCACAGAATATGACCAGAGGACAAAGGCCTCCTTCCATTTAATTCTCAATTCCCTTAAAAAAAAAAAAAGTAAAACCTAGAGAACGCATGCACCCACTCTACCTTCCACTTGCCACCCTACCACAGGTCTAGCACACAGTTGGCCTTCACTGAATGCATTTTGGAAAATAAATAAGTAACACAAAGCACATAGATCTGCTACTTGGTTGGTTTTGCGGGATGAATTGTAATGCACCGTTTGGATCCTCTTGCTTTTTCCAAGCACTTTACAACCAACGGTCATATGTGCAAATTTACCAGATTAATTTCATAGGAATGGCCAATTGCTCTGAGAAGCATATAGTCATAGCCAGAAAACTGGATTCCTGGCCTCATTAACATCATCTTCTCACTGAATTATTCATTCCTAGACAATGAGAAGACTATAATATAGTTTGTATCTTAGGGAATATATTTTGAATCTCAGGCAATGGTATGATACCAATGAAAGTAGGAAGACACTTTCAAATATTTTATCAACATTTTTATTCAAAAGAATAAAGACAGAATCATCAAGTGACGCATAGAAGAGAATAAGGACATGGAAAAATGCAGAACATTTAAATCAGACCCTAAAAATCATTTGCTCAAGAATGCTCTAGATCTATATAGAGATAGATGGATAGATAGATAGATAGATAGATAGATAGATCTTGTTTGGCTGGCACAGCAATGGCCCATTCATTGACTTTAATTTTTTAAATTAGTGGGCTGATATGTAAAAGTAGGGCTATTTCATATGAAGTCAGATCTCTTTCTCATTAAAATACTAAACTATGTGACAATGTTGAGCTGATCAAGGCCCTGATCAGCTGTATTTCCGTTAGCAGGATTTCTAACACTCCCAACACATGTTCTGTTTCTGCAATTTACCATATTTCCTTAATACTCCATTTTAAAAATGGAACTTGCAATCTCTAATTTTAAGAGTATTTTCTGAGACCCTGCACTAAGTAAAATCCAGAATAGTATTCTAGAACTAACATGGTAAAGAAAAAAAAAAATTCAAACCATGAAATGTAGAACTTGTAAGAAAAGAGAAGTTTCAAATTGGGTGCATTTATATTACAGACCAAGGATAAAACAGGCTAATGTGTTCATTTTGGTACATCTACCACAACTGGGGCCTTTAGCCATGCCAAATCACAGAGATAAATTTAGAATCATTCAAAACCATTAGGATTACTAGTTCCTACATAAGAAAAGCAGGATTAATAAACTCCTGCCTAAGTAGAAATAAGTTCATTGGCCTATGTCTGCTATTCTACACCATAATTGCAAAATTCCTAGTGTGGATACATCATAGCCAGGAACTGGAGGTGACCCTAACTATGAACCAAAAATTGGAAGGGATCACACTAATTTGTGAAACCCAGTACTGAACTGAAACCAAACATTATTTTTTTTTTCTAAACTGTGGACTCACTCAAAAATATTTCTATGATGGGGCGCCTGGGTGGCGCAGTCGGTTAAGCGTCCGACTTCAGCCAGGTCACGATCTCGCGGCCCGTGAGTTCGAGCCCCGCGTCAGGCTCTGGGCTGATGGCTCAGAGCCTGGAGCCTGTTTCCGATTCTGTGTCTCCCTCTCTCTCTGCCCTTCCCCCGTTCATGCTCTGTCTCTCTCTGGCCCAAAAATAAAATAAACGTTGAAAAAAAAAATATTTCTATGAAAGTCAATAAAATGCAATTAAACTAATATGAACTATAACTGAACCAATGTTTTCTAAAACAGTAAAACCAGAATATTATCTCAACCAAACCAGTATTTTGTCTGTTTGCATCTCCTTGGGTAAATATCTTTTTTTTTTAATTTGTTAAATTAATTTGTTAATTTATTTTATTTTATTTTTTTATTTTTGAGAGAGAGAGACAGAGACAGAGAACAAGCAGGGGAGGGCAGAGAGAGAGGGAGACACAGAAACTGAAGCAGTCTCCAGGCTCTGAGCTGTATGCACAGAGCCTGACATCAGCTCGAACTCACGAACCGTGAGATCATGACCTGAGCCAAAGTCAGATGCTTAACCGACTGAGCCACCCAGGCACCCTTCCTTGGGTAAGTATCTTTAAAGGCCATCATACTTTTGTCCTGGTTACTGTGCACATCAAAACTACAGGAAACACATTTCAATCAGTTATGAACTCCTTCCAATTCTGGCAGACACTTCTAGTTCTCAACCAAATACTCATTCCTCCCATTTCTTTTTTTTTTTTAATTTTTTTTTACGTTTATTCATTTTTGAAAGACACAGAGAGACAGAGCACAAGCAGGGGTGGGGCGGAGAGAAAGGGGGACACAGAATCCGAAGCAGGCTCCAGGCTCCGAGCTGTCAGCACCAGAGCCCGACATGGGGCTCGAACTCACGAACTGCGAGATCATGACCTGCGCTGGAGTCGGATGCTCAACCGACTGAGACACCCAGGCGCCCCCATTCCTCCCATTTCTTTAACAAAACCCAGATTTAGTCAAGAAGACAATCTATCCAACTTCCTTTTCCTAGCCTCCCTTGCAACCTAGTGTGATCACATGTCTCTGTTTCAAACTATGAGATTTAAGCAGATGTTATGTGGCACTCCCAGGAAACTTTGTTGCCATGGACCCATTCTACATTCTTCCATCCAGATTTCAAGTACATAGCTAGAGCTCCAATCATAACACAAATTTATTATTATTTTTTTAAGATTTATTTATTTTGGGGGAGGAAGCACAAGCGGGGAGGGGCAGAGAGAGGGGAACAGAGGATCCAAAGCAGACTCTGCACCGACAGGTTGACAGCAACGAGCCTGATGTGGGGCTCAAACTCATGAACCACGAGATAATGACCTGGGCCAAAGTTGGACACTCAACCCACTGAGGCACCCAGGCAACCCCGTAAGACAAATTTAAAGATGGAAGCTATGCACTAAGGATGACCAAATGGAAATTAGGGCATGGAGACATTGTTGATATCCTACATTTCTGTTATACGTAGCTAAATCTAATCCTAATTTATAAATTAAGTATGCTAACATTATAGAAAACAACTCAGTACATCTTTTTATATAACAAATATTCACTGAATACCTACTATGCATCATGCATTACACTAAGAACACTGATGTATTTCCTGCTCTCATGCAACACAGAAGAAAGAAAAGTTGGCTAGGTGATTAAATCCCAGACTCAGTTTCACTGGTGACTAATAAAGTCCTTGAACTTGGAGAAGTCACTTCATTTCTCTAAGCTTCAGTGTCTTCATATGCAATATGATGGAGTTTGACCAAGCTTTTCTAAGGTCATTTCCAGCTCTCCCATTGTATGATTCAGTTAGTTTCCACAGAAAGTCAATCATTTTCTCACTATCCATAGAAACCTATCTTACCCTCAGTCCCAGAGGTCAGTAAATACGATCCTAATCGACCCCCTCCAACCACAGTTAATAAGCCCAAAGCTGGACAATTTTCTCTTCTGAAATCTGAAATGGGAAGATTTCAATAGTAAGTCAAGGTCATGTGGAATGGGGTTAGAGTAGATGGCATGGCAAACCAGAATCATGTGTGAGCCGATGTTTGGGGAGCAGAGGCACATGAGGACACAGGGAAAGTTGCCTGCATAATGAAGCAGGAATCTGCAAAGGAAGAGCAGACATGAAAATCCAAAGGTACCAAACAAGCAGCCTGACAAGGCAGATCTAGCCCTTAGTTGGCTCGCAACATTTTTAAAAATTTGTATTAGTTGTCAAGATCTTCAAAAGAGGAAGTTGTGCATAAAATTCTGAATTTCCAGCTTCTCTGAATTAGAGGAAGAGCTGAAGATGCTAGGCCTTCTTTCTTATATGGCTACAAGAGACCAGAGCAGAGACCTCTAAACAAGGTGGGTTATGCCAGTGCTTCAACCTCCCCTTGTCTTGCATGACATTTGTTTCCTTCATTTCCCTTCCTTTCAGGGCCCTTGTTGGTATATGAGTTTGAGGCTCTGTTCCAGGTAATGCAACCTCATGAGAAAATGACCAGGTCAGCCATGATTATCCAATTTCAGTATCCCCTGTTGCCCCACAGTTGTCCCCTGTGTTTCTGCTTTAATAGATCTCCTAGGATATTTATGAGATTCCAGAGCCAGCAGTAAGGCAAGCCAGGAAATGGCACAGTGACATCTTAGAACTCCCCCAAAGGTTTAGAAACTGTCAGAACCCAAAGGTTTAGAAACTGTTTAGAAACTTCCAAAGTGAAGGTTAAGGTAGGTCTAATATTGGTTGAAAGCCAGATTAAAAGCAGCCCACAGAGACGTCCACTTAGGCTAAAATGGAATAGCAAAGACCAGATTTACCCTCGCACCTGACACAATTCATAAAACAGACAGGATAGTTGAAACAATTGTTCTCAAGATGTTGGCTATTAGGCAACAAAGTAAAGCCATCACTGAGAGACAGGAAATAAAGACGGTGTGCTCTATGACTATCCCAGCTTACTGTTTTGAGATAGTTTCTATTTCCACCCAAGATTGGCAGAACATGCATTCTTTTTTAATGCATACAGGTCATATACCAAAACAGTCCATATTCTGGGCCATAAAACAAGTCTAAAAGGACTTAAGTCAAAGTATGTCCTGAGACCAAATGAAATTAAAATAGAAATCTACAAGGAAAACATAGCTTAAAAATCCCAAATATTTGAAAACTAAATAACATGCTTCTTAACCATGTATCAAAGAAGAAATCAAAAGAAAAATTAAAAAGTATTTTGGACTGAAGGGAAATGAAAATACAATACATCCGAATTTGTGCGATACAACTGAAGCAGAACTTAGAGGGAAATCTATAGCACCAAACACCTAAATTAGAGAAAATAAAAAGAAGTCTCAAATCAACAACCTCAGCTTCCTTCCAACTTAAAAAAAAAAAAAAACAGAAAAAGAAGAGCAAATTAAACCCAAAGTAAACAGAAGGAAATCATAATACCAAAAATATAAAAAACATCACTAATTCTACACATTCTTCCAGCAAATTGACGAGGAGGAAAGGAAACACATGAAGCCAGCCAAAGGCATTGTAAGGAAAGAAAACTATGCACCAGCATTCCTTATGAACACGAATGCAAATTTCTTAAAATGAAATTTTAGCAAATTGATTCCAGCAATATATAAAAAGAGTAATATATTATGAGCAAGTAGGCTTTATCCCAGGATTGCAAGATTGATTTAACATTTGTAAATCAATCCATTTAATTCATGATAGTAATACATTACAAAAGAAAAACCATGTAGCCATCTCAATAGGCACACACACAAGAAAGCATTTAACCAATGTAACTTTCATTTCATTTCAAAGTAGGAATAGGTGGGAACTTCTGCAACCTGATAAAAAAAAAAATACCTATGAAAAACCAACATAGTTGGTAGTGGTGAAAGACTGATTACCTTCCCTCTAACATCAGAACAAGGAAAGGATGATTGCTTTCACCACTTATATTCAACATTGAACTGGAGGTTCTAGCCAGTGCAATAGGCAAGAAAAAGAAACAAAGGTATCCATACTGGAAAGAAAGAAGAAAAACTATCTCTACAGATGACATGGTTGTCTATGCAGAAAATCCTATGCAATCTACAAGAAAACCTACTAGAATTAATAATTAATGAGTTTGACGGGGCACTTGGGTGGTTCAGTCAGTTAATATCCGACTCTTGATTTCAGCTCAGGTCATGACCTCGCAGTTTTTGAGACAGAGCCCCATATTGGGCTGTGCACTCTCAGCGCAGAATCCTGCTTAGTATGCTCTCTCTCCCTCTCTCTCTCTGCCCCTCCCCGACTTGGTCTCACTCTTTCTCTCTCACAAAATAAATAAATAAATTTTAAAAAGAGAGAAATAGAATTTAAAATATAATACCAATCTACAATGCCATCTAAAAATATGAAATTCTTAGGGATAAATAAGACAAAATATGTGCAATGAAAACTAAAAAACATCATGGGGAAAACTGAAAGAATACTTAAATAGAGATATACTGTTTTCTTGCATTGAATAATCAGTATTGCTAAGATGTACATTTTTTCCACAATCTATAGATACAATAAAATCCTGTCAAAATTTCAGCAGGATTTTTACATTATGCATTATGTTATACATATATATGTATACATTACACCTTTCCATTTTATATTATATTGTTAACCTTTATGTTAACAATATAAATATTTTTTAAATTAACAAGCTGATTCTATAATTCATTTGGAAACGCAAAAGACCTAGAACAGCCAATTCTACTTTGAAATGTGGAGGACTTACACTATCTAACTTCAAAACTTAGTATACAGTTATAATAATCAAGACTGTGTGGTATTAAATTCAAGATAGACAAGCAGACCAATAAAATAGAAAGAGTATACAAAAAAACAAACAAAAACTTGCAAAAGTACAAAGGCAATTTGATGGGGAAATCAAAGTCTTTTTCACAAATGACCCTCGAACAGTTAGATATCCACCTACAAAAAACAGAACTTGGACCCACTCCTCATACCATATAGAAAAAATTAACTAAAAAGTATCACAGGGGCACCTGGGTGGCTCAGTCGGTTAAGCGTCCGACTCCAGCTCAGGTCATGATCTCACAATTTGTGAGTTCCAGCCCTAAGGCAGGCTCTGTGCTGACAGCATAGAGTCTGGAGCCTGCTCCAAGTTCTGGGTCTCCCTCTCTCTCTGCCCCTCCTCCTGCCCCTGCTCTCTCTCTCTCTCTCTCTCTCTCAAAAATAAATAAGCATTAAAAAAAATTTTAATGTATCACAGACCTAAATCTAAATAAAACCCCAAAATATAAAACTTTTAGAAGAAAACAGAAGTCTTTGTTACCTTGGGTTAAGCAAAGCTTTCTTAGGTATAACACCAAAAGCAAAATAATAAAAGAAAAAAAATTGATAAATTGGACTTTATCAAAATTAAGAACATTTGCTCTTTGAAAGACATTGTTAAATAGACTGGGAGTAAATATATGCAAATCACACATTTCAACAAGGGTTTGTATCTAAAATATGTGAAGAAATCTTAAAACTCAGTAAGAAAACAAGGTAATCAAATATTTTAGATGGGCAAAAGACTTGAATAGACAATTCGCCAAAGAGGATATACAGATGGCAAATGAGCACATTCAAAGATACTCAACATCGTTAGCCATTAGAAAATGCAAATTAAACCACAATAACATACCACTACACACTTACTAGAACATCTAAAATTTATTTTTTTTTAAATTTTTTAATGTTTATTTTTGAGAGAGAGAGAGAGAGAGAGAGAGAGAGAGACAGTGTGAGTGGGGGAGGGGCAGAGAGAGAGGGAGACACAGAATCCAAAGCAGGCTCCAGGCTCTGAGCTTTCAGCATGGGGCCCAATGTGGGGCTTGAACTCAAGCCATGAGATCATGACGTGAGCTGAAGTCAGACGCTCAACTGACTGAGCCACCCAGGCACCCCTAGAATGTCTGAAATTTAAATGACTGACCAAATCATGTGTGAGCAAGGATGTTGAACAATTAGAATGTTCTCATTCATTGCTGTTGGGAATGTAAAATGGTGCAGCCACTTTGGAAAATAGCATAGCAGTTTCATTAAAAATTATATATATACCTACCATGTGGCCCACCCAAGAAACATGAAAAACTATGTCCACACCAACAACTTGCATATGAACATGCATAGCAGCCTTATTTGTAATAAACCCAAACTGGACACAATCCAAATGCTCATCAACAAATGAATGAATAAACAAATTGTGGCCTATCAATACAGTGAGATACTTAGCAATAAAAAGAAATGGGCTATTGACACACTCAACAACATGGATGAATCTCAAAATAATTATACTGAGTGAAAAAAGTCAGAATCTCCCCCCCCCCCACACACACAGAGCACATGTTGGATTGAATGTATACAAAATTTGAATAGAAAATGCAAAGTGATCTATAGTAACAGAGAGCAAATCAGTAGTTGTCTGGGGATGAAGAGGAAAGAGCAGGAGTAGTTAACATGTCCATTATCTTGGCTATGATGATTTCATGGGTGTATACATACTTATAAAATTGTACACTGTAAATAAGTGCTATTTATTTCATGACAATTATATCTTAAGAATATAAGAAAACAATCTGAACACAATCTGAAAACAATCTGATCCTTAGGTTCCCTCCCCAAGTCTATGCAGCTAGGTAACTGGTTCTCCATAACCCTGTCATTAGACTTAGGTTTATTCTCTGGAGGAAGTTAACAGTCTGGGGACTAGAGGACAGCAGGCACAAAAGATGGCAAGGGAATTTTAAAAACAAACAAACAGGAAAGTCTACATACTAAAGGCTGAGACTTTCCCCACTCTAGCCCCACTTGGCTCCTGGAACACTGGCAACCAGGCTTATCTCTTCCAGGCGGAAGACTGGAAAACTCTTTTCTGGGCAGGCTCAAGAAAGACAAACATTCTGACACTAGGCATTCCCTAAAAAACAGCATAGCCAGATAACCTATAGTGAAGCTCGTAACAAGCCCCACCTGTGACATCAGAGCTTCTGGTTGGCGTTTTAACATCCCACCTTCACACATAAGCAGACAACTAAAATTAGAATTTGTTCTGCAAACATGAAGGGTTAGAAAAGGTGCTTGAACAGGCCACTAGGAAGCATTATCAGAAAATAGAGAAATTAGGGGCACCTGGGTGGTTCAGTCGGTTAAGCGTCCGACTTCGGCTCAGGTCATGACCTTGCGGTTCGTGAGTTCGAGCCCTGCTTCAGGCTCTGTGCCGCCATGTCAGAGCCTGGAACCTGCTTCAGATTTTGTGTGTCTCTCTCTCTCTCAGCCCCTCCCCTGCTCATGCTCTGTCTCTCTCTGTGTCTCAATAATAAATAAACATTAAGAAAAAAATTTAATAAAAAAAAAGAAAATAGAGAAATTATCGTATTCTTTAGAGAGAAGTCACTAGAAAATGCCAAAAACTTAAATTGCTCAAGAAGTAACAATTTAAGCCCATTATTAGGATATGCAAAGATAAATATTAAAAGTAGTTGCCTCTTGGGAAGGAAAAGTTGGGAGGGACGAGGGAATAGCTGTAGCAACGAGAATTATGTGACTCTTGAATTTATGTGCCTATGTAACTTTTGTAAAAATTGTGGGAAGTGGGGAGTGAAAGCCAATCGGAGATGAATAAAGCTCTTGAAAAGTCAATGAATAGGATGACACATGTCCCTGTTTGCCAGAGATATTCCCGGTTTTCATCTATCCATAGTGCTTGTTCACTCACCAAATGTCTCCGTTTGGCTAACTGTGTCAGGCTGATGCCTCCTGAACCCACTGATCAACCTTAACATCACCTTAGCATGAGACATGGTATCTTCCTCCTGTGATCCAAAAGGAAATACACAGTACCACCTATGAAATATCCTTGCCAAAAAAACAAGAACAAAAAAGAACCTAAATCTCATCAAGTCTCTCACCTGCGTTTCTCAAAACGCACATCTTGGAACACATGCTTCTTTCTTGTGTGTATAGGATGTTTAGCAACATCCCTGGCCTCTCCCCTCTAGATGATAATAGCACCACCCTGCTGTGACAACCAAAACATTTTCCACCTATTGCCAAACGTCCTTGAGGTGAACGGAGTTGGGGATCTCCCCCCTCATTGAGAACCACTGCTCTACATCTAAGTACCAATTTACAGGACGTGGGATAAAGTAATATGTTAAAGGGTACCAGCAGGACACAACCAGCCAAATTTAGAATGTGGGAAATTCTAAAGGACAGATGACCCAGCTTTTTCAATAAACACAAGGTACAGGGGATGTATGAGAAGAAGGACTATTACAGTTTCAAAGCCCTTTTTAAAAAATCAACAAATGCAACATGTGGATTTGTTTGGATCCCAATATAAATTGCAAAAAGGATATTTTTGACACAACTGGAGAAAATTATGGACGAGTTAGGTATTATGACACCAAGAAATATTGTTAGTTTTGTGAGTGTGATAACAGTTCTGTGTTTACATTACTTTTTAAAGCTTTCTGTTAAAGATACATATTACTGTATTAATAAAGTGGTGTGAAGTCTGGTTGCAAAGGAAGAAGGTGAGGGATAGATAAAGCAAGAACATCAGAACAAGGACAATCATTGAAACTGAGCAGTGGGTATGTGGGTATTCATGTACAGTCATCCCCCCTTATCCACAGGGAAGATGTTTCACATCCCCCAGTGGATGCCAAAAACCGTGGATAGTACTGAGCCCTAGTCATACATACCTATGATAAAGTTTAATTAATAAAATAGGCATAGTGAGGCAGGTGAGGTAGCTTAGGCTACTACTATTGACCTTCTGATGATTCATCGGGAGGAGCGTCCGCTTCCCACTGCAGTTGACCGTGGATAACTGAAGCTGCCAAAGCCAAACCGCAGCTGGGTGGGGGCGCTAGTCTACTTGCTCTCTACTTTGTGTATGTTTGAAATTTTCCATAATAAAAACTTAAATGGAAGGAATAAAACCCAAGAAATGAATAAAGTATGGCTTACTGGGAAGCACTTGGACTGAGGGTCCAGAGTTCGGGGTTTTGTTCCCAGCTGCTCCGGTAACCAATCTGGTCGTTTTAAGCAGGGAAGTCACTTCTCTGGTTTGTAGGATGAAGTTCGTGGGTTAACAGATTTCTACGATCTCTTCCAGGTGAGGCTGTCAATGACTCCAGGACTTGCAAAAGTGAATTGAGGACTCAGCAATTTCAAAAGTCTGAATGCGTGGTGAAGATGCTGGTGATGAGCTCTGGCCCCGGATTCCCAGATTCCCTCCTGGGTCCCCTGACTAGCTTAGAAGGAGCCAGATGAACTGCATTGAAAGGTTGGAACCTTCTAAGTTAGAAAGCGCCTCCTTAACAAGGCTTGCGTCAAACCCCCTCTCTTTAAGCAGCTGTGGCTGCAGTTTGAGTAACTTGTCAGGGAAGTGTGAATTACAAGTCTGTATTACAAAAGTGTTTATTTTCAGCCTTTCCAGAAAACAGTGAGAAAGAGGGAAGCATGCATAAGAAAGCAGCCGGCATCTGGGGCAGAAGTTTGCTTTTCCTTATCCTCTCCCTCCGCCTTTCCAAGTCTTTAACCACAGGTCTAGCCTCCCCGCCCACCCCCCTCAAACCTGAGTGAAGCCCTCTGTAGGTTTGGAGAGGTAGAGCAAACAGGAAGAGGGCAGGTGGAGAGGGGCGGAGGAGCTCAGAGAGGCAAAGGAACAAAGGAAGTCCTGGCCTCCCATCCCGGCCAACCTTCCCCGCCCGGCCCTGCTGCAATGAAATGATTCACATGGGACTAATGGCGCAATGCCACAAAGGAAACCCTTATTAGAGAGACCTCCCTGAAATACCCTTGGAAACAGCATCCCGAAGATCTCTCTGGCCTTGCTTTGAAGAATGCAGAAAACTTTCCTTGTCACCATTTGTAGAGCATGGTCCATGGTGAAGGGAAGGGGGAACTCACACCAGTTCCCCTCCCTTGTACTCCATCCTGGGCCCCAACTAAAACCTCAGCTTCTCTCCTTCAGCCTGTCACAAGGGCCTCCCCACAGTCTTTGGCCTCCAGGGTGGCCTTCCGGAAAGCAAACCTGCCCCACCCACTGAGCCTCCTCTTTAAGATATTTTCACAAGCCCTTCTTGCTGTGGAGATAAAATCCAGTGTACAGGACCTCCAGTAGAAGCAATGAGTACTAATGATTTAAAAGCATCCTCACAAATCTCAGGAGCTGCATGACTCCCTTGGATGAACCTAGAAGGAGCTTCTTTACAATATTCAGAGGCCATGCCTAGGGGCAGGACACAGGAATCCCACCCAGATGCTGGTGCTGTTTGCTTTAGGCCTGGACCTCCTGGCCTGTCCAACTCTGCATCTCTCCAGTCTCCCCAGACCTCTTTGGTACGCAAGGGCAGCCGCCCTGCAGAGAATGCCTGGAGAAGGACAGCCCCAAAGAGTCGATCCCCCAGCCTGAGGTGGGGAGGAAACACAGCAGCCCCAGGAGGGATGGGGAGATATATTCCCAAAGCCTTGTCCACCTGAGTCATCAATCAAAGCAGCTCAGCACATAGTGCTGAGGCAGAGGGAAACAAGGATCCTGAAGGGTAGAGAGAGCCTTAGGTAGCCTGCAGCAGGAGGTGAACCAGGCCACTTCTGGAGATGAAGTGAAAAGGTCTGAGGTAGCTTTATAAAAGAAGATTTAAGTACACAAGTAGCAAAGGAATAAATTCTCCTGAGAAAATACTGAAACTATTTCAGATGAAGCTACTGAATTAGTTAGGATGTATTGAATTGTAACAGAATGCCCTAACACAGATGTAAGCAATAAAGACATTTTAATATCTCAAGTAACCAGAAGTTTGAAGTAAAATAGTAATCTGCCTTGGAACAGCAAGAAGATGTCAGGAGGCTGGACCGATGTCTCTACAGTTCTCCTGGCCTTTCTCTCGTGGTCATAAGATGGTTGTCACAGCTCCAAGCATCACATTTTCAAACAATATCACCCCAAGACAGACAGGAAGGGGAGAGGCAGAACTCTGTCCACTACACTCTCTGGTATTAGAGCAAACAAATACTTCCTATAAGTCACCAGCCGACTAAGTCACATGCCTACCTGTAGGCCAATCACAGGCAAGAGGAGTGACATGACTATACTTGGTTTAGATCATGATTCGATACCCGGACCTACTTTTCCTAAGCAAATGCTGCCCTTTGATACCTGAACATAACCTAAATTGTTAGCACGGAAGAGTTGGGAGGTGGGGAGTGGGAGATGGCTACTATTAGGCAACAAACAGTGTCTACCACTACCGAAGTCCCCTTTGACTGTCTCCCTCAATTTGAACCTCCTCCCACCCTCCCCCCAGTGCAAACCACTATTAGCATTCCAGACTTTACGTGAATATACATATATATACACACAACACACATTAGACAATAGGCTCGGTGTATTTCATAGACGTGTGTGTGTGTGTGTGTGTGTGTGTGTGTGTGTGTGTGATAAACTTGCTATCCTCCTCCAGGCATCTTTCTGCAATTTGCTTCACCATTCACGATATGTCTCAGTGATCCATCCATGTCAATATTTATTGATCTATTCTATTCTTGCAACTGCTGCATGGTGTTCCCTAGTGTAAACATATCACAGTTTATTTAGATACTTCCCTATTGATAGCCTCTTGGTTGTTTTTAAAGTAGCTTCTAAGCACTTCCATGGATGAATGCACTGGATAGTCTCCATTTTCTCTGCTCTGTGTTCGGATTGCTGATCACTATAAACAGCATGAACTGGCCCTCTTGCTCTCTGGCATCTGGTTGGGTGAAATGTCTGTGAGTAGCAGGAAATCAGAGAATGTAAGAGAGAGAAGTTGGAGTGTTATTCCCCTGGTTCGTTTCCTGCCACACTGCAGGTCGGCAGGGGCTGTGTTCCTCTACCAAGGCCACAGCTCCTCCAGGGGATGCCCCACAGCTAAAGCTCCCAGGGAGTTCCAGTATCTGCTATTACCCCTTGCTGCTTCAGGCCCAAGGGTGGTAGCATCTCTCCCTGCTGTTGACAATCCTTCTGTAGGTGCTGTTTTCTGTACTCTAACTGATTTAGCTAACTACATTCATTTAAAAGAGCAAGAACCATGAAGACCCAAACTTTTGATGCATGGCTACATTTGTCCACTAATTTGCCTCATCATTCCTCCCAGCATCGCTCCTTCCCAGCTTCTACTTTCATCTCCTCTCTGTCACTCCGTCCCTGTGCAAGCAGCATCCCAGATGACCTCCACCCTGATCTGCCTGGCTCCTGGACTCTACTGTGTGTGCTACACTTTGAGCACACTGGGTCTTCTTCCTGACTGATCTGTCCTTGTGCAGGGAACCCACAAGATCTTTAACTGGCTGCTGCTTAATGGGAGCCAGAAAACATTCTCAGTTCTCACAGAACAGGACCAGGAATATGCATGTGGTTCCCAATGACAGGAACATTCTCCCAGGGACTGACAAGAGCCCAAAGGCCCCCTCTCAGTCCGCTGAGCTCCCTTACACACCACACACCTCACTTCATGTTTCCTTTTAAACTCAATGCAAAGTTCTCTATGCTAGGCTCTGAGATGAGTTTGGAAACCAGTCAGCAAAGTAGAGCTTTGCAGAGCTCCTAGCAAAGTAGGTAAGAGTATGGACTGTGAAATCCAATATATTAAGGTTCAAAGTCTGAGTCTACCACTCAACGGCTGAGCCACCTTATTTAACTGCTAGTGCCTCTGTTTCATCACTGTAAAATTGAAATTATAATATTACTTACCTCTTAGGGTTGTTTTAAAGATACATAAGATATATCTAAATATATACCTCAGAGGTCTTAAAATAGAGCCTAGTCCAGGGAGAGCCCTCCATACATGGATATTTTTTGCTCTCTCGCTCTCTCTCTCTTTATATATATATATATATATATATATATATATATATATGTATATACTATAATATATAAGTTGCTGTGGAGGTAAAAGAAACCATGGTCCCACCCTCTGCCATCTACACTGGAAGATGAAGAGAACATTGTCGTCATAATGAACAACACAGGTGACCCTGTATTTTTGAGGAGCAAGTTACAGGGTGTAAACTCCAGTGCAATAGTATTGGAATGGTTCTTTCCCATACCTGACTTTTCATGTTGCCTGACAGGTTCTTGATTGTAAGCGCCAGGCATTAATGCCTCTTGCATGCCCAGGGCTTGGCACACAATAGACATTCAAACACAGTCTGTCTAAATACCCAAGGAATGCTTGGACCACATGTTAGAACAAGCACCTTGTTCTTTACAAAGCACTTTGAAAGTGAAGCACTATTTAATCCCCATAACAACCCAGTAAGATAGTTACTATTGTTATCATCTGGACTTTCCAAAATAAGGCAAGTGTGGCTCAAAAAGCTTAGTAGCTTGATTGAGTCCCACAGTCAGTTTACAGTAGGGTTGGTCTGGGACCCATGGCCTTTGACCATAAATACAGAGCCTCCTCCCATAAGGGCCAGTAAGCTAGAAAAGTCTATCCTCTGCTGAATGTCTTTTTCTGGCCTCCAGGGTACCGTCTTTCTAAACCTTTCTCTGCTCTCTCTAGCTGATACTGCTGGTTCCAGATTCTTCCTTTAGCTAAAGGGAATCCAATTTGTTAGGATTTCTTTTCAGGGAGGCAGATACTCTCCTGTTTATCCAAGTCCCTATCAGACATATAAATGCATAATATAGTCATTAAACTCTGAAATACATGACACAGTCATAACCGCACACAAGCTATTAAAAAGCTCATTACCTTCAGTGTGAGATACTCCCCATGCTATGACTCTCTCCTCACAGGGCCAGGACAGAACGTTAGCTCCCCAGTTAGGGGAAATGTTTTATTTTGCCTAGGAATCCTTCTAAAAACAGTTGTATTACTGATCAATCCTGGCTTATCTGTATGCTTCTGAATGCATTGGAAGGCAATGTTTAAAAAATTGTGTATCATAAAAAACACTGCACACCCTTTGGGGAAAAAAAATCAAGCAAAATGAAGTAGGTAAAGTAAAAAGTGAAAATGCTCAAGGAAATGAAAATACAAGCCACATACTAGGAGACAATTTTTGCAAAAGACATATCTAACAAAGGACTGTTGTCCAAAATACACAAAGAACTCTTACAACTCAACAATAAGAAAATGAACGACCTGATTTAAAAATGGGCAAAAGACCTGAACAGATATGTCACCAAAGACAATATACAGGTAGAAAATAAGCATATAAAAAGATGTTAAACAACATATGTCATTAGGGGATTGCAAATTAAAACAATAATGAGATACCACTTACTATACACCTATTAGAATGGTCAGATCCAAAATGCTAACTGCACTAAATGCTGGCAGGGATCTGGAGCAATGGGAGCTCATTTGTTGCTGGTGGGAATGCTAATGGTACAGCCACTTTGGAAGACAATTTGGCAGCTTCCTACAAAACTATACTATACTCTTACCATACAACCCAGCAATTGTGCCCTTTGGTATTTACCCAAATGAGTTGAAAACATGTCCACACAAAAACCTGCACACGGATGTTTATAGCAGCTTAATTCAAAACTTGGAAGCAAACCAAGACGTCCTTGCCAAAACTTGGAAGCACCCACGATACCCTTCCAACGTGGGTTCATCAACCGTAACAAATGTACCACTCTGGGGGAGGATGCTGGTAGTAGAAGAGGCTGCGGAGGGGTGAGGCAGGGGTTGTATGGGGAATCCTTGCACCTTCCCTGCAGTTTTGCTCTTAAACTAAGAGTGTTCTAAAAATCAGTCTATTTTTAAAAGTCACTCAGCTTGCCACGCCCTGTCCCACTCCCTATGTGTAATTGTCAAACGTTTAGTGTATTTTCTTCCAGTCTTTTTTTCTTACACACACATAATGTGTATGTATATGTATATGCAAGAGCTTTTTTAAAGGTCAGCACAAGCTATGTATACACAATAACAGTGTCTTGTTATAATCGTGGAAATACTTCAAAGTACCTGCTTGTTCAAGATAAGGAATAGTTAAGTAAACTATGACATATGGTTAGCTGGGCACTGTCTGATGGAAACTGCTTTGGACTTGAAGGTATTTAGAGGAGGAGGAGGAGGAGGAATGGTAGCGGTGACAGGTATTGGTAACAGTAGTCATAGCTATAGTAGCAGTTGTAGTAAGAATAAAGTAGTAGTAGTATTTCGAGTAAGTAGGAGTGAAGTCATAGTAGCAGCCACAAAAGCTGTGGCAGTAGTAACGGTGGTTATAGTCGTAATAGTATTAGTAGTTGGAATAAAGTAGTAGCAGGAGGAGGAGGAGGAGGAGGAGGAGGAGGAGGAGTTGTGATGGTGGTCGTGGTCGTGGTAGTGGTAGTAGTAGAGTCAGATAGAACTGGATTTAAATTCATGTCTTGCTATTAAACAATTACTGAGCACTTGCCAAACCTTAATTTTTCATCTGTGCCACAAAAATACTAGTACTTCCTCAAAGGGTTGCTAACCAATTAAATTGAGAGAATGCATATAAAGTCCTCAGCAAAGTGTCTGGCACCTCATAGGAGCCCCCATCAGCCACAGTCCCTTCTCAAGGGTAGACCCTTGTCTTCGTGATCAAGCCTGGCACAAAGTCATCAGTAAAATAAGTGCTGGCTGAGTTGAACTAGAGTAGAACATTAAACCTTTTTCAAAGCAATATTTAGAGACATAGTGTGAAATTCGGGACTTCAAGCAAGACAAGATTGAACAGAGAGAATGAAAGGCTGACGTAACATTGAATGGTCTGCAGGAGTTGAGGTCAGGAAGTCCACGCTCTCTGGAACAAAGAGGAAGGACCATCACAGGTGATCTCAGCTGATCTCAGTACCAAAGAGGCGAGTCCCAAGGGGATGCCAGAATCTGCGGCAAGACTGTCCATCTGCCCTGGCAATGAGGTTTTCTCTGTGCTGCTGTCATGGCCCTCTGTTGACTCAGTGAGAGAGAGAAACCCAACCCTGTGCCAAAAAAAACCAAAAAAACAAAAAACACAGAAAAGTAAGTTCTGATAGAGGAGAAGGGGAGAGTAAGCTCACGGTCAATCTACACGATACTGGAGAAACATTTTTTAAAACTAAAACAACTTTAGTTTTATATTGCAAATAGATACGTGTCTATTGTCAGGGAGAAAATCACCCACAATCTTACCAGCAAGCGAAAGCCCCTGTTAAAACCTTGGTCTTATTTCCTGTGGATCTTTTTCTATGCTGCAAACATATGTCATACATATATCATTTGGATAAAATATTACATATGTGCATACATGTTCCCCATACATGATATCCTTTTATCATGTCAATAAACAGTCATCCATGACATCATTTTTAATGGCTGAATAGAATTCCAGCGTCTGGCTAAACCATGCTTTATGTAACCAATCATCCATTGTCAGACACTTGGGTCATTTCCAAAATCTTGCTATTATAAACAGAGCTGCCAGGAACTTCCTTAGATCCACGCAGTGAACTTCTGATCCTCTTTCACAGAAGGATGAAAGAGAACAATGGGCTATTTGCAAAAGTTGACTTCAACTCCAAACCACCATCCCCTTTTCTCCACCCCTGGTGATACCCTGTCCTCTGGAGTCCAGCTGGAGGAATCCACGGTCAGGACCTTAGATTCTTGAGGATTTGCCCCACACCCAGAAAGAGTGTCTGAGCCTTTCTGAACTCATATAATTAGATGTGAGGGCCCTGAAACCAGGCCAGTGCTAGCCCAAACTGGGAAACAGATGAAAGAAGTCTTGGCTCCCTTTCAGCTCCCTCTTAAGTGTTTCCTTTCCCTAGTACTGTCCAGTCCTCCCAAGAGGCAACTGCCCAGCACCCCAAACCCCTGCGTCCTGCTCTCAGCATCTGATACCCTAATTTCTACAGCTGTGATAGCAACTAGGCTGGAAAGGCCACACCTTCTGGTAATGTATACTCTTCAAGAAGCTCCCTTTAACATCTTGAGTCAACCAACATGCTTTGAACTAAACACTGCCACAACAAGTGACACAGACTGGGGGGCTCGAAACAACAGGGAGGGATTGTCTCACGGTTCTGGAGGCCACCAGTCAGAAATCAAGGTGACAGCAGTGTTGTGCTCCCTCCGAAGGTGCTAGAAGAGATACATTCCTTGCCTACTCCCGTGTCAGACAGTTGTCAGTCATCTTCGGTATTCCTTGGCTTGCAGCCGCACCCTGCAATCTCTGTCTCTACCCACCCGTGGCCCCCTTCCCTGCATATCTGTGCCTCTGTGTCCAAATGGACTTCTTCTTACGGGACACCAGTCATACTGGATTTAAGGCCTACCCTCATTCCGCATGACCTCATCTTGACCAATTACATCTGCAGAGACCGAGTTCCAAATATGGTCACATTCTCAGGTTCTGAGTGGACATGGGTTCTGGGGGGAACTCTACTCATGCCCCCCCCCCACAGTTCATGCTCTGATAGAGACAACAATGAATATTAAAAAAAATCAAAATTGCAGGCATAGAATTATGATTACAGCTTTAAATGGACCAAGAGGGCTAAAATATGGGGATATGGGGTGTCCTACACCCCCATGTCACCCTGTCTTGTACCTCCTCGTCTGGCTATGCCTATGAGCCAGACTTGCAGCATGTCTCCAAGGGACCCTCTCAAAGTACCTGTGGAATAAGGAATACTTCTTGAATTCTCTCCAGCTCTGTTCAAAATCCTGGGTTTTTTTTCCTCTTTTTTGTTTCTTTTAATGTTCATTTATTTTTGAGAGAGAGAGAGAGAGAGACAGAGTGCAAGCAGGGGAGGGGCAGAGAGAGAGGGAGGCATACAATCCGAAGTAGGCTCCAGGCTCTGAGCTGTCAGCACAGAGCCCAACGCAGGGCTAGAACTCACAAACTGCAAGATCATGACCTGAGCTGAAGTCGGAAGCTTACCTGACTGAGCCACCCAGGTGCCCCCAAGCCCATTTTTTTCTGACCATAGGTTCTGGAGACAGTTGTGTCAGGGAGAAGACAGACTGTAATGAAGAACATGGATAGAAAGGCAAAGCTGCAAATCTTTCCCAAATTTACTGTGCTTTTTGTACATTTGTTCCCTCTTCTTCTCAGGTTTAAGAAGTAGGAGGAGGGGACCGAAGCAGCACTAGCCTCTTTGAATCCCTGAGCTAGCTCTCTCCTGCCCTGGCTGCTTACTGCTAAGACAGCAGGGCCGCAGACTCCTGGTGAGACAATTAGGCCCGAGCCTTTCTCGCCAAGGCCTCGGGCAGCAAGCAATCTCTGCATTTCCGGAGCCGACCTTCAGCGCAGCCAGGATAGGGCACGGCTGGGATTTGAGAGCCATCCATCACAGCACACCCCTTGTAGAGGCCACAGGGTTCTCTTCAGAGGCATTTGCCCCAAAGCTCAATCCTCTCCTTAGACAACTTTAAGGGTAATTATTATGTGCCTCCACCAGCTCTCACAGATGACAGGAGTAACTCACAGCAAGTGTGTTCATGGTCCATACCCCACCTACAGTCCCCACACGGTGTCCAGTGGAGACTCTGACCCTGTCTCCAGCCTGTCTTCTATAGGCACCTTTCATTCTTGGCCTGAGAGTTTTGACTGCTAGTGGAGAGCAGGATGAAAGTGCAGGAGAGGTCAGCCTTTGGGAACAACCCTCAAGCAATGAGTAACAGGAGATGGTGAAAAACGCCCCAACTTTCCTGCCCTTGGGAGGAGGAGGGGCAACTCTGAGTTGTCTGTCTCCCAGAGGTCTCAGCAGAGCTGAGCCCCAGTTGCCCGCAGTGGCAACCTGTTCATTAAAGTACTGTAGATTATCTCTATCTCCCCTCTCCAGGCCCTTCCCTGGGCTTTGTAGCATCTCTTCCAAACAAACTACTTGCACTCAAATTCGTGTCTCCAGGTTGGCTTCTGGGCACTCAACTCAAGATACACAGTGGCATTAGCATGCATTTATTTCTCTGTTGGGTAATGAGCTCCCTACAGACAGGCACCAAATGTTATTCTTCTGAGCACTCACCATTTGGTCCCTGCCAAAGGTTTAATATGCATTACCTCATCTCAACTGCACAACAACCCTTAGAGTCCAGCACTAACATTATCCCATTTTACAAATTAGGAAGATGAAGCTCAGGGAGCTTGAGTCACTTGTCCAAGCTCACACAGCCTAGAGGAAGGAGCTGGGATTTGAATTAAGGGGGTCTCTCTTTGGCGCCTACACCATTAATGATAAATGTCTGTGAAAGAAACAAAGATGCTAGCAGGCAATCCCTGCAAGCATTGGTCCAAAGGGCTCAGGACCGGCTAATTTCTCGAGTGGAGATAGAGGACATCAGAGTGTCCTTCTCCAAATTTCCATGAGTCTTTTTTCTATTCACTTATTGACTCAAGGAGCATTTATTGATTCCTCTCTGTCCAAGGCACTGGATGAGGCCCTGCGCAGGTTACAGAGAAATGCAAAGCAAATTCAAGGGGCTTTTTTGTCCGACATCTTAGTGAGCCTGCAGTGAGGGCAGCTGTTCTCTGAGCTTCACTATGCTACAGGGACAACACGAAGAAAGAGGCTGGAAAGTCGCCCAAGAAAGACAAAGACCCAGTGAACAAATCTGGGGGCAAGGCCAAAAGGAAGAAGTGGTCCAGAGGCAAAGTTCGGGACAAGCTCAATGACCTGGTCTTGTCTGACAAAACGACATATGACCAACAACTTAAGGAAGTTCCCAACTATAAGCTTATAACCCCAGCTGTTGTCTTGGAGAGACTGGAGATTCAGGGTTCCCTGGCCAGGGCAGCCCTTCAGGAGCTCCTTAGTAAAGGACTTACCGAACGGGTTTCAAAGCACAGAGCTCATGTCATTTACACAAGAAATACCAAGGGCAGAGATGCACCAGCTGCTGGTGAAGGTGCATACACACGTCCCCCCAATTGTACACTTTGAAAGACAAAACTTTATTAAATCAAAAATAAGCAAATAAAGAAATAAATAAAGCAAGCAAGCAAGCAAATTCATGGAGCTCATAATCTGCAGGGAGTGAGGGAGACACAGATAAGGCAGAAAAAAATAAATACCTGAAAAAATAAATTACAAGACTGGAGCTGCCATTAGGCAGAAGCGATGCATGGCCAAGTGAGTTGAACAAAAAAGTGCTATGTTTTCAAAGATGAGCTCCGGTAACTGGAGCAGACAGACAACTGGGAGGAAGGGGGGCTTCAAGGTACTGAATGGCCAGAAGTAGGGACAGGGAGGGAGAGTGACATGGCAAAGACATGTGAGCAAAGCCACAAAGCAAGGGGATTCCAGACAATTTGCTTCATCATTCTGTCCTGCCCCCTCCCCCAAGTCAAAGCTAATTGGGGAGGAAATAGTGATGTTTCCCAGGAGCAAAACCAAGGTTTAATTGCCGAGGATTATGAATACATGGTCACTTGCAAGTGCTTTTCAAGCTAAGACATGCATAAAGGAATACAAACCACATACTAAAGAGGTCACCTTTCCTTCAGGTCTAAAGGCTGATTGAGTAAGTGTGACCTCCACGACTCCTGCTCCGAAAACTTGGCACCAGAGGACACTGCGTAACCACCCGTTCTCACTGTTGTGCTTGGATCACACTGCCTGGAATCTGGGAGTCACAAACTTTGGGGATTGAAGATATTTCCCCGAAGGCTTGGCAGCCAAGACCTCATTTACAGCTCCTGTTCTGGGAGAGGATTGATTCTTTGCTCACTTTCACCTTCTCCCCAGTGAGGGGGTGGGCAGGCCACATTGGCACATGGGGTGAGAAATGGAAAGCACCCAGCCAAGGACTCTGCACAATTTGGTAGAGATCAGGCATGGAAAGCATTGAGGACTCTGGGCTACCATGGGCAGAACTTGCTGAAAGGACCTCACCCTTGGTAGAACTAAGAGCCCCCACTATCCTTCAACCACCCCCAAATTAACATACAGTCTAAGTAGACTCAATGTCTGCTATGCAAACACAGCTTCAAGATCTGCCACCAAGTCCCAACCAGTGGCTGCCCCCAGGCCTCTTCCAAATAGAAATTCCATAGCCACCATTCTCCCCAGCTCACCTGGGGCAGCTAGAGTTTTACAGCCATGGCTATAGGAAGACAAAGGCTGGATCCAAGTCCTAGGAGGTTCCAGAGAGCTTTGTTGTTCACTCCGCAAGAGCCTGAAGCCCAACTAACACCAGCAGTTGTTGAAATGATATTGTATAGCCAATGGGCCCACGTGGGGATGGTATCAGTGGCTTTCCCCACACTGCCACAAAGGCCAGGCGAGTGTAGGCATGCACTCTGGTGCCTGTGGGACTGCCCTTGCCCACTTGGGGCTGAGAGCAGAAGCATAAACGTTTCCCCATTTTCTCTTCCTCACCTCAGGATGTTCCTGAGATGCATTTCAGAAAGCTTCTCAGAAGGTGGCCAATTCAATAACACATCCTCTTTTTTTTTCAACGTTTATTTATTTTTGGGACAGAGAGAGACAGAGCATGAGCGGGGGAGGGGCAGAGAGAGAGGGAGACACAGAATCAGAAACAGGCTCCAGGCTCCGAGCCATCAGCCCAGAGCCTGACGCGGGGCTCAAACTCACGGACCGCGAGATCATGACCTGGCTGAAGTCAGACGCTTAACTGCGCCACCCAGGCGCCCCAATAACACATCCTCTTATTGGCTCTTCCTCCTTCCCCATCTCACTCTCAGATAGGTAACTCACATAGAAGCATTCTTGTCAGGTGCTGCTTTCAGCAGAACACAGGCTCAGGCACTCAGAAACCTCAAAAGATATCACACTTGGCTTCTGAAAATGAGCCCAGCAGACCACAGCAACGAGGCTTTTCTCTATCCTTGCTTATGCTTGTGTTGAATGTGTAAGCAGTCCAGCATTAACTCTGAGAGAAGTTCTCAATACATCCAGCCCAAAGAAGGAGAAAATGATCCTCTACCTATGTAAGAGAGGTGTGGCAGGTAAATTCTTTTCGCTAAGTTCAATTTCATTTTGCTAACAGTGGGAAGAGCAGGGCCATTGGAAATGGGAAGCTTGCCACACTGCTTACATCCACACATCAGGACACAAAGTCAGGTGACATGGCTTAGCTGGTGCCCTCGACTCGATATAGGGATTTTAACCAAATATAGCAAGGAGGCTTCCATTTGAGAACCCAGATCCCTCTTCCAAAGGAAATGATGGGTAAGAAGAAGGAAGGGGACTAGGGAAGTGGAGGAGAGTTAATGGATCAGAGTTAAAATAAACCTGAGAGGAAAGAGGAGACTTCTAGCGAGGAGGGAAAGAAAAACCTCACTTACATCTCCCATTTGCACGCCAGTCTGACCAGCATTGCTTTCAGAGTGACATAGGAAAGACCTAGCAATGTATGCATCGTCAGAGGGGAAGGGTGAGTTTTGCTGGGGTGTGAGAACTAAGATTACAAATAGTAAAAAGAGTATTAGCACTTGTCACAGATCAAACGTCACGTTTTTAGCTTGAGACGTTAATTGTTATGATTATAAAATCATTTTCTTCTATATTAAAAAATGTGAAGATTAGAACAAAAACAATTACTTCCCAGTTTTCTGAAAGGTTGAGACTAAAAAAAAAATTTTTTTTCTTTATGCCCTCACCCCCAACGGAGGGGCTGTGAACACATCTAGGGTCCTTAGCACCTTGGAGCCTGGTTAGAACGGGTCTACGTGAGCCCATTCATAGGCATTGACCAAAGAGAAAGAAAAACTTTAGTTCACAGAGAACCTGTACAAAGATGTTTACACACACTTATCCATAATCCCCCCAAACTGGGCACCACCCAAATGCCTTCAACTAGTGAATGGAAACAAACAGTGGTACAGCCATACAATGTAACAGTGTTCATCAATACAAAGGAATAAACAACAGATGTCTGCAACCACAGAAGAATAGATCTCAAATGCATTTTGCTAAGTGAAAGGAGCGAGTCTCAAAAGGCTGCATGATTCCATTTATATGACATTCTGGAAAAGGCAAAACAGACAGAAAAAGGATCCTTGGATGCCCAGGGCTATAGGTGGGTGGAGGGAGGAGATTGACTACCAAAGGACACAAGGAAATTTTTTAAAAATGTTTATTTATTTATTTTGAGAGAGTGAGAGAGCTAGAGTGTGGCAGAGGAGGGTCAGAAAGAGAGAGAGAGAGAGAGAGAGAGAGAATCCCAGGTGGGCTCTGCACTGTCAGCGCAGAGCCTGATGCGGGGCTTGAACTCACAAACCATGGCGTCATGACCTGAGCCAAAATCAGTAGTCGGACACTTAACCAACTGTGCCACCAGGGTGCTCAGAATATTTTTGAGGGTAATGAAACTGCTGTATCTGTTAATGTGGTGGTGGTCATGCAACTGTATGCATTTGTCAGTGCTCATGGAATTGTACACCACTGGGGAGCCTGGGTGACTCAGTCGGTTGAGCATCTGACTTCAGCTCAGGTCATGATCTCACGGTTTATGGGTTCGACCCTTGCATGGGGCTCTGTGCTGACAGCTCAGAGCCTGGAGCCTGCTTCGGGTTCTGTGTCTCCCTCTTTGTGTGCCCCTCCCCTACTCATGCTCGGTCTCTCTCTCTCTCTCTCTCTCTCTCTCTCCCTCTCTCAAAAAAAAAAAAAAACATTTAAAAAAATTTTTTAATTACAAAAAAAAAGAATTGTACGCTACTAACAAGAGTGAATTTTACTGTAAGTTATAACTCATTAAAAAAAAAAGAACCAAAAAAAAAACCAAGAGAGATGAGCTGTGGAGTCCTTGGCCTGGGAAAGAACCTCAGCTCCACTACTGCCTTCTATGTGAGCTTAGGCAAGTTATTTAACCTTTCTGCACCTTGGTTTCCTCATCTGTACCAGAGGGTTTAATAGCACCTACCTGGCAGGTTTGTTACAAAGAGTCAATGAGTAACACAGTGCGTGACACCCACTCAGCATTGGATCTTATTATGACCATCCAGCCAAGAGCCACAGCAAAGGGTGCCTCCCCGGGTGGTCTTGTTATCTCTCTGCCCAGCCTGGATTCCTGGGGAGAAATTGATGCTGTCCCTTGAGAACTCTGGGAAGCAACCTGGGCTGGGTTAGAGCTGGGTGTTACTGAAACCTGGCTTTGAATCCCAACCAATAAACCGGCATCTCTATAGGGGTTTTAAAGTCTCTCTCCTGCAGCCCGCAGCTATGCCTCTCAGCCTAGCCAGTAAGCTCATAAATGCCACACTAGGCGAAAGATGTGCACTCACTCTTCCATGTTCCTGTAAAGCTGTGATTTATCCATTCTTATTTCCTGGCACATAGTAGACAATAGATAAATACATAGGATGTACTACCCCAAGGCAATTAGCAGCTGGGCATTTTCTTGGACTATGCTAAACATTGATTGCAGGTTCTAATTTTTTTTTCTTTTCCAAAAATTTTTTTATGTTTATTTTTTATTATTTTTGAGAGAGAGAGAGAAAGAGACAAACAGTGTGAGTGGGGGAGGGTCAGAGAGAGAGGAAGACACAGAATCCGAAGCAGGCACCAGGCTCTTGAGCTGGCAGCACCGCGAGATCATGACCTGAGCCAAAATTGGTGATTAACCAACGGAGCCACCAAGGCAACCCTAATTTTTTTTTCTTTCTTTAGGGGTATGTGTGTGTGTGTGTGTGTGTGTGTGTGTGCGTGTGTGAGTGAGTGATTCTCACCAAAAAGCTAACACTCTCTCTTGCATATAAATGAATACCTACCACCCAATTAAAGTGTTTTAAAGAACCCAAGCAGGCTTTTCTAGACTTAGGAAGTTTTGTGAAACATTCCGTTCATTATATTAAGTAAAAAGATGAATCCCTAGCAGATTTTCATTGATTAGGCAGAAGTTCAGGACACAAACCATATATGCACAGTGGGCAGGATTTAGCTGCTCATTTGTTCACTAACAGAGGGAGTCATGCAACAGGTAGCTGTGGAGCGCCTCTCCTATGTTAGGATCCGTGCCAGCGGTGCTGGGATTCTGGGGAGAGTCACGCTGTTCCTTCTCAGCTTCTGCACCTGAGTATGCGGTGTCACTATACAGACACGTCACCTGTTGGGGTCTTAGTTTTCTCAGTTGTAACTGTTAAGGCCATTTCAGACCCCTTCCAGAACAATCTAGGAGGTTGTATTGCAATTTATGGTAGTGGAGACATTTTTATTGCAACTGATGGTGATGGTCCTGTTGAAGATAAGGACGTTGCTGACCTGAAGAAGAGGAAGAAGTTAAAGGGAATGCTTTAATGCTAGTCGCTAATTTACAAGCTTCTATTTCTCTGACTGCTTTGAAACTATTTATGATAGAATGAAAGATGCATAGGCCCTCCCATGGGGTAGAGAAATGGAGAGCGAGCACAAGAGGGTTAGCACAACTGATACCTGTAAGGTTCTATTCCTTAAAATTAAACAAAAATCAGTAGGGCTTAATGTTAAATCGGTGTGTTAGAGGAGTTAATACTTGTGAGTTATAATGTACTGTGCATTTTTTCATGTCGAAATATTTCTGGATAATTTTTTTAAAGATACACTTCCTTCCTCACTAACTAGAACTGTGTTGTAAGGCATTTTTTAATCACAGAAAGGGTATTTCTGTACTTAACCTGAGTAATCAGTCCTTCCTTGGAAATAGCACCCTGCTGCCGACCCGCTCTCTCTGTCTCCCCTGTGACTGCTCTACTGGATCCCGCCGACCTGCTTGGATGAACACACGGCCGGACTACTTAAATCATGACAGCTAAGCACCCCGGGACTTTGGTTCCTTTAAACCCTTCCCCCTGGCAGGTCTGCGAGTCCGCACTCCCACCAAGGTGGTGTGGACACCCTGCTGACGAGGCAGCTCTGAGCCTGTTTCCCTCCAGGAGCCTGAACCAGGCAGCAGAACCAGGCGCCCAGGCCAGGCAGGGGACAAAAAGGATTCTGCATTTCAAAGGAATGAGCGAGGGGAGGGGTGGATCAGCCTCAACTCAAAGGCTAAAAATACTGCGGTTTTATAGACTTCTTCTGACTAGTCCACAGGAAAAGAGGAGGAGGAGAGGGTAGGATCTTTGTATCAGTCCTGCTAAACTTGTGCTCATCAGTAAAGAGTGGAAGCTGGGAGCCTTCATCCCAGGTTCTCTCCCAAGTCAGTGTAGAAGGAGAGCTCTCCACTCACCTCCTCTGTCGTAAAAATGTGATTAATAGGAACCAGGTGGGGTTCTGTCTGTTCAGAGGCAAGCCCCAGCAGGTGGAAATCCAAGGTGGCCTCCCTCCCTGAGCCTGTATCCTCAGCATACCTGAGCCTTGGCATTTGATCTCTCCGGGCACAGACCCATCTCTGGAAAGACTGTGGGGGCTGATTAAAAACCTCACCTGTTGGGTTGCATAAGTGGCTCAGTCGGGTAAGTGTTCGACTTTGGCTCAGGTCATGATCTCACGGTTCGTGAGTTCAAGCCCCATGTCGGGCTCTCTGCTGTCAGTGCGGAGATTGCTTCAGGTCCCCTGTCACCCCCTCTCTCTGTCCCTACCCTGCTTTCTCTCCTTCTCTTAAAAAATAACTAAACCACACACACACACACACACATACACACACCCCACCTCTTCCCCTAGATGGTCTCTTAACAAAGGAGATAATAGAATGTGCCTTTAGCTTCCTTGAGGAAATCCAATTGATGTTGTGGTCAGATGCAAGATGCCTCCTTTAGCCAAGATGGATTTCTTTTTTCATTGGGTTTCCTTTATTCCTTAACTACAAATTCTCTCAGCAAGATAAGGACTCCTTACTGCATGGGATGCTTCTCCTCCCCCACCCAAATCTGGGTGTTTGTAAACCTGTCTGAATTCTTTCTGCAGCAATGATTTCCTTCACAGATGAAGGTTAGAGGCATTGAGGAAGTCCAACCAGTTGGCTGGCACTGCGGAAAGTCAGACCTACAACCCTGGCAAAGATTCTTTGCTGGAGCAAACTTCAGTCAGACTCCTGAAACTTCTCCTAGGCCCATCTGTCCACTTCCTCATAAAACCCAGTTTTAGCAAACCCCCTGCCAAGTCAGCTTAACCAGACCCACCCCTCCAACACCCCATGCTCAATATCTGCTCTCCCTCAGTCAGGTTCCTCCTCTTCCACAGCCCCAGGTGATGTCTTATCACCCTGGCCTGCCTTCAGCAAGAATCCTGTGAGGTAGGTTTAGCCAGATGCCCTCTTACCCCTGATGTTTCCTCTTGGTAATTTTCCATCCACTAACCCCACATCCCTCCTTGGCTATAGAGTCCCACTTGTGGTCATCCTGAATAAAGTCTGGCTTATCATTTTTAACAAGTGTCATTGAGTTTTTGTTTTCTTTAACATCCTCCTCCGGGGGCCCTGGGCTGGGCATCTTTCTTGGGAGCAGTAAGCAAAGAGTGAGCTTCTGCTCCACGGAGTAAACAAAACAGTTCCCCACAAACGAGTTGTTCTTCAGTACAATGACCCGCGTGGGCTGTGGCTCCAGTAAGTCATCCTTTGACGTGGAAATATCAGTCGGCAGGGCACACAGCTATCATATAGTTAATTTTTCTTTTCTTGGTAAACACGCTGCCCCCCGCCCCCACTGGATTTAACCGTGTATCAAGGACCCAACCCCTCAACCCAGGTGCTATTACTAAGTATTTACCAAGCCCTCACATGCTGCGGAAACTTCAGCTTTTACATTGGGGTAGAGCTGAATAAGGACAGTTCCATGCAGCTTCTGAAGGAGGTAAGAAGGCCAACTGCCTGGTCATTCTGTCCCCTAAAATCCCAAAATGCACCTCTTTGAATTAATTGTTAGAAACAGTATGAACACCTAACCTCTTTTAAGGGATTACTTTCTGCCAGGCCCTGTGCTTACCTTTAAGTAGAGCATCTCATTTTATCCCTGCATTTACGGGGGCAGGGACTAAAGCTTTAACAGGGTTGTGAAACGTTCGACTGTTGTGCAGCCGGTAAGAGGTGGAGCTAGGATTCCAGCTCTGATCTGTGTCTCTCCATGCCCAGAGCTCCTCGCCGTGATTTCTAGAAGGGCTCTTGTTGAGATGCCAAGTGGTCCAGTGTGGCAAGTGTACGAGAATAGACTTTGGAAGACGTGTTCTTTGTTTTTTTTTTAACATTTATTAATTTTTAAGAGCAAGCACGAGCGGGTGAGGGGCAGAGAGGGAGGGAGAGAGAGAATCCAAAGAAGGCTCCACACTGTCAGTGCAAAGCCTGATGCGGGGCTCAAACCCACAAACCATGAAATCATGACCTGAGCCAAAGTCGGATGTTCAACCGACTGAACCACCCAGGTGCCCCAGAAGATGTGTTCTTGAACCTCTCGGTCACCTAACTTTTTGTGTGACTGTGAGGGATAGTACAACCTCTCGGGGCCTCTGAGTTGCGAAAAGGAAATAATGGTATTAGGTTGGTGTCTTTCACAAGAGTGGTTGGATGGGTCTTAATGCTAATCTCTAAAGGGAGACAGAAAGGAGATAAACTCACAAGAGGAAGTTACCAAGATTCCTCAGACTTGCCCCACTTGTTGGAAAGTATCCCTTCTCCTCACTGGGCTCCCTCTTTAGATGGTATCTGGAACACAGACCCTGCCCCCAGCCTTCCGGGGTTTCAGTAGCTACCAGGGAGTTCTGGAAAACAACAAATAAAATGGGCCACTTTCCACTTTCAGTGCCCAGGTCTCAAAGGCTTCATTTACATGTCAAGGAAAGTTACAGGCCCCTTTTGTGGGTGCTGTAGGCTTTTGACAGGAAAAGATGTTTTAGGGCCTGGCAACTTAGCCATTTTCATTGAGGCAGCTCCCAAAGCAGAAGAGAGATAAATGTCTAAGGCAGATCCCAAAGGGGTCCCATAACAGGCAGCAAATCTTTGAAGTTTGATCTTCAGTAGTCCCCCCTTATCTGCGGTTTCGGTTCCAGTTACTGCTGTCAACTGTGGTTGGGAAACAGATGATCCTCCTTCTGACAAACAGGCCAACGCTACATCACATGCCTACGCTACCCTCGCGCAGGCAGTTTATCATCTCCCATCATCACATGAAGAAGGGTGAGTACAGCACAATATATTTCGAGAGACAGAGACCACATTTAAATCACTTCCTTGTGCTACAGCATTTTGTTACAGTTGTTCTATTTTATCACTGTTAATCTCTTACTGTGCTTAATTTATAAACTTTATCCTAGCTGGGTATGGAGAGGAAAAAAGTATACATAGGGCTCAGTACTATCTGAGGTTTCAAGCATCCTCTGGGGGTCTTAAATAAGGAGACACTACTATGTACCTTTTCAAATATGTGCAAAGTTTTCATTCTAGTCCTATCCATGTCCATTTATTTTAACAAGAAACAACACCTTTTTATTACTTAGTCACATTATCTCTCTCCCTAAAACTTCGAGTGATCAATTATAGTTACTTACTGAACACAGCACTCATTTTACAGACCTTGCCTCACTTAATACTGACCATCACCCTAACGGGTAGGTGCTGTGACCCCTCCCACTTTATAGATGGTGACTATTCTCCACTTCTTTGCTGCCAGCACCATGGAGAGATGTTTAGCTTCTGGCTTCTCCCCACTTGGCTATTATAGATGAGTGCCCTCCTTTAATTAAGGTCATAGGAAAGAGTCTTTATCAGTGTCATTTTTTAAAAATATAAAATTATAGGGGCGCCTGGGTGGCTCAGTTCATTGAGTCTCTGACTTCAGCTCAGGTCATGATCTTATGGTTTGTGAGTTCAAGCCCCACATCAGGCTCACTGTTATCAGCATGAGGCCTGCTTCTGATCCTCTGTCTGACTTTCTCTCTGCACTTCCCCCTGCTAAATAAATAAATAAATAAATAAATAAATAAATAAATAAATAAATAAATAAAATTATATAGTAAATATTATGATAAACCCAAATCCCCCAAACTATATACTCTTCTACAACTGAGAAGCCCTTTCCACCCTTCTGAAAATGCCTGAAACAGAAATTTGCCTTGGTTGTTTCATTATTTCCAATAAAGACCCAGTTTAATGCGGTGATTAAGCTACTTAGACTCAAAGCATGGGCTCAGGAGTTACAAATCCTCTCTAAGCCATTTCCTCCTGATGTGATCTTGAGCTAATCATTCACTCTCTCAGCTTCAATTACACATCCATAAACTGGGAATAATAATAGGACCTACCCAGAGGTTTGTTAGGAGGACTCAATGAGCTAATGCATGTACAGCATCTGTCACAAAGTAAGTACTAAATGTCTGGTGCTTTTCTTATTAAAGAGATTAGGAGTGGAGATTGCTTTGAGCAACAGCTTTTAGTCAACAACACCTAAAAACCACATTTCCAAGATTGGAAAAATGTTGTCATTGATTGCAAATTCATCTTCAGGTATTAGAGCAGGTATACTGACATTTGGCTGTGAAAATGTGATCCCTAAGCAATGTCTTGGGTTCTGAGCAAGGAAGGGGGTATAAAGTAAAGTCTACTGATTCTTGCAATGGAACTGAATTTCTTTAGGGGACCAGTTAGCTAACATGGGGGTGATTCCTCTGAGACCATGTCAACACTGAGCCTTACTGGCTGCAGATCTAATGAGATCACAGCTACCCTGCCCTGCTGGGAGGCAGCCCTAATCACTCTCAACCCCAGATGAGCTGACAATAGCTGCTCCAAATCTGGGCTCCACCTCACCTCTAGCCCCCACATTGTCATCTCTCAGCAGGATGAAGAACTCATAGAGACAGGACCCTGCAGTCTTCATGCCTATACATCCTTCACTGGCACACACTACCTGCTCTATAAATCTTTCCAGAATGAATTCATGGGAGGCTGTAAAATTCTCTCCCTCTTCTCTAGGGTATATCTGTGTAACCAGTGCCAGTCCTGAGGAATATTCATCTATCTATCTATCTATCTATCTATCTAACTAACTATCTATCTATCTATATCAAAACACATGTCATCCAGCCCTTGCAATCTTCCTATGCCAGACCTGGTACATATGGCTGCCCTTCAGCTAAGTGCCACCTCAAAGAGTTTGGTCATTCATATTCCTCATATTTTGATTGGATAAGTACCTTCGTATCCCTGGTATAATCTTTCCTAAACATTTCTTAAGCTGGACTACTTAGGGCAATGAAAAAGCTAATTGATTTTATGTTGATTCCATTAGCTTTGGTTTCTTGACTTAGTAACTGAATTGGAAGAAATATGGGAAAGGGGGAACCTTCCTATAGCCTCCCAAACCCCGCCTAAAGAGAGGACTTGGGAGCAGTGGTTCCTCTCCCACACTCTCATTTGTGTCAGTCCTTATCTCCTCACCCCAATCCTATATATGAAGATAGCAGAGAAGTAACATACCTCAATAAACTTAATAAGAGTTTCTCTCCACGGACCTCATGGAGCCTGGATCCCCTATCCGTAAATAGATTAGCCTGATGTCCTGGCAAGGACCCTAGATTTATAATCATTGGCCCTGCTTCTTGCTGGCTGTGACATTTTGGATAATCACTTAATCTCTCTAGGCCTCAATTTTTATTTATAAAAGCAGAAGCAGCCTAGGATGTTTTAGTGTTCTCTGTAACACTAAAGGCTAGATAGTACTAAACAAACATGAGGAATGATTAGTATCCCTGGAAAATGTCTCCCTTCCCCACAAGAGCTGGTGGAGGTTCTAAGAACAAAAGTCCCTCGGGAAAGAAAAACAAGTGCCAGCAGATCACATTCAGAAGAAAAGAGAGGCTGCACAACCCCCGGACATATCTCATTTAGGCAGAACATCTCCAAGAACCTTTGTGGAGACATGTGACTTTCTGAAAGTTGCCTTCCCCTGGGAATGATTGAGAATTGTCCTGTAGATGTATCAAGGGAAGATTTGGCTTGAACTAGAAGCTCCTAATATATTAACTGATCCATTAACTGGCCCTTTTAGAGGACGAAATATGTCAAGAATTGCCTAAAGAACTAATAGTGCAACCTGTGCTCTGTTGTCCAGGGCTATTTTGGGCCTTGTAAACCATAAGCAATTAAAAAAAAAATCAATGCTCTCAACAACTGAAAGTCAATCAAGTTACTTAAGATTTCCCCCAACCTGTATAGCCATTGACTGTCCAGAGTCTGGCTATAGCACTTTGGATCTTGTACAGACACCAAGCTACTTAGCCAGCAGACAAAAATATAGGGAGTTCCAATCATCCAATCAACAGACTATTAAAATATGGGTCATAAATCTCTGGTTCTGCCACAGTTCACCAAGGACAACGTCTGGCAGTCTTCCGGCCTTGCTAAGAGCTAGTTCCATGGAGCTGAGTCCCAGTTTTCTCCTGCTCTCTCTCTTAGTTGCATCCTACGATTGGGGCGCTCAAGTATCCTCAGGGACCTTTTGTTTTCTTACCAGAAAAGGAGTCTGTTTTCCCCAAACATACCTGGGAGGATTTTACCAGTTTAGTGCCTCAACCTCAGCATTAATCCTGAGAAATCGTTTTATCTCCAGGCTTGCTCTGCCTTTGTCCATGAAAAGGCTCCCAAGGTTGCCCCTGTAGTCCAGCCCCTGCCCTTCAGAGCTCTGAGTGTCAGAGAACAGAGGAGCAGTGTCTGCCCCTGGATCTGAGCTCACTGAAGGTCTGTCCTAAGGCCAGGGCACCCTAGGGTCAACTAGTGGGGCTAGAGGAAGGTTCTGTTCTCCTCAGGAGGTGACTGGCAGCATGCTCCAGGCCTGGTATCACTGGGGCTGAGGGGATTGAGAACTCAGTGCACATGAGCTATTCCAGCACACCAACTGAGAAGGTCTGCTGCAGACCCTTTGATCTCTAAAGCGTAGTTTCCTCATCTGCAAAATGGGAGATTAATACCAACCACACTGGTGATTCCTCCATGAGATTGTCATGGAAGCAGGTGCCCAGTACAGTGCCTGACACACAGCAGGCACCCACCAATGCTGGTGCTTTTTCCACGTGCATCTGAAATCCAATTGCTGAGGCCCATAAGAACCAACTGATTTTCTAACTCTAGAGGGGTATGATCTATCAATATCCAAGCCTTGATAGAGAACTATGATGAAGATTTCCTTCTAGCCTTTATTAAGAAACATTATCCAATGCCCTTCTAACCTTGTATAGGAGCATTTATAACAAGCCCACCTGAGGGCTATCTGATGCTCTACAATAGAGGTTTTCAAATTGTGGCATCTGGACCAGCATCTGCTTTTGTTAGAAATAAAAATTCTTGGGGTGCCTGGTGGCTCAGTGGGTTAAGTGTCCGACTTTGGCTCAGGTCATGATCTCACAGTTCATGGGTTCGAGCCCCACGTCAGACACTGTGCTGACAGCTCAGAGCCTGGAGCCTGTTTCAGATTCTGTGTCTCCTTCATTCTCTGACCCTCCCCCACTCATGTGCGTGCTCTCTCGTGCGCTCTCTCTCTCTCTCTCTCAAAAATAAATAAACATTAGAAATACAAACTCTTGGGCTGCAACTCAGACCTACTGAATCAAACTCTGGAGTTGGGGACCTGTAATCTGTTTTATAAACTGTCTGAGACTGGCTAACTTTTGCTGACAGAGTGGTCACACAAGGGGCACCTGGGTGGTTCAGTCGGTTGGGCATCTGACTTCGGCTCAGATGATGATCTTGTAGTTCGTGAGTTCAAGCCCCACACTGGGCTCTGTGCTGACAGCTCAAACCCTGGAGCCTGCTTCAGATTCTGTGTCTCCTTTTTTCTCTGCCCCTCCCCTGCTCATTGCTCTGTCTCTCTGTCTCTCTGTCTCTTTCAAAAAATTAATAAACATTAAAAAAAATTTTTTAAGTCTTTGACACAAAGTAAATGCTATAGAATGTTAGCTATCATCATAAATTAGCATATGTAAATATAAGATTGTGATGATATATACTTTGGAGCAAAAGGCACAGAGAACTGGAGAACTATGAGTGGAAGCCTCAGGGGACCAAGAACAGGGGCCGTCATCAACCAGGCAGGCAGAAAACAGGAAGGCAGAGAGCAGCACCGACCGTGTGTGGTTGATTAGCAGAAGGAAATTATAGGCAGGGTGTTGGTGGGACAGACCCAGCTGAGATGAGGTTTGAAGATCATACCCAAGAAGGCTTCAAGCTGCCTGGGGACAACTTCAGCCTGTTAGTTAAGAAGACCTGGTCTTCACCGGTTGACACTTAACTCTTCAACGTTCCAGGCCCACCTGTCTATCCTGCTCTGTCTCTCCCAGGTTATTGCTTGTGTCCCATTTCCCATAGCTCTCCAAATTTCTCATGATGGTGGCACAATTATCTCCAGGAGTGCAGGCAGTCAGCCTAGGGCAGGTGAGCCTGGATCCTGGAGCCCATCCACCACCCTCCTCAGATTTACCTTCCTGACCCCCACAGCTTCACAGGGCTGAGGTCACTTCCTTCTAAGTTCTGGAGCCAGACCCCTGAGAACTGAGTTTTTAGTCAAGGCACTGATATTTATATAAGAGATGACTGATTAAATGATTATCCAGACAGTAGAAATACAAACATGAGGCTTGTTATCCATCTGTTAGTT
The DNA here is from genome assembly GCF_022837055.1 of Prionailurus viverrinus. Classification (NCBI taxonomy): domain Eukaryota; kingdom Metazoa; phylum Chordata; class Mammalia; order Carnivora; family Felidae; genus Prionailurus; species Prionailurus viverrinus. The sequence goes on along the minus strand of NC_062563.1, from coordinate 83,514,184 downwards.
TTTCACGTGGTACTATGCGAGACACAAAAAATCTAGCCCATTCACGAGTGGGCTGATCCATTTACAAATGGCTGCTTAGGCAATAAAAGCTGAATTTAGGTCTCAACAGTAAATTAATTTTTAAAAAGTTTTTTAACGTGGGGTGCCTGTGGGGCTCAGTCAGTTGAGTGTCCGACTTCGGCTCAGGTCATGATCTCATGGTTCGTGAGTTCAAGCCCCATGTCAGGCTCTGTGCTGACAGCTCAGAGCCTGAAGCCTGCTTCAGATTCTGCCTCTGGTTCTCTCTGCCTCTCCCCCACTTGTGCTCTGTCTCTAAAATAAATGTTAAAAGGTTTTTTTTTAATGTTTATTCATTTTTGAGAGAGAAAGAACATATGAGCAGGGGTGGGGAAGGGACAGAGAGAGAGGGAGACACAGAATCCAGAGCAGGCTCCAGGCTCCATGCTGTCAGCACAGAGCCCAATGCGGGGCTCAAACCCATGAACCATGTGATCATGACCTGAACTGAAGTCAGATGCTTAACCGACTGAGCTCCCTGAGCTCCCCAGGCACCCCAATAATGAAATTCATTTTACAAATGGTTGAGTTCTATTTTAAATATAAGTTTGAAGAGAAATCACATTAATGAGAATCACTTTCTTAATCTATGAAAGTTTTGTGTTCATTATATTTCATATAATTTCCAATGAATGCAACAATGACAGTAGCATTACTTTTTTTTTTTAAATTTTTTTAATGTTTATTTATTTTTAGGAGAGACAGAGACAGAGTGCAAGTAGATTAGGGGCAGAGAGAGAGGGAGACACAGAATCCGAAGCAGGCTCCAGGCTCTGAGCTGTGAGCACAGAGCCCGATGCGGGGCTTGAACTCACCAGCTGTGAAATCATGACCTGAACCGAAGTCGGACGCTCACCTGACTAAGCCACCCAGGCACTCCAACAGTAGTGTTACTTTTAACTGACTTTACTGTTTTGTAACCACTGAAAAGCATTTTTAACTTTTTAATAATTTGTGTAAAGCACTGACTAGGCCAAGCCAGTAATATGGATATGTGTTCTAGGTGGTGCGAAAGTGGAGGAAAGAGAGCAGAGGGAAGCAAGCTGAGAATTCAGGTACTACAGCTGGGTGCGTCTACAATGCTGCCACAGGGCGACTGAGGAGTAGTTGGCAAAGCTTTGTTGAAGAATGTCTGCACAAAGCATACATGAGATATATACACACACGTACACATATATGGAGAGAGAGAGAGAGAGGGACAAGGAAACGGTACTTTCAATGTACTTTCATTGTACTGACAATGGTAGTCCTGATTGGCACTCAGATATGGGTGTATAGAGCATTTGTAGAAAGATTTTAAAGTGTGTCAGAGTTTTCATGTGCTTTTGCGTAACATTCAGGGAACACTTCGTGAGCTTTTCCTATGTGTGAGGTGTTAAGTCTACAGGGAAGACTTAGGGAAAGGCCCTCAAACAGCTTATATTCTACTTATGGGTAGGTGACATCAATCTGTCCTTAGAGTCCAAAGGAAATGTTTGCTGTGGTCAATATGATAACATATTGTAGATACATTTACAGTGGGGAAGTTAAGATTGGAAGTTCAGGTTAATTTACCCTTTATAAAGTAGATGCTTGGGGTGCCTGGGTGGCTCAGTTGGTTGAGTGTCCGACTTCAGCTCAGGTCATGATCTCACAGTCCGTGAGTTCGAGCCCCACCTCAGGCTCTGTGCTGACAGCTCAGAGCCTGAAGCCTGCTCCGGCTTATGTGTCTTCCTCTCTCTCTGCCCCTCCCCTGCTCATGCTCTGTCTCTCTGTGTCTCAAAAATAAATAAAAACATTGAAAAAAATTATAAAGTAGATGCTTAGGGGAAGCAATTAAGAGCACAAAGTCTGAAATCAAATTACCTGGGTCCAAATTCTAGTTATATTGTTAATTAGCTGTGTGATCCTGGGCAAGTAACCTAAACTCTCTGTGCCTTAGTTTCCTGATCTGTAAAATGAGGATAGTAATAGTACCTGCCTAAGAGGGCAATTTTTGGTGCTCTCTTTTGACTTTATTTTTTAATATAATTTATTGTCAAATTGGCTAACATACAGTGTGTAAAGCGTGCTCTTGGTTTTTGGGGTAGATTCCCGTGGTTCATCATTTAGATACAACACCCAGTGCTCATCCCAACAAGTGCCCTCCTCTGTGCCCATCACCCATTTTCCCTTCTCTCCACCACCCCCACCCCCGCCATCAGCCCTCAGTTTGTTCTCTGTATTTAGGAGTCTCTTATGGTTTGCCTCCCTCCTTCTCTGCTTGTAACTATTTTTCCCCTTCCCCTTCCCTTCCCCTGTGGTCTTCTGTTAAGTTCCTCAAGATCCACATATGAGTAAAAACATGACATCTGTAAGAGTGCAGTTATAAGGATTAAGTGAACTCAGAATATATGTAAGTCACTTCGAAGAAGCATATAGTAAGCATTATATGTGTTCCTATTACTATTTTAACTTTATTTAAATTAGGACATCAACTTGAGAGGATATTTCATTCATTTCTAGTTAATGGAGCAACAACATTGTGAGAAAACAGAGATGGGAAGGAGGTAGATTTGAAGGTCATTTGGTCAATTCATTGCCCTAGAAAAATACATTGGCATCTTAAGGGATCCTAGCACATCATTCCTTGGTGAGTCAGAAATTGGTCTTGGCTGGCACCGTTCACAAGCTTATGTTCTGGCATGGCGCCCACACCTTTACCCCTACATAGTCAACATTCCAGAGAGCAGTGAATCGATGTCATTATCCAGGCCATCCAAACCGGTTAGGAGCCATGTTAGGAATACTTTAAAAAACAAAAACAGTCTGATGGAGGAGACCTGCAAATAGAACTTTTAACCTTGACAGCTACCCAGAGTGAGTTCTGTGGCTGGAAGCCATCACTTCATCTGTCTGATAAGCCATTGAAAAAAGCTTACCATTTTCAGGTCTTTACAGATAAATGTCTTGTCAGCTCAAATGGCCCCAGCCCTGTGCAGAAGCCCCAAGGCCCTGACTTCCCTCCTTGGCTAAGATGCCCCTTCTAAAAGTCATCTGAGAAAGTCACTTAACCACTTAGTTTCCTTATCTTCAAAAAGAAAACATTCAGTGCCTTAACTTCCTACTTGTCTCCCTAGGGAGTTTATGGTATCTGTAACTAAGAATCCTATCTAAAGTGCCCAGTGTTACAGAGGCTAGCAAAAAATGCCCAGTTCACTTTGGATTCACTGATGTTTCAGGAATGTAAGTAGCTGGATAATGTGGAGGGTAGGCATTGGGTCTGGCTGTGTCTTTCATGTCTCTGGGAAACTGGAGGTTTAAAAAAAGAAAATCATGAACATAGCCTTTCTAAAAGATGTTCTTCTCAAATAGTACTGCTGTCTTCTTGTTCATGGCATATTCTTGCTCATAAACTGAGCTATTTCATTTGCTCCACTTGTGCCCAGTAAATAATTAGCAATGCTGCCACTGAAATTGGCCCTACTTGGAAACTATTGTAAACCAAATTTTTCAAATTTTGAAGCCTCGGGATGGGTTAAGAAGTACCCACCCAGGCCTACCTTACCACTTCAATTGGCAGAGAAGCCAGAATTAGAGAATTTAAAGCAACCAAAATTAAAGCTAAAGAGGAACAGAACTGGAATCATCTGAGCGTTTGCATTTTGGCTTTATTTACTTCCTGTTTGATCAAACAATGCTTAGGTTGACAATGATTCTTTGTCATGCATCAGAGTCACCTGGAGAGCTTGTTAAAATGTGGATTGATGGACCCACCTTCATGATTTTGGATTTAGTAGGACAAGGGAGAGGCCCCCAAACTGGCCTGTATTCCTGTAGATTCATGGGAGGTGCTGATGCTGCTGGTCCAGGGATCACACTTACAGAAATACTGGCCTAAAATGTACATTCCTACAGGCGAAAATCTTATGTTCCATGTCTAGTTAGGGTGAACAGCCATCCTGGTCTTGGAATTGAAGTGTGTCCTTGGATGCAGGACTTTTCAGTGTTAAACTGGGATGGTCCTGAGCAAACCAGGATGGTTGACCATCCTAAGAATAGAAGAGATGGTGACATCCCTAATCTTTTTAAAGGTTGGGGTAATTCAGCAGGCTACCTAGTTAGTTAAGAATTTACTAGTCCCAGGGGCTCCTGGGTGGCTCAGTCGGTTAAAAGTCTGACTTGGGCTCAGGTCATGAACTCTCAGTTTGGGAGTTTGAGCCCTGTGTCGACCTCTGTGCTGACAGCTCAGAGCCTGGAGCCTGCTTCAGATTCTCTTTCTGCCCCTCTCTTTCTGCCCCTCACCCATTCACATTCTATCTATCTCTCTCTCTCAGTAATAAATAAACACACACAAAAAAAAAAGAAGAAGAAGAAGAATTTACTGGTCCCAGAGTCCACCCATGGATACATTGGACACATTAAGACAAATTAAAAAGCTGGGGCTCCTGGGTAGCTCAGTCGCTGGAGCCTCTGACTCTTGATTTCTGCTCAGGTCATGATCTCAGGGTTGTGGGATCAAGCCCCAAATCAGACTCTGTGCTAAGCGTGGAGTCTGTTTAGGATTCTCTATCTCTTGCCCTCTCTCTCCCTCCCCTGCTTGTGCATTCTCTCTCTCGCTAAAATAAAAATTTAAAAAAAACATGCAGAAATATTCTTTACTTTAAAAATAAATAAATAAATAAATAAATAAATAAATAAATAAATAAATAAATAAATAAAACAAATTAAAAAGCACAGTTGCAGTTCTTATGCTCAAAGAATTTCCAGTCTGAGTTAGTCTTTCCGTCATTCATTTGTTTATTGACTCCATACATTTTTAAAACGTTTTTTTTTCAGTTTGTTTATTTTGAGAGAGACAGAGCATGAGCTGGGGAGGGGCAGAGAGAGAGAGAGAGAGAGAGAGAGAGAGAGAGACAGAGAATTCCAAGCAGGCTCTGCAGAGTCAGCGCAGAGCCCGATGTAGGGCTCAAACTCACAAAACCACGTGATCATGACTTGAGCTGAAATCAAGAGTCCAATGTTTAACCCACTGAGCCACCCAGGTGCCTCAACTCAACACATCTTTATAGACTGCCTACCTATGCTGAGCACTGGGGGCTGGGGGCACATCACTGAATAAAACAGACATGGAACGTGCCCTTGTGGAGCTGGCTGTCTAATTGAGAAGACATTGAACCTGTGTGAACAAAGATGAAAGGGAAATAATTCTCACCTTGGAGTGGAATATGAGACTCATTTGCGTTCATGTCTGAAGACTTTACAAAAGGGAATTGCATGTTACAATTATTATAATCACATCCCCAGAATCTTCTGAAAAGTCCTGATTATGATCTCAATTTCCCAGGTTTTGCATGAGGTAGGGGTGGGGGTGGGGGTGGGGGGAAGGCCATGAAGCTAGAAGCCAGGAGAACTGAAGCTTAGCTCTGGTTGACTACTATTTCTCTTTGACCTGGAAGGACTCATTAATGTCCTTGTTCCTCAGTTTCCTCACACTGTCACTGTAAGGATCAAATGTGATATTACTATGGAAACACTTTCCATATCAGCAAACTGATTTGTTTGGAAGACAATTTATGTTGGAAGATATCGCACCATTCTAACACCACAAATTCCGTGCTGCAACCGAGGTGTTCAAATCAGAACAATCTCTATGACCTATAGTTCTTTTATGGAAACATTTTGGAAATACAAATAAAGAGCCTACGTGAGTAGAAGATTTTCATTTTAGAGGATGAAAAACTCCTATAAGATAGAAATTCCTGAGGACAAATAGAGAATTCTTTGAAGATTTAAATTTGTGCCACTCCATTTGAATTCAAAATTTCTAATGCCAGGGACTTCAACAAATACCTAAGTAGCATTAAGGAAAAGAACACACATCTAGGGTCACCTCTATTTTTTCATCTGAAAAAAAAATCCTCTTTGTAAAGTCGAAAGCTATTTAATTTATTTTTAAGTCTTCCCTTTTTTTCCCCACTAGGTACATGTATATGCAGACATCCTAGGGACACAAGGACTATGTCTGAATCATGTCATCCCCTGCTACCAACAGTTGAGTAGTTCCTATGGCCCTTAGATCAGATCAGGTAACCCTAGGCAAACGACGCTCAACCCGGGCTGCTTTGCCTGGGGAACTTAAAGAAAAACAAAACAAACCTATTTTTAGGTATTAAAAAATAAAAAATCTCCTCCTCTAACTGAATCGGAATCTTTGTGAGTGGGGCCTGGGTACTAAATTTTGTAAAAATCACACGGACTAGTTGCCTCTATAATCCCATCTGCCAGCACCCTTCCTTCCCTGGCTCTGCTCAGCCTCACTGGACACAGTGCAGGGCTTTTGCACGTGCTGTTCTCCATCTTAGCTTAAGCCTTTCTCCCCTGACCTACCGGACTCTACCAGATTGCTCCAATGCATATTCTCCTAGCACCAGAGCCTGGCCTCCTTAGTGCATGTCACAGCTGCACTGTACATTTATTTGTAAGATCCTTGGATTAAGGTCCACCTCTCCTCCTCCTCCCCAGGGGCTCTGAGGTCCTTGAGATCAGAGGCTGGTTGGCGTCTGTTCAGTGTTGTGTCTTTCCCAGCTCCAGTGAAGGAAGGGCCTGATGAGTAAGAGACACTCAATACTTGTATTAAATGCAGGAAACAAATGACAGGATGGGAGATGATCCAATATTTTGTGTCTCAGGTTTTAAGAGATCCAAAAAATATATGTTTTTTCAAAGTCATGTGTAAATCTAAGGAAGTATTGTCACAAAACATTGAACCCCACTTCATCTCAGCTACAGCTCTCCCAGCCAAGCTTCAAAGACAAGCATCATTTGGAAAATAAAATTACAGAACTAATATAATGAGCCATATCCTGTTGAGGCTTATTTTGGGAGGTGCCTACAAATGGAGAGTTGTATGCTGCCTTTTCAATGCCTGGATGGTGGTCCACAGTTTGCGGCCTCCCCTCCAGAGAGATTTTCTGAATGGTGAGTGCATGGCAAAGCCTGGCTGTGCTCTCTTCCTGCTCCCACCAGGGTCTCTGTCAGCGGGTCAGTTAGTTCATCCATAATATCCGTTCCTAAATCCAGAAATGCACATCAACCATGACCTGGGGTCACATGTTTGTAGCCTGAAACATAAGAGAGACTGAATGTGCCAGAGATATCCTTTTTTTTTTTAATGTTTATTTATTTTTGAGAGAAAGAGACAGCGTGTGAGTGGGGGAGGGGCAGAGAGAGGGGGAGACAGAGGATCTGAAACAGGCTCCAGGCTCCGAGCTGTCAGCACAGAGCCTGACTCAGGGCTCCAACTCACAAACTGTGAGATCATGACCTGAGCAGAAGTCGGACGCTTAACCAACTGAGCTACCCAGGTGCCCCGAGATATCCCTTTGGGGCCTCTGGGAAAAAAAAGCAAAAAAAAAAAAGCCAAAAGTGGTCATCTCAAGCAAAGCAGTTTCCAGACTAAACTGAAATGCACAGAAGATAAATTTCCTTGTCAAAACAAAGAATGGTCTGTGTAGGGTGTGGTAGGGCGGTCGATTTCAGACTGCAGCTGCATATAAAGCGATGCCGGCAGGGTATTTGTATTTGAAGACTGGAGGCAAATAACAAAAGTAACGACAAATTTTAAAGTTATAAATTAGTTTCGGTTCTCTTTTCTCTGTCCTCACCCACTGAAACCCTCCTGCTCAGGGAAGTAGTCTGTGGCACAATAGTGTGACTGCCGAGCACACTGCCATAGCCTCATCTTCCAGCCTGGTACACAGGGTCCTGAGAAGTGGGGAGGTCGTGGACTGCTGGGTTTCCCAGGCCCAGAGCTACTCAGAACTGTGATTGGCCCTCGCATCCTGCTGCTCCCTTCCAGAAAGCTTTTCCACCTTCCGAGGCAGCCACGAGGCTCCCAGGGCCTTGACAGCCGCTGGGAATACCCAGGGACCAAACTCAGGCTCCAACCTCTCTGGAAGCCCCATTTCCCTTCAAACATCAAAGGAGGGTCATTCTTACCCTGCAGGAGATTTTGGAGGGTTCCATAAATATGTCAAATCCAAATCTGTGCCCAATAAATGTTAATTCTGTGTGTGAAACACTTCCTCTTTAATATCAAAACTTCTGGTGTCTAGGGGCGCCTGGCTGGCTCAGTCAGTAGAGCATGTGGCTCTTGATCTTGGGGCTGTGAATCTGAGCCCCACATTTGGGGTAGAGATTACTTAAAGCAAAAAACAAAAACAAACTTCTGGTGTCTTGGTGATGTGTTCTCAAGTAGACAGGAAATCATCTAAGAATATAAGTTACACAGTTGTGTGAATGATTAAAATGGATTTCCCTATTGGCTTCTCAGCGTAGATGGCTGCATTTAACAACAACAACAACAACAACAAAAGACAACATTTAGAGAAGTCAGTCCCCAGTGCAGTGTCTAATTACCAGGGACAGTTATAATGTAGTTAATACTGGCCTAGGCCCTACGGCCATATTTTCTGGATTCAGATCTTGCTTCCACCTCTAATTACCAGTGAGAGACTTTAGGCAAGTTAGTTAACCCCTCTGTATCTAGTTTTTCTTATCCCTAAGAAGGGGTCAATATTGGGATGCCTGGGTGGCTCAGTCGGTTAAGCAACCAACTCTTGATTTCAGCTCAGTTCTTAGGTTTGAGTCCTGTGTGAAGCCCCGCATCAGGCTCCATGCTGATAGTGAGGAGCCTACTTGGGATTCCCTCTCTCCCTCTCTCTCTGCTCCTCCCCCTGCTCACGCTCTCTCCCCCTGCTTATGCTCTCTCTCTCAAAATAAATAAATAAGCATTTAAAATATATATATATTTTAAAAGGGGGTTGATATTAATAGTATCATGCCTCATAGGACAACTGGTAGGCTAAATGAATGAATACACATGGCATACCTAGAACAGTGCCTGGCACATAATAAGTACTCAATAGATATTAGTTATTGATGATGTTATTTCAAGCACAGCTGTGGACAAGGTGGGATTCCCTGGGCAGTTGCTTTCTTCCCCAAGTCCAAGCCAAGTGCCCACTCACTAGGTGGCCTCATGCTTACAGGGAGGAAGAATCATCTGCTTTGTTTGGTGAGACAGGAGCGCGGCTCCAAACCAAATGAGGTGGCCTCCTGCCTTTTAGCAAAGGGGAAAGTATGTGCCTGAAGAATTGTGTTCTCACTTGTATTATTGCACCCAAGAAAGAGGGAGGTGAAGGGATCCTATGACCTACTAAGTTGCCCTTATCTTTTAGTCATAGCGAATTTTTTTTATCTACAAAATATGCCTTTTATTTTTTTACCATTTAATTTAATTTATTTTTTAAATTTACATCCAAGTTAGCATATAGTGCAACAATGATTTCAGGGGTAGATTCCTTAATGCCCCTTACCCATTTAGCCCATCCCCCCTCCCACAACCCTCTGTTGTCCATATTTAAGAGTCTCTTATGTTTTGTCCCCCTCCCTGTTTTTATATTACTTTTGCTTCCCTTCCCTTATGTTCATCTGTTTTGTATCTTAAAGTCCTCCTATGAGTGAAGTCATATGATATTTGTCTTTCTCTGACTAATTTCACTTAGTATAATACCCTCTAGTTCCATCCACGTAGTTGCAAACGGCAAGATTTCATTCTTTTTGGTTGCCGAGGAATACTCCATTGTGTGTGTGTGTGTGTGTGTGTGTGTGTGTGTGTGTGTGTACACACAACTTCTTTATCCATTCATCCATCGATGGACATTTGGGATCTTTCCATACTTTGGCTATTGTTGATAGTGCTGCTATAAACACTGGGGTGCATGTGCCCCTTCAAAACAGCACTCCTGTGTCTTTTGGATAAATACTTAGTAGTGCAATTGCTGGGTCATAGGGTAGTTCTATTTTTAACTTTTTGAGAAACCTCCATACTGTTTTCCAGAGTGGCTGCACCAGTTTGCATTCCCACCAGCAGTGCAAAAGGGATCCTCTTTCTCCGCATCCTCACCAACATCTGTTGTTGCCTGAATTGTTAATGAGTCATAGAGAATTTGAAAAGACGTTTAAAGCCACTTCCTGACCCTCATCACAACATCCATACCTAGTATTTATATCCCACTTTATTCAGAGCAGAGTTCTTCTTCTATATTCTCTCCCTCTTTTTGTTTGGTTTGAGCAGAGAAGCGATACCACATAAAGGAGAGGTTGCTGAAAGGAAATGGGGGCTGGGGTGATAGTCCTAATATTATAGCTTCCTTCTCTGGGCCTTAGTCTCTTCATCTGTAAAGTGCAAGAGATGGACTAAATACACTCCACATGAAAGACTCTAAGACCGGAAAACTTGACAGAAAGAGAAATTAAGGCATTGAGGCGTAGAACTACTATGTGACTTGCGCAGTATTCGGTGACAGGGCCATCACAAACTTAACAAGTCCAAGACTGAACACCCGATCTTCCCCCATGCAAACCTGCTACAGCCACAGACTTCCATGTCCCCATCTGATGTAGATCCACCCTTCCAGTCTCTCAGCTTGAGAACCTTAGAGTCACCCATGACGTCAGTATTTCTCTCATACCTTACATTCAATGTATCAGCAGATCCTACTGACTCTGTGTTTAAACTGTGTCTGAATCTGAGACTGCTCACCTCCCCTCCCCCTGGCCCCCACTATTTCACTGCCACCCTCTCTGATCTTTTGTCTGCTAAACTGAGGAGCAAGGGGAAGCAAGAATGTTCAGACTGCAGCCTCTCTGAGCGGTTTGCCCCATATACAATTACCATAATCATGACCTGATTGTTTTCCTGTTGGAGTAGCTGTCTTTTCCTTGTTGATTTTTTAGAAGTTCATTGTGCATTTTATTTATTTCTTTTTATGGCATTTCTTTTTTCAGTTTTATTTCCTCTTAATTGGCATTTTCCATCCAGGCGTTCCATGCATTTTCTTTTTCTTTCTTTCTTTTTTTTTTTTTTTTAAATTTTTTTTTTTTCAACGTTTATTTATTTTTGGGACAGAGAGAGACAGAGCATGAACGGGGGAGGGGCAGAGAGAGAGGGAGACACAGAATCGGAAATAGGCTCCAGGCTCTGAGCCATCAGCCCAGAGCCCGACGCGGGGCTCGAACTCACGGACCGCGAGATCGTGACCTGGCTGAAGTCGGACGCTTAACCGACTGCGCCACCCAGGCGCCCCTCTTTTTTTTTTTTTAATGAAGTCTAGTTGACACACAATGTTACATTACTTTCAGGTGTACAACATAGTGATTTTGAAAAGGCTATATGTATGTTACACTAAATTCACAAGAATAGCTATAATCACACAATGCTATTATAATGTCATTGACTATATTCCCTATGCTGTATCTTTCATCTTCGTGATTTATACATTCCATAACTGGGAGCCTGTACCTCTTACTCCTCTTCACCCATTTTGCTCATCACCCCCCCACCCCCCCCCCCCCCCACCCCGCCACGTCCCTCTCCTCTGGCAGCTACCAGTTTGGTTCTCTGTGTTTATGGGTTGGTTTCCGAGTTTTTTTGTTCATTTGTTTTGTTTTTTAGATTTCACATATAAGTGAAACTATATGGTAATTGTCTTTCCCTGTCTGACTTATTTCACTTAGCATTATACCCTTGAGGTCCCTCCATGTTATTGCAAATGACAAGATCTCATTTTTTTATGGCTGAGTGATATTCCATTACACACACACATACGCACCACTTTTATCCATTCATCTGTAGATGGATACTTGGGTTGCTTCCATATCTTGGCTATTGTAAACAATGCTACAGTAAACATAGGGGTGCATGTTTCTTTTCAAATTAGTGTTTTTGTTTTCTTTGGGTAAATACCCAGGAGTGCAATTACTGGATCATATGGTGTTTCTATTTTTAATTTTTTGAGGGAACTCCATACCGTTTTCCATAGTGGCTGTGCCAATTTACATTCCCATCAACAGAGGCCGAGGGTTCCTTTTCCTCCATGCCCTCGCCAACACTTATTTCTTGTCTTTTTGATACTAGCCATTCTGACAGGTGTTGAGACCATATCTCACTGTGGTTTTGATTTGCATGTTCCTGATGATGCGTGATGTTGGGCATCATTGTCCATTTTAGCTATCCATCCCTGGTTTGTTTCAGACACTGTAAATAACATCCTCTTCCATTCTGTCAGCAATCTGTGCATTCTGTCCACAGCGCCCTTTATTGAACAGGTGCTCTCTATGTTCCGGTAATATAATTTATTGAATATTTTGTCTTAGGGTTTGTGCTTTTTATGATTTGTTTAAGAAAGTCTTAACTCTAGGTCACAAAATAGTCTATATTTTTTTCTATGAATTCAATTTTCTTCCATAAGGTAGGCCAACCCAATCTAGTAAATAATTTGTTCTTTGCGTATTGATTTATGAATTACATTGTGGCAACTAAATTCTCTTACATACATGGGATTGTCTCTGAACTCTCTGTTTTATTGGCCTATTTGCCTATTTTTGCACCCAAACCGTACTGTTTTTATTAGTGTGGGTTTAAAAAAAGTTTTCCCCACAGCTTTACTGAGGAATAATTGACCAAAATATTCTGTGTATTTAAGTACAACATGTTGATTTGATAAACATATACATTGTGAAATGATTACCACAATCAAGCTAATGAATGCATTCATTACCTCATATATTTAACTTTTTCTCCCCTTGTGATAAGAATGCTTAGGCTATACTCTTAGCAAACTTCAAGTATATAACACAGTATTATTTACTAACTATAGTTACCATGCTGTAAATTAGATCTTTAGAACTTATTCATCTTATAACTGAAAGTTTGTACATTTTGACCAACATCTTCACATTCCCCCCTTATTCCCTCAGCTCCTGGAAACAACCATTCTATTCTTACTATGGCTTTTTAGTATGGTTTAATATCTGGTAGGGGAAAACCCTGTATTTTATTTTTAAATGTTGCCATACTGCATAATATACAGTATAAAATATGATGATTTCAATATAAAGTTTACTTAGCTGTTCACACAACTTTATTTCTCCATGTAGAGTAGGTTTTTTTTTTTTAGTTCCTCAAAAGATCTAACTGGAATTTTGAATTAGATGGCATAGGATTCAAGGATTAATTGGGGGAGAATTTATATTTCTATATTATTAAGTCAATCTATCCAACAGAGCATGCATATATATAGAGAGAGATCTTATTCTATGTCCTATATTAGAGTTTTTCTTTTCATTTTCAAATTTGTGAAATAATCATAAACTTACAGAAAATGGGGATGGATAAAATAAAGAATTTTTTCTTTCTGAGTCATTTGAGAGTCATTTCTGAACAGATGCCTTTATCATGCCTTGATACGACACAGTATATTTCTTACAAACAGGGATATCCTCCTACATAACCCTCATATACGATCAAAATCAGGACATTTATACTGATACATCTTCATCTGATAATCCTGGGACTCCAAGTTTCATCAGTTGTCCCCATACCATTTTAAATAGCAGAAGAATCCATATGAACTTGAGGGACACCATTCAGCCCATGAAACTTGGTTAGGCTAATTTCTAGGTATTTTTTGGCTTTTGATGACTATATTAAATATTCTTTTATATTTTTATTACATTTTAGATGATTATTGCTAGTATAGACAAATGTTTGATTTTTATATGTTGACTAGCAACCCTTCTGAACTCAGTTATTAAATCTAATTCTTTGTTGATTGTTTCCTTTACCATCAAACAATGATATGTTTATTTCATTATCTAATATCCCCTTTCTTGGCCAGCCTTATTTCCCAAGGGCTGCCATTCCCTTAGGAATCCTCTTATCTTCTTTAGTTAGATTCCCGTAGACAACTCTGTATGGCATGTATCTCTATATGCATGGTGTGTATCTCTAGACGGAGATAGAAGGTCAAGAGTGGGAAATTTTTTTTTTAAGATGGAACAGATTTAAATGACCAAAGGAAAAAAAGCACTTGGTGAGAAATAAATTGAAGATAGATGAGGGGAAGGGGTGACTTGGGACACTGGAGATTGGAATGGAATTTTAGTAGAGATGGCAGGATTAACTTTGGACAGGAAAAGAGAAGAAAGTGAAGATGGATGGGGATGTGAAAGAAATGGTTACAGGTTGTAAAATCTCCTTTCTGATGGCTTTACTTGTAAAGTCATCTGTTTTAAGTCAGGGGTGATGGAAGGCATGAGGGAGTTGGGGTTTGGATGGAGGACTGAAGGAGAACTATACAGGTTTGTTGTAATCACATTGTTTTTACTTCATCCCACCGTGATCTATTTATTATACATGTATAACTTAGGGAATAAACCACTCCCTGCTCTTACCTCTATGAAAACTGAGAACAAGAGCTCTTGGCTAAGAATTTAGTCAAATCCCTTCCAGAAATTTCAGGATGAAAAAGAACATCCATTAAGATGTACACAGCTCCTTTCTTATTTCTAGGAGATATACTGTCTCTGAAAATTCATGTGTGTCTTTAAGAGGAGACTGGGAAGTGTGTGTACATATCTGTACCAGCAGATCCAAAAGTCACCCACTGAAATTGTCAAGAGAATGACTTTTCATACTGTAGCTATACTGATGGGAAAACCTAAAAGTTAACTCAGCTTAGAGAGACCATTCCCACACCAATACTCATACCCTGTACCTTGGGCCCCAGAATGAGATATAGGGAACAGATCACATGCCCCAGGTAGCCACTGGTCCTGGAGGCGAGAGACCCATAAAACACAATTGAATCCCAACTGGAGCTTGGAGTCCAGAGCCAAGGGCCAGCCTACCTCATACAAGCCAGCCTGTAGACCTAGAAGCGTGAGAATAAGAGATCATTGTTTTAAGTAATTGAGCTTCAGGATAATTTGTTAGACAGCCTCACTGTGGCAGTAGCTAACTGATATACCACTTTATGTCAGAGGAATCCAACTTGAAAAAAGGGGGAGAAGGGTAGAGGCTGATACTTTTGAGTTACATAAGCAGTGAGTATCTCTATTTTATCTGGTATTGAACTGAATATTGTATTGATTCACTTCTTCATTCAAAAGGTATCTAATGAGCACCTGCTATGTTTTAGACACTGGGGACCAAACAGTGAATAAAGCATGTGGAACTCCTTGCGCCATGGAGTTTATATTCCGGTATGTGAGATGCATTTGCTACCGGCTTCTGTGGATAGAGGAAATGGTTTTAGAATATCTTAACAGCTCACATTTGTTTAGCTACTACAATGCAGGCTTTTAGTTATTCATGTAACCCAATTAGTTCCCTTCTCTACTTCCCTTTTGAAAGGAGTAACTTGCCCTGAGTTCCTGCTATTTGATAAGCACTAAAACTACATTATTTTCAGTCATTACAAAATCTTTAGAGTGGTTAACAGTATTGCATTTCTACACATGAAGAAACTGAGGTGAGAAAGGTGAAGTAATTTGTCCATAGTCACGCAGCTGGGAAAGACCTGGGATTTGAGCCAGTTGGGTTCAGATACAAAGCCCCGTCTTCATGAACCATGTTGGCTCTCATAAGCTTAGCATTGCCCTGCAAGGTTCTAGATTAAAAGAAAATATTCTTTAATGTCAGCTAACTTTGTGGTGCAATGAAAATGTTGATTTCTGGGTATACCTCAATGACTTCATTTTTTGCTGTTAAATAAATTTGTTTTTTTTTTTCTGATTCATATTTCATGAGCATATGTGGTTTAAGCCAACTAGAAATTCTTCAATTGGCTATAGATCTCAGAACACATGATCTTGGTTAGTTCTTTAAATTTCTTAATTTTTTTTTTCAACGCTTATTTATTTTTGGGACAGAGAGAGACAGAGCATGAACGGGGGAGGGGCAGAGAGAGAGGGAGACACAGAATCGGAAACAGGCTCCAGGCTCTGAGCCATCAGCCCAGAGCCTGACGCGGGGCTCGAACTCCCAGACCGCGAGATCGTGACCTGGCTGAAGTCGGCCGGTTAACCGACTGCGCCACCCAGGCGCCCCTAAATTTCTTATCCACAATCTAATCCCAAACCCCATTCCAAAAACAAAGCAAAACAACAGCAGAAAACAACTGTCTGCAGAGCAACAAGCTTAGAAGTCAATATAAGTAATCAAAAGTTAAAGGTTTTGGCTCCACTGGCCAAATTTGGAACAATATGAACATTAAAAATAATGATAATAAAGGGTTGTAACTGTGATATTATGATTTATAAAAAAAAACAAATGCAAAAATGCAACACTTGATCCTTGATTCGATTGAGGAGGTGCTTTGAAATATATTTTTGGGGGCACCTGGGTGACTCAGTCAGTTAAGCGTTTGACTCTTGATTTTGGCTCAAGTCATGATCTCACAGTCAGTGAGATCGAGCTCCACCTTGGGTTCCACACTAAGAGCGTGGAGTCTGCTTGGTATTCTCTACCTCCTTCTCTCTCTGTCCCTCTCTTGCTCATGCTCTCTCTCTCTCTCTCTCTCTCTCAAAATAAATAAAATTTAAAAATAAAATAAAAAAAATTTTTTTGAACAACTGGAAAAATTTGGACCATATTTTAGATTAACGCTATGTACTAATGTTAAATGTAGTAGAAAATATAGATATATCTTATATATCTATATATAATAGAAAGACATAATAGAAAATCTTGAAAGTGCAAGAGAGAGAAAAAGAGAAAGAGAAAGCAAATGCTAGCAATTGTTAATCTAGGTAAAGAATCCATAGATTTAATTACCTTCCCTTTCAACTTGATTGTACATTTAAAAAAAAAATCAGAGGGCGCCTGGGTGGCTCAGTCGGTTGAGCCGCTGACTTCGGCTCAGGTCATGATCTCATGGTCAGTGAGTTCAAGCCCCGTGTTGGGCTCTGTGCTGACAGCTCAGAGCCTGGAGCCTGTTTCAGATTCTGTGTCTCCCTCTTGCTGACCCTCCCCCATTCATGCTCTGTCTCTCTTTGTCTCAAAAATAAATAAACGTTAAAAAAAATTAAAAAAAAAATCAGAAAAAAATGGGGGAAGAAAAGTAAAGATGTTGGAATAGATGGTGTGTCCATTCCTTGACTGGCAGGCATTTGGAAAATGCCAAGATCTGAAATAGATCATCCTTGGAAGATGAAGTCCTATCTGAAACCTGGGCTGGGTCAACAGGTCTCACTGCAAACACGCATTGAGTGTCCAGCCTTTATGTTTGGCACACTCAGGAGCTGACCAGATGGGGTGCTGGCTTCCCTGCTCCTGCCCCCAGTGTTGGACATGATGATGATCTTGTAGAGCTGGTTTTGATAGACAACAGGATATTTGTGCATTGCTGAAAAAGACTGTGAAGGGTGAGTCAGGAAAAGACTGGGAAGGAGATGAGGGGGCAGAGAGATGGGATGTTTGCAGCTGGGAAACAACTCAGGGAATGTGTGGGAAATGTGGAGGATGGGAGTCTGGGGGAGGGTGAAGGAGCAGGGGCTTATCTAAAAACACTTTAAAACAAAAACAACAGGGGAAGGCTTATTTGGGCTTGTTTATTTACCTACCACAGGTTCCCACTGTGAAATAGGCAGGCAGCATTTCCCTGCATTTCCTCATCCTACGAATGGGCACAAGATCCCTTCATCCTCTTTCATCCAAGCCCCCCTTTCCTTACAAACAGCTGGTCATCTTTAAGTTAATGTGCCCGAAGGAAGGAGCCAAATATGCGTGAAGTCATATGGGAGAAAAGCAAGGGTAGAAACGGGAAGACCAGTTTGGAAGATTTCGTCATGGCCCCAGTGACCATGATGGTGGCCGAGACCAGGGGGTTACAGAAGAGGTAGTGAGGTGGCATTCAGATTCTGAATGCATTTGAAAGCAGAAGTCAAGAGTGTTAATATTGGTGTCTGGCCTCTAGACCTCACTGGCCCCTCAGATTTCCCTCAGCATTCCCTGTCTCTGTGGTTTGTATTCTTTAACTGAAAGGCTTGGTTTCTTAGAGCCACAAAGTAAGTTGGACTATTGACAAATGAAGACAAATCCATCCCTGAGTCAAAGGGCATGCCCTCCTAATAAAGACTGGTCAGCAATATTAAAGGAAGTTGGGTCCAGCTCAACATCCCACCTTTTCTAGGAAGTCTTACTTCACGCAGTGTGATGTCTGCCTCCTCTGAACTCAAGGGCAGTCCTTATCTATAGTAGTAATATCCTCCTGACATGAGTCTAGTACTCTACAGTTGTTTTATAGCATTTGGGGAGGTCTTTTGTGAACCCTAGACTAGATTATGCCCCCTGATCTACTTTCCCACTGTATCTTGTTCTTATTCTATTATAATTCTCACTACATTTTATTGCATCTATAATAAAATTATCTTATCTTTAATTATCTTTCTTGTTAGATGGAAAAGCGTTATGAGGAAAAGACAATGTTATACCCCTGCCTCCTAACACAGTGCCTGCTTCATAAAAGGCATTCACTATATCCCTACAACTGAATGAATTCAATGAGCAGTAACTCTTTTAATTTTCAAAACAATTCTTGACCAAGTGAGTGTTATTGTCACTATTTCATTCATGAGGGAAAGGAGCTGTTGAGATTGTGGTCACAAAGCTAAATAGTGGAGGAACTAACTGGGAATGAGATCTCTGCTCTTTCCACTCTGTTCTACCTGGAACTTGGAAGAAACATCCATTCATTGAATCGGTCAACAAACATTTACTGATTATTTCCCATATGTCAGGCTTTATAATGAGGACATATATTCGGGGTTGGGGGAACATTCCAAAAACAGTAAGATTTGTGTTCAGATGCTGGTAACCAAAAGCAGGGAAATGGACATACGAAGACATAATTTCATTGTAGTGTGGTAAGTATCAGGGGAACTCCTAGGAGGAATGTCTAACTGCCTGGGTGAGGGAAGGCTCAAATGGGTCTTTTTGATAGGGGTTTGAAAAAAGAGAAAAAGTATTTCTCTAGGAACAGAGCAAGGGAGGTTATTAAAGGAGGAGACTGATGGCTGTCACCTGCAAAGCTGGGTAACTTTGTTTCCTGTTCTGGTGCTGACACTCCCATCCCACCCAAGCCCCAGCAGCTGGCTTCAGAAAATAAAGGAATCAGTCTCAGGAACCCAGGCTTGCTTAATTCAAAAGCGGTCAATGCAATAGGAGACCCACAGTGTGGAGCCAGGTTGTGTTATAACATCCCTATAGCTTCTCTACCTGGGCTACCATATACAGGCTGAAATATCTGTATGAATGATATTTGTTGGATTCAGGCGACAAGGCTCAACTCTCTCTATCCCACACAATGGCCCCAAAACCTCATTTCAATCAACATAAGATTATTTTTGCTACAAATGAAAGAGCATTGGAAGTCACCTGACATGGAATAATGTGAGAGCATTGGAGCAAGGGAAGACCGCTGGTTTATTGGAATATGGGAGAAGTTGCCTTCAAAGACTATAACAAACTAGCCAGGACAGTCAGCTATCTCCTCACAGAGACACGGCACAGAAGGGCAGTCAGGAGAAGTAGGTTATTGTCATACCATATTAGGAATTTGGGGAAGAAAAGAAATTACCATAAGCAGTTCAAGTGACCGGAAAATTTTAAGTAGGGAAGTATGGTGATCATATTTACATTTTAGAAAGATAATGGACAATGGTTTGTATTTGGGGAACAGAAGACAGAGGCAGAGAGATTGTTTAGAAGGTTAATGAAAAATACCAGTGAGAGATGATGAGGCATCTATCTGGGTAATGAGAATGAAGAGGAGGAAATGGATTCAGAAACTATTTAGGAGATGGAGTCATCAAGACCTGGATGACTAATTGCATGTAGGGGGTGAGAAATAGGAAAAGGAGAGAATGACTCCTGAGTTTCTGACTTGGGAAAGTGGTTGGATGGTGGTTGAAAGAAGAGAAGGAGAATGTGTGTGTGTGTGTGCGCGTGTGTGTGTGTCTGTCTGAAAAGAAGAATTCAGCTCTGTTAACTATTGAAGTGACTGACCATAGGTACAGGTTTCCACTGGGTAACTGGATACATGGTCTGCAATCTGCAATTCAGAAAATTCCAGGCTAGAGATAGTAATTTGAGAGTCATCAGAGTTTAATGGTAAGTAGTAGATGAGGTAATCCAAGGAGACCATATCGAGGAGGAGAGGGCTGAGACCCAAACGTAGGGAACATTAACATTTAAAGGCAGTTGGAAACAGTTGCCCATGAAGAGGACTGAGGAGTCAAGACACACAGACTCCAAACTCTAAACACCACCAGGAGCCTTAGATATTCTAGCTGAATTGGAATTGCATTTGGCTGCATATAACAGTGGGTTAATCGACTAACTTATCCAGAAGGCAATCCAGGCAGGGCTTAATGAAGTCAGCAAGACTCATGCTCCTTGCAGCTCTTTTTGTCCTCATGGCCATAAGATGGCTGCTCCACCTCAGCCAGTAAGCCCTCATTCCAAGCAGGAAGAAGGGGAAGGGCAAGGAGCCAAAGACATACGGCAAGCCTCCCCCTTTTTATCAGGAAAGCAATAGTTTTCTGAGAGGCCTCATCTACTAAACTAAAAACTGCAACTCATCAGCCAGGATTGGGGGTATGAATATCTCATTGTGTGGGTACCTGGAGGAGATGAGGTGTTTTCTTTTTTCTTTTCTTTTTTTTTTTTTCAACTTTTTCTTTGGAAATAATCTCAAACTGACAAAAAATTTACAAAAAATAGTACAAAGAATTCTTGTATACTTTTCACCCCAAATTCCCACATATTAACACTTACTTTATTGTTTTTTCTCTCTCTCTCTCGTGAACATTTACTCCTACATACTTCAGCGTGTGCTGCCTACAAATAAAGATCTTCCCTTACATAACCATACTTCAGTGATCAGAATCAGAATATTAACATTGATAAAATGCTTTTGTTTAATCTGCAGCTTTTTCTAATTGTCTCACCGATGTCCTTTGTTGCAAATAAATTCTTTTTTTTTCCTAGTCCAGGAACCAATCCAAGATCACACATTGCATTTTGTTCTCATGTTGTTTTTAATCTACTTTAATCTAGAAAGTTCTTCAAACTGTCTTTATCCCTCATGTCATTGACATTGTTGAAGACTGCAGGCCAATTACTCTGTAGAACATCCTTTATTTGGATTTATCTGATGTTTTCTCATGATTCACGTTATGTATTTTTGGCCTGAATACTACAGATGTGATATGGTGTCCTTCTCAGGGCATATTAGGAGGTATGTAATTTGGTCTGTCCTATTACTAATGGTAGCAATTTTGATCACTTGGTTAAGATGGTATAGTAGCATTGGCCATATTTTCCTAGTACAAAGTCACTATTTAACCCTTTGAAAAAGTAATGAGAATCTGTAGGAGGTCTTCACAGATTGTACAAATATGTTTCTCATCAAACTTTCATCTACCAGTTTTAGCATCCATTGATGATCTTGCCTGAAATAATATTATGGTCACTGCAAAATGGTGACATTCTAATTCTGTCATTCATCCTCTAATTTATTAGTTTGCTCTTTACCAAATAGAAGAACTCTTTTTCCTCCTCCATTTGTTTGTTTCAGTATGGACTCATGGATTCCTATTCTATTCAACGGGTTATACCCACTGCCATCATTGTTTTGATGCTCACGTTGTTGCAGATTGGCCGTGGGGAGCCCCCTTAATCTGACTTCTGTGTCCTTTTGACTTGCCCCCACCAGGTTTTGAGCACTTTTCTTATTTGAGATGGTTATTTTTAATAGTGCGCATTACCTCCTTGATAAAATCAGGCTTCTGTTAGTAGAAAACAAAAGGAGGAATGAAGATTGTGTGGGCAACCAGTTGTGTCTACCACACCTTGCTCCTCACCAGCCAAGAGCCGTGGCTTGAATCCAGCTGACAGCCTTGCTTTGTTCTAACAAAACAACGTTGTGCCCACATTCCAAAAAGAGCCTCGAGGCCATGTAATTCATCCATGTCTTTCCTCATTGTAATCCTTTATCACCATCCAAACTGAGTGCTCCTAAGGCCAGGTCTCCTGTGTTGCACAACTCCTGGGAGTGCCATTCATATAGTAGACTATGGGTGATACACAAGAGCAAAGGCTGGCAAGCTTTTTCTTTTCTTTTTTTAAAGTATATTTATTTTTGAGAGAGAGAGAGAGAGAGAGGGAGGGAGAGAGAGAGAGAATCCCAAGCAGGCTCCACGCCATCAGCACAGAGCCCGATGTGGGGCCCAAACCCATGAATTGTGAGATCACAGATCATGACCTGAGCCAAAATCGAGTTGGACACTTAACCAAGCCACCCAAGCGCCCTTGACAAACTTTTTCTATAAAGAGCCAGATGGTCCATATTGTCAGCTGTGTGGGCCATTTGGTCTTTGTCGCCAGTACTCAACTCTGACATTGTAGTGTGAAAGCAGCCATAGAAAATATGTAAATGAGTCAGCATGGCCATGATACAAGAAAACTTTATTTATAGACACTGAGATTGAATTACACATTATTTTCATGTATTGTGAAATGTTATTCTTTCAATTTAAAAAATTATTTAAAAATGTAAAAACCAGGGGTACCTGGAGGGCACAGTTAGTTAAACATCTGACTCTTGATTTTGGCTCAGGTCATGATCTCACGGTTCATTAGACTGAGCCCTGAGTCAGGCTCTGCACTGAGCGTGGACCTTGCTTAAGATTCTCTCTCTCTCTCTCTCTCTCTCTCTCTCTCCCCACCCCCCTCTGCTCCACCCCCACTTGCACATGCACATGCACTTGCACTTTCTCTCAACAAGAAAATGTGAAAAAAATTCTTAGCTCGTGGGCTTTTCAAAAATAGGCAGCTGGCTAGATATGACCGTAGTTCCCCACTCCCTTCCCTGTTCAACCTAAGTTGTCATATATGGTGGCCCTGCCTCCAGCTAGGTCTCTTCTCCCTCACCTTAATCTAAATCTGCCACCTTGCTCTGGGCTTTGTGTCTACCTTTTGCCTTCCTCTTTCTCAGGTCTTTCCTCTGTGCCTCAGAACCTCGTTCAATTGTAAACTTCTTTTCACAACCTCCTAGCTCCTTCTTTGCCTTCCTGCAAAGTAAACATATTCCCTGAGGGATGTTCCTTGTTGAATCCTAGAAAGGCTGCTACTTATTTTCTCATGCCCACAACCCATGGGCATGGGAAGTTCTGTTGACATTCTCCACATTCCTTAATTTTATTTCTACACCTTCACTCTTGCAAAACCCCCTTCTCCTTTGAAGCTCTTATCATCAGGATTCTTTGAGCAATTAGCTAACACACATTGAATGATATCCTCACAACCATTAGGAGATAACTATCATTATTATCCCCATTTTGGAGAGAGGCACAGAGAGGTTAAAGTCACACAGCTAGTAAATAGCAGAGCCAGGATTCTAATCCCAGCAGTCTATGCTGCTTGCCAAGATGTTATATGGCCTTTCTTTATGATCATGTACCATGTGGATAATTACTCTCCATCCTAGTTTCACTATTATCAGTCAGGTACATGGGCAGAAACAGATGCACACTCAACTTGAGTCCTTTGAAGAGGATTGAATAGAGGAACTATTTACGAAGGTGTAAGGCAGTCTTTCTCACCCTTTTTTCATTATCATCTACCCTAAGGAGAAAATTTAAATTAATTTACTAATTAATCTTACTAATTAAATTAACTTAAATTAATTAACAAGACATCCAGCTCACCCTGACCCAATCTGTTCTTCCTGCTATAAGTGAAGGTCTTTCTAACCGCAAACAGTGGTGCCTCTGGGACAAGGAGCTAGATGGCGGGAGGAGGGCAGGAGAATGACCTTCCCAGCTTTTGAATGTCCTACAAGATGCTTGTATCATCTAATTTTAAAACAAAATGTAACTTTAAAAATCGACCTAAAATGCAAATATGGTCATTCCTTCCCATGCTCAAAACACTTCAGTAGCCCATATGCTGCCAAGTTAAAATCCAAATTTATTCACGTGTCACACAAGGCCCCTGGCATACTTGTTTAGCCTCATCTCCACCACTTCTCATCTCATGGCCTGTGTCCAGCCATGTGAACTACTGACAAGTGAATGCATTCTCCAAGCAGCAATCTTCCTTTGCTGCCCGTTTGCCCATAACGCCACTTTGTATCAGTCTCCCCTTTTTCATACACCTGCAGTTTCTCCGTAGTAGAATGTGAAGCCTCTCCTTCCCGTCTTCTCCCTGGCGAATTCTTCATCCTTCAAGATTCAGTTAAAAAAACTTCTCCAGATTCTCATGAGATTAGCTGCGCGACTTTCTCCTCTGTGCCACCGCTGTCCAGTGTAGTGATGAAGAGTACGGGCTCCGATATAAGACCGTGTGGGCTTAAATCCTGGATTTGTTACGTATCAGTTGGTGACTTTTGGCAAGTTATTTAACCTTTATGCTTCCATCTCCTTATTTGGAAAATGGAGATTAGAATAGTTCCTATCTTAGAGGAAGAGTATTCATTTACCAAATATTTACTATCTATTGTGTATCAAAACAGACAAAAATTCTTGCGCCTGGGGGTGCAGAATTTATATTAGATTTTAGAGCAGGGGTTGGCAAGCTACAGCCCCTGCAGCAAGTCTAGCCACCTGTTTTGTAAATAAAGTTTTATTGGAGCACAGCCATGTGCATTTGCTTATAGATCATCTATGGCTACTTCCGTGCTAAAATGGTTTGAGTTGAGGGGCTGCAACATATATCACTGTGCCTGCAGAGCCAAAGATATTTACTTTAAGAAGACACTTACCTTTAAGGAAAAGTTGGCTTACTCCTGCGCTGGTAAGATTGAGTTCATACATGTAAAGTGTTTAAAATTTAAAAACATTGCCTGATACTTAGTAAGCACTCAATAGATGCCCACTTTATTATCATGCATACCCTTACAGTAGAATTTTTGCCGAATAAATGAATAAACAGAAGTAAAGAGGAACCAGAAATTGGGGTCATGGAAGCGACTGGAGGAAGAGTTTTAAAAAGGTGGAAGTCGGCAGCTATGTTAGGTGACAAATCAATACTGAAGAAAGACTGTCAGATTTGGCAATCAAATGAAGTGACCTGACCAAGGAGCAACTTGTATGAAACGGTGAGGACAAAAGCTAGACTGTGGTGGGTTCAGGAGAGAATGAAAATGAGGAAGAAAGTAGAGATTATACATTTATAATGTGACAACTATATGACAGCAAGTATTGAGATAAAAGTGAACACACTTGGTCTGCCACTTGGAAGTTTTAAAAATCTACTAGCCCAAAATATCAAGTTTTTTGAAATATTGGGGTATATGATGGATCTTCTGCTTATCTTTCAGCTGTTTATTGTTAGGTAAAATGTCAATGGTTAAAATTCAAGCCCATAACTAACAGAACTTCAGGCAGAAATTTCAAGTCTAGAACCATTAAAAGATTTATGATGATATTGATAGTAAAGCAATGTTTGTTTCTTTTGTGATCTTCATCATTGCATGAACTTAATTGGTTTGAAATGAGATTTCAATGCAACCAATAGTATAAATTTTCCTATAGCACATTTATTATAATCCAAAAAAACCTATAGGAGCATTTTTTTTATTCATTCCATAAACCTTTGCATGTATTACACATTCTGGTAGATTTAGATATGTGTATATAGAAAGAATTTAGTTTATTTGGTCATTGCTTTCCCCATCCCATCCAGGAATTTAAGAGTTAGTTGGTGAAGAAGCTAGTTGAGCAAATAGGTTCAATATTTGTTATAGATACTAGGGTAGAAGTTCAGACGGGTACAGCAGAGGCACAGAAGAATAAAATATTTTATATGAAACTATTTGGCCATCTGTCACCTATTTTTGCCAATGATTTTTACACCTATGCATTGTGTACATGAAGACGAAACAGAATGTTATCAACTCACAGCTGCTTCCTGGAAAACACGAGACATTTAGGACTCTGAATACATGCATATTATTACCGAGGGTTTTTTTTTTTTTTTAGGGGGTTACAAAAGAGTTAGGTTTAATATGATCTTGTTTTGATTAAAGTATACACTGAATATTACATTAAAATATATACTATATATAGAAAAAGTCTGTAAAGATGTACATTTAAAATATTAACGGGGCGCCTGGGTGGCTCAGTCCATTGAGCATCCAACTCTTGATACCAGCTTGGATTGTGATCTCGCAGTCATGGGATTGAGTCCGGCGTCAGGCTCTGTGCTGAATGTGGAGCCTGCTTGAGATTCTCTCTCCCTTTCTCAGAATAAATAAATAAAATATTAGTGGGTTATATCTGGACGGTGGGATTATTACGATATTATTTTCTTCACTATGCTTTTTCGTGCTTCAAATGTTTGTACAATGAACAGGGCTTACATTTATAGTCACAAATAACAATGGAACAAAACCATGGAGTTTTAACCACCACTTCTTACAAGCATTCGGCATGCGTACGTTCAAGCACATGGAGACTAGAGGTTTTTATGTTTTTATAGATTGTCCAATATTTAGTTGTTACGTGTATAGCAACAAAAATTTCTCAGCCTACAAATGTCAGCAGATAACATCTCAAACAGACGTGTGTAGAAGTCAACTCCATCGGTTAGTTCTCTTCTGCGAGGTGGCAAACCATCCAGGCACCAGCCACTGAAACACTGGGATTTACTTAAAACAGGGAGTGTACACAACGAATGCATACTGTGTGAACTACTCAGTTTGGCCTCAAGCAACAAGACATTGGTAAAAAGTGGCTTAAGCAATAAAGATTTACTGTCTCACAGAACATGAAATCCAGAAGGAGGTGAGTTCCAGATCTGGTTAACTCAGTAGCTCAGCAATTTCAGGATTCTGGGTCAGCTCTCCTTTGACTTTCCTGGCTTTCTCCTTCTGGTTAGCACCGAACATCACGGCCTCACATGAGAACTGAAGGCAGGAAAAGCAAGGCATTCTCCCCTCACTCACTCCATCTCTCTTTTTTCCAGTGATTCAAATCTTTCCCAGAACTGAATTTCCCTACCAGACATCTTCCTACATTTTATTGGCTTCAGTGTGACAGTTCAGTGTAAGGAAAAATTGGTTTGGGGGGGGGGGACTATAATCGAAAGAAAATAGCAGAGTCACCCCTAAACTGAGAATGGAGAGAAGGATTACCATTATTGCCCTAGACCAACAGTGTCCAGTAGAATTTAATGTGAGCCACAATGCCAAATCCTGAGTAGACTTTGGCTAAAAAGAAGCCTTCATTTTCTCCTTCACGAATGAGCTACAACATTAATAAGCAACATTGCCTCCCATGAGGTAGAATTAGAAGCACCAAGGGTACATCTGGAAGTATTCCAACAAAGACACCTTAGTCATGGAACCTGGACTTTGAATTCCTGTGTTATGGCTCTAGATATGACCCTGCCTATCTGTGTGGTCTTAATTGAGTCATGTGGCTTATCTGGGCTTATCTGCCCCAGCTTCCTCATCTTAAAACAGGTGGTTCTTTAAAATGTCCTTTGCATTCTAGTACTACAAGATTTTGTACTACTGTTCAACTGGGACTTTCCCAGCCCTTTATCTGACATCAGCAAGTTGGGCCAGTGACACGTGGAAAGTTATTCAGAAGGGTACACTTTCGGATGCCATGGGGCAAAATGCACTTTTAGAGGGAAAGAGAGAAGGCAAGCCACAGTGGCTTGTTATTCATTCATAGTAAATATTACAGGACACCCACTATGTGCCCTAGTGATTCTAGATGGAGTAAGAGAGAGTAAGTAGTCTCTGCTGCCAGAGAGCTTACTATCTAGTGGTAAGGTAATAGAGATAAGTAGATACACAATTACATAATGCACAAAGAAGCCCAGGATAGAGGAAGATGAGGCTGTATCCTGGAGCACCTAGCCCCACGGAGGGGAGGGGACAGAACCTCACTGGAGGAAGTGATACCCAAGGGATGCCAAGAAGAAAAGTACTTGGTTGGCCCTCGTGGCACTGTGGGAAATTGCCTGGCCTCCAGGGCATCTCACCCTGTAATTTATTTGCTTTTCTTTTCTCTGACGTACTGTTTTTCTATTCCTTTCTTCAATGCGTGTGTCCAGATGTCTGTATGTCTGGGATCAGGTGAGAGAACCACAGAGAAACTCTTGCAGCAAACTGACAGTTTCTATTTCAGATCTTTCCACCACCTCCACTACCATCACTTACACCACTACCACTTCTGCCTTCATTATCACCTCTCAACACCTCCATCATCACCACCACCACTACCACCATCAACATCACTACCACCTCAACATCTTCATTATCACCTCCACCACCAAGAGCACCACCTCTGCCACCATCAAAAAAGTATACAAGTAGGGGCGCCTGGGTGGCTCAGTCGGTTAAGCGGCCGACTTTGGCTCAGGTCACGATCTCATGGTTCACGAGTTCAAGCCCCATGTCGGGCTCTGTGCTGACAGCTCAGAGCCTGGAGCCTGCTTCAGATTCTGTGTTTCTGTCTCTCTCTGCCCCTCTCCTGTTCACCCTCTGTCTCTATCAAAAAAAAAAAAAAAAGAAAAGAAAAAAAGTATACAAGTAAGTCTTGTTTTAACTAATCTCAAAAGTGTGTATAAAGTCTGAGCTAATATAATGAACAAATTAGGGGATTTGCTTTTCCAAATTATTCAATCTACAGCAACCTTAAGTAGTTGCTTCCCTAGTATTTTTTTATATGTGCATTGGTTTACAAACTTTTTTTTTTTTTTTTTAATTTTAGAGAGAGAAAGCATGAGATGGGGAGAGGAGCAGAGGGAGAAAGAGAAAGAATCTTAGGTAGACTTCATGCTCAGCACAGAGCCCGATGCAGGGCTCGATCCCATGACCCTGGGATCATGACATGAGCCAAAATCAAGAGTCAGATGCTCAACCGACTGAGCCACCCAGGCACCCCAGTTTACAAACATTTTAACTGTCCAGATCTCTTTAGGAATATACTTATTTTAAGAAGCAAGGCACATCACAGACAGGATTTTCATGCTGAGAAAGAGGACAAGCATAATGAGCTGAAAAGGCCTTTTTCCTTATTCATTAAATTATTGAGAAGAGTTTTGGAGTGCCTGGGTGGCTCAGTCAGTTTGGTGTCCAACTTTGGCTCAGGTCACGATCTTGAGGTCCGTGGGTTGAAGCCCCGTGTAGGGCTCTGTGCTGACAGCTCAGAGCCTGGAGCCTTCTTTGGATTCTGTGCTTCCCTCTCTCTCTGCCCCTCTCCTGCTTGCGCTGTCTCTCTCTCTCTCTCTCAAATACACATTAAAAAAAAAATTATTGAGAAGAGTTTTTCGGCACACACAAATCTACTCAACATTAAGCAGTTTTAGTTACTTGGTCATAAATCAGTGACTATAAAGGTGGAAGTTAATTCTATCAATGGTAGTCCTATATATAAATAGTAACTTATATATAAAAATGATTCATATATTTATATACTTACACTTATATATTTTATGTGAATCATGTATTTGTATACACAAATATACAATACTTATAAATGTGATCAATGTATACTGCTATTATAAATATCCTTCCCTAATTATGAAACTTGGGTTAGAGACCGAAGTAGACTGTAAAAACGATTACAAAGTCCTCGCATCCTTGCATGTACATCCCTTGCTTGCTACATACTGTGCTACTCTTCTTATCAAGGAGAGTCTATTTCCCCACTCCTTGACTCTTGACTCTGGGTAGGTAGTGTGACTTCCTTTGTTGTTGGGATATTAACAAATGTGCCACAAACAGAGGCTTGAAAAATGCACGCACTTTGGGGTTTGCCCTCTCTTACTGATTTGGGAACCCTGCCACACCACCGTATGATCTAATCTGGGTTGGCCTCCTGGAGAATAACAGATCATGTGGAGCAGAGATGAGCTAGTCTAGCTCAGGCCCCTGTGAGATAGATCAGCTCACCAAATCACCAGATATATTAAAGACCATCCTAGACCATCCAGCCCCAGCTGAGCTGGGCAAGGCCAAAAGAGCCACTAAGTCAACAGACCAGAGCCTCATGAGATATAATAAAGTGTTTATTGTTTTAAGCCATGAAATTTTGTGGTGGTTATACAGCAAAAGCGAACTGATACAAGAACCATACATTACTGAGTTTATTGGAGCCACAGTTGCCCCAAATATGATTTTTCATTTTCTTCCAATTCTAAGAGCTCTGATTCTCTTTCAGTATTAAGCTTCTTTTCTCAGTATGGTCTTTACAGAAGAAAGAGGGTGGGGAATAAAGGTAGAAAAAATGAGGCATGATGTTAAGAGTGAGGAGGAACAGATATGAATTATAGAGGTGATGGTGACACCAAAAAGAGAGGTTGCTACAACTCATACAGTGGTGGCTAACTTCCTGGGAGAAGGTCACTCTACAAAATCGGAATCTCTATGAACCTCCCTGGCACTGACCCCAGATGTCCCTATGTTCAATTGCAAACACACATTCTAAAATTCCCCTTCTGTTCCATTCCTTAGTTCCTCTCAAATCTTTTTCACGATCCCAAATATGGCTTTCTATTTTGGTAGTTAGAATTTTTTTGGCTATAAGTGACAGAAACCAAATTTGATCTTCAAAGTCCAGATCATCCTTAAGCTTTAGGCGAGATTGAATTCAGTTGCTCAAATGATGTCCTCAGGGAACTGTCTCTCTGTCTCTGTCTCTAGGTTCTGCTTTCCTCTGTGCTAGCCTCATTGTATCCCTTAATCCCAGACCTATTTTGTAGGTCCTAGAGTTGAGTGGTGACAACTGTCAGTTATGTCTCCTCATCTTTGGGAGACCGAACCTTCCTCCCCTTCCCCACCAGTTACCCTAATCACATGAAAGGCACCACGAGTCATCCAATTTTCCAAGTCAAAAACTTGGAAGTTATCCCAGACTTCTCTGTTGGTCCCCACCTCTAATAGATCCGAAAGCCAAGTCATTTCTACCCCACCTGTGTCTTTGGAATTGGTTTTCCCTCTCCACGGCCACTGCTACTGTGTGTTGTCATGCACTGTTACCCTGTCATGGAAGAAGAAAGTTTCTTCCTAACCAGTCTTTGTTTTGCTTCCTACAAACCATCCTCCATGCCTGGAGGAATCTATAAAAAATGTAAATTTGAGTGTAGCATTCCCTGCTGAAAAAGTTTGGTTATGGGGGTACCTGGCTGGCTCAGTAGAGCATGTGACTCTTGATCTCAGGGTTGTGAGTTGGAGCCCCATGTTTGGTGTAGAGATTACCTAAAAAATAAAATCTTAAGAAAAAAAAAAAGTTTGGTTATGTAACTTGTGTAAACTGCTTTATAAAACTGGGGTACAAACATGATCCCACTGGGTGATTTTTCCAATCACTTGAACCCCTTGCTGCTTGGTTGGTAGAGAGCCTAGTTAATTTGGATGGAGTTCCCTAGAAACAGAGCCTGAGCTAGGGGTAAGTATTGTTATTTTAGGGGCCTCTGCTCCTTGCCACTTGGGCTGTGGCTATGCTCACTGTAACTCAGTCTGCCTGCCAGTCTATACTACAGTCTTGGGCAGGAGATTGGGAATTGGTGTCTTTCCTCCTAAGAGGCCCAGAGCCCCCCACTCAAACTGCTGTACCCAGTGACAAATTCTGCCTACGTGGGGTCTCAAAGAGGGGCCTTAATCCAGTCATAAAAGATTCATGCAGAGGTCAAAGACACAAATGCCTGTAGGAGCCTGAAGCTTGACAGATAAGGCAGAGGCCACCCAAAACAATCAGTTGTTACCATGCAGGAATTTGGCACTCACAGTTGCTACACCTTTGGATCTTTTCAGGAGCCACAAATCTTAATTTTTAAGTGAAACATTCTGATTTTAAACTGTTAGCTTAATTTTAATTTTAATTTTAATTTTTAAGCAGGAGAATCAAAACATGTCTAGGGCCTTATCTGGCCCTGGAGCTATCAGTTTGTGAATTCGGTTTTATGCCCTAAATCCTAGAACAATGAATGCCCACTTGTCTCACATTTGCATAACTATGGGGCCACTGCAAAGAATTGGGGCTGACAAAGATCAACAGTGAACCAGCTACAAAAGGTTCCCTGACTTCAAGATGGTCTAAAGTCCTTTAGTGTGGCCTACGTGGCCTCCCTGACCTGGCTCCTAGCCTTCTCTGGGACTTGTTACTCCCGCATTCCCCCACATGTCTCACACCTCAGGGCTTCTGTGTTCACTGGGCTATTCCTGAGGCCCTTACTTCGAGTTATCTAATCAACACTCACAACCTCCTTCAAGATCGGATTCAAGCACCCCCTTTCTCTGGACAGCCTTCCTTCCCCCAAATTCTGCTTTCTCCCCTGCTTACTCCAGGTTTTAGAGGGGTACCCCACTGCCCTAACGTTTTCTTTACAGGCCAGTTGTCCCACCCGACCTAACCCCTAGCGGGTGGGACCCTGGGTTTCTTTCCTCACCTCTGTATCCTCATTGCCTCATAGAGTACCCACACTTTTAAGTGCAGATTGGAGGAATGGGCCTCGAATTTGAAAAATAATGAGCCTAACCATTTCCTTTCACACGCCAGAAACCCATTGGCAAAGAACTGGTAACTTTTAAATTTTTTTTTTTTTAAATTTATTTTTGGGACAGAGAGAGACAGAGCATGAACGGGGGAGGGGCAGAGAGAGAGGGAGACACAGAATCGGAAACAGGCTCCAGGCTCCGAGCCGTCAGCCCAGAGCCCGACGCGGGGCTCGAACCCACGGACAGCGAGATCGTGACCTGGCTGAAGTCGGACGCTTAACCGACTGCGCCACCCAGGCGCCCCGAGAACTGGTAACTTTTGAGAAAAATTGAAACTTCTTTAAGAGAAGACTGGAGGGAACCCTCTGCATACTTTCATTTTTAAAATGACCACACATTTGTGAAATATTTGTTGCAAAGAAATAAGTGTTTATACTTCCTCAGCTTTGGACATAACTGAGTTCTATGAATTCTAGAACTGGAGAACAGCTGAACTGACTCCTTGCGTTAGTTCCCTCCCCCTCCCCCCCCCCCCCCCCCCCCCCCGCCCCGTCTCAACCCCATCGAACCTCAAAGGTCCCAGGGCTCTTACTGTCAGGACTGTTGGCTGCCTCGGAGGAGAGACGGAACCAGCTGCTCTAGAATGAAACAGTACTTCTACAGAGACAGCGGCCTACGTTAGGAGAGCGAGCAGCCACAGTCGAAAGACCCTTTGAATTCGCTCTGAAATCGACCGAGGCTGGTAGAGGTGTAAACTGAAACTCCAGAGGCTAACCCTAAGCGGTTACATTTTCTCGACCAAAAGGTTTCCCAGCCCTGTCACTCATTCCCTGCTTTCTCTCCCTCCCCAACGCGCACACACAATTTTGGTGGACCGCTGCACTTGACATTGAGCCTGTCTCCCACCTGCAGTAGGGCACCTCGGGGAGCCGCGAGGTTGGCGTTTCATTCATAATATATGACCTCAAGGGAGGAGGGAGACAGGGACAAGAGCCTTTCCTCTCTGTTACTTAAAATCCCAGCAGCTCGACCGAAAAGGAAAATGAGCTGGGAGTGAGCGGCATCGGGGCAAGTATGGCACGATAACGGTACGAGCGAGCGCGTCAGAGGCCCGCCCGCCGGCTATTTATACTGCGGAGATTATGCAATCTGGCTCCAGCCATTCATGCCCGGACTGGGACGCCCCGCGCGCGGGGGGCGGGAGGGGCATCATTCCCGGGCTCCGGGTCAGTTTCTAAGTTTGCATCATCCCCTTCATTACGAGAGCTTGGGTTTCCATTCCTGCCGGCCGGTCTTGGGGGAGACAGCTGGGCTACAAACTCACTTGGCACACGCGACCGCTTACTTAAACATAGTAAAGGCACCGGGACGCCGAGGCGCGGCCGAGTGGCGCTCGGGGCTGGGCTCAGGGCAGACCGGAAGGAACTGATAAACCCAGCGCTAATGATACCTGCTCCCTCCCCCGTCGGAAGTGTCCTCCTAGCGCCGGTCATTGAGAAATACCGAAGGGGCAGAACGGGGGTGAGGTGAGGACAGGCCTGGGCGCAGCTGCGCGCGCCTCGCGGGGCGGGGAGCGAGCCCGCCGCGGCAGTGGGGCCTTCTGCCGGGCGGGTCGGGCGGTACAAACCTTAGGGCACAGCAGAGTCCTCTCCAAGTCACCACCGCCCCGCG
Organism: Prionailurus viverrinus; assembly: GCF_022837055.1. NCBI lineage: Eukaryota > Metazoa > Chordata > Mammalia > Carnivora > Felidae > Prionailurus > Prionailurus viverrinus. The sequence continues at coordinate 83,480,132 of NC_062563.1, read as the reverse complement.
CGCGCCCCCGGCGGGGCTGGAGGGAGTGATTTACCAGATCCCACCAGCAACCCCACCCGGGGAAGATCTACACTCGCGGCCCTACCGGACCCCGGTAGGAGAGAAGGGGCGAAGGACGGGAACGAGAGAGCGGATCGCCCAGAAAGATAAAATGTCCGCTTCTCCCAGCGCCAGTGCAGGGCAGTAGGGAGCGGGGGCTGCGGCCGGCTTCCGAGTGAAACCAGACCTTCGGGTCTACTGAGCATGCCCATCCAGTGGCCTCCGAGGGTCGCTCCGGTTCCGCGCTCCGGGCTTTCTCCGCGGCCGGCGGAAGGACCCGAGTGAGGGGGGTGTGTGGGGGAAATGGTGCTTCCCTGCCCCCGACTCGGGCTTGAGGGGTGGGTAGGTGGGGGTCCTCCTGGGGGCTCCTCTGGGTGTGCGTCAAGCTGTGAGAAGACCGACTCTACTTTTGAAACTGTACGATCTCACTCTGACTCGACACCCATGAATTGATCGTGTTCAGAGCTATCTGCCCCGTTTTGCTGGTTATGGGGGAGAGACACGGATGTGGGTATTTAGCTTTCAGTAACGTTATTAAGTTAAAGTCCTAAATCCCTAGTATTCTAGTAACAATTCTACAGACTTGGGTAACACCCTGCTATTCAGATCAATAAACACATCTGAGTTATTCGCCCAATACTGCCATTTATTTTACGGAGCTGCAGGAGTCAGTAATTGATGGGGAGGACCTGCTAGGAACATTTCCATCAAAAAGTCCTTTTGAGTGACGAACAAGGAAGAAGAGAACTGGAAGAATTTCTTTACAGGAACATGACGGACCGTGAGTGAAGGGGGGTGGCATTTGGTAATACAATTGGCTAGAGAGAAGAAAGGGTTGCCACTGATCTATTTGCAGTGTGCTGCTTATGAACACACTACCTTCACTGTGTAGCCATTTATTCTTCCCAGCAATCCTACCTTGTGGTATTATCCTGACACTACAGATGCCGAACCCAAAGCTCAGAGAACTGGAATCTGGCATCAGGGTATCCAAGTGGGGACCTGGTGACTCCTGGACTTTAGAATGTTTTCCTTTGCTCCTCTGGCTGCCTGGTCTGCCATCTGGGCCATTCACTGCTATTAGCAGGGAACTGGATTAATGAGTGGTGATGACACCAATTCACTTGCCTACCTGCAGAAATTAATTCATCTCACCTGCCACCTTGCCATTTGGGTACTCTGAAAGTGGAGGGTGGAGCCATAGAGATGCCCATTGGATGGATACTTCTGACATGGACAAATGTCTGTTCCTGGAAGTTCAGGAATGACTGAGTGGGATCTCTTTCAGCACCTCCAGGAGAAAAGCAATGCCCAAAGGTGAGAACTGGATAGATGCCTTAGCCTTATGGGGATTTAGAGAACAAGGAGATCCTCCTTTGTTCAGTGCTTTCTCATAGACTGTCAATGGCCCCCAAACCTGAGAAAGACAAGATTGGCCTTGTTAGCACTGTTTATGAAGAAACTGAAGAATTGCTAAGTCTTACTCAAGGTTTCAGGGCTGCTAGGAAATAAACAGAACCCAAGCATTCCTCCCGTCTAGTTCTCTTTTCAGCACTACATACCAGCACTCAGCATCAAAGGTGGGTGAACACCAATCCATGTCCACAAAGATCATGGCTGTGATAAGCATGAACCTAGGGTAAACCACTAGTTTCTCCTTGACTCAAGGTGATACTCTTACTATCTTTGGAACACTTATAGCTCTCCAAATGCATGTATATACCCCTTACGTATACTAACTATATTTGAGACATATATTTAATCTCTTAATTTGTTCCATGGTTGCTATTAAAACCTCTGCATGTTTTCTTGGTACATTCAGGAGGATGGAAAAGTCTACTGTGCTTGAAGAGTAGGAAGGAGCGGGGGCTGTATCTCTTGCTCTCTAGCAAGACCCTCAGAAGGAAATACTGAACAGCTATGTAATTTGTGGGACCCACTGCAAAGTAAAAATATTGAGCCCCTGTTCCAACACTATAAATAATTTCAAAATTGCAACAGGAGAGGGGTGGCTCAGTTGGTTAAGCATCTGACTTCGGCTTAGGTCAGGATCTCTGGGTTTGTGGGTTTGAGCCCCACATCAGGCTCTGTGCTGACAGCTTGGGAGCCTGGAGCCTGCTTGGGATCCTGTGTCTCCTTCTCTCTCTGCCCTTCCCCGCTCACACTCTGTCTCTCTCTCTCTCTCAAAAGTAAATAAACATTAAGAGAAAAAAAACAAAAAACAGCAACAGCGGACACTCAAACCAAGTAAAGATCCCTGTGTAACTGGACAGGTTACATGCCAAGGAAGCCAGGCCTGTCCGTTGCCCAGAAAGTGCTGCTTTGGAGAGCATGGGCCCACCCAGCCCCATGGTCCCAGGACAAGGCAAGAAAAATCATTTAAAGACAAAGGTGTGTGTGTTGGGGGGGGGGGGGTTGGATCCAGAAGCTCTCCATCGCCCCATCTGTGCCAAAGCCCACGGGGCTGGTAACCTCTGGCCCAGTAACTACGGCCTTCAAGGGCCTGGGACAAGGGGCATCCTCAACCAACATTAGAGAGGTTTACTAAATAATTTTTAAAATGTATTTGGGCTTACCTTTTAACCCGAGGAAGTCCATCATTTCTACTGAAATGCAAACGTTTCTGGGCTGTGCTGTGTTGGATTTACTTTTTTTTTTTTTTAATGTACAAATAACGATTCCTCAAAAACGCCCGTTCCGCTAGCAAGACAAAGATCACAAGATTCACGTGAAATTGAGAAAAAGGCCTCTGCCATTCAGAACCCCGCAAAAAGCACCTGTGCCGCCCCCACCCTCCTGCTCCACGGTTAGGGGCACTTGGTCCTCTGAGCCCGAGCACCCCTCGGCGCCTCCCCTGATCTCCGCGTCTTCGCCCCCGCCCCCCACTATTTTTAATCCAGGGGTTTAGATCGAGGGAGGGAACCAAACTGGAGCCAGATGTGTGCGAGTCCCCGGCTCCCGCCTCCTCCCTATTCTCGGGCATCTTAAAACCCGGAACGTGAGAGAAAAAGGATCCGGAGCTAGACAGACGCCGCACAAACAACTCCACTCCGCTGCTCCTCCGGGAGTGGAAGCCAGTAGGGAGGGGGAAAGGAAGCCGGGCATGCTCAGTAGGCGGGACAAAGTTGTTTTTTTTTTTTCTCTCCTTTTTTTTTTTTTTTTTTTTTTCTTTCGGTCGCAAGTAGGAAGCTTTTTGCACTCCACCACCTCTGGCCGCTGGGAAGACGTCATCGCTTCCGCCCTACTTCCTCCTCCTGTTGGCGGCGGTGAGAATCCAATATGGAGTAAATCGGTAGAGTCGAGAGATGGGGCTCGGACGGGGCGCCCTGCACCGCCTCCCAGGCGCACCTCCCCCGGCTGCCGACCGCTCCCCGGAACCGTGATTGGCCCGGCCCCCGGGGGCGACCCCGGACCGAGCCCCCACCCCCGGCCGGCCCTCCTCTCCTCCTCCTCTCAGCAGTCCCCGCCGCTCCACGGCGCGCTTGTTTTTCTCCTCCTCTCCCCCACCGCCGTCCCCTGCCCAAATCTCTCCCCTTCTGCCCGCAGCCTAGCCCCCAGAGCCCCTCCTGCCTCGCCCGCGGCGCTGCGGCGCTCACTCCTCCGGTAGCCTGCCTTTGCACCCCTTCCCCAAACCTCACCTCGCGCTCCTGTCGCCCAGCTTCCCCTTCTGCCTTCTGCGGCGCCCCCTTCATCTCTTGCGGCTCCCCCTCCCCAACCAAATCAGGCGATCTCCGGAGATGTGAAGAAGGGGGGTGAACGGACAGGAAGATGAAGGGAGCAAAGCTGCCCGCCGCGGGACAGGCGTCTAGGTGAACAGGAAAATGACCGAAGAAACACACCCGGACGAGTAAGTTTGGCCGCGGGGTGGGAAGAGGGTGCCCCGCGGGGGCAGCGTGGGGGCCGGGGCTGAGGACGCAGGCGGGGACGCTGGTTGGGTGAACTTGGCGTGGGGTGCAGCGACTCGCTGGCCTGTGGGCTTCGGGATGCGAGATTTCTACCCTTGTTGAAGTGAGGAGGGGGCAAAGACTGCTGCGGGCCGGCGGGGGTGCGCCTTGGGTCGGCCGGCTGGTGGCCGCGGCGGGGGCCAAGGGCGAGCGGGTGACCTCGGGGCGGTCCCCGCTCCTTCTCCGGGGACTCACAAACACCCCCTCCCCCCCGAAATCTTTGGCGGCCGGAGCCCAAGACCTGACACCCCCGCTCCGGCTTCCTGGGGTCGGTGGGTTTTCACTTGGTGACTTTGTGACTCCTGCCCCGCCGCTCGCCCCCTTCCTCCCGGGTCCCTTAGGGAGCCCACTGGGGCCCAGGCTCCGCCATTTCGTTTTCTTGAATCGCTCTCATTTGCATACCACATTTTCATTCATAAAAACACGGCGGAGCGAGGAGAGGACTGGGCGCGGACTGCGCGGGGGTCTGCGTGAGCCCGGATCCCCCGGCGGGTCATCGCGCCGGAGCCGCCCGAGGGGTCCCGCGGCGCGTGTGAGCGTGTGTGCACACGCTTGTGGGCTCGGGACAGGCGCCCCGCGGGGTCCGGGCAGCTCGGGGGCGGATCCGAGTCGTGTGCGGCGGGGGCGGGCGGGAGCGTGCGGGACAACGTGCTGCGGGCCTGTGTGTGTGTGTGTGTGTTCGTGTGTGTGTGTGTTCGTGTGTGTTCGTGTGTGTGTGTGTGTTCGTGTGTGTGTGTTCGTGTGTGGGTTTGTGTGTGTGTGTGCGCGCGTGCACAGGCATTCGTGCCCGGCCCGCGAGCCCGAGGGGAACAATGCTCCGGACACTCCGCTGGAGGGGCTCCGGATCTGACCCACCGCCCTCCGCGGGATGGGTGCCTTTTTTTCCCAGCCGCAGGCCAAGGTGAGGCTCCCTGCAGCCTTGCGGTCGCGAAATCGCGTTTGTCTTTCTCCCACCCCCGTCCGAGGCGTTTCCAATCGCCGGAGAAGCGGAGGCCGGGCTCCTGGGCCCGGCGCCTGAGGTCGTCGGTTTCGGGTCCGAGTGGTCACCGCACGGTGGCTGTTGCCGCTGCTCAGTGGCTGTGCCCGCCACCAGCCACTTTTTTTTTTTTTTTTTTTTTTTTGTGAATAAGACGTTCTCCTTTATTGTCACATGATATCCTTCCCCTCCTCCCCTGCACATTCATAAATCCGGAGACTGCCTCGGCTCCTTTCATTCAGAGCTGCCATTAGCCAAGGTAGCAGTGGAGCTGGCTTGGGCGTAAAGAGACGGTTGGCAGCCGTGAGGACGCGCCCTGGGGGGAGGCCCAGAGCTTGTCTTCGGGGAAATAGGGGCTTCGGGTAGCTGCTCTCCGGGGTCTTTTGCCCCTGCAAGCATTGAGAGTGCAGGGAGGGGAAGTGACTCAGGGTTGGATGATGGGGAGGGCTTTTCTTGCAGCAGGTGACAGAACGTTGTGCTCTACTCTTAAGAATCTACTTCACTTTTTTTTTTTTTTAAATGTCCCTTTATCCTTTGGTGTCTGCTGTTGCCAGGCTGGACGGTTGGGCGGGAGGGGGTGTTGAGAGGGTTGGTATTTGGGAAAGGGAATTTCCTTCCTGTGGTCCCCAGAGATATTTGCAGTAACCCATGGTTTGCCAGACACCCGCAGCTAGAGAGCATCCCGCCTTGTGTGCCTGTCGCTGCCCTCCCACCACCTATGCCGGTGTTTCTATTTTAGGTATTTTGCTTTGTCTTCATAGACTGTTCTTGAAACGGTAAAATGAAAAAGGTCGCGCTTGTAGGGCTGAAATATGGAGGGGAAGAAATATGCTGCTGGGCCTTCCTCCCTTTGGGACTTGACTAATGAACAAGTATTTTTCTGGGTCTTCGTTTGTCCTTGCACACAAATAGCAGTAGTAGCAGGGAAGGACCATTGCCTTGCAACCTCTGGACTTGGGGATTATTGTTGGAGATTGGTTCTACTTGCCCTGCATTGGGTTCCTTGGCTCCATCTCTTGGGAATACTGGCCCGGATTCTCCCTTTTCACCTGGGCATATCAGCTTTGCATCCTACCCCATCTTATATCCAAAGCAAAAGGATTTTGGGTGGAATCACCAGCAAGAAATGACTATCTCTATTTTCTGCTTTCAGAGCAGCTTAGCATGGAACTGGCTGCCCCCACTGCTGTCAGAAGCCCAGTTAAGACAATGGGTATTTGAGGACAGGTTCTGGTTTCAGTTAGAGAAGCAGAAAGCTGTGGTACCTTAGCCCACTGCAGAAGTGGCCTTCCCGGGATTACTTTTAATGCAGTGACCTTGGCCTGAGACATGAAATGTAAGCCTGTAAGAAAACAGGCTTCATGGGCTATAAACTGCCATTTGTGGACACTGTCCATTATATTCTTCAAGTTCTTATGTAATGACCCATCTGAAAAATTCCTTTTAAATGTTAATGCCTGGAAGAAGGTATCTCTCTGGGTTACAGAGCTTTGCTGTGATTGCTTTTTTGTTGTTGTGGGGTTCTGTCTGGAAGCTCCAAGCTAAAATCATTGCTTGATTACAGTAGTCATAGTAGCCTAGGTTTTTGCTAGATTTATTTACCCCTCCCCTGTATGAATTTTGATCTTTTATTTTCTCTTCAAATGGCTTTATGTTTGAGTTCCCGCAGATACCTCTTAGAAGTAGACGAGGAGTGTTACATGTAAAGAGAATTGGTGACCTCAAACTGGAGACTTATGGGAGATATATTTATGCTTTAGGTAAAATAGATTTTCTCGATAGTCCATATATATTTGAGGTTTTTCTTAAGTGATACAGATATATAAATGTCACATTTAGCATCACAGTACAATAAGTCAGAATCTTGCAAGTGGCAAAATTGTGCCTAATTTTAAAAAATAATAAATGTTTTGTCTTCTAATGCTCCTTTCCATGTGATTTAAAACTCCGCTAGTAAATATATGGTAGTCCAGGAAAGCTTGTCTGCTCTTTTTGCCGATTGCCCTAAAAAATAAGCTTCCATATAGAAAATACTCTGACCACTCTCTGATCCCACTCCATCTAGAAATGCATGTTAAGGTTTATAATTCCACAGATTTTTTTTTTTTTATAATTCAAAAGTAAAAAGCATCGAAAACTATTGAAAGTGATCTTTTGTACATAAGAGTGGAAACATTTTTTAAATCCTGTGCAGTTTGTCTATCTTTAAAGCATTTGATTATGGCCATGAATGGTTTGGAAATTCATAGACAAAATGAAGAAACCCTTCTCAAGCAAGCTTAACTCAGGAGACATGGGTGCTCTTTAGCTATTTTGTTCCTCTCATAAACTCTTCTCTGAAACACATATCTCACTGAGAATGGACTTGTAGCTTTGTCCTTAGTCCTGTTTTTCCTAATATTGAAAGGTCTCCCCTTAAAAAAAACTTAAATATTTTTGCTGAACCATTTCAAAGAAATTAGACATCAGAACACCTTATGTCTAGATACTTTAGCTTTCCAAAAGATGAGGATGCTCTTCCAAAGCCTCAATACTATCACACTTTACAAAATTATTCCCTGTTGTCTTTAACATTCAGCCTAATTGATTGAAAAATGTCTTTTACAACTGCCATTTCAGCCAGGTGCCAGTTAAAGATCCTGAGTTAAAGGCATTTAATTTATACTTAAGGCTCAAGGCTCAGCCATTTGCTCACTTTCTGATCAAAGGCAAGTTACTTACATATCACCTTGGTTTTATCTGAGTGAATAAAATGAGAGTAAATATTACCAGTCTCATGGAGTTGTGAAAATTAAATGAGATAGCCCATGTAAAGCTTATGGTTCAGCACCAGGCATAAAACAGGTGTTTGGTATTGGCTCTTTGCAGGGCCCTGAGATAGATTTCTTACAGGCTCAGCTTGTTAATTTTCACACAACCCTATGAAGGAGCTACTGCATTTAACTGATGAGAAAGCTTAAATAAAGTTGCTTGCCTAAGCTAGCAAACATTTTTTTATAGTACTTTATTCACTTATTCTTCCCAGCAATCCCCCCCAGTAGATGTGGCATTACTACCCCCATTTATAGATGGGGAAACTGAGGCCGGGAGAAGTTGAGTAACTTGTCCAAGGTCATTATCATTAGTAAGTGAAGGAGCTGGATTGTGACTCTAGCAGCCTGGCTCAGAATGGACTGTTTTTAACCACCATGAGGTACTGTCTGAAAAGAAGACAGGGTGGCCAGCCTTAGTCATTCTGACTTCCGAGCTCACACTGTTTCTGTCAGTCTGTCCCTAATTCTTCGGTATTGGTGATAGTCTGTCATGCCGTAATTTTTTCCACTTCCCTTATCTTCCCTGAAAATGATACGAGGCACATACGGAATTAAAGTGAATTTAGGCTCACATACTGAGCCTGGGTGGCTCACTTGGTTGAGTGTCTGACTCTTGATTTTGGCTCAGGTCATGATCCCAGAATTCTGGGATCGAGCCCTACCTCAAGCTCTGCACTGAATGTGGAACCTGCTTAAGATTCGGTCTCTCCCTCTCTCTCAGCTCCTTTCCTCTGCTCACACACACACACACACTCTCTCTCTCTGTCTCTCAAAAGTAAATTTAAATAAACATGGGCTTGAAAATTCTTTGATACACCTTCAGATAATCGTATGAATTCAGAGTTGGTTATTGCTGGACATTAGCTGTACATTTATTGAAATAACAGTTGTGTAAATTAGACCTGGTATGACAAATATTGATCTAGTTTCTTTGCATCAGCCTTAAAAAAGGGATGTTTCAGGGTGCCTGCTTCTCTCAGTCCATTAAGCGTCTGACTTGATCTTGGCTCAGGTCATGATCTCAAGGTTTGTGATATCAAGCCTGGAGTTGGACTCTATGCTGACAGTGCTGAGCTTGCTTGGGATTCTCTCTCTCTCTCTCTCTCTCTCTCTCTCTCTCTCTCTCAATAAATAAATAAATAAATAAATAAATAAATAAATAAATAAACTTTTTTTTTTTTTTAGAGGGATGTTTTACTCCACATGAACAGAATCCTTAAATGTTAAAAACATGGAGTTGACTCTGTGGAATTGGAATCTTGGTCCATTCATCAGAAGATCTTGAAAGCAAGACAAAAAAACAAAACAAAACTTGGAAAGACCTTAACAAGCCTGTAAGCCAGGACATTATCATTGTATAAAATTAAGTGCCTACTTTGAGGCCATCCATCTTTCTCTAGGTGGTGGGCTTGGGCTTCTCTCCATCTGCTAGGCTTGTTTCCACAGGGATTTAGCAAGTGCTTCCTCTTTTCTAGCTATGTTTGATCCCCTTTGCTTTCCACTTCCTTTAGCCAAATGAAACATATACAAAGTGAATCTATTCTGCCTCAACAGTCTGCTTGCTCGTGCTCTTTATTCTGAAATTTTCTTTCTTCCTTCCCTTCAACAAGTGAAATTCTGTTCATTCCCCCCCCCCAACCAGTTCTGTGGCCATTCCTTTTATGAAGTCCTCCTAGACTTTCCTCACCCTCCACTCTTCGAGTCAAAACTGAGGACTTTTTAGAGCGTTTTTTTCCCACACCGTATGGCAGTTATCACCATTTAGCGTTGGGTTCTTAGTAGCTAGATTCTAGGTTCTTAGTAGAATATGAGCTTTTTGGATTCAGGATTACCTCTCAGCTGCTTAGTTTTCTAGTTGTTGGCTCAATACTGTTGGGCACATTGCTTTGTAAATGTCCATTGAATTTAAAAAAATGGATTTAATTATTTTAAAATTCTTTGTCCCTACCAACAAATGCAGAATGCAACGATTACAATCATTGTATTTGGTTAACTTGCAGTGTGTATAAGCCCCCTCTGAGAAAGTCCATGTTCACAGGTATCCTTTGGCTCATTTTGTGGAAATTGGGTGCAGAACTATCTGGCGGTAGTGGTCTGTGATTGATAACTCAAAACCATTTTGATTCCAGTCACTGTTGTAGGAGTTGGGATGTGGAAGATTTTGAGTGCAATAAACCGGGGCCTGTGTTTCTGCTTCTGCAGGAAAGTCTCTGCAGAAAATCACAGTATTAACAATTTGCAGTAGCTGCAGGGTTCTGATGGAGTCTTAACACTTGAAGTTGGAGACGGCCGTGCTGATGAACACCAACATTGGCATACTCCCTATTTTACTGGACTGAACACAACTACACAATCTAACAGCAAAATCCTCAGAAACTGAACAAGATGATAATAGAGGCAGAGCAGGACGTTTTGGCGTGTGTGGTTATTTTGGCTTGTTTTTAAATAAATTGGGCTCTTGTGTTGTTGTTGGTTTTTCTGAGACGCAGTCATATTGATAAACTCTTGTAAATGTTTCTTTTTAATCAATATTTAAGGCCAGAACACTGATGATTTTTTTTTTTTTTAAGGCATTTCCTGGGGCTTTCAGTCACTGGAATAGAAGGACTATTTATACTAGTGCACACAGTGCCCTATGGAGCAAAATGCATTTTCTGTGTGCTTGCCCTAAGATGCTTGAAGAATTGTTGCCATGGCTTGACATGTGTCCCATGTCATGGGAAGGAAGTCAGGCCAGGATTTTAGTAAAATACTTGATAGTAACTGGCATAGGAGTTCACTAAATTAAGTAGCAGCTGTTGTATAACTAATTTCTCAGGTTGTCTTTGTCAGCAGTGTGTTCATCTGTGGCGTATCACATACAGGGTAGCAAATTGTACTTATGTTATTTATGCTACTCTCAAAGGGTAGTTTAATATTTACGTAAAAACAAAATTTCTGCCTTTGCATTCACGTAGAGTGCAGAGGTGAAGAAATGGATCTTGACTTCATCCTAGCATTTTAGAGCTGGAGATTAGAACAAGGGCAGCTTCTAAAATGTATGGCTTTGGCTCCTGTGTGTACTGAAATGATGATTTTTCAAATCTGGTTGTTTTCATTCTTAGATATATTCCCTTTGGTCCATTCCTAAGTGCTTAAATTTAATTATCAGTTTACGTTTTTTAATTGTCTTTCCTAGTTCATCTGGTAATGACATCTTTGTCTTTTCGTTTTCATTACTTATTTCTCTTATTTCTTTTTCTCCTTGGCGTTGCTTTGGCTCTGGCTTCCAGTATTGATTTTTCAGATAAGCACTACTTACTTTGTATTTGCCTCCCCCCCTGAGAATGCACAAAGAAGGTTGGCTCATCTGCCCTTCTAGGTGTGGGAATAAGAGCTTATTCACCCTTAGGCCCATAACCTTGCAGAGTGCAGAGCCTTTAGTAGGCTTTCTGCAAACGTTTAGTAATTGGGTAAGGCAGATACTCATTAATTGAAACATAATTTTACCTTATATCAAAATATAAAGTAGTATTCTTACTGTACCTACATCTAAAAAGACTTTGAGGTTGCCTTTTCAAAACTTCCAGGAGGGGTGGAAGAAATACAGCTTTGGGGGTCACACCCTGCCTCTGCCTTCTACTGACTGATCCTGGCCAGTGCTTTAAGCCAGGAGCCGTGGGTTAATGTAAATGAAGCTCACTCTACTGTCTTATTCATAGGCTGTTAAAAAGTGGAAATGAAATTGTGAAGGTAAAGCATTTTAGCACAGTCCTAATGAATTGGGAATTCAGTGGGACTTCCTCACCTCTAGTGTCTCACATCATATAGCTAGGTATCCTTTATATTCAGAATTTACAAGGTAGAGGATATCCATTAACAATATTTCACCTTCACGTTTTTGCGGCAAGAGACAAGATTCTCACTTTATGCCTGTGAGAGCTGAAGTGACCTGCTCAAGGGAGTTTCTAGAAGAATTAGACTCTAGAAGTCATGTTCTGCTTTTTATTTGGCTTTCCAGTGCTGTGCTGGTAGGTCCTTCTAGAGGTAGCACTTTGGTTTTGGTGCTGTAATATCAGTGAGGCCCAGCTGACTACTGGCCTTTTTTACTCAGTGATCCTAGCTGAGGATCCTAGCTGATTGTAGTAGCTTGCTTCCTCTCTTACTGTCAGCGCACTTACCTGTAGGAGCATCCTTGGCTTTTTTGCCATCCCTGTCTGTGGTCTAGAAATCCATCACCAATGTCATTCAGATTGTTTCTAAGAGTCAGTAGTCTTCGGATGGGATGGGGGCGGGGGCCGAAGGTTCTTTTAGGAGTAAGTTGGCTTATGACTTGTTTTGTCTACTTGCATGCCATGTTGGTGTTTATGTTTTATATTTTCAGCAAAGAAATGAAGTGAATGCTAGAGCAGAGGTTTCATTTAATCATCAGCATCCCAATAATTTTACTCCTTTTTACAGATCTTTTAAAGCTGTGTAAGTGTGAATATAGTCTTAATGTAGTAATTAAATCTTTCTCCTTCACTTAATAGGTTAAATCAAATCTGTGCTTTTTCTTAGGCTCAAAATTCCAAAGCAGGTCTGCTCCGCCAGAGTAGTATTCACTGGCTCAGTGTTACTTTTGGCCCTGAAGGCCTAATGGTTGCCTTCTTATTAATCTGTGTTTAAACGGGTTTCGGATCCGGAGTCTGCTGTTTTTAAACCAGCTTTAAGGCCCTTACCATCCATTTATGCCAAGGGGATTCAGGGACACCAGATTACAGGTATCCGTTTTGAGTGTGGTAGACTTTGAACCTAAAGAACTTGACTATGGAAGATCCTTGGACTCTTAATTGCAAAGCCGTGTACAAATTATCTCATTGGGTAAAATAACCAGGGTGGTGAGGCTTGAGGAAAGGGAGTGACCCGGCTGTTGAGCGCCATTCACTTACTGCACCTAATGCACAGACACCCAGTCTTCCAGACGGTACCAGAGCTGTGACTCAGGGAGAGTCTCTGTCCTTAGGGAACTTACGTTCCAGAGTGCTGGGCACTTTCATATGCCTTAGGGGTGTGAGGACAGCATCATCTTGATGATTGACTGCCAGAGTTGTTTTCTCTTTCCTTCCCCTGCTTCTGCAGGGTTCCTCCTAGAGCTGCAGGCATTGGGATCCCAAATTTGGGGTGGGAGGACCTTGTTATCCAGATCATTAAAGGAGCCACATGCCTTTCCCAGAACCCCCCTGACAGATCCTTCAAGTTATTTTTAGGGTGTGTGTGCGCTTTGTGTACACAACACGTGCACTCACACGTGGACGGAATATGTCTGACGGGCAAGGGAAAGATTCAGAGAGGTTAAGTAACTTGTCTGAGGACACAGCAGAATTTGTTATTTTTAGTCCAGATCCTTTGACTTCAGGTCCCACTTTTGTAGAGTATCCCCTGATAGAGCTTTAGTTTTCTTGTAAAAAAAAAAACTGTGTGTACAGCTTGATTTATATTACTGTCGAGCAGTTGAAATTAGAACTCACGTTGGATCCCGAAAACACACCTCAAAACTGAGGTGACATTTCTTTCTTGCATTCATTTTCAGCTCTGAAGACGGAAGCAGGGCCCACAGTGGTGGCCTTTTCTGTACTGATATAAAGGGTGGAGGCACCTGGGTGGCTCAGTCAGTTAAGCGCCTGACTCTTCATTTCGGCTCAGGTCATGGTTTCGTGGTTCGTGAGTTCAAGCCCCACGCTGTCAGCGCAGAGCCTGCTTGGGATTCTCTGTCTCCCTCTCTCTCTCTGCCCCTTCCCTGCTCATTTGTCTCTCTCTCTCTCTCACTCTCACTCTCAAAATAAATAAATAAGCAAATAAACAAAAAGGGAAACTATAGGTACCTCTTTGGGAAAGACAACTAGCCACCTTATCCTTGGAAGTCCCTATGAGCAGAATGGATTACCATGCACAGTGTTCTCCTGAACCTGTGGTTTAGCCTCGTTATTTTGAGAGGAGGTCCAAACATGAACTTGCATTGGGAATCTTGCAAGATGAGGCATCTGATTTAGTAAGGCCTCAGATTCTGCATTTTTAATGGAATTCCACATGCTGCTGGTGCCCTTGCTCCATGGACCCCACTTTATGAGTAGCAAGGGCCTCTCTGTGCTTGTGATGATAGTAAGCTCACAGCTGCCAGGTTTGTGTCTTCAAAGGTGACTTCACATACTTGGCATTTGTTGAAGAAGCTCATTGGACAAGATGGTGCTGCTTATTCACAGAGAGATTATCAAGCAGCCACTTCCCCATCCCTGGCAGGGTTTCCGGCTTTAAGATCCAGCTTGATTTCAGATGGGCTTGTACTGGAAGAATTTTTTTCTTACGGCTTAAAAAAAGTTCTTGGTGAATGCCAGGAGGCCAAACAGATCCATCACTTAAAAGAAATACGGAGCCCTTAACACGTTGTGTGTAATGTCTGGGGTCAGCTGGCATGCGGCACCTTCCAGACAAATCCGTCTTGTATGGAAAGCCTGCTGCTCCAGGGCGCGCTCAGCCCTAGAAGAAATCACAGGAAGTAATTAAACAGAGAAGGTCAGAGAAAGAGGAAGTGGTTGTGTTGTTTCTGATGCGAATAGCATTGTTGTTCCTAGGGATCCAGATGCTGGTATTTAAGTCTTCTGGAATGTGACTGCTTGGGGATTTGATTGTATTTAAATTGCAGCCCTTTTAGTTTATTCTTTTAGACAGCAATCTAGTTAGGAAATGAATTGCTTTTAGGTCTTATCAGGAATACCCACGTGCCTAGGCAGAAGTTTTAAGCAGGGAGTTGCTTAGAGCTTGGCAAATTGCACCTAAATGAAATGAATGTCAAGACTATTAGAGGTTAATTTTAGGTGTCTGGAGTTGTCCTTAATTCTCCTGATTAAACACTTTAACATAATAGTTTCCTTAATTGGAATAATGATGGAATATTAGCATGCATATTAAACCATTTACCCAAATTTGAATAGGGTTAAAATGCAAATTATCCATCACTTGTCAGTGCTTACTCTTTAGAGATGATTCCTGGTGAGAGATGGGGAAGAGACTGGAATGTGAATCCACTTGAGGCAGCATTGCTAGGAGAGCCAAGAATAGGCCAGAGGATGGAGGTGAGAGACCCTTTGTTCCCCCAAAACAGAAGTACTAGAAACCCCAGCACTGATGATGGTAATAACTGCAACATGGAGGCAGATGCAGTGGGAAATCTGAAAGGAGCGGACTGTAGACCTTCTCGTTGTATCTTCATTAGCCTGTCATACTTTTCGTAGACAGGAGGGACATAGGAGACTAAAGATCTTCCCCTTCCTCCAGCATTTAGACACCCCATCTGAAGTCCTGATCTGATGCCACCACCCAGCAGTTCCCAAACGAGTGGCTGAGAACCCATAAGCACTCTAGGTGTCTGTGATCCAAATATATAATGTCACCCATTTTTATCTATTCCTCTCTTTCAGTGTACATAGCTGCACTTATAGAATAATAAAACACAGCCTCATCAAAATACAACACAATTCACGGTGAATGTTTGTTGAATATTTTTCTCAACTCACAGATACTAACAAATACAACGGTAATCCCTGGGGAGGGGAGCTGGTCCTTGAATTTTCTCCCTTTGAGTCTTTATGCTTAGAAAATTGGGAATCCTTGTGGCCCTCATTCTGGATGTAAGAATGTAAGTGTGGTCATTCTGTAGAGGACTGATACGTGACAGGGTTTGTTCCCACTCCAGGGTAGATTGGTTGGAAGGTCTGAGGAAGGTAGGGGCCAAGTTTAGTTGGATGAGGACAAGTTGGAAATGAGTCAGGACATCTCCCCTAGAGCCTTGGCATGATGTGGGGTCTTCTGATTCTCTTCCAGTTCTTGCCCCTTTTTGTTCCCACAGTCAGCGTTATCCAACCTGTGCTGTGCAGATCTCAGATGGATACCGAGCAGCAAAGAAGATGGGTACTGTGTTACCATATGCATAAAGCTCTGGGAGTCCAGAAACTTAGGTTCCCATTCCTTCTTTGCCATTAACCTCCTATGCGACCTGAGTTGTTGATCTTCTCTGGACTCTGCTTT
Source organism: Prionailurus viverrinus (assembly GCF_022837055.1). Taxonomy (NCBI): domain Eukaryota; kingdom Metazoa; phylum Chordata; class Mammalia; order Carnivora; family Felidae; genus Prionailurus; species Prionailurus viverrinus. Next base: position 83,464,317 of record NC_062563.1, on the reverse strand, counting down.
CTCATCTCTAAAATAAAGGGTTTGTATAACATGACAATATTGAAGGACTCTTCTAGTTCCAGATACTGCAGGGAGAGTTAACGTTAAAAAAATGTATTCGTATTTATTTGTAAGCATAATATTCTTTTTTGTTTTGTTGAAGCATAGCTGATGCACAATGTCACGTTAGTTTTAGGTATACAGCATAGGGATTCAACAACTCTATACCTTACGCTGTGCTCACCAAAGGGTAGCTACCATCTGTCACCATACAATGCCATTACACTACCATTGACTGTATTCCCTATGCTGTACCTTTCACCCTGTGATTTATTTACTCATTCCTTAACCGGAAGCCTGTACCTCTCCCTCCGCTTCACCCATTTGCCCATCCCCCTCCCCTCCCGTAACCACCGGTTTGTTCCCTGTATTTATGGGTCTATTTCTGCTTTGTTTATTTTGTTTTTTAGATTCTACATACGAGTGAAATCTTTGGTATTTGTCTTTCTCTGACTTATTTCACTTAGCATAATACCCTGAGGTCTAACCAGGGTGTTGCAAATGGCCACAGCTCCTTTTTATGGCTGAGGAATATCTCCTGCTGTGAGTGCATATGCATGTGCCACATCTTTATCCATTCATCTATTGATGGACACTTGAGTTGCTTCCCTAGCTTAGCAATTTTAATAATACTACAATGAATGTAGGGGTGTATATATCTTTTGGAATTAGAGTTTTGTTTTCTTTGGGTAAATACCCAGTAGTGGAATTACTAGATTGTATGGTATTTCAATTTCTAATTTTTGAGGAGCCCCTATACTGTTTGCCACAATGGTTGCACCAGTTTACATTCCTACCAACAGAGCGCAAGTGTTCCTTTTTTCCCGCATCCTTGTCAACATTTGTTATTTCTTGTCTTTTTGAAACTAGCCCTTCTGACAGGTGTGAGGCCATATCTTATTATGATTTTGACTTGCCTGATGATGAGTGATGTTGAGCATCGTTTCATGTGTTTGTTGGCATAATATTCTTTTTTAAAACAGAAAAATACAAGGCAGAATGTAAGTACTTTTGGCTGCACCAGTCAGGGAAGAGTTCACTTTTAACAGGAAGGGACTTGAATTTTACAGGACTCAGGTAAGGATGGTGGTGGTATTTTGTGGGGAGGCACAGGTCAAGCCATATAGGGAGGAAGCATCTCTTGTCCAAAGGTTTCTTCCATAGGCAGGAAACTCCTCTTTTAGGTTTATGCTGGGGGAGCTCAGAGAAAGAGCTGGTTGACTTCACTGAGGCTAACTTTGGGAGGCTACTGAGTGCCAAGCTAACGAAGTGGTTATTTGAACATTTGTTCTTTAGGTAGGACAAAGCTGTTTAAGGTTTGTTTTTTTTTTATTTTTTATTTAAAAAAAAAATTTTTTTTTTCAACGTTTATTTATTTTTGGGACAGAGAGAGACAGAGCATGAACGGGGGAGGGGCAGAGAGAGAGGGAGTCACAGAATCGGAAACAGGCTCCAGGCTCTGAGCCATCAACCCAGAGCCCGACGCGGGGCTCGAACTCACGGACCGCGAGATCGTGACCTGGCTGAAGTCGGACGCTTAACCGACTGCGCCACCCAGGCGCCCCAGCTGTTTAAGGTTTTGAAGCAAAGAGATGATAAAGTGGTAGGTTGGTAAATTCAAATTAGTCAAACTAGTTAGAGGGTGCAGACTAGGTCGGAGTCAAAGAGGCTGCTAATAATTGTTGCTCTACCATACCTGGGCAGGACTTTTCTCTCTGGCCTTAATTAAATGCAGAGGCATTGCTGCAAAAAGCTTTGTTCCAGGGAGGGTGTCGTTATGTTTATTGGAGGAAGGTCAAGTGGGCTGTGAAATTGAGAACAAAATTAACCAACTTACTTTGTAGATCAAGTCTACAACTTGGGAATAACCCAAGCGAGTTTTTTTGTTTTTGTTTTTAGTATTGTTACTTCTGCAGAAACACAGCACTGATCTGTTAAAATTGCCCTGGTGAAAGTGGAGGATACATTGCCCTTTCTCAACAGAGTGAAATGGTTGCAATTAGACCATTAAATTACAGAACTGGAGAGGATCTTAAGAAAATACCATCTCAGCTATCTTCTTTTACACATAAATTGCAGTCTGGAGAGGTCGAATGAGTATCCTGGGGTCACACAGCTAGTTGGTGGTTTGGGATATGTCCGTGAGCAGATGTCATCTGGCCTTGGTTTCAGTCCTATTTGGGGCGCTATGTTAAATATTCATGACAATTGCTGCCCTCAAGTTGTGGAACATTGGAGAGACAGGAAAAAGATGGTGGAAACAATCAGTTCAGGTAAACATGGTCCGTGTAGATGGTGAACCATCAGGACAGAACAGATTGCTAGCCTTGGTCTGCTCCCGTGCAGTAGGTTGCAGTACTTGAGCTTGCCAAATGCTGTCCCTGTGTGGCTCACCTGCAGATGGCAGGTAGGGGTCCTGAGTTCTGGCTTCCACGTGTTGTGTTTCAGGGACAAAAGGGCAGGGAGTAGAGACAGAAGAGGGCCTCTTTTAGCTCACCATTCTGCGAGAGAAGAGATGAGCCCTTAGATGAAAAGTTGAAATACATGTGATGGTCAAAGGTTTTTGCACCTGGGCACCGGCAAAAAAGTTGATGAAACATTACCCCTGCTTGTTTTTTCTTCCCAGCGCCAGTGCCTCTGTTCGCCCCATGTGTTTGCTTTTGATGTTAACTGCCAAGGCAGTGTGGTCATAGACAGCAGGAAGTAATATTTGATATGCAGGTCTCGTGGGGTGGGGGTAGGTAGATGCCGGGATGGGAAGGGTGGCGGTTTTGGCACATTCGTGTGAGAACGTGGCACGCTTCTCAGCCAGCAGGTGTTGTTGCAGCTAAGAAAGGAAGGGAAGAGTTGATCACCTGGTCATATAAGAGCATGTTTTATGGTAGCTTTTTACTCTAAGTTTTTCTAAGGTCTCTGCCGCATGGGTTGAACCCAGATAAAGTTGGGATTATCCTTTGTACCAAACACAGCTAGTGGTGTGGCCAAGGGCATTTAGAAACCTAGGCTTGGGGAAGAACGAAATAAATCTCCAGAGCAAGACACAGTCCCCAAGAACCAAAGGTCCAGCGGCCAGGCTGGGAGGACTTACCCTGTTCTGCCAGGGTGAGACCTGATCCGCTCCCCATTCTGGCTTGTGTAGGATAGGGAACTTATATTTTTAAAAATTTCTTTCTCTTGGGCTTCTGTCCACCCCTCCCTTTTGTTTCTTCTTGTTCATCCCCTTCAGCCAGGCATTCTTCTCACTTATAAAGGGTCCCTTGTAAGCCTAAAGATTGCAGTGTGGAGTTTTCAGACTCCTACTTCCAGTGCTTCTGGATCATCCAAATGATGCGGATCTTTTGGTCGTAAATGATGGATTCCCCCTTCCACATTCCTCATGTTCCACAACGAACAGCACAACAGTGACCAGGAGAATTAGACAGGTGTGGTCCACCCACCGCCCCTGGCATGCACCCTAAAACAGAACCCCCCCCTCCCCCCCAGCAAATGTCCTGATTCTCAGTATCACAAGAGACTCCAAGGTGGAGCATGTCTGGGGGTGGTTTGGGATGCTGTTGAGGATGCAGTGCCCTTCCTACTTTCTAGTCCTATCTGTTTCATCCCCAGATGAATTGAATTAGAATTTCATCTCCACCCTGTGTGTCATTGTTGAAATAAACCTCGGAGAGTCTAATGTGTTTTACACTACAGGATTGGGAAGAGGGGAATGGCCAGCCAAACCTCTATAGGGTTGTAACCAACCAAGATGGTATCGACTAGGGAGAATCTCCTCTTTTTAAAGATCCTGGGTGACAGATGTTAACTAGACTTATTGTGGTGATCGTTTCACAGTAGACATAAATATCGAATCCTGTGCACCTGAAGCTAACATAATGTTATGTGTCAATTATATTTAAAAAAAAAAAAAAGACTCTCCCACCCAGTCTGTCACTGCCGTTAATTTATCTGCCATTTGGAGTAGTCTGCCATTTTGGAAGGTATTCAGAAGGCAAGACACATCCATACCAGCGAACGGGAATATTCTGAGGAATGTTTCTCCTTCTTTTCTTGCCCTTTCCTCTTGGTTCCATCTCATTTAAGTTGGATAACAAATAGTTGCTAAGGGAAGACGATACCAAATTGATGTTATATGTGAGGTGAGATCATAAGAGACAAGAAATAAATTCTGATTGTTGATCCAAGAGCTCTTTTATTTAACAAAAAAAATGCTAAAGCATATGAAAAGATCACCTACAGCTGTCCAATATTATGACTGTTTTTTATTATTTTTAAAAAAGGTTTTGCCGAAACTTTGAAAGACCTATTAACTTGGTGATGTAACCCAGATGCCTTTAGGATGCAAACTGATCTATTTTAATAGTTGAAGTGGTAAATATAGGTTTTGTTTTGTTTTTTCTTTGGTGGAGTGGAACCAGTTATTTTTGCAGGGAACAAGTTCTCGCATTTGATTTTTGACAAACCTTTGTTAACGTGGGACTGGTATTTGCTCAAATTTAAAGGAAAACAGAATTATAGAATCATATGCTTTTACCTAGAAATGAAAATACATTGACTTAAAACAGATGTCTCGCACAAAAACCGATGCCATGTTTTAAAATTGTAGCTTGTCACCCAGAAGTAGGAGAAAATGTGAAGCGCAGACACTTAAAAATGGGACAGAGTCTTGCACAACATTGTAAATGTACTTGGTGCCACTGAACAATACACTTAAAAATGGTTAAAATGGTAAATTTTATGTGATGCATATTTTGCCACAGTTAAAAAAATTAAACCAAAAAAATGGGACCAAAGTCAACTTAATGACTTAATAAGAGCTCAGAGACTTCTTTCCAGAAAAATAGCAGGTGAGCACAACTTTCTGGGTCTGATGTTTTCTGAATCTCCTATGTAGAATCCTCATTTGTAGGTTTCTAGTTTCCTGTTGATCCCTAAGTCCTCTACCATCCCCTCTTCTGTTCCTCCCCTCAAAAAAGTTCCCTTCACAGAAGTCTGAGGCAGATGAACTTGGGATTACTCCAGTGGCACTCCTAAAGGTTCCTGCAGTTGACTGAGTATGTGCATTTCTTTCTGTACTAATGTGTCTTGACAAGGGGTTGGAACCTCCCAGAAAGTGCTAAAGGTCCAAACAGCTTTGCTGTAGAGCTAACAGCACAGCTGGTCTTCATTGTGGGTGGTGTGGCGATGAACCCTTCCCAGCCAGGGAGACCAGGGTTGAGGGTCAGCTCATTCAATAGTGACCAACCAATTTGGCCTTGGGCAAGCACTTCACATCCCGTGAGCCTCAGTATTTCTCAAGTAGAGCAAGAATGCTAATTCGGAGGTTGGGACAGCCGTGTGGGATAATAATGCAAAAGAATGTGCTAACACACATATAAAGATCAAGCAAGTCGGCCCTTCCTCCTTTCCCCTATTTGGAGACCAGCAGATTGCTAAATTGGCAGGTGAAATTAAGAATCACTTAATTCAAACAAACGTGTGAGAACAAATTTGTGCTGTAGCGCATGAGAAAACAATCTGCTCCTTGAAAATGTTAGGCCCTTTTTTTGGGGTTTTTAAGACTAGATGTTTCTCTTTAAGTAGTTTTACTAGTAGCATGTTGGTGTGAATTGGATCGTTAGCCTTTCTGAGGCAGCATACCCCTACAGTGGGAATACTGGCAACTTTTTATATAACTTGTGTGGATTTTTCAATAAATTACACACTAACTCTTACCAACAAGTGCTCATTCTTGATTGTTGAAAATTTATGCTCATTCATAAACTGTTTATGGATTTGACACTTGCTGGCCTTGGGAATACTCAAGTCACCACATTACCACATTTGATACTTAATTTGGTAATCTCTGTGTCCGGTAGGAAAAAACAAATCTTGTAGTGAGCTGCCGTGATAAGCTTTTGAGGATAACGTTTTTCATGGTCGAGGGCACAGTTGCCCATAGGAAAGCACCCCGCACTCCTCCCCCTCCCAGGACTGAAGCACAGGATCTGAAGATCTTACCAATTCAGGGAGCTAAGAAGCATGCCCTGTTCTACTGCGCCGGATGGCCCTTCAGTCTTTGCTTGGACGCTTCGGCGATAAGGAGCCCCCGTGCCCGGTGACTTGGGCACACAGCTCTGATTGTTGGCAAGCTCCTCTGTGAAACCGCTGTCCTCCTCAGCAGCAACAACTAGTTCTCTTGTTCTGACCAGCCTGCTGATACGTGAAGGCAGTGCTTGCTCTCTTCCGCTGGCCAAGCATCATCCCAGGCTCCTTATCAGGGTTCAGGTTTAACTGTGTCTCTCATAAAGTGGGGGCCCAGAATTGGAGGTGCTTTTCCAGATGCAGCAGACTCTTAAACATTGTGATAGTTGCCTCTCTTCATGCAGTCTAGGGTGGCTGGAGGTCGGTATAAAGGCATCAGACCGTTTGCATCAAAAATGCTTGCTGCTTCATGCTGAGCCTTCACCCTTGATTTTCCTTTTCACAGATCTGTTGGTCACCCTCAGCTGCTGTGGGCTTTAGAAGAGTAGACCTCCCTCCCTGTGACAGGGCCAAAAGGAGGCCCTCCTTGTGCCGGCCTGAGCGTGCAGGCATCCTGTTGGCTCTTGGTGTGCTGGGCACAGATGGGGAGGGCACTCGTTCCTTTTCCAAAGGAGCTCTCCACTTCTAGGTACAGTACTCTTGTCTTTTGTATTCCCTGGATGGGATTCTTTGGTAGGGGTGCAGAAGGCCAGGCAAGAAGGTGAGGGAGGTGCTAATAGCATTGAAATTGTGGTCCTGGACCACCTACTCAGAGTCAGTAGTCAGCAGGGCTAGTTAAAAATACACTTCTGCAGCCCACGCAGATATCCTGGACCAGCCTCTCTGGGGTGTGGCCCAGGGAATCTGCATTTTTGAAAAGCTCCCCCAGGTGATGCCTCTGACTGCAGGCCAGGAGATCCACTTCCTAAATTGTAATTCCATCTTTGATGTTCATTTTCATAAACGTCCGACTGCTGAGTACTCAGGAATCTTAAAGGCCACCTTTGAGCCTTAGTCCAGCCACCACTCAGTGCTTTTAATAGTTCCTGAGTATGTATTTACACAATCTGCATTTTATGAACTCCATAAAGACACATTTACCCAACAAGGCACCAGCGCTCCAAAGGTCAGTTTTCCTCGACTTGTATGAAAGGCTCTTAACTCAAAGTCAATTAACACCAAGATAGACGCCAATTAAGGCAAGGAAGTGAGCTGTTCAGGCCAACATTCCGACCGCAACTTTGTCCCTTGTTGTTGCTTAGTTTTACAAGTCCCTTCACGCCAGTTACTTCACATAACCTGTACATGTGTGGCCCATTACTGCATACAGGTAAATGTGCCATTTGTCACGTCATCATGCGGGAGTGCTGTCTAAAAGCATGTAATTTAAGCAACTATGGAATGATGCCATGTTAGCACTTTTGCCACCGACTGAATCGCCCTCCCCAATGCCAGCAGCGGGGATGTCAGGAATGCTGGGGAAGAAGGGCAGGGCCTCCTGGGCTCCTTCAGTGTTGCTTTCACAGCCTCCTGTTGAATGAGTCTTGCCTAAGTCCAGAGCCAGGATTTCCTCGTTTACAGAGAGCAGTTCCTCAAAAGAATTACAGGAAGATTAATTGAGATAACGTGGATCACATGCTCAGCACAGTGCCTGGTACGTGGAAAGCAGACCTTTAAAAATGGGTATCTCCTACAGCTGCTGCTGCTGCTGTGGCTGCTGCTGATGACAGAAATTGAAAGCCCTGAGAGAACTAACCCTTTAAGTTAGCAGTTACACTAGGTCAAGAGCCTCAGTTGCTAGGTTTTCCACAGTGAAGGTGCAGTGAAGCCTCAGGTCCTCCCGCAGCGGTCTGGACCCTGCCCGGTCCCGATCCAGATGCCAGCTGGGCACCCTGCACTGAGAACCATTCCTCAAAGGAAAGGTATGGAAGTGCAACAGCCTCCTTCTGGTTTCTCTGTAGACTCTGTGCATGACGTCTCTCAACCTAACTTCGTACCTATAAAAGCCTCATCCTTAGGGGAAAAAAAGCTAGGTCCTCTTTTGATTTGGGAACCAGTTTGGGTTAGGTGAAGAACTGGGATGCTGAGTACAAGCAGTGACATGAAAAGAGACTCTGCCTGAGAAGGTATAATCAAGTGTCACCAGCATGCTAAAGACCCCCATGGGGCACCTGGGTGGCTCAGTCGGTTGAGCGACCGACTTCAGCTCAGGTCATGATCTCACGGTTTGTGAGTTCGAGCCCCGCGTCGGGCTCTGTGCTGACAGCTCAGAGCCTGGAGCCTGTTTCGGATTCTGTGTCTCCGTCTCTCTCTGTCCCTCCCCTGCTCATGCTCTGTCTCTGTCTCAGAAATAAATAAACATAAAAAAAAAAAATTAAAAAAAGACACCAACATGGGCAGGGAGGAGGGGCAGCCCAGTACAGTTTGCTTACAGATTCTCTGGCATCAGCACATGAGTTATGTCATTACTTTTTCACACTTTAAACTGTTACTAGTCTTCATCAGGAAACAAAATTCCCATTACTAGAAGTGAGGCTGTTAAGTGAGGGCGTTTATTCTTTTTTTAATGGTGTCCAAGGTGCAAATTGCTAAGAGCTGTGTTAGAGGATGGCAGGAGTGGCTTCTTGGTAGAAACCAAAGGATTTAGACCAGCGCTGTCCAGTAGAACTATAATGTGAGTCATGTAAGTAATTTTAGGTGTTCTAGTAGCAGTGTTTTTTTAAAGTAAATACAAACAGGTGAAATTAATTTTAATTTTATTTAATCCAATACATCTAAAAATTATTAGTGAGGGGGCACCTGGGTGGCTCAGTCAGTTGAGCATCTGACTCTTGATTTTGGTTCTGGTCATGATCCCAGGGTTGTAGTATTGAGCCCCATGTGGGGCTCTGCGCTGTGTGGAACCTGCGTGAGAGTCGTCCTTTCTTCCTTTCTTTTTTTGTAATTTTTAATTTTTTTTTAATATTTATTTTTGAGAGTGAGAGAGCACGAGCTGGGAAGGGGCAGAGAGAGAGAGAGAGAGGGAGACACAAGAATCTGAAGCAGGCTCCAGGCTCTGAGCTGTCAGCACAGAGTCCCATGCGGCGCTCAAACCCACGAATCGTGAGATCATGCCTTGAGCCTAAGTCGGACGCTTAGCCAGCTGAGCCACCCACACACCCCTGCTCGAGATTCTTTCTACCTCTTCCCCTCCCCTGCTCTCACCCTGGCACGCATGCACGCATGCACTCTCTCTCACTCTTCTAAATAAATAAAAAAATTATTAATGAACTATTCTGCATTTTTTTTTCCCATCAGTTTTGAAACGCAGTGTTTTACACTTGTATCCCATCTCATTCGGACAGCTGTATTGCAGGTGTTCAGTGGGCATATGTGGCTCGTGCCTGTTGTATTAGATAGTGCATCTCTAGACTAAAGCAGACCTGGGTGTGAATTTCACTCTGCTGCTCCACTAGGGATAAATTACCTGTACCTTTCAAAGCCTCAGATGTAAAATAGGGACCCAATACCTACTTTCCTAGGCTGTTTGAAGTTTTAATTCACACGATGTATGTACATAAATTGATCGATCCATGAAGAAGTGCTCTGTAAATGTCCTCTATGAATTTTGAGATATCCACTGTTTATCGTGTAGGGTGTGATTATGGGTATGATTATGTAAGGTTATGATGAAAGCAAATATGAGGGTGATATTTACGGGCCGAAAAAGAATTTCAAAAAACCTGACCGATTCCTGGGCCTCTGGCCTTGGATCTTGTACACAAGCATTGGAAGGGGGCTGTAGTTCTGGTCAGAGCAATTTGCTTAGAGCTCTGTGACCAGTTCAGAGAAGAAGGCCTGTAGGGAATTGCCGTGGCATCATAAAAACTGTTTTCCACCTCAGAGGCAGGGGAGCCGGTTTCAAATTGTGACTGCCCCTTATATTGTATTTTTTAGCTTTCCAAACTTTGGCTTTTTTGTCTGTTAAATGGTACTAATAGTATGAGGCTTGTGAGGATTCCGTTAGACACAGCACATGGCAGTGACTGCTGTGGCATCTGGCACATCTTAGGTACCTAAGACATTCCCCGTGAATGTTACTGGCATCTAGAATGCAGTTTCATCTTGAAGCCTTGTCGAAGGGGCCTGAGGGCTAGACACAAGGGAGGGATCGTGCCCCTCTGATCAGCCTGAAAGATGGAACCAGCACGAGAGGGGCCCCTGAGACTGGTTTTGTGAGAAACTCTTCGGGGCGCCTGGGTGGCGCAGTCGGTTAAGCGTCCGACTTCAGCCAGGTCACGATCTCGCGGTCCGGGAGTTCGAGCCCCGCGTCAGGCTCTGGGCTGATGGCTCAGAGCCTGGAGCCTGTTTCCGATTCTGTGTCTCCCTCTCTCTCTGCCCCTCCCCCGTTCATGCTCTGTCTCTCTCTGTCCCAAAAATAAATAAACGTTGAAAAAAAAAAATTTAAAAAAAAAAAAAAAAAAAAGAAACTCTTCACCTGTCCCTGGAGCTCAAAGCAGACTGATAGATCCTGTCTACGCCGAGTGAATGGGCGTGGAGGGTCTAGAACCACTCATCCATTTGGTTCATTGAGTACTAAGATTCTCCTAGACTGTGCCAAGGATTTGTGACTATGCAGGGTTCCAGAGGGGACTCTGGCAAAAATGGAAAAGAGGAAGAAAGGGGGGCACAGCGTGGGTTGGTGGCACGTTGGGGAGTTACCCTCCACACATGGGCTGGGTCATAAACTTTTCGATGACATTTTTCTTTTCCTGCCCCTTTTAGTTCTCTGGCTTCCTTGCCGGCTTTCAATATTTTTTTCTCGTTCATCCTGGAAAAGAAAATGATGGCTAGAGCATTCATATTCTCGTGTTGTAGTATTTTAAGAAGCTCCCGAGAGCCAAAGGGAGAACTGTCCTCAGAATGGAGTTCTGGGGTTACCTGTGCTCCCAAGGCGAAGCCCGAGAGGATGCAGCCTTCAGAGGTACAAGGACAAGTGAGTAAGCCAGCCTGGGAGAAGAAACACAAGTTGATCACTTGAGCAAACCAGGCACCAGAATCGAGATTTGCAAAGCACACGGATGCCGGTGTGTGTGACAGCCACTGTACACAAAGACTCAGCATCAAGTCGCTTTAAATAAGCAGCACCCCTCCCCCCCACCTTGAGCTGAGGGAAATTTTGCACGTGCTCTGCGTCCACCTCTTCGGTTTACCAGCAGTTCTGTTGCATCTGCAGCCACTTTGCAATAGACGAGCCCCTCACGCTGCAGTTTTACTCGAGGAGGATCATTTAAATGGCCCTAAGATTATCATTTGATGGGTTTTCACTGCTTATGGTGTTTTCTTTGAATTCAGGAATAGTATTAATCATACTCTGACCCTCCCGCCCCCCCATACAGATGTGAAGCCCTCTCAAGTTTCTCTTAAGAAGTCGTGATTTGAGGGTGTTCTCATTGTTAGCTCACAGTAGCTATGAAGTCAGAGACTTTCTGTCCTGGGACTTTGAGCTGTCTGTAAAGGAGCTGAGTGCCCCATTTGAGAAAGAGACTAAACTTTCCACTGCCCCAAGTGGTGTCCAGTGACTTGGACCAGAAGCCTGTGTGAGGCAGGTGGCTTGGTGGAGAGCCCTGCTGCCTCATTTGTGAGTTTGAGCTCTCAGGAAAGGTGGATCTTATCTCTGAGGAAGTGGTGGCTCCCTTTATCAGGCCATTCTGGCGGAACAGGTTTGCTCCCAGCAAAGGAGAATTTGATGTTAACTATTTCTGGCCTGTCTCAACACCTGCAGTAAGGAGGGCTGATTTGCCTACCACAAGGAAGGTGAAATAACATATGCCAAACTTTGTGTTGCTACCTGCCCGCATCTTCCATTACCCACAAACCACCCCCACCCCCACCCAGTCCTCCCCAGAGATTAAGAAATCAGGACATTTCAGGTGTGGTACACAGAGAATATAATGACTGACTTCATTTCCACAACCATTTAGGCCCCTGTCACTGCCTCTAAAAAGCTTCTTGCAATCTGGGAGATAAACAGGTGCGCAGACAGAAGCAGGTAGAACATTGGGTCTCACTGAGCGAAACAAGGCTCTTTGATATCTGGGAAGGGAGGAGACACATGGCTGATGCTGCTGTTTTTAACATTTTGATCTATTATTCTTGACCACTATGAAGAGTGAATTATAAGAAGAGGGTTGGAGGATCAGAAAGTTTGTGGGTATAGGTTTGGGTGTTAAGGACTAGGAAATCCTGTTTTCTCACATTTTCTCTAGGTGCACGTTTTTTCTGCCTCTGGGATGGTGTTTGGGGCTCTGGTATTTTGCCCAGGGCTGAGGCGCTCTCTCTTCTGAGTTACGGGCACCATTAACAGCTCCAAGTAGTGTCCATCAACAACATCTTGGCCGGAAGTACCATGTTACAGATAAAGGTGCTGAGGCTTTGGAGTTAAACCTGCACAGTTGGGTAGTGAGAGTGTGGTTGACCTGGCTTGTTTTCTCTTCCCACAGGGACCATCCAAATAAATCCCTGGAAGAAAGGGTTGGGGGTGTACTGTCTATTGAAGGGGGTCATCTTGGGGTAGTTGTTTGGAATTTGGAAAACCTCCTGAAGGAAAGGGCAACAGTCACTCAACAAAGAGGCCCTGGGTCTCCTAGAACAGAAATGCTCCGGGTGGGGGTGGGGAGGGAGGAGGAGGAGGGTGGATGAGCCCGAGGATTTGTGGAGAAGCTCAGATGTAGCTGCTTAAATTAGTTCAAAGTGAGAAATGTAATTACTATACTTGCTCCAACCAAATGTCTGAACGTTGTTATAAAATGAGGTGTAATCACAGAAAAGAAGATTGCAGCGCGGCATTACTCCCACAAAATAGCCTTTGTGGTCTTGGGAGCCCTGTGGTGCTGATTAATCTTTTTGGGCGGGAGGGAGGGGAGGGTGTTGAAGGTCCATTAAGTTCAGGTGTGTGTATTGGATGTAATTGGGGAGTTTTTGTCCTGCTCGTTTGGACAGTCATTCACAGTTTGCATTTGTAACAAGTTTGTGATGAAGGAAAAAAGAACCACCACTAAACATTTTAGTGGACTATCTGAAGTCAAAGTAAAATAAGATCTAAGCCAGAGGAAAAACTGAGGATGATTTTTGGCCACTGGCCCTTGTTAATTACTATTTGATAAAAAGGTGAAAAAGGTATTTCAGTAACTCAAAACGACTCCCTCTATCAGTATTTTGTCCACCAAGCTGAAAGTGCTGTAAGGAGGCAACTGGGGTCCTGATTCTGCCATTTGTTAGTCATGTGTCCTAGAGAAGCCAGTCGACTCCAAGCCTTAGTTTTCTCTTCTGGAAAATGGGCTGATGTATGCACAGTTACATGAGATAGCACCTAGAACAGAGGAAAACACAAAGGCTAAATGTTAGCAAGCTGCCATTATCATAATTATTCTAATCATGTTTATAACATTGTGTTTATAAGCAAAGAAAGTAGGGAAGACAAGGTCTGTTGGGGAGTGCATGCCTGGAACTAAGCGAGTTTGGTCCTCCAGAGGTTTCCTGGGCCAGTTGTTGGGGAGGAAGGGGGTTGTTTGGCAGAAGGAAAGGGTGATGTCCAGGCTGAGGAAGTGGTGCATGGGATGACTGAGCTGTGGCACATTTGCTAGAAATGGACGTGTGGTTTAGTAGTCTTCAAACCTTCATTCTTTGCCTGATGAGTGCTTCTCTGTGATCTTGTGTGCCCAACTTGGGTCTGTTGACTCGCCAGCTCCCAGAGACTTGAGGGTCTACTCTGTGCACAGCAGGGTCTAGTTCTGGGAGGTCAGGGCATTTGCCTGTTTTGTGCATTGTGTGCAGCACCCGGCATGATAGGAACCTGGCAGTATCTGCCGAATGAATGAATAGGGATAGAGTATGAATGAATATCTACATTAAATTGTATGTGCTCCTTGAGAAAACTCCCTGAGAAAATTGGCATTGCTGAGACTGTCTAGCCATCCGATCAACAGAGGAGAAAATGCTTTTCAAACATTTGGTTTGGTCATAGACGAGTTGTATATACTTGTGTGTATACCTACTTACTGTGCAGTTTATTAATATATTTAATATATGTGATTACTTTGGCAGATATATTTGATTACAGATTTTAACTTCATTTGACAGTGTTGCCTGCCTGTACACAACCCTTAAAGTAATTAACAGAGACATTATTCGCATGAACATCCCTTTTTCAGAAACTGATGAGGCTGCTGCTTCTGAAAAGTCCAGTGTTGAAGTATTATATTCACCTGATTATTGCAGGGACAGACCAGTGCCAGGAGGTCCAGGCACCCCTAGACCGGGGCTTTGCTGTGCATGGGCATCACCCAGGGGTTTTATTAAGCTCCAGGTTCCCATTCAGCATGTCGGGGTGGGGGGAGGGGAGGAGGGGTTCACAGTTTGCATTTCTAAGTTTTCTGATGCCGCTACTGCTGCTCTCTTGGGACCGTACTTTGAGGTACAAGACTTCGATCTGTCTTTAGTGTTTTGAGATTTTCCTTTGTGTTCCAAAGATGTCTAGCGTATCTTATTCTAAATGTTGACTTTTCTATACTTAATCTCTTCTGGAAATAGCCAGCCATTTCCCTAGGAGGGCCGTTGTTTGGTCTGCACATGGTTAATACAGCCCTGCCAGATACAGCCGCTCCGAGAAGCTTGGACATTTCAGGATTCGCCATAAACCTTTAGTGAAGTCTGATGCTTATATTTGGCTTTGGGGAATGTATTTGGGCTTTTGGATGTAAACCAAGTGTTACTTGTGGCAGTGTTGGCAAAAAGTATGGATTGTGCCAGTAAAGTTCTTGGGCAGAGGTGTGAAATGCCCCCGAACCGGGTACATTCGTTTTTATTTCTCAGTTTGACCACATGTGCTCCTCATTGTCTAACGTTTTTTGGTGAACACTGAATCACACTTTCTGTTGTCTTGTAGAACAACCCTTATTACAGTTCTTTGCCTGTCTATGCCATGCCTATTGACTTTAATAATTTCGGAATTTTTAGAGAATTTCCTCAGTTGCAACCACTGTGGAATTTCGTTACTCTAATTCAGGCAATAATCCAGGCGTGAGTTTAACCTAGTTTGTCTTAGGATGCACTGATGGCATAGTGAACTCTGACAGGAATTACTACTGTTCATTCACTAAGGCTTCACCTCCTAGGCGCTGGAACACCAGGGGGCTCAAAGCTGCCCTGTCTCTCTTGACAGGCCTGCGTGAGTGGTAACTAGTCCCATGGCCTTGCGGACCATCTGTGTGCAGATGACTCACAGATTGATTTCTTCGGGCTGGCCGTTCTCAGAACTCCTGGCTTGTATAAGTTATCACCACATGGATGTCTAGCATGCATCTAAACGTAAATGTCCAGAACAACTTCTGATCCCTGAAAAGTGGGCAGCCCACTCCTGACCTTCCCTGTCTTCACAGATGACACCACCATTCATTCAATGGTCCAGATCCCAAATCTCATGGTATCTTTGATCCCACTTTCCTGTACCGCCTGTTCACATCTAATTCATCAATAAGATGGTTGTTCCTCCACAACAAAATAAAATTGTCCTCTTTTCTCTTTGCAGTTACCTCCCTTGGTCAGGCTATATGATCTCTCCCCTGAAGCATTGCTGGAGCTGTTTGGCACTCTACGTCAGTCTTGCCACTGTATAATACATTTCCTGCAGAGTACTCAAATGATCTTTACAGAAACCACATTGTTTCATGTCTCTGGTTCCCTGGGAACTTCTGACCTGCTTTACCAATCCCTGGATTCTTGTGTCAGCCTGAATCGATCATTCTCCTCATCGGGTACCATTCTCTTGCGAGCCGGGCCAGCTCTTTTCTTGTCTCGGGGTCTTTGCATTGGCCATTCCTTCTGACTAAAATGCTGTTCCTCCTGCCCTTCCCATCACTGACTCTTTCTTCATAATTGTATCTGAGTTTAAATGGCAGCTCCTCCGGGCAGCTTTCCCTGACCCTAGTCACCCTGTTACTCAATTTTAAATTTGTGCAGGACTAACCACTCTCTGTTGAGTTATATGTTCATGGTCTGTCTCCATATCCATAAGCAGGAGGAACCTCCTTTGTCTTTTCTCTAGTGCATAATAGTGCCTAGAAAGTACTTGAATATAGTAGAATCTTAAATATTTGTTGACTTAAATGAATGCCTCTGTATTGAATGCAAAGCACTTTACATTTTTTTTTAATGTTTATTTTTGACAGAGAGAGACAGAGTATGAGTGGGGGAGGGGCAGAGAGAGGGAGACACAGAATCTGAAGCAGGCTCCAGGCTCCGAGCTGTCAGCACAGAGCCTGACACGGGGCTCGAACTCACGAACTGTGAGATCATGACCTGAGCCAAAGTCAGGCACTTAACCGACTGAGCCACCCAGGCACCCTGAATGCAAAGCACTTTAGAGTTCTACTAGCAGTGGTATTTATTTACTACTGTTGGGGCGAAAAGTAAAATAATAAAATAAACATGCATTTCTAAGGATTTTTTTGCTTTCCTTTGTTGCATTGTAAGGAAGAAATTTCCAGAGTATGTTAGAAGGTGAAGTCCTGCAGCTACAGTTCTGCATAAAGCAACTGATTTTCTAGTGATGTCTCAAAGTTCCCAGGAAACCAGTGTGCCTTTAGAATTACCTAAAATAGGGGCGCCTGGGTGGCACAGTCGGTTAAGCGTCCGACTTCAGTCAGGTCACGATCTCGCGGTCTGGGAGTTCGAGCCCCACGTCAGGCTCTGGGCTGATGGCTCAGAGCCTGGAGCCTGTTTCCTATTCTGTGTCTCCCTCTCTCTCTGCCCCTCCCCCATTCATGCTCTGCCTCTCTCTGTCCCAAAAATAAATAAACGTTGAAAAAAAGAATTAAAAAAAAAATAGAATTACCTAAAATAATAATAATAACAACAGATGCTTGTGTGTTTTAATACTCTGAGTTGCAATTAATAATCTGTGGGTGGTCTAAATGTTAGCATTTAGTTCATTAAAATATTGACCCACCGTTTTTTAGCAAATACTTCCTGAGCTCTTGCTATTTGTAAATCTTTTATATTTGATGCCAGAAGGGGAAAAAATGGTAGGAGACCCGGTGACCGACCTTATAATTCTGCTTGTAAACATTTAGTTGTTGACTTGTGAGTAAACGTAATAAATTGAACAAGTGTATATATCTCTGCTTCCTCCCAAAGCTCTAATAAAATGATGGTAAAGAATAAACACAGTATAAACCCAGAAACCTCCCAGAGATATCTCAGCCAGATTTTGCAAGGTGAAATGCTACTGCATGAATGCTGATGTAGCAGAGCAGAGAAAGCTGAAACCGAACTGCATGCCTGGGTGGGTGGGTGGGTGGTGCAAAGTTGGGGGTGGGATAGAGGGAAGTTTTTGCTACAGAATCCTAAAGGCAAGGATTCCAGATACAGTCCGAACCAAAAACAGGGTGTAGAACAGTCCATCAGAGCAAGGAAAAAAGAAAAAGAGAACACCGTGAAATCGAGGGATACGGTCCAACACAGAAACTAGAAATGAAGGGAAGAATCCCCAGCAGTGCAGCCACCCACTTGGGCTCTGAGAGCAGCCCATCTAGGTGGCAGGGATGCAGGACAGGTGGTCCCAGGAGGGATGGCACTAAGAGCAAAAATGCTTTTGATCCTATCAGGAGAATGCTTTTCAGCTCTTGGCCAGTTGGTAGATGAAATAGTAATTGACATATAGGAGCACGTATAAGCACATGGAAGCCATTTTTAATGTAGGAATAAAAAGTTACAAAAAAGATGTAACTATCAAATTGTAAAATTTGATACAATTTGACCTTGTAAAAGGTCAGCTCTAAATATAGAATTATACCAGGGTATCACCAAATCTTGGTTTAATTAAAATGTCCTATAACTATTCAAGAAGGCATGAGGAGGAGAGTTGTGGAGGAACCAGGGTAGGAGTGCACTAAACCTGAGAAAACCAGTAGATAAGCACTAACATGGACATCAGAAGGGTTGTGCATCTGTGGCTTCACTGGGAAAGGAGTCACACCTGTATCTTCTACAGTGCTGGGCCCAGCCCTGTCAGGTGCTGTTCTTTGGAGGAAGTGACCTGTCTAAAGAAGTCTAGCTAAGACTTGTCTTCAGTTGGCAATCAAGTTAGAAAAGCCAGAGTCTGTGATTAATTATAGTCTGTAATTAAATATAATTACAAATTACCTTGTATTGTGAGCAAAGGGCCAAAAAAGGTGGCAAGAAACACTGTAGGAATTTGATGGAGGGAAGGGAGAGATGATCCTGGTTTAGGCAGTTCCAAGAAGCTTCATAGAAGAGAAAGGAATTGAGGTTTCCCTTGATGGCAATCCCTCAGTAGGGTTTGGGTAAAAACAAAAAGAGCTGGATCTACGCCCACTCTGATTGCCAGTGAGAAAAGTTAACCCTGTCATTTGTTCAAGATGGTGGTCATGAGGGCTGGGCTTATTATTTGGCGCTACCGTTGACTGATATGTGGCAGGATTGGGTCGTTTTCAGGATTCTCATCAGTGTCGGGGTTCCGGCAAGGTCATGTAAGATCGTATAAGGCTGGTGAATGGGGGGGTACCAAGATGGAGTGCATCTTTTTATCCATCAGAATTTTTCTACTTTAGTATTTCATTCAAAACAAAGAGAAAAGTCAAGTCTTTTTCCTTTTTTCTTTTCTGATGGCCATGACTGAATTTTTCTTGCATGAACGGTTCTTGTGTTCTTATTTAAAGGAAGAATTTGGCATATGGCAGACCTCTTCAAGCTATCTTTAGTTGGTTGTGGGGTGTAAGTGATTAAGAATGCAGCTGTACTTGCTACCAACACATGCTTTTAAGGAGTGAACTGCTAAGCAGACGGGCCTGGTTAGAAGTTTAGAATAGCCTCTTGGGATCAAAGATGTAATTTTTCAAGTGCATGATATTCAAGAGTCCCTCCCCTCAAGACTGAAGCATTGAGGGCTGTTTGTGCCCAGAGGCAGCGTGACTTATTTGTTTAAAATGGCGGCCACTCTTGGCTCTGGAGAGGCAGCCATGCTTCACTTGGAGTAGACAGGAGGAGGCTGACTTCACTTTACTTTGTATAGTTTGGCTTCAGTGCTCCTTTGGAATAAAACATTCTTTACTTCTCTAGTGTGTCTCAGGACAAATCCA
The DNA here is from genome assembly GCF_022837055.1 of Prionailurus viverrinus. Classification (NCBI taxonomy): domain Eukaryota; kingdom Metazoa; phylum Chordata; class Mammalia; order Carnivora; family Felidae; genus Prionailurus; species Prionailurus viverrinus. Next base: position 83,445,139 of record NC_062563.1, on the reverse strand, counting down.
TCTCTGTCCTTGTTGCTCGGTTACACTGTGGTGCTGGGTCCTTAGTCTTCAAAGCTTGGAACTCCCTCTTGCCTTTCCTCCAAAAATTTGTTCTTTCGCTTAGCAAATATTTACCAACTTTCTGCCATATGCAGGACTGTGTGGAGAACACAAAGATGAATCAGACACGGGGCCTGTCCGTAAATGTCATCAGTCAAATAAAGGACGTCTTGCAGTGGGGCAGCCACACGGGAGCTTTTACCATGAAGTGCCCAAGAATAGCGCCATATGCTATAGGTGTTTGGAAAGGCAAGAAGATGAGTTAGATGGGTGGGTTTCAAGTCAACCCCTCTTGGAGAGGGTGACATTTGAGTTGAACCTTGAAGGACAGGCTTAGCTTTGCAGGGAGGAGGTGTTTTAGGCAAAGGTATAGAACACGTGAGCTACAAAAGCAAGAGGATGTTGGAGAATTGGAAGAAAGAGCCATCAGTGCTTATTCAGTTCTCACTGTACCTCAGGCACTTGGCTGAGGTGTCACCTTGGTTATCCCATTTGATCCTAATAGCAACTTTTTTCTTGCTGAGAAACTAAGGCCTGGAACATTTAAATAACTTGCCCGACGAAGCTTATAAGTAGGAAACGAGTGGGGATTTGAACCCAAGACAGTCTGATTCCAGATCTAAACTGTTAGCTTCTTAGATGGAGCAGGCATTAGCTTGAGCAAAAGATAATTTGAAGGGAAAAGGAGTGGCTCGGGGCAGATGGAAGAAAGAACCTTGAATGCTGAGCTAATTACTCTGTAAGCAGCAGGGAGCCATTGAAGGTGTTTAATGGGGTGTGACGTGGCCCCAGCAAGGCTGCCAACTCTAAGGCAGAAAGATCTGAGTTCCTTACTATGTGCCAGACACTATGCCAGGTGCCTGATACCCCTGATGCCATTTAACGGTCCTAACAGCCCTATGACATAGGTGCTGTGGATGCCCCCTTCCTACCGTAAGGGAACAGTAAAAGTTGGGTGGTTAAGTGACTTGCTAGAAGTGAAATAGAGAATGATGTGCAAGATAGACTTGAGGTCAGAGGCAGAGAGACCAGTTAGGCCACCACAGGAGCCCATGCAAGACAGAGGTGATGCTGGGAGGGGAGGAGAGGGAGCAGTGGGGGTGACAGATGGGGGGTGCAGCTAAACAAGGTGAGAGATTTGGCATGGCAAGTTCCTAACTTCCATCTTGTGGGGCACAGGTGCTGGGGAGATCCCTAGGGCAGCGGGAGCAGAAGAGGGAACCGGTCACCTTCCTTTCCAAACCCACATGGTCAGGTTAGGACGCTGAGGACTGGACTTAGCGATGGGTAAAGTGCACAGGGATTAAAAGTGGTAAGGGAAGAGTGTGGAGGATGGGGAGCTGGGGCCGCAGACTTGCAGTGCTCAACACTTAGATCTGAGAACGGAGAAGAACCTGGGACAAAATGAAAGAAGTCAAGGAGGGGCACGTGGAGGGGCAGCCAAAGGTGGAGTATCTCAGGATGGCCCGGTGATGCAGAGAACTTGCCGCATGTTGGCAGAGGCCTGGTCATAGACCTCTGTGTACCTTTTACACTTGCTGCTAGAGTCAACCCCGACCCGAGGCAGTCTCTCATTTTCCTTGTTCGGAGAAGAAATCCTATGATCGGTATAGATTTGCCGAAGAAAAAGACATGGAAGTAACACAATGTGAAAATAGAGTGCTTCAAAATTTTTTTCAGTTCATATAAAGGGTAGAAACCCTGGTGGCTAGTGCTTGAATATTGAGTCCTTTGCATTCCACCTTCTTTGAGTCTGACCGTGATCAGAGTGGGCTTGGTGTGCCGGAAAATTGAGATCACAAGCAAGGTACCTCAGGGCTCCTAGCAGTCCTAGTATCGGAAACAGACAAGTGCACGGAGATGTGGGACTGAGGTGCTCACATGTAGGAAGGAGACCTGTCCCCATGCGTGTTTAGTACATGCTAGGGGAGGGGCAGAAGGGTGTGTTCCTCTCTTAGAGTGGGTCAGGGGAATGTTTAATTGCATGTCTGTGAAAGAAATCAGTCTTGTAAATATAGTGTGTGTTCCTCAGATTTGGCCCAGAGGTAATTCTCGGTTTGGGGGTTTATTAAGGCTTCTTTGAAATAGAAGGTCTGTTAAGCCCTTGTTCAGGACCCATCATGACGGCCTCCAGGTTTCCGTCAGACGAGAGGCCGGTGCGGGACATCCACAGCCACCCCCTGTGTATGACTAGCCTGTAAAAGCAGCAGTCTTTGCCAGAAGCCTGTGAAATTTAAAAGCAGGGATTTGTCTGTGGTGTCCTCTTTCCAAACCTAATGATGTGTAATTGCTCAGTTGTTGAACTTGGTTGATCTATTTCTAGGAGATTAGCTACCTAGAGGAAATGAGAATTTAAATTGTTTGCTGGACTTCAAAATTTGGTACATGTGAGGAGATCTCTCATCCACTGGGACGTATGGCACAGGGAAAGCTTTGTTCCCGAGAAGCAGTCACTATATTGATGGATGTTGTACAGTTTGCTTCCCTGGGTACTTTTCACACATTCTAAGTAGTCCTCACAACAATTTTCTCCTTGTGTGGTTTTAAGCCCATTTTAGAGATGAAGATCCCAGGTCCGGAAGGTAAGTAGCTTGCTCAAGATTCCCCCGCTGGTAAGTGCCAGAGCTGGGATTGGAACCCAGATTGCTCTGACTGCACCGTGGCTTTCTGCTTTCATTATCAGGAGTGGTCTGAGAACTGGCAATGACAATTATTGAATGAATAAATGGATTCTCAAAAAAGAAAAAGAAAAATGTAGCTTATAGGTCCTGTAGTATGAGAGAATATTTGAGAGAATGTTTGGACAAGGGACCACAGACCAGGAGACACTAAAAAAATCATCCTTCAATTTGGTAAATCCCTTTATTGTTATGTTTATTATTGCCAAGGAAAAGTAAAAACAAAACAAAACTGATTATTCAGCAAATAGGGGTGCACTCTTGGGCTCTGGATTTGGGAAAGGAGGTAGGAGTTAGAGATGAAGCTGGAAGAGAAGGTTGGGGAGAGTTGCCACCTTTCCCACATATCACCACAATAGTACTACAGCTGTGTGCATGTGTCTCAGGAGTGGGGGAAGGCTTCGTTCAGCATTATTTTGGATAACATGCTGCCTCATTTTTATCTCTGTAGCAGTAACTTTGTGTAAGAAAAATAGCTAGTTCCGTTCTTTTGCCTTTTGAAAAGGAGGTGGAGAGATCTGTTTTCAACTCTTGACAGGCCCTTCGCTGTTCCTTATTTCCTGTTACTTAGTGGCAGAGGTAGAATCTCTGGGGCCGGAAGTGCCTGAAGGACCCCAGCCTCCTTCTGGGCCGCCCTCTGCTTCTACCCGCCACTCCCCCCCCCCCCCCCCCCCATCCTTTCTGTTCAGCTCCCAAGAATCCACCAAAATAATAGGTAGGAAGACTAGGTACCGCCTGGGGTAGAAAAAGGATTGAGCGTCCCTGGCATGTTCTGATTAATCCTATTCATTGTCAAGTACAGCTTTTTAATGAGCTGATTCATTACTGAGAGTAGGTCTCATGCAAATCCCCAGTTTATATCCTGCGGATTTAATTTCTTAACAATTTCCTCATTTCAACACAAGTCCATTGTACCATGGGTTTTATGATTTCCTTTGAATTTAGAGCCTCACCTCACATTTTATTTCAAAACTATGAGGTAAATAGAAAAGAAAAAGCTTTAAAAAATAAGCTAGCTGAACACATTGGTGGATATTTAACTCCTCTCTAAAGGAAGGGTTGCCCACACATCAAAGTATTGGAAGGAAATGCAGGAGAATCCCTGATAAGTTTCCAAACTTCTACTTGTGTGATACCATGGACAAATTTAACAGACAGATATGAAAAAAAAAATTTTTTTTTGCCTCAATTGTGATTTATGGAGTTAATATAAAACTGTGAAAAGTTTAGGAAATGACCAAAGAAGACACTAAAATAGCCACTAGAAAAATAAAAAACTTAATACTTTAAAAATGCCAAGTGACTAGTTAAAAGAAAAATATAGTTGGCTAAAAATGAAATAAAATTGTTAGACCCACAAATTAAAGTAGTATAATGAAACAATAGCATTTTTCAGTTGCTCTTAATTATCAAATAGGAACAATATTTTTAAATACTGATATGGCTTTGGTGAGGTGACATTTTTCATACACTGGTATTGGGAGTAGATTTTGGTATACTTTTTCTGGAAAGCAATTTGATAATATATCTATTTTCAATTCATCTTTTTTATTCAAACATTCTTCTAGAAACTGGAAGATCTTAATTAAAGACACATTTACGGGCAGTGGTGTTTAAAGTTATAGAAGTTGAAAATGTTGATAAGAGAGCATAGGGGAATGGTTCAGCCACACGGATCATCCATATAACCATATAGTAGGCGGCCTCAGTACGTCCAAGGAATTAGTAATCAGATGGAGAATGCAGCATTGGCTGAAAACCGGGTACAGAATTCTATCTATATCTCCCCATCCAAATTTTGCCTAAAACATATGTATAACAAAAGGACCAGAGGGAACTACATCACACTGTTAGCCCTGGCTATGGTCATTTCTGAGCTGTGACTTTATAGCCATGTCTCTTGTTTTCTTTATTCTTTTATGCATATATTGAGGTGACCCAACTGTTCAGTTTGCCCAGCTTTGCCCTGGTTTTAGCACTGAAAGTTCTGCTCCGGACAGTTGGTCGCTCTAGCGTACATGGATGCATATTGAGATGAGTTTATGCCATTTGGCAGGAAGGGCCAAAGATAAAGTGACAAGTGACAAGCTGATGGGGCCTGTGTAGGAGTCAAGCAATAGATTCTCTGGTGATAAAATTAATAGGGCTTATTTTAGAAAACCTCAGAAAAAGTAGATCTACAAAAACTTAAATGGTGCTTAACATGTGGCTTGTATTGTTCCAAATGCTTTTGGTGGTTAACATTCTTTAATCGCTCCCACCCTAGGAAGTAAGTACTGTAATCACATCCCCATTTACAGAGGCATAGAGAAATTGAGTAATTCGCCCAGGGTCCCACAGCTCTGGACGGCTGTGCCTGGATCTGTGCTCAGGCATTCTGGGCTGTTCACCACTGTCTGCATCTCTACAGAGCCCCTACTTCAGTCACTTCTGTTGCTGCCCTTGATGTTGACGTCGTTCTTGCCCATACCATGCCACTTGAGTTGGCCATACTCGACTTCTTATGTTCATTCCAGCCGTCCTGCCAGGACTGCCATTGACCTCAAACAGAGGAAACACCTTCCCCGTCCGGAGCCTGGGGTGGGGATTTCCATAGCAGAGTTGCTGGCCTCTGGTGATAGAGTTCTTTCAGTTTTGCCACATGATCTTGTGGCATAGGGCTGGGTCCAGGTGCAGCTTTAGTTATTTCTGGAAACACTTCTCCTTTTCCTTTGCTTTGCTGAGTGTGGCTCATCAGCCGTTCTCTCTGAAGGTGATTTTGGCTCCTCTGCCCAGACCATCAGACACTTCTGTAGGTGCTGGAATCTTCCATGATGGTTCTGGACCCTATGCACATTTCCAGATGAGTCTGAACTTGGAGAGGGAGGGGGTGAACTGTATCAGAATATCCATCCTCTAAGTTTTGCTCAGCTAAGATGCCAGTCACTGCATGTGTCACTGCTTCATTAGCAGTGGTGATCGCTGGATGGTGAATCACAGGTGGTATTTATTCTTTTTGCTTACCTGTTTTATTTATTTTTGAGAGAGAGAGTGAGCATGAGTTGGGGAGAGGGACAGAGGGAGGGAAGGTGGGAGGGAGAGAGAGAATCTTAAGCAGGCTCTATGCCCAGCCTGGGACTGAATCGCACAACAACACTGGGGTCATGGCCTGAGCGGAAATCCAGTCAGACACTCAACAGACTGAGCCACCCAGGCGCCCCTACTTACCTGTTTTAAATATTTCTTGAAAAATTTTGCTTTGCCCTCTAGATTTTTAAAATGTATTTCAGTTTTTTTCTTATAATGCAGTTTACTCCTACAGAATTTTCAGAGCCTTCAAAATCCATGCATGGCCAAGAACATCCTAACCCTCATTCAAGTTAGAGCAACTTCATTTCTTTACCAAAAAGAAATACCTTCAGCTATTGTCTGAACTTGTACCTTGCTGAGAACCCTGCCAGAGTTTCTGGTTAATTGTTTGTTTTGTCACATTAATGGAACAATGAGACGGCACTGGCATTCTTCACCCATGATGTGGAAGCACAAAATGTACATTTCTTTTTAGGTGTGTGGGGGGCAGGGCAGGGAATGTTTTTTGGCCTTTAAATCTTAGAAATCTGTTATTTGACAGATAACAAAGTTTTAGGTACTTCATGGGGACTGCGGTGTTTAAGCTCAAATGAAATTTAAATTTGGACCTTGTGTGTTATATTTTCAATGAGCCTGTGTGTTTCTTTATCTTCTTCTTTCTGAAAAGTTCAAAAGTATGAGTCATCCTCCCTCCCCTTAACACACTTTTTTGGGAGGGAAGAGGGAAGTAATGTAGCAAAATTATTCTTTCTAAATTATAAAAGAGTATCTTCAGAATTTTTAGTGTTCAAATGAAAGACCATGCTTCCCAAGGGAAGATATTCCTAAAAAAACAAAAAAAAGGACTAATACATCTTTGTACTGATGTCTCTGAAAGGGTGAGGAGGCATCTGCTAGGGTGAGAACAGGGGAGAATTGCCAGGTGGATTCCTGATGCTGGGGTAGAACTGTACAGCAAAGGGCCTTTCATCCTCAGAGGAAAAAGGGGTGGAGGCCTGAGAAGCTATATAGAAGGGGACAGATTGGGCCAGCCAGGATTTCCAGAGCCCAGTACCCAGCTCCCTCCGCAGGGCCAGCATCCCTGGGCAGTCGTTAGAAATGCAGAATCTTGGGGCGCCTGGGTGGCTCAGTCGGTTGAGTGGCTGCCTTCGGCTCAGGTCATGATCGATCTCGCGGTTTGTGAGTTCGAGCCCCGCGTCGGGCTCTGTGCTGGCAACTCAGAGCTTGGAGCCTGCTTCCGATTCTGTGTCTTCCTCACTCTCTGCCCCTCCCCTGCTTGCTCTCTGTCTCTGTCTCTGTCTCAAAAATAAACATTAAAAAAAAAAATTAAAAAAAAAAAAAAAGAAATGCAGAATCTCCCCCATCCCCCAACCAGAATCAGCTGCCCCAGGTAATTCACCAGCACTGCCTGTGGGTACTGGCCGAATTGGTGGCTTGTGTGGCTACCCAATAGAGCAGTGTTACCTCTAAACCAAGGACAATGGGGGGAAGATGGGCTAGGAGCTAGGCTGAGAGAGATCATTTAAATTATAATGTGTTCTAAATATATAATATTATAATGTAACATATACATGTATGATATTGGACCACATGCTCAGGGATTAGGTTTGTTTTGGGTACTAGGAAACGACCAAGAACACAATAGGGAGTGTGTGTGTGTGTATGGCGGATGAACTGTCTCCCTTCTCCCCAACCCCCAGTAGTCTTGGCCCCTCATCTTGCTGGGAGAGTCTTTGGAAGGGCCTGACTAACTGCCTCGTTGGTAACAGACCATAAGAGCACACAGTAAACACCCCGGTGAGAAGACATGTCACCATCATCAAGGCAAACAATAGAGCTTTTCATGAGGGTCCTCACTCTGTGGGCTCCAGAAGTCACTGAAAATGGAGTCACAAGCCTACGGGCCTTGGCTAATTTAGAGACCTTAGCTGGGAGGCAGGCATGGGCTGGGTGGGGAAGCCCGCCCACGTGGTGCCCTGGGCTGGCATCACCTCACCCAGCCTTGTTTGTCAGGCACTGATAAGTCTCTGGTTCTGCCCCGGCTGGAGGATAATGTGATCCTTACCTCGAGGGCTCAGATTCAGAATTCCATAAGTTCTGGATGCACTCAGGTTCACTTCTCCCTCCTAAACACGTATGGAAATGGCTCACGGGTGAGGCTCTGGCCTCATTCTTCTTTGGCTCTGTCATGCACCAAACCTCGCATTGTCCTTAAGACAGGAGCCTCATTGCTAACTAACGGTGGCTTTGAGGTATTTGCTTTCCCTGGTTTTACAGAGTTTGTAAGTTCCCTTTTTACGTCAACACGTATTTTAGGTTAAAGTTCGCATTTTTAGTGAGTAGTCTAAACGGTTAGATCTAAATTGGAAACAAATATGCATTCTTTGTGTAGGGTTAATTATTTTAATATTTCTGATTGTAAAGTTTAACCAAATGCTGTAGTATCTTCTCTTTGGAGTTCACATGTACACAATTACCTAACCTTGCTACATAGGTCCTATTTACTTCAAAAATAATTTTGAAGAATTTACCTGGTATGTTTTGAAATTTGTGTGTTTTTCATTCATTAGTATCAGAATTGAATATATTTAGCTGTTGCTCTCTGTCAGTAAACTGAGACTAAAAACTGAGTAGGGTTACAGATTATTAGATAGGAAAATTAGAAGCCTCTGGAGGGAGTTCCTGCTTCCTTTTCCGTGGTCCGAAGTGGAGAACAGTGACTGTATTCCTGAAAGAGAAAGCACAGCCAAGAGCTGTGAGTCCAGACTAAGGGGGAGATTTGTTCTGGTAGCCATTTGGACTTTCACCTCCTGTCACCTCCTATGACAGCAAGTGAGGGGATCAGCATCGATTGAGTGCCTACCACATAAGCCATTCTACATGAGGTTTTTAGCACACTGGCCACAGAATCATCCTGTCACAGGGGAAGAGTCCCACCCCCTACCTTGGGGTTTTTAGATACTTAGGGCATTTGCTGAGTACCTTGCAATCCAAGTCTTTTTCTGTAACGTTAAAACCAGCTTCAACTTAGGGGGTGGGGGGAAAGTAGCTCTTAAGGAATATATGTGGGGAACGTTTGCTGAGTGAAATGTGGCAGAGAAAACGGGTCTCTACAATGAACATTGTAAAGGATGCTTTAATGCCCGGGACTTCTGAAACAAACTGTTCTGAACATACAGAATGGTAGCTGAAGGACCAAAACCTGAAATGTCCTCCATTAGACACCCTGAGTGTGTTACTTGATTTCTCTTCTTTTATCGAATGGGAACCGCCCTGGAAGGATGGAGATGATCTGTTTTTTGACAAATCTGAGATCACATTGAGACTTTACTAGGTTGGCAGTACCGTTCTGGGTCTTGGGTTTTCAGAGGTGACCTTACATGCTTATGGGGGAGCTGCACACTGAGTGGGGAAGGCAGTAAACAAGGAGAGTGCAGATCGTCCCCAGCGCCAGCAGAGACATGATGGAGAATAACTGACTCAGCCCTTACTCACCGGCTCAGTAAAAGGTAGCTGCTGCTGTTGCTGTTGTTATTGTCATTGAATGGCCTGTTGGGGGAGGGATGTTCCTTGACTAAATTTGGGGAAGATCTTCTAATATTAGAGGGCACACAAAGTTTAATGCCTGTGCTTATTCTGATAACGTATCATCCCTCCTCTTGGCCTCACCATCTCCCATGAGCATGGTCGGTTGCCAATTGCTGGAAAAATCAACTTTGCCTGAATGTTTAGGAAGCTATTTGGGATTTCCAATGTTTTTCTTCCTCTTAAAGAATAATAAAGCAAGTTCGCATTTAAGGGGTAGTGGTGGTCACGGTTCATCTCTTCTCCCTACCTCATTCTGCTTCTTTGCTCAAAGAGAACTTATGGGTTCACAAGCGTTTTCCCTGAAGAGGTAATCATTTCAAGGGAAATGAGATCTCATTTAAAGTTTCTAGGTAAAAACAAAAACCCCAAGGCTTATGCCTTTGTTCTACTTCCCAATGGCAGTTGGTAGGGAATTAAACATTGATCACCTTCTTCCTCTCCGGGCTGTGCCCACCCCTCTGTCACATGGGGTAAAACGAAAGAAGGCAGTGCTGGCTCTCCTGTTTACCATCCCTCTTCCATGCCCCCCATGGTGCTGGCAGCAGCCAAGGAGGTGGTGAGCTTTCTGCCACTGCGCCAGCTGGGCCACCTGTGAAGCCGCTGCCAAAGTCAACATGTGCAGCCTTTGTGTCTGGCCAGTAGGTTTCATAATGGTAGTTAATGGAAGTTCCTGTTCAGACGCCCTCAAGCTCGTTGTGTAATTCTGCCTCTGGAGGGCCCGGGCATCTTCTCTTATGTAAAAGCAAGGTCTTCAGGGGATTTTGAAAATTTCTCCTCTCGCTGGTCATTTGGCAAGGTCAGAGGAGGCCCCATAAGTGACCATTAGAAGGAGAGGGCAATATTCCTAGTGGTCATTCAGTAGAGATTTATTGTAGTCCTCACGTGTACCAACTCTTGCTCTGGAAAGGTGGGAAGGGAGGGCACACAAATGACTAAGCCGTGAACTCAGAGCCCTGGGACTGTTGGTCTGATTCAGGTGTGGAGGAGAGACAGGTAAATAAATAACCATACTGTAAATGAGGACCAGAGAGCTCAGTGCCAGGGGCACGTGAATGGGTCACTTAAGTGGGTGGCAGCTGAGGAGGAGATTAAGGAGGGCACTTGTGATGAGCACCGGCCGACAAATGGAAGTGTTGAATTGCCATATTGTACAGCTGAAACTAATATTACGCTGTAAGTTAACTAACTGGAATTTCAATAAGAACAAACAAACAAACAAAAAAGATTGGGAGCCAGTTTCCTTGTTTTGAAGTCTTCTTTGAGAGGAGGGACGAGTTTCAGTGAGGGTGAAGAGAGGTGAGAAGGGCTTTTATCGGTAATGGTAGTGCCTTTTGCCTTCTGGGGTGGGTTTGAGGGAGACATAGGAAGGGGGCTGAGGGCCTCGCACTTACAGGAGCCCCACCTTGCTTAGTTTAATGTTTGGCGGTTGCCATCCTGAAGTTCTTTCTGTTCATGTTTTTCCTTTTGTACGAGGCCCTGCAATTCATGTAGTCAGTCCTGCATTTGGAGATCAGGCTGTCACAGTGGTTGAGCCAGACTGTGAAGAGCTGTGTCTGTCAAACTGGAGAATATTTGACTGTATTCTAGAAGCAGGGGGAAGCATGCCGGGGGTGGTGATAGGGTTGTAGAGGAGAACCAGAGAGGCTGGTGAGACCCGGGGAGCTGGCCGTCCGTGGAGGGAGGCTGCCCCAGTCGTGCTGGAACAGAGGTGGCAAATGCGCACAGCTCCAAATGACACAGGTGGTGGAGATGGGCTGCCTCGAGGCAGGGGACAAAAGTGGAGCAGGTCGTTGAGGATGGCTGGGGTTTCTTGCGAGACCGGAGAGTCCATTCACCAACAGGAATGCAGGGGAAAGGAATCCTTAAGCCAGTGGCAGCAAGGCAGATGTTTTGCAGGAGTGGGGTGAGGCCCTTTCCAGAAAGACCCGGAAATCTCTGGTGGGACAGCTTGTGGAAACATGCACTGCAGCTGCTCAGCTGTAGCAAATGACCTGCAGATCAAGGTTTTTGTCAGTATCAAGAGCTTCACTAGAACAAATATTCATCCAAAAATAAACTTCCCGTTCTTCCTGTTTTTATAACTTGCCTATTTCCTCTGAGTTTGAGGCTGGTCTCCAGTTCCGTGGGTTATTAATCTTCAGAGGATCAAGACCTCTATAGAAGTATTTCCTGTACATGTTTATCTACCCAGCCCTAAATTATTTTCTCCAAATGATAAGAGAACTTTTCCATACTGGTGTGTCAGACTTTTCCTTTGAGAGGTTTCAGTTAGGCATCCCAGCTAGTAAGGCTAAAACCAGAAAGGCTTACCCCAGAACACAGGAAACCCGGGTACAGTGGGGGCGGGAGAAGTGACCTGCAGTGGGTGTTCATAGGCATCCTCCGTTCATCTCTTCCAGGTTCAAGGGGCTCCTTTCTGGCCAGAGTCCTAGGAGAGAGATAAAGTGATGGCTGCAGAGGGCCCGATTTGAGGGAATTTGAAACACCCTACTGAATATCCACAGGGGAATAATAGCCCCAGAAATATTTCTGCCCTTTGGAAGAACTTAAAATACCCCCCCCCACCCACATTGGGCCATAATTTGTGTTTAAAACATCTTCCATCTTTATGCTTTCAAATACAAGGGGAAGAGAGTGTCCTTGGTGCTCATGACTATGCACAAAGAAAAAGAGAAAAGCCATGTTGAAGCTGGGGCCAAGTTCAGACCCCATAGACAAATAGACGAGCTTGCATAAGGAAGGGAGGGCATTTTAACTCACCGGCCCAGTAAATCCCCCTGCCTGTGGGAGACATTCTTTGGTCTCCTACCTTTTTGTGCATACAGATACCAAGCTAGCATGCTGGTGAGTATTTTTTAAATGTAAGCCTCCTTGTGTGACTCTTGTAGAGAGACCGTGGGGACCGGGCTGCGTGGGTGGCGGCTTGTGCCGCAGCGGAACTTGGAAGGAAGCCAGCTGCCTTTTACTGAGGCCTTCCGAGGTGGGGCAGGGATGTCATATTTTGCACAGGGCACCACCCCTCCCCCCTGGTGATTCAGGTGACTGGATTGGGAATTTCTGGGCCAGAGCACCGCCCACTGCTCTAGGCCCACACTGTCCAACACCTGAGCCACTAGCCACTAGCCACCTGGGCTGTTGTGCACTTGAAACGAGGCTAGTGTGAACTGAGATACACTATAAGTGTAAAATAACACATTGGAGTCTGCAGGCTTACCATGAAGAAAAAGAATGTAAAATAATTCCTCATTCGTAAATCTTTCATTTTGATTACTTGTAGAAACGAAAATGTTTTCGATATATTGGGTTATGTCAACTATATTATCCTGGTTAGTTTGGCCTGTTTATGACTTTTATAATGTGACTAATAGAAAAATTTTAATTGCATATGGGGCTTACGTTCCATTTCTGTAGGACAGTGCTGCCAGTCTGTGTGTTGAGGTCAGCTGCCAGTTGTGGCTTTGAAAGCAATACATTTCCAGAGGCTGGGAGGGGAGGGGAGGCCCCTCTCTCCCTGGTGGCCTGGCTGAGGGGAGACCCAGCCTTAACTTTCGGCTGCGTAGGGTGGTGGGTGGGACAGCCTACTTCTAGGCAAAGAGTTAATAACTAAATAAACAGCAGCAGGAATTTTTTTTTAATGTTTATTTTTTGAGAGAGAGAGCGCTAGTGGGGGAGGAGCAGAGAGAGAAGGAGACACTGAGTCTGAAGCAGGTTCCAGACTCTGAGCTGTCAACACAGAGCCTGTTGGGGAGGTGGGGGGAGGGGGGCCAAACCAATGACCTGTGAGATCATGACCTGAGCCGAAGTCAGACACTTAACCAACTAAGCCACCCAGGCTCCCCAACAACAGCAGGAATTTTTTTAAATCCTTGCAAAAGCACACGTCCTGGCCTAATATTTTTTTCTTAGCCTGCTTTGCATACCAGCCTCTTTACTGGAAGCTTCCCCTCCCCACCTCCAAATTCAGAACTCCACCTATCGGCATGGAACCTGCAGGGATGTTGTCCATAGGATCTTCCTGTTTTGTTTTATGCTCTTGTTTAGATTATTCATCTGTCCCCAGGTCAGGCTCCAGTAGCTGCCAACCCAGAAACTACCCAGGTAGGCCTGAGAAGCCACCATTTCAGACCAGTCCACCCTACCCCACCTTTAGAGTGGTTACTTGAGTGAAAATGTCCACACCTCTGTCCATCGAATACCGAACTTCTGCTGGAATAATCAACATGAGAAGCAGCACGTCTTAAGTGCTTGTTCTGTGTAATGTGCTTTATTACATGTACAGTTAATTGGTATCACAAACTCCAGTACACCCTAGAGTAGGAGCCATTGTTTCCCCATTTTGCAGATGGAGAAACTGAGTTTAGAAAAATGTAGTAAGTTATCTGAGAACTCATGGCTAGAAATCAGTGGGGCAGGGAGTACGGTTTGGGCTGTGGGACTCCATAGTTGAGGGTTTACCATAGGGTATCATTCTGCACTGCCCAGACCAGCCCACAAATGCGTTGTTCAGTTCTGCACATGCATTTGTTTATCAACACGTCTGCTGGTGCAGGCTAGGACATGTCCCCAGGGAGGGTTCGATTCTGGGTTGTGGCAACAACTGAACTAAGAGTTAAGGAGTACTGTGAGTGTCTTTGAGCCCTACTAGAGGATACCCTCTCACATGGCTTTTAAAATGCTATATGCTACAGAACCTTCTCCCAACATGGCTTTTGCATCCAGTGGAGGGTCCAGGGCTGTCTAAAAGATGTTCCTTTGGCCTCTCCAGGGTGACTTGCGGCTTTGTATTGGTGCAGAAAGGGCAACTCCATGGCTGGCTGGCTGACTTGGTGACATTTGGAAATAAGCAAAGGGGCTAAGAGCTATGTGCTCTGGAGTCAGGCTGTTTGTTCTACCTGTTGATAGCTTCATGGGTTGGGTTCTTCGTTCTCCGGGTGGCAGTGTCCCTAACTAGAAAACGGAGATACTCAGTACCTGTCTCGTATAACTGCTGTGCACATTCAAGAGGACGCACAAAGGTATAGTTTCTTGGCACATCAGTTAAATGTCAGCTAGCATTTCATTACCATGTTCATTAATGCCATTTAATGCTGTAGGATGGGTTAGAGGCCCATACAACATGTACCAGAAAATATGATCATGTGGCCTGAGTTTTTTGTTCTAAGGCAAACACATCAGAATATATATACCTTGGTACCTGAATATGTACCTTTGTACTTGAGTATTGTATCTTTCAAAGCTATGACCTCACCTCAGGAAGCAGTCTGCGTATCTTGATCTCCCAACCATTTGCTTGAAACATTTTGAGAAGCCTTTCCTTTTTTGGAACTCTCAGATGGGGAGGCGGGGGGTGGGGGGAAGATGATTCTATTAAGTATTTAAATTGTGAAAGTAGATTTTAAGTTTGGAAATGGCCTGAAGTTCATTAGAGCTAAGTTTGGTGAATAAGTTGAATAAGCTTTGGTGGTAGATCTGCTCTAAGTTAAAAACTGGTGTTTAACTAAAAAGTAAGGATTGGGTTTCTTCTGTTTTGTTTTCAATTTTAATGGTTGGCTCATTTATTATAAGACGAGCTTGAAGGCAGCCCCAGAAGAAGGGTTTCAGGCAGCTTCAGTTCCAGAGTTGGGCCAGCATCTTTGGAACACTAGTAGAGGCTCCAGAGCAAAAGCTTTAAAGGCAGGGGCTTGAGGGTGAGTGGGGCAGTGTTGACTCAGACCTATAAGATTATATTTTTGGAGTACAAATTCAACTTCATACCTACTGTGTTAAGCAACACCCGCAGCGAAGTTGGCATTTGGGGCTTGTGTAGCCGGTAACGGGGCCAGGGGCAGAAGGTTCTCTGCATCAAAGGAGTAGAGGCCAAAACCTGGCTTTGGATGTTGACTTGCATTCCAGGTCTGTTTGCCCTTTGTGATACACAGAATTCAGATCTGAAAGTGTGAGCATGTGTTAAGGGAAGGCCCTCAGGTTGGTGTCCTTGGCCAGGACTTTAAAGCTGGGTATGGGGGAAGCCCTCTTCTTCTATATTGCATGGACTACTGAGTGGCTAGAAAGCACCACTGAGCCGAGGCTCACTGGGAGTGGAGGAAAATGCGTGTCCCCATGGAAAATGATGGATGAAAGTTCAAGGGTTTTGTATCTTCAGGTTCATGATGACTAATAGGTTCATCTAGAAGGGCTGGGCCCCCAAGCAACCTTTGGATTATTTCCAACAGGTGGAAATGAGAGTTGCCGTGTTCATTATATCCTAAAGTTTATCTTGGCTGTGGAAAGAGCGTAGGGCTTTGGAATTTGGCTGGTAGAGCTCCAGTGTTGCTCTCTATTGCTGGGTGTCATGACTATGGTGTCATAACTAGAATTGCCTAGGCCTCATTTCTTTCATTTGTAAAATTGGAACTCCATTTTAGGGCTGTTGTGGAAAAGGGTCATAAGAGTCACGTATATGAAGAGCCTCAACAGATGCAAACCCTCCACCTCTTCCAAGGCCCTCAGAACGACACTAGAATGGGGGCGCCTGGGTGGCTCAGTTGGTTAAATGTCAGACTTCGGCTCAGGTCATGATCTCACAGTTTGTGAGTTCAAGCCCCGCATTGGGCTCTGTGCTGACAGCTCAGAGCCTGGAGCCTGCTTCAGATTCTGTGTCTCCTCTCTCTGTGCCTCTCCCCTGCTCATGCTCGGTCTCTCTCTCTCTCTCTCTCTCTCTCTCTCTCTCTCTCTCTCTCAAAAATAAATAAACATTAAAAAAAAAAAAAAGAATGACATTAGAATGAACCCCATTGCCACTCAGTGGCCCACAGTTGTATATCAGAATATGCTACCTGCTGCAGGAAAATGTCCCCAGTCTTTTGTGAGGTGAGGCCTGTATTCCTAAGAGAATTTCCAGTTCTTCCCTTCTTTGAATAAGGTCAGCTGTTGAGGCTCCAACGCTCAGCATCTCTAACAAATTAAGCTGCCTAAGACCCTTTCGGCCTCTTAAAAAAAAAAAAAAAGCTTTCCTGTCACTGACATAGGCGGCCTCGGCAGGATGCACACTGGCACTTCATGCTCAGGCACTTAATGGAATGCTCAATGTGAACTGCATTGTTGATATTGATAACAGGTCATTTCTTATTTGGATTTAAAGGAGTCCTACCTTCAGGTTTTTCTCATTTTTGTCCAGCCCCTAGTTTTTACTGTGGTTCTAGCGTCATCCTTGATCGCGCTGATAATTCAAGGAAGCTTGGCCTGGATCCCTGACTCGGGGGCCCTGGTGAGACGGAGAATTAGGCCAGCAGGGCCACAGGCAGGCTCCAGCAGAGAGTGTGCTGCCACCACTAGCCTCTCACACTTAATCCTGACTTTGCTTGAACCATCCTGTTAGGTTCCGGGAGCTCTGATTCTCAATTTTTGCTGTACATTGGAATTACCTGGAGAACTCTGAAAAATTTGGAAATCCATACTGTGCCCCAGCCAATTAAATTAGGCACCAATGTTTAAAAAAAAAAAAAAAAAAGGCAAAACTCCCAGGTGATTCCAGTATGCAACCAAGTTTGGGAAGCAGTGCCTCGGGTGATGGAATGAACAGTCTCCTGGTACAGTTACTTCCTTGAGTTTACTTGCGTTGGTGAAGTCATTCACTCTATCCTCTGCAAATCATCTAGGGCCAAGGTGTCACCTCTAGGGGTTGAACTGCCTGTTCTGGTCAGTAGTGAGGTCCCCGTGGCGAATAGCTATCATAACAACCTGTTTTCTTAGGAAACGTTTTACACATTCACGAAGGTAAAGAGAATAGTATTAGGGATCCCCATGCACGCATCACCCAGCGGTCATTCGTGTTTCCTTTGCATCACCACACACACATTCTGGGGTGGGCTGGAGTATTTTAAAGTAAATCCCAACATCGTTTCATCCATAAATACTTGAGTGTGTGTCTCCAAGAGATAAGGACTTTAAAAAAACAACCATAATACCATTATCACACCTAAGAAAATTAACGACAGGTCTTTAAAAGCCATGTTCACTTTTCTCCCAATTTGTCACAAAAATGCATTTATACATTTGGTTTGTTCCAATTAGGTTCCAAGCAAGTATAATTCATTTTTGGTAGTTTGACTTTAACCCTGGGGTAATTAAACCATCGCTGTGTACGCACACAGGTAATGATGCATATGCAGGTCTGGTAAAAGTATAAATGGCATTCAGCGCATCGGATGTTTACACGATGGTCTCTCTTGGCTCTTTACCTTCCTTAGCCCTTCTGGTGAGACCTTGACCTGTCACAGAGGTCACTCACTGAGTGCTCACTGAGGCGCTGGTTCCAATCACTTCTGTGCTGCTCTGCTTCTGCCTGAAGGCATATTTCCTTCAGTGAACTTAGAATAGAACCTTAGGCTGCTTGTGGAAAGAGAGTATGAGTCAGCTCGGTGGACAGTTTCGAATTTCCTGCTCCTTTGCTAAAGGCGGTGGCTGGGAAGGGCTGGAACTGCCTCTTGGGCTCCTCTCTGGGCTCTGCTGAGGGATCCTGCCTCGCTGGTTATCTCTGGGGATCCACCCGGGACTTGTGCTCTGACTCAGGGACCAGGCAGTAGCTAAGCCCTCCTTCCCTAAGGTGTAGATGGCTCTGTGAGCCTTTGCCTCCAGCTAGATGTCTGGGTTCAGGTCCAGATGATGACCAGGGGAGGAGAGGGTTATTTTCTGCCCTCCGAGGACAGAAAGACCAACACCTTACCGGTCACCACTTTGGCACATTGTCTCTCCTCTGTTAGGTAGAATGCTGTCAGAATTTCTTAAAAAGGGGCAGATGACTGGATGGCCCCTGGGATGAATGGGTGGCAAGTCTTTGTGGGGGAGTGAGCAGGAGAAAGATCAGGGTGGAGAATGGGCAACCTAAATAATTGAACTCCGGTTCCTTCCACAAATATGTCTTTGTGTGGCTACTCCATATGCATCGTGTCAAATCAGAATCTCATCTTCTCTTTCCCTAACCATATTCTTTTGCTTTAGAAGGGCTTTGTCTTGATTTCAGGTGGATTTGCAGTTGCAAGGTTTTTATTCCTTCTTTCTCTATATCATGACCAGGTTAGTTAAAGAGCAGTGGACAACCATCCTAATATATAAAGGCAACCCTAATCTGCAAAGTTGTTCCTCACAGGACTGTTATCAATAGCAAAAGGTTCAGAAAAACCTAAATGTTCTTTAATAAGGGACTTGTTAAGTAAATCA
The DNA here is from genome assembly GCF_022837055.1 of Prionailurus viverrinus. Taxonomy (NCBI): domain Eukaryota; kingdom Metazoa; phylum Chordata; class Mammalia; order Carnivora; family Felidae; genus Prionailurus; species Prionailurus viverrinus. The sequence continues at coordinate 83,426,567 of NC_062563.1, read as the reverse complement.
CGGTATGCCTGTATAGTGAAATGTTGTACTGATGCAAAAAGGGGATGAATCTGTTCTGGGTTCCCATATGGAAAGATCCTCAAGAGATAAGAAGCAAGGTCCAGGGGCGCCTGGGTGGCGCAGTCGGTTAAGCGTCCGACTTCAGCCAGGTCACGATCTCGCGGTCCGTGAGTTCGAGCCCCGCGAGTTCGAGCCCCGAGTCGGGCTCTGGGCTGATGGCTCAGAGCCTGGAGCCTGTTTCCGATTCTGTGTCTCCCTCTCTCTCTGCCCCTCCCCCGTTCATGCTCTGTCTCTCTCTGTCCCAAAAAATAAATAAACGTTGAAAAAAAAAATTTTTATTAAAAAAAAAAAAAAAAGAAGCAAGGTCCAGAACATGGGAATAATATATTTGCATAAACCCTGGAAGGATACACAAAAATCTTTTAAAAGGTGGTTACTATTGGCTTTTTGGGTGGGAAAGGGAACAGGGCAGATGGGAGGTGGTGGGAGTATACCTTTTTATATTTTGATTTATGAATCATGAATGTGTAACCTATGCAGGACAATTAACTAAATATACGAATAAATACATCTGTACCTATATCATGCAGATAAATTGATGGCCTGTCATGCCCCAGCTAATCTTCTGCAAGCTTCTGATCCCTCCTTATCTGTACTCAAACACCTCAGAACCTGTTGTGTTCTGAAATGGATCAATGAGGCTATGACCAGCCCATGGAATGGGTGCCATATTTTTCCCATGATACCTTGTTCAATAACATTATAAATATTTGCTTCTTTTGAAGCCCATGAGCTTTCCCCCTTCCTCATCCTGAAATATAAACTGAGCTGACATCTAAAGATTATCCAGAGAAGACAGGGAAGTTGGGCTGCCTATGTCTGCCAGTACAGTAAGTTGCCCTCTTAGGAAGAGGAGGTGTCATGGGAGAAGCTGCAGGCAGGGGTGGGGAGATTAAGATGGCTTCCCTTCCCATTTCTCGTCTGTCTATGCAGTCTTTTGCTTCTCCCTTGGCATCCCATGTGCCATATTGTCTGTGTGTTTGTATTTATTTTCAGCTTCTACTGAGTGGCAGCAAAATCCTTTTGAGCTGAACTGGTCCCACCCTGGTAGCTAGGAATGTTCTAATGTTAAGACTTGCTCTTCACATTTGGCACATTCTTAGTATTAGGAACAGTTCCTCCAGGGCTCACAGGAAACAAACAAATGAAATCCATGGAACAATTTTCTCCCTCTTGAGGGGAGAAAGAGGGGTGGAGAGAATCTTTGGGGAGACTTGAAGCAAAGAACATTTAGGAGTGAACCTTGTTTAAAAGTGTTTTGAAAGATGAAATTCAAGGACACTCAGGACCTATTCTTGGCTCTGCCACAAATGTCCCTTTTATGTTTTATTCCAGTTTGTACATTTGGGGCTTACGCTTTGATTTTGCATCTATAAGCTAGGTGGGGCCCGCATTCATTGTCCATTCTCCTCACTGTTCTGTTTTAGCCATCCGATACTTACTTAATAAAACTTGAAAGCCGTCCTTGTAACTGGCAACTAAGTGTAGAGAGTGGATAAGCCCTGTTTGGCCCCTTTTCTTCCTTAAAAGAGTACTACAGTGAATACTGTTCTAGAGATGAGTACTAATTGGGTTGAGGTTTGATCAAGGACTTGTTACCTCACCTACATGCCTCTTCCTCTTTTGAGTACAGTTGTACACATGATGAAAATTGCATGTGGTCATAATTACCCTTGACAGTTCTATAGGAGGCCAGCACACAGCCTTTCACCTCTTCCTCCAGTCTTGGGAAGGATCACTGTTTCTGTGATAGAGCACTAAATGAGGTAGCTGGCTAGCATTCTCAGTCCATGTTGAAAGATGAATGTGTACTTCATCTTTAAATGCCAGGGTCCTATCAAGGGTAGCAACAGACCAAGAGAAGCACATGGTCCCCAAATCTTGACCAACTCCGGGGTACATGTTCTTGGAGAGGAAGAGCCTCATCTCTCTTTAAATGCACTCAGACTCTGGCTTCTTTTCTCTTGCTGAATTTGGAAAGTTAACTATGTGTATATGAGATTCCTCTGTAAGGCACTTCTTAACTACCACAGAGAGCACTTGGTGAGATACTGCGGATTCTCCCCTTTCCTCTCCTCTCTCAGCAGGTTTTATTATGACCACCCTTGGGGATTCCTGAGAGGGGAAGATCCTTGAAACAAGGTGGATGCTCACCAGCTGTGCCTTCCCTATGTAGAATTCAGGTGAACCATGGGGAGGAAAGTGGTGCTGAAGTCAGTGATCTGTAAGCCTTATTTGGTAGCTTGTTCTCTGTTGACTAGCGAGCCCTAACTCTGATTCATTGGTCCACTTTTTAAATTTCTGATATAACTAAACTGTGTATGGCAAAGTCAGAAACAATTTTCAGAGTAATCAGTAGCTTTGGCTTCCCTTTTGATGATTTATTTAACCAGGCAACCTGGGAATTCTAGAGCAGGTAAGTACTCTGGATACTGTCATCTACTTCTCTTGCTCTGGAATCATCTCTGATTAGCCTTTCAGAAACCAAAAGTTAACAGTGTGACAGAATTGAGGGATGATTTTGGTTTTAGCTAGGTCAGTAATGTAGACTCAGAGTCAAAAGTTGTGAGCCCCGTTCTGGCTCCTACAACTAAAATTGAACAAGAAATAGTTTCCTCATATGTCAACTATGATTAGTCTAGAATTAGCTATCTCCTACGGTTAATTTTAGGATTCTAGGCTGCTGTTCTAGTTATTTAGTTAATATCTAATGTCCATAAGATGTGAAACCTGTCCATAAGATGTGAAATTATTTATTTGCCCCCCTGCAGTGTTGAATTAAAGAACTAAAGGGGCGCCTGGGTGGCGCAGTCGGTTAAGCGTCCGACTTCAGCCAGGTCACGATCTCGCGGTCCGTGAGTTCGAGCCCCGCGTCAGGCTCAGGGCTGATGGCTCAGAGCCTGGAGCCTGTTTCTGATTCTGTGTCTCCCTCTCTCTCTGCCCCTCCCCCGTTCATGCGCTGTCTCTCTCTGTCCCAAAAATAAATAAACGTTGAAAAAAAAAAACTAAAAAAAAAAAACTAAAAAAATCTTGTTAAGCTTTATATACCTTTTGTTTTTATCAGAAATGAACAAATAGAAAAATAGGGAAATATTTTCCAATTATTTTTCAATGGGGTTCAGACAGTGAGAAAGAATACATTAAACTAGCAAATATGCATCACATAACTGTGGATACCTGAAATGCTCTTAAATTCTACCACTTATGTGTCATTTCAGGTGAATGTTTTCCTTTGCATTTTCTCACTATTCTACAGTGAACTTAGTACGTTTTATCATGAAGAATAATACACATTACAAAAGTTTGCTACCACCTTCCTGTTATTTCCTCCCTCTGTATAATTTTCATCTCCACCCCCTATTTAAGCCAATAAAGGTTAATCTGTGTTTGTTGAATGAAATGAAAGAGACTCGGGTCTACCAAGCGTTTACCATTAGTCAGCCACTGAGCTACAAAAGTGAAAAAGAAGACCATCTTTTTTTGAGAGTCTCAGGTCCAAAAGCAAAGGGGACGTGCAAGTCACAACAAAATGCTGTAATTGTGGCATTGCTTGCCATGAAGACAGAGAAGAGACTCCATTTCCTATCCCTGCTCTCTGTTTAGGATAAAAGCCCTGTGAAATTGCAAGGTTCATTGCTTGCATATGATAAAGCCATAGCCAATGTTGACATTAGCTGCCGTTGTTGACCAATGTTGTTTGTAAAGAAAAGACAGTTCTAGCTTTGGGGTGAGATCCGCATCCTTTTAAACTGGTGTGTTAGTTTAGGCTGGCCTCTTAGATCCAGGGTCAGAACGTAGCTTTACCCCCAGTCCGTTGGTCTTGATCTGCCAGCACTGCCAGCTTTCTTTCCACTCCTCTCTGTTCCCTGTCCACTTACTTGTATTCGTAGGTTTTCTCATGTAGGTGTTACCAATCTATGCCTTGTAGAATTCTGGAGGTTCGAGGCCTGGGCCAGTTTAAGCCCTACATTTTCCAGGTGAGGGAAATTGAGGCAGCAAGAAAAGCAGCTGTGCCCAAAGGCACAGAACTAGTGGTGAAGCCAGGCCCAAACTATTGCCTCCCAACAGAGTGAATTTGCAGGGTTTCTACCTCCAGTTATGTGTGCTATTTACGTAGGTGAACAATTATAGAGGATCGTTGAGTGTTCTCAGAAGAGACTTCCATTTCTACAACTTAACAGCTGTATAGCCATCTGACAGAGGTGGCTTCCACATGGAAGGTTTGCTTAGCGAGGACGCTACCGCTGTCTTGGATAAGTTTTTTGTAGCCAACATCACGGTAAGCGGTAGATTTAAGACCGCTCCTAGGTTACACAGCCTTTCAGCAGCTTCCGACCTAATTGTGGCCTGAAGTTAGGGAAACAACAGAGTGGACTGGGCCAGGCTAGTGGCAGATTTGGGTTCGGCACACTCAGTCTGTGCAGTGATCCTCATGGTGCGAGGATCACTCGAGGAATGAAGCTATCCAACCCTTAAGCAGATTTCAAACATAGACCTTACCCTTCAGCGTGGCAGACGTTAAATACACTAACTGGTCACCCATTGAACACTCCCTATTTTCTCTCCGCCCCCTCCCACCCTTGAGCTTAAAATTCCACCCCAGATCTAGGTTTGGTTTCTCTCTGCATCCCATGTGTCTGAGGCCAGGCCTTCTTGCCCTGTTTGCTCTCCAAGCCTGAAGGGCTAACAAGGAAGACGAGTTCTTCATTTTTCTGGGTTGGCCTTCAGTCTCTTTACTGGGTTCTTGTTGGCAATGATGATGTTATGGCAGCCCTCATTTCTGAAGGCCCTGGAATCCTTGCTCATCAAGCCCTTGGCTCCTTCCCTAATTTCCCAGAGTAACTTTCCCGTGTTTCTGATCCAGTTTGGATTCCTTCTTCCACTTTTATCAGTTTGCCCTGTTTGTATAACATCTTATGCTGGAGAAATTCAGACTCTCTAGAGTAAATTGACCTAGTAGTTCAGCTCCCCTGTTTTTACTCCACACGGGCCAGGCACAAAATTTGTGGGTGTGTTGATATAACCATATGGAATACCCCACACCAAGTGGGCACTGGGTGAATGTGAGTTCCATTGACTTTTCTTTAAAGAAATCTTGCCAGGTACACAAGCCTAGCACTGAAAGGTCCTCACTTCATAGAGTCTCTTATCTTAAAAAAAAAAAAAAAAAAAAATTTGCTTAGCATAATAGCTCATGTGCATGTTATCAGTGCAGGTCTTCTGACTCTAACCAAGCTGAACATCCCCACAGTAACCGTGAGCTTTGGAAAGAGCCTTATTTTACCCCTGTGCCAGCCAGTTACATTTTAAGGAACATGGCTGAAAACTGGCTTGGTCTCAAGTAAGATTTGTCACTGTGCATACATCTCTGAAATCCTGCTCTTAGGTAACAATAGAAATTATCTGGGGTGCCTAGGTGGCCCAGTCCATTGAGTGTTCGACTTTGACTCAGGTCATGATCTCACAGTTCATGGTTCGAGCCCTGTGTCAGGCTCTGTGCTGAGTGCTTAGAGCCTGGAGCCTGCTTCTGATTCTGTCGCCCTCTCTGCCCCTCCCCCACTCATGCTCTGTCTGTCAAGAATGAATAAACATTAAAAAAAAAAAGTTAAAAAAAATTATCTGACTCCCCCCCCCCATTTTTAAAAAAATTTATATAATTTAAAATTTACATCCAAGTTAGCATATAGTGCAACAATGATTTCAGGAGTAGATTCCTTAATGACCCTTACCCATTACCCCTTCCCTTTCTTGAACAGCCCCAGCTGTGAATGCCAAATTCACTTTGGTATTTAACATATGCAATTTTCTATTGGATTGACTTTGTAAACAAGTTGATATTTGCCAGTAAGGCAACAACAAGTGGCCACCAGAGAGCCTGTGTATCTGGATATACCTCAGATTTCATCTCTGTCTGAACAGCTGGCTAAGAATTTTTTTATAAGAAAGCTAACTGAATGTAGCTAGAATGGTTTCTTTTGTTCAAATTTCCTCTCCCAGAGACCAGTCCCCAGGACTCCCCTCACCTGCCTTATCCATTAATGCAATGGGCTCATTTTCCCCAAATAAACAAGTTTTCTTGCCAAAGAACATAGGCGGCATTCTTGGATGCAGGGACGTGTCTTGGGACCTGCATCTGAGTAAGGCGTGTTCTTCATTTTTCTGGGTTGGCCCTCAGTCTCTTTACTGGGTTCTTGTCGGCGATGATGATGTTATGGCAGCCCTCATTTCTGAAGGCCCCTTGAGTTGTATTAATCCTGCCCGTGGCTGTCCAGCCCTCTTGAAAGCATCCTTCATTTCTGTTTGCTCACTTTCCTGAATGCCTCTTTCAGATCATCTTTCACCTCTTGCTTCAAGCTCTGGGGACACATGTGGTTTTGACATAATGTACAGATGTGACTTGGGGGAGGGGAGGCATGGCTGTGGGCTCGCACACATCAGCTGGACTCTGAAAGAGGGAGGTCATCCTCTGAGTGGGCCATTCGGGAAGGAGCGGAGGTGGAAAAGACCCAACAGGCAGCCTCAGGCCCTCCAGATTTCCCCTCCAAACACGAGACAGAACACTGTGGTATGTGTTTTCCACTGCAAGGAGAGAGCATGAGCTCAGCTCATGTGGACCAAATCACCCTAAATACGCTTGTGTGTCTGGTTTCTAAGTTGAGACATAGTAAACAATAAAGGACCAGTGACCAAAACTTCTATAGGGAAAAACCCAGTGATTTCTTTATCCACTCAACTGTTGATCACCAAGGTTGGCAAATGTCTTTGAAGGTCTAGTTAGTAAATATTTTTGGCCTTGGGGACCATGAGGTTTTCTGTCAAAGCTGTTGAGCTGTGCCTTTGTGGCTGTAAAGCCGGCATAGACAATACGTAAACAGACCAGTGTGGTGGCTGGTCATAATTTGCCCACTCTTGCCAGTCTTAATTATAAAACTTACAAACATCCTCTTCATTGTTGTTTGCATAAATTAATGAGTACTCTGTATGTGGCCAGGACTTATGCTAAGTACTTGTTGTGAGTGATCACATTTATCCCATTCAGAACAATTCTGTGAAGTCATTAATAATATTCTACCCATTTTACCGACAAAGAAGTGCAGAGGCTTAGAGAAGGTAAATAAGTAAGGGCCAGGCTGGATTTTGAACTAAGTTAGCTTGACTCCAGTTTCATGCTCTTTTACCACTGCACAGGACAGCCTTCGATAACATCATGATATCCATATTTGCCTTAAGATCTTGCCATTAGCCAGTATTTGGACTTTGGCCTCTCCCCATCTTCCCCTAAAAGCCCAAAACATGCAAACAGATTATTGCTAAAAACTCTTGTATAAATTAATAGATGGCAAAAATTTTAAAGGAGTCCATTAACAAGTTATAATGAGTTGGAAGGCAAGTTCTGCTATGCTTCCTGGCTAGTTTTGCTTTGTAATACCCAAGGGTCGTGGGAGATGAGTAGGCCTGGGGATCTCACGCCAGTGGCATCCACACTGGTTTTGAGGTTCCAAGATCTAGTGGTCTGAAAATGTAGAGATGGAGCTGGGCCTGGAGCAAGCTACTGCCCCTTGGGATGGCCTCACCTGGGGCCATTTGCCTCTTAACACCAACACTGACATGAGCTGTCGGCCCGCTGTACACATGGGGGCAGGCTCCTCGGTCACCAGCGGAGGTATGCCGAGTTAATGTGGTCAGGGGAGACTGGATATTGCATCCTGCAAGTTGTTTCTGACTGGTGATGGTCGTTTACGTCCAAGTTGACCAAATAGAAATGTTCATTAAAGATGGCAGAAAGCGGGGCACCTGGGTGGTTTAGTCGTACTCTTGGTTTCAGGTCGGGTCATAATCTCACTTCCTGGATTCCTGAGTTGGAGCCCTGCATCAGCCCCCACTCTGACAGTGCAGAATCTGCTTGGGATTTTCTCTCTTCCTCTCTCTTTGCCCCTCTCTGGCTCACACTGTGCACTCACTCTCTCTCTCTCTTTCTCTCAAAATAAATAAATAAGCTTAAAAAAAAAAAAGATGGCAGAAACCAAGTTGGGATGTCTTTTGTTGTTATAATAAGTAAGGTGTGTTCTGAAGAAAGCTTAGAGTAAAAAGATTGGGAGGTGGGAGGGAATCCCGTATCCCATATCGCATCACCTACAGCAGTGTTTCCCAAAGTGCTTTCTTCAGGTTAAAGGGATGGTAATGGGGGAAGGGGTTCCTGTGGTCAAATAAGTTATGAAATGCAAGACTAAACAAACAGTATTCTCGAGGATATAGTATGTAGTGTTCTCAAAATGTGTGTTTGGTTGTTTTGTTTTGTTTTTGGATCCTCTTATAAAATTGTTTACAAGGAACACCCTTTGAGAAATCTTAACCCAGAGGCATTTCCTAATGTCCTAATGTTTATTGCATTTTGGTAAATTTCCTTTACAGTCCAAGATTTTTTTCTAAACAGGGGTCATATATTCTCTTTCTTTTTGTGTATGTGTTTAACTTTATTTTGAAGTATTTCATCCTCACAGAAGAGTTGTAAGAGTAGTATGAGGGACTCTCCTAATCCAGTTCCCCATTTGTTAACATTTTACCGTAATTGGTATTTTCTCATTCTGTGTGTGTGTGTGTGTGTGTGTGTGTGTGTGTACATGTACACATTATTATTGCCATTACTTTTGTGTTTTTAGTTAAATTTCAGTTGCAAGTTCTTTTTTTTTTTTTTTTTTTTTTTAATTTTTTTTTTTTTTTTTCAATGTTTATTTATTTTTGGGACAGAGAGAGACAGAGCATGAACGGGGGAGGGGCAGAGAGAGAGGGAGACACAGAATCGGAAACAGGCTCCAGGCTCTGAGCCATCAGCCCAGAGCCTGACGCGGGGCTCGAACTCACGGACCGCGAGATCGTGACCTGGCTGAAGTCGGACGCTTAACCGACTGCGCCACCCAGGCGCCCCAGTTGCAAGTTCTTTAATGAACTATACATTCATTTCTTGAAAATACTTACAGAAACTCAAATTAGGCTAGAAGCTTATTATTAATGCCCCCCATTTCTACCTGTTGCATGAAGGCAAATCACGCTTTGCCACTGTGTGAAAGGTTTTCATTAAATTGCAAGGGAACATTTTGATATTCCTTAGGCTTCAGTTCAGACCCACACACAGTTCAGATTTGTGAGGTTGTCACTTGATGTGTATGGGGACCATCACAACCATTTGCTGTGTGTTTTTAGTCCACTTGGGCAGTGTTCTTTGAGGACTGGCCTTGGCCGTTAGCTGAGATGGAAGCCTGGACCAGACACTGTCCTGTCCTTTAGTTTCAGAACTAAAGGGAGGAGTCAAGAGGTCCTAGGGTTTCATAGGACCTCTATATTTTAAGTGTCCCGTGGCGACTTGTCACACTTTCAGAACATATCAACAAGGACGATTTCTTAAATGACATCTAGTTTCAGTAGTGCTTTTATTTAACATACATTGGCGCTTCCATATCTGTTTTTTTTTCCAGCCATGAAATCAAAGCTGTCTTCCTCCTTCAGATGGTTTAAGTATAGCCCAGTTTGCACATAAAGTGAGTCAAGCGAACACTGCTACCTTACAAAGAGATGTGTTGGTGTAAGGGGACTGTGGATGTGATGTAATGTAACCTCTCATGGAGTATTTCCAAAACCATATAAGGAGGCTCGAAGTAGTCACCTCAGTGTCAACACTGAGCTCACGAATGAGGCTGGAGCTTGTGTCCCCAAAGGAAGCATAAGGAACACCACCAGATAGTCTTGGGAGGAGGAGAGAGCACCAGGCATTTGTTCAGCGGGTGGATGCAGCCCTCACAGTGGCCTTTGGACTCGCGTGTCCTACCTTCAACCTGGAAGCTCCCACACCCATGGTCACTGGTTGCACTCTGTGTGAATGGGCACCATTCACACATATAGTATGTTCACACCTAACTGGAAAAGTGCCTTGTCTGGATACACATTAGACCATAGGGAGAGAAAAAAATTTTTCTTTAGTTGTTAAAACGTTTTATGACGAAAGTTTTTAGATATCAAAAGAACAGAATAATAAAGTCAGTCCCTATATTACTTACTACAGATGCAGCAATGATCAAGATTTTATCACATTTCATTACGCTCCCCTTTTTGGCTAAAATACTCATAACAAATCCCAGATATCACATCATTTCATCCCTACGATGTTTTCTCTAAGAAGTAGACATTTCATAAATCCAATGCCATTCTCCCACTTGGCAAAATTAACCAGGACCAAAATTTTGACATCTAGTTTTTATAGAGCTCCTGCGACTAAGTCACCTTGCAACGTGAGAATCAACAGAGTCCATGCCAATACTAATTTATGGATATCTTAAAAGAAGGGGATCCTTGCTCTTAGCTGTGAACAAAATTATTTGGATTGGAGATGGGGCGGGTAAGCAGTTTGCACTTGTGGTTCTACGTCTGTAATCGCAGGTATTGAGCTGTGCCATTTGCTTCCTGGGCATTTCACAGTATCATCAATGATTGATAATCATAATTTACAGGAATTTTTTTAAACAGTATTTTAATTGGAAAAAGCATCTGTCAGCTGTCAGGCTTCCAGCTTCCACTTTTGAGAAGCAGGATGTTGAATGTGAGTAATGACACAACAGGCCTATAAAATGCGGACTAACCCTCGGATGACTCATCCAGTACGATGCAGTATATTTGTCAAGGAGACTGAATCATATATGGGGGAAACCACTTTTCAGGCAGCCAGCTGGTTCTCAGGTCCGCAAGAGACAATCCATTTTTATCGGAAGCTTTATAGTAGCAATAATGCTAATATCCAGCACTTGGGCTCTACAATGTAGAGGAAATGGCATCACCCGGCAGGTATGTGCTTACTGTTTACATGAACTTTATTTTCTCCTTGTTCTCTTCTGCCTAACCTTTCCGATAATTTGACATTTTTTAAGGGGGAAAATGATTCTAATTGGAAGGAACTGAAGGGTGTGTGTGTGTGTGTGTGTGTGTGTGTGTGTGTGTGTGTGTGTGTATTCACATGCAAAGACAGAGACATTACCACTGGTCTTTGGATGGACACAGAGCTCTTGTCCACTCATCTCCCTCTCTGAAAACAAATTTCTCCTTAGATATTCAGAGAAACTCAGCCCTGAGTTTAAAAGATGCTGCCCAGGAAACGGCTTGCAGAGGTGATATACCTTTTGGGTGGGTGGTTTACAACTTTAATAAATAAATTTTAAAAAGGAAAGAAAAAGCAAAGGTGAGCTAAAGGATGTGGTCTAATAGTAACTATTGTGTCTGTTATGTTGGATTTATTTTCAGTACTCTGCTTTTTCTTACCCCCAAGATACATGACTTAATGCAAGAAAGCTTTATTCCCCCTACAGAGGGAATATGTCTAATTTTTGCAAATCATAATTTGCTCATACTGAATTCATGCATTAACTTTACTAGGTGGGAGAAAGGGTAGTGGGGGTTTGGTAACAACATTTAATTATAGCTTTCACATGATCTGAAGGATTGTTCTGCATAATTGGGAATCTGTGTTGCCTGTCTGACCTTCTCTCTTTCTTCACTCACTAAATTTAAACCATGCCTGACTCGTTAAGGCACAGATCTTGTTTATTTGAGTATATTAAACATTCCTCTGTGTGTTGACAGTCCATTCAGTGTCTCCTCATATTTTTAAAAAATACTTTTTGTGTCCTACTTGTTAGGGACAGATGATATAGTTAGTTTATAGTAGTGCTATTTCTGCTTTTCTGGTGGGTCTGTCCAGAATGGCTGGGTCGGGACTTAAAACATAACTGTGCACAAATTTGCCTAAGGTTTAGTATTTGTGGAGCAGCCTTGTCTATGGGGTAATTTCTGTTATCACTCAGAGAGAGCATTAAACAGATCAAGGCTTACTGAGCTGGAAAAGTAGGCAGTCTTTGTCTCTCTTCCCCTTTCTTGTAAAGCCCAAAATAATGACTTCTGTTCCTTGAGGTACATGTATTCTAAACTGTCCGTAAATGTATTAATTTGGCCTATTTAAATACATTCAGAAATGCAGATAATATGGAAAGCCAGCCTGAAGGGAGTTTGTTTGTTTCTGTTCTGTAGATTAAGAGGTGCACTTTTTTTTTTTTTTAGGATAGCCAGTTTGTTTTTGGAGACAGGACCATCTCCAAATTTCATTAATTTTGCATTCTATAAATGAAAGCCACCTGTTATGCTGTAACATGCTAATTATGGTAGAGGACAATAATGAAGAGGAACAGTATTTGAAATATGTGGGGGTTTTGCTAAGAATTTTCCTGCCCACATCTGTAGTGCTTATTTTTATATGTGTATGTGTATACATGCATATATAGCGCATATTTAATAATAGCATTTGGTGGTATTAAAAAAATACTTCAGTTTCAAAGTAAACCTTCTTTTTATTCCTTCTCATTAACTGGTTTTTTTTTTTTTTAAGTTTTAGGAGAAAAACTACTTTGAAAATGTTAGCCTGAACTAAAACGTGAATTTTGTGATCTTCTAGTAGATGATGTCCCCTTTTGCTGCTTTGCCGGGTGCCATCAGTTCAAGTTTCCCTTTGTCAAAAATCATCAGAAGAATACTGTGATTTCAAAATATGAATTAAAGGCAGCATAGGTTATTTGCTCTGATTTCACTGAAATCTTAGGTTCCATTATACCATTTTTTCCCCTTAAGTGCTACAGAAAATGGTTCCAGGCAGGCATATAAAAACATTTCATCTAAAGTTCTTGATGTATGGCATTTTCAGTGAAAATGTCTTGCTTTCCCTGTTATTTGTGTAGTTGAGACTAACCCAGGTCCTTTCCAAATAATTTTAGGGCAGCATGACTTTTGTTCAGGGCATCTTGATGACTGGTTCAGCAATGACAATCCCCCCTAGGGATGTGGCCGCTGCTCCCAGAGGCCCCTGTGCTGCTAGGCACCATGAGCCGTCTTTAGATTCCTTCTTTGCCTTTTGAGGGAAAAGGAATCCAGGGTGGCTCAGTCGGTTAAGCGGCCGACTTTGGCTCAGGTCATGATCTCACGGTCCGTGAGTTCGAGCCCCGCTTCGGGCTCTGTGCTGACAGCTCAGAGCCCAGAGCCTGTTCCACATTCTGTGTCTCCCTCTCTCTGACCCTCCCCTGTTCATGCTCTGTCTCTCCCTGTCTCAGAAAATAAATAAAAAAACGTTAAATTTTTTTTTTTTTTTAAAAAGAAAAGGAATCCAGAGCCATGGCCAGTACCAAGGATCTCCTGTCATTCAACTTGGAAGTGATCAGTAGGTATTGAATGAGATGCTGCCTATGTTCAGAGCTATGTGCTGGGTGGTGTTAAATGAAAAAAAATGCCTGTGATCTGGGCCCAGCCCTGTCCTTGATTTCATTCCCTCTTCAGTGGGGGTTCATCATTACTGGCAATAGATTCCTCTTGGGCTTTCTTTTATTCTTACATCTACTGGAGTCTATAATCTGGAGCCATTAATTGCTCCATGTAGAAGCAACTTTCAGCTATTCCCTTTTGGTCTTTCAAAATCTAACTCTTCTTGGATGGGTATCGAGAAAGAGCTGCCCTAATAAATTCATTCGATAGTTTTGGTGGCCTTCTTTTTTGAGCCAAATAGAGTGACAGCCTCGGACAAATGACTTATTTATTTACTTATTTTTTTTGCTTTCTTCCTTGAGAGGAATGGCAGTCAGGGAGCGCATTTGAATCCTCAAAGCTTAGAGCGTTCAGGATATTGTATTGGAACAGATTAGAAAACATCAAGGACCGTTTTTCCCTGTCTTTGAGAGTTGGAGACCCCTCCCTGTTTAGCATCTATTAAAATTATATTTAACGACTCAAAACTATAATGAATTCAGTGACCATTTAATAAAAACAGATTTATTTAAAATCACTATGGGTTGGGGCGCCTGGCTGGTTCACTCAGAAGAGCATGGGACTCTTGATCTAGGTGATGTGAGTTCGAGCCCCATGTTGGGTATAGAGAATACTAAAAAATAAAATAAAATAAAATCACTGTAGATTATCTATCAACATTTATTTTTTTTATTTTTTATTTTTTTGTGTGCTTTATGAAATTTATTGAAAAATTGGTTTCCATACAACACCCAGTGCTCGTCCCAAAAGGTGCCCTCCTCAATACCCATCACCCACCCTCTCCTCCCTCCCACCCCCCATCAACCCTCAGTTTGTTCTCAGTTTTTAACAGTCTCTTATGCTTTGGCTCTCTCCCATTCTAACCTCTTTTTTTTTTTTCCTTCCCCTCCCCCATGGGTTCCTGTTAAGTTTCTCAGGATCCACATAAGAGTGAAAACATATGGTATCTGTCTTTCTCTGTATGGCTTATTTCACTTAGCATCACACTCTCCAGTTCCATCCATGTTGCTACAAAAGGCCATATTTCATTTTTTCTCATTGCCACGTAATATTCCATTGTGTATATAAACCACAATTTCTTTATCCATTCATCAGTTGATGGACACTTAGGCTCTTTCCATAATTTGGCTATTGTTGAGAGTGCTGCTATGAACATTGGGGTACAAGTGGCCCTATGCATCAGTACTCCTGTATCCCTTGGATAAATTCCTAGCAGTGCTATTGCTGGGTCATAGGGTAGGTCTATTTTTAATTTTCTGAGGAACCTCCACACTGCTTTCCAGAGCGGCTGCACCAATTTGCATTCCCACCAACAGTGCAAGAGGGTTCCCATTTCTCCACATCCTCTCCAGCATCTAGAGTCTCCTGATTTGTTCATTTTGGCCACTCTGACTGGCGTGAGGTGATACCTGAGTGTGGTTTTGATTTGTATTTCCCTGATAAGGAGCGACGCTGAACATCTTTTCATGTGCCTGTTGGCCATCCGGATGTCTTCTTTAGAGAAGTGTCTATTCATGTTTTCTGCCCATTTCTTCACTGGGTTATTTGTTTTTCGGGTGTGGAGTTTGGTGAGCTCTTTATAGATTTTGGATACTAGCCCTTTGTCCGATATGTCATTTGCGAATATCTTTTCCCATTCCGTTGGTTGCCTTTTAGTTTTGTTGGTTGTTTCCTTTGCTGTGCAGAAGCTTTTTATCTTCATAAGGTAATTCACTTTTGCTTTTAATTCCCTTGCCTTTGGGGATGTGTCGAGTAAGAGATTGCTACGGCTGAGGTCAGAGAGGTCTTTTCCTGCTTTCTCCTCTAAGGTTTTGATGGTTTCCTGTCTCACATTTAGGTCCTTTATCCATTTTGAGTTTATTTTTGTGAATGGTGTGAGAAAGTGGTCTAGTTTCAACCTTCTGCATGTTGCTGTCCAGTTCTCCCAGCACCATTTGTTAAAGAGGCTGTCTTTTTTCCATTGGATGTTCTTTCCTGCTTTGTCAAAGATGAGTTGGCCATACGTTTGTGGGTCTAGTTCTGGGGTTTCTATTCTATTCCATTGGTCTATGTGTCTGTTTTTGTGCCATCTATCAACATTTAAAAATACTTGTATTTCAAGAGACCTGTTGAGTGAGTTTATGATCTTTTCTTGCTGTACAAGTGGATGATTTATGGATGAGCGGCAATAACTATGGCCCCCGGGGGGAGAGCTGAACCTGTCCATTGCCTGGTGTCCATTTCCCACTGATCTTCTGTTAAACTGCCCTCCCCACATCCGGGGTTTATGGTCAGTCTGCCTGCGTAGTGGGTGGGATTACTAGCACTTGTAGATAAATCTCGTATCATTATCTAGAAATAACAACTTTCCTGTTGTATCTCAGAAAAGCCAGAGGCACGCAAGGACCAGCCTTCGTAGGACATAAACCCCACTCCTAAGGACACATAAATGGAGTGAATGACCACTCTGTTAGCAAATCAGCATCAACTTTTATTAGTCCTGAGCATTCTTCCAAGTATGTTTGCTGACAGCTCGTTTTCATTGACATCTGTGCCCAGGTTGTCTTTCGGGTACTGTGGGGCAGTTACAGAAGCCATGCCCGTTCCCAGGTGGATTCTTAATCACCAGCATTTCTTTGTAATTAATGATCTCCATAGAGAAAGCAGATGCTTGAGACCAGGCTGGCACTTCAGCCTTTCCTGAAAGAGCTTTTGGCTTACGTGACAACAACTCTACCTTCCTTGCTGTGCACTCTGAGAGCAGCACGGGGAGTTAGCTACATTGTCTTCATTTAGAGCTCAGCATGCACAGAGTCGAGGCAATCCAGCTTTCTCTTTCCAGATTTCAACCCAAGAGATGACTTTCGGCTTTCAGTGTTATTAAGTCATGCAGATGCAAAGATTTTTCAGATTGGAGGTGTCCAAGCTGGGTTTGGCTTTTTTGTGGTTTTCTTTTAAACACATGTTCCTTGTACCCATCCAATGAAAGAGATGGGTTGCCTGCCCTTGCCGTTGCCCCATGAGGCCTGCTGTTTGACTGGGCCTCTTGAATTCCATGAAACGGAGCGCAGACAGCATGTGTCATAAGGGCTGCTTGGGAAGGGTGAAGAGCAGAATTCGTGGCTGTGGGTGGGCGTGTGTTCTCATCACATCGCCAAAGAGCTGCAATGTGCAAAATCTGGCAGGAACTTGTTCCAAAGAAAAATAAAACAGCCCCTTTTTTCTGTTTTGAGAAATATTAAAAAACATCACTAACCCCCATGTTGAAGAAATGGAATCATTAGAGAATCTTTGTGAGTGTGTGTGTGTGTGTGTGTGTGTGTGTGTGTGTGTGTTTTAGTCATCTTTGAAACAGAGGTTAAGGTTTTGAACAGAGGAAAAGGGACTCACCGTATAAAATATTTTGGGGGGATTCTGTCACTTCTGTTGTAAACATGATACGCATTCTATTCAAATCTAATTGGGCAAGGATGAGGGGAGTTTGTTAGAGCTAACAATTAGGGGAAAGTCTATTACATTTAACTTTCTCCTGTTCTTTGATGTGATTTTGTAAGAAAAGCCATTTTTATCAGTGAAACCAGTTACAAAGGAAAGGTTTGTGTTTTTCATATGTGTGATTTGTCTTGTATACAAAAGAAAAAAGCATAGGCCACATTTACATTTATATTTGAGGCATAAGATTTTCCTTTTATAGTTACCTTGAGAAGGTCTTTAGTGATGTATATAGTTTGCACAATGGACATAAGCTGTCTTGATAATTAGGGGAGAATTTTGTGGGTTGTTTTGTTTTAAAGATTTTTAAGTAATCTGTATACCCAATGGGGGGCTCGAATTTACAACCCTGAGAGCAAGAGTCGCATGCTCCACTAACTGAACCAGCCAGGCGCCCCTGTTTTGTTTTTATTTTTAAGTGTTAATGTCCTTACTTCTTAAGGACTTACTTCTTAAGTCCTTACTTCTTAAGGACTACAGAAATGTTCCTCAGCCAAAGCCCCAAATTCCTGCATTTGGGGTCCTTCCTGAGTATACTTATTTCGAGTGTCCCCTTTTTGTTTCTCAAGTTAGTTGTCTTTTTTTTTTAAATGGCCAAATAAATAAATAGATAATGTTTTTAAAGGCCAAATAAATAAAACTGACCATCTTAGCCATTTTTCGTATACAGTACATTTGTGTTAATTATGCACTTTGTTGCGCAGCCAATCTCCAGAACTTTCTCATCCTGCAAAACTGAAACTACACCCATTAAACGACTCCCCATTCCTCTCTTATCCTAGACCTCAACAGTCCCCATTCTACTTTCTGTTTCTATGAGTTTGACTACTTTAGAAAGTGGAATCAGACAGTGTTTATATTTTTGTGACTGGCTTGATTTCCCTTAGTATGATGCCCTCATGGTTCAACCATGTTGTAGCAAATGGCAAGATTTCTTTTTTTTAATCGGAAAAATAATTTATTTATCCATTTTTTCATTTCATTTATCCATTTTATCAATTTTTTATCCATTCATCCCTTGATGGACATTTAGGTTATTTCTGCCTCTTGGCTGTTGTGAATAATGCTGCAGTGAACATAGGTGTGAAATTAATTACCTTTTGAGAAAAGAATTGACTTTCAGTGTTAAGAGTTAATCCTGTATATGCAAACACACAAGAAAAAGTGCCATTGTGTCATATCACCTTATGTTTATCCAGCCTCTTCAGTTTACACAAGAGCTTCCATATGCCAAGTTACTCACTGTGGGAAATCGTTGGGTAGGTAGCAATTTTTGGTCTGGGATGGTGTATGCGCAATGCCTTTGGGGATCGTGACTTTCCTAGAGATGAGCTTAGTCCTTGGAGGTGGCTGAAGCACACTGGTGAATGAAACGAGCTGTGGGTAGTTCCTCTTGAATGACATTAAGACAGGGGCCCTTTTATCCTTTCTTCCGATATTAAATGGCAGCCAAGAGTGACAGCATGACTTCAAGGTAGCGTAATTACATTGGCTTGGCCGTACTGACCGCCACCTTGTCAGTAAAGCTTTCTGGGTGGTTGGCCGTGGCCACTTGGTTGCCCTGCCTCAGGCAGTAGTCTTCAGCCACCACTGAATGCATGACCTACCACCTGGTTGGGCTCCATGGAATATGCATGTTGGTGATGGTCAGGGAAGCCCGGTTCAGCAGCTTAGCCTCCAAAGGTCTCAGTTATCTGTGAAGATTGTGAGTCTTGTAATAAAACAGTTTCTAGTCCTTCCACAAGCTGGTAGACTTTGTCATGTGGGGACAGCTCTAGTGTTCCCTGGAAGTTCTTTCTGAAATGAAACTAGAATATTCTCCCATAAATGAAATAATATTTTAAGAATACTTGGTTAAACTGTGAGCAAGCTTGGCAGCTAGTTGGTGTTGGCATTCTCCTTTTTTGCCCCGTTCTTTTATGGCAGGAGAGTAACTTAATAGAAGCACATGTACTGAGTGGACAGCTGTTTTGTAATAACTCGGAAGGAAATTGCCTTCGTAGGTCAAATCCTGTCTCTGTTGTGGTGAAGAACTAGTCAAGAATCTGCTGCTGCATGATCATCCTGTGAGCCTGAAACTTGCTTTGTCCCCGCCCTTCTGATTGTTCAGCAACAGTCGCTGCCACCATGGAAGGAAAGAGCAGTTTCCCCAGTAACACCTAATTTGGAATTCCTAAACTATAGTGTTGATACTGATACGCTTGTTACATTTGCATTTAAACCAGTCATTGCGAGCTTGGTTAACTTAAGTGCTTTCCTTTTGGTTTGTGTGCTTGCTTGCCTAAGTGAAAGATTTCTCAATGTTATTAGCAGACGGTCATCAGGTTGGCCCTTTTTAGGGCTGGTCAGGGTCCAGTGGTGCCAAATTTCAGGGGTCCCTGATGAAGCCTAAATCAGAAGTTTGGGGGTTCCTCCTTGCTTACCCTTTCAACCCTAGCCCATACCCAGACAGGAACCCTTTTAGCTCCAGAACTAAATAGAACTGGCCAGTCCCACTGAAGGTCGGGAATGAGGCTTCTTTTTTTCTTTTTCTTTTTATTCTTTTAAGTTTGTTTATTTATTTATTTTGAGAGAGAGAGAGATCACAAGTTGGGGAATGTCAGAGAGGAGAGGCAGAATCCCAAGCAGGCTCTGCACCATCAGCGCAGAGCCAGATACGGGGCTTGAGCTCATGAACCTTGACATTATGACTTGAGCCGAGATCAGGAGTCTGATGGTTAACTGATTGTGCCACCCATGTGCCCCGGGAATGAAGCTTCTATTTAAGGACACTCTTAGGAGGCAATCAAAACCATTTGGGAATATAACTATGATTCAGGTATTTTAGGAATTGATGAGGCTGTCACGAACTAGATTGGAAATCCTGGTGCTCAACCGGTTTTGGTTTTTCCTATGGGAAAAGTACATTCCAGTTTCAAAAAACTGATTTACAAGAAAATTTTTAGATCAGAACTCTTTTGTGACCTCGAAGGAGCCTGGACCAAACATGAAGCTTGAAGTGCACAGAGTTGCTTTATCAAAAGTCTGTAGGGGCGCCTGGGTGGCGCCCGACTTCAGCCAGGTCGTGATCTCGCGGTCCTTGAGTTCGAGCCCCGCGTCAGGCTCTGGGATGGCTCAGAGCCTGGAGCCTGTTTCCGATTCTGTGTCTCCCTCTCTCTCTGCCCCTCCCCCGTTCATGCTCTGTCTCTCTGTCCCAAAAATAAATAAACGTTGAAAAAAAAATTAAAAAAAAAAAAAAGTCTGTAATAAATATCTCTCCCCATTTTTAAGTTAGGCAGTTGATTCATTACCTTTTCCTAACATTTTTTCCCTTTCTCTCTGAAGGTTAATGAAGATTTGGTACTGGAACATCTGTCTTGAGTCAGTTGATAAAACATAGAGGATGAACTATTTGGGAGAAAGGGAGTACATCCCTCTTCTTCTCTTTGCCTGCATTTGGTCTATAAATATGTCTTGGGGATTTTCTTCCATGTGGCTAAAGGGAATCTCATGTTTGTGGATGCGTAAACCCAGGTAGATGGCTGCATCGTGCCTACGTTATTCAAAGGTCTTACTAAACTTCTTGAAACAATTTTCATCATTTTCATGTTTTTTAGAAATACTTGGATAGACCCATTTTGCTCCTGGGAACCTTATAATTGCATAATAATACTTGTACCGAGAGAACGTATCTGTTAGTTTGTTGTGGTTTCAGGTCTTTGTAGTTGGAGGGTTTTTTTTCTCCCCCAAATCAAAATATATTTTCAGTTGCATTTTACTGCTGCATGATTTCTGATCTGCTTTTGTAGAATATTTGTGTGGCTTAAGTTTGCTTAAGCCCTCTGGCAGAGCTGAAGGACTTTTAAGGCCCTTTAAAAAGAAACAACCACAAAAGTTAAAACGGGGGCCGAAGTTGAAAAGGGACGTCAAAGGTCATTGGGCCCTTACCCCTTATTTTACATATGAAGAAACTGAGGCTCACTCTCAGATTTTAGAGTCTGGGGTGTCTCACCCAAAAAGGAGAAGAAGATGTGCAGTAGAGGTCATGTCTGCTGACCTAGGAAACTAGCTAGACTGGCCATCTGAAAATGAAGATTGCCTCTGCTGCTGGGAAGTGTTGCCAAGCCAAGGAGGACTTTCCAGCTGCACTCCCCAGCAGTGCCATTTTTTTCATGTGGCTGTGTTATTAGCGATACCTCCTCCATTTCTCCCAACAATCAGTTGCCTATACATTAAGCTTGAAGAGACCTATGAGAATAATTTATATCCTCTAGATCACCTAAGTTAGATGTGGGAAATCTTTGCCACAACATAGAACCTCTCTTTAAAAAGTGGGGGAAGGGACTGTTTACAGAGATGAGATCTTAGTCCTGTATTTGTTCCCAGTGCCAGTTACCTTGAACAAGTCCCTTCTGTCTGAATTACAATTTTTCTAAGTGAGGGGTCTAGTAGATGGTTTCTGTGATTATTTTTTTTTTCTAGCTTAAAAAAGTGTATCTCTAACTTACTTGTGTGGCTTTTTGCTAATCCTGATTTGAAGACCTAAACTCCACTTGTAGGCCCACCTGTACCCTGGGCTCTACCTGGGAAAGGAAGAGATCCAGAATTCTTCGGGGAGAACAGATGCCTTGCGTGTACTTTGTTTCTTTCTTTCTTTGTGTGTTAAGCTCTTCATCTCTGTCGAAGCAGGTGGCAGAATCCTAGAAGAAAGGGAATAAATGAATTGGTAATTCTTGCCGCCTGAAAGGGCATCCTTGTCCAATAGATCTGTCGGGGACAGAAGCAGGGAGGCTCTTAAAATCTAGCCAGCATATTGTTAGCTCCACATGCTGACTTCCTTTCCTCCTCGTGGGCTAAATTATCACCTTCTTTTGTGTGAGAGCAGGTTTTATTAAGGACTGGCTCATAGAGGATTTTGTAGATTTAGAACTGGTAGTAACAAACATAGTTTGGTAAAGTAATTTCCTGACCTTTTCAGCACGGGGTTTGTTTTAGGGTGGGCGGGGTGGGGAGTGGCAAGTAAAAAGTGGGAAGTGTGAGCTGGACTGCGTGAGGAGAGGTAACCTGACTTTAGTACCGTTGTCAGCAACTTCTGATTGAGTGTTGATCGCCATTTAGAATAGTATAGCACTATGAATGTTCTCTCTCATCATGTTTATGGAAGTTTTCAGTTGTTGAGAAAAGTTGAAACGAGTGTACCAATACTCACTATATCCTGTCTGCAACTAGCATGTTACTGCTCTTGCTCTGTCGCACATGTATGTATCTGTCCATCCCTCCATCCAAGACTCCGTGTTATTTTTTTAATGTATTTCCGACTGGTTGCAGATACTACTGCATTTCTCCCTAAACATTTCAGCATGCCGATCATTAAGTCCACTCTTCCTTTCTTTTCTCCAATTCAGTGAGAAAGCAACCAAAGATATTCCGAGAAAGTCGGACTTGGAAGTTCAAGGGCTGCAATTTAAAGACCTGAATTGGAGATTATTAACTTTAAACAACTCCCTTTGCCATTTGTGTTTTGAAGTGCCAGTTTTTCTATTACGTGTGTACTTTCATGTGGTGAGAGTTCATTTTCTGTAGTAATCGAACATTTCCATTAGCTGGCCTTTGGGGGTTTAAATGTGGATTGTAAATACCACTTTCGGAAGGGTGTGTAAAACAGAGGGAGATTCAAAGAAAATTCTTGCTTTCAGAGTAAAAAGTAGGAGAAGAAGAAAGGATTCTTCAGGGGTGGGTTGTTTTGTTTGTTTTAAGCTGGCAATCCTTTGATCTTGATTAATTATGAACTCCACTGAACTCCGGGCTCAGCAAAGCAGCCGACAATAAAAGTAAAATCATAAACCTAGATTCAGACTTGGGCCTCTCGCCTCCCAGGCCTCCCTCACCCCTGCTTCACACTGGGTGATCACCCAGAAATTCAGCCCTTCAGTATAGAAACTTCCAGTCTGTAAGAAGTAGATTCATTCTATTTTGGGTTGAATAAATTTTCTTTAAGTAATTTACCCACGTCCAAGAGTTGTCCTTCTCTGGTGATTTTTGACAAAAACTGCGAAATCTTTAATAGATGTCCAGAACGTTAGGTGAACTGTTGTGTTAAAATCTTACCGTAATTGGCTAAAATGTTTTGTCTGACCCTGAAATTCCCACGTTAACTTAACCGTTTAAGAACCTGTGCATGATGTGTGATAGAATTAATGTTAAAATAGAACACACACATATCCATGTACGTGTTATCTTGTTACTTCGGTAACTGGGTACAGTGGATGAGATTCCTAGGTGCACAGGTTGAGGAGAGGAGGCCGACTGGTGACATGTCCAGTTGGGTTTGGAAGCCTTGTCTGGTATTGATATGCCTGGAAAACCAGAGTCTAAATGTAAGTTATCCCCCTTGTGCTAGTATAATCTTCACTTGTGACAGGGCAGAGAATCATTTGATGCTAAGTTTTACAGAAGAAATCTTTTCCAAAAAAAAAAAAAAAAAAAAAGATGGTTTTGATTTTGTTGAATTCCATGGAATTATAGTTTTTTATTTAAAATTATATTTACTTCTGTTGTTGTTTAATGTCCTAAAACCAGTGTTTTTTTTTTAATTTTTTTTTCAATGTTTATTTATTTTTGGGACAGAGAGAGACAGAGCATGAATAGGAGAGGGGCAGAGAGAGAGGGAGACACAGAATCGGAAACAGGCTCCAGGCTCTGAGCCATCAGCCCAGAGCCTGACGCGGGGCTCGAACCCACGGACCGCGAGATCGTGACCTGGCTGAAGTCGGACGCCTAACCGACTGCGCCACCCAGGCGCCCCAAAACCAGTGTTTTAAAACTCAAATAATTTAAAGTGTATTCCACAGCCTGCTATTAAGGTAATTAATTACCCACTGTATAGATAACTTGACATATAAGGATACAGAGGTCCCAAGTGGTTGACCAGGAAACCCACCCTAGGACTTGAGGGCTCATGCCCAGGAGTCTCCAGTTCCCTAATTTCCCCTAGGGTAGAGAAATTAGGATTTCTGCTATTAGTAGGGATTAGAGCAAATAGTTTTCAAATTTTAAGAAAAATGATTCCTTTCTTCACTGATTATGCATCCGCCCCACAATAAACTACCAAGCCTGTCCTGCCCCATTGCTTCAAGCTTGACCTCATTGGGGCCTTTCTTCTAGTTACGTGCATTCCTCACCCCAAGAGGTACTTGCTCAGGAAAGTTCTATCGACACAGGGAGGGTTGCCAAAGAGCCATTTAAAAAAAATCTGTCTTAGATACAACTTCTAAGATCGCCTTTTCAAGTGCTGAAGTTAAGATTTCCTTCAGCAAGCACTTCATTATCCGGGTTTAAAACTGCTCCGTGTTAGGGTTTGAGGTTATATATTAGCAGAACAGCCCCAACGCCTTATCTTTATTGTGCCCCAGCTGTAAGGCAGCTCATCATCATGGATAGTATATATTTAGCATTCTTGTGGCTTCTGAATTTAAGTGCTGAATTGAAATGTTGGGAGGGAAAGTTTTGTTTTCTTTAAAAAACTACAATTCTATCCCTAAGACATTTGATATGTTAAATAAGTAAAATCAAAAGATTTTTACGGTAGGAAAAAAAAAACCCTTCGAGTATAAGTAGAATCCAGCCGAATCACTCTTTTCCTGTGGAAGATTTATGCTTGTTCAGACTACAGGTGATAAAAGTCAGAGGTGAAATGAAAAACTTCATTTTGCACACAGTCCAGTGGAGTGAGTTTAATATAACTCTGTAAACCTTGCTGAGCAGCAGACTCACAAAAGTAATGGCTAGCATGCCCACACACTGCCATGGGCACCGCCACCTTCTGTTCACAGGCCATGAAGGCTTGCCTCTAGAATTGAAGCTATCACCCAGGTAGGGGCACAGAAGCTCTGACTTGCCTTGGCCAGCCATAGATTTCTCCGGGGTGTTAGAAGTGTCAGTAGTGCTCCCAGGTTAGTGCTCCCAGGCTGCAAGGACATCAGAGGATCCCTAATTGCCTCTGGTATTTCCTCAACTATTTCCTCAAAGGCCTCTTTAAGCCTCAGTAAAGCTTATGAGTTTAACTTCCAGTCCTGATCTTTGTTCCTTTTTGTCTTTGCTTCATTTCCTTTTCGTGGCTATTGTGGGTCATGGGACACAGCAGCGAAGAAAGAGGGAGCAGAGTGGTGAATGGCACACTGCCCAGTACCCTCCACTTGAGCCAGCCCTGCAGAACGTCCATTCCCGAGGACATCCACAGGGCAGGTGCCTTGGCCCCATGTGAGAGAGAATGTGCCAGAATGTTCAGTGCACGTGCTGCTCTGGCTCTTATGGCCGGAAAGTGTAAAGCAGTACTTAAGATTAGAAGATGTGTCTATTTACAGTGAATTGTAACTTAAAGGAAGACACTATAGAGGCACATAGAAGGCTAAATCAGCACTCCTTGGTAAACAGCGTATGGGTATTTTGAATCCTAGAATCACTGGCTTATAAACTACGAGTTTGTGGTAGTTTTTCTAAAGGAGTTTTTTTTTTTAATATAATTCCAATAGAAAAGGGGCGCCTGGGTGGCTCAGTCAGTTGAGCTGCTGACTTTGGCTCAGGTCATGAGTTTGGACCTGCATCGGGCTCTGTGCTGACAGCTCAGAGCCTGGAGCCTGCTTCGGATTCTGTGTCTCCCTCTTTCTCTGCCCCGCCCTGACTCGCACTCTGTCTCTGTCTCAAAAAGAAACATTAAAAAAGAATTTTTTAAATACTACCAAAATGTATCAATCATTCCTATTTCAAACACCAGTCTTGCTGGCAGTGTCCTTCACAATAGTGGAAAAAGCTACCCTTTGTGTTGTGTGCAGAAGAAAACGGTGTGTGGGTGAGTGGGTCTATTTATATGCTTCGGCGTAGCTAGGTAGCATAAACAACAAAGATGCTGGGTTTATACGTGGCATCGGAGGATGAGAATGGACGTGTCCCATATCTCCCCCTCTGGGTGAGGGTAGGGCTTGGACATGGAGGGCTCTAGTGACCTTGTGTACAGCAGAACTCACTGCCTTATGATGCAAGACTATTACTGGGGGTTCCTAAAACATTTTCTCCTATTTTCACTCAAGGGTTCTGAGCCCGCACATAGTAAAGGAGGAAAACCTATCCCCAGCCCCATACCCGGACCCCCCACCCGCCCACCCACTCTCTGTCTCCCACAGGACCCCTGGGTTTCAGTCTGTTGGTTCCTGGGTGAAGACTATCCCTAGTCATTGTTAAGACAAGTACCTACTACCACCATCACCCAAAAGGCTCTCTTTATGAGCAAACGTTTGATGTTCCGAAAATTCCTTCTATGCTTCATAGTGCCTGCTCATCAGCATTTGAGAGGAGAGCTGGTGCCTTTGCCAGAATTGGCTGCTGCCAGATTGAGCATTCAGTGGGCTTTTCTTACCGCTGTTTTCTATAATGGCCCAACTGTACAAGCAGTCCCCATTTAGGCAGACCTGTAAGTGGGCAGAGCAAGTGTCCTACCTTTAGTGGCTGGAACAGAGCTGAACATCTTGTTACCACCCAGCACAAACCTACATGATGTATAACTTCCTTGCCTATAATTTTGGAACACACACATTTATAAAATGAGACCAGTCCCCTGTTTAAAAAAAAAAAAAAAAAAAAGATCTTAAGTAGTTGATGTTTCATGAAAGAGCCACTCACGAAACCTGCTTAAATAGAATAGGACCAATATCTGGCTTTTGAACGCATTTGATACTGAAATACTTTGTTGATGCTTTTTTTTTTTCAATGACTAGACACATATTTCATATACACTATGTGTTCTACACACATACAAAACTTGATATACGTATGTAATAATGAAGTCAGACTTTGTAAATCTGTAGGCACGACGGTGACTGGTGGAGTGGGGTGCAGGATACAAATGCAGTAAAGAGTGTGCCTGGCTCCCCTGGAGGACTTGTGTTATATTTGGCTCAGCTGGCGGCCGGTGGTTGTGCCAGGTAGAAGAGGGAGCCTGAGAGGCTAGGATCTTGGTTAATCCCTCTCAAGGTCTGGTGAAGTAGTAAAGGGTGGAAAAGAGCGCAGGGAGGAAGTTAGCTGTAATGTTCAGCATAATGGAGAGATACAGGAGCCCTGTAATCAGATGAAGGCTGGCCGTGAGGAGGGGGCCGGGAAGTAGCTGGGGGGGGGGGGTACATAAAAGTTCCAGTCTCCATCTCTGGAGCTGTGTGGGGGAGGGGTGGGAGCACAGGGCCAATTCACAGATGGCAGATGGAATTATTTTCCGCTACAGGTGTGCCTGAAATGTAGGCTCAAACTAGGTCTTTATAAACCTGATTTGCATTGATAATTGCTGATGGTCCGTTTTGGATTTTCTTCTGTTGTCAAGAGCCTGACGGCCGCTCCTCTGCTGTCTGATAGCTGAAAAAGGCAGGCAGTCTGCAAACCCACTCTTAGTGGCCAGGGGAGCTGGTCTTTAAAGGACCTTTTCTTGTAATCAAAGTCAGGCTTTCAGGAAAAATAATGATGATGGCTACAACTTACTAAACTTGTCTGTATCAAGCACTTGACCTCTAGCACTACTTTTAACCCTCAGGACATCCCATCTCTGCTTTTTGCAAATGAGAGAATCTGAAGCTGCACTAGAGGATTCTTTGGCTACTGAGAAGGTCAAGGCACTGCTGGACCTGTCTGGCTCTGAATGCTGCCTCATCACCCTTTCCTACACTTCCTTTGTTTACCTTGTTTACTTGTGTAACAAGGTCCACACAGGGTCCACTTTGAATCTGGAGGGAGCTTAGAACACAAAAGCCGGAGATCTAAAGCTTGCTGTGCATCAGCACCCCCACATAAAAATCTAGTTTTGGAACTGTTCTTACCCTGCCTCCCCATCCTACCGTAGGATATCACCTACCTCTTTTGCACATGGAGTGATCACAGGACAAGTCTTATTTTTACAGCTAAGCCCATATGTTGGGAATGCAAAGCTTTTTCCTTAAAGAAACCACATTTAAATGGCAGATCTCCAGTTCAATTCATAAAAGCCACTTTTACTCATAATACACCGAAAGAATATGGTAATGTTTGGGTAATGGTAGTCAAATCCCATATGTGAGGGCACTGAGTCTTTGGGGGCAGTTTAGCTCAAGGTCAGACAGTAGGATTCCATTCAGTTGGTGTTTGGATCCACGTGTGGAACTTCACCAGTTCCTAATCAGTTATACTGGTTTAGCGGTTGCTGCTTGCAGAAGCGTTTTCTTAAAAATGTGTTATTTTTGACAATAATAGCATTTTTTGAAATTCTTAAGCATACCACCACCATTTTCTGTGCACATTAAAAAACGAATCTGCCCTTGCCCTTCCTGTTCCATCCTCCCCCAAACGAACCCGACATATGGCTTAAACATGTTGTTTGATTCTTTCCAGAAAGAGAGAGGGGAAGGTGGGAAGGGAGTCTTCCTCCTTTATACCTTTGTGGTAGTAGAGTTCACTGTCATTTCTGTTCTGGGTGGGGTGAAGTGCCTGAGTAACATAAATACACCACAGATAGGAAGCAGTTGGCAAGTGGCCATGCAGCTGGATTATCCAGACATCCTTCACAGCTTTTAGTGCAACACTTTATCCCCTGCCTTGTTTTAAATAGCCAGATGCCTCGGTTAATGCTGGCTGATGGGGTTGTTGCCAGAGGAGATGGGCTGCTGGGCGTTCTGTTCCCTTGCTCCCAACATACACACACCCCATCAGACAAGTCTGTGCTCTTGAGAAGGGCCACAAGAGGAATTAGGGCAAGAAAGAGGATGCTGCAGGCTGCGAGCAAAGGCCAAAATGAACAGCCCCTGTAGACTAGAAGCCAACGGGTGAGGTATTGTTTTTAGTCTCTAATAAATGAATACTCTTTGGAAATGAGTTTATGGCACCAATATAACGCAAACTTCCCTTTTTCGTGTTTACTTAATCTCCTCAAAGGAAGGGAGAACACACAGCTGCAACACAAAAAAAGTAAACAGCATGTTTTCACAAGAGGTGTGTAGAGTTTCAGTTACTCGCCTTGGCCGTTTCCTATTGGGATGAACCCATAGCATACTCCCAGAAGATTTGAGAAAGCTGTGTTTCATACTAGAGAATTACAAATCCTGGGGACCCTTCATTTTTCTAGAATAAATGGGGTGGGGCAGGGGGGAAGGTATATTCTCAAATTGTTTGCATGTAACTAATCTACACAAATGTTATCAAACGTTCCTGATGTCTTCGATCTAAAGGAATATGGGTTTGAATCCTGAGATGGATGGATTGACGATAGAAAACATGTGCTTATTAAATTTAGTTTTCTTGTTAATCTTTATCCTGTCCCAATTAAGCTATTGTGGCTCATAAGCAAATGAATATTGAAGGCTCTACTTTTTCTCAGAGATTTTGTTAGCTAAGAATAATTTTTTTCATCTGTTTATAAAATGTGTTTTACCCGTTTGTTCCTTAGCCTATCACACACACATAAAGCAGTGTTGTAGGCTCTAGGGACAGAGCAGCGAACAAAAAGGGCAAAGGCACTGCTCCTATGGCATTTACATTCTAGTTGGCAAAAGTGGGCAAATAGGGCAGATGTGGTTTTAGTAACAGGTAGAAAGATGAAGAAGAATGAGAAGATTTAAGAGGGATGGAGGGTGTTACTTTATATAAAGTGGACAAAGAATCTTCTCGGATAAAATAACCTTGGGCAGAGAACTGAGTGAAATAAGGAAATGAGCTAAGTCGGCATATGGGGGGAAAGAGTGAGGAAATAGCAAGTGCAAAGGCCCTGAGGTCAAAGTGTGCTTAATGTGGAGGACAAGGGCAATGGGACTGAAGTAGAATGAGCAAGCAGGAGAATGATAAGTGCTCAATTTTGCTTTTTACTCAGAGTAATGTAGGAAGCTATTGTATAGTTTGTTTGAGTAGAGTATCATAATCTGACTCACCTTTCTATTGTCATAGAAAGTTGGGCAGAAGTGGAAGTAAGGAGGCCAGTTAGGAGACTGTTGAAATAGTCTGAAAGGTGTTGGCAGCTGGGATCAGGGCAGTGTCGAGGGAGGTAGTAAAAAGTAGATTCTGGATATATTTTGAAGAGAGAACCAATAGGATAAGGTATGGAGAATGAAGAGTTCAATCTGAAACATGTTGGTTGAGATGCTTCTTAGACACCCAAGGAGAGAAATCCTTAGGCATTTGATCTGCTCAGGGAAGAGGTCTGGGTGGAAATGTGAATTTTGGGCACTGTTAACGCCTTTAGAAGGTGCTTGGTGTGGGTCCTGGGTGCTTTAGCCATAGTTAGAGGAGAGGCAGAGAATACTGGTCACAAGTAATAGGCGTGCTAGTGGGCGCAGGTACAAGGTCCCTTCTGACTGCCTATTTTTCACAGGGAAATTAAAGGAAGCTCATGCATCATCTGAGAGGGACAGGGTAGGTGGACCTGTGAAATTATCTTCTTGGGGACAGATCAGAGAAATGTAACAGGATACTGGGAGGCACTTAAGAGCTCCCCGCCTGAGGTTAGTGACTAAAACTAGATCTAAAACCGACCAAAGTAGTATTCAACAGCCTGGGTGGGGGCATGGAGTTGGGTGGCCGGTAGAATTTCATCGGGGTTGGGGTTCACCAGGCAGTACGGTGGGGAAAGAGAGGACAATGTGTTATGTTTTGTACAAAAGAGTGTCGTGATAGACCGTGGAACTTGAGTAGTGAATCAAGTGAGAACATGAAGGATGTGGGGAAGGGGGGAAAGGGAAAGGTGGTCAGAGCAAGAGATATTGTTCCCAGAGAGGTGAAGAATTACAGGAATTTGGAGGGAGTGAGCTGCAAAGTTGAGAAATGGCAGCTAGAGAGCAAGATGTTTGAAACTGAGGTGAAGGAGGTTGTGCAGATATTAGTAATGACAAGGTCGTGTGTGTGAGGTAGGCGTGGGTACCTGAGGTTGGGTGTAAGAGAATGGCATTGGAAAAGAGTTCCAGAAACTGAGAGGCCAAGGAATTGTACGGATCCTTTGTGTGAATAAGGAAATTGTCAAGAGTCACAGCAGGGATCATGGTGGAGAGGTGGAGGGACAGTGAGCCCGTTGGCCCATGTCTTCCAAGGGTGAGGGGAGGGATGCGGCCCAGAGGTCTGTAGAAGATTGAAGAAGGGTAGTGCAGGCATGACCAGGCTTGTGAGCTTCAGAGAAACTGGAGAGCTGGCCAGTAGCCTGGAGCAGAGGTGACTACCCTGCCCCACATCTAGGCTAAGCATGGAGAGATGTAGGAGAGAGAATGTGGCCTCATGTCAGTGGGCCCCAGAAGCTCAGCCCAGAGCACATTTACATTCAGGTTAAGAGAGTGAAAAGAACATCTGAGTACCTGGATTAGTCAAATTCACAGAGACCAGAGTATAGTGGCGACTGCCTAGGGGCTGGGCAGAGGGGAGGATGGAGAGTTTCATGTTTAACGGGTATGGAGTTTGAGTTTGGGAAGATGAAGGAAGTTCTGGATTGGGATGGTGGTGACAGTTGTAGAGCAGTGTCGGTGCACGTAATGCCACAGAAGCGTACAGTTAAAACGGTAAATTTTATCTCACATGTATTTTACCAGTTTAAAAATAAAAGGGATGATCTGAGGAAAGGATGTTGGACCTTGAGTGCAGGGGCACTGTGGAGGGAGTTGGGGCACAGTAGAGGGTGAGCCGCAGGGAGTCATGGGAGACCTAGGTGGCTCCCCCTTTGAGGGTGAGTGCGGTGAGCAGGGGTTGGGGGCAGAGGGACTGTCTAAATGGTCTCTGGGAGACTGAAGATGGAGTGGCCGGGCTCTGCCTGGCGCTGGGGTGGGTGGTGGTCTTCCCCTGAGTCCCAAGGAAAGAGGGGGTTCTGTGCTACTCTACATCTCTGTTGCCCTAGAATCTAGCACAGCGCCTGACATGTAGAAGATGTGAATATATGTTTGAATGCATAAAAAAATGACTTCTATCCAAAGAAACAAAACCGCAAAAAAGAATTTAAGTGGCCTTGCTGAAAAATCCAAATACAGTTCCCCAAAAGTGATGAAGAATGAAAAGCTAGAGTTGGTCTCTGGAGAAGAAAGAGGATTTTTGGCAAATGTGCAGAAGAACTTACTGCGAAATTGAAGTTTAGACTGGAAAAAATAAAATCATAAACAGAAGGCTATACATGGGTAAAGGGTGTTGGAACTGAAACATTTTCCCACCTATGCAAATGATTGCGTGGTGGATTTGCGATTTGGAAGGGAATTATCCTATTTTGTGCTAAATCAGAAGATTATTAACTTTATAAAGTGTTAAGCCTAGGTCATGCGTTGGTTCCTAACTTACAGATAACAAATTATAGCAATTAGCTCATTCATTTTATTATTAATAGTTAGACCCAGATTGTAGAGAATGTTATGCCTGCATGCATCTTCAAAGACACATAGATATTTGCAATTGCTGGGTATCTTTTTAAAAATGTGCTTTTGTACCATATTTAGTTTAAGTGTTTTTTGTTTTTTGTTTTTTTCCCTAAAAGTGGAGAAGGGTTACCTTTTAAGGTTGCTGCCAGGCATCGATTTTCTTTTGAAGGGTCTAGAAAAGTGCTGGCTGGTGGTCGTCTTGCCTTGTGAAACATGTCCTGCAGCTGCCAGACCATTGTCATGCCCCATTCTTCTTGTTGTCGTTTTAGTGACAGCTATATTGTGCGTGTCAAGGCTGTGGTTATGACCAGAGATGACTCCAGCGGGGGATGGTTCCCACAGGAAGGAGGCGGGATCAGTCGCGTGGGTGTCTGTAAGGTCATGCACCCCGAAGGCAATGGACGAAGCGGCTTTCTCATCCACGGTGAACGACAGAAAGACAAACTGGTAATGGTAGACATGCAACGCGTGGTGTTAAATCAGCAACGACTGATTGCTTTCCGTTAATCATGGCCCTCTTCTCATAGGTTTGTTTGTCTCCTCCCGCACCTCCCCCCCCCCCCCCCCCCCCTTATTTCTCTGACTTCAAACTGTTGTGAAAGCTTCGGAAGTTACAACTCTGGAGCTGATGCCAAATACAAAACATAACCCTGACTTTCCAGTGAAGTCCTTTCTTACCACACCAGATAACGCAGGTGCTTAGTATATTTGGCCATCTTGTTTGCGTCTTTGATTAATTAAGCTGTCTTTCTGTCACCGTAACAAGATATTCAAAACAGAAGCGTGTTCTTTGTCATGAATCACATTCTAGTGAGCTGTGAAGCCTGGGCTTTTAAAAATGTAGGGTTTATTCGTGGAGCATGCCGTCAAGGTTTGGATGGTAAAAGGTCAAATGCAAAGGCAGAATGTCACCTGATACTTGGTTATTTGTAAATACTGTTTATCTAAAAGATACTGTAGCTTTTATTTCCTATACTAGTGAATAAAACATGTTTGGAAAATGTAGTGGTATCACATGTCTATAATAATTCTACATGCTTGTTAAATACATACTTTGGAGAGTAATATTCTCTCACGTGAGTGGAGCATTAGTAGCTCATAACATAGAGTTTCATGAAGGAACGTGGATGTCCAGTTCTGAGCTATGAAGGAATCCATGATATGAAGAAAAGTTGCTATTTTTAATTGGTAGCCTTGAACCTGGAAGAACGTTGCTCCTATCTGTACTTGATCATGGAGCGTATACTCAGAAGCCAACTGTTGCTTCAAAATGTGCAGGATCTTATTGGATCTCAACAGAAAAAATATAAAGACAGCACAGGAAATGTCACTGTGACATTTGAGACCCTTAACAGCGAGCGTGTCTGTTGAGTGTTACGTGTTAAATGTACAAATGTAATCTGCTTTTGCAACCACTTCTTACTGTTTAAAAAAGTTACCAAATAGATAAGACAGAACAATTTGTAAGTGTTATATATAGATTAACAGAAATGCTATTTTCACGCTTGATTCATTTCCAAAAATGAAATGAATGAAAGTTTAAAGGGAGAACATAGCTCATTTTAAGAAGTGTGTCCATTCAGAAAATTCCCTATGTATTAGTCAAATAATTAAAGCATTCTTATTTACAATGTAGCCATATTCCCAGTAAAAAGTAAAATAACACCATTGAGCTAACATTCACCATGTGCTAAACACAGTGCTAGTCCTTTAGTTCACTGTGTCCTTACAATAGCCTGTATAATTATAACTGAAAAAATTAAGATTTTTAGATAAACTCCTTGTTCTTCGTGACCCATCTTGAGAGTATGTAACTAGTATTTGATACTCCATCACTCTGACCCTAAAACTGAGCCAAGCCACATGTGCTCAACCACCTTTAGCCTTTTAGGGTAGTTTTTCCCCCTTGTGCATATTCCTCTTTTTTCATAGCTCCGAACAGAGCTTGTCAACCATTTTGTGTCTCATTTGCTTTGCCTTAACATTCTCTAAGGAATTTTCCTCGTTGCTGTATAAGGTTGATATAATATTGTTTATTTGGTGATCTCCTTAGGGTTATTATAAATATTAAGGTTCTTTCCCTCCTCTCCCCCTCCCCCACCCCCTGCAGTATTACCTACCTGCATTTTCCACCTTTACTATTTTGTTGGAATAATTTGGGGTCAAATTTTTATGACTGTTGATACTTGTACAAAGGACTGCTACCAGCATATAGGAGAATTTCCTTGAGGGTCATATATTTTAAATCTTTTTTAATTTTTATTCTATTTGAGAGAGTGAGAGCACGAGAGAGAGAAAGAGAATCTTAACCAAGCTCCATGCTCAACGTGGAGCCCGACACACGGCCCAATGGGGGGCAGGTGCAGGGGGAGAATCCCATGACCCCTGGGATCATGACCTGAGCCAAAATCAAGAGTTGGGCACTCAACTGACCGAGCCTCCCAGGTGCCCCGAGAGTCATATATTTTAAATCTTTACCAATTTGACAGAGTAACAGTAGTATCATATTATTAATTACTAATGGTATCAATGTTTTTCTGTTTGTTAAACAGTTGTTTAACAGTTGTAACAGTGAATTATCTGTTAATGTCATTTACTTATTTATTTATTGGGGGCCTTTTCTCCTTGGTATATATGCCCTCTTATGTAAGAAAGATATCAATCTTCATCTGCCATATTTACTGCAAATAGTTTTCTAGTCTGTTGCTTGCCTTTTTATTTAGTTGGTGTTCTTTTTCTAACAAAAATGTTGATAAATTTTTTTTCACTTTTTCCCTTTGTATTTTTTTTATTACTTTCGTGTTAGCAAATTATCTTGCCTGAGCAGTTAAATCTTTTTAGATCTATTTTTTCTTGGTATTTTCATGGTTTATCATAGAATATGTCAACCTAAAATGGCCTTTAGATTGTCTCATCCAGGCCCTTCATTTTAGAAATATATTTTAGAAACTTGTATCTTACCACTGACTTGCACTTAATAATTGTAAACTTTTACCATTTTGGTCAAAGCAAAGCCCTCAGTTAAATTCCTGTAACATTCTTAAGGAGGAGGATACTTTTATCTCTGCTTCGCAGTGGGGAAACTCAGTGCTCCAAGAAGTGATGATCCGTTTCCTCGGTCTAGGGCATGTGGTTATTAGCAGAGCCAACATCAGGAACCATTTCATTGTGAATCCCCAACCTGGTCCCTTCATACTAATTCTGCATAGCAATAGGGCAGTCGTGGCTGTGAACCAGCTTCTGTAATCTGTTGCTGTTGCACAAGGATTGTGTGCCTTGGCTCATTTCCATCCCCCCCCCCCCCGTCATGTTTCTCTGTCACTCCATTTCTCTTCCTGTCCCATTTATATTCTGTGACTCTCCACTTCCAGACTTTTGTATGTAGTCGTGTTGAAATCACATGCTCATATACCCAGTTGTGCTTTCCCATCTTTCCATCCCTCACACTCTGGGAAATTCTAGACTCTTGTATCCAGTGCTGCTTAACTCTGACCCCCTGCCCTGTCCCACAATACACACATACACACACACCCTTTGGACATAGGGTGACTCCATACTTCCATAATGCAGCACTCCTGCCCACATGGGTATGAACCCACATGGGAGCTTGCAAATGGTATACGTTGTGGAAGGACCTCCTCTCTAAGTGGTGGAATGGTGGGGAGAGGGTGGAGATCATTTCTGAAATACGGTGGGTGGATAGCACCAGAGTTCCTAGTATTCTAACTAGATAGGACAAGAAATGCTTTCTCTGGTAGGAACAGTGTTACCACTGGTTTTTCCGATGTAGTGCAGTTCTAGAATTTAGCACATTGATTTTTGTTATTATTTGAATTCTGTGTTGAAGCCTATGAACAGAATTTCCATGGTTTCTATGGAAAAAAAATCTGTGTTCCAGACATCCATTAAGAAGTCCTTAATTTGGATAATTTTTTTAAGTTGGAGACAATCAAATTTTCCTGAGAAATTATGTGTAAATTTAAAATTTCTGAGTTGAATCATTTTTTTGAGTTTATTTATTGTTGAGAGACAGAGTGCAAGCAGGGGAGGGGCAGAGGGAGAGAGTCACAGAATCTGAAGCAGGCTCCAGGCTCTGAGCTGTCAGCACAGAGCCCAGTGTGGGGCTCATACCCATAAACCATGAGATCATGACCTGAGCCAAAGTCGGACACTTAACCGACTGAGCCACCCAGGCGCCTCTGAGTTGAATCATTTTAAATGAACTAGAGAAGTTTATTCCTTAAATCCCATGAGAAATCAACTTATGAAGATGAATCACATAATCTGAAAGGTTGGTCGTTCCATTGGTTGTACATGTGCAGGTCTGTGAGCATGTACGTGCACGTGCACACATGCACACACGCGTGCGCGCACACACACACACACACACACACACACACACACACACATTTGGTAGGAGATCCAGCTGGTAAAGCTCTTTAACAGCAGTTTGCCAGGATATTCATTTTAAATGTACATACTTTTTAACCTGACAGTTTCGTACTTAAACCCTATCCTATAGAAATAGACTTATACACAAAGATTTAAGGAAAGCAATAGTTCTCAAACATTTTTGGTCTCAGGATCCCTTTACACTCTGAAAATTTATTGAGGGACCCCCAAAAGCTTTTGTTTTATGAGTTACAGCTACTTATTTTTACCATATTAGAAATTAAAACTGAAATGTAAAAAAATTATTTATGACATCCCTCTAGAACCATTTTCCAGAATAACAATAATTGGAGAGAAGACTAGCATTGCTTTATATTTTTGCCCTCTCTTTAAATATCTGGCTTAATAGAAAATAGCTAGATTCTACTATCTACTCCTGCCTTCAAGCTGTTGCAGTATGTTGTTTTGGATGAAGTATATGAAGAAAATCCAGCTTCACACAGATAAGTAGTTGGAAAAGAGGGAAAACCTTTTCAGGTAATTGTAGATGTACTTCTTGGATACGACACCAAAACTCGGCTTGTAATAGTTTCTAAAATGTGGAATCTGAAGCCACATTAATGAACTTTTCATACTGTGGTACATTAAAAACTACTGGTTTATGTTTCACTTTGAATGGTGGATCTTTTAGTCATTCCTGATTTTTTTGAACATCATGTCATTTGAAAAATAATGGTTTACTGAGTTCAGCAGATCTGCCAAATGTTGCTACATCTAATTCTACATAATGAAAAAGTCCCATTTCTTAACATCACCACTAATATCATTAGAAAAGTCGTTAAGTATTGGAAGCTGTCCAAAATTCTAATTTCACTTGAAAGTTCAGATTTTATTATTGGCAACAAATACCTCCAGTTGTTTTCCTTGAAGTGACAGGGTCACTGTGTTCATTTTCGAGAAAGTGTCTGCTAAGTACCGGGTCTGAATAACCATAGTTCATCTGTCAGTTGCTCTTTCAAGTAAACCTGGTGATCCATGAAAAAGGCAGTTAAATTCAACTCACTACTGAAACCGTTGCGCAGGTACTTTTCCTTGAGACAGGCGTCGTTCTTCCGTATGGCGGCAGAAGTGAAAAGGCTGTTAGAAATGCCCTTCCCTTTTCATCTATGCATTTGTGCAAAGCCAAAGTTTCTTCATATACGTCAGCCCAAGCAGCATATAATGGCAGATTGAATGAAGAAGCAGATAGGAGAATCCAGTTAGGTACACCTCCCATTTCACCACACAGGCTAAGAGCTGTGTATTCAAGGGTCAAGATGTAATGATTTTTAGCTTCTTCATC
The DNA here is from genome assembly GCF_022837055.1 of Prionailurus viverrinus. Lineage (NCBI taxonomy): Eukaryota > Metazoa > Chordata > Mammalia > Carnivora > Felidae > Prionailurus > Prionailurus viverrinus. The sequence goes on along the minus strand of NC_062563.1, from coordinate 83,388,593 downwards.
AAGGGCCATCCTACACAGAACTGGCATTTTCCACTTTGACCTTGTGGCGGTGATGAATCAGGTGACCATAGTACAGTTTGGTGCCACGACACTGCCTTGATGCATGCCACAGCACAGCAGTTTTTACCCCCCTGTGCCTTTTGCACCCTCAGTAGAAATGGCAACACAATGAAATGGCAAAATGTCCTACTATCTGAAAATAGTTATGCCATCCTGGAGCCTGAAGTAGGTAGAGAGGGAGGGCTCCCTAGAGCTCGCAGAACAAAATTTGAGATCGTGTATAGAGGTATTCATTCCAGCACTATCTCTAAAACTGGCTGATTAGCAAAATCTACATGCCCGTTAGTAAGTATGGAGAATGACTGACTAATTCCAACGTGTCCACTGAGCCATTAAACAGAACTTGGTATTTTTCTGTATCTACCTCTAAGACGTGTCCTTGAGGAAAAGGCAACTTGCAGAGCCTTTTATAGGTATGGCCATGTTTAAAAACACACACAAACTTATGTGTGTATATAAAGAAGCCACAGAAAGGAACGTGGCATTGTGTCCACCATACTGATAGTGGCTGACTCAAGAGAAATGGAGAGGCATTGAGGGTGGGGGCGGAGAGGCAAGCAAGTATGGAGCCTTCACATATTTGTGTAGATTACTTAAATCTTGGACAATATACAGTTCTTGTGTCTATTTTTTTTTTATTAAAATTTTTTTTCAACGTTTATTTATTTTTTTTGGGACAGAGAGAGACAGAGCATGAACGGGAGAGGGGCAGAGAGAGAGGGAGACACAGAATCGGAAACAGGCTCCAGGCTCTGAGCCATCAGCCCAGAGCCTGACGCGGGGCTCGAACTCCCGGACCACCAGATCGTGACCTGGCTGAAGTCGGACGGTTAACTGACTGTGCCACCCAGGCACCCCAATTGTGTCTATTTTTTTAAAGCTCCCAACGAGAATATATAATCACCTTTTTCCTCCCCGTGCATCTCATTTTCAAAGATACCTTTTCTAAAGCCCTTCTCAAGTTTGGAGTTAATGCCAAACCTCACTAGGGTTTAGACCTGTGAAGATGAAAACATCTGAACTTTTTCATTTTTGTCATTAAACCTGGATATGTAGTGATGTTATTTTGCTTAACAGGATGTAAAGAGATGGTACCTGATCCCCTTCCCCTCACTTATTTTAGGTGGCTGAACTTTACTTTTCTAAGAATTTTAGAACGTCTTTAAGAAAATTTACCATTGAGTAATCTTAAGCTTGGAAAACATGAACCAAAAGCTAATTTTTTTCACCCTAAAAATATGGAGAGGGGCACCTGGGTGGCTCATTCGGTAGAGCAAGAGACTCGGGGTCACCATCTTGGGGTCGTGAGTTTGAGTCCCACGTTGGGGGTAGAGTTTACTTTAAAAAAAAAATACGGAGAAACTGGAAGTCTTTGTTTTTACAAAAAGTTTATTTTGAGACTTTGAATTGAGACTATTAAATTCTAAAATAGATAACATTTGTTGGTTAAAGCCTTGGTTATTTGGATTTCCCCAATTTGGAATGGGGCTGGGCTGACATTTAATCATTGCACTATTCTTAGAGAAAAATGGCCATAATAAGCGATTTAATCATAAATAGAACTGTGTGAGGGGAGTGTTGTCTTCTTTCAATACAATGTAATAAAGTGAACTGCTTTGGACTGCTATTTGATATACCAATTTGACTATTATACTCATCTATTTATTAAGTCAGAGAACATTTATTGGCAGCACTTAGTTTGTTTGCTTAGATGTAGTCTTGAAACTCGTACTCATTCAAAGTTCTTCTCTTATTTGAACTTACACTAACTTAGGCAAAGCTTCACTCTTTCCCTTCGCTTAGTCTAAAAGTAATAAGATTTTGTTAAACGTGGAGCTTTGCCAGCACAAGAGCAAACCTATTAAAATTCAGCAGAATCCCTTTGGTGCACATAATAAAGCCATAGGAATAAATATCGTCGCTGTTTTGGAGGTTTTTTTATGAATAAAGAATGAAGTTTACATTTGTGGGGTGGCAATGCTGCTTTTCTTGTGTAATATTAAACTCTGGTATCTTTATCAACAACAGCACTGTGCTGGTCATGGAGTTATTTTGTAATACATCTTGATCTTTTACAGTCTGGTTAGGAGCACAAGGCTAGTGAAACTTAGAAAATACTGTAAAATCAAGTACTAAATTGTGAGGGTCACAGGAAGAACTGGCGTAAAAAAAACAATCTACTCCAAGTTACAGCTTAGTAAAAGGCATTTCTGGAACTAGATCACTAGAAACTTAGAGGTTGTTCTAATCTAGATAAAAGTTTAACAGATCAGGGTGGGAGCGACTGAAATGAGATTGATCTAAAAGATGTTCAAGGAAAAATGAAGTGGACCTCATGGTTAATAATACAGGGGCTAGAGAAAGCAGAAGAGATAGAGACAACCACAGGGATTTTGAGATAGCATGAACAGAGAGGGGTTGGCATTGCTACATATGGGAAGTTGGGAGAGGAAACGAGAAGCAGAAATTTCAGAACACGTTAGTTAATTTTTTCAACATGTTGCATGTGAGGTCACTAGGAAACACCCATCAGGACAGAGGAGGGAAGATTGAGAACCATTAGTACAAAGGTCCTGACATAGAAGCAATAAACCTGAAACAGATTGAAGCCCTGAGACCTGGGCTTCCCCTTAGTGCCCTCCAGTTAGGGGCAGGAGGACCTAAAATGACTGAGAACCGGGGTGGTTAAGAAGTCCAGTGGGCATCACCAAAGGCGAGCAGGGCAGGGTCAACAAAGAATGGATGGTCCACAAGGCAAGCGAAGGCTTCTTTGGAGATGGAGAGACAGATACGAGAAGGCAGGGATGAAGGGTTTTCATTAGTCGCCAGCAATGATAGATGGTTCCTAGTTGGGTTTTTGTAACCAGACACCATCACGGCTATTTCACAAGTAACCAGCCTGTGCGTTTCAATCCTTCAGGTGGTATTGGAATGCTATGTAAGAAAGGACTTGGTCTACACCAAAGCCAACCCAACCTTTCATCATTGGAAGGTCGACAATAGGAAGTTTGGACTTACTTTCCAAAGCCCTGCTGATGCTCGAGCCTTTGACAGGGGAGTGAGGAAAGCAATCGAAGACCTTATAGAAGGTATTGAATTTTGTCACTGCATTCTTAGGGGGACAGTGGGAACGTTCCAAGGTCTTTTTTATTCCAGTTGTCTGCCATCATATATTTGTGGTTTATTTGAGGGAGGCCTGGGGTGGGCAGGTCAGTAGATGGCAAAACTTGAGGAACATCCACAGAGAACAATTACTAAGTGACAGTGCAGGGGGAAAGGAGTTGGGTTTCAGACTAAGGAGTGATCCCAGTTGGTTTTCAGACTCTGCTCTGGAAAGACAAATTCTGGACTTCCATGTCAATGACTTTTTGACAGATTACACTTTTCCCTGACTATTGAAATGCCTTCGGTCTGATCGGTCTTGGCTCGGAAGGTGCCAGGCCTAGCGACTGCCGTCCTATAATGAGAGCTTACGGTGTGTGGCTGCACTGAAAAGGAAGGGGATCTGTAAGTCCTGGAGCCCTGGTTCGGTGTAGGGCTTGGTCTGTGGTGAGTGGGGAGTAGACAATGTGTTGCCTCTGAATGTGGCCTGGAAGGCTCTTGGGCAGTCAGTTCTCACGGGCTTTTCTAGAGTCCACAGATGCAAACACGCAAACTCTTTACATTCAGTTATCCATTCAGAGAGTTAAAGTGGCCATAGCCAGAGCCCTTTAAAAAAAATAAAGCAAGGCATGTGAAAGCCAAATCCAGAATTTGGGGAGACGAATTACAAAAGAATGTACGCTTCATTTGTTTAAGACATAGAGTGTTCTGAAGTCATTTTCTTCTTTGTGGATTTGGGGGAAGAGCGAAAGGCAAATCTTAAAAAGGAAACTTGCTTAACGTTAGTAGTAAGAACATGAGTCTGTTCACTACAACGTGTGATAGCCAAAAAGGTAATTAAAAACCAACGTTCACATTCTAGGTCTGACGTAAAGTGGCAAATATTTAAAAAGTTGTTATGAAACATAGCTTTTAAAGTGTAGAGAGAAAGTGCTCCCATATTGCTGATAGAATTGTACAGTATGTCCACTTATTCTGTGAAGGTACGCACAAAATTTGATTCTCTTACTTGTAATTTTTTTCTCTCTATATACTCTCTTTAGCTGTTTCTGTCAAACTTTCCTCAGATGTTGATGGACTGGAATAATTTAACTAGTAGAGAAAAGTCCTGAAAGATCAGTAGTAATTGTGCAGAAGACTTATTTTTTTCTCCTGCAGTCCCCCGGTAGAAATTTAAATAGCTCTCATCCCTTTCTGAGCAGTTTTTTAAATTTCAGCTGAATGTAATAGCAAAACATTTTCTAAATGCACATTTTAAAGACCTAACCAAGAAAAGGAGATAGAGGAGAAATTTGCCTTTTGGTATACCTATCATTTAGGCAGAGTTCAATGGTTTTCCCTTTTGGCCATTAACAGTATCCGTTAAGTTGGTCCATGCATTATTGGGTATTGCGAGGGGGAAAGGAAGAAGTTACACAGATTTGCATGCCAGAATGAAGAAAGGGATGAACAAGTAACTAATAAATCAAACCCTAAATGACCAAAGCATTCCATAATGGAATAAACTGGGTTTTCTGACAGGAGCCCAAATTTTGGCCTGCAGAAACGGACAACTCACAGATGCCCCAATATTGCAAAAGAAAACCTCCTTGCGTGGGTATCTGCTTTGAAGGCAGCTCCCACAGTCTGGGTTTTTGAGTCCAGTGTCTGAATTTCGGAACAGGAGGTGACCAAACAAGCTATTTAGTCAAACCCTCATATTGCCAGATGGAAAGACCAGAAACTGACACGGAGACCGTTGCGGGTGTCGCTTTCTAGTGCTTTCCCCACTACACTGTAGGGGTCTGGGGGGACACTGGCAGAGTCTGGGCTTCAGCAGGTGCTTCAGAGCAGTGGGCTGGCTCTCCTCTCCACGCCCAGGTGACTCTCCGGGTGCGTGTTCTCAAGTGGCCCATGCAGAAGCTTGAGGGATTAAGAACAACAGTAGGCAGGGTTAATTTAGGGAATGTCCTAACTAGAGTCAATTAAAGAGGAATAAATTTAAAACATTTAATTCCCAGGTTACATATTTCTGCTGATGATTCACATTTGAAAGGAATGGAATGTGGTTTTATTAAAATATGTTTTTTAAATGATTGGTTTTGACTCACCTTCTTTGGAACTGTGTTTTATCACATTTTTTGTCTTTTTAGGCTCAACCACATCATCTTCCACCATCCATAATGAAGCTGAGCTTGGCGATGATGACGTTTTTACAGTAAGTTCCCTTTGTCCTTTGCTTTGTGGATGAGTTGGTGAATAATCAGAGAGAGGTTCTGTTTAAGGATGTGAGAGACACTTTGCAATTTGGCATTTGCCATTAATATTGGGAGACCATGGGGGAGATCTCTGTCTGGTCACAGTTTTGGCTCTGCTAGGTTTGCCCATGTTGTGGGGGTACCATTGGCCGCCTGACACGACTGCGGCACCTCTCTCCGACCTGTCCCAGGTTCTCTCACAGCCTTCCCCAGATTTAGGGTGACCAACTCTCCGGCTTGCCTGGGACTGTCCTACTTTTACCACTGGGAGTCCCTAGTTGGCAAAATACCTCAGTCGCAGGCCAACCGGGACAATTGGTCGCCCTACTCAGAGTCTTCTGTTAACACAACTCCTTCTCTGGCATCAGGGAAAAAGCCAGAGTAGCCTTTCTGAAGAGTAATTAAACATCTGTGATAAGAGAGGCCTGAAGGCTGAACTGGAGTAAGGCGCAAGTATGCTAAGGCAGGAAAGGGCTTGGCTCTTGTGACACAGCAGGAGTTAATGGGATATTACTGGAAACAAAATGATTTCTCAGCTTGCATCGTCTTTGAAATCCTGTGCTTCTAAAAGTTAATTAACAAACAGTTCATCACACACCTGCTGTGTGCTTGGTGCAGGGAGGAAGCTTTAGGGCAGCGTTTTCAAACTCTTGGCCCCCACACACAGTAAGAGATACATTTGCATTGTAACCTAGGACACACGCACACCTGAAATCAGATCATATTTCATGTTCTGCATTCTGATTTTTTTTCTCTTCTGTTTCATTTTCTTCCACTTTTTACTATGAAACTTCTAGAGCACACAGGAAAATTTAAAGAATATCACAGTAAACCTCTACATTCAGCATTTGCCCTGTTTGCTTTATCTGTACCTGTAGATACTTACACATGCACACACACGTGATTGTTTCTGTTTTTTGCCAGTCCAGTTGAAAGTAAGTCACCTTGATGTTTTAATTCTCTAGCATGCATCGCCTAAAAGCAAGGCATTCTCTTCCACAAGCGTGATGCCATTACTATACCTGGGAAAATTAATAGGGATTCCCTAATATCATCTAATAGTTCCCCACTAGTTCCTCCCTTATCCCAAGAGTATCTTTCATAAGCTGTTTTTACTTCATATTTGTAAATACCGGCTGCAGCCCTTTAAATGTGTGTCCTAATGCACTCATCATGGAACCAGTGATTTGAAAAATGCTACTTTAGTAACAGAGAGGTGTAGAAACTATGCCTCGAGCCCTCATGGAGATAACAGGGTGGTTTGGGCAGAGATAAGATGGACCCACGGGAGGCTTGGAGAATGGCACCCACTGTGTAGTCAGTCCTCTAGTCCAGGGTACGTTACAGGGAGGGGTCTGGGGATCAGAGAAGACCGCTAGGAGGTGAGGCTGACCTATTCCTCGGTGGCATTTGAACCCAGCTCGGGAAGGGGCTTCAAAACTGGGAAGCACAGGGCAAAGGCAGAAGTAGGGATGTGCACGGAGAGTTGCCTCTGCGCCACGGGCCCCAACCTGATGTGAACAGAGCGTGCATAGGGGTGTCAGGAAATGACCTCAGTTGTCTTTGCATTGAGCGGCTGGTGTGATTGTGGCTCAGAACAGGCTTCCTATAGTGCTCCAAGCAGATCCTCTCAACAGTTGGCATTTGCTTACATCTGTTCCTTTGTCACGTTTTCGAGAGACAAACAACAGCAGGCGGGTTAAAAGGTGGCTTCCTGTGCTCCAGAGCAAAACTGTCATTCGCAGCTGCTTCCCAGCTACCTGCCAGAAGTGATTTATAGAATCGTGAGAGGGCAAGGGGGACTGGGGTGATGGAAGCCAGCATCCCTCCTGGTTTTGTCCTTTAATCCACAGGGGCTCAACTTGCTGCTCTAGGGTAGCAGAGAATGCCCGCAAGGAAGTGTAGAAACAGCCCTGCTGTTTGCAGACACTGAAACTCAGTGGGGAAGGAGCTCCACTTAATTGCGTTCCGTGTAGGCCCTGACATATCTTTGCCTTCATTCCATGTGTTTACCAACAAGGGCCTATTAACAATAGCACCTCCCTTCCCTAATGGCCTCTTCATTAGCCATTGACCGTTAGGAACTCCTCCCCTGTAAGGATGGGGGAGGGTCATCAGGGGCTTATGCGCCAGGTTTCCCATTGGATCCTGAGCTTCCCGTCACTAGACTTTCTGTCCTAAGATGGAAAGTGAGGTATCCGAAACCCGGAGCCCAGGAAGTGAGCTGCTGTGTTGACTCCTGTGTAGTCTATAGCTTCCCAAAGCTTGTCGTGTTCTAAAACTTTTATTGATAGGACAGATATTTAGAACACAGAACTCATTTAGTGTAGAAAGAGTATAAATAGTGGGGTGGCTGGGTGGCTCAGTCGGGTAAGCATCCCACTTCAGCTCAAGTCACAATTTCGCAGTTCGTGAGTTCAAGCTCCGTGTTGGGCTCTGTGCTGACAGCTCAGAGCCTGGAGCCTGCTTCAGATTCTGTGTCTCCCTCTCTCTCTGCCCCTCTCCCATTCACGCTCTGTCTCTCTCTGTCTCTCTCAAAAATAAATAAACATTTGAAAAAAGAAAGAAAGAGTATAAATGGTGATAAGACCTTCTAACAACTCATGATGGACCCGAATTATGAGGGCTTTCTGGGAGGACAGCAAGTGTATGTGTGGTTATAACTTGAGGAACCAGGGAGTATAACTTCTGTTTTTGCCACGAGAGCCAGGGGCTTCCCTCTGTTTCAGGGGATTCCTTGGGGCTAGAAGGAAAACAGGACATTGTGGACAATATGTTGATGCACATTCTACAGTGGGGAATAAAGTGGAGAAAGAGACCCCCCTGGAGTTTTTGGGCACTCACCAAGTACGGGCTGTCTCTGCTCACACTGTCCCAGCTCTTATGGTCATCCCCCAAACCAGCTTGTCCTCCTGGCTTCTCAGGATTGAGAAACCGTGTTGCAATTCCTCAGAGTAAAATTAGCGTCCTGCTTGGCGTGTGCACGAGTGGGTGCACATGCGTGCACACACACACCATCGCACACCCTGCCCGTGCATCTGTGGCCACTCGCCAACACCATTGCCCCCTCAGTCTTCCCATGCCTCTCCATTCGTTCTGCTGCCACCAGCCGGCTGTGTGTCCACATCCTTCCTGCCCAAGCCACCAGCAGAGACTCCCGATGAGCAACTGTTCTGATTTTCTGAGTGTGGACTGTTTATTCATTTGTGTGTGTCCTAGTATTTCTCCCTTCGCCAATTATGATTGTTTTCTCTCCTTTAAAATTCCAAAGCACTCTGCTGATGATTTCTGGCTTGCCCCTTGAAAGCCTGCCCTTTTTCTGTTTTCAGATTTTTTCTTTACTGAATGAATGAATCTTTAATTAGAAGCAGGACATTCGTCATGATAGTCTCTGCATCCCTGTAAAGCTTTGCTCTAAAGGTGCTCAATCAACGGGTGGTCTGAACCTCAGATATAGTGTGTAACAGTCATAGGTTTCCATATTTTATTCATTTGCTTTGTTGTTATCCCGGGGGGCTGTGTAAAGTTGGGTGATTTTGAGGGATTCTCGGTAGCTTCATGTCTTGTTTTTCTAGCTTTCTTTTCTGCTGTGTCTACAAATGGGAGCTGTGCTCCTAGCATCGTCACTCGCTGTGAGCTCTTGACTGCTCACACGTACCTTCTCGCCCTTCCGTGAACTCTCTACCCTTTGCCGTAATGTCTCTTCCTGGACCTCAGTTACAGTGACTGACCCAGGTGAACACAAATACCTAGATGGCAAGGGTGTGCTCAGCGTTGAATACGCAGGTATGAGGCTTGAGCCATTTGGTACAAATTTGGAAGATGAGTAATGCAAACAATATAAACAACAACAACAACAGTTAGCGTTCTGTTTAACAGGAGGTTGTTTGTTTGTTTGCCACTGCTAAGAATTGGCACACTCATGGGGCGCCTGGGTGGCTCAGTTGGTTAAGCGTCCAACTTCGGCCCAGGTCATGATCTTGCTGTTCATGAGTTCGAGCCCCGCATCGGGCTCTGTGTTGACAGCTCAGAACCTGGAGCCTGCTTCAGATTCTGTGTTTCCGTCTCTCTGTGTCCTTCCCCCTGCTCGCATTCTCTCTCTTTCTCTCAAAAGTAAACATGGAAAAAAAAAAAGAAAGAAAGAGTTGGCACACTCATGTTGGCGCCTCTGACTGACAGCTTTTAGTTTCTTTCATTTCAGGGCTGGGGAGACTTGAAAGGGACAGAATGGAAAGACCCTTGAGTCTGTTCCCTCTGTTGTGCTTTTGTCTTGCAGAGAAGACATGTACTTTTATCTTGTGGAGGAGGCCCCTTGTCAGCCTGAGATAGGACCAGTCTAGCTCCCTGTGGATAAGCTGAGCTGGTTTGCTCCCCAACTTAGGACTCACTTCCTCCCAGCCCCCCACAGTTGAAGACCCTGAGACCAGAGCATGTGGAGCCTGCAAGGAGGGGGGGCTGGGGGGGAGAAAAGGAGATAATAGTGAAAATGGACCGTATAGAACTAGACTGGCTCTGGGTTTTATGGCCCTTTCATGAACAGTTTTCCAAAATCCTGTTTTGTAGGGTTGGGTCCTTTAAAACCTGGTGGTTTATTTACTGCTGCCAAATTCTCAAATCATTTTTTAACTGTTATTAACATCTTCATGGCTAGACAAGGATAATTTCAACACGATCTTGGGAGAACACAGCCACAGTGTGTGTATACTTCTAGAGCAGGCTCATCTAGACTCTGCGGTCAAGTGTTGTTGGCGCTTCAGCTGTCACTGTGCTGAGTGGCTGGATTCTGGCTCTAAAGCTTGGGGATTAGGGAAATATTTGCTTTATAGACAGATACTTGGGGGTGTGTAAAATAGCTAAGTCTTCATCTTCCATAATAAGAAGTCCTGAAAGAGTATCTAAATCTGCAAATCGGGAAATAGTAGTATAACCACTTGACGTTGGAAAAAAATGGAGAGAAGTGGAAGAAGAAAGAGCCACAAGAATTGAAGTGTGTGTTTCTCTGGCGCAGGAGCTGAGATGGGGAGGGGCAGAACTGCTATTGAGAGAGTAAATGATACACGTGTATTGATTTTTTTTTTTTTAAAGAAAGAATGCGGGGGTTTTCTCAGAATGGGGACTGTGGGAGGGGGGCGGTCAAGGGAGAAGGTGGGATGGGGAGAGATGCCTTAGTTACAGCAATCCTGGGTCCCCCTGCATCGGGGGTTTAAAGACCTTAAAGAGACACAACAGAGGTTGAGGTCTGCGGCTGCAAGTTCTCTTCCTCCCGCTGTTTTCTCTGCCTGGTGCTAGGAAGCAGTATGTCCACTGTGCAGATAATTAGCCGCAAATGTTTGGCTTGCGGGGAGACAAGGTTAGCTGCAGACATGCCAACTCCTTAGAATTACAGGTCTTGGAATTGGAAGGGATTTTGAGTTCCTATCAGATGAGCCAGCCTGCTTCCTTCTGGCAAATGAAGTAGGATTCGCCTCATTTGACAGCCTCGGTTGGGGAAGCAGCTCAGGGTCCACTGGGTGACTTGCCGAAGGTCACACAGCTAGTTCACAGTGGAGGAGCCAGGAACACCATCCCCCAGCCTTTCCAGCTCACCACTGCTATTTTTCTCTTCTTCTGTTGAATAATTATATTTATGATATTCCAGCCATTATATTTTTTAAACAACCAAGTACAGGCATTGTATTTTAGGGTTCTGTTGAACCCAAATTGGAAAGGGGAGAGAAAAGAAGATAAATTTAAGAGCAGTGGCCTGTGTGGCCCATTAATGTGACAGACTTGGAGCCTACTGAGTGAGTTTTGCAGCCCAGGGGTCCCCAAAATAGCAACTCAAAGCTTGACTATAGGAAAGCCTACCCTTATGTAAGGTTGTTGGTTTTTTTTTTTTTTTTATGGTTGTTTATTTTTTGAGCAAGAGAGAGAGTGAGCGAGCAAGCCTGGGAGGGGCAGAGAGAGAGAGGGAGAGAGAGAGAGAAATCTCAAGCAGGCTCCGCACTGTCAATGCAGAGCCCAATGTGGGGCTCAAACTCACCAACTGTGAGATCATGACCTGAGCCAAAACCAAGAGTCGGATGCTCAACCGACTGAGCCACCCAGGTGCCCCTACCCCTATATAAGGCTTTGATTTTGTTTTTTGCCTGCCTTGTACGTTTTTACCACCATGACCTAAGTATTGTTTCTGGATCTGGGAGGCCCTTCTCAGTAGCGATTCCTAATTAAGCCCTAGTGCCTTAAGGCATTCATCCTGTGTAATGAGATCACCACTCTCCTGTGCACCTAAAATGGTATTAAACTGTGCACCATCCTTTGCAGAACTGAGAAGATTTAATTCACATAATTTTGTGTGGGTCTGAACACTCTCCTAGAAGCCAGCTGAAGAAGGCTGATATTTGGATTACATTTGGCATTTCATCGTACCTTAGGCAGGCAGCCCTCCTTCATGTAGGAAAAACGTCATGTCTTTTACACCGTCGTCAGCTTCCAGCCATGTTTTGCCTAGACTGGAAGAACTTGGTCCTTCCTCGTGCCCTACGCTTGAACCCTTGACATCCTGTTTACTACAAGCTGCATTTTATTACTTTCTGGCTGTTCAGAGCAGTTGTCCCTAATGACATCCCTGACGCCTCCCACCCACCCCAGGGCTAAAGTATGGCTAAAGCAAGCGTTTGAAACCAGAATACTAAGAAGCAATTTGTTTTGTCCTGGATGGGCTTTTGAGCATTTACAAGTTGTGCTTATTTTCATTCCTTTTTTTTTTTTTTTTTTTTTAAGTTTGTTTATTTTGAGAGAGTGCGTGCCACATGTGCGGTAGGGGCAGAAAGAGAGGGAGCAAGAGAATCCCGAGTAGGTCCTGCTCCACCAGTGCAGAACTGGGATCATGACCTGCAACCGGGGGTCAGACAGTGAACCAACTGAGCCACCCAGGTGCCCCATATACTTACTTTCATTCTTGATTAAGTAGGAAAAAATGAATTCATTGAATTTTGTAATCATCAAGGTTTCGTTTACAGAAGCAGAAGAGTATAGTCTACCACAACATTTCCCCTTTTTTTTGAAGTCTTTTCCACCTAATCCGTGCCAGCAGCCATTAAAACTGAAGGCAAATCTACCAATTTTGTGGGGTTTTTTTTCCAAATCTACCTATTTTGTAATAAATGGGGCTCATTTACTGATTTTTTCTAAGAAAGCAGTGACGTGTGACCACTGAGTATGCAGAGTTTAGAGGCTAGGGAGAGGCCTGCATTCCAGACTCGGTTCTGCCAGTACTTCACTATGATCACTGATCCTTGGACCCACAGTCTTCTCAAGGTTGAATGTACTTCCTTTGAGCCTCTATTTGCTGGCCTCGGGGAAGGGAAGAAAAGGCACTGTGGTGTGGCACTGCCCCTGGCACCGTGCCCTGCACTCTCACATACGTGACTGAGCTTGGCCCTCACAATCACCCTGTGAGGGGCATGCTGACACTTCCTCTTCTGCAGATAAAATCACCAAGACTCCGAGAGCCAAAGCAACCTATATTCTGTTCTATACTCTGCCCACCCAGAATGCAAACTTCTGATCTGCTTGCTGCCTTTCAGAGAAGTTTGACAAAAGGCAGTATGTATTCAGTAAGTTTCAGTAAATTTTACTTCTTTAAATCTATCAGATTCCCTTCATTGCAAAGTAGCTTCCTAAATGATGGTCTTTTCAACTAGTGCCTTGGCTTAAAACTACTTCAGTGGAGGGTGCCTGGGTGGCTCAGTCGGTTGAGCATCCAGCTCTTAATTTCGGCTCAGGTCATGATCTCCTGGTTCATGGGACCAAGCTCTGCACAGTCAGCAAGGACCCTGCTTGGGATTCTCTCGCCCTCTCTTCCCCTCCCCCACTCACTCGCTCTGCCTCTCTCTCAAGTAAACATTAAAAAAAAAAACAAACAAAAAAATACTTCAGTGAAGGTCTGAAGTTACCCTTGCCCCTGCTCGAAAGCCTCAGTCGCATTTTAGACGATCAGTTGATTAAAAATGTTTTCTTGGGCACCTGGGTGATTGGTTAAGCTTCTGACTTCAGCTCAAGTCATGATCTCACGGTTCGTGAGTTCGAGCCCCGCATCTGGTGAACAGCAGCCCCGCTTCTCTTTCTCTCCCACTCTCCGCCTCTTTCCCTCCCGGCCCCTTGTGGCACCACTCTCTCTGCTTCTCACTGACTTGCGCTCTCTCTCTAAAAAAAAAAAAAAAAAAATGTTTCCTGTTGTCTCTACCTTTGGCATCTGGGTATTGGGCAGACTGGGGTGGGGAGAAGCTAAGTAAAAGAGAAAACAGGTTGAAAATGTAAGCTCCTTCTACAAAGTTTAGTGAAACTGATGATCTATGGTAGCTTGCTAAGAGAAGCAAAAATGTTTTGGGGGAGGGGCAGCCATAGGCTTTGGGGTTGACACCAGGAAGCAGTGTCCCATAACTGCTGCTGGCTGAGACCCAGCACTGCACTGGGTGGTGTGGAAGGTCTCAGAAAATGGGAGGGAGCTGCTTTATCTTCTAAATGACAATAATTACCAAGCTCACATTACATAGTGAGGGGAGGATCTTTTTATTCAACATGTAATACCTACAGTGGCTTTAAATTAAAGCAGTTAATATGTCTGAGGCTCAAACAAAAGCTTTGAAATGCTCTCAATTTCAAGAAGCCCAAAGGCATTCTTGCTAGCCCTCCCACTTGAGCCTTTCTTCATTTACATGCACCTTATCTCATCTTCTTAAGTTGTGGGTAGTAGGATACTGTTCTTTGCATTTTACTAATTCATACAGAGGACGTATTCAGGGTTACCTGAAAGCCCGCCTTCCTGCTCGCAACCCTTCAGCCCCTTCCAGTAAATCAAGCTGTGGGTGTATCAGAGTCCTTTCCTTTCATATGAAAATTTCACCTAAGTTTAAAAACATTTTTTTAATGTTTATTTTTTTTGAGAGAGAGAGAGTGGGAGTGAGAGCGGGGGAGGTGCAGAGAGAGAAAGGGAGACACAGAATCTGAAACAGGCTCCAGGCTCTAAGCCGTCAGCACAGAGTCTCATGTGGGGCTCCAACTCAGGAATGGCAAGATCATGACCTGAACCAAAGTTGGATGCTTAACAGACAGCCACCCAGGCGCCCCTCACCTAACTTCAAAATTTAGAAACATAAGACTTTTTTTTTCGATGAGTAGGAGTTTTGTTTTTGTCGTTTGATTTACAGGGAAAGAATGCCCACTTTATCCTCGGGCCCCAGAAAGCATAATGTCTTAGAGTCTAAGGCCAAAGTCGTCTCTTTCCCTCATTCTTGCAGCTGCCTCTTAGACCCAGACCGCCTGCTAGCTGGGCCATGAAAGAGCACGTGCCTGGCTGGTTGCTTGCCTTTTTGAAAGAGGACACTTGGAACCTATGTAGGCCCTTAGGACAGGTGAGCTAGTGCTACCTGTTCCCAAAGACCTGTTGATAAAATGGGTGACAATTTCCTGTTTACCAAAGGAAAAAGGTCTAACAGGTGCCAAGGGGAAAGGAGTGCTGTACTAAAGAGAGACAACAGATCATCAAGCCACCCGAGCCAGGTGCCTTCTGAGGCACTTAACTATCCAGTGTGCTGCCTTCTGAGAAGCAGAGGTGCCCAGAGTTTCGTGTCCTTAGTCTCCTTGCTGGGCCCAAGGTTGAGAGGAATGGTACATACTTACATTTAGTGTGTGTATATACCTTTAAAAAAAACAAAATGAGGGGCGCCTGGGTAGTTCAGTTGGTTAAGCTTCCAACTCGACTTTGGCTCAGATTTCATGATTTCAAGGTTCAGGAAATCGAGCCCCATGTCCGTCCGCACTGTGAGAGTGGAGCCTGCGTGGGATTCTCTCTCTGCTCCTCCCCCACTCATGATCTCTCTCTCTCTCTCTCTCTCTCTCTCTCTCTCTCTCTCTCTCTCCCTCCCTCCCCCCCTCCCTCCCTCCCCCCCTCAAAATAAGCAATAAAATAAAACATTAAAAATGAGAAGCCTTGCAATGGAAAGATTGATATTGGCATTGGTTGCATCAGCTGTTGAGATCTATTTTGGTGGAAGATTGCAGTAAAAATAATACAAATTGTGGTCATAACTACTAGGTAGGCTCCTTTAAAAATGCAAAATAGCATCTACAGACAAGGCAGAAGTACTATTTAATGAATCTGAGGGAATCCTGTGGCCCTCGAATGAGCTAGGTAGCAGTCTCCATCAAACCCCTTGGATGTTCTTAAGAGGAGGGAAGGAGGGTTATTCATGACACTGTTAGAGCTCAGACAGACCTTGGAGATCATTGATTGCCCCCCCCCCCCTTATTTTACACATGAGGAAACTGAGGCCCTGAGAAGTTAAACAACTTGCCCAACGCTTATGGCCTAACCTGGCCTGGAATCAGTTCTTGGTGCAGTTTGTGCCTAACGTTGCTGTATGATTTCCAGTTGACATGGTCTGGCTTCTTAAGCATTTCTTAACCTTTGTTTTCTATGCCTTGTTTAAAACGTGTCAGCCTGCTAACCTCCTGACGGGGTTTCTCAGAGTAGGGTTGGCTCCTTGCGCTGTGTGTTTGCTTCTATCACCTCATGTGTTCCTGGGGACACAGGGACGATGAAGTGACTACTTGTTTGCCTTACTGAAGGTGGGCTTCATCCCCATTGTCTCCATCCCCAAGACGGGGAAGGAAATTGCCAGTTGCCAACCTTCTCATAGTCATAGATACGCTGAGTAGGACATTCCAAGTGCCCCTTAGTAGTTCTAAGTGTCTGGGAAAGAACAGTCCTGCCCTAGGCACATCTTTCCTCTCCTGCGGGCATTGTTTGCCCACTGCTGCTGCCTTTGTGCTCTGCCCTTACCCCCTTTGGTAAAAAAACAAAGATTTAGCAGGAAAATCCAAGGGGAGTTGAAGGGATACACATAGCCTTGAAAACACTTGTTTCACTTTGAAATGCGTAGTCTGACCCACCCTGAATGCCCCAAAAAGTCCTTGGTCAACAGCCAGGATTCCATCCCAGGACGGGTAATTTAAGCAGACTGCCTCCTCAGCTGCTCTGGCTTCTTGGTTCTTTCTCTCCTTCCTTTCTTGAGCTTCCCTTGGTCAAAGAAGTTCTCCTTCCAAATGAAGAAGGCTCATTCCCAGACCCAAGGCATGTGAACAGATGCATGTGCTTCTGTAAGAACTTCCAGGTAGACCCAAGGAGAGGGAAGAACAGCCAAGTTTCCAAGAGTAAGAAATCCTTTTATAAGATATGCCCGTGCAGTAGGAGAGAGCCAGCTACAGGTTTAACATGAGACATGCATCTTCTAGTCTCCCTTCCCCATTCAGTCCAATTTCTACCCAAACCAGGCAGCATTGACCTTGGGGAAACAGGTAGCCTCCTCCCAGCGTCTTTTACACTTCGGATTTTGATTTATTTTCAGATATCATAACATTAAAGCCAGCTATGCAAAAGGAAAGTCTGTGCCAACTTTTGAAGCTGTGGTGTTTTTCTCTCATTTGTTGTTAAAATTCTGGGGAATTATGGGAAATAACTGACTAAGTAGGTCTTCAGAGTCTGGCCATTGGAAGCTTGCTCTTTTTGAAGAATTTTATTAGATGTTCACTGGTAAACTTGAACCTCTTTTTCTCTTCCTCTGAGCCTAGTTCTGACTTGTCCACCCATCTAGAAGGGAAGCCACCTGGCCTTGCCCCTGCCCGTGTCCCCCTGTTATGTCTGAACCCACATCCCACAGAGCACCCAGCCCAAACCCAAGAAACTTCCAGGCAAGGGATGGGTGCCTTTACTATCAAAGGTGGATTCCATCAGGCCACTCGTGTCTGTATTTTCCTGATTTTAAGGTTGGCAGTACCCGCTCATCTTAGTACCCTCTGACTCTTGCTCCCATCCTCCCTTCCTTCCTTGTCTCACCTCCCTGTTCCTTCAAGTTTCTTCCTTATCAAAGTCATCTCAGCTTTCTGCCTTGTTAGAGGGCTTTAGAACCAGGCCCCACAAACCTTGTTCCTTTGAACAAATTCAGCATGACTTTTTAATTAGAGAACAATTCACATCCAGTCTTCCTGAGCTGAGTCCTTATTATTTAGCATTAGAATACTCAATTGCATTTCTATTATTCAGTGCCTCATATTAGGTTGCAAACTTCTTAATGGAACATCTTTTTAATAATGGGCATTGACACTGATTCAGCGTCCAACCCAGACCCAGAGGCAGGATTTTCTGGAGGCTACATTTGCAGGTGGCAGTGGTTATGCTCACTGTATCATGTTGCATAGGACACCCCCCCCCCCCCCAACCAGGTCCACAGCAGCGCCTGCCCTCTTCGTCTATAGTGGGTGGGACAGAAGGCTCTCTGTCCCTGGATGTGGGGAAGCCTACTGTTGAAGCCTCCACATTTTTTCTTCTTGAGCTCAAACCCACAACAGAGACAACCCCTAGAGAGCAAGGTGAGTTTAAAGCACATCAGAGTCTTTGTTAAATTTTTTTTTTTAACGTTTATTTATTTTTGAGACAGAGAGGCAGAGCATGAATGGGGGAGGGTCAGAGAAAGAGGGAGACACAGAATCTGAAACAGGGTCCAGGCTCTGAGCTGTCAGCACAGAGCCCGACGCTGATGTGGGGCTCGAACTCACGGACTGTGAGATCATGACCTGAGCCGAAGTCGGACGCTTAACCGACTGAACCACCCAGGTGCCCCAAGAGTCTTTATGAGTTGAAGGTGAAGCTGTCAGATTGGTAGGTTGGTAGGTGTCATTAGCTTGTGCATACAAATAACAGATGTTCAGGAGTCTTGCTTGAGAGAGTGTGTGTGCATAGCTTAGGTGGGTGGCTTTTCTCCAGTGTGTGTGGAAGCCACAAGGAGAGTTATGGGAGAGTCTGTTTAGAAGTGCAAGTGGACTGGGAGCCTGGCTGCCTCAGTTGGTAGAACAGGCGACATTTGATCTCAGGGTCGTGAGTTCAAGCCCCACATTGGGTATAGAGATTACTTAACAGGGCACCTGGGTGGTTCAGTCAGTTAAGCATCTGACTTCAGCTCAGGTCATGATCTCACAGTTCGTGAGTTCTAGCCCCACATCGGGTGAGCTGAAGCCTGCCCGTGCTCTACCCTCTCTCCCTCTCTTTCTACCCCTTGTGCTCATTCTCTCTCTCTCTCTCTCTCTCTCTCTCTCTCTCCCCATAAATAAATAAATAAATTTTTTAAGTTCATATTTCCTTTTTAAAAAAAGATTAATAAAAGAAGAAGTACATGTGGAAAAAAGATTTTTCCCCCTTGTTTCTTGGAGATGCCCTGCTAGTTCACTGCTTTTGTTTGTAGGTCACACTGCATGGCAAGATTTGTCTGATAGTACAGATGTGGAATAAGCCTTGGCTTTAATGGAGGCTCTCTTGCATGCTCTCCTGCTCAGAGTCCAGACACACCCAGAGCAGTCCAGGCATGGGTGTCAGCTCCGCCTGCAGTAGGCAGTGAACTGTGGACACACTTCAAAGCTTTCTAACCTTCTTGCTCCCTCGTACGAGTTCGCCATTAGATTAGGAGATATTTAACGGCTTTGCTCATTCTCACGTTCTCTGATAATGTCCAGGAAGCTTTGCACTTGATTGTGCAGTGGGAAGAGGCTGTTCAGGGTTAGGGAGGGAGGCTGGGTGCATCAGAAGGTGGCATATCTGGTTAGCTAATGAACACTGGGAAAACATGGGCACGCCTCATTTCTCAGAATGACTCTCTACACATTGTTAACCTGGACATAGTTCACAGCAAACAGGGTGGAGGAGGGTGAACGGATGATTAACACAGAGGTGACCACGATGCCGAGTGCATATTACAGTGTTCGATACGAGGGTAGCTTCTGACGTAAGAGATGACTGTCGTTTGGGGCGCTGGTTAAGAATTTAACTCTTGAGATTTGAATCACCCTGAAGGGCCCTTACCTACTCATTCAGGAAGTGTTTATCGAGATCTTCAGAAACTTTGTATTATGAGACCCCATCCATCCCCTTATCTCCTGGGTTTGTGTAAAGCAGGGTGCACCTTCTTACTGGGAGAAATTGTACTTGTGTTAATCACAGGAAAACACCTCTCAGAGTAGGCATTGGAAAAGACTTGTGTGAACTTGAGAAGCCGTGGTGTTGTGTACTGAAATCCCACTGGGCTTGCTGATCAGGGGCCACATTTCAGTCCTGCTCTGCAGTGGCTGCCCCGCCATGGTCTCTCAGAGTCTGTTTTGCGGCCTGTGACGTGGAGACAGTATTCCACCTGTACCCGTGCCCCCGTGTCGCCAGGGTCTGGCACACTGTATGCACTTGCACCGTCTGAGACGACTAAGAGCTCTTTCCTTTATTGTTCTGTCTGGTCCACAACCCCCTCCCCTGTGTGTTCAGTCGGTACCTCTGAAGATGTGAAGAAAGAGCGGGTCGGGAGATCGAAGACAAGACAGACTCCAGAAGAGAGTCAAAACTCCTCGCGCGTCCGTTTGGTTTCTTTCAGTTGCTGGGATTTGAGGAGTAAATAGCAATTCTTCCCCAAGTTCTGAACTACTGAGGGGAAAAAAAAGACAGGAGACCCTTAATGAGTGAGGATGCCAGTCCTGGCTGACATCTGCGGGAAGCAGACGTCTCGGGCTGGGACCTCTCGATCAAACAGACCTGCCCCACCAGGCACGGGCGCTGGACCTCCAAAGCCTCCCACAGTGGGTTGGCCCTTGGCCTCCAAGCAGGCCACACAGTCCCCAGAGGGGTTGCCAGTATGTGCTGTCTGCCAGCCAGACGCTGCGTGCCCGGTTCCTCTTGCACTGCTGTGGAGAGGAGTGAGGGCCGGACACAGGCAGGAGTGGGATGCGGGCGGAACTGCCACGGAGGAGTCAAAAGTGAGGGGCAAGCACACCCAAGTGATGAATCCCACGCATCTGGGCTTAAGTTACCAAAGGGAATCGGCCCACACCATTGGGACACCCTAGGGTAGATCGCAGGCTGCAGCCTCGACTGGATCCAAGCTCAAATGGCTCTGAGAGGGGGTGGAGGGGCTGCCTTCTCTTAGTTTTGCTTCACTTCCTCCCTAGAAGGTGCTTTCCCTGTGCCCTGGCCAGGATTCCAGGCTTTTAGGACGCTTAGATCTTAACTTCAGAGAAAAAGACGGCATCTTTTCTGACCTCTCCGTGAAAAATCTCCGTATTAACCTCAAAGAGGACCGTGTAGCCATACCTGAATTAGTCACTCTGGATGGAGGGATCAGAAACGGGCATCAGCTCTGTCTCACTTGGACCAAACAGAATTGGAGAAAAAAAATCAGGAGGGTTGGGTTGCCAAAGGGATGCCACACATGTCCACTAAGTTTTTAAAATTAACGTAGTTGTGCTGCATAATGGGAATATGGGTGTCTTTGTCCTAAATACTTGTCCCATTTTCCTGGGCATTCGTTACTCAATAAGTTGGGGGAGAGGGTGTAAAAAAAGAAATAAGCAAATGAGACAAGGGGAATATAAGATTGAGAAATGAGAGCCAGGAAGGAGTTCGTTGATACTTGCCAAAAATAGGACACCTAGATATAAGGAAAACCTTTTCATTGGTTTGGGGAAGAAAAGGATCTGTGACTCTGAGGATGCAGAGGGCGGGTGGGTGGTTCTGAGGATTCTTGGTTTTGAAGGTGGTGGCCACCGTCCATCAGATCCATCACCTTCCAAAGACCCTGTCACAGAGGATCCAATCTGAACTCCTGGTAGAGACCAGGAGAGGAGTTCTGCACTCAGGTCCAAAAGAGAGGGGCCTGCATTCTCTGTGCAGCTGTCTCTGTCACTTCCAGCTTCCAGTGACCCTCAAGGCTTGCCTTCAACCCAAAGATTACAACATCTCTTCCTGGAAAGCCAGTGCCTACGATACCCTTGAGGTAGCCTTATTTCTGACACTTTGCCAGGATCAGCTCCGCACAGAAACACTTGGGTTTGATCTTGGCTTATATGCATCTCCTCTGCTCACCAGAGTCCCTTGCAGCCAGGGCTACCAGTGGTGTAACCGTTCTTGATCAAACTGGGATGTACCCACGGGAGACCTGATGTAGTGAGCCCTTTCCCCAAAGCCTGGTGGCTGCTCCCACATTTGAGAAAACAAACCCAACTTTTCCAGGGTCTTGGTGGCTGGCTTTCTCTGCCCTTTGAGCCAGCCACATCATGTTTAGACAATCTGGCCCTTCAGGGGTCCTGGTGCTTCCCACAGCCAAGATAAACTCCAGATTTCGGGAAGTCCGGCAAGACACCAGAGTGGGGGGTAGATGGCGTGTTAGGTTTTGGTATGTGGGTTTGGTTTTTGTTTTCATTTTAATTAACTCTTGGTTACCTCCCTCTAAACAGACAGCTACAGACAGTTCTTCTAATTCCTCCCAGAAGAGGGAACAACCTACTCGGACAATCTCCTCTCCCACATCCTGTGAGCACCGGAGGATTTACACCCTGGGCCACCTCCATGACCCATACCCCACGGACCACTATCACCTCGAACAGGTGCGCAGCAGTCTGGTTCCTTTGAGGGCATGGGGCGGATGGTTCCTGATCTGGAACAGCCTCCTCCTCCTTCCATGTAGCCTGCTGTTCAAGCCCAGGCCTTCTCTGTTCCCCGTATTGACGGTGGTGACGGCAGCTCGTCCTTAGTTTTCTGTGTGCCAGACCCCTTGCTAAACCTTCCGTGTGCTTAATCTCATTGAGTCCTCACAAATTATCCCACAGGGCAGGTCCTGGGCCTCCCCGGTTGATGGAAGAGAAGGCTGAGGTTTAGAGAGAGAAAGTCCTTGATGGAACAAGTCTCAAATGCAGGCGTGGGTTCTCCACGGGGCTATGCTATCTCCTGAGTTCCTCTGTCCAGAGGGCTTCCTGGCTTTGTGTGAAAGCCCAGAGCCAGGATCGGGACTAAAGAATGCTGTCCGCTTGGCTCAGGCACCCTGGCATCGCGGGTTACAGGCCCAGGCTTGCTTGGGGGGGATGTAGCTGGAGTCTGGCGTTCAGTGATTCAACAAATATTTACCAAGCGGCTGTTTGGCAGAGCAGGCTCCCAAACTGTGGGGCATGGACTGGTGCCTGTGGGGGTGATGTGGCCACCGGTATGCTTTGCAAAGAAAAAAGGAGCACAGGGTTGTTTTGGTTTAGTTTGTTTTGTTTTGTTTTTTTTAACATAAAGCTAGATTTATAAGACTCTAAAAAATTTTGTGTGCTTCCTAATATTTTGGCATTAAAAAAAAATTTCTTTTTAACGTTTATGTATTTTTGAGAGAGAGAACACAAGCAGGAGAGGGGCAGAGGTGCCTGGGTGGCTCAGTCAGTTAAGCATCCGACTTGGGCTCAAGTCATGGTCTCACGGTTTGTGGGTTCAAGCCCTGCATCGGGCTCTCAGCCCAGAGCCCGCTTCAGATCCTCTGTCTCCCTCTCTGCCCCTTTCCCACTCTCTCAAAAATAAACATTTATATAATATATACATATAAAAGACAAAATCACATTATGTAGCTAGGGAGGGGAATTGACCCTTTGAATCACCTTACTTCACAAAATAATTAGCAAAATCTCTTTCTGCTCCCAAGATATGTTTTTATTAATCTAAGATTGTGATTTTCTGTGAAACTGTCAAGAATCTAACAAGAATTAGGCAACATGTGTGAGGCATGGCCCCTGCCCTCTAGGAGCTCACAGTCTGGTGGGAGTGATGGATAAATGTAATTGCCATGAGATAAATTATATGGCAATATTCTAATCACGGTAATGGCAACAGGTGTCAGCCGCATCCTGTGTGACAGTTGTGTGTGCACGCTGCACAGATTCTCGTCGTTCTCGAGGTAGCCCTGTGCTGAGAGAGAATCTGAGTCTGCGGCTTTATTCTGGTGGGCTCCCTCAGAGCCGTTCGGAGGACCTCAGGAGTAGAAGATCTCACACTGCCACAACGAGGGTGCTCCGGGGGAGGCAGCCTTACCGACCCACAGAGATGCCGGTGTCACCCTGGGGGGGAGAATGCAGATCTGGGGGCTTTGAAGGCAAGGGAGCATGGCTCTACGGTCCAGCTTGCCTGAGCTCACATTCCAGCTGGCGCTTGACCATCTGTGAGATCCTGGTGGGATTCAAACCCAGGCAGTCCGCCTCCAGATCGGCACTCCTACCCTTTCTATATTTTCCAACCAGATGACAAGGTACTTGTATCATAGCTGCTGGTATCCCTTTTTGCTATTTTGAACATGACCCACGGTGTAAAATGCATCTTGTATTGTGACCTGGAATGCAGATATTCCCTACACACAGATAACCCACATATGCTACCCTTGTAACATGCAGTGCACTCCAGTATTTTTGTTTCATTGGGAAAAAAGCAGGTCTTAGGAAAGAACACACTGTACAATAACAGGTGAAACTAATCTGTTAGAAATAGGATAGTGGTCCTCCCACCCCTGAGGCGTAGAAGGGAACTCAAGGGAGGGGGGGCAGTGTCCTAGGGAGGTCTCTCAAGTTCTGCTTCTTGAGCTAGGTGTGTTTAGCTGTCGAAAATTCAGAGTGAATTTTTTCCCATACGCACACTTTTCCCCCTCTATGGTAGTACTTCCACAAAAGGAAAAAAAGGTCTCCCGACCCAGGAATGGATCAAGGATCACAATTTGAAATACACCTTCAACCCAGGGGATGTTCAGTAGTTATAGGAGCAGTGAGTTTCTTCCAGAAATGCCTTCGTCAAGGCGAAAGGTACCTAGTGGAGCGTTTTTTCTCTTTTCGGCACGGCTATACAACCATGTCTCCTTTTCCCCCCGGGCAGCCGATGCCAAGGCCTTACCGCCAGGTGAGCTTCCCGGACGACGACGAGGAGATTGTGCGCATCAACCCCAGGGAGAAGATCTGGCTGACCGGCTACGAGGACTACCGGCACGCGCCAGTGCGGGGCAAATCCCCCGACGCCTCGGAGGACGCCGACTCCTACGTGCGGTTCGCCAAGGGCGAGGTCCCCAAGCACGACTACAATTACCCCTACGTGGACTCCTCGGACTTCGGCCTCGGCGAGGACCCCAAAGGGCGCGGGGGCGGCGTGATCAAGACCCAGCCGTCCCGGGGCAAGTCCCGGAGGCGGAAGGAGGACGGCGAGCGCTCCCGGTGCGAGTACTGCAGGGACATGTTCAACCACGAGGAAAACCGGAGGGGCCACTGTCAGGACGCGCCCGACTCTGTGAGAACTTGCATCCGCCGGGTGAGCTGTATGTGGTGTGCGGACAGCATGCTCTATCACTGTATGTCGGACCCCGAGGGAGACTATACAGACCCGTGCTCGTGCGATACTAGCGACGAGAAGTTTTGCCTCCGGTGGATGGCTCTTATTGCCTTGTCTTTCCTGGCCCCCTGTATGTGCTGTTACCTGCCCCTGCGGGCCTGCTACCACTGCGGGGTGATGTGCAGGTGCTGCGGGGGAAAGCACAAAGCGGCCGTGTGACTCAGTTTCCCTCCCTCCCTTCCTCCTCCCACAGCCACAGGGGAACTTGTCTCTGACATACTCTCACCTTCTTTCTTGCTCCCTGGTACCTTGAGGCGCTATTCCAGCCTGGGGAGCCCGCCTGGTGAGCTCTGCACTTTCCCCTCTCCCCACGCAGCCCCCACCAGCCACCCACTCTGCGTCAACCACACACCCATACACGCAGGCACACGGTGTTCTAAGGAAAGGAACCTCCGCACAGACACTTGTGTACTATTACCAATCTGTAATCAAGCTAACTGTCTTATACGTGTGTTGATTTCATGTTTTTCCTACCCACCTCTTCCAGCGCAAAGGCACCTGCAGTCGGAACTGCTGATTTGGGGTGGGTTTTGTAGTTGGTTTTCTAGGAGATCTTTCTCATGGGTCGGCTTGCCGGTTGCTAAGGAGCAGCGGATTCCTGCAGATAGGTAACGTCAGAATGATGAAACCCTACCAGAAGTATTGTAACCTGCAGTCAGATCATGTATAGGAGGTGAGCTAGTTAACAAACGTCTACCACAAAACAAGATTGCTTTAACTTTTGTAAACCCAAATTTGCCAAGTAAGCTGCAGTTTCTATTTGGAGCCCATAAACATTTCCTGTGCCCTCCCCCTAAAAACCTGACAATTATTTACTGATGCAAAACATTCACCCACAAAAATGAGAATTGAGCCTTAACTTCGGATTAACTTGTGTGAATCAGGAAATTCCATAAACTGCATTGCATCCTCTTAGACCAGGGGTAGAAAAAGGGGATTTCAGGTTTGTCTGAGCTTCCCCAGTTACCCCTAAAGTAGAACTTTTTAAAACTGTGTCACCACCACTTCTAAAAATTTAGCAATATTAGAAGAAAACACTAATGAAGTTCTGCTCATTGTTTTGCAAACAAGATAGACTATTCACACACAAACCAGTGTTCTCCAAAGAGTTCCAGTTGAGAAACACTGAAGTTGTGGTAAAGAAAAATTAGAAGGAGCTTCCTCCCACACCCCCACTGGCTATTTTCTCTTAATGGGGGGAAATTTTAAATGTCATAAATTTGAAGAGTGGTGGGTTGCATTTTGTTTGTGGGTTTCTGTTCTTGTTTTCATCCTGGACTGAATCTCACATCACCAAATGCTTTGTTTATACTTGGGGGAAAAAAACAAGGCCATATGTAAAAACCCTTCCAATGCCTAAGTGTCTTTCTCCTGCATCTCAAAAACCCAGACTTGCCAATTTGGGTGCACAGATGGTTAGGTCAGCAGTCTGGGTCTACCTGTCACCTTGCCATGTAGGAGGCTTCTAATTAGCTGGAAAAGAGTATTTTTCTAGTCTATTGCAAGGAGTAGCCAAATCTTGTCACAGAAAAGTGAAGAGTGAGTGGTACCTAGCATAGTACAATCAGAACGTCATGGAGACCATAAGGGACAGGCTTGTCAAAGTTGGCCGTTCTTCCCGCCATGAATCTTCCTGTGGTAGTTGCCAGCTCAGGGCACAGCCTGCTGTCTGTGTCTCCGCTTCCCCCCATCCCTTCTCTGTTGCACACAGGGCATCAGTCTTCAAGGAAAGAGACTTTTTTCCAGTCTGCCAATCATATTGGGAAAGTACGAGCCATGCTTACCTTCATGGAACATTTTCAGCTCATCTGAGCACCCGCCGCCTTTCTTTAGATCGTCGATGTAAATACCCAGTGTGCTTACGAGTTAGTTGGTAGACATTTTCATATGTTGGAGTGAATGGTGTGGCCTTCCAGTTTGGAAAAGTTGCAGAGAGCTGTCAGTCTGGTGATGGAAGAAAAAAGAACTGCTTCCCAGTCTGGAAAACATCTAGAAAACCTTCAGCCGGCCTCCAGATGCTGTCGAGAGGCCATTGCCCCCCACTCTCCAATCCTGAGGTATTTCCTCAGGGCCTTTCTCAAGGTCTCCTCTCTACAAAGCACAACACTAATGTATGTTTTGTTAGACCTCAGTTCCGAGTGCCCCTATTTATTTCAGTAAGAATACACATGTCCCCGCCACTTTTTGTTTGTAGTCTCTATTTACTTGTTGTTTCTTTTTTACCCCTTGTCCTTTTCCACCCTTTTGAAGAGTTATGCTAGTGAATCTTCGCATATACGTTTTGGTTTGTGAAGGCAGCGGTTAAGGGCACAAGGACAGCCATGGGGACATTTATGTAAATACGTTTCTCTCTAATTGCCACACTGCAGCTGAACAGTGTGTAGTATTTTCCCAGTCAGCTTTGCCATACTGACGTCAATCATTTGAGAGAAATTATTCAGATTTTATTTTTGTATCTGTGGTAACAAAACATTAACCAAAAGATTTGTTTGGAAGCTTCCTCTGACCACCCCCCACCCCCCAGCTATTTGCTCACATTAACAAATTAAAGTGCCTGAAGCATAATTCATTCTTCACCTGTATACTAAAAAAAAACCTGTTGTATTGATTTTTTTATAATAAGCCTTTTTACCTCTGTGTAAAAAATATATATACAAGTGTATGATGTACATTTTAGTTCTTAACTTTTTTTTATGGTTTCTAATATGTATGACCAATGTAGCCATTGCTTTAAGATGTACCATGTAAATATAAACACATCCTATCAGACCACTGACTTTGGGGTATTTGTCTGGCAGAAGGGTGGGAGGGGCAGTAGAGCCTTGGCACATGCGAGAGTTCTCGCACACAGGCTGGGAAGGGGTTTCCTCTGGAGAAGGACGCGTGGACGCTGCTGTTTTGGTGAGGCCCTTCCCGGCCGTGGCTATGTCATAGTCCCCGGGGGAGACTGCAGCTTCTCGGGCTTGGATGCTTCAAGGGAAAGGAATGCTGTGTGTCACAGCCCCGGGAACACCCCCTCTTCCCAGGCCTGGCCTCCCCAACGCGTGCTCCTCAGAGGGAACAGCTGCGCTGCTTGTGAGGTATTTTCCACCAATTCCTGCGGAATCTCCGGTGGGTATGTGTGGAGTTTGGTAGACCGTTTCTCACTGCAAACAAGGGTTAAGACGGCAAGACCCCCGGTCTCCTCAGAGTGACGTTTGGCCCACTTTCCCTTCCATGTGGACTCTTTGGATGCTCAGAAGTGACAGTCCTCTGGAGAAAATAAAGTGTGGGGTCTTTTAAGGGTCACAGAGGAAGGCCTCAGCTCCTCTCTAGAGAACCGAGTAGGGGCCTTAAAAAGACATGTCGAGGGGCCCTTTTAGTTTTAACTCTTCCAAGCCACAGGCAGGGGTGAAAAACAACAGATTCTGGAAATTGGAAAGGAAGAGGAGAGAATTCGTAAAGATTAGTAATTAAGAGATTAATATAGAACGTGAAAGCTGTTTAGAGTACGAGAGGCATAAAGATTATAGATTATTACAGTGGGGTGAAGAGCCAGCATGGAGGAAGTAAGAACATTCAACGTAAAACATGTTTTGAAGAAGTTTGATGGTAAAGGACTAATCGGGTTGCTCTGAAATAGAACTGAATTAAGAAAACAAGTTATTCTCTGCCAGGACAGTGTGTGTGTATTTACTTGTGACACTTTGAATAAATTGTTAACGATTTTTTTTTTAAGTGAGAAAAAACTGGGAAGTCACCTCCAGAGCCGCATCAGGGACCAAAATCTTACCTGACCCTCATGCCCCCACCCCCCCATAAGGCATATGCCTCCTATCATTCATTTGTTCACAGTTGAGTAGCTGAACTATAGAAGGGGTAAGTAACAAGTAACTATCACATGACTACGGTCATGTGATGCAAGGACTGAACCAGCCCTAGCCTCGCGCTCATACCTCTGCTCACCTTCCTTTTTGGGCTTGAGAAAGGGGGCAAGGGCCAAGGGTCCTCCCGGCTCCCTTGGGCCCATCAGGCTGCCTCAGGATTAGCTGGTCATCTGGCGCTCCGTGTGCTCAGCCAGGCGCTGGGCACGTTACACACGTCACCTCCTCTAAACTTCCACAGAAAAAAGGGATCGTCCGCACTTAACAGGTGAGAAAGCAGACATGAACTCCATTAATTCCATCATGTTTGTTGGGCTGTCTTTCTGCCATTGTTCTCCATTAGCCCTTGGGCGAGTGACTTCACCTTTCTGACCTTTGGTCTCAGGTATGAGTGGAGGAATACCTGTCCCCGGCACGTCGGGAAGGTCAAATGATGTGCTGCAGTTACAGCGCAGTACAGAGTAGGTGCTTTCAAATGCTAGTCCTTTCCCCGGCTCCTCCTGCATTCCGGAAACCTGCGGAAACAGAAGTTGAAGTCACTGTGGCTATTTTCTGAGTATTTAGACCTACCACCTCTGTGTCGAGATTTCTTTTCCTTAACCTCTCTGCAGTTCTAAACGGGGTTCTGATCCCTTGCAGGCCCTTCCAGGTAGGTTAATGGCCCAGGGGATGGCTGCATTCCTCAGGGACCGAAGCCTGCAACTTGCCAGAAAATCGGTGGCCTCTGAGCAGTTCTGCCGAGAGGGCTGGATCCGGCTCAGCGGATTTGACCGGGATCGGAGCGTGTTGTCTTACAGAGCGCTGCTATCCTAAACTTTCCCGCCCCCTTTGGTGGCCTTGACCCCTGCAAGTCTGTGCCCTCCTCTCCTGGGCCTCTGCTCCACCACTGCTGGTTACCACCCCGACATCCCCAACAGTAGGCACCCCCGACAGAAGCAAGACGTCTTCCCAGGGGAAAAATTGCTGCAAGAATTCTGTTTTACAGGGACTCCCAGGGCGTTTTGTCATTCTACTGTGGCTTTTAAGCAGGCACTACAGAGCCGGCCCTGTGAATGAGGGGCCAGAGCTTGTGTAAGCATGCCAGCTGCTTGCAGGCATTCTTACTGCAGGCTTGTTGGGTTTTCCAGTTTGTGGGGGGAGATGGTTAGAAACACCACACGTGGCCTGCTTACCTAGGCCTGAACCAGATGTGTGGAATGAAGGGAGATGGCTGTGGTGACATCTTGTACACCAGACCCTCGTTGTGACCTAGGGAATCTGGGCCCACCGGTCTTCTCAGCTAGAGCAGCCACCAGGCTAGTGGTCCCCTCAAGGCAAACTGACCACACAGGGTAGGGTTGGGTGAAGGTGGGGCTGGGACCCAGCAAGTAGCAAGGAGGAAGCTCCATATTTACCAATGAAGAATAAAACCAGTTCTGTGATAGCCATGCCTGGGAGGTACCTTTGTCCTCTCATCTGTCTCTTCTCTCATTTCTTTTTTCAAAATCAGAAGTTGGAGGCAGGTGCTCTGATTATAGAAGTAATATACATAGTCATTATAAAAATGTCATATAGTACAAAAATATAAAATAGAGTGTCCGTGTGTTGCCCCAGGTTGGCGTAACAAAGTGCACACTGGGTGGCTTAAACAATGGAAATAAGAACTTTGTCCAGTTGTGTTTTGTTGATACGTATGTACTCGTGACCGTTTGTTCAGTTTTCCGGCTGTTTTGCAGTTCCTTTCTTCCTTTTTCTTCTCTTGCTTTTCTCCTTTGCAATTTCATGATTTTCTATCGTTATATACTTCCATTCCTTTTTCTTTATCTTTTGTGTTTCTACTATAGGTTTTTGCTTTGTGGTTCCCATGAGTCTTACATATGACAACTTACAATAACAGTCAATTTTAAGTTGATAACAACTTGAGTTTGAGTGCACCCTAAGGCTCTATGTTGTTACTCCCTCCATTACACTGGTTTTGATATCACATTTTACATTTTATCTTGTGTATCCTTTAATTCTTAGAGTTATGTTAGGCCACAAAACAAGGCTTAATAAATTTAAGAAGTTTGAAGTCCTGTCACAATCACATTTTCTAATCACAATGGTGTGAAACTAGAAATCAATTATAAGAGGGAAACTGGAAAATTCACAGATAATGTGGAGATTTAAAAACATACTACCAAACAGAGTCAAAGAAAAAATAAATCCAGAGAGAATGAATGTATGTATTAGCAAATAAGAACTCAAAGGCCCTACTTTACATCTCAAGGAATTGGAAAAAGAACAAACTAAGCCCAAAGTTGGTAGAGGAAGGAAATAGCAAAGTTCAGGGTGGACATGAAGGAAAATGAGACAAAAAAGACAATAGAGAAGACTGATGAAACTAAAATCTGGTTCTTTGAGAAAATAAACAAGATTGGCAAATCTTTAGCTAGAACGACCAAGAAAAGAGAGGACTCCAATGAATAGAATCAAATGAAAGAGATCGTACAACTGATATCACAGAACTACAAAGGATCTTAAGAGACTACTATGAGCAATACTATGCCAATGAACTGGACAACCTAGAAGAAATGGATACATTCCTAGAAACATACAAGCTACCAAGACTGAATCAAGAACTAAAAACTTGAATGTATTGAATCAGTCATGACAAACTTCCCAGGACCAGAGAAGTCTACCAAAGTTTAAAGAAGAATAAACATCAGTCTTTCTCAAACTCTTCCAAAGAACAGAAGAGGAGGGAACACTTCTCAACTCATTTTATGAGGCCAGCATCACCCTGATACCAAAATCTGAAAAGGACACCACAATTACAGACCAATATCCCTGGTGAACACAGATACAGAAGTTCTCAACAAAATATTAGCAAACCAAATTCAACAAAACATTAGATCATAAACCATAATAGAGTGGGATTTATTCAGGGGATGCAAGGATGGTTCGACACCTACAAATCAATCAACGGGACATAGCACATTAACAACATGAAGGATAGAAATATGGCCATCTCGATAGATGCAGAAAGCATTTGACAAAATTCAACATCCACTTATGGTAAAAATTCTCAACAAGGTGGGTATAGAGAGAATGTACCTCAACAAAATCCAGGTCATAATGACAAGTCTACACCTAACATCATACTCAGTGGTGAAAGGCTAAAAGTATGGTATTGGCATAAAAATACACATAGATCAATGTAGCAGAATAAGGAACCTAGAAGTAAACCCACTTCTATATGGTCAATTAATTTACAACAAAGGAGACAAGAATATAAATGGAGCTGGGAACATTGGATGACCACATGCAAAAGAATAAACCGGACCACTCTTACACCATACACAAAAATTAACTCAAAATGGATTAAAGACTGACCTGAAACCATAAAACTCCTGGAAGAAAACTAGGCAGCAAGTCCCCTGCCATGCATCTTGGTGATGTTTGTTTGGCTTTGACACCAAAAGCCAAGGCAACACACGCAAAAATAAACAAATGGGACTGCATCAAACTAAAAA
This sequence comes from Prionailurus viverrinus, assembly GCF_022837055.1. Classification (NCBI taxonomy): domain Eukaryota; kingdom Metazoa; phylum Chordata; class Mammalia; order Carnivora; family Felidae; genus Prionailurus; species Prionailurus viverrinus. Next base: position 83,356,594 of record NC_062563.1, on the reverse strand, counting down.
GCTTCTGCACACTAAAGAAAACCATCACAAAATGAAAAGGCAACATACTGAATGGGAGAAAATATTTGTGAACCATATCTGATAAGAGGTTAATACCCAAAATATATAAAGAACTCATAATTCAATAGCAAATATATATATAAAGAAGTGGGCAGAGGATCTGAACAGACATTTTTTCCAAAGACTCACAAGTGGCCAACAGACAACACAAGAAAAGGTGTTCAACATCATTCATTCATCATCAGGGCAGTGCAAATCAAAACCACAATGAGATATCACCTCATACTTGTTATAATGCCTGGTATCAAAAAGACAAGAAATAATGAGTGTTGGGGTGCCTGGGTGGCTCAGTCGGTTAAGCGTCCGACTTCAGCTCAGGTCACGATCTCACGGTCCGTGAGTTCGAGCCCCGCATCGGGCTCGGGGCTGATGGCTCAGAGCCTGGAGCCTGCTTCCGATTCTGTGTCTCCCTCCTTCTCTGCCCTTCCCCCGTTCATGCTCTGTCTCTCCCTGTCTCAAAAATAAATAAACGTCAAAAAAAATTTTTTTTTAAAGAAATAATGAGTGTTGGCAAGGATGTGGAGAAAAGAGAGCCCTTGTGCACTGTTGGGAATGTAAGTTTGTGCAGCCACTGTGGCAAACGGGGGGGTTCCTCAAAAAAATTAAAAATGTTACTACCATATGACCCAGCAATTCAACTTCTGGGTATTTATCTGAAGAAAACAAAAATACTAATTTGAAAAGACACGTACACCCCATGTTTATTGCAGCACTACTTACAGTAGCCAAGATACTGTAAACCACATTAGTGGCCACTGAAGGCTGAATGAGTAAAGAAATGTAGTCTATATACACGTTGGGGTATTTTTCAGCCATTAAGAAAAAATCTTGCCGATTATGACAACATGTATGATAGACTTGAAGGCCACTATGCTTAATAAAGTAGGTCAGAAAGAAACACACAGATCTTATAATCTCACTTATATGTGGAATCTTAAAAAACAAACAAAAAAGAGACACCACAGACACAGATCAGAGAGGTAGTTGCCAGAAGTGGTGGGGGGTAGTGGTCTAAAGGTACAAAATCCCATCATGTTATAAGTAAGTTCTGGAGATGTAATGTATCACATGGTGATCATAGTTAATATTATCATATTGGGTATTTGAAAGCTGTTAAGAGAGTAGATATTAACAGTTCTCATCACAAATTTGTAGCAACGTGTGCTGATGGATGTTAACTAGATCATTATGATCTCTTGCCTTATATACACATATCAAATCAATATGTTGTACACCTCAAACTAATACAGTAATTATAACTCAGTAAAAAGTAAAGCAGCAGCAATGAGAATAGAACTGTCTTCTGTTTAGGTAGACATTAAAACAATCTGCAAAAAGCCTGTGACTCTCATTTAAAAATTTTAAACGTGGTTATTTTTCATTAGTAATGTTATTTATGTTCACATTCAAAGGGCTTATTATTGTTTTAAAATAACTTTTTAATAAATGTCTTAAAAGTTTCTCCATTTTAATTTCTTCTATAGACATGCCAAGAGCTACTAAAGCTTTTTGTCGTCCTCGGTAACTTTCAAGAGGATAGAGGGACCTTGAGAACCAGAAGTTTGTGGCCTCTTCCCCTCCGTGGTTAACAGGCTCTTTCTTAGTTTTGCCCTTACTCTCTTCAAACGCAGCTTTGATCTGGCTCTTCTCTTTTTTTGGTACTTTATGTTATCTGATTTTAGCCAGAAGTCTTTATATCTCCTTTCCTAGCTCAGACTATTTTGTCTTTCTAGTTCCTTCTTTAGCCAGTTCCAGTAAGGCCATATCTTCTTGCAGCAGCTATCTGAGGTTAGCATGTGTTTCTTATTGAACAGTAATGTCCAGAAAGACGTGCTGCCCTGAGTCTGGAGAGTGGTTTTCCTCTCCTTCAGGCTCCACCCTCTTTTCATTGGCACCTTGGTGGTATTTGCACGGAGAGCCCTCTATCCAAGGGCTCAGCCTTGTCCATCACTCAAGGTAAATGTGACATCCTTAGCCTCCCACTTGGGCACTGGCAGCTTCCTCTGTGGATCTATGCCTGCTTAGCTCAGGTGTTCATGCCTACTGAGGATTACCTGGGATATTTCTGAACCAGCCAACGTTTCTTCTGCTCCACTCTTGGACTCTGGTGAGGCTGGGGAACCCAGGGTAGTCTGCAGACCTTTGAGCAGCCATTCCCCACCCCCTTACCTTTTGTACCAGTTGAGGTTCCTCCAGCAATTAAACATCTGAAGAAACAGTGCGCACCTTTAGCCATTCTTGCACTGTGGTGCATGCTGGAAATCACAGTCATTGTTGCTTTGGAGAGAGGCAGAAAAAGGAGAATGAAATGAGGCTGTGCCTGACCGGAAGATCATTCCTGCCTTCCCCGGGTGGAAGATCATCACTGACAAAGGGGCAGAGTAAAACAAAACTATTTCTTTCCTTTCTGGGGGCTGTCTGTCCTATTCTGGTTCAGAGGGGCCAGCACAAATGGTGTGAAATCCAAGAATATTCTTCTAAACGCATCCCAGTGGACAGTGTGGTTAGTGAAAATTCTGCCTGGATTTTGGCTCGCAGCCTCCGTGTGGTCACAGGGCTGTTGGCGGTTTTCACGTTGGTGTGGGATTTCTGGGAGTCGCAGGGGATGCTGCAAGGGGGTATCACGTGTGTCTGGGCCGCTCCTGCACTCACCTGGGAGTCTTTGGAATTAGTATTTGTGGCTTGATGCAAAAACCATCCCACGTTCCTTTTTTTTGTCAAGCCTGGGTAATAACTACCTCTGTCTCATGCTTTGCCATGCTCCATTAGTAACTATGGTTGCCTTTCGAGCGTCTTCCAGAAAAGCCTTCCCCTGCCAGAAGAGAGAAAACTGATCATGTCTGCCCAGCCCTGAAAGCTGACATTGTAAGCCACCTCACAAAACCACCCTGTGCACTGTGCAGCGCAGGAGAAAGGGCGAGGAAAAGAAACACGGGACTCCAGGCTGTGGTCCCTTTCTGAGTCTACCTTCTGGGGCCAGGAAGTCGTGGTGTGGTTCCTGCGTGCTGCTTTTGAATGAATGTCTTTGCATCCTTGCTGGCTTGATGTGACAAGCAGAAGCCGCTTTGAAGATGCCTCACCCCGACAGAGCCCAGCTATTTACATAGTGGCCTTTCATTCTGTGAGCAGAGTGTGTGCTCTGCAAATATTTTAGGCCTCCCTGCGTGCTTGTGGGCCCCTAAGTGCCATTCACCAGCTTTTAAGTTTGTTTTGCAGGCAGCAAGCCGCCGAGAGGGAGGCCTGACTCAGAGCACAGGGGGCCGGCCGTCTGCCGCTGCCGCCTCCTACCGCGGCAGACCTAGAGGGGAAGGAAGCCGTGGGTTTTACAGCTGGTGTTTTGGTTTAGAAAAAAAGACAGAGAGAAAAGAATTTCTTAAAAAATACCTCGCACATGTAAAATGCCACTAAATGTAAGTATCCATGCAGTGTTTGGGGACGAGGGAAATCGCGTGTTGGGTATGATTCATCCTTCCTCCTGGTGACAGCAAAGGAGGTTCGTACTGAGCCTCTGGTATTTTGGGATTTTGTTCCAAACGCTCTGAGTGGGAAGGCCCAGGTTCCTCACCCCTCGCTCAGAAGGAGAGTCGTGTCTGCGTTATGTTAAGGCAGCACAGTGTTTGCTTCCTCTCCTCTCATCTGACTTTGCGCAGAGATCCTCACTTTCCCATCAGAAACTGGGTCGGCAGCTTCATGGGTGCAGGAGACCAGGGTGTGAAGAGGGGAGAAAGCCATACTCGCCCGAGTCTGACCTGGGCCTGGAAATATGCAGTGACAGATCTAGATGGGGGTGGGGGGAGGGTCCCACCCAGTACTGCCTCCCAACAGGTGCGGCAAGCTCCCCGGAGGCGGGGTGAGCCAGCCGCCAGGAACACGCAGTCTTTCTAGGATTAGGCTTTTACAAGTTACCAAAACATGGAGTGCTGCTTCTAGGCTGACACATACCTTGGCAGGGGTAATGGGGCTTCTGCCCGGAGCTGGGAGTCCCCGGGGTCAGACTGACCTCCAAGCTGCATTTGGGCCTGAAGGAGAGGCCTCGTGGTGGGTGTGGTGGCCTCTCAGGGCAGATGCATTCCCGGGGAGCACTGGGGCCACAAGAAGCAGGCTGATCCAGGAACCAAGTGCACAGTTAGGGCAGACGGGGAGAGCCTGGCTACCGTCACCCAGGCTGCTGGCCGGCCAGCCACAGGCTCCCTGCGCCCCATCCACGCATTCTCTGTGGGGGAGAGGGCCTCCTCACTCCCTCTGGCTCCTTATAGCGCAAGTTCCTTGTCCAGGTTAGACAGCCTCAGCAGAAAGTGGAGCACTGTACCTCTGAAATTTAAAGCTTCATTTTTCCAAAGCTCCATTAGACTCAAGTTTGGTGGCATAGAGTGCTGAGTCCAAAAGTTGTAACAGTTAACTCGGTTACGTTCTGCTTCTTGCCCTGGCAGGCAGATTCAAGCTTATACATATGCCTTATAATAAATTTACCAAAGTTAAGCTCTACATTTGCTGCGTGGAGTTCTCTGCACATGTGTTTCAGTGGACAGGAAGACGGTTAAGAAAAATACAAGTCCTCTGCAGCTGAATCAGCAATTGAGGAGCACCTAAAAGCTACCACCAGTCCCCAGATCCGTTATTCACAATCAGCCCCCACAGGCCTGTGGTCATTGCCCTGCTTAATGCAGCCCGTGTTTACCTGCACACCCACCGCCCCCCCCCCCAAGCCTGAGGACTTGGCAGAGACACGTATTGCTCAGAATTACACACATGACACGTCCACCTCCACGCTGCCCAGGCCCTTGCAATTAGGTGTGGCCACATGCCTAGTTCCGGCCAGTGGGCTAGGAGTGGAAGTGACAGAGAGAGGCATTCAAGAGTGAGTGTGTGATCCTCCCGTGCTCCACGCTCCCTCCCCAGCCCCGCCCCCACCCCACAGCAGTCACGGAGGCCACCCACTGTGGTGGTAAGCCACAAGATGAAAGCGCATGGGGGCACTGAGTCACTACAGAGAACGGCTGGCATGGGGAGAGGCCTGAGTCAGGGAGTACATGAGTAAGTACAAAATAAATCCGGGTATGAAGCCAGTATAATTTGGGGGTTGTTTGTCACCACCAAAGACGTCCTAACTGATACTAAGATAGCAGCAGTTTATATACAAAACACCAACCTCATGAGACAAAAAGCCAGCTTCACCCTAGTGAAGGGAAGGGAAACAGGTGCCAAAAGGGCAGCCCGCACCCTGTCCCCCAGGCCCAGAAGTGGCTTCAGGGACTTTTCAAGCCTTAGGATGAGCTAGAGAAGAGGCAAAGCTCTGTTAATCAGAACTCGTTGAGCCAAGATGGGGCAATGGAGGGGTCAGTGCAGAGGAGACAGAAGCCCCAACCCACTGACCTCCCCACCATGTTTACGGTGTGACCTTGGGCAAGCTGCTTCATCTCTGGGCTTCAGCCCTGCCTCCTTAAGTGAACCAGGCATGATGGGGCTCCACCTGCCTGGGGCAACAGGCTTAACACATGACCCTTACAATTCCTGGCTTCCCCGAGGGGGTTGTGATGAGATGGTGGCTGCAGAGAGGAACTTCTGCTACCCACATTCTTGTCTTCATTCAGAAATGTCCCTGGGGCACCAGGTGGTGAAGTCTGTCACTATCAACCCTAAGGTTGTACATACGGGATGTCTCAAAGCCTATATGGCTCCCTGGTGGCCATCCCCAGTACCCTGGAGAGGATAGAAGTGTGGTCCCTGAGCCAATGACTAGTGAGTGACCCCAACTGTCCCTGCAGATCATCTTGCTCTTGTGGTCAAAAGCACCGTGTCGCTCACACACATTTGCGGAGCCATTTGCCTGAGGATGCTTGTGGCAACATTGTTACCGATGGCAAAACATACAGAAAGGCCAAAAAACCAGAAAAGTCTCGAAAGTCCTAAGGAGTCGAAGTGAAGAAAACAAGGCACAGATAGGGTAGGTAACACACAACCATTTGTGTACTCATGTGTAGACATACAAACACATATGTATCTGTGTGTGTAATCTGTATAGCCGGAAGGCAGTACAAGAAGCCAGCAATGCTGACTGCCTCTGGAGTGGGGTCTGGATTGGTGGGACGGAGTTAACTCATTGTAAACTCTTGAGTACTACCTTTTACTGTCCATGGACATACTCTGTTTTCCTGTCAGTTTTTTATCAAAGAAGAAAAAAAAACCACTGGTGTTAGAACCCCAATCCTAGATTGCAAGCCAAGCTTCACTACATCACAACTGTGTGATCTTAGGCAAGCCTCGGTTTCTTCACCTGTAAAATGGGGACGATAATAGTGCCTCCCTTGTTGGATTGTTAGGAGGCTTAAATGAGATAATGCATAAGAGGTTAGGACAGGCCCTGGCACCCATTAACCATTCTTGGCATCCATTCATGGCACCCTTTAAACTATTTTTGATAAAGCCCAAAGCTCACTGTCCATTTGACCACAGAGCCCAGATGTCTGACACAATCATTAAGACCATTCCTTGAAGAGCGAGGGTTGGTATTCGTTTTAATATTTTATCACCTGGCAGCATCTTGTGGAACACACTCATTCGCAGCCTCTTCCTCTGCCCTGCCCAGCCTGCTATTAACAGTCCCCAAAGCCTTCTTAAAAAGTGTGCTTCTCCATATGGTTTCCCAAAACTCCTGCTGAATAGACAGGGTTGATATATAGCTGGGTGAACATCCTTTTCTCCTTGAGCTTTTACGGAGGATGTGAGGGCAAAGGCTCTTCTTACCAAATGAGGGAGAAAAGACTCTCAAAGCCATTATGTGTCTGACACCAATTCAATTACCCGATCCGTGGCCTTTTCAGCTAAGCACTTCCTAAACTTCATTAGTGCTGCAGGACTGCTGCCAGCCGACGTCCAACCCTTTACTCAGACTGTCGTAGGGAGGAGAGGACAAGCCTCCCCTGTGACGGGTCGCTGTGGCACTCCTGCCTCCTGAACAAAGGAGACCTGGGGCCTTGAGGGCTGAGTGGAGGGCCCAGTTGAGGTTGTGGGACCCACTACTAACCTATCCCAGCCTGATTCCCATCACCCAGAGTTTAAAGTGATCTTTAAAACAAAACTTAGAGGGGTGCTTGGCTGGCTCAGTCAGTAGAGCATACGACTTTTGATCTCAGGGTTGGGAGTTCAAGCCCTATGTTGGCTGTAGAGCTTCTATTAAAAGAAAGGGCACCTGGGTGGTTCAGTCGGTTGAGCATCCGACTTCAGCTCAGATCACAATCTTGCGTCCATGGGCTCAAGCCCCACATCAGGCTCTGTGCTGACAGCTCAGAGCCTGGAGCCTGCTTCAGATTCTAGGTCTGCTTCTGTCTCTGCCCCTCCCCCGCTAATGCTCTGTCTCTGTCTCTCAAAACATAAAATAAAACACTTAGAAAAATTAACACACACACACACACACACACACACACACACACACACACACCTACCTAAGAAAATCTGAATAAATTATTAAAAAAAAAAAAAGATAGGGGCGCCTGAGTGGCTCAGTCAGTTAAGTGTCTAGGTTTCATCTCAGGTCGTGATCTCATGGTTTCGTGGGTTCAGGCCCCGTGTCAGGCTCTGTGCTGACCGTGTGGAGCCTGCTTGGGATTCCCTCTCTCTCCTTCTCTCTCTGCCTCTGCTCTGCTCACACTGTCTCTGTCTCTCTCAAAATAAATAAATAAACCTAAAAAAAAAAAATAAAAAATAAAACAAAACTTGGAGCTTCAGGTTGGTGAAGGCACCCACGTTTGGGGAGGGTTCCACACCCCAGCTGCACAGGGACTGAAGCTCCTGGGCTTAAGACCCTTCCAGACGTCACCATCTGCACCTCTTTCTTTACCCAGTTATTCATCTGTGCCCTTAAAACATCCCTTGTAATAAACTGGTAAACGAATAGAAAGGGAAAGGAGGAGGGTCCAAGAGTGAAGAAGGACAGAGAAACTTCTAGTAACTAGGGAATGAAGCAAAGTCAGGAGCTGCCGAATCAGACAACTGACATTCTGTTCAACCAGTGATTGCTTCTAGAAAACACAGGCTGTGATCTAGGGTACATATTCTCTGAAGTATGAAACAAAGAGACGGGGAAACTAAGGCTTGGAGAAGTCACGGACAAGAGGTCAAGGACAAAAAGTTAAAGACAAAATCGGTTTTTTCATCTCCGCTAAATGATCCTCAAGATCCCTTTAATCTCCAAGAAGAAAACAAAAACCCGTTTCTGTTCTACAGTCATGATGAATTCAGCATCTTTCACAAGAAACAGAAGGAGCCTGCTGTGCACCTTTTCTTATCGCACAAAATTGAAAATGAATAATTTTTGTGTTGATCATATTACGCACAAACACACACACACAAGCAACTATAGGACATGGGTTGTGTAGTCTGCTCTGGCTCATTCCTTGTAAGGCCAACAGCTCTAGAGTCTATCCCACTGTACAGACCCAGCCCAGCTCACCTACCAGAAATACTGATTTACTTGTCTATCTAAGCCAGGGTACAAGAGACTTGAGTGAAGTTTACGGGGCCTTATGCATCCATGCAGCAACCATCAGTGACCTGATCACCGAGAACAGTAAGTAGACAACAGGGAGACTGAACTCTTAAAAACTGTGGTCCTGGAACAAGGATCTTGGGAGCGTGGGTTGGTACAAAGGGATGGGGCTTCTTGCCTTTGTGAATACCACTGGGCTTCGGTCAAAAGTGTCTCGGCATTATCCCCGACAGAGTGGAGGCCAGAGGCCCTTCCCCGCTTACGCACCTGTGAATTACTGGATTTCTACAGAACCATGAAGGAAAGGGAAGACCTCTACCTCTTGAAATGACTGAGATGGACCTCCATGCCTCCACAGGAGCTTGAAATTCTATTTCATTAGGGGAACGAAGTAACTGTGATTTTTTTGTTGTTGTATCAAAAGTTGGGAACTAAAAGTCTTATCAACTACATGGGAACCCTGGCTGACTCCATCGGTAGGGTATGTGACTCTTGATCTCTGGGTTGTAAGTTCAAGCCCTATGTTGGGTATGGAGATTACTTAGAAGTATTTTTAAAAAGTCTTATGAACTACATTTATATCCCTGGTACCTAGCACAGAACTTGGCACAAAGTAGGTGCTCTGTGAGTATATAATGTACGCACGACCAATTCAGGGGCCTTGTAAGATCTTCCTTCAGTTGTCAAATAAAAAGCCAATTACTTCTCATAAGTTCTATTATTTTCACAGGCAGGGAGTGGGCTCTTACCATTTAGAAAATTATTCGTGCCCATTAGAAAGCAGAAATTCTCCCTTCTGCTGCGTGTCACCCCCCTGCTCAATTCTTCTAGTGGTTTCCTGTCTCACTGTGAACAAAATCCAAAGTTCTTACCGGGACCCTCACAGAGTCCTACAGCCTCTGGCCCCACTATCTCTGTGACCTCATCTTCTATCACTCTCCCCTTCCTTTGCTCCCTGAAGTCACACTGGCCTCCTTGTTATTCCTCAAACATGTTCCTGCCTCAGGACCTTTACACTTGCTCTTCTCGCCACCTGAAATGCTCTGCCTGGAGAACTCTTCAGCATTTTATCCTTGCTTACATTAGGTCTCTGTTTAAATGTCACCTCTTCAGAAAAGTGTTCCCAAATTACTTTATCTAAAATTGCATTCCCCTTGGGGCACCTGGGTAGCTCAGTTCGTTAAGCATCCAACTCTTGATTTCGGCTCAGGTCATGATCTCACACTTTGTGGGTTTGAGCCCCGTGTCGGGCTCTGTACTGACAGCATGGAGCCTGCTTGGGATTCTGTCTCTCTCTCTCTCTGTCTCACTCTCTCTGCCCCTCCCGCTCATTCGCTCACTCTCTCAAAAATACGCATTAAAGGGGCGCCTGGGTGGCGCAGTCGGTTAAGCGTCTGACTTCAGCCAGGTCACGATCTCGCGGTCCGTGAGTTCGAGCCCCGCGTCGGGCTCTGGGCTGATGGCTCAGAGCCTGGAGCCTGCTTCCGATTCTGTGTCTCCCTCTCTCTCTGCCCCTCCCCCATTCATGCTCTGTCTCTCTCTGTCCCAAAAATAAATAAAAAACGTTGAAAAAAAAAATAAGCATTAAAAAAAAAGAGCAGTGTTCAAAAATAAAATAAAATTGCAACCCCTATTATTTACAATAGCCACATTATGGAAGCAGCTCAAGTGTCCATTGATAAACGGATAGGGAGGGGAAAAATAAATTAAGAAGATGTGGTTTGCACACACACACTGGAATATTACTCAGCCATAACAACAAAATCTTGCTATTTGCAACAACATGGATGGAGCTAAAGGGTATAAGGCCAAGTGAAATAAGTCAGAGAAAGACAAATACCATGATTTCACTCATATGTAGAATTTAAGACATAAAACAAGCTAACAGGAAAAAAGAGACAAACCAAAAAACAGACTCCTAACTCTAGGGAATAAAGTGATGGTTCCCAGACAGGAGGTGGATGGAGGGCTGAGTGAAATAGGTGAAGGGGATTAAGAGTACCCTTATCATGAGGAGCACTGAGTAATGGACAGAAGTGTTGAATCCCTATACTGTACAACTGAAACTAACATAGCACTGTATGTTTACTGGAATTTAAAAAACAGGACACCCTCAGATTGGATCACAAAAGGTTAAAGTAATACCCAAATGAAATTCATTAGCCCAGCATGTTTCTATTAATAAACAAGAAGCCCTGTTAAGGGAAAAGCTTTAAAAAAGTAAATAAAATAGCATTTCCTGTCAGTCTCCCTGCCCTACACTCTGTGCTTACACATGGCCCTTAAGTGACATATAATATAGCTTGTTCCCCCATTAGGGCAATAAGAGAAAAGTTCTTATTCACTCCTCGATCCCCCAATACCTTAAACAGTAATTGGCACACAGTAGGAACTCAAATACTTGTTGAGTAAATGGGTGAATTTAACACCCACTGGGTGTTCTCTGGGAGTAAGATTTTGATGGTCATGAATCTCAGAAACAGAATGCTGGAGCTGGAGGAGTCCCTGAGAGCGTGGACTTCTGCCCTCTGAGGGCCCTGCAAGGGCATCTGACACCTGCAAGGCCTGGGGCTTTCCGCTGCTGGTAAGGAAGCTGCCCTGAGGAGGGAGACCCCCCCAGCCCAGGGCTCTGCTGTCTTCTCCAGCCTCACTGGGCCCAGAGCAAGAGGGAAATTCCATAGACAGTAAGAGCTATTCTGAGAAAATAAATTTGGGAAACCCTGGGTTAAGATGTCCTTTCTTCTCAGGGCCACAGGTAAGCTTCTGTGCATTGTGATTCTCCAAGGTAGGGTGACTGTAGATCACATTTCTCAAACTTTCTTTTAACCCTTTGGCCAGAGAACACTTTCATGGGATTTGTGTTCCCACGGATGCATTTTAGAAAACCCTGGCTTCAGGGCACCTGGGTGGCTCAGTCGATTAAGTGGCCGACTTCCGCTCAGGTCATGATCTCGTGGTGCGTGGGTTCAGGCCCCAAGTCGGGTTCTGTGCCTGCTTTGGATTCTCTCTCTCCCTCTCTCTCTCTCTCTCTCTCTGCTCCTCCCCTGCTTGCACACACACATGTTCTCTCTTTCTCGCTCAAAAATAAACAAACAGTAAAAAAAAAAAAAAGAAAGAAAGAAAGAAAGAAGAAAAGAAAACACTGGCTTCGTGCTTTCTTCTGGCTGAAGTGCCTCCTGAATAGGTGTGTGGGAAGCTGCAGGAAAGCCGGTTGCTTTGGTTACCTAAAGAACCCAGAGAAGGGCCTCTCCTTTCCACAAAGCCATGCTCACCAGCTCCTTCCATTCCCCACAGAAGGGCTGAAGCACAGCTCTCTCTACAATCTGCCCCCTCCATGGTCCCTGGACCTGAACCCACTTCCTTCAGCATCTCAAAGTGCTTCCCTTCAAGACTCACTTGGGTCATCTTTTCCCTCCAGGCCTCACCTTCACCCACCTACCTCCCGATGCCCTGGCTGGGAGGGCTTCCTCCCTCCTGGAGCCCAAGGCACCCACAGGGGCCAAGAAACAGCCCAGAAGTGCTTCCTCTTCCCTGCCCTGGGGGTGCCTCTTTGCAGGGAGCCATTTAAATAGCTGGTGTGTGTTGTAAAGGAGACAGGGTTCCAGGACAGTTTGTGCAAGATCCAACTCTGTAAAATAGCAGGATGTTCATGTACATCTGCGTGGAGAAAGAAGCTGGGGAGTGACGGTGGCTATCTCTGGGCAGTGGGATCTGGGGTGGTTTTTTCCTTTTTTGCTAAACTATACAATTTTATTTTTCTACATGTGTTTAAAAAGAAAAAAAAAGAGCTCGTGTAAGTGTCACAGAACCCACAGCTGTCATTTGCTTCCTCACTAGCTGTGTGTGACCTCAGAGTACTCGCCCTCTCGGGTTCCTCATCTCAGAGTTGCCCCACCTTGTTCCTTCTGGGAGATTCCCCGGGAACCAACTGCGATCCACCACTAGAATTCAGGCGGCGAGAGGGCAAGCGAGGGTCTTCAGCACCTCCTCTGTGTCCTCCCAAACGCCCACGCAGTGCCCTGCACGCTGCAGCGTTAGTTTTTATTACTGCAGGTGCTAGATAAATTCTCAGTGACCGAGCCTGGAGCCAAACACATTTATCCTTGTCATCGCTCCAATTCTGCGCGGCTGGGATGGAACCCAAGGCGCAGGAGACACAATAAATCTGCTCTTGGGGCCCCGCCCATTTCTCCACCAAGCAGATGTAGTAGTGGGGAGCCAAGCCTGGGGGGCCCAGGGCTGGGCTGCTGGCGGCAGCGAGCACAAGGGCCCAGGAGCTGAGTCCCGAAGAAGGGCTGGCCACTTCAGAAAGCCTCCCCTCCCGCAAGGTGTGTGAGTTGGCTTTTGGCAGTGATTTCTCCAGAAGGAAGGAATGAGGCCCTGACCAAGTGCAAAGGCAGCGGGTAAGAGCCATGCCTGGGCTTTAGTCCTGTCTTGGCCCCAAGACCCCTGCCACCCTGAGCCTGGACAAATCACTCCACTGCGCTGGGCCTCACTTTCCTCATCCACCAGAAGGGGCAATATCACCTATTTTTTTTTATTATTATCATGACAATAAAATGAGATTATACGTGTATCGTCTGGCATATAGCAAGCACTCATAGTGACCAAGGGTTGCCTTAAAATGGTTTGAAGGTCCAATTGAGTAAGTAGCCACCAAGTGGCTCAAAGTATAGGGCTGGCTTCATGCCAGAGGCCTTTCCCCAATGCTAACCACTCTGCCACAGATAGAACTCATTTAAAGCATGCTCCAGTTTTGACATGGGTGGGATCCAGCTCTCCCTTATACTGTACAGCCTTGAGTGTATTTATTAAGCAAAAGCAGCTCATGGTACATCTTTCATGTGCCAGACATCTGCTAGGGGCTTTGTATCCCTTTTACAGAGAGGACGTCTGTTGGGACCCAGAAGAATAAGGTTATGGCCAAAGTCACACAGCATGACAAAAGGTGGAGCCAGAATTCAAATGCTGCCGTATTACTGCATCGAAAGAGCATGAGAAGCCCCTAGAAAGTCTGTTCACCCTTATTTTGTTTTGCAGACTCTGGAATTTTCCATTTCATTTGTTTGATGCCATTTGTAGTGAAGGCTTCCTAATGCATCTTGGGAAGGAATGTGCTAAATGGTACCAAATACAAACTCACTTCTCCCACGTGTTAGCCATACTAAGTGCTACGCCCTTAAATCATTCTGAGACATTCTTGTCGCGATACTTGCGGCACAGGGAGGAAGCTCGCATTGCCTTCTTGCAGCTGTGCTCCTCTAGCTCGGGATCTGTGACAGAGACTCAGAGCTGGGTGCCCACTGAGAGGGAAGGGTTTCTACCCAATCTTGTGGGAGGACTTAGACCCTCTCAAGTGTTCTAAAAACTCATCATCAAAACGGAAAGGGAGGGGCGCCCGGTGGCTCCGTCGGTTGAGCACCAGACTCTTGATGTCGCCTCAGGTCATGAGCTCACAGTTCATGAGTTCGAGCTCGGAGTTGGGCTCTGTGCTCCTGGTACGCAGCCTGCTTGGGATTCTCTCTCTCTCCCTTTCTCTCTGTCTCTACTCTGCTCATGCTCTCTCAGAATAAACAAACTTAAAAAAAATAATAATAATTAAAAGCAAACCAGGAGAGGAGAAGACTGTGGAGTCACCAGGTGCTGAACAAATGTTTCCCAAAACAAGGATGTTCGGTGACAGACGTCTGAGACATGCCGCTGGAAGGATGGAAGCTCAGCACTTCAGACACATTGGAGTTTCACACGTCACCTTTGGCTTCCACGTGAGATTAGGGGACAGAGGTTTATCCAGAGTCCTATTTTACTTATATAACTGGTTCAAGGCCAATGGTAGAAGTGGGGAATCCAAAGTCTACCCAGACTATTTCCTCTTATTTTGATTTATGCTAGTGGTTTACAGCTTCTTTGTATGACAAATATTTTTATAAAGTCCTCTTAATACCCTAAATGAAAGTGGTGGATTATGTAAGTTATCTACACACAAATTAATGTGATTAATACCCTAACTCAACACGGGTTTTTGTTTTGTTTTGTTTTGTTTTAAGCTAACTATTGGCATGGGGCCACATAACCCCTGCGGCACTGTCCCGGACACTGCACAGTGGCTCACAGCATCTCAGGCCTCTGCCTGGTGCCGGCGGCATGTTACCCCCCCAATGACGACAACCAACAATGTCTCCAGATATTGCCAAATGTCCCTGGGGTGGGGGGGGAGGGGCAGTAATCGCCCCCATGGAGAACCACTCTTCTAACAAAAAGGATCAATAAAAAGATAATGTATAATAAAGTAACATGGATTTCAAAATCTAAAGGCTCAGGCATGGCTGCCCTGGGGGACACGATGCAGCAGCCAGCTGCCTGCACCCACTGATGAGGAAGAGGTTTGGGATTTAAGAGGATAAGAAGCTGTTTACACAAGAAGAACAGAAAAATGAAAGGGCAGAGGTATGGGTGGACATCAGAATAAAAACTAATGTTATGCTAATACGCAGTATCAGCAGCAGGATAGTTATGACCAGTATAGCTCTAACGACAGGGTCTCTCGTGCTTAAGAAGAACTTGGAGTTCTCTCCTGTGAGGATGGAGAGAAAGAGGGAGTGGTGGGGAGGACTCCAGAAAAGGAATCAGAATGATGTTCTTGAAAAAGAACAGGCAACTGGGAAATAAATAATTTTAGAGTGTAATGCCCACAACCTAGATTTCTTGTCATTGTGCTATGTAATAAAGAGAATGTGTATATAGATGGCCATTAGAACAATATTTTTAATTTTCTTAAAACATTAGTGAAATTTAGCGGCATCCTTTTATTTCATGGTTGTGTTATTTATAGCAGGCTCAAGTCTGTTCAAGGAAATCTCAGATCTCTGTTACGGATTTTCAGTTGGTTTCACTGTGCAGTTAACTGCCCTACAGCATTGAAACCCTTTCCAGGAGAATTTGCAGCTAGAAATGCTTAATGCACAGGGCTGGCCGCCTGCACAGAGCAAGTAAATAACACGCTAATTTCCAGACAAGATCTTCCTTCCATTTAAGCTTCTCTGTATGGAATGGTCTTCTGAATTACTAGGATCTTCAAGTAACTTCTCTTAGAACTTATTTTCATAATGATTGTGTTCTAGGTATGGCTGATTTACATTTGTAATGAGTTTCGTCTGGAAGAACATTCAAAAGCCGTGTGGGACATGAGACATTTTTCATTGTATGGGACTGTTCCAAACATTCCCGGACATCAAGCTTCCACCCATCCCCAAATGCAATGGGAACATCAACAAAAAGCACACCCACTAATTTCCAGCATGCCTGTTCTGGGGCACCACAGCTCCTGTTGATTACCCCATACTTACATGACCACATCCCAGATGTAGGTCACTGCCACCCAAGATGACACTGACAAGCACCCACGTCGGAGGCACAGATTCACACGTTCCTGCCACCAGCTGGTGTTTCGGGCACAAAATAGGGGTACTTCTCCTGTCTCCACTACTGTTATCTCTATTACCTCTAATATTTCTATGCAATGTTAATTAATCATAACTCAATGAAACCCTCAACAAATGGTATTAACAAGGTAACAGCTGTCAAGAGTTCCCTGTGTGTCACACCCTGGGTTTTATTAGGTCTATTGTTTCACACAAACTTCACAACAGCCCTGTGAGGTAGACACTATTATTAGCCACATTTTACACAAGGGAGTCTGGGTAACTTGTCCAAAGTGACCAACTAGTGAGTGACAGGATCAGAATTTGGACTCTGGCTCTTCCTCTAGTTGCTGTACTATTTCCCCAGAGCTGGCTTCTCTGTATTCAATTTAAGTAAAAGAGGTAAATGGCAGAAAGCATACTTTTATAAAAAGTTGTACGTAATTGCACCCAAAGTTTACCCAGATTCAGTATACATTAATCACGGCCCCCCAATACCACCAGTTTAATAGTCCTGTTCCTGTGGAGTTGGAGTGGAGGAAATGCTGTTTGGAATCCTGCCTTTGAGCCCTGAAAGATACTCCATCATGAAAGAAATATTGAGCTAAATTTCCCTTCGCCAGAATGGCAAATAGGTTTCATCTCAAGTGTCTTCTGATTGGCCATGGCTGCCTAGGGTTAAAAAGGTTTTTTCTTTTTTTAGTATTGCATGAAGCCTATTTTTTTTTTTATTAAAAAAATGTTTATTTATATTTGAGACAGAGGGCAAGTGGGGGAAGGACAGAGAGAGAGGGAGACACAGAATCCGAAGCAGGCTCCAGGCTCTGAGCTGTCAGCACAGAGCCCGATGCGGGGCTCGAACTCATGGACCACGAGATCATGACCTGAGCCGACTTAACCGACTGAGCCACCCAGGTGCTCCAAAGCCTATTTTTTTTAAAGGGTTTTTTTTTTTTTCTTTACAGCATTCTTTTTTTTTTTTCTTCAAAGTTTATTTATTTATTTTGAGAGAGCGAGCGAGAACAGGCAGGTGAGGGGCAGAGAAAAGGAGAGAGAGAATCCCAAGCAGGCTCTGCACTGTCAACGCAGAGGCTGATATAGGGCTCAAACCCAGGAACTGTGAGATCATGACCTGAGCAAAACTAAGAGTTGGATGCTCAACCAACCGAGCCACCTAGGCACCCTGGGTTGAGGAGGATTTTTAAGGCAAGCAGGAGATGTCATCATCAATTAGTAATCTCTGTCCTGGCTAGGAAGAGGGCTTCTGGCATCTTCCAAACTAAGAAGTTATTATCCTTGTATCCCTAGGTTGGAAACTGTCCACTTTAGAAACACTTTCCAAAGTAGAAGTAAAACTGAAAAGGAAGTTTTGGTGGAATTCTAAATTAACAGAAAACACCAGTTCCTCAGAATCAGCTTCTCATGTAGTCATAGAAACATTAAGGTAGGAATGACCTTCAAGATTACTTAGATTTGTCCATCTATAGATGGATGGATAAAGAAGATGTGGTATGTATCTGTATGTATGTATACAGACACACACACACACACAATGGAATATTACACAGTCATAAAAAGAATGAAATCTTGCCATTTACAACAACATGGATGGAGCTAGAGTACATTATACTAAGTGAAATTAAGTCAGTCAGAGGAAGACAAATACCACATGATTTCACTCACATGTGGAATTTAAGAAACAATACAAAAAGGGGCACCTGGGTGGCTCAGTCAGTTGAGCGTCCGACTTCACTCAGGTCATGATCTTACAGCTTGTGAGTTCGAGCCCCACGTCAGGCTCTGTGCTGAACGCTCAGAGCCCGGAGCCTGCTCTAGATTCTGTGTCTCCCTCTCTCTGCCCCATCCCCAGTTTACACAGTGTTTCTCTCAGTCTTTCTCTCTCTCAAAAATAAATAAACATTAAAAAAAAAAAGGAAACAATACAAATGAACAAAGCAGGGGGAAAAAGAGGCAAACCAAGAAACAGACTCTAGAGAACTGACGGTTTACCAGACTGGAGGCGGGTGGGGGTGGGTGGGTGAAATAGGTGATACAGATTAAAGAGGACGCTTATAATGAGCACTGAGTAATGTACGAAATTGTTGAATCACTAGATTGGAGACCTGAAACTAATAGAACACCATGTTAACTACACTGGAATTTAAAAAAATAAAACAATTTTTAAAAGATTATTTAGCTTTATTCACTTTAAAGGTTTTGGTTTTTTTTTTTTTTTTTTTTAATGTTTATTTTTGAGAGGGAGAGAATGAGTGGGGAAGGGGCAAAGAGAGAGAGAATCCCAAACAGGCTTTGAGCTGTCAGCACAGAGCCCAGCTCCGGATTCAAACTCACGAACCGTGAGATCATGACCTGAGTCGAAATCAAGAGTCAGATGCTTAACCGACTGAGCCACCCAGGCGCCCCAAGATTTATTCACTTTAGAAATGTTTTCAAAAACAGGAACAGAAACAAGAAGGAATTTCTGGTGGTGAATTCTAAGTTCACCAGAAAACTCAGTTCCTCAGAATATCCCATTCATGGACTTGTAGGAACTTAAGGAAGGACATTTAAGAGTATTTAGGCGTGTGGTTCTCAAATTTAGCTTGCAGTAGAATCACCTGGGGAACTTTTGAAAAATTCCGGTGTGTGTTCTGAGTTAATTGGTTTGAGGATAGGCTCAGGAATTGACATTTTCTGAAAATTCCCCCACTGATTCTAATGCTCAGCCAAGACGGAGAACTACAGACTTGGTCAAAACCTCTCATTTTACAGATGTGGAAATGGAGGCTTAGAGAAGCCTGGTGGTTTTCCTGGGGACACACAGCTGGGGACAGAGAAGATTCTGCCCTGCAGCCCCAGCCTCTGGTCTGGGCGTGGGGTGAAGCCCCTGGGTCCTTGATGCTGCAGAAGTAACATCCCGGGGGCGCCTGGGTGCCTCAGGCAGTTAAGCATCCAATTCTTGAATACGGTTTAGGTCATGATCTCTCATGGTTTATGACTTCAAGCCCCACGTCAGGCTCCGCAGCTGGCAGAATGGAGACTGCCTGGGATTCTCTCTCTGCCCCTCACCTACTTGTGCGGTCTCTATCTCTCTCAAATTAAATAAACCTGAAAAAAAAAAAAAAAGACGCAGAGTCCTGGAGCCCACATCAGTCTCAAAATCTGTGTCCTGTTGGCCATTTTCCTTACAGCTGACACTCAAGATAAGCATGACCACACACCTTAAGACGGCCATATGGCCACCTCCCCAGCCCACACACACTCCTGGCATTTCCAAAAAGAATTCCAAGATTCTCCCACACCTGGTCTTTATTGCATATCTGGTTTTTCATGCCACGTGCTGTAGGTGTTACACTGGATTACTTGCTTGCCCTTGAGGTCCCTTCATGGCACTACAAACAATAGTAAGAGATCAACAAACCACTGTCTTCAAAGTAACTTTAAAAAGGTAGAGGAGGGGAGAACGAGAAGTGGGTTAAATTTGTGGAATGCCTCCTATCTGCCAAGTACCTTACAGATTTATTTATCCTCTCAACATCACAGGAAGGGAATGTTCGTATCCCATTTCACAGATGGGCAATGGAGGATCTGGGAGGTTAGGGAACTTGCCCAAGGTCACACAGCTCATGAGTGGGAGTCAGGATTCAAGCCAGTTCTCACTACCGTCCTCTGTAGGCTCCTCCAGTAAGGTGGCGTGTCCTTGAAAGGGTCTGTCGCCCCAGGGATCGCTTCTTAGCGGTGAGGAAAAAACAGTAATGATGCAGTGGAAGAATCTGACCACACTGACCATCTGATCAAAACATTAGCAGATAAACATCAGGCAACATGACCTATGTTGTCTTCTGGCCAGGGCCACATAACCTGAACCTACTCATGAGGAGCCCAAATTGAGTAACGTTCTGTAAAATAACTAGCCTCTGTTCTTCAAACATTTCAATGTCCTAACGGAGAAAGAGGAACTGTCCCAGAGTAAACAAAAGAGACGCTACGTCTTCAGGTTGTATGTGGTGCTGGATTGGACTCTCTGGCAGAGCAGGGACGTGCTTTGAGGCCCTACTGGGCCAATCGGCAAACTTAGAATGTAGAGCATACAACAGCAACAACGAAACATTGTTAACAGCATTACGTTTCGAGAATCCGATAACTGCCGTGGCTGTGTAAGAGAATATCCTGTTCTTCAGAAATACACACAGGTATGAAGAGAGAAGGGGGTGTGGGGTCTCAAGCTACTCTCCAATGACTCCGAAAAAATAAGTATTGCTGCGGTATTCCTTCCAGAAGCTGGCAGAGAATGAAGCCCATGGCAGATAGGGAATGAAAAAAAAAATCTTTGTATTTTATTTGATTAAATAATCCCACGGTTTCCTGACTTCAAGGAAAATACTTTTCAAAGTGACTTTCTGGGTTTCGAACCCTTCTGTTGATTTCAGAGAATGAAATGCTGATGCCTCACCAACCGCCTCCCCACCGCACCCTCAGCTCCTTTAAGGGGAAAACCCTACTGTGAATTTGTCATACTGTGTTATCATTTGGATGTTTCCTCCAGATTTCCCGAAGACGTATTTGGGATGTTAGTACTCTTACCATATTCGTAGGGCGAAAAAAATGAACTCCTTAGGATTTGACGGCGTACGTTCTCTGCTCTTCTGACCTGCTGCTATGAAAATCTTAAATCAGATTCTTGCTCTACCAGACAGAAAGGACGGAGTCGGGCCTCTCACTTGAGAAAGAAAGTTGTCTTTGATTCGGCAAACACTGAGCCAGCCTCTGCTACGTGTGGTAGACAGAGCACTTCTCCCAGACATTTGAGAGAATAAACACATTCTAGGTTACTGAACTAAATGTTTGGAAACTACGTCCAGGGTCCTTCATTGCTAGGCACCAGTTTTATGAAGACAGAATTGCATCCTAGCCATTTTTGGCAGGATGCACTTCTCTTAGTCAGGCTCTTAGCTGCAAACAACATAACGTGCCCTGGATGAATTAAGCAGAAAAGCAGAATGATTCCTAAGGGATCCTCAGGAGCTCACAGAAGCCCTAGGAAAGGGCAGAGTCCAGTTGAAGGCCATCCAGGAAGGAGCAAGGCCCTCAGCGGAGACTCCCCCTCCTCCCCTTCTGGGAGAGCCTCTGATGCTCACATCTGACAACGGGCAGTGGACGCCAGGTGCCCTGACTGTGCCCCAAAGCCTTGGCCAGAGCCGATTCCTCTGGGTATCTGCTTCCCACGTGGGAGCGAGTGTCTCCTGGGCAGATAGATCTCCACTGCCTGAAAGGCTGGGATGGGGACTTAGGGACTTCTGTCTTGAGGGAGCACTGACAATGCAGAAAAGCCCCTAAATGTGGGCAAAGAGTTCAAAAGATGCGTGGTGGCCTCGAGCATCATGACCAGCGTCCGCCAATAATAGGGCACCAGCGTGGACCAGTGAAGCCAGGGAAAACTCCCAGTTGCCGGATTTTCTCTGCATTCGCTCGTCTCCTATGCTTGTTTTCAGTCATCACGTCCTTTCTCCTTGGCTGCTGCTCTGGCATTCTAAGGCTTATTTGAATATGAAAAAAGTCTGTAAAAGCCCCGAATCTTAGTTCCAAAGTGGAGCTTTGAGGAAGAGACTAGAATAGCTATTTCAAACACCTTGAAACCTGTTGGTCTCAGATTAGGAAAAGGGGCCACAGCTACTGTGTCTGTGCAACTGGCCAGGTCCAGGATTCGCTGGGCGTGCTCTGCATAGTATTAATAGCTGGTGGCCAGGCAGAAAAGGAGGTGATGATTACGAGAGTGACTTTGCACCAGATAAGGTCCCCTCGGTGTCCCTCCTGCAGGAGTTCTCGGAGACTTTCCTATGTTGCAAGGGAGATTTCTTTCCCTCAGCCATACAGAGCACACTTGGGGTGCAAAGCACCTTGCTGGGACTTGGGTTTCACAGAATACCCTCGCGGAAGTGCTGTTACCCCATGGTGCCTTAGAACCCCACAGAACATTTCTTCAGATTCAAAACTCCTGGAGATTCCCATGCAGTTACAAGTGATTTTAAATGTCACTGGTTTCAGACCAATTTTGAGGGGTGCTTTAAAAAGGGAAGGTGTGGGTGGCAGGGGACAGGACACTGCAGAGTTCAGTCTCTTTCAAATCTCTTGACCGTCTCAGGAAGTTGCTTTACCTCTGCTGCCATTTGACCTCGGAAACACAGCTTGCGATCTTTAAACAATGGGGCCCCTGACCTTACATGCAAGCCTGACGTTAAAATAACTGACTTATAGTTATTACGGAACATAATCATGTTATCCGAGGAGAAAACAAGAGCTTTCCTACAAAATCAATTTAATTTCAAATATGCTTATTTTGCACAAACTAAAACATTGTCATGAGTTGATTTTTCTTTTGTTAGTTTTTGTTTCATTTTCTGGTTCACTGTCAAGTTCAACTTCACATTCATTTAACACATATACACACACAAAACTTGCAAAAACTTGGGCTCCTACGTGAGCTGGCCCGCAAGCCCCTCTCCAGAACAGCCGCACAAGGCTGACAACTTCCAACCGCACTTGGCTTAGAAATCCTTGGTGTAGTTTCTAGGGAGACAATTGACCAGCCTATCACAATGCCCACCATTCCTACTTTCTAAAGATGTTTGGTTCTATCCAAAGGGCCATCAAGATGTTGAAAAACCCCATCTATGAGGTGTGACACACAGCATCAGTCCCAAGGAATGTAGTCTTTGATAAAGTCACAGAATTGTGAAGGTTGCAAGGTTGCAGCCTCATTATCCTAAAACAGTGTCTGATGAAGACTCCTTCACTTGGAATGGGTTTTGATTAACATTCAAGATCATTCCACACTTGTTATCGGTATATTCACTTCTTTTGAAGCAGTTTAAAAAAGGGGCGCCATGGGGCGCCTGGGTGGCGCAGTCGGTTAAGCGTCCGACTTCAGCCAGGTCACGATCTCACGGTCCGTGGGTTCGAGCCCCGCGTCGGGCTCTGGGCTGATGGCTCAGAGCCTGGAGCCTGCTTCCGATTGTGTGTCTCCCTCTCTCTCTGCCCCTCCCTCATTCATGCTCTGTCTCTCTCTGTCTCAAAAATAAATAAAAAAACGTTAAAAAAAAAAAAAATTAAAAAAAAAAAAAAAAAGGGGCGCCTGGGTGGCTCAGTCGGTTGAAGAGTCCGACTTCGGCTCAGGTCATGATCTCATGGTCCGTGGGTTCGAGCCCCGTGTCGTGCTGACAGCTCAGAGCCTGGAGCCTGCTACGGATTCTGTGTCTCCCTCTCTCTCTGACCCTCCCCCGTTCATGCTCTGTCTCTCTGTCTCAAAAAATAAATAAAACATTAAAAAAATTAAAAAAAAAAAAGCAGTTTAAAAATTTTTTAAAAAATATTTAGAGAGAGAATCCGAAGCCAGTGCCAGGCTCTGAGCTGTCAGCACAGAGCCCAACACGGGGCTCGAACCCACGGACCATGAGATCATGACCTGAGCGGAAGTGGAGCCCTTAACCTACTGAACCACCCAGGTGGCCCAAAGCAGTTTTTTTCTTAAGTGATGGATTATTTTCAACAAGGTCACAAAACCTATTTAATCCTATCACGAAAAACTAAGGCAAACTGACAATATGAAGGGCCTTATGGTAAAACTTGCTACATAGAATTTAAAAAGAATTCACATATAGGCCTTGATAGGTCTAAACATCCAGAAACAGAAGAGGAATCTGTTTCCAGGCTGATTTTAGACCAAGCCAGGCACTACATACTCTTGGTTGCTTTTTTCTTGGTATTCCAATCCATATGAAAGTATTTAATCCAGTTCCTAAGCCTCAACTATCCCATGAGTATGTGAATTATAGATTCTTGCACATCTGAAGCACTTTCTTGCGGCTTTTTTTGGTTTTGCTTTGTTTTGTTTATCCTACACAACTTCCTTCCTTCCTTCCTGTCCTTTGCTCCCCAGGGCTTTGAGAGATAGGCTAACCACTAATCATGTCCTCCTGCAGCAGGACAGGAGACCCAGATCCAGGCTCCTCCCTCTGCTCCTGGCCAAAGAAGGATAGAAGCAAACAATAGCCATTTTGAACAACACTGCTATTCACAGTACAGAGATGAGGGCAACATCCTTGAATTCAGATAGCGAATCCTTGCTGCTTCGGTGACACACAGCTGCTCTTACATGGGAACAGAGTTAACAAACACCCCTTGCACATTTTAGCCCCTCCAGACGGCCTTCCAGTAGGCTGTCCCCCTTGACGACAGTCACTCTGAGAGCTTGCTCATGCACTCGCCACTCAGAGCATTCCACACGGGGCAAGTTCTTAGCAGACTTAGCGATTCAAATGTTTCTTCTCCCCAAGTGTTCTTTTCAAGGGCCATTTGGATTCCAGGGGCCACTGCTCACCCTTAATAATTGACATTCTTTCCATTTCTCGCCTTCCTGTCGTGAGTACAGATTCTGAAAACTCCATTGACTAATTTGTCCAGTTCTGCTCTAAATTTGGAGGCTTGGACCAGAATGAACACCTGCTAGGCGAAAATTAAGCCTATTGGAAAAAATTTTTTTGAAGCCCGAACTAGATAAATCCTGAAAGGGTGTCAAGCTCCTCTGGAGTTAAATGCCTATGCCCAGCAGACCATTCGCTTGTTCACTCCCAGAGCTCCCACTTAATTTTCTTCATGGGAATGGTTCGCTATAAACAGAAGAGCAAGCTCTTATGGGGCACTTCATATCAAAGCGCTTGTCTAATGGCACTTGGGATGTCAACCACTCCAGGCTGAGGGCACTCTACTCATCTGCCCGAGTTAAATTAAGGCACACAAAAGACCAGTGCTTTTCCCAAGGCCGTTGAGTGAGGAGGGTAGAATCAAGATAGGGTCCTGAGCTGATCAAACCCTCAAAAGAGAGTCCGACAGACACGGATGACCACCACGCAGAACCATCGCAGGGGGTTGAAGCCAAGTTGTGGAGCCAGAGACCCAGGAGTTAGACAGCCTCTACAATTTCCTAGCTCTGAGTCCTTGTGCTGGTTATTCTTCTTTTGGGGTAGGTTTTCTCATCTATGAAGTGCAGATAGCAATCCCTCCCTGAATGGCAGGAGAGTACTTGACAAGCGCTGAGGGTACGGCCCCTGGTACTCAGTGAGTCCTGGGCAGTGAGCATTACATCTCTCTGGTGGGTCATAATTGTTATGGCTTCTAGGTGACTCCTTTAATTCATGTTGGGCCTGATGACCCCTGTTGGCTCACCTCACAGAAAGTCAAGGAAATGTAAAAGTTCAATCGACACTGGCTCAAGATGCATTCTTGTTTTCTGAAAGGCAGTAAACCCAGGCAGAAAAATGCTCTCCTTTTCCAAAAGGGGTTTGAAACAAAGGCCCTTTGAAACAGAGGAGACTGGCAACACTTTTGAGCGTAATAAAGGAAGCCGACTTTCTCAAGGCACACAACAGGAATGAGAGAGGAAGAGAAACAGACGAACCAGGAGTCCAAGGGCCCCTGGTAGCTAAGTTCTAGACAGAAAGCATTGGTCTTCATTCTCTTAGAAAACAGTTAAGCAAAACCTTTGGGAAAACAGAACCAGGTTTTTAGCATTTAGGCTGCAACTGAATCCTGTACAAAACACCGTGGTTTCTGATTTATGTTTTTCCAGGTGCAAAGGAGCCCTTCTAAAACCATCACCTCCATTCCTGCAAGTGGGGCCCGGGACCTATGCTGCAATGGGTGCCCCAGCGTGGAGAGCCGCTGGCCTGGGTGCTGCCAGAAACACTAGAAGGGGAGGGTCCAAGGTGGGGGCGGGAACACCTGGGACACTCGGAATTATCTCCTTCTAAATGAAAATAGTTTACGCCGACATTGTCACAGATCCAAGATATCTGGGGCAAATGGTTTCCTCATTTCTCCTCCATAAATCAGGGTGGATATTCCTGGCAAGCTCTGTTCCCAGGGTGGGCAGCTGTGAGTCCAGAGAGGGGCGGATCTCCTCCTCCTCTCCTAACCTCGTCCCGCCTTTCGCCCCCATCTGCCTCACGGCTAATGACTTTAGCAGACGAGCTCCGAGCCTGAAGAAAACAGGACCTATTCTTTAAAGTAGTAAACTGTACTGACATTTAGTGGGAAGAGTCCCTCCTTCAGCCCCAGCTTCTGAATGAAATCAGCTAGTGGAGAGAGCTACCATTTGGTTTAGTTTGCTCAAAAGTCTTCCAGTCTCAGTGACTCAACGGTGGGGCTGGGGGCACCATAAATCCAAACCTCTTTAGACTCTTAAACATGGGAATTTCATTCCATAAATCTTTCCCCTCACGTATCTGTTCAAAAGACCCACAAATGCAACAAGACAAAGAAAACTTTCATTTAGAATGTTCAAGGAAGTCTTTTGTGGTTTCAAAAGCACCTGAGAGATGATTTCTTGGGCTCACATCACAAATCTTAGTTTCTTTTGAATGGTATGAGGAGAAAAAAGGTTTAAGGCATAAATGGTGCTACATATATGAGATGGAAAAGAGAAAGATAATTTTCAGCCAACTCTTTTCTGAGATTGGCAGAATGAACCAAAACCAAACGTAACTTTGTCACACAATTAAAAAAAAATTTTTTTTTAATGTTTATTTATTTTTGAGAGAGTGTGATCAGGGGAGGGGCAGAGAGAGAGGACACAGAATCTGAAGCAGGTTCCAGGCTCCGAGCTGTCAGCGTAGAGCCCGACGCGGGACTCAAACTCACAAACTGTGAGAACATGACCTGAGCCGAAGTTGGACGCTTAGCCGACTGAGCCACCCAGGCGCCCCGTCACACAATTTTTAAAAGAACAGTAGTTTAAAGTCTCAGAAGATAGTTTTCCTAACATCGCTTCCACCCATTTAAGAAAAGCCAAGTAGTAAACACCGATACCTCCAAACATACCATATGAACAGCATTCTGCTTTAGAGGACCTTGTGATTTTTCAGCTTTTACGTGGTAAGAAATGTATTTATAGCAGTCATTAAAGGACCATTGATCATTATGAACAGTTAAGCACTTCCACTTTGGGACAAATTTCAGGTCAACATTTGGAACAAACGAGGCTTATAAACACTCTATATGCATTTTTAGCTAACTGTACGGTCAGAGATGGTGCTCGAAAGGCTGGAGGCGATTTGTTGTGCGCTCTGGATTGAAACAGAAAACTTAAAAGAAGCTCTCATGGTGAAAACACTAGGAGATATGTAGGCCGGCAAAGAGCAAGAAAACGAACCCAGCATCAACTGCACACTCTCCAGCTGGAGAAAGCTCCGAAGCTTTCTTGTATGGGCTGTAGAAGAACTAGGTTCAGAAGAGAAAAGTAACTTTCTACTCACCCAGAGGATCCGTCAAACTCCTTCTGAGAGAGGGTTCCTACACGGAAAACTAACCACCTCCTTACCTGCAGCCGCTTATTTAATTTTCCTCGTGCATGCACTCACCTGCAGCTACTGAATTTTAATGTATAGGAGAGGCACGCCCCCCTCCCTCCTCCTCATTTAAATCTCTGGCTAAAATGATCCTCGCCCCCCGGGGAAATCATTCCTCTCCCGTAGTCTTCCAAAGAAGCCAGCCTGCCATCACCCTGACCTGAACACAGTGAAAATGATTCTGGACCTTGACCTCTAGAACTGTGAGACAATACATTTATGGTATTCTTTTAAACACGAAAACAATTAAAAAATAAATAAATAAAATTATCCTTGCCTAAAAGAGCAAACGCAGAGGTTAAGCTTTTATTTCTCTCTCTAGCAGCTATCATTCTACGATAATAGAATGCCACAAACTTCCAAATTTTGGAACTGGGTTTCTACTTTCAAAAAAATCAAAACTTAACTCTCTGTGTATATAGGTGGGTCTCCAAGCTGCATCCAAAAGTTCGTTTGTACGTCAGTTGCAAGGAAGTTGCAACAGGTATTTTCTCCGCAGAAGTAAAGCTACATCGGGTAGGTGGGTTGCTTGGCCAGTCTACAAATCGTTTTCATCCGTCAAATGGCTGACTTGCAGCACTAGCCTTAGGAGCTTAAGTTCGGGGAGCTGGGAAGTGTGCAAGTCAGAGTGAGGGGAAAACCTCTCTCACAAAGCAATGTTGAAGTAAGCAGTGTAGTCTGGTTATTTCACCGCCCCTAAAGGGTAATCAACCAGTAACTTCACATTTCCTTGGAGTCGGCCTGTTTTCTCCAAGGCACTCCTGGGGCCAAACTTACAGACCTAACTTGCCTTAAATCACAAACAGATGGTAATCTTCACTAGGTGTCAATCTGAGTCACTGGACTTCCTTTTAATTCACACAAATGTGTGAATGGCTAATGGTGCTTTAACCTTCCCAGAAGAATTTGCATTTTGAGGAAAGGCTCCTATCACCCACCAGGATGGAGGGGTGAGGTTTGTCTGGGGGAGGGGGAGGAAACCAGCACACTGGATTCCAGGGCCTGTTCCCATCTCACTTCTGAACCCATCTGCTGCCGGCTGTGCGAGGTGTCAGGAGGAGAGTGAGGCAAGGGCGTGCAGGTGTGCGTCGGGGGCAAGGCCCATTCTCCGGGGGTGCCTGTACCGCAGGGGAGTGAGAGCTTTGATGGGGAGCAGAACCATCGGCGCAGCTGGAAAGCAGGCAGACCCTCCGCCCCAAATTCGGTAGGTCCAGAGTGAGGCCAGGAACCTTCGCATTTAAACACTTCATGAGACTGACTTCATATCAAGGAAGGCATATCAAGGGGGGCAAGTAATTCGATCATTTTTAAAATTCAGGTAATTATACTCTACCTACAGCACTTCCTATAGGATACTTAGTATGTTAAATTCCGCCTAAAGCTCTAAGTAAAAACAAAACAAGCAAAATGGCCCTTTAATTGATCATCGAGGTCTTTTGAATCGTACCTAGTCATCAGAGTTTTAGGTTCCAAACCCACATTCCTTTCAACAGTTCTTAAAATTTAATGCCAGAAGCTTTAGATCTAAGGAAAAAAAAAAAAAACAAACCCCACACACATGGAGGTCACAATGAAGGTTTCAAATCAAGGGGTCAAATGTATGTCACCAACTTATTTTTGACATTTGAGCCTCAGTTAAGGCCCAAATTTCTTACTCTTCAAATACTAAGTTGCCACAAGATAGGAAAATGTAAGAGCAGTTAAGAGAAGTCTTCCTCACTCAGGAAATCCTTAGATTTGGTTTCCTAAAGTAACACAGGCCTTGCAATTTCTTTGTGCGTATTTTAGGATATGCCTGAAAAAACCAAAAACCAAAAAAACCCCAACCCCTGCACACAACATCAAGGCAGTCAATGAACAAAAAGATCAAATTAATATTGTGGCAGGTCTTAACGTCAGTTTCCTTGCTTAAAATGTCAACCTTCATTCGATATCAATACCTTTGCATTCAAATATTTATAATTACTTTCTTGGTGCACAGAACTCTGAATTCTTGAGAGTTAGGGCCCTCTTTTCCAAACCCATACTCAAGGAAGAGCAAAGAGGCTTGGGAGAGTATCCTTTCCACTAATCTTTAAAACAAAGCATCCACCAGGCAAAAGCTCAACTTGATGTTAATGGCCAGAGGCAGTGTTCTTGGGAGTCAACCTGGGGCTTAAAAACCCCACTTTACTAACCTTGTGACTGCTTTTTCTGCATGTCCCAAACCCAAACCTTTTGGCTGGTACATGTAAGCATAGTTACAGTACTAATGCTTCTACTTCAAGGAAAATTATTTGCAGTCCTTCCCAGTCTTTTTCCTCTAGTGGCTGGGGAGGAACTGAGGGTAGATATGAGACAGGACAGGAACTGTTCTCCTAAAGAATCATTTGGATTCCCCCTACCCAGTCAGAGATTTTACCTCTAACACAACATGAGATGCTTATGATAGGTGAAAATAACACGTTTTACACAACACAAAGTAAAATACTTATAATAGGCACAAAGCATTTTTTTTGTCACTGCCATGGTGCAGATGATTTAAACAAAAGTAACTATGGTTTAATAGCTTCTTTCTCCCTAACTTCAGATGTTATTTAAACAATGAAGAGCAAGATGCTTTAGGAGGTTTTTAAAACACTTACTACAAAAATCGGTGGAATTTATACAACGGCTGCCTTATTTACAACCCCAACACGAGTTTTTCTATTCTATAGCTAAGGTTACTTACAATATAGTGGTTAAAGTCAGCAATTTGGCCTTTACAAGGTATTCAAGCTTTTAATAGGTCAATTTGAGCTGGAGGAAAAAAGTGAGCCTACAAATACTCCGGGTATTGTGGGTAGCTGGTCAATTAGTCCAAGATTAGATTACGTGTTAAATATTGAGCTAAAATAATTCCTTGAGATACTGGTTCACTGTCGTTGGGTGCCCTTACTAATGGTTCTAAAGTTAGTGCAGTTCCACACGTAATTATACAGTGGTCAAAGTTTATGGGCGAAGAAAAACAAACGAAGAGCATTAAACCACTCATTCTATCACCAAGGAGACCAAGGAGCAGTGCCCAGTAACTTCTTCCTCTGTAACACACGGGGACGGCTGTCACATTATTCTGGCAACTAAGAGCTTGGTAAGACACCAGAGGCAGGCCTCAGGAAGTCCTGGGGGAACGTGGCCATGAAGGGAGCAGTGAAATCCAAGCGTACAAGTTCATGAAGAAGGATAAACAAAAATTCTATCAGCTACTCCTCAGCCCCTATCCTCAAAGGCAAGTATGAAAGTAAAGGAAGGTGAGTTTTTAAAAAGTTCACCCTTTAGTTGTGTTAAAAATAATATGCCAAAAGTCTGCAAATGAGCTAAAAGGTCTTTGAAAAGGGTCAAGTGACATATATATCTGTCTAGCTTTCCTAATACTGCAAAAGCCACCTTAAGTCTTTCAGGAAAAAAAACAGTTTGCTTGCGGAGGGAGGGGGGACCCTCTAATACAGCTGTACCTGTAATTTGCTCTTACTGCTAGTTTTTTCCTTTCCTTATTTAAAATCACACCAAAGATAAAGACATTTTTTGGCCAAATAAAAACACAACATTGAACGGAACTTGGCCTAACAACTAGCATGGAATTGTCAATCCACCTTGCATTAGCAAAAATGAAAACATGAATAAGAATACGAAAATGAAACTAAAGAGGAAATGTTAACAGGCAAAACCAAGATAAAATTCAAATTTACTTTCAAAAATCTGATTTTATTTTCTGAATCAAAAAGAAGTGTATTCACGTTAAATGTAGAATGTTTAACTCTCCGTTGATCTCGCAAAACACTTTCCAGATATTGTTAACAGTGCTCAGAACTGTGTAAAAGTCAACATCCAATACCATGTTTTAAAGAAAGAAGTTTAAATGTAGGACTTATTTCTAAGAAACCCTTCTCAAAGGTCAAGGCATTGGCAATTCTAATTTAAAAAGAAATTTTAATCATTATTGGAAATTTAAGTGACAATGGCTCTCAAGAGCTAAAAATCAGATCTCTTTTAAAACAGAAAATATGTTAGTTTGAGGGACTCCCACCTGACAACTCCAGTTAAACCTAGTGTTTCAACTACCCCCCAAATAACTAAATACATTATTTTGCCTTGGAATAGGAAAATTAGAAAATGGAATTTTAAAATTATACTATATATATAAATACACCATTTTAACTGTCCTGTTTGCTAGCAGAATACTGAAATTAAAACCAAATTCTACACTCAAGGGGCAAATGATAAATGCTCTCTCATTGTTGTAAGAGTCCATCCTTGTCCTTGTTGTTTTCTACCCCCATATATTAAAATCATGACCAAAGGCCAAGAGTTCATCCAATTTACCTGAAATGAACAGCTGGTAGGTACTGGTCCTACGTGTGTGTCCTTTAACAAATCCAGGACTCAAAAGGCTAGGGGGAGTTAGAACATGATTTAGGAACACTTGAGAATTCCAAAATGACTGACACCCATGTCCCTAAAATCTAGTACACTTTATTCATAGGCTATTCGCGTGTACTGAGGCATGTCCAGCATGCAGGTTAACTTCTTTTACTTGTTCAAAGTGAGGTAAAACAGACAAAAATTACTTAATATGAACAGAAGCTGCATTATTAAAACTAACCTTCTTTTGCTGCTTATTTCATGTAAACTGACTTTTAAGTTTTCTCACAAAAAAGGTCTTAAAGCCAATAATTCTTCCAAATATAGTCACCTAAAAACTAAGCTTCCTCTTTCAAAGCCATTATTCGTAAAGAATGTTTTGAAATGAAGGAAAACATTTTTTCCCCCAGAATCTGCATTTTGTACTTAGCATGATTGAGTTTCTTATTACTTTATTTTTCAAATTGAGAAAGAATTCAAATCTGAGTACTATTTGATATTTTTTTCAGATACAAAGCAGTACCAACAGATTCATAAATATGATTTTCTGACACAGAAAAGTCTGCTACCACTTACAAAATACCAACAATTCTTCTTTCAGGCATAAGACGACTGAGACTTACTAGTTATGATTACTTTTTCAGCACGAAAACAAATTTAAATCTTGATTTTTTTTTTTGCCAACAACATTTTAAGTAGTCAAATTATACTCCACTTCCAGATTGCAAATTAAAATAATAAAAAGACTAATGAAAATTACCCAACTGGCAACAAGTCCCATGTTTCAATGTTATTTTTAACCCCAAAATTGTAACCTACCGCCAGTAATTATTTATACGCGTCTACTTCTTCTTCTTAAATCAGCACTGGTCAGTTACGTGAAAGAGTAACTGTAAGAATGGCACTTGGCACTGGAGTACCTTAATGCTTCTGGTATAGGAAGAAGCATTCTTAAGCACTCTTCTAATCTGTACTTGGAATTTCCAAAAGCATTTTTAAATTGTCAATTGTCCACTGATAGATTCTAGGGAGTCTATTCCCAGCTAACATGGTTGATTTAAAAAATAAAAATTAAAAAAAAAATCGCTAAGCCACATGGTAATGGAGTATTACACTTGCTCTTTACATCAAATGGAAACAGTTCCAGGCAGACCAAAAGTCGAAGAAAACCTGCCAAATCAAAGGACTGGAAATAAATTTCATCTTACATACCTCAGAGCAGAAAAGCTCAAAAATTAAAAAGTCCAAAGACCACCCCTTCCCCCCACGCAAAATCCCATCCCAAACACTTTAATTCTGAGCCTAACATTTCCCTACAATGTTAATTCCAGAAGCTTTAAGGTACTTAAACTGTGCAGTAACTGTTGAAAGCACCACACCACAGAGGAAATGCCATAAAGGGTTCAGCAGCTGCCCACCCATCCCTTACCACCCCCACCCCAATAATATGTAAAAGCTCCTGTTAAAGTTTTTTTCTTATGCTAATAAAGGCATACCACCTAGTGTGCTAAAGACTAAAACTAGCAGCATTAGAGCAGTAAAGTGAAAATAGGAAGCCGACAGGAATGATCTAAATGCCTACTTAGAAGAAACAAAGCAGCAGACGGGGGGACCCTTTGCCCTCTCGTTGTGTTTGTAGGGAAGTGGCTGAATTAAACAGATTTACCCACTTTAACAAAAATTTAACAAAGCTTCCCCCAAGACACCAGAATAAAACCTGACCTTTCCAGTCAAAGGGCACAGAGAGGACTCTTCCACGTCCTGGAGTTGAATGAGTTCAAAGATTGGCAAAAAGGAAAAAAGAAAGCATTAGGGGTGTGATGCGAGCAAGCTCTGGAGTGAGTTTATCGAACAGTCACACCGAGTTTCTCCAGCACACGGACACCCTTTTCTTGGTATTCTTGTCGGGTCATCCAGAAGTTGTCTTTGTCTTTCATGATATCTGCCAGAACTGCACCACCCAGGAACACCATGTGCTTTCTGCGCGGTGGATCTTCGATACGGATCTTAAATTTCTAAAGGAGAAAGAGGGGATCACAGAGTGTCACTCGTGCATAATGCTTTCTGCTTCATGAAAATGACTGTTCATACATTCTCCTGTTGAATTCTCACAACAGTCCTGTGAGGTAAGCAGGACGGTGCGATTTGGTATCTGAGGTACAGAGATATTTTTTGTAATCTGCCAAAAGCTCACAACTAGGAGATCACACATCCATCCCAGAGTGCTTAGAGCAGTCCTGATTTGATTTACACTTGTTGCCGCATCACTATTAACAACGCCCTCTGTCACTCTCAGAAGTGTCTTGATTTGGACAACAAATTCCACGGTCAGCCTACTGACAGAGCCCAAGTACCACAGTCCTGATTGTGGCAGGTTTTCCCATCAACTGGTGATGACCACATGAGCAAATCATTTAGCCAGATGTCAAGTCAAGAGTTTGGGTAAGAGGACTTCTATGGTTTCTTCAAGGTCTAACGCCTCTGATTGCAGTCCCATGTAAGAGTAAGACTGAAATTCTTTTCTTATAAGCAAAGCTCACTTTCTATTGCTTCAAATTGAAATGAAATGTTCTCAAAATAAACAAGACCAAGTATAGTCAAATAAACCTTGGGGATGCTGGAAAAAATCAAAACAGTACCCAAAATTAAAGATAAGTGGGAAAAGTTTTATAATCTTTAGCCACTATTGACTGCCTAATAAAAATACACCTCAATCTGTGTGATCAGTCCACGCTTCAAAGAGAAACCTTAAAGTGCCATGGTTTAATTTACTGTGCCACAAATCCTGCAAGACTCCAAGTAAACTATGTCATGTTGTCTTCACGTCACATAAATGGAACTGTGAGATCTGATAGTATATGACACATAAAAACACCAGTTTACTTACATAAAAAAAAGGGGGGGGCTGGCTGTGTTCCAATAAAACTTTATTTATAAAAACAGCCAGAAGTGAAATTAGTCAGAGAAGACAAATATCATACGACTTCACTCATACGAGGACTTTAAGATACAAAACAGCTGAACATAAGGGAAGGGAAGCAAAAATAATATAAAAACAGGGAGGGGGACAAAACATAAGAGACTCTTAAATATGGAGAACAAACAGAAGGTTACTGGAGGGGGTGTGGGAGGGGGGATGGGCTAAATGGGTAAGGGGTACTAAGGAATCTGCTCCTGAAATCACTGTTGCACTATATGCTAACTAACTTGGATGTAAACTAAAAAAATAATGGCCCCTCAAGACCCTGCTGCCCCTGCAGCTCTCTCAACTGGCTGCTGGTTTCCTCACATCACCACCTTCCTAACCTTGGAGGTTCTGATCAACTGTTGCTCTTCACTGCTGCGCCTCTCTCCCTCCTCCCTACGACGCCAAAGTTGAAGCTCATTCTATCAGACCATTCCATCCACCACTCCTCCTTGCCAAGTCACCTACAGGACCCCCAGGTTTCTTCCTCTCATCCCTGCTCCTACTGTGCATGGGGGTACGCTCTCACCACCATTTCCTGGTGTTATCCTTAGTGACTTTGTCCTCTGCCTCTCAAAACACCGTCTTGGGTGTTCAACTCTCTACTTTGTAGCTGCGCTCAAGGAACTGAACACAACAGGTGAGAAACTCAAAAGTGTTGGTTTGACTGCATCGCTTACCTTACTTGGGCCCCTCAGTGCAGCACGGCAACCCCATTACCGGTCTCTTCTCTCTTCTCTCCAACACAACCATTTCACACCTCCTCCTCCATTTCATAAACCTCCGTCTCCTGTCTCCTCCCTCTGAGCCTGCAAACGCATCCTTTTACATCCTTCTTTCTTCCTCCCTCCCCCAACAATCTATTCACACCAGACTTAGTGATTCTTTTTTAAAGACAAAAAAACAACTTGAACTCACGAGCCTGAGATCAGACCTGAGCTATCAAGAGTCAGACACTTAACCGACTGAGTGAGCCACCCAGGCAAACCCAGGCTTTGTGATTCTTTGAAAACAAGTCAGATCCGGGGCACCTGGGTGGCTGAGTCGGTTAAGCATCTGACTTCAGCTCAGGTCATGATCTTGTGGTCTGCTGAGTTCAAACCCCACATCAGGCTCTGTGCTGACAACTCAGAGCCTGGAACCTGCTTCGGATTCTGTGTCTTCCTCTCTCTCTGCCCCTCTCCCGCTTGCACTTTATCCCTATCTCTCAAAAATAAATAACGATTAAAAACAAAACAAAAAAAAGAGGTCAGATCTTATCACTTCTCTGCTCAAAACCCTCCCAAGGCTTTCTATTTCATTAGGACTAAAGCTAAATCCTTTACTGTGTCTGAAAAAGACCTACATCCTGACAACCCAGGGCTTTGGCACTTGATATTCCTGCCTAGAAGATTCTTCCCGCAGATAGTCACGTGGCTCACCCGCTCACTCCATTCTCTGCTCCGAACTGATCTCATCAGAGTCTTTCCCTGACCACACCACACGAACGATCAAGCCATCTCCCCAATGACTACCACTTACTAGCCCCTGACCTCACTTTAGTTTTCTTCACAGTGCTTATTACTATTGAAGTATTATTCATAGAATAAAAGCAGTGATTTTGTTTCTATTTACCACTGTTTTGATTGTTCTAGCACCTAAGACAAGTGTTTAACACCCAGAAGGATGTCAAGAAATTTTTGCTGAATAAGGAAATAATCACCTGAGGCTAATTTTAAATTGTATGTATAACTCAATAAAATCAGGCAAATAAGCGGAGTACTTAGACAACATGGCTCCTTTTGAGTCTTTTAATTTGTTTAATGTATGTGAGTCCGTACTCAATTTAATTTCCACAATTCGAGTCACAGATGTGACATTAGTATCTCCAAAACACAAGTCCTCTGTAATATGTAATCTCATTATCTAACAACCAATCAAAGTTGTTGGGACAAAGAGGAGAACTCAGAACTGAATGACTTCTGGCTGAATGCAGAGTATACGTACTGTCCTTCACATACTCCAGTGTTTGTAGAAGAAAAATCAATCCCAAATAACCATCGACTATTACATACTAGTTTAAAAATCTCTCTCTATTCTACACATCAACAACTACCAATTTAAGTCTGTTTCAAGAGCCAGGATAGCTGGGGAGACAAAATATTTGACACATGGTGTTTTACAATCTGATTAGGGAGATAAGACATATGCAAGAAACAGCCAGAAAAATAGCCTAGAATCAGAAATGAGACAGTCCAAAGGTAGCACTGAAGGCTGGTTACATATCCAAAAAGGTGAAAAAAAACCAAACTCAAAACCCCCAAAGAGGCATTTCTCTCTCCATAGTACAGCAGTCCCCTCTTATCTGCGGTTTTGTCTTCTGTGGTTTGCTACCCATGGTCTGGAAGCAGATGATCCTCTCTGACGTATCACTACATTCACAAGACCTACGTAGAACACCTCGCTTGATCTCCTCACGCAGGCAATTTGTCATCTCACATCATCACAGAAGAGTGAGTGTAGTACAAGAAGATATTTTGAGAGAGAGACCACATTCCTATAACTTTTATTCCAGTATATTGTTATAACTGTCCTATTTTATTATCGTCGTTTTTTACTGTGCCTAATTTAGAAAGTAAACTTTATCACAGGCATTCACGTATAGGAAAAAATCGTATACGTGGGATCCAGTACTATCTGCGGTTTTAGGTGTCCACTGGGGGCCTTCAAACGTATCCCCCGCAGAAAAGGGGGACTCCTATAAGGCAGGTTCTTCCCGTGCATTTAGAGGCACCCTGACTCCAGGCTGTTACAGATGAATCAGAACATTTGGCCCTGGATCTCACTGCTTCCAGCCACTGACTCAGAGGTGACCAGGTAAGTGAGGTGACCAGGTAGCACAAGCATTCTGAAAGAGAGTTTACCTCGAACCATTCACTTCCTCTTATCTCTTCAAGGCGGCAAGTGACTGTATTAATAATTAGTTTAGGAAGACTTCATGCTCCCTCTGGTGGTTGTCAAAATTCACAAGCTACTTTACAGGGTTTTAAAAGTATGTTAACAGCTGGATTATTGATTGATACTTACAGAAAGTTTTTCCACATCTCCCTTTAAAACTCGTTCTAAGTAAAGCTGTTTAAGTTCTCGTTCCAACCGTGACGGCAGTCCAGGGTACATAGTAGAACCTCCAGAAAGCACAATGTGCTTATAGAATTCAGATCTAGAAGGACACAAAAGGTATTCATTTGGGGTTTCAGATGGGGAAAATAGTCTCTCAGAGCTCCTTTTGGTCTGTCAGCTTCAGGGGACTGCTGGGAGAATTAAATAAAATCCAACATGGAAATCACAGGGCTGAATGTTTGCTATTAATACTGTTATAACAAACCCTCTCTACATGTAAAATAATTATAATTTTCTTTTATTTTCTTTTTTAATTTTTTTTTTCAATGTTTATTTATTTTTGGGACAGAGAGAGACAGAGCATGAACGGGGGAGGGGCAGAGAGAGAGGGAGACACAGAATCGGAAACAGGCTCCAGGCTCTGAGCCATCAGCCCAGAGCCCGACGCGGGGCTCGAACTCACGGACCGCGAGATCGTGACCTGGCTGAAGTCGGACGCTTAACCGACTGCGCCACCCAGGCGCCCCAATAATTATAATTTTAATGAGAATACTTCTAAAGCACTTGACACAGGTTCCTGCAAATGTAACCGAACCTTTTAATAACGACCATAGTTCACATTACAAACTTTCATATTCGGACTGTGTTATCACAGTGCTTCCCCGGAGCCACTGTGTGATGTGGTTGTTTACTATAATTAACCATTTTCTACTATGATTTCAGTTCTTGCTTTTCAATGTTTACATTTGCCTTTTGTAGTTTTCCCTTTTGTTCCTTTGCCTTGAGACTGTCCGCTGTTATTTTTGGTTAGACTGATGTGTTTTGCTTCATATAGCAGTCCTCTCTTCCTTGAATATGCTGCTCTTATCATACCGATAATCAAATCTAAAATAACTGCTATGTACTAAAAGTGATTCCACCGAGTGAGGGTCTGAGGAACTCTTTTCATTGTAAAGTTAGTTTAGGAGCTGAGTCACATTTCTTTTGGCCTCATTCAAACTGGCTTCTAGGTTCTCAGTGGAAGCAATTCTCAATTTGTTAACCCCAGCTTCTAGGAGAGCGGTATTTTTTATCTACCTGCAGAAGTATGCACGTGAACGTAGCCTATGCCAAGCAGTTGAGGTGACATGTACCCACTAGTGTTTACATGAACACTTTCAAAATGCAGAACACACAACAGCTGAGTTGTGCCACTTCCTAATGCCAGCTCCGTCGAAAGGGTACCGAACCTGAGTCCAGGGCTTCAGGCATGCCAACGCCTGAATCACCACTGAGAGGCATGCACTTTTAAATGCAATTTTACTATCAGTGATCATTAAATCAAGGGACAAAAGCGTCTACCTAATCCCTACTAAGGGAATTTACTCCCTACTCCAAGTCTAGATTTCTGATCGTCTTCCATCAAATTTATAGCTTGTTATAAGCCAACTGCGATTTTTATTAATTTCCTTTATTATCCTGCTCCTCAGCCATCCCACAAAAATTAGTTTGGTGGTTATTTAATGCAAAGTTAAAAAGACAAGTAAGCAAATACCTGCTTTACAAAATGCTTCTGAGTGAATTCCTCTATAACCTAGCTATATAGGAGGGCTTTCCAAATATGACTCAAATCAATTCTAGATGCAATATAAGATATGAATTTAATAACTACGTAAAAACAAATTTCTGCATAGCCAAAAACACCATAAGCAAGAGACAAATGGAAAATTAGGAGAAGTATCTGCAATGCATCACAGAACTAGCTATAATAGCAAAAGAACTTTTAAAACGTGAGGGGAAAATATTACAAAACTTCCATACACGAATAAGCAAAAGCCATGAACAACAACAACAGTCCTAAACAAAGAAAAACATGCTCAACTCCACTCTTAAGGAAAATACAAATTAAAACTACACTGAGGTATCATTTACACTCACCAGACTGGCATAAAAGTTAAAAAGTCACCACACTGTGAACAAGCTGTGGGGACACAGGTGCCCTCACCTGTTGCTGGCGGGAAGGAGAAAGGTACAACCCGCACAGTGAGGAACTGAGCAGTAACAAAACTACATGCATTTATTTACCTTTTGGCCCAACAACTCCCCCTCTAGAAATTTTTTCAGAATGTTCATGCCCAACAATACAAAAATAAAGCGTACACAAGGTTATTAATTGCAGCATTATTTGCACAAATACTGGAATCTACCTAAATAACCAAGATTCACGGAATAAACGGATATGTATACACTAGAAAAAGGAGGACGATCCCCAGGAAATGGTACAGGATTGTTTAGGACATACTAAGTGAAAGAAGGGCAAAAAAGCATTTTTACTATGCTCCCTTTTGTGTAAGAAAAAACGAACATAGAAAGGATAAACCTGAAACTAATGAGACCATTTACCTATAAGAGGGAGGGGGACTAGGGTGGAGAACAAGGGGCAGGGAGAGTAATAATACTTCAAAGAATACTTTTTGTATAGTTTTGACTATATGGTAATGCTTCACCTACAAAATTAAAGAAAGGCCAGGAATATCCTGTGCCACAAAACACAATGTGCTCAAAAAGATTACAGCACATCAAAGGATGCAAGACCCTGTTTGAAGGGGCTCTGGCCAAATCAGGAACAATTTGAGCATTAAAATAAATAAAAATGGTAATGAATTATAATCCACTGTACAAAATCATGAGTCCACGCTGATAACAAATAAAACAAGGAAAAGTGCTTCCTTATGCTAGAATGTCAGCTAATACATATAAAAGGAATGACAGAATTAGGAAATCACCTTTTTGCAACCACAACAAAAATGCATTTAGGCATTTTAGCATCAATAGATGCTAAAAAGGGTGGGGGGCAGAGTTTAATGAGGAAC
Organism: Prionailurus viverrinus; assembly: GCF_022837055.1. Lineage (NCBI taxonomy): Eukaryota > Metazoa > Chordata > Mammalia > Carnivora > Felidae > Prionailurus > Prionailurus viverrinus. Next base: position 83,315,930 of record NC_062563.1, on the reverse strand, counting down.
AGGAGATCAAGACAGTCTCAAAGTATTTTCTCACAAATTACTTAGAAACTAAGAAAGAAAAACTACAAAAACTAAACAGGAAACTTCATTAAGAGCTTAATACTAACATCACCAATAAGGAAACAACAGATCTCCTATCTGGGTGTGAAACCCTGAGAAGGACTCATCACTTAAGTAGTATTCTAGTCCCAAATGCATAACCTGAATCTATTCATGAGAAAAAACACAAACTCAAGTTGAGAAAAGTTTTCTAAAATAATTGGCCTGTACTCTAAAAAGATGTCAATGTCATGAAAGACTGAAGAACTGTGCCCAAGAGACATGACAACTACATACCCTGTGTGATCCTCAACTTGATAATCTCCTGGGGAAAAGAAAAACTATATAAAGGGCATTATTGGGAAAGTAGATGAAAGTGACAAATGGATGGCACATGACAGTGTACCAGTTATCAATCTCCTGAGCTCAATAACTGCACTGTGGCTATAGAAGAGAATACCTCTGTTCTCGGGAAATAAAAAGAGAATATTAAGGAGTAGCAAGGACTTATACATTCAACCTACTCTCAAATGGCTCAAGAAAAAAGAGAGAATGACAGAAAGAACATGCAGAATGTTAAACTTAGTAGAATGCAAAACTGAAAAAAGAGTATACATGAGTTATCTGTATTATTCCTGAAAGTTTTCCTCAAGTTTTAAATTATTAAAAAAAAATTTTAAGTGGTTTCTGAGACATAATGATATATATTCAACACCCAGTGCCACCCTCAAAAAATTATTTTGCCTTACCTGTTCAAAAACATGAGTGAGCTAATAGACAACTTGGTCATTTTAACTACACACATTCCATCTACTGATAAATAACTTGGAAGCCATCATTTATAACATACCTGGTATCAATGTCAGCTGCCTGGATTGTGTTAAAAAGCAATTCAGCAACACCCACGCCCTCAACATTGATCAAGTGAGGCTGAAATAAAGCTTCTGGTGCTTCAAATCTCTCTCCCCCAACTTTGATAATGCGGCCATCTGGGAGCTAGAAACCAAGAATAACCAGGTATTAGTCAGCAAAACGTTATTAAAAAATTTCCCAGTGTTCTCTAGAACACTATTAAACACATCTGTTCTATAACCAAAATCATTACCAGCAACATATTATTCCCACAATAAATTCTTGAAAAAGAAAAAAGGTAAAATAAAATATATTCAGATAGCTGTTCTGCTTTTCAATGCAGAACATGCCATCACACCATGCTCCAACACAGCAGGAATTTCTTGGAACAACCACCAAGGCATGAGTGTATTATGTTCCTTTGCTGTGTGCAGCTAAGCATAAAAAGGAAATGTTCATAAACCAATGCATTTGGATTACTGCTGGTGTCAATGCTGCTTCTCTATTGTAACACATCTGTGATTTTATGGATATTTTTACCAAGTGGCATAGACACATATAGTTAAAAATGTTAATTTCTCTCACCAAATAATTATACCATGAAACGTTACTATTTTGCCATCAAAACACTTTATATATCATGTGTAAAACTTCTGTCAAATCATTTAATCCAAAAAATGTGTTTTTTTAGTTTATTTATTTTTGAGAGAGAGAGCATGGTTAAGGGGGGAGGGGCAGAGAAAGAGAGAGAAAGAGAGAGAGAGAGAGAGAGAGAGAGAGTCCCAAGCAGGTTCCATGGGATCCCACGAACCATGAGACCACGGCCTAAGCCAAAACCAAGAGTTAAATGCTCAACTGACTGAGCCACCTAGTCGCCCCTAGACTACTTTTATTAAGCAATTCTGCGTCCTATTTACTAGACCCTGTTAATAAATTTTATTTTATTTATTTGTTTGTTTATGAGGGAGAGAGAAGGAAAGAGAGTGCAGAGCCCGGAGTGGGGCTCAAGCTCATCTGACACGGGACTCAAGCTCACCAACAGTGAGATCATGACCTGAGCCGAAGTCAGATGCTTAAACGACCGAGCAGGCACCCTTAAAACATTTTTTTTTACATTTTATTTTTAAGTAATCTCTACACCTACATGGGGCTTGAACTCACAACCCTGAGATTAAGAGTTGCATGCTCTACCTACCGAGCCAGTCAGGCTCCCCTCTAGCCCCCATTAAATTTTAAATAATGGATAAACATAATTTTAATTTAAGCAAATAAAATTTAAACAACAGATCTGACATCATTACAACATAACCTTGTATAGAAAACTCTTAAGTCACATCATGTTTAACTAAATGAGAAATGTTAAGTAAAAACTTTCTCTATTTATTTTTAAAATTTTTATTTTTTAGTAAACTCTATGCCCAATGTGTGGCATGAACGCATGACCTCAACATTAGCAGACAGATTACTCCACTACTGAACCAGCCGGGTGCCCCCCCAAAACTCCCTCTCTTAATGTCTACTTATTTTTTTTAGAGAGAGAGACAGACAGACAGACAGAGGCAGAGTGTGAGTGGGGGAAAGGCAGAGAGAGAGACACACACAGAATCTGAAGCAGGCTTCAGAGATCACGACCCGAGCTGAAGTCTGACGCTTAACCAACTGAGCCACCCAAGCATCCCAAAAACTCCCTCTCTTAAAACCACCTCACAACTCATTGGATTGACCTAAGTTTTAAGCATGCTTGTATATGCTGGCATTTGACCCATTTCTATAGGAGATACCAGAATTAGTTTTACATGAACATTTCTCACAGTATATTTATAATATAATACAGTAATTGTATTTAGATTCTAAAAATGACTTTTCAGTATGACAAAGTCCCACAAACCAAGCTTTTAAAACATTTACTCCATGTTTGCTATAACTGTTTACAGATATGTGCAAAAGCAATCACATTTTTCAAAACTTCCACAACTGTCTTTAAATAAATTGTATCAAGTTAAACAAACAAAACAAAACCCAAAAACAAAAAAAACCCTCAAGGATACGGATTCAAACATTTACTCTTAACAAAATAAAACCATCAGGTGAGTTTAGGAACCACATGAAATCACCTAAGATATTTGGAAAAACTTTACACAGCACACTTATTGGTAAAACCTCTGTAGCTCACATTTCCAGCCTCTCTGCCAGAGGGGCTTCTTCCTGTACTCTGGCTGCTGGCCAGCGTGGGGCCACCCAGCCTGGGAACTACCTACCTCTAGATACTGACTGTTAAGACTGTAGGATTCTCCTCTTTTTGCACCAAATCTTATCCCATCCTTTCTCCCCCTTCACTTACTTATCAGTTTCACCAGTGTACTGGTTTTATTTGTTGTGCAAATGACAAATAAGTAAGAATTACGTATAACATGTTTGTTATAACAACATGAGTATGAACTGCACGGGTCCTCTGACACATGGATTTTTTTCGATAAATACAGTACAGGACTGTAAATGTATTCTCTCTTCCTTATGATTTTAATAACATTTTCTTTTCTCTAGCTTACTTTATTGTAAGAATACAGTATAAAATACCTATAACATACAAAATAAGTGTTAACCAACTGTTTATGTTATTGGCAAGGTCAACAGCAGGCTATTAGTAAAGTTTTGGGGAAGTCGAAAGTTATACACACTGTATGGGGGGGGGGGGGGTTGGTGCCCCAAGCCCCTGTGCTGTTCAAGAGTCAACTGTAGATGTTTTTGTAACCCACCTCAAATTCTTTGACAAAGGAGGGGAGAAATTAACAAAACATATGTACACTTCTAGTTCCCTCATCCTTTGTCTCAGGCCACTTTCTTCCTTCCCAACAAGTCAGGTAGATGAAAAATTATACATCTAGAGGAACTGTCAAAAAAGCTTCAGAAAAGAATCCCTAGGGCAAATCGTGAGATCACTAAGTTGCTTATCAATTATTTGGATCAGTATTGTTTAAAAATCAAACAATATAATTTATAAAATTAATAATTATTTTTAAAAGGACTATTTTTTACATATTTGTGATATGTAGAGCTTACATGAATCAAATAGTTTATTTTTATTTACCTTTTTTATGAATCAAATAGTTTAAGAATACTGTACTTGCTTTTATTGCCTATTACTTGCTTTTATTTTAGTAATAACTAGATCAAAGACAAGATATGAAAGTACTTTATACCCAGATGAATATAATAGACTTAGGAGAACAACACATTTAAAATTCAGGTAGGACCAACTCCCGTGGTCCTAATTCTTAATAGTTACACTTTCAAGTTAACATGTGTTTTGAGATCTCATTGTGAAAACACAAAGTCAGGAAAACACTGCCACCTAGTGAATTATTAGAGCAATATTACAGGATGAGCACTTCCCAAAGCATGCTTCGTAGAACGTTTGAAGTCTCATGAAATGCTGGAATCCTGTAGTCTAATAAGGTTGAGAAACACGCAGTATGCTATATTCTCACAGGCACACACAAATTAGCACATCAAAGGCTCTGAAAAGTCCTTCAGTAAAGCGAAACACTCCCAAACTTACTGGACAATGTATACTCCACTGTAATTTTTGTGAAAATACTTAACATCTCAGGGAAATAACATTCTGTAAAGTGCATGTTGAAAATGCTATTCCAGATATTAGAATCTCAAAATAACATCTCTTATCAATTTATATCCTAAGGTAGAAAGGCTATTTATGATTCTTGCCTTATTTCACATTATATGGTATCCTAAAATAACTTAAATCAAAGATCTTATTGTGGAAAGACATTATAAGGTCACACACAACACACACACACACACACACACACACACACACACACATATAACAACTCAAAACAAAAATACTGATTCTAAGAAAATCTCTTTAAGCATACACCAATAGTCATGGTGTTCCATTTTAAAACCACACATTTTATACACTGGAAATACTTACTGTGTAAGATTCAACTAATACTGTGGTTTCTAAGGCCAGCTTCTGCTCTTGCTCAATATTATACCCAACATAACACAATTTTTCTTTAATCATGCGAACTGTTTCAAAGTCAGCAGAATGGTTGAAGGCGTATCCTCGCAAAAGAAGCAGCTGGTAAAAAAAAAAACAAAAAACAGTAAATTGACAATCTGAATTGAGTTCAACTCTGGAAAAGTGATCACTGCCCACTAAATAGCTCATGTCAATAACAAATGCAATGGACAGTGGATCCTTAGGACTCACTATTTCAGAAATGGGAAATATTACTTTCCATAAAAGGATATATATTTGTTTCACAAAGAGTAAAAGAATTATTGACAGTTCATGAATAATAAATGGGTAAAAGAGCTAAAAAAAAAAAAAGCTAGTTTTAAAAAAAGACTATTGCTTGAGTACCAATGTTCAGACAGTTTTGTTAAATAATCAAGTCTTAAGTTTTAAACGTGTTCATTTTAGAGAGGGAACAAGAACGAGAAGGGGGAAAGGGGAGAAGGGGAGAAGGGGAGAGGGAGAGGAAGAATCTTAAGCAGGCTCCACTCAGCGCAGAGCCTGACATGGGGCTTGACCCCACAACCCTGGGATGATGACCTGCGCAGAAATCAAGCTGGATGCTCAACCAACTGAGCCACCCAGGCACCCCAAAACTCTATGTATTAATACGTATTATTTTAGTTCTGTACTCCCACAATCTGCCACTTGCTCAATCAATGCCATATTCATGAAATATCCCTAGGTCTTAGAAAGTTTTATCCCTAACTTCTAGTATTATATCTGACACATATTAGATGGGCAAGAGCATTTGTGAATCACATAAATCATAAGAATTCAAGTAGCTGACAGAAAAACCCTATACCATAATATGTAGCATAAACAAACTGGACTTTGCATATAAAAACTTTAAAAATATGGGGCGCCTGGGTGGCGCAGTCGGTTAAGCGTCCGACTTCAGCCAGGTCACGATCTCGCGGTCCGTGAGTTCGAGCCCCGCGTCAGGCTCTGGGCTGATGGCTCGGAGCCTGGAGCCTGTTTCCGATTCTGTGTCTCCCTCTCTCTCTGCCCCTCCCCCGTTCATGCTCTGTCTCTCTCTGTCCCAAAAAAAAAAAACAAAAAAAAAAACAAAACAAAACTTTAAAAATAAGTCCCATTAGCTAATCTTTGTGAGAAAACCCATGGAAAGTCCTCAGACAGAATTCTGGCCCAGAATGAGAATATAATTCTCATTTACTTAATCTCATTATTACTCTAAATGAGACGAAAAGAACCCAATGTCAAGGTAAACACTTAATACGACCCATTTTATCACACAGATATCACCCTAGAATAGTTTCTCAACAGCAGCACCAATGACATTGTGGACCTTACAATTCTTTGTTGGAGGGCTGCCCCACTCATCGTAGGATGTTTAGTAGCATTCCCACACAGCTGTTAACAACCACAACATGTCTCCAGACATTGCTAAGTGTCCCTGGGGGGCAGCATCAGCCTTGGCAGAGAGCCACTGACCTGGAGAGAATATTCTAAATAACAGAATTCTGATATAGACAGTAGACTAGACTTTTTTCTCCCAATATTAAAAAAATATATATACATGCCTCCAAATAATTGCCTTATACACTTTCTCCAGCAATGTTTATAATTTATTATACCCAGAAGTAAACTTTAATATAGTAAACACTAAAAACTGGGTTAATTCCATGAAAACTACTAAATATTAAAGTCTGGTGCAACGGGGCCCTGTTTTTAAACAAATAGCATTAATTTGCGATCACTGTATTTTCTGGGGAAGGACAAGAAAAGGCAACCCAATCAGGATTATGGCTTTAACATATACCTGTCAAAGAAAGGTTTTATGGCAGAAAAGCCTGCCTCTATTGTTCAAGGAGGTTTTAAGGTCTCTTCTATCTTTGAAATACCTCACTGCCCAGTCCCTGGGAATAGCAAACATAATTATGTAATGATGTGTTCTATTCTCATTACTATACCGGAGAGCATGTGTGTAAATCTTACTTGGATTTTTATACGAATACTGGGGTAAATGTGTCACTCCTCCAGTGGTACAGAAGATCTGCTATGGTCCTGAGATGATATATTCAAATACTGCGTTAAGTCAGTAAACACAAACTACAAAAGCTAATTTCTACAATACCTTCTTTTGCTTACCTTGATAAGGTATCTGGTAATATCCCTCCCTGCAATATCTAGTCTCCTGGTAAGGTGAGGGAGAGAAAAACCTTCATACACTGGACAAATGTGAGTCACACCATCTCCAGAGTCCACCACTACTCCAGTTAATAAACCTGTGTGAAAACCATGAAGTTTTAAATAAAAAGCCAGACCAGAAAAAATCAAAGCCAGCAAATTTCAAAAATTAGCAGAGAAGCCAAACTAGGAACTTCCCCAACCAGAATGGTCTAGAAGCCACCATTTCTTTATTGTTTGCTATTCTGCAGCTTACTTCTAGTATCTGGACACTAAAGTGAGTATTCTCACACATGTCCCTTGTGAGAGAGACTCTTAGTCTAACTATGTGCCATCCCAGGAGATGGGAAGAAACAGACTCTGAGACCAAGGAATGTCTCTTAAAGCTCAGTACAATTCTTCTTCTTTCCAATTTAATCTTCATCCCCAAATTCCCTTCAAGTGCAATTTTCTAAAGCATCATGGTAACTTTTATGAAAACCATTGTGAGAGATAAATACTACACAAGTTGATAGTGAAGCTTATTGAAAATAATGTACTTATTATTTTTGTCATATATTCAAAACTATGTTTTGGAAAAATTCCTATTGATAGGAATGACTACAAAAGTTACCTTCGCACAAGGGTTAATGCAGGAAAAAAATACATAACTTTTTCTAATTCCTATTGATAAAATTTCCTATTGATAGGAATGACTACAAAAGTTACCTTCCTTAATGCAGGAAAAAAATACATAACTTTTTCTAATTCAAATTTTCTAGTAGTTAATAGTCTAATAATGTTTTTAACCAAAAAAAAAAATTTTTTTTAACTCTACAGAATATGCAATGTCTATAACTTTCTTAACCATCATGTTATCATTTTCACATCCCTGAAGAGGCTCTCTCCATTTTTTTTTTTTTTTGAGAGTGAGAGAGAGCAAGCACACACATGCAGGCGCACATATAAGCAGAGGGAGACAGAGAATCTTAAGCAGGCTCCATGCCCACGGTGGAGCCCGACACGGCTCAATCTCAGACCTGAGCCAATATTAAGAGTCAGTGGCTCAAATGACTGAGCCACCCAGGAACCTCTCCCTCTTCCTTTTTTTAAAAAAAAAAATTTTTTTTTTTTACATTTATTTATTTTTGAGACAGACAGAGATAGAGCATGAACGGGGGAGAGTCAGAGAGAGAGGGAGACACAGAATCTGAAACAGGCTCCAGGCTCTGAGCTGTCAGCACAGAGCCCGATGCGGGGCTCGAACTCACGGACCGCGAGATCATGACCTGAGCCGAAGTCGGCCGCTCAACCGACTGAGCCACCCAGGCACCCCTCCCTCTTCCTTTTTTTAAAAAATGTCTATTTATTTATTTTGAGAGTGAGAGAGAGCTAGCAGGGAAGGGAGAGAGAGGGAGAGAGAGACAGAGAGAGAGAGAATCCCAAGCAGGCTCAATGCTGTCAGCGCAGATCTCGCAAACCATGAGGTCACGACCTGAGTTGAAATCAAGAGTCAGATGCTTAACCAACTGAGCCGCCCAGGTGCCCAATCCCTCTTTCTTAATACAAACTTGAATGTACTATAATATTTCATCATAATGATTTGTCTTTGAATACATTTACTTAATCTACCTCCTTTGGAGGCTCATATAATGTCTCTCCTTGATTGATGGTGGACATAAATCTTCATAAAAAGGTTCATAAAAACCATTTAGTACCTTTTAATGCTGCATTCCTTTCAACAAGAAACTTCTCATTGAAAAAAAGAGGAATCCACATCATTAATTCAAAAATACTCCCAGTAATATCAACTAAAGCAGGGATTTACATTATATTTTACAAAGAGACCTTCTCATGCAACTTCTACTTATTTTCTCCCACTCCCACCAGGTTACACACTAGCCTTTCCCTGTATAATCTGATCCATTTTCAGTGCTCCCCTCTTTTTCACTGGATTACTCATTCCTTCCACTTCAATTCCTATGGATTCTTTAAGGTTCAATCTAGTTCATACCTTTTCATTTACACCTTTCCTGACAATTCTAACCTCCAGATCCCCTAATTCCCTTTATTCTCCTCAGTCCTGTGTGTGCGACGTGTAGTCAAACATAGCTTCCTAACCCACCGTGTCACTTCTCTTGTTCAAAACCCTTCCACAGCGCTGAATGCTTCTTCCTACCTTTGCTTTTGTAACTGACAGCACTAGCTACCTTCAAGGAGAATTTTATTGGAGTTCTTTTGTTCATTACTAGACTATCATTTCTCAAACTAAGGAATCAACAGTTAAACAAAAATGGTTAAATATTAGGAATTAAGTGAGGGTATCTTCTCATTGGATGCAAATAAATTTATGAATATCGCTAGAAAAATCCATTAAGGTCAACTGTATTTAGTCAAATATAGTTCAAACAAAAATTCATTTCAGCAGAACTGTCCCATCCTCACCCCCTAAATGAAACTATTATCACCAGTTTCGAAGCTTAGATTCAAAATTTTTAATATCTACTTTTTCCAAGGTATTTTCTTTTTTATTAAAAAAAATTTTTTTTTTCAACGTTTATTTATTTTTGGGACAGAGAGAGACAGAGCATGAACGGGGGAGGGGCAGAGAGAGAGGGAGACACAGAATCGGAAACAGGCTCCAGGCTCTGAGCCATCAGCCCAGAGCCTGACGCGGAGCTCGAACTCACGGACCGCGAGATCGGGACCTGGCTGAAGTCGGACGCTTAACCGACTGCGCCACCCAGGCGTCCCTCCAAGGTATTTTCTAAAATAATTTCTAAAATTTATTTTTCTAAAAATGAAATAAAATTACCTGGATACAAATGCTCCTTGTAAAGTAGCAAGTAATTTTTAATTCCTTCCTCAAAGGAAAAATTATTCACAGCTGGACTGTAATCACCTTAAGATCAAGAAGACCGGGGTGCCTGGGCGGCTCAGTAGGTTGAGCATCCGACTTCGGCTTAGGTCATAATCTCACAGTCTGTGAGTTCGAGCCCCACGTCAGGCTCTGTGCTGACAGCTTGGAGCCTGAAGCCTGCTTCAGATTCTGTCTCCCTCTCTCTCTGCCCCTCCCCTGCTTGCACTCTGTCTCTCAAAAATAGATAAACGTTAAAAAAAAAAAAAAAAAGGTCAAGAAGACCACATCCAGCTTACTCACTGCTATATACTCTGCCCTAAACAGAGTGCAAGGTACATTCCACTTGGTGAATGAACAAAGCTTCTTTAAAAATTTAATTCCCCTAAGTATTTTCTAAGAATCTCTACGTAGTACTAAAGATGGTTTAATAAGTCAGTATGTATTTTTACAAGGTGATTTTTACTAAATATATATAAAATAGGATGGCGCTCCATGATAGTAAAAAGAGTTTTCTAAGTACTATGTCACATACACTGCTAACTATTAAGGCTGGAGACTTAGCTCAGGTGTCCCTTCCTTCAGAAACCTTCTCTGACATGCTGAATCAAAATGATCTGTTTCAATATCTTTGCCCCCATTAGATTCCATATTCTATGAGGGCATCTTTACATTTCAAGTACCTCAGAGACTGTGTGGCACATATCTGACAGCCCCATAAGTTCTTCATAAGACCATCAGAACATCAGAATGTAAAGAGCTCTCCCCACATGGCCAATTTTTATTCTCAATAGAAAGGAAGGCAGTTACTATCGGCAACACCAAGAAAACATATAAGTTAGGAAGACACTGCCAAATGTCTACCTTCTCCTTTGTATTTCATCTATCATGTATAAGGCAGGCGTGATCTTTACTAACTTTTTTGGATCTCTGTATTTTTTTTCTTTAACTCTGCCAATTCTAAGGACAAATCCCATGCTCGTTTTCCACTGTACAAAAAGACGTTATTTTAATACAGTCTAAAAGAGGGAACCTCCTACTTCTTAAAAATTGAGAAGTTCTCTTCTTACCTTAGGTCTTTCATTGTTTAATGAAGAAAATAAAAATATATTTGAGATTTTATTTGACAAATTTTAGAAATTATGAAAATATTTCAATAAATCTATAATACTGTGCTTTTCTGGGATTCAAAACTTATTATAAAATCAAATTCCTGTGACATAAAATGCACTTAATGTCTGAATTGTTGTTCTAAAAATTAAGTTTCACCTACCTTGAGCATACAAAGTCAGAACCGCCTGGATAGCTACATACACACCAGAAAACTGGTAAGTTTCAAACATTACCTGAAAATGCAAAAAGAAAGAAAGAAATACTGGTATTTAGAAGTTACATAATAAATATTTATGCTTTCTTGATTGTCACAGAGTGGATTAGTTGCCAAGACAGAATCAAGGGACCTATAAGAGTCCTCCATTCTCCTCAGCTACCACAGAGCTCCAATGATGGGAACAGATTTTGGATAAATACCGAGTTCTCAAGCATTTCATAAGTGTTACAAAGCATTTTTTTTTTTAAATTTTGAGAGAGAAAGAAAGAGCGTGGGTGGGGGAGGGGCACAAAGAGAGGGACAGAGAGAGAACCCCTCGACGTCCACCCACATTGAGCCCCTTTAACACAGGGTTCGAGCCCACAAACGGCGAGATCATGCCCTGAGCTGAAATCAAGAGTCAGGCGCTTAATGGACTGAGCCACCCAGGTGCCCCAAAGCAAAGATTTTTGAGTGTTTTAGTCAATGGATAATTAGAGTGGAAGAAAGATTTCTGCATTTAAACAAGCCTTTCTTAATGATGTCCCTTAATGGAAATATCTTTTATTTTTAAAATTTTTATTTAGATTTTAGTTAGTTAACATACAGTGTAACACTGGTTTTAGGAGTAGAATTCAGTGATTCATCATGGAAATATCTTTTAATTCAAGGAAAAACTATAGAAATTGCTTAACTGCTGACCCTCCCTCCGGTTCCTCTCCCCTAAGCTGAGCCAAGATTGTGGCTCTACCTTCAGGAGTTAAAAAAATGAAAAAAAGAAGAAAAAAGGAAGGTAGGAAAACAGTAGGGCAGAAAGACAAAACTGTATGCAGTAATTCCTGAAGGCTGGCAGATACAGAAACTGCCTAGCTGGTACTCCCACCTTCCCAGCTTGAGCCCTGGCTGTGGCACTGCTCTCAGCTGAGCTATGATGGAGGGAGGAGCTTCCTTGTGCCCTCTCTGGTCACAACCATGCTCATTCTCTGTAGTCCAGGTGGGCTGGGAACATGCTGCAGGACTTCTTCTGTCATCTACAGTGACCACTCCTTGACTGGCATGGCTGACTACCACTCTGAAAATCTAGATACTCAGAAACTTTATAAGTCACAATGAGACTTACAGAGGATTTAAACGTTGTAACTCTGAAACACATATTCATCAATTAAGCAACTACATGTTCTAAACATTATTCTATTCCATCATCCTTTACTCCCCCTCCACAGAGAAGAAAATGGAAGCGTGAAGTTGTATTTGCATTTGTCATCTTGAAAGTCCGTTAGAATTTGTTCTTATCAGTAAGATGGTGAAAAAGTATTTCTAGTACTAAATCAACTTTCCGGATGAGAGTAAAGTAGGGCATTATCAGTCACAGCCAAATTTGCACCCACAAGTAAAAAAGAATACTAAACTAAGGTGAGACCTTACATGAAGGTCTTAGATGACAATCCTTGACATGGAGGTCTTACATGACAATCTTACATGACAATCCTTGTCATTCTTGCAGATTAAAAAAAAACAAAAAACAAAACAAAACAAAAAACCCCCAAAACTACGTGTCCTGGTCAAATAGCTAGCTAGTGGAAGAGGCATCCAGGTATAACATCATCTCCCTGACTTTTCATCTGATTTGAACGAAAACTTGGTTTTAATTCTGACGTTGTGTTGCTTTCCTAAAGAGGTTTCCGTGTTTAGGAACCTTTCAGTTTAATGCAAAAATGCCTCTACTCTGATTTTACAATGCACTGCTAAAAATAAATACCAATGACACATCACTACTTATACATCAAAAGTATTAGTAGTTATAAGCCATAAGGAAATGACATGGATTTCCTAACTAAAACCAGGATCTTAACATTTTAAAACACTTAATATGAAACTTAAATTTTTATCCAGAATTTAAAAATATTGTCTCACAACAATCTCATCTGAAATCCTTCCAAAATTTCCATCAACACCTAAACATGGTCATGGAGCAAAACAAAATATTTACAGTAAGTAGTGTCTGCAAAGCTCCTAAAACAGAAATAATTATTCCAAGTTTCTACCTCGTATATAACAACAACAACAACAAAAGACAGTTTTTACCTCATATATAAGCAAATATAATGAAAGACAACCTTGAAAAGTTACTTATCTGAACTATGAAGGATGCAGACTTCTTGCTCTCTGTGTCTGCTCCCTCAGAGCCCTTCAATCTGCTCTCACTAGCTTCCCTCTCCTTAGTCCTTAGCCTTCTCACCAATGTTTGATCTCTCTTCCCTGGTGAATGGATTATCTATATCCTGATGACTCCCAAGTTTCTAGTCTAGCCTCAGACTTTTCTTCTGATCTTGATCTTTTTTACAGGCTTCTCCTCTCTGAAAGTAGAGTAATCCCATGAAACCTTTGGTGAAGCTGAAATGTTGTAAATCAAAGAAGCAATGACCATTAATTTATATGGAAATTAATTTATGAGTGCTCCCAGATGTCAAAAATAACTTCTTTTAGGCTCTTCTGATAGCTTAGGGCACATCTTGCTAATGGATGCACAAAATAAAACGAGATAAAGCACAGATGCTCACTGACACAGTTCAAAGCTAGGGCGCCTTGATGCTCAGATGCTGAGTGTGGTCCTGGGGAACCAGCATGGCAGCACCACTCTCCTGCTATGGGTGCACGCTGCCTCTCTAACAGCTTGCTGCAAAACCAATGCTGAATCCAATTTTTGCTTTTCCGTCTTTTTCATAGAAGTGAAAATCTTCAGACTTTGTTCAGTTAGCAAAAACAGGTACTAGCGTAGGTCTTTGGTAAAAGCAAAGTGGCATAACATGAACTTTTGAAAAGTGGGAGATACCTCTAATTATCTACCTGACGTTTTTGACTGGATGTCTAATGAGGCCAAAACTGAACTCTCGATCCTTCCCCCCAAATCCTGTTTTACTTATTTCGTCTTCTCCTACCTTGGTTGATGGTACGTCATCCTCCAGGTGTCCAAGCCAAGACGTTTGAAGTCATCCCTGACTCTCCTCTCTATTACCCATATTTATTTAATGCATCAGAACATGCTTTGGCCCTACCTTCAAAACAGATACATAATCTGGCCACTTGTCATTACTTCCACTGCTATTACCCTAATCCTAACCATCATTATCTTCTGCCTAGATAACTGAAAGCCTTCTAACTGGTCTCTCTTCCACTCTTGCCTCCTTATGGTCTACTCACAACCTCGCAGCCACAGAAACCTAAATCTGAGAATGTCCCTTCTGTGTAACAGCCCTTCATTTCACTTGGAGTAAAAGAATGATTCCCTTTAAGGGCCTGCAAGGCCCTGTATGATCTGGCTCCATTACTTCTCTGAACTCATCTCCTGTTGCCCTCCCATACTGGCTTCCTTGCTGACTCTCTAACATACCAGGCTTATTCCCATTTTGAGACCTTCACACTAGCTACTTCCTTTGCCTGGAATGCTTTCCCCTCACACATCCTGGCTGACTCCCTTACTCTTTGTTTTAATATCACCTTTTCAGGGAGGTCTACTCCCACATCCTATGAAAAATGTAATCTCCCACAGCTTCCCCACATTTAGCATCTATTATCTTCTAACAAACCATTCAATTAACTCACTTTTGGGTGGGGGTGTTGTCCCCTGACAGAATATAAGTTCCATGGCAGCAGGGTTTTGTATACTGATATATTCTACTTAGAAATAATGACTAGTTAGGTGCTCAATAAATAGGATCTGAGGGGAAACAATTATTTTTATTCCCTCGATCCTTTATTTTTTAAAAGATTTTTTATAATGTTTATTTTTGAGAGAGAGAGAGAAACAGAGAGCAAGAGGGGGAGGGGCAGAGAGAGGAGACACAGAATCTGAAGTAGGCTCCAGGCTCTGAGCTGTAAGCACAGAGCCTGATGTGGGGCTTGAACTCACAAACCATGAAATCATGACCTGAGCCTAAGTTGGACATTCATCCGACTGAGCCACCCAGGCAGGTTCCCCTATTCCCTTTATCCTTAACAACAATGGTAAGATAAAAGAAAGAGCTTTTGCTTTAACATGACATCACAGAAACACATATGTACATATACCACCTAAAAACACTTACCTCTACAATCTTCTCTCTGTTTTTTGTTGGGTTCATGGGAGGCTCTGTGAGTAAGATTTTACAATTTCTGGTATCTATGTTAAGTTTCTCGGGTCCAAATGTATAATCCCACAGGTGTTTCATGTCATCCCAATTTCTTACTATGCCATTTTCCATAGGGTAGTTAACTTCTAACATTGAGCGTAATTCACTTGCCTCATCACCAACCATGAGATCCTAGAAAATTATAATATCAAAGCTTTAGTCCAAATTTTTGCATAAAATATCTTCAGAAAACTACATTCCCATGATATTTTGGAAAACTTGGGAATAATTAATTTTAATCTTTCTGGCACTTTCAGATAAAGTTCTTCATTCCACAAGTTTAAAAAATCTTTTCTTTCAAGAACAATGCCTTGGAAAGTTTAATCATGAATAATAAATTTTTACGTACAACGTGGTTTAAATCAATAAATGGACCTTACCTTTAATACATATGTTTCCAAAAGAAGAGCATTAGCACAAATAAACCCCACATTTTCATATTTTGGAGGGTTTTGTATGAGGTTTCATCTGTTTCTTTTGCTCAAATGTTCAAAAAATAAGGCCTGTGATATGTGAAATAGCACATCAGGGAAAAAAAGACTTGTAGAAAAATGCTCAATGCATGCAGCACAGTTCTTCGTACTAAATATCGAAATGGTGGTAAATGATACGTTTTTATGGACTATAAAGCATAATGAAAGAAGCTAAAATTAAATGATTCTTTATTATACTGTAATAATGCAGATATGCACCACATAACTTGCAAATTTCACAAATTTCTACCTGCATATACCTAAGTTAGAATTGAAATTGAGTTTCTATACATGCCTCACCAAGATCAATGAAAATTTGTAGAGCTACAAAAAAATTAAGACACAGGGAAACAATTTCTAAAAATCATCTCATGAGCAACATTTTCAATCTTAAAATATAATACTGGAAAACTATGCGATCACACGTGAAGTGGAGTACTCACAAGTCTTGTCTCCAATGAGAGCACACTTAAGATGCACTTAAGATGACCCACATTTGAAAAGTCAAATTTTGTACCTATAATAGAGCTAATGATGTCCTAGAATTTAAGCTCATTTTAGAAATCAGCTAGTCAAGATATTAAAAAATCCTGATTTCTACATATACTGATGAATTCAACAAAAAACAAAAATCAGAAATAGCTACTATTTGCTACAATACCTTAAGTTTAAAACATGAAGAAATGAAAAAAAAACATTAAAATTAACATAAAATGTCTCAAAATGAAGTTTAAACATACAGGAGTTTAAAACTTTTGAAAATAATAATTAAAAACAGGTGAGGTCTCGAAAAAAGATTTCTGGAAAATCCACTGAAAGCAACAACAAAAAGGAAAAACAAAGTTAAAGCAGATGCTAGAAATGTTCACTAAAACTTCTCTGTTGCAACTAATTTCTTATAAAGTTAATTTACCATAACTCAAATTTACCGTAACTTAAATATTAACTGTTTAAAATCATCTGATAGGAAAACCCAAAACTAAAAATCTGTATCTGTGAATTCTAGTCAATGACACACGTATGTTGAATTATTTAGGAAGAAGTACATGGATACTTTGAAATACATCAAAAAATGAGATAGACTGATGGAGAGATGAATAAATATGTGATAGGTCAGTAAATATTAATGTCAGAATCTAGGTGATGGGTATATGGGTTTCACTATAAATTCTTTCAACTTTGCTATACATTCTAAATACTTGTTAATAAAATGTTAAGGGGGAAATCTATACCTACAAGAACATACATTAGTATTGACCATTAACAAATATAATACACAATTTTCTTACTTACTTTCCTCTAGAATGTATCTTTCTACGTGTTGCACAAAATTAATTAATTAATTAGATGGCTTATATAATCATTATACATTCACAATTATAGTTCAACAAATTTAGAATAAGTCTGATCTGATTTCATCAGAATATTTACTTTTTTTCCCATGCAGGAATAGGGACTTACATATGTCTGACCCAACACCAACTCAAAATAAAAGCCTCATCTATCTACTTCTAGAACATACATACTATAACGAATTAACTGAAAGAAACATCTGGCATTGAATATTTTACCATCCCTCTGAACAAAGAGGAGGGACAGTTAAAATGGAAAACAGGTGTTAACCGATTAAATTAGTACACGTATTTGTGAGTAGTTCAAGCACCTAATTTAAAATTCATCTCTATCTAAAAATTTTAATTAAAAATACCCTAAAACATATAATCATCCCTAGAACATTTCAACTTCCAAAACTACAAGTGCCAAGAGCTTTGTAACTTGCCCTCATACCTCAGAACCTTAGATTTTTACCACCCATCTCATCACTGGACTTCAAGCCTAAACTATCACCTACTACCTGAAAGAATAAGAAGTCACAGTAACTGTCAGAGATGCTGTTTCACAGGCATTTATATTTTATGAAAAGCAGGCAGTGTAGCTTATATTTGCCAAGAATTATTTTGAACAATGTCACCTCAAATTGGAAAACAGTGAACACACTTTAGAACCAAAGTCTCTGTCAAAGCTGCTCACAAATAGTATCAAAAACAGACAAACCTGAAAATACCTACTACTGAAGCACTTCAGGACTATCACAAAAAATACATATTAAAAGAGTGAATTGTCTGGGATGTGCCCATCTTGAGTTCAAAAGAAAAAGGAGCCACACAATGGTATTTATTTAGGGGGAAGATCTGTTGTTTATGGAAAAGTCTTACAAGACTTTCACATTTTTCTTATTTATTCTCAAGTAATGTTGTAAAATCTGCTCATCAATAAAAATGGTATAGGAAACAAGTCAATCTCTTTTCCTCCCCTTTTACTATCTATAGTTCATTTGCTTATTAAAATTTTGCCCAGTTTATTAAATACTATGCTATATGTGCTACCAAACTGGAATGCAAAAATATACAGACTATGATAGGCAATGTTCAATTTAACACTGATCAATAAACTAGATTTATCCAAATGTAACAACTTCATCCCAATTCTCTGGATCATACATATCCTAAATAAAGCTACTTGGTTTCTAATATTATGCACACCACATTCCATTTTAATTATAACATTCATCTACAAGAAACACAAGGAAAACAATTCAAAGCTATGTTAGTAATTAGTTCTGGTTTGGTCCATTGTATGCAATCAGGAAAGTACAGGACTTAATTAGTTGCTACCCAGTTGAAGCAATGAAAAAGGTTAAAAATCAAAGTACTTAAAATTAAAATATGGAATCACCCCCCTCCCCAATACTACAGGGACACAAAACAACAACTACTGTCCCATCAAGCAAAAGTGGAAAACAAACAGAGAGCATGTGTGTAACCTCACTTACCATCTTTTTGTTATTCTACTTCAACAGGTCAAGAAAGGTGAAGAAAGAGAAGGTAGAAGTAAGAGTCAGAAAAGGCCTAAATAAAATCCTCACTGAAATTTTTAAACATAACAAGCAATAGAGACAAATTAGGTAGAGGTCAGATGCAGTACTATATTTTACGGAGTTAATAATTAGGGCCAAAGTAACATGGACAGTTATTACTCCTGAATGAAAATTAACTCATTAAACAATTTAAGTTTCCAGTTTTTAGTCTATCACCACATTTTAGCTAACAAAACACAAAAAGTATAAGTCAATCCACTAGGCACAGGAATTCCAAAAAGTCAAGTTTCTTTAATTCTTTACTGAATTTAAGAATCTTAAATAAGGAAAATAAATGATAACAGAAAAGGTCTAGCTGAGTAGGTAGAGGGTGAGTTTAGACTGCTTTTACCAAGTGCTAGTAGTCCGGTTAAATTTGACACAGATTTCTTTTACTATTTTCTACTGGAAGAACAAATTAACTTGAGAGACTTAAAAGACTGAGCAGATTGAACAGAACTGAGCCAACAGAACACAGAATGACAAACCATACAAGCAAATGCTACTGGGGAATTCCTCAGCAAAAATGTCGTAGAATATGGGCTAGTTTCATTTCTATCACTTGGCCTTAAAAAGCAAGAAAGTGGGAGTGAAAAGATATGTAATTATTTCTGCCATGTTAGAGAATAAAAATGGTTATACATGACGTATCTTTACACCTCAAAAATGTTATTATCCATAAAGTATATAAAAAAGACATTCTTTAAAAGCCTGATACTGAATAAAAAGTGTGACTTCCAACTTCATTAAAAGAAGTTTGTCCTTATCACTATTATCAGTTAAATTTTAACTCGTTCATTTAAGATTAAATGCAATCAGAATGAAAGGCACTCACAAAAAGAGAGTAAGGTATCCCCTAAATTTCCCAAAAGACCTTGAAAAAAACCATTATCATGTTGAATGTTCCGAAAATAACAAAACAGGGGCCAGAATCATTCATTATTTTAAGTCTTTAAGAATTTAACATAGAACCTAAGTTTCAGTTGTGTTTTTATTCACTGTGTAACTCAATTCTGTAGTAACAAGGGCAGAGAGCTACCAAGTAGCTAATCTCTACTAGCTATTATCACCTTCCTAGATATCTCAAACAAATGTCCCAAAGAGGTACATCCTAATTCCTATTTCAAATGACTCATAATCTAACTGAAGTTTTTGCCAGACTGTCCAGATAGGACCAACAATGCTACCTTGTTCACAATTCACTCAGTAAACAGGCCCCTAAATTCAACTGCATCATTTATAATCAGATCCCTAGGCCACCTGAAGAATTTAAGTCAATTGGTGACCAACGACCTTTTGATTGTTCTATTTCTTTTCTTTGTTTTTTTTTTTTTTTTTAATATCGTAACTCCCACTTGATTTCCAATCCCCTGAATACAGAGAAAAGTCTTATCATCCTTAATGTCCAGTCTCTCATGTTAAGTACAGTGAGTAGGCAATGACAACTTTCCCTCCTCTCTCCTCATGGGAAGATAAATAATGCAAGGCCAAATAAAGACTTGCGGGGCTTCCTCCTGCACACTATGGAAGTCAGTTATTATATTAGTGAAAAAAGAAATCAATAAAATTGATACCCTATGTTTTCCTGACTAGCTATATTCAAAAGTAGGAAGATCAGGCCATGAGAACATGAAAAGTCTTAGGTCCCAAATAGACACTAACATATAATGAAAAATATATGGAATTGAAAGACATAAAAATATCAGGCTGATTTCTTTTAAACATTATACGTAACAGAACTTTGAGTCACTAATATAATATTCACATCAATATAGAAATCTTATTAAGAGTTTACTCCATTCAGAGAGTAATGGCATCAGTCATACTTAAAGTCAGATGAAATTAATTTCAGTTTTTGTGCCTTTCTTCAAGTGTTGATATAAATTAAAAATACAAGAAATTCAGTCCTCCCTCTTTGCTTTTCATGGCATCATATCTTAAAACTACTTAATTCAAAGAACCCCTCACAAGTTTTGATCCTCATTTATCAATAAATCAAATATTACCTTGATTTCAATGTTTCCCACTTTGGTGGTTGATCTGATAATAGGTCTTCCAACCAAAGCTGGGAAGATGTGTTCTGGAAAGTTAGAGCCTGCATATCCACACTTCACAAACTGGAAGAGAACAGTAAAAGTGGGTTAGTGTCGAGGTATTTACTGTGTCCATTTAAAAACAGCATCTGAGGGGCTCCTGGGTGGCTTAGTCACTTAAGCATCCAACTTTGGCTCAAGGTCATGATCTCACAGTTTGTGGGTTCGAGCCCCGCATCCGGGTTCTGTGCTGATGGCTTAGAGCCCAGAGTCTGCTTCAGATTCTGTGTCTCCTTCTTCTCTCTGCCCCTCCCCCACACTCTCTCAAAAATAAACAAAACATTAAAAAAATTTTTTTAAATAAAGAATAAAAATAAAAAAGCATTTGAAAAATACCACTTTACATTTATGCAATATTTTAAACTTTTGGTGCTTTCAAATTATCCAAAGTAGTCACCCAACCTATCATCCTCCTTTTATTTCCTTTATGGCAGTGACTACTTCCAGAGTTCATGTTTACTTGCCAGTTAACTGCTTAATTAGTGCTTAAATCTCCCAGTACAGAGAAAGTCTCAGGAAAGCAGGGAGCTTAACCTGAGCAGTTCATGGTGGAGCCCAATGACTCAGAGACCTCAGCACACAGTGGTCACACAAGTGGGAAATGGACAGATTCACTCAACAAATGCTAAGAATTTTTTAAAAGAGAAACATTAGAAACTGAACAGAACTAAAGCTTCAATTCTTTTTTTTTTTTTTTTGAGAGAGAGAATGTGAGGGGGGAGGGGACAGAGAGAGAAGGAGAGAGAGAATCCTAAGCCGGCTATAAACTGTCAGCACAAAGCCCAGTTCAGGGCTCAATCTCACAAACCACGAGACAAGGACCTGAGCTGAAATCAAGAGTCAGATGCTTAACTGACTAGCCACCAAGATGCCCCCTAAAGCTTCAATTCTAAAGCAGGCTTTCACTCATCTCTGGCAATTCCCTTAAGCAAAATTTATCAAAATAGCAGGGGGAGGAAATGGCATCTGGACTAGCATCACGTTAACGCAAACATTTATTAGGCATTTTTAAAAATGTTTTTATTCATTTTTGAGACAGAGCACAAGCAGGGGAGGGGCAGAGAGAGAGGGAGACAGAATCCGAAACAGGATCCAGGCTCTGAGCTGTCAGCACAGAGCCTGACACGGGGCTTGAACTCACGGCCTGTGAGATCATGACCTGAGCTGAAGTCGGACGCTTAACCGACTGGGCCACCCAGCTGCCCCTATTAGGCATTTTTTTTTTACCATTTATATTTTCATATTTAGATGGTTAGTAATACCAGGTAACATAATTTTATATTCAGACAGTGTACTCCTTCAATGAGGGCATAACATTGACTCTGATAATGTTTAAGAAACTGATACAATAGGAAACTTAACAACCACAGTAAACTGAAAATAGAAACAAGGTTTTTTGTTGTTTTGTTTTTTATTTCAGAGAGAGTGAGTGCAAGCAAGGAGAGGGGCAGAGGAGGAGGAGGAGGAGGGGGGAGAGAGAGAGAGAGAGAGAGAAAGAGAGAGAGAGAGAGAGAGAGGAGCCTGATGCGGAGCTCAATCCCATGACCCTGGGATCATGACCTGAGACGAAATCCAGAGTCAGACGCTCAACTGACTGAGCCACCCAGGCGCCCCAAACCAAGGGTTTTTAATTCTTATACCAATAATATAGTCTGCTTAGTCTTACTTTTAAGAGCAGTCATTGCAAGGAAAATGCAATTAAAACTTCAGGGCAAGAGGAGGAAGCTACAGAACAGGATATGTAATCATAGTCTCTACTCTCTTCCTTAACAAGTCTCTATTCAATGTGCAAGGATGTTTGTGTCTATTGATGAATCCCAAGTGCCTAGAACAGTGTCTGGCATATAGTTAAGTGCATACTATATAATTGATCAATAAAAACTAGAAGTTTTGTTGTTGTTTTGCGAGTATGATACTGCGATTATTTTTTTTAAATGCTTATTTATTTATTTTGAGAGAGAGCAAGCAGGGGAGGGGTAGAGGTAGAGAGAGACAGAATCCCAAGCAGGCTCCATGCACAGAGCCCAAAGCAGGGCTCAATCGCATGAACCATGAGAGCATGACCTGAACTAAAATCAAGAGTCGGATGCCTAGCTGACTAAGCCACCCAGGTGCCCCGTGTGATTATTTTAATACAGAGCATATGTTTCATATTGAGAAAAAGTGCATTGTTCATGGCTCCAGGCACCATACATTCTCCGAGAATTAAGGAGAAAAACAGTATCCGAATGGGACACATGACAGCAATAACAAAAAGGCTGACAGAAACTTTTAACCTACCCCTTGACAGAAAGCTACTATCTACAAGGAACAGTTTTATTTGATGGTGGT
Organism: Prionailurus viverrinus; assembly: GCF_022837055.1. NCBI lineage: Eukaryota > Metazoa > Chordata > Mammalia > Carnivora > Felidae > Prionailurus > Prionailurus viverrinus. The sequence goes on along the minus strand of NC_062563.1, from coordinate 83,292,718 downwards.
AAAAATTAGCAACAATCTTAAACTTACCGACTTTTGACTAACTCCCCAAAATACAGAATTTTCTTATTTCAAAGATCTCTACAACAACCTTGGTGGAAATTTTGATGAACCACATTTAATTATAAATAGCCAAGAACATTCTGCCATCCAGAATTTCAAATGAATTGTAAGACTTTTATAAATAGAGCTTTTAAAATATGTTAAAGTCATGACTTATGCAGATTAATGCTATGAAAAAAATCTGTCTGAAATACCACCTGAATTCCTACCCTCGCAGTTCATATTTACATTCTAGAATCTACATAAAACATACTGTTCATATACATTTTCTTCCAAACCCACAAAACCTAGTCCTGGTCAGTTTACCTCTGAGCCACCAAGGCTGGGGAATTTTTCAGTTACAGATACCCATTTCTAAAACTACTTACTGGATTATCTTTCAAGGCCGTAGTACAATATGATGGCATAAGGAACAGATTACTTGTTTGCTCATACCTACTTCTCCACTTGAACAGTGGTTGACAGTGAAGAACTACTATATATTCTTACCCTAAAGGAGTGTTAAATGGAATTCAGTAGTGCTAATCCATTTTTACAAGATGTCTTATCAAATATTTATCAGTGAGACCCAGGAGTTGGAAAGACAACTGCCACAGAGGAAATGAATAATATCTAATATTTTCAAGTACGTTCACATTAAGAGGAAAAAAATAAAACCTCTCACACTCTTCTAAATCCTAAACTCTTTTGTCCTTAAGTCAAAATTCAGCTCACTTGATATGAACTCAAATGATACGGAAGGACAGAGAATCTCTTGTCATTATTATTCCAACCATACCCAAATTTCTATATAAATAAAATCTGTCATGAGCATCAGCCCAGTATCAGCACTGGTCATAATTTACCTTATATTCCAAATATAGAAAGTAAATACTATGCAGATATTAAATTCTTATGTTTACCTCAAAGTAATGAACAGATAAGGACACTGCATGGGCCAAAACTGTCCATTCACGTAGCTGAAAATGCTCACTTATCTATGTTTTTAAAGAAACTGCAGAATGACTGAAAAAAGAATCAACAAATTTGTAAGGATCATCTTCAGCATATTAAACATAAACAAATGATTTAAGAGAGAAATCATTTAAAACTGGAGGTGGGAGGATGAGCCTGGCATAGGAAATAAATCAAGTCCTGGTGCAGGGGGGAGGCTGTGAAGGTTGACATGCCTCCCCTCTCATTCTGAGCTACACATACTCAGGAACATGCAACATGGCAAATCCATAAATAATCACAATAGTCAATGTTTACTGATTATAAATGTTCAGATGGGTGGTTTATATCTTAAAATTCTTTTTTGAGCATATTTTAAGGGATAAAATAGTTGCCAAGTGACTAACATAAGAAGACCTCCCTGAAATTTGAGACCCTCTGAAACTATAAAACCAATTGTAAACCTACTTATTTGTGCTTTACAAAACAAAAGGAAATTTGGCTTTAATTCAAAGATATCAATCACTTATTAATGAAATTACTTATTCAGCTTAAGCAGTAGCTTATTGGAAACAGATGCTGCCATAGCAATCCGGCGAGAGCGCTCCTACAGGGTATTAGATACTTAGTCAAAACGACAATAGCTGCACTCTTTTGCATTATTTCAAATGTGAAAGCATTAATAGCTATGATAACAAGAATTTAATTAAAATAATCTATTTCTTAATAACATAAAGTGAACAGACAATCCAGCATTTCCCTTCTTGCAAAAAGTCAGTACTGAAAAAAAAAAAAATCTAATTCATGTAATAAAATGCAAAGAAAATAGTCTTTTCTAAACTACTCAATTAGTATCCTTTCAATCCTTGAAGTACCTCCCCTACTCTAATCATTTTAAGACTTGCACTTAGTTCTCTCATTGTGTGTTTAAGAAATAGATTTTACCATATATAGTTTCCTCTTCATAGCACTGTGGTTTGAACTGGCTCCCTTACTTGCCACTGAGTCATCAAATGGTAAGAACATGAACAGTATAATGTTCTTTCAAGCAAAAATTAAAACAAAAAAATCCATCTACATTTGCTCTAAAAGTACCTTTATCCCCTCAAATAATAAACTGGGATTTACAAAGCCTCACTTGGGCTTATTTAATTTGTATTTTTCCTTTATTAATTTAGTTTGATGGTGTTGACATAATCATTAATTTAATTACCTAGTGACTATTCTGATCTTAAACCACCAAAATACTTATTCTATTCCAAAGCATTTTGCAGAGCGAAGCCGAATTTGTTTTTGATTTGTTTACACTTCAAGTACTCCTAAGTTCAACATATAAATTAGCATAAATCTGATGAAGCAGGTCATAAACAACAACAAAGCTGAGAATTATAAATGAAAGTATAATTATTCTAGCACCATAAGCTACTTTGCATCACTAGACCCTAAAAATTGTACCAGTCACACAGTAGCCACAGAAGTCTTCCTGGTCAGTGAGCTATCTCAGTGCTGATAAAAATCACCCAACTTTGGTAACAATACGCATCAGGGATCTGGGCCAACTCTTGAAAGACAGCTAAACCTAAGCAGATCTCCAAACTTTCACCTATCTGGCCATTTTCAGTAGCTCTATTTAGAGGGAGCTAACTCTGTGTTAGGTTTGAATGGTTATGAAGATGGAATGCATAAATTATTGGAATCAGATGAGTTTTCCTCCTCTGGGCTACCCTAATGAGGGAGACCCTGGTATAGTTGGGAGCTAGTGAGGAAGAAAGGCAGGACCAAATCTGGCATGTGATCATAAGAACTCACCCACTCTTAGAGCATTCAAATTAGGGCCTGACAGAGGGGTTAAAAAAAAATCATCAACTTCTCAAATAGCCTAAGTTTAAAACCTAAAACGTATAAGAGGCAAGTTGCTTTCGGAAAACAACTACTCACATATGAATACCTTCTGTAATATTTAATTGTAGATAACTCACTATAGCTTCAGGTACCTAAACAAAATCAAGATGACTATCAAGTATAAGCAGTAAGAAATCTAGAATTTCTATATTTAGAATCCTCTATGGGGCGCCTGGATGGCTCAGTCGGTTAAGCGTCCAACTCCAGCTCAGGTCATGATCTCAACAGTCCGTGAGTTTGAGCCCCATGTCGGGCTCTATGCTGACAGCTGGGAGCTGGGAGCCTGCTTCGGATTCTCTGTCTCCCTCTCTCTCTGCCCTTCCCCAGCTCATGCTCGGTCTCTCTTCTCCTTCAAAAATAAATAAACATTAAAAAAAAAATTTAGGATCCTCTAAATTTTCAGAAATATCACAGCATTCCTAGCTACATATCACACCAGAACTGTTTCTTCACTTGAAGACAATCATGTCTATAGAAAATCTGGAAAAAAAATTAAAATAACTAGAAACATAACACCAGTACATAAATTTTTGTTCAAATTAACTACATTTTTCCTTTGTGTCATAGTAATTGATCTTTTAAGGCACAAGATTCTTAAATTATGGATTAGCCATAAGACTAATCAATAACATACAATCAGCTTTCTATCAAAGGTAAACCAATAAAATAGTAACATAAATGAATTCATGGCTAACATTTCTATTCTAATTGAATATCAAAAAACTCATACACTACAAAACACAGGGTTGGTTACCCTTCAAAGAGGAGGAATCCATTGAAATACAACTGTCTCTGATTTCTAAAAAAAATTTTTTTTAATGTTTATTCATTTTTGAGAGATGGAGACAGAGCACAATCAAGGGAGGGGCAGAAAGAGAAGGAGACACAGAATCTGAAGCAGTCACCAGGCTCCAAGCTGTCAGCACAGAGCCTGACGCGGGGCTCGAACCCAGGGACTGTGAGATCATGACCTGAGCCGAAGTCGGATGCTCAACTGACTGAGCCACCCAGGCACCCCATGATTTCTAAAGAGAATATCAGGCGTATTTACAAAACAAAATATTTTAAATTCAATCTTTGAAGCTTTAAATTTAGTTAGAGGTCAATTTGAGGCTACAGGGGGAATCAGGTTACTATATTTTTTAAAAGCACCTTCAACTGTAAAAGTAATACACACTTATCCCCAGTCTCACAGGTAACTACTATGAACATACCTTTCCCTCTAAAACTTTCATGTACAAGTTTGTGGTCTTACATAAACGTATTTAATAAAGAACACTCACACAAACGGGATCATTCTAAAACTTTTTAAAAACTTAACCAGTAAGTCTTAGACATGTTTCCATAGCAGTGGATCTTTTTTTAAGCATGCCATTTTGTATGGATGTCTCATATGAGAACTCTTCTTACTCTCGTGTTTTCAACTTAGTTCATATAAAACTCATATAATTATTGCTTGTAAAAGTCTGTAGCACAGTACGGGCAGTGTTACGTCAGTAAATATCAGCTCCTTTTTTCCTCTCAACAATCCAGTTTCTAAAATAATTTCAAGTAAAATCTTTTTTTTTTCAGGGTACACATAGTGATTTGACAACTCTGTATGTTATGCTACACTCACCACAAGTGTAGCTACCATCTATCACCATATAATGCTATCACAATACCAATGACTATAATCCCTATGCAGCACCTGTCATCCCTGTGATTTACTCATTCCATAAGTGGAAGCCTATTTTTTAAATTCACATGTCACATTCATGGAAAAGAGGGGGAAGTTACAAAATACTGCAACTCCAAAATGGTTAGAAATCACCGTAATGTAGGGGGAAATGATCACTATCGATCTCATCCCGAATAAGTAACATTTCTGTCTTCTAATGTGCTGCCCTAAGTAAGTTTTCTTTTGGGTGGGGGGTTGAAAGTAACAACTTTCAAGTGATTTCTAAATCAGTGTTTTAGCCAGATTTTTATAATCACTTCCCTTTTAGAATCTAATCTAACATCTAATATGATCTGTGTTCTGCACCTAAGGAAAAAAAATGAAGGCGGGGGGAATACCAAAACTAATCAACTTCCTCTAAGGTCCAAAATTAACACTTGGGCCTTGAAAGGTCCTAGATCTCCCAATATCAATGGAACATACTGTCTCTGTGGGGCTGCACCGGGGCCAAATTCCCAGTATGCAGAGCAAAAAGTAAATGATGCTCTGCTAAAATCCACCCCCCCCCCCCGCCCCTCAAAAACTGCGAAAGGGCTGCGGCTCATTGCATGACAGCACTTCCCCCTTTTTTTTTTTTTCTTTAAACCCGTTTCCTGCCTCCCGTTCGGTATCTTCCACTATACAGGAAGAGGAAGGCCTCTTGGTTCTTTCTCCTTTCGACACAACCAGCGACCCTGGGGAATGGAACCCTCAACGAACAAACCTACCCAGCCTTTTTACCCCCTCCAGTCCTTTAGCCAAACTGTCCCCGCTCGGGCGCGGAGCCGGCCCCTGCCGGGCAGCAGACTGGATCCCCCGTCCAGCGTCGGCCTCGCCCGCCGCCCTGACCCCGAGCCGCAGGGGTGGCAGGCTCGGGGACACCAGGGCTGGACTCTGTCCGCTAGCTCCCCACGCCCGCAGAGGCCGGAAGAGCTGCCCCGCGCCCCTGGCCCCGGCGGCCGGAGGGCCCAGGGGTGCAACCCTGGGCGCCGAGGGCCGGCGCGCCACTAGCACATCCCCGCCCGGGCCTGTTGGCCACGGCTTCTCCGCCGGGCTCTTACCCCGGTGCCGTTGTCGCACACCACCACCTTCCTGCCCTGGCTGTCCATCGTCCTCCCGGAAGAGAGCCGCCGCCGCCGAACGACCTACAGCCCCTGCTGCCCGGCCCTTTCCTCTTCCTCCTCCTCTTTCACAGCCCCTCCTTCGGCCCAACTTTCTTCCCCCAACCGGAAGTCACTGCCCGGCCCCACCCGCCATTTAAGACACAGCCTGCACGGAAGCGGTGGAGGTAGGAGGGAGGGGGCCGAGACTGGCAGCAGTACGCTCCAATAAGAGATGGAGCCTGCAACTGAGGCCCCGCCTACAACTCTGGCTTCAGCTTCTGTTCCAGCTCAGGCGTACGGGTTACCGCCCACCCAGGTTCTTCCTCACCGCTTTTAGTTCCTGGATCTTCTCCCGACCGTAATGGCGGCAGATCTGGCGGATGCGTCGGCCAAAGGCGTTGCAGGAGTTGAGGGGGTCGCTTACCAGTCTGCAAAAGGTGCAGGCAGGAGAAAGACCCTGGATCTGTTGGGAGATGGCAGTGGAATGTAGCGAGGAGAGACAGCCGGGAGGGCGGAGGGCATGGGAAGTAAACCTGGACTTCCCCGCTGACGACCAATGAACATGGCTTGGTGTATCATAGCTTTTAGGCCTTTTTAATGAGCAGAGCGGGGATGGATACACACACATGAAATCATGCGTTTATATTCGATGTCTCCCAATTCCAGCCCAACCCTTTTTTACCCAATTTGCTCATAGTCAAGCGAGCAGGAGTGGGTGCCTACCTTTTCAGCGTCCTCGCTCACCACCTCCCTTCCAACAGCACATTGCTTCACTCTTCTTCAGTGTATGTACTGTTTGAACCCAGAGTCTCGGCTTTGAAATCAGACAACCCGAGTTTCAGATATGGCCCTGCCACTCAAGAATTTTGTGATTTTGGACATCTCCTTGCTTATGCATAGGAATACTAACCTCTACTTCCATGGGTGGTTGTGAGGATAAAATGCATAAAGTATCCATTCAGTGGTGGCTATTTGTTATTAATTAAATACCTTTAAATATATAGTTCTTTCTATTTATAATGCCTTTACCTTTTTCGTCAGTCAGGAGACTTCTGCTCATGCTCTAAACCCAGTTGTCACATCTATGAAGACTTTGCTGGATAACCCTCAAGATGCTCTTTACTCTCTTTCTTCACTATTAGTTTACCGTGGGTATGTGAATAATATTTTTGTCCTTATCACACTCAACAAATATTGGATGAGTGATATTAAAATTTATCTAGAAAAAATGCCATCATTTTTGAGAGGTGAGAACTAGAATTGTGCCTTTCATATGGCTGTACATGTACAGGGACTAGAATAAAACCTGGATCATGAGCCCTTCAGTCCAGTATTATAATACTAGGCTGCCTCTCAATTTTCACTTTGTTCTGTTCTTAGACCAGTGGTTTCTACACTGTCATAAAGGCATAGGCGACTTTATTCTAATTTAATCTTACATGGAACCTCAACATATAAAATAGATTAAAATCTGCCATCGGGGCGCCTGGGTGGCGCAGTCGGTTAGGCGTCCAACTTCAGCCAGGTCACGATCTCGCGGTCTGGGAGTTCGAGCCCCGCGTCAGGCTCTGGGCTGATGGCTCGGAGCCTGGAGCCTGTTTCTGATTCTGTGTCTCCCTCTCCCTCTGCCCCTCCCCCGTTCATGCTCTGTCTCTCTCTGTCCCAAAAAGAAATAAACGTTGAAAAAAAAAATTTTAAAAAAAATCTGCCATAATTGTTGGAAGTTTGAGAAATTAGAACGGACAGGAGTCCTCGGAAATATGTCTTCCCCGCACCTGCTTCAGTAGTGGTTAAGGTACCTCAGCCTGCTAAACAGTGCATTCATTCACAAACTACACATCTTCCTTTTGTGGCCCCAGTGCCTAACACTGTGCCATTTTCCTCCTGGAAGTGTATTTATTTGGTCTGAGCAAATTGAACTCAAACATTTCTGTGTCCTTTTAATTTTCCTCTCTATGAAATTAAATTTCAAACTTTTATTTTTTACTTTTAAGGAAATTATAATTTTTGTTTTCTTACAATTATAGAAACAATACATGCAGATGATAGAAAGTATCAACAAATATCTATTCACTACACTAATGAAAATGCAGCAAACCCCTTGATTACGCAAATTCAGATTCAGTACTATTGGTAACTGGCTCCTGCCTTCTACACCAGGCACAACCTGGTCATTTCACTTTCCTCAAAATAATGTGATCATACATTTTAAGGCAATTATTTTGGTGGGGGGAGGGGAGGGAGACTTCATTTCTAGCCTTCTGTGGCGATTTTACATACATTATTCCACACAAAAATCTTACTAGGTAAATATCCCTATTTTACACATGAGAAATGGGGGCTTTAAAAAATTAAGGTTAGCAAGGTGGTAGGATAGAAGCTTACATAACAGAAATCAATATATTTTCATATGTCATTAGTGAACAATCTGAAAATGAAATTAAGAAAACAATTCCATTTCCACGAACATCAGAAAACTCCAAATAAATTAAATGCAAGGCCTATACACTGAACACTGAAACATTGTTGAGAGAAATCAAAGAAGATCTAGGTAAGTAAATATATCATGTTCGTGGGTTGAACATCCATTGTTAAGATGACAGTTCTCTCCAAATTAACCTATAAATTCGAATGTAATCTCTATCAAAATCCCAACAGACTTTCTTTCATTTTAGAAATTGACAAGTTTGATCCTAAAATGTATACAGAAATGCAAAAGAATCAGAATAGCCAAAACGATTTTGAAAAAGAAAAGCAGGGGCGCCTGGGTGGCGCAGTCGGTTAAGCGTCCGACTTCAGCCAGGTCACGATCTCGCGGTCCGGGAGTTCGAGCCCCGCGTCAGGCTCTGGGCTGATGGCTCAGAGCCTGGAGCCTGTTTCCGATTCTGTGTCTCCCTCTCTCTCTGCCCCTTCCCCGTTCATGCTCTGTCTCTCTCTGTCCCAAATAAATAAACGTTGAAAAAAAAATTAAAAAAAAAAAAAAAAAAGAAAAGAAAAGCAAAAGTGGCAGACTTCCACTGATGTCAAAACTTGTTATAAAGCTATGGTAATTAAGACAAGGATGGACGTACAGATCAATGGTACAGAATAGCCCAGAAATAAACTCTTACATTTATGGCCTATTGATTTCCAGCGAGCGTGCTAAAACAATTCAATGGCAAAGGGTAATCTTTATTTTTTTTTAACAAATAGTGCTGGGACAATTGGATATTCTTGTATGTGGAGGATAAAAGAAGAATTTTGACCCTTATTTCACACCATACACAAAAATTAATTCAGGGGCGCCTGGGTGGCGCAGTCGGTTAAGCTTCTGACTTCAGCCAGGTCACGATCTCGCGGTCCGTGAGTTCGAGCCCCGCGTCAGGCTCTGGGCTGATGGCTCAGAGCCTGGAGCCTGTTTCCGATTCTGTGTCTCCCTCTCTCTCTGCCCCTCCCCCGTTCATGCTCTGTCTCTCTCTGTCCCCAAAAATAAATAAACGTTGAAAAAAAAATTAAAAAAAAAATTAATTCAAAGGGATCATAGATTTAAATTTAGAAGAGCTAAAACTCTACACATTCTGGAAGAAAGGACAAGAAAAATCTTTTGATGTTGAGGTAAGCAAAGATTGCTTGGCTACAACACCAAAATCATGATTCATAAAAAAAAATGATAAACTGGACTTATCAGAAATTTAAAACTTTTTATTGATGTATTAAGAAAAAGAAAAGAAAAAAAGAAGCCACAGACTAGGAGAAAATATTTGCAAATCATATATCCAACAAAGGACTTATATCCAGAATAAATTAAGAACAACAATAGTAAGACATATTATCTAATTTTAAAGTGGGTGAAAGATTTGAATCAACATTTCACCCAAGAAGTTTTATGAATGGCTAACAAGCACATGGAAAGATGCTCAACATCATTAATCCTTGAGGAAATACAAATGAAAACCCTAATGAGAGTGGTGGCCTGCAGGCAGCAAGGCCACAGGTGGGCTGGCTTTGGTGCCCCTCTGCCAGGTAGTCAATGCAGGGCCTCCCCAGGAACAGCTGGGACTGCAGGGCAGGCGGCCCTGCTGGTTGGTGGGAGCTGCTAGGCGAAAGCCTTGCACTCCTGCGCAGTTTCAGCATCTTCCTGCAGGGCTGCTCTGGGCAGTGGCCTTCAGCACATCGAAGCTCAAACCAAAGAACCAAAGCATGAAAGAAGATACGGTTTTTAGATACTTCCAAACAAGCCATAATTATGCTGTCCATCCACTTTGCAAACCTAGCAGGTCTCATTGAAGAGGATCCTTGTTCACTTCAGCTTCCTCTTGGGACACAACTGTGGGCATGCTGCTCACCTACATGGGCGTGCAAGTCCGTCTGCGTCTTGATAGAGTGGCAGCAGTGAGAGTCCCCGTTCTGATGAACGTGGAGACCTTCTGCAGTGCAGAGCCTAAGGCAGTGTGCTTTTTAACACCATGATCAAGTCTGTTGTCTTCATCATCCTCCTCACACATCAGTGGGAAAAGGTGGCCCTATTGAGTCCCCTGAAAACTCAGACCTGAAACTGGCCATCATCATGCTGATCATCCCCTTCCTCGTCAATGCTTTGATGTTTTGGATAGTGAACAACTTCAGGAGAAAGGGGAGGACGAAAGCTAAACTAGAAGAAAGGGGAGCCAATCAGGACTCAAGGGAGGAGAGCAAGGTCCACTGCAGGAGGGCTGAGTCCCACGTACAAGGAGTCGGAATCTGCTATCCTGATCTCAACGGATGACAAGATGGAGGTGCGCAACGTGGAGGGGCACCTGCGCAGACCAATGCCCTGAAGGCTGCCGAGAAAAAGGAGCACCGCTTACTGTTGCCAGTATGATATTCCCATGCTGAGGTCAGGTTTGGGGGCCCAGCCAGCTGCCTGGTGGGCCAGCAGTCACTCCACAGTGTCCTTCCCGTCTCTCTTACTCTTCCCTGCCTCTTCTACCTCCACTCCTCTTGCTATCTCTGCTCACTCCCAGAATACTATGGGAGGACCCACCAATACTGAGGGGAACGTGGTAGTTGGAGGCATTACAGTGAGGAAAATATGCAAGTGTAAAAAAAACCAAACTATAATGAGATACCGTATCATACCCACACTAGAATATCTGTGATCAAAAAGACAGAAAATAACACATGTTGGATGTGGAGAAACTGGAGCCCTCCATTGCTGGTGGGAAGGTACAATGGTGCAGCCACTTTGGAAAACAATTTGGTAGTTTTTGGAAAGATTTAAATATAAATTAGCATACCCAGCGATTCCACTCCTAAGTATATGCCCAAGAGGAATGAAAACATATTTCCACAGACTCGTACACAAATGTTCATAGCAGCATTACTTATAACAGGCAAAACGTTAAACAATTCTAATGTCCATCAATTTGTGAATGAGTAAACTATGTGATATATGCATACAATAGTATCGAGCAATAAAAAGAAAACAATACATATTATAAACATGGATGACCCTAACAAACATTATGCCAGATGCAAAAAACTACATATTGTATAATTCCATTTATATTAAATTTCTAGAAAAAGCAAACTTGTAGATAAAGGAAGTGGATCAGTGATTGCTGGGGCTGGGATCTAGGTTTGGCTGAGAATAGGCATGAGAGAACTTTATAGGGAAATGAAAATGTTCTAAAACTAGATTTTGGTGATGGTTGCACAACTATATACATTTACTAAAAATCATCACACTGTACATTTGAGATATGTAAAATTTATAATTTCAACAAAGTTGTTTTAAAAAATTAAGTTACCTTCCCAAATTCACCTAACTATAATATATCCAAACTATGATTAATCACATGCCTGGCTGACTCCAAAGCCTGAATTTTGTTTACCCTTAGGATTTTTGGAAACTCCAGATCTGTCATGAACCTTAAGCCCCACTTGGCATCCCAGTTGGGGATGACTTTCCTGGAGTAATTTTAGCATTTCACTTGGACCTGATTTATCCTCTGTGCTTAGGTGGAAATGGATTGGTATATTTTTATGGTTATAGAGTAAAACAATATTAAAATACACTTGTATTCCTAGATATGTATCATGCTTGAATTGAAAAGGAAAACAATGTCTTCTAGTATTGAAGTAAAATAATAAAAATAATAAACTCTTTTCTCTCCAGAATTTATAGATATGAATGATTTCCACAGTATAGTTTCCTCAAAAAATTAAAAATAGAATTATCATATGATCCAGTAATTCCACTACTAGGTATTTACTCAAAGAATATGAAAACATTAATTTGAAAAGATATATGCACCCCTATTATATTGCAGCATTATTTGCAATAGCCAGTTATGGAAGCAATCCAAGTGTCCATCAATAGATGAATGGGTAAAGAAGATGTGATATATACACAGACATACACACACACACACACACACACGAATATTACTCAGCCATAAAAAAGAATGAAATCTTGCCATTTTCAACAACATGGATCTAGAGGGTATAATGGTACGTGAAATAAGTCAGTCAAAGAAAGACAAATACCATATGATTTCAGTCACAGGTGGAATTTAAGAAGCAAAACAAATGAACAAATGAAAAAAAGACAAAAAACCAGACTCTTAACTATAGAAAACAAACTGATGGTTACCAAAGGGGAAATGAGTGGGGGAATGGGTGAAACTGGTGATGGGGATCAAGGAGTGCACTTGTCATAATGAGCACTGGGTGATGCATAGAATTGTTGGACCACTGTATTGTACGCCTGAAACTAATATAATACCATCTGTTAATTACACTGGAATTAAAATTTTTTAAATTTTTTTCAAAAGAATGGTTTCCTTAAAAATACTGTTATTTGTATCTGCAGTATCTAAATTAATGAGCAAAAAATCCCCTTAGGGATGTTTTGAGTAGAACTCTAATTCGCTCCAAAGATGTTTACTCATTTTAGAAACTGGTAGTGTTACCACATATATTACAGCATATTCTGTACATGAAAAACTCAGGAAGGGGCGCCTGGGTGGCACAGTCGGTTAAGCGTCCGACTTCAGCCAGGTCACTATCTCACGGTCCGTGAGTTCGAGCCCCGCGTCAGGCTCTGGGCTGATGGCTCAGAGCCTGGAGCCTGTTTCCGATTCTGTGTCTCCCTCTCTCTCTGCCCCTCCCCCGTTCATGCTCTGTCTCTCTCTGTCCCAAAAATAAATAAACGTTAAAAAAAAAAAATTAAAAAAAAAAAAGAAAATAATTACATTTAAAAAAAAAAAAAAAAAGAAAAGCTCAGGAAGAGGACATCCATGTCATTTCTTTAATTATTTAGTTGTAAAAGTCACTAAGTCAAAAGATTTGTATTTATCCCAGAAAAGTATTTCTCCATCTTGTCAATTATCTAACCTCTTCCAGGTCATTCCCATTTGTGCTGCTAAGAGAAACATTTATGTTAGAAGTGTTAAGTCAGATTAGATGGAAGTAAGTTAATCCATTTGAAAGTGTTTCAGACATCACATTACTACACTCCTAAATTCTTCAGCATGCCTATAAAAAATAAAGCAATCTCTTACAAAACCATGGCATCATCATATGTAGGAAAAATTAGCAATCCGTTAGATTCCATATCACCTAACACTCAGTCCATATTCATATTTTCCCAGTTGTCCCTACAGTGTTTACAGCTGTTTTTCTTCCTAAACCAAGATCCAATCAGGCTTCATACATTGTTTTTGTTGTTACGTCTCTTTAATGTCTTAATCTAGAAGTCTTCTCCCTTTTTTTTCTTCATGAGATTAACTTTTTGAAGAAGTCAGATCATTTGGCTATAGAAATGTCCCATGTTCTGGATTTGTCTGATTGTTTTCTCATGGTCGATTAAATTTTAAATGACATTTATACATAACTTTGTTATAGGCAAGGTGTGTTGTATGGATATTCTTTGCTTTGTATTGATATCAGAAACAAGTGAAAATCTTGCAATACTGTAAATAGTGCTATTGTCTTGATTTAGCCGAGGATGAGCACAATTATTATGAACACGCGCGCACACACACACACACACACACACACACACACAAATAGGGATCTGTGATCTGTGATTCCATATCTCTGTTGGGGAAGGGAATAAATAATATGAAAGTTAATAAACTAAATGCTTTACTATCCAATTTCCTTTGTTTGTTTGTTTGTTTGTTTTTAGTAAGCTGTCTGCCCAATGTGAGGCTTGAACTCATGACCCTCACATGTTCTACCAACTGAGCCAGCCAAGCACCCTTTTCCTGACTTCATTTAGCCTCTTACTTGCTTTTGGATGCTCTGTATAACATAAGTACATCTCAGTATTGGAGGAAAATAATTCTGGAGAATTTATGTGCTTTATGATTTAATAGCTTTAAGTTATTTTTTTAATAATCAATTTGATTACTGTGTTTGGCTTTTAGCTTGGAGATTTTCAACACATATAGAAGTATAGTAAAATGAACCCTATAAGCCCATCAGCTAACTTCTGCAGTGATCAGCTTTCTGCTGTTCTTGTTCCATGTTTCCTTTCACACACAGTTTTGCTATTCTTGTTTGCTGGAGTATTTTAAAACAAATCTCAGGCATCACGTTTTGCCTCCTTTAAATACTTTGGTATGTTTTCTAACAGATAAAGGCTTGAAAAACATAATCACAATACCATTATTATAGCCAACCAAATTAACAAATTCTTATTATCTCCTAATATTCAGTCCATATTCAGCTTTTCTCAGTGATCTCCAAAATGTCCTCTTTCATTTGTTTTTTTTTTTCAATCAAGATCTCAATAAGGCCTGCATATTGTATTCGGTTGATATGTCTCTTAAGACTATTTTAGTTCATGACACTTCCCTCTCTTTTCTTATACCATATTTTGGGTGAAGAAATTGGATCATTTGTCCTCTGAAATGTCCTCATTCTGGATTTGGCTGATTGTATCCATGCAATGTTGTTTTTCTTGTTCCTCAAGCCTCCATATTTTCTATAAACTGGTAGATCTAGGAGACTGATTAGATCTAGGTTCAACTATTTTGGTGAAAGTATTTCATGGGCAGTGATATGTAATTCCTATCACATCACATTTGAAGAAACACAATGTGTGGATGTCCCGCAGTTAGTGATGTTAACATTATTCAGCAGATTTTGGTTTTATTCAATGATCTATTACAGAGTTCCCCAGGAGTTTGTCACTTAATGGTTTAAGCAGTCATCAATGATTGTTGCCTGTTTGGACCAGAAAACAATCAAGTATAGTTTGCCTGACCCACAATTTCTCATTTCCAAGTCTATTAGGTTTTGACCTAATTAGCCACTGCAGGTGCTTTCCAAGAGAAGAATTATAGTTTTAAAACTAGGTTAATTAAATTATTTTTAAAGTAAAAAAACAAATCTCATAGGCACTTAGTGTGTATAAGCTATAGTTTTAGTTGGCATTTTAGTTGTGATATTCCTCATTAAAAAGGTAAATATTCCCTGCCCACATCTCACCATATACAGAAATTAACTTGAAATGGATCAACGATGTAAATTTAAGCGCTAAAACCATGAAACTCTTTTAAAAACATAGGGGATATAAATCTTCACAACCTTGGATTAGTCAATGGTTTCTTAGATGTGATACAAAAGCACAAGCAACAAAAGAAGAAATAGATAAATTGGACTTCACCAAAACTGAAAACATTTGTGCTACAAAGATACCATCAAGTGAATAAAAAGGCAACTCACAGAATGGGAGAAAATACTTGAAAATTATACACCTGATAAGGGACTTGTATCTAGCATATATAAAGAACTTCTAAAATTCAATAATAAAAAATAACTAACCCAATTTTAAAAAAGGAAAAGGAGAGGGCACCTGAGTGGCTCAGTTGGTTGGGCACCTGACTCTTGATTTTGGCTCAGGTCATGATCCTAGGGTCATTGGGTCAAGCCCCACAGTGGGCTCCATGCTTAGCTTGGAGCCTGCTTGGGATTCTCTCTGTCTCTCCCTCTGCCCCTCTCCCCTGCTCACATTCTCTTTCTCTAGAATAATTTTTTAAAAATAGGAAAAGGATTTGAATAGACATTTATGCAAAGAAGATATATAGAATGGCCAATAAACTCATGAAAAGAAGCTTAGCATGATTAGCATCAAAGAAACCATAAGGTAAAGGCAAATCAAACCACAATGAGGTTTCACTTCATACTCACCAGGATAGTTGTAATCAAAGTGGCAGATAATAACAAGCGTTGACAAGGATGTGGAGAAATTGGAAGCCTTATCGATTGCTGGTGGGAATGTTAAATGGTATTGCTGCTTTACAAAGCAGGCTGGAAGATCCTCAAAAGGATAAACACAGTTAACATATGACTTAGCAATTCCACTTCTAGGTATATATCAGGAAAATGAAAACATATGCCCATACAAAAACTTGTACATAAATGTTCATACCAGTATTATTCATAATAGCCAAAAAAAGTAAACAGCCCAAATGGCCATCAACCAATGAGTATACAGACAAAATATAGGGTGTCCAAATATGCATACTGGAATATTATTCATCCATAGAGAGGAGGGTAGATGCTACACAGATGAACCTTGAAAACATGATGCTAAGTGAAAAAAGCCAGTTACAGTTCCATTTGTAATTTATGATTCCATTTATATGAAATACCCAGAATGGGCAAATCTGTAGAGACAGAAGGTAGATTATGGTTGTCTAGGACCATGTTGGTAGGTTGTGGGGAAGGAACAGAGAAATGAGTGACTGCTAATCAGTATGCAATTTCTTTTTAGGATAATGAAATGTTCTAAAATTGCTTGTGGTAATGGTTGCACAACTCTACTGTAGTATTCACTTATTTTTTTTCTAGTTTTATTGAGGTGTAATTGACATATAGTGTTGTGTATATTTTAAATAAGTGAATTTCTCCACGAAGCCTGTTTTTTAACCTTTCAGGATGAAAGCTAAAGTACTCCACTCAGGGCCAAATTGCTCTACTATTAAGGGTGGACTAGAACTTGAATTACTGATTCTATCAGTACTCCCTCCAACCCAAAAGCTATTCTTCCTACCAAACACTCTAATGCTATGACTTAACAGCACTCTAGGTCCTAAATGCTGAGTCTTGCTTCACCAAATAAAGCTGAGATGTCTGGCATAAATAAATTGAATGGATGAATGTCAGTGTTCTTTCTAAGTTAGTTGGGGGAATGTTCTAACATATTAAGACTATAAGACTGACAAGCATGGCCACAGGGGCCTTTTTAAAAGTAGAGGTTAGGGGCTAAGAATCCAGCATCATAAAGACTTGGATTTAAAACTTGGCTCCCCTCCTTTCAGACTCTCTGAGCAAATTGCTCAATCTCTTAAGTACATTATCTTATCTGGTCCTTATATCAGGTATTGGTAGTCCCATTTTTTACAAATGAGGAAATTAAAGCTTAGCAAATTTATGTAACTAGTCAAGTTCAATTTCTGTACGTGGCAAAATGTTCATACATTTGTCTGCCCACCTCCAAAGCTATGCCTCCTAATCACTTACAAACCACAATGGCAGCTTATTAATTTACGATGGGAGACGTATCTATTGACCAAGAGGTTTGAATCATCTCTTCAAGGTTAATTTTCCAATTTCAAACACTTAGGAAATTTAATTAGTAACCAGAATTTTGATAGGTAAGTGTGGACTCTGAACAGAAATAATTGAGGAACTATTCTATGCAGGGAAAGTCTAGACACTTCCATCTGCTTTCCTAAAACCAGTAGGGCTCTGACTTAACCAGGAGTCATTATTCACTCAACAGCTATGTTTAGAAGATGTACCATAAGCCAGGTCCCATTCTAGGACTTGGGCATAGTCTTGGCCTTCATGAAGCTTACATTTAGTTGGGAGAGACACACCATTAAAGAAATGAATTTAAAAACATGATGAATTCAGATAACCAAAGGGCTATAAGGAAAATAATAGAGAGGGACTTGGGATGGGGGACCCCACTCTGAGAAGATAGCACATAACCTGAGCCTTTGTGTCCATTAGGACTAGATTCAGCAGTAAGTGACAGAAAACATAGAATAAAAGTGACCTTTGGGGTGGCTGGGTAGTTCGGTCAGTTGAGCATTTGACTCTTGATTTCGGCCCGGGTCATGATCTCATGGTTCGTGGATTCTAACTCCTTGTCAGGCTCTGTGCTGACAGTGCAGAGCCTGCTTGGGGATTCTCTCTCTTCCTCTCTCTCTGCCCCTACCCCACTTGTGCACTCGCAAAAGTGACTTTAAAAAAACCCTGATGTTTATTTCACTGCTATGTAAACAAAGTCTGTAGGTGAGAATTCTAGGGTTGAATGACATTTTACCGCAACAAGGATCTAGTCTCCTATGTCTTGTTGCACCCCTTCCCCCATCCTCAGTCATGGTATCTGATGGTTGGTTGTGCTCTAGCTATCATTTCCACATGCCAGCCAGCAGAAAAGAGGAAGGGCGGGGAGGGGTATGGAAATGGTGAAGAAGGGCAAGCATCTTCCTTTTAAGAACCCTCCCTGAAAGTTGCATATGCTATTTCCAGTTCCATCTCACTGGCTAGACTTGGCTAGCCACATCTAGCTGTTAGAGAGGCTGGAAAATGGAGTCTTTGTTCTAGACGGCCATGTGCCAAGCTAAAAATTAGAGGTTCTCTTTCCAGGGAAGAGATGTTGGGGAATGAATAGTGATCTTTGCCTTAAATGATGAGAAGGACCAGTTATGTAAATATCTGGGGGAAAGATCTTTACAGGTGAAGGAAGCTGCAAGTACAAAGACCCAGAAGGCAAAAAAAAAAAAAAAAAAAAAAAGAATGAGTAAATGAACGAAAGAAAGAGAGAAAGAAATGAGGTTGGTAGGTTGATTTCAAGAAACAGAAGTCTATAGATCAGAGTGAAGAGATTCGATTTTATTTCAGTCACAGAGGCACACGTTTGGAAGGTGTTGAGTACTGGCAGGTTTTGTTTTAAAACTGAATTTGGAGACACGGTGAGGATATCAGTTAAGCATAAGACATTTTCTCCACTCTCTCACTAATTTCACAAAAATGAGATAAAATTTTTGTGTGCTTGTTTGTTTGTTTTTAAAGAATAAAGCCTACAGGGCAAGAAATGTGGAAAAGAGATAAAAGAAGGATGTCAGCAAATATTTGTAAGCTGGAGAGCAGAAGGAGGAATGACAGTTACAAACAAACCTCAGGAAGCTTAAAATTTAATGCCTAAGGTTGGGATGCAGGGAAAAGCAAGCTTCTTCTTGAAGCAGAAACCTGAAAAGGAATTGATTAAACATCGGTTAAAAATTGGTTGGACTCCTAAATATCCCCCTTTAGCCCTTTCAGCCAGATCACACCCTGCCCTGCCCCCCCACACCACCCCTTCTGTCATGGAATGGATTGGATTTTCTCTAGAGTGCGTTAAAGCCAAAGGGACTCTGGACTCAGGGACACACACAGCTGGGGACTACAGGGAAATTAATGGGAAATCTATACCCAAAACAGCAAGACACCCAGCCTCCTTCCTACTGAACTGCTAACAAACTAGTAATCAGTTTTCATATAGATGCGGACAGCTGGGGGTCCTCTAACAAAAATAGTCAAACCTCTCTACTAGATCACACTACAGTAATACCCACTGGTCAGCAAGACTCAGTACCCAACACACAGCTGCTGGTCAGTTTTTCAGTGTTTCTCTTTTAAATATCATTGGACAGCTTAAGATTGTCAAACACTTGAGGAAAATCTCTGATACCTAAGACAAAAACTAAAACAGCAACAAAGTAGGAAGAAGAGAACTTCTAAAAATCAATATCATTAATGTCTTTGTATCCTGAGAGGGATGAGAAAATTTTAAACAGGATAGGAGAAAAACTCAAAAGAAAGGTTGGAACATAAAGGTCAAGAAACTTTCCAGAAAGTTGAGTAAAAAGGCAATAAAATGGAAAAATTAAATTGGAGGCTCAGGCTAGAACGTTTACTATCAGAATAATGGAATTTACAGAAAGAAAGAACAGAAAACAGAAGGAAAGAAAGAATTTGAGAAATAAGACAAGATTAATTCTAAGAACTGAGAAACAATTTTCTAGACAACGTCCCATTTCTCAGAAACTTACTAAAGGATGTACTCCTGGAAAATGGGGCCAGTTATTCAAGAAATATGAAATCAGGAGAATTAGGAGACCGGGGATCAAAACAGAAGAAAGATAAGAATTCCATGATTGGTGGTAGAACATAAATCCCAAGGAATCTGTTGTGCATCACTCTAGAGTCTGAATCAGGACAGGGTATTTCAGGAGGGAAATCTCTCTCTCCTCTCTCTCTCTCTCTCTCTCTCTCACACACACACACATACACACACACACACACACACACACTAGATCATCTGATATATTTTAAGACTTTGGGAGCTATAAATATGTACTTTTAGTGGAGAGTTTGGTGATAAACTAGTGATTATTTCTTAAACAGAGGAAAAACCAGACAATGATTAAATCCAGGGGAAAAAATCTAAATGGTAATACAAAAGGAATGTCATTATGTATTCTACAAGGCTAAGTATGGGTGTAACTCCCAAATAATGATCTAATCAAATATTATGATGTGTTGCTGCTAGGAGGATGGGGGAGCGTGTGTATGTTGGAAAGGAATTGTAATGGAGTTAAATGATCGTTAATAGTAGATGGTTAAGGGGTGATGTTTAAACTGAAAAAGATCAAGAAATAGCTGACGTGGCACAAAAACAGACACACAGACCAATGGAATAGCATAGAAACCCCGGAACTAGACCCACAAACGTATGGCCAACTCATCTTTGACAAAGCAGGAAAGAACATCCAATGGAAAAAAGACAGTCTCTGTAACAAATGGTGCTGGGAGAACTGAACAGCAACATGCAGAAGGTTGAAACTAGACCACTTTCTCACACCATTCACAAAAATAAACTCAAAATGGATAAAGGACCTAAATGTGAGACAGGAAACCATCAAAACCTTAGAGGAGAAAGCAGGAAAAGACCTCTCTGACCTCAGCCGTAGCAATCTCTCACTCGACACATCCCCAAAGGCAAGGGAATTAAAAGCAAAAGTGAATTACCTTATGAAGATAAAAAGCTTCTGCACAGCAAAGGAAACAACCAACAAAACTAAAAGGCAACCAACGGAATGGGAAAAGATATTCGCAAATGACATATCGGACAAAGGGCTAGTATCCAAAATCTATAAAGAGCTCACCAAACTCCACACCCGAAAAACAAATAACCCAGTGAAGAAATGGGCAGGAAACATGAATAGACACTTCTCTAAAGAAGACATCCGGATGGCCAACAGGCACATGAAAAGATGTTCAGCGTCGCTCCTTATCAGGGAAATACAAATCAAAACCACACTCAGGTATCACCTCACGCCAGTCAGAGTGGCCAAAATGAACAAATCAGGAGACTATAGATGCTGGAGAGGATGTGGAGAAACGGGAACCCTCTTGCACTGTTGGTGGGAATGCAAATTGGTGCAGCCACTCTGGAAAGCAGTGTGGAGGTTCCTCAGAAAATTAAAAATAGACCTACCCTATGACCCAGCAATAGCACTGCTAGGAATTTATCCAAGGGATACAGGAGTACTGATGCATAGGGCCACTTGTACCCCAATGTTCATAGCAGCACTCTCAACAATAGCCAAATTATGGAAAGAGCCTAAATGTCCATCAACTGATGAATGGATAAAGAAATTGTGGTTTATATACACAATGGAGTACTACGTGGCAATGAGAAAAAATGAAATATGGCCTTTTGTAGCAACGTGGATGGAACTGGAGAGTGTGATGTTAAGTGAAATAAGCCATACAGAGAAAGACAGATACCATATGGTTTCACTCTTATGTGGATCCTGAGAAACTTAACAGGAACCCATGGGGGAGGGGAAGGAAAAAAAAAAAAGAGGTTAGAGTGGGAGAGAGCCAAAGCATAAGAGACTGTTAAAAACTGAAAACAAACTGAGGGTTGATGGGGGGTGGGAGGGAGGAGAGGGTGGGTGATGGGTATTGAGGAGGGCACCTTTTGGGATGAGCACTGGGTGTTGTATGGAAACCAATTTGTCAATAAATTTCATAAAAAAAAAAAAAGACGGGGCGCCTGGGTGGTGCAGTCGGTTAAGCGTCCGACTTCAGCCAGGTCACGATCTCACAGTCCGTGAGTTCGAGCCCCGCATCAGGCTCTGGGCTGATGGCTCGGAGCCTGGAGCCTGTTTCCGATTCTGTGTCTCCCTCTCTCTCTGCCCCTCCCCCGTTCATGCTCTGTCTCTCTCTGTCCCAAAAATAAATAAACGTTGGGAAAAAAAAAAGAAATAGCTGAAGAAGCATGCTCAGAAATAAGGAGTTAAGTATCCAAAGAAACAACTAAAAGAGTTAAAAGTAGTTGCTTTGGGGAAGCAGAAACTGAGAGTTGAGAGGGTAGGGCTGGGACCAGATGTTCATTATTATAAGCTTTGTAAAACTGACTTTTTTTCCCCTAAAACTTTCCCAGAGTATTTAATCAGGTTACTTACAATGTCCACATTCCTGAGAATACCCCATTGTAGTGACATTGTTTATTTCCAAATTTTTCTGCATTCAACTTAAAAGGTGTTTCTTCCCAAGAAACTGAACTTTTCTGTCAAATGCGTTTGATGGAATAGGAGAAATGGCTTCATAAAATGGATTCATTGCAAACTTTCTGTATAAATCATAAAATCCAGTAAAGAAGTTCTTTTTTTTCTTAATGTTTATTTTAGTTGAGAGAGAGAGAGAGAGAGAGAGAGAGAGAACAGGGGAGGGGCAGAGAAAGAGGGAGACAGAATCCAAAGCAGGCTCCAGGCTCTGAGCTGTCAGCATGGAGCCTGACGCGGGGCTCGAACTCACGAACCGTGAGATCATGACCTGAGCCGAAGTTGGACACTCAACCAACCTGAGCCACCCAGGTGCCCCAGTAAAGAAGTTCTTTATTCCATCGTCACACCTTGTTTCATGAAGCATAATACATCTCATATGCTGCAGTAACAAATGCTGAAACAAGCCACTCATTGAACTTGTCCATGGTTTTCAAGTACATGTTGTCTGACAGCCACATATTCTCATCTATGTGGTCGAGAGCAGCATGAGCTAGAAACTGGTTCAGATGATGATGATGATCTTTGGATTCTGCTTTCCCAGCTGGCAAAAATTCCATCTTAAACACTGGATGATCATGGTGGCCAACAGTTACAAAGTAGAAGCTTCCAGACATTGTCTTCAATATATAGCTCCTGTGGAGAGACACCGACAATGGAGACAGCCAGTCAGTTACCCCCGCAGACCCTCACTCAGCAGCCGCTGTCAGAACTCCCTGAAAAGCATTTTACTTTTTAACCTGTGTGTGTGTATGTGTGTGTGTGTGTGTGTGTGTGTGTGTGTGTGTAGATGTAGGTGGAATACACCGTACTAAATAATGGCTGATTTTTATTTTTATTTTTTTGCTTTTTGGCTTTATTTTTATCAAAGCTTCTTTACCCTCTGCAACATAAATTGCAATATCATAGTGGAGATACTGTATTTTGCTTAAATTAAATTTTAACCCTGGATTTGAGAGCTTCCTTAGACTTCTACGTACAATATGGAAGACACCCTAGCATAATCTCATCACCACTTTACAAACTTTTGCAACTTGATTATATACATTGTTACCTCAGCTTAGCTACTTAGTGTTGATTCTTACAGGTTTCTATTTCCAAGTATAATTTTTTTTGTCCTTGAGGTTTGCTGACCTACAGGTACACAAGGACTCTTTTATTGCATAAATTTTATTACAAGTTGTATTAAAGATTTATACTGTATGGGGCACCTGGGTGGCTCAGTTGACTCAGCAGCCAACTCTTGGTATTGGCTCGGGTCATGGTCTTCTGGTTCACAAGACTGAGCCCTGTGTCAGGCTCTGCACTGACAGTGTGGAGCCTGCTTGGGGTTCTCTCTCTCTTCTCTCTCTCTGCCCTTCCCCTGCCTGGATGTGCCCTCTCTCTCTCAAAATAAATAAATAAACTTAAAAAAAGATCTATACTATAAGAAAATGTATAACATTTATTATAACATTATATAACATTTTATAACATATTATAACATATATATAAAACTAAACGCACATCCAATATAACATATATGATAAAACTTGTGTCTCTAGGGTGTGTTACAAAATGACAAATAATTTTAGTGAAGATTATTAGAGGTTTTAGACAAAAGTTTTAATTTAAGAATCCTTTGAATTATCTAGATAAAATGCATACAATTTGATTGAATTCAGAATTTATATACGTTTAACCTATGTAAGATACTCAACTACTTCGACACTGTGATTAAAATCTGATGGAATAGCTTGCTATGGAAAAGAAACACGAAGCTTGCGGGGGCAGTGATAAGTTTAAATCTCTAATGAAAGATTAAAAAGGGATCTGTTGAATGCCCAAATCTCCCAACAGCAGCATGAGGAACAGCTTTTGTCACAAGCTGTTCCAGGCCTTGAAGCTTAACAAGCAAGTCTCAAATAAAAATATGTGAGTTTATAGAAACGAAATGGAACCTAATAAGACTAAGCACAGGCCCTGCCTCTTCCACTGGCCTGGAGGCTTATGATCTGTTTCTTCTACTTCTTGAGATTACTTATCTGTGTTATGGTCTTTGTGAGTCTAGCTGAGATCTTCACCCACATCTCCCTGGTGAAGCTGTAAGCTCTCTTCCACGATGACTCACCTCCAGACCTGGCTTTCAGATAAGGTGTAGACAGCAGGAGGACAGAGCAGGGAGTTAACTCTCTGATGCCACTGCGAAAGCAACATAACAATCCTAGCAATCTAGTCTAGTGGTTTCCAACTTTTTCAGCAGGAAGATCCCTTTGAATACACTTTGCTGCTTAATTTTGGCTGTTGCTCTAAAGTGTTGCCGGGCAGAGCACACACTCTCTCTGCTCAGGTTAAGCAGGTGACTATCTGACATGTGCCCCAATAACTGTTGTGGCACACCCTGAAATAATCAGTATCACTATTATGAAATAACAGTATCACTGTTCTTTTGCAGAATATTGAAAATAGCCCTCAGTTACCTGTGACTACCTTCACATTTGTTACAACCCCATTATTATTTTTTTAATTTTAAAAATATTTTTTTACATTTATTCATTTTTAGAGCAGAGAGAGACAGAGCACGAACTGGGGAGGAGGAGAGAGAGACACACAGAATCTGAAGCAGGCTTGAGTCTCTGAGCTGTCAGCATAGAGTCCGACACGGGCTGAAACCCACAAACCGTGAGATCAAGACCTGTGCTGAAGTTTGATGCTTAACTGACTGAGCCACCCAGGTGCCCCACAACCCCCTTATTTTAAAGATGAGTAAGCTGGGGCACACAGAGTTAAATGACAGAATAATGAATATAGTTATATCATGGAATATAGAATCGAGCGGGAAGCGTTCTGAACCATGAATTAGAAGGCCTGACTTCTAGTCTTCTTTAGGAAGACTTAGCTTTATGATCCGGGTCAGACTTTTTATGTTTTTAGGTTTATTTATTTTGAGACAGAGAGAAAAAAAGAGGAGCAGAGAGAGAGGGAGAGAGAGAATCTCAAATAGGATCCACACTGCCAGTGCAGAGCCTGACATGGGGCTTGAACTCACAAACTGTGAGATGGTGACCTGAGCCGAAATCAAGGGTCAGACGCTCAACTGACTGAGCCACCCAAGGTGCCCCCACTCTTATTTTTGCATTGGCGATGTTCTAAGTAGGATGAGCATTACTTCATCCTCATATACCTGTTCCTTCCTCAGTCTCCTTCCCTTGTTTTCCTTTTCCCCTTGATTAGCAGAATAAGATTCTCCCTGTTTACCCCCATGACCTGTATTAACATTTCTAGAAATGTGATCACTTCTTCATATTTGTTCAGGAAAATGTAGATATTGACACATTACACTTGAATGGAGTTCCCTATAGATTATAAATGTAATACACCGGTGCCTGAGAAAAGGTTGTCTTCGGTGCCATCATCTCTGGTGGCACAGAAACCTAAGTATGCTCAAGTAGACTAACTCATACTGGAGACCTGTCCCATAATTTTGGCAACATGGCACTCTCACGTAACACCTAGTGCAGAGAACTTGAATTTCCTTTTGAATATCTGGATGGTTTAATCTTGGAATGTGAAGTTGCCACAGAAACAGACCTGCTCAAACCTGTTTGGGCGTTCTTAAGGATGAATGATTGCTCTTTACTCTGGTTAAGAGGAAAGACTTTCCATTGTTGATTTGGTCTGACAATCACATTAATGTAGAAAAAGGCTTTGTGAAGCATTATAGACAGTTTTGTAAATTTTGAAGACCTCAAGGAGAAGAGTTTACTAGGGATTTGCTGCTATCAATTTTGCACAACGGAAAGGTACAATCTATTACTCATTCAGGAAGAATGGAATGAGATCACTCAGCATGTGATAGCATAACATTACTCCTGAAAATGAACACTAGTCCACTTACTGGAAGTGAAGAGGAGTCGAAGGTCTAAATAAAGCTCTAAAGAAAATCATAAAGTCTCATTCTTAGTAGGAACAGTAGCTTACTGTTTACTGAGCAACTTGTTTCTGCCACACACTGTATAATAGTCCTTTTATAATTTTATTTTTTTTAAGTGCATTTATTTATTTTTGAGAGAGAGATTGGCAGAGAGAGGGAGACAGAGAATTCCAAGGGGGCTCTGCACTGTCGGTGCAGAGCCTGACATGGACTTGAACCCATCAACTGTGAGATCATGACCCAAGCTGTTATCAAAACTTGGATGCTCAACTGATGGAGCCACCCAGGCACCTCATACACCAAGCCCTTTTATTTTTTTATTTTTTTAAATTTTTTTTTCAACGTTTTTTATTTATTTTTGGGACAGAGAGAGACAGAGCATGAACGGGGGAGGGGCAGAGAGAAAGGGAGACACAGAATCGGAAACAGGCTCCAGGCTCTGAGCCATCAGCCCAGAGCCCGACGCGGGGCTTGAACTCACCGACCGCGAGATCGTGACCTGGCTGGTCGGACGCTTAACCGACTGCGCCACCCAAGCCCTTTTAATATACTACGTAACTTAACTAAATTCTCGCAACAATCCTGGGAGGTGAGTACTAATATCACTGGTGAGAAGCGAGACTAAGGTTAAAGTCAGCTCGGAAGGCCTCACGCCTGGTAGGGACATCAGAATTCAAACCCACGTCTGTCTGATTTGAAGTCTGAGTTCTTTCCATGATAAAACACTGCAGCTGTTTTTTATTCTTCTGTGCTTTTTGTTTGTTTTAGTTAATAGTTAATCACATAGATACAATGTGAATTCATTCTTCTTTCAACATATGGTGCATTAGAGATACACTTGAAGTCCTCTCTTTAAGCTCATCATTAATCTCAGTTCCTTCTCACCTTCCTCAGAAATAACATTGCTTTAAGTTTTGGAAGATCCTTAGACATCATTCTTAGACTATCCATTAGATACACAGGAAAAGCTATTCAACATCATTAGCCATTATGGGAATGAAAATTAAAATCACAATGAGATACCACCATACACTTATTAGACTATTAAGTGACTAAAATAAAAAATAGTGATAACATCAAATGCTAGTAAGAATGCAGAAACGAGATCTTTCAGACATTGCCGGCCAGAATGTAAAGTGATCCAGTGAGTCTAGAAAATATGTCTATCAATTCCTTATAAACCTAAACATCACTTACCAGGCAAGAGCAATTTCATGCTTTAACTTTTACCCCAGAGAAATGAAAACATACTTTCACAAAGGAGCCTATACAGGAATGTTCATAGCAGTCTTATTTGCAATAGCCCAAAACTGGAAACAACCCAAATGTCCTTTAATAAGCAAATGGTCAAACAATGTATGGTTCATCCCTATCATGGAATTCTACACAGCAGTAAAAAGAAACAAACTATCAATACACAAAACAAGAACTTGAATGAATCTCAAGGGAATTATGCTGGGTGAAAAAAAAGTCTTAGAAGGGCTACATACCATTTGATGCCTTTTATATAACATTCTAGAAATGACAAAATTATAGAGACGGAGACTAGATGAGTGGTTGCCAGGTGTTTGGGATGGGGTCTGGGGAGCATATTGGGTATGACTTCAAAGGAGTAGCATGAGAGATCTTTGGGTGATGGAGTGACTCTCTATCTGGATTGTGGTGGTGGTTACATGAATCTACATATGTGATAAAATTGCATGGAAGTATACACACACACACACACACACACACACACACACACAGGAGTGTATATAAAACTGGTGATATATGTAGGGCACCTGGGTGGCTCAGTTGGCTAAGGGTCCGACTCTTGATCTGGGCTCAGGTCATGATCTCACGGGTCCTAGGATGGAGCCCCACGTTGGGCTCCCCGCTGACAGCACAGAGTCTGCTTGGCATTCTCTCCCTCTCTCTCTCTCTGTCCCTGCTCTGTGCACACACAAGCTCTCTATCTCTCTCTCAAAATAAATTAAAAAATTTTAAAGATCTTAAAAGTAGTGATATCTGAATAAAGTTGTGGATTATATCAATGTCACTTTCCTGTTTTTAATATTGAACTACATTTATGCAATGTATTATCATTGGCAAAAAAAATGGATCATGGGTACATGAGCCCTTTCTATATCATTTTTTACAACTTCTTGTTAATCTGTGATTATTTAAAATTTAAAAAGTCAAGTTCAAAACATATCCATTGCATACACTTATGTTCCTGTATAAAATATCTAGTATTGACTTTTGTGTGGTTTTTTTTCTCATAAATACTATCATCGTGAAGTATCCTTCTGCAAACATGATTTCTCACTCAACATTCTGTTTTGAGATCCATTCAAAATTTGTATATAGACACCTAGGTGTTGTAACTACCGCATAGGATTCTAATATATTAATATGTCACATTTTCTTCATCCCTCCCCAATTTATGAACATTTAGATTTTTTCAATGTTTTCTTATTACAAAGCCTGCCGTGATGAATATTCTTGTATGTGACCTGTTGTACACATGGGTAAGTTTTTCTACTGTTGTATTTCCTGTTCTTAGAGGCAATAAGGATACTAGCTATCAATGTTTATTGAGCACTGGCTATCATATTGTTATGATTGGTGAGGGATTGGGGAAGTTAACTAACTTACCAAAAGTCACACAGCCAGTAAGTGGCAGAGTCAGAATTCAAACCCATCCTGTCCAATTCTGAACCATAGTCTTTTGTTTTGTTTGTTTGTTTGTTTGTTTGTTTGTTTGTTTTGAGAGAGATAGAGAGTACACACACAGGTGAGCAGAGGAGGGGCAGAGAGAGAAGGAGAGAGAAAATCCCAAGCAGGCTTCACGCTGTCAGCGCAGAGCCTGACATGGGGCTCAGTGCCACCAACCGTGGGATCATGACCTGAGCCGAAATCAAGAGTCTGAGGCTCAACCAACTGAGCCACCCAAGCGCCCCTGAAACCCATGTTCTCAACCACTGTGATGTGCTGCTGCCTGCATTAGTGTTCAGTGTTCAGAATTTTCTGGATATCTTCCCTGACTGTTACTGTTAATCAAGGTGTCCTCAATCTGTACTTTGCAGTTTGATCTTTCAACCTAAAATGGTGTCTTTTTATTTATTCTGGTTAATTAAATCATGACTTGAGGCCATAATTTCAGCATGTTGAGATAGATACTTATTTCAAACACAAGGGTTTTTAGAGCACTTCCTGTAAAGTATTCCTGCCAAAAATGTTGAACTTGAATCTAATCAGGCTTCTAGTATTAACTTCCATTTAGAGCAAATAAAAGGAACATAGAGATAGTTAAGTGATACCATAGGGAAGCAACTGATATATACATAATGTAGAATATTCTATAGGACAATGAACACGGTTTTTGTGACAAATCAATACCATGAAAAAAGTGTAGATGTATTTGTGTGTGGATGGGGTGGACAGACTTCTCTAAATTAAAAGGAATTTAGGAGACATGACAACCAATTATATTGAGATCTTATTTGTACTTGAATTTAAATAAACCATCTTTTAAAAAGGTTTATTTATCCTGAGAGAGAGAGAGAGAGAGAGAGAGAGAGAGAGAGAGTGCACTCACAAGCAGGAGAGAGGCAGGGAGAGAGGGAGAGATTGAGAATCTCAAACAGACTCCAATGAGGGCCGAACCTGAACCCACCAACCCAGGCACCCCTAAATAAACCAGCTTTTTAAAATACTTATTTTTGAGAGAAAGACACAGAGTCCAAGCAGGGAAGGGCAGAGAAAGGGGGAGACACAGAATCCCAAGCAGGCTCCAGGCTCTCAGCTGTCAGCACAGAGCCCCACTCGGGACTTGAACTCACAAGCCATGAGATCATGACCTGAGCTGAAGTCCGACACTTAACCAACTGAGCCACCCAGGAGCTCCTGAACAAGCTTTTATTTTTTTTTTTTAATTTTTTTTTTCAACGTTTATTTATTTTTGGGACAGAGTGAGACAGAGCATGAACGGGGGAGGGGCAGAGAGAGAGGGAGACACAGAATCGGAAACAGGCTCCAGGCTCTGAGCCATCAGCCCAGAGCCCGACGCGGGGCTCGAACTCACGGGCCGCGAGATCGTGACCTGGCTGAAGTCGGACGCCTAACCGACTGAGCCACCCAGGCGCCCCAAGAATTGTAGTATTTTGATTTCCAGAGAAGATGGTGGAGTAGGAGGACCCTACACTCACCTTGTCTCATAGATACAACTAGATTAACACCCACATCAGTGTAAACAACCCGGGAAATAACCCAAAGACTAGCAGAAGGACTCTTCATAGCTAAATGCAGAGAAAAGGCCACATGGAAGAGGGTAGGAAAGGCAGAGATGCAGTTGGGAGCCAAATGGACCCATGGGACTATCTGTGGGAGGAAGGGATACTGAGGGTGTGGAGAGGGGAGAGAAACATACCTTCCCCCCAGGAACCCCAGGCACAGGGAACCTGAATGGGAAGATGAATCCCCATCACATCTGGCTCGGGAAACCAGAGGCACTGAATTTCATGAGTTCTTAAAAAAATTGTTTAATGTTTATTTATTTTTGAGAGAGAGAGACAGAGCATGAGTGAGGGTGGGACAGAGAGAGATGGAAACAGAATCCAAAGCAGACTCCAGGCTCTGAGCTGTCAGCACAGAGCCCGATTTGGGGCTCAAACTCAAAAGCCGTGAGATCATGACCTGAGCCAAAGCTGGACAGTTAGCCAACTGAGCCATCCAGGCGTCCCTAAAAAAATATGAATTTTGTGAGTTCTTAAAATCAGCACGGCTTAACACTTTGAACTTAAAAAAGCAGCGGACTTGGCTTTGGGAGAGCCAGGAAGGCAATAGGAAACTGAGTCCCTGCCTCTACAGAGATAGTACA
Source organism: Prionailurus viverrinus (assembly GCF_022837055.1). Lineage (NCBI taxonomy): Eukaryota > Metazoa > Chordata > Mammalia > Carnivora > Felidae > Prionailurus > Prionailurus viverrinus. Next base: position 83,261,646 of record NC_062563.1, on the reverse strand, counting down.
ACAAGTAGCCCTGTGGAGATACAGCATAGAAACAGAAGTTTGAAAATTTTCTGAGGTATATGGGAGGGATTTTATTTACTAATCTCAGAGCATGTACTGGAGGGGCAGGGATCTTTGGGAGATTTCTCCAGGAACAAAGGAGTTAGCAGGCACCATCCCCACCCCCACCCCTCCAAGCCTGGATGCATGGACTAGTTCCTGCTGGAACTAGGACAGTGCTAACACTTGCTACCTCACTTTGCTAAAAGCACACACTGGCCTATGTTTTTCTGCAGACATGCCCCCTCCACCCAGGCCTTGGCTCCAGATGCCCTCCCATAGCAGACCTTGGTAAACCTGGCTAATACCGAGGACCCCACCCCAGCACATTTCTGTGCATATGCCCCCTTTAATCTGGCCTTCCTTGGTCCTGGCAGCAGCAGGTCCTGTCCATAGCAAACAGGCATAAACCTTGCTAACACCAATACTGTGCTCTGAATTCTCCTGCAGACCTACCCTCTCCGGTTTCCCCCATGCTGGAGCTATCCAAAGCGGTTCCACAAGTGTGGCAGTGTAGAAGCAGCCCTGACAGGGACAAGCATCACTGCAAAGTGACTCCTACCCCAGGGAGAGGGAAGATACCCATACATACCAGTCCAACTGTAGCCCCAGATGTGGGCTGGGGGCAGACGCTGGGTCTGACTGCAGGCCCCACACACCAGTGAAACTTTCTCAGGGGACAACACAGGGAAAGAGCCCCACAGTTTGGTGTCACCCCATCTCTGGCAAACACCTAATCTGATTCAACTCAAGCCCAAGAAGGCCCCCGACTGGCCCCACTAACAACACAGGGACCAAACCCTGCCCACAACAGGCAAAGAAAGACATTGCTGATGACTGGACTGAAGATAAAAGTGGCTCAATCACAGTAGCAGGGTGCACACAACACACATATGAAACACCCCTAAAATGCCAGGTTTGGGTGAATGAGGGACTTTGCACTGCAGGGCACTATAGGACTTCTTCATAAGGCCACTACTTTCAAGAGCAGGAGACATAGCTGACTTTCCTAACACATAGAAACAGACACGGAGAGTTAGACAAAATGAGGAGAGAGAGGAATATGTTCCAGATGAAAGAACAGAACAGAATCACAAGAGAGCTAAACGAAATGGAGATAATTAATATGCCTGATAGAGAACTTAAGGTAATGATCATAAAGATACTCACTGGACTTGAGAAGAATGGAAGACCTCAATGAGACCCTTAACAAAGAGATAGAAAATATAAAAAAGAATCAATCAGAGATGAAGAACTCAATAACTGAAATTAAAAATACACTATTGGGGGCACCTGGATGGCTCGGTTGGTTAAGAGTCTGACTCTTGATTTCAATTCAGATCATGATCTCACCATCATGAACTCAAGCCATACATCAGGCTCTGCACTCGGTGTGGAACCTGCTTAAAATTCTCATTCTCTCTCTCTCTCTCTCTCTCTCTCTCTGCTCCTCCCCTCCTCTCCCCTCTCTTGTGTGTACACACATGCTCTCTGTCTCTTAGAAAAGAGAAAAAATACACGAGATGGAATAAATAGTAGACTAGAGGAAGCAGAAGAATGGACCAGTGACCTGGTGGAGAGAGTGAGTAATCAAAGGAATCAAAATGAACAGTAGAGAGAAAAAAATAATAATGAAAAATGCAAATAGACTTAGGCAACTCAGTAACACTGTCAAGCATAATAACATTCGCAATTTAGGAATCCCAGAAAGAGAAGAGAAAAGAAAAGGCAGAAAATTTATGTGAAGATATAATAGCTTAAAACTTCCTAAATCTGGAGAAGGAAACAGATATCCAGACCTGGTAGGCACAGAGATCCCCCAACAAAATCAACCCAAGGAGACCCACACCAAGACATGTAATAATTAAAATAGCAAAAATTAGTAATAAAGAGAATTCTAAAAGCAGCAAAAGGAAATAGTTACATAGAAAGGGAGCCCCATAAAGCTATCAGCTAATTTTTAGCAGAAACTTTGCAGGTCAGAGGGGAGTGGCATGATATTCAAAGTGCTGAAGGGAAACAAACAAACCCTGCAACGAAGAATACTCTATCCAGCAAGACTATTATTCAGAATAGAAGGAGAGATAAAGAGTTTCTCAGACAAACAAAAGGTAAAGGAATTCATGACCACTAAACCAACCCTACATGAAATGTTAAAGAGGACTATTCGAGTGGAAAGGAAAGACCATAAGCAGGAATAAGAAAAGTCGGAAGTACAAAAACAGAAAAGTAAAGTGTATCTATACAAATCAGTCAAGGTATTCACAAAATGAAAGGATGTAAAGTATGACACTATATACCTAAAACATGGTGTGGGGGAGGGGTAAAGAATGGGTTCAAACTTAAGCGACCATCAATTTAACAGAGTGCTATATGCATAAGATGTTATATTTAAATCTAATGGTAACCACCAACCAAAAACTAGTAAAAAAAAATATGCACAAAATAAGGAGAAAGTAATCTAAGTGTATCACTAAAAAAAGCCAGCAAACTGTGAGAGAAGAGAGCAAGAGAAGAAAGAGAAAAACTACAAGAACAACTGTAAAATAAGTAACAAAAGGGCAATAAGTACATACCTATCAAGAATTGCTTTGAATGTAAAGGGACTAAATGCTCCAGGTGAAGACACAGTGTGGCAGAATGGATAAAAAAACAAGACACATCTATGTGCTGCCTACAAGAGACTTATTTCAGACCTGAAGACACATGCAGATTGAAAGTAAGGGGATGTGGGGCACCTGGGTGGCTCAGTCGGTTGGGCGTCTGGCTCTTGGTCTCTGCTCATGTCATGATCTCATGGTTCATGAGTTCAAACCCCAAGTTAGGCTATGCACTGGTGGCATGGAGCCTGCTTGAGATTCTGTCCCTCTGCCCTTCCCCCACTCATGCTTGCACACGATCTCTCTCTTTCTCTCTCTCAACAAATAAATAAACATTAAAAAAAAAAGAAAACAAGGGATGGAAAAGCATGCAAATGGAAGTGAAAAGAAAGCTGGGGTAGCAATATATACATTGAATAAAATAGACTTCAAAACAAAGACTATACCAAGAGACAAAGAAGGGAATAATTCAATAAAAGGATATAACAATTATAAACATTTATGCACCCAACATGGAAGTGCCCAAACACATAAAGCAACTAATGTCAAACATAAAGGAAATAATTGAAAGTAATACAATAATAGTAGGGGACTTTAACACCCCACTTACATCAATAGACAGATAATCCAAATGGAATATCAACAAGGAAACAGTGGCTTTAAATGACACATGCAACCAGATGGATGTAACATATATTCAGAGCATTCCATCTTAAAACAGCAGAATACACATTGTTTTCAAGTGCACGTGGAACATTCTCCAGAATAGATCACATATTAGGTCACAAAACAATCTCAACAAATTTTTAAAAAATGAAATAATGCCATGCATCTTTTCCAACTATAATGCTATAAAACTAAAAGTCCACCACAAGGAAAAAATCTAGAAAGAACACAAATACATGGAGGTTAAATAACATGCTAATGGGGCACCTGGGTGGCTCAGTTGGTTAAGAGTCAGACTCTGCCTCAGGTCATGATCCTATGGTTCATGAGTTCGAGTCCCGTGTGCTGACAGCTTGGATCCTGGAGCTTGCTGTGGATTCTGTGTCTCCCTCTCTCTCCTTCTCTCTGCCCTTCCCCCACTCATGCTCTGTTTCTCTCAAGAATAAAACATTAAAAATTTTGAAAAAAAATAACATGCTACTAAACAATGAATGGGTCAACCAAAAAATCAAAGAGAAAATTTAAAAATACATGAAGACAAATAAAAATGAAAACACAATGATCCAAAAACTTGGGGATGTAACAAAAGCTGCTCTAACAGGGAAGCTTATAACAATACAGACCTACCTCAAGAATCAAGAAAAATCTCAAATAAACAACCTAACTTTACATCTACAGGAGCTGGAAAAAGAAAAACAAACAAAACCCAAAATCAGTAGAAGGAAGGAAATAATAAAGACTTAGAGTAGAAATAAGACAGAAGTTAAAAAAAAAACAATAGAACAGATCAATAAAATCAGGAGCTGGTTCTTCAGAAAGATCAACAAAATCGATAAACATTTAGCTAGACTCATTAAAAAAAAAAAGACAGAGGACTCAAATAAACAAAGTCAGAAATGAAAGAGGAGAAATAACACCCAATGCCACAGAAATACAAAGGATTATGACAGAATACTATGAAAAATTATATGCCAACAAATTGGACAAACTAGAAGAAATGAAACTAGAAGAAATGTTTCCTAGAAACATATAACCTCCCAAAACTGAATCAGAAAGAAACAGAAAATTTGAACAGACCGATTACTATCAACTAAATTGAATCAGCAATAAAAAAAAAACCAACAAAAAAAAAACCCCTCCCAACAAACAAAAGTCCAGGGCCAGAATGCTTTACAGGTAAATTCTTTTTTTTTAATTTGTTAAAGTTTGTTTGTTTGTTTATTGTTTATTATTATTATTATTATTATTATTATTTTCTTTTGAGAGGGCACAAGTGAGGGGCAGAGAGGGAGAAAGTGAAGGAGGGAGAGAGAGAGAGGCAGGGCTCACCTGAAGTAGGTCTTGAGCTCACCTGAAGTAGGACTCATACTCACCCAAAATGGGGCTGGAGCTCACCCAATGTTGGGCTCAAACTCATAAACCGTGAGATCATGACCTGAGCCAAAATCAGATGCTTAACCGACTGAGCCACCCAGGTGCCCTTTCACAGGTGAATTCTATCAAACACTTAAAGAAGAAATACCTGGGGCACCTGGGTGACTCAGTCGGTTAAGCATTCAATTCTTGATTTCAGCTCAGGTCATGATCTCATGGTTTGTGAGTTTGAGCCCCACATCAGGCTCTGCACTGTCAGTGCAGAGCCTGCTTGGGATTCTCTCTCCCTCTCTCTCTCTCTGCCCCTCCTCAGAGCTTGCTCTCTCTCTCTCTCTCTCTCTCTCTCTCTCAAAATAAACTAAACATTAAATAAATTTAAAGAAGCGGGGTGCCTGGGTGGCTCAGTTAAGGGTCCAACTTCAGCTCAGGTCACAATCTCATGTTTGTGAGTTCGAGCCCCACGTCCAGCTTTGTGCTGACAGCTCAGAGCCTGGAGCCTGCTTGAGATTCTGTAACTCCCTCTCTCTGGCCCTCCCCTGCTCTCATTCTATCTCTCTCTCTCTCTCAAAAATAAATAAACATTAAATTTTTTTTTAATTTAAAGAAGAATACCTATTTTTCTCAAACAACTTCAAAATATAGAAGAGGAAGGAAAGTTTCCAAATTCATTCTATGAAGCAGCATTACCCTGATATTGACACCAGATAAAGACACTACAAAAGAATAGAACTACAGGCCAATAGCTCTAATGAACACAGATGTAAAAATCCTCAACAAAATATTAGCAAATCAAATCCAGCAATATATTTAAAAAATCATTCACCACTATCAAGTGTATTTATTCCTAGGATGCAAGGTGGTTCAATGTTCACAAATCAATTAATGAGATATATCACATCAATGAGAGCAAGGATAAAAACAACATGATCATTTCAACAGCTGCAGAAAAAGCATTTGACAAAGTACATCATTCATGATAAAGAAAAAAACCCTCAACAGAGCAGATTTAGAGGAAACATACCTCAACATAATAAAGGCCATATATGAAAAATCCACAGCTAACATCATACTCAATGGTGAGAAACTGAGAGTTTTTCCCCTAATATCAGGGACAAGACAAGGATTGCCACTTTCACCACCTTTATTCAACATAGTACTAGAAGTCCTAGCCACAGCAATCAGACAAGAAAGAAAGAAAGAAAGAAAGAAAGAAAGGGCATCCAAATTGGTAAGGAAGAAGTAAAACTTTCACTATTTGCAGACACTATCTATATCTATATCTATATCTATATCTATATCTATATCTGGTAAAAACCTGATGACTCCACCAAAGAACTATTAGAACTGATAAGTGAATTCAATAAGGTCGCAGGATACAAAATCAATATACAGAAATCTGTTGCATTTCTATACACTAATAATGAACTAGCAGAAAGAGAAATTAAGAAAACAATCCTATTTACAATTGCACCAAAAATAATAAAACACCTAGGGAATAAACTTAACCAAAAAGGTGAAAGACCTGTACTCTGAAAACTATAAAACACTGATGACAGTAATTGAAGATACACAAACAAATGGAAAGATATTACATGCTCATGGATTGGGAGAACAAATATTGTTAAAATGTCCATTTTATCCAAAGTAATCTACAGATTTAATGCAATCCTGATCAAAATCCCAAGAGCATTTTTCACATAACTAGAAGAAATACTCCTAAAATTTGTATGGAACCACAAAAGACCCCAAATAGCCAAAGCAATCTTGAAAAAGAAGAACAAAACTAGAGACATCACAATCCCAGATTTCAAGACATACGTCAAAGCTGTAGTATTCCTAACACTATGGTTCTGACACACACAAAAAAACAGACACATAGATCAATAGAACAGAATAGAGAGCCCCAAAATAAATCCACAATTATATGGTCAATTAAGCTTCAACAAAGCATGAAAGAATATACAGTGGGAAAAACACAGTCTCTTCAACAAACGATGTTGGGAAAACTGGGCAACTGCATGCAAAAGATTGAAACTGGACCACTTTATTTCATCATACACAAAAACTCAAAATGGATTAAGGACATACATGTGAGACCCGGAACTATAAAAACCTAGAAGAGAGCCCAGGCAGTAATTTCTCTAACATTGGCCATAACCAACATTTTTCTAGATATGTCTCCTGACACACGGGAAACAAATGTAAAAGGAGACTATTGGGACCAAACAAAAATAAGAAGCTTCTGCACAGCAAAGGAAACAACCAACAAAACTAAAAGGCAGCCTACAGAATGGGAGAAGATATTTGCAAATGACATATCCAATAAAGGGTTAGTATCTCAAATATATAAAGAACTTATACAGCTCAACACACACATGCGCGCGCGCGCGCGCGCACACACACACACACACACACACACACACAATGAATTACTGAGCCATAAAAAAGAAGGAAATCTTGCCATTTGCAATAATATGGATGGATCTAGAGAGTAAAATGCTAAGTGAAATAAGTCAGTCAAAGAAAGACAAATACCATATGATTTCACTCATGGGGGGAATTTAAGAAACAAAACAAATGTAGGGGTGCCTGCTGGCTCAGTTGGTAGAACATGTGACTCTTGATATTGTGGTTGTGATTTTGAGCCCCACGTGGAGTGTAGAGATTACTTAAAAATAAAGATACTACTTAAAAAACTAAAGAGATCACTTAAGAAAAAAAGAAATGGGCAAGAAAAAAACCCAAATGAACAAAGAAAAAAAGAGGGGTGCAGGGATGGCTGAATCAGTAGAACATGCAACTCTTGATTTTGCTGTCATGAGTTCAAGCTACATGTTGGGCATGGAGCCTACTTTAAATAAATAAATAAATAAATAAATAAATAAATAAAATGAAAGCAGGATTATTTAAAAAATAATAAGAAAAGGGACAAATAAAAAAAAAACCCAAAAAACCCAGACTCTTAACTCTAGAGAACAAACTGATGGTTACCAGAGGAGAGGTCGGTGGAGGGATGAGTGAAATAGATAATGTGGATTAAGAGTATACTTAGGGGGGCGCCTGGGTGGCACAGTCGGTTAAGCGTCTGACTTCAGCCAGGTCACGATCTCGCGGTCCGTGAGTTCGAGCCCCGCATCAGGCTCTGGGCTGATGGCTCAGAGCCTGGAGCCTGTTTCCGATTCTGTGTCTCCCTCTCTCTCTGCCCCTCCCCCATTCATGCTCTGTCTCTCTCTGTCCCCAAAATAAATAAACGTTGAAAAAAAAATTAAAAAAAAACAAAACAAAAAAAAAAGAGTATACTTAGGGGCACCTGGGTGGCGCAGTCGGTTAAGCGTCCGACTTCAGCCAGGTCACGATCTCGCGGTCTGTGAGTTCAAGCCCCGCGTCGGGCTCTGGGCTGATGGCTCAGAGCCTGGAGCCTGTTTCCGATTCTGTGTCTCCCTCTCTCTCTGCCCCTCCCCCGTTCATGCTCTGTCTCTCTCTGTCCCAAAAATAAATAAACGTTGAAAAAAAAATTAAAAAAAAAAAAGAGTATACTTATCGTGATGAGCACTGAGTAATGTATAGAATTATTGAATCATTGTATTGTACACCCGAAACTGCTATACCACTGTATGTTAATTATACTGGAATTAAACTTTTAAAAGATAATTTAAAACAAAATCCAATACAGTATAATCTTATTACAAACCATTTTTAAGCCCATTACAAACTGGCAGCTAGGGATAAGGATAAAATTATTTGAACCCCTGTATTACTAAACCCACACAATAAAAAGATACTTCATACAAAAAAAGAATAGAACTCTAGTGGGTTTTGTTTATTATTTGGCGGGGGAGACAAAGGGGGAGAGAGAGAGAGGGAGGGAGGGAGAGAGAGAGAGAGAGAGAGAGAGAGGGAGAGGGAGAGAATCTTATGCAGGTTCCTCACTCAATGCAGAACCCAATACAGCTCAATGCAGAGCCATACATGATGCTGGGATAGAAATCAAGAGTCCAACACTCAACAGACTGAGCCAGCCAGATGCCCAGAACTGTAGTATTTTAAAAAGTCTCACAGATACCAAAAAATTAAGAACCTCTGTCATATAGTTAAAGTTGATATATTAACTGATGGAGTTGGATCCTCAGCATCCCTTCCCCACACCTTATAATACTATTGACATGTGTCCAGTCTTTCTATGTTTCATGTTTAAGATTTCTCAAATCATGATTAGCAGTTTTTTGATCATGTTTGCAAAGTCTTTTATTCCAGTTCAGTGCCATTTCTCTTGACATTTGATTTCTGTCATCATTGGCTTCAATTTCATCTTTAACATAGTTATTCTACCAACATCCATCCACATCTTGCAAATAATGTACCAGCTATAAGACTCCAGGAACATATGGATGGATCATAATCTCCAGGTCCCATGGAGGACTCTGAGGGGTCTAATTCAATCGGGGTAATTCTTCCTCCCTTTGTAGTAGTCATTGATTTAGATCATCTAAATAGAAGCCAGTTGCATGGGATTGGCTGGCCACTGGAATTGGGTCAGGATTGGCCCAATGAGGGAAAAAACTTTGTTTTGAAGATTTAAAATTTCTATTTTTGGGGGCACCTGGCTGGCTTACATAGTAGAGTGTGCCACTCGATCTTGGGATTGTGGGTTGGAGCCCCACGTTGAGTGTAGAGGTTACTTAAAAATAAAATCTTAAAAACTTATATTTCTTTTTTATTTGGATTGTGTTATAGCTCAACTTTCATTGAATTTACAGTGTAGTTTAGAAATGAGATATAGATATGAAAATTTAATTTAAGTAATTTCTCCTGACATCCCCTCTGAAGGATTCTTGTCCTCCTCTCAACTGCTTGCCCTGCTTCTATGTAAATTTAAATGGTGGTTATGCAGGAAACCTCCAACGTCTATAGGACATTGTAATTTCTTCTTGATTCCAATACCAATACTATGAACAATACATTGATACTTCCATCTTCAGGAGTTCATATAGCACTGTGTGTGTGTGTGTGTGTGTGCGCGCGCGCGCGCACGTGTGTGTAGATATATCTTTGTCAGTCATTTTAGTATTGTGGAACTAAGAAAGATGATGATTTATTTTCATTAGTAAGGTTGGAGATGTTTACTTTGCAGACTGAGCTTTTGGAAACAGTGAGGAATGCGTGCCACGATTTAGCTGCTAAACATGCTCTTTAAAGTGTTTTTAGAAACATTTTATAAATGTTTTATAACAATGTTGCAGCAAGCATCCTTGGTAGTTAAATCTTTGTATACATAATTATTTCCTTAGGATGTAAATTCCCAGAAGCAGAATTGCCTCATAGCTACATCTTTCAGGCCTTTGCTCCTGGCTAAGAACACCTTAGCTTTCTAACGTGTTTTCCTGCCTCTGGTTTCTCTCTCCCTCCATTCTGTCTTTTGTGGATAAGTTTATTTTCCAGAAACATTGTGCTCATTATTTTATTTCCCTGCTGAAAAACCTCCCTGTCCCCTTGCTGGGGACTGGTTCTTTATTCTGATATTGGAGGACTTTTACAACCTGACTCTGCCCCAGATTTCTAGTCTTTTCAGCCGCCATTCCCGTGTATGAATATCTTTCATTTTAACTAAATTCATCTATCTACTCCCTATCTCCCATTATGTTTTGCAATTTCCTATCTTTGCCCTTTTGTTCAGGCTGTTCCCACCCCGTGTAACAAAACCCCAAATCGAATAATAAAGGAAATGTTAGGAAGAGGAATGAGTCATGCAGTTTGTCAAAACCTTCTATAGACTTTTCCTCCACCAGTTTTTCTCCACTTCACCCAAACTGTTGAGTGTCCCGCTTTCGGTGCTAAAAATACCCAAGTGTATGTGCGGCACCTCAATCCCTTCCCTTTCACCCTCTCACCTTCCCCACAGCTGAGGGCTATTGACCTGCTGCCTGTGCTGCAGCCTCTTCCTCTCTCCCATCAGTGGTCAGGCTCAACCTCCTTCTCAAAGCTGCTTTCTCTTTTGTCCACCACCACAGCCACCTGATTCATCGTCACTGTGTTCTTCACCTGCAGCCCCCTGGCTTCTCCTCTTTGCTGGCCATTTCTGGCCTTCTCTGGGTCTGCTGTCCACCACTCTCTCTCTCTTTTTCGGCTCTGCTTTTCTCCTTTTATTATGATTCCTGTCTCTCAGGTCAATGCCTCTTAGTTCCAGAGAGAAGACTCTCACAGTGCTGACAGCATGCCTTTCTGTCATTTTCAATAACTGTCTTCTCCAATCCCATGAAGCAGAACATGCTCTTCCATCCTTCTAGGCTCTTTTTGTCATGTCTCCATCCCTTCCTTATGGATCCCACAGCCGTTCCCAATGTTCAGATGCTCTTGCCTCAAAGTAACAGAGAACAAAACCTCAGTGAAAGAGTTCTCATCCACAGGAATTGGGAAGATGAAATATAATAACTACAAAAGTTTTAATGAGAGAAAAAACTTTCTTTGCCTCATAGGGTTTTTTTCCAGTCTCAGTTTTGGTTTCTGGAGCACAATATAAAGGAAAATCTACATAAATTCTAGAGTGTTATTAGGCCCGGGGGAATGACCTAAATAAGCTTAAAATAAAAAGACTTCCATAAAGTACAGCCAAAGTGTGAACAACTCTGAAAGTGTGGCAATTGCTGATGATAAAGGGAGAGTTTAGAAAGAAAAGGCCATAATTTGGGTAGAGAATTTAGACCTAATCAAAGGAGACAAATACATAATTCTCAGACAGCACAGACCATCAGTTTTTAAAAAATAATTTCCTTAACTTCATTTGACTGACTGGGGTTCTTATTCCCATTAAGAAACCAATTTAAAGATAAACCCTGTGGGGAAAATTAGACTTTTTGAATACCATAATAGATTTTTTGAGGGTAGATTCAAATGAGAACTATTATATTCCTTTTACCTAGAACGATTTTTCATATTATATCAACGTATAATAATTTAAATGTATATATGTATAATAAAATAACTCCCTTCAGTTGTTTCTATGTCTTTTGTTCACGAAGTTGTATTTGATGTGAACTAGACTTTGAAATCAATATAGTATAAGACAAAGACATTACAATGTGATTTGGGGAGTGAAGGAAAAAGGGGAGGAGAGAAAATGATCAAGTGGAAAAATGTCATAATCAATATTTTTGATATCTCATTGTTCAAAAATCTTAGACAAATAATTTTTCAAATCTTCTCATAGCCTTTTAAGTAAGGTTATGTGAAAGCACCATTTTCTTTATTATTTTGAATTATCATATCATCAACATCCTTTTGGAAATTTATATGGAAAACTTGCTTTAAAAAAATAGTTTTGGGGCACCTGGGTGGCTCAGTTGGTTGAGCATCTGGCTCTTTTCTTTTTTTAAGTTTATTTATTATTGAGAGAAAGAGAGAGGCAGAGCATGATCCTGGGAGGGGCAGAGAGAGGAGGAGACACAGAATCCCAAGCAGGCTCCAGGCTCTGAGCTGTCAGCAGAGAGCCCGATGCAGGGCTCGAACTGACAAACCGGAAGATCATGACCTGAATTGAAGTCAGACGCTTAACGGGCTGAGCCACCCAGCAGTCCCGAGCATCTGACTTTTGATTTCTGCTCAGGTCACGGTCTCACGGTTTGTGCGATGGAGCCCCAGTATTCTGTCCGCAGTCCCTGGGGGAGAGCCTCTGCCATATAAGTAAAAGCTGCACAGAGAAAAGGACTCTTCAGTTTCTTGGCCATCCTCATCAGGAATATAGCCTCTGAAGTCCGAGAGAGAGGACAGGAGAGATACTGGTAGCACCTCCCGCCAAGATACTGTCCTCCTTGACTGGAAACTAAAGAGAAAGAAAGCCCCTGCCTTCTTGGCCAAACCTGCCTAAAGTGGAACTTCCACAAAGCTGAGCTGGAGAAGGGGAGACAAGAAGCAGGTTGTGGCTCAAACACTACAGATTCTTGCTGTCAGTACTGACATTTAGTAGATTCCCTTGAATAACTATTTCTTTATTTGCTGTATAACCGTAGCACAATTTTCAGAGACTTTAAGTGGGTGTTTTTGTAATCTTCTTCAGCTAGTTATTTTGCTGGGGAACAGATTCGTGTAGTACCTCAAGCTGCTCTTCTGGAACTAGAGTCCCTTGAATTTTAGTTTTTGCAAGTAATCTTAGAATGGTTAAAGTAACAAGTCAATTGGAGAAAGCAGTTCTTATTTTTTAATTTTTTTTGATGTTTATTTATTTTTGAGAGAGAGACACAGAGTGCGAGCAGGAGAGAGGGGCAGAGAGAGAGGGAGACAGAGAACTCCAAGAAGGGCCCAGTCTCCAGGCTGTCAGCACAGACCCTGATGCGGGGCCGGAACTCACAAAGTGTGAGATCATGACCTGAGCAGAAGTCGGACGCTTAACCGACGAAGACACCCAGGCGCCCCACTGGAATAACTTTTAGAAAAAAATCACAACTACGTGATTTTTTAGACTTTTGGTATATCCGTTAAGAATTGTGCAGGTTATGAGTTCAGACCCCAGATGTGTTCCACACTGGGTATGGAGCCTACTTAAAAAAAAGCGGGGACGGTGGGGGGCGCATCCGGGTGGCTCAGTCAGTTAAGCATCCAACTTTGGCTCAGGTCATGATCTCACAGTTCATGAGTTTGAGCCCCACATTGGGCTCTGTGCTGATGGCCCAGAGCCTGCTTCAGATTCTGTGTCTCCCTCTCTCTCCGCCCCTCTCCCACTTGCACTCTGTCTCTATCTCTCAAAAACAAATAAAAAGATTAAAAAAAAAACTTTTTAATTAAAAAAAGAACCTTGTACAAATTGAAATGTCTTAATGATCCTCAGAACAACCAATAAAAACTCAATTATGAAAGAAAAAAATAAACATAAAGGCAGTGATGATTATAAAACACAATGAAAATCTAAGTTAAGGCTTTATATTTGTTTTAAAACCCATGTTCAGGGGCACCTGATTGGCTCAGTCGGTTAAGTGTCTGACTTTGGCTCAGGTCATGATCTCATGGCTTGTGGGTTCAAGCCCCACGTGGGGTTCTGTGCTGACAGATCAGAGCCTGGAGCCTGCTTCAGATTCCATGTCTCCCTCTCTCTCTGCCCCTTCTCAGCTTACACTCTGTCTCTCTTTCGCTTTCTCAAAAATAAATAAATGTTAAAAAAAATTAAAACCCATGTTCATACATAATTATGTCCAAATCAAACTTTCAGCTACTAGTTGAGTTGAGTTCATCTCCTTAGGATATATGTTATTTATATCCTGTACCAACAATTCCTTTGTATTAGACTGTATGGATTAGTAGCAACCACAATCATATCACTTTAATGAATTATTAGTTCCTTTCTTAAGTTTTGGTCTCTATTTGGATGGTTTAGCCTTTAACAGTACAAGCATGTGCAAAAGAAGAGACAGAGCATGTCTTTGTAAACACAGCAAACCTACAAACTGTACTAATTCTTATCTTCTTAAAAGCTGGCCAACGATAATTCAGGACATCCTCAGTACAGAAAACACCAAAAACATACTTGACCTCTCCCCCTTTTTAAAACATAGAACATGTTAAGGTAGAAATGGCAGGATCTGTTGATGGATAGACTATGGGCTGTGAGAAGACATGAGGATAACTTGATGGCTCTGGGCTGAAGCCACTGGGGGGATGGTGTTGGCATTAAATAAAGTAGGCAGTTCTGCAGGGAGAGCAAGCTTTAGGATGTGGGGGTTAATCAGGGATATTTTAGTAATGAAAATGTTTGGGCTAGTGTCTTAATCACAACGTCACCCTTTTACGTAATTTGAACCTCCTCTCAGCTCTGGCTTGCTTTAGGCTGGAAAGGCAACAGTGGGGACAGGGCATGGTCAGCTTCTGTACTTCTTTTCCAACTTTGGTTCTCCTCCTCTTTCTTGGCTCTCACTCATCTCTTCTTTCAGGATAGGAAGGGACAGAAAGATCTCACTGAGAGTCACCTCATGGAGGTGCCCACTGAGGAAGGCAGATCTCTTCCTCTCATGGGCCTCCTCCTTGAGTCCATCAGAGATTCCTGTGCTGGGCTCTTTGATGACTGCTCCCTGGACCCTGGTAATGCCCCTCTTCTGACTGCCATTCTTGACTGTTCTCTTTCGTCTTTCATGCCACCTCTTTGTTGGGAACTGATGATCTCTCCAGGACAGAATCCAAGACAGACCTAGGACCTGCATTCGGTCCATAAGGACCACCAATGCCTTGCCCTGCCCTCAGAGGGAGTGCGGTCCACATTGAGTGTAGCGCTCTCTACTCTGCCACCACTTAAAGCTGCTTTAGCCTGGAGAATTTTTTCAGAACTAGGTTTGGCACTTGCTTCTCTGCCACACAAACTCCAAGAGAAACGCATCAAATTCTCCAAGGGGTTCCCTTAAAGGCCCCTCCAATAGTTGGCTAACATGGGAGGACATACACATTGGATTACAAAGCAAAACAAAAACCTAACAATACCAAGTGTTACGAAAAAAATTGTGGAACAACTGGAATTATCATATACTGGTGGTAGGAGTGCCTCTTTGGAAAACCTTTGACATCATCTACTTAACATGACCTGGCAACCCTAAATCTAGTTAGATATCTACTATATATATATATATATATATATATATATATATATACACACACACACACTATATCTACTATATATATATCTACTATATATATATCTACTATATATATCTACATATATATATGTGTGTGTATATATATATATACATATATATATATGTATATATATATATACGATCAATAGAAGACATATAGAGTAATGGTCATAAACTTGAAACAACCCAATGCCCATCAGCAAGAGAATAAATATTAATAGTGGTGTATTTTCTAAATGGAATATTTTGAAAAAGGAATGAGCTACTGCTTTATGCAATATGGGTAAATTTCACAGATATACATTAAGTCAAGGAAAAGAAGCAAAGTACAAAGGAGTACACCCTCTTTGCGTCCATCTATATGATGTTCGATAACAAACAAAACTAATCTATGTTGTTAGAAGTCAGGATAGTATAGTAAGTAGTGACTAGGGGCGGGCAAGAGAGAGGTTTCTGGGTTAGTTGAATATTCTATATTTAATATGAGTGATGGTTGCATTTGTAATGTGATAGTTCCATACATTTCTTTAAAAAATTAGTCTAGCTGAATAGTTACAATTTGTGCATTTTATAACGTTTGTTACACTTCACTAAGAAAGAAAGTGAAAACAAAATTTATGGAGAAAGTCATGTTCTCACAACTATTAATGCATTGCATTTTCATTATTTGATAACACGGGCCTGGACTTATCTAGGAGTGTTTTAATTGTGAGGACATTCTGAGTCCAATACCCCTGAAAAAGACATTTCGCAAAGTGAAAATGTTATGTCTAAGTAAAAATAGCCGTCTTCCTTTGCTGCCCGTGGTTGCCGTTTTTGCTAAGTTTCTGAGGGTTCCACTCAGCCAGCCGTGCGGCTTCCAGAACTTCTTCCTAGAATTTACCAGCAGGGGTCAGCCCTGTACAAAACCCAGAGGCTGGAGCTTTCTGAGAGTTGGAACTTTCTTACCAGTTCAGTCAACCTGTCCTGGCCTTTTACTTCTCTGACTTCACATCTCTAGCTACGCTTTACTCTGTCACCAGTACCCACTCCCATGATCATGACATGGACCAGAAACTTCACTGCCTTCTTCCCTCCTTCAAACACACTGCTCTATCCTTCCACTTTCGCAAATAACCACCAGCAACGCTCCTTTCATGTCATCGAACCCCACCATTCTCTCTCCATCCTGCTGTCCCCTCCTCTCTTCACTGACCCCTTATTCAGCCCTGACAACATGGCTCATCAACACAATTACTTTGGCAAGCACCTTCAACTCTTTGACCACGCCAGACCCCAGCTCTTAACTCATCAGTGATTTCTCATCGCCCTTAGGATGAAATTCAAAACCCACTCCCGTGCCCACAAGGTTTTGTATGACTAGTCCTGTGCTAGTGCGTCTTCTACCTTGACTCCTACATCACATGGCTCACCCCACACTTTCAGTTCTTCCCGACACCAGCACGAAAGTCATTTCTTCCAAGTCCATCCTCTTATTCTCCTTCCTGATGAGGTGTTTATTTCTTTCAAGACACAATGTAAAATTATACCCATCTTTGTGTACTTGTGTGCTTAATGTTTGTCTTTGACATGAGACTGTGCACTCAACAAAGGCAGTGGCCATATCTGGTTTGCTTGTTTTTCATACAAACACCAAGCACTTGACCCCACAAGGACAGGAGACAGATGTGGTACCCTCTGTTGTTATAATATATATATATATATATATATATATATACATATATATATACAGCACTTTGTATAATATTTGTGACTTCAGAGAACTTTCACTCCATTATCATAATAATTGCATAAGATAGGTTACATTAGTAAGATAAGCATTAGAATTCCTATTTGATAGATGAAGAAAATGAGACACAAAGAGAATTGACTAAAATGTCAGAGGAAGGACTAAAACCAAAATCTCCAATTTACCCATCTGTGTATCTTAACTAGTGTTCTTGTAATCAAACTTGCAGTGAGGAAGATAACTTAATAGTTAAACGCTCAGGCTCCAGGGATAGGCTGCTAAGGTTCTAAACCCTGATCCAACACTCAACTTGCTGTGTGACTTTGGGCAAATCACTTAACTTCCCTGAGCTTCAGTTTCTCCATCTCTAAAGTGGAAATAATAATATCTATCTGAGGAGGTTGTAGTGAGGCCTTAATACACACACACACACACACACACACACACACACACACACACATATATGTATATATACATATATATATTTATGTTGCTAAGCATGGTGCATGAGAAGCACTCAAAGTTAGTCATTATATGTAGAAGTCTTTTGAGAATAGTGATTATATTTCCTTTTTTCTAGTAACTCTAACAGCACAGGGCCTTTCAAGGTGATGTTTAACACAAATGCTGGACACGACCTTCTGGCAACATTGGGATTTTTGTTTTCTTGAATTTATTCTTATCTGTGAATACTGTTGCCTTTGAGGAATGAAAAAAAAAGTGTAATATGTACCCTTGGTGTGACCACTCCCATGTGTATACCCTTTAAGACCTGATAATTAGGAGCAGACTTCTAGACGCCTGTTTTCTCTTAGTTCACTCATTGTAGAGTCCATTTTCCTGTCCCTCTTTGGAAGAGTGTAACTGATATAACTTGCATCCTCAAACTCCCTTTATTCTGGGATGGCTACATATACGATAGCCATGGCAGTTATTGTGACTTGACCTAATAAGGCATCGAGTTAATAGAGTAATCTCTACCCCCACAGGACAGGATAGAAAATTATAGAGTAGCACGCAAAGGAGGCAGGTTAGTTCTCTTTATGGTGCAAGTCTAAAGAAGTTTATTAAAATGGAAAAATCACATGCCCTTTGAAAAATTGCTTTATGCAGGATAAAGTGATAGTTTAAAATAAGCCTACAAAAGAGAAGTAAAGGTCATGACATTTTATCTCGTTTGGATGGCCCTTTTAAAAATATGTCATGCTGTAATATTTTTGTCTCCTGCAGTTACTACTATAAACATATAGGAATAATGGCCCCTAATGAAAGTTGTGAAACATATGAGTGAAAATTTCTTTTATTTTTTTAATGTTTATTTATTTTGAGAAAAAAAAAAGAGAGTGGGGGAGGGGGAGGGGCAAAGTGAGAGAGGGAGAGAGAATCCCAAGCAGGCTCTGTGCTGTCACAGCAAAGCCCGATGGAGCGCTTGAACCCATGAACCTCGAACCCATGAACCTTGAACCCATTAACCTCGAACCCATGAACCATGAGATCATGATCTGAGCCTAACTCAAGAGTCAGAAGCTCAACTGACTGAGCTGCCCAGGCACTCCCACATGAGTGCAAATTTAAATGGAGGTTTCCCTAGAAAGTTAACATAAATGACTAATGGGTTGCAATCTGTTAGAGAAGACTAAAATGTTTTGTTTAACTAGGTATGGTGATGCCTCTTCCTGTCTTTGTCATCATTTATGCACATTTTTACATAACTACCTGAGATATGAATCTGTAAGAATTTGTTTAAAATACAGTAAAAGCATTTTTACCTATCCTGTGTCTTTTATAGAATTCAGTAAACTATTAACAGCATAGGACAGAATAGTCTCCATCTTAATGTTTAATGATCTTTTTAGTTTTTATTGAAACTAAATTAATCAGCTTTATTAGGTTCTCTTTTACCTACAGTCCATTTTTTTTTTTTTAGAAATGATGAATTGGTTCTCCAGCATTCTCCAAAGATGGCCAATGACATTTTTTAAGTGAATCGTTTGAACTTACTATTTATCCATATTTCATGGGTTTGAATTAATTACAGCTATTATTTCTTATTGCTGCTCAAATTGTTTCATCTTAGGCCAGTAGGAATGTCTTGAAGTTTGCTTCTGAATCATTTTGACACGATTCTATTAATCTTTGATAACTTCTTTGCTTTCTGGTAGGATCTCAGGTCTCAATGTGTATATATTCTACTTCAGACTTGGAATTAGCCATTTATTCAGGAAGTTTTGTTCCTTTTAGTAGGAAACTGTATTTAGAAACTACAATCTAATTGCTCAAGGTGTTTGCTACTGAGTTAGTCATTATCTGTAGGCTTTTCCAGAAAGCTACTTTAAACAAAAATTCTAATTGTTTCATTTGAGGAATGTATCTCATTCTATTATCTCACTTTAAAATGTCTTGCTCTCCCCAAGTTCTTTGTGACTCTTCTTACGGTCTTAAACACTCATTTTTCTACCTGGGTTTTTGGAAAGTACCCTTTCCTCCCTTGAATAAAATGTTTTGATTGTTGGAAATCAACAGAATTTGAGCATATATGATTTCTTTAAGCAGTCTGTATGGCATAATTCTAAGGGAGTGGACATTGGAATCAGATTGCCTGGCTTTAAATCCATAATGTGGGAAATTAACTTGATGCAATGGTGATTTCCAAGCATCCTACCAGGCAAGCTATCCTAGAGTGTAAGGGTTAAATTGTAGTGTAGGGCTAATGCTTAGCTTGAAAAATAACAGCTTTGTGTTGACACTGAAGGTTAAGAGATAACAGCCTTGCTTTGCTCTGGTAAACTACTGCCTCATACCCTTGTAAATTAGGCTTCACCAATTAAGGAAACAAAAGTTCAAAGAAAAGAGCATCAGAGGCAGGGTCAAGGAGATCCACTGGTTGCAACTTAGAGGCAGAAAGTCTAAAGTAAACACCTCATTAGGCAACTGTTTCTAACTCATCTGGAACCTGTTTCTTTGTTCTGTTCCCAGGTGATGATAAAATGATGTGATCCATTATAAAAACTCTGTACCCCGGCTGTTTGGAGCCGCACTCTTATCAAGAGTGTTGGTCCCGGGGCGCCTGGGTGGCGCAGTCGGTTAAGCATCCGACTTCAGCCAGGTCACGATCTCGCGGTCCAGGAGTTCAAGCCCCGCGTCAGGCTCTGGGCTGATGGCTCAGAGCCTGGAGCCTGTTTCTTATTCTGTGTCTCCCTCTCTCTCTGCCCCTCCCCCGTTCATGCTCTGTCTCTCTCTGTCCCAAAAATAAATAAACGTTGGAAAAAAAAAATTAAAAAAAAAAAAAAAAGAGTGTTGGTCCTGATCGGTCGGCCTTGCCTCTCGTTGTAATAAACTTTGTTGTGACTGTCACTGGTGCCCGTAGCATTCTGTTTCAGGAGTCGTGTGGATGCAACAAGAGTAGGTCATGGTGCAGAATGGTTCACAGATTAAAAAAAAAAAAAATCAGTTTGTTGAATCACCTTAAAGCATACAGCTAAAAAATGAGAGGTAAGAGATGAGATAGACTAAGACATTTATGAATGGGTCCGAGCCACATGGAGGACCACACTACCTGAA
Source organism: Prionailurus viverrinus (assembly GCF_022837055.1). Taxonomy (NCBI): domain Eukaryota; kingdom Metazoa; phylum Chordata; class Mammalia; order Carnivora; family Felidae; genus Prionailurus; species Prionailurus viverrinus. Next base: position 83,241,070 of record NC_062563.1, on the reverse strand, counting down.
TTCTATGTTATACAATGTCCAGATGGATATTCTCTCTCTCCCTTTCTGCCACATTAGTCTTCCAGGCTGATTATAAAGACCAAGTAAAGATTGAACAAGGTGCTTGGCAGGAAGGTGACTGAAACAGACACACTCTTAATTTTGGGGGAGAGGCACAAATACTTTCAGCCCAAAGCTATAGCTTGCCAATTAGGCTGCTAAGCAGCAGTGGATTTTATTTGCATCTCTTGGATTGAGCACACGTGGAGCCAGAGTGGGACTGAAATGGGTGTCACTAATGGGTACGTGATTTTGGAGATAAAGTTAAGATATGATAAAGATATTGTGGTTATGTTTAGAAAAAAAATTTAAAGAGATATGAGTTTGAAACAAAGCAGGAAAACTTGACAGTATTATTTTAGCTCTTCGGGTTGGTAGAGGAGTTGCCTTATTTTTCTGCTTCTTTGTTCTAAATCCACACAAACAAGTCAGAAGATGGTTTACAGGGTGTGCTCTTCAAAACTAGCTCCTTGGGGGGCGCCTGGGTGGCGCAGTCGGTTAAGCGTCCGACTTCAGCCAGGTCACGATCTCGAGGTCTGTGAGTTTGAGCCCTGCGTCAGGCTCTGGGCTGATGGCTCGGAGCCTGGAGCCTGTTTCCGATTCTGTGTCTCCCTCTCTCTCTGCCCCTCCCCGTTCATGCTCTGTCTCTCTCTGTCCCAAAAATAAATAAACGTTGAAAAAAAAATTAAAAAAAAAAAAAACTAGCTCCTTGGAATCTTTCTAGTGCTGAGGGAGGTTAGGGGACGATAGAGAGTAGGAGGCAGGGGTACAGAGTTGTGGGAGAAACCACCACATTCACCATTACCAATGACTTAATGGTTTCATGGGAAAATATGCTTTCAAAGTAGTTGTTGGGCCACCTTAACTGGATCCCTAATTACATGACAAGTTTACGGCAACGAGGACAAGCTTATCAAAGCTATTACTATGATTATCAATAACTTCTACCCACTTTACAAAGGCTTATTTTTAATAAGCATTGATTCTTTTGAAATTCCCAATGTATCCAGGCAAGATACCTCATGTTAATGAGGCTGTTAGTAGGAAAATTAAAATGTGAAACCTCTGAAAATGTACAAATTTGTGAATAAGAGAAACTTAAAACTTTTAAAAAATTTCATTAGACAATTTGTAAGATACAATTTTAAAACATTAAAAAATATTCACAAGGCTACCACTGTAATACAATTATTCTAAATTTTTTGTGTGTCGCTTTTTACTTACATAAATAATTCTGAAAGAATTATCATAATGGGGCACCTGGGTAGCTCAGTCGGTTGAGCATCCAGCTCTTGATTTTGACTCAGGTTGTGATCTCACAGTTAATGGGATTGAGCCCTGTTTTGGGCTCCACACTGACAGCATGGAGTCTGCTTGGGATTCTCTCTCTCTCTCTCTCTCTCTCTCTCTCAGCCCCTCCCCTGCTCAAGTTCTCTTTCTCTCAAGAGAAATAAACCCTAAAAAAAGAACTTTCATAATATTTTTTCGATTTCATGTTCTGCTTTTTCATGTTTCCAAGTCTTTCTAATTTTAATTTCTTATATTTCATTCTGTTGATACACCATAATTTACTGAACTATTCTAATGTGTACTTAGGTTACTCTCACTTTTATTTATTTATTTTTTTTAATTTTTTTTTTCAACGTTTTTTTTTTTTTATTTATTTTTGGGACAGAGAGAGACAGAGCATGAACGGGGGAGGGGCAGAGAGAGAGGGAGACACAGAATCGGAAACAGGCTGCAGGCTCCGAGCCATCAGCCCAGAGCATGACGCGGGGCTCGAACTCACAGACCGCGAGATCGTGACCTGGCTGAAGTCGGACGCTTAACCGACTGCGCCACCCAGGCGCCCCATACTCTCACTTTTAAAAATGTACCATACTCAGTGTTGGAAGGAAAGCTGTATTAATATTTATTTTTGCTCTGCTTCAATATTTTCTTTGGGATAAATTGTTAGAAGTGAAATTACAATAAGATAGCATGAGCTTCCACTTTTGCTTTATATGGTCTTACTGTTTCCACAGGGTTTTATTATGTGTATCCCTGACCCGATATATAAATTAGGTAACAATTCCTGGTCTATTTCAAAATGCCTATCTAGACTCTGTCAAAAACACTGTTTAGAAGTGCCTGGCTGGCTCAGTCGGTAGAACATGCAACTCTTGATCTCAGGGTTGTAAGTTCCAGTCCCACTTTGGGTGTAGAGATTACTTAAAAATAAAGTTTAAAACAAACAAACAAAAAACACTGTTCATATTTACAAATCCAAAAACTGACCCTTGAAAAGCAGACTATAACAGTAATAAAGAACAGGAATTCTTCTCATTTGCCTAAAGTGTTAACATTATGAATGTAATTAACTGATGTATTGATTTTGTTTTGGGGTTTTAAAATTTTTATTTGCATATTTAAAAGGTGTTCATTCTAATAATTAAAATCATTTGAACAAAAAAAATGCCACTCCGATTAAACTGCATTTTATAGCCTGCAGGACACCTTGGACCAGCTTAGTTTTTACTCTAGATTTCATTGTTGTCCCATCCAGCTTCTTCCTTCACCACAATACAAGTTCTTTTCTTTCCCAGCCAGTCAGATGGGAGAAGCAGGCCCGGCCTTGCTCGTCAGTTCTTGGTTCTTTGATATGAAAAGGGGACAACCGTTTAAACTTGATCCACGCCCTTTGCATCTTACAAAGTTAAACAGTTAAAAGAAGTAAAATAAGAAGGCAATGCTTACGGAATGTACAGCACACGCCTCATTACCATTCGCCTGCTGGCTTCTCCTAGTCAGCCGTTTCTTTTGAAGGCAGTGGAGTTTTCTCTTGCATTTCTGTCGTCTTCAATTTCGACTTACTGAATGTCTCAATCTCAGCCATATCAGGTTTATCAGGCAGGGTTGCATAGGAAATGGAGTGAGGTGCACGATGGAGTCAAGTCCCATCTAGGCAGTGGCTGCCACTGCGTCTTAACTGATGTATTAATTGTAAATTTTCTTCTTTCTTTGACAGAATAATGTACATTATCCCAATTATCCCAATTTTGTGAAATGTATCCTTTCTTTAGAAAATACATCAATTATCAAATGATTCATTTTAAAATTTTTTTTTTTTCAACGTTTATTTATTTTTGGGACAGAGAGAGACAGAGCATGAACGGGGGAGGGGCAGAGAGAGAGGGAGACACAGAATCGGAAACAGGCTCCAGGCTCTGAGCCATCAGCCCAGAGCCCGACGCGGGGCTCGAACTCATGAACCGCGAGATCGTGACCTGGCTGAAGTCGGACGCTTAACCGACTGCGCCACCCAGGCGCCCCAAATGATTCATTTTAACAGCTCACCTTTAGCCTCCAGAGCTGGCTTTATGTTGTAAGGGTGTTGGAATTCCTTCCCTCCAACTAACCAGGTTTTTTTTTTTTTAAGTTTATTTATTTTGAGAGAGAGAGAAAGAGAAAGAGAGCATGAGCAGGGGAGGAGCAGAGAGAGAGGGAGAGAGAATCCCAAGCAGGCTCCGTGCTGTCAGTGCAGAGCCCCACTCGGGGCTTGAACTCACAAACAGTGACATCATGACCTGAGCCAAAATCAAGAGTCAGAGGCTTAACAGACTAAGCCATCCAAGTGCCCCACGTAATTGGGTTTTTAAATCCTAACTGATTTAAACTTTTTTTTTGGATGTTTATTTATTAAAAAAATTTTTTTTTAAACATTTACTTATTTTTGAGACAAGGAGAGACAGAGCATGAACAGGGGAGGGTCAGAGAGAGGGAGACACAGAATCTGAAACAGGCTCCAGGCTCTGAGCCATCAGCCCAGAGCCCGACACGGGGCTCGAACTCACGGACCGCGCGAGATCATGACCTGAGTCAAAGCCGGCCACTTAACCGATTGAGCCACCCAGGCGCCCCAATGTTTATTTATTTTTGAGAGAGAGAGAGAGTGAAGACGAGAGGGGGAGGGGCAGAGATAGAGGACGACACAGAAATCTAAGCAGGCTCCAGGCTCCGAGCTGTTAGCCCAGAGTCTGGAATCACTGCGAGATCATGACCTGAGCCAAAGTCAGAGGGTTAAACGACTGAGCCACCTAGGCACCTCTTAATCCTAACTGATTTCAAGCACCCCTTTTGGGGTTATGTAAATAAGGTTCATTATATACAAAAAACTTTTATACTACCTTTTAAAAATAATTTCTAAAATTTTTTTATTTATTTCTGAGAAATAGAGGCAGAGCACGGTCAGGGAAGGGGCAGAGAGAGAGAGGGAGACCAGAATCTGAAACAGACTCCAGGCTCTGAGCTGTCAGCACAGAGCCTGATGCGGGGCTCGAACTCATAAAGTGTGAGATCATGACCTGAGCCGAAGTCAGACGTTTAACTGATTGAGCCCCCCAGGTGCCCCTATACTATTTTTTAATTTTACATAATAAAATGCACAGATATGAAGTGTATATTTTGATCAGTTTTGACAAACACATAAACCTACATAAACCATACCCCAAAAACCCCAGAAAGTAACTCCTTCTAGTTAGTGCTTTCTCCCCTAGCCTCCTGAAACAATCACCCTTCTGATTTCATTCTGGTAACTTTGTTTTTCTAGAACTTTATATAAATGGAATCATTCAGTAGGTTTGTTTGCCTCTTTAGTTCAGCATTAAAAAAAAATTCACTCATATTGTTGCATGTTATCAGAAGTCTATTCCTTGTTGTGCTGAGTAGTATTTCACTTTATGAATATATTATACTTTATCTGTTTTCCTGTGAATAGACATTTAGGTTGTTTCCAATGTCCTACTACTGTGAGTAAAGCTGCAATGAACATTCATGTACAACTCATTTTGTAGACATGTGTTTTTATTTCTTTTGAGCAAATTCCTAGAGGTAGAATAGTTGGGTCATGGGGTAGGAATATGTTTAACTTTATGAGAAAATGATCAACTCTGACAAATAAATAAGAAAAAGAAAATTGTATAGAAGAATCAGGGAAAGACTTGAACAGATTTTATAAAGAAAGAAATCCAAATGGCCAATAAATATGTGAAAAGATGTTCTGTTTCATCAGTTATCAAGGGAAAGCAATTTAAAATTACAATGTGATCCTCTATAAAATTCGAGTGTGATATATTATACACCAGAGAGACTGAGTTAAAAAGATGGAAAATACCAAGTATTAGTGAGCACATGGAAAGAAAGAATTCTTTTATACTACCAGTGTTGAGTGATAAAAATCAGACATACAAAGGGGCATTCTGTATGATTTTATTTCTATAAAGTACAAAAAACCAGTCAACATTAATCTATGGGTTTGAAATCAGCATAGAAGTTATCCCTCTGTGGGAGAGAAGGTAGTGACTAAACGGAAACATGATGAAGCTTTTAGAATAGTAATGTACTGTTTCTGGATCCGGGTGCTGATGACATAGCTGTGCTGTGTTTGGTTCCTGAAAATTTACTGAGCTCTGAACGCATGATGCATGCATTTTTCACTATGTATATGTTTCAAAAAAGTTTTAAAAAATACTACAATGTAATATAACCACATATCCACCAGAACAGCTAAAATTAAAAAGATATAAAATAGGGGCGCCTGGGTGGCTCAGTCAGTTGAGCGTCTAACTTCGGCTCAGGTCATGATCTTGTAGTTTGTGAGTCTGAGCCCTGCATCTGACTCTGCACTGACAAGCGTGGAGCCTGCCTCCCTAGGAGAGAGAGAATAAGTAAATACAATAAATAAACTTTAAAAAAGTACTTAGGGGCGCCTGGGTGTCTCAGTTGGTTGAGCATCCTGCAGTTCGTGAGTTCGAGCCCCGCATCGGGCTCTGTGCCGACAGCTCAGAGCCTGGAGCCCACTTCAGATCCTGTGTCTCCCTCTCTCTGCCCGTTCCCTGCTCATTCTCTGTCTCTCTCTGTCTCTCAAAAATGAATAAACGTTAGGGGGGGAAGAAGAAAAAAAAAAAAGAATAAACATTAAAAAAAGTGCTTAAAATTTAAAAAAGATATAAAATACTAAGTACTGGTGAAGATCTGCAGCAACAAGAATGCTCACACAATCCCTTTGGAGAACTGTTTGGCGGTATCCACTAATGTGAAAAATATGTAAGCATATGTGTATATGTCATTTTGTGAATATTACCCAGGAATTCCATTCCTAGGTATACATATTCTATATGCATTCAATATGTAAACAACGGTTTAAGAGTGTTCATAGCAAAAGTATCCATAATAACCAAAAGCTGGAAACTGCCCAAATACCCATCAACGGTGGAATGGATAAGTAAATTGTGGTATACACACATGGCTGGAGCTATGTATCAATGAGAATCAACAAACAACAGCTGTGTGCAACACGTAGATGAACTTCACAAACCTAAAGTTGAGAACCCAGGTATCAAAACGTATTAGTCCATTTATATAAAGTTTATTTTTTTTTAATTTTTTTTTAACGTTTATTTTATTTTTGAGACAGGGAGAGACAGAGCATGAACAGGGGAGGGTCAGAAAGAGGGAGACACAGAATCGGAAGCAGGCTCCAGGCTCTGAGCTGTCAGCACAGAGCCCGACGCAGGGCTCGAACTCACGGACCGCGAGATCATGACCTGAGCCGAAGTTGGCCGCTTAACCGACTGAGCCACCCAGGCGCCCCTGTATAAAGTTTAAAAAGAGGCAAAACTAGGGGCGCCTGGGTGGCGCAGTCGGTTGAGCGTCCGACTTCAGCCAGGTCACGATCTCACGGTCTGTGAGTTCGAGCCCCACGTCGGGCTCTGGGCTGATGGCTCAGAGCCTGGAGCCTGTTTCCGATTCTGTGTCTCCCTCTCTCTCTGCCCCTCCCCCGTTCATGCTCTGTCTCTCTCTGTCCCAAAAATAAATAAACGTTAAAAAAAAAAAAAAAAAAAAAAAAGAGGCAAAACTAATCTAATATCAGAAGGGAGGAAATGACTAACTTAGGGAGCGTTGTGACTGGTACCAGTGACAACAGGGTTCTTGGGGTTGTGATAATGTTCTGTTTTATGGTCTATGAGAATTACATCAAAATGAGAACTTCCTAGAGACTCATCAAGCTGAACACTAATGATGTGTGTGTGTGTGTGTGTGTGTGTGTGCATGTGTGTGTGTGCACTGTGAACTTTTCTGTATGTTATATGTCAATGAAAATTTACTTTAAAAATTCCCAAGGAAGGAGAGGGTCCAAGATGGCTGTGTAGGGAAATCCTGAGCTCGCCTTCTCTGTTCAACATCCCAAAGTTACAACTACATTTTGAATAATTCTTTCCTAAAAAGACCTGAAGACTAGCAGAATAGCTCTTCCACTACCTCTTCCACAGGAAAGGAAGGAAGGAAGGAAGGAAGGAAGGAAGGAAGGAAGGAAGGAGCAAGCCATGTCAAAACAAGTAGGAGGGGCAGAAAAGTGGTCTTGTCAGGACCCCCACCCCTAGTGTAAACTACCCACAAGAGGAAGGCATAGCACAAATGCATGGCTCCTCTCTGAGGAGTGAGGGGTTTGAGCCCTACTTCAAGCACCCTAGCCTGTCAGACCTGGATCTGAAAAAGTGAGCCCCCAAATGACTGGCTTTCAAACCACAGAGTAATATCTGAGAAAGCAGGAAGGCTGTAGGAAATGGAGACTCCACTCTTGAAGGGCTCACACACGGACTCAGTTGCTACAAGTCCCAATGTGAAAGCGGTAGCTTGACAAGTGCCTGGGCCATGTGTGAGGAGACTCACTGACTGGAAGAGCAGGGGTGTGTTGGAGATCTCTCTAAAGACAGAGGTGCTAGCAGGAACTTTTTTTTTTTTTAACTCTCTTTCTCCTTGCCAGCCCAGTGCTGGGAGATGCCATTTGGGGCACTCTCAATCCTCCTCGATAACATGGTTCACCGCATCCCAGTGTTCTCCTGAGGCCCCACCTTGCCAGACTTGGCCCAGAGCTTGTCCACTGAGGCCCCCTGCCCTGCGAAAGCCAATGGACAGGCACACCATAGCCAGGTGCTCCTCCACTGTTGCCCTGCCCCACCAGACCCAGAAGGTGCATGCACTTTGTACAGAGGACACCCTTGAACATCTGGCACTGATTGCCAGAGGGGCTGGGACTGAAACAACTGGAGAGACAGAGCTTGGCAGCCTACCACCCCCAGAGCACTGCACAGACATCTGACTGAAACACACCTGCTAGTGTGTGTTTCACCTTCCAGGGACCATGCCTTCAAGACTGGAAGAGACAGCTGCTTTGTCTAATACATAGAAACAAACATAGAAAGCCAGGAAACTGAGGGGACAGAGGAATATGTTCCAAATGAAAGAACGAGACAAAATCTCAGAAACATACATTAATGAAACAGAGATAAGTAATCTACTTGACAAGGAGTTCAAAGTAATGGTAATAAAGATGTTCACTGAACTCAGGAGAAGGATGGATGAACACAGTGAGATCTTTAACAAAGAGGTAGAAGATATAAGAAAGTTACAAACAAAAGTTCCAGAACTGAAGAATACAATAACCAAACAAAAATTGCACTAGAGGGGCACCTGGGTGGCTCAGTCAGTTAAGCGTCCAACTTTGGCTCAGGTCATGATCTCATGTTTCATGAGTTTGAGCCCCACATCGGGCTCTGTGCTGACAGCTCAGAGCCTGGAACCTGATTTGGATTCTGTGTCTCCCTCTCTCTCTGCCCCTGCCCTGCTCGTGCTCTGTCTCTGTCTCTCTAAAATAAATTTAAAAAAAAAATTTTTTTTTAATGCACTAGAGGATTTCAACAGCAGACTGGATAAAGCAGAAGGACAGATCAGCAAGCTAGAAGACAAACCAAAGGAAATCGCCCAGACAGAGTAACAGAAAGTATAAGAATTTATATTTATTCATTAGTTTATTTTAATGTTTGTTTATATTTGAGAGAGAGAGAGAGAGAGAGACAGAGTGCAAGTGGGGAAGGGGCAGAGAGAGAGGAAGACACAGAATCCAAAGCAGGCTCCAGGCTCTGAGCTCTCAGCACAGAGCCCGTCATAAGGCTCGAACTCACAAGCCGTGAGATCATGACCTAAGCTGAAGCCGGACACTTAACCGACTGAGCCACCCAGATGCCCCATAAGTAAAAAATTTGTTTAAAGTGGAGATAGCTTAAGGAACCTGTGGGACAACATCAAGTGAAATAATATTCACATTATAGAGATTCCATACAGAGAAGAGTGAGAGAGAAAGGGTCAGAAAATTTATTTGAGGAAATAATGGCTGAAAACTTCCCTAATCAGGTCCAGGAATCCCAGAGTATCTAAAAAAAAAAAAAAAAAAAAAAAAAAAAATGAACCTAGAGAGATCTACACCAAGACACATTATAATTAAAATGGCCAAACTTAAAGGAAATAACCTAAAAGCAGCAAGAAAAAACAACTTTATAGATATAAGGGAAACCCCATATGGCTATTAGATTTCTCAGCACAAACTTTACAGGCCAAAAGAGAGTGGTATAACATATTCAAAATGCTGAAAGGAAAAAACTTCCAACTGAGAATTCTCCACCAGCAAGGTTATCATTCAGAATCGAAGGAGAGATTAGGAGTTTTCCATATAAGCAAGAACTGAAGGAGTTCACCACTAAAATGGCCTGAGAGGAAATGTTCAAGGAAATTCTTTGAGCTGAAAAGAACTAGCACTAATTAACAACAACAGCAACAACAAACCACCTAAATATCTAAAGGTAAATATATAGTAAAGGTAGAGAATCAGTCACTTATAAAGCAAGTACGAAGGTTACAAGAAAAAAACTGGTAAAATTAACTAAAACTACAATAATTAGTTAAGAGATGCATAAAGTGAAAAGATGTTAAATGTGACATCAAACATAAAACATGGTAGGAGGAGTAAGTACACAGAATTTTGGAATGTGTTCAGATTTAAGTTGCTGTCAACTAAAAATACACGGTTATATACATAGGATAAGATATGTGAACCTCATAGTAACCACAAAACAAAAACTAAAGATAAAGCAAAATGTAAATACACAATAGAAAATGAGAAAGGAATCTAAACAAAACACTAAAGAAAAGTCATCAAACCACAAGGGAAGAAATAAAGAGGAGGAACAGGCGAACTATAATAAAAGCCAGGAAACAACAAAGTGTCAAGAAGTACACACCTATCGATAATTACTTTAAATGTAAATGAACTAAACTCTCTGATCAAAACACAGAGTGGCTGAGTGGATTAGTAAGACACATCTACATAGTGCCTATAAGAGACTGACTTCAGAAGCAAGGACACAGACAGACTGAAAGTGAAGGGATGGAGAAAGATATTCCATGCAAATGGAAATGAAAAAAAAACATAACAGGAATGGCTGAGTCAGTTAAGCATCCAACTCTTGATTTCAGCAAGGTCATAATCTCATGGTTCGTGAGTTTGAGACTCACATCGGGCTCCAGGCTTACAGTGTGGAGCCTGCTTGGGATTCTCTCTCTTTCCTTCTCTCTCTGCCCCTTTCCCATTCATGCTCTGTCTTTCTCAAAATAAAGAAACTTCAAATAAAGAAAAATAAAATGACTAAAATATTTAAAAAGAAAGACTACAATAAAAGACAAAGAGGGAAATTAAATAATGATAAAGGGGTCAATCTGGCAAAAAAGATATAAGATTTATAAATATATATACACCCAAAATAGGAGCACCAAAACATATAAAGCACATATTAATGGACCTAAAAGGAGAAATTGACAATGATACAATAATAGTAGGGGACTTAAACACCCCCACTTACATCAATGAATAGATTAATAAGGAAAGATCAACCTTAAACAACACATTAGACCAAATGCACTTAATAGACATATATGGAACATTCCATCCAAATGCAGCAATTTACACATTTTCCTCAAGTACAAATGGAATATTCTCTATGATAGACCACATGTTAGATGACAAAACAAGTTTCAATAAATTGAAGAAGACTGAAATTTTATAAAGTGTCTTCTCCAAACACAATGGTATGAAACTAAAAATAAGTTACAAGAAGAGCGCTAGAAAAACCACAAAAATATGGAGATTAAACAACATGCTACTGAACAAGTGGGCCATTGAAGAAATCAAAGAAGAAATAAAAATATAGAGAGAGACAAAGAAAAACAGATATACCAAAATCTGTGGGATGCAGCAGAAGTGGTTCTAAGAGGGAAGTTCATGGCAACATAGGCCTAAATTAAGAAAAAAGGAAAATCTCAAATAAACAATCTAACTTCTTATACCTTAAGGAACTAGAAAAGACAAACAAAGCCCAAATTTAGTAGAAGGAAAGAAATAAAAAGCAAAAATAAATAAAGTAGATACTAAAAACAAAACAAAACAAACAACAGATCAATGAAGCTAAAAGCTAGTTCTTTAAAAATATAAACGAAATTGACAAACCTTTAGCTGGACTAAGAAAAAAAGAGGGCTCAAACAAAATCAGAAATTATAGAGGAAAAGCTACAACTGATACCACAGAAAGACAAAGGATTCTCATAATTATATGCCAACAAACTGAGCAACCCAGAAGAAATGGATAAATTCCTGGAAACATACAGTATTCCAAAACTAAATCATGAAGAAATAGAAAATCTGAAAAGATTTGATTACTAGTAAGAGTAAGTAAGTGAGGGGTAATAAAGGGCTCGGTAATAAAAATGTCCCAACAACCAAAAGTCTTGGTTCACTGGTGAATTCTACCCAACATTCAAAGCCTTAATATACATCATTTTCAAATTCTTCCAAAAACTGAAGAGAAGGAAATGCTTCCAAAGTCATTTTATGAGGTCAGCATTACCCTGATAGCAAAACCAGACAAGGACACCACACACACACACAAAAGGGAAGTACAGGCTAATATCCTTAATGAACAGATGCAAAAATACTCAAAAATAACAGTAAACTGAATTCAACAACACATTTAGAGAAGCATATATTGTGATCAAGTGGGATTTACTACAGGGATTTTAAGGGTGGTTCAACATCTGCAAATCAATCAATATAATATACTACATTAACAAAATGAAGGATTAAAATCATATGATCATCTCAATAGATACAGAAGGAGCACTTTGACAAAATTCAACATCCATTTACCATAACCGCCCCCCCCCTAAGTTGCTATAGAGAAAACATACCTCAACATAATAAAGGCTGTGTGTGACAAACCCACAGCTAACATTGTACTCAATGGTGAAAAGCTGAAAGCTTTTCCTCTAAGATCAGGAATAAGACAACAATCCCAGTCTCGTCACTTTTATTCAACACAATACTGGAAGATGTAGTCACAGAAATTAGGCAAGGAGAAGAAATAAAAGGCGTCTATATTGGAAAGGAGTAAGTAAAGCTGTTATTATTTGCAGATGACATGATACTTAATACAATAAAACCCTAAAGACTCCATTTATTAGAACTAATAAATGAATTCAGTAAAGTTGCAGGAGAAAAAATCAACTTACAGAAATCAGTAGCATTTCTATACACTTATAATGATAAATTATCAGAAAGAGAAATTAAGAAAACAATCCCACTTACAACTATATCAAAAAGAATAAAATACCTAGGAATAAATTTAACCAAGGAGGTAAAAGACCTATACACTGAAAATTATGAGATACTGATGAAGGAAACTGAAGATGACACAAATAATTGGAAAGATATTCTGTGCTCATGGATTGGAAGAATATTGTTAAAATGTCCATACTACAATTCAATGTGGTTCCTATAAAAATTCCAATGGCATTTTTCACAGAAGTTGAACAAATAATTCTAAAATTTGTAGGAAACCACAAAAGATCTAAATACCCAAAGCAATCTGGAGAAAGAACAAAGCTGGAGGTATCCTGCTCTCTGACTTCAAGCTATATTACAAAGCTATAGTAACAAAACAGTATGGTGGTGGCATAAAAACTGATACACAGATCAATGGAACAGAATTGAGAGCCCAGAAATAAACCCACACATATACAGACAATTAATTTACAATAAAGAAGCCAAAAATACACAATGGGAAAAAGATGTTCTCTTCAATAAATGGTGCTGGGAAAACTGGACATTCACACACAAAAGAATGAAACTAGACCATTATCTTACACTATATACAAAAATGAACTCAAAATGGATTAAAGAATGTAAGATTTGAAAACATAAAATTCCTAAAAGAAAACATATATGGTGAGCCCCTTGACATCAGTCTTACTGATATTGTTATGGATCTGACCCTAAAGGTGAAAGGGGAAAAAAAAAAAGCAAAAATAAATAAATTGGACTACATCAAACTAAAAAACTTCTGCAATGTAAAGGAAACCATCTTCAAAACAAAAATGCAACCTCCTGAATAGAATAAGATATTGGCAAATTACACACTCAATAAGGGGTTAATATCCAAAATGTATAAAGAACTCATACAAGTTAATAACAAAAAAAGCCCAACAACCCAATTTAAAAATGGGCAGAAGATCTAAAGAGACATTTTTCCAAAGAAGACATCAGATGGCTAAGTTGTTCAGAAGTTGTTCAGAATCACTAAATTTAGGGAAATACAAATCAAAACCATAATATCACCTCACACTGGTTAGACTGGTTATCATCAAAACGACAAGAAATAGGGGCACCTGGGTGGCTCAGTTGGCTAAGTGTCTGACTTCGGCTCAGGTCATGATCTGGCAGTTTGTGAGTTTGAACCCCACATGTGGCTCTCTGCTGTCAGCACAGAGCCCTCTTGGGATCCTCTGTACCCCCTCTCTCTGCCCCTCTCCTGCTCACTCGCTCTCAAAAATAAACATTTAAATAAATAAAATAAAATAAAATAAAATAAAATAAAATAAAATAAAATAAAATACAAAAGGCATTTAGGGGTGCCTCAGTGGTTCAGTCAGCATCCAACTCTTAATCTCGGTTCAGGTCATGATCTTCCAGTTCGCGAGATTGAGCCCCATATTGGGCTCTGCACTAACAGCACAGAGCCTGCTTGGGACTCTCTCTCTCTCTCTCTCTCTCTCTCTCTCTCTCTCCCTCTCTCTCTCTCTCTGCCCACACTCTCTAAACAAACAAACAAACAAACAAACAAACATTCTTTTAAAAGGCACTTATATTTTCTGATTGTAAAAGTGCAACAGGCAAATTATAGACATTTGGGGGAAACGCACAATGAAAGTACATTCCATCACTTGCAGAAAATATTTCCTTGCTATCATCTTTATAGACACAAAATACACATAACCGGGGACCATGTTGTACACGTTTGCTTTCTGAAATATATTAAGCACATTTTCCCACATCATTAAATAATCTTCAAAACCATGAAAAAAAAAAGGCCCTCAGATCGGAGATCCAATTTGACTTAAACCTTACCCAAATGCTATCTTGTCTCTTTGGATCACTCTTCTTTTGTCTTTCAGGGTTATCAGAAAAATCATAGTGCCATCAAAAAGGGAAGGTATCTATTGCTCCTTGCAGCAATGTGAACATAATACATACATGAGCTCTAGATAGTCTAGTGACACAACATTAAGCTTTGTCATCAGTGTGCAAAAGCTGACTAGTTTGCAAAAATAGAATAAAATGCAGTTTTGCAGTGTCATGTGGCTTTTACCCCAGTTAGAGAAATCATTAACTCAGGCACTCTGCAGTACAGGGGGTTTGACTAACCTTGCCAACTTAGCCAGGCAGCAAAAGAGGAGCCTGTGGCAGCCATCTTCTCTGAAGGAACAAAGCAAAGAGAAATAATCTGGTGCAGAGTTCCAGGCACGACGTGCTCCGGTCCAGCTGTTGGTTCTCTGACTAAACATGGCTTCCCTCTGATCATTAAGGGGAAAAAACATCTTCAAGAAAGGATTTCAAGTGACTGTAAAGAAAAGCCCAACCAAAATATCCCTTTTCCCTCCTCAAGTGGGAAACTTTGGGGGGGGGGGGGGGGGTTCAGTAGGCTGTTGACTTATCTACTACAAAATGTCAAAAAATGAGCTAAGGAAAGTTTAAATGTTTTATCTGTTCCCAAAATGAACTTTCCCTGCTCATGGCCGGCAGCAATTTCTGGGTCCACGGGCACCTTCTTTGGCAGCTGCAAAGAATAATGCGGCTCCCTTAGTGATGCGAGCTTACTCCGCCAGCAGGGGGCGAGCGGAAACAGTCCCCTCCCCCCTCCCCGCCCGAGGACTTCAATGAAGTCCCACATCTAGTGCGCACATCCCGTTTGTGGCCGCCCAGATTCACCTACCCGAAGGGAACCAAGGTGAAACTGCCTCAGATACTTAGCGCGGCTCTCCACAGCTTCACAAATTAAGCATAAACTCCATGTTCTTCAAGATTGGCTCCAGATGACTGTTTCAGTCAAAGTGGATGGTTTATGTTGGTTCTTGTTGGGGAAGTGCAAAGGCAGACCCAGTATATTGCAAGAGTCTGGGTAGTGGGGACAGTGACAGTTTAGTTTAGCAACCACACTTTCTCCATCCAACTTCGCTGTTAAAAAGTCTATTGCTTTTGAGGGAGGACCCCATGCGAAGAAGCAAAGAAAGCCGGCGTTGGCTAAGAAATATAAAACCCCTCAAATGGCTTTCTCTGGTATTCAAATTTAGGCAATTATTTGCAGCTCTTCTCAGCACGCATCCCTGGGTCTTGTTATCACCTGGAAAGAAACTAGAATACTTTCAGAACTGCCACACTTTTCAACTACCATCAGATAGAAGTCATAGTTTAAAAATCCTCATCTGATTTCATTTCACCAAATGGTTAATATTTTTCTACTTCCTGTTAACAAAATATCAAATGCTAGGCTAGCTGCTGGACTAATCATATTTAGTGGTATAAACATTTCTTTTTCATCAGCTATATAGGAAATGTTTGAAGACAAAAGTGGCTCCCCTATAGCTTCCCGACCTGCATAGGAAACTCTAAGTGTAAGCCAGGGTATTTGTACGTGTCCCATGCCGTGTCTGGAATATGGTGCTTTGCAAATAAATCTAAATTAGAATAAAATAAAATAATAAAACATTAGAAGAAAATATGAGAGAATATTTGTATAACCTTGGGGGTGTGGCAGACTTCTTAAACAAGATGAGAAACCCAGAAAAAGTAAAGGAAAACAACAGAGGGGTGCCTGGGTGGCTCAATCAGTTAAGTGTCCGACCTCGGCTTAGGTCATGATCTCGCGGTCCGTGAGTTCGAGCCCCAAGTTGGGCTCTGTGGTGTCAGTTCTGAGCCTAGAGCCTGCTTTGGGTTCTGTGTCTCCCTCTCTTCTCTGCCCCCTCCCCCATTCATGCTCTGTCTCTCAAAAAATGAATAAACATTAAAAAAAAAAAAAGGAAAACAATAGACATGTTCAACTACATAAAAATTAATACTTTTTTTGCAAGGCAAAAGAAACCATATCCAAAGTGAAAAGGTGAAGAAAAATGTTTGCAATACAAATGATGGAAAATGGTAAATATCTTAATAAGCTAAGCCTTCAACAAATTAATAAGAGACAACACAATACAAATGAGCCAGTGTTATGAAAAGGCAATTCATAAAAGAGGAAATAGGTGAAAGTGCTCAGTTTCATTGAAAGTCATGAAAACGCAGGAATATAAATAGATGCATGAAAAGTATAAAAATACCCAACTTATGAGGGACTATCTTAGGGCCCAGGGACCTAAGGGAGGTTAACAAGCTTGGGATTGGAAGTCAAAATGGCTTTCAACTTTTTTTTTTAATGTTTATTTATATTTGAGACAGAGAGAGACAGAGCATGAGCAGGGGAGGGGCAGAGAGAGGGGGAGACACAGAATCTGAAGCAGGCTCCAGGCTCTGAGCTGTCAGCACAGAGCCTGACACAGGGCTGGAACTCATGAACCATAAGATCATGACCTGAGCGCAAGTCAGACGCTTAACCGACTGAGCCACCCAGGTGCCCCAACATGGCTTTCAACTTTAACTGTAATGCTGTATTTCTTCTCCTAAAATATATTAGGATTTATGGGGAATGTGGCAAAATGATAACCATTAACCAACCTGAGTTGTGTCTCTTGGTTAAAATGTAAGTGCATTTCTGTTGAGCATATGCCCAAGAGTAGAATTATAAGGTCATAGGCTACACGTCAGTCTAGAAATGTTCTCTTTCTTAATCTGGGTGTTGGCTATAGGGGTGTGCTCAAGTTTATGAAAATTCACTGAGATATACACTTATGATATGTGCATTTCAATAAAAAATTAAACAATAACAAAAAGTATAAGGCAACAACACTTCACAGCCACCAGCATGGCTAAAATAAAACAATAGAAAATACCAAGTTCTGACAGGGATGTATAGAAACTGGGTTGCTCATGTATTACAAGTGGAAATATACCTCTATACAATCCCTTTGCAAAAGTGACATATTCTACAAACAGTGAAAATATGTGTACTCCATGATCGGACAATTCCAGTCATAGGTAGACCTACTTAGCAGAAATTTGTCTATATGGTTACCAAAAGACAAGGGTTAAGACTTATGAGATGCCACTTTTTCAATATATTTTTAACGTTATTTGCGAGAACTTTGGCATTTAAAAACTGTATATATTTAAGATGTGCAACTTGATGTTTTGATACATTGTGATACCATTCTTAAACCATCGGATGGGAGGGGAGAAATTACAGAACATCAAAGACATGAACTTCGGACAAATTTATATATATTATTAACTTGGTGGGATATGCCTGAGAAGTTAAGTGAAGAAAGCAAGTTGTATATAAACTGACCTCATTTTTGTAAGGATAAAATCAAAGACAAAACCCTTTTTATTTGCATGTATGCTTGTAAGAGCAAGAGACTATGAGTAAGTTAATCAAATCAAAATTTTAATATAGAAGGGAAAAATTAAATGGGGAATGGGGAGACAGGTGATTAGCTTTTTCTTTAGTTATGTCTGTATTGCCTGACTTGCTAAACCTAGAATTTTTTTAAGTTTATTCATTTATTGGGGCGTCTGGGTGGCTCAGTCGGTTGAGTGTCTGCCTTCAGTTCAGTCATGATCTTGTGGTTTGTGGGTTTGAGCCCCGTGTTGGGCTCTGTGCTGACAGCTCAGAGCCTGGAGCCTGCCTCGAATTCTATGTCTCCCTCTCTCTCTGCCCCTCCCCTGCTCACGCTCTGTCTCTTTCTGTCTTTCAGTAATAAATAAACATTAAAAAATTTAAAAAAAGTTTACTCATTTATTTTTGAGAGAGAGTTGACATAGCAGGGGAGGGGCAGGGAGAGAGAGAGACAGAGAATCCCAAGCAATCTGTGCTAACAGCACAGAGCCCAATACAGGGCAACCCACAAACCATGAGATCATGACCTGAACCGAAATCAAGAGTCAGACACTTAACCAACTGGGCCACCTAGGTGCCCCAAGAATTGTTTTGAAGTAATTATTTTTGAGATAATTCACATACAATAAAATTTGCCATTTTAAAGTATACAATTCAGTAATTTTTAGTATGTTCACAAAGTTGCACAAGCATTGCCACTACCTAAGAACATTTTAATCATTTCCCTCCCTACTCTTGTAAAAAACAGGTACCCATTAGTAGTCATTCCCCATTCCTCCTGCCTCCCAGCCTCTGGCAACCACTAATCTACTTTCTGTCTCTAAGGATTGCTTATTATGCGCATTTCATTTAAGTGGAATCATGTAATATGCATGTGACTTTTTGTGTCTGGCTTCTTTCCCTTGGCATGTCTCTGAGATTCAACCATGTTATAGCATGTATCAATGGTTCATTCCTTTTTATGCCTGAATAATATTCCATTGCATGGATATAGGACATTTTAATGATCTGTTCATCAGGTATTGAATGGATACTCCAGAATAATCTTATTTTAAGGTTGTCTGAATAGCAAACTTAATTCAATCTGCAACCTTTTACCTTCTAAAGCTAATATAGTCACAGGTTCTGGGGACTAGGATGTGGACATCTTTTCTCTGGGGTTGGGGGCGGGGATTATTCTGTCTACCAAATTACTCATCACAAACTTTGGATCAGAACACACAAATTTTTTTTTGAGAGAGAGGGGGCACAAGTGAGTGAGGGGGCGGAGAAAGAGAGAATCCCAGGACGGGCAGAGGGAGAGAAAGAAGTGGGGCTCACCCAAAGTGGGGCTCAAGCTCACCTCATGTGGGACTTGAACTCACGAACGATGAGATAATAACCTGAGCTGAAGTGAGATGCTTCACCACTGAGCATCTGGGTTCAATCATTGAACCAGCATAAACTGCAGGCATTGTGCTAGGGGTCGGGAACATGGCTCTGAACAAGGCACAGAACCCCTAATGCAAGCAACCTCCCTGCCAGGTCCTCCCCTGGTTGGGTGCTGCCACTCAGGGAAAGGGTGGGGCTGAGAAGCCCATGCCCCCTCTCCTCCACACCCCCACTAACAGCACCCCTGCCCAGTCCTCTTCAGTTTTCAGTGTCTCCCTGACCCTCCACCTTCATCACACAAAGCGTGGCTTCTCCTCTTCTCCCATCTCCCCTCCCCCAACTACTAGCATAATCCTCAAGCCGTAATAATCCCAAACAGTCCACTTCCCAGGTTGGATTTTTCAAGTAATGACGTCAGGGCGAGGCAGGAGTGATATGTGGGCCTGGAGGAAGCAAGGATAGGCGGGGTACAGTGAGAAGGAGGAGCAAGAACCCTCCAGTTCCTGTCTTCTTCAAAGCGCAGTGTGGTCAAGTGGTTAGAATCCCGGTGTCTGAAGGTCCTTGTTGCCTGGGTTCGAGCCCAGATTTTCCCCTTACCACTGGAGCCATCTCGGACGCTGCTCTTTAACCTCTCAGTTCCCATTTCCCCATCCATACCACAGAAGAATAGTTATTTGTAAGGTTTTATTTCCTAAGGTTGTCTTCATCCTATGGATAGAGCACACAGAGCAGCACCTCAAACACAACAAATGCTCTGTGTGTTAGCTAAAAGCATGGTTTGGGGAGCCCTGTGCCACCATGACACCAAGGCAGGCCTGTCCGCTTCTGTCTGTTCTCTGCAGCTCGTGCGTGTACCTCTCAGGCAAAACTCAACAAACGCCATATCCTAGGACTAACAGCAACTCCTAGGGACAACAGCCTAAATTCATTTTAAGTAGAAAAAGAAGGTTTGGGGACACCTGGGTAGCCCAGTCCGTTAAGCGTCTGACTCTTGATTTCACCTCAGGTCATGACCTCACAGTTCGTGAGTTCAAGCCCCGCATCAGGCTCTGTGCTGACAGTGTGGAGCCTGCTTGGGATTCTCTGCCTCCCTCACTCTCTGCCCCTCCCCCCACCCCTCTCTTTGTTTCTCTCTCAAAAATAAATAAACATTAAAAAAAAAAAAAAGAAAGAGAGAGAGAGTAAAAAGAAAGTTTGTGTCCAAGAGACAAATCTGCAAAGGTTTCCGTGACCCCCTGGCAGATGACCTCCAAGATGGTCATGCCCAGTGATTTTCTTCCTCTTCTCCCAACTTCCTGCTTCTAGATTTGGCCCAGGGGCCTACTTCTGCCTGACAAAGCCCATTTCAGTGCCTTTCCAACAAGAAACATCCTTTGGCAACCCTCCTAGAATGTGCAAGCAGCTCATTTTAAAATAGAATCCCTTTTTTTCTTTGGTTCTTCTACATTTAGTATACAGCGTACTAAGTGGAAAATAGTCATCAGAGTGCTTCTTCCCATTTTCTGCTCTTCTCTCTGCCCTACTCTTTTCTTCTGGGTCTCCCTTTCCTTCCCCTTTTATCTTCTCTGTTCTCTGTTTCCTCGAATTTCTCTTTATGGCTGCTGTTGTCCTGGACTTGGCATTGTTCTAAACCAGACAGACTCAAGTCTAGGAAATAGTTTTTCTTTTCTGAATTCAGTGCTTGGCTTAAAAGGGAGAGTGGAGAGTTTCTTGGGTGAAGACTCAAAGCTGGAGAGAGAAGCAACGGAGTCCAGAGAAGAGACATCCTGAGCTGATGAGTTTATTTCCGGAGCAGTCGTTCTCCAGCTTCCCGAGAGTGGTCAGACTTACTTTTTCTTAGACTCAGAATCGAATGCGTGTTGAACCCAAGCATTCCCTGGTCTTCAATCCAGTGTCTTTTATCTCTGGGTTTCGGGCTGTAGATGACATCAACTATTTTTATTGTTTATTGTTAAGTGCCTTTCTACTCTTGAATTGATGTCTGATTTATTTTGTTGGTTATTATTTCCTGAGTCGTGAAGGGAGAGGTTCCAGTGTTCAGGAAGCCCAAGAATGGATGAGATTTGCCTGAACGCTTAGCAACCTCTCTCTAAAACTGAAGTTTTTCAGAGCTATGCCCAAGGCTCAGGTCCTGGGACAGAGTTTGCTCTTAACCTACAGATACCCTATTTATCTCAGCTGTTATTAGACTATGAACAATATTTCAAGGAAAAGAAAATATTTTAGTGTTTAACCACAGTTTATTTAGTGTAGGTAGATGTGAATAGCACCTTTAAAAAACAAAGGGTTAGAGGCACCTGGTTGGCTCAGTCGGTTAAGCGTCCGACTTCAGCCCAGGTCATGATCTCATGGTTTGTGAGTTCGAGCCCCACATCGGGCTCTGTGCTACAGCTCAGATCCTGGAGTCTACTTCGGATCTGTGTCTCCTTCTCTCTCTGCCCTTCCCCTGCTTGCACTCTGTCTTTCTCTCTCTCTCAAAAATAAATAAAACATCAAAAAAATTATTAAAAAACAAAGCATTAGCTGTGTAATCAGAACAAAAAATCAAGTTGTCATTCAACTTCTTTTTTTTCTAAATTAATCTCTGAATTTGATTGATTGGTTTGTTTTAGTTCTGCAAACTGATTTTTTTTTTTTAACCAATTCAGACAGCAATGTTGAGACTTCGCTTCTCCACCGTGTACAGAAGAAGTAATTTTCCTTTTACTATTCTGAGCTCTTGGCTGAGACCTCTATAATAAATGATAGATTAATGTAATGAAAGAAAAGCAAACAGAAGTTGATTAACATGCATACCTCAGTATACATGGGAGATACCAGGAAAAAATGAGTAACTCCCTGCAGTGGCTTAGAATTCAGGATTAAATATGATCTTAATAGCGAAAGGGGAGGAAGAATGTAGGTCTCTTAGGAGAGAGTAAATGATTTTCAGGAAAAATGAATGGGCCCCTAGAAGAACAGATGAGAGGTATGATAGTGTGTGACAAAGTCTGTCTGGGTGTGGTGTGGATTTCTAGTCTCCTCTCCAGTGATTAAAGTGATAAAAGTCAAACTTCCCGGGGCGATGAAAATCCCAGGGAGGGGATTTTTTTCTTTTTTTTTTGGACGTCTGGTTGTTTTATCAGGGAGGGGATTTTTGACAATTGAGTTCCTTTTGGAGGATCAGTCTTTGGGCAAATGAGGGGAGTCCAGAGAAAGACTTTCCCTGCATTATTTAAAAAAAAAAATAAGTTTTTCCATCACCTTCAGCTCAAAATAATCAGTATACTAAAGTGGCGTATTTTGGAGGGGTATATTCTGCTACCTTTCAATCCTTTATGGAGTCTATGACCCAGGGCTTATTAGGTTGCTCACTTAAAAACAATCCAAAGGAGTTATTGGATTCCTTTCATAATTAGTAGAAGGAAATTGTCAGTTTCACAAGCGAAAAGGAGAAACCTGAAGTTATAATACAATAGCTTTTGTATCTGCCTCTTTACATTTTGGTAAATGTAAGCAATCAGAAGAGAATGTCTGCCAGGACTAGACTACTCTCTTGGTTTTTGTTTTTGTTTTTGTTTTGGGGGGGATTTTTTTGGCTTTTTAAGGATTTTTCTTTTTTTTCTTTTTTCTATTCTTTTCTTTTTTAATTTATTTTTATTTTTAAATTAATTAATGAATTAATTTTTAAATTTACATCCAGGTTAGTTAGCATATAGTACAACAATGATTTCAAGAGTAGATTCCTTACTGCCCCTTACCCATTTAGCCCATCCCCCACTCCAACAACCCCTCCAGCAACCCTCTGTTTGTTCTCCATATTTAAGAGTCTCTTATGTTTTGTCCCCCTCCTTGTTTTTATATTATTTTTGCTTCCCTTCCCTTATGTTCATCTGTTTTGTATCTTAAATTTCTCATATGAGTAAAGTCATATAATATTTGTCTTTCCATGACTAATTTCACTTAGCATAATACCCTCTAGTTCCATCCATGTAGTTGCTGATGGAAAGACTTCATTCTTTTTTGATTGCCGAGTAATACTCCATTGTATATATATACCACCTTTTCTTTATCCATTCATCCATCGATGGACATTTGGGCTCTTTCCATACTTTGGCTATTGTTGATGGTGCTGCTATAAACATGGGGGTGCATCTGTCTCTTCGAAACAGCACACCTGTATCCCATGGATAAATGCCTAGTAGTGCAATTGCTGGGTCATAGGGTAGTTCTATTTTTAATTTTTTGAGGAACCTCCATACTGTTTTCCAGAGTGGCTGCACCAGTTTGCATTCTCACCAGCAGTGCAAAAGATCCTCTTTCTCCACATCCTTGCCAACATCTGTTGTTGCCTGAGTTGTTAATGTTAGCCATTCTGACAGGTATGAGGTGGTACCTCATTGTGGTTTTGATTTGTATTTCCCTGATGGTGAGTGATGTTGAGCAGTTTTTCATGTGTCAGTTGGCCATCTGGATATCTTTTTGGGCGAAGTGTCTATTCAAGTCTTTTGCCCATTTCTTCACTGGATTATTTGTTTTTTGGGTGTTGAGTTTGATAAGTTTTTTGTAGATTTTGGATACTAACCCTTTATCTGATATGTCGTTTGCAAATATCTTCTCCCATTGAGTCGCTATTAGTTTTGCTGATTGTTTCCTTCGCTGTGCAGTAGATTTTTTATTTTGATAAAGTCCCAATAGTTCATTTTTTGATTTTGTTTCTCTTATCTCTGGAGACATGTTGAGTAAGAAGTTGCTGCGGCCAGCCGTAGTAATTTCTTACTTTACACATCCCCAAAGGCAAGGGAATTAAAAGCAAAAATGAACTACTGGGACCTTATGAAGATAAAAAGCTCCTGCACAGCAAAGGAAACAGCCAACGAAACTAAAAGGCAGCCAACGGAATGGGAAAAGATATTTGCAAATGACATATCGGACAAAGGGTTAGTATCCAAAATCTATGAAGAGCTCACCAAACTCCACACCCGAAAAACAAATAACCCAGTGAAGAAATGGGCACAAAACATGAATAGACACTTCTCTAAAGAAGACATCCGGATGGCCAACAGGCACATGAAAAGATGCTCACTGTCGTTCCTCATCAGGGAAATACAAATCAAAACCACACTCAGGTATCACCTCATGCCAGTCAGAGTGGCCAAAATGAACAAAATCAAGAGACTATAGATGCTGGAGAGGATGTGGAGAAACGGGAACCCTCTTGCACTGTTGGTGGGAATGCACACTGGTGCAGCTGCTCTGGAAAACAGTGTGGAGGTTCCTCAGAAAATTAAAAATAGACCTACCCTATGACCCAGCAATAGCACTGCTAGGAATTTACCCAAGGGATACAGGAGTACTGATGCATAGGGGCACTTGTACCCCAATGTTTATAGCAGCACTCTCCACAATAGCCAAATTATGGAAAGAGCCTAAATGTCCATCAACTGATGAATGGATAAAGAAATTGTGGTTTATATACACAATGGAGTACTACGTGGTAATGAGAAAGAATGAAATATGGCCCTTTATAGCAACATGGATGGAACTGGAGAGTGTTATGCTAAGTGAAATAAGCCATACAAAGAAAGACAGATACCATATGGTTTCACTCTTATGTGGATCGTGAGAAACTTAACAGAAACCCATGGGGGAGGGGAAGGAAAAAAAAAAAAAAAGAGGTTAGAGTGGGAGAGAGCCAAAGCATAAGAGACTCTTAAAAACTGAAAACAAACTGAGGGTTGATGGGGGTGGGAGGGAAGGGAGGGTGGATGATGGGTATTGAGGAGGGCACCTTTTGGGATGAGCACTGGGTGTTGTATGGAAACCAATTTGACAATAAACTTCATATATTGAAAAAAAAAAGTTGCTGCGGCCAAGGTCAAAGAGGTTTTTGCCTGCTTTCTCCTCAAGGATTTTGATGGCTTCCTGTCTTACATTTAGGTCTTTCATCCATTTTGAGTTTATTTTTTTTGTATGGTGTAACAAAGTGTATATGGTTCATTTTTCTGCATGTCGCTGTCCAATTTTCCCAGCTTCATTTGCTGAAGAGACTGTCTTTATTCCATTGGATATTCTTTCCTGCTTTGTCAAAGATTAGTTGGCCATACATTTGTGGGTCCATTTCTGGGTTTTCTATTCTGTTCCATTGATCTGAGTGTCTGTTTTTGTGCCAAGGATTTTTATTTTTTGTAATGTTTATTTATTTTGAGAGAGGGAGAGAGAGAGAAAGAGAGGGAGAGAGAGGGCGAGGGGCAGAGAGAGAGGGAGACAGAAGATCTCAAGCAGACTCCATGCTGACAGCAGAGTGCTGCAGGGCTCAAACCCACAAACCCCTGACCTGAGCTAAGGTCAGACACTTAACTGACTAAACCACCCAGGCACCCCCCTCTTGGTTTTGTCTCCCCCAGTGATTGTTCCTTCTAGGTTCTTCCTCTTATCCTAGAACTCTTACCCTTGGTATGCCCCAAGGCTTCTTCCTTGGTTCCTTCACTATCTGTATTCACTCCCCTGTTATCTTCTTCAGTCTTGTGACTTAATATTCCTGTCAGGAATGCAGGAATGTTCAGAAGTGAAGCAACCAGATGCCTCCAACTCTCAAATGGCTTGTTTAAACAAACAAAATAAAAGCAGATCTAAATAGAAAAATATAGATTTAAAATGGAAAGATGTTAATACTTATTGAAGGGAGGTAGAAGGTATAGGTACTAGATATATGTTCATTTCTGTACATGTTAGAAGAATAGAAATAAGTAAATTAGTATCTATACTCACTCTCAAATTATGTCTCCTGCCCAGACCTCTCTACTGAACTCCAGACTCACATATCTAGTTGCCCTCTGGCTTCTCCATTTGGATGTCAAAGTAATATATCCACCCTGAACTGATGATCTGCCCTCCTCCCTGAAAGCCTGCTCCATCAGCAGCTTCCACACCTCAGTTGATGACAACTCCATTTTTTTGTGGTTGTTCAGGCCAAAAACCTTGGAGATATATTGACTCTTGTCTTTCTCTCCCAGACCACATCCCGTCCATCAGGAAATCCTGTTGGTTCTGTCTGCAGAGCATGCCCAGAAAGTGGTCACTTTCACCACCACCACTCTGTCTCCTGGTCTAAACCACTCCTAGCCCACCCTTGGACCATTGCAGTAGACTCCCACTTGATCTCCCTGTTTCTGCCAGGTCCTCTTCAGTCTGTTGTCAACTATGAAGACAGAGAGACTTTTTTTTTTTTTTTTACATTTAAATTTAAAATTTTTATTTAATTTATTTTTTAAATTTGCATCCAAGTTAGTTAGCATATAGTGCAACAATGATTTCAGGAGTAGATTCCTTAATGTCCCTTACCCACTTGGCCCATCCTCCCTCCCACAACCCCTCCAGCAACCCTGTTTGTTCTCCGTATTTAAGAGTCTCTTATGTTTTTGTCCCCCTCCCTGTTTTTATATTATTTTTGCTTCCCTTCCCTTATGTTCATCTGTTTTGTATCTTAAAGTCCTCATATGAGTGAAGTCATATGATATTTGTCTTTCTGTGACTCATTTCGTTTAACATAATACCCTCCAGTTCCATCCACGTAGTTGCAAATGGCAAGATCTCATTCTGTTTGATTGCCAAGTAATACTCCATTGTATATATATACCACCTCTTCTTTATCCATTCATCCATCGATGGACATTTGGGCTCTTTCCACACTTTGGCTATTGCTGATAGTGCTGCTATAAACATTGGGGTGCATGTGCCCCTTCGAAACAGCGTCCCTTTATCCCTTCGATAATACCTAGCAGTGCAACTGCTGGGTTGTAGGGTAGTTCTATTTTTAATTTTTTGAGGAACCTCCATACTGTTTTCCAGAGTGGCCGCACCAGTTTGCATTCCCACCAGCAGTGCAAAAGAGATCCTCTTTCCAGAGGGACTCTTTTAAAATGGTTTCAAATTGTGTTCCTTCTCTACTCAAAAGCAGAGTCTCACCCACTGTAAACAAGGAAGTAGTGGAAGCTGAAATTCTTCAACAGCCTCAGGCCCTCTGTAGTTTCCTTCTACTTCCCTCCTGCCCCACCCTGCTCCGGTCCCTCGGCCTCCTTGCTGTTTCTGGAATAAGCCAAGATCCTCCTGCCTTCTTGGGACTCTATACTGGTTCTTACCTCTTCCTGGAAGTCTCCTTCCCCAAATTTTTGTTCCTTTTCCAAGTCTTTGCTTATAGTTACTTTTTAACAAAGCCTGCTCTTGTAATTGAAGCCTGTTCCTCCACACATGTTAGATCCATCTAACTTTGCTCTTATTCCCGGTAGCTCTCACTACCTTTTACACAACCTAATTTACTTCAATACTATATTTATCATCTGTCTCTCCCACTTGGACATCAGCTCAGTGAGGAGAAGGGTGGTTTGCTTGTTGTCAAATGCCCTGCGCCTAAAACACCATCTGGCCCAATATGGGGCCTGGCATGCAGTAAATATTTGCAGAATGAATGAACTGAGTGAATAGTCACACTCTGCATTGCTGGAGCAAAGAACCTAAAATGTGGCTTTATCAGGCCATACATTAAACTTAAGTCAAAACTCTTTTAAATCCAGAATCCCGAGCTCCACTTTCACTCCAGCTTGGTCTTTATTTTCTGACTATGGTGGCACAAACCTGTCTGAATGGCCTCTTCTATGAATGATTTCATTGATCTTTTTATTCTGTATGTTGCAATTCTTGGAATAACTATCAATTCAGCTGTTTCATTGATTTCACTTAGTACTTCCTCAAACTGAAATGACATTACTCAGTATGTGAGCATGAGTGTGAATTGCAGTCAGAGTAGGAATAACCCCCACTTTGAACTGGCAGAATTTCAGCAAGTGCCCCATGGGATAGGAAGATGCACCTTTGCTATCCATTCTCCTTCACCCCCCCCCCCCCCCCCCCCCCCGCCCCACAACATTCCGCATTCAGTAACGAGCTGGGTTCTTTCTAAGTGTTCTTAGTCCCTTGGGCCAGTGTAAAAAAATTCTTTTTGATAACATAATAGATTTCTCCCAACCTTTCTTGGCTGATTCCTTAATATAGCAGAAGCAGAGTTATCATTATACTCCCAGGGAGAGCTATTTATATAATGCAACACCCTTCTTTCCTACAGTAATTCTGCTACTAAAAATAGTCTATTGTAGAAGGTTGCCCCGTTTTTTTTGTTGTTGTTTTGTTTTGTTTTTTAGCTTGACCATATTCATAGACTTATTAAGTGCCTTTCTTGGTTTCTCAAACTGAATCTCATAGTTTTAAATGCATAAAGTGGTGCTTGGGTGGCTCAGCCAGTTAAGCGTCTGACTCTTGATTTCGGTGTGGGTCAGTGATCTCACACTGGTGATGTTGAGCCCTGCTCCTCGCTGAGGGTGCAGCCTGCTTTGGATTCTTTCTCCCCTCTCTCACTGCCCTTCCCCCACTCACCCGAGCCTTCTCTCTCTCCAAGTGTATAAATAAGCATTTAAAATATATTTAAATGAATGAAAACCCAGTGGTTATGGAATGGAGTAAGTTCATCTTATCCTTTATAGTCCATCTCTCCCCTTTCTATTAGGACATGACATTTGGTGAATTCAGAGGAAAACACAACTCAAATAAAGCACTAAGTGGAAATGAATTGTATAGAAGCAAGTTGAACAGGGGTTTAGAAAAAGGTCTGATCACTGAGAGGGAGGATGATAAAGTGAATGTGGCAAACTGTGTTTTGGAGACACTATCATTTTCTGCCTGGGCACTTGCTCACGTACTGCTAGGGACTTGCGGGCACACAGCAGTCCATTTGTAACTACTCTTTTGGACAGTCAGAGATTATGTCTTCTGATATAATACAGGGAAGTACCAACATCACCTATGGCAGTCTAGCCAAAAATGTTTAGTTGGAACATGTTAGGGCGCCTGGGTGGCTCGGTCGGTTAAGCGTTCGACTTCGGGTCAGGTCATGATCTCACGGTCCGTGGGTTCGAGTCCCGCGTCGGGCTCTGTCTGTGCTGACCGCTCAGAGCCTGGAGCCTGTTTCAGATTCTGTGTCTCCCTCTTTCTCTGCCCCTCCCCTGTTCACGCTCTGTCTCTCTCTGTCTCAAAAATAAATAAACGTTAAAAAAAAAATTAAAAAAAATAATTGGAACATGTTAAGTATTTCGATCTAATTTACAGTTCACAGGAAATAGAGGAGATAGAGAGAGGATCAAGCTAATATACGTAAGCAAGCAATCAGGCAAACCGAGAAAGTGGGACAACCGGCCAAGTCTCTGTGCTAAGTCAGTGTCATGCCTCAACACGACTGGGGTAGATTGAAAGAGATTTAAAGGCCCAAATAACCAGATGCAATGGAAATCCTGGGCTGAGTCTTCTTGAATAAACCAAATGATAAAGACAGTTTGGGGTCTGCGAGTTAATTAAGATAAAATTTACTAAAATGGACAGAGAACATGTGCAACATAATCTAATTTTAGTTAATAATTACGAAGTTAGGATTTAGAATGTGCATTAAATGTGATGCCCTCTGGTTTTTATTTTTGCTTATTTGCATTTCAGGTTTTCCACTGCATATATACTACATCTGTAATAATAAGAGGTCATTTAAAACATGTTGGAAAGTACTTTTTTACTTCAATAGCCTAGACTGGCTCTATCTCACCTTGCTATGATTCCTTACGGTTTATTCACTATATAAAAAAATATTACCACACGGAAAGTCAATTGTTCAATTGGTTTAATTGCAAGAGGATTCAAGTTCATATATCACATTCCTAAGCTATTTATTCATTGATATTAAGGAATGTTGCACCAAATGATGTTTAATAGTGTGCAGACAGCTAATGCACAGCAATTGTTTGTACTTCACTCTGTGTTCTGGTGGCTTTGTCCACTGTTATGTATTTTGCAGCCAATAAACACCTGTTGGTAATTATATGTAGGAAAAGTTCAGTTAGAAGATTTGATCTCTCATTTCTGTAAGCACTACAGTTTGGAGACAAAGTTATGTGTTTCTGTCCTCATTTTCATTACATTCTGGGCAGACGACCTAGTTACTGTTTCCTGATAATAAAGTAATTACATGTGGGCATTGGTGCTCCTATTTCTATTTCTAATATTCTACAGATCAAAAATGGCAGCAGATTTGGAACTAGCATACTTGAATACCAGTCCCAGTTCAGTAAATAACCAGCTTCGTTTTTCACATATTTGAAGTGAAAAGGCAAGGCTAGATGAAACCTAGGGTTCCTCCTAGCTTCAAAATTCTATAATCCTAAGATATTGCTTTCTTATATTTTTTCCAGAATGAGATTCTCCATGCCAAAACAAGAAAACAAACAATAAAACCCCACATATATTGTCAGGCTTTAGCCAGTAGCCATTTGTATGAATGCCATCCCCTAATATGCACATGATGATTTCTTAAAGACATTGAAACTAGAAGTTATTGTCATTTTTTTATATTTCCAGAGCAAATTAAAGTAGTAGTTTGCCTCTAGGTCTACTAATGATCCAGCGGATTCCAATATATATTCCAATATATCCAATGGGTAATAGATGCTCTGTTATCCATCATAAGGAAATACAAGTTCATAATTCAGGTTAGATGTTAACAAACCTAGGATACCTGTCTTTTATTTTCATGGGCTGTGGGGTCAGGCTATCCCAGGTTTAAATGACAGTTTTGACACTTTCTTTTTATTTTCCAAACCTTCCTTTGAGCTCGTCATTTTCATTTTTTAATTTTTAATTTCCAGGACCATTCTCTGGTTGTTTTCTTTTTTCCCAGTAGCATCCTGTTCTTGTATCATGGTTACTGATTGCCTTCTCCCTGCATCATCCCTGTTTCCTACAAGTTTCTTTTTTCTGTTCGTGTGTCCTGCTCCACGTTTTGGTGTTACAAGCTTCCTTCTGATGTCTGTTAGTCCTCAGGCGTCTGTTTTTACTCGATTGGGTTGTCTTATGTCTGTTAATCCTTGGGTGTCTGCTTTTATTTGATTGGGTTGTCTTTTGTTGTTGCTTTGTAATTGTATTTTAAATTATTCTGGAACATTGGACCCTTATCAGATATATGATTTGCAAATATTTTCTCCCATTCTGTAGATTGTCTTTTCACTTTCTTGGTAGTGTTCTTTAATACACCAAGGTTTAAAATTTTGACAAAGTCCAATTTAGCTCTTTTTTTTTTAGCTTATGATTTTGGTGTTATAGCTAAGAAATGACTGCCTAATCCAAGATCATGCAGATTTTCCTGTTTTCTCCTAAGAATTTTATGCTTTTAGCAGTTATATTTAGGTCTTTGATCTATTTTGAGCTATTTTTTTTTAAAAGATTTATCTTATTTTTACAAAGAAAGACAGTGAGCAAGGGAGGGGCAGAGGGAGAAAGAAAATTTTTTTTTCTTTGTGTTTTAAATTAATTTTTTTAATATATGAAATTTATTGTCAAATTGGTTTCCATACAACACCCAGTGCTCATCCCAAAAGATGCCCTCTTCAATGCCCATCACCCACCCTCAGGCTCCATGCTCACGGCTGAGCCTGATGTAGGGCTCAATCACAGGACCCTGGGATCATGACCTGAGCTGAAATCAAGAGGTGGATGCTCAACCAACTGAGCCACCCAGGTGCCCTGAGCTAATTTTTGTATATGGTGTGAGGTGGGGTCTAATTTATTTCTTTTGCATGTGCATATCCAGTTGTCTCAGCATCATTTGTTTAAGAGATTATTCTTTCCCCCATTGAACATGGTCTTTGCACCGTTGTTGAAAATCAGTTGACCATCAATGTATGAACTTAAATTTCTCTTCCATTGATCGGTGTCTCTTTGTATGCAAATACACACTGTCTTGATTATTGTAGATTTGTAGAAAGTTTTAGAATCAGGAAGTGTGAATCTTCCAGATTTTTTTTCAAGATTGTTTTGACTTTATTTGGAATCTCTTATGATTTCATTTGATTTTCTGCAGAAAAGGTTATTGAGATTTTGATGGAGATTACAGTGAATCAGTAGATCACTTTTGGTAGTGTTACCATGTTAACAATATTAAGTTTTCCAGTCCATAAACATAAGATGTCTTTCTATTTATTTAGATCTTCAATTTTTTTTCAGCAATATTTTTTAGTGTCAGAGTACAAGCCTGCACTTTCTTGGTTGCCTTTATTCCTAGGCATTTTATCTCTCTAGTATAAAGGGAGTTGTTTTCTTAATTTCATTTTTGGATTGTTCGTTGCTAGTATATGGAAATACAAACAATTTTTGTGTGCCGGTCTTGTATCTTGTAACTTTGCTGCATTCATTTATTAGCTGTAATAGTTTTTTTTTTTTCCTTTAGGATTTTCTGTATATAGGGCCATGTCGCCTGCAAAAGAGAGATAATTTTACTTCCTCTTTTCCAGTTTGAGTGCCATATATATCTTTTTTACCTAATTACTCTGGCTAAAATTTTCAGTACAATATTGAATAGAATCAGTGAAAGTGTGTGGTCTTGTCTTGTTCCCAATATTACAAAGCTCTCATTTGAAAGAGAGCACGAGGAGACTGAAAGTCTAATTCGAAGCTTTTGACGCTTTGGGTGCACATGTGGACCTTACTGACTGAAATTTCCTGTGGCTGATTTGGCTGCACCGACTAGTTGGGAGAACTTTGATGTCATTACCTTTATGTTCCTCTGTTCTCAGTTCCTTGACTCCTGCTTTCCAGTTTCCAAAATTGTATTGCTGTGGTCTCTTCTCTCTTTCTTCCTGTGCTTTTTAAAGTATCCCTTCATAGGGGTGCCCAGGTGGCTCAGTTGGTTAAGTGTCTGACTCTTGATTTTGGCTCAGGTCATGATGTCACAGTCGTGAGATCGAGCCCCGTGTTGGGCTCCATGCTGGGCACGGAGCCTGCTTAAGATTCTCTCTCCCTCTACCTTTGCCCTCCCCCTGTCAAAAAAACCCCTAATAATAAACAAATAAATAAACACATCTTTTTACATTATATTACTGTTTTACTGGGCAAAAAGTACTTACTGTCTTTCCTTGAAACCATTGGGCTGAAATCAATGGTTTTTGTGCTGGTTCTTATTTGTGATTTCTCACTGAAGCACTCAAGCTTAATTCAGCCCCATGAATAAAATATGCTTTTCATTTCTCAGTAGGTTTTCAGAATTACTAGTGGATTGAACCTTCTCTTTAGGCCTTTTAATGACCCTGAGACACCACTGATATGACCTACTGGCCCTGGTAAGTATTGTGATGGACTGTCCCTTTGGAGCACCAGAGTTATCCAGGAATGTTGAAGGAGTTAGTCACCCACTAATAGGAGGCATCAGTGTGGTTTCCATCCTTACTCACTATTTTTGTGCCCTTTTGGCTTATCTGTATCACCAAACAAACTTTAATTACAGAAACTACCTGTGAATTGGCCTTGTATCACATCAGGAAAATGTCTAGTAATTTAGTTCATTAGAAAGCTGTGGCACCAGGAAGTCAACAGAAGTCCTTCAACAGAGCCATATTCAGATACTTGTACCTGCTTAGGTCTGGGAATCGTTGGTTTCACTGGTATTAGTACACAGGCTCTGAACCCTGAGTACACATGTCAATTATCTACAGAACTTAAGAAGAAGAAGGAGAAGGAGGAAAAAAAGGAGACTAAGGGGAAGAGAAAGGGAAAGAAGAAAGCTTGTACTAATTAGTTCAGAATATCTGGGGATGGAGTACAGACAGTGGCATTTTTTAAAGCTCCCCTGGTGATTCTTAAGTACAGCAGGGTCAGAAGCCCTGACTTAAGGGGCCTACTGCAGGAAAGTGCTTGGCAGAAGCTTCCGGAGCTTCTCCAAAGCTTGTTAGGGTAGTTCCTCTTGTAGGTAGGGACAAGTCAGAGAGGAACCCAGGCCACCTCACTTCAACTCTGAAAGTCTAGAAATGAAGCAAAAAATGTATTTTTTTAATTAAAAAAAGTTAAAAAAATTTTTTAAATGTTTTTACTTATTTTTGGGACAGAGAGAGACAGAGCATGAGCAGGGGAGGGGCAGAGAGAGAGGGAGACACAGAATCCGAAGCAAGCCCCTGGCTCTGAGCTGTCAGCACAGAGCCCGAGGCAGGGCTCAAACTCACAAGCCATGAGATCATGACCTGAGCCACAGTCGGACGCTTAACCGACTGAGCCACCCAGGCGCCCCTAAAAAAATGTTTTTCAGTGTTTATTTATTCATGAGAGAGGGAGAGACAGAGAGTATGGCTGGGGGAGGGGCAGAGAGAGAGAGGGGGAGACACAGAATCTGAAGCAGGCTCCAGGCTCTGAGCTGTCAGCACAGAGCTCGACGTGGGGCTCGAACTCATGAACTGTGAGATCATGATCTGAGTGGGAGTTGGACACTTAACCGACCGAGCCACCCAGGCATCCCCCAAAATTTTTTGGTATTTTTCCTTTTGAGGAAATTGTTTACCATATGGAGATTTTATAAGAACTTAGCCCTTGAGTGTGGCAAGGAATGCTTAGGAATTATATGGCAGTCCTGGCCTCACAGATATGCTCTTGAACAGGCAGTATAACATCTCTTCTCCTCAGTTTCCTCATGTATAAAAAAGAGGATAAAAATCTCATAGAGCTCAATAAATAGCAGCTCTTCTATTGCTTGGAAAACAAAAATAAAGTAAGAGCTTAAAAATGGTACTACCGAGGTAAAAGATGCTACTGAAAGGCTGTGCCGGGCATAACGCAATATGGTTAGACCTGTGCCTGGCAGGGAACCGCACGGATGGCGTTGGCGTAACCGTGCTTTGTGAACATTAATGTTTCTACAGATCACCTAGGGATGGAGTTAGGACGCAGATTCTGATTCAGTGGACTTGGGGTAGACCTGAGGGTCTGCTTTTCTAACAAGATCTAGGTGATGCTGATGTTGCCAACCCAGGGGTTACACTTTAAAGAGCAAAGTAGAGGATATGCCAGCCATGGTGTCTGCTGACACTGACCTTCTTCGTCCGTAGTCCCGCTGCCTGCACCTGTGGTGGGCCTCTGACCCAAGGAGTCATCCACAAGCTGGGTTTTGAAATATAAGATGGAGTGTAAGGGGGCCATGGTCATTGCTGGGTCATTCAGACTAGAAGTTTCCACCAAAGCACAGGCCAGGCTCCAGAGGTAATGCCTGTAGCTCCCAAGGGGCCAGGTAGTCTCTATAGTTCTATAGCCTTTTTTATCTAAAACACCCCCATCCCCTTCCTTTCACATAGTCTGGATATATTCATCCATCATTCATTCCGCCAATATGTATCCAGCACCTGCTTGACTAGGCATGGTTCTGGCCCCCAGAGAGACAGCAGAGAGCAAAATAAGGTCCCTTTTCTCAGAGCGTTAGCATTCTGGGTGAAGACTTCATGCAACCAAATAGGTGAGCTAAATGGAAGAGGGCTCCTACCAAAGAGGCTCCAGGGTCACTCTGCCATGTTCTGTTAAATACTTGGAATGTGTTTAACTAAGATAGGGGAACGCATTATGGAAGAGAATGTGAGCCAAAAACGCAAACACTTTTCAGAGGGATCGACAGAATAATATGTGATGCAGTCATAATTGTCAATGTTTCAAGTACATATGTATTCAGGTTACAAAGAAAGTAGGAGGTGTATGGAGGCACTCTTTCATTTTTTAGAATTGTACTTTAGAGGGCAAGTGCCTCTAAAATACATGTCTTTATTTTTTATTTTTTATTTTTTATTTTCTTCGAAGTAGAGTTGAAACACAATGTTACATGAGTTTCAGGTGTGCAGCATAGTGATTAGCTATGTTCATAACACGTCTATACATCATACTGTGCTCACCGCGAGTGTAGCTACCGTCTGTCACCATCCAGGGCTGTAATAATACCATTGACTATATTCCCTATGCTGTACCTTTCATCCCCATGTAAAGGGCATTTGGTCTTTAAACAAACTTATCTTAAAATGATTTGGGATAGGCTATTGGCTCCCACTTTTGTGTGGAGCATTTTTTAAGTACTCTAGAAGGATAGATACAAAAGAAAAACAATGTGTGAACCCAGAAATACTAGAACTCTCTTTCGGTAGCATTTAATAGCAAAATGACAAAG
Source organism: Prionailurus viverrinus (assembly GCF_022837055.1). Classification (NCBI taxonomy): domain Eukaryota; kingdom Metazoa; phylum Chordata; class Mammalia; order Carnivora; family Felidae; genus Prionailurus; species Prionailurus viverrinus. The sequence goes on along the minus strand of NC_062563.1, from coordinate 83,204,881 downwards.
CTGTGCATATACAAAACCTGTGGCATTCTTAACAGTGTTTTGTAAAGTAACAGTTAATGCATAAAATGGAGCAATGAGCAGCATTCAGAATTCTGATGCTCCAACCTGTCCTTGTCTTCTATAGTAGGAAGCAGTGAAGCACAGTGGTTAAGGACACAGGATTTAGAGTCAAACATACTTGGGTTCTGATCCCATCTCTGCCTCTTGAGAGTCATGTGGCCCAGGAAAGTTACTTACACTCTCTGACTTTCAGTTTCTTTATCTGTAAAATGGGAATAATAACACCACCCTCGGGGCGCCTGGGTGTCTCAGTCCATTAAGTGTCAGGCTTCAGCTCAGGTCACGATCCCACAGTTTGTGAGTTGGGGCCCCACGTTGGGCTCTCTGCTGTTGGCACAGAGCCTGCTTTGGATCCTCTGTTCCCCTTTCTCTGCCCCTCCCCCCGCTCTCAAAAATAAATGCATTTAAAAAAATAATGCCACAGGGCGCCTGGGTGGCGCAGTCGGTTGAGCGTCCGACTTCAGCCAGGTCACGATCTCGCGGTCCGTGAGTTGGAGCCCCGCGTCGGGCTCTGGGCTGATGGCTCAGAGCCGGGAGCCTGTTTCCGATTCTGTGTCTCCCTCTCTCTCTGCCCTTCCCCCGTTCATGCTCTGTCTCTCTCTGTCCCAAAAAATAAATAAACGTTGAAAAAAAAAATTAAAAAAAAAAATAATGCCACTCTCACAGGATTTGTTATAGGGACTAAATAAAAATAATTGATACGTGATTCAGTATCCATTGACTTTTATGAATCACTGTGCTCCAAAAAAAGATGGTCCCATCTTTCCCCCACAGTGACCCTGCATTTTGCAAACGAAAGGGTGCTTCAATAGTACCTGTCATGACATCTTCCTTCATTGTCTTCTCCCAGTTTGGATCCCCTTGTCCACTACTGCTATCTGCAGCCTCCTGGTGAGACGCCCCCCTGATTCCCACCCCGAGCTGTGGTCTCTGGGTTCTCCCAACACTTCCAGTCCTCAGAGCCCAAGAACAGTGCTGGGGCAACTAGACATGGGAGGAAGGGGCCTCCTCCTCTTCCTTCCTTGGTTTTGACAGGTGTCTCAAAGTCTCTTTTGAAGACCGCCATCAACTTCTAACTATCTCCTTCACCTCGGCCTTTCCCCCTCTGCAGACCTCCTCTCCACGTTCTCTGTTACAAAATACAAGTTCCTTACACATGAGTGCACACATGCTAGCTAATACTGACCTGGACGTAGGATCCGTGGTGGAAGTAGGGTGTCTACACTGGCAATAACCAAACCATAAATGCCCTGTTTTGTACATAAGTGTTTGGATACCGATTGCACATCCCACATTTATAACTCTCTTTTACGACTTTTAGTTCGATTGAATAGTATATGGTATTTTGTACATGATGTACCCTAGTAGAGATAGACCCTCAAGATCCTCTCTTACTGACAAATCAATTCCACAGACACAGTGTCAAGTATTTATCAATAGGATTTTGTGCAATGAAAAAAAATGAGGGGTCGCTCGCACCTTGCTTTGTCAGTGGATGGGAGAAAAAAATGTTAGCTCTCAACTCTTAACTAGCTGAATAGTTTTTTATTTGTTTGTTTATCTGAATAGTTTTTGAGGCTAATGAACTGAGTCCAAGGTTGAGACTCTGAGAAAAAGAAAAAAAATACAAGGTGAGTTCTTTCTTTTGATTTGTCCAAATTAGTTCCGTGAGTTCCCATCGGATTGGCTAGTCTCAGCAACTGGATTTCAGGAATGACTGAAATGGTTGGCGTGGCCACAAATGCAGCCCAGCTAGACATCTGGAAATGCATTTGACCAGATTTCAAAGAACAAGGGGGGTGTCTGTGGATATTACATTGATGTCATGCCCTTTACCCCAGAGAAGAGGATTTTTGTGAAAGAGGTATTATGGTTGCATATTTTTATGTACGTAGAGTATTTTTTTAAGTTTACTTATTTATTTTGAGAGGGGGAGAGGCAGAGAGAGAGAGAGAGAGAGAGAGAGAGAATCCAAGCATGCTCCGCACTAACAGTGTGGAGTCCCATGAGGGGCTCAAACCCAGGAACCATGAAATCGTGACCTGAGCTGAAATCAAGAGTCAGAAGATTAACTGACCGAGATACTCAGGCACTACTAGAGTATTTTTGTATTGCTGAATATTATGATTTGATTCTTATTGTGGCAAAATACAAATATAAAATTTACCCTTTTTATAATTTTTTTTTACATTTATTTATTTATTTTTGAGAAGCAGAGAAACAGAGCACACGTGGGGAGGGGCAGAGAGAGAAGGAGACAGAATCCGAAGCAGCCTCCAGGCTCTGAGCTGTCATCACAGAGCCCAACACGGGGCTCAGACTCACAGACCATGAGATCATGACCCGAGCCGAAGTTGGACACTTAACTGACTGAGCCACCCAGGTGCCCCTACCCTTTTTTTAACTTTAAGTGTAGTTTAGTGATGCTAAGTATATTGTTGGGCAAACCATCACCATTATCACTCTCTGGAACTTTTTACCATCCCAAACAGAAACTCTATACCCATTAAAGAAAAACTCCCAATTCCCCAGAAATCACCATTCTATTTCATGTCTCTCTCCATTTCACTATTCCAGGTTCCTCGTATGAGGAGAATGGCACAATATTTGTCTTTCGCAACTGGCTTATTTCACTCGGCATAATGTCCTAGGTTCATACGTGTTGTGGCATGTGTCAAAATTTCTTTCCTTTGAAGGTTGAATAATATTCCATTGTATGTAGACACCATATTTTATTTGCTGTTGATGGGCATTTAGGTTGATCCCACCTTTGGCTATTGCGAATACAGCACATAACTCTCGCGGCTATGAGCATTGATGTCGGGCAAGCTGAAAGGTATGCCTCTTACTCACAGAGCACTTTTCAGTTACCTCAAAGCACTTTGAAAATAACTTGCATGAGAAAATTAAAAAGAACTTAAGTAAATTCCCCCAGAAAATGTAGAGTTACTGCGTCTGAGAAGAAAATGAGGGGAAATAGGTTATAAATCTAAAGCAAATATAAGAAATTATTGGAAATGCTAGAAAAATATCAAATGTCATTCTATGTTTCATAATGGATAGAAGAATACAGAACTGTTGTTAGGTCTATGAACCACACAGTTCAGAGATAGGTGGCTGCTCTTGGTTGCCTAGTTTGATCATTCCATTTGCATTCTCATTTCAGTCAAAGAATGGGCACGGGGACATTTTTTTTTTTTTAAATCAAATTACAGAGTTCCCATGTTGAAAGGATCTTGTATTTTCTGTTTAATATAAATTCCAGTTCTTGGTTGCAACTTTTGACCTTCAGGTATAAAATGAACTGAGTTTGAAAATATATTTAGAACAAACATACTAACCCGGCGTTTTCAATTGGAGGACTGCCTGAGACATTTAGCAATGTCTGAAGGCAGTTTGGGTTGCCACAACTAGGAAGCTGCTACTGGCATCCAAGAGGTAGAGGCCAAGATGCTGCTAGATAGCCTAAATCGCACAAAATAGCCCCCACGGGAAAGAGTTATGTGGTCCATGATACCAAATGTCAATAGTGTCACTGTTGAGAAAGCCAGCACTAAACAAAGTGTCTTGAACAATTCTAATCAACTAGGACAAAATCAATATTTGAAAACAGTTGATCACAATGAGGCTATATTTCCAGTCCTCATGAAGAATATTGACTATGGGCCTCTGATAATTGTTTCACTCTCTCTTCCTCTTCGCCTACCTTTTCTTCCTTCCCGCCTGTCTTTCCTCCTTTCCTTCTTCCTTCCTTTTTGTAGTGATATGAAAGAAACTTTTCTATCACTGTCTTTACTTATTTTGGAACTTCAGTATTATTATAAGTGGTTACATATATGATGGGGGGGGTTCAGATTGGAAGTCAGATAGCCTAAATGTAGTCCTACTACCTCGAAATAGAAAATATTGACTTTATGACCCTAGGCATAGTTTTCCTAACCATCTATTTCCTCCTCTCACACATAGGCTGGACAGTTTTCCCCATGGGCTCTGCTCCAGCTGTACTGGGAGTTTCCTGCTGGTCACTTCTGATTGGTTCATGCCCCATTTGGACTGGTTGGTGCCCAAGCCAACTATTTTTATTATCACCACACAAAGTGGATATAACAACTACACTGCCCATCCAAAGAGGCTTGGAAGGATCTTGCCTGGTAACTAAAAATACTTTCAAAGAATAACAACCATGTGAATGTAAAGTCCTAAGGAATAAAAAGGATATAAAAATACCAAGGATGATAAACCATAGATCAAAATGTGCATGTCCCCATCTGGGGGTTCAGGGTGAGGTTATTTTTAATTTGTTTTGCTTTTTAAGCTAAGTCTTTCTTTCCACTACCATTTAATTTGGAGAAAACAAAGGCCATTATGGCCTTGAATTTTATCTCAGAGTAGTTCAAATCCTTTTTTCATCACAGGAGAGCAAATTATGACAGCAAAGAAAAAAATCTTCTAAATAATTGGGTCATCATGGCATGGATCCATGTGAGCTCTTCTGGGACAAGATTTAATCACTTCATAAATTGCGTATGTTGATTGTGTTATAAATAATAATCCTGTGTGCCTCATTAAGCCCCAAACGCATGTCCTTGAGTGAAACTCATTCTTTTCTTGCCAGCCTGACTAGATGCATTGTCTTTGGAGTTGTCTTGGAAAACAGGTGCACCTGGCTCAGTTAGGCAGGTGTGAGATGTCTCAAGAGCAGTGAAATTTTATGCTCAACAATTTTGACAACCCAGGCTCTAGATTAACCTGCAGGGCTTCTCTCTCTCTCTTTTTTTAATTGACTGGTGGATCAATTAATACACATTGCCAAATAGGAAAAAGAGCTTGACTTCTGAGACTTCAACTGTCATATTCTATATTTAAGACTTAAGCTTTACAAAATGCAAGCCTGTGCTAATTTCTTCCATAAAAGCCATTTAAAATACGCTTGCTTGGGATGAAACAGCTTCCTTGAAAAATAAACCGTAGAAGTTGAATGGATTTATTTTAAAATTAAAGAATGTAATAAGGAACTCCTGCCTTTCTCTGGTGTTTCATTTATGAGACTAATTTATTGTGAAATTGGGCAATATGAGATTTACCTTCCTAAGACAGCCTCATAGGGCAGTGCTACTCAAGGTGTGACCCATTGACTGGGACCAGAGGCAAACTGTTAATTAACTTTGTCCATCCATGAAAACACAAGCACAGAAATCAAGAGTAGGCATCTAGGAAGTTTTATGGCAATCTAAGCATCATTATTTTTCTAGTACTTTGTTTTCATTTAGCAAAAGTGTCAGTTCATTTTGGATTGGAAGTGAAAACCCCTGGTCCTTCACCACAGTTTGAGAAGTGCTGTCGTAGGAAATTCTTTCAGTACTATACTATCTTCTCCAAGGATGGCTGTCTTCATTAATTTTTCTTAGGCAACAGAATACTATTCTATCCTTCTTAGCTGCTCTGCTTCAAGTATGAGGACACATGATAGCCAATGTCTTCACCTGCAAACATCAGTCCTTTGGTGGAGAATCAATTTCCATTCCTTGTGCCCTTCTAGTCTTCTGAAATCTTTCCCAACAGACTCATTTCCTCCCGATCTTATACAACAGCAAAAGTGTCCCCTTGTAAGATGTTCGTGATGCTCTGGTTGGGTTCCTGTGTTTAGAAGAGGGGTGCTAAGGAAAATCTCTCTGGTGCCTCCACATCCCTCCCTCCCAGTCCAGAAGGAGTTTGTGTTATTATAATTACTGCATTAGACACAGAGTTAGGTCAGGTGGTAATAGGATACGCAGTGACCTTCCTTCTTCATAGTCGGCCCTCGACCGTGAAGGAAGTGGAGATGACTTAGGCACACCCCCAGCCTCTTTATTTTATTGCCCCATCAGCCCTTCCCCACACTGGCAAGCACGCTTGGGAACCTCTCAAGCCTCCAGACCTCCTCTGTTGGGCAATATAGCACTGATTAAACCTGTTAGGTTTAGAGTCCGTTTTGTATACCTGTATCTCCTTTTTGGAGCGGTATGTATGTATTGGGGAGCAGGGGGACCAGACAAACAATTTTTTTATTAAAAACTTTCAAGTCCAGAATTAACAAGTGCTAATTTTATCATCTTTTGAATTTAATTTTGGCATTTAATTGTTTGTATTTAAAGAACTATCATATTAAGTCCTCCCCAGTCTCAGTTTGCTTCCCTCTCTTCCCTGATGTATTTACTATCATGAGGTTGGCAGGTACACTTCCTGTCTCTGTTTTTATACTTTTACCATTTTATTTCTTTTAATAAACTCTTATGTAATACCATACAGTTATCTACTGCTGCGTTACAAATCACCCTAAAAATTACTGGCTCAAAGTAACATCAACAATTGTATTATCATCTCTCATGGTTCTGTGGGTTGCCTGGGCTCAGCGAGGTGTATCTCTCATAAGGTTGCAGTCAGATGGCTGCTGGGGCTGGAGTCTCTTGGCTTCCTCACTCACCGGCCTAGAAGATAATGCTGGCTGCTGGCTAAGACCTCATCTGGGGCTGTCAGCTGGAACACCTGCATGTGGCCTCTTCATGCAGCTTGGGCTTCTTTCCAGCATGGTGGATGGATTCCGGGAGGGACTGTTCTGATCTACCTTCAGAAGTCACATGGCGTTATGTCAGCAATAGTCATAGCCCACGGAGATCCAAAAAGAGGGAACATAGACTCCCCCTACTTCTTGATGGGAGAATTGTGAATGCCACATTGTAGGAAGATCATTTAGGATGCAAAACATTGTTCTGGCCATCTTGGAAAATACAACCTGCCACAAGCACTTATTATGTGCCAGGTACTATTATTCTAAGTGTTTTTCAAATAGTGTACATCCATAATCAAGATGTGATACTATCTTATAAGTTTTTAATCTTTTTATAAATGGTAGCATCATTTTGTGACATTTTTCACTGGGCTTTATAGTTTCGAGCTCTACCTAGCTGATACATGAGGGCTAATTAATTTTTTTTAATCGCTGGTTCATGTTGCATTATAGGAATATGTCACAATTTGTCCATTCCCTATGTCCACATACCTGCATTCTTAAGTTTAAGTCACATAGTACATATTACTTTGTGACATCCCTTAAAAAACTACACTAAATGGCCAGTACTTTCCCATTCCACCATATACTTTCCCAATGCAAAAATTTTAGTGTCCTCATTCTACTCATCCATCATGTCAATGGAACATAATCTTTAAACACTTTGAGTCGAACCTTTAGGTTTTTTGTAACTTTTTTCACTATTATAAAGAAACCACCACAACCATTCATATGTATATCTGTATACATCTTTTATTATTTCCTTAGAAAAATTCCTTACAAGGGGAAGGAGCAAATGAAAGTATATAAATGATTTTGAGGCTTTCGATACATATTGCTGGGGCGCCTGGGTAGCTCAGTCGGTGAAGAGTCCGACTTCAGTTCAGGTCATGATCTCACGGTTTGTGGGTTCGAGACCTGTGTTGGGCTCTGTGCTGACAGCTCAGAGCCTGGAGCCTACTTTGGGTTCTATGTCTCCTTCTCTCTCTGCCCCTCCCCCAATCACACTCTGTCTCTCTCAAAAATAAACATTAAAAAAATAATAAAAAAATACATATTGCCAATATTGGATCCACTTTTATTTATTTTTACATTATAATAAATACCAGAAACACTTAGGTATTCCCCACCCAACTTAAGAAGTAAAACAAGACCAATAGTTGAATAGTTGAATTATTCTGTTCACTCTTTCCATTTAATCCCCTCTCTCTTTCCAGAGGGCCTCACCATGCCAAATTTCGTATTTACTATTCTCATGTATTTTTATGTTCATATAAATAAAATCAAACTATATATATAGAGATGTTTTCCATGTATTTATGTATTTATATTAATGAAATCATACTACATGTATCATTCTGCAACTTTGATCGATATTATATTTGTGAGATTTATCTGTATTGATACACATAACTCTAGTTCATTCATTCACTGCTATGTAGTATTCCACTGAATGGATATACCCTTTAATTTATTTACCCAACAGTGGTTTGCCACACTGAGTACTGTCAGATTTGCCAGTCTGATGGGTGTGAAGTGGCATCTCATCGGGGGTATCACATTTTATTTTATTTTATTTTATTCTAAAACTTATTTATTTAAGTAAGCTCTACAACCAATGTGGGGCTCAAACTCATGAACCCAAGATCAAGAGTCACATGCTCTTCCGAGTGAGCCAGCCAGGTGCCCCAGGGTTATCACATTTTTAAAAAGCCTCTGGAACGGGAACCCTCTTGCACCGTTGGTGGGAATGCAAATTGGTGCAGCCACTCTGGAAAACAGTGTGGAGGTTCTTCAGAAAATTAAAAATAGACCTACCCTATGACCCAGCAATAGCACTACTAGGAATTTACCCAAGGGATACAGGAGTACTGATGCAAAAGGGCACTTGTACCCCAATGTTTATAGCAGCACTCTCAACAATAGCCAAATTATGGAAAGAGCCTAAATGTCCATCAACTGATGAATGGATAAAGAGATTGTGGTTTATATACACAATGGAGTACTACGTGGCAATGAGAAAGAATGAAATATGGCCTTTTGTAGCAACGTGGATAGAACTAGAGAGTGTTATGCTAAGTGAAATAAGTCATACAGAGAAAGACAGATACCATATGGTTTCACTCTTATGTGGATCCTGAGAAACTTAACAGAAACCCATGGGGGAGGGGAAGGAAAAAAAAAAAAAAGAGGTTAGAGTAGGAGAGAGCCAAAGCATAAGAAACTCTTAAAAATTGAGAACAAACTGAGGGTTGATAGGGGGTGGGAGGGAGGGGAGGGTGGGTGATGGGTATTGAGGAGGGCACCTTTTGGGATGAGCACTGGGTGTTGTATGGAAACCAATTTGACAATAAATTTCATATATTGAAAAAAAAAACCTCTGGGGGTGCCTGGGTGGCTCAGTTGGTTAAGTGTCTGACTCTTGATTTTGGCTTGGGTCATGATCTTAGAGTTTGTGGGTTTGAGCGCTGACAGTGCAGAGCCTGCTTGGGATTCTCCCTTCCTCCCTCTCTGCTCCTCCCTCCACCTCTCTCAAATATAAATAAATAAACTTAAAAAAATGTTTAAAAAGCCTCTGAAAATTGGTCTTAAATCCAGTGAGAAGTGCCCAGGCTGGTGAAAGTTATGCAAACATATCACATTAAGAAATAACAGAAGAAAATGAAGCTGGTTGGCCAGAAAAAATAGGAAGACCAGTAAGGGTTATATTGATAGTCCTCAAATATAGGAAAAGCAAATTATGTTGGCGGGGGGGGGGGGGGGAGGCGGGACTTGATTCATTGTCACTCCAGAGAACAGATGTACTTAGTGATCAACTACATCAAGCAGAAGTGAATGGCCAGGTTTCAGGAACACAGCAGAACACTGGCAACCTTGGTGGGGGAGGGTCAAGGATCGGCTTTGAGAGTCCTAGAGAGTGATCCTCCTAGAGATGTTTGCAAGCTGTTGGTGAGAGTGCTGGTTCTTTGGGAGTAGAGTTCTTAGCTTTTTCTCTCAAAAAAAGCTAGGTATGACCTAGGTATGACCTAGATACGACAGGCTGGACTAAGATCTTCCCTGGGGCTTATCTAACCTGCTTTAGGGTTTTGTTTTACTAGTGGGAGATGCTGAGTACTTATTGATGGGGATATTAGAGGGGATGGAGGGGGTAGAGGACAGACTGTGGAAAAAGATTAAGAACTGGTCAGTTGAGGTGGGAGTGGTTTGAGAGAAAGAAGAGAGATATCTAATGGGAACTTCTGGCTGTTAGAGGCTTAGCCTGCCCATGAAAATATCAGTAAATGGCATTTTGGGAATAATTTTTTAGGTATATGTGTAAGGAAATAATTTCTTTGCCTGGTCTCAAGATGGAGCAAAGGACCAGAGTAAGGTGTGCCCAGTAGGCACTTTCAGGTTGCACATGCATGTACACAATAAAAATGTTTGCATTTGGCCTCCAAGCATCCTTAAGTACCCAGTCACAATTAGATGATACTGCTTCTTCCAGAAATGACTTCATTTTGAAAGACCTTTGGAAAGTAAGCAATGCAAAACCCCGTAGGCGCCTCATTAATCTTGGAATTTCAATCATTGGCTAGGATAGATAGATGGATGATTAATGTTGGGGAACTTCCTGGTTCCTCTTAGATTGTACCACTATAGAAAACAGCCTAGAATCATAGAAATTGGGAGGCTAAACTTCTGCATTGCAAAGATTCGAAACAGAAACACAGAACCCCCTTTTTCGTGAATAGGGACTAGAATTAGTGACTGACTTCTAATAAATGGAGTATCGGGAAAAAGTAATAATCTTATGATGGAGAAATCTGGCAGGCACCACCTTAACCAACCAATCAAATTGACATCACCGGTAATAAGTCATGTTGATATCATGTGCCCCCTGATATGATAAGCAGGGCGCATCATTTCTTTACTACTTTTTCCCAAAAATCTATAACCACAATATAATCCTGAGAAAACATCAGACACCCCAAAATGGAGAGAAATTCTGCAAAGTACTTCATCACTACTGTCCAAAAGTGTCAAGTTCATGAAAAAACAGGAAGAGACTAAGAAGCTGTCAAGATTGTGGAAAACATGATGAGTAAATGCAATGTGACATCCTGAATTAGATCCTGGAACAGAAAATGGATGCTAGTGGAAAAACTGGTAAAATCCAAATAAAAGCTGTAGGTTAGTATTGTACCAATGTTAATTTCTGAGTTTTGATAAATGTGCCATGATTATGTACAACATTAACGTTAGGGAAAGGTATATGGGAACTCTCTGTACTCTCTTTGGATTTTCTATAAATTTGAAATGATTTCAAAGTGAAAGTTAAAAAATACAATTTCAGTGAAAAAAGTACTAAAGCACAGAGAAGTTAACTGATGTTCAAGATCACACAACAGATAAGTTGTTTACCTGAAATTAGACTGCAGATCTCTAGACCCAGACCTAGAATTATTTATCCTAGAAGGAATCCCCATGGGGCGACCCTAACCCTGGGGTCCATCATTCTCCTATTCATCTTGGTGGATATATTTATGAATTAAATTTCTCTGGACTTTCTGAGCAGGACCTAGATAAGATTCTTACAACCACCGTCTTTTCTGCAACACTGCAAACCCATTCTTCCATTGTGAGAAGGAACCATTTCAAACTTTTTCCACTTCTCAGTCTTCCAGCCCAATCACCTTCTTCCTTACTCCCTCATATAGCCAGTCTACTTCACAGCAAGAGCAGAAGCCATCAGAGAACTTTCAGAAGTTCCCGTGACTAAACCTACAAACCCACCTGCTTCCACACCTACCTACCTGCCTCCATCCCCTACCATTTCACCACAAGAGGTTTCCCCAGACTGTCTCCAACAGTACCCTGGATTTTTCCAGCTGCTACTGCCTCAGGGACCTCTACCGATCTGTTTCTCCTGTCTCTCTAACTTCATCCTGTCTACTGACATCTTTAGACATCTTTTCTTAGCTTCAATCTAAAAACCATATTTCCGGGGCGCCTGGGTGGCGCAGTCGGTTAAGCGTCCGACAGGTCACGATCTCGCGGTCCGTGAGTTCGAGCCCCGCATCAGGCTCTGGGCTGATGGCTCGGAGCCTGGAGCCTGTTTCCGATTCTGTGTCTCCCTCTCTCTCTGCCCCTCCCCCGTTCATGCTCTGTCTCTCTCTGTCCCAAAAATAAATAAACGTTGAAAAAAAAATTAAAAAAAAAAATAAAAAAAATAAAAACCATATTTCCTCAATACTATACCCACTTAGATATTTAGCTTGTCCTTCACAGCCAAACTTCCTGAGAAAGTAATCTAACTCATTTCTTGCTTCATCTCCCCCTGCACTATTCTTTCCCCATTTGATTTCTCTGAGCATTTAACACCATGAACCACAGCATTCTTTTCTTTTTTTAGTTCACCCATGTAAAGTGTGCAATTCAATGGCGTTTAGTATGTGAACAATCAGTTGTAAAACATTTTCATCACCTCACAAAGAGACCTTGTGCTCTTTAGCTGTCATTCTCCTTTCTCATCCTCCCTTAGGGACCCTAGGCAACCATTAATATATCTTCTGTCTCTATGGATTTGCCTATTCTGGACTTTTGTATGAATAAACTCACTTAATATATGGACTTTTGTGATTGGCTTCCTTCACTTAGCATAATGTTTTTAAGGTTCATCCAAGTTATACCATGTATCGGTATTTAATTCCTTTTTATGAATGAATAATATCCCATTGTATGGCTATACCACTGTTTGTTTATCCATTCATCAGTTGATGAGCATTTGGGTTGTGTCCACCTCTTAGCTATCATGAATAATGCTGCTACAAACATTTGTGTGCAAGTTTTGCTGTGGACATAGGTTTTCATTTTCCTTGGATATATACATAGAAGTGGAATAGCTGGGTATGTAGTAACTCTGTGTTGAATCACTTGAAGAACTGCATGCTGTTTTCCAAAGTAGCTGCTGCATTTTACACTCCCACCAACACTGTATAAGACTTCTGATTTCTTCACATCCTTGCCAGCACTTATTATTATCTGACTTTTTGATCTAGTCTTCTTGGCGGGTATGAGGTGGTTTCTCATTGTGACACACCATTCTTGAATATAAGTGATGAAGCCACACTTTAAGAATGAAAATATAATTTTTTGAAAAGTTTAAAACTCATGACTCTTATATAAATCTGAAATGAAAATGGGTCAACATTTAATCAGATAGGGGCACCTGCATGGCTCGGTTGGTTGAGCACCCGACTCTCGATTTCAGCTCAGGTCCTGATCTCAGGGTTGTGAGATTGGGCCCCATGTTGGGCTGTGTGCTGAGCACGGAATCTGCTTGAGATTCTCTCTCTCCTTCTCCCTCTGCCCCTCCCCCATTTGTGCACATGAGCTCTCTCTCTAGAAAATTTATTTTTAATTAATTTTATTATTTATTATTAATTATTATTAATTATAAAAAATTATTAATTTGTTGGGAAACCAGTTAGATGGCAAAGCTGGTTCAAAGAATATTTTGAGAAACCAGGGTTTATATAATCCTTAAAAAAATCTTAGATTAAGATTGCTAGGTTAGAGACAAAATTGGTTAACGTCCTACAGGGTAACCATAACTTTTTGAAGTTACCAAGTAGCATGCTGGACCTGGATCATACCACCTTATTATTACACATTCAGGAACTTTTCAAGCCAGTCTCTCTTCCTCCAGCCAGTTTACCAGCTTACCACTGATGCTACCATTTTTTACTGAAGAGATATTATTCAAATCTCTACCTGAACATGTTAGTAAGTAATTTTACAGAGTCTTAACCCTTAATTGATAATAAAGAGTAGGGGCACCTGGGTAGCTCAGTCAGTTGAGCGTCTGACTCTTGATTTTGGCTCAGGTCATGATCCCAGGGTCATGGGATGGAGTCCCATGGTGGGCTCCGCACTGAGAATTAAGCCTGCTTGAGATTCTTCCTTTTCCTCAGCTCCTCTCCTCCCACAGCCGCACTCACACACTCTCTCTCTAAAATAAAAAAAAAAAAAGAGAGAGAGAGAAAGAGAGAAAAAAGAAAATATCAAATGTCAACAAAGGGGGCACACAATTCAGCTATTGCTTGATCTAGAATATAGCATTTACTGTCCACAAAGTGTTGGGAGACAATTCTCCATGGGTCTCTCATGTTTCTTCACATCTTGTAAGCAGAGGTACCAACGGTATTTTGTTCTCTACTATCTTTTCAAGGATAGTATAGCCTAGAAAGATGGAGACAGTATCTATTTCCAGTTTTGTATGCTATGCAATGTAATAAAGATAATGTCTCCCTCTGGAACAAAAGTTGAGCAATGGGTTTGCTTGCTGTCCATTACACAAAACTGAAGTTTCTTAATCTTGGGGTTCCTCTCTTGGAATGCAATTAGCTGCACGTGTAGGCACCACCCAGCCCTCATTATGTCACCTGGAGAAACTGGAGTCCAGGAACTAATATGAGAAAATAATAGTTCTCTGGCTGCCGCTATTGCTGTGAGTAATAAACTGTTCTTCGTCAGTAACCCAGGAGATTTGTCTTTGGTTAGCATCTATAAAAGTGTGTCAGACTAACCTGTTAGCTTGCAAGTGGGATAAAAATCTCAAATCCTTCATGGTTCTTGACACAAAGCAGTCATTTATAGACATTCATATTAATTGTTCAGTGATCGGGGAACAAATGTTTTAAGCACCTTACAATCTAATATAGTTGATTATCACTTATATATAGGTGATTTGCAGTGTTTTAGTTATGACTTAGAAAATTGATTGGGAGTCTGGGGTTGATGTTTTACTTTTCTCCCTTTAAATACTACAAAAATAGGCTCGCAGTTTGGATTTTCACACATAGTTTCTACTCTTCAGAAGAGCATTTCTGATATTGTGTGGGAGATGCCTGTGCATTTGTCCATAGTTATTGGTATGTGATTTGGGAAGTACCTACTAATTCTCTCAAGTGTGAGCTTACCATGGCCAAGTACTACCTCAAAGGCAAGAGTAATGCTTGCTACTCTTTTGCATCTTTCCCCTCCTCCTTGTAAGGTTTGGTAAAGTATCATCCAAATTTTATCACTCTTCCAATATGGTAGATTGTACTTTCCAAACATTGCTGCGATGGTATCTCCTACCCCTCCCCCATTGCTCTTGTGCAATGTTAACTTGTCACTCCCTCATCAAGAGGTGGCATCTATTTCTGCATCCCCTTGAATCTGGGAAGGCCCTCTTACTGCTCTGACCAATAGAATACGGTGGAAGTAACACAGGGGAAGTCCTTGGCTTAGTCCTTTAGTAGCCCAGCAGCTTCTGCTCCTGCTTCTTGGAATACTTGCTCTTCGGCTGCTTCCGGGCATAACTCAGCCTTCCTGTTGTAAGATGCAGGGACCGTGTTGAGGAACCACAAGCAGGGGCTCTGGGTAATAGTCTCAGCTGTGCTCCTGACCAACATTTAGCATCAACTGCCAGCCAGGTAAGTGAGCCATCTTGGATGTCTAACTTAGTTGAGCCTTCAGGTGACCACGGTCCCAGGTGACTTCCAACTGCAATCACATGAGAGACATCAAGCAAAAACTGCTGAGTTGAACCCAGTCAACCCATGACAGATAATAATAAATTTTTATACACAGTCATGGAGAACCAGAGCAAAGAGGCCCCTGAATAAAGAATTTCATTTGACCATGTGGTTCTAAACCCACCCTTGACTGCTTACAATCCTAAAAAACAGAAAGCGACTTTCATTCAAGATTTAGTATGGCAGCCTGTACCAGTAGAAGTTATTGAAGTATTCTTATGAATAAATGAATTATTGTATATAAAACAAATCACTATAAAGCAGAGGTCTTAATCCCAAGACTTTTTTTAAATTATCAATTTGCTCATTTATAAATTAAACCCTGGGAAATAACTCTTTTCATTCTAATTTATTTGGCCTCTTGGGCATGGCCAAATATCCAGGCCAGAATCAAAATAACTGTTTGATCACAAGTTTGAGCACAAGGAGGAGGATATTCTAGAACTGGTTTTGCTATTGTTGGGCAACAATTTGAATATGATGTTGTATGGTAGCCTAGCATGGAGGCTCATTCATCACTCTTTTTAAAGCTTTGAGAATGTTAGATTTTAATTCTGGGGATATTGTCTTCAGACCTCAGAGCATTAAGTGTTTTTTGTCTCAAAAATAAAAAATTTCTCTGAAGCATAGCAATGAACAGCAATCTCTTGCCCACTCATAGTCAATTAGTCTTCACTGTGTGCTCTTTCCTCTCACTCTTTGTGCTCCAGTCCTGCTAATCTTTCAACGAGTCCTCTTATACCATATTCTTTCCTGCCATAGGACTTTTGCACATACTATCTTATCTTCCTACCCCACCTCTCCATTTCTTCATCTTGATGAATTCATTATTTTGCCTCAGTTCAAACACAAGTTCCTCAAAAATGCTTTTTCTGACCTTTGCGGAGTAGGTGAGGTGCCCCAGTTATGTGCATAACACAACATAGCACCCCATCCATCACAGATCATTTTGCGATTTCAATTACATATCCTTAATTGTGTAGTTACTTTATTTCTTTGAAGGAGTATATTTTTCACATGTTGATGGCACTAAGTAGCTTACTGTATACATTAACATGACTTTACTCTTCTACTGCTGTCATCAACATGACTCTACCAGTCCAGGCAACTCTTTACCAGGAAGATTAATGTTACACATGACTTAATTGTTGCATAAAAGGCTCATCTACTCTTCAAAATAAAACATCAAATGGCAATTTCTATTTCAAAACTCTTTGAGCCCCTTGCCTCAATTGCTGTGTCTACCAACCATAAACTATTATATCATGATCCTTATCCAATGCTCACCAAGACTCCATCTCCCCCCAGTGAAAGATCTACCTTAAACCAGACTTTTAAAGTTCAATAAATAGCTCAATTTTTCCCTTAACCTTCTTTGAGATGCTACAAAGCTTATCTAGATAATGCTTTCCCTTAACTAGGTAAGCAACAAACTGAGTTTTGTCGTATCAACACATTGCTTTAATGATATGTTTGGAGAGGAATTTTTGATGGTGACATCGATTTGATGGTGCACATTTAATGTGGTAGCACTTCTTTTTCCCCCCCAAAAACTGTTATTAAATACATGATGGAAATCAACAGTGCCTTAGATTTTAGGAAATATAGTAGTTAACTGATATGTCTCTTATGATAATTTACTTTTTTCATAAGGGCATAGACCTGATCAGTTTTTTTTCATTGGTTTATCTTCATGTCAGAGCAGAATAGGTGCTTAATGCATAATTGTTGAATGAATGAGTGGATGACAGACCAAGAGAGATCTCATGGAGTGCAAGGGCAACTCTTACTGATGAGACATCCTGGCTGAGAATCTTGGGGCAAAATGAATCAGAGAAGATAGCTCCACTTTCTCACGCTTCCATTTTAACCCAATTCCAGAGAACGTCACACAACTATAAGGATTTTACAAGGGGCTCTGAGAGTAATCTCATGTTATCATACAGATGCTTATATACTAGTTTATAATTTTGATTTCCCCAACCTAGTTATGTAACATTGCAATTAGGTGAAATAGAAGTTGTCCACAGGGATGCCATTGTTTGAGAAGTGAATGAAAATGAGTTCCTTGTGGCCCATAATATGTCAGTGTGGTTTGGCTAATTGAAGAGTGAGGGGTAGCTAATAAGCCACCCCAAAATATGCCACTTTGGCATGAGGATTATTTTGACCTGAAAGAAATTGAGAAGAAGCAGATCTAAGAACTCTCTGTCCTCCCCTATTTGCCTAAAAGCAAGATATAAATTTCTAAAGATATACCCCTCTTTTTTTGTTTTTCTATCTGGAAGGACAGGATTTAATCATCAGAGGCAACTCTAGACCCTTATTAGCCCAGAGATGACACCAGAGGAATCTATGTAACCAACTTTACCAACTAGCCTTTGTCTTCCATTCATTCCCCAAATATATACCTTCCCACAATATGCTGCCAATAGAAACTCAAAGTCTTTTTCCTTTGTATACACTTCTCTAGAAATGTATTATTCTTATGTTAAAATGCTGTATGAGCCAAGATATTTATTTATTTATTTATTTATTTATTGAGAGAGAGAGAGAGAGAGAGAGAGAGATTGAGATTATTGAGAGAGAGATAGAGAGATAAAGAGAGAGAGAGGATGCATGCATGAGCAAGGGAGGGGCAATGGGTGAGGGAGAGAGAGAATCCCAAGCAGTCTCCATGAGATCATGACCTGAACCAAAATCAAGAAGCAGAAGCTCAACTGACTGAGTCACCCAGGCCTCCGTGTAAGAGCCAAGTTCTAAACACCCATTTGAGTTATTCATCTCTGAGTGCTTCCATGTGTATGCATGATGCACATGCTAATAAGCTTCTGTTTTTCTCATGTTAATCTTTTTTTTATCAGTTTAATTTATAGGGTCTCACCAATGAACTTAAGATGAATAGAGGGAAAAAGATGCTCTTCTAAAACAGCATCAACTGGAACCTGAGTGATCCTGTGAAGATGAGAGCATTACACTCATGGGTGGTGCCTTGGCAGTAGCACTGGGACATAAGAAGAGCCATTGCTGAGACTTGTCACTCAGTAGTGTAGCTGATACAAGCCCACTGCTGCTTTGTTTGGATTTTTGTTTGTTTTTATTTTTTTAATGTTTATTTATTTATTTTGAGAGAGAGAGACAGACAGAGAGAGACAGAGAGAATCCCAAGCAGGTTCTGTGCTGTCAGCACGGAGCCCGGTGAGGGGCTAGATCTCTGAAACCATGAGATCATGAGCTGAGCCAAAATCAAGACCTGGATCCTCAACAAACTGAGGCACCCAGGGACCCCTGTTTGTTTTTAGAGAAAGGGGATGGGGAGACAGGGAGAGGGGCAGAGAAGGAGAGAGAGAGAAGAGAGAGAAATAATCTTAGGCAGGCTTCATGCTCAGTGCAAAGCCCAATGTGAGGCTCCATCCCATGCCCCTGGGATCATGACTTGAGCTGAAATCAAGAGTTGGATGCTCAACCAACTGAGCCAGCCAGGCACCCGAAGCCCATTACTGTTATACACATATTACAATATAAGTGACCAGGGGTGCCAGGGTGGCTCAGTTGGTTAAGCATCCAACTTCAGCTCAGGTCATGATCTAGTGCTTTGTGGGTTTGAGCCCCAGGTGGGGCCCTGTGCTGACAGCTCAGAGCCTGGAGCCTGCTTGGGATTCTATGTCTCCCTCTCTCTGCCTCACTGCTGCTCACGCTCTATCTCTCCCTCTCTCAAAAATAAACATTAAGGGGTGCCTGGGTGGCTCAGTCAGTTGGGCGTCCGACTTCGGCTCAGGTCATGATCTTGTGGTTTGTGGGTTCGAGCCCAACGTTGGGCTCTGTGCTGACAGCCTGGAGTCTGCTCCGGTTTCTGTGTCTCCTCCTCTCTCTGCCCCTCCCCTGCTCATGCTCTATCTCTCTCTGTCTCTCAATAATAAATAAATGTTAAAAAAATTATGGGGCGCCTGGGTGGCGCAGTCGGTTGGGCATCCGACTTCAGCCAGGTCACAATCTTGCGGTCCGTGAGTTCGAGCCCCGCGTCAGGCTCTGGGCTGATGGCTCAGAGCCTGGAGCCTGTTTCTGATTCTGTGTCTCCCTCTCTCTCTGCCCGTCCCCCGTTCATGCTCTGTCTCTCTCTGTCCCAAAAATAAATAAACGTTGAAAAAAAATGTTAAAAAAATTAAAAAAACATTTAAAAAATTATTAAAAAGAAAAAAAAAGAATATAAGTGACCAGAAGACTGTGACTTGCTTTTCTATAGGGCTTATTTAGAAGCTTCACTCACTCAACATTTACTTAGCACTGAAAACATCTTAGGCACTATGTAAAGTGCTTTGAAATATGAATATTTTTTGAAGAGCACTTTAAAATCTTTGTCCTGGAATGCCTGGCTGGTTCAGTCGGTAGAGCATGTAATTCTTGATCTTGGGCCGGTGAGTTCAAGCCCCATGTTGGGTGCAGAAATTACTTAAAAAAAGAAAAGAGAAGAAAAAGAAAAGCCTTGTCCTGAATATATTCTATTATGGAGCAAGATGACTGATGACTGATGACTGTGTGTTTAATATAATTAACTATTTATTAAAATATATTTTTTGATTTGGGGGTGCCAGGGTGGCTTAATGGGTTGTGTCCAATCTTGGATTTGGCTTAGGTCATGATCCCAGGGTCATGGGATCGAGCCCCATGTGGGGGTCCACACTGAGTATGGAGCCTGCTTAAGATTCTGTCTCTGTCTCTGTCTCTCTCTCTCCCTCTGCCCCTCTTGCCCACTCATGCACTCTCTCTCTCTAAAATAAAAAAATAAAAATAAAAAATATATATATTCGTTGATTTTATAAACAAACACTAGTTATTTATAGAAAATCTGTTATGGGCTAAGCGCTGGAGGCACCAAGTAAAAAAATCCTCAAGATGCCTAATGGAAAGCAACAATATTCATGCCAACAGAGTGTTGAGGGGCCCAGCAGTGTGGTGGTGGGAGTTCAGAGGAGAGAGGGATCATGTCCTGGATGGTCAGGAGAGAGTTCATGGAGATAAAGGAGACTTTAAAATGTACCGTTAGAATGGACAAGACTCTAAAATGTACCTTCCTTGGAGGAAGAGAAAAAGGAGCTATAGCTCAGGGCTAGATGCCCAAAAAGGAGACAATTTTGAGGCGTCTTCCACAGCAGTTGTTTTCACAAACATCACCTTCCTTTAATCATCTTAAAAAATATAGGGGACAAGGATGACAATGAGGTCTTTCCTCTCAGGACATAAGTATTACAGTTGGAACAATCAGAAAACAACAGAAGATGATAGGGAAGGAAAACACTGGACTGAATATAGTCAAGTGTGGTTCAGCTCTGGCTTGCTGGAGGATTCTGGGAGAGATTAGCCTTCGGTAACTGAATCCAAAAGCCTCTCTGATTGAGATCAGATAGGTAGGTGAGAGCTGGGGAAGGTCAGGCTGTGAGAGGTGAGCTCTGAAACAGGTTCAGATAGGTGCACTGAGTCCTTAGTCACAGGTGTTACACTCGTCTGTAATGGTTCTGAGACCTATTTAGGGAATTGTTTTTATCTGATTATTTGACACACCTGTGGCGTGGCCCCTGCCCTGCCATTTGCTGAATGCTGTGGTGACCTTGGCAGCACCTTGACCTGAAAAATATTCCAAACTGGGGACAACTCCATGGGAGGTAGAAGTCAGAGAACTAGGTGTGCAGACAGAGGTTCTTTTTGGAGTGTTGAAGGCCTGGAGTTCAACATCTATGGCAGGCATAGCACATTTTAGCCAGTCCTTTCCTTTGCCCTTTCTTCCTGCTGACCATGCCTGTGTGGACTGGAGTTTCTTATCTATTAGGCTTTAACACATTGTTCTTCTTTATGGAAAGATGGACTGAGCTTTATTTGTGGTTGAGAGTAAAAGAAAAAGATTTGAGTAATCCTAGAGCTTACTAATGAGGCAATTCTTTCCTGAGGACCCAATCAATGAATATGTTGGATATTTCTTAGGTATAAGGCACTGTGCTAAATGCTGGTGGGGAGGGATATAGAGTTGATAAAGGTGTGGTCCCCGCCCTCAAGGAGCTCATAGTCTATCTGGGAAAATAAAATATATACATGCAAAATTATAACTAGGGGCATTTGGGGAGCTCAGTCAGTTGAGCATCCAACTCTTGATTTTGGTTCAGGTCTTGATCTCACAGTTGTGAGATTGAGCCCCACATCAGGCTCCACGCTGAGTACGGAGCCTGCTCAAGATTTTCTCTCTCCCTCTCCCTCTGCTCCTCCCCACGTGTGCATGTGTGCTCTCTCTCTCAAAAAAAAATCATAATAGTATATAGAGCTGTCTAATAGAACTTTCTGTTCTAATAGAACTAATGATGGAAATGTTCTTTAATGTGTATTGTCTAATATGGTAGCCACTAGCCTCTTGTGGTTGTTTAGTACTTGAAATGTGGATAATGTAACTGAGGAACTGACCTGAATTTTTAACTTAATTTTAACTCATTTAAATAGCCATATGTGGATCATGGCTTCTGAATTGGATAGCTTTGTATGAGGTATGACATGAACACTAACAAAAGAGCTGAGGTAGATAAGAGGAGACGAAGATCATCTACTTCAGGTTGATGTAGACAGGGAAGGCTTCCAGAAAGGGGTGTGATTACAGGTGGTCCTTAGGAATATGTAGCATTCTGAGAGAAGAATATGTAGAAGATAGCACTAGCTTCTGGGAACTTTCTCAGCACTGTTGGGGGTACCAGAGAGTAAATATTGAACAGAGTAGAGTCCTATTTTGGTTTTCATTCGTCTATTGTGTTAAAAAGATGCTTGGATTTTATGAGGCAATTATCTCTCTTTCGTGCCCTTTGACACTTCCTCTCCAGGGGTCTGAGCAAATAATCTGAAGGGCAATGTGAAGAGCACGAAAATGGGAGTCAGGAGACTTGGGTTCTATTCCTGCTGTGTCATTAACTCACACACGAGTTTAGGTTTTTTGTCTAAAAAGAATCAAGGTTTCTTTACTAAATGTTCTCCAGGTTTCTGTCCTGTGCCAGTGCTCTCTGATTCCTGTTATATTTTAGTGGAACAGAATGGTGCAGTCCAATGTCACCCAACTTAAAGTCTTGCTCAGGGTGGAGAATGGAACTCGATATGGGGGGTGGAGGATATATGGATGCAAGAGTCTATGACCTCAACACCCTTCTGTTTTGGAGGAACAAAGCAGAGGTAAAGAAGTAGTAAACTCACTTCCAAAGTCTCTCACCCCTAAGCTAATAGGTGTGGAAAGGTGGAATAGAAGAGGGAATCACCTTAGAGTGAAGTAGGGATGAGTTTAATGTATATTGAGAGTATATATTTGGGGTAAGATTGGGTATGGGAAGAGGGTGTCTGAAAGAAGGGGGTGGTGGTAGCTGGGAAGTTCAAGTCCTGGAAACATTTTCCAACTTTACAATTTCCCCTAAGACTTTTCGCCATTCCTGCCTGCAGATCAAATGTGGTACATTGGATCCATTGACATAAAGAAATGTTTCTTACACAATCACTGGACATCTTAAATGCAGGATTCTGTCTTTGACAAAGGCTCTCTCTGACCAAACTCTAGTCAGGCTCCTTTGAGCCCTCTTCTCAAACAGGTCTCAACCTTGGCTTATAAAAATGACCGGCTCTCAGCATAAATGATTTTATCTGCTCCCATACACTAAGAGATTTGAACAAACACCAGGATAGTTTCTAACTGCTGAAGGCCATGTCTTTGGGATGGCCCAAGCCTGCCTGAGAAAGCTCAGTGCTGCCTGAGGAATTTATTGTTTGTTCTAGGCAAAACATGGTGGCAGGGAGAGAGGTCTCCAAAACCCCTTTTAGAGTAGTCACTTTAGAAAGCTTGCAATTATAAATCCTTCCTTGCTTCCTGTCTCTTGGAAATGCAAACATTCAAGGAGATAATTCTCACTCTCAGCCCAGTGGGCACTGAGCACCTTGCTTTAATTTGCACTGCTGCTTCCTGTCATAAAGATGCACAAAGTTTGTCTTCTGGATAAGTGCCAGTTAACAAACCCAGATGGCCTAGACACATGGACTAACCCCTAGACATGTGTTAACCCTGTTAACACCTCTCAGTGCCTTTTCCTTAGCACATGCCAGCTTTAAAAAGTCTAGCTTTTATTTTAATGATGGTGAGTTCAGTTCACACTGGGCCTTTTCCCAGCTATCGCAATAGTTGTTATTGATGAAGTCTATTCCTCTTACCACTTTAACTTTTGTCTAGTTTTGTCTTTTTTTGTTTGTTTGTTTTTAAGTGTATACATTACTCAGTGCTCTTGATGATAAGTGTACTCTTTAATCTCCATCACTTGTTTCACTCATCCCCCAACCTCCCTCCACTCTGGTAACCATCAGTTTGTTCTCTCTAGTTAAGAGTCTTGGGGGCCCCTGGGTGGCTTAGTCAGTTACGTGTCCAAATCTTGGTTTTGGCTCAGGTCATGATCTCACAGTTTGTGGGATCAGGCCTCTGTTGGATTCCATGCTGAGAGCATGGAGCCTGCTTGAGATTGTCTCTCTCCCTCTTTCTCTCTGCCCCTCTCTTACATATGTGCATGCTGTCTCTCTCACTCTCTCAAAAATAAATAAACTTAAAAATTTTCTTTAGAAAAGAGTCTGTTTCTTGGTTTGTTTCTCTCCCTTCCCTCTGCTCATTTGTTTTGTTTCTTAAATTTCATATGTGAGTGAGATCATTTGGTATTTGTCTTTCTCTGGGTGACTTATTTTGCTAAGCATTATACTCTCTAGCTCCATTCATTTTGTTGCAAATGGCAAGATTTCATTCCTTTTTATGGATGAATAATATCCCATTGTATATTTATACCATCTCTCCTTTTCTTTTTTTAGGTAGACTTCATGCCCCGCACGGAACCCAATGGAGGGCTTGAACTCAATGCCTGAGCTGAGATCAAGAGTCAGATGCTTAACTGACAGAGACACCCAGGTGCCCTGATATACCACCTCTTCTCTATCCATTCATCTGTCAGTGGACTGTTGGGCTGCCTCTATAGTTTGGCTATTGCAAATAATGCTGCAGTAAACATAGGAGCATGTATCCTTTTAAATTAGTGTTTTGTATTTTTGCGGTAAATATCCAGCAGCGGAATTACCAGATCATATGGTAATTCTATTTTTAATTGTTTGAGGAACCTCCATACTGTTTCCACAGTGGCTGCACCAGTTAGCATTTCCACCAACAGGTAAGAGGGTTCCTTTTTCTCCACATCCTCACCAACATTTGTTTCTTGTGTTTTTGATTTTAGCCATTTTGACAGGTGTGAGATAGTAGCTCACTGTGGTTTTGATTTACATTTCCCTGGTGATGGGTGATGTTAAGCATCTTTTCATGTGTTTTTTGGCCATCTGGATATCTTCTCTGGAGAAATGTATGTTCATGTCTTCTGTCCATTTTTTAATTGGATTATTTTTTTTTGGGTGTTGAGTTGTATCAGTTCTTTATATATTTTGGATACTAACCCTTTATCAGATATATCATTTGCAAATATCTCTCCTATTCTGTAGGTTGTCTTTTAGTTTTGCTGATTGTTGCCTTCATGGTGGAGAAACTATTT
Source organism: Prionailurus viverrinus (assembly GCF_022837055.1). Taxonomy (NCBI): domain Eukaryota; kingdom Metazoa; phylum Chordata; class Mammalia; order Carnivora; family Felidae; genus Prionailurus; species Prionailurus viverrinus. Next base: position 83,180,129 of record NC_062563.1, on the reverse strand, counting down.
ATTTTGATGTAGTCCCAAAAGTTTATTTTTGCTTCTGTTTCCCTTGCCTTAGGAGACATATCTAGAAAAATGTCGCTTACAGCCAAGGTCAGAAAAATTACTGCCTGTGCTCTCTTATAGGATTTTTATAGTTTCAGGTCTCATATTTAGTCCCTAATCCATTTTGAGTTTATTTTTGTGTATGGTAGAAGAAAGTGGTCCAGTTTCATTCTTTTGTACATAGCTGTCCAGTTTTTCCAACACTGTTTGTTGAAGACACTGTCTTTTTCCCATTGGATACTCTTTCTTGCTTTGTTGAAGATTAACTGTGGGCTTATTTCTGGGTTTTCTATTCTGTTCCATTGAACTATGTGTTTATTTTTATGCCAAAACTATACTGTTTTAATTACTGCTGCTTTGTGGGGCACTTGGCTTGCTCAGTCAGAAGAGCATGCAACTGTTGATCTCAAGGTTGTGCATTTAAGCCCCACGTTGGGTGTAGAGATTACTTAAAAATAAAACCTTTAAAAAATATCACTACCACTTTGTAATATAACTTGAAGTCTGGAATTGTGATATTTCCAGCTTTGTTATTCTTTTTCAAGATTGCTTTGGCTGGGGCACCGGGCTGGCTCAGTCGGTAGAGCATGTGACTCTTAAGCTTGTGAGTTCAAGCTCCACATTAGGTATGAGCCTACTTAAAATAAAAATAAAATAAAATAATTCTATTTAAAAAGTGCTTTAAAAAAAGATGGCCTTGGCTATTCAGGATCTTCTGTGGCTTCATACAAATTTTAGGGGTGCTCTAGTTATATGAAAAAATGTTGGTATTTTGATAGGGATTGCATTAAATCTGTAGATTGCTTTGGGCGGTGTGGACATTTTAACAATATTTCTTCTTCCAATCCATGAGCATGGAATGTCTTTCCATTTCTTTGCATCATCTTGAATTTCATTCATCAGTGTTTTACAGCTTTCAGAGTATAGATCGTTCACTTCTTTGGTTACTTTATTCCTAGATATTTCATTATTTTTGCTGCAATTGTAAATGGGATTATTTTTTTCATTTCACTTTCTGCTGCTTCATTATTGGTGTATAGAAATGCACTATATTTCTGTAGATTGATTTTGGATCCCGTGACTTTACTGAATTCACTTATCAATTCTAGTAGTTTTTTGGTGGAGTCTTTACGGTTTTCTGGTTTTGTCTTTCTTTGACAATCGTGTGTGTGTGTGTGTGTGTGTGTGTGTGTGTGTGTGTTTGCTGATATAGAAGGGGAAAATTTCTGGTCATTCTAGCACTTCTACCCAGGGCAGCTTTAACTTTGCCCTCAAACTGCATAGCACTGCCAGTCTTCCACCTGCACCCTCTCCAACGCCCCTCTCTTCTGTTCTCTGGCTTTAATTGGGGCCTTGGTTTCCATGCTGGCAGGTAAACTGGATGTCTCTGAGTCACTTTTGAGCTCCTCTCCTCCCTCCACACCTTCAGGTTCTATTCTCTCTGGGGTCTCCTCTCCTTCCATTCTGGATGCAATTTGCCCTAGGTCAGGACACATCATCTCTTGCCTAAGTGAATCTAATTGCCTTTTAACTAATCTCCCTATCTCCAGTCTCCACAGAACTCCAAAGTGCTCCTTTTAGAACACTGAGCTGGAAAAAAAATAATAAATAAAAACAATAAATAAATAAATAAATAAATAAATAAATAACTGAGCTGATCACCTCACTTTCCTTCTCAGAACTTTTCTTGGCTCTCTCCATGACCTATTGAACAAAGTTGAAACTCCTTAGCAGGCATTTGGGGGCCCCCATTACTTGCCTTAACCTAAACACCTCCTCCCTTTTCTACTATGGAAACTGTGATTTCTATTTCTTAAACATGTGCATCTTCACACTTCTAGGGTTATGCTCACATTCTTTTGTCATTCTAGGATAAATGGCTCCCTCTCCCCCATTTCTGCCAATAATCAGTATTTTATTTTTTTCGAGGCCTGATTCAAATGTCACCTTCTTCATGAAAACATTCCTAATAGTCTGAGTCAGAATTGTTTCCTTCCTCTGTACTTTCAGCTCATATCGTTTTTTTGAAAGTCAGGTTCATAACTGAGATATAATTTATACACAGAAAAATTCACCCCTTTTAAAGTGTATATTTCTATGAGTTTTGACAAGCATACATAGTTGAGTAACTTATCATTACCACAATGAAGTTATAGAGTATTTTAGTGAAACCAAAAAGTTTCCTGTGTCTCTTTATAGACAATTCCCTCCTCCCATTCCTAGTTCCTGGCAATCACTGGTCTGTTTTTTTGTCCTTATACACCTTATATCATTTAAATAGCATTGCCCCCTATGGGCTTCATTTGTGTACACATCTTTCTTTCACTGGGTTGTAATCTACTTGCAGGCAGAGAGCTATAATCATTCACCTTTGCATTGCTTATGGTTCCAAGCACAAGTTCCAAACACATTCATTATGTGCCAGGTCACAAATATTTGATAAATGAAAAGGGGAAGAAAAGGGAAAGAAAGGAAGACTAGAAGAAAGGAAGGAAGGAAAGAAAAAATAAAGGAAGAAAAGAATGAGCCAAAGAATAAATGGACAAATAGGCCTAGGAGAATTCTGATTCAGCAGTGGGGCAATTGACAGGGTACACACTAGTTGAATGAAGTATTCTGACTTCTTAATCCGAGCTACAAAAGCAGTTAAACACCTAAACATAAAATATATTGAAGTTTGAATCAGCAAGATGGACACTCTAAGTTTGGGAAGGAAGTCTTTTTTTTTTTTTTTTTAATTTTTTTGAATGTTTATTTATTTTTGTAAGATAGAACGACAGAGCATGTGCAGGGAAGGGTCAGAGAGAGAGGGAGACACAGAATCCAAAGCAGGCTCCAGGCTCTGAGCTGTCAGCACGGAGCCCGACGCGGGGCTCGAACTCACAAACCATGAGATCATGACCTGAGCCAAAGTTGAACACTTAACCAACTGAGCCACCCAGGTGCCCCAAGGAAGTCTTAATGTAAGTGATCTAAGTTTTGCTAGTGGGTAGGAAACAACCACCCACCAATCCCAGGCTAAGCTGTCTCTGATGTCCTTGCATATCACACCATCATAACTGAGATATGAGATGTTTTGTTCTTAGTGTACGGCACATGCACTTAAAACTTCCGAGGGAGTTAAAGGAAGGAGAAAGGTAATGCTAAGTAACCCATAGTCATAGTGTTATATGCTTTATACTGTTTTATTTAATTCTCACAACTACTCTTTCACTGAAGTTAAAAGTAAGTAGGAAGTAACTCTTTCTTGGGAAAGGAAATAGATAATTAAAGGAAGTTTAGGGGTATACTTCCAAGGGAAGGGGCAGGTTAAAAACTATTTTTAGTTCAGGATAAGTTCTTTGCAGTTGTTCTTCTGTGAAATCACAATAAGCAAGAAAGGACAAGAGTCCAGGGTAATAAACTTTTTTTTTTTTTTTTTTTTTTGAGGTCTATCAGTTCAAGGTACTTCTTTCTGCTGGTGTGGCCACCATGTTCATTTCTGAAGCCAGTATGATGTGAAGGAACTCTAGTGTGCTATTTGATGAGGTTGTCAGCTGAGGCACATGGCAGAATTTTGGGGCTAAGGGGTATAGTTAGTAAGTGGGTATTAAGAACTGCCTTCCTTCTGTATTACGGTGTCATGGGAATTTAAAGTGATTTTGCAATCGCTCTTGGGAGATAATTTTCTTGGTTCTTAGAACAAGTTGGAAGATAAACTTTGGACAATGTATTATACTATGCCCTTTGCAATTAAATAACCCAAGATAATATGTTAAAGTTTAGTGGAGATTTAAATTCCTGAGCTGATTAAAGAGTTAAGACTATTAGGTTTTTAAAATGTTAATATTACTCCCAGAGTTTCTAGGCATTATGTAGTGATGAATTGCATGTTTCCATCGCTTATTATTTTTCTATCTTGCAGAACAGCTCAGCATTAAATAACAACTAAAATTACAGTTCAACCTGAAGCCTTGGGCCAGAGCAGGAAGACCTTGAATTTCTGGCTGACTTTGGGCTGCATCGCATCCACGAATAGTGGAACCATTGAAAATTAAGGGTTTGTTATGGAACTGCTGTTTCAGGAAGATAAATCTGGCTGCGTTTGCAAATGTCTGGGACAAAGAAGAGATAGAGGCAGTCCACTTGGAGGCTACTGTAACATCCAGGCTGAGGTGATCAGAGCCGGGGTGTAAAGGAAATGGTAAGAAATGAAAAAAGAAAATAGTGTCTGCAACCAACACTAGACGATAAACAGACCCAGTAAGGTTGGGTGAGTGAGGAAGTGAACTGAAAGAACGGCTCCGTGTTCTCCAGAGGCCCGAACTTGTGAACAGAGGCCCCTCAATTACTCTTCCGTCCTTAACGCGGACGTCCTGGGATCAACTGGAAAGCTCCAGCCTCAGGCTGGTCAGGCCAGCAAAAGACGCATAGGCGGAAGGACCCGCCAGGCGGACCCGCCAGGCAGGTCCTCCAGCCTGCCCGTCCTCGCAGCCTCCGCTCTAAAGCAGTCCCTCTGGTTTCTACCCTTCTCTCCTCACCTTTGGGAGTCCCCAGATCACCCCCCACCCTCATCCTCCAGCCTTGGCCGGCACCGCCCTCTGTCCCTCCCCTCCCCCTCCCCCTTGGGGGGGCTGACTCGTCCGGCTGCCACGTCTCACTGATGACATCACCAGGGCCGCTCGGTCTTAGCCAATCCGCTAGGGGGAGTCCGAGCGAAGTCCAAGCCAGCGAGTCAGCGGGGCGGGGACCAGGGAGGGGCAAGAGGGTGGGGAGGTGAGAGAGTGGGGAATGGGGCGAGCGACAAGCTCTCAAGTACGCATGCGCCAGAGGCGCGGGGTCTGGCGGGAAGTTGAGTCCTGGTTGACACACCACACCGTCCGTCTCCAGCTCCCGCTGTGGGTTCGAACTCTCTTTCCCGGCGTGCCACGCGGTGCGGCCGCCCTTTGGGCTGTGTAAAGACCCCTCGGTCTAAGGCTTTCCTATTTCCTGGTTCGCCAGCGGCCATTTTGGGTGGAAGCGATAGCTGAGTGGCGGCGGCTGCTGATTGTGTTCTTAGGGGACGGAGTGGGGGAAGACGTTTGCTCTCCCGGAACAGCCTATCTCATTCCTTTCCCTCGATTACCCGTGGCGCGGAGAGTCAGGGCGGCGGCTGCAGCAGCAAGGGCGGCGGTGGCGGCGGCGGCAGCTGCAGTGACATGTCCAGCATGAATCCCGAATAGTGAGTGCAGGAGAGCACCGGTCGGCTGGGTCCGTGGGCCTGCTTGGAAAAGCTTAAGAGGGGTGAAGAGGGCTGAGGCGGGAGTGAGGGCCTCGGCCAGGGTGAGGTGAGGGTGGTAAGGCAGGAGATGCTGGTGGCCCGGAGTCGGGCCCTATTGTCTGACGGAAGAGGGGTGGCCGGGGGGAGGGGTCGGGTCGGAGGGGTGAGCCGCCCGGGCCTGGACCGGGTCTGGTTGGAAGCCCTCAGTGCCGGCCGGTGCAGAGGAATAGTCTGTTGAGGGGGTTGGGGAGTTTGGGAGTCGGTGGTGGGGCGGCGGGAAGGGGGGTAGTTTCTCGCAGAGGCAGTGACTTTTGAAGGAAGACTTATTTTTAAGGGGGGAGAGGATAGACTGGGAGAGCTGTCCTAGAGGGCACTGTCAGACCCTGCGCCCGCACTCTGCGGAGCTGTCAGAATCGTCAGGGTGGAAACCTGCTTTACTTGTAAATCTTGAGCTTGTTGGCTCTTTCTTTCACTCTCCCAGCCAGGCTGCAGGTAATATGGATGCTTTTCCCACTGCGTGGGATTGAGGGGAATGAGTAGATGGTGAGAAGAGATTTTATTTTACATTTTTAGTTTAGTTTTTTTTTTTTTTTTAACTTATTCCCTGGGGTTCTTCAAGAACTCACGGGGCCCATTGCCTTTTTTTTTTTTTTTTTTTTTTTTTTTAGAGGACACTGAAGTCATTTTGTCTTGTGTAGGTCGAGAAAAGAAAAACAACTAAGACGTAGGAACATTTTTCTGATGTTATCAAACTAAAGGAAGACTGCTGTCAAGTTGAAAGAGAAACGAATGGGCTCTATGATCTGTAGGTTTTGGATTACCTTCTTGAATGCTCGAAGATAGGGAATGAGGTTCCATGACGTGTCATGAAAAGTTAATGCATTTCTTTTTTTTACTCAAGAAGTCACCACAGCATATGTGACACACCTGGCACCTTTCCTGGGAACTGGTGTTCACTTTTCTTGGGAAGACTTCTTTGGGCGCTCTTTAATGGCCCTTTAAAAAAAAAAAGTCCTCCTTCAGCGTACATATATAAATTAATGAATGGAGGAGATTTAATTGGTGTTCTTCAGCATCAGAAGGCTTTGGGGTAGAGAGGGATTTTTTTTTTTAAGCCAAAGTCAGTATTTTAAAAGTTGACTTTATTTGCTTCTTTGGTCAGTTAGTGCTAACAGTTCCCCTAAAAGGTCTACCCATCAGTTTAGCTGACTGTCATGTGTGTGTCACATGGTTCTTGCAAAATGCATTCTGACTTCAAGTTTTGTAATACGGTGGTTTGATGCTGAAATGTCCCCTTTTGCACTAAACAGAAGCCATTCTATTTCATTAAAATTTTATATACTTTAAGAAATTGAGGATCGTGTTCCCATAGTGCCATGTTTGCTATGTTGGCAGTTTTTAATTTCTTTATCAGACTCCTAGGACAAAGTTGGTTTTGCACAATTAGGGAGAGTTGAACTTGAGGATCCTAATTTGGTGGTTTTCCTGGCAACAATAAAGTACATGGATTTGTCACTTTATGGAGACTTGTAAACCTTGTCCATTAGGGGAGTTCCTTCTATATGCTGAATATATTTAGTACTATAAATAGATTTTGAAGATTAGTTTAACAGAACCATGACAAATTATTTGGCCTCTGAATTTGTTTCTCCTTCCATAAAATAGGATAGCAGTCAGTATTCCTATCAGGGTAGTTGTGAGATTCAAGTGTATGCAAAAGAAGAGCACTCCAGGTGGTGTGTGTCATGTCATTATCATGTGTGACATTCTAGTAGTGCTAGGATTTAGGAATATAATCCTTACCCTTAAGGAGTTTATAATGGAATATAGAAAATAGTTTGGTAAATGCCAGTAGAGCTCATTCCAGATGTGCAGCATGGATAGGAGCAACAAGAGTTCACAGGAGGGTGGAGGGTTGTGGTTGGGCAGTTGGGTTCAGGAAGAATTTATAGAAAAGAGGCTTGTGAGAGAATTATTAGCAGTAGATTTAGAGAAGCTCTAGGGAGTGGGGAGGATTTTTCAAGGGGGAAGAAAGGAAAATGGTTAATAAATGGCAATGATAGTAATTCTTAAGTAAGTGCCAAACCATCCATTAATGATCTCAACAGGATCAAACCCAGAAGTCATTTTTATACTTTTTCTGCTATCGAGTATGCCCGTAACTGGCCAATTATACTTCTAGTCTAGACTGTGTCTAATAAAATAGGAGTTGGGAAAACCTTTGAAGAGCATTAGTGAAAATTACTTGGAGAGGAGGTGATGGGTATTTTATTAGGGAAGGTCACAAGGGCAAGCAGCAAGCAGATTTTTAACAATGTGACTTGCGTTTTTTCTTTTTGTCTTTAATGAAGTTAACCATCATAAAAGTAGTTAGTGAAAAATCGGAAAATAGAGAAAAGAACAAAAATTCTTATAAGTCTATTTACTTTAGTACCTGTTCTAAACTTTAAAATCTTTTATTTTTTCTTAAATTAAAACTTAATGGGTGAGTGCTTTCACAATTCTATGGTGTTGTCTTAACAGCTTATACTTATAGCCGTATATGTTAGGTATAATATATGTTACAATACATGTGTATTTTGGCATACACATATGTTGATGTGAAAGGGTAGAACACTAGATAATGTTTAAAAGTGCTCTCTAAATATTCCTTGTTTTTGGTTTATCATCTAATTTATCTTATTCCTTTTAGAAACTTTTAAAATCTGCTTCATGGGTGCCACTGAATTTGGTAAAATGAAAATGGGTTCTTGATAAAAGAAAAAATTTGGTTCTTTCAGAAGGAACAGGGTTTTTTTAGATTATTGATCGACATATAGGATTGCCTGTTGGTAGCTTTTTTATTGAATGCTTTTACTTTATGATCTTTTAGTTGTAAACTTGGTTTGGGAGGAGGAGAATGAGAAATATAGCAGCCAAAGATTAAATTTTAAGCTGTCCCTTTGACTACTTTCTACATTATTTGGCTAATATGGGAGAAATGACAACCCTGGGTTATCTTTATGGCAGAAATTAAGGGTAATGACTGATTTGTGAATTTCAAGTACAAACAAAAAGAAAAAGCAACTGGAAGTGGAATCTGAATAGTGGGAAAAGTAGGTGAAAAGATCAAATCCTTCTTTTTTCTGGAGATCTGACGATTTTTTGAGCTAGGTGGTGAAGCAGGCAGTGATTATTTCAGCACACTGGTTAAGAAATACTTAGCATTATTGTCATACCAGAAACACTTTTTTCTAATCCATAAGCTTTTGGTGGATTTTTTAGTGTCAAGAAAACCATTTTGGCTACTTCATCTGTAAGGAGTGTGTTAAAAATAAAGTGTGGGTACTTATCATGGATATACCAATTAACTACAATAGGAAGGACTATAGTAGTCTTCTTGGATCACCTGTAGTTCTTTAATGTAGAAAAATTTTATAGTGGGGACACTGGGTGGCTCAGTCGGTTAAGCGTCCGACTTCGGCTCAGGTCACGATCTCATGGTCCGTGAGTTCGAGCCCCGCGTCGGGCTCTGTGCTGACAGCTCAGAGCCTGGAGCCTGCTTCGGATTCTGTGTCTCCCTCTCTCTCTCTGCTCCTCCCCCGTTCATGCTCTGCGTCGGGCTCTGTGCTGACAGCTCAGAGCCTGGAGCCTGCTTCGGATTCTGTGTCTCCCTCTCTCTCTCTGCTCCTCCCCCGTTCATGCTCTGTCTCTCTCTGTCTCAAAAGTAAATAAACATTAAAAAAAAAAAGTTTTATAGTAAATGCCTTGTTTATGTTTTAACACGGCTTCTGAATGATGTTTGAGATCATGGCTCAGGATTTAATCAGTCTTTCAAACTTTGCTCTTCTAACAGGAGACTAATAATAGTAGACTTAATGAACATTTGCCTTTTTCTTTCTTTCTTTTTTTTTTTCTGCCTGCACTTTTAACATAAGAGTTTGAAAGTAAAAGCAACTTAATATGTTTTGTTATCTGACAATAATAAGTATGTCATAATTGGCTTTCATACACTTTTTTTTAGAACTTTTTTTATTAGAAAAGAAATCAACTAAAGTAAGTTGCCTTTTTTTGGTTGTCTTGATGAGTTTTGGGTGGTGTTGGTAATGGTTTGAAAAATTCAGAAAAGTTTAAAGAAGAAAAATAACCAGTATTCTCACCATCCAGAATATACTTTCTTAATTTCTGTAGAGAATCAGCATGTGTGATTTTTTGGGGCGTGTGTTTCCGGCAGCTATGTAGAATCTACAGCATGAATCTTAAGAGTTTTGTGTGAATATATGATCTTGTCAGGTCATTTGAAGAGAACTGAAATTTGGCATTTAATATTTTTTTCATCATTAAGTTAAAATGAGAATTTTTGACAGTTTCTTACATATTCCAAATAAAAATTTTTAAAAAATATTAAAAGATGAAAGAGCTTCAGAATCCAGTGTTCTCTTGAAAACTCTTTAGTTGACTTTTAAGGAGAATTTTGCTTTCTGAGTAATTTTGTTTCTTGGATATTTCAGTCTTTTTTATTCTGAAAGCAGTCTTAGTAATTTATCTATGTGCTACCATTTTGTTATATTCACATCCTACTAGCAATCCTTTGTGTGCATGTATTTCTTTCCTTGGCAACTTTTGACTATACGTTTAGGACAGTTTTACTATTTGCCATTGTAGTAAAGTTTCATTTTTGATAATTAATAGCTTTTTTTTTTTTTGCTAATGTTATCTATTCTTGTCTTCTTTCTAATGTATGAAAATATTTAAGGTCAAGTAAAATGCTTTTTAAGGTTTTTGAGATTTAAGGTTTGCTAAAAAATACTTTGAGTGTTTTAAGATGAAAATAAACTAAAAATGGATATAGAATGACAATGCATGAGGTATTTTAGATATGTAGCTTATCAGCTTTTTACCACTGTCTGAGCTCAACTTTGGAGTTTCAGTAAAAGAGGCAAAATGCCTCCCCCCTTCCCCCACCAAGGAGAGAGGCATGGTCAGACTACTCCTCTCTTTTCCTGTAGAAGGTGGAGCTGAGATTGCTTTTTTGATGTCTAGAATAGTATTTAGGGAAGAACACCTAGGTCTTGGCTTTTCTTTCAAACTGCTCTGTGTTTCAGATAATAAATAAAAGGGTAATGTGGGGTGATATTTGGAAAAAAATAATAGTCCTGAGGAGTGAGAGAACAAGTGTTGGTTTGTTGAGAAATGGGGTACAGAGGAGGAGTAGGAAATGAAGTTTTCCTTGGTAGTTTTGTGACTGGTTGGCTCAGTGGCTAGGAGCACTCTGCTTTATTAAATCCAAGGTTGTGATAGGTTCCGATTAAGTTTACACTGTTCCCTGTTTGTAGATTTCCTAATTCTGACAGGTGGTGTTCATGTAAACACCTTTGTTTATAAGGGGGACCATTCTTTGGAAACATCATTTTTTTTTTAACAGAAGCTACTATTTAACGAGTGCTTACTATGTGCCAGCCACCTGGCTTCAGGGGCATTTTTTTTTTTTGCAGTCTGTGCTTCAAACTAGTGAGCAATTACATAAATTATGTAATTGAAGTTTTCTATGAACAGTGATAGATTCACCTTGTCTGAATATATTTCCTTTGAATAACAATAGTACTTAAATGGAATTATTCTTTGTTTTTTTCACTCTGCCTATAGATATTTTCCAATAACTTGATTTAGGGCAGTTATTCTTTTTTTGTTTTGTTTTTTAATTCCAGTTAACATATATTGTTATATTAGTTTCAGGTGTACAATTACACCTGCAACAGTTCAGCATTTCCATACATCACCTGGTGCTCATCACCACAAATTCACTCCTTAATCCCCATGCTTATTTAAGCCATGCTCCATCACCCTCCTCTCTGGTAACCATCAGTTCTCTATAATTGAGAGCCTGTTTCTTGATTTGTTTCTCATTTTTTTTCCCTTTTGTTTTGTTTCTTACATTTCAAATATGGGTGAAGTAAGGTATTTGTCTTTCTCTGACTTACTTCCCTTAGCATCATATGCTTTAGCTCCATCCATGTTGTTGCAAATGGGAAGATTTCATTCTTTTTTATGTCTGAATAATATTCCATTGTGTATATACACACACACACACACCCCCCCCCCACATCTTTTTTGTCCATGGATCAATCGATGGACACTTGGGCTGCTTTCATATCTTGGTTCTGGTAAATAGTGTTACTATAAACATAGGTGTACATGTATCCCTTTGAATTCGTGTTCTTGTATTCTTTGGGTAAATATAAAGCAGTTTTTCTTAACCCATTTATTATGGTCATGTACTCCTAGGAGCATTTGATGAAATCTGTGGACATGCTCCCTTTGTGCATACATACAACATTTTGCATAAAAGTGCATGCTGTTTATACTCAGTTTAATATAAAGTCTGGTATTGAGCTAATTAGCTTTAAAATGTGAGATTTATTTGGGTATGCTTTATTTTCGTGAACTATTCTGTGCTTCTTTTTTTTTAAAAATGCTACCTTTCTGTTTCTCCTTAAATTACTAATATATGAGTTGTTTCCAAGAGCCTTGAAACAGGCACATGAAGTTCACAAAACATTAGTGTTTGCATAAAGAACAACAGATCATTTCTGTAGTATCTTTACTACCTCAGTAAAGATATAGTTAGGATAATGCCTAGCCAAGTGTGATATAGTCTTAAGTGTTTGATGAAACTTATACAAATAGTCAGATAGCTAGCTTTATAAAAGGACATTTGAAGCAACTTTGTGAAATACACACTGGATAATCATTTAGTGCTTTATTTGTAGATTGGTGGCTAGCACCTGTCTTCATAAAGACCAATTGGATTCATCACTTACTAAAGCTAATGAAGTCTGAACTGTAAAATTTACCATGCTTTTTTGAGCCAAGCTGACTTATTTTCTACCAACACAAATGTTCTAAGTTAATTTAAGCAGTGAATCACACTTTACTTTGTATTTGGTCAGGTCCTGTGTACTAGTTCATAATCGTTTGACTCATTCTGATAGGTTTTATATGTATGACTTACGGTTTTTATCATCTGAGTATGTAAAATACATCATTGAAGGAACATGGTGTGATAAAAAACAGCTTTTGGAGTTACAAACCCCAGGTTTAAGTTCAGATTGATACTTACCTCTGCAAGTCATTTATGCGTTTTTAGCCTGTTTCTTTCTCTATAAAATGTGATTAGTACCACCTCAGTTCTGAGTCTCAAGAGTAAACTGTACAGTGCTATAGAGATGTTATTTGACATGTATATTCTAATAAGGGATATTAGACTATAAATGGCCAGTGGTTTCAGTTTTAAAGCTTTTTCTCACACATGATTACTCATCACCCAATTAGTCTGTTTTTGTCTACTTTAACAATTTTCTTAATACACATTTTAAAAAAATTTTCTAGTAAATGCATACCTATGTGTGTGTGTATATGCATGCACACACACACGGGTAATTTCAACCTTACAAGAAAGCTTGGTAAAGAAAACAGCCAGCCCTTTCTCTGTCATTAGTCAGAATATGCTAGGAGTTGGGGCAGGGGATGGGGGGGGGGGGGAGTTTTTTTTTGATTGTCAAAGATGGACTCTGCTCGCAGGTGCATACCAATTTGTTAAGAAGATGACTCATGGGGGCACCTGGGTGGCTCAGTAGGTTAAGCATCGGTTAAGTGTCCTGCTCTTGATCTCCGCTCTGGTCATGATCTCTTCGTGGGATGGAGGCTGTGTATCAGGCTCTGTGCTGGTGGCATGGAGCCTCCTTGGGATTCTCTCTCTTCCCCTCCCCAATCCATGCTTTTCACTTTCGCAAAATAAATAAGTTAACTTTAAAAAAAAAAAAAAGGCTCATGCTCAAACAAGTATAATTGGTATCACAGTATTATCACAGATTTAATCTTGTGATACTTTTAAAAAATAGAATGGCAGAATAGGTGATGCAGAAGATTTAGAGAAAGGGCCTATGATTTCTATGATTAACAGGACGTTTTACTTATGTTTTATTTAGCTGGAGAGTAACAGAGTACTGAGGAGGACTCTCCAGAACCCTTGATGCTAGTCTTGGGATGTAGTCAAGAGCTAACAATTTGAGTTGTCATCAATAGCCAGAAATTTTATTTATGTACATTCTTTCCTTCAGTCCTGTGAAGAAATAGTGTCCTAGGTTTACAGATGTGGAAACAAAGGCAGAGAGGAGTTTAATGGCTTGCCTAAGGGCATTCAGTAAGCAGCAGAATTGGAATTTTAACTCAAGGGCCTGTGATTTCACAGTCCTAGTATGCGGTTTCCAACTTACTGTGTGTGCTTAACTCTAGAAATTTAAAATTTGAGCCAGTTAATTAGGCGACTAACATTTTTGTGGTCAGTGTCTTTTAAAATTTATGATTAGAGAGGTCTTTTTAAAAATGTTAAAGGTTTGTGAAATACATGTTACGAGGTACATATTATGGTCTTTGACTTTCTCTTTCACATCTTGGGTTGGTATTTAAAGCTTCCTTAGGCTTGAAGTCAATTATTGTATCCATTCTCAGTTTTTCTACCCTCATGACTATTCTTGAATATTTATACTTGGGGCCTTTGAAGTCATGGATGTGTTTCTGTGAGTAAAGCAAGTGAAGCAGAGAACTGCCTTTCTTTTGCTGGAGAGGGCATCCTTGCTGCAGACCATGTTACTATGTTGTGTGTGCTAGGCTTTGGGAGTTGTGACTGGTGTGATCATAGTACTTACAACTGTTAGTTGGTAATTTTTAAACCTTTATTTTAGATTATACTAGTAAATTCCTGTGGTATTTTGTCACCATCATCTGAACAGAGGCTTTGGATAAATAGCTTTAAAGTTTTTGTCAAAGCTCTTAAAGGTTTTTGTCAGGTTACCTAGCAGTTTGGAGGGAGGAAGGAAAAATAATAATAATTGCCACTTATTGTGCTTCTGTAATGTGCCAGATACTGTGCTACAGGTTTTAGAGGCATTTTTTTCTAAATCTGACAAGAAACCTAAGGTAGAGGGTGGAGCTTGAATTCAAATACAGGTCGTTCCAGCTCTAAAACCCGTGCAGGCTTTAAAAGGTAAAAGAAGTAGAGGATATTTACATCTCCTCCCTGGCATATTTTTCAGCAAATACTGGTTACATAGGTTGTAAGACCTGTCTACTTTTTTTGTCCTCTTGTATGACTTGCCACTTTGTTTAGAGCTACCAAAGTTTCCTTCATTTTCAGAATTCCAACTTTGAATTTTTGGAACACTTCTAAACTGAGCTGAAATGGAACCTGGAAAATTAATTTATTGTCTCTAAATATCAAAGAAAAATGTGTACTTTTATGAATAGCCTATGGGGACAATTTTTAAAAAATTGCTTGGCTATTTCGTTAAATTTGGAAGAAAGACTGTTGTACTCTGAGATACTTGATGATTACTTTGACAGTGCTTTTGTCCATAGCTGAAAATTTATTTTTTATTGTTTTTAAGTTTGTTTGTTTGTTTATTTATTGAGAGAGAGAAAGAAAGAGTCCTAAGCAGACAACACACTGTCAGTGCAGAACCCAGTGCAGGGCTTGAATTCCCAGACTATGAGATCATGATCCAGCTGAAAACAAGAGTTGGACCCTGGTGCCCCTGTTTTGTTTTTTATGTAGTTTAGTCTTCAAAGTAATATGTGCTTTATAAAGTTCAAACAATGGAAATATGTGAAGGAACTAAAAGTTTTTACCTCTTTTCTCCAGCCTGATGGTCAATTTTGAATTGTTTTCCGTGGAGCATACTTGAGTGAAGGGGAGCACCTGGGTGGTTCAGTTTGTTCAACGTCCGACTTCGGCTCAGGTCATGATCTCACAGTTCTTGGGTTCTAGTCCCACATGGAGCTCTCTGCTGTCAGCACAGAGCCTGCTTCAGATTCTGTCCTCCCCCTTCCCTGCTCAAGTGTGCGTGTGCGCGCGCGCTCTCTCTCTCTCTCAAAAATAAAGCATTAAAAAAAAAAAAGTGAAGAAGAAAAGTTGATGTCAGACACAGTTAACTGCAGCCCAAGTTTTTATTAATCATTCCATACCCTAGAGTCTAATAGAACAGTGTATAGTTTAATAGTGAATTAAAATTTGGCCACTGTGTCATAATATCATAGTCATAATTTTGTTTTAAATTTTTTATGTGAGCTTAGGTTATTTTCAAGTATGACATTTATAAAAAAGGTAGAATAACATTCCTATCATGCAAGGGAATTTGCTCTGGATGAAAAACACATTTACTTTCCACTTAACTTTTAAAAATAGTAGGCCTTTTCTAAGATATAGGTGACATGAAGTTTGTATTTTGGGAGTACTGTGTGGATAAAAATGACTTTATATTATAGCCAATTGTTTTGCTTTTGTCTTTTCTTCCTTGGTATGTTTCCAGAGGGTGGAATATTGAAAGTTGTGTTAATGTCAGTCAGCTTTCTCTTACATATGACCTATGTTTGGTAATCTAAATTTTATTTCATAAAAGAAAAATGTTTATTCTTATTTAATCCAAAAAATTGACTTCATATACTTGTGGCTATATTGGGAATGTGCCAGTGCTATCTTGACTCTGCTCTACCTATTTAGAAATCATTTATGTTATGGTAGTAATGCTGGATGAACTTGCAGAGGTGTTAAGTCTTTGGAAAAAACCTCTGGTTAAAACTTTTCTTCCTCTCAAATAATTTGTTTTTTGTTATAAGAGTAATATGTATTTATTGCAGACTGTGAAAAAAGTAAAGAAGGTATCAGTTGTAATCCTAAAATTTAGAAGTGTCCATTTTCTCCCAAATCTTTTATGTATGTGAACATTTTTTAAAAACAAAAGTGGGAAATGAATTATACTAAACAAAATGCAATCTTTTCACAAGTGTTTCACATAAACAGTCTCTACAGGTTTTAGAATTCCCAGTAGCATTTTATTTTATTGTATTTTTATTATTAATGTTTATTTATTTTTGAGAGACAGAGAGAGCATGAGTGGGGGTGGGGCAGAGAGAGAGGGAGACACCGAAACTGAAGCAGGCTCCAGGCTTTGAGCTGTCAGCACAGAGCCTGACTCGGGGCTGGAACTTGGGAATGGCAAGATCATGACATAAGCTTAACCAGCTGAGCCACCCAGGCGCCCCTCCCAGTGGCATTTTAGATTCAGACATAAGTGGATTCATCCCTTACTACGTATTTTATGTACAGTGTGGTAACTTCATGAGAAGGAAACCACTTTACCTAAGTAGAATTTTGAACCAAAGTTTGTTTTTGTAACTTGTTTAAAGTATAATCCTGTTCTCACAATAGGGACTTTTTTAAAAATACAGAAAATTATCTGTTAGTGCTTGCATGCAAAAATGGCAGAGGTATCAAGATTGTATTCAGATCATAAATAATGGAAATAGAGAATTTCCAATATTGCTGAAGTAGACCATGAATTGACTTACAGGAGATAGTGAAAGAATTTTTTTTTCAATCGCCGTTATCTTTGATGCCCCACCACCCGTTTGTTAAAGGCTGTTTATTTCCCTGAATCTGTCTCTTTCTATCCAGCCTTAATCCGTCAGTCTACCTTAACTGTCTTTGCTTTCTCACTGAATTATCTCCTGTTTAAATTAAAATGTAATCTTTGCTCATGTTAATATAAGTTCAAGCAGTTCAAGAGTTTTCTCTAATACTTGTGCCTCAAAAGCAGCTTTTAAGTCTTTATTTTGTAGATTCCAGCAAGATTTCTGATTTGTTGATTTAACTTGAGCAAACACAAAATATGTCTCTCTTATGTTTAAAAAATAACAGCTAGCTTTTCTTTTTCTTAAAAAAATTTTTTTTAAATGTTTATTTTTGAGAGAGAGAGAGAGAGTGTGACCACAGGAGAAACAGAGAGAGGGGGAGAAACAGAATCTGAAGCAGGCTCCAGGCCCCAAGCTGTCAGCAGAGAGCCTGACACGGGGCTCAAACCCACAAACCAGCCCCACAAACCGTGAGATCATGACCTGAGCTAAAGTTGGATGCATGATCGACTGAGCCACTCAGGTGCCCCAGGAGATAGCTTTTCAAAGAGATTGTTATTCTGTGCCCATTTCACTAATGTCCTCATACTTAGTGTTTTTTCAAAAAATATTTTACTCCTTCCATCTTTGTATTTATCCTGTTTTTATTTTTTTATTATGTTATTTTTTAATGTTTATTTTTGAGAGAGAGAGAGAAAGAGAGCACGCACAGGGGAGGGGCAGAGAGGGGAGACGGAGTATCTGAAGTGGGCTTTGTGCTGACAGCAGAGCCCAGTGTGGGCCTTGAACTCACAAACTGAGATCATAACCTGAGCTGAAGCCGGACGCTTAACCAACTGAGCCATCCAAGTGCCCCTACTTTGTGGTTTTTTAAAAATCTTTTTGTTTTGAAATATATTTATAGAAGAGTTGTAAGAATAGTACAGAGAATTCCTGTATATCCTTCACTTAGCCTCCCCTAATATTAACATCTTGCATACCAAAGTACATTTATCAAAATTAAGAAATTAACATTGGGGGCGCCCGGGTGGCTCATTCGTTTGAGCTTCTGACTTTGGCTCAGGTTATCATCTCGCGGTCCATGAGTTTGAGCCCCGCGTCGGCCTCTGCTAACAGCTCAGAGCCTGGAGCCAACAGCTCAGAGGCTGGAGCCTGCTTTGGATTCTGTGTCTCCCTCTCTCTCTGACCCTCCCCCGTTCATGCTCTGTCTCTCTCTGTCTCAAAAATAAATAAACGTTAAAAAAATTATAAAAAAAAAAAAGAAATTAACATTGGTACATTATTAACTAAACTACAGACTTTTATTGTAGTTTCTCTAGTTTTTCTCTTAATGTCCATTTTCTATTATAGAATCCAGTCCAGGATACCATGTTGGAATTACCTGTTATACATGTTAGCCTTCTTCAGTCTGTGTTTTTCTCAGTCTCCTGTTTTTCATGATCTTCACACTTTCGAAGAGTGCTATTAGATATTTTGTAGAATGTCCTTCAATTTTAATTTGTCTGATGTTTTCTCATGATTAAACTGGGGTTATGGACTTTGAGAAGATACCTTAGAGGCGGAGCACTCTACTCATCACATTGTATCAGAAGGTACATGAAATCAGCGTGACTTCTTACTGATGATACTCACCTTAATCAGTTAAGGTGGTGTCTGTCTGGTTCCTCCATTGTGAAGTTACTATATTTCCCTTTCCATAATCTTAGAAAGCAGTCTTTAAGAGCGCACACTCAACAGAAGGGAATTAAGTCCATCTTCTAGATGGAGGAGTATTCGAAGAATTTGTGGGCAAAGTTAAAGCCACCACAGTAATAAATATTTGAGGGGACATACTTTGAGGCCATGTATATATCCTGTTTCTCCTTAAAGTTTCACCCGCAAATTTTAGAATTCATTGTTGGATTTTGCCTGCAGCAGTTATTACTGTGGTGATCTATTGATGATTTTCTACTTCTCTCATTCCTTCTACATGTATTATTTGGACTCCTATAAGGAAGATTGATCTCCTAGTTATTTATTTAATAGTTGATACCAGTATGAACTCATGGTTGTTTATTTTATTCATTGGCCTATAACCCAATACATGGTTTATTTTGTGGTTCAGGTTATTCTTCCTTGGCCAGTGAGGGAACTTTCTGTTAGTTCCTGTGTCCTTTTAACATGCCGTGTCCCCATCCATTTTTTACCCCTAGGATTTTGCCAAAATGTTAATCAAGGATGGCCATAGATCTTCTTTAGTTGTGTCTCACAACAAAAGAGACCTGATTAAAAATGCAAATTTAAAATGTTCTCTGGTCTCTTAGCACATGCTTTGTAAAAGGTACAATGCCAGATTTTTGGATATACAGATGAGTAAGTTAATCTTCATACTCACAGGTATGTCTGTGAAATGAAGGGAATTAAGGAAATGGATTTTCTTTTTTTTGAGAGAGAGAGAGTGAGTGTCTGAGCAGGGGAGGGGCAAAGGGAGAGAGAGAATCTTAAGCAGGGTCTCATGCCCAATGTGGAGCCAACCAGGAACCAGGGACTTGATCTCAGGACCATGAGGTCATGACCTGAACTGAAATTAGAAAATCTAATTTAGAAGAATGTGGTGATTTTGTAACTCTATAGATTTCTGAACTAGAATAATCTTTTTTTTTTTTTTTTTTTTTGCACTCTGGTCAAAATTATATTGTAAACTGAAAATCCAAATTCTTGGGGAATAAATGAAAACACATTTGCTAAACTGTTCTTGACTCTATACCAGAATTGTCACCTCGTGCTTTCTAATTATAGATTTTTGTGTTTTTGTCAGCATTTTTACTGTGTTCTGTTTTGTAAATTATAGTTAGAGACATATCTTTAAGCAGTCTCGAATCTCTGAATTCTCTTGAACATTTGGTATATTAATAATTTAGAAATAAGCTACTACAGTAGTAGGTAATTTTAAATGTTCCAATGCAAGTAATGTGCTATTGATCATACTCTCCAGGTATGTGTATTCAGTAAGAGGAAGAAGTTTGTGAGTTTGATTTTGTTTGCCATTCTCCTCCAAGTCTCTTGTCATGTTAGTAAAACTGGAAAAAGTTTTTACTTTTTCCAGTGATTAGCTCATTGCAGAGAAGAGTGCTCAACTGTTCATATTATTTATAATAGCTGTGAACTGTAAATTATCAGAAACTCATAAATTAACTGTTTTAAATTTTTTTTTTTCAACGTTTATTTATTTTTGGGACAGAGAGAGACAGAGCATGAACGGGGGAGGGGCAGAGAGAGAGGGAGACACAGAATCAGAAACAGGCTCCAGGCTCCGAGCCATCAGCCCAGAGCCTGATGCGGGGCTCGAACTCACGGACCGCAAGATCGTGACCTGGCTGAAGTCGGACGCTTAACCGACTGCGCCACCCAGGCGCCCCAAATTAACTGTTTTAAAATAACACTGTAAAAGTTAAAAAGAATGTGATAATTGAAAAAGTTGATTTTTAGAAAATTAACTGTTAATTTCTTTTAATCATAACGTAATTTGTAACACACTTAGGAAGCATTCTTGTTTTTTTCCAGCCTTATGTTTATGCTGAAATAGAGAAAGTTGATCTTTAAGGTAATGAACAGTATTCAGGCAATGTTTGTGGCCCAGTGCTGTCTTTTATTGTAACAGGGTCCAATACAGCTGATTCAGGGGGTGTTAATTGAGTGTTCACTGGATGCCTGGCACTGTGCTCTGGGAGATTGGTGATTTCAGGGCATTTGTTGTGTCTAAATTTCTGTTAAAAGCTAAGTAAAGTAGTATCAGTGGTGTGATTATTCTTGCTAACTGCAATGTAAATTGTTAACATGTACTCATTGCTAATGTTCATCATTCTTAAGAATTTATTTGGTCTTGGGCGCCTGGGTGGCTCAGTCAGTTAAGCATCCAACTCTTGATTTCAGCTCAGGTCATGATCTTGCAGTTTGTGGTTTTGAGTCCCATGTTGGGCTCTGCATTGGCTGTGCGGAGCCTGCTTGTGATTCTCTCTCTCTCTCTCTCTCCCTCCCTCCCCGTCCCCTGCTTGTGCACGTATGTGCGCATGCTCTGTCTCTCTCTCTCTAAAAATAAATAATAAACTTAAAAAAATTTTTATTTGGTCTAAGCAGGATGTCAGTAGTACTAACGTCAGTTCAGTATTATTTATTATGGGTAAATTTTACAGTCATTATTCCCTTCCCCTCCTTTTTTCTTTAGGATCTCAAACTGGAAAGGATGCTAATTATTTATTAGTTCATCCTGTGCTTAAATCCCCTTTATGACTTAAGAGCTTCTTGTTTCCTTCTATGATTTTTATTTTGTTGCTGAGTAGGGCACTTTGGATTTTTTTAAATTTTTTTTTTTCAGATATAATTAGGGACAATAAGTGTGCTATGATAACTTGGTAAAACTAGAAAAACATTTTAGGTAATACATAATCACTGTGTAAACCTAAGTAGCAGTTGATGGATATCTACAGAGATAATCACTTCTGAATGTTTTACATATTGCTTACATTTAAATAATTGTAATCTAAATTTAAATTGTGATATTTGGGTTTCGCTTTAAGTGTATCATTTTTAAAAATTTTATTTTTTAAATTTACATCCATGTTAGCATATAGTGCGACAATGATTTCAGGAGTAGATTTCTTTTTTTTTTTTTTAATTTTTTTTTTTTCAACGTTTATTTATTTTTGGGACAGAGAGAGACAGAGCACGAACGGGGGAGGGGCAGAGAGAGAGGGAGACACAGAATCGGAAACAGGCTCCAGGCTCTGAGCCATCAGCCCAGAGCCCGACGCGGGGCTCGAACTCCCGGACCGCGAGATCGTGACCTGGCTGAAGTCGGACACTTAACCGACTGCGCCACCCAGGCGCCCCATGGAGTAGATTTCTTAATGCCCCTTACCCGTTTAGCCCATCCCCCCTCCAACAACCCTTCCAGTAACCATTTGTTCTCCATATTTAAGAGTCTCTTATGTTTTGTCCCCCTCCCTGTTTTTATATTATTTTTGCTTCTCTTCCCTTGTGTTCATCTGTTTTGTTTTGTAAAGTCCTCAAATGAGTGCAGTCATATGATATTTGTCTTTCTTTGACTGATTTCGCTTAGCATAATACCCTCTAGTTCCATCCACGTAGTTGCAAATGGCAAGATTTCATTCTTATTGATTGCCGAGTAATACTCCATTGTGTATGTATATATATACATACCACCATACATACACCACCTCTTCTTTATCCATTCATCCATCGATGGACATTTGGGATCTTTCCATACTTTGGCTATTGTTGATAGTGCTGCTATAAACATTGGGGTGTGTGTGCCCCTTCGAAACAGCACTTCTGTATCTTTTGGATAAATACCTAGTAGTGCAATTGCTGGGTCATGGGGTAGTTCTATTTTTAATTTTTTTGAGGAATCTCCATACTGTTTTCCAGAGTGGCCGCACCAGTTTGCATTGCCACCAGCAGTGCAAAAGAGATCCTTTTTCTCCACATCCTCACCAACATCTGTTGTTGCCTGAGTTGTTAATGTTAGCCATTCTGACAGGTGTGAGGTGGTAACTCATTGTGTTTTTGATTTGTATTTCCCTGATGATGAGTGATGTTGAGCAGTTTTTCATGTGTCAGTTGGCCATCTGGATGTCCTCTTTGGAGAAGTGTCTATTCATGTCTCTTGCCCATTTCTTCACTGGATTATTTGCTTTTTGGGTGTTGAGTTTGAGAAGTTCTTTATAGATTTTGGATACTGACCCTTTATCTGATACGTCGTTTGCAAATATCTTCCCATTCTGTCGGTTGCCTTTTAGTTTTGCTGATTGTTTCCTTCGCTGTGCAGAAGGTTTTATTTTGATGAGGTCCCAATAGTTCATTTTTGCTTTTGTTTCCCTTTGTAAGTATCATCTTTTAAAATCACAAAGGACAAAACTGAAAATTATGAATAGATTTTCTTTAAAAAAATCTACAAATTCTGGATTTTTTTTTTTTTTTTTGAAATTCTTAACACAGAAGTAGTCCGAGTTAGAAAGGAGGTATGAGGGACTGGGCAGTATGGAGGCCATCTGGTCCAGGAAGGAATCCTGCTCCGTGAAGGAATCCCTGGGGCTGGTTTTTTAGTTAGTCCTGGCTGTTTCATGTACATAAATAGAACCTAGCTTTCAGCATTTTCTGAAGAATGCTTTAAATATCAAACTTAGAATGTTGGTAAAGTATGTTGACATAAGCAGCGTTTGATTTTACCAATCTTGTCTAAAATATTTTTATTTTTTTTTAAAGTTTATTTATTTATTTTGAGAGAAAGCAGGGGAGGGGCAGAGAGACAGAGAGGGAGACTCCCAAGCACGGATAGTGTAGAGCCTGAAGTGGGGCTCGAACTCACAAACCATGAAATCATGGCCTGAGCCAAAACCAGGAGTCAGATGCCTAACCAGTTGAGCCACCCAGGTGTCTCTAGTCTAAAATATTTTTAATACAGGTTTCAGAAGTTAATGATTCTTTTTTTTTTTTTTTAAGGGTAGAATTCCAGGTGGATGTCAGGAAAGGAACATAAAAGCCCCTTCGTTGGAGGATTGCTATGAAATAGTGATCTGATCTTGGAATTTGAAGGAGAGATTTATGTTTCATAAATAAAGGAAATTATATTTCCTTTCATTCTTTCCTTGGAAGTAGTTCACTGATAGAGATCACGGGTGGCATTGCCTGTCTTACTTTTATAGAATTGTGTCCTATTCAGTGATTCATGAAAAGGGCTTTTGCTTTTGGTTGCAGTTTTGGCTTCTGAAGCCATTCACGGGCTTTTCAGGAGTCCTCAAGTGAGCTATTATTCTTGGCTTATATTTTGGTTGTAGAGCCTACAGTGCGGTATGCATTTTATTAATGTGATTTTCTTTTTTTTTTTTTGCAGTGATTATTTATTCAAGTTACTTCTGATTGGCGACTCTGGGGTTGGAAAGTCTTGCCTCCTCCTTAGGTTTGCAGTAAGTTGAAATTGAAATGCCTTTAAAGAAGTTTATGCTGTGTTTTCTAGGTAGTCAAAGGATTAAACAATTTTATTCAGAATAAAGTAGTTCTTCCTGAATTTATATATTTGAAAGTCTCCAAGTATACATTCCCAGTGATATGTTGGACTCTTAAGCTCTTGATTTTAAAAGAAATTCAGCAAAGTGTGATTATAAAGTTAGAATGTCTAACACTCTTGGTAGAGTTCAAATAGTTGGCTTGTGTTTAAGTGACTTGATGAAAAATGAATCTTCAAGTAAAATTTTAGTAGGATAAAAAAAGAGCAGGGCCTGGTACACTTTTTTTTTTTCTTTTTTCTTTTTTTTGACAATGGCATAGTCTGTATGCTACACTTCACAAACAGATATGTAACTTTGAACCTACTGAATAGAATCCACAGTCTTCCATAGTCTTTATCAACTGCCTTCAAATTTAGCATGTTTTCCTTCTCACTGTCTAGGTCATTGGTTCTCAGAGTATGGTCCAAAGACCCCTGGGGATCATCAAGACTTTCTCAGAGGGTCCATGAGATTAAAACTTTTATCCTAATAATACTAAGCCGTTAGTATTTACTAACTAAGTATTTACTTAGTATTAAGACAAAAGACATTTGCCTTTTTCACCGTGTTGACATTTGCTCTGATGATGCAAATGCAGTGGTGGGTAAAACCTCTGGTGCCTTAGCACCACCTCAAGGCAGTGCTAAGTGCCAAACTATACTCTAGTCAAAGTATTTACTTGTATTTACTCATGGGATGGCGGCAGGGGGGTCAGGGGGTGATTTTCACTTAAGAGTGTCTTTGATGAAAACAGTGAAAATGATTAATTTTTAAAAGTCTTGATCCTTGAGTATTCTTTTTTAAATATTCTGTGTGAAAAAATGAGGAGAACATATAAAGCACTTGAACTGCAGACTGAAGTATGTTGGTTGTCTTGAGGAAAATAAAAACACTTGTATAGTTGAATTGTGAGCTGAACTAGCTCCTTTTTTCTTTTTCTTTTCACTTGTTTCTTACTTGAAAGAACAGCTGACAAACTGTAGTTATGTAGAATTTGGTGGTATTGGGCAGACATTTTCTCCAATGTACTGAGACTGTCATTTCAAGGGAAATAACTGATAGCATTTGCTGTATGTAATGAAATTTAAGCTTTCAGGGGAAAATTAGAAGTTTAGAAAACTTGAAATTCACTGTGAACTTGACAGCATGTCATACTTGACTTTTCTGATTGACAGTATTAATACCACTTAAAATATATGTTATATATATATATGTATATGTGTATATACATATAAAACAGTTAATGAAACCAAGGAACCAAGCTAAAGAGCCACCTATGTTTTATTCTAAGGAACTACTAGAATAGAACATAGGTGGCTCTTTATCTTGTGTGAAAATATTTCCTAATATGGAAACAAATCAGGAAAGAAAAGATTATTAATTTGATTGCATTAAAATTAATGTCAAGCACTTAAAAGTGTTAAAAAACCAGTGATACTAGCAAAAAAATATACATGAGGAGGGGATATTCTCAATATATAAAGCAAATGTACATATTAGTATGAAAAGGATATTTGTCATAATGGGAATATGGGCAAATAACATGAGTGAGCAGTTCACAAAAGAAGAAATAAAAATTGACAAAAGTTCAATTTTATTTGTAGTTAAAGACTTTAAAATTAGGTAGTACTTTTTATTAAATTGGCAAATATTAAAATCAGGAATCATCCATAATAGTAAATCAGTAATCCTGGTTATGTGGGAAGAATCTGGCATCTCTTGATGAAAATGGTTATAGCCTGAGGTGTCTGTTTCAAAGAAAATCCTCTCTGGGATGCCTGTTGATCTAAGCCACAGGTTTCAGTACTACCCACCTACCTAGTAGCATTTAAGCATTTAAGAGAATACTGATTCCTGGGCCCCTAGAATAGAGATGAGCTGCAAAACGTATAATAAAGAAATGTACAGGGACACCTGGGCGGCTCAGTTGGTTAAGTATCTGATTGTTGATTTCGGCTCAGGTCATGGTCTCTGCAGTTTGTGAGTTTGAGCTCTGCATTGGGCTCTGCACTGACAGTGCGGAGCCTGCTTGGGATTCTCTCTCTGCCCCTCCCCTGCTCTTGCACACTCACTCACTCTCCAAATAAACTTAAAAAAAAAAAATGTATAATAAGCTATGGGAGCACAGAGGGAAGAAACTCTAGGAATTGGCCAAGGAAGTTGAGGAATGTTTGGACAGTCAGTATTGCCTGAGCTCAGAATTGAAGAATGAATAAAAATTGTAACCCGGGGACTGGGGATTAGGAGGTATGCAGAGAGAGATGTTGAAAATTTGGACAGAAGGAAGAACATGTGCAGTGGCTCAGAGGCATGCAAATAAGGCACATGTAGGGATTTATAAGAATTCTAACAAAGCATTCGTAAGTATTTCCAACAAAGCATCTATCATGTAGGAGTGCTAAGTGAATGTTCATTGCGCTCATTTTGTTCTCTGTCCACTTTCTGTAGTATCTGATATTTATTAGACAATCAATTAAAAACAAATAAGATTTTTAAAATGTTTGTTCATTTTGAGAGAGTGTGCACGAGCTGGGGAGGGACAGAGAGAGGGAAGAGAGAATCCCAAGGAGGCTCCATATTGTCAGTGTGAGCCTGATGTAGGGCTTGATCTCACAAACCGTGCATGTCTAAAAACTGGACATTTTGCGGGGCACCTGGCTGGCTCAGCTTGGTGGAGCATGCAACTCTTGATCTAGGGGTTGTGAGTTGGAGCCCCACATTGATTGGGTGTGGAAATTACTTAAAAATAAAATCTTAAAGAAAAACTGGACATTTTATAAAGTAACAGTGCCATTGTGAGCTTACAAAATGAATAAATATCCCAGATTGTCTCAGAAATGTGGTGTCACAGTTGGTTTGAATCAGGATTCAAGCATGTTCTATACATTCCATTTGGTTGTTTGCTGCTTCATCTAAGTTGTTCCAACCTCCTTTTTTATTTATGTCTTTTACTTTTTGCAGAACCTGGGTAGTTGTCACATAGATTTTCCAACATTTTAGATTTGTCACTTTGCTTTTTTGTGGTGTCTTAAAACTTGTTCCTTTATCCTTCTTGTTACAGTAATTGGAAGCCCCAGAACCATGCTGTTTTTATGGTAGCTATGAGCCCCATGTAGTCACTTGAATTGAAATTAATTAAATATGCATAAAATTTACAATTCAGTTCCTTGTTCTCCATTACCTTAGTGGTAACTGTATTGACTAGCAGTTTGTAGAACCTTTCCATCATCAAAGAAAGTTCTGTTTGACAGAACTGCTCTTAATAGATTTAGGCCCATCTTTGTTGGCAGAATACTTCATAGGAGTTACCTTGTGCTTGCTAAGATTATTCAGTGAGTTTAGGTGGTGATAGCTTGATCTCTCCTTTCACATATCTTTTCACAAACATTTTCAGTTAAAGAGAAAAAAAAAAAGTTTTGTTTCCATTCTAAATAAAATGTCATGGCAGATACTTGAGAAAAATAGGTATAATTTTAAAAGTCCATTGAGTTAAACATTGTTCATGCAAAAACTTGTGCATAGGTGTTCATAAAGCAACATTATTCGTAATAGCCAAAATGTGGAAACAACCCAAATGTCCATCAACTGATCGATGGATGACAAAATGTCTTATATCCATACAATGAACTATACTCAGCCATAGAAAGGAATAAAGTACTGGTACATGCTGTAACATGAATGAACCTTGAAAACTTTATCCTGAGTGAAGGAAGCTAGACATAAAAAGCCACATATACATGATTCCACTCACATGAATGTCCAGAATACACAAAGCCACAGGGACGTAAAGTGGATTAGTAGTGGTTTCTGGGGTCTGGGGGAGAGGAGGAAATGAAGAGTGACTGCTACTGGGACAGGGTTTCCTCTTGGGGTGATAAAAATGTTCCGCAGTTAAATAACGGTGATGGTTGCACAAGCTTTTAAAAGTCATAACTAGGAAATAAAATTGACTTCTACAAAAATGGAAGAAGAGAAGGACCTCCTTCCTTTGTGGCGAATATATTGGATGGAGGGTCACGGAGGGGAATGAGTGTTCTGCTGATTAACAATTAGAGGGGGACGCCTGGGTGGCGCAGTCGGTTAAGCGTCTGACTTCAGCCAGGTCACGATCTCGCGGTCCGTGAGTTCGAGCCCCGCGTCAGGCTCTGGGCTGATGGCTCAGAGCCTGGAGCCTGTTTCCGATTCTGTGTCTCCCTCTCTCTCTGCCCCTCCCCCGTTCATGCTCTGTCTCTCTCTGTCCCAAAAATAAATAAACGTTGGAAAAAAAAAATTAAAAAAAAAAAAACAATTAGAAACATCACTTGTAATCATTAAAAATATGAAACCTTTTTCTATATGATGTATGTAAAGAATTTGCAAACAGATGTTTGATAAAATTAAAGAACAGCTGTTAAGAAAATCCTAAGAAGAAACTATTAAATAGTGCGTTGTAATCAGAACGCAAACTGAGTATTGGGATGGAGTAGCTGTTCTCAACATGTTATGCTTTATAAACTTTATCAACTTTATAGATAAAAGTTGAAATTGTATTTTCTTATTTACTTTATTGAACATTAATTTTATTAACTTTTTTTCCCTTTAGGATGATACATATACAGAAAGCTACATCAGCACAATTGGTGTGGATTTCAAAATAAGAACTATAGAGTTAGATGGGAAAACAATCAAGCTTCAAATAGTAAGTCATTTTTAGACTAGAATTTGTTTTGGAAATTATTTTGGTAAATTTAGAATGTATTTGTTATGATCTTCAGAATCTCATGTACCTGTGGTAGAGTGGGAGAATCAGAATTGTTTAGGTTAAAAACGTTTTCTCTAAGATTACCTTCCTAATTGAATTTTCTGTTCATAAATACGTTTTAAGTCAGACTTGGTCCTAGTTCTTTTTCTTGTGTTTTTATCAGGGGGCGGGAGGAAGGGGGGTCTAAGTTGAAGTTTACCTTGTCCTAATAGTGAAAGTAGTTTGAGTATTTTCTGATGCCTTACCGTGCTGAATACTGTGGAACATTAAAAGAAACATAGGAGAGGGTCTTCATATGTGGCTTAGATGAGTTTTATTTAGTTCTTTTGTATTTATTAGTTTATATGTACCAACTCTGTAGAAACAACTTTATTGGAAAGGAACTTAGCTTTTCTAACATGTTTCATAGCTCAGAAAATTAACGCCAAGAGATTTAATGACTTGCCCACAGTTACTGGCAGAACCGAGTGACTCATTGCTCCCTTTTTTCAGTATTTGGTGCCCTTGTGGCATCCTAGTCCGCTCATCCATCCTTCCATCCCCAACCCCGAATTAAAAGTAGGCAGTTGTGGTAGTTCAGTTATATTGGCTTTGTATGGGTCTGGGTACTGCCAGTGTACACATCAGTGGTCTTTAAAAACATTAATTTCTGAGTATCTTTTGGTGTTGGTGTAGAAAACCAGTGACTGCTGCTTTTCTGGATTTGGAGTCAGAAAGAAAACTTGGATTTATTGTCTTCGTTCCGGTATTCACTAGTCAGTCGTGTATTTAACTCACTTCAACCTTTTTCCTGGGACTTCCCTCTTCTATGACCATGATGATACTTGATTTACTAACTCGTAAGGTAGTTGTGAGAACCAGACCCAGTAGCTCTGTGTATGTGGATACAATAATGTGTGCGAAAGGCCTTTGTAAACTTCTGGGCATTATGTAAATGTTACTGGTTATGTGACATACCCAAATAAATGGATGTTTGATTCCTTCTTGTTTTTTTAGTTGCTCCCTTATCTGCCTTTGATAGCAATAGCTTTAAATACTTTCCACCAGTGAACAGATTACCTTCTATATTGATTTTTCCCATTGTATGTGGAGTGCCAACTTTATACTTGGTAGCACAAAGACTGTTGCAAAAAAGAAGTACTCAAGCCTCTAATCTAATTACTGGTGTGAAATGATTATGTCATGTGTGATCACTGGTCTCGGTAAGCTTTGAATGTTTGTGAAACATTCATTTATTATGACTTTACTGGGCTAGAAGGCATCTTACAGGTCATTCGGTCTTCCTTTCATCTTCAGTAGGAATTTCCTTTTGCTATCTGGTGTCCTTTTTTTTGAACACTTCTGGGAAGCAGCTAGTTCTGTTTATAAATAACTTCTGATTGTTTCTTTATGTTGAGCTAAAGCCAGTTTCCTTTAATTTCTCTTACTCCTCTGCCTTTTGGAGCTGCCTAAACACGATTTGTTTTCTGTTGGCAACCTGCGCTCTTTAGATTGGTCTTATCACAACCTTCTACCTCTGAAGTCAGTCATTCCTTTCTGGAAGCATGCTTCCAGAACCTTTCACAATTTGGATCACTCTTGCATGATAGAAGTGCCTTTTATTAAGGTATGATTCCTAAAATCAAATATGAGATCAGAGTCTAGCCAGTGTGGGCTACATGGGCTAAGTTTTCTTTTGATTTGGACTTTGAATTTTTTCCCCCTCTCCTGCACTTCAGGACTCATGCCCTTTCCTCATAATTAATCCATTCAAAAATAGATACGAGGTTACAGAGATGAAGGAAACAGAGTTCCATAGGAGGAGATTCCATTTCAGTGGGAGAGACAAATATGGAAAAATCAGTTACCCTGTGATTATCAGGGGTTATGAGAATTATATACTAAGGGTGATCAATTAGAGAGGACGGTAGGTACTGTTAGGATGAAAACTCAGGAGTTTTCAGAGTGGCAAGGAGAGCAGAAATTTTACTCTTTGGACGTCATTGCTTCGACAGTCACAGTTATTTGTTAGCATTTATTCAGAAACAACTGCTTCCTTTTCTTGTCTAACTTTGCTATGTTAGTGAAAGGGCTGGTGGAAAAGGGAGCTAAGATTTTGTTGAGCAGCTTTTATAGTCAGGCTAGGCAGTTTATAAACATCAGTTCATTTAAACCTTTTAGCAGTTCTATAAGGTGATCTGTAGATGAGGAAACTGTTAAGTGACTCTCCCTAGTGTTAAATAACCAGGAACCTAGATTGGAAGTCAGGTTGGTGTGACTCCAAAGTTCTTGTTTCTCCATGGATATCTTGAAAGACTTTGAGGCTCCTTACTTGCACAGCATATCTAAATAGTCTTCTGCATGCTCCAGCTTAGTACTTTGGACAAAAAAGGTAATGAAGCTGTGGTGACTTTTTTTGGTTTGCCTTAGATTAACAGTTTTAACATCTTTTTTTTTTTTTTTTTTTCTTTTTCTTACTGGAGCATGCTAAAGTAAATTACAGACATCATATTTTACTCCAAAAATACTTGAGTATTCATCTCTGTTTTACTATTTTCACCACTTTCACATCTAACAAAATTGACACTACTGCCATAATATTCTCTTAATATCCGAGCTGTATTCACATATCCCCAAAATTGTAACTTGTTTTCAACAGCCCTATTTGGGCTGGCTCTTTAAAAAAGGAAGTGATTTCACTGAGTGCTCCTGAACCTTTAGTTTTGCCATTTAAGACACTAATGGAGATCAGTGTAAAATTCATGAGCTATATAATCCAAAACTTTACAATTCCCTCCCTTAATTTAAAGGCTGTTGCATGTTAATCTCCACTTGCTTTAGGCATCAAGTCCGTTTTTGGTTTTTGTTTTCAATGGTAACAATTCCCATTTTGCTATTTCCCCATCAGTCAAGGTGTTATTTTTACCAGGTGCTTTTAGTGGGGTAGGTAGCTATTCTGATTACACACATATTTTAAGAAGATGTCATTGACTAGGAGCAATTCACACAAACTTACTGTTTTTCTTAAAACCAAGGCTTTTAAAATCTAACCATTGAGTTTGCCTCTTGATATTTTTAACAATTAGTCTTTTAAACCCAGAATCTTAATGTAACAACATAAGCATTTGTTTTCATTGTTTGAGTCTATATGGTTGAAGTGTGGCAGATGGCTCTTAAAATGAGTTTTCTAAAAGTATTTAGAATCATCTTCTTTACATTGTTTTTCCCAGGACTGAGATAGTATCTTCCTGAGATGGTTAAAGTGCTATCGTGACTAGTAGTTATCTGAATTAGGTCCTTTCGGTGCTTTTCCGTGAAGGTAAAATGTCCTAACAAGTGATTTTTGTCTTATTTGTGAGAGTATACTGTTCCAGAGGTGTTAGGCTACTAGCTTTCCTAATCAGGTCAACCTGTCCGCCTTCGTACTAAATGCCTTGCACAGTGCTAAGGCTGTAGGAAGGAATATCAAGAGAATGACATAGTCTGTGACTCAAAGAACTCATTGGGAGCATTACCAGAAGCTGAAGTATTGGCACAACCTTTTCATCCTGAACCTTCAGGTATTTGGCAATTACCATGCAATCTAGTAGTGTGAGCATTGAGGGTTAGCGTTCCCATGTCAAATCTTGATAATCTCCAAAGCTGCATAAACAAAACTGTTCTCCTTCCTGCCCTTTCCCCCACCTCTTATTTAATGGAACTGTTTGGATTTCTTGATTGTTTTATAATAGTGGGACACAGCAGGCCAAGAAAGATTCCGAACAATCACCTCCAGTTATTACAGAGGAGCCCATGGCATCATAGTTGTGTATGATGTGACAGATCAGGTAAGTTCCAGGAGGAAGTCGTGTTACAGTGACAAAGTAGGAGGTTACTATTGGATAAATACCAAATTCTTCTACTTCGTGTATTTGGCATCAGTATTATTTATAGGGCAGAATACTTTGTCCACTCCCAAATAAATGAGTCACATAAAAAACATTTATTTTAGAGGCACCTGGGTAGCTCGGTTGGTTGAGTGTCCGACTTTAGCTCAGATCATAATCTCACAGTTCATGAGCTCGAGCCCCACAGGCTCTCTCTCAGCTGTCAGTGTGTAGCCTGCTTTGGATCTTCTGTCGCCCCTTCCCCCCTCTCTTTCCCTCTCTCAAAAATAAAATAAACATTTAAAAATACTTATTTTAAAGCAGTACTTTAAAAAAGAACAACAGGTATATTGTTACTTTTCTCCCCTCTGTTATACTAATAAATTGACCAACCAAAATTTTGTATTTTCCTTTAGCAAATAGAAAACTTAGTAATTGGTTTTACATTTGCTTGCAAGGGACTCTGCTTATATTTATTATGGACTAATAACTGATCATTCTGACAAGAGTTCATAGGGAGCTGTGGATTGTTTGGTGTATACTGTGTTCTTGGTTTTAGCAGTTACTAATTGCTAATTACTTAGCAGCAATTTGCTAGTAATTTAGACGTGTCAGAGTTGCCAAAAGCAAGATTAGAGATCTCTGCATCTGCAGGATGTGGTTCAGAAATAGGATGAGCTAGAGGACGATTCTTTTAAGAGGACCATGAGGATCTAAAAATTAGCTGTTACAAGAAGGTAGGAAGGAGGGTGTAGAGAAGGTGTGAATAATGTGGTCTGAGGGCCATCATTGTTCTTTTGATCAAAAAGAAAATTTCAGGGTCTTTTTTTTCTATCAAAGTATGAAAAATAAACTTTGAAAATTAGGATTTGTTTTTCTTGCGTCAAATGTTAAGTCTCATCTCTACTATGAAATCATAGCTAATTAGGAGATAACTAGAATCATAGACTTTATAGAGTCCATGCCATTAGAAATATTGGGGGAGTAGTATCAACAGGAAAACAAAGAAGTGCTAATTAAAAATGTCTCTAGTCATTACCATGAAATACTTAAATAAGAAAATCTCCTTCCCCTAAATAGGCTTGTGGGAAAGGAAACAAGCATCTTTACCTTGGACTCATTTATTTAATAATACCTTTTGACATCTCTAGTATTAACACTTTAGGTAGGCTCTCTTGTTCATAAACTAAAATTTGATCAAATGTCAAAACACAAGATTTTATAGGTGCTTTTAAGTTGTTTATTCCAAAACAGATCTGACTGTAGTTTAATGATGAACTGTATTTCCTTTAAGCTTTCACATTCTAATGTCTTATGCATATATGTATAGTCATTGTAACATATCACTTCACTTTCTTCCCAGCACTTTAGTTACTGTTTTATAGCTAGACTTGTCTACCTCTCCGGCCGGGAAAGACACTTCTGTTTTTACGTGCTTATTTAGAGCAGTTGTGTCCAGACTGTATGATCATTCTTAAAAATGTCTGTCTTCTTAGGAGTCCTTCAATAATGTTAAACAGTGGCTGCAGGAAATAGACCGTTATGCCAGTGAAAACGTCAACAAGTTGTTGGTAGGGAACAAATGCGATCTGACCACAAAGAAAGTAGTAGACTACACAACAGCAAAGGTATGTTTCAAGTTTGATTTTTCAAACTGCATTTGAAGGTATTCAGTTTGAATTATTTATGTATGGGTATGGAGTCCCACAACAGCCATAACCATTTACAGCTTTTAAAATACGTGCACTGGAGAGGCATCTGTCTGGTGGCTCAGTCGGTTAAGCACCCAACTCTTGATTTCTGCTCAGGTCGTGATCTCATGTTTTGTGAAATTGAGCCCCGTGTCAGGCTCTGCACTGATAGCGCAGAACCTGCTTGGGATTCTCTTTGTCCTCCTCTCTGTCTGCCCCTGCCACACTTCCCTTCTCTCAAAGTAAATAAAAACTTTAAAAAAATAATACGTGCAGTAGCATATGCTGATAATGGCAGTTCGCGTAGTGTCTTTTCGGATTCAGCAAACTTAGTCCTTCCTTCACTCCCCGTTTCAGATGACAGAAATGCACTAAGTGGAAGAAACTTTGTGTTAATTAAACCTTACTATTCTCTTAGGAATTTGCAGATTCCCTTGGAATTCCATTTTTGGAAACCAGTGCTAAGAATGCAACGAATGTAGAACAGTCTTTCATGACGATGGCAGCTGAGATTAAAAAGCGAATGGGTCCTGGAGCAACAGCTGGTGGTGCAGAGAAGTCCAATGTTAAAATTCAGAGCACTCCGGTCAAGCAGTCAGGTGGAGGTTGCTGCTAAAATTTGCCTCTGCCCTTCTCTCACAGCAATGAATTTGCAATCTGAACCCAAGTGAAAAAAACAAAATTGCCTGAATTGTACTGTATGTAGCTGCACTACAACAGATTCTTACCGTCTCCACAAAGGTCAGAGATTGTAAATGGTCAATACTGACTTTTTTTTTATTCCCTTGACTCAAGACAGCTAACTTCATTTTCAGAACTGTTTTAAACCTTTGTGTGCTGGTTTATAAAATAATGTGTGTAATCCTTGTTGCTTTCCTGATACCAGACTGTTTCCCGTGGTTGGTTAGAATATATTTTGTTTTGATGTTTCTATTGGCATGTTTAGATGTCAGGTTTAGTCTTCTGAAGATGAAGTTCAGCCATTTTGTATCAAACAGCACAACCAGTGTCTGTCACTTTCCATGCATAAAGTTTAGTGAGATGTTATATGTAAGATCTGATTTGCTAGTTTTTCCTTGTAGAGTTATAAACGGAAAGATTACACTATCTGATTAATAGTTTCTTCATACTCTGCATATAATTTGTGGCTGCAGAATATTGTAATTTGTTGCACACTATGTAACAAAACAACTGAAGATATGTTTAATAAATATTGTACTTATTGGAAGTAATATCAAACTGTATGGTGATAAGTATTGTTTTAATTCTTATGGTTAAAGGGAAATAGAGCCTTGCATTATACTCAAAACAGCCATTTGTGTGTGCAACCAGGGCACTGTAGACCTATCTTAGAGCAGCATCCAATATGCTTTTCAGATAATATATCCAGTAAATGACCAGGGAGGCTTCTGTGCTGTATAGGGATTTAACCAGGCTTAGTGGTTCAGGGAGACTAAATTATATGGAAAACAAGTTTAGAATGTATGCTATCTAGTCTCTTATCTCTGATCCTTCTCGAAAACCATTTGAAACGGCTTCATCGATCAACATTTTTGTTAATTCTTCTGCGGTAGAGGTGAAAAGCAGCACATTTTTCCTAACTGGCAAGTGATCAGACTAATGTTGTGTGCTGATACTGTTTCTTCAGTGCTCTGAGTCAGATGTCAACTATCTTATCCTCCACAACTGTATAATTTAGGTTGGAGGAGAGTTAAAGCATTAAAGTAGAAAGCAGGAAATTTACTATTGATTGCCCTAATTTTAGGAATCATATCCCTAAAAATTAACCAAGAACACAAATGCAGGGTGGGAATGATAAATGAAAACAATGTATTTATTTCAGTGGAATTTTGCACATGTGAAAAATTTTGTTAAAGAGCCTAAGGTTTGTTTTTATTGTGGGAAACAAAAATCTTTTGCTAACGATGGCATTTTGAGGTGGTAAAGTCAGAGATGGTTTCCTTGGGGTTGAAATAGCAGCCAAAACATTCTTAGGAGCTTGGGATGTGGCTGTTGGCAACACATTTTACGGTGGGATCTTTAATCCAGTGATAAAATTTTAAAAACAAGCCAAAAACGATAGGTTTCTTTATTTTCACTGAACAGGCAATTGAAATACATGGTACAAAAATAAGTGGTAAGATTATTGTAAAATGAAATGGACAGAATATTCAATTTAATTTTCCATCTGAGAATTTCACAATAAAATCATAGTTTACTTTGTATTATAGATGTGCTTGTTGGATCTATTCATCCTCGCATAAGGCAACTGAAAAATCCCTCAAGTTACCAACAGTTATGTGGGTGAAGTTGTGTTTTTTTCGGAAGTTTGTTTTTTGCCTTACTGATACCGTATAGAGGGGGAAAGAATTCAGAAGCTATTTCCTAAAACAGATGAATAATACAAATGTTAGTGTGATGCTGTGCACTTCAGTTTATACAGCAAGCTGTTCCAACTGTCAGCTTACTGGTGAGCTAGCAAGAAATATTACATGAACTTATTTTAAGATGTAAGCATATTTACATACTTATTTAGGTCTGAAAATCTAGTGTTCTTTCCCCCACAGCAGTCAAGACTGGGCTTCCCGCAAGATGTCTCCGAGTACAAACGCTTCAAGTAATAATTTGTTCATTTAATAAGGGGAATTCCCACTTGTCATATTTTAATGTCAGTGGCTTCCATGAATCAGCTGTGGGAATAAGGGAAGTGTTCTAAGCCTGATTGGTTACAATCTCTGGGAAGTCCTTGCAGAACGATAGCCATTCTGGCCTAAGCAAAATGTCCCGTTCTTTGACTTGCGACTGAAATTGCCTTTAGCATGCATGCTGCCACTGCAGCATCTTTTAGGTCAACCCTACTTTATGTCCCCAGTTAAGCTGAAAAACAGCCCTGTATTGATACTGTCTCCTATCTGCAGATGAGCCTAGCCACGGAGCTGCAACACGAACCCAGGGCTCGAAACCGCCAGTCCAGCTCTTAGTACTACCACTTCCCCGTGGACTTCAATTCTACTGATTTAAAGGGACTACTAGGAAAGTTTACGACAGGTAACTATGGCTATGTCAGTGCAAGCTAATGCTGTCCTTCAGGCTCATGTGTACCAACTGCAGTCGGTGCAGTGGCCAGCCGGACTCTCTGCGAGTCTGACCCTGCCACGTTTGCCCATGGAAATGCTGCTGGCAGCACCTTCCTGGGATGAAACGATTTCAACCTGAGTCTTCAAGGTGGTCTTAAACTGCTTATAAGCACTGCTAAAGATATAATTAACGGTTCTGTTGATACTCTTCAGTAGCATTCATAGCTAGGTCCCGAGTATCTTCAGTCACACCTTACTTCAAAGGAGATAAACAAAAACTTTCCTGGGAAACAGGTTATTCCGAAATAAAATACTCTGAAAATTCCTATCAGGTGAAGCTGGTAATTATTAGGCTGGATGGGAACAGAATGGCATACTCAGCATTCAGTTGCTGTATCATTGGCCAGTCTGTTTCTGTAGGGTTGTCATCTTAGGTTTTTTGGTGAACCTAATAGAAACTGTCTCTCATATACTAGCAGATAAGTGGGTTTAACGCCTCAGGGCTATCCCGTAACACTCAGTAGAAAGGCACGTACCAATTTATAGCCACAAAGAGAAGAGAAAATAGATCAATTCAAGAACAGAGGCCATTAGGGGCACCTGGTTTGGCTCAGTTCATGAGATCAAGGCCCACGTCCGGCTCTGACAGTGCGGAGCTTGCTTGGGATTCTCTCTCTGCACCTCCCCCACTCGTGCACATATACTCGGTCCTTCTCTCAAAAATAAATAAACATTAAAAAAAATTAAAAGAACAAAGGCCATTAGACATATCTGTCGTTCCTAAGGAAATTTTACATATAGAATTATTTGCTCTGGAGGGGTTTTATCTTCTTAAATCTCACTATGGAACCAAGATTAAAGGCCTGAATTTCTTTTAAAGAAGGTAATTTTGTATTAAATGTTCTCTTCTGAGGAGTATCAGAAATCTCATGAGAATAATTGTTCTAATGTCACCTTTAGATTTAAAATGATCTGTGCATTTTTTATAAACATAAGCTCTTCCTTTCTTAAAAGAACCCTCCTCAAATGAGACTCTGGAAGGAGTTTGAAAAAAGATGTTTAAGTGCAAAAAATCCTTTCCATAAGTCCTAGCCCACCATAACGCTACAGATACGTTGGGGGGGGGGGGTGGGGTGGGACATGCTTTCTTCCGTGTTCATTCATGGCACAAGAGAAATGTTTTAAAGGTTGTTTTTTGTTTTGATTTTTTGCAGAATTGGTTACCAGCAATAGCTGATCGTTTTGCTTTAAAAAGCTTTACAATTGATGCTTTAAATGGTTGATCCATAGATTTCTTTTTTTTCCCTATCAAGTTACGTATCATGCAACCAAACATTTCCCTTTTTTCCTTCCCTAGTGACCGCATGCCCTCTTCTTCCCTGATCTTGGACTGCTCTTCCAAGACAGAGTAGGAATGCGTGGATAGACGCGTCCTCCTAGAGGTGCCCTTTAGGTGTGGATAATCAGGTCCATAGTCTTGCAAAGCTCAGTAGCAGTTCCCTATGTCTGACACGTTTTCCTTTAAGATCTTAGGCAGGCAGACGGAGCATTACTAGACCCCTAAGATAACTTAAAATGTGTCCTAACAACCCAAAATAATTTGAGAACTATTGGAGACTTAAAGTCTCTTCTAAAATCTTCAAGGGGGATTTATAAACCTAAGCTTAAGTTTATGAAAAGACTCAAGTTCCTGGCCAACCATTCAGTTTTTTCAGTCTCCTGGGTCTTCTGGTATGCCTGAGAATTCCATGTATTTGGCACCTTCTCTCTCAAACGAACCTTCTTTAAATGACCTTTATAGCAGGTAGACTATTTTAGCAGCTCTGCTGTTTTTAGCTGGATTGAAGGGGATGATAGGCCTGTAAACCTTATTAGCATTATTTTATCAAAAACTGCAAAGCCACATGCTTTTGTTGAGAAGCACCAAAAGGAAAACCTTAGTTTGGAAGGATTCACTTTAAATAAAGATAGGAACTCAATAGCCCTTACTTCAGGGAAGAGAAAGGCATTTTAAAACTAGTTACATTAGAGTTAAGTTCCCCCTGTGATTTCAGTGTTACAAATGGCTCTTACAAGGGCTTCCTGAAAGCTTCCCACCAGCCAGGTTTTAGCCGACAGATTACATCTCTGCCTTAGAAGATGCCTGAAAGAGAAAGAGAAACATTTTTATAGGCAGAATGCAGCAGAGGAAGAAAGGACACCCGCAGGCACTGTGTTCATTTTAGAACTACAATGACTGTTGCTCAGATTTCCTTGATGCAAGTACAGGGCCTCCCTGCCCTGGACACACCTGGATTTTATCCTTTACTTTCACAGTGAAGTCTTACCTAGAAGGTCTGTGAGTGACGCACCACATTTTGGTTGCAGTAGAGGAAGTTTCAGGGAAAGCAGGTTGGGCAGTGGCGGCCCCACACTGGGCACGAACCCCCTCTGCTCTCAGCTCCTTTTCCCTATCATTCCCTGTTGGACTTTCCCAAAGATGAAAAGAAAGTTGTACTGTTAAGTCTCCAAGGCACGTTACCCCACCTATCCCCTAGCCCTTTTTAGAAGGGAGTTTGCAGAGATCATTGTTGGGAAGGGAGGGGTGAGGATTTATCAGTAAGTTGCTTGAAGATGGGCCAGAAGAGCCTCCAGAACAGGCAGCCTGAGAATGGCCCTCTACTGGAGACGCAGACATATAAAAAAGTAGGCACAGAGGAGTTCCGCCACTGTTGTCTTTGAGGGGTTGGAGGTGAAGGGACTGCCATGGAAGTGTGAGCATGGGGCACCCTAGTCCTTAGTGGGCAGTGGGGAGGGCACCCTAGTCCTTAGTGGGCAGTGGGGATGAAACGGAGTTAGTGGAAAGCACCTCAGTGAGCCAGCTTCCCACAGGAAGACCCCCAACCTTCTTCCTGGCAATGGCAGCATCTCCCTTTTTCAGCGTCTGGGTCTTCTAGCATCTCATTGTTTCAGTCACTCTTGGTTCAACAGTCTTCCAAGAGACAGTCAACCTTTAGAGCAGGAGCTCTGTACCCTCACCTGGCACTGGGGTCCAGTGGACACGTTTTCTTCTCTCGGGTTGCCTACTCACCAGACTAATCCCCTTCACGTCGGTGCTCCTGTGTGCCACTGGTGTGTCAGGGATGAGGGTGCAGCCAGCCAGCATGTCCAGGGAAGCTAAGATGGCATCATACAGGCGATCTGCATGGCTCTCCAGCTCACTGGGCTGCTTCGAGATCCTCCCGAGGACATCCTTTAACACTAACAAATGAGGTTCAAAGCATTTAGGCCCCAAAAAAACCCCAACACCCAACATGTAAGCGTGTTTTGGAAGAATCATATATAAGGGTGCAGTGTTTTACACAAAACAGGAACGTGGCAATAGTTTCAGGATGTCCACTCTTTTTAACGGTGACTCTCTAGGGACTGCTGTTTGTTGCGCTGGAGAATCTGTGGTGTTAACTTATGATTAAAGCGGAGCAAAGAATCTCACTGGCTTCACTCTGGATTTACGTAATTCACCAAAAGGCACAGAAACAGGGTGCTCCGGTGACTGGTTATCATCCTCTGACCTTTAGAGTTAAGACACAGGGCACACCCAGACCCTACGGGGCAGGAGGCTTAAATGAGACGAAACAATATGCCAAGATTAGGACACTGGGCCCCGCTGCCAGGTTCCTAACAGCTTCTACTGGCTGGGGAACTGTTACTTGGCATGTATGCAGCTAGTCTGGGAACGTATTTGGGAATGCTCGTGAACCTTTTGTGGGCCCTAAGCGAACAGACTTCAAAAGAAAATTACCTGAAAGCAGGCTAAGTAAGACAAGAAGTTAGTAAGGCCAAGATTTCCTCCCACAGGCCAAGTGTTCATTTGCGGAAGGGATAGGCTAGGTTCAGAGTGCATCACACACAGCAGGCTTGTTTTTCTCTGAGAAACCTTATTTCCTTTGTGAAACACAAAGGCTGCTTTAGCTTCCTGAGCCTTTATCAGCTGTGTTAACACTCTCTCTGGTTTCCTGCTACAGCTGCAACATCTGCCAGCAGCGGAAGGGAAAGGGGAAGCTGCGTATCTGCAGGGGATGCTGGCAGACGGGTGCCAGGAGAAGGGACATGGGCTCGCTGTGCCGAGATCAGGCCCCCGGGGAAGCCACATGAGTGCCGTGTCATCTGGGCAGAGTGCCGTCCTGGCGAGGCCTGGCGGAGGAGTGCGGCCAGGGTGCACGGTACAGCTCGTCTGTAAGAACGACTGGGCTGGATTTTCCCCTCCAGACCTTTGCTCAGTCCTCCTGTGTGTTTGTCAGAATTCGGGGACCTTTATTTTCTTTTCTAAACATTTATCTTAGGATGTTAGAGTATTTGGTTGGGGCCAAGTAAAAGGAAAGCTGGGAGTAAGAATGAAGTAATCTTTCCCAGTAAGACTTTCCTGTTTTAATTAAACACATACACACAGGAGCCTGAATCGTCACCGCTAAGGAGTGTGGGCTCCAGAAAGGACTGGCGACACGGGCACCCAAGCACTGAGGCTAAGTGCAGCGAAAAGCCAGCTGCCCACAGGGAGGCCTCGGCAGGAGGCTGAGACGGACATTTCGGAGGGGGAGTTAGTTTGGTTCTTGTCCCTACAGTTGCACTGGTGATTGCAGAAGGAAGCAGGCCGTGAAACTGGGTAGGAGTGCTTGTGCCCAGGCTCTATGGACTCTGGAGGTGCGTCCCACACATAGCTGGAGAAACCCTGTGCACGTCTAGGGGAACTTGTGATGTTCACACGACACCAAAGTTCCTCATTAGTCCAAGCCAAGGACGGGAGGGGCAGTGTGTCCATCTTAAAGAGCCTGCGCATGTATCTGAAAATCACAGAAACCCCAAATGCCTTACTTTGGCAGTAAAATACCTTTACACTCCTTTTGAGACAAGGGCAAAGTGAAATGTTATTACAGATTAAGCACCGAGAACTATTACTGGATTGGTTTTTAAATGAAGGTCAAAGAACCTGTAGTTTTTTAAGGGGCCCACTGTTCCATGCGGCCTCTGGGAGAGTTTCCTGGTATGGAGGGCTTTCCCTTCCTGCTCAGGCCCCTGCACTTCCAGACACAGCAGCGGGGGAGTCGGCAGAAAGGGGTTTGAGCCAGGCTGCCACTCCTTGTGTGGTCTCAGGCAAATTCACAACTCCGAGGTGAGAGTAAGAAGAGTACCTATCTCACGAGGCTGGGATTAAATGGGAAAAAAAAATTGGTACATTAACTACTTCACAGTGTCTGGCACACAGTGTTCAGCACGATGCTGATGTAACTACACGCAGCAGAGGAGGCTGGCATACTGAATTCTGCCCCAGTAAAACCCAAAAAACCCTACTGCAAGAGCCAAAACAAAGGCCTCCTGAGGGCAGGGGATTGCCAAGGGCTCACATAATTCACACCGGATAATCCCCGCTAGAAATCCTTCAGTAGTTCCCTGTCCCATTGAAACCCTTCTGCCTGTTCACAGCTTTCAACCCTGGTCATTTTTCTCCCCAGGGGAAGAAATGTCTGGAGATATTTTGGGTTGTCACAACTGGAGAGGAGGTGCTACTGTTCTATAACGGCCGAAGGCCAGGGATGTTGCCAAACATCCCGCAACACACAGGACAACCCTCCTCACAAAGAAAGTATCATGTGGCCCAAGATGTTGATAATGCCCAGGTCGAGAAACCACCCTATACCACCTGCCTAACACGAACCCACTGCTGCTGGTCAGGACAGTGCCACCTCACTCCCTCTCGAGCCCGAGGGCCCCGCCCAGCTTTGACAATGTGGTCTGTTCCCGGGATAAACCACACCTCACTCCAAAACTGAGGCATAATCTACATGGGCTCTTTTAGCTCTTGGTTGTTTCGTCTTCTAGGAAATGAGGGGCTGCTTTGGCGATCCATCAGTTCTCTTTAAAGCTAGCATTCCCCACCTCATCCTCCCCATCCCATCTGCCCTCAGCAAGAGCAAGGCCGACTGTAAATCCTTGCACCCTGCAGGCTTAGGCATACTCTTAATGTCTGTGACCTCACATTTTCCTAAGTGGGGAGTCCATCCTACAGAATGAACTTGAGCTTACTTGGTATACCACTATCCACCTGTCCCTCTCTCTCATCAATTCACTTCTTCCCTTAGTCTGCTCCCTTAGAACAGACTGACTGCTCTCAGATGCTGAAACAAGTCTCCTTCAAGGCAGAACACAAAGCAGATAACCAGAGAGGGGTCCAGCCTGTGCTGGGATAGGAGCGGAACCCCTGAGGGCTCTCTACTGTGTATATCCTACCAGAGAACCAAAGACCGCTGGATTAAAACCAGCACTCCTGCGCAGGTCACTACCAGGAAAAGGTAAAAGTGTGTCACTCTTGCAGGCTCCACGCCTTCTACTCAACTTACCTTTCTGACCGTGACTGGTTCCCCCTGTGGCCGTGGGGCAACGACAGTGGGAGGGCCGCAGCCACAGGAATCTATGGCAGTTGGGGGGAGGGGGGTCTTTACCAGTGACAGTGTGGCTCCCTGGACCTGCTGCCGAGGGATGGAGCGCGGGCTCAATTCACATCTTCAAGCATCTCACCTGGGGTGTTATCCAACAGGCACTGAAGAAGAATCTCCCCTTTCTGTAAGACACTCTCAGTCAGGGACTGGTGTTCATCTATATCTTTCTTAAATTGCTTAAAGTATATGAGAAAAATAAAGAAAAAAAGCTTCGTTACTATTGTTCTATAAAACTTACTCAAAATGATCCTCTGCAAAGGTAGTTCTATTCCCCTCTAACCTGGAAGACAAACCCACTCGATCTTCAGAATTCCCCAAGTAAACAGTACATTAGTTTAACTCTCCCTTCTTTGATTCTTTGAACCCAAAATAAATACAGAGTCAATCTTTTCTTTTGTTTACAGTCTGACAAAAGAGTTTCCTTTTCCCTGGCAGAGCCTGGTTCATGAACAGATTGGGGGGCAGGGGTTCTTTTTGTTATACCTCACTGGGTTTTCTTTAAACTCACAACTCGCTATGGGATTCTCAAAACACAATGTCTTCTATTCTAACGGACCTGGGAAGTGAGAGCCACGTAAGAGGTGCCTCGACCCACTTCTTCCCGGAACGTCCTACTCTGTGCAGACCTTGGGCCTTGGGGAAGGCATCAGGGAAGCTGTGAGTCTCCCAAGTAGCTGACTTTTTTTCTCCTCGTGGGTACCACGCCTTATTACAGCTGACTGTTTTGATGTTCCTTTAACGCTAAGACGTGTAAAGTCCATGACAACCTTTAGTACAGGGTACAGAACTTGGTGGTTCACATTCTCAAGTTATCATTTTACTCTTGGATTTAACCATATTCTTTAGTTTTCTTTTGCCCTAATACCTATGCTGATTATTTTATTCTT
Organism: Prionailurus viverrinus; assembly: GCF_022837055.1. NCBI lineage: Eukaryota > Metazoa > Chordata > Mammalia > Carnivora > Felidae > Prionailurus > Prionailurus viverrinus. Next base: position 83,135,643 of record NC_062563.1, on the reverse strand, counting down.
TAGTATTCTCTAGCTTATATGCTGCCATAAACCTACTGTGTTAAGACAGAGAGTGAGACAGAGTCACAGTAGCAACATGTGGACACACACACACTTGCTTGTATGAGCTATCTAAGCGGGGGGGCGGGGGTCAAGGCAGCTCATACATATTCATGAGGCATGCACCATTCTGTGTGGGGAAGGGGCTGACAGAGCTGTCGTGCTTTATGACACAGCTGTGTGGTGACACAAGAGGGACAGTCTTCACTGACTTGTGAGGGTTAATTCCCAGCTCAAATCTCAGTTCTACCCACAAAACAAGACAGCTGTTCTGGCCAGCCTGGAAGGTGAGGCAGAGAAGGACAGTGAGGGATACAATGGAGGAATGGACTTGTTCTACTTGGCACTTGCTCTGACGGGGATGGGGCCGAGGCACTCTGGAGAGACCACCCAGATAATTCTGAGGGCAACTTCCAGGCAGTTTCCTCTCCCCACAGCGGTACTGCCCCTGGACCCCCAAGGGGTGAGCCCTGCTCAGCTACACAAGCACACTCAGGTGCTGCGTGCAGAGGGCGCTGTCACACTCGGCCTTCTCCTCCTCCCTCCTGCACACTCTGGGCAAGGAACTCAGGGCCACCTCTCTCCACACAGCAGGAAGTAGCACTCCCACTAAGGCAGGACAGCTGGCCACCCAGTCGAGGCCCCTCCCTAAATTTTACTCGGCTCCAAGCCGGAACACCAAAGGCCTATCCTCCCTCCCGCCAGGATGTGCCGGGGGGCTGGGTTGGTGCTACTCTGGCTGAGGCAAGGGTCAATAACATCTTCCTCTGAAGGCACTTGATTACGTTACAGAAATTCAAAAAACTGTCTCAGAAAACCCCTTCTAGACTAGCATCAGGCTCAGACCACAATTCCTAACTACCTCTGCTCCTTCAGAAGAGGTTAAAAATGCTTGGCCAACCAGACAGTGCTACGGGCCTCTGGGTAGTTCAGTCAAGGTTAATGTTATACTTTGCATAACTGTATAATTTATCCTCCAATTCAGAACACTTCTGAGAATGAAGGGGACCTGTTGATAATTATTCTAGAACAGGCACAAACTATCATTCCAGATACACCTGATCTAAAGTCAAATGAACCAGAACATACAGAGACGTTAAAAATAACGGAACCTTAATGAAAAAGAGGCAAAAAAAACCCAAAACCAAAAAACCCCAAAACAAAACACACAGAAGCAAATTCCAGTCAGTGCTTTCCAAAAGAACTTTCTGTGATGATGGAAATGTTCTATCTGCATTGCTCAATATGGTAGTCACTAGACAAATGTGATGCCCAGACACTTGTGATTGTATCTAGAGTAACAGAAATAGGAATCTTTAATTCTACTTCATCTGAAGAGCCACATGTGACTGGTGACTCCATGACTAGTGCAGATCTATACTTAATCCCTGAGACATTTGGAAAATTACATTACAAATCATCCCTAAGGATATTAGAGGATGAATAGGTTTTCTCCAAACTCTTCTTGGCCTGGGAGAGAACTCCTACATTTTGCAGTTTTTCAACAAAAAGAATTTGGAAAGGACCTCTGACTAGATTTCAGGTAGAACAGTCAATTGCACCATAACATACCGAGTATCAGTTATTTGAGCTTTTACTTTGTAATCAAGTACTTAGCCACCACTCTGGTGGCTAAGAAGCCAGGACCACATATTACCCGGTAAAGCTGCAGAGAAGACTTGAGACCTGTAAGATTGGACTTGGATGGAATCAGGTGGTCGGTGACATCTGCTATGTTATACAGCCAGCGGATCAGCTCTTCCAGCTGACAGCAGAATGTCTGTAGGCAAATAAAAGAACACATGGTGTTACTGACCAAACTGCTGTTTACATTTTCAATCCAGGGGATGTTAGGAGAAAGAACTGCACTTTGCTGGAGTGTTCCCTCACTTGAGGGGTCACTCCCCTCCCTCCCCCCAACCTGTTCCCACCCTGACTCCAGACCTCCGCCAGCACAATATGAAGAGCCCCACCTTGGCTGTCTCCCCTCAGCCTTCGTGACAGCAAAAATGACAGGCTGAGAAAAGCCTGCTCTGCACGTGAGAAGAGAGCAGCTAAGGGGAGGGGCCGTGGACGGGGAATGGCCCAAAAGCATGCCAACCATGGAAACCAATTCTCGAGTGAGCACCAGTGCTAACTTTGTTAACTGTCCCTGAGGAAAACAGAAGATAATGACTATAATCGCGACTAACTTGAACCTATGGCAGGAAACCAAGTGAATTACAACTGCTCGTCCCTGTTCTGTTCCCACAATGCCCAGGGCACTTGGCTCCTAGACTCCTGCTGGCCACTCACCCTAGGGAGGCTGTGAGCCAAGCACTTTGCCTCGCAGTATTTCAGTCTTTTATCACAAAAGAGGCACATGCTAACATTTGTCCTACCTGCTTCATGGGACAAATGGAAACATCTACTGCATTGGCTCATGGGTTCAAGGTTTTCCAGCCACCTGTGCTGCTGTGTGTGTGCAGTGTCCATGCACTCACCCAGGACACAAGGCCGTATGTGGGACTCTCCATGTGCAGAGAGCCACATACCTGAACGTCCTAGTGTCAGGAACTATACAAAGCCCTCAACAAGAATTATTTCACATAGGGGCGCCTGGATGGCTCAGTCGGTTAAGCATCCGACTTCAGCTCAGGTCATGATCTTGCAGTTCCTGAGTTCGAGCCCTGCATGGGGCTCTGTGCTGACAGCTCAGAGCCTAGAGCCTGCTTGGGATTCTGTCTCCCTCTCTCTCTGCCCCTCCCCCACTCGCACTCTGTGTCTCTAAAATAAACATTAAAAAAAAAAAAAGGTTTCATTGTAATCCATACAACATCCCTGAGAGGCAAGGCTCCACATTTTACAAATGAGCAAACTCAAAAGACTAAGCTGAAATTCCAAATATGGCAGTGTTATGATTGAAATTCAGATCTGCCTGATGCTGACGACCCCATTCCACAGGGTATTAATTCTATCGCCAGAGAGTCATGAGTCCACAAGAGGTTTGGTGATCAAAATGTCTTAGGAGGGGCGCCTGGGTGGCTCAGTCGGTTGAGCGCCGACTTCGGCTCAGGTCACGGCTCAGGTCACGATCTCGCGGTCCGTGAGTTCGAGCCCCATGTCGGGCCCCTGTGCTGACAGCTCAGAGCCCGGAGCCTGTTTCAGATTCTGTGTCTCCCTCTTGCTGACCCTCCCCCGTTCATGCTCTCTCTCTGTCTCAAAAATAAATAAATAAACGTTAAAAAAAAAAAAAAAGTCTTAGGAAACAGTACATGAAGTGACTCTAACTCCGAAGTGCCACCACTTTAAACTGAAGCTCTGAGAAGTCCTGCAGTCAAGAAAGCCATTTACCGGGGTGCCTGAGTGGCGCAGTCGGTTAAGCGTCCGACTTCAGCCAGGTCACGATCTCGTGGTCCGTGAGTTCGAGCCCGCATCAGGCTCTGGGCTGACGGCTCGGAGCCTGGAGCCTGTTTCCGATTCTGTGTCTCCCTCTCTCTCTGCCCCTCCCCCGTTCATGCTCTGTCTCTCTCTGTCCCAAAAATAAATAAACGTTGGAAAAAAAAAATTTTTTTTTAATAAAAAAAAAAAAAAGAAAGCCATTTACCATTGTTTAGTTCAGACAATCGAGCCCAGACCTTTTTCGTGCAGAATACCTCTTAATCCTCAAGGTCAAGAGCTCTAGGAAGCAGCCAGGAGTAATGGTTAAGCTTAGGCTCCAGCCCTTGGGTGGGCAAGTTACCTACCCCTTCAAGGCCTTTCTCCCAACTGTGAAACAACAATAGTCCTTATCGGGCAGAGGGGTGAGAATCAAGTAAACTAAGGCACAGCACAGTGCCCGGCACATGTAAGTGCTCAAGGTCACTAAATTTGATTCCCCGTGCACTGGCAGAAGAGCTCCCTCTAGGCAAAGCCTCTCGAATGTGGAGTTTACCTTCACACACTGCACGAGTGATTCTTTTCCGGGCTCTCCTTTCCCAGGAGGCTGCCCTGCAGCATCTAGGTCTAAGAACGCATGCCGATCCCACACAGCTGGCAAAGAAGAGTGTGCTCTCAGGGGTCCAGAGGAGACTCCCAGGGCCTGGCTGTTCCCCAGACCGCCTTCCCCTGCAGAGCCCCTTGCATGGATGAAGGAGCAGAGCAAACGGTGGTTCTGGCCCTCAGGGCCCCTGGACCCTCTGAGGGCAGCCTCAGAAGGAAGCTGGCTTTGGCTAGAGTCCGACGGGAGGGAAGCTGGCCCATCGCTGTCTGACACGTCGAGGGAGGTCTGCCCTTCGGCAGCCCCCGTGGGCAGGGTTACCAAGGTGGGGATGGAACCTAGATGTGAAACCAGACTAGAAACCTGCGTCAGCCGAGCGGGCAGGGCAAGATACTCGTCATCACTTTCCACCTCCTCTTCTGGTTTCCATCCAGATTCTGTGCAGGCAGGATGCCAGACACCCTGGCTGGCTCCCTTCTCTCTCTCTGTCCTGGGCAAGGGCCACCCTCTCTCCCATGTCCTCTGCTGGGGAGAGCCCGCCTCAGGGTGCTTGCCCACGTACCCAAGCCAGGCCTTCACACCCCTCGGGGCTGGCTCTCTGCTCTCCCAAGGAGCATCCCTACCCCCCGGGGCTCTGGGGGTAGATGTGAGCTGGTTACAAGACGCCAACCCCACACTGCCCTGCTTCTGGGGTATGCCAGAGGACCACCGCTTAAGGCTTGGATCTCCGGGCCTAGAGAATGGCAGGGCAGAGGCCTCTGCTGATGGGCAATTCTGGGAGCCATTAGTGGGTGACTTCAGGGTGCTCGAGGGGGAAACAGAAAAGCTATCCAGGTCTACACCTGAGTCCTGCAGCACAGGGTCAGCCAGCACGTGGCTGTCAAGGTGCTTTGGGAGGTGAGGCTTGGGCCTGAGTGGGTAAGTATAGTCCAGCAGGTCTTCGTACTCTTTATTCGGGTTCCAGAGTGGGGAGTGGCGGTCAGGGGAAGGAGGTAAGGAGTCTGGAAGCACACAGGCCCAGTACTCGGCCTGGAAGGAGAGGCGCCTCCTGCCCAGCCCAGGAGCATCAACCCCAGAGGACGCAGGCTGTGGTGACCACTGGAGCCGTGGCCCTGACCCCACAGAGGGGGCTGAGTGGGGCATGGCCAGCTCCAGGGAGGATGAGACCTTGGCAATGGAGCAACTCTGAGGTTCCGCCTTCTCCTGGTGACCCTGGAGACTGCTGCCCGGGGAGGAGGCAGAGACGCTGCGGCTGGAGAACTGAGGAACAGCAGTCCCTTGGCTCACCACAGACCTCCATCTTGTCGGGAAAGGGAAACCTGAGCTGTGAGGCTGCTGGCTGAGGTCCAGCGCCCGTGGCGACTCAACTGGGGACGGGTCATCTTCGGTATCAGCATCATGTCCTGAGCAGAGACCTGTGGCTCTGGGAACAGTAAGAGTCTGAGGTAGCTCCTCTGAGGCAGAAAGCCTGGTCTCCTCCATCTGTAATGACAGAGGGAAGAAAAAGCAGTCAAGTAAAAGCAAGCAAACCAAATTTCGTTCTTAAAGGACAACTTTGGAATGTTCCTTGGGGGCCTAGACGATATTCAGGAAAGGTCTTGAAATTAGAGTCTGCTATCCGATGCAAGAACCGGACAGCGTGCGGCTAGTGTCCGGCACGGAAACTCCGCGTGCTCCGGGAAGCAGACTGCCCTCCCCAAACTGATCTCGCCCTCTGGCCTCCATGCAAGCAGAGAGCAGGTGCAACTACGACAGCTCTGTCGTGCTACGGAGCCCGCCACCTAACTTCTGAGAAGCGCATCCCGGGCAGAAGAAACCTCTGACTGTGTGAAGGAAACATCCAAACCAACAGGCAGGCGATCCACCAGGCTCCGCTCACACCTGCGGGAACTGAACGCTGGCAAAGCGAGTCACACGTTTCAGCCTCTTCCCTCTGAGTTTTTAATCTGCTCAGCGAAGAACCTGCTCCCGGGGGAGGCGGGATAGCATAGCACACCCGTTAAAGACATGGGCTTTGGAACCAGACAGACTCGATGCCAACCCCTAACTGCCACCTTCCAGATGTATGACTTTGGGCCTCACTTCCCTCATCTGTAAAACGGGGATGGTAACGGTACCACTTCCTCAGGACGTGAGGATTAAAGGAGCTCACATGTGAAAAGCACAGGGTAAGAGCTCAACAAACAACAGGTACTACAACAAGCAGCCCATTTTTAGTAAGCTCACAAAATAGCCCATTTCTATGTTCACTTATGTGCTTCCTGCCTCACTGAATCTCTCACGGGTGCCCTGAACTTCCCACCACCCCTGGTTCCCAGGCAGATGGGTCCAGTTTCTGTTTTCTCCCAGACAGGCATACTCAGAGCATCCTCACAGGACAGAACTGCATGGGGCAGTATTCAGCAGCCGAGGCCAGAGTGATACTAAAGAGATCAAAGCCATTCCATGGAAGGCCTTGGCAAGCAGAACATAATAGGACGCCAGAGCCGGAAGGGACAGATCATTCAGGTCACCTTCCCAAGGCCCTCACCTTTCTGAGGGCCTGAAAGACTTGGTGATACGTCTGAGGTCACAGAGTCAAGGAGGACTCCTTGATCCATGTGACTCGTACTAGGCAAGGCTTCCCTGCAGTCAGGGAGGCGCAAGAAATTCTTCCCCAAGGACGGTGCCACCTACTACGGGGGCTCCAAGCCTCTGCCAGGTTCCTTGGGTCCCAGGGGATCCAGTCTCGGAGCCCACAGCCCTGGACCCAAGTCTCCTCAGGGCTCCCCCTGAAGACTTCAGATCATCAAGTCAGAAACAAGACACGGCCCCGTGGTCTAGCCCTCTGGGCAATAGATCTTGGCCATAGCATCCCCAGTCTTCACAAGGTCAACAGTCACACTTTTGAGGAACAGGAGACACTGTGGACAGAGTCCCCAGGGCCCAACTCTCCAGGTGAGCCTGTAAATCAGAAATCATCACACCCAGACTCCCTTAAGTCCCCACCTTGTACAGAAGCTGGGAAAGCAGGTAAGAGGGTGAGAAGAATGCTAGAACATACTGCCAAATGACCACATTAGTTAAATCTAAAGTCCCGTTTGCCTTATTACCTACCTGGCTTTCCACAGAGTGCAAAAGGTCTCCAGTCCCCGGGCCAGCAGAAGGAAGCAGGCAACCAAGAGCAGGCTTAGATCTACCAGCTACTGGCTCCCTTCTGGTGTTGTTGGCCTGTGGCTGGTAGGCTCCAGAGGGGCTGCGGCCAGCCCTGTCACAGCAGGCAGGGGCAGGTAGCCCCTCTGTTCCCCACACCGGGGATGCAAGCCCGCCCTCAGCTTCCAGGTGTGGTGGCTGCTCCTGCTCCCCGCTCGTGAGCCCTGGGGTGTCCACTTCCTGCTCCCTGCAGCTCCACTGCCCATAGGACAGGGCCTTGGTGTCTGTGGGGGCCTCCACCTCCGCCTTTTCTTCTCCCAAAGCCATTGAGATGTCACTAGGTCAGTGTTCCCCTGAGGCCTTCAGCTCTCTACAAAATGGGAAAGGAAAAAAAAAAAAAAGATGTATTTTCTGCATCTGTGTCCAGGAAACCTTGCTTTTTAATGATTAAGACAGACATTTGCACAGTGAAGGAAACCACCAATAAAAAGAAAAGGTAACCTACTGAATGGGAGAAGATATTTGCAAATCGTGCATCCTATAAGGGTTTAATATCCAAATATATAAAGAAGTCGTACAGCTCAATACCAAAAAACCAAATGATGTGATTTAAAAAATGGGTAGAGGACCTGACTAGACATTTTTCCAAAAAAGACACAGATGGTCAATGGACTCATAAAAAGATGCTCAACGTCACTAATCAGAGAAATGCACAGCAAAACCACCATGACAGGGCCGCCTGGGTGGCTCAGTGAGTTAAGCATCTGACTTGATTTTGGCTCAGGTCATGATCTCATGGTTCCTGAGATGGAGCCCCCTGTTGGGCTCTGCACTGACACCAAGGAGCCTGCTAGGGATCCTCTCTCTCTCTCTCAAAATAAATAAGCAAAACATTAAAACAAACAAACAAACAAACAAAACAACCATGACACATCACCGCACACCAGTCAGAACAGCTAGAACAAAAAGGACAAGAAATAACGAGTGTTGGCAACAAGGTGAAGAAAAGGGAACCCTTGTGTAGTGTATGTAAATTATTGAAACTGGGGCAGCCACTGAGGAAAATAGTATGGAGGCTCCTCAAAAAACTAAAAATGGAAGTACTATATGACCCAGTTATTCCACTTCTGGATATTTACTGAAGAAAACTGAAAACATTAATTTGAAAAGATGCATGCACGCCCATGTTTATTGCAGCATTACACGGAAACAACTTAAGTGTCCATCCACAGTGAATGGACAGAGAAGATATGGTGCATACAATGGAATATTACCAAGAATATTCAGCCATAAACAAAGAATGAGACTGTGCCATTTATGACAACATGGATGGACCTAGAGGGTATTATGCTAAGTGAAATAACTCAGAGAAAGACAAATACCGTATGTTTTCATTTATATGTGGAGTCTAAAAAACAAAACAACAACAAAAAGAAACAGACTCATAAATATAGAGAACTAGTGGCTGCCAGAGAGGTGGCGGGTGGGGGAGATGGGTGAAATAGATAAAGGGGATTAAGAAGTACAAACTTCCAGTTATAAAGTAAGTAAGTCACAGGGGTGAAAAGCACAGCATAGGGAATATAGTCTATAATATTGTAATATAATCTATATGCTGAAATAATGTTGTATGGTGACCATACTTATCCACTTATCGTGGTAAGCATTTTGTTAAGTATACAATTGCTGAATCACTATGTTGTACACCTAAAACTAATATGTCAACTATATTTCATTAAAAAAAAAAATTAAGGACAACCTCTTTCCTCCCTCCCTCTCTCCCTTTTTTGGCCAAAGAAAAGAAAGAACAAATGGTGTCTATTTCCTCAGAAGAGAACACAGGTCTGGCTTTTCCTTGGCCCCAGAACCTTCCAAAGGGGATGCAGGAGCAAACCATTTTGTCCTCTGCTTTTATATGGCCTGTACCAGCCCCAGCACCAGGTGCCCAGGAGGGTCAATACAGGTCCAAATCAGAGACCAGGCTTAAATCCACATTTTCGTCCCTGTCCCTTTGGCCTAGTGCCACTGGGGTAAGGGGCCCGGCCTGGGCCCTCCCTGGGCCAGCCCCACGACAGTTCTTTTGCTGCAGTACTCCCATCAGCAGGCAGCTCTGGCCTGGCTCTGACCGCTCTGCCGTAGGGAACAGCAAGTCAGGGCAGGCTCGGGCCTTGGCTGAGCCCAGGGTCTTCATACAGTGCCTGCTTTTGCCTGGCAGAGGAGGCAGGACCCTCTCTCAAAGCACAGAAACCACATCCCAGGCGGTGGAGCAGGTAGCGATTTATTCCTGCCAGAGAGAGAGCAAGCAGCAACTCTTCTCCCACTAGCTCGGGTTATGATTAACTCGCACTGAGGGAAATCCAGGTGGGTGACAGCGGTAATGGCCACAAAGCATGCATGCATATGACAGTGAGAGCCCTGGGCAGGCTGGTGGGCAGGCAGGTGAGGGACAACCGGGGCGAGCACTCACGGGGGGAAGACAGAACCATCTGGGAGCTGAATGTGAAATAGGCCTGTTCCAGTAAGAGCTTCAGGGATTACAGACAGAGGCTAGCTCCCCTCAGCCTAACAGTATACGCAACAACTGCCCCTGGGGGCACCGGTGGACGGGCCGGGCCAAAAAGCTGGAAGGAGGGAACGACTCCCAGAAGATTTGGAAGGGGAACAAGGGAAGCAAAAGTGCCCAGGATTTTGGCGGTCACCTGGAATGCACTGGGCGAACCTCAAAGCTAGAACCTGGACAAAAATAGCCTTGTTTCCTCAGAGACCAGGAGAAGCAGTGATAGCAAGAGGAGGTGCCAGGAGGAGCGGGGAAGGCGGAGGCTGAAGACTGGGGCTCATCCTGCTCAGCTTGCACACCGGGGAAACCGGGCGGGGCACAGTTATGTCTTCAGAACACCCCACCCGGTACTGGAAAAGGGTCCTACTCTGCTTGCCTGGGCACACGAGGCTCCAGACCCATTCGGAGGTGACTCTAAAGCAGAGCACACAATTCACATTGACTCTCTTCTCACAACCGCTGCATGGGGCAGAACAATTTTTTTGATAGGTAATCTGTGGATGAAATATAAAATGCACTGCAGATATAAGTCTCCTTCTGTCCTTGTCCCCATTCCTCACTGTAACAAGCTCCTGCATGATGCAGGGCATTAAGACAGTGCCTGGCACACGGAATGTGCTGTGGGTCAGCTGGTGCCAACAGTGTCATGGAGGGAGTGTAGGGCACAGAATCAGTGTAACAAGTCACCTTACAGGCAACAAAGGAGTCCAACAGAGAGAGAAAAAGCAGCCAATTTCTCATATAACTCAAGCAAAATATTTACTACTAGATACTCCCATAAAAACAGGTAAACAGTCTCATTAATTCTGTACGTAGGTCTCTCACTGAGCTCTTGATGTACAAGTAAACACAACAATCTATTTCATCCTTCTCCCTCTTTACATAAAAGTAGCACTGTACAGGACACCCTGTTCAGAACGCTTTCTTTCCTTTTTTTTTTTTTCCTCTAAAACACACACACACACACACACACACACACACACACACACACAGTATCTTGGACATCTGTTCTCAACAATACCCAGAGAGCTTCCTCTTTCTTTTACATCACTGCCCAGTACCATATTCCACGTTAAAAGTGTCACTGTCCCTTTATCTGTGAATACTGGGATTATTTCCAATCTTTCCTTATTACAACCCATGCTTCAACGAACAACTGACCAAACAGAACCATCAAGGGCACACATCTCTTGCATGCATGCTAGCACGTGCACAGCAGAAACATCCAGAGGAAAAGCTGCTGAGGCGAAGGGTACCTGCACATACCTCTGCATACGTTACCAAGTGGCCCTCTAAGGCGTGGCATCAATTTATACCCCAACCAGCAGCATGCCAGAGTGAGTTTCCCAAGGGAGGCAGGTCCTCTTATCTTCCCTCACAGAGGGGGAGACAGACCAAGGCTCAGAGAGATTTAAATGCAGGACCGTGTGACTCCAGAACCCACACTCTTTCTGAACCATCAAAGGCAACAAGTTACAAAGCAGAGAAGTACATGAAGGAGGGAAGAGAATGACAGGACAAAGAGATGAGTGACCAAGTCCTGCTGCAAACTGTTCATGGAGCCACATCCTCACCTTGTGGCTAGTTAAAAAACTACACATGAAGCTGTTGACAGGCAAATTCTGTTTTCACAACTAGAGAAATACATGGAGACCATGAACTGGGAAAATCTAACCTGTAGCCCTCAACTTCTACTGTTGCTCCATTCCTAGAAACTCTCTCAAAGGCTAGAGTCAGGCCTGATGGGTGACTAATTCTCCCTCCACTAAAAGGGTGTGGTCTTGCAAAGAGGGCTGAAATAAGATGATGCTGGGGCAAAAAAAGGGTGCAAATGATCGGTCTTTGTTTTGATGATGTAGTTTTAATTTGTCCTGTCTGGACCTCATTATTCAAAAAGAAGCTATCCATTTATTCTGGGGGGTTGGGATTGGTGAGCTAGAATTATAAGCTACTTAGAAGACACCCTAGGTAAGTTTCAAGTGTACAGACAAACCTGAACTAGGTTAACACTGTCGCCAGAGGCCCTTGAGCAACCAGGTAAGATGGTCTGAGATTGAATGATTTTCATGGAAACAGTACTTCATAAAAGGCAGGTTTATTTCCTCAGTCTGGATAAACAGTCTTTTCCTAATCTTACTTATTAATCTGCCTACCAAATCATGCTCTCCCCTTGGCTCCACAAGTTATGAGGAGACAGATACATGTGAAAGAAAAGATTTCAAAGTCTGTAAGAGTCAACCGGGATAGAAACAATCAGGGAAAACTGAAAGTGATGACTGTTGGAAGCAAAGGCATTTTTAAAACATCAAACATGATGAAGTGGCCTAGAAAATGCACAAGTTTTAGATTTCTGAGCCTCAACTCCATCCACGCTTGCCAGGTGGGCAGCTGTAATACTGCATGAAGGTCCAGCCCTCATTTCTATAGCTTCATTGCACATAATTTCTTCTAACTTTCTGGGGTGAGGACGGAGGTAGGGGTTCCACTTAGACACGTCCAATGAGAAGCAGCTTAACTCCTTTTCAAAGCACCCATTTCAAAGACCATTTCAAAATGGTCTGCTCTGGACCATGAATATGACTTGTGGTGTTGAACCAACACTGTCTCCCAGGTCAACAGCTTTACAAAACCTACTACTTACTCTGTGGGGGGCCTCCTTGCTCAGAGATAACTTCTCTTACAGAGTTCCTGCGAGCTAGCCGGCCTCCTCCCTACCAGGGAAGAACCACAAGGTCGGAATGAGTGCCTGGAGCCCTCTCGGAGCATAGACAACGAACAATGAATTCAACCCTCCATCTGAAAAATCTGTACATCCCAGAACTGCCCTGTCCTTGGCCAAACCAAGAGACAAACCACATAAGCTTCAGGATATTGTAGCAACCACCTGGACTCTATTAAAATTCTTCATTAGTCTCCGGCAGAGGCCATATGACCTACCAGATATATATAATTAGGAGTGATGTAGGCTTGGCATCCGCTTGCCCTACAGTAAAAATACGCTCATACGTCACGTATGTGGCAACGTTAACTCTGTAAGCCTGGACATCTGACCCTTCTCGTGCAGCCCTGTCACAGCTGCCAGGCCTTCCTCCCACTCACTCCCATCCAGGATGGACAAAGGAGGGCTGGGAATTAGGGGGGAGGGATGATGCCCCTCTCTTAACTAAACCATTCTGAGAGAGGAATGGTCAACCAGGGATCAATCCTCCTCCGATCAAAAAAAGACTACCTGCCAAAAAAAAAAAAAAAAAAAAAAAAAGACTATCTCCAGGACTCATTAAATCACAACCTCCCTCTGAGATAATCTGATTTATACCAACTTTGCCAGGGAAGCTGTGTACAGGCAAGGCCCATCTCTATACCCAAGCACACAGCCAGCCACCTGTACCAGCCATGCAGACTACGTATTACTTGACAGAGCAAGCCCTACCAGTTTAGGGGCCAAAGGCTTCAAACTCCTTGTGTTTTCACAGGAGGCCACAGGTATAGGTGGCAAATGCCATGCACACATTGCGGCAGAATCTGGCCAGAGAACCAGACAAAGAGGCTCTTAGTACTATTGCTCTTTCCCTAAAAACATAAAACTGCCCACAAGGAACAGGGGAGGGGGCGGGGTAGGATCCAACATCCTCAGGTTGTTGGAAAGCTTCTGGGGGAACTAATTTATGGGAGAAAGAAGCTTAAAGGCAGAAGCCAATCCAGGCGTGGGAAGCACCATGTTGGGGGTAAATATATATGTGGGGGAGGCCAACAAAAGGGGCAGTCACAAGAGGCCAGGGCCTGCCTCAGAGCGGGGTGGGTGCCAGGAATGCTGTGGCTTTGAGCCACAGGTTTGAGACTGGGAGGTCAACAGCCAAGAGCAACCGCCATTCTACCTGCTCCTTCACTGGCTGCTGAAGACCCCAAGTCCCTTAGTCCTCCACACCGACCCTGTCTTTCCCTGTGGGGCAGGTCACCCTGAGCGCCGCGTCCACCTCCTTTGAAGGTTCAAGCCAAGTGAAAAGGAAGAAGAGGTTCAAAGCTATGGAGGGTAAACGTGTTTCCCATGGCTTGGTAATGGGCTGATGCCATCCTCAGGATGCTCCGGCACCAGCAGCTCCTTTCTTTTTCCTCCTAGGGCGACTTCCCTCTGTTCTGCTTAGAGTTAGAGACAGTCCTCCAGGGCCTGAGGAGGAGCCACTGGCTCCCTCTAAATCAATTTGGTGGGAGGGCTGTGGCCAGGCTGCTCCCCTCACTTTCTCACTCGCTCACTCACAGGCTGACTGGGACTACCAGATAGCCGTGCAGCAAGGCCAGTCTTCTAACTCTTCAAGCAGGTCTTCAGAAGGCCTCAAAAGAGATGCAACTACCACACCTACAAGGAGCTCGGCTGAGCTCCCAGCCTCCCGTCCACTGGAACGCAAGCTCTCTGGCCTCCTCCGCAAACTGTCCCCATCCAACAAAACTCAAACTACAAGGATGTGGAGGACTCAACATGTCAACAACCGTATCCTCTATTCCCACCATAGAGCAGGCAGAAAACCAGCTTTCCTGTAACAAAAATCTCTCCTCCTGTCTAAGGAAGCTGGCCCTGGCATACAGGGTTGCAGCTCCAGAGGCCACTGCTTTTACTGTCCTGGGCATTTTCTGTGAGGTAGTCAGGTCACATGTATGAAGACTGATAACAATGTCACTCACTGTACCAAAGGATCCTCTTTTGGAGAAACCACTGGAGAATTCTCTGGTCTCAGTAACAAAAACAACTGTTTCACTGAACAGCCAGTTTGTTTTCACTTCATAGGTATTGGCAAAACTGATAAAATTTTCCTCTTTGCATTGACTACTAGGAAGCTCAGGGCCAAATCTGCAATCCTCCTCAAGCAAAAAGCTTAGGACAGAAAGGCACTCACCTTTTATACTATTCTCACTCCTGACTTCCTCCTACTTTTCTTTCAACCTATCTGCCTCAATTACTTTTATTGAAAAATCTTGTTCTACTGAAAGTACCTTGGAATGATTTCTCAAATCGTTTTTTGGAACAAAATGTAACAATTGTTAAAAACAGGGGCGCCTGGGTGGCTCAATCGATTGGGCATCCTCCAACTCTTGATTTTGGCTCAGGTCATGATCTCACAGTTGTGAGTTAGAGCTCAGGCTCCACACCGAGTGTGGAGCTTGCTTGAGATTCTTTGTCTCCCTCTGCCTCCTCCCCCACTTGCATGCTCTAAAATAAAAATAAATAAATAAAATTAAAAATTAAAAAAGAATTGTTAAAAATAGAATAACATAATAGGAAAAAAAAGATCATAAATCCAAACCCATAAGGAAACATAATCTGTTTTTAGCAATACCTCTAAAAACCAAATGCAAGTACTTAATGTTAGTACCTTTCTACAAAGTGTGGTCTACAGACGAGCAGTATGTGCATCACCTCAGAGCTTGTTGGGAATGTAGATGTTAAAGTTCCACCCCAGAGTCTTGGAATCAGAATTTGCATTTGAGCAAGATCTCAAGCGATTAGTAATGTTTCAGGAGCACCAGGTTAATCAGTAAGCCTGTTTCAGCAGGCTGGAAAGGAACCACTACAGTGGCTTTGTAACCATTCACTGAGTGCTGCTCTCTCTCTTTTTTTTTTAAGGCTTTATTTTTAAGTAATCTCTACACCAAATGTGGGGCTCGAACTTACAACCCCAAGATCGAGAGTTGCATGCTCTACTGACTGAGCCAACGAGGTGCCCCAGTGATTGCCTATCTTATGCCAGGTACACTTGGGAAGGAAATTTATGATCCATGTCCTTAAAGTCTTTGCAATAGGACACTAGAAAAAGTTCACATCTGTGGCAGGTTTTTAATATAATAGCTAATTATAAGTATGTTACAGCTGGAAAGGCGTATCCAGAAAGAACCGTATTCCCTAGAAAAGATTCAAGATTCATTATGCCTACATTAAAAACAGAATCAGAGACCAGAATTCTCCTGTGATAGTTACAAGTGAAAAAGAGACAGCATTTGTCTCGATGACTCCAAATAATTTAAGAGAAATCCACACAGTTCAAGGGGACCTCCAGCTGAAAGGAAATGTACAACTTGGCCTGCTTCCTGCCCCCAGAAAATGGTACAGGAAAACCTGGAAGTGAGGCAATAGCCCCTAGGGGTTGTATCTGCCACCTCTAGGTCTGGCAAACAGGTCTAAAGCCAATGAGAAGGCTTCTTCCACTTTTCACAGTGTCTGTGAACAACTTCAAAGACAGGAGACAGTTTCTTCATGTGAACAAAGTTCTAAGAAAAGAAGCCACCCCAAGTCCATCTCCACAAGCTCTGCCATTCTGGCTGAACCAATCATCCTGAAGATTTCCTGTTAGCCACAACAGGCCCCATCTGTTTTACTCCTCTGCTCTTACAGGACCATTCTGGGTATCAGACCACATTAAGAGTATATCAGCTACTACTGCAGTACTTGGCCAAGTTATTATCTGGCACTTCATCAATCTGTAGTGGGTGGTAAGGCTCTAAATGCATAACAGATAGTCTCCCGTGAAATTCTTTTGCTATGGGGGGAAAATCACGAAAGGCTTAAGGACTTTTTAAAATCAAGCCACAGATAAGGACTAAAAGGCAGAGAGACCCTGAAGGGTCAAGTACTATATAGATACTTAATACTAGTAAATCTATTGAAGTATCTATTTATTTTTATCCTAACAACTGCTAACTGCTCCTGAACGTTTTCTTTGAGCCATGAACTATGCTAAGCACTTTATATCAATATCTTTTTTTTTTTTTTTTGTACTATTTTTTGAGAGAGAGGGAAGAGCATGGGAACCCCGGGAGGGGCAGAGGGAAAGAGAGAATATTAAGCAGGCTCCACACTCACTGTGGAGCCCTAGGCACAGCTTGGCCAAGGGCCCTGGGATCATGACCTGGGCTGAAACCAAGAGTTGGACGCTCAACCGACTGAGCCACCCAGGCACCCCTATGTCAATATCTTATTTAATCCTCAGAACCCATGGAGTAGGTACTATTATAATTCCTATCTTACAGATAAGGAAGCTGAGGCACAGAGAAGTTAAATAATGTATCCAGAGTTAGTAACTTGGCAGATAAAGCCTAATTTGACTTAAGAGAGCCAGAAGTCAACAGCTTCCCTAACCAGTAATAATAACTGGTCCAACAAATTAAAGGAATGAAAATTTTTGTTTTGTCAACTTTTGGCTACACTGCTGTTTTTCTGTTTTCTTTTGGCTTCATCCACTGAGTGTCTTCTCTGTTCCAAGCACTGTGCTAGGAGCTGACGAAACCACACGACTTGATGCTTGTAAAAAAAGAGGCAATAGAAAGTAGCCTAAAGGAACAAGAGATTATTAGCTGTGGGGTGGGGAAGAGCTTTAAAAGCTTTTCAGGGGAGGTGAAACGGAGTTCTTTGCTCTTTTCAGTACTGAGTGGTCTAGAATTGACCCAGGTGATGGAGGCAACAGGATGAGAAGTGGTGACCTGTACTTCTTTTAACCAAACCCTTGGCAAACTGATCTAGTACATTTTGCCTGGCATTTTAACAACATCCTTCCCACCCTAGATCTGGGAGCTGTTAGGGTATTTATGAATACAACGTATCATCGTGCAGGCCCCACTCCCCCCCCCCCCCCCCCCCCCCGAGGAATTCCCAGTGAGGTCCAATCTGTTCCCGCACTGGCAGGTTTCCGCTCATTTTTATTACAAACAATACACCGAACCTAACCAAATAATTACAAAGGGCCTGAGCATGTGCCTCCAGGCTGCTGAGAACACTTTTAGTGATGACAGCCGCAAAGGGTGGCCTTTCCAGGCAAAAAAGCAAGACATTTTGCGCTTTCCCCTCGGCAGCCGGGGGCTGCTGCATTCACGGCACCAAGAAAGCATCATTCGTCTCCATCTTTCTCGTGGGAAGGGCCGTGAGCTAGTGACAGAGGGTCTCGGCGTTAGCCCCGACCGGGAGCAGCGCGAGCCCCTTACTCCCTGGGCCCCGGCGAGCGCACAGGGTAAACAGCACACGCCCGGGAGAGGCCGCGAGGGAAAGTGAATTCGCCCTGGGCCAACCAGACGCGCAGCTGCTCGGACCGGAGGATAACGTGGACACGCGCGCCCCCTCGGCTCGGCCTCACCGAGCTCAGGCTTTTCCAACCCGGGCCTCCGGCCGCCGCGCCCCGCACCCGCCGGGCCGCCTGCAAAATGGAGGCGAAGGCAAGAGGCGCCCCTGCCCCCCCCCCCCCCCCAGGGAGCCTTTGTGCCCTTCCCGGCGGGGGACTCGGGGCCCGGCGACGCGCCCAGCCCGGCCTCGCAGACCTGGAGCGACCGCTGGGCAGAGGGTCCGGGCGAGCGGGAGCTGCAGAACCCCGACCCCCGTGCGGGAAGCTGCCTACCTTGCCTCAAGCGCTTCGGACTCCCTGACTGGGCCTGCGGCGCCAGCAACGCGACGCTGCGGCCCCGACGCGGGGGTCCCAGGTGGAGACCGAGGCCCTCACGCCCGAGCCCGCTACGCCCGGGGCGGGACCGAGCCCCGGCCACGCCCTTCGGGGCCGCCCCTTCTCCGCGCAGAGGCATCCTTTGGAGCGTCGCGGCCAATCCCAGCCCTAAGGCTGGAGGCTCAACCAATATGCGACCTGTTCGAAAAAGAGCCCGCCCCTCGTGCCGTTCTGGCCTGTGGGAAGCCTGATCTTCGTCCAACCTTCTTCCCTCGCCTTCCGCGCTCGGGGGTCAGGTTCGCCTGTTTTGGGCGAGTCAGGTCCTGCGGGAGCATGAAGTCTTGGAGGTGTGTGGAAGGGTGCTCTTTCCCAGCGTGTAGGTCGCACCCTGAGTCACGTGTTCATTCATTCATTTTTGCGCAAGGCACGCGGTTGTTTCTGGAGCGCCGCCTCGGGGCGGGGCGGGGTGGGGGGAGGGAGGCGGTTTCAGAGTTTTTTACTGTGCGTATTCGCATTCGCATCTTAACACGCAGGCGTGTGACCCTGGCCCAAACGGTGCCACTGGGCACCAGCGCGCGGGGTTGGGAGGGCGGTGTCCAGGACGAGTGGATGGGGACAGCTTCAGCAGTGAGGTGGGACCTAGGCAGGCTCGGAAAGGGTGGGAAGGGTTGGATAATGGGCCGGCAGACACTTAGAGGCTCTGGGAGCAGCCCGGTCTGATAGGAAATCGGTGATGAAGTCCGAGGGGAAGTGAGATCCTGATTGTGGAAGGCTATGATGCATCACCCCCGTCAGCAGTGAGACTTAGGAGTCTAATGACCCAGCTCTTTGGCGTCTACTGCCCAGCGGAATCCTGGGGCTTAGAGGAACTACCACCGTGGGGTAGGGAAGGGGTCGCATTGTAACCCATAGACTCGTTCCTCCTTTCTGATCCTTTTGCTTCAACAGCACTTTCGGCAATATGGATTACATTGAATGCCTCACTAATTTATAAAACAGGTCTGTAAATGTCTGAGCCTCAGCTGTGGACAGCGTTAATAAATTCCTTATCACGGAACTCCTGGGCCGCAGGCAGTTTAGGACATAAAGACTTGTTGGGTTTTCCTGAACCTGCCCTGATAGCTACAGGTTTTGTCTGAACCAAGAGTCACGAACTTTTGACAGCAAAAGCAGAAACTAGCCTACAGATGGTTTTGTTTGGGCAGCACATTAATTTTATTTGCTTTTGGTTTTCAATAAAAATTTAAATCCCGCGAGCACCACTTGTGTATTAATGAACAGCCAGCCACTTCACACATTTGTTACCTGCTTGAAATCAGAAGGCATTTGCGTTTGTGACCCTTGGACTTCTCTGAATCTCCTAAGACTTCTGGGGGAGTCACCTAATCCCAGGGACTGAGACTCAGGTGTTTTCCAGCCAAGACACGTAGCTGGAAAGAGAACCGGGCCAAGTCCAAATAGGCAACCAGGTCAAGGACACCAAAATCCAAATGAAGGGAATGTGGAAAAAAATCAAGGCCAAACGAATAAGATCTCAAAAAGCCAAGTAAATTATGGGTGGAGGAATTTAAGAGAAGCAGACTATGAGCAGAAAAGTACTTAAGAATTTAGCAAAAGACCAGGATAGTCCACCCACTGTGTGTCAGGTCCGAGCTTAGGTCCCCCTACCTTCATCAAGCCTCCCCTTAATTTCAAGGAGACCTGCACTGCCCCTCCTTTGAAACTTGCAGCACTTGGTGTGTACCTTTCCTATGGCCTTTATCGTTTTCTACCCTGTGTGGTTTACTCATCAATAAGAGGGGGTAGGATGGATGACTCCCAAGGTTCTTTTCAGCTCTGACATTTTGTAATGTTCTGTTGAGCATCTTTTGTTTTTGCTTGACAAGTAATCTTACCTTTGAGGAACCACCTGAAATCCCCTGAAAGGGGAAAAATGGATCATCACCTACAGATGTGGACTTGGGGGCAGATAAAATAATTCAGGAGACTGAGCTGTCGTCTTTTGAGGAGAGGATGAGTGCCTTTGTTGTTGTTGTAGGAGAGATGGTTGCATTGGGCAGACTTAAGGATGGACTGTCATGGAGTTCCTGTTGGCTACCCAGCATCTGAATATCCAATTTGGAAGGAGCCTCCCCTACTCTCAGTCTTGGAAGGAGTCTGGGCCTCTCCTCCCACACTAGAAGCCAACGGGTCTAGAGGAAGCCACGATAGAAACCAGAACTCTCCTTGCCTATTGGTAGCTAGAACACTGGTGCATGACCTAGAGTAGGACGAGCCAATGGTCTTGTACAAAACTGAATCTTGAGTGAATAACTATTATCACAAGAATTGAAAAACAATTAATGGTGGCATTAGAAGTGCAAGCATGCACCCTAACCAGAGTGCTGGAGCAGCATGGCCTTGGCTCCCTGCACCCAAGTCCACATCTGTAGCTGAGCGTCCATTCTTCCTCTAACTTTCATTGTCATCCTACCTCAGTGTTGTAGCAGTAGACTAAAATTTAAAACTAACCATCACTAATATACTTTAAATACGATAATGAAAGGAGACGAAAGGACGATAGGTAAAAAATCTACACTTGTACATGACACAGCAAGAAAAGAAACACCACTAAAGTGGTATACCACATCATAAGGCTTCATTGACATTGATTATTTCCCTTCTCCATTACCCATTCCAGGTTCCCCTTACCTTCAAGCTGGCCAGGATTCTTTACCTGACAGGGTGAACCAAATCTTTATTCTCAAGGAGTCTGCCCTAGTGGACCTGCCTGCGTAGTGCAGTACCTTTCCATTAGCATGTATCTCTGGCATGGAGTGATAAGGTGTCCCAGGAGATCTCCTGGGCTCTAGTCATACTCTTCCTGCCTCTCTCCCCTTGCTGGTCAGGACCAGTCACCAGCCAACATTGTAGTGGCACGAGAGGACCCCACCAATCTCAGCTTCGAGTCTGTAGGAACCACTGTTCTAGGCTCTGGTGTGAGTACTGCACTTAAATATCTAAACCAACTGATGTGGAGGAAAGGGAAGCACACATTTTGGAGGAGAATCATTAGGAATAATTTGAGAGGTGCCACACTTGCTTTCAGCAGCTGGTTCACTGACATCTGCCTCCTGTGGGGGAAACCGGAGCGGTCCTTGGCTCAGAGTGTGCACTTCACCCAGAAGGACAATACTATAAACTCTCAGGGTACTATCTCCCAGCTGGCATTTCAACTGATCTTTTTTTTTAATTATATTTTTTATGTTATTAAAGTAATATGTACATATATTCTTTTTTTTTTTTTTTTTTATCATGTAGTACTAGGGACACCTGTGTGGCTCAGTCGGTTAAGCCTCCGACTCTTGGTTTTGGCTCAGGTCATGATCTCCCGGTTTGTGAGTTCGAGCCCCATGTTGGGCTCTGCACTGACAGTGTGGAGCCTGCTTGGGATTCTCTTTCTCTCTCTCTCTCTCTCTCTCTCTGTCTCTCGGCCCTTCCCTGGCTTGCTCTCTCTCTCAAAATAAATAAATAAGCTTAAAAAAAAATCATGTAGTACTAAAAGACTTGTAAGACAAAGGAGTCTACGGCCCATTCAACCCCCATAATCTCTTTTATTAGAGGGTTTCATGTTCAAATTTTTACCTTTATCTTATGTTATTTACATATTTTCAAATAATGTACTTGTACTGTTATTTTTGATTTATGAATATGGGATCTGATCTGCTGACTTTTTACTGTGTTTGATGAGGATTTAGCCCTATTATACCCCTTTCCTATTTTCTCTCATCCACCTTATATTTGCTATCACACAGTTTTCATAATTTAAGTCAAATATTCTTTACTAATGAGTTCTGTACAACGGTATGTTTCCTTTCTCTTACAGCTTTTGTTTTTCCTGGAACTAAAGATTTTTTTTACCTGCACAGATGTCATCGTATCCGTCCTTACTTTTTCCATTAAATGTGTCATATTTCTACCAGCACTTTGTTTTAAAATGCTCACAGTCATCTAACATTTCCATTTTCCCCCAGAGATGTCCTTCCTGAGAAATCATCCTTCCTTCCTTCCTTCTGAGCTCTTGCTTGAACCTTGACCTATTACTTAGGCCTCCTACACTGTCGTCTCCCCTCAGTTGAACCACCTCTTATTTCTGGTTTAGGAGGATCCAAGACTTTTTGGAATACACAGCAAATGGCAGCTGACATCCATATAAGATAACTGCAGAACAAAATAATAATCAAACCGTTTTAGCTAATGAAAATACAACCAAAACACAGAGGAAAACTGCAGCACAGTTCTCTTAACATGAATTAAATATCATTTAGGGAGCAAAAGGCGGCTATAAAGAATATTTAAAAATCAGATACTGAAGAGCTCAAAATAGAAAGCAGCAAAATGAGGATTGACTGAACTCAGGAAAGAAAAACACAATCTTGAGATATGAAAACTAAATTATATGATGTCTAAGGGAAAATAGGTTAGACAAAGAATTCAAAAAGGGACATTGAGGAAAAAAATTTAAACAGGAGAACCAAGAGTAAATTTGGAAAGGAAGTAAAAATATCAGAGAAGAAGTGAGAGACACAGAAGACAAAGAGCCAACACATGTATCATCAGGGTCCCCAAAGAAGAAAAACATAAGAGTAAAACAAAGCTATCATACAAGGACATTTTCTGGAAATAAAATAAGACATGAGCTTTTGAAAGGGACCAAAGGTACCAGGGCAAAAATGGTTTCCCTCAATATCATTAGCCTGAGGGAAATACATATCAAAACCAAAATGACACATCATTTCACATCCACTAGGATGGCTACAATCAAAAAGATAGGTAATAACAAGTGTTGGTGAGGATATGGAGAAATGGGAGTCCTCTTACGTTGCTGCTAGGAATGTAACATGTTGCAGCCACTTTGGAAAATCTGGCAGCTCTTCAAAAGGTTAAACATAGACTTACCATATGACCCAGCAATTCTACTCCTACATATATCCCAAGATTAAAACGTGAGTTCACACAAATACCAGTACATGAATGTTCATAGCAGCATTGTTTATAATAGTCCGAAAGTGGGAATAACTATAATGTCCATCAACCAATGAATAGATACACAAAATGTGGCCTATCCATAAAATGGAATGTTGTATGGCAATAAAAAGGAAAGAAGTACTGATACAAGCTGACACAACGTGGATGAACCTTGAAAACATAATGCTAAGTGAAAGAAACCATTCATAAAAGACCACATACTATGTGAACCCATTGATAGGACAAATCTATATGGGCAGAGAGTAGATTAATAGTTGCTTAGGCCAGAGGGAGTTGGGGGAATGGAAAGGGACCACTAAATGGGTAATGGTTTTTTTTTTTTTTGCACAGGGTGGGGGGGGTGATGACATGTTCTAAAATAGATTTTGACAGGGTGGCTGGATGGCTCTGTCAGTTGAGTGTTGGACTCTTGATTTTGGCTCAGGTCATGACCTCACCATTGTGAGAGTGAGCCCCACATCAGCCTCTGCACTGAGCATGGAGCCTGCTTAAGATCCTTTCTCTCTCTCTAAAAAAATATCAATGAATCAATCAATCAATAGATTTTGCTGATGGTTGCACAACTCTGTGAATGAACTAAAGATCATGAAATTGTATGCTCTAAATGAGTGAATTGTACAGAAGGTGAATTCTATCCCAGTAAAACTTTAAAAAACAAACAAACAACAAAACCCAAAAGCCTGAAAGGGTTTCTCACTGGCCAACTTTGGGACAATTTGTACATCAAAAGGAATAATGCTAATTGATTATAATATAATAAGTTTTTAAAAACATGAATTCATCATGATTCTAAAATGAAGAAACTGAGCATGAGAAAAAGAGGGAGCAAAAGAAAAGTTCATCTTTACAGAGTGACACATCTAGAAGGAATGATAGATTAGACAATCAGCATTTGCAACCCCAAATGTAGTAATTAAGCAAGTCAAGGACTACTCCTGGGTGCTAAAGGGCTGGGAGGAAGGTTGTTGGGGAACAGGATATTCACACAGACTCCCAGTACCATCCCACAGATGACTAATGACAAGAGGGAAGTTATTATGCATTTATAAAAGAGAAATCAAGCAGTCATCGAACATCACTAACAGTGGTCCTACCGGACATGTGCCACCTAAGTATTCTTTCCAGAATTGTTTAACCTAACTTCCTGCTTACAAAAACCACAGTGGATACAGGGAGAAGTTAAACACCGCCATCAGCAGGGACCCTTGGGTGGCTCAGTGGGTTAAGCGCCTGACTCTGATTTCAGCTCAGGTCGTGATCTCACAGTTCGTGCTTAGGATTCTCTCTCTCCCTCGCTCTCTGCCCCTCCCCCTCTTGCGCGCGTGCCTGTACACACACAGACACTCTCTCTTGTCTGTCTCTCAAAATAAATAAAAGAAATCAGAACATAATCATCTGCAGAATATGGGGCATTCTACAAAACAATTGGCCTGAACTCTCCAAAAATGTCAACAGTGTGAAAAACCAGAAACAGATGGTATTGGGAAGAACTGTTTTAGATGAAAAGGGACCAAATAGATATAGATAAAACAATCAAAAACTATCCTCGACTGGATACTGGAGCAGGAAAAAAAAAAAAGAGCTATAAAAGATACTTTGGGAAATTTGGGGAGAGGTATAGTGTGGTTATGTTATGGTTATGGAGGAAAATGTCCTCATTCTTAGATGCATGCTGAAGTAACTAGAGGTGAAATGTCTCAATACCTGTAACTTAGTTTTGACACTTTTACCAAAAAAAGTATGTATATGTGTGTATGTATGTATACATGATATACACACAGATATATCCATATCTCAGTTGACCTTTGAACAGGTTTGAACTGCATGCATCTGTTTATACACATAGACTTTTTTCGATACAGTACAGTACTGTAAATATGTTTTCTCTTATCATTTTCTTAAATAATATATTCTTTTCTCTAGCTTACTTTATTATAAGAATAGTGTATAAAATATATATAACATACAAAATATGTGTTAATCGACTGTTTCTGTTATCTTTAAGGCTTCTGATCAACAGTAGGCTATTAGTTAAGTTTCGGGGGAGTCAAAGTTATGCATGGAGGCGCACCTGGCTGGCTCAGTTGGGAGAGCATGCAACTTCTGATCTTGGGGGTATAAGTTCGAGCCCCATGTTGGGTGTAGGGCTTCCTTAAAATCAAGAAAAAAAAGTTAAACATGGCTTTTCAACCGTGGGGCGGGGCGGGGGGGGGGGGGTGGCGTCCCTAAGCCCGTATATCTGTATCTGTAGCTATGGCTTCATAAAGGGGAGGGGGAGCAAATGGGGCAAAATGTTAATATTCCATGAATCTGTGGTTTGCAGCCTCTGAGATGGCACTCAGTGAACCCCGCCCTTCCTTCCTACACTTCATACCCTTGTGTAATCCTTTTCCCTTGAGTATGAGCTAGATAGATTTAGTGATTGGCTTCTAGCAAACAGCATGTGGCAGAGATGATGGGGTGTCACTTGTGGGGCGTCCATCTTGGACATTCTGTCTCCCTCGCTAACTGACTCAGACGCAAATTGGCTGCTGTGACCTTCCCCACGGAGAGGAGGGCCGTGTGACAAGGAACTAAGGGAGGCTCAAAGCCAATAGCTAGTGAGGAATGAAGACCCTCAGTCTAACAGCCTGTGAGGCACTGCATCCCGCCGCCCACCAAGGGAGCTAGCTTAGAAGTAGATGTTCCCCAAGACCTGCCTCCACGTGAGACCCCAATCTCGTGAACACCCAGACTGCAGCTCGGTGGGAGGCCCTGAGGCAGCAGGGCCTGCATTCCTGAGCCACAGAAGCTGTGGCACAATAAGTGTTTGTCTCTCGAACCTGCTGTGTTTTGGAGTCCTTGGTTTCACGGCAGTTGATGACTAGTTCACTAAATAAAGGGTATATCCCTGTCCCCTTTCACAGTTCCTGGAGATTTGCAGTTTTTCTCACCATGGGGACAGTTTGGCTTGCATGCTCTGTTGGCACCAAGGCCACTGTATACTTTCTAAATGCTGCCACTGTTGATATTTGATGATGCTACAATTATTCCTCAACTGATTCTGAGTGTCTGATTCAGTAGCAGGGTCTTGATGTTGCCAAATTCCAGCTTCCCGGGTGCAGGGCAGAAAGTACCCCACGCTGTCAGCTTTCACAGCGGGTACTATGACCTGTCTTCTCCCAAAGCTCAGGCAACAGGGGCGTCCCTTCAGACCAGGAGGTTATTCAGATGCTGGGTAGGCCAGAGAAAAAGAAGAGGAGGGGAGGGGGCAGGGGAAATAAAGGAGAAAGGAAAAGAAAAAGGATGGTAGGAAGAGAGGAAAAAAACAGAGCAAACATCTCCTACACTTTCTTCTCTACTCCCCAACTGTCTGGAAAGTTCACCTGCTATAGGAGAAAGAACATCTACAGAGGTCCCAGTGCCTGAATTTAAATCCATGGGGACTCACTAAGGTAACTCTATCTCCATCTCCATTTTGCCTCTCCTGCTGTCTCAACTCCCTCTGACTATAACTCCTTGTGTTACAGAACCAGGCTGGAACGCTGGTGGAAAAACCAAGCGTCACTCGGAGATCTTGGTGGGTCAGAGATGTATTTAACGTTGGCGGGCTCAGAGGAGACGGTTTCTCCAAAGATCTGAGCTCCGAATGAAGGGGGGAAGGGTAATTTGTAGTTGTCAGCTTCCAGATCTGTGGCGTGTTTTCGTGCGCAGGGCAAACAGGGCAAGAAGAACCCAGAAGAAGGGTCTCCAAGCTAGAGACCAGGGCTTGTTTTAGTCCCCTCGGCCATCTTTGAAAGCGCAGTACTTTATTCATTTCTCCAACACTTGAAGCCCCCAGAGAGATGATCTGAGTGGTTGGCCACCATGTAATAGAGGGTGTTCTGGCTGGCTAGCACATTCACTCCAAGCTACTGAGAGGGTCCAGATTGGCCACTAGCTCGGATGCCTTTGTGACTGGGTTCCCACCAGTGGGTTCCCTTCAGTGGAAGGGAAATGTGGGCTCCCTCCACATTTGCCTTTGAGATGGTACCAGACAGAAAAACTTCTGCAAAGAAGCCCCTAACTTAGGGCCTTTGGCAGGCATTTTGAGGCTCCCAGAAGGGGACAGTGTAGAGAGGAACATTGCTTGGCCTATACACTCCCATCTCATTGACAGGAATGACATGTGCAGAGGAAGCTGGCTCAGGGCAACAACAAGGTTGGTTTGGGACATGAAGTGAAAGGAGGCGTGCTTTTCTCCATCGGCTGGAGATATGGAGGTGAGGTTCAGAAGGCAGGGCAGGAGATGAACATGGGATCATTGGTCATAGGGCCAAGAAAATTAAAGCTACAGGCAGGAGAGAGATTTCTATAGGCATTCAGAGACTATAAAACTGGAAAAGCCAAGTGCAGTTGCTGTGATAATATCTGTTCTTTCAACCATCTTCACCAAAACTTCAGAAATTTGCATCTGGAATAAATGAGTGGGTGAATGGGTTGATGCCCAGACTACGTCAGCATCTCTGTGCAGCCCACAGACTTCATGCCTAATATTCACACTTCGACACTGCTTGCTCCAGCTTCTCAAGGTAAGATAATTTTTTAAGATACTAATGTGGGATTCCCCCCCCCCTATTTTTCTTCCTTCCTCCTCAAGCAGGTGGTGGGCTTTGTATTTACTTTCCTCCAAGGAGATTTGTGGGAGCTGAAAGAAGTTGCCTACAAAACACTTCCCTTCCTGGCTTTGTTTTCAAAAGCCTAAACCCCCGGAGGTGATTCAGTGACCGGAGGAGGAGACAGGGAATGGCTCTGAGGGAGACCTGCGAGGGCAGGCATTGGTGAACTTTCACCAGGCAAGGGATCCTCAGGCTGGGGGAGGGGTCCAGGGCTGGGTGCCCTGCTCCTGGACAACACCTCGGGAGGTGGCCAGATCTTGGAAAGGAACAGCAAGGAATGGCCCCACCAAATATCCATGTGTCCCCAAGGGTAGCATGTAAGCTAGGGAGATATTAGACCTGAGGGAACCAGGCAAACTGAGATAGTGGGGGCCTCCACAGTCACAAAGGATGACCCATGCTGCAGGGGCTTCCAAGGATCTCCCCAGGATGGCCTGGGGCACAATTTCCTATTAGTTTAGAGTTGAAAAGGACTATTTTTTAAAGTTTATTTATTTTTGAGGGAGAAGAGAGAGCATGTGAGTGAGCATGGGGGAGGGACTGAGGGGGAGATGGGGGAGAGAGAGAGAGAGAGAGCGCGCAAGAGAGAATCCCAAGTGAGCTCCACAGTGTCAGTGTCGAACCCGTTGCGGGGCTTGAACCCATGAACCTCAAGATCACAACCTTAGCCAACCAAGAGTTGGATGCTTAACCAACTGAGCCCCCCAGGCCCCGAAATGAACTAATTTAGACAGTTTGTTCCCTAATGGAGTTTTAAAAAAGTTGTAGAGGATGAATATACCACAACAATAATACTGCCCCTGATGTGAGAAACAAAGGCAAAAGGAAATGGCAGATAGAACTAAATTTCCTTACAACCTGCAGCTCATTGACAAATACTTGAGTAAAACATTTCTCTAGGAACTCCCTACTGTCTTTTTTTTTTTTTTTTTGAGACAGAGAGAGAGCATGAACGGGGGAGGGTCAGAGAGAGGGAGACACAGAATCTGAAACAGGCTCCAGGCTCTGAGCTGTCAGCACAGAGCTCGAACTCACAGACCGCGAGATTGTGACCTGAGCTAAAGTTGGTCGCTCAACCGACTGAGCCACCCAGGCGCCCCATCTACTATCTTGATGTTAATGCTTTGCTAGGGAGAAAACAATCTTAGCTTGACAGTAGCTAGCCCTCCTGTATCCTGTGAGTCTTCTTTAGCATATGAAAAGCTCACTGGAAACTTCCCCCTGGACTTTATCTCCCCCAACTCCATAGTGTACAACCAGTCTCTCCTCATGATCCTGGGGCAGCTCTTCCTGCCCACAGGTCCTGTCCCCGTGCTTCAATAAAAATCACCTTTTTGCACCAAAGACGTCTTCAAGAATTCTTTCTTGGCCATTGGCTCAGGACCCCATGAACCGAACTATCACCCAAAAACCTCATCACCCTCACCGTCTTTGTGATGAGGGAGCATAAGGCAAACTGACACCCCACCCCCAGGTGGAACATATGTGATATTCCTCAGGCACAAAGGAAAGGAAGAAAAACAAACAAACAGCTAACTGATAGAGATCACAGTCGTGCAGGACAGGAGTCTCCATCAGTTTACAACTATCTTAGTAAATTACAAGAAAAAGGCAATCTTACCCATAGCCTAATCTCCAAAAACCTGTAGACTCAGTTTCCTGGAGTCCCAATATCACCCTCCCCACCATAGTGATGTGGGGAACAAAGGCAATAAGGAAACGGCAGGTAAAATTAATTTTCCTTATAACCTGTAGCCCATTGACAAATACTTGAGACAAACACAGAGTATATATTTTCTCCAGGAACCCCCTATTGTTGTAATGGTAATGCCTTACTAGAGGGAAAACAGCCTTAGTTTGACAATGGCAAGGTCCCTGGCATCTTCTGAGTCCTTTTTAGCATATGAAAGTCTTTCTGGGGGCCTCCCTTTTGCCTTTTCGGCCCCCAACTCCAAAGTATATAACCAGTCACTCTTCACCACCCCAATGCAGCTCTTTCTGCCCACGGGTTCTGTCCCTGTGCTTTAATAAAATCACCTTTTTTGCACCAAAGACATCTCAAGAATTCTTTCTTGACCGTCAGCTCCTAACCCCCACCCTTCCAAAACCCCATCATTTATTTGTGCATTTAGCTTTTTCTATATACGCGGGATTCTTTTTTATAGGTAGATTCACAGAAATAGAATTACTGTTTGAAAGGGTATAGACGTTGTTAAGGCTCTTGATACATGTGCCCAAATGTCCTCTGGGGAGGGTTGTACCTCTGCAGATCTAGATTTTAAAACCAGGACCTCTCTTCAGTGGGGTAGTGTGCAGGAGAGACAGGGACCCTGTTAGGAGGCTCTTGAAGTATTTCATATGAGAGATGGGGAAGGGCCAAAGTAAGATGGTGACGGTGGGAAAGAGGCAAGGACAAGTGCCAGTGTCATTTAGGAGGTGGTGTCAGTAAACCGTCTTCACATGTGGATGAAGGAGAGAGAGGAATCAAGAACACCTTACTAATTTCCAGTTTCTAAACCTGAGTAGATGAAAATCCTATTAACCAAGAGGCAGTGTGGCTTGGTGGAAAGAGTCTGCTTGTCAATCCAGGCGCCCTAGTTCAAATCCTACTCCCCCACTCATTAATTGCGTGGCCTTGGGCAAGTTATTGAAAGCCTCTGAGCCCATCTGCCTAGATTTCTTCATTTGTGAAATGGTCATGGTAACATCTGTCAGTCTCTCAGGTTATTGTAGGATTAAATGTGAAAATGTTTTTAAAGCACCTGGCCTATTGTGGCTTTGAAGAAATCAAAGAAAATGCATAATACTGATAGAAGAGGATGTATAGACTCGGAGAATAAAGAATATAGATGGTTTTGGTGAGGGATAGAAGCAGAAAAATGTTTACTTTTGACCTAGAAGGCCAGTCTAGAACCTGCGTAGTTCTGACAAGGATCAAATACCTACTGGTTGCTACATTTTTTTTTAAAGTAGGTTCCACGCCCAGTATGAGCCCAACATGGGGCCTGAACTCACAACTCTGAGATCAAGACCTGAGCTGAGATCAAGAGTCAGATGCTTAACCGACAGAGCCACCCAAGTGCCCCTGGTTGCTATGTTCTTAAAGGGTCTCATGACTGCCTGTACATCTCACCGATAGTTAGTATCAGGCTGAATGATAAGCACCAGAGAACTCTTTCGAAAGTAGTTTTACGAGTAGAAGTTTGAAGAAAACATTTATGATCTAATACTCCCTGCACACCCCTGCCTCCTAGAGCACTAAGCATATAACCACCAGCTTCATACAGTAAAAGTGCAGATCTTTTGGCCCACAGGTCCTGTCCCCATGCTACTTAAATGTACTAAGTTGCACCATACAACATCTCAACAAGTCTTTCTTGACTGTTGTGCTCAGTGATTCCACAACAGTTTGAGGCAAATTGTGTTTAAGATGCCTGCATGATATTTACTTTGATATACTTGGGGCTTTTTAAAGTTTATTTATTTATTCTGAGAGAGAGAGAGAGATTGTGTGTGTGCAGGCAAGTGGGGGAAGGGCAGAGAAAGAAGGAGAGAGAGAGAGAATCCCAAGCAGGCTCCATGCTGTCAGCACAGAGCCTGATGTGGGGCTTGAACTCATAACTATGAGATTATGACCTGAGCCGAAATTAAAAGTTGGATGCTCAACCAACTGAGCCCCAGTATACTTTTCCTGTTTTTTAAAAAAATTTTGACATCACACACTTTGTTCTTTTTAATTTTTTTTTAATGTTTGTTTATTTTTGAGAGACAGGCAGAGCATGAGCAGGGGAGGGGCAGAGACAGAAGAAGACACAGAATCTGAAGCAGGCTCCAGGCTCTGAGCTGACAGCATAGAGCTGGATGTGGGGCTCAAACTCACAGACCGCGAGATCATGACCTGAGCCAAAGTCAGACACTAAACTCACTGAGCCACCCAGGTGCCCCTGCTTTTCTTTTTTAAAGAGACCTGGAGGTATGAAGGGACTAGGAAAAAGGGGATGGTGATCCTGTTGCCCTTGGGGGAAACCAGAGGTTAGTGGTGCAGTTCTCAAGTACCACCACAAGGTGGAGTCCATTTTGTCACAAAGAGTTTCACAGACTGTGGACAGAGGAGGCAAGGGCGGTGTTTGTTCAGCAAAACATCAGCAGAGCATCTTCTCTATGCTGGAGTCTGCCTCCTGGGAGCTCCCTGACATGTATGGTGGGAGGGCAGTCGGTTTCTATTTACACCCTTGGCCTGATCAGGAAAATGTTCCTTCCCGGATGGCCACTGCTATGTCTGACCAGGTTCAGAGTCAACTGCAACACTTAGTTCCCTAAGAGCTAAAAGTACTTTTTATTTCTGAAAATGTACTTAGAAAAAAAAGGGAACATTAAACAGAACTCAAGAGATTTCCTGGGGCTTTTTACTAAAGCTCTTCCCTACTCTCCATTAAAAAAAAAAGAGAACATGGACACATTTGAACAGGGCAAATCTGACTGAAGGCTCACAGCTTTCCTGCAGAGAGTGGTAGAGGACAAACATCTCTGATATCTAGAGAACATAAGATGCCTTACTAACAGGAGTTACACTGTTATCAGCATTACTAATCTGACTGTGAGTTGAAAAAGCTGAATGTATGATGTATAATCCTAACAGCAACTTTATTTTTTTAATGTTTATGTTTTAAAAAATTTTTAATGTTTATTTTTGAGAGAGAGAGACAGAGCATGAGTCGGGGAGAGACAGAGAGAGAGAGAGAGAGAGAGAGAGAGGGAGACACAGAATCTGAAGCAGGCTCCAGGCTCTGAGCTGTCAGCACAGAGCCCAATGCGGGGCTCGAACCCACGACCCGTGAGATCATGACCTGAGCTGAAGTTGGACGCTCAATCGACTGAGCCACCCAGGTGCCCCTAAATGTTTATTTTTGAGAGAGAGAGACCATGCTGGGGTGGGGCAGAAAGAGAGGGTGACAGAGGATCCAAAGCAGGCTCTGCACTGACAGCAGAGAGCCCGATGTGGGGCTCAGACTCATAAACTGGGAGATCACGACCTGAGCCAAAGTCAGATGCTCTCAACCGACTGAGCTACCCAGGCAACCCCCCCACCAAACAGCAACGTTAGAATTAAATCCCATCATCTCTTTGGGGGGCTGGTTAGTAATTCTTCTCCCTCACCTGCATCAAACCCTGCAAGCCTTGTTATTTTTCTAGTCACTTTAAGTAAAAAGAGGTTATTGCTTTAAGTCATAAACAGTCTTGGGGTACCTGTGTGGCTCAGTCGGTTGAGCATCCAACTCTTGATTTTGGCTCAGGTCGTGATCCCAGGGTCATGGGATCGAGCCCCATGCCAAGCTCTGCGCTGAGCACAGAGCTTGCTTGGGATTCTCTCTCTTTCCTTCTGCCCCCTCCCCTACTCATGCTCTCACTGTCTCTCGATAAAATAAAAAGAAAAAAGAAAAATCACAAAGTCCCAGTGTAGCCATTATGATATCAGCCCTAAGTAGTCAGAACTCTCAATCTGATGTGACATCTTCTCCCCTCTCCCTACAAGGGATCTCTGAGATCCCTCCGATTACAGGAGGTAGGAGCTGGAGGGGGCCAAGTATGTTTGCACCTGGTACTATAGTGGGATGGCTCCCTGCTCTCCCGGCCCGGAGGCATATAAACAGATTTTCTCGTGGGGTCCGCTTTCAGGAACCCTACCACTGCTGGCCTCACCTGAGTCCTCTCAACGTGGGGATGCAGCAGATTCTTTGCTCCCTCCACACGGTCTCTAAGAATCACGAGACCTTCTCCTTTCAGCTGTGGTCCCATTAGTCCTTCAGGTAGGCCTTTCAGTGGCTGGCTGAGACCACCCCGCTGGTCCAGCTCTCTCTCATTCGGCTACGGTCGCGTCCATGAGACACATTCTCATGCAGGCCCATCCATTCTCTTTCCAAAGCAGCTCATCAGCCTGTCTCCTGTCTCTAGATTTCGTGAGTGAGGGCGAGACACTCATCCACTTGCCCCCATAGCTGCAGAGGACACACATCCAGCTCTCTAAGGGCTCTGGTTGACGCCCCTCTCACTTAGTCTGGGGGAAGGCAGGCACCCCCCACCTCTTAGTCAGGATCCAGTCAAGACACGGAAACCACATCATTGATTTTAACTGAGAAAAGTTAACATGAAAGTTGTTAACTAAGCAGAACTGAAAGGCAAAAGGACAGTAAGATTTCATGGAGACGGCATCTGCATGAAGCCACTACCACCCGGAGGGCTGGGGGCGCAAAGAGAAGCATTTGGAATTATTTAATGTGGAAGCTTGTTGAGGGGCCTGCGGAGCTGAAACTCAGACCTCTGCGGAGGGGGTGCCTGCCGGCTCACGCAGGATGCCCAAGGGGGTGTGATGAGCTACCATCAGAGGGAGGTGGCAAACTAAATTTCAATCAACTGACCCCACTGGCGTGAACTGTTGTTGCCAAGGTGAAGAAACATTGCTAGGGTGGTGGCGACAGGAACAGTATGCAGGCAGGCAGGAAAAAGCCCTTCTTCCTCCAGTCTTGTGATCTCCTCTGCCGCCCCCTACTGGCAGCGCCTAAAATGAGCGGCTGGCAAGGGAGAGCCCCCACCCAGAATCCTGAAGCCTAGTGCAGAGGGTGGGTTTCAAGCTGAGGAGCCATACTTAGCTCAATGCCTACCAATCCCCTTCTTTATCACTCTAAAGCAATGCTCCAGGAATTCTTCTCTCCTCATGTCCAACCACCAGGAGTCTTTGATAGCCTCGATCTGGGTAATTTCTCTAATAGATCTCAGCTCTCTACTTGGAAAATCCTGCAAATTAGGCTAACTCACAACTCCCATTAGTATCCAAAATCTATTGTATGTTGGCGCCTCCATTGAAACTTCTAATTTAATAGCCATTACAATAATTATAGTTAACATTTCATGGGCATTTACTGTGTACCTGGTGCATTTGCTATGTACCAGGCGGTGCTAAGAAATTCACATATTAATACTTCTCATTTAATCTATCAAATACTATTTAATAGTTTTACTATCAAATACTATTTGATAGTATTTTATATATGTATATTGATTGATTGATTGATATTATATATTGATAGTTTTACTATCAAATACTATTATTGGTATTCATGTGCCTCTTTAATCCTCATTTTATACATGAGGAAACTGAAGTGCATAGAGATTAACTTCCTAAGGCCATGCAACTAGTAGGTGATGGAGCTAAAAGTTGAACCAAATAGTCTGGTTCTACAACTAGCATTTTTTTCCTTGTGATCAGAATATCTTTTAAAATTAAAATTTAAAAAATTTAAAGTAACCTCTATGCCCCAAATGGGGCTAGAGCTCACAACGCTGAGATCAAGAGTTGCATGCTCTACCAACTAAGCCAGCCAGGCACCTCTACAACCTGTATTCTTTTTTAAATTTTTTTTAACGTTTATTTATTTTTGAGAGACGGAGCATGAGTGGGGGAGGAACAGAGAGAGAGGAGACACAGAATCTGAAGCAGGATCCAAGCTCTGAGCTGTCACCCAGCTTCCTTGGTGTTAGGAGTAGCTTTGAGGAGAGCTGATTTTGCAGTGGTTATTATAGTCAGCTGGGCAACCATTTGGGGCCTCCTGGGAGGACACAATAAGTGGGGCTAGCTTAACCTGAGCAGGAGAGGTGCTTAGCAGGGACCAGGATCAGATTTTCATGGCAGCCAAGGAGCCCTCAGTATAGCTCTGCAGCTGGGTCCCATTTAGCCTCTTTCTCCTGCTTTGTAGTGACTGATTTTTCGTGCTATCAAGTTATTCACAATTACATGTACCAGCTCTGGTGCCCCTTCCCCAGAACCCCCTGAAAACCATAAAGAAAATAGTAATTATAAGCACAATTCAACTTTTCACGGATCACCATTGCCAATTGCAGGAGCTCCCAGATCCTCAACCTAGAAGTTCTAGGACCTCCATTCTACCGACCCAATTTACCTTTCCTGTATCTTCTCCTAATACTTTTCTACTTGGCTTGTATGTTCCAGTTAACTGCCTACCCAAATGTGGACCCCTAATCGTGCCCCCCATTTTTCCACCTTTGCCTTGCTTATGCTGTTCCCTATTTCCGGAAAGTTCTTTCTCTATTTCTGCTTATTGAAAGCTCAATCACACTTGGAGACTTCTTACATCTATGAGGTTTCTTTATGTTTCATGTAATACTCAAACAATAAAGAGAATCTATTAGCTCATAGAACTGAGAAATACAGAAGTATCTAGCTTCAAGTGATATCTGATCCAGCAACTCAGCACAGCAAGTGATCTGGTTTTGCTCTGTTTTCCTATTTTACCTTTTGTAGTGTCAGCTTGTCTTCACACCCCCTCCTGCCCCTTTTGGCTCCCTCTCCCCTCTCCTGGCATCAATACCTATGCTTCATATCTTCTTTTTGCCTCTTCATGTCTTTCTATTCTGCATGCTGTTCAGTGACCTTAGAGTCACTAACTGGATTACACTGGTGCCCTCCCTTGCCCTCTGCCTTCCACTTGGGTTTGGCCAGTGTGGAGCACTAGAAGAGCTCAGAGGACAGTTGGGGTATTTATTAAACTTCTGTCTTTGTTGGGGCACACAACAGATTAGCATCAGCCCTCACCTGTGAGGTGACTGTCTCCATAGAGCTCTTGCTGTCTCTGTATTCCAGTCACCACCCTCTGTAGATCTAGAGTGGTAACAGCCCTAAGATACCTCACTATTCTGGAGTTTTCCCTACACTGTGCTCATAACGGTGAATCGTCCTTATATATATTTATATATATTAATTGCTCCTCAAATTGCCCAGTTTAGCTGTGCCACCTGTTTCCCGCTGGGACCTTGATGGGCTTCCCCCTTGCACAGCAGCAAAATAGTTTGCAGCAGTCCCAAATCATACATCTTCACACCACACTGCTCAATGAGAGGGAGAAGTTCTCATTTAGCAATTTAAAAGTTTTAAAGGGCACAGGTGGGGTGGCATGGGGGATATATGGACTAAGACATACCGATCAACTGCAGTGTGGACCTGATATAGATCCTAATTCAAATAAACCTTTTAAAAGTTATAACTTGTTTGGGGAGGCAAGTTAATGCTCAGGGACTGAGTATGACTTTGCTAGCAATTTACAGTTAACGCTTGAATAACATGGGGGTTAGGGGCACCAACCTCCCATGTAAGTCGAAAACTCACGTATAACTTTGACTCCCCCCCAAACTCAGCCACTAATAGCTTACTGTTGACTGAAGCCTTCCTGATAACAAATGATTAATACATTTTTTGTATGTTATATTATATATATGTTATATACATATATGTATTCTTACAATAAGTAAGCTAAAGAAAATGTTATTAAGGAAGATAAAATATATTTACAGTACTGTATCCAGAAAAATCTGCGTAGAAGTGGACCTGGGCACTTCAAACCCATGTTGTTCAAGGGTCAGCTGTGTTCAACACAGGTTCACTGTGGGAATTTCACAAGCCAATAGCGTACAGGATAATGTCTCAAGCCAGCAAGGAAATAACAATCTCCCAACCAATAATAGATTAATCACATAATTGTCCCGGGCAAGGAAAGACGAAAGGAGCAAAGTCTAAATTTAATTGAGGTATATGATTATACTCAGGAGAGATGGTTTAACTAACCTAGATCTGACGTCCAGTGGCCAGGGCAAAAGTAAAAATCTCCAGTTGCTAGGACACATTGCTGGTGGGCTAGAGGATCTCCTTTACGTCTGCTGCTCAGCTTTCACGACTGGGGGAAAGAGTCATCTTTACTGCAGCCTTTACCAAGGCAGGACCTAATTGCCCCAAGGTCCTCAGAGAGCTATTTAGATCAGCAAAGTACAGGTGTGCTTAAACACTCTCTGATGTCCTCACAAACTCTCGGTATTTATAGTCTAACTGTCCCCTTGCCAGAGTTGTTTCTTATGTCCTTATGTATAAGCCCGGGCAGGGCCCCTCAGCACTGAGCTCTGGAGTGCTTCTCAGTGAGAACAGAAGAGATGATGGCATCTTGACACAACTTAACCTCGGTCTTATAGCAAAACAACTTCTAAAAACAACTGGGTTTTGTCTTTGTCATAAGCAAGTGGATGAAAACAACTGCACTTAAGTCATAAACAAGTGGATTTATCTTCATAGCAGACTAATACATAATGTAACTTTACGAAGCAAGTGGCAATTTGAACTGACCAGAGTTTGAGTATATTAAAGGATTACTGTTAATTTTTTAGATATGATCATGGAATTTTGGGAATTTCTTTAAAGAGTCTTTACCTATTAGGAATATATATTGAAATATTCATGGATAAAATTACATGACGTCTGGGATTTGCTTCAAAATAATGCAGGAGGGGGGCATCCAACTCTTTGGATTAGGTTGTGATCTCATGGTTCGTGGGATCAAGCCCTGCTTTGGACTCTGTGCTGACAGCACAGAGCCTGCTTTGGATTCTCTCTCTTCTCTCTCTCTCCCCCTTCCCTGCTCACTCTCTCCCTCCCAAAATAAACTTAAAGTAATGCAGGAGGGGGATGTGGGTGGGTATAGATGAAATGAGATTTATCAATGCGTCAACCAGTGGGTCAAATATATGGAGGTTCTTTACGCTATTCTATTAGTTTTATGTGTATTAAAAAACCTTTTATTGTGGTAAATTTTAAAGAAAGGAAAGAACCCAAGGTAACAAGAACAAGTTAGCAATTCTTCCCCATT
The DNA here is from genome assembly GCF_022837055.1 of Prionailurus viverrinus. Lineage (NCBI taxonomy): Eukaryota > Metazoa > Chordata > Mammalia > Carnivora > Felidae > Prionailurus > Prionailurus viverrinus. Next base: position 83,097,175 of record NC_062563.1, on the reverse strand, counting down.
CCCTGTCCCACACATTCACCTAGCCTGTAGCCCATTAATGTGAAAAGATCCAAACCAGCAGTCTATTTGGCCGGTCAAGATTCAGTTTTCAAACTCTTCCTTAATAGAACTTTCCAGGTACATTTACAATACATTTACACTTAATTAACATCCTATTAATGCTAATGAAAATGAGACAGTCCAAATTTAATTAATCATTTAGACAACTAGAGAAGACCCCCTTTAAGTTAAATGCTAATTATTTTGGTTAAACGTTTTCTAAAATGTCTGTGTCATTTCCCAATACGAAATTGAGTTACTAACAACTGTTTTTCTTTTTAATTTTATAACTCATCATTATTAGAAAAGCTCAGACACTGAGCTGGCTGTACTCTAGCCTAGGGAGCTATTTAATTATCTGGTGTTATTAATAGTGCTAATTCAGAAGATCTGAGACTTCTTTTTTCGTAGGCGGTGGTCTTCCCATGCCCTCCCTCCTCCTTGCAGCAGACAGCTGGTCTGCGCCCCGGTCCCCCATGTGATTGTAATCTGCTCTCTGCTGTCCCTTTTACATTCCTCACTGCAGCCTACCTAATAGGGTGCCCAGTTCACAGTAGGCAGTCAATAACCATTCATTGAATTGGATTAAACCTGGGAAGAATGGAAGGTTGCCAGAAGAAATCAAATAATTAAGCTTATTAAATCATTAACCTTAATTTCAGACACATCACTTAAGCTGCTGAGTAGAGTTTGGGAATTCATACCTGAGTTCCAAATAGTTGAGGTTGCCAAGTAATCTGACTCCTAAGTTAAATGGGGGAGGGTATGGCTGGCTTTATTATATATTAAAATGTATGTTTGCAAGCATGCATAATTGCTGCTAATTTGTACCGCAGGAAGCACAAAAGTAGCAAATTGGTAAAGGAATTCTATTTCAACTTCTAATATGAAGAATAGCCCTTAATTACCTTAAGCACAACCTCTGCCTTGATTGCAGATACCAGTGTATGAAAACATGGTCTATGAAATTCCACCAAGTTACTTATCGAAATTAAAACATATTTTTATGAAAGATGAAATATTTTGACTAAAACAAAGAATTATGTGCAAAGGAAAACAACCCATAATTTTCACTTAATTGGTCCTGCCTACTGAGATATTTGGTCTGTATGCAATACACCTTAAGTATATCTTTAGTAGGCACTTAATTATTTCTCATTAAATATAGTTTTGCTCAGGCATAAGATCTTGGAATCAACTTAGATTCCCCCCCAGTCTCATGTCACATCCAGTTCATCCGTAAATCCTACTGACTCTACCTTCAAAAATCCACCCAGAATCCAGCCATCTCAACACCTCTAGCTGCAACACCCCATCCAAGTCACCACCTCACTGCCCCCCTGAGCTTTGTTCTAGCTTCTTATCTGTTCTGCCTCCACCATGGTCTGCTCTCCATCCATAGCTGAAGCAATTATTTATTTAATGTGCATTTATTTTATTTTATTTTATTTTATTTTATTTTATTTTACCTTATTTTATTTTATTTTATCTTATTTATTTTCATCCAAATTAATTAGCATATAGTGCAATAATGATTTCAGGAGTAGATTCATCCCCTACATCCCCAGTGATTCATCCCCTACATACAACACCAAGTGCTCACCCCAACAAGTGTCCTCCTTAATGCTCCTTGCCCATTTAGCCCATCCCCCCACCCACAACCCCCGAAGTGATTATTTATAAGACAGTCTTATATCTTTCTCTGCTTAGTTCCAGGGGCTCCCAGGACACATTAGTCCTTATCATGATCTACTTGTCTACACAACCTGGCCCCCTGTCTGCCTCTCAAAACTCCTTCCCTTCACTCTCCCTCAGCCACTCTGCTCCAATCACATAGACTTTCTTGCCACACACTGGATATAAGTTAAATGAATGAAAGACAACAGTTGCTGAATGAACGAGTGCCACAATAATTATAATCAGTAACCATCAGTACAGTTGCTGTGCTAGCCTAGCCCAGCGAGATGCCCTTTTACCCAGTGGGTCTAAACTGGTGGTTCTCAGACTTTACCTGGTGTCAGAATTACTTGGGGGCTTACTAAAACTCAGATGGCTGGCCCCACCCCTAGTTTCTGATTCAATAGGTCTGGGGTGGGCCTGAAGATCTGCATTTCTCACAAGTTCCTCAGTGATGCTGATGATGCTGGTCTAGCCACATATGTGGCCTAAATAGTCTATCCTGGAAGACCAATAGAACATTCTGAGCAGAAACTTAGCAAATATCCTGGTGTTCCTATCTGCTCTTTGAGTGAAAAGATTAATTGCAGAAATGCATGGGGGGCGGGTAGTGGTGGGGAACCCTGGACCTCTTTTTTTGACACTTGGCCACAGGGTGGCCCCCTAGCTCCAGTAAGGACTCTATTGGTCCCCAATGAAAATGGCTTTGGTTATCTGGAGAAATTCCAAACCATTTCTTTTTAAAAAGAAAGAGAAGGAAAAAAAGAAGAAAAAGCAGAAAACTTAGCTGTAGGACCAGTAGTTTGCTGTTCACAAAAGAATGCCTCATGAGCGTGCTGGCGGATGAGGAACTCTGTGCTCTGTTGGAAGTCCCCAGCATCCCTCAGGTAGAAATGACACAGGGGAAAGTATGTTTATAAGTGTGAGAAGACGTCAGAGCAGAAGGTGAAAGGAGATTTCATTGTAGCCAACAAGGCCGCAGCATACACGGGACAAGTGTTGAGCTCTGTGTAGCCCATGTGGCCCTGCCCACAATAGACGCTGATCGGCCCTTCATGCCCCTGCAAACCCCTTGCTGCTGTAGTGAGAAGGGCACCTTTCCTTCAACTACCCTTCCCTGATGTCTTCACTTCACTTGCAGCCAGATAAGCAGGCCTGGGAGAAAAGGATCGAGGATGGAGGGCCTGGGGACCTCAAGAGGAGAAGCCAGGCTGGCACCTAATGGGTCACGGTGGTGAGGGCCAGCAGGGGGGCAGGACCTGAGTAAGCTCAGTGTAGGAGTCCTCCTTCCCCCTCGCACACCTGTTCTTTTGCTTCCCTTTCTTTGTCGACTGAAAACCTGACTGATATATTAATGGAGTCTTAAAAGTGCCTCCACGTGTGAATGTGCAAAAGTTAAAAATAGTCCTCCAAATCGCAAGGGGGTTTCCACTCCCAGAAAGGTAAACAAGGCTGTCAAATTTCTAATGACACTTCGTCCATCAGACATATTCTTCACTAATATAGTTTTAGCACAGGTGTGGTGTGGTGGGCAGTGGCATCGATGGAACTTCTGCTAGAACAGTCCTTCCAGAACTCAGAACTCTTAGCTGCATTGTTCCTGGCTACTAGCAACCCACCTGCTTCCTTACCCTCAGAAATTCTCTATGCTCCCCACGAAAACCATGTAACCAGTGCTTTTTTGCTTTTCATAACTACGGTGGATTCTGTTGTCTGCAACTTGGAATTCTTACTCATAGCTTACTCTATCCAGATCAAAACTATCCAGCCTGGGCTCAAGGAGATGTGTTGTGATATCATTCTCTTCAAATCCACTGAGGTTGTGACAAGTCTCCTATTACCCTTTCTTCTAGTTACTGTTCACAGTTTCCATCTCTTCCTCTCATGTGCTCTGATGTTATCAGTCAGAGGGGTTCAGAACTCCATACCTGACTGCCGATTTTTGTCCTGTTTCTTCATTGGTTCCTTGAAGGTGTTCATTTGGACATCCAGCTGGACGCTCTTCTTTGATACTTTTGTGGCACCTCCAGCAGTCACTTGGATGTGTTTTGATAGCTATTGCGATGAGAACACAAGCACCATGGGGAAATAAACACATTGGCTTACATGACTCAAAGTGAAAAAATAGACACAAGTGCTCATTGATCCAGATGGGGCCTGACGATAGGGCCTGCCATGAGGGCGCTTACTGGTTGAGGATGCAGGATAATTTTCCAAATACTGGCTGACAAGTATTATGAAAGAAGGAAAGAAAGAAAGAAAGAAAGAAAGAAAGAAAGAAGAAAGAAGGAAGGAAAGAGAAAAAGGGAGAAAGAAAGAAAATCTGTGTTGACTATTCTTCAGTACTGTAATTCCTCATGTGAATGCCACCATCAACTTTGCATAGAACTAAATGTAGGATACTTTTATTTATTTATTTTATTATTTAAAAATTTTTAAAAACATTTTAAAAGTATTTATTTATTTTTGAGAGGGAGCACATGAGCGGGGAAGGGGCAGAGAGAGAGGGAGACAGAGAAACCGAAGCAGATTCCGTGCTGTCGGTGCAGAGCCCAATGTGGGGCTCGAACTCTCAAACCATGAGATTGTGACCTGAGCTAAAGTCAGATGCTTAACTGACTGGGTCCCCCAGGAGCCCCAATGTAGTATACTTTTATTCTACAAAAAGGCAGATGGCAGGAATGTTGAGTATAGATATTAAAAGTCACCTAGAGATGCATCATGTCAGTAGCACTAACTAGATAGTGAAAGAAGGCACATTTGCTAAGAAAAGACAAAGTGGCTAGCTCTGATTCTGATACCAAATTCCAGAGCGTCTGTGTGTATATGTGTGTGGGGTGGCCCCCAACACCACCCAGCGATTCTACAACACCAGTGAGGTCTCCTACAATTCGACTCATTTCTGACACCATCTACCTGGAGCCAGCATCAGTTACCATAGGTTAAGGGTTCAGTTCCACAAGACTGCCTCACTCTCCCCCCTTTTCAGATACTAGTTGCAAGCCTAGATTGTTACCTGTGCTTCCAACCAACTGACTATAAATCAGAGATTCCCACGATCCCCTCCTTGGGTTTGATGAATTTCCTAAAGCAGGTCACAGAACTCAGGAAAACATTTACTTCCTAGATCGCTGGTAACTCAGGAACAGCGCAATGGAAGAGATGCATAGGGCAAGGTGTGGGGGGAGAGCACAGAGGCTCTGTGCCCTCTCCAGGAGTGCCTGCCCCTAGCACCTCCATATGTTCACCAACCTGAAAGCTCTGCAAACATTGCTCTTCTGGGCTTTTCTGCAGGCTTCATTACATAGGCACGGTTGATTAAATCTTTGTCCATTGGGGATCAATTCAACCTCCAGCACTCACCCTCTCTCCTCCTGGGAAATCACGGGGAGGGACTGACAGTTCTAACAGTTTATTCGTGATTGCTTCCCCTGGCAGCCAGCCCCCATTCTTAGGCACTTTCTGAAAGTTACCTCATCAGCATGAACTCAGTTGTGTTGGAAAGGGGCTTATTATGAATAACAAGATGCTTGGTTTACCTCTATGGCTCTTAAGTTATTTCAGAAACTGAGGACAAGAGACCAAACATTATGACAAAAAATGCTCCCATTGCTCTTACCATTCAGGAAATTCCAAGGTTTTGGGGAACTGTGAGCCAGTAACTGTGGACAAAGACCAAATATACATTTCTTATAAATCATAATATTGCACTAACCCAGTGGTTTGTCCCCTTGGCTGCACATTAGAATCACCTGGGACTTAAAAAAATTATTTATTTATTTATTTTGAGAGAGACAGAGATAGCCCAAGTGGAGGGAGGCAGAAAGAGAGAGAGAGAGAGAGAGAGAGAGAGAGAATATCCCAATCTCCAGTGTCGTGCAGAGCCCAATAGGGGGCTCGAAACCATGAAACCGTGAGGTCATGACCTGAGCTGAAACCAAGAGTCAGACGCTTAACTGACTGAACCACCCAGGCACCCCTCATCTGGGACTTTTAAAAAAAATGTAAATAATCTGGCCCAAACCTAGACCAATTGAATCAGAATCCCTGTGGGGGTGGGGCTTAGACATTTTTTTTTAAAGCTCAGGTGATTCTAATAAGCCCTCAAGGTTGAGAACCACTGGGTAAAGCTTTCTACTTCGCCACATTTATCCATGTGAATGTGACTTTTTCTTCTCTCTCCAGAGAGGGAAGGTGTCTGAGGATTTTTAAGACGATGTAATCACATAGGTTTTTCTAGTAAGTAATATTTTTGACCAGGGGCCAGCTTCCTATTCAAAGACTGACTGTCTTACACAGATCAGACCTATCTGGTGTGGGTAGGACCTAGACAAGGGCTGCAGGACCAGCAGACAGGAATCATTGGGGGCCATCTTAGAGTCTCCCTTAAAAATGCACCTTAGTTTGTCTTCCAGCTAATACAAATTTCAACCAGCCAACAACAAACCTTGGGTTATTGGTCTAGGATTGGGATGGCTGAGCCCTCTTTCCTGGGCTGAACATTACAGCACAGTTTACATGACTTTTTGGTTTCCACTAAATGATACCAGGGACAAATGGGTTAGGAAAGCAGGGAAAATTTTTCTTTTTTCTTTTCTTTTATGGAAGTATTTTATTTCGAGCAATAGTTGGCAAACTTTTTTTCCTAAAGATCCAGATAGTTATTTAGGCCTTTTGGGACAAGAAGCAAAATAAAGGATATCATGTAGGTGCTTCTATAGCAGAAGAGAAGACTCCCACCCTGCTGTGCCCCATTTGCCTGCCATGGGCCCTCTCCAAGGCTGGATACACTTGATGCCCAGCTGCCAGTAGCTGGAGACATTCTCAGGTCAAAGAGCCATTGGCCTGATGGTAGGGGGTTGGTGGACAGTGGGTTGGGTGACTGCTAGTCAGTACGAGTCTGGTCATCTCAGCTTGGGCCACTGGTCAGAAGGGAGGCAATTTGCCAAATTGCCAGTGCTTGGACTGGGATTCCACTGCTTGGTCCCTGGCATGTAAGTGGTGAGCAGGGCGGGCCCCGGACAGGGGTAAGGTGTGGTCACCAACCAGGAAGGCTGGTGCTGGGAGTAGAGGGGGGGAACAGGGGCTAGGGGCACATATGATTTCTGTGGGTCCCTGGCACTTTTGCCTTCATGGGCCCTTCCTTCATAAAAACATATTAAAGATTATATTTTATAACTGCATTCATATAAAAAAGACATAATACAGGCTTAGCTTAGGTTCTTTCTTTATGATTTTAAAATAAATTAAAATAGGCCCCTAAAAGTATTGTGGGCCGTAGGCCCCACGTGAACTGGGCCTAATGGGTAAGTTAGCCCTGACTCTGGCAGAGGGAGCCACCCGAGCTAGGTCTCCATGGCCCACAGTGCTAGCTAGTCTGCTGGAGCAGTGCCTGAGGGCTGCACAAAAACAAGCAGTGGGCTGGGTTTAAGCTGTGGGTCATGGTTAGCTGCCCTTTGCTCTAGATGGCCAAGATGCAGTTGGCTGAGCGAATTTCCACTGGCCTGTAGGACACCTTAGAAAGGATGTGATCACTCAAAGTGAACTGTAACCACTACAGAGAGTTAAATCTCCTGCCAGGTCCTGTCCCCCTGCCTTTATTATTATTATTTTTTTCTTAATGAAGTAGTACTCATTTACAGAAAGGTATGTGAAACATATGTGTACAACTAAAGTTATTGCAAAGCATACATCCATCTGGTCAAGAAATAGAATACTGGCAACACTTTTAGAGGCCCCTCTTTCCCCCCTCCCAATCACCACCCCCTCTCTCCACCTGAAAGAGGCTATGAACACATCAATTATACATCAGTTTTGTTGGTATAAATGTAATGATACTATATATGGCATTTTACTCTTTGGCATCTGTCCTTTTTTAGTCCTGGCCATTGTTGTCCTTGTGTTTCTGGAAGGACTGGATGTAGTGGACCACCACTCACAAGCTCCTGGGGCCACCCTTTTGTCTTGAGATTGGTTCTCTTAGAGGGGCTCGGCTGGAGGTAAGTGGGGGTGGGGAGGCGGGCTGTGAATAATCCAGCCAGCGGGCCCAGGGTGCTCTGCAGACTAGAGAGACGAAGGTATAGTGATGCTACCAAATGCCTAGCAACAGACCCAGATGCCTTGTGACAGGAACACTAGCCATTGGGAAAACCAACCTGACTGCTAAAGTTGATGAAACAGGTCTCTCTAGACCTCAGGCTTATTGCCTCTGAGATTCATTTGCCGCCACTTATTAAAAAGAATTTTTTTTTTTAACAGGGCATTCAACAAGCTCTGAGTATAAGATGATAGTTTAACTGCAACTCACCTCCAGAATTCAGAGCTGTCACTTATAACCCTGAAGCCTCACTAACAACTCCAGGGAGCATCGTTTACATGGAATACAAGGGAACTACAGAGTGCAGTGACCAGAATGTTGGCACAACCAGTTGCCTGAATCCAGACCACATTTTAACTTAGCTTGTGGTCTAGGGCCTTCATCAGCTATACACGTTTGGGGAGAGGTGCTTCAAATTAGTTAAGTGTTCTGGTTAGCCAGATATCCCTTTTTTTTTCTTTCTTTTTTTAATTTTTTTTGGACCAACATGCTAAAATGATTGAGTCTTTAGCTCATCATTAAGAATATCTGACAGGATCTCCTTTGGGTGTGTGCAGGGAGAATGGAGTATAGTGAGAATGTGGGCAGTGATTATGTTTTGAATATCAATTTTCTTTAGCTGGGATGTATCTATGAAAGGAAACATCCCTATCTATTAATACAAAGTGTCCAGAACAGGCAAATCCATAGAGACAGAAAGCAGATTAGTGGATGCCAGAAGTCCTAGGTTTCTTTTTGGGGTGATGGAAGTGTCTGGAATTAGAATGTGGTGACGGCTGCACAACTCCGTGAACATACTGAAAACCACTGAATCGTATACTTTAAAAGGGTGAATTTTATGGTATGTGGACTAAATCTTGACAAAACTATCATATCTTTTAAAAAATAAAGAGACACTGAATCTTTACTGAGCTCAGGACACCCCTGAAAGTATTTTTTCGGAGAAGGAACACTTCTGAGCTTTGGGCATGATATTCTTCTTCCCCTAAAGACAGAGCCTGGGGACAGTTGTGTCCTAGAACCGGGGGCAAGTTCACCTGTTAAAAACCACTGGAGGAGTCCCAAAGCTATCACCTCAATCTTGTGTCTTGCTCCAAATGATCCTACATCTCTTTAAAAATTCAACCCAATACTCTTTTATATATTGTTTCTAAGACAAATAATTCAGGTTTGAGATTCTGATTTGAGAAATTCTAGGATACTCAGTTCCAATTCTCTGAAAAGAACAAAAGCCAGTGAGGACTCAGGGTTGTCTTCTTTCGAAAAGGGGGAAGTTTTCTTTCAAATAACTTAAGATTCTCCCTCTTGCTGTGTACTCACTCACTCATCAATGGCCCCAAGGAAAGGGGAATGTAGGTCAAAGGCCCTGCGATTGGGAGGCAGACTAGAACCCCCACACCACAGCCTGTCTTTGCCTCCCCTGAGCACGACGAATAGAGGTTGAGCTTGACCAGGAAAGCAAATCTCTGTTGGCAGGGTATTCCCGGGAGCTGGCGGCATCTTGAGTTGCAACTTGGGAGGATGTAGCTTAAGAGAGAAATCATGAGTGGAGGGCTTCTTTTGTGAATAAGAGACATTTGAATGCATCTGATTTGAGAGCCAACAACTGCCAAAGCACATTCCATGCACAATAGCCTGTGCCAATGGTAAGAATATTATCCCCATTTAGGGGCACCTGGGTGGCTCAGTCGGTTAAGGGTCCGACTTTGGCTCAGGTCACGATCTCACGGTTAGTGAGTTTGACCCCCTCGTTGGGCTCTGTGCTGACAGTTCAGAGCCTGGAGCCTGTTTCGGATTCTGTGTCTCTCTCTCTTTGCCTTTCCCCTGCTTGTGCTCTGTTTCTTTCTCTCTCAAATAAATAATAAAACATTTAAAAAATAAAAAAAAAATTATCCCCATTTTAAAGATAAGGAGGCTGAGGCACAGAGGGGTTATTGTGCCTGGGGTCACAGAGAAGGCAGACAGTGCGCACTCCTCCTTGTTGCGTCATATCCTTCATTGATGCTGTTGGAAGCAGGCTCAGATGATCCAACAGATCAGCATAATTTCTGGTCCCCTGGGAAGAGGCAGCTTATGGAATTTCTCCTCTTCATTTGGCTGTCTTGAAAAGCAGAAGCACTGAGTACTGATCTCAACCTTCAAACACTCTTCAAAACCAAGAAGCAAGACAGCTGCACTCCAAGGTGGGAATCCAAATTGTCCTTAGTGGCAGGCCCCATCAGGCCCTTGGTCTGTGTAAACTCTGTTCTCATCCCTTTGGGCCTTGCCCAGAAATTAAAACTGGTGTCCATATGATACGGAGAGCTGGAAATGTCCAAGGTCAGAACGGGACCTGTTTCTTCAGAGGCCCCAGGGTCCGGAAACTAAGGCTTCCAGTGTGAACTTGTAGGATAATCTTTTATAAGAGGCTTCTAAGTTCCCTAATTGTGCTGGAATGTGGTATCATTGAACATGAGATTATATAAAAGAATGGGCTGGGTGTGGTGTGGATGATGGTGGAGGCCTGGGCCAGTGCCTCATGGAGGGACTATCTCAGTAATTCTATGGACCGGGGCATTCTTCCAGTGTGGCTCATGGCTTGCAGATGCTTAGTTAAGGCCTGTTGACCCAGTTGTTCCCAAAAGACTTAATTTTATGGAGGTATATGGCAAAACCACTCACTTTTTCACGAGCCCTGCTAGTGTTGAACAGGAAGCAGCCAGGAGCAGCTGGACGTTCACCTCCTGCAAGCCGCATCAGTGACCGTCCTGCAGGGTTCTGCCCCTCTGAGTCAGCCTACCCTGCCTCAGGGGGTCAGGCTGGTTAAGAGCTGCTAGAACCAAAATCAATTCAGTCACCCTCAGGCAATGCCCTAGCAGAGCTCCATTGGTAAATGCCACTTCAAACATAAGAAAGGAATAAAGGAGCGTGCAGATCCTAGTAGAAATACTGTATTCATTTTGAGGACTGCTATGTTTTAAGGCAAATGTCACACATATAAAACAGTCAGAGATTAACAGTATCTGAACAGTATTTATGACAACATGTTAGAATAGCAGGGGAGACAGCTTCAGACAACGAGAAAGTGGGATTTTCCCCAGCTGGGTCATTCCTGCTCCGATTCCTCTTGTGGACTGAAACACGGGGAGAAACACGGCACCTTCTTCCTCCCAGGAGAAGTGGGGCGATCATCAGGATTTCATAGAGAAGCACCCTTCTCCAGGCCACAGCATGCTACCTACTGCATTGCCAGTTTCGGGACAGAGCGTGTGCAGTCACTGGATGTACGGCTTTGATGTTTATATTTTGTGAAAGAATTCACTTTTAGAAAACAGGAGAATCAGTTTGCAGAAGCCCTAAAACTTATGGTTAGATCACCTCTATCCAAACTCAAACTTGCTTAGATTGGAGCTAAAACAATGTGTCTAACACACATACACATGTGCATTTGTGTGCATATGTAGCCATGGATATATGTGGGAGAAGGAAAGATAAGATCTCTAGAAGGCAGAACAATCGTGAATGTTCACTTGCGATTTGGGATCAGTGTGATTGTCTCTCTTTTAAAAACAGAAGGGGATCAACGACCAGCCAGAGTGTAAAGGTTTCCAGGCACCTCTCAGCTTGGTTCCTGGTCACTCCTGGCTTCACAGGGGACAGGAGAGACTTAGCTGGTTTAAAGAGATTTGGAGGGACTTGGGCCTCCCCACCAGCTGGACTGGCTCTGTGTAGCAGGGCTCTTCCCCACTCCTTCCACTCAGGAACACAACCCCGGTTTTAAAACGGAGAAGTCTGTTTCTGTCCTGCCCGCCCATTCTCAGTACAATGGGACACACATCCTAACGTGTGTGTGTGTGTGTGTGTGTGTGTGTGTGTGTTTCGCTTCTGCAGGGCCTGGGTGACAGCAATGCCACGGCAACAGGGAAAATAAGAAAACGAAGGATGCCGACAGTCTGGGAGCCGCTGTGGCCTGTTGTGAGTGGCAGAGCTGCTGCCCGGGTCTTGGAGTCACACGGAAGTCAGGGACCCAGAAATGTGGTGGAAGGTGGGGGTGGCTGATTCAGGAACGCTTGAACGACATCAGGAGGTTGCACTTGATGCTATCAAATAACTACAAAGAGAACAAGGGGCGTGATAGAAGTGGTTAATGCACACGGAGCACAAAGCCCTGGTCGTAAGAGATATTTTTACCAGCAGGATGAGGCCTCTGTGGAGAAAGGTATCACTTAGGTAAAAACTAAGAGCATTGGGGTGTCAGCACTTGATATCCAAGAACTGAAATGGTTGTTTTCATGGATTCACTAACTTTGCCTCACCAAATCCCTCTGAGGTAGGTAAGAGGCAGGTGACATCAGCCCCATTTTACAAATGGGGTAAAGTGAGGCCCAGGACTTGCTGCAGGTCACACCAAGGATACACACCACAGCCACAGTGAAATAGCATTCTTGTGCCTTTCAGTCCTCCCTGTCCCTGGCAATACCGGTCTTCTTTATGAAGCCTCCTCGCCTACATTCAAACCCAGTCAATAGGCATCTGGAGGAAGCGGACATTTGGCTTATAATTTAAATCTTGGTGTACTGGCAGGAAAAGAAACTAAGCCCACAGAAATCAGCCAAAGCTGGGGGGTCTGGGGACCTTGGAATGGGGGCATCCCACCCTAATTAGTGAGTGGGTTTGTGGTTTTCTTTTTGTCTTTGTTTTGCTGCAGTGCAGCATTTTAGGGGTCTGGTTGAATTATAATAATAGACTGATAAACCAACAAGGGTTCTGAATGTGATGACCATGGAGGAAGAGGCCCCTCTCTGCCTATTGCCAGATCGGAGTGGATGGGGATAAAGCTACAGCGTGGTCAGAGGCCAGTCACAGAAGCAGCAAATTTCCCCAGGGGCTGGGACGAGAATAAGGATGACTGTGTGTGTGTGTGTGTGTGTGTGTGCACGCGTGCCCATCCTGATAGGGTGCATCCCTTCCCCTGCAGGCTGCATGCCCCCTCCTTTCCCTGACCTCAGAATTTAAACTGTTTACTTAGTGCCTCTGACCAGAGACCCCCGCAGTGCTAACACCATCTAGAATATTTCTAACTTGACAACATGCAGTGCCTCCAAGCCCCCAAGCAACCAGTGAATCAGAAGCCAGCCACACCTCGCAACAGTACAAAATCTAGACACCTCGAGTCCCAGCTCAGTGAATTCCAGCCAAGGGTAAGAATTTAGGAATTTTTCCAATTACTCCGGCTCATGAGGCAATGCGACAGATGACTGTAAACCCCCTGGGTTTGCCCAGAGAGCACCCAGTGCAGAGCTGACTGGGCGCAATGAGGAGTACATGTTCCACACTCTGCCTGCCAGGACCTGTGAGCCTGCTACGCACCCAGCCTGGCAGCTGGAGGGCGTGTTTCCAAACAGAGCACACACGGTTGCACCTGGACACGGATGAAGCCGAATATCAGAGTGCCCTGGTCTTCGGTAACCAGTTCCCACTGGGAAGCCCAATGCCTGTGCCGAGAGGTAATCCTCAAACTGGTGACTGGGCCAAAGCATTGCTTGGAGGCTAAAAGTCAGAGAGCGAGCGCGGTGTCTGGCATTCGGCAGCTGCACTAACAGGCCGGGCACCGCCGCTGCAGGCAAGCCCAAAGCGAGCCCTGTCACAGAACCGACTCCTTGGATTCCAGTTCCGGGGCGCTGGCCGCAGGGCCGGCGGGGTTCTGGTGTGTTACTAGGGGCGACGTCTCCTCCTCCGATTTGCAGTTGGGGACGGCCTCCACCTTCACCTCGCTCAGTTCCTGCTCCTCTTTCTTCATCGCCTTCTGATTCAGGTGGTGGAGAATGCCCGCACCCAGGGCGTCCCCTTCCACGTTCACCACGGTGGTGGTGCGGTCCCTGCAGGAAAAGACAAGGCAGGCCTCACACCGGTGCTGCGGTGACAGCAGCCTGCAGGCCCTGCTGTTTTCTGGACAGCAGGCTACTAAGGGCACAAGCCTCACTTCACTCTAAACTGATTTTCTTTCAATATTTCTTATTTTGTGAAACTAATAACCTGATTGTGGAAAACCTGGAAGAAAGAGAAATATAAAGAAGAAAACAAAAGTCAGCCATCCATACCTTACAACTCTGAGAGAATCTAGTAACATTTGATCTGTTTCCTTCCAGTCATCTTCCTGTGTATGTATTTTTGGTAGAATAGACATCATCATATGAAAATCACATATAACTGGGATGGATAGTGTAGACGTGGTTTTGCATCCAGCTTCTCTCCCACTCTCAGTACACCGTGGGAACACCCCTTCTTTTTCTCACCTCAACACTGCGTCTCTGCTGAATGTTAATCTTCGTATGTATTCCATGGCGGCTGGCAAACACCATCTCACAGCACTGTCCTTTCCAGAAGCTTGTCTTCCCATAGATTAGCCCAATAACCTTCCTCTCTCCTGGGGTTCAGAACAAGTACAGTGCCCACTTTGAACACAGGGGAAAAGGTGTGAACTTGCCTGACTGCCCCAGAGAAGCTGAGGGCTGTGGAAGCAGAGGCCACAGGGTGGTGGAGGGCTCACGTGACTTTAAGTCTCTACTGGGCAGCCCACCTGGGGCCCTATTTCCCTGTTCCTAAGTGCCTCTTAAAGGCCTGCCTTCCCCATGCAGAGGCAACTGAGTAAGAAAGCAGACGGGGCCTCTGATGCTCCATTCTGGTCCTGTCCCACTCACCAGCTCAGGGACTGAGTTCCATCTGATGACCTGTCCGGATGATGCGGGTTTCTGCTGCACATTTCAACCTCATTGTGCTGAGGAGCCATAAGGATTCTGAGAGGCTCCTTCAAATTTCCAGGGCTTACACAAAGGGCTGGAGACCACCATTCCCAACCACAATGGGCAGAGCCGCAAGCCCGGTGCCAGGTTCCAGTTTAGGTTATATGCCATGCCTGGATCTGGCTAGCGAGGAGTGTCTTTCTTCACTAAGGTACTTGTTTACCACCATCCTGGAACTCTTCTATTCACTGTGGAGGTGCTAGCTCATTTAATCTTCAACACAGCTCTGATGTAGGTTGTGCAATTATTCCCACTTGACACGTGAGCACATTAAAACACAGAACAGTTCCAATTACACAACTAATAAATGGCAAAGCTGAGATGTAAACCCAGGTACCTGGGCTCCACGGCTCATTTTCTTATCCATATGTTGCTACTGTCCAACATTAGTAACTCAGGTGAACTTCCCTATAAAATAAGTATTGTTTATACTCAAACAAGGTATCACATGACTCAAGGAATCCGAACTCAGAATCAACACTCACTGTTCCGTGCCGTTACAGGAGTGCTGGTGATGGTGGTGCGAATCACACCTCCTTCCTCGCTCCATTTCCTCTGCAGTCAAATGCTCTACCACTGAGCTGTACCCCCTGAGTCCGCTTCCTCTGAGCCCAAGCCACTCACATCAGCTGGGTTCATCTTCACTTCCCTCTCAGAAATCACTCCTTGGATGTTCCAGGCCAAGGACAATCATTCCCAAAGGCTCCTTGCAGCCAACAATCTCCATTAGACCCTGTGCCGCCTCGGCCTGCACAGGGGGCCCAGCCTGGGCCTTGGACCCCTGCTTTCCTGGATGCTCTGACCAAGTTCTCAGTAATGACATTTCATGATCATTCATGGGCCTTTGTCTCTCATATTGTTTAATTTTTTCTAGCTCTAAATCTTGTCTTGCCAGCTCAACTGTAGGCTCCCTTCACAAAGCAGGGAGCATGTGTGAAGTTTCTCTGCATGCCCCAGGCCCTGCAGGGCACCGAGCTCCCAGGGAAGTCAGCACAGACTTTCTTTTATTTAGTGCCCTTAGGACTTGCTACTTACACAATCCAGTCCACAGCCAGGATCAGAGAAAGGTCATGAGTGGGCAGCCCAATGGCCTCCAGGATAATGGCGATGGTGAGGACCCCTCCAGCGGGCACGCCAGCTGCTCCAACGCTGGAGGCTGTGGCCGTCACTCTAGGGGGTGGCACAGAAGATTAGCCGTTAACACAGAACATGGTGTGGGCACAGAGAAATATGCAAAATATGGCAGCTATGGCTTAGAAACTGAAAACCACACAACCCTAGATTCTGCCGGCTGTGCCCTTGAGAGATGATTCACTCTCTTTCAAGTAATGAATTCACGCTGTCGTTTTCCTAATGAGACATCCCCAAGTCATGGTGAGACTGGTATTCATGAGGTTTTCTGAAGGAAATCACACATGTGCAAAACCCCTCGAGTTTTGACCCAGGCCTAGAGGTGAAGAAAAGAATAGTGCACTTACAGAATCGTGAAAATCTGTCCTGCTTTCAGCTCGATGTTGTTGAGCTGGGCGATGAACACGGTGGCCACACACTGGAAGATGGCCGCTCCGTCCATGTTCACGGTGGCCCCGATGGGGAGGATGAACCTGCTGATCCTCTTGTCCACACCGTTGTTCTCCTCAATGCACTTCATCATGGAGGGAAGGGTTGCTGAGCTGGAAATGGAAGAACAACCCACCGTGAGAATAGTCCTTCCCAGCCAGGCTAATATATCACTCAGCTCAGATCCAGGAACAGAGCAATTAGCATCATCCTCGTTTTTGGTCCCCGCACTCCGAAATCAGAGAAGAATCGGAATTGTTTCAAAGTTTCTGTCATGATGTGGGGTTTTGTCAATTCCCAAAGTATTCAAGATCTGACTCCCTAGATTTACCTGTTATTTACCTGCATACACCTGTTCAAAATATTTCAAGAAACTACACACTACCTCATGGTGCAAACTGTTCTCAAGAGAACAAAGAACTATTTATTCATATGCGCATTTCCTATGTTGAATTTTTCCCCCAAAAAAGTAAAAGGCAAGCTATGATCTTTTTTCCTTTTTAGGGCAAGAAGTAGCAGTGGCTACTGTGGAGAGTACTGTGGAGAGTAACTGTGTTCCTAGATAACTTGAAGGTCAAGCCCTACTCTCTCCAGCCCGCTCTGCAGGCTCCACAGAGGGTAGCCGGCAGAGCTGAGAAGTAGATTTGTTTCTAAGCCAGAGAATTTACCTACCTAATTCTTTTTACCACTCCTACTGTGTCATATAAATAGCCAGTCAGGATGGGAGGAAACATGCAGTAGAGAGGCAAAAACCAAATGTATAAACGCAATGGGCCGCCAGCCTTTGAAAGTTTTTTTAACATGTTTGGAAAGCCCAACTGTTTTGAAGGATTTCCAATAATGATAAGGTGCATCTTTTGTACTAAATTAAATAATCCCACAATACTGTGGATGACGCATCCCTCACCATGATGCCTTGGTCTTATTTTCTAATTCATGTATCCAGAGGTAGAATTGGGGAGGTGTCATTCTGGAACTTCCCTGTGGTGAGTTTTGAGTTAAGTGGTTGCCTTCTTTTACTCAGGCAAAGGTCTTGCTAATTAGGGTGAGGACCCACAACTGGGTTAAATAATGATTCGACCTCTAAGGAGCAAGAAGGAGGAGGGAATGAGGCAATCCCTCTTTTTGGCAACCCCAGAAACCTACTTCCATAAAACTGTGGGACTGGTAATTTGAAAAAACCAGACAAGATCAACTGAGAGTTTTCAAGAAATTAAAATATGTCGAGATGTTGGTTGTGCATCACCGACTGGGCTCTGGTCCCACAGTAATATGGCTCCGAGCAGCCAAGGCCGCTTGAAACCGACTCACCTGGAGCACGTGGCAAATGCTGTTGCAAACGGTGTGAGGAGGCCCAGGAGGAAGCTGAATGGGTTTTTTCGTGTGAACACAAAATAAATAAGTGGCAGAACAATTCCTCCATGAATAAAATGGCCCAATATGGATGTGAAGATATATTTTCCAAGGCTGGTCACCAGCACAATGATGTCTTTCATTTCCAAAATCTTGCTTCCAACCAGGAACATGATGCCCACAGGCACATACCTAGGGCATGAGCATAGGGTACTTGTCAGTAAGAGTGACGTGATGATGGGGCTGGGAGATGCAGACCCTTCCTGATACACAACACAGGGACTTTCAACTAAGTGGTCTTCATTTCTCCTTAGGATAAGCCTAGGGGCTCCTGACTGGCTCAGTCGGTAGAGCATGCAACTCTAGATCTCAGGGTAGTGAGTTCATGCCCCACCTTGAGTGTGGGACCTGCTTAAAAAAAAAAAAAAAAAGAAAAAAATGAAGCTCTCCCTAGTATGATTCTGAGGAATAGAAAAGGATGGGCCCATTTTATAGGCTGTGAAACTAAGTAAAATTAACATGATAAATCACCAGGGATAAGAGAGTCAGGACCAGAACCCAGACTTCTTTCCCCTTGGGTATATTATGCTCTTAATAGAGGGATGCTACCAACCACCTGGGCTCCATAGTGGAAAGCCAAGGAACTCCTCAAGATCAAAGCCTCTGGGACTGAGAACCTGACTTTCAGCCTTGGTCAGGCTTGTTCTGAGAACTTAGAAAAACAAAAGACTAACACCTATTTTGTAGAATTGCTGTGATACAGAACTGAGCCAAAGCTGGGACTTTTGTTAAGTTTTAAATTCCTTGTGGTTTGCAAAACATGATTCCGTGGGAAAAAGTCATTAACAATGACCCTCAGGGAACACTCCTCGAACGTGAAGATTTTTTTAATGGCAAGATGGGAGGAAAAAAGGGAAGAAATGAACTATGGGAGCTACAGAAAACAAAAGTCAGCTGTTTTGAAGTTAATATAAATTTAGGAAGAATTTTATAACCATTGACTTTGTAAGTTTCAATTACATAAATATAATGTCACATAGTTCAAATGTGAAAGTGTTCAAAAGGATGAATAAAGTCTCCCTCCCACTTCTCCCTGCAAGTACTCAGTTTCCTTCCCTGGAGATAGCCAATGTCACTGGTTTCTTGAATTTTCTTTACAGATATTCTAAGCAGTATTATTAATTTTAAATTCCATAGCAACTCATGAATGCGCTGTCCTTTCAAAAAATTAGAACACAGATTAGGCCAAAATCCTCTTTAGGCACCACCCTCATGCCAGACTCCTCCTCAGAGAACTACTTTGCTTACTATGCATTTAGATATATAGGTATGTATTTAAGACTTTTAAAAGTATTATTTACTTATTTATTTATTTATTTATTTATTTAGAGAAGGGGGAGAGGCAGAGAGAGGCAGAGAGAATCCCAAACTGGCTCTGCACTGTCAGCACAGAGCCTGACGTGGGACTCGAACTCACGAACCGTGAGATCATGACCTGAGCCAAAATCAAGAGTTGGATGCTTAACTGACTGAGCCACCCAGGCGCTCCCAGGTAAGGCGTTTTAAACCCTAATTCTGGTGAGATGCGCTTACTGGGCAACAGATCGCCACTCCAGTCAGACACACAGCAGGCTCTGCCTCTGTGACTAGTACCTTGAATTGAAGGAATGACTATAAATTGGTTTCCAGATTGAAAGTGCCTTAACCCAAGAACATCACTTTCTTGAATAATCTCCTGTAATCTAAACTTTTGAGAAGATTTTAGACTAAAAAAATAAGCCAGGAAAAGAACCTGACATGTGATGAAAATACTTTTTCCTTTCTGAAAATATTTTTCTCCCCAGAACAACAATAGTCATATGAAGGGTCATATTTGCAAGGATAGAGTCAGATTCTGGAATTTTTGGTTGGGGAAGATAAACACCACCAGTGGGGGCTCTGGACTTGGCCTCCCATTAATGATAAACTTCACTACCAAATTCCAGGCTTCTGTCCTAAAATCTGCCACCCTAATGCTATCTGATAGAAGTTCTGGGATATTTAAGGGTTTACAATAAGGAAAATGCTTTGTGTATGAAAGGATAAACTAAGTTTTTTGACAATGTATGTGTAGAAGTTAAAACCCACAGAAGTTTGACTTGAGTAAAACAGCAAGATAAAGCTTATAAGGAATAGGTGCTGGAATTGGTAGGATTTCTAAGAAATCATTTTGAGAGATCTGGTCCAATTTTTACTTGTTAGCCAGAATCAATCAAATGGTTTTTATTAAACAACTGCCCTTTTATTGATGTCACATAAAGAAACATGTATGTAAAAAGAGACCATTCCAAGTTTATATATGCGTGGGATGAAAATGAATTTGTCCTCCATGCTGTGAAATATTATAGTAAGGGGCCCCTTTGAAGGCTGAGGTGTATGGTTTTAAGATAAATGAGCCTTATTTTACATAGCAGATAGCAGATTTATGGAGCTGGTTGACCCACAAGATGGTATGGGCATCCTATATGATATGGATAATGGTAGAAACCCATAAATAAATCACCAGTGACAGAACCATAAGGTTCACCGTGGGTGGTGAAGAAGGCACAGGTAGCTATGGCACATTCCTGATTCTCTGAGACTGGGGACGTGAGGAGAAACCTCTCCACCTCCACCACCCCCTCTATCAAGTCTGGCCTAAGGCGCATCAACCACAGATGGAGTTCTGAGCCAGGTTGGCCCCACAGGGGTGACCTCGGACAGTAGACTGGGATTCTTTTCTGGATGGCAGGAGAAATGAGAGGGAGACTAATGCACAGGCCAAACTTACCACATGATCCATGACACCAGCACCATCGTTGCCTCATTGAAGGCATTGAAGAAACGGATGAGCTCTTCTCCTTCGGAGCCGAGTTTCTTTAGGGCCACTCCTAACACCAGGGCAAAGAGGACCAGTCCTAAAATGTTCATCCCTTCGATCTCGGTGCCAATGGGGATCTGTGGGATCAGAAGGGACAGAGGATCTAAGTTTATAATCTATGAGTGAGAATTCAAGTAGAGGTCAGACGATCACTTCAAAGGGTTGCTTTTAGGAGATCCGGTTAATATAACATTGTATATCAACTACACTTTGATGATAAATATAAAAAAATAAATTTAAAAAAATAAAAGAGCTGGTTGGTGAAAAGTTTCTTCAGATCGAGAGTCAATGTTTGTAATTGTGCCTCCCAAATGTCCACAAATTCTTTGTTGCTAGACTGTTGTGGTGGCCCTCCTAGCTGACAAATTTCACAAAAGATTTTCAGGATCAACATGGATATTTTAAGGATATTCTTTCCTAAGTCACTGACTTAAAATATATAGACATACTGTGTTCCTTTTTTTTCCCCCATAATGCTCAATTGCACTACTACAAGCATATATTGGAGTAATGTTTATTCCATCAAAACACACCATGAAATTCTGAACAGGAAACATATGTCAGCACGGCAAAAATAGAATCAGCATTTTTACCACAGATCTGAGTTCTAGTCCCAGCTCTGATATTAAATGACTTCTCAGACTTTCAGGTTCTTCAACTGTCAGATGAAATGAACTGGACTAATTAGTAGTTTTCAACTTTTTTTTTTTAAGTAGAACTTTTCCTCAATCAAAGAAAGACTGGGATAACTCAGAGCCCCTCAGCCCTCAGAAGCTGTATGTGTGGGGGTGGGGAAAGGGTAAAGTACCTGCTTCTTCCCATGACAGCTCTGGTGAAGCACTGAATAATCCTCAAGGTCCCCTGTCCCTTCCAGCTCTATCATGAAGGCTGGGACCTCACCCAGTGTCTGGCCAATAATAGCTGCTCCAAGAACATGTGTGAATGAATGATGGCAATAGTGAGTTAAGGCCCCAAGATAAGTTCTATGTGTAGAGGTAGTTATATTTTATTAGTTATATTTCAGGATGGCAGAAGGGGTGTTATAATATATATATATATATATATAATATAAATATATAAAATATATTTAATATATTTTAATATATTTACATATATAAAATATATTTAAAAATAGATAAAATATATTGAAGAAAGGGGATATTAGTTCCAATTCAATGAAATGGATCTACTAAAGATTCCAATACTACAGATGCTGGCCTTTGGCCATGTTGGTTAATAACCTAAGGAACAAACCTAATGTATGTTCTTCGGACAGTTCATTCAAACACCAGAGTTTTCAACCCTGCTGAGGAAAAGATGCATCACGTAAGCTCCTGCAATTAGAAGCATTATTTGCTTTATAAGTCATTTGCCACAAGTGATCTTATAAAGAGTTTTACCTTTTCATGAGTTACGTTTCCAGAGCTCGTGTTGTGGGTCATCTCTCTATAATCAGTTGCATACTGGGAACAAGAGAAAGGAAAACCCGCTGTTAGTTCACAGGTGAAGACCAATCAGAGGAAGGGAGACGACTGTGGGGCCTCTTGTTATTCCTCACTATTCACTCCAAGTGTTCTCAGAATTCCTCACTCGGTTGGCCTGACAAGGGCCTATGAGAACTGTACAAAAGTTACTTAAGGCCAAGGCAGCATACCCAAGAGGCCTGTGCATTATTCAGGGACCCACAGCGTTAGGGACAATGGTTTGGAGGAGGAGATCTGCACAATTTCATCCTGATAGTTTGATATTTCAAACAGCTGACACTTTATGTTACTTGGAGAACATTAATTTCATAATGCTGAAGTTTACTTTTCAATGTCTTATTTTATTTATTTAATTGATTTTTTAAAATCTTTACTTATTTATTTTTTTATAGAGAGCACAATGGAGAGGTAGAGAGAGAGGGAGACAGAGGATCCGAAGCAGGCTCTGCACTGACAACAGTGAGCCTGATGCGGGGCTCAAACTCACAAACCGCAGAATCATGACCCGAGCCAAAGTCGGAAGCTCAACTGACTGAGTCACCCAGGCGCCCCTATTTTCATTCATACATTTATGCTCCACTTTGTTCCAGAACTTGTTTGAGCTTGACTGCTTTTTCAACATCTACTTCTAATTTGCCTTGGCCTCTACTCTCCAAAGCAAAGGATGTGAGGCAAGATGGCATTTTCTGGCTAAGTCATCTGGGAGACTCACTTATAAGTACAATGACTCTCCAAACTCTGGTCCTACAGTTGACTTCACATACTTCTGCCTGATGCACACAGCTGTCTCCCTGTGGCGGTATGCACAATTGAATGGAATCCGTTATAAAACACCTTTCCTGACCTCTTCTAAGGACACCTGGCTCTGAACTGTCCCGAGGAGCCCTTTAGGGTATACTGCTTTGTGCCTACTGTTGATGAGGTCTGGTTTCTTTCAGCTTTGATTTATCAAGCTTTCAGACAGACAGAGGTGTTCAGCCGTCTTGTGATTAAGGGTGACAGGGGAAACAAAACCCACCCTACACCTTCTGCGACAAGCACTGAAAACTCCATAAACCTTTTACTTTTTTCCTATCTCACAGTATAAATACAAGCCACAGCTGTGTTTACATGCAGTTCTTAAAAAGACGGGGCGGGGGGGGGGGGGCACCTGGGTGGCTCAGTCGATTAAGCAACTGACTCCTGATTTTGGCTCAGGTTATAATCTCATGATTCGTGAGATCAAGCCCCTCATTGGGCTGTGCATTGACAGTGCGGAGCCTGCTTGGGATTCTCTCCCTCTCTGTCCCTCCCCAATTCACGTGCAAGCTCTCTCTCCCTCTCAAAAATAAACAAATACACCTTTAAAATAAAGAAAATAAAAATAAGAGGGAGGGAGAGAGGGCTGTAAGTAGAAACAGAAACGTTTGCTTGGAAAAGGTAATGAGATTAGTCTATCTAATGTAGACCTTTATATTCCTTCTCCTCACAAAGCAGGACTATAGGGACGTTACTTGCAGTCTTGCAAACATTAGAGAAAAACAGAAACAATCTATCAATACGGGACTGACAGAAAGAAATTATGATATGCTCATACAGTGGAATACGGCCATTAACATTATGCAGAAGTATATATACTGACATGAAAAATGTTTATCATATGCTGCCTTAAAGCAGAGATTAAAAACAATATGTGTAGTATGTGTACATACTATTAAAATGTGTAGTATAATTATTTTTATTTTCAAAATGTGTGTGTGTGTGTGTGTGCACATGCAGAGAAAAAACATATCTGAAGGATGCATACCAAAATGTTAATGGATATCTCTAGGTAGTGGTTATAGTGATTTTTAGTTTCTTCCATATTTTTCATATTTTGCACTTTATTTTTTTTTTTTTAATTTTTTTTTCAACATTTATTTATTTTTGGGACAGAGAGAGACAGAGCATGAACGGGGGAGGGGCAGAGAGAGAGAGGGAGACACAGAATCGGAAACAGGCTCCAGGCTCTGAGCCATCAGCCCAGAGCCTGACGCGGGGCTCGAACCTACGGGCCGCGAGATCATGACCTGGCTGAAGTCGGACGCTTAACCGACTGCGCCACCCAGGCACCCCTGCACTTTATTTTTTTTGCATGAGCATATATGACTTTTATAATCAGAAAAAAAGATAAAAGTATATATATCTTTCCCAGGTGATACGAAAAGATGATGGAACCAGGGGGATGTTTCAGGAAACCTTTCTGTTTTTTGTGGTTTGGTTTGTTTTTACTCCAGGGTCCCCTCTATAAAAACGTAAGCCAGCGTACCAAGTTTTGTTAACAATACTACCCGGCCTGTCCCACCTTACCTAACTCTACAGCCGAATTTATACACCACCCCAATCAAAGTTTCCCGTTCTTAACAAAGCATCAAGCCTTACCGTGCGGAAAGTGGCAACCACAAGATTTGCAGGAAACAGGTTTCTGTTGGAAAAGAAAGCACTTT
Organism: Prionailurus viverrinus; assembly: GCF_022837055.1. Classification (NCBI taxonomy): domain Eukaryota; kingdom Metazoa; phylum Chordata; class Mammalia; order Carnivora; family Felidae; genus Prionailurus; species Prionailurus viverrinus. The sequence goes on along the minus strand of NC_062563.1, from coordinate 83,072,819 downwards.
GTCAGTGTTCTTAAGATTCAGCATTCAAAGCGTCTGCTCTAAGATGCCCATTCCTGACAGCTCAACACACAATGTTCCCTCTCTCTCCACCTCCAGAAGTTACTGTGGCCCCTGCTTGACCCAGGCACCCTACTATGCCTTGGCTGCTGGGCCACAATAGATGCTCTGAGAGCAGAGTCTTATGCTCATCTCCCTCGTGGTACTCCAGGAAAACCATAGCACTCTCTTTTCCCCAAGAAGTTAAGCCCTATTGCGGAGGTTTTCAGCAAGAGTGGTACAGCCCACTGGTGAAATCCAAGGGAGTGTTTTCATTGTCAAAATAATTGGGGGGCATTCCTGCAGTTGGGGGAGTGTGTATAGTGGAAGGTGCCAGGTCCCAGCTATTCATTCTACTGAGGCCCTCACGTGGCCCTCACGCTGTCCAAATGTCCTATATACCTGTAGATGAAAACCTTATTTATAATTACCTCAGCCTAAACCAACTCCAAAACAAGGTTGGTTTTTGGGTTTTTTTGCACAATTTGAACTTACACTGAATTTTCCAGAAATGCAACTACTGTGTAAAATGTGGGATAATTTTTTGCTTTATTCAGAATCTTGCAAAAAATTGTTCATCTTTCTGGAAAATCACATCATGAATGGCAAATTGTAGGATCTGAGTCCTTAATTACCCACACAAGTATCAAGTACCAGCCTGCATTTACAGCTGTCTCATTCACAGTGAATGTAAATTGAGAAGCAAGCACCTAACCACTTTGTTTTAGGATACTTATGTATTAAAACATATTATTTTTTATTATACATTACTCTCCTTTTATCTTTTTATATTACTGTTGAGTCATGTTGATGCTTTGAGATTATGTGTGTAGGTAAATTCTATTCATGGATTTCATTTCAGGATGAAGAGTTTTATAAAATATTTGTCATAGGGGCGCCTGGGTGGCGCAGTCGGTTGAGCGTCCGACTTCAGCCAGGTCACCATCTTGCAGCCTGTGAGTTCGAGCCCTGCGTCGGGCTCTGGGCTGATGGCTCAGAGCCTGGAGCCTGTTTCTGATTCTGTGTCTCCCTCTCTCTCTGCCCTTCCCCCGTTCATGCTCTGTCTCTCTCTGTCCCAAAAATAAATAAACGTTGGAAAAAAAAAATTTAAAAAAAAAAAATAAAAAATAAAATAAAATAAAATATTTGTCATAAAAGGAGGGCAATAGAACTGATCAAATTAAGCTAGATTTTGAAACCAAAATCTATTCATGCAAACAGTTTTTACTGAGAGCCTCCTTTGGATCAGGCTCTATGCAAGATGCTGGTCTTAATATATAACAAAATTCCAGTGACATTTCCCTGTCCATTGGTTGTACCACTTCCTTTAAGAATAAGTCTAGAAGAGGGGTACCTGGGTGGCTCAGTTGGTTGACTGTCCGACTTTGGCTCAGGTCACGATCTCACAGTTTGTGGGTTCAAGCCCTGCATCAGGCTCTGTGCTGACAGCTCAGAGCCTGGAGCCTGCTTCAGATTCTGTGTCTCCCCCTCTCTCTTCCCCTCCCATGCTCATGCTCTGTTTCTCTATGTCTCTCAATAATAAATAACCGCTAAAAAAAAAAAGAATAAGTCTAAAAGAGTGAAACACTCCAAATCATCCTTTACAATTTATGTCAAACTTATCCAGTAATTCTGACTTCTGTGGTTGAATTGTTTCCCTAGCACTGGAATCTCTATGCAACTATTTGCAATGCATTTGGTTTCAAAGGTAGGCAGCTCTGACTGCAACCCGGCTTGGCAAGCAGTCTAAGATAGGCTCCTGGAAGTCACACCTTGCGCAATGCCCTTCCCTTCAGTGTGGGCTAGAAGGACCTCCTTCTAGCCAGTAGAATACAGCAAAGGTGATGGGGTGTCATTTTCAAGATTCAGTTACATAAAATCGTAGCTTCCTTCTTGCTAGAAGACTTTCCTTATTGTAATTCATTCTTTATTAAAACTCATTGAACTGTACACCTAAAATGGGTGCATTTTATTGTACCTAAATCACATCTCAAAATTGCTTAAAAAAATAAAAAGATACAGTGCTAACTGCAAAGAAGATTTTACAACCATAAAAATGCATACTTTCAATGGGATGACTGAACTTTCTATAGCTCAGCTCTCAGATGTGAATCCCTAGGAAGGCACCACCTGGGGGCAGTAAGATGGAGCTCATGCATCCACAAAATCATTCTCCTCTCCCTTGGTCCCTCTGGTCACCACAGAACATGCGCAGTCCCTCTTGCCCACACCAAGGGCAAGGAGCTGAGATTGTGGCAGTAAAGCAAAACATTTCTCTGTGCTCTTGACAGATTGTGCCTTTGGTGTTGTAGGTGGGGGGGAGTGGGGGGGGGGTTGGTATATAGATACAGGTGCCCTAATTTAAAAGTGTCAAGTCCATACTAAATTCAGAGAGCCAAGTCAGACCAAATCAGGACAGAGTGAACGGACAAGCCTTTCCAGTGCTATAGGAGTCTTTGGGTACACTACTTAAACAGAAAAACCGGTCTGGGCTGAGGCTGAACTGCCGGAAGGAGAACTTCTGTCAGCGGTAGCATATGCTCCCGCAGCTCACACAGTGAAACACTTCAAAGATGTTTCTTCTTTATACATTGGGTACCGTTTGCTCTTCTGATCCTATTTGTCAAGGGTGGTCTGCATTTCCCTGTCCTATATGAAAAGAATGGAAAACAATTTACTTTTGCTTAGGTATATTTTTTGTTCCAGAAATATTTCCTTTTATTTAGGTTCAAAAATTCTTTACCAAATTTATGAAAATTTCAAAGACTCTTCAGAACAGGATATGGCACGGTATGTGCGCCTGCTATATATTTATTATCCTTAGTGTTTATTGTTAGAGTCCATTAACAGGGACATGCCCCTTCAGATCTTGCTACCCCCTACAAGGCTGGGAGCAGAGGAAGGGCTGGGGGTCCTGGGCTTGCACTATGGTGACAGTAGGGGGCAGGGGGAGTAATCTACCCTCTTCCTAAGGCCCATATCCAGTTTTAGATTCCAGCTAGTAAGGTTACTGCTGGGCCCCCGGGGTGGGGGACTTTTGGGGAAATGAGGCTAAGAACAGCACTAATTCTCTGTAGCAAGTAGCCTGAGGGCTGTCCTTGAGGGGCTGGGACACTTGAGAATATTAGCAAGACACTCCAATATTCACTCATTTAATACTCATAACAAGTGTAAGTAGTAGATATTATTATTAGCCTCATTTTACAGATAAGTAAACTGAAGCACAGAGAGGCTAGCTGACTTGTCCACACAGCTAGTAAGTGGCAGAGCTGGATTCAAACCCAAGTCTGTTTTTATTTGTTTGTTTGTTTATAAGGTTCATTCTTGACAGAGAGAGAGAGAGAGAGAGAGAGAGAAAATGGGAAACAGAGCACGAGCAGGGGAGAGGCAGATAGAAAGAGAGAGGGAGGCACAGAATCCCAAACAGGCTCCAGGCTCTGAGCTGGCGGCACAGAGCCTGATAGGGGGCTCAAATTCACCAATCGCAAGATCATGACCTGAGCCAAAGTTAGACATTTAACTGACTGAGCCACCCAGGAGCCCCCTTCAGTGTCTGCTTTTAATCACCACCCATGTGGCCTCTCTGGGGGCTCTTTTCAGTCTCTCAACTATTCAGGTAGCCTCCTGGGTGGCAGAAGGAAAGATGTCAGGTTAAACCCTTTTAGTTTTGTTTTTTTAAAACAACAAAGTGTCACCTTTTCCCTTTAGTGACTACTTAGGCTGACAACCCTCGGTTAATTTGGATCCTTGTTAGATTTGCTAAGAGCCTTCATCTTGCCTATAGAAGAGAGACATAGGGCATGGGTCAAACAACCTGCTGTGGCCCAACAGTTAAAAGAAATTATTCACTATTCACTGTCTTGACTGTGATCTCGGGGCTAATAATAGAGCTCAGTCTGATAGGTTTCTTTGCAGCTATTAAAGAAATGTGTTTTTTGCAGAAAGGCATCCTATTCACACCAGTCCTTGAAAGGAAAAGGAAGTCCCTTACGTCTCCCTCTGCGAAGGGAAAGGCTTGTATCACTATCCACTGTTGAGAAAATGAGCATGAGAAAAAAAAAAAGCCTAGAAAACTCAGCAACAGGCAAAATCTCATTTGTGTTTACCATGCACATGGCTGCACCCTGCTACGCTTTTGCAAAAAACAGTGGCCCAGGTCCATTTTTCTGGTTGCCAGTGCAGACGGAGCCCTGGGCCCAAGAGCTGTTCCTACCTGCTACCTTTGCAGATAAGCCTCTGGCTTTCCATTTGGAAACTACAAATTTTAGCACCCAAAGGAATGTTAGGAGCCAGTTGTCTCAGTCCTTCCCACTTATAGCTGAAGAAAATTGAGGTCAACTTTGGAGATCACAAACATATAATGCAGGGAGGAACAAAACTGGAATGTCAGGGAGGATATGTGAAGATTTCTGCTCCCTTTTAGAATGGAAGGCTCTTCTGTGTTTAGTTTTCACTTTTCCACATTTTCCAAATTGCCCGTAGTGCTGATTCTATCAGTCCAAAATATAGTAACTGTTCACTTCTTTTTCTCCAAGCTCGTGTGGTTCCCAACACACTTAAAGACTACATTAGCTTCAAGTCCTCCTCGGCTGTCCCCGTCTGTTTACTCTCGCTTCTTTCAGACTACGAAAAGAGGGCCATCCCCATAGAGTCACGTGAAACAAACAAAAATCCCAATCGCTCTTAATACTGCTCCATTTATAACAAGAGCAAGCATATATTGGGCGAGCCCTGTTCTAAGAGCTTTACAGACATAACTCATTTAACCCTCAGAACAATCTTCTGAAGTAGTACTTTCATGATGGCCGTTACAAAGATGAGGAAGCTATGACACAGAGGTTAGGGACATGGTCTAGCACTCATGATCAGGAAGTATTGTTAGGGACCAAGAAGTTCCATAATTTTTTAAAATTTATTTTATTATTTTTTAATATAATTTATTGTCAAATTGGTTTCCATGCAACACCCGTGCTCATCCCAACAGGTGCCCTCCTCAATGCCTGTCACCCACTTTCCCCTCTCTCCCAGCCCTCATCAACCCTCAGTTTGTTCTCAGTATTTAAGTCTCTTATGGTTTGCCCAGAAGTTCCCTAATGACTGAGTTCCTGATAACCTGTTTCTGTCTCTTTGGTGCCAAAACCATTTCATTTGGGGTGGAAAGTCACAGCTTAATCACTTGGGTCCCATCCAGTTCTGAGAGTCCTGTACGGTTCCGGGGCCTGGGCACAGGGCTCTGGGCTGCTCAGGAGGAGACTGGGACTTTCCCACCTGCCAGTTGCTATCCACCAACTCTATCCCTTCTCAACTCTCAAAGGGCCTGCTTCTAGCAGTGCCTCACACCCACTTCCCAGCCCGTTATTTCTAATCCACTGTGCGTTGGAAAATCAAACCACTCAGTAATGGCATTCTGAAAACCTTCTAAAAGTTCCAATGAATATCTATTAGCTTCATTTCTTTCTGGCTTGTAGCTCCATCTTGAGAAAAATTCGAAATCTAGGCAGAGAGACCCTGTGGGAGTTGTGAGGCCCTCACCACCAGGAAAGCTCATGGGCTTTAGCAAAGCCTTGGCAGCAGCTGCACGAAGTCATCAGAGACTTCTCTCTGGTATTTAAGTTCTGGGCCCTTACCCACTGAGGGCCTGCTGGATAACTGAGGTGTTTTTGCTGGCAGTCTCATTTCATTCACTGCCCACAGGCAGACAGGACCTCACCCTGCCTTTGCCAAGAAACATGCCCAGAATCACATAAAATCAGCATCTGTGGGGTTTCTTTGAAGGAAGCAAATTTAAAACTTCTACCCAGAGAGGGAGAAAGCATTTAGACATGGCTCAGAACTCAGTTTCCTCTCATAAGCTGCTCAACGTCAAAGCCAAATCTGAGCAGCAGTAAATAGGCTTCTCTTTGCTGAAGAGGCTCAGATCCTCTGTTTAGAGGAAGTGGGCATTGGCCCTGACCCAAATTATATTCTTACCTGATTCCCATTTGGTCCAGAGCAAATATTTCTGAGATGGTCAGACTAGACCAGCAGCATGGCATCATTACTATGGCATTTTGACTGGGGGAAGGGGAGAGTGGGAGAAATAGAGCCCTGGTACACAAGACCCGTAGTTTCTTTCTTTCTTTTTTAAAGTTTTTTTTTTTTTTAAGTGATCTCTGTACCCAACATGGGGCTCGAACTCACAACCCTGAGATCAAGAGTCGCATGCTTCACTGAGTGAGCTAGCCTGGCGCCCTGACCCATAGTTTTTCTAATCCCTCTTTTGGTAAACCACCCTGTGACCTTGAGCAAATCACTTAATCTCTCTAGTCTCAGTTTCCTCAGTCGTAAAATAGGATCATACCACCTGCCCTACCTTTATCCGAGAGCTGCTGGATTAAAGGAGGTTGGCTGTTGGAAGCATTATGAAATGCAACCTATTCCCAACAAGCCACAACAAAGGTTCTCTTAGTCCTTTCCTGCAGTCCAAGTCACTGAAAAGTCTGCACCAAGACTGGTCAATAAGCCATGATGCTGGGCCACCATTCACTTCAGAAGCAGCTGCTGTAGGGGCTTGGATCTAAAACTAGAAAACCATGATCAGGAAATAAGATGTCCCTTCTGGGATGGGTGGTAATAAAGTAACCCCTCACCTTAACTTGCCCCATTTTTTGGCCACTGTCCCTCTTTTGGAGAGAAAAGAATGCTACTGAGCCTCCTTATGGGATACCGCCAGCAGGTAAGGGCTGGGCATCCACATTCCCTTCCCTGGGCTACTGATCCCTGCAAAAGAGAATCCTTTACCCCCCCACGCCCCCCAACCACCTTCCCTCTCAGGGAAAGCTGACTGATATAGTACTGAATGTAATGAGCCAAAGGCAGTCTCAACCTCAGCAGACTTTGTTTTCAGTGCCCTATTTAAAAGTTCCAAAACTTTAAGGATCTCTAAAGACTCCAAATATTAAACTGCCAGATACCAGAGACTGCGATCACATCAAAGTCCTAATGGGCCACCTCCACCTGCCCTTTTGGTAAGAATTTTTTGGTCCCTCTCATCAGACGTCTTGGTTTTTTTTTTTTTTTTTCAAATACAAGTCTTGGACTTCCTGTTGTTATAGTTTCAAATGAACACACTCTCTCTTAAGTGGCAGACAGTCATCACATTTTCCAGAGGGAGCAAAGGAAGTAGCAGGAAGTCAAATCACTTTGCCCAGGGTTTGCTGTTTTTCACGGCCTCAGCAACGTGGAGCTTTGCTTCGTGACTCAAGACAAAACACACCTCCAAGGCTCTGAATCTAGAATTATCGGAAACCTGGAGAGGGAGCCAGCTGAGCTCCTCACTCAGCTGAACCTGGCCAGGCCAGAAAATGCCTCCAGGGTGCAGTTTTCCCATCTGTGAACTCTAGGCTAACAGAGAAACCAACAGATGCTGAGGCTTTGGATAATCCAAAACAACAGAAACAACACTGCATCTCAAGGGATAAAATGCAACTTCTAAGGGTCACAAAAAGCAGGCAAAACTTCCTCCCATCTAGAACTCATTCTTCCAGAAATAAAGCTCCTTGAAACTCACAATACTCTACAGTGGTCCTGACTATGGGGTGAACAGCAACCTGTCCCAAGCCACCAGAAGAGTCAGGTTTCTGGGCAATGGGTCTCATACAGCTAACCCCACCCTTGTTATCCTTGGGACCACTGACAACTCTTCAAAAATTGCCACCATCCGTGTGCGTTGGTGGTATAGTGGTGAGCATAGCTGCCTTCCAAAAATGGCCACCTTACTCTCAGCCAAAGGGCTGAAACAGGGACGGCCAGACATTACAGGTGAGGATGACCCAACAAGCACAATTTAACCAATGCTCCCGGAAGTTTTCAGGCACTGTGCAGATAAAATGGGGTGAAGATATCCGGCCTGATTGGAACGTTTTTAATGGTGAGGGTGGCCAGAGAGTTTAAGGAGTACAGTACAGGTGAGACAGCTGCCTCTTCCCTCACACACACTCGTACCTAACGGTGGGGCTGGTTCTTGGCTATAACATGCAGACGGTATTTTCATATTAAAAAAAAAAATGTTACAGTCCACCAGCAGCCAATTAAGAATGAACTCTTAGCAGTATATGAGGGTGATATGTGTGTGTGTGTGTGTGTGTGTGTGTGTGTGTGTGCGCGCGCGCGCACTGGAGTGTATTTGAGAGCTGGCATTCCTCACTGTGCACTTGGCGAGGTGGGGGAGCGTTACCTGGCCAGGTCGAGGAAAGAGTCCACTGTCTCTTTGGGGACCGGAGGGGACCCCGACTCTTCCAGCCCCAGGTCGCTGGACTGAAGGGTCTGCGCGCCAGACCCAGGCTTGATGATGAACGCCAAAGCGACGGCGAGCGCCGAGGCGCCAAGCGTGGTGAGGCCGAAGTAGGCGATGGCGATGCCGCCCAGGCGCCCGAGAGAGCTGGCGTCGAGGGAGGCGGCGCCCGACACTAGGCTGCAGACTACCAGCGGCAGGATGATCATGCGCAGCATGCGGAGCAGCATTTCGCCGGGGAAGGCCAGGTAGGCTACCTGCGTGCGGCTGAGGCCGAGCCCGCGCAGCGCCGCGCCCAGGCCGGCGCCCGCCACCACTCCGGACACGGTGAACAGCACGAGCGCGTTCCGCCGTAGTAAGCCCGCGCAGCGCCGCGCGAGTCCCCCCGCGGACCCCGGTGCGCCAGGCCCTGCCGCAGGCCCCGCCTGGGTGCCGTCCAGGTAGCCGTTGGTCTCGCTGCTCTTCTCCATGGCGGTGCCCGCGGCCCCGAGGTGTTGGAGGCGGGGGACTTTGCTCTGGGATAAGACGAGGCTCTCAATGAACGGATCAGGCGGAGCTGGCGACGTCCGCCAGCTGTGTCCCGCCGGTTTTGGGAGGCGGCCCGCGGAGAGCTCCCGACCTGGGCGCAGAAGCAGGTGTGGAAAGGGCCAGGAGAGGCTCGGGAGAGAGGGCTGGAGCACCGGCCTGAGTGTGTCGCGCCGCGCCCAACCTTCCCACAGCGGTCGCGGGCTGGAGATGATGCAACGCGGGAGCCGCGAGAACGGACGCAGATGGGAAGAACCGAGGAAGCTGGGAGCGGCCCGAGCCCGCCCCTTCACACCCGCCGCCCCGCCCCCCGCGACTTCGGCCAATCAGCGTCCGGGAGCCGCCCCCGCGCGCCCCTCGCCCTGGCTGCCGGCGCGGGGGGAGGGGCGGCCGGGCGGGGGGCGCTGCTGAGGCCGCTGCTGAGGCCGCTGGGGCGCCTGCCGAGCGGGCCAATCCGGGCGCCGGCTGCCGCCTCCCGGCCCCGCTAACTGGGGCCGGCTTCGGGTGACCTCTGCGGGGCGCGGCCTGAGGGACGGCCGGCGCTCGTTGGCACCTGCCGGGGCCGCTCGGGTCGGCCGGGGTCTGGGCCCTCAGGGTCAGAGGGCCGGGGAGAATGTGGAACGCAGCGGCGTTCACTGTCCTGGGGATTGGGGGAGGGGAGGGGTTCCCGCCGGGGTTGGTGCTTTCGCCCCCGCGCGGCCCCGCGGGCTGCGGGAGAATCTGACAACCTTTCTTGCAAAGGGGCTGCGCGCTGTAAGGGGACCACGGACTCCAGGAGTCCTGTACCACAAAGCACGCCGGGGTGTCCATCTTCTGTCCCTGAGACAGGAGATGGATGGCTGGATGAATTAGAAAAACCTTATCCCAAGTTCATTAAAGTATCTAACAAAGATTCACCTGTAAGTGAAACGGAGCTCTGGGTGGCACCAAACCCAGCGCACGGGTGTGCCACTGCGCGCGCTAGCGCTCCCCGAGGCGTGGGGCTTAAAGCCTCGGGTATAGGCCCGGGGTTACCCGGCAGCTGTCTGCGGTATGTGGGCTGAAGACGGAAAACTCTTCCAGAATCCACAGCTCTCTCGCCCTGACTTCCAGTTGCGTTTCTACCACGTAGAAGCCACTAGGTTTTACCCTCTTCCATCTCTTGGCTTCCAGCAGTCTCAGGAAACCAGTACATATAGTGGTTTAGCCAGCCTGCAAAGATGGTTTCTAAATGTTAACATCCGATTCGTTTCCTTTTTATTTTAACTTTTATTTAATAGCTGCTCTGGTCATGGCAGATATCAGAGACCTCTGCAGGGTCGTTTTACTCTGTCACATGTATTAGTTTTTTGTATTTTCTCATTCTGCTTTAAAAAAATTGTTCTTTTAAGACCAGTGGAAAGGAAGTCTTGCATGTGGCTAACCTGAGTCAAGGAGGAAAGCAGTTTGCTATAATCTCTTGCTGAAAAGGAGTCATCTTAAAACACGTCCGCACAGATATTTGTGCAAATCAAAATGCCTTCTTAAGGAACTTTAAGGAGCTGTCCAAATTTTGAGACACTGAGGATTCCCTTGCTTGAAGCCAGCCAGCCAAGCCATTGGCTGGACTTTGTAGGGTTTTTTTTTTTTTTTTTTGACGAAGGGAGGGAAGTATGTGTCAGGTGACCAGCATATTTTTATGTTTTCAGAACAGTTTATTTCTCTGTGTGCACTGAAGGAAGGATTTTCTACAGACACACTGTTTTGGCACCCAGCCCTTGCCTTTCTTTGTTTGGACTACCACATTTATGCAAAGGACTCTCAAATCATGCTCCAGAAATGAATTTTCTTCTCTCTTTTTAAAAAAATGTTTATTTATTTATTTTGAGGGAGAGAGTGCACACAGGAGGAAGCAGAGAGAGAGAGAGAACCCTGAGTCCGTTGTGGGGCTCCATCTCACGAACCAGGAGATCATGGCCTGAGTGGAAATCAAGGGTCAGACCCTCAACCGACTGAGCCACCCAGGTGCCCCAGAAATGAATTTTCAATTAATCTGCTTTGTATCTCCACCTGAATATCCTGCAGGCATACCATGACAACATGTCCAAAACCAAACTCATGGCTGCATTCCTCAAGGCTACCCATCCTTCTGAATCCCCTACTTCTGTTACCAACAGTACTGTCCATCCAGTCACTTCTGTTTGAACCCTCAGAATGACCTTTGGTTCTTCCTTCTCTAGTGTCTCCTCTCATCTGATCAATAGCCAACTCCCACAGACACTCCTTTCGCAATATTTATCACATCCACCCCCCTCCCCAACCCATCCATCCCCACCGCTACCATTCTGGCTCGGTTCTTATTTCCTCACTTCTTATCTTGACTATTAAAATGTTCTCCTAATTAGTCTTTCCGCCTCTAATGCTCTTCTTGTTCCAGCCATCCTATATTTTGCCTTACCCCAGACCAATCCTCCTAATGAATAATATACATGTTAGGATTAGGTTCAGCTTCCATCCAGCAAGGAAAAAAGGAGAAATGTCCTCTCCCTTTAAGAACATTTCCTAAAAGTTGTTCACACTATGTGCTTTACATTTCCTTAACCAGAATTTAGTACATGACCTCACCTAGCTGCAAGAGAAGAAATGTAATATTTATTTTGCACAGGCATATCCCCAGCTAAAAACTGGTGCTCCTAATGAATAAACCACAAGGGTGAAAGGTATAGCATAGGGAATATAGAATGGTATGGTAATAGGTTGTACGGTGACAAATGGTAGTTGCACTTGTGGGGAGCACAGCACAAGGTATAGCCTTGTCAAATCCCTATGTAGTGCACTTGAAGCTAATGGAACACTGTGTATCAACTATACTTCCATAAATACATTCCTTTTAGGAATTAGTGCTTCTGTGACTAAAGAAGCAGGAAAGAATGGTATTCCAGGAGATCTCCTTCATGCCACTTCTTGTTCAACAGCTTGCAGCGGTGCCCGTTGAATTAAGAATACGCTAGGGGCGCCTGGGTGGCTCAGTCGGTTAAGCATCCGACTTCGGCTCAGGTCATGATCTCACGATCCGTGAGTTCGAGCCCCGCGTCGGGCTCTGTGCTGACAGCTCAGAGCCTGGAGCCCATTTCAGATTCTGTGTCTCCCTCTCTCTCTGCCCCTCCCCCGTTCATGCGCTGTCTCTCTCTGTCTCAAAAATAAATAAACGTTAAAAAAAAAAATTAAGAATACGCTCTTCATCCTGGCATTCAAGGCCTACCACCATCTGGCCTTGGCTTACTCACCATCTATGCATGCTACAAAAACAGGACTGTGTGCTTCTTCCACGTTTTCTTGCCTCTCCACGCAGTCCCAGTTAACCTCTCTCCCAAAGCCTTTCGTAATCCCCCTCGCTGCAGCTGTGCTTGCCGCACACAGCTGTGTGTACCCCAGAGGTGTGTTAATAGTTAACCCTCAGTTGGGAGTGAGGAACTCCCTGCCCTGCTGGCACTTTCATTGGACATAAGTGTGGTGTGGTGTTGGCGGTGCCTTATGCCATGCCTAATGTCTGAACTAGCAAAACCTCTCTTTAAGTAGGAGCTGGTGTCTCGGGGGCTTCTTCCAAGCACTGGCTGCTCCATAGCTGCTCTGCCTACATGTGAGGCAAACCAAGAACTAGGATATCTGCTCTCAGCCTCCCCAACAGTTGGTATAGGGTTTAACTTTCTGTTTTCTTTTTCTCTCCTTTCTTCCCCCTTAATTCTTCTTCTTCCATTCTACCATTACATTTCTTCCATCTTTTCATAATTTTACGTGCCTCCTCCTTGTCAGTGTGTAGTACAAAAAATTATTGACTCCTGTATTTAGACACCTTCCCCTACAAAACTTAATGTGTTTTCTCTGGATTCTGGATATGTAAGTATCAAATTACAAAATACCTTAAAAGTGGTCCAGTCTGATACCACCATCACCACCACCACCATCATCTGATGTTTGAAACTCTCAATAGGTTGGAGTATTGTTCAGCAAGAATTTCCTCCCTTCTTCCTCCCACTTGGATGGGAGTATATTTACTCATCTTTTAGATTTTGACCTTGACCATGTGACCTACTTGGCCAATGAAATAAGTGGATGTGACTCAAGCAGAGGCAGCAAAATGTTTTACGGAGTTGCACTTGGACTCTTGCTTACGTGTGACTCGGCATGCCCCAGGTAGATATTGTCCTGTTGGCCTGGTATCAGAACAAAGATGAGAAATGTGTCTGAATCCGGCCTGCAGCTGCAAACCCATCTGCCTTGCTGCCTAAAGAAGACGTCCCAGGCAACCCACGGACCTATAAGTGAGAAAAATAAATGCTGTTGTTGAAACTTACTGAGTCTTGGAGTCACATGTTATGCTTTATCATTGTGGCAATAGTTGAATAATATAAACCCTCTCTTCTACATCTGTTCCAGTTACTATTTTTATGTAACAAACCACTCCAAAACATAGTGGCATAAAATTACAACCATTTTCTTATGCTCATGATTTTGTAGGCCAGAAATTCAGACTAGATCTTTGGCTGGGGTGGCTTAATGACTGGAGATGGCTGGAATAGCTCAACCAAGGCCATATTGCTGTGGCCTCACTTCTGGCTATCTGCTGGGATCCTTGCTTCTTTTCCACATTACATCTACTGAGGCTGGAATGTCTAAGATAGATCTTTCAGTCACACCAGTGGTGCCTGTGCTAGCGTGGCTGGAATAACTGGGGCTGGCTGAGCATCTGTCTCTCTGTCTCTCGGTGTGGCTAGCTTGGGCTTCCTTACAACATAGCGATCTCAGTGTAGTCAGACTTCTCGTAGCGGTTGACTTCCCTCAGAGGGAGTGTTCTAAGAAATCTAGGTTAGAAGCTGCAAGACTTCTTCTGACCTAGCCTCAAAAGTTCCACAATATCACTTCTTTCACACGTTGGTGGCCAAGAAAGTCACTAAGGCCAGTCCTGATTCAAGGGAAGAGAGTTAGGCTCCACCTCTAAAAGGGGGAGAAGCAAAAAATTTGCTGCCGTCTTTGATCCACAGTAACGTCCTTAAAGCTCAAATGTGCATGCATTCTAGAACAGTGCTGCACACATATGTCACTATTCCCAAAAATGCCTTCGCTCTGATGTCTCTTTGGACACCTCTGTTAGAAAGTTTTTGGGATCATTTAGTCATGTTCTTAAAACCATGACTGCATCATTCATCATCCATCGTGAAGAATTTGTTTCCCTCACGAAAGCAATGCTATGGATTTTTTACTTATGAAGTGCTAAGAATGGTGTTTTTCCTACATTGTCAAAGTGACTGTTTTTCACTTCCAATATACTTATGTATTGGTTGATGGTTTGTATTATACACACTTGCAGGCTTCTGCTAGTAAAGAGATAATCTCAGTTCGAATTTCACATCAGATGCCAGTTCAGTATTTCCACATTATTTCACTTGAATGATCACGGCATCACTGGAATCACACAGCGGGAATTATTTTCTGCCACAAATGGACTGAAAAAGGAAAATGGTATCCCTCACAGGCAAATTTGGATTCTAGAGTACTTCTGTACCTTTACTGAGAGATACTAGATAGTTTAGCAATTAGAGCTAATAATTCTATTTAAAAAGTTAATCTCTAGTCTAATTCTTTCCATGTCAGCAAAACACAGCTTTGTAGAAAATGCAATGTGATTTTTTAAAAAAAAGAATATTTGCCTTTCAAATAGATTAGATTACTGAACAAACAAACCAAGCAAGGTGAAAATCCAAAATAATGAATAAGGTACTTTCCTTCCGTGGTGGACACCTTAGTGTGCCATGGCATCGTGGAGTCAAAGTACTGGTGACTTTGTAATCTGTAGTCCTTCCTCAAGGCTCCCCTCAATATCATCTCTACCCACAAAAAAGAAGGAAAAGAAAAAAGGGGGTCGTAAAAATGCCCCTAGAACCGAAAGTTCAGGTTCAGACTCAGATAAACACAGTGAGTCAACACTAAAAGGGAATTTGGTCAGAGTGGGAGTAAAAGGTAGGATGAAACAGAAATAATGTTTCTATGGTTTTAGATTAAAACTAAAGCTATGTAAACTCACATGTTCTTCTTAAACAGAATAGTGAAATAAAAGCATCGGAAGAAATGAGTTACAAGATGGGAATATAAATTAGTTGGGTGTCTGTGTTTTGTGGACAAAGGTTCTAAGGGTAGAGATTTAAAAAACATTTTTTTAATGGTTATTTATTTTTTATTTTTGAGAGAGAGACAGAGCACGAGCAGAGGAGGGACAGAGAGAGAGGGAGATACAGAATCCAAAGCAGGCTCCAGGCTCTGAGCTGTCAGCACAGAGCCTGATGTGGGGCTTGAACTCACAAACCGTGAGGTCATGACCTGAGCTGAAGTCGGCTGCTTAACCAACTGAGCCACCCAGGCGCCCCTCTAAGGGTAGAGATTTAATTTAATAATACCACTGGATGTTTACTGAGTGGCTTACTGAATATAAATCACTCTGTAAGGTCCATAGAGTGAAATACAAAAAAAAAGGAGTGTAGGTTACTTGGGGACCTGATCAAAATGCGTATTCCTGAGCCTGGAGGATGGCCTAGGAACCTACATTTCAACAAGCCACTCCTCTTCTCCTGCATTACCCCACCCCACTATTCAATAAAAATGTATTTACGAGGTATTGAATTAACAGAGTTTAGAATGAAAGAGAAATTCAAGAAAAAGTCTAGGGCTAGGCTTTCGAAGCCTATAAACCAAGTCCTTCTTACTGAGTAGGGATCTTCCTCGACTTATAGGGTTACATCCCCAAATTGAAAATATCATAAGTTGAAATGCATTTAAAATACCAAAATTATAGCCCATCATAACTTAGCTTAGCCTTCCTTAAGTGTACTCAGAACATTTGCATTAACCTACAGCTGAGCAAAATCACCTAGCCATGTCATTGATTGAATACTGTACTGGCACACAAAATAGAATGATTGCATAGGTGCAGAATGGTTAAGTGTATTGGCTGTTGACCCTCTTGATTGTGTGGTTGACTGGGAGCTGGGGCTGCCACTGCCCCAGCGTCGTGAGAGAGGATCTTACTGCATATCGCTAGCCCAGGAAAAGGTCCAAATTTAAAATCTGAAGTACTATTTCAACTGAATGCATATCAATTTCACACTATGGTAAAGTAAAAAAAATAGTAAGTTGAACTATCATAAGCCACACCACCTGTCCAATGCTAAGAGAAGCAGGGTAGGAAATGGATATTAATTAGAATGGGTTATGGTTCTCCCAAGAACTTATTAAGCCAGGCCCTATAATTCTCTGAGGTCTGTTTGGGAAACAGTGGTGGACTTTCGAAAAGATAACTAACCGTACAAGTAGAACTCAATGGTGCCCAAACTTGACTCTCATCAGAATCATCTAGAAACAGTTTAGAAAGGATAGATTCCAGGGCTCCAACCCTGAAACTTTTATTTTTGTAGCACTGGGGTAGGACGGATGCATCTATATATGTTCTTATTCTTCCAGTTAACAGATTAATCTGATATAACAACCAAATCCAATGGAATCTGAAATAAAAGCAAAGCAAAGCATACTTTTGAGACCACTGGGGAAATTTCACGTATGTTAAACCTAATGCTGAGTTTCTTAAATGTGGCAACAATGTTCTGGATAGTAGGACGATGGCCTCATTCTTGGGAGAGTGAGGAGAAGTATTTAGGGATGGTGTCATGGTGTCTGCACAGCCCTCTCGGGTGGCTCGGCAAAGAGCGAGTGTGTATACACATACAGAGGGCAAAGCAGTGAGGGAGGCAAGCCGTTAATGGCTGATAAAACTAGGTGAGGAGTGTATGGATGTTAACTGTTTTACCCTTGAGACCTTATCTTCCGGCTAACAGGTTTTCAAGATTATAAAACATTAATTATTTTTATAAGAGGGCATAAATGATGGGGGACGGGAAGTGCATGGGGTAGGAGAGCTCCATTCTTGATTTTGTTGCACAAGGGATTTGAGTACCATTACTGGAAGGGATGGGCTACAAAAGCTTGAAGCAGTGAGAGAGAGGTCACTGTGGGATACAGCTGAGGTTCTCCACTCATCTCCTTCTAGGACACACATGACAAATGATGCTTCTACTCAGCGCCCACAGCTAGGGGTGAACCTAGGCTTAGATGTAATTCCTGGCTCCTGACCTGTAACACGACAGATTTTCCTCCTACTTAAGAAAGAATGTTGGCCTGCAAGTAAGTGATGTTATCACATGGATAACCTTGAGTTCTTTCAAATTTATTTTTTTAATTTTTTTATAAAGTTATGTATTTATTTTGAGAGAGAGAACACGTGCACGGGAGCAGGAGCGGAGCAGAGAGAGAAAATCCCAGGCAGGCTCCACGCTGTCAGCACAGAGCCCAACACAGGCTCAAACTCACAAACTGTGAGATCATGACCTCAGCCGAAATCAAGAGTCAGAGGCTCAACCAACTGAGCCACCCAGGTACCCCTCATTCAAATGTATTTTAAAAATAATAATGCCCAGACTTCTCCATTTTTGTGTGGAAGGGGTTTGAAAATTCAACCAGTCACTATAATGCACAAAGAAAATGTAGATTATTTGCTGTCTGTAGCTGATCTAATCTTTGTCATGGGCAGTCACAGCACTAGGTCACCAAGGGGAGGAGAAAATGACTTTAACTTGACAGTGAACGTAATGGAAGTTTTTCTCCAGTTTAAATAGCTTCATGTGGATAACTCAGAGTCTGTTGGTAAGTACTCAGCATTTCAGACTTCCTCTCTATCAAGTTACTCTGCAATGATGTGGTTACAGAAAATTGTAAGAGAGGGTACACTTTTTTATAAACTGAGAAAGAGTGGTGTTTTACTAATAGGGAACATGCATGGACATGGTGGTAGATTATGAAAACAGCCCCATTCTTCACCTCTTCCTGTATCCTGACTTTTTGTTATCTTACTTTTCAGGGTCCTCTAACTCAGTCTGGGCTCAGCTGTATGGTTTTCTTTAGCCAATTGGTATAGCTGACCCAAGGCAAGCAGAGGTTTGAAATAGGCTTACACATGCAGCTTTCCTCTTGTGCCTGTGTGAGCACTATCACATGCCTACTGGGAGCTATGAGACACGTGGAGCACAGCTGAGTCCTCAGTCATCATGGCAGAGTTCATCCTAGATCAACTACCAGACAGACTTCTCCAGCCAGCCAGTCAGCTGAGCTGTCTAGTCACCTGACCCCCGCCACTCGGAAATGAGAGCGATAAACACCACGGTTGTGTGCCATGGAGGTTTTGTGGTTCAGTGTTAGTCCAGATCCTCTAAGAAGCAGATGCCAAGGTGGAATAAAATGTACAAGGATTTTATTCAGGAAATACCAATGGGAGAGAAAATAGAGAGGCAACTGTGAGCTAGGACAGCTGTCAGAAGGCCACGCAAGTCTGACCCAAATGAAGGAAAGAGGGAAGGAAAGTTGGGTAGAAATGTCTGCCATGCAGTCTAAAGAAAGTTCAACAAGGCTATGGGGAAGCTCAGTCAAAGTCAACTGTCAGAGGAGTCAAGCCTTCCAGGAACAGGTCTGCCTTAGTATCCCCACTACATGCAGCCATTGGCTGGGAGAAACCTATGGGAAGCATGGCCTTGGCACAAAATTGGCAGTGGGTTTCAGAGCACACTAATTGGCCAACTAGACTCATAAGTCTGCAAGGTGTTTTTTTCATGGCTGCCAAAGCTACATAGCATTATAGTGGTGAGATTTAACAGAGGCATCAAGAATCTACTTACTTGTAGAAGAGCAGCTCTTAATGTGGCTGATATTGCTTCCTGGGGGGAATTTTGGAAACGAATGGGGGCACTTTTCGGCTGTCATCATGATTGAGGCAGTGCTACTGGCGTTTAGTGGGCATTGGCCAAAGATGCTTGATGTCCTGTGAATCCCTGGGCCATTCTGCACAACAAACCATCCTATGTCCTTCATGAAGTTTCAATGTCCTGTTTGATATCCACAAAGGGAATAATCTGTTTAAAATGATCTGAGCCAAGAACCTAACTCTGTTTTAGACAGAAGCATCAATTTTTTTTTTTTTGCCCAACACAAATATACACTGTGTCTATGATTACAGTTATTGTGGACCTTGAAAAATGATTGCTCCGTTTCAAACGTTACTAAATGTATGTGACCCATATTAGGAAATCATGCCACCAAGCAACAGTACTTGCAGTTTTTGAATTGCCAAAATGATGTCCCGAGACAGTCTACATTGATGTACAATGTGCAAACATTTAGTTATTTCATTACATACCCTGTGGGATCATTCCCAGGTATGTATTTACAATAAAATATATATTATTCCATTACATTGATTTTCCTGAAATAATGTGATAGGTAAGCTATATTATTTTTAAACTTCATTTTTGGATGAATGAAAGTGCTATGTCTGACAGGGTTAAGAACCACTCCTGTAGAATGGGGGGTCAAAAAGCCATATATGGATTATAAAAGTAAAGGGAAATGTACACCCTTGGTCATAGCAGTGTTATTCACAACAGCCAAAAAGGTAGAAGCAACCCAAGTATCAGTTGACAGATGAATGAATAAACAAAATGTGGAGTATGTACACATATACATAACAGAATATTAAAAGGCCTCCAGGGGTGCCTGGCTGGCTCAGTTGGAAGAGCATGTGACGCTTGACCTCTGGGTCATGAGTTTGAGCCCCACAATGGGTGTAGAGATAACTTAAAATCTGTAAAAAAAAAAAAAGGGGAAGGAAATTCTGACGCATGCTACAACACAGAGGAACCTTGAAGATATTATGCTAAGTGAAATAAGCCCAGTCACAAAAGGACAAATATTGTACGACTCTACCAATACCAGTTACCTAGAGTAAGCAAATTCATAGACGGGAAGTAGAATGGTGGTTGCCATTGGCTGAGGAGAAGGGGAAAAAGGGGGATTGTGAGTTATTGTTTAATGGATACAGAGCTTAAGTTTTGCAAGATGAAAAGAGTTCTGGAGATGAGTTGCACTACAATATGAATATATGCTTAACACTACTAAACTTAACAACGATTAAGATGGTAAATTTTATATTACGTCTATTTTACCGCAACGAAAGAGAGAGAAAGGGAATGTAATTCCAGCCCAGGTCAGACTCTAAGAAAAATAGAAATGGATACTAGTGTGTAATAGTGGCCATTGATGTTCGATGGATATTTAAATACAGTGTCATATAAAAGCGTATACGTATATATTTGATGTCATATTACAATTGATGAGAGATATGACACGTGGAGAACTGGTAAGTCAAAAAATATTTTACCCCAGGACAAGATTTAAAAAAATAATAACTAGAAGAAGCGGGAGTTTAATTGGAAAGTCCTGGCGACCTCACGCCCTTCTTGCTGTTTATCCGGCTATTGCCACCCACTCCCGGCCCACCCTTCCCTGCTCCGGGATGTTGGGGCTGAGCCACACTTCCCACATTTCCCACATTCCCTTGCCAGCCAGCTTCCTGCGGTTCCGGGAGGCACTGGTGGGGCAGAAGAAGGGGGAGGAGGGCTTCTTCCCTGCTCCTACCTCCTGTTGGGAGATGACTGACAGCAGCAGACAGTTCCAGCTTCTAGCTTCTTTCCGCAGCCCCACCTGCGCTCCCCAGGCTCGCACAGCCCCTCCGAGGGGCCAGCGCCTGCCAGCTACGTCTTCCCCAGACGCGAAGCTCCCACGGAGCCGCGCCCCTCCTGGAGGACCAAGCGCGCACCTGCAGAGAGAGGTCCAGGCGTCAGCTCTGCGGAGCCCTGCTCTGAAGCCTTGGTTTCTAGAAATACCACCTCTTCCCATTTGCTCCCCAGCCCGGTGGTAGCTGCTAGGTTATTAATCTCTGGTTTACCTGAGCATTCTTGTTTTCCCTTTCACTACCAGCCCCCCAACCACCCGCCCCCAGCCTCCTAACACCTTTGTAATCAACTACCTATATTATATTTCATCTGGTGGAAATTCCTCGTGTGATTTCCTTTTTTTTAAAAAAAATAATATTTATTTATTTTGAGAGAGAGAGCGAGAGAGAGAGCGCGTGAGCACAAGTGGGGGAGGGGGAGAGAAAGAGTCCCAAGCGGGCTGGGTGCTGCCAGTGTGGAGCCCCACGCGGGGCTGGAACCCACGAACCTTGAGATCATGACCTGAGCCGAAATAGATTTGGACCCAGACGTCCCTCCGCCTCCCCCTCCCCCTCCTCCTCCTTTTCCCCCTCCCTCTCCTCCTTTCCCCCCTCCCCCCTCCTCCTCCTCTTCTTCTGACGTTTTATTTATTTCTGAGAGAGAGCACAAGCATGAGTGAGGGAGGGGCAGAGAGAGAGAGGGGGACAGTATCTGAAGCAGGCTCTGCACTGACAGCAGAGAGCCCAACGCGGGGCTCGAACTCACAAACTGTGAGATCGTGCCCTGAGCCGATGTCATATGCTTAACCTACTGAGCCACCCAGGCGCCCCTCTGTAGTGTGATTTCTGTTTTTCTGCCTGGATCCTGCTTGATGGAAACTTTGAAAGATATACCACATCTATCTGTCAGTAAAGTGATCTGATAGTGATACTGCCTCCCCTTGTGTTCCTAGGAACAATCTGGTGTGGATCCCCATAGCAGCAAGATTTTGGTCTCTAATAGTTTCTACTGAAAGGAACCAGGTTCATTGGAGAGTAGCTGACAGAGAGTAGGCTTCTGTTTGGAGCAGAAAGCAGAAATGGGTTAGAAAGTCTCACTGTTGTGAAGAAGCAAAAATGCTTGCAGAGATTTCTGGGACTCCCATTGGCCAAATTTGTAACAACTTGAGCACTGGGGAAAAAAATCTGGCAAAACAAGAGTACATAATGATACTCAAAGGAAAAAAGTGAAATATAGTACATTCAAGGACAAAACAATTAAGAGTTTCAAATAGTGTTTGCAGAAAATGCTCTGTATGCTAATGCAAACCATACACACATCAGAGTCAGATTTAGTTAGCACCTAGGCACCACCAGTAAAATCCAGGAAGTAGCAATTCAGCTTAGTCCAAAACAATACTTGCTTGGGACAAGATCACCCTGGAAAGAGAACTTTGACCCTGTGTTTCAGTCCCAGATCATAATTCATGTATTTTATAATTCAACCAATTATTTCAGTAAGTATTTATCAAGTGGCTATTATTGTAGGCACTATTCTAGGCATCTGGGATGTAGCCGTGAAGGAAAAAAACAAAACAAAACAACAATACAAAAACATCTGTCCTCACGAAGCTTACATTTTAGCTAGGAGAGATCAGTATGCAATAAGCCTAATAAAGAAAGAGGCTAGGGGCCCCTGGGTGGCTCAGCCGGTTAAGCATCCGACTTGGGCTCAGGTCATGATCTCACAGTTTGTGAGTTCAAGCCCCACATTGGGCTCTGTGCTGACAGCTCAGAGCCTGGCCTGCTTTGGATTCTGTGTCTCCCTCTCTCTTTGCCCCTCCCCTGCTCGAGCTTTGTCTCTGTCTCTGTCTCTGTCTCTGTCTCTCTCTCTCTCAAAAATAATAAATACACATTAAAAAAATTAAAAATAAATAAATGAAATAAAGGAGACTATACATGTAGGTTAGAGGGTAGTAAACATGGTGGAACAGGTGAAAAGATCAGGAGATCCAGAGGTGGGCAGTACGCAGTTTGAAATTGGAAGGCCTCATTGCAAACATGAGATTTGAGCAAAAACTGGAGGAGATGAGGAAGTTAACCAAGTGGGTATCTGGAAAGAACATTCTATATGGAGAAGAGCACGACCGGAGCCCTAACTCGGGAATGTACCGGTGTGTTCAAGGAACAGCAAGGAGGCCAGTGTGATTGGAGTGAAATGAAAAAGGGAAAGAGTGACAGGAGCTGTGGTCGGGGAGGTGTTGAGAGAACTGCCCAGACAGGGCCTTGTAGGGCATCACACTGACTTTGGCTTTTACTGTGAGTGAGAGAGAGAGCTGCTGCAGGGCTTTGGGGCATGATTCTGCTGGTTTAAAATATCTGCTGTGTTAAGAATAAGACTGTCCGGGTATCTAGAATAGAAGCAGCGGGCCTTGCTGGGAGACTATTGTAATTATCCAAGCATGAGGTGATGGCGGCTTAGGTCAGGGCAAGTGGCACAGAAGCTGGTGAGAAATGGTTCAAGTCTGAATGTATTTTGAAGGAAGGGCCACTCTTATTTGCTAATGGATTGCACATAGGATGTGAGAGAAAGGGAAGAGACAGGGATGACTCTGGGTTTCTGGCCTAAGCAATGAGATGGATGGAACTGACATCCGCCTGAGGTGGGAAGGTTGAGAACAGCAGGGTTTTTAGGGACGAAAATAAGAAATTCAGTTGTAGGGCGCCTGGGTGGCTCAGTCGGTTAAGCATCCGACTTTGGCTCAGGTCATGATCTCGAGGTTTGTGAGTTCCCACCCTGCCTCCGGCTCTGTGCTGACAGCTTGGAGCCTGGAGCCTGCTTTGGATTCTGTCTTCCTCTCTCTCTGCCCCTCCCCTGCTCGCACTCTGTCTCAAAAATAAATAAATATTTTAAAAATAATAATAAAAATAAGAGAAATGCAGTTGTGGTCCTGTTAGGTTTGAAATATCTATCTAGATATCCTCGTGAAGCTGTTGACTTAGTACCTACAGTTCGGGAGAGAGGTGTAGACTGATAAATACTAGTCAGGACGGGCAAGGCAAGGCTGCAGTGACAAACAATCGCACTCTCACTGGATTCACACTGGATTTCTTATGCGAAGGGCTCTGCTCCTTATCACTTTCACTGTGGAATGCAGACTGATAGAGGCTCCCCTACCTGGACTATTGCTGTGGGCAGAGGGAAAAAAAGAGCCGGGGAGCCTCACACCCGCAATGAAATGCTTCCACCTTGGAGTGGCCCATGACTCCTACTCACATTTCCTTGGCCAAGATAAGTCCCGTGGCCACAGCTCACCCCAAAGGGGTGAGAAAGTACAATTGTCTTGTGTTCCTGGCAAAAGAAGCACCAGAAATACGGGTGAGCAACATTAATGCCTACTGGAGCCAAAGGTGCACAATAGGGAGTCACGGGCACATACATGGCATTTGAAGGCATAGGACTAGATGAGATGGCCAGGAAGTGAGTGCAGATACAGAAAACGAGAAGTCCAAGGGCTGAGCCCTGGGGGGTCACCAGTCCAGAGCCCATTGACTCCAGTCAATATAATAAGACTTTGGTTTCATAGTAATGTGTTACTACAGATGAAGTAACGAATCAACAACATTGATAACTTAGTGTAAATTGTGCTTAAGTAAGTCCAACGCCAAGGTTTTAAATTTCTGTGCTGCTCGTCTACGGTTTGTTTGTTTAGATGCCTTAAAATGATTAAAGTCAATCTGGTTTATTTATTAAATTCGTAAATCTGCTTCAATTTGTGAGTTACTTGAGTAATCAGGAAGGTATTTTTTAGATTTATCATCTGCTGTTTGGTGTTTGAAGTTCTTGGGAGAATCAGATATGTTATATTTCTGACTACGGTTTGAAATCTCTAAAGGAATTTAAGGAATCAAGTTTGTAAATGTGTCTGACATTTAGGGAAAAATGAATCTTTCAAACGTATAAACTGAGAACGAATCAAAGAGAAATGGCAAGTGGGTGTTTTTCATTTTAACACAAAAATTGCTGGATTTATAAATAAATAAAATCTGCATGTTGGGCTAATAGGCTAAAATAGATTTATAGGTTTATTAGCTAATACAATATTAATGAAAACACAAGTAACATTTAGTGTTTTTTCTAGCACACAATAACACCTGTGGATGCGGAAAATCCAACCAACCCTCCTCCTCCTTCTGGTGCCCCTCATGATGGCATAGAGGCCACGTAGGTGATCCTGTGGTGATACAGGGGCTTCTTGGGCATGTACCCCTCCATCTCTGCGGGTTGTCTGGGGGCTAATTCCAACCCCTCCTACCTATTCCTAGCTGCCACTATTTAGATTGGCCTATCCTCCATCTTGATGGGTGTATGTCTTTTCTAATGGTTTGAATTGACTATTCAACATTTCGAATATTATTTGTTATTTTGGATCATGGTCAAATTCCATGCCATTTCCTTTGGTCTCAAAATCACCACAGGCTGAAGTTCTTTATCCTGACCTAGGTCTCCTTTAGATAGCCAACTCTCCCAGCACCCCTGAATCTGCTCATGGGCATGTGGGGACTTCTGGATCCCCTGCACTTTTGGGGAAAAGGGGACCAACAGTGAGATCTTTATGGCCAGGACTCTGCTTTATGTATCCACCTATTCCCAGCAAGTTGCTCAGAGCATTGTAGACACTACTGTATGGTATGGGGACGTGCTGTGCAGTGTAGCAACACGGAGTGGTGGTTTGTTGATGAGTAGCTATGTGGTGGTTTGTTGAGCAGTGTAGAAGTGTGGAGTTCTGGTTTGTTAAGTGGTATAGCATATGGTGTGAGGAGTCAGACTGTGTTTCTGTCTTTCCTGGCTACTTACTAGCTATGTGATCTTGGGCGAGTTAGTTAACTTTCTTGTGCCACATATAATCATCTAGAAATTAGAGCCAACAACTGCAAAACGTTCCTGAGAATTACATGCCCTATATATATGAAATAATTAGCAAAGCTCCTGATACATTGCAAAATGCTTAAAAATATTGCCTAAAATAACAATTACATAACATAATTTTATTACTGTTTTGTGTGGTCTAGTCAGTTGCTTGAACTAAATAACATACCAGAATAAAGAGGAGGGGAAAACAACATTCCAACTCCTAATTCCATCCAAGGAAAACGAATTTGAATTCTTGTCTGAGTATTGCAAGAAAGAATCCAGCAAAACCTTGCAGTGTAACAGAAGGGCAGGGTAGACATCTTCTGGTGAACCTGTCAAATCTAATTCCTGTTTTCTTTTTCCCTTTCCTTGTATTCTGGACTAGCTTTCCTGGACTCCTATTGCCTCTGAGAGTGCTGGGGAGTGAGTCACCCTCAGGAAGGCACTGCAGAAGAGAGGAGGTTGAAAATCCAAGCTGTACCAGGAAAGGTCATCCCCAGTGAACAGGAAGAGGCCTGGGCACCTGGCCCTGCTTGGCAGCTGACCTTTGCCCTTGGCTAGCCTCCCTTATGGGTTTGGCACACTATAGGAGTGGGCAGGTCATCCTGACTCCTCTCCATCCTGTATCTCCTCCCGTGCTCAGGGCCAGTGTGAAGGTCACACATCTCTCTTTTGAATCATCTCTGTGTTTAGGCTGCCCAAGTCCAAGCTAACTGGGGACACTGCCTATTATGAACTGGAACCAGATCTTCACCTTGATGTGAAAGGCACAAGGTTCCATTTAGCAGTATGTGAGGAATGGTTAAATTTGCATAGGAGTCAAGGTCAACAGCAACAGTGGTACGTCATATTGGTAATACATACCTTTGATGTGATGTGATGAAGATGGCCCTTTACTTCTATGGTTTTCCTTCCTGAAACCCTAACCCTGTGTAATCACAAGAAGAACATCAGAGAAATCCCTAAAGAGGGGCATCCTACAAAATACATGACCAATACTCACATCTGCCAGGGTCATCAAAAACAATGAAAGTCTGAGACATTGTCACAGCCAAGAGGAGCTTAAAGAGACCTGGTGACTAAATGTAGTATGGCATCCTGGAGGGGATGTTGAACGGAAAGGGACATTCGGTAAAGACTAAGGAAATCTGAATACAGTGTCAGTACTGGTTTATTAATTGTGACAAATGTACCATACTAAAGGAAGATGTTAAAAACAGGGGAAGGTGGGTGTGGGTATATGAGAACTCTTTTCTGTACATCTTTTCTGTACATCTAAAACTATTTTAAATTAAAAGTTTATTTGTTAAAATTCTGCATAGGAGAGGCCTGTAACGCAACACCTTAGCCTGTTAGCCATGGAAGGGGCGTGCTGCCACTTTGAAGCCCTACTGTGTGTAGATAAAATGGTTCTGGCCTACCCTTGCAGAGTGTACAGTCCAGCAGGTAAGGGCTTTGTATACTTTTGCATTGTTGGAATTTCTCCCAATGAACATGACCTACTTGCATAATCTGATTTTTTTTTTATAAATAAAAAAATGCAATAGAAAGCTGAATCAAAGTGACAACTAGCAGGGGCGCCTGGGTGGCTCAGTCGGTTGAGCGTCCGACTTCAGCTCAGGTCACGATCTCGCGGTCTGTGGGTTCGAGCCCCGCGTCGGGCTCTGGGCTGATGATGGCCCAGAGCCTGGAGCCTGCTTCTGATTCTGTGTCTCCCTCTCTCTCGGACCCTCCCCCGTTCATGCTCTGTCTCTCTCTGTCTCAAAAATAAATAAACGTTAAAAAAATTAAAAAAAAACAAAAACAAAACAAAACAAAACACAAAAAAAAAACCAAAGTGACAACTAGCAGGTTCTCCTTGGGCATGTTAACCTGGATTTCCTAGACCACACCAACTCCTATTCTTGGACTATGTTTTTTTTTTTAAGTTTATTTTTTTTAGTAATCTCTACACCTAATGTGGGGGTCGAACTCATAACTCCAAAATCAAGAGTTGCATGCTCTTCTGACTGAGCCAGCCAGGTGTCCCTTGGACTATGATTTTTAAACTTTTCTTAGGTTAAACTAGAGATCTTATCAGTTTAGGATAGAGTTTCCCAAACTTACTTAACCTTGACCATGGAATACATTAAGAATGATATTGTATCAATAGAACACCAGCGGACATGGGTCTGTTGTAATGCAAGCTGCTATTAAAGAAGGCAGCGGTAAAGGTCTCGCAGAGGAATTTCCATAAGGAAAAAAAATTCAAGCAAAACATGTCTTTATTTTTCATGTTCTTAGAAAAATTTTAAACATTTTCATTATTATTATTATTTTTTTACTTTAGAGAAAGAGAGAGAATGCGCACAAGCAGGGGAGAAGGGCAGAGGGAGACAATCCCAAGCAGGCTCCACGCCCAGCACGGGGCTCAATCCCATGACCCTGAAATCATGACCCAAGCTGAAATCAAGAGTCAGATGCTCAACTGACTGAATCACCCAGGTACCCCTTATAAAACTTTTTAAATAGTTTTAATATATGTTGTGTCTTATCTATTTGTGTTTTAAATTTTTGTATATTTTGTGTCTTTTATGTATTTGTGTTTTAAATATTGTATGTCTTTTAAAAGTCACCTCTCTTTCTTTTGGAAACAGCCTTGCTGTGGCTGAGAGGTCTGTCAGATGCAGCTCTGGCCTATGCTTGAAGTGCTGCATGCTGTGAAAAGTCCCACCTTGACCAGGTACATTGGAGCAGAGTTGGAAAGGATGTGAAGCTATATGTTGTGTGATATCTGTGTCCTCTTAAATTAGGCTACTCTAAAGAGTGTTCATTGTTTCATCTGGGGTGACAAACACCTAGATTTTTTTTTCTTTTAGAAAGTTAAAGCTCAGTTTGCTTATCTTCACTTTAAAGTGGTCTAAATTTGTGTTTGGTTCAGATACCATTCAGAACCTCAAGATCCTTCTTTGTATTTAAAGCTTTCTTATTTTGGTCATAGATCAAAGTTACACATGCTAGTGTTGTATAATTGTTTAATATTGAATAAGCATTGCTTACTATCACGAACATAAGCTGAAATTATGTGATCAGGTATGTGACATTTGTAGTAATCAATCAATGATGTACATGGACAGGCATACAAAAGGATTGCATTTGCCTGCATGTAACAGGAATCTGACAATGGTTTAACTAAATATATTTTTCCCCCACAATAAGAAATCTGGAGGTGAGCAGACCAGAATAGGTACAGTGACTCTATGATGTCATGAAGGACCCCAACATTGTCTAGTTCCTTGGGTCACCATCCTTAGCATGTGACTTTTGTCCTCATGGTCACAAGTGAGCTGCTGCAGCTCCAGATGTCAAGTCTATCTGTGTCTCAGGCAGGAGAAAGGACAAGGACAAAAGGCAAAAGTCGCAAAGCAACTGAGTCTTTTCCTTCCATCAGGAAAACATCTTTCTGGAAGCCCATTCAGTAGATATACCCTTATATCTCACTGCCCCAAACCCTGTTACATGACTGCTACTAACTGTGAAGGAGCTCAGAAAAATCAAGTCTTACGACCTGGGCACCCTGGACAAAACCAGGGTTCTACTGGTAAGGGAAGTGGGTAGAGTGCATGTTGTAGAGGCAATTTCAGGGTATGCAACCATGAGCTCACAAGTCATTTGGTAAATGCTACCCCTGCCTCAAAGCACAGAACAAATGTCCTCCAGGGAATGGCTTCATTTGTAAGTATACAAATAATACCTGTTATGAAAATAATACACACTCATCGTAAAAAACAACAACAACACCCATTTACATCTTAGCTAACAAAAGCTCCCTCTCCTAGATAACTGTTAACACCCTTTCCCCTCCTCTCCCTTAGTCTTCATCTCAAAAGTGATAATCTGGTAGGTGGCTCTAAGAGAAAGACCTGGGCACACTGGCCCCAGCCCCTTTCTCTTTTAGGATGGGCCTGTATTCTGGTTGACATCCCTGCTGTGCATTTTAAAGCATTCATCCAACTGGGCCCCAGACCGGGGAATGTGTCTAATTCAGAGGTTAAGCCTTCATAAACCCACTGGCCACAGACTTTAGTCATGTTATCTTAACAGCTCTATAATAACAAGAATGATATGTTCATTTCCATCAGACAGACTCCTATGTCTGTGTCTCAAATAGTTCAAAACTCAGGAGGGAGGAAAAAAAAGGATATTATTTCTTTGACTTCCTAAAACACTAACAATCTTTATCTATGTGTCAGAATTTGTCCCATCCTTTAAGGCCCAGACCAAATGGCATCCCTAGTACCCTCCCTCCAGAAAGCAGACATAATCTGTCCTTGGTTCAGTCTTTCTATGGCCTTCCTTGCCTTGCTTTTGGTCACTTGCCAAATTTGGCTTGAGACTTACTATATACTTACACCTCACTGCTACTTAGCATAGGTTATTCTCCACGTTAATGGCTGGGATTTAAGACAACCTAAACTTCCTTTTTAACCTCTAACTGACTCTCCTAAACTGAGGGCTGTATGCCAAATTCGGACACTCGTGCATCAGCTAAGAAAAATGAACATTTCCAGCTCTCACACGGTGGAGTCACTTGCCAGCCAACGGCTCTGTTCTGGAGTTTTATTATTTTTTTTTCGATGTCACAGTTTGGGAATGATTACTTAAATATTTAATTATATTTGCAGTGGTTATTTTTTAAAAATTTTTTTTTAACGTTTATTTATTTTTGAGACAGAGAGAGAGAGACACAGCATGAACGGGGGAGGGGCAGAGAGAGAGGGAGACACAGAATCGGAAGCAGGCTCCAGGCTCTGAGCCATCAGCCCAGAGCCCGACGCGGGGCTCGAACTCGCGGACTGCGAGATCGTGACCTGAGCTGAAGTCGGACGCTTAACCGACTGAGCCACCCAGGCGCCCCTGCAGTGGTTATTTTATAAAACAAATGTAAAGTGGAAAATGAAAATGCTCACCCTGGCGATCAAAAATGAAGAGCTCAGACTTCGTTCAGTTAAGGCAAACCTAGAAATCGTTAGGCATGCTGAATAGTTGACCTCAATTGGGAGATTTGTTTTATTTACAGGAGTTGACTCTTGTATTGAACTGTGAAGGAACAGAGTAAAAGGAAAACAAAAAGCAAAAAACAAAAAACCACGTATACCATGCTGCATCATTCAGGGTTCCCCAGAGAAAATTGGCATGTTTGTACCACCCCTGGATTGATTGGACCAGGGGAGGCCACCTGGCCAGGAGATGCCAATCAGCTTCCCTTTCTTCGGAATATGGAGCTGGGAGTGAGAGACTGCAAGTTTCTTAATGTGGGAGGATAAGCATGAGGGGTGAACTTGGGAGCCGTGGAGAGAGGAAGGCAGTGAGCATATTCCATTCAGCGGGCCAGAGACAGAGAAACCAAGCTGTAGAGAGCATGTGGGTGAAACAGAATCACTGACAAATGCTGAGACAAAGAAGAGTCTCCATGGCCCTTCAGTTCCCGATTCTATTCCTCCCCGAGACCTCTTAGCATTCCTGCCCTCGGGTTCTGCAATGTACCCCTGCTTCCTTACAATTTTCCTTTTCTGCAACCAAAGAGTCTTTTTTTAAAAATGTTTTTCTTAATGTTTTTTATTTATTTTTGAGACAGAGAGAGACAGAGCATGAGCAGGGAAGGGGCAGAGAGACAGGGAGACACAGAATCCGCAGCAGGCTCCAGGCTCTGAGCCATCAGCACAGGGCCCGATGCGGGGCTCGAACTCACAGACCGTGAGATCGTGACCTGAGCCGAAGTCGGATGCTCAACCGACTGAGCCACCCAGGCACCCCCAAAGAGTCTTAACTAAACACTTGGAATAATGCCTACAAAACCAAGAAAGTCAATGACTCGCCATATTCTTTTTTTGTTGTGGTAAAATATACATAACATAAAGTTGGCCATTTGAGCCATTTTTAAGTGTACAGTTTGGTGGCATTAAGTATATTCACACTGTTCTGCGACTGCCATCCATCTCCAGATCGTCTTGCCATTTTCCTAATCAGGGTTCTTCATGATGCAAGGACTGATCGTTGTAGTTTATGAGTGTGAGCTGAGGTGCTATATTCCAGCACTGTGAGATGGCTTTTGGCTTCATTCATTTTGGTTATAGTCCTAATTTGAATTTATTGTCAGGGGACTTGCTTCTTCCTCATAATTTTAGAGTTTAGAAAAATATAATGGTTACTTGAGGGTTCCAGTTAACCAAAATTTTGGCTGTTTGGGGCACCTGGCTGGCTCAGTCTGGTAAGTGTCCGACTCTTGATTTCAGCTCAGGTCATGATCTCACAGTTGTGAGGTCAAGCCCCGCATGAGGATCCATGCCCAGAGAGCTTGAGATTCTCTCTCTCCCTCTCCCTCTGCCCCTCCCCTGCTCTCTCTCTCTCTCTTAAAAATTTTTTTTGGCTGTTTGATAAAATTCGCTGACAATTGCTTTGATTTCATATCCTTTTGCTAAACATCACAAATAGCTTTACACCTAGACCTACATTCATATGATCCCCATTTTGCATTACAACTTCCCTCGAGGAGTTTATAGGGAGTCCCTTAATGTAATATAAATATTGAAATTATTTGTTAAAGATCCAAAATTAATGCACAGAGTGCACAGAAATAAACTGTACACACGTTAGATGGGATATGTGCATGGCTACATTTATGCCTGTCATGTTTTCACCTCTTGCAAATACACTTTATCACTTCTCAACTTTTCTTCTTCTAAGTTATGGGGATTTTTAGGTCTTTTAAGCTAGCTACTTAATTCACAGGCTTTTCAACTTCCTTACAAGACATGTTCACAATATGTACGAACAATACGGGCATGAGAGGTGCTTCTACTACTAAGAGCTGAGATGTGTCTATAGCACAGCCCCTATCCGGGATTCCAGAAACCTCAACGTTGTTGAAGGAGCCACAACAATTCTCTGATGGGATGATGTTTGATTCACGTAGTGAATTTTGAGTAAAGATGTTGTCTTGTTTTTGCAGCAAACATTTGGAGGGTGAGAGTTCAGATGGTTCTGGGTATCTAATGATGGAGAGAAACAATGGCCTCCCTCTGTGAGGAAAACTTCCCTATTGGACTGATGGATGCTGGCCTCAATTCTGGACCTGCCATGTACAGTGGGCCCTTTTTAGGGGCCAACTAACTCTTACTCCCTGGAAGGATTATGGACACTCTCAACCCCTTTGTTCACAGAATTCTGGGAGTTAGGCACTGATCTCATTTCAGATGCAAACTCACAAGTGCATCCTCCCACAGGTCCACAGGGACATGTTGGGCAAGGATTTTTGTTGTTGTTGTTTATTATTTTTGAGAGAGAGAGATAGAGAGCAAGCAGGGAGGGGCAGAGAGAGGGAGACACAGAATCCAAAGCAGGCCCCAGGCTCTGAGCTGTCAGCACAGAGTCCGACGCGGGGCTCAAACTCACAGACCGCAAGATCATGACCTGAGCTATAGTGGGCTGCCAACTGACTGAGTCACCCAGGCGCCCCTGTTGGGCAAGGATTTTATCTTTAATCTTCACTTGGGTGCTTAAATAAAGAACAGGGAGCAGAAAGAAGTTAATTCACTAAATCATTACAGAGGCCAGTAGTGTCTGAGTGTGGGAGGACAGAGATGATTAAGACTTGGGACACTGACCACTGAGGGCTTACAGTTTAGAGGAGTCGTAATAGAAATTCTGAAAAACTCAAGTCTTTTGTCTCCTGGGAAGGCTGACCTCACCACATAATGTCTCTCCTGTATTATGTGTTAAACCATAACTGTAATTTTATGCATAATCACTATAAATAATCATTATAGAGAATGTGTTGCATTCTTTACAAAAACAAAACAAGACAAAAACTCCTGTGCTCACTGCTTCCCATAAGAAGCTGCATAGTGAGGGAGTCCTTACCCTGACACTGCTGCTTCAGGCGACCTCTGCAGGTAAGGGACTCTGTGTGTGTGTTAAGGGAGGGTGGACAGGGTCTGCCCATTCCAAATATGTAGTCTGGGATCTGGGTGGAGGCCTTCCTCTCCTTTCTGGGGTGGAAAAACTGTGCGGTGCTGTGCAAACTGGTGGCTTTAGCAGCTTCTCCTGATGAAGAAATCAGTGGTGTCTTTTAAGGCTCACTGAGGGATAAATGATACCCGCGTACCTATATTTCCACCTGCCTCCCCACCCCCATGGGTATGTCCTGGAAGTAGCAACTTCTCTTGCCTCATGGGGGAATCAATAGGCTTTTGTCTTCTAAAGCGCAGGCACAGGGGCGCCTGGGTGGCACAGTCGGTTAAGCGTCCGACTTCAGCCAGGTCACGATCTCGCGGTCCGTGGGTTCGAGCCCCGCGTCAGGCTCTGGACTGATGGCTCAGAGCCTGGAGCCTGCTTCCGATTCTGCATCTCCCTCTCTCTCTGCCCCTCCCCCGTTCATGCTCTGTCTCTCTCTGTCTCAAAAATAAATAAAAAAGTTAAAAAAAAAAAAAATTTAAATAAAAAAAAAAATAAATAAATAAAGCGCAGGCACATAAAACTCCTGGAATAAAACATATGGAGTAAGCTCCTTGACATCGGTCTTGGTGATGATTTTCTGGATCTGACTCCAAAAGCAAGGGAAACAGAAGCAAAAATAAACAAATGGGACTACATCAAACTAAAAAGCTTCTGCACAGTGAAGGAAACAGTGAACAGAACACAAAGGCAACCTACTGAATGAAGAAGATTTGCAAATGATATATCTGATAAGGGGTTAATACCCAAAGTAGATAAAGAACTTATACAATTCAATAACAAAACAAACAAACAAACAATCTGATTAAAAAATGGGCAGAGGATCTGAATAGACATTTTCCCAAAGAACATATATAGACCACCAACCGGCACATGAAAAGATGCTCAACATCCCTAATCATCCAGGAAAGGCACATCCAAACCACAATGAGCTATCACCTTACACCTGTGACAATGGCTACACTCAAAAAGACAAGAAATAACAAGTGTCGGTGAGAATGTGAAAAAAAGGGAGCCCTCCCACACTGTTGGTGGGAATGCAAATTGATGCAGCTATTATGGAAAACAGTATGGAGTTCCCCTAAAAAATTAAAAACAGAAACACCATATGACCCAGTAGTTCCATTACTGGGTATTTATCCACAGAAAATGAAAACATTACTTAGGAAAGATGTATGCTCCCCTATGTTCACTGTGGAATTATTTACAATAGCCAAGATGTGGAGACAACATAAACACTAAGTGCCCATTGATGGAAGAATGGGTAAAGAGGATGTGGCATGCACACACACACACACACACACACACACACACACAATGGAATACGACTCCGTCATAAAAAAAGACTGAAATCTTGCCATTTGTGACAACATGGATGAATCTTGAGGGTATTAGGACTGAAATAAGTCTGACAAAGAAAGACAAATATCACCTGATTTCCCATGCGTATGAAATCGAAAATACGAAACAAACAAGACAAAACAAAACAAAACCCAGACACATGTATCCAGAGAACGGATTGGTGGTTGTCAGAGGGGAGTGGTGTTGGGGGAAAAAAATGTGTGAAAGGGACCAAGATGTGCAAACTTCCAGTTATAAAATAAATAAGTCGTGGGATTGTAATGTCCAGAACAGTGAATACAGTCAATCATCTTGTATTAACTTTGTAAGGTGCAGTTGGTAATTAAACTTATTGTGGTGACTGGCTTACAACATTTACAAAGGTTAACACTGTTGTACACCTGAATGTAATAGTTGAATTATACCTCAACAAAATTTTTTTAATAAAATTTAAACACGAACAAAAAACCCCAAAGGTACCCACCAATGTGTTCATCAAATGTTAGGTAATTGTTCAATGCTTTGTATCAGTGGTTCCTAGGCCTTAGCATGCATCTAAATCTCCTGCAGGTCTTGCTAAAGCTCAGACAGCTGGACCCTATCCCAGAGTTTCTGACTTCGTAGGTTTAGTTTGGGGTCTGAACATTTGCATTTTTAAGTTTCCACAGGATGCTGATGCTTGCTGGTCTGCAACCACACTTTTAGGAACCACTGATCTATATTATTTAGAGCTCCTTAGTGGATTGTTTATAAGTGTTTGAGTGTTTTAGTGATTGAGAGGCTATTGGTTGGGGTTTTTGGTTAGGTTGGGAACGCACTATTATTTTTCCCATTTTAATTAATGCACTATAGATACTCGATATCCTAAAATCTCCAGCACACTTTTAGGAACAGATTAGATTCAGATAACCTGTTCTGCTCATGCTGCCAACTTGAGACCACCTGGGGAGTTGTTGGGAGCCACCTTCTGGCCTGGCAGGCCCACATTCAGGACTGGATGCCTTCTGATGGGTGGGCCCTGCTGGGAGAGAAGAGCAGCCTGAAAGGGACTTCACTGCCCTGTGAGGAAAGGAGACAAAAGCCCCTGCATTCTGCTGCAAGGCTAAAAAGCCCTTTCATTGCTAATGAAAACAATTCGGAGAACTTGGCTGGGAGCCTGGAGCTGGGGGAACCAGAGCCATGGGTAAGTTATTAAGTGCCCTGTAAAAGCCCCACTGGGCAATTTAGGGAGTGCCAGGCTCAGCTATTGGATGGCATCAATGGAAGGGACTCAATGGCCACCAGGCTCTCTGTGGGCCCGGAGGAGGTGTCAGTATCCCAGCCTGGATAAGGGCTGTAGGTCGGTGTGGTTTGGGATGCCAAAGGGGGATGTGAACATTTTGGAGAAACGGAGCAAGACAGGCAGTGTTTATTTGCCCAAGGATTCAGGAAGCCTCACCTGTCTTACTGCACTATCATTTTTCTAGATTCACCACTGCTCCTTCAGTCATGTCTGGAAACTCAGCTTTCTTATTGGTATTAAATCAGAAGATCCAGGGGCACCTGGGTGGCTCAGTCGGTTGGGCGTCCGACTTCAGCTCAGGTCATGATCTCATGTTCCGTGGGTTCGAGCCCCACATTGGACTCTGTGCTGACAGCTCGGAGCCTGGAGCCTGCTTTGGATTCTGTGTCTCCCTCTCTCTCTGCCCCTCCCCTGCTCATGCTCTGTCTCTCTCATTCTTAAAAATAAATAAACATAAATTTTTTTAATCAGAAAATCCATACATTCCATTTTTTTTTCCAGTCCATGAGAGGAGCTTGACAGGGGTTTTAGGAAGTGAGATCTGGGCCTTTCCACCTCTGTGTGTATTTCCTTAAAGGTTGCAATGGTCATGCTAATGCTTCTTGTATTTATTAGTTCTTGGTCTGCCCATTGGGAAAATGGGGCCAGGAATATCTGTCCTATCCATTGACGTGAGGATGTTGGAGAAATCAATTCATTTGAAAGATGAATGAATGAATTATTGGAATAGTGACAAAGAGTGGAAGTCTCTGTGTTTTGAGATTGTTTGCAAGGAGTTCTGAACTCCACAAGGGCGAGGGTTTCTCTGATTTTTCACTGATGTCCCCAGCTCTTATTACAATGACTTATACATTGTAGGCAGTCAAAAAAAAAAAAAAATGCTGAATGAATGAATGGGAAAAAGGAAAAACAGAACTACAGAATTTAACAATGGGAGGGCTCTTATGGTCTAGCTCAGACCCTGATTTGCAAGCCCAAGCAAGGTTTATACTTTTCCTCACACCACTGTAGGCTCAGGGGTCGAACCCTGGGCAGGTCTCCACTGTGCAACAACTCTGGTCTCCCGTTCATGTTCTCTCACTGTTTTGCCTCGTGAAAATAACTTAAGCTCTAATTATCGGTTCTTGTTTTGGCAAGGAAGAAAAAAAAATTCCAGTCCAGCTCTGAGCATAACATGTCTGGTCCTCTTCACTTATAAAAAGTGAAAAAACAAACAAACTTGGAAATGTTCTTGGTATTCTGTGTTCTCATACCAGGTTCCTGGAGGGGTCAAGAAACACATATCATCTGCGAACCCTTTCTCGGTCACAACTAAAGCCAGCTTGGCCTACCAAAGCTTCTCCTACATCTTGGACCTACTGGCAGGTCAGCTTCCAACTAGGACAATCTGGGTGACAGTCCTCAATCGGAAAGGACTGGAGAGGTCTTGTGGTCCCTTCATTACAGAGGTTCCACGGCTTGGCATGGTCACCCAGCTGGCC
Organism: Prionailurus viverrinus; assembly: GCF_022837055.1. Taxonomy (NCBI): domain Eukaryota; kingdom Metazoa; phylum Chordata; class Mammalia; order Carnivora; family Felidae; genus Prionailurus; species Prionailurus viverrinus. The sequence continues at coordinate 83,035,391 of NC_062563.1, read as the reverse complement.
AGAGGCAGACCCTCTTCATGTCCCAGCCCAAGGATGCTTTATGGAAAGGACACTGCTCATCAACTGACCTGGACGACCTTCAGACCACAGGGCCCGCCATGAGAGGCGTATGGATGGCGAAACTGACCGGCTGTGGGTTAACGGCTGGGGAAGTTGCATGCCTCCCCCCCACAGCCTCTGACGACTCTTCCTCTCCAGGCTGCAACATCTGTTCATATGGCCACCCCTGGCTGCTCCAGCCTGTCCTGAACCTTCCCTGCCTCTTCCCTCAGCATCGGAGCCCATCTGTGTGTTTGTGTGAGCAAAGGAAAGGTGCAGAAAGATGTTTGTCACCTGTTAACAGTGGCTACCTTGAGTGGTGGGATTGGAAGCGGCAGATGGAGATGATTAACTTTTCTGGTACCCAGCTCTGTGTTGCCTGACTTGTTACAACGGGCATCTACTACACATGCAATTTTTAAAAATCCAATAAATTAAAAGACCAGTTGTAGAAGGAAGCATACAGTATGATATCATGCATATAAAATGCAAAACTACAAAACACAATACTGTGCATTGTTTATGGGGCTATACCTAGGTAGTAAAAGCCCCAAGCCTGCCCAAACACTACCTCCTAGTTGGGAAGAGCTGTTACAGAAGGGGGTGTAGTGGGGTCGAGAGAGGCAACTTTGAGCCGTGACATTCTGTTTCCTTAAAAAAAAAAAAAAGAACCTTAAAGCAAATAATGTTTATTGGAGTATTGGAGTGGGTGATGGGTACTTGGGTGACTAGTTAACAGCATTCTCCACAATTTTCCATACATTTGAAATACTTCATCAGCTAAAAGATTAACTTCAATAAAGGGAGGAAAGGACTGAGTATACCTCATTTGTCATGTATCATCTTAGCAACTCCCTGTCCGTTGTCCAGATAGGAGAAAGCAGGGAAGGAAAGAGGGAGGGAGGAAGGAGGGATCATGATGAGTTTGGGAGAGCTAGTCTGCTTTTCTGATTTTCCTTATTCTTTGTCTTAGTTACTTCGGGCCACTATACCCAAATACCATAGACTGGGTGGCTTAAACAACAAACACTTCTTTCTCACAGTTCTAGAGGCTGGGAAGTTCAAAATCAAAGTGCCAGAATAACCTGCGTGGGGTGAGGGTCCTCCTCCTGGTTTGTAGACAGCCACCATCCTGTTGGATCCTCTTCTAAGGGTACTAATCCCACCATCAGGGCTCTATCTACCCTCCTGACACCATCTAAATGGAATCACCTCCAAAGGCCCCACCTCCAAACACTATCACATTGGAGAATGGGGCTTCAACACATGACTTCTGGGAACACAAACATTCAGTCCATAGTATTCTTTCCCAGTTTGGTGATAAACAAGAGAGAGAGGCAAAATTGGGGCATCTGGGTGGCTCAGTCGGTTAAGCATCTGACTCTTGATATCTCCTGATATCGGCTTGGGTCACGATCCCACTGTCACTCTCTCTCTCAATAAATAAATAAATAAACTTTTAAAAAAAGAGAGAGGGAGGCAAAATTAATGTACTCTGGATAAATGGCTGGATAGAAGGATGGATGGATGGATGGATGGATGGATGGATGGATGGATGAGTAGACAACCTAATGAACCAGTGGCTTCCAGGTTCTCGGTGCAGGTTGGAATCTGCCTTCATCACGAAGGCTCACAGAGGCCATCCCCTGCAGCTATGGGACTGCTCACTGATCACTTGTGAATGTGATACAAGGCATTCATGAAGCTAGGCCCCTTGTGCTTTTGCCTGTCAACCTACAAGCACCTACATGTGGTACTAAGCAGTTAGAACACTGAGTACCTACCACCAATTATCCCCCTTGTGCCACAGGGTGAATATCCCTGGCGTCCTTCCCCAGTCCCAAGTTGGGACCTGAAGGTGCAGGTATGGATCCCAGGGGACACTGGCTCACCTGCTTTCGGGGGATGGGAATGAACCATGTGACTATTCCATATGCACTATCTCCAAGTTTTTTCTCAAACAAAACAAAACAAAACAAAACAAAACAAAACAAAACAAAACCATCCCTGAGAAATAAATAGTGGGGCGGGCAAGTGTTCTTCACTTTACCCCTTTACTTAGAGGGTATACCTGGATCTGGGGAGTTAAAGGTCTGACTGGGGCCTCAGCTAAGGGCGTGTCTCCTGGCTCAGAGAGCAGAGCAAAGCTCACCCATCATCCATCCCGCACGGGTGTGTACTAGAAGCCAGCCTGGTGGGGAGGTGCCCAGGCTACCGGGCCAGCTAATATTTGCTGAGCTCTTATTATGCTCCGGGTGCTGTGCACAGTCAGATAGCATTTAATTCTTGCAGCAGCTTTGAGTTAGGTGAGCTGTGTGGCTGGGATGTCAGGTGTGCATAAGGGGTATGTTGGGAATGAACCTACTGAGATGGGTCTAGGCTGGGCTGGAGAGGACCAGATGTCATGCCGAGGCTCCATCGTGGGTGACAGGGTTACCAGAGGCTTTTCATAGGTCAGTGGCAATAACCTGGCTTGGTTTTTGGGAAGGTCACTCTGGCTTCAGGGTGGAGAATGGAGTGGAGGGGGCAGAAATGGAAGCTGAGAGGCACCGGGGCAGGGGTGGGGTGAGGTGGGGGAGGGGAGGTTGCTGCTGCAGTTAGGCATGAGTCAGGGTGGGCGGGACCGGTGCCAGCCCTTGGGCAAGAACAGAGAGGCTGGCTCTCAGGTCTGGAGAGGAAGCAGCATGAGCATCACGGGGGAAAGGAGCCAGACAAGAGGCAGCAGACAGACAGGAGGAAGAAAGTACAGATAGGGTCTTTCTCAGGCTCTGCCACCAACTGGCCTTGGGATCTTGGGCAAGTCACAGCATCTCCCTGGGGCTCAGTTTTCGCTTCTGTGAAACTATGGCGCTGGTTGTAGCTTGTCCCCCTGCAGTAACTCTGAGGTCTTTTGTACCATGGCCTAGTGCCTGACACCACCAGGAACGCCAGAGAAACTGCCAAAGGGGCAGCAGTGGTGGGCACACGGGAGCCACTTGGCATCACAGCCAGGAGAATGGCGATGCTGAGGCAGGAGGGAAGCACGCACTGCCGAGGCTCCCCACCACGGCCAGGACATCGCAGTCACAGCTGCAGGGCTCCAGCTGGGTGCCGGCAGCCGTATCCCCTCTTCACACACTGTCTTCACAGCACCGTGTTTTCTCAGGCAGGGGGTGTCAGGCCGCTGATCAAATGGCTTTTGCAATCCTCACTGTCGGGCTTAAGCTTGGGCTAGGGAGCAGGAAAGAGTGAACAGTCAGATGGCTTCGACATCACTCCAACACTCTAGCTCAGTATCCTTGTAGGCAGGGGCTGGGGTGGGTCTCCTTCAGCTCCCTGTGACCTTGCCTTACCGGCGGCCTCTGGTTAGGAATCCCCCCTTGGAGACCCCACTCGGAGCTGGGCTCTCCCTGCCTTGGAGCTGAGCTCCTACTAAGTTTCTCAGGTCCTGCCTTGTGTTAGAAACGGGAGAGGCTCTTGAATGCGTGGCTAAATTCTCGGCGTGGCAGGATTCAAAGCCTGACCACTTTTTATGCATTTTCAGCTATATCGCCGTACCTCAGTTTTCTCGTGCCTGCAGAGAAAGTGTGGTGGGTGGGGCCCGTTGTGGCCCTCTACAGTGGGGATGATAATGCTACCCACTTAGCTCTTAGGAATATTAAGTGAGAAAATACCCACAAAACATTGAACACAGAGGCAGGTACACGTTGGATGCTCAATGAAGTGACCGCTATTACCGTCAGTATTTACTGAATGTCCACACTGTGCCAGGCTTAGGGGATACAGTGCTAACCTATGGAGGGAACAGCACGTGCAAACCCTGACTGAAGGGGAGGACATTACAGCAAGTAATTCAGTACGGCAAGTGTGTTAGTCTGGGTCCTCTGAGAAGCGGAAGCCAGGAAGAGATCAGACAGCAATGGGTCTGATCGGGAGCCCTTGGCTGGGAGTAGCTCAGGGGACGTGTGGCCTTGGTGTGAATGCACTGAAGCTTCCCGCAGGATGGAAGCTGAGGCCAGCAGTACACTCCTCTGCCTGCAGCAGCAGACCTCAACAGTGTGAGGATGGCCCAACAAGCAGAAAAGAAAAAGGAGGAAGTGGGGAGTGTGAGTCTGGAGAGCAGAGGAGGGGCTAGATCAGGAAGGTCAGAAGAGTTTGGCTTTATCCTGGAGGCAGCCAGTGCCAAAGTATGGTTTCGTAAAGGGAAGTGGAAGGACCTCACTCGCAGGTCAGAAGGATTACTTTGGCCACAGCGTAGAAAATGAAACGCAAAACCCATTACCAGTCTAGAGCAGTCCTCCGGCCCCCTGAGGTTTACCGGGTATGTAGCATTTGACAGATTGACTTGCTTTCACTTAGTAATACACATCTAAGCTTCCTCATGGCTTGATAGTTCGATTCTTCTTAGAACCAAATAATATTCCACCATCTGGGTGTACTATGGTTTATCCACTCATCTACTGAAGGACATCTGGGTTGCTTCCAAGTGTTGGCAATTATGAATAAAGCCGCTACAAATATGTGTGCAAGTTTTTGTGTGAATGCATGCTTTCAACTCGTTTGAGTAAATACCAAGGAGGTGACCTCTGGATCCTACGGTAAGTGTATTCTTAGCTTTGTAAGCAACCTCCAAGCTGGCTTCCAAGGTGGCTGTACCATTTTGCAATCCCACCAGCAGCGAGTGAGAGTTTCTGTTGCTCCATGTTCTTGCCAGCAATTGGTATTGTCAGTGTTTGGGATTTTAATTTTTTTTTTTTTTTACGTTTTATTTATTTTTGAGAAACAGAGTGAGACAAAGCATGAGCGGGGGAGGGGCAGAGAGGGAAGGAGATACAGAATCTGAAGCAGGCTCCAGGCTCCGAGCAAGCAGTCAGCACAGAGCCCGACGCGGGGCTTGAACCCACAAACTGTGAGATCATGACCTGAGCCGAAGTCGGACGCTCAACCGACTGAGCCACCCAGGCGCCCCAGTGTTTGGGATTTTAGCCATTCCAGTGGGTATGTAATGGTATCTCGCTGTTGTTTTAATTTGTAAGTCTCTAATGACCGTGGCCTCTTTATAAAATTAAATTTATAGTGTATCTCTGAACTATTTCAGGTGTTTGCTTTACCTTGTCTGCTGAGATTTTTTGTTTTATATAGAATCTCTTTTCAAGAATATATTTTATTTTGGTTACGATGACTCTACCTATTTTCAAAATATCTACTTAAATTATTTTCCAAATGTATAAGAAAAGTTTGTGTACTTATAAGTCCAAGACTTCCCTCTTCTGTGACTCCCAATATCATTGCTGGAAAAGTGAGGGTGACAGGGTGGGAGGTATATATGCGGAGATGCTTGGGGAGACCCCTCAAAAATGCTAGGTTAAAACAGAAAAAGTAGTTAAGCACTTTGGGTGGGTGGCTATGCCCCTCACTCCTCCCTGAGGACTTATTAGTAAACTGCAAAAGTCACATTTGAAAATACTCTGAAACTCTTGCCTTATTTCCATAAAAATGAGGAAACAAGTGAAACCAGAGAGGTAAGTGACTTCAAAGGCCACACACCTGGGTAGAGGAGGACCCAGCGGTAGGCTCCCAGCTGGGCCATGTCTCTCTATGTTTCATTCTGAGCTCTGAGACCTTGTGGTTTCAAGATAAACACAAGGCTGACCCTAGGTCAGAACCTCCTGCCCTGCCAAGTCCTTACTTAGCTTTCAGGACTGGCAAACAGTTCAGCCACTGTAAGAGTTAAATGGTGTACCAGGCCAGAAGAATTGACCTGGTTTAAATATTGGCAGGAATGGTGCCAGGGGCTCAGCTGAGGCTGTCTGTCCTCTGTTTCCCACTGACCTAGCCAACACGCAGCACTGGACCATAAAAGGTCTTGAGAACACTGTGTAGGGTTTCGTTCCCCACTTGCACACAGCAGGGCATGATCAATATTTGTTAACTGACGACAGTGAAAAGGAGGCAGAGAGGAGGCACGAGTCTTTGACCGCAACCCTTAGCCCTGATCTGTGGAGCTGTTCAATAACCTGGTGGAAGGTGCTGAACTCTGAGACCTTGCAGTCTGAAGGTAAACACAAGGTGGACCCTAGGGGTGCAGGGGGGTCTGGGTTTCTGTCCAGAAAGACACAAGTCTCTGGCAGCTGTGGAGCGAAGCCACCATGTTTTGTAACTGGGCATTACAGGGAGATTAGAGGCCACTGGAAAGACTTGGAGAACAAAATCAATACAGGTCCTGCCAGGCAAGATTTCATAGCAAGTTTTAGCCATTTGTGGGTGCTGAACTGGAGAGTCGAGAGGGGCCCCAGCTGCCTTGCAAGGAAGGGGAGGCTGTTGGCAAAATCCGTTTAGTAGCCACTCAGGGAAGCTCCCACAAGAGAAGAAATCTAATCTTTCTTACATCTGAGGTCAGTGGCCTCCCCAGCAAATAAGGGACGGGATTTGAAAAAAACAGCAGTACAGTTACCGATCATATTGAGTGGCTACTGATTACCAGGCATTTGTATATTAATCTTTACAACAAATCCATGAATCTAATAGAGGAGGGTCATATGACTTGCCTGAGGTTGTCCAGCTGGTAAAGCTGAGAGTTGTGATTCCAGCCCATCTGCTCCAATGCAGACAGAGCCTGGCTTCTTCCACGATGCCAGCTCCCAACAAGGACACAAGCATGATTTAGACTCTGAATCAAGAAAAGAGAGCATATCTTAGGTTCTCAAAGAACAGATTTATTTTTTTTTAAGTTTGTTTATTTATTTTGAGAGAGGGAGAGACAGTGTAAGAAGGGGAGGGGCAGAGGGAGGGGGAGAGAGAGAATCCCAAGCAGGCTCTGCACTGTGAGCTCTGAGCCCAACTTGGGGCTCAGTTTCACAAACTGTGAATCATGACCTGAGCTGAAATCAAGAGTCGGACGCTTAACTGATCCAGCCACCCAGGCGCCCCTCAAAGAACAGATTTAAAACATTCGCTGTGTTAATAAGAATTTTCTGTCTCACCTTAGAAAACGGGCATTGTCTCTATCCACCCTGACCATGATCAGCCCCTGCCATGCTCATCAGGCTTCTTCAGAGACACTCCCACCCCATTCCCAAGTCTGGAGAGAGGTTTGTGCCTTCTTCCCTATAGTACAGCGACTATCATCCCTACAGAGAACCTAATAAAACAGGCAATGGGTATTTAATTCTAAATTTTCCTTAGGGATTTCCTGATTTGGCTTAGGCCCAGCCTAATTTCTCCCCAGACTGGTAGCACAGGCATAGCATAACCACTTAGGTAACCTAGAAAATGGTGCAGTGGTTTTCAGTTGCACCACATTGTATATTGGAGTTAAGATTTATTTCTCCAAGACCCTCACAACATTGCACAAAAAAGGAGTTGTGGAACCATATGTAGGATATAAACCCGTTCCTGTGAAGCTAAAAGTTGTAAGTAAACTCATATGTATTTGTAGGAAGTAATCGGAGAGGATGCTTAGTAAACAGCTAACAATGGTTAGGCTCAAGGCTCTGTGTTGTGTTTGCGTAAAGGGCCCTTCTACCTTTTCCTTCCCACACTTCTTTATTGTTTCCAACATTTATAACAATATGAATTATTTTTAAATTGATCCTTAAGTTTTTATATAGCCAGTAAAATTCACTTTTTTTGGGTGTATGGCTCTACAAAGTTTGGCAAATGTATAGACTTGTGTACCTACCACCACAATTAGGATATATTTCTATCACCTAAAAAAAAAAAAATCCCTTTATAGACAGTCCTCTCTCTATCCTAATCCTCTAATCCTTGGAACCGGTGAGCTGTTCTTCATCACCATAGTTTTGCCTTTTCCAGGATGTCATATAAATGGAATCTTACAGTAGGCAGCCTTTTGAGTCTGGCTTAAGTCCACACCACTATTTTGAGATTCATTCATGTTGTTGCATGTACCGGGGGTCCATTCCTTTATTGTTGAGCAGTTTTCCATTGTATGACATACGCAGTTTGTTTATTCATTCACTCCTTGGAAAACATTTGGATTTGGGTTGTTCACGGTTATGAACAAGCTATACATAACCATATAACATGGTTCTGAAGCAGCTATATACATTCATGTACAGGTTTTTAAATGGACATAATTTAGTTTGGGTAAATATCTAGGAATAGGATTGCTAGGTCATGTCCTAAGTGTGTGTGTAGATATATGTAAACATATTTATATGTGTGTATATATATATATACATATACATATGTATGTATATATATATGTTTATTTATTTTGAGAGAGAGAGAGAGAGAAAATGGGGGGGGGGGAGTAAAGAGAGAGGGAGAGAGAAGGAGGGAGAGAGAGAATCCCAAGCAGGCTCTGCACCGTCAGCATGGAGCCCAATGTGGGGCTTGTACTCACGAATGATGAAATGACCTGAGCTCCTGAGCTGAAACCAAGAGTCATATGCCCAACTGACTGAGCCACCCCAGGCGTGCCCTAAGTGTATATTTGACTTTCTTAGAAATTGTCAAACTGCTTTCCAAAACAACAAAACATAGGAGAGTCCCAGCAGCCCTGCATCTTCTCCAGGACTTGAACTAGATATGGTAGGTGTTTTTGATTGTTGCCATTTTGAGAAATGTGTGGTAATTCCTCACCATGGTTTTAGTCTGCATTTCCCTACTGACTGATAGTGTTGAGCATTGCTTCATGTGCCTAATTTCCCTGGCATCTTTTTTTGGTACAGTGCCTGATAACATCTTTTATGCACTTCTGATCTATTGTCTTGTTGTTGAGTTGCATTACTATTTTTAAGAAATGTTTCATGTATAATTGACCTACAATACAAAACTGCATGTGTTTAAAATGTGCAGTTGTTAAATTTGATGTAAACATACACCTGTGAAGCCATCGCCACAATACCAATAATGAATTTATCCATTACCCTCAAGAGTTTCATACCCCCTTATAATTCTTCCTTTACCCTTCCTGCTGCCACTCCACCCCAGGAAGTCAGAAATCTGCTTCCTGTCACCATGGATTAGTTTGCATTCTATATAATTTCACATAAATGGAATCATGCAGTATGTATCCTTTTAGTATGGCTTCTTTAGCTTGGCATAATTATTTCGAGATCCATCCATGTCAAATGTCATTGCGTGCATCAACACTTCATTCCTTTTTATTGCTAGGAGTATTTCATTGAATCAATACACCTTAATTTGTTCATTTGCCTGCTGATGGACATTTGGGTTGTTTTCAGTTTTTGCCATTACAAATAAAGCTGCTATGAACATTCATGTCCAGTCTTTGCCTGGGCATAGTTTTTCATTTACCTTAGGTAAATACAGTAAGTTCCTAGGAGTGGAATGGCAGGGACATACAGGAGGTGTATGTTTAACACTTCAACGAAATGCTAAAATGTTTTCAAAGTAGTTACCCCATTTTACGTTGCTATCTTAACTACCAAAAGTAATTTTTTAAAAATGGTTTTGCCGGTGTTTATTGATCCCTACTGAAAATTATAGATTTCCTCAGTCACAGAATTTGGGGTGGGAGTTGCAGAGCTAAGTTCTTCCTCATAATAAAGGGAAAGAATTGGGGGTGGGGTAGGGCCCCTAGGTGGAGCCAGGAATCTGGGCCCTTGTGGCAGAAACACTGAAAATTAAAAGATCCAGTGACTGGGTACCATTAATGGATTGGGAAGAACACAAATGTCTCCTATGGGATTTTATGGCCCTTGTGGGGCATGGCTGTGCTTTATAGAGACCCTCTTTAAAAATTTTTTTAGGGGCGCCTGGGTGGCGCAGTCGGTTAAGCGTCCGACTTCAGCCAGGTCACGATCTCGCGGTCCGTGAGTTCAAGGCCCGCATCAGGCTCTGGGCTGATGGCTCAGAGCCTGGAGCCTGTTTCCGATTCTGTGTCTCCCTCTCTCTCTGCCCCTCCCCCGTTCATGCTCTGTCTCTCTCTGCCCCAAAAATAAATAAACGTTGAAAAAAAATTAAAAAAAAATTTTTTTTTAAATGTTTATTTATTTTTGATAGAGAGCAGGGAGGGGCAGAGAGAGAGAGGGAGACACAGAATCTGAAGCAGGCCCCAGGCTCTGAGCTGTCAGCACAGAGCCCAACACAGGGCTCAAACTCACGAACTGTGAGATCATGACCTGAGCTGAAGTCAGATGCTCAACCAACTGACCCAGCCAGGTGCCCCTAGAGACCCCCTTTTCAATCTTCCACTGTAAAATCTCCAGCCAAATCTGTACTGCTCGCCAACACTTTTGTGTGAGTGGATTCTGTGGACCAGTGTTTCCTAAACTTCAGATGAACATCTATTCTATAACGTAGTATTTTTCTCTAAATCAATTCATTTTTACCAAATTCATTTCATGTTCATCTCGATCCTAAAAAGATAACTATTTTATTTTATTTTTTTAAGTTTATTTTGAGCGAGAGGGAGAGAGAAAGAGCAAGGGAGCAAGGGAGCTCAGGTAGGAGGGGCAGAGAGAGGGGGAGAGAGAAAGTCCCAAGCAGTCTTTGTGCTGCCAGTGCAGAGCCCGATACGGGGCTCAGTCTCACCAACGGTGAGATCATGGCCTGAGCTGAAATTAACAGTCAGATGTTCAAGTGACTGAGCCACCCACGCACGCCATGAAAGAGAACAATTTTAAAAACTATTTAAATTAGACACATTAGCCTCTGAACTCCATCACTCATCTCACGGGCCCCCAGTAGAACTCACCACCACACACTCTAGGAAATGCTGTCTTAGCATGTAGGGGAGGTTAAAAAACCCTTTCCTCTACCTCTTAGGGTTAGTAGCTGCACCATTTCACAGGGGTCGCAAGCCACACTGATAAAAGGCAGATTAAATAGGAGAAATGTTTATTTGGGGGGCACCTGGGTGACTCAGTTGGTTACGCGTCCTATTCTTGGTTTCGGTTCAGGTAATGATCTTGGAATTTCATAAGTTTGAGCCCCACATTGGGCTCTGCATTGACAGCATGAACCCTGCTTGGGATCCTCTGTCTCCCTCTCTTTCTCTCCCCTACATGCGCGTGTGTGCGCTCTCTCTCTCTCTCAAAATAAATAAACTTAAAAAAAATGGGAGAAAGTTTTATTTTACATACATATGGGGAAGTCTTACAGGGAAAAGTGAAAACTCCAAACACGTGGTAAGACCTGGGGACTTACATACCATTTTAACTAAGGGTGAGAAATTGTGAAGTCAGACAAAGGGGTTGGCTTCTGGGGATATAAATTGTGGGAAGGTAACTATACAGGAGAAACTACTGGAAGATAAGAGTTATTGTCATACAGACTGAAGTTGAAGACTCCATGCATAAAAGACTTCTCTCTGGCAATTCAGAGTAGCCCTCCTCTTCCTGGTATAGGAGGGGAGGCCCCATTAGAAATGAAACTGGCTCTTAAGGAACTCAGAGGAAGAACTCAGGTTCTTTTCCTAGAACTCCCCCTCCAGTGACAAGTGCCCCAATCACCACATACGAACCATTGAGGGCCCATCTGATTTGTCTGAATCCCTATGAGATGTCCAATGCTCCCATTACAATCCGGGTTCCTGCCATTTCCACCTATTTATGGGGTGACCCTGCCTTGAACTGGTGGCACCAAGCAAAGAGAGTGGTCTCTGCATGGTTTGTCCCCAAGGTGGGGCTAAGCGAGCTTTGAGAGTCTTAATCAAGCTCAGAACAGGTCAAGGATTAGGAGTTAGGAGTCTTGCGGGGAAAGGAGGGGTACCGTCACCTGGGAATGAGCTCTGGCTCCCGGTTCCCCCGCCACCCTTCCAGTTCATGCTGGGTTTTTGACTAACAAGTACCCCGAGGGAGCTGAGGACATCATGGGGTGGGGCAAGGAGGGAGGCAGTGGTGTGGGGGGTGGATTTGGAGTAATTTCCTTTGGAGTAACATCCTTCTTTTGAACTGGGATTATATAATCTGTTCCATATGAGCCTTTCAGAAGTTTCCTGTTTCTCAAAGGGCTGTCCCTGGATCAGCAGAGGCAGCATCACCTGAGAACTTGTTTGAAATGCAAATTACCAGGTCACCCCAGCCCTCCCACCAAATTGGAAACCGGAGATGGAGCCCAGCAGCAAAAAAAATCCCCCACCATCCCACCCCTGATCACCACTCCATCCTTAGCCCCCCAGTCTTGGTCTCTCTTTCTCTCTCTCCTTCCTCTCCCCCCACCCCCGCCCTGTCTCTCTGCCTGTCTGTCTGTCTGTCTGTCTCTCTCTCTCTCTCTCTCTCTCTCTCTCACACACACACACACACACACACACTTGACTGGCAAAAAGCCATAGCTCAGATCTGTGGCTAGAGGAGCCCAGGTCGTGGAGAAGCGGATTTAGAAAATCATAAGGCTTCCCTTCCCCCTAGCTCTCCAACAGAAGCCTCCAGCTTCCAATAAGACTTTCACACAGTCCTCATTCAACTCTTTGTGCCGACCTTACTTTTGCATTCCAACTGGGCACAAAGCTGAGGCCTGTTCTCCCATCATCTGTCAGATGAATGCTTGGATTGGTGTCCCAGCCGTGCGGTCGTGCTCGGTAATCCGAAACAGAGACCTGGAAGTCGCGGGGCAAATTTATTGGCTTCTTGCGCGGGAGCCGGCTGGAAGCCTGTTGAAGAAGGGACGTTGGTGACACAGCACCACCCTGTGGCGGCGAGGGGAAGAGCCACTTTTGGCCATGCAGTCTGCACTGGGCTTACGGTTGGCAGGGACCTTGAATCTCATCAAATCCAAACATAACAGCCATTTAAAGAGCATTTACTATGTATTAGGCATCATGATCATTTCTTTTTGTTGTTACAGCCTCAGATTTTCCTATTCAGTCGATAAGATCATGCACGTAATAAGAGCCAGACTAGGAGTCACTGGAGTCTATACAGAAGCCACAGGAGCACTGCTCTGTCCTTGCAGCTAGCTACCTACTCAGTGAGGAGGCCTTCTTATAGTCGTGCTTTTCAAGCTCACATGTGCAGGAAGCACCTGCAGATCCTGTTAAAATGCGGACTCTGATTCAGCAGATCTGGGTAGATACAAGAGCCTGCATTTCTAAGGGTTCCCAGGTGATGCCAATCCAGTGTTGTGGCCCACACTGAAAGCCAAGACCTCGAGCAGTGCTGTCTGATAGAACTTTCCATGATGATGCAGGTGTTCTAACTGTGTGTTGTCTAATACATTGGCCACTAGCCACACGTGGCTATTAAGTGCTTGAAATGTGGCTACTGCAACCAAGAAACTAAAATTTAATTTTAATTAATTTCAATGAATATAAATTTAAGAAGGCCCCTATGGCTAGTGTCTCTCATACTGGACAGAGCAATGTCCCTCATGAGGGGGCTCCGGCTGGCTTTGAGATGGCTTGTCATCGAAGAGCCAAAATTCCTTGGCAGGTTAAAGCAGGACTATCAATCAACAGATTTTTAGAGTCATGAGAGATTGATATACCCCAGCGTGGCGATTTTATGTATGAGGAAACTGAGGCCCAGGGAGGCAAAGTGACTTGTTCCGGAGCCACAGAGTTGATATCGCATTCCTTCCACCACTCATGCTTTCTTTTAGGCCCACTGGCCTTCAAAAGAAAAATGTATGTTCCTTGTTTTAGCAACTCCTCTGTGAATACAATGGCATAGCTAATAGATTGGGATCAAATGTTATTTATTACTTCATATACTATATGAATCAGCTCACCAAGTTTAAAAGTTCACCAACTTTCCAAGGAAATTAACTGATTTTCTGCTATATCATATTTATATTTTTGTACCTGGGTCACATGAAAAGAATTCTCCCCTTTTGTGGGATGTTTTGCAAGGCCAGGGTCCCCGGCCAAACACAAATTGAAGGCAGTCCCTGTCGGAGCCCCACTGGTGTAGCTGGTGCCTTTGCACAGGAGATGTGGCTGACTTTAGCTGGTACGAGTGCACTGGGCACTGGTGGTGACAAGGTGACCGAACGGGTTGTCCTTTGTCACACTGGAACGAAAGATTTCCTTGACCGATCATTTAAAAAATATTTTTTCTGGAGGCACCTGGGTGGCTCAGTTGGTTAAGTGTCAGAATTTTGATTTCAGCTCAGGTCACAATCTCACGGTTGTGAGATCAAGACCCAAGTTAGGCTCCCGCTGAGCGTGGAGCCTGCTTGAGATTCTCTCCCTCTCCCCCTGTCTCTCCCCCACGTTTGCGTGCTTGCACAACCTCTCTCTCTCTCTCTTTCTCTCTCTCAAAAAATAAAAATTTTAAAAATTAAAAAAATTCATGGTGCCTGAGTGGCTCAGTCAATTAAGCATCCGACTTCGGCTCAGGTCATGATTCCCCTGTTCGTGAGTTTGAGTCCCTTGTCAGGCTCTGTGCTGACAGCTCAGGGCCTGGAGCCTGCTTCGGATTCTGTGTCTCCCTCTCTCTCTGCCCCTCCCCTGCTCATGCTCTGTCTCTCTCTCTCAAAAATAAATAAACATTAAAAAATTTAAAAAAAATTTTTCTGGTTGTTAAGCAATATATGTATGTTATCTAGAAATAAAATATTGCACAAAAAGTATTTTATTAGTTATCTATTGCTGCATAAAAGATGATTTCCAGAACCTAGCAGCTTAAACCAACAAACATTTGTTACCTCAATTAGCAGGAGAGGCTTAGCCCCATGGTTCTGACTCAGGGGCTCCTGAGAGGCGGCAGTCAAGAGTCCTCGAGGGCTACCATTGTCATCTGAGGGCCGGACTGAGGCCGAAGGATCCGTGTCCAAGCTCATTCCTGTGGCTGTTGGCAAGAGACCTCAGGTGGTTCTCTTGATAGGGTTACTCATGCTGTAGCCAGGGTGCAGGGGCGCAAGAGCGCCTTGCTCCCACGCAGACCAGGTCTGGCTACTCGCTACTGACAAAATGCAAAGGCAGAGGGACAGCAGTGGTGAAACAGCAAGGCCAACACAGGGTAGACAGCAGACTAGCGTCGCAAAGACGGTCTCCAAAGTGCCAAAGATGCTTTCAGGTTTATGTAAGAAAACTGTGGGACAAAGGTTGGTGGGTACTGCAGGTGAAGTGGAGGTCAAGTTGATCATGGTCTTGGAGTCAGTCAAGGGCAGGGTCTTGCTGGCTCAGAGTAGCCCTTACTACTTGAGGGGGTAGTTTCCATTCCCATCAGGGGATGATTTGCCCACGGTGTCTTTTGCCTGAGTTGAGATAAGCTGGAAAGAAGAACTTAATTAGGAAGTTTGAGGTCAAAATGGAGGTAGTGGCAGTCCTCCTTCAATGACGATTTTCCCCAAGAGTGAATGATGAGAAGGCAAGAGAGAGAGCCCAAGGCTGGAAGCCTCAACCTTTCACAACCTTAACACAAAGTGTTCTATTATCACTTCCGCTGCGTTCTGTTGGCCACACGGACTAACCCTGGTTTCTTTTGTTGTTGTCGTTGTTTTAAGATTTCAGTTTTAACTAATCTCTATACCCAACATGGGGCTCAAACTCATGACCCCGAGATCAAGAGTTCCATGTTCTACCAACTGAGCCAGCCCCCAGAGTAAGCCTGTTGCCTTCTGGGAGAGGACTACTCACTCTCCATAAATGATCACTGTAGTACTGACAGGTAATTGCCTTATGTCTTTTATATAAAAATAAAAACATGTGGCAGACTTTTTGTCTGACTCTTCACTTGTGTATCACTCTCTGCATTTTTCCTCTATCTCCCTTTTTAGATGAAAATTCAGGCTTTCTTTAATCTCCTTCCCCTGTGGAAGATGTAAACTCAATTTCTATTATTTTATTGGATACCTTAAATTTCGAACGTGCCTATTTGGTGTTACAACATATAAAATGAATCAATGTCTTCATTCCCCTTCTAAACATTAAATCGGATGATCACCCTCCCATTTAACACATCATTATCTAGTATTTAGTCCATCCCATTTTTATATATCCTAAATTAGTTTTATAAATTACTATTATTGTATTTGTAGATGTACCCATGGTCTACCTGTTTCTTCACTCACTGTTGGCTTCTTGCATCCTGAAGCAAGATTAAATCTTGTCTCTAGACTTGGTTCCTAGAGTTTTCTTTTCTTTTTCCTTTCTTTTTAAAAAATTTATTTATTTATTTATTTATTTTGAGAAAGACAGGGAGAGGGAAAGAGAGAATCCCAAGGAAGCTCCACACTGTCAGCGCCGAGCCCAGTGCGGTCTTGAACTCACCAACCGCGAGATCGATCATAACCTGAGTGGAAGCCAAGAGTCGGACACTTAATCACATGAGCCACCCAGGCGCCCCCTCCCCCTTTTTTTCTTGAATGCTCAGCATTTCTAGGAGTTTGTAGTAGGAAATGTTTCAAATCATCCAGTTCCCATATTGCTGTAGTTCCTTTTTTCCCAGGATTGTAACACTGTAATAATACTTCTTCCTTTTGAAAAACTTAAACCCAATGAAGACATTACGTGTCCTGACCGGGGGGGGGGGGGGGGGCAGGAGGGAGAGCGGTCTTGAGGTGGCAGAAAGAGTTAGGAATGAAGGAAGAAAGGAAAGGCCAATGGGGGAGAAGGAAGGTGGCAAGACTTCAGAGGTGATGTCTCGGGGAGGGGGGTGTGCCTCTAAGAGAAGGAGTATCTGGGTCACCAAGATTCCTGTGTGCCGGTCAGTCACTATAGCCCACAGCCGCTGAGCGGGCAGGGGAAGGCTGGCAGTGGGTCCTGGGCTTATACACGACGCCGAATCCCAGGAGTGCACTGGTGGCTATGGACCAGAAACCCCAGCACAACTGTGGTGTTGCAAAGCCCTGATACCCACCAGGACCAGTGAGGGTTCAGAGGCGGAATGAGAGGAATAAAGGAATTAAACATTTCTTGCTAGGATTCATACCTGCCCCCACACTATTTTTCAAAACTGTAGATTGTAGTCATATTTGCCGTATCCTGAGTTTTTCACTTAGCTTATATTATGGAGATGATGCAAAGTCATTACCTATCCTTCCCAACCATGCCACAGAGTATCCCATCACATAGAGTGTCACTCATCGTGACTTGTCCTGCTTCACTGGCTGGGAGTGCAAAGTGCTTCACGCCGCGAAGACCGCATGCCCCATGGACGCTATCGGGAGAAACTCTCTTCCCTTCCCAGAAGCCCTCAGCACTCTCATAACCCATAATAATCCTCCCTCCCCAACCTTTCAGTCCCTCCACTTGTGTCTTCGGGCTGCACCCCCACCTCTCCTCAGCCCTACAGGCCAGGCCAGTTCTGGGAACTCTTACCTGGAGGCAAGAGACCAGTTCACTCTCTCCCCCCAGGGAGTCGGATGCTTCTTGGCTGCCACAAGATGTCACCCACAGCTTGGCAGGTAGATGCATTTCATGTCCCCAGGGATTGCAGCGACCCAAGCCATTTCGTCAACCCTAAAATGGAGCTATTAGTTACCAAGTACAGGTTTCATGAGAATTCAGTAGGAATAAGAAGGATTAAAAGTATCTTAGGAATTGCAAAGCTGACCACCTATAGTCTCATTCTCCCCCTTCTGGAAACATAGTGGAATTGCACTTCCCCATCCTCCTAATGAAGCCATGTGGGTTTTGGTGGTCAGGGAAGTGAGTGGAAGTAACCCGTGTGGGTCTGCCAAGTGGCAGACTCTATAAACTAATTCATGATTTGTCACATCTTCTCTCTTACTGCTGTGGCCGCTGTCACCATTCCAAATGTTGGTTACTCCATCAGCACGGGACTGTTGTGCAGAGCCTCCAGCCACCTGAGACGGGTGTGTAGAATTAATATAAAATAAAACTTCGTTGCTTTAAGCACTGAGGTTTGGGCATTATCTGTTACCACAACATAACCTAACCTGACCTGACTGATTAAAACTTTTTAAAAAGAATGAACACACTCAAGGTTATAAAGGCTTAATATTAAAACAGAAAGGCAGAAAGTATGCAGGCAGTTGGGACCTTTTTATGGGTCTTCTGCATTCCTGATTCACTGACAGGGGTTACAGTGGCCGTAAGTCAGGATGGCTTCAATGCCTGGAAATTGCACAGAACATTTTCCTTTCTACTCTTAAGTAAGTCCAGGTAACTATTTTTGGTACATCTCTGCCAGGACTCCATCTTGCCTATAAAATTTTATGGCCCTGGTGGAGAGCTGAATTCCCTATCCTGCCATGGAAACATTAGACAACTTGGGAGTTTTCAAAAGCAAGATGGCAGACTGAGTTCCAGAAGGGCTGAGGTGGGCAACATAAAGAAGACCAAATTCTCGAAAAAGTGGCTGTCAAAAGTTTTCTCCTGTTGCACACTTAGGATAAAGGCAAGCCCTATGTATTCATCAGGCACAATAGATGTGGTACCTAATGGATACGTGCCCAGGGCTCACAACACACTTAGGGGCGCATGAAAATGCATTAATTTCTTATCTAAATTAGGAGAACATTTTAACATATGATATCAAAAGGGTCACCTTGATACCAATTCAGTAATAAAACATAATTTTTAACATTTTTTATGGATGAAGGGGATCACAAAGGTAAAAGTGCCTGGGACCCACACAAAAATCATACTGTAGCCCTGGAGAAAGGATTTCATAACTGACATCAATCTGGATTACAATGCATTTTTTAAGTTTATTTATTTATTGGAGAGAGAGAGAGAGGGAGAGGGAGAGAGAGAGAGAAGGAGAGAGTCCCAAGCAGGTTCTGCACAGTCAGAGCAGTGCTTGATGTGGGGCTCGAACTCATGAACCATGAGATCATGACTTGAGCTGAAATCAAGAGTCAGATACTTAACCAACCGAGCCACACAGGCGCCCCACGATGCACTTCTTGGAGATGAATATGGACATGGCATTGCCTTTTCCTTTATGACTATGCTCAAATTTCCCTAGTTACAACAAACTGGCTGTCTTTGCCCCTTTACGTTTATATCAGGACACCCAGAAAGCCACAGCTACTAGAGGGAAGGGCTCTGGATCAAAGCAATGCATATGGATACAGCAGATTCCTCCGGCTTGCTTCCCATGCTTGCATTTTGCCTTCGGCCTCTGATTTGAGGAGTCCAGCAGGTTCCAGGGAAGCCTGTTCTTTACCTAACTCCAAGGTGCCACACCGCACCTATGCTAAGCCCATCTGCCTCACGGTGATGATCACCCCTGCAATCATCAATCCAATCCAGTTGGAGTGAGTCTTAGAACTTCTGCCAGAAATTATGGGATGCAAACATTCTTCCCTGGAAGGCATGGTGTGCAAAGGTGAATCTGAATTCCTACATAATTTGCCACCATGATCAAAGCCAAAGGAAATGTCAGAAAACCTGAGCCAGAGCCTTGATCAACCACACCAGAGTCCTACCACTAGCTTTTATTTTAGTTACATAAACCTATAAATTCTCTTTTATTGTTAAAGCCAGTTTGGATTAGGTTTTCTGCTATTTTCAACCAACCTTACTGAAACTAAATGTACCATTATTATTCCCAGTTTACAAATTAGGAACAGAGGGGTAAGTCACTTGCCCAAAGTCACAATCCAGATTAATCTTAACATGTGCTTTGCATTGATATCAAATGCTGCATTTTCAAAGATTGCACAAATTTTATCTGCCAATGTCCAAGCATATGTTACCTTGTAAACACTCTAAGTATGAACAGACGTAAGCAGAAAGGAATCTCTGTATATAAGACTTTTGTCCGACTTTTGTCCTACTGTATGACTCCTTTAAGGAGCTACTCCACTCTGAGAAAACACCTCCATCACCCACATACCCAGAGAATTGGAAGATCAGGAATTTGAAAGGGGTACCCTTACTTCTCCCATTTGTCCCACCCAACCCTCCTCCCACCCACTCTTGGCTGCCAACCTCATTACCTTTTCACCATGTATGCCTTCACCTCCTTCCTATCCATCTCTCTCAGCATGCTGTTGAGTCTGTTCTTTGGCTCAGCACATTTCTGGACAATTGTGCCTCTTGTGGTTTGACCTGGCTCCTCTGACTTCATCTTCCCATGCGTGGTCTTCTCCAGGAGACCACCCAACCACCAATATAGCCCACCTTCAAGTAATGGATCTGTGTAATATTCTCCTCTCTTTCTCCCAAAGACTTTTTCAAACCCTCATGGCATATGGACAACAAACACAGGGAGGAAATTGAGGTAATGGATGTGGACAACTCTTTTGAAAATAGACTGAGAAAGAGAGAATGGAGATTCGGCTATACTTGGAGGAAACATGGTGTGGCCTGGTAGAAGATGCTAGTTGCATCCCAGTGTCCATCTTCCTTTCTCCTATGGCAATAGAGCCTCTGTGTTTAGGTGGGTACCAGAATAATGGCTCCGGCCTTCCTTGCAGCTAGGTGTGGCCATGTTACTAAGTTCTGGCCCATTGGGATGTGAGTGGAAGTTATACTCTTTTAAGAAAGAGCTTCCTGTCCTCCCTGTAGCCCCTTCCCCATTCTGCTGACAGGAATGTGAATTATCACTGGCCATGCAGACAGCAGCCACACCCCGAGAATGGTAGAGCAAGTCGACTGAAGAGGCTGAAGTCCTTGACACTGAGGTGCCTGCTGCCCTGCCAGCCCTGGGCTACATCAGCCTAGAGGCTGATGTGAGAGACAAGTAAACTTTCATCTTTTAAGCTGCAGTTATTGTGGGGTTTTACAGCAGTCAAATCTACCTCATAATTAATACAGGTGGGAAGAAGGGTTTTTACTTTTTTGTTTTTAGTGAATTTTTAACATGTTCCAGGGTCCGTTGGAAGAAGCCAAGAGAATCGAGGTTGAAAACAAACGATGATCCAGGATGATGGTTAAGTGCAAGGGTCTTGAGAAGGCAGAAGGAAGGGGGTTCCAGAGCCCAGCTGGAGGTGCCCAGCTGGAGATGCCCAGCCAGAGCCCAGTGGTGGGAGGGACACTACTCTACTTGGACAAGGGAATGGTGGAGGGAAGATCGGGAGCAGGAGACTTGAAACTTGGCAGCATAGAGTTGAGGTGGTTCCTTCCTAATGGCTTCCATTTTCTCAATGAAGCAGGTAGTAAGGTCTTCTGTGGGAAGAGAACTGAGAAATTCAGGCTGAGAGAGTTTATGAAGTGCTCAGAGGTTGGGGAGTGGTCTGTGTGCATCGTCTCCATGGCCGTCTGTGTCTGTTGTCCAAAAGCATGGGAGCTAAAAACCAGACGCTGACAATTTAACTTGCTCTGTCAAGTACCAGCCAAGGCCACCTCTGAAGAGGGCTGGAGAATAAAGTTTTTGCTATGATTTAGATTCTTAAAAATAAGAAGACAAAACAGGTTGACAGCCTTAGCCAGTGTATCCAGTTCATCCAAAAGTTTCAAGTCAAAATGTACTCATTGCCTGTAGTTATTAAATTAAAATTTGGCCCAAATTACAAAAAGGTCCATTTTGATTAATACGTTGGGATAACTGGGACCCGAATAAAACACATAGGTGTGGTCATTTCAGACACCATGCTAAGCTTTTCACATGATATAGCTCCTAATCTTGTGAAATGGGTACTTTTATTCTTATTTCATAGATGAGAAAACTGAAGCCCAGAATGATTAAATCATGGGCCCTAAATCATACAGCTGCTAAAAGGAGGGCCAGAATTGGAACAAGGTCAATCTGACCTTATTCAGACTCCGATACTCAAATACTCCAATACTTTTCCCTCACCCACTGTCCACTGCCTTCTGTTGGCCCAGGAGAACTAACCCTCCTATGCCAGGATCCGACTGTCAGTCCCAAAATTTTGCTACCTTCTAGAAAGCTACGGGGTCTTTATGGAAACAGAACTTCCAGTGGTCAGCTTTACATGACCAACTGAGAAGTCAGGGTAGGCAGACCTTCAGCTCCCTCACCAACCCAACAATTGTGTTACACCTAGCTAGTCTATAGCCCTGGACGTTCCTCACACTAGTAGATATTGTTATCTGGTGACCAAATGAATATTACTAAAACACAGCTTTTGACGTGTTACTCTCCTGCTCCTGTTGACCCATAGGGTAGAGACCAGACTTTATGGTCTGGCATTCAAGGACCCTCCCCCTAATAATCTCAGCAGGCTACACCAGTTAGGAATGGATTCAGTTGAGTGTAATAGAAAACCCAAAATAACCATGATATAATCAATATGGAGGTTTCTCTCTAGTACCTAAATAAAGGTCATAGAGTGATAGTCCACGGATGGTATGACAGCTCCACATAGTTATAAGAGCTACAGGTTTATCAACTACATCATTTCTAAAGAGTGACTCTTATCTTCGTGGTCTCATATGCTGACTAGAGAACCAGCCATCACACACATCTTTCAGGTATCAGGATAGAAAAGAAAAAGAAGGGTCGAAGGGAGAACTTATTCTATTTTACGGGGCTTTCTCAGAAGTTTCTATAAAGCACTTCTTATATCTCATTGGCCAAAGCCAACTCATATGATTACACATAGTTGAAAGGGAGACTGGGACATGTAAGCATTATTCTGGGAAGCCTTTAACTAACAAATAGGGTGGAACAAATACAGGGAGAGACAGAATCTGGCACTTCTGGCTTCTTTGGGAACTCTACAGCTATCTGGTCTATCCCTGACTCCTAGATATGATCCATGCAGGCAATTCCCCCTCCAGTCTTCTGGGAGAAGCCCAACCCCTCAGGTCAAGATTTGACTTCCCCTGTACGCCTCTCCTGACTTCCAGTGATCTTCCTTCTTCCTACAGAACCTCTTGGTAAGGAAGAGGAGCATTGGAAAGTGCCCAGACTTTAGCGCCAGACAGATCTGGGTCTCATCTTGGCTCTTCTCCCACTTCCTGTGTGATCTTGCACAATTTATTTATCTTCCTTGAGTCTCAATGGTCTCTTCTTGTCTTCAGCATCTTGGGACAAGGAGCATAGTGAGGCAAGGTCTGAATTCATTTTTAAGGAGAAGTTGCCAACTGCTTCTCTGTATAGTTAGAAAGAGAGAGTCATGTTGGGGCAAGCTTTTTTTGTTATGAGAGGAGCTGCTATTTGCTCCCTTAACTTTAAAATACATGTATTTTGCAAACAAACACCCTGCCCTAAGTCTAAGATCTTTATCTCTGACAAAAGGAGTGACAGGACTTTTTGCTTGGTTTAGCAAGGCGATCCCTCACTAAGACCCCTTGATATGCTGTGTTCTGAAGGTGGGACACATTTGCAGAATGATCTCAAAAGCTTAAAGGAGGAAAGGAGCTAAGTCCCCTTGACCCTAGGTTCTGAGATTTAAACTTGCAAAAACTTGTTAGGGTGTCATTGACTACGTCTGATGTCAGGAAAGGTCACCTAGGGCCAGGAAGAGGAGGTTTGCTGGAGGCTATGGGGAATCTGGGATGGAGACTTCCATACAAATTGCATAAACGCAATCCAGAAGCAGCCTCCCTGGCACAGTGCCAGGCTTTGAGATTACATATGTGCATTAATTAAAAGCATTGCCACCTGCAAGCCTGGCATGTGGCACTACTGTGGGCTGGCAAGGACCTGTACCTGCAAGGGCATCACCAAAGTATAGGGCAAGCGTGTGCTGGCCCGTGCAAAACCAGTTTTCAACAGCGCCACCTTGTGGCAGCAGCTGAAACAGCAGTGCTTATGATGCAATACTGAACCCTTCCGACTGAGAATTTAGGATTCTTAGAAAATTTAAAGGTATTTTTCAAGAAGTAGATGACTAGATTTCCTGCTAATAAAGGTAGAGAGACATTATTAATGGTAAAAATAAGAAATGTTTTGTAGAGAAAGGAAACCTTGTGCTCTGTTAGTGGGAATGAGAACTGGTGCAGCCACTGTGGAAAACAGTATGGAAAACAGGGTGGGGGCCTGGGTGACTCAGTCGGTTGAGTGTCAGACTTCAGCTTAGGTCACGATCTCACTGCTCGTGAGTTCGAGCCCTGCGTTGGGCTCTGTGCTGACAGCTCAGAGTCTGGAGCCTGTTTTGGATTCTGTGGATTTTAGATTCTGTGTCTCCCTCTTTCTCTGCCCCTCCCCCACTCACACTCTGTCTCTTTCTCAAAAATAAATATAAAAAGAACCAACAACAGTATGGCGGTTCCTCAAAAAATTAAAAATAGAAACACCATATGATCCAGTAATTCCACTACTGTTTTCCCAAAAAAACACAAAAAAACAAAAAAACCAAAAACACTAATTCGAAAAGATCTATGCCTTCCTGTGTTTATTGCAACATTAGGTACAATAGCCAAGATATGGAAACAACCGTCCGTCCATAGATGAACGGATAGAGAAGAAGGGACATAGATATAGATATAGATATAAAGAGAAAGAGAATGGAATGCTACTTAGCCATAAAAAGAATGAGATCTTGCCATTTGCAACAACACGGATGGATCTAGAGTGTATAACGCTGAGTGAAATGTCTGACAGAGAAAGATAAATACCATATGATTGCATTCACATGTGGAATTTAAGGAACGACCACTGAAGAAAAGAAGAGACGAAAGACTCTTTAAAATTTTAATTATTTATTTATTTAAGTTTATTTATTTATTTAAGTAATCTCTACACCCAGCGTGAGGCTGGAACTCACGACCACAAGCTCAAGAGTTCCATGCTCTTCTGACTGAGGAAGCCAGGTGCTCCAAAAAGGACTCTTTTTTTTAAAAATGTTTATTATTTATTTTTGAGAGACAGAGTGCAAGGTGGGGAGGGGCCGAGAGATGAAGAGACACAGCATCCGAAGCAGGCTCCAAGCTCTGAGCTGTCAGCACAGAGCCTGATGCGGGGCCCATGCTCCCGAGCTGTGAGATCATGTCCTGAGCTGAAGTCAGATGCTTAACTGACTGAGCTACCCAGGCACCCCAAGACTCCTAAATACAGAGAACAAGCTGGTGGTTGTTAGTGGGTAAGTGGGGGTGGGGTGGGAAAAAAAAAAAAAGAAATGTTGACTGTATTTGTACCCTGAGGGAGTCCTACATCATACCTATACAGAGCACCACACTGGGGTCTGTCCTGGGGACAGACCCAGAACAGGATGGGACACAGAACTTGGAAAGAGGGCATTTCAGGTAGCTGTTTCTGCTGGGCTGCCTGCCATATCATCTGTTGTCTCCCAGAACTTCTCTGGCTCCACCCACAGCCTGGCTCCTGGGTCTCGTGATCCCAGCAGTCTCGGGGCAGGGAGCAAAGAACAGCTCCAGAAGACAAAATCAGGCCCAGAAGCTGTCACTAGGTCTGCAACCGGTGGAATCATTTTCAAGAAAATGAAATTGCAGTTAATGCAACCTGCTGGCTGGTTCCCTTCAAACTGGGACTTGATTTTTCCGTGGCTTCTTGTCATATTACTGGCAGAAAAGTCCATTTCTCTCCTAATCAGATTGCAGAGGTCACAGGGGCTCTTCTGAAATAGGAAACAAGCTCTTTTCAGCATTCATTCTATTTGTTGCACATTTTAGCAGATTAAGCACTTAGGGTTGGGATTTGAAAAATATTTACTCTTTGGGCCAAAGGAGTATTTTAATAAGGTTAAATTCTTTGTATAAAGCTTCTTCAAACCCTGACTAATTAATTCCTACAGAAGCAGCATGTGGCTCTCAATTACTGGCAGCCCCTCCCCCTACATGGGACTAGCAGGGAGAGAGTCGGCACCAGACGGGGTCCCCAAACACCCACCTTGGCCTGAAGCAGCCCACAGATGTGTTTTGTTGGTGACATTTAACACGGAAATCCAGATTTCTTAGTCCTTTTGAACAAGTGGGCAATGTGGCAACATTGGGCGTGGATTCTCAGAGCGGCTGCTCCCTTCTGAAGGTCATGGTCCACATCCTGTTGTATCGGTCACCAGACTCCTATTGTCTTATACATGCCCACTGCACCTATTCATGTTACCTGCCTGGCCCCGATTTGAATTAGCTCCCCCTTTCTTTTTCTTTTCTTTTTTTTTTCATTTATTTATTTATTTTTGGGAGAGAGAGGGAGGGAGGAACAGAGAGAGAAAGAGAGAGAGAATCTCAAGCAAGCTCTGCACAGTCAGCACAGAGCCCAATGCAGGCCTTGAACTCTCAAACCGTGAGATCATGACCTGAGCTGAAATCAAGAGTCAGACACTGAACTGACTGAGTCACCCTGGTGCCCCCAGCTTCTACTGAAGCTTCTCTTACAGCACCCCGGCAGACAGCAAGATCCTGGAAGACAAGAGGCACATCCGTTTTGTTTCCCGCCCAGTGCCGGCATTGAGCATGGGTTCCCAATAAACACTGAAAGAATAAAGGAATAAGTGGGCAGATACACATTGTGGTGCCTAGCATGTGCCAGCAGTGGTGCTGGGCACCAAGGAGCCACAAAGTAGGTGTGAGACATATATCATAGTGAGAGAGATAAATAGGTCATACAGGGCGTGCACGTGTGTGTATGCGTGTGTGTGTCACCTTTCAAGCAAATATGAATAAACAATCAAAAGCCGCAGTAGGGCTACAGATTGCCTGGTCGCTCTCGGAAAACAGGCACAAGCACGGTCTCCTGTGCGTGGAACGTCCAGTCCTGTGTAACCATCAAAACTTGGCATTTGATCTAGCTTACATTTTCTTTTTTTTTTTTTTAATGTTTATTTATTTAGAGACAGAGAGAGACAGAGCATGACAGGGGGCGGGGGGAGCAGAGAGAGAGAGACACAGAATCTGAAGCAGGCTCCAGGCTCTGAGCTGTCAGCACAGAGCCTGACACGGGGCTCGGACCCATGAACCTTGAGCTCATGACCTGAGCCGAATTCGGACGCTTAACCGACTGAGCCACCCAGGCACCCTTGGCTTACATTTTCTTCCATCTCCCTGGCTGCCTGAGAAGGGAAATGAGGTGGCTTTTTGTCCCTCCCCACCCACTCTTCTCACCAGTAGGCAGACAAGGTCCTTGGACACAGGAGAAAGGGCAAAATCCGAGGTGGTGCCCTCATCTTCAAACATCAGGGTCCTCTGGATGGCAGATTGGTAAAGGTGACTCTCGTGCTCACCTTTGTTACTCAGACATCCCCCAAACTGGGGACTTCTCTGTAGTTCCCAGGATTCTGCCACGGTGTAGCCATGGAATCCGGTTCACCTCCCACTTCCTCACAGCCCCCTACCACCCCGGCCACCTTGGGTAGGATTTAAGATGTCCCCACAGTGCCCGCCCTGGAGAACTTTCCTTGGTCCAGAAGAAACAGTGACACTCTCCACTTGCCCTGCCTAGCAGAGCCTTAGTTCTCTCAGACAGGCATGAGTCTGGCCCTGATCCACAGAGGCTCCCAACTGTAGAGAGCCCATGTCAATCCCTCAAGCAACCAGTGAAGTCCAGTCTCTCTGAGCTCAAGGGGAAGGAGGTGACACCCTCACATGATCTCACCTTCCTCCCCTCTAGGCTTACAGTGCAGCCTTCTCCCAAGAAACCTTCCGGGGGAAATCCAAAGGTCTTGAAACCTGAATTCTGCATTTGATGATCTCTTAAACTCGCTTTAGGATTTGATATCTCTTTAACAAAAATTATGAAAAACAAAGCAGGAAGAGCCCCATCTAACACTCTGTTCTAGTAAATGATAGGTACCCTTAGAGAGATGGACAGAAACACTCCTATGGGAGTTTAAAGGAGCACACAATTTCTTCCATTTAGGGAAAGAATCAAGGAAGACTGACTGGAGGAGATGGCCTATGAACTGGGCCTTGGATGTGTGGAGGTCAGGGATGCAGGTATCTCAGGCAAAGAAATCAGCATACAGAAGACACAGGGGCAGGAATTTTGCCATATCAATGGTGTCTTAGGGACACAGATCATATGGAGAACACCACACCTGCCAAGCAAGCCTCTTAAGGAGAGTTGACAGGACAAGTAGAAGAGCTGAGCTCCCATAACCACCCCCTGTTGCGTCCTGGGTCGGGAGGTGTCTCCGGGCCAGCTCCTAAGGGAGAGGACTGGAGAAGGAGGGGACTGAACTGCAGACTATCTCCTGCAGGCCTGACAGAGAGTCCCTCTGTGGTTTACTACAAAGGGCAAAGGCACACAACATCTATGTTCATGGTTAAAGGGAAATTTAACCACAATGAGATTCCACTTCTCATCTTTAGAATGGCTGCAAAGAAAAGCGATAGAATATAGCAAGGGTTGGCAAGGATGTGGAGCAGTCGGGACCCTCATGCACTGCTGGTGGGAATGTAAAATGGTGTCGCCATGGTGGAACAGTCTGGCAGCTTCTCAAACGGTTAAACAGAAGGTTACCATATGACCCAGCAATCCCACTCAATGGGAGCATTGAAAACATACGTTCACACAAAAACGTGTACATGAACGTTAACGGCCGCATTGTTCGTAATAACCTAAACTGGAAACAACCCAAGCGCCCATCAACAGATGATTAGATAAACAAAACATGGTATATCCAGACAGCAGAGTATTTAGCTGTCAAAAGGAAAGAAATACCGATGCATACTACAACATGGATGAATCTTAGGAATATTGGAAGCAAAAGAAGAGAGTCACAAAAGACCATGCATCATATGATCCTGTTGATATGCAATGTTCAGAGTAGGCATATCTACAGAGGCAGAAAGTGGATTAGTGGTTGCCAGGGGCTGGGGTGGGGGCTGGCTGGGTGGTAACGGGGAGTGGCCTGTTAATAGGTATGCGGTTTCTTTCGGGGATGATGAAAATATTCTGGAATTTGGATAGCAGTGATGGTCGTACAACATTCTGAATACACTAAAAACCACTGCATCGTACGCTTTAACGTGGTAATTTCATGTTACAAGCATTATACTGCAATAAAAAATCATTAAAAAAAAGAACCGATTGACTTCTCCATCCACACTCCTGTGGGATAATAAAAATGTAATGGGTCACCCATCAAATGAAAAACACTGATGTGAACAGACCTCTCTGGCAGGGGCGGTACAAAAGCTGAGCTTTTAAAATTCACATTCTGTGTGATCTACAAGGACCTCATGAAAGTGGTGTTTGTTTCCAGTTCCTTACCTCCAGTCACTTGCCATATTTTGATAATGTTCTAAATTACAGGACCCAAAACTGGTCTTTAATTACAGAGTGCTTTAATAGGGCTTGCTGGCAAATACCATAGAATTAAGGGAGCCACTAATGAAATACAGCATCGTTTTATCTGTTCTCTGGTGGCGGCTTTTAAAATGCAATTAGTACCACGCATGATATTTATTTAGGATTTTATCTCATGTATCATTCCATCTCCAAATGAGTGTTGTGAGTCCAGCTGCTTTTTACTCCTTCATATGAGTATTTTCTCATTTTCAATCCACTCTTTTCTTCCCTTTTAGACTCCAGGGAGCCAGAATGTCAGCAGCCTGGGGGGCTGATTAAAGGAAGCAAATGTCTTACGGGTTTTGCCCATCCCATTCCCTGCTGTCCCCCGGCGGGGATGAAGGGAGGAACGGACACGAGGAATCAAGCTGCATCTTTGCCGGGTACCCGACCATTACGTACAGAAAAGCTGCACAGCCTCTGGGCGAGGTGTGACATGTCCCCAGGACCCTCCCCTTGATCCCAACTCTAGACACACATCCTGTGCTGACCACTCCCTACTCCCAGAAGGGACCAGGCACTTCCATGGCTCTTCAGTTCCACCTCGAACGCCCACTAAAGTGTCATGTCCTCTGTAAAACTCCCTCAACCCACCTCCCTGCTCCTCCCCCCCCCCCAAAAAAAAAACAGACTCTATTCCTTTTGGGATCCCTTTGTCCATATTCGGCAATACTTGCCTTGGTCCGCTGCTTGGCAATCAGCAGCAGGGCCGCTCGAGGGCAAAGTGATGATCTGATCTCCTTTGCCTGCCCCAGCACCACACGCAGCACCTCGCACACAGGAAACGCTCAGCGAGTATTTGCTATTTGCGAATGAAATTGTTTCGAGTCTTTCCTATGCAAAAGAGCCGCCAATGAATCCTTGTCTCCTCTTAAGCTTGTGGTCCTCCCAAAGACACTGGATTTATCTGGCTTGTGGCTTGCGGCCAGGCTGCCTCAGAACAAGCCGGGACATTGATCAGTTTCACAAGGTGCGCACACGTGCCCAGAACGGCGAGGGCTGCAGTGGACATGATGGAGAACAAGACAACATGGTCATAGCAGAGTCCACCTCATCAGGGCTGTCTACCTGAGGGTCTGTTTCTGTGGAAACCAGTGAAGGACTGAGTTTTATATCAGCTATGACCTGGCAAAACAAATGAAACCCCTCTTAGAAGGGAGCGTCCGCGGAGCATGGGGCGCCTAGGTGGCACCAACTCTTTGATTTTGGCTCCGCTCGTGATCCCAGGGTTGTGGGATCAAGCCCCGCATCGGACTCCGTGCTGTGCCTGGAGCCTGCTTTGGATTCTCCCTCTCCCTCTGTGTCTCTCCCCTACTCCTGTGCGGCCTCTCTCTCAAAAATAAAAATAAGTGGGAGCCCAAGGGGCAGAAAAGTCTATGAGAAATAAAAGCTCTTCTCTGCTACCAGTTTAGTAGAAATGGGGTGAAGGGTGGGTCTTTTATTTATTTGTTTGTTTTTTATTTTTCAGAGATTCTTTTTTTTCAGATTTTTTTTATTTATTTACTTTTGAGAGAGAGAGAGAGAGTGGGGGAGGGGCAGAGAGAGAGGGAGACAGAAAATCCAAAGCAGACTCTGGAAACCCGATGCAGGGCTCCAACTCACGAACCGTGAGCTTGTGGCCCGAGCCAAAGTCGAACACTAAACTGACTGAGCCACCCAGTTCCCTGGGTGGGTCTTTTAGGTAGCCATCGACTCTGGAATCTACGTGTCTGTGTGTTTGGGGGGCTATCGGTGTGAGTTTGTACAGATGGGAAGGGGAAGGGAGTCCCCATCTGACGTTTGGGGTTACTAAAACAGTAACGTAGGTCTGAAGTGCCTTGCTCAGGTATATTCACCTAGCAAATCAAAACCACTGTGATGATGGTAATGAAGAAGATGATGAGGTGGTGGTGTTGATACCCACACACACAGCTGTGTCCTGCTCCCCCACATTCAGCAGTCTTGGTGCCCGACTGGGCCCTTCATCCTCTATACTGAGGGATGCTCTAGGACAGCCCCGTGTGTTTCTGGAAGGATGTTATTGAGGACATTGCTTAGCACCGTGTGTTGACGAAAGAGAGGCCGTGACGGAGAAGTACATCCCCACGTGTGCGGATGAGAACCGATGGACTCCAGAGCACAGACTTCTAAGGGCGGTGCTTTCCAAGGAGATGGAGCACCGTGGGTGGCTCTCTCTTGTCTTTCCTCTTCCTGGGTGACCATGGTACAGGCTGGCCCCGCCCTCTGAGCAGGCTCACCCGCGCCCTCCTTCCTGTGTGGCGCTCTCCCGTCCAGCTGGCAGCAGGCTGAAGCTGTGGACCCTGGGCAGCCTAGGCGGATCAGTGCCTGCATGGCACAGCGGGAGGAAGCCTGCAGCCTCTCGTAGAGGCCCTGCTGGGGTTTCCTGGGGTCAGGTTTCATTGATCGCAGGGGTAAAATCAGAGACTCCACGAGACGGGCTGGGGCTGTGATAAGGATCCAGGCTGCTTAATCAGAAGCCATCTAGGTATTAACCGACTTGGGGAAGTGGAGCTGGCCCAGGAATTAAACTCCAGCTTCCTAGAGCACTCTGCATTGGAGGTGGGGGCTCAGGGCCCAGAAGACAGTACTATATTACCTGGTGTTTCTCATCTGAACCTTCTAGGCACATATATTCCTTGGGAGATTCACGGGGACAAGCTGCTTGGGTTCAAATCTCATTTCCTAGTTGGTTGCATGGTGTTAGGGAAATTACTTGACCTCTCAGTTTCCTCATCTATAAAGTGGCAGTGAGGTCACTGTGCTCATGAGGTTACACGGGTAAAGCACCTTGAACCACACTCGGTTCGCGGCAAACACTAAGCTAATGTTGGCCGTTACTTTTCCCACTGAAGTCCAGTTTCTCCAGCAACCTGACACTGTCAGTGTTCAATCTTTTCTCCTCAACATCAACCCTGTCTTGGTGGGTGGCACCCCTATCCATCCAGCTAAGCAAGTCACAGACCTAGGGGTCACCCCTGACACTTCCCTCCTGTCCCCCCAAACTGTCACCAAGGCTTGTCAACCTTATTGCCTTACTAACTTCTGTCAAAGTTACCAAACTTCTTTAAAATCTTCCAGATCCCTTCTCTCCTCTATAACCTTCCACCAGGACTAACACAGTAGGGTCCCTAACTGCAACCACCCCAGCTCCCCACTAAACCATTTCCACCCACTGCCAGAGAGATGCTCTGATTAGGCCAACCTCTCTCTGGGTTCTCCCTGCTGAAACCTCATAATGACAGTCCACTCTTCTTGGGTTACAAGCAAAATCCTAACACCATGCAGACTGAGTCTGTTAGAATGTTTTTGGCACCAAGGGTCAGAAAGCCCTACCCAAATTGGCTAAAAATACAAGGTGTTTTATTAGCATCTTTGGAGGTAACTGGAGTAGTTCAGGCTTCAGGCATTGCATGATCAGGGGTCTAGCACCTGATATTCTGCTCTTTTCTCAGCTCTGCCCTCCTTCCTAGGTGTCCATTGTATCCACATCCCAGCTTCCATTTGATCAGCATCAAGTGTGACACTTCTAAGAAAAAAGAAAAAAGAAAACCATTCCCAGCCATGAAATTCCCTTTCGGCCTGAGCTAAATGAGACCATGTGCCCATTCCCAACCAAAAAATCCCTTGTGGTATGCCGTGCACTGAGGGTTTCCATTCCCTGCCCCTGGTGGGAAATGAGTCCTTTGCTACAAACACACGCTGAAACCATGCTAAGAAGATAACATTGGTTTTATTTTAATAATACTCAGCTCTGGGGGTGCCTGGGTGGCTCAGTCGGTTGAGCGACCGACTTTGGCTCAGGTCGTGATCTCACAGTTTGTGAGTTCGAGCCCCACATCGGGCTCTGTGCTGATGGCTCAGAGCCTGGAGCCTGCTTCGGATTCTGTGTCTCCCTCTCTCTCTGCCCCTCCCTCACTCATGCTCTGTCTCTCTCTGTCTCAGAAATAAATAAACATTAAAAAAAATTTTTTTAAAAATAATACTCAGCTCTGAAAAATATGAGAGCTAACCATCAACCTTAAAGCTCCTCACTGTCCTTGATGATGGATCTGGGACTACAGGTGCCCATGGTAATGACCTCATGGTAATGGGAAGTAAGAGTAAAATGCTGGAGTATGGATGAGGAAGGAGGGCAGGAGACAAGGGGCTTGCTGCCCTCGGAGACGGACTTTGGATGGATGGAATGGGAAAAGTAAGAAAATGTTGCTCTAGCATCTTCTATGCCCTGGTGGGTTCTCAGTCTTCTTCCTGTTCTCTTTCTGAAAATGGACTTAGCCCAGCAGAGGAACTGAAAGCAGGGACTCCAACAATTATTTGTCCACCCGTGTTCAAAGCAGCATATTCCCAGTAGCCAAAAGGTCCATCGATGGATGAATGGATAAGCAAAATGTGGCTTATACACACAGTGGAATATTATTTAGTCTTAAAACAGAATGCCATTCTGACACATGCTTCTGCGTACTTTATTTATTTTTTTTTAATTTATTATTTTTTTTAACGTTTATTTATTTTGGGGACAGAGAGAGACAGAGCATGAACGGGGGAGGGTCAGAGAGAGGGAGACACAGAATCCGAAACAGGCTCCAGGCTCTGAGCTGTCAGCCCAGAGCCCGACGCGGGGCTCGAACTCACGGACCGCGAGATCGTGACCTGAGCCAAAGTCGGTCGCCCAACCGACTGAGCCACCCAGGCGCCCCTTCTGCGTACTTTAAAGATATCCTAAGTGACATCAGCCAGACACAAAAGAGTAAATATTGTATGATTCCATTTATATAAGACTCCTCTACAGCCAATTTGAACAGACAGAAAGTAGAATGGTGGTTGACAGGGGCTGGGGTGGAGGTACAGAATGGGGAGTTACGTGTAGAGTTTCAGAACATGGGATAAAGAAGTTCCCAAGATGGACGGTGGTGATAGTTGTACGACAGTGTGAATGTGCCTTGTGCCACTGAAATGCACAGTTAAAAAAACGTTACAATGGTAAATTTTTTTGTTATACATATTACCACAATAAAAAAGAAGTGCTTGGCTCATCGTCCAGGCATCGAGGGCACATCAGAGGGGCGAAAGGAAATGCTCCAAGAACGATTGTTGATTGATTGGGCCATCAGGACAAAAGACACTTTTAGTGATATACTTTCATTTTGGTCCTGTCGGGGAAGAAAAAGTTTTCTCTACCTTTCAAGGTTGTTTTGTTTTGTTTTGTTTTGTTGGCTGGACTATGAATTAAATAAAATTAAATCTTTCATGAGACAGATTCACAGGAGAAAATCAAATTTAAGTACATATTAAAGGGCTCCATAGGAATATGAGGCCCACAGGCAGTCAAGCAATGGAGGCTTATATGGCACCCAGAGCTAAGGAGAAGGGGCTAGGGGTCTGGGACTACGAAGGGAAGGAAAACAATTCACAGGAAGAAGAAAAATAGTAAACGTTTGGGAAACAAATGTTTGTGGGGCCATATAGAAGCAGTAGGACACAGGGAGGAATTTTAACAAACGGACTTTGCGAAGTCCCTCCCTGTCCACCACCCCTCGTTCATACTATGTGGTGCTTATCCATGGTGATAGCTCCCTTCCTGGAGGGGGTCCACCATCTAAATTGTTCTAGGCAGTTAGAGGAAGGTCAAAGGCTCTTCCCTGAGCCTCTGTTTCTTAAAAATAATCAGCCTAGGGGTACCTGGGTGGCTCAGTCGGTTAAGCCTGACTTCAGCTCAGGTCATGATCTCATGGTTCGTGAGTTTGAGCCCTGTGTCGGGCTCCGTGCTGACAGCTCAGAGCCTGGAGCCTGCTTCAGATTCTGTGTCTCCCTCTGTCTGCCTCTCCCCCGCTTGCGCTCTGGCTCTGTCTCTGTCTGTCTCTCTCTCAAAAATAAAGAAACATTAATAATAATAATCAGCCTAAAATAATCCGCATGCCAAGGAGACACTTTTTGGGGGTGGCAAATTTTGCTCCCCTACCATCCCATGACGATGATAAAGGTGACGATGAGGAGGAGACTCAGGCCTCCCATGGACAAAGCTCATGAGAGCCTGTCCCTCTGGGTCCCACAACCAGTATCCCCATTCCGCAGGCTCTCTGTGAGGTGAGGTTTCTAATTCTGTTCTCTGCAGGGCGGACCCACAGAGGGAGGAGAGGTGGGGAGGGGGATTTCCTTCTGTCAGGCAGGAAAGTAGTGTGAGGAAACAGAGCTCTCCTGCTCTTTGAATGGAAAATGTCTCTTTCAGACCTCGTTTTAGAGAGTTGTCCCCTTTCCACCTTGTATGGCCAGAAGGATGATGGAACAGCTGTCACCAGTTGGGTCTGACTCATTAGTTTATCATCTCTCCCCACCCCTCTCCCTAACCCCCTCCCTCCAAACCCACCCACCCCGAAAATGCCTAAGCACAGTTGACTATTTTAAGAACTGAATTCCCTGTCGGCATGGCAACTTCCCGGCTGTACCTCTTGTCATAGCTGCCTGGATGGAAGAAAAGCCACCTATCACCAGGGCTCCGGCCAGCCTGCAGCACAGATGTTTCAGGGATCAGACGTGGCCAGAGGGTGGACATCTAAGGCAGTCTGCATATTCTTCTTTGTGTGTTTGCTTGTTTTATGGCCCTTCAGCGATGTAAAAACCATCCCTTGGCTGACTGGCCACAGAAAAACAGGCTGCTGGCCAGACGTGGCCCACAGATCATAGTTCACCCGACCCCTGTTGTAGGACAAGGGCAACAGGTGTTCACACTTGCCGGGGTTTCGCATTGTGGAAGTTTGAAAGATTTTGTTTTTTTTTTTTTTTTTAATTTTTTTTTTTTTTTTTTTTTTTTTTTTTTTTTTTAGTTTGAAAGATTTTGAAGGGTGAGTGGGCTACATGGGGAACAGACGGAGAGGGTTATGGAAGAAGGACAATGTGATTACGTGATTTCAAAACATTTCCCCCAAAGATCTACATTTTGTTATACTAAACTAAAGTTTTAAGACTGTCATCTTTACCATATCCCAAATAAAGACGAAAGCTTACAATTAGTTCCTTTTGTAGCAAATGGTATTTATTTCATAAGCTCTCCTCATTCTTCACAAAAGCCAAATTTTCTTCAGATACATTGAAAGAGGGTTTTGAATTTTGTTTTTTCTTTTTTGCCTGAAAATTTTTTCAGAAAAAAAAATTTTTTTAATTTACTTTAGGGGCACGTGGCTGGCTCAAGTCAGTAGAGCGTGCGACTCTTGATCTCAGGGTTGTGAGTTCCAGCCCCATGTTGGGCACAGAGATTACTTAAACCCCCCCCCCCCCCCCACACACACACCTTTAATTTACTTTAAAAATTTTTCTTCATTGTAGGAAATTGTAAGCACACTCAAAAGGAATAATAAAACGAATTCGCATGCTTTTATGTACCTGCCATTACCGGTTTTTTCTCTTAAAATATGGATTAAATGAGGGAGAATGGTTTGCAAATATATTTGGATAGAATCCACTTCTAGGCAATGTCTGAAAGTGATTGGTGAGGGGAGGGGTAGGAGGAACATCTGTAGGAAAGAAAGGGGATCACCCTGTGATGGTTACCATGGAAACCACTAGGTTAAGATGGTTGAGTTTGTTTATGGGGCAGTGAGGTTCTTGCTAATGGACTCGGGGTCAAAGCTGTTGGAGAAATCTACAGGCTGGTCCATGAGGCTACCTTGCTGTCTCTGGAACTCCCACCCTCCAATGCTGTTCTCAGTTTGAGAATATTTTCATTCTGAATTTCTAGGGTTTGCTTAAAAGAGAGACAGTTTTGTGTTTCCTTCCTCGATTTTAGGGCTTACTTTTTGCACTGCGTAAGCCAGAGTCAAAGTGTTCATTGCATCCTCACTTTGAGGAGTTCTGAGATTTGATAGCAGGCTGCTTGGAGTCCTGTTTACAACAGCAGCGAGCAAGTGCCTCCCTCCCTCGAAGAAAGCCCTGGTAGAAAGGCTGCTGGAGATCTTAGGGTATTGACCTCCACACTAGAATGCAGGAAACACAACGGTGCGCTCCAGAAGGGCAGGGAATCCAGCCTAAACTGATGAGATTGAGAGGCTCTTCATTTACCTTCTCCGTTGGAAGGAACTTGACCCCAACGTAGAATATCCGTCATTCGCCAATGTGCAGGGCTGCTTTAGACATCAGATTATTTACTATGGGGCGTACCAGTAGGAAGTGGAACTTCGGCATCCCGCTCCTTGGACTTGGGTCCAAGCCGCAGCATCTGTTATTTCTACCGTGACATACTCTGTCAACTACTAATGGGGTTGGTGGCAGAAACCGAACCCACAAGATGCCCAGCACCCATAAACGGCAGGCACAGAGGCAGAGGCAGGCTGGGCTTACTCATCCTGGGGTAAACATGAGCAGAGGGACACACAGAAGGCCGCCAAAAACCGAGACAGATCCTCTCAGTGACAGACCCCCAGCGCTGGGACGCCTCGCCGGTTGAGGTCTTGCCCTAGTGCGCGCATCTGGCAGCTCCAGAGGGAAAAGGCTGCGCAGACGAGGCACGGCCACCGGGGGGCGCGCGGGCCCAGGATCGCGGGAACTCCGGGCTGCTGGAGGGAAAGCGGCGGGAGGGCTGGGCTCCAAACACTCCCTGCGGGGTGTTAGTTAGCAAACAGCTAGGACAGGTACCTCCTGAGCAGCTGCTTTCCCAGTCCGTGTCTCCCCACAAAATCAGAAATTCCTTGAGGCTAGTTGCTTCTCCATTGCACAAGTCCCTTGCCCCCACCCTCGGTTTGCTGAGTAGAGTCAAAACGATGCATTCTCACTCTGGAAGGCGAGAAGGTGGGGGCAAGAGGAGGGATGCGAAAGGAGGCCCTTGAGGGAGCTTTGAGGCAGCTTTTCTGGAAAGAAGTGAGAGATGATAGGTTGTCACCGGGTGGAGCCCAATCATTGGCTGGGAAGGGGAGCTTTACACTCGAAAACTTTGGGGGTGGAGCCTACGGGACAATGAACAATTTGGGGAAGAATTAAGGCGATGACTCTCAAACTTCTTGATCTCAGGACTCCTGTATACTCTTAAACATTATTGAGGACCTCAAAGAACCTTTTATTTATATGGGCTGTACCTCCCCAATTTTACCGTATTAGAAATTAAAACTGAAAATCTAAAAACGCATACTTATTGACTTAAAATTACAGTAATGAACCTATCGTATTAACATAATTTTTAAACTAACTATATTTTCCACAACAACAAAACATTGTTAGTGAGAAGTGTGGCACCATTTTACATTCCTGGAAAATTTTTAAATGTTTAGCTTGATAAAAGACAGATGGAGCCTCATATCTGTTTTTGGACTCACTCTGTTGTGATAATCAGACTGAATTTTCCCAAAGCACATAGCTTCATATGTTCACGAGAAGATAGGAGGGAAAAAGGCAAATAACATTTTATTGTGGAAATAGTTTTCACCTTGTGGACCCCCTGCCCGTTTTGATATTAAATAGAGCATTAATTGCATACAGTGTTATTTCTTGGAGAAGAATTGAAAGACTTTTTTAAAACAAAGGTTGCCTTTAGTGAGGGCTGAGGGCTGAGGGCTGAGGCCAGGCTGCCTTGCAATTCACCCATTGGCAAAGATGTGGCCTTCGTGGCCACTGATACCAGAAAGCAGGGCCTCAGCTGGTGGAGACACATGCCTGTTATATGTTCCCTCCCATCCTGTGTGTGATAGAACTCTATTACAGCTGACTTTTTTCTGTCTGCTGTTCTGAGTTGCAGCCGGCAGAATGGTGGCCAGCCTCCCTCTCTTGAGGCCAAAAGTATAAGAGAAAGTTGATTCTCCTTGGGGATGGTCTTGTTTTTCTGGTTCAGACAATCTACTGATTTTGAACCCATTTTGTGGCTTCTTGTCAATTCAAAGATGTTTCAAAACAATGTCCCACTCAACCTCACACCCGTTAGAATAGTTGTCATCAAAAAAAAAAAACAAAAAAAACCGCTATGGAATCACTATATTGTACACCTGAAACTAATATTACACTGTATGTTAACTAACTGGAATTTAAATAAAAACTTGAAAAAAAAAACAGATAAGAGATAATAAGTGTTGGCAAAGGATTTGGAGAAAAGGGAACCCTGTGCACTGTTGGTAGGATGTAAATTGGTGCAGCCACTATGGAAAACAGTATGGAGGTTCCTTAAAAAATTAGAAGTAGAATGACCACTTCATGGTCCAATAATCTCACCTCTGGGTATATATTCAAAGGAAACGAAAACAGGATCTCAAAGAAATATCTGCATTCCCATGTTCGTTGCAGCATTATTCACAACAGCCAAGACATGGAAACAACCTAAGTTTATATGTATAAACATATATACACATGTATGTAAATATATATACACACACACATATATATACATACACACGCACGTATATATACACACACTGGGATATTATTCAGCCATAAGAAAGAAGGAAATCCTGCCATTTGCCACCTGGATGGACCTTGAGGGCATTATGCTAAGGGAAACAAGTCAGACAGAGAAAGACAAATACTGTATGATATCACTTATACATGTGAGATCTAAAAAAGCCAATGCATAGAAACAGGGTAGGATGTTGGTAACCAGGAGCTAGGGGTGGGGGGAATGGGGAGATGTTGGTCAAAGGGAACAAAGTTTCAGTCATAAGATGAATAAGTTGTGGGGATCTAATGTACAGCACGGTGATTATAGTTAATAATACTGTATCGTATACTTGAAAGTTGCCAAGAGAGTAGATCTTAAGTGTTCTCGCCACAAAAAAGAAATGATAATTATGAGACGTAATGGAGGTGTCAGCTAATGCTATGGGAGCATTACATGTATCAGTGTATCAAATCAACATGTTGTACACCTTGTTTTGAAAGTTTATTCTTTTTTAAAAAAAATTTTTTTTTCAACGTTTATTTATTTTGGGGACAGAGAGAGACAGAGCATGAACGGGGGAGGGGCAGAGAGAGAGGGAGACACAGAATCGGAAACAGGCTCCAGGCTCTGAGCCATCAGCCCAGAGCCCGACGCGGGGCTCGAACTCACGGACCGCGAGATCGTGACCTGGCTGAAGTCGGACGCTTAACCGACTGCGCCACCCAGGCGCCCCTAAAAGTTTATTCTTGAGAGAGAGACAGACAGACAGACACGGTGAGTGGGGAAGGGGCAGAGAGAGAGGGGAAGAGAGAGGATCCCAAGCAGGCTTTGCATTGTCAGCGCAGGGCCTGACGCCGGGCTCGAACCCATGGACCACAAGATCATGACCTGAGCCGAAATTAACAGTCGGATGTTAACCGACTACGCCACCCAGGCGCCCCCAACACATTGTACACCTTAAACTTACGTGTCAATTATATCTCAGGAAAGCTGAGGGGGAAATAACACAGTGGCTCCAGCATCTCTATGCCCCTAGGCCTACTCTGGGGGTCTGTGCAGAATGCCCCAGTCTGAATGAAGAGGCAAGGTGGGGAGAAGAGCAGAGTCAAGTTACAAATGAGGAAAGTTTCTTTCCAGTTAATTCCGTCCAAGGATACCTAACTTGGATGATTATCCTCATCGTCTGTGGAATGGCATAAAAATACTGACTTCTGGTCTCACCTCAGATTAACCAAAGTAGAGGCTGATTTTAAAGCTATAGGCCCACTCCCAACCCTCCTCTAACCCAGTCTACCAACTCTAAAAATCTTCCGTCCTCAGGCACCTTGCAACCACGTGGGGCATGTATTTAAAATTTTGAATTCCCCAAGCCTAATCCCTAGAAAGCCTAGAACCCGTTTAAGTAGATCTGGGACAGACCAGAGAACATTTTCTGAACAAGCATCTCCGTTCATTCTGATGTAAATGACCCAGGACCACCCTTTGCCTCCAGGGTTATTACAGCCGGTGTATCTGTGTGTCACAGAGAGATCTTAGGCCCCAACTCAGAATCACCCTCAGCCTAACTTCTTTATCCGTTGTACAATCACACCCTTTCCTGGGCGGGGAAGGGGAGGGGGGGGGGGGGGAGGGAATGGGTATCTAAATTTAAACTCCAGGGTTTCCAAGTCTCATTTGATGCAGGTGACAACCTTCCTCCCCAGTCCCAGAACCATACCTTCCAAGAAGATCCCAATCTTCTCAAACTCCATCTGGGCTCCGGCCTGAGCACTGCCTGTGCCCACGTTTCCCTGCATGCACACCTCCCTCCACCCTTCTCTAATCTAGGTCTGGGTCAGTGTGTTTGAAGATGGATACATGTCCATCTTTCAGAAAAGCCGAATTAAAGATGGCAGGGATATATTTAAAAAAAAAAAAAGGCAGATTTAAGACCTCAGCTTTCTTCCTACCAGGAGCCCCGCTTCTCCTTCTCTGCCAGTTCTGTAGAGGATATTTTAGTCCCATCATCACAGAAGCTGCTTCTCTCTCTCCACCCACTCCCTCCCCCGGCCATTGGTTGGAATGGCTGCCTGTCCCTTGGCTCACGGGTTTTCCTACCAGGACTCCTGGACCCTGGCTCCCTAGGGATGGTCCATGGGTCCCTGGAATCAGTTCCGAAGCCAGCTCTCCTCATCCTCTGCTTTGCTTCTAGATTCGCATTTACTCTGCGTGGCCCACACTTGTGAACATCAACTCATTTCACGAGTTCCTTAAAGCATCAAGTTGTGACGAGTGGATTTTTTTTTTGTCCAACTGTGTCTAAACGCATACGAACACACACTTGTGTGGTGCCCGGCCTCACTCATTTTGTGCTGTCGTCTGAACTCTATGGGAACCATCAACGAAATCTGGAGTTCTTCACGGTCAGCTTTGGAAGACTCGAGTCTGGGAGAGGCACGGTGAAAATGATGAGTGTGCACAAAGCAGGGCTGCCTCCCAATTCTGGACACCCACGTTGCTCCCATGCTGATTACATCCGAGTTTCTGGGGGTGGGCTTGTGCTTCCCTGGTGATTGTAACTGGCAGCCAGGGTGAGGAACACCACCCTACTCCCACTCTGCTCCTGGAAACATCTTCCCTTCTGTATTAATGAGTTTGTCACCAGCTAGACCCCAAGACCTGACCTTTAACTGCTCACCCACTGACTTTTGTCACACATTTTTCCTTGAGCTCTTCTTTCTAAGCTTATCTCTCTCTCTCTCTCTCTCTCTCTCTCTCGAAAGAGAGAGTGGGAGTGAGCAAGGGGCAGAGAGAGAGGGAGAGAGAGAGAATCCTGAAGGAGGGCTTGAGCTCACCCAACACGGGGCTCAAACTCATGAATCATGAGACCGTGATCTGAGCCAGAGTGGGATGCTTAACCCACTGAGCCACCCAGGTGCCCCTCTAGCGTATCTCTTAACTCAGGCAAAAGACCCCTGGGGCATAGTATCCCATGTTAAAAACTATCCCTCAAGTAGTAACAATTGCCCAAACAAGCCCAGCCACCAGTACCACCCAGACCAGTTTGACTTAACCCCCCACTCACACCTGCACAGATGGACCTTAGAGGGACCCATAGTGTGACTGACAGTTACCTTTATCTCATTAAAACACTAAAATCTTCACCCAAGGGGGAGCACAAGCCTCATTCACATAACATACAATGGAGCTATGTTTCCTTAAGGCACCTGGCACCACCTATGCCCACCTCTACATACAAGGACATGGTTCCCATTTCTAAATATTCGTCCTGACCTTAAATAAAAGGAACCCATTCACTCTTGCTTGGGGAGTCCAGGCTTTGGAACTTATTCCTGTGGTCTCCTTATTGCTGCAAAGAAAGTCTCCTTTGTAGGAGACCTCCAAGTGGTGTAATTTCTGTCTGGGACTCGCCGAGGAGCGAGCTCGTGGGAGTTCAGTTACAGGTTGACTTGGTTCGGAAGTTGTCCAGAAGAAGTTGGTTTCACCCAAGGAG
Organism: Prionailurus viverrinus; assembly: GCF_022837055.1. Lineage (NCBI taxonomy): Eukaryota > Metazoa > Chordata > Mammalia > Carnivora > Felidae > Prionailurus > Prionailurus viverrinus. Next base: position 82,992,583 of record NC_062563.1, on the reverse strand, counting down.
AAAAACCTATCAGAATGAAGTCCTCGCGGGAGTTCAGGACATACCACCCCAAGATATGCTGCTTCAGTATATTGCTTATTTGGAGCTGAAGGCACTTGAAAAACAGCAGATACAGGGAGAGGCTCTCTCTGAACTCCCCGCATCTGCCTAAAGACAGATCCTCTGAAAGGAACTCCATTGTCATCAACTCCCAACCCTCGAGGTTCATCAACCAGGGAAGACTGGCTCCTGTCACGGGAGAGGAGACTACGAGTCGACACCACACCCAGACGGACTTTGTCACACACTGTCTTACTTTCCCTCTGTTCTTAGGGCCCCTCCGTCTTTCCCCCAAGTCACTTACTGTCCCCTAAGTGACCTGCATCCGCACCCCCTTCTCTGTTAAGATGGTCTATAAGCTCTCAAATCTCATCTCTTTTTTAGGCGTTTGCTTTTTTTTCTATGTGATGCCCTTATCCACGTAATATTAGAAATGAATAAATTTGTGTATCTTTTCTCCCATTAATCTGCCGCTTGTCAAGTGATTTCGTAGACCCAGCTATTGAAGCGAGGGGGGTAGAGGGAATGTCTTTCCTACATCCTCATTCATTCTTTCTTTCTTTCATCAGATATTTATTGAGCACCTAGCATGCAAAGTCCCATGCTAAGTATTAGAGATACTAGGTTGAATGAAATATAGGCCGGGCCTTAGGAGGCATAGTGGAGGGACCAGACATTAAACCAGCATCAGCAAAGAGAGCTCAGCTTGTTCCCCAGGATCCTGGCCCATGCTGGTGGACTGAGGGAGGGAGGGCTCTATGAAGGATATTTTTGGGAAAAAGTATTTATCCATGGAAATTTCTCAGTACCTAAGGAAGGGCAATTTCAGGGACAACACAGTTTCTCTCACCTGCGAGTACCAACGTTTTTAAAGCACAGGCTCTTAAATGCTTCATGTCCTGATAAACCCATCATAAATTGAAAATACGGTAAACCAAAACTGTGTGTAATACACCTAACCTATCTAACATCACAACTTAGCCTCACCGACCTTACCTGTGGGCAGAACACTTACATGAGCCTATAGTTGGGCAAAATAATCTAACACAAAGCCTATTTTTTTAAAAATTTTTTTAAATTTTTATTTATTTTTGAGACAGAGAGACAGAGCATGAATGGGGGAGGGGCAGAGAGAGAGGGAGACACAGAATCGGAAGCAGGCTCCAGGCTCTGAGCTGTTGGCACAGAGCCCGACATGGGGCTCGAACCCACGACCGTGAGATCATGACCTGAGCCGAAGTCAGAGGCTCAACCGACTGAGCCACCCAGGCACCCCAAGCCTATTCTTTTTATTAAAAAATTTTTTTTAACATTTATTCATTTTTTGAGAGACAGAGAGAGAGACAGAATGTGAGCAGGGGAGGGGCAGAGACAGAAGGACACACAGAATCCCAAGCAGGCTCCAGGCTCTGAGCTGTCAGCCCAGAGCCCCACCTGGGGCCCCAACCCGCAAAACGCTAGATCACGACCTGAGCCGAAGTTGGTCGCTTAACCGACTGAGCCACCCAGGCGCCCCAACAAAGACCATTTTATAATAAAGTGTTGAGTATCTCATGTGATTTATTGAATACTGTACCGAAAGTGAGAAACGCATGGTTGTATGGGGGCAGAGTGGGGTGAGTGTGTCAGCTGTTGACCCTCGTGGTCGCATGGCCGCCCGGGAGCCGTGGCAGAGAATGGTGCCGCTCATCTCCAGCCTGAGAAAAGATGCAAATTCAAAGTTTCAAGTACGGTTCCAACCGAACGTGTCATTTTTGCACCGCCATCAAGACCAAAGCTCCTAAGTCGAACCATCCTGAGTAGGGGACCATCCGTACCCCCATCTTATGGACAAGGAAACTGAAATGCAGAGAGATGAATTCACTTGTCTAAATCCCTGAGGATTTAGGAAGCAACCCTTAGGTCTGTATCATTCAGAGCCCTTCTTGTAAGAGCTAATCTCTGCCAGCTCTGGAGAGATGCGCTTCGGTGAAGGAGCTGGTAAAAACTGACAAGGCCACGTCACTGGCCTCTCAGTGGCACACTATAAAACACCAGGTGCCACCGCCTGCAGCTGGGCGGTAGCTGGGGGCTACCGGGGTCAGCAGTGGTGGGAGGGGCTTCGGAGCCGCGGTGGAAGACGGTGCTGGTGGCCTCGGCGGTCACGGTGGGCAGCCAGTAGTCACCTCGTGGCACAATAGCTGACACTTATTGGGCACTTACAGTGTACCAGACGCCAAAGTGCTTAGGACGGATTAATTTATTTCCTATTTATAATCCCCATTCTTGCAGATTAGGACACTGAGGCCCGGGAAGGGAAGATAACCTTCCCAGGTTATAGGTTATAACCTTCCGTATCTAGTAAGTATGGGGCCGGCATGCACAGCCAGTACGTTGATTGCCGGGCTTGTGTGCTTCAGAACTGTGTGGTGCTGCCTGTCCTAGATGCCTATAAGGGATGTAACAGCTTGAAGTGTGCTCAGCCGATCGGTAGTGCACCCCGGGAAAGAAGCGGGCAGGCGTGACAGATTGCAAAAGTGGCTTCAGGACTCTGCAGCTCCTTCCTCCGGGAGACGAAGTCCGCTTCCCAGCCCCTTGAGTTTGCTTGGCCTCGTGACTTGCCCTGACCAAGAGAATATGGCGGAAGCCAGGGGGCACCAGTTCCAAGCCTAGGCCTCAAGAAGTCTTGCAGCTTCCGCTCTCCCCACCCTTGGGACCCTGCCGCCACAGGAAGAAGCTTGGGCAGGCTAGCCTGTCGGCTGAGAGATGCGTGGCCCCGTCAGTCACCCTCTCAGTCCGGCTGAGCCCGCCATGTGAGTGAGGCAGTCCCAAAGGCCCCAGTGACCTGCCAGCTCACCACAGACACATAAGCCAGCCCAGCAGAGCCTGTGTAGAAGCCCCCCAGCTGACCCACAGAGTCGTGAGTAAATAAATACAAGTTTCTTGTTCTCAGCCGCTGCTGTGTGGCTTGTTATGTAGCCATAAATACAGCAAGAAATACCTCGAGGAGAAGGAAGATACGAAGTTGGAGGGAATTCCCACCAGGCGGTATGAATAAGTAGAATCCCTTGAGGCCGGGAAAAGAGATTCAGAGGAAGATGACTGGGGGGAGAACCTGCCTGGGTCCCTCAGGACCCAGCACCTCACCTCTTCTCACTGCCACCAGGTGGAGAGGAATGGCCGTACTCTTCTGGAGAGAAATGACAAGATGGTGGGTGAAGAAGCTGTCAGCTGACTTTGGGAAGACAATCCCCAACCAGGCAGAGGTGGCTGCCTCTCCTCTCCACAGATACAGTGGGGGGTGCTGCGTGTGGGCAGAGAGAGGCCTTGAGAGAGCCCCGTCCACCGTGGACAGACTCCAGCCGCTCCCATCTGGGTAGCAGGGATCCAGACAGTGAGCTGTGGGAGCCTCAACTCAAGCAGCAGCTGTGCGAGTGAGGAGTGGAAAGAGGGGAGAAATGCTTAGGATGTACCTTGGAGCCAACTGAAATGGGGGGAATGGCCACTGCGGAGGAGGGGCGGCTTAAAATAACACTGCCGTTCAGAGTACAAAAGGGTGCCCCGCAACAAACAGAACAGATGGAAAGATTAAAGGATACTTACTAAGTGTCATCACCGTACAAAATGCACCTATTATGGTGTAACCAAGTGTTTCTGGTGATGACATTGGTAATTTTTTGACGTAGCCTGCCATCTGCCCTTGCGTTGAAGGATCACCCTTCCTTGAGGGATTTGAATTTTAAAAAGAATCAAAGCCCGCAGGTAAAGGGGAGATCCTGTATTGGTAGAATTCCAGGCAGCCATTGAAAAGTGGAGCAAGGGTTTTTCTTTTACGCGGGCCACTTCCGCGGGCTTTTGGCCTCAGTGCCAGCCGCAGAACCACAAAAAGGGGACCTCGGCCTCGGACGCTTTTAATTCCCTTCCTCCAAAGTTGCCCCTGTGTTTCTCGGACTTGGGGGAGCGGCTCTGTCCACCCCCGCCCCACCAGGCCCTCCTGCTCCGGAGCGCGAGGGTAGAGGACGGCCGAGCCCCCCCGCGGCCGCCAGAGGGCGCTGCGCAGTCGCCGGGTGCGCCGAGGCCGCCTGGGCGTGTGGCCTGGCGTGGGCATTTTTTGTGTTGTTTAAATGCCAGCGTTTACTGCTCACTCTTTTCCCAAACGTGTTTCTAATTTACCCGGTATTTCTTCTACGTGAAAAACTTTAGAAGAAGAAGAAAAATACACGCTTAACTTTAGTTCCAGGGTGGGCAAAGGGGTTTGCCACCAAATGCGGTGTGGTTCCAGAAACCTCTGGTACTGGGGCCGAGCAGCCAGCAAGGGCTCCCCAGACGCTACCCTTGGGATAGGACGGAGGCACGCTGAACCAGCACACCGAACCCAGCTCCTGGAAATGCTCTTGCTAACAATCAGCAAGCCCGCAGGCTTTCGGCTCCAGAGAAGGGTCCGTTTCGGGCCGGTTCTGGAGCTGGTGGCCGCGGCCGGGCGGAGGGGCCACGCCGCGCTCCGAGCTCCCGCGGTGCCCCGGGCGGAGTGTGGCGCTCGGGGGAGGGGGGCGCGCGGCCGGGGCCCCGGGGTTCCGCGGGGGGCACAGCGGGCGCTCTGGGGCAGCAGTGCCGGCGCAGGGCAAAGTCGGGGAGGCACAGGGCCGGGGCTCCATGACGAGCGCAGAGGGGGCGTCCTGTCTGATGGGGGTGGCGGGGACTGTTCCTCGGGCTTGGGTGGAGGCTAACAAGCCTGACCGCCACAAATAGAAGGCAAGGGCGAAAAGACCCAAAGACCTTTTTGATTGCTGGGAGGTCTTGGGCAGAGAAAGCTCCTAATCCCTGGGGTGGGAGCTGGAGTGAGGTTCTGGGGGGAGTGTCTGATTGGCGGCTAGGTTCTGTTTTTCAGACCCGGAAAAAAAAAAAAAAAATCCCCTATCCCCTGGGGAGATTTCTCAGTCACTTTTCTCCTGCAGGAAGCTGCTTCTTGTTGGAGCCTCCTGGGATTGGCAGAGTTAAAATCCTTTAACCCAGGATGCCTTGGGCCTTTTGTTCAGCTCTGACAATGGAATTGGGTGGAGGGGGCTGGGAAGGCAAGTAGCTGGGTCTGGGTGTATCCATGGGGTGGGGGTCTGGTAAAGCTGTGTGCAGTCACTGGATGAAAAAAGCAATTTAGTCGTGTGTGTGTGTGTGTGTGTGTGTGTGTGTGTGTGTGTGTTGGGGGGAGGGTGCAAGGGAGCCCAAGGCAAGGGGCACCAGCTCGTTAACACATGTGTATGAGTGCCTGCTGTGTGCTCAGCAAACCCTTAATTACTCAGGAAGACCTTCCAAAACTGGGAACTCAATATTGGTCCCTAAAAGGTTGGGTAATGGGTTTTTCTTGCATCTGAAATCCGAGGGAACAGACCTCTGGCTCCCCTGGGCTTCCAGATTCTTCTAGATGGCTTTGTCTTCTAAAATTCTGTGCTCCCACGGGACAGCACTTAGTTAAGGACATCAGAAATGCATACCCTTCAACCATATTCATCATCCTAAAACTCTTGCTTTGAATATATCATGTCCTCGATTCTGGTCCTCAGCAGCACCCACTACTTCAAGGGGCTTAGGCTGACTGTGTTCAAGCCCTCTCACCATGCAGACTTTTCTTCCCTAGCTCCCCACATGCATTTTCCCCTGAAGCCAGCCTGGCCCCTCATGGTCCCTTGGGCTTGTCGGTGGCTCTGCTTTATTTAGACAGGGAAGATCTCTTTGAGGAGGTGACTTTTGAGGCCTTATGGTTGGGAGGGATGCAGCCCAGTGAAGATCTGGGGAAGAGTGCTCCAGGGCAGGAGGGATAGTGAGTGCCAAAGCCCTGAGGCAGAAATACACTTGTTGTGTTCCAGGGTGGGCAAACCAGGGAGGCCACTGCCACTGTCTGGGGGCAGGGGAGGGGGAGGGCAGTGTGAACAAGGAGATTTGAGGGGCTCAGGGGACATTGGCAGGGACTAGATCATCAGTCCTCATGGGCCAAGGTAAGGAGTGTGAGTTTAATTTTGATTGCTGTAGGAAGCCTTTGGAGCCTCTTAGTTGGGAGTGAAGAGATTTCATTTAGCCTTTAGAAAGATCACTCTTGCTGCTTTGCAAAGCATAGTCTAGGAGCTGAGGACAGTTAAGATGCGATTGCAGAAGTCCTGGCAAGAAGAAACAAAACCAGGGTGGTGACTATAGAGATGGTGAGATGCAGTACTGGTTTCTGGAACAATTTTGGAGGTGTAGTAGGTAGGACTTACTGATGCTCTGACCTATGACAGAAAAGAGGAGTTAAGGATGATGCCTCCATTTTTAGGCCAAGTGGATGGAAGGGATGCCCATGTTGGGGGAAGAGATGGATCAGTAGTTCTGTTTTGATAGCCCCCGCCAAGACCTATCAGACATCAGCTGGACACACGGAGGCAGGTTTGGGTCTGGAATTCAGGGGTGTCTTGCCTTCAGACTTAAATTTGAGACTAAGCATGTAGATGGTGTTCCAAGCTGTGGCCTGGATAATTCCACTCAGAGAAAGAGTAAAGACAGAAGAGAGAGGGCTGGCCCTGAAGCCACGGCCACATTTAAGGCTCTGGTAGAGGGAAACCAGTAAAGAAGCCTGGGAAGAACAACCTGTGAAGTTGGGAGACAAACCAAAAGATTCTGATTCTAAGGAAACTCAGCCAAGGAGGTATTTCAAGAAGCAGGATGTATTGGTCTGTTATTGCTGGGTAACAAACAGCCACAAACATCTCAGTGGTGTATAACAGTAAATATTTCTTTTACTCATGCATTGTGGGTCATCTGGAGGTCAGCTAGATGCGGCTGAACTTGGCTGGGCAGCTCTGAGCTGCACTTGGGTCCGAGCCTGTTCTATATATCATCCTTGCACCGGCAGAGTGGTTAGGGCAGGTTTTTTTCCCATGGCGATAACATTGGCACAAGTAGGCAAGTGGAAACATGAGGTGCCTCCTAAGGCCCAGGCTTAGAACGGACATCATGTCACTTCCTCCTATATTCCAGTGGCCCAAACAGGGTTACACAGCCAGGCCCAAAGTCAAGGAGCCAGAAAGTATACTCTGCCTCTAGTGGGGGGAGGGGGTGGAGACTGCAATATCACACAGAGATATGGACGCAGGGAAGAGTGACAGGAATTAGGATCAAGAATCAGTCTCTGTGAGCAAACATGTTCAATACCACTGGGAGATTTGGTGAGACAAGGGCCATGAACTGGCCATCAGTCTAGTCAAGGTATGGGTCACTGGCACTCTTACTGAGAGCTATTACACCAGAATGAAAGGGATAAAAGCCCAGGTGGAGTGGGTGGGGGTGACAACGGGAGGTGGGGGAGAGGGCTGTCAGTCTAGAGACATCTCTCTCAGGAACATCCGCTCCGCAGAGGAGTAGCCGGCAGGAGATGTGAGGCTAAGGCTAATATGTTTGTTTTTTTTTTTTTAACGTTTATTTATTTTTGAGACAGAGAGAGACAGAGCATGAACGGGGGAGGGTCAGAGAGAGGGAGACACAGAATCTGAAACAGGCTCCAGGCTCCGAGCTGTCAGCACAGAGCCCGACGCGGGGCTCGAACTCACGGACCATGAGATCTTGACCTGAGCCGAAGTCGGCCGCCCAACCGACTGAGCCACCTAGGCGCCCCTCTAATATGTTTTTAAAGTTAGGGAATTAAGTCTGTTTGACTTTGATGGGAAGGATCTAGTAGAGAGGAAGAAGTGAGGTGTACCAAAGGCAGGGAATACTTGTGTGGTGAAAGGGGAAGGGGCCCAGGGCTCAGCTGGAGGGGCTGGCCACAGATGGGTGCAGAGAACACAGAGCTGCAGAGTTTCTGGTGGCTTTGGTGGCAGCACGATCACACATTTGGTCTGACTGTGCCTCTTTTGTCTCTGAAGGATAGTCTGAGGTCAGATGGAGAGTGAAAGAGGAAGAGTGTTGAAAATATGCAGAGAGAGGAGAAAGTGTGAAGTTGTTGCCCTGTGGAGAGGGAAAAGGAATTTTCTAAGACACTGTAGTAGGATTGTCCGGCAGTTCAAATGCCTATTTGAAATTTATGGCTATAAATTTGAAGTGAGTCCATCCAGAGCAGCTGGGGAATTTTCCTCAGCGGTGCTCAACTGCTCGGTTGCAGGTGTGAAGTAAACAGTTTGATTTAAGCTCAGTTGGGTGTTCGCCAGGTGAACATGATGGAGAGAGACCAGTATAAGGAAGTTAAGACTGTTTGCAAGGGAGATATTTGTGTGCCGGAACGGGCAATCTCAGCTGGCTGAGAAGTGAACTGAGGGGAGACACATAGTGAAGGAACAGCAGCGCAATGGGTTGGAGGTCTAGGGTGGAGCCAATAGATTGGAGGGAATGAGCTGGGGGGGCTGACAGATGGGGGGGGATCTTTGAGTCTGAGATTTGGGGCATGGTGTAGACATGCATGGTTCCAAGGTCCAAGGTCTGACCAGAAAGCTAAAGCAGGGCAGGAGAAAATACACTGTTAGGGCTAAGGCAGTCAAGGGACTCAGGGGCCAGGGTGTTGGGTGGGTCATCAGCACTGAAGCTGTGGTCACCAAGAGTGATGACAGTGGAGAAAGAGCCTGGCGTCAAAATCATCAAGAAACAGGGGCGCCTGGGTGGCGCAGTCGGTTAAGCCTCCGACTTCAGCCAGGTCACGATCTTGCAGTCCGTGAGTTCTAGCCCCGCGTCGGGCTCTGGGCTGATGGCTCAGAGCCTGGAGCCTGCTTCCGATTCTGTGTCTCCCTCTCTCTCTGCCCCTCCCCCATTCATGCTCTGTCTCTCTCTGTCCCAAAAATAAATAAACGTTGAAAAAAACAATCATCAAGAAACAGAGAAAGCAACCAGGAGGATTATAAGGTGACACTGGAAGCAGAAGTGCTGGGTAGTACACTCAGATGACATGCATTCCAAAGGAGCTGGGTTTTCCAAGGCAGAGGAAACAGATTGGAAATTGGTGAATGAGGACCTCTTGAAGTGCATGGTCTGTGGGAGAAAAGAACCTCTCATGGAGAGACCTGTGGGAACAGCTGTGCCCGCAGGGGACAGACAGACTCCAGGAAGAAGGAAGTGAGGGTCCTAGTCTTGGAGATTTAGAGTAGAGGCAGGGGGGATGGGTTGGGAGGGCAGGGAGGGGAGGGTGGTGTCGGCTGGGGAGTGTTCAGCACTAGGGGGTAGGGCTTGGAGCTGGGATAAGTGGGCGTTAAGCACGATCGATCGATCGATCGGTGTGCTTTCCCTGCCCCGGTCAGGGCGCCCACACCTGGCCCCTTTGTGGAAGCTTCCCAGATTACCCCGGGGAGGCAGGAGGTGGGAACAGACTTCCTTTTCCAGGAACCCCCATAACTTTTGTTGCTGATGATTCTCAGGCCTTATCATCTACTTCTAGGTGTCTTTAGCGTTCTTCTGTGGATTTCTTGTGTCCTCAATGAGTCGCAGGTTCGGGTGGTAGGAAACCCCAGATGAGCCACTTTGCACCCACTCAAGTCCAGCACAGCACCTGACGTGAAGTGGGCGCCTCTCAAATGTTTGTTGATGGAGTTGGATACAATGCGGTAATGGTTCTCTTTAAGGCCAAGAGTGGGGCCCGTCGTCTGGCGGCGGCGGTGCGGTGGGGGTGGGGGTGTCCTTCTACCCGGGGGCCCCCACCCACCCCCACCGGCCAGCTGCCGTGCGGCCGCCCCTCCCCCCCCCCTTCCCTCGCAGCCGGCAGGGCCAGTAACCCGACGCCTGGGCCCGCTCCCCCTCCCGACCCGGCTCCCGGTGGCCAATGGCCGCGGCCAGAGCCTCCGCGGGGAGTCGCGGGGCCCTGGCGGCGCCGCGCGGCCGGGCTGGAGCTGGGGCACCCGGAGGTGAAGAGCTGCCCGTCTGCGACTCGAGCGGCCAGGCTCAAACCCCCGCCTGGGCTCTCCGCCCGCCCCGTTCTGCCCGGAGCCCGGCCCGGGCCCTTCCCGCTGTCGGCCCCAGGCCCGGAGGCCAAAGGGACCCGGCGCTCGGCGCAGACTGTGGCCCCCAGCGGGCCAAGTCGGGCTCCCCGCCCCCTCTGCCCCCTCCCCCCAGCCCAAGGGGTCGGGACACTTGGCTTGTAGGCCCCTCTCGGGGACCAGCCAAGGGCCCTTGTGAAGTCATGGATTCTCTGAGCCTCAGTTTCCTCATCTGTAGTTGAGGCAAGTGCTTATCCACCTCTGGGTGGGGTGGGGTGGGGTGAGCACCCAACCAGTGAAGGGCGTGTAAGTCCTCCTACATTAGCCAGAGGACGGGCCAAACCCAAGCCACTGTGACCTGTCACCACCTGCCCTGCGGCAGATGGGAACGGCAGCTCCTCCTACCCGCCATTCCGGCTCCACCCACCATCCTGGGAATTCCCTGGGTTCAAAGGAAGAGCCCAGCACCGCTTTCCTTGACACCCCCAGTACAGGCATTTCCTGCAGCTCGTCTCTCCCGAGGCAGAAGTCAGCTGGTGGGGTTTAGTAACCCTGGGGGAAGGGAACTGGAAATATACGCTGCGCTGGCAGGATGGAGCACAGTCCGGGCACCTTTCCAGCTACCTAGTTTATCTCCTATATACTTACTAGAGTGTAAGAACTGTAAAGAGGAAACCCTCACCGGCAGTAGCTTTTTCCTCCTCAAAAAATTAAAACTGCACACTCCTGACCATTACCGTCTGTAGGCTACAAATTCTCATGCGTCTGATCGGAACCCGCCATCATGGTACCCAAAAGAAAAGCAATGGAGAGCTCAGGAAATACGTTACAATCTGAAAGAAGAGAAAGAGAGGAAGTCTTTGTCAAGGATGCGGTATGTTAACATTCATAGCCTCCCCACACCCCCAAAGTAGCAGGTGTGGGTTGCCAGTGGTGATGAGGACACACATGTGGGGGTCCCCTGAGTTCTTGGCTTCTGTGTCTGTGTCTTGAACAGGCTCCCAGGTGCCTCCTGGAACCCGCAGGAGTGGTTCACACTCTTCCTCTGCACTGGGCTGGCAACCCTTGGGCACCTTGCCTGGGGCACAATGTCACAACGATAAACTGTTCTTTCTTGGGACTTGGACTCCAGGGCCAGCCCGCCCCATCAGGCCTGCTAGATAAATCCAAAAGCAGGAAGTGCCTGGGAAGTGCAAGGGGGTCCTTACGCAGGGAGAGGGAGAGGTGCCCACCAGCCCAGGCCTGAGGTTCTGCAGGCTTCCTGAATTCATTTGCTTCCAGACCTTTGCAGCCTTGCCAAGTCGTGTCGTGAAAGATCAGAACAGCTGGAAATTTCTATCAGGAAAGCACCAGGTGCTGAACAGGTCTCAGTCTGACTTACTTAGGGGCTGGGGCCATTTGGGGTTGGCATTCTTGCCTGAGCAGACAGGCAGGAATTGCTCGAGCTTGGAAGACAGTGCTACCCCTGCCCCTGTGCTGGGGCTGCAGTAAACCCAGGACACTGTGCTGGGGATGGAAACTAGGAGCCTCCTCCCTTCTAAGCGCCAGTTAGATGATACAAAGGGCCTCCTCTGCTGGCCAAGGAGAAGGGGATGGGCTGACCAGGGAGGGCTGGGACTGTCACCCAGTCAGAGCCAGGCGGCTGCAAATGAAACACAGGCCTAGAAGGCTCAGACAGGCACTCAATCTTTCCCAGAGCCAAGAAATCCTGGCTAGAAACTTGACTACGGAGCAAGGAAAGGCACCGGGAAATACTTGAAACCAGGCGAGACCCCTGGTAAGGTTGGACTCTTGACAAACAAGGAACTGAGCCAAATGCTTCCCCCACCCCTCCCTGCCTGGCCCAAACACAAAAGCTGAGCTGGCCAGAGAGGACCCAGGGGAGGTGGTGGAGGAGCCGGGGAGGGACCCAGCAGGAAGAGGAAAGCAGGCAGCAGGGGTAATTTTTACCCTGCTCAGACCTCAGGGTTCTCAAACAGCAAGTCTGCGGGGCAGGAAGTTCCCCAGTGGCTTTGCACAAAGCCAAGGTCACTCAGAACCTCTGAAAGTTCCCACGAGGGGTTTCAGAAACTCCAACGTGGCAGCGTGGAGTCCTAAACACACAGTAGCCAGGCTGCATGGGTCAGCTTTTATTTGAAGAAGGGGTTTGTAGAGGCAGCTGCGGAGGGAGGGCAGCACCCCCCCCCCCCCAGCCCCAGGCTATGGAGGGACTGACCTGAGCTCAGAACAGACTCAGCTCTTGGGTTGGGGGTGGGGAGGATGGCGCTCAGCTTGCTTTATTTTAAACGAATATGCACAGTAGCCTGTTATGAGTAAAATCTATAAACCTACCAAGGAATCCTTTTATTCGTATTTCTTGTAATGTGTGAAGGGGGTTACTTTTTAAAAGTTCTACAATTAAAGAAAAAAGAAATCCTACATTTGAAGATAGATCCCGGGTCTCAATTTTCTTTTTCCTTTGCTGCATTTTGAGAGAGAGAAAAAAAAAAAGAATAAAAAGAAATATGCTACAGTATGAAGGCTTCTTGTTGTTGTGTTTTATAAAAAAAGCTGCTTTCTGAATATGAAAGTAGATCATGCTCTATAAAAAGAAATTCAGACAAAAGGTATAAAAAAGGGAGCAGAAAATCAAGTATAATCCCACCACCCAATGCTAGATAGCCTGGATAACATTTTTGTGTATTTTTTCCCTACTATTTTCTATATGTGCACCTATGTTTTTACAAGGGGTAAAATGATTGACATAAGAATGGTCTTCGCCATCTTCCTCCCCCAGCCCTTGGACCTTGGGAAGAGATGCTCTGGGGAAGGAGCTGGGCCTTGGCACCTGGTGAGTGGGGGAGAGGGGAGGTCTTCCCTGGAAGATGGCGAGGGGGCCCACTGGAGGCTCCGTGGAGGATTACTTTTGCTACCCTTTGCCCATTCCACAGTAACTCACTCAGCCCATATTCTTTGGTGGTGCTGACCTCACACCATTTCCCCCTACCCCATCCTGGGCTGGAGCCAGATCAGTCAGAGGTCTCCATACCCTGATCAGGGTGATTGGTCCAAGGACAGACACACGACCAAACCTGGAAGAAGTCTCCTCTCTCGCACGCTAAGCATCACGTGACACCAGAACTGGCCGTGGCCCTCTCCTCCCACCAAGTGAGGGGAGGGCTGCTGAGATGCACACGGAGCTGAGAGATGGAGACCAAACGTTGATGGCATCACTGGGTCCCAGGTACCAACCGTGCCTGAAGCCAGCAGGCTCTGTCCTGGACTCTTCATTTACATGAGCTCAGACGTTCCTTTTTCTTTTTCCCCGTTAGATTTTACTTTCTAAGCATTGGATTAAAAAAAAAAAATCCAAAAAAACAAAAAGCATTGGTTAAAAAACAAAGCATTGGTTTTTTTTTCACATAACTTAAAATGAACCATGAACCATTTTATGCTTTTTAAATTTTTTTAAACTTATTTTTGAGAGAGAGAGAAAGACAGTGCAAGCAGGGGAGGGACAGAGAGAGAGGGAGACACAGAATCCGAAGCAGGCTCCAGGCTCTGAGCCGTCAGCACAGAGCCCGATGCGGGGCTCGAACTCACAAACTATGAGATTATGACCGGAGCTGGAGTCGGATGCTCCACCGACTGAGCCACCCAGGCGCCCCAACCATTAACCATTTTTGAAGGGTGTGGTTCAGTGGCACTGAGTACATTCACAGTTTTATGTTGTCATTGTTTCTATCCAGTTCCAAGACATTTTCATCACCCTAAAAGGAAACCCCGCGCCCATCAAGCAATCGCTTCCTATTCTGCCCTTCCTCTCGACCCCTGGCAACCACAAGTTTGCTCTCTGGAAGTTTTATGTAAATGGAATCGCACAGTGGGTGACCTTTTGTGTCTGGTTTCTTTCACTTAGCACGATGTTTTCAAGGTTTATCCATGTTGTAGAATGTCTAAGGATTTCACTCCTTTTTAGGGCTGAATAATATTCCACCCTGTGAATGTACCTATCAGATTTTGTGTATTCCTTAAGTTAAAAAAAATTTTTTTTTGATGTTTATTTTTGAAAGAGACAGAGACAGAATGCAAGTGGGTTAGGGGCAGAGAGAGAGGGAGACACAGAATCCGAAGCAGGCCCCAGGCTCCGAGCCACCAGCACAGAGCCCGACGCAGGGCTCGAACCCACGAGCCGTGAGATCATGACCTGAGCCGAAGTCGGACGCTTAACTGACTGAGCCACCCAGGCGCCTGGATTCTTTAAGTTTTTTTAAATGTTTATTTATTTTTGAGAGAGAGAGAGAGAGAGTGAGAGTGTGCAAGTGGGGTAGGGGCAGAGAGAGAGGGAGACACAGAATCCCAAGACAGGCTCCAGGCTCCAAGCTGTCAGCACAGAGCCCGATGCCGGGCTCGAACTCACAAACTGCAAGATCATGACCTGAGCCGAAGTCAGACGCTTAACCGACTGGGCCACCCAGGCGCCCCTGTTTATTCTTGTGGACATTTGAGTTGGTTCTACCTTTTGGCTAGTATAAATAATGGTGCTGTTAACATTTATTTGTAAGTATTGGTTGGGATACCTGTGTTCAATTCTTTTGGGTATATAACTATGAGTGGAATTTCTGGGCCATATGGTGATTTATGTCCATGCCTTCCTTTTCTAGTTTAATGTGAAATGGGTTTCTTGGGGCGCCTGGGTGGCGCAGTTGGTTAAGCGTCCGACTTCAGCCAGGTCACGATCTCGCGGTCCGTGAGTTCAAGCCCCATGTCGGGCTCTGGGCAGATGGCTCAGAGCCTGGAACCTGTTTCCGATTCTGTGTCTCCCTCCCTCTCTGCTCCTTCCCCGTTCATGCTCTGTCTCTCTCTGTCCCCAAAATAAATAAACGTTGAAATGGGTTTCTTTCCTGGGCAACTAGCATGGCCAAAGCAGCCACAGGAAGTGTCCTACCTGGAGAGAGCGGACAAGCGGAGATATGGGAGACAACAGGAAATACGTTCTCGAGTGGGAGAGCGACGTAAGAAAATATTTTCTGGACAAGCAGCAGGGCATGTACTGCGTGGAAGACCCAAGGGAAGAGGAATCTTAGAGCAGCTGCTTCAGCGATCCAGTCTGGGAGAGGAAGTGCCCCTCCTCTATTCATTCCTCTTCCCCCTCCTGCCAACGCCCGCCCGCCTGCCTGCGCAGGGATGAGCCAACAGGGGGCAGTCTGGGTGGGAGAGAACACATTTCCCTTTAAACGAGAAGGGTTTGTTTCACTGTGTACCTCCCACAGCTCTGCCAGGGATTGATTTCTCCACTGTGATGAGCCACAGGTCCCTCGGGACCACATCTGAGGGCAGCCAGCCACCTTCAGACATGTCTACTCTGCCTGGGACCCCAGGTAGAGTGACGCCTCTGACCCAGGTTAGAAAAGAAACCACTGGAGCCTCTGCTCTTGTTGCTTCATTCCCACTGACTGCCACTCTCCACAGCCCTGAAGTTACCAGTCCATCTGGGGACTTGTTTGCCACGTGGGATCCATGCTTCTGCTCACTCTCGTTCCCATGTGTGGAGATTCTCTTTAGAGTCAGTCTCACCCCCGCTGTGGGATGTCCTACAGGTAGATGGCGATCTTACTGGATTCTTTTCATGTTGAGCACCCTGTGTGTGCGCCAGGTTGAGCAAACGCCTGGGCGATGGGCGAAGAGGAGCTGGGCAGGAACCCACGATGGCAGGGCTCTGGAAATATCACTAACTCGAGGCCCCTGACCCCGTGGAGCATGCGGCTCAGTGCAGGGAGACGGACTCCCAGAGGAGCCGGGTGGCAGCATGGAGGGACGCTGACAAAATTACATCAGTAGGGAAATTTGGTTTTTAGAGCCCTCCTAGTGAGCCTTCATTTACTTCGTATTTTCCTTAGATAATTATTTGCTTAATTATATTAACAATTAATATCTACTGAGATTTAATAGAAGTACTAACTTCACCTAGTTTAGGAGCTGAGCTCTCCCACCAACAGCCAGCATCGGATTGCCAGCCAGGTCAGGGAGCCACGTTGCAAGTGGGACCTTCAGCCCCCGTCAAGCCTTCAGGTGACTGCGGTTCCTCCAGCTAGTGTCTTGACTAAAACTTCACGAGAGACCCTGAACCAGAACTGTTAGGCTAGGTTGCCCCTGAGTTTCTGATCCACACAAACTCTCTGAGATAATAAAAGCCTGTTGCTGTTTGAAGTGGCTAAGTTTTGAGATGATTTCTTACACGGCAATAGAGAACAATCGCACAATGTTTGCTGTTACTATTTTCCAGGGTCGCTACCCTGAGCAGAGAAGCTGGGGACTGTTCTGCCTCAGGTGTGCAGTGAACAGTGTTAATAGCTGAGGGCACCTTGCTTCCAGGTCGTGTATAACGTGATGGGCTAAGGACCATCCGGACAGGTTTCAAAGCTTCTTTTGAAAGGATACGTTTCACACCAATCTGAAGCGCACTTCCGAAGCCAAAGGTCTCAGGGAGGAGATGCCAAGGCCGATAGACTTCATTCACAGATGACCCCAAGCGCTCAGGTGACAAACGTCAAAGCGAGACTTTCTGGGGCTGTTGACCTAATGCAGTTCCCACAGTTAGGAGCTGATGGAGCATGTTCGTCAGAAAAGGCAGATTCATTTGAGTCCAGCCCATGTTCCCAGCACGTGGAAGCTCAGCCCTTCCCGTGAAAACACCGTGAAAACCTCTGCAGTATTTCCCGGTGAAACTGGCTTCCCTCCCTTCTCTCCCTGTCACCAGGAGCTGGACAGAGCTCTGGGGCACATGACAACCACAGCTCACGTGAGCTTGTGTCCAAGAAGTCCCCACCCTCTCCCCTCTTGGTACCGGAGATTCTGGGAAATCAGCTCTATTTTCAGCCTCCAGATTTCCTTGTTATTACGAGCACTGAGCTCCTCAGAAACAGGTAGCCGCAGGGGAGCTGAAAGAAAGGAAGATGAAGGGAGACCCACACAGCCCCTGAAGGAGACAGTTCTCAATTTCAACCTGAAAACTCGGGAAACCTTTGTCAAGAATCCTCTTAGCTGCTGCCCCTTGGAGACATCGACTGTATTTGGGGTTAGGTTTGGTAAGGCTTTTCTCAGTGAATGACTGGTCAGCCAATTTGAGCCTCCTTCCTTGAAAGAAGTTTGATACAGAACACTTCAAAACAGAGTTTTAACATGCCTGTGTTTTTTGCTTCTTATTCCTTTCTTCTCTGGTTTTGCTGCTCAGAGACAGACTTTAAATTCAGCAACATCAGCCTCCCCATGGCTGTAAGGGGAAGCAGTTGAGAAATGACCATTTTTCAATTTCCCCTGTCCCTTGGGAAGAAAGAACACTGAACTTGAGTTTGAACTTTTAAGGACCTAGGGACTTACAAGTCTTTCCTCCTCCAGCAAAGACCCATAGACAGTAAAGGAAACAAATCCAGCCAACTGGCTATTTGAAAGCCTTCACTTAGCATTTGATGAAGGATGCCATTTGGATTAACCATTAAAATTGACTTACAATACCCAACAAAAACTAAACGCACCCAGGCACTGCACGCAGGGTAAATGAAGACACCAACACCGAAAAAGTGAAATCTGGGTTTCTTTGAAATAAGCACAGTTTGGGGCACCTGGGTGGCTCGGTAGGTTGAGCATCCGACTTGGGCTCAGGTCATGACCTCATGGTTCATGAGTTCGAGCCTCGCATCGGGCTCTGTGCTGATGGCTCAGAGCCTGGAGCCTGCTTCAGATTCTGTGTCTCCTTCTCCTTTGCCCTTCACCCCGCTCGTGCTGTGTCTGTCTCTCTCTCTCTTTCAAAAATAAACATTAAAAAAAAAATAACAAGAAAAAAAGAAATAACCACAGTTTGGATATTGGGCTACCCAATAGGATAGGAGGATAGGAGGGCTCCTCCACAGTTTCCTTGGCCTCCACTCATGTCCTCCTTGAGTGGACAATATCAGTGCCAGGGCCAAAAGGTAAATGGCGTGCAAATAAGGTGTCTCTAGCAGTAACTTTAGACCTGGCTGGCAGTGTAAGAAAAGCAAAAATGAAATCAAAGTAAAATACTGCCAATGCTTCTATTGCAATTTGCATTACATTACCCATAATGATTTGTAATTTTACATTTAAAGCTATTATCTTTTGGCAGACACCTTGACTTTAAATAAGTGTCTGTTACCCCAAGGGGCTGCGGCAAACTGTGCCTAGCATCCCACAGTAAGATCCAGAATGAGGATATCCACGCAGGAGTGCGGCTACCCAGGCAGGAGCACCACCAGCCTGAGGCCGTCTCTCCCTCTTTGGCATGAGGCTGCCCGGGCTTGGCACCTACCACGGTCACTGCTTTGGTGACTGTCATCCTGCCAAAGGCTTTAAGCTACCACCTTTCATCTGCTCCCACTTCTTTCTGCATAGAAAGTATCAAGTATCCTACATTCTTCCTTTGGTGCCCTAGGACCGTCTGACAAGTGCACTAAAGGATCATCTCTTGGTCTCTGACATCTAAGAACCTGCATGTGCTTAAAAACAGCAAGAAAGCTCCCAAAAGAACGGCTTGCAGAATGAGAAGTTGGATGGATTCCAGCTGGAGTGCCACTTCCCTAACCCCACACACCTTTAAGTGACAAGAGACTAAGGAGTGATAGGGGGTTATCACAGAACATTCCCATCCTTTTGTCAGAGCCTGAGAGCCCCTTGGAGCAAATGACTCTACAGAAATTCAATCAGAATGGAAGAATAGGCAGAAGCAAACGGAGGGGCAGGCTGGGAGCTATGTCTCCCTCACAAACATTCTACACACTGATAGGTACTAATCTAGTAAAAAGAAATAGGACAATGACATAAAGTACATAGCCAGTGGCTGGCACATAGGAAGTGTATCAGTTAGCTCTTTCTGTTTAACCATCCAAAACTTAGTGGCTAAAAACAACAACCATTATTTAGCTCATGATTCTGCAGTTCGGCGTACTTAGGCTGGCTCGCTCACTCTCTGCAGTCGGCTGGTCTAGGATGGCCTCCGCTGGGCCCACTCCTCTGCACACCGTGGCCCCTCTTTCTCTGGCAGGCTAGCCCAGCCCATTCACACAAGTTCCCAGAGAGAAATAGGCGAGTTCTCCCGAGGCGTAGACTGGGAACTGAACACACGATATCTACTGCACTGTCCTGGGCAAAGCAAGTCACTAGCACAGCCTGAATTCAAAGAGTGGAGAAACAGGCTGTTGCTGGTGGTGGGAGCGGCCGAGAAGTCATCTTGCAAAGTGGTGCTTACAGAGGGAATGAGGAAAGATTGTGGCCATTTGTGCAATCTACTACTGCGGACGCCGGTATATTCTGTGAGTACGTAGAGTTTTTCTACCATTTCCAAAAGGAAGGATATTGACGTGTCAGTTGCCACGCCTAGGATGAAAAGACACTCGGAAAAGCAAGACCATCAGACTGATACAGAAGGTAGTCAGAGGGTAACACCTTTGTTCATGTGCTGGTTTCCCCTAAAGCCAACCCCCATGCCCGGGGGCCCTCCTCTGATCCAGCCTCCCTTCCCCCTCCCCTTGATGGGAGGACCTGGGTGGGCCTTACCCAAGTCCAGAGGCCTGCCTTCAAGACACGAGTGTGTGGTTAAGGAGACTTTCTCCATCTTTCATGAAGCTCCCCATCTAGCAATCCTGTGTCCTTGTTTTCTGCTGTCTTCTTGGAGTCATTTCAGTCTCTCCGGCAAGAATGGACCCTCTGTCAGTTAGAGGTTCATCACCTTGATCTGAAATGTCTATGTCCGCCTTGTTTGGTAGTTAGTAACGTGTGGCCAGGGTCCATGAGGTCACCCTGTTTCTCAAATTGGCTGGATATTTGGAGACAAGTGTGAAGAAACCCAGGCTCTGTCTCAATGTGTACTAACTGGCTTCTGTCGCATTCTCAGGTGAGACAAACCTGTCTAGTGATTTCCCTTCAGGAGTGGGAAACGTATCCCCTCTTCCTTCTGATTCCCACCACCAGTGTTATCCCACACATATGTGCGACGCACTCATAGAACCGCATGGTTGTTTCTTCAGCAGAGGAGACACGGTTGCTTCTCATCTTCATCCACAACTGTCTTTTTCGTCACCCTTTCTAGCTCAGGGTGAGCGTGGGACATCACAGTGACCTGTGAGATGGAGGTAAAGTCAGCGAAGTGAGACTTCTGGAAAAGCTTGTTTCCCTGACTTGAAAAAAAACAAAACGGGGCGCCTGGGTGGCGCAGTCGGTTAAGCGTCCGACTTCAGCCAGGTCACGATCTCGCGGTCCGGGAGTTCAAGCCCCGCGTCAGGCTCTGGGCTGATGGCTCGGAGCCTGGAGCCTGTTTCCGAGTCTGTGTCTCCCTCTCTCTCTGCCCCTCGCCCGTTCATGCTCTGTCTCTCTCTGTCCCAAAAATAAATAAAAAACGTTGAAAAAAATTAAAAAAACAACAAAACAAAACCAAACAAAACAAAAGGACCAATGAGCCCTTTGCCCTTCCTCCTTCTTCCCACTGGGAGCATTGCTGTGAGGCCAGGAATTGCAGCAGCTATATTGTAACCATGAGGACTAGAGTCATGAGCCGAGGATGGTACAGCAAAATTACAGAAGAGGCCTGGGTATCTGATGACGTATTTCAGCAGCTGCGCCAGCCCTAGGGTTAAACAAGTTAGCGCAAGTCAACATTGGTTGGATTTTCTTCTCATTTGCAGCCAAACAAATTCTTTACTGTTACAGGCAGGATCTTTACTGGTTTCAAAGGAAAGTAGATCACAGAAATATAACCGAGAGAGCTGAGTATTTCTTTTTTTTTTTTTTAACGTTTATTTATTTTTGAGACAGAGACAGAGCATGAACAGGGGAGGGGCAGAGAGAGAGGGAGACACAGAATCGGAAGCAGGCTCCAGGCTGTGAGCCATCAGCCCAGAGCCCGACGCGGGGCTCGAACTCCCGGACCGTGAGATCGTGACCTGAGCCGAAGTCGGACGCTCAACCGACTGAGCCACCCAGGCGCCCCAAGAGCTGAGTATTTCTAAGGAATTTCCAGAAATATATCAGTCAGAGAAATCACTGTCCATTTCAGGCTTCAAGTTTCTACTATACCTTGCCCAGAGGGGAAATAAATCAGCATCGAGGAGGGTTAGGAGGCCACTCCCTGAAACATATTATTGTATTCTATTAAATCGCAGATGCCATCAGTTGTAAAATGCAGCATCGTCTTTTTTTTGGGGGGGGGGGGGGACAGAGAGAGACAGAGCATGAATGGGGGAAGGGCAGAGAGAGAGGGAGACACAGAATCGGAAACAGGCTCCAGGCTCCGAGCCATCAGCCCAGAGCCCGACGCGGGGCTCGAACTCCCGGACCGCGAGACCGTGACCTGGCTGAAGTCGGACGCTTAACCGACTGCGCCACCCAGGCGCCCCAAATGCAGCATCGTCTTATGTATCACTGTGAAAGAAAAAAATGTTCTTAAGACCACCGCTAATTATAGGACACATGAACTCTGATGTCAGACATTTTAAAGTGGAGGGGCACCCTAGAATCAGTGAGATATAGCATGTATTTGCTCCTTTGATTATCGCCTGCTGTCCCCATTAGAGGTGACTCGTTCTCTGCTGAGTCCCCATACCTGGGATTGGGTCCGGCACAGAACAGACTCCTTCCATAAATATTTGTTATTGCATGAATCAGGGCTCAAGTCCCTGCCTTTCCAATAACTTCTCATGCCACCCTGGCTGAACAAAGCATTTCCCTTTGTGCCTCGTTTCATCGTAATGTAGTTTAACTGAACCTCACCAGCACAGGAGAGATAAAAAGCCCCACATAAATGGAAAGCGGACCCACACTCTGCATCACCATGGCGATGCCTCCCAGCACCTCAGATGGATGCAGAAAGGCCTCATTCTCCATCATCGCTAGAAACCCCACTTTCCCCAGGGCCTGATTCCTTCTAAGGCTCTGGGATTAACCCTTTCCAGCCGAGACTTTTCCAACCCTCTGGGTTACTCAGTGTGCTCCCTGCAAATGGACAAGAGCAGAGGAAATATGCAAGCGCGTTCAAGCACAGAGATGGAGTTTTGTAACTTCCCTGAATTTCTCCAGGAAGTCAACATGCCAGTGTGTCATTGACACAAAATATCTTTCAGTAACATCAGCCTGCATCTCTCAGAGGGATAGTCTTGCCTAATCAAAATCACTGAGCTGAGGAGGAGGAGGAGGGCTGTGTGTGCCCTCAGAAACAGTAAAGATAATGGTAATAACTTACACATAGCAAGCGACAAACCCTTTGTATATGTCTCCTCATGTAAACGTCAACAAAACTTGTGGGATAAGAAGTATCATTTTCCCCTTTTTTTACAGGAAGGGAAATTATAGGAAGAGGCATAGAGATGTCAAGTCACAGTAAGTAGCCCAGCCTGGCTTTGAACTCAGAGTCTGTGCTCATTATGGTCTACTGCTTTGTAACTGCCTTCCACTGGGTACCTAGGTCACGCTAGGCTTTGTGCCTGGCACCAAGGCACAGACAGGAATAAAGCCCAGTACCTTCTCTGAAAAAGTTCATGCTCTGGTGGAGAAGAGAGGCCTGCTGACAGAAACAGGCAGAGATGGGTACACAAAGGGTCACAGGGACACAAAAGAAAGAGAAAAAGGGCTGCGCCTGGGGGCAATCAAGGAAGGCTTCACAGAGGAGGTGGGTTTGAGCAGGGGATTGAAGAGAAAGTAGGAATTTGTTTAGTAGACAAAGGAGGCTCAGAGGATCCCAGGGAGCAGCTTCTTGAAGGCTGGATCTGGGGAAAGGGAGGAGGCAGAAGTCAGGGCTGAAAATAAGGGAAGGGGCTCCATAGGGAGAGAGTTTCCCTGCCTTGGTCAGGGAGCCTGGAAGGATATAATCAGCAGAGTAACAGGGTTGCCTTACATTTTGGAGAGAGTTTTCAAGTAGCTGCACTGGGGTGATTGTGGGGAGAAGAAGAGAGAACCGCATCGGAGTGAACCGTGAATATTATGTTCCATGAATAACACGGTCAAATGGAGACGAGAAAGGTGGACAGACACGTAGACCAATTTCGGCTTCAAGTAGAGAAGGGGATGGACATCCGTGCCTACAAAACTCTCACACACACTGTGTAGGCCTTCCGTATGTTCACGTGGAATGACAACGGTTTCTGGCAAGGTCTCTACTCCCACTTCTAAAACACCACCATTTATCTCTCTGATGCCTGAAATTCCACCTCCAGATACTACTCCTCTGGGTTAAACGCTGACCTTTCTTTTTCAGGGTTTTCTTGTTTTTTCCCAAGTGATTCTTTTACTTATTTTTTAAATTTCCAAAGTGGCCTACGTTTCTTACAGAGAAAGAAAACTTAAAAACATACTGAAAAAAAAAAAAGGAAAAAAAAAGGAAAAAAGAAAAAAGAAAAAAAAACATACTGAAGATGTTCTATGTTTCCTTCCTGACTGTGGCTGAGATTCTAAGTGTTCCTTAATATCTATCCTTGTTTCTTTTTTTAGTGGCAGAACTTGGATTATATTCTAGATGGCAATGTGTCTTGCTAAAACACACACACACACACACACACACACACACACACACAGAAAAACAAAAACAAAAACAAAAACTCCTCCATTTCCTAGACTTTTTTTTTTGTAGTCAGGTGTGACTATGTGACTAGATTCTGGCAATGATGTAAGCAGGAGTGTTCTGTGGGACTCCTGATAAGGGTGCTTAAAGGGATTTGACTCAGCAGGAAGTGGGAGAGAGCTTTAGTCTTTCTTTTCTTCCTTCCAGCCTGCAACCCAACATGATGTGATGACTGGTGCTTCAGCAGCCATCTTGGATCATGAGGTAAATTTGAGGATGTCAGCCACATACCAAGATAGTGATCTAGAGGCCACACTAATACCAGTCCCTGGACTGCTCAACTCTTAGATAGGAAAGAAATACTTTTCCACGTATTAAGCTGCTCTTATTTTGGTATTCTGCCACATGCTGCTGAACCAAATTTGGTATGACACATGAACCATGCTGTCTTTTAGAGACACTGGCCCAATTGGAATCACCTATGGGCTGTATGAAGATCCTCCCTCTCAGGACTTAGGAGTTAGGTTAGAAAAACTCTAGTTAGTCGGTGTTGAGGCTTGACATAGAAAGTCACACTTGTGACTTGTAAGAACTTGTAAGGTTCTGAGGCCACCATTTTAGGGCAGCCACTATGGGGCCGCGTGCTGATAACTGCATGTTTTTTTCACGCAGTCTGCTGAGAGAAAAGATTGAAGTAGACACAGGCAGGAGAGATGAGAGACCATGGAACCCTGGAGAGTGAGAGAGAGTTGGAGACGGCAGCTACCTGAGAACATTTCTGTTCCCTCGAGGTCATAACTGTATTATCTGCAATCAAGTTTCATGTGAATGCCAGTTTCCTATTAATGAGCCTTTTCTTTTAAACCTAAGCCAGCTTGAGAGCACCAGGGTGGCTCAGTAGATTGCACATCTGACTCTTGATTTTGGCTCAGGTCAGGATCCCAGGTTCACGAATTCAAGCCCCGCATTGGGCTCCGTGCTGAGAACGTGAAGCCTGCTTGGGATTCTCTCTCTCCCTCTCGCTCTGCCCTTCCCCTGCTCTCTCTCTCCCAAATAAATAAACTTAAAAAAAAATTCTCTCCACTCGCAATAAGATAAAAAGAAAAAAAAAAGATTAAAAAAAAATGAACATAAGCCAATTTGAGCGAATTTCTGTTTCTTGCAATTAACAGACACCTAACACAACCCTACAAACTGACCTGTAATTTCCTTTTTAACTTTCTAGGTTCCCTTTTAAGAGGCAAATGCTCCTGAGGAAGTAATGCCTACGTCACTAACGCTTTAGGACAAATGACCTGTCATCTTCCTGAGTGGAGGAAGTGAAGCAGGAGGCTGGCAGCACCAGGAGCTGCAGGAGAGCAGATATCCACGGGGTGGGCCATGTCCCTGCAAAGGCAGGGACAGACCTGCCCGTCCTCATGGTTGTGCTTTGGCTCAGCCCTGCATCCAGAGCTCTCTCCCTGCCCTCAGGTCTGCAGGAGTTGGCTATAAAATTCCTGGAGAGAGCTGTTCCAAAGCACAGGGGTATAATACAGAAGGTAAAGAATTAGCTGGAAGTCTGATCTCTTCAGACTGGGTCTGCAGCCCGTACCCAGTTCCGCGGAAATTCAAGACTGTTAAATTTTGCTCCATCTACAAAGAGTATGGAATTTCTTTATTTTGTTGCACCAAAAACTTGCCATCCCACGATTTAGTCATTTCTCCCACCTTCTCATGTCCCAGGTGACAAACTGTTAATTAACAAGAAGAAAAAAAAAATCAGCATTCCTAGTTACCTACCAAAACAAGTGGCTTTTTTAATGGCTGGCTTTCGGGAAGGCTGTCGAAAACACCTATACCCTCAAAGCAAGTGCCCAAGCCACACTTTACTTGAACGTACTTATACCCTTTCTCACTCCACAAGGGATCTGAGGGGGCTGTCAACTTTCTGTGCCATCAGATCATTACTCCAAACCTATAATGAACACTGGCCATGTGCAGAGGGCAAGAAATAGAACAATGGCACACATGAATCAAACGCTTGCTGTAGGCAAGCATCGTGCTCAGGGATTAACTCATTTGGTCTGCGAGAGGTACTTCCATGTTTCAGAGTCGACATTACCATCCTTTGGGAGTTGCGTCATTAATGCACCGTTAAGAAAGAAAAAAAATCTGTCAATTACCTGGAAGATGCAATACCAGTCAGGATATGGAAGAGTGTGCTGTGAAAACAGAACCCCAAAGTTCAATGGCTAAAGAGGCTTATGTTCCTCTCTCCCCTTAAATGCCCATCGGCCCCACATTGTCTTCACCCTGGGACAGCCTCTATCTGGAATTTTGCTGCCTTTTTTGTTTGTTTGTTTGCTTAAAGTTTATTTATTTTGAGAGAGAGAGAGCACTCACCCAAGCAGCGGAAGGGCAGAGAGAGAGAGAGAGAGAGAGAGAATCCCAAGCACGCTCCCCACAGTCAGCACAAGCCTGACGTGAGGCTTGGACTCACGAATGGTGAGATCATGAACTGAGCCAGAATCAGGAACCGGACGCTTAACAGACCGAGCCACCCAGGTGCCCCACTAGCTGTCTTTCAAAGCTTCACTCAGGATGTGACACATGACACTTCCTTACACACCCCATTGGCCAGAGCAAGTCACAGGGCCTCTCCCCCCAGCTCAGCAGATGGGATGCATGCTCCTGTAGAGAGGGGCATTGCGGCAAACAGTATTACAATTCCCTATTTCTGTATCGAATCGAAGACGTATCCTGCCATAGCCCAGTTCCAGGGATATTAAAAGGTAAAAAACTGTACATCCTGGAGTGATGAAAAACGGAACTACCATACCCAGCATACAGGTGAGGAAAGGAGGCTCAGGTGAGTCACACAATGCACTTGAGACCTTGGAGTGAAAGAGCAGAGGCTTCAGCCCAGGTATTGCCAACCCCACCTTTAACCCGGCCCCAGTGAACCCTCATGGAGGTGCAGGGTCTGTCAGGTGCTGGGGAAGCCTTGGGTGCCCCTAAATTACCCTCCATGTATTAATCTCTTTCTTAAAAAAACTAAACAAAACAAAAAACCCCTCTTTTCTTCAAATGTATTGAGCTAGCACTAGGCTAGCTACGATACTGAGGACTAAGTCTCTGGTTCCCTTAAACGAAATGTCCCAGGTCAGCCAGGGGTCAAAAGGAAGATTCACAGAGGTCAGCTGTTAGCTGTGGAAAGAAAGGCATGCACTCAGAGGCTAAGATACACGTGACCCCTTCCAATACAGGGCTGGCCCTGACCCTGGTAAACCATCCCATAAAGAGATGACTATTTACTCTAGGCAGAGGCCTGGTGGGTGTGGGTCGAGTGCCAGGAAGCCAGTGAGCTGGCCGTTGGAATGCGAGTGTGGGAGGGGTGGGGGGAAGTGGCCACTGGCTTCCACTGAGTCACAGAGGACTGAGTCCAGGAGGGTGGCTGGCCCCACTTGGTGCAGCAGGAAGAAGCAAGGTCAGAAGAGTCAGAGGTTGGGTGGGGCAGGGAGGGGAGGCCGGCTGTCTCAGGCCCCAGCGGATCTCAGAGGTGGCTGGCAAGCAGGCCTCTGATGAAAACACTGCCCAGCGAACACCCCCCCCCCCCCCCCCCCGGGATCCAGTTGGTGATCCAGAAGGCTCCTTCTGGGATGTAAATCAGGGTTGCCATGAGAACATCCAGAACCTTGCCTTTGTCTGGTTTGAAATTCTAAAGTTGCTGGGCTAGGGCGTCCAGTACAGATGCTGAAAAGTAAAGACTTAGGGTCCTTCAGCTGCCACTCCTCCCCAGGACGAGGATCTCAAGCATGAGCAAGCTTCGAGACATTTTAAAAATGGGAAGTAAGAAAAGCTGAGGCTTAGCAGCCAGTCGAAAGAATAGAATGGTTGGAGGGGATGCGGACAGAATGCGAAAATGAAATAACGCCAGCTATAGGACGGACTGCTGGTTAGTCACGGTGTAATGTGAGTGTGCAGTCCCAGCTCTGCTTTATAAAGTGGAAAGGGATTACCGTGGAGAGAGGAAGTGTGCGGCCAGTCAGACAGCTGCCGGCCTCCTGCAGAGCTCAGGGCCCTGCCTTCACCAGCAGAAACCCAAGCTCCCTGCCCCAGGACCCGTGGAGAGAGAGTTCACTCCTGCCCTCTGCCCCACGGGCCCCCAACCTCCACAGCACTCTTCCGGACCCACCCTCTGGCCTGTGTGGCCACTATCCCTGCTCCTGTCTCTGTAGAGCCTTCTTTCTCCTCCTCCTCTTCCTCCTCCCCACCTGGGCCCCTCCCTCTCCTCTCCATCCTTCAAGGCCATCCTCCAGAATCACTCCAGCCCTCACTGAACACTGCTGTGTCCATTCCTGGGGCTCCTTTGACTACAAGTGTGGGCACCCGGCTTGCACTGGCAAAAAAGAAAAAGCAGGGAAAGCACATAACTAGGGAGCGAAAGCGTTTTCCTCAACCTTCTTAGGGCCCCTGGCCGTGTCTGAAAATTAGACTGACAAAGACAGCTTAACCGCAGAAAAGCATACAGATTTATTTCATCTAAGTCTTGTGTGACACAGGAACCTTCATAAGGAAATGAAGACCTGAAGAAACCTGAGTATTTTATGCTAGGTTTGACGAAGAGGGGACAGTCACAGAGGAGTAAGATAAAGGAGTAGAGGAGTATGAGGTATTGTAGGAAACCGGGGGGAAACTTAGTAAGGCCTCGTTGTAGGGTTCTTCTTGGCGTCCCTTTGTCTTCAGAGATAAGGATGCTTCTTTTGGGGTGCTGGGGTGGCTCAGCTGATTGAGCGTCCGACTCTTGATTTCAGCCCGGGTCATGATCTCATAGTATGTGAGTTCAAGTCTCCAATCAGGCTCTGAGCTGACAGCATGGAGCCTGCTTGGGATTCTCTCTCTCTCCCACCCTTTCTCTCTGCCCTTCCCCAACTCACGATCTCTCTCTCTCTTTCTCTCCCTCTCTTTTTCTCAAAATAAATAAATAAACAAAAAAAGGATGCCACTTTCCTCTGAGTATAGCAAGGGCACCTTGCACATGAGGGTTTTATGATTTGTTTCAGGGAACAGTCTTGGCAGTTGGGGGGGGGTGAAGGGGAGGGTGGCACTGGGAGTGACTTTTCTGCTTCTGCTTTTTTCTCCCCAACTCCCTCAGGCTAAAATATTCAATATGCTAAGATGCCATATTTTGGGGTAGCATGTCCTTCCCATCATGACCAACCTGAGGAAACTTCCAAGCTAGATCCTCTGGCCTCAGGGTGGAGGTGGGGGGCTGGGAGGATGCCGGTCAGCTAGAGACTTAAACTCCATCTGTCTGTCTCTCCCTGCCTGGTGCCTCCTCGTATGTTTTTCTCTTTAGGTTCGTTTCCTCCTGTCAAGCTGGCTGCCCCCTAAGGCAGGAACATGGCCTTGCTACTCCGTTTTTCCCCTTCCATCCTCAAAACGAGGAGAAGTGACCTCTTCCTCTGCTACCTGGTGGCACCCTCCCCAGTGGCTGGGGCTGTGAAGCCTTTGAAGAGAATTGGAAGGCGACTGGGGCTCAGAAGCCCAGGGCAGTCGAACCGCACAGATCATTATTGTCATATCTGCTAATGGTTGTGGGTGTCGAGGACTCACCTACTCTGTGAGCTCCTCGTGGGGCTTCTTTCCTGTACTTGTTGTGCTGTCCCCCAATAAGCGGGCCCTCGGTAAATGTTTGCTCGCTGGTTGATGAACTGTCAACACCCACAAGCCTGGCCAGGACCACTGATCACTGAAACGAGACCTAACCGTGAAGAATCCTCAGATCTTAGAGTAGAATCCTCAGGACCTTCCCGGCTCTTTGGAAATCCAGAATAATCACGGGGGGTCCAGACCTCCTCCTGCTGCATTGCCACCATCAAGAATGAAGAGTGCCTCTCCCAGCCCGGGGCTCCCACCCCTCTCAGGGCCCAGAAAGGCAGCTTTCGTAGAGAGGTCTCCCTGGGCCAGTCCAAGGATCCCTGTTCATTTCCCTCCCACCAAAGATCCCAACCTTAAGGGCTGGGATAAAAATGGCCAGTGAGGGGTGTGGCAGCGGGCACAGTTCCTTTAGCAGAGGTGATATCAAAGTGTATTATAGAAGACAATCAAGGGTTATAATTTGTCATTTAATGCATCCATTTGAGGGGTGAGAATTTCTGCGGCTTTCGGCTATGTAATCGCTCTTTTTCTCACCCCGACATCCCAGGGTTGCCCAGCAGTGCCTCCTTGGTTCATAGCCAGCCTCTCCTCCCCACCTTCCTCAGCCCTCTCTCCTGAGAGCTTGTCTGCAGATTCAAAAAGCAAGGCGGGCTGCACTCACTCCTCAGTCTGTGAGCATTTATTGATTAATCTGTCAGTCGATAAGTACTTAGTGAGCATGTGTTGTGTGTATCAGTCATTGTGCTGGGGGCTAAGAGGACCCCTGAGAAGTGTAAAATTGGACCCACTCTCCAGGAGCTATGTCTACACAGGGAGATCCCTGAAGACACATGATACTGGACTGGATTGTCTTAAAGGTTCTTCGGGGCACTAATATTATGTGGTTATAGACCAAGTGATTAGGTTTGGGCCGGGCTCTGATGGATGGTGGGGTCTGGCTACCTGTTAGAGGGTAGGTGGGGGGGTGGGGAGGGGTTTATTATATTCCAAGGACTGGGAAAGGCAAGAAAATGAGAAAGTACAAAGTGTGTTCGAGGCTCAGGGGGTTGACATGCTTGGATAGAGGATTTTTATGAAGAAATGACAGGTTTGCTACAACACTGGTTAAGAGCTAGTGAGTACATAACATATCTCAGGCAGAAGAGAAACAGGGAGAATTTGAGCAGGTGAAAACCTACAGTTGAATAGTTTTTACAACGGCGTTCAGACCCCACTTGCCCCCTGCTGCCTCTCTGATGGACACTGTTGGCTTTGCCCTCAACGGCCACCTCCCTCCTCTTTCTTTTTAACAGAAATCTTGGGATCCCAGACTTCAAGTACTAAAACTAGAACCACCTTGGGTAAACTGGGATGGTGGGTGACCCTATCAGGGGCTGTTGAAGTTGTTGGGAAGTGCACCCCAAAATGAGGCCATTGGCCATTCCCAACACACAGTCTCTAACCTCTGCAGCAGGTTACCCGGGTTTGGCGGTCCTATTACCCAGTCTGGCTAGCCTGACACCATTTGCCCCCTTTCTCCACAGCACTGGCTTGCAATCTTCACCATGGCTCTCAAATTGCCCACCGGGCTCCCACTGTACTCCCTTTGCAGCTGATTTCCAATTTCACAGAGGAAAGAGAGACCATCAGCCAGAAAGCCCCCCATCCTCCTGCATCCTCAGAATGCATCTCCTTTCCTGCTGCCAGAAGAAGCCTTTCTCCATCTCAGTGCATTCATCAGAAATCCAGAGGCCACCCCCCTTCCCTCTGCACCCACCTATAGCGATCACCCTCTCTCACTCTCCCTCCAAGTCTCATCTGCTGCCCGTTTCTAACTTTCCCGTCAGCCTGGCCTCTGCTTCACCCTTGCTCTTGCCGAGATCTCAAAGGACCCATTACGGGGCTCCTCTCAGGCCACAGCTGGCTGCCCACGGCGCTCCTGTTGACCAACCCCTCCTTGAAGCCTGCCCTCCTCCCTTGGCCGCACCCCTTCCTACCTCTGGCTGTTCCCGTTAGGTCTGTTTCTTCTCTTTCTTTGCACTGGAAACATTGGTCTTTCCTTCTCTCCTCAATTGTATTCGCTTCTTTCGGATAATTCCATCTATAAATATGGTTTCGACTGTTACCAAACCCTGACAACTCCTCAATCTGTAGCTCAGGCCAAGACTTGTTTTCTGTGCCCTGACCTTTATGTGTTGTGAAGTCATCAGTGTGATTGTTAAAGTCTGTGATTTTGGAGTCAGATCTACGGTTGAGTCCTGGCTTATCAGCTGCGTGACTTTGGTCAGGTGTTCAAGCTCTCTCTGGGCTTCGCTTTTCTCAGTTGTGAACCAGAGATCATGATATACTAACCTTATGGGGCTGTTGAGAAGATTAAATGAGATTATGTAGAATGCTTAATATAATGTCTGGCTCATAGTAACAATCAATGCAGTTATTTTTACAGCATTCGGTTGCCTATTACTCTTTTTTTTTTTTTTTTTTTTTTTTTTTTGAGCATTTGTGTCCTGAACTACCAGGCACTAAGCAATGGAAATCATTCAATCATTAAAAACAAAAAAAATTTAAAGCCCCATGGGGTGGGTGTTGTGGTCTCTCTGCAGGGGAAGAAACCAAGGCTGAAAGACAAAGCATCTCTTATCAGGTCACGGCTCGGCAGAGGCCAAGCTGGCCTTTGAGCAGACTGATGCCAAAGTCCTCCTCAGTCACGTCAATGAACCCATCTCTCAACATCAAATCAACACGAGTTCTCTTTTCTGCGTCTCACACTTGCCCTTCCGCTTAGAGTCCTGTTTTGCCAGAAGGATGTAGCATTTATTTTGTCAGCAAAAATCTACCCTCTCGGAGAAAGAAGGGCGTGGAGGGGGGAAGTGGTGTTAGTCTGCTCTCTCCCTCTACAGCCTCGCCGCACCCATCCCATCAGGAGGCCCTATCCTCTTCTTTCCATTTAGTGCCCTTGCCCTCCCGCAGCCCCTCCAGGTCTTTCGAAGGGGTATTTGCTAAAGCCAGAGTCAGCGCCTACGATAACCTAAAGAACTGTTAAGGATCCCTGGCTGATCTTAGCCTTGCCCCCAAATCCACCCTTTGCTCTGCTGTTCGGGTCACATTGCTAGCACCTAACTATGTTCATTTCATTCTCCTAAGGGTCCTCAATGCCCCCCTCCATTTCCCCAGGACAAAACGTTAGGGAGATTCAGGAAAAAGAGAAGTCCCGTGTGAAAGGTTCCGGGGCCCCTTGGAGGAAAGAGAATTGCCAAAATTAGAGCCTCGGAGTCTGTGGCCTGAAGTTTAGGTAAGCATCCTCCCACAGATGCTGGGTTTAAGAACCCAATAGTTGTGTCCAGGTGAATCCTATTGCTCTCTGCTCCCTCCCAGCCCGCCACTGGCTGTCCCCATCACCCCAGGAGGGGTCAGTAGCGAGCAAAAGGTGTTGCCATAGGATGGGACTGGTGACCTCGCTTGTGGGCTTCCTCTCCAGTTCCCCGGGCAGAAGTCCGAAGAAAACACTCTGGCCACACAACTGGTCTTTTATTAGCATCTTTTCTGGCAGTCTCAGGGAGAATTTAGGGCTGGAGCGACTGGAAACTAGATTCTTTTTCCCCTTCTCGGGTTTGGCTCCTCCCACCCCTTGCTCCCGGGGCCAGGAGACTCCAGGAAGGGCTGAGGACTGTTTGCTGGCCCAGCCCCTGGGCACAGGAGAGCCGCGTGGGAGAGCCGTCCTGTTAATTGCTCCTTGGGCATGCCACCCCCGGGGGTGACTCACACTTTTTCCTGCCCGGTGGCGGCGGCAGCGGCGACCGTGGGGGCCCACTGAGGAGCCCCTGGGGCCTTGCTGGGCGCGCCCCTTAGGTGGCACGTGCCCTGGTCATCCCCGGGGTGGTGCGTGGCTGGCCCGGGTGTGCAGCCTCCCTGAGCCTTCTCTGGATGTCTCCCATTCCGCCTGCCACGTGTGGAGCCTGTGCAGCCGGCCCGCCCTGGGGGAAAACACCGAGTAGGAAGAGAGATCTGTGCGTGGTTTCGTTCTGCAGCCACTCTCTGGAAAACCATGTGAAAAAGGGAAAGAGATCTTCTCAGCCAGTGAACCAGGTCTCTGCAGTATTGGTCAGGGGCCCTAAACTGTTAAAGAGTGGTGGGAGGGAGTGGGTAAGAATACCAAACAAAGGAGGAACCCAAAGATAGTATCCTACTTGCCATTGACCAGGGGCAGTGACTGACTTGGGGGGTGGGGGGGGGGCAGTGAATCAGTCAGTCTGTGGGTTGCCTCTTAGGTTCTTGCCAGAAGTCCCTGGGCTAGTTTAAGATTTATGAACATCAGCTTCTTACTCCCCAGAATTCTAGAACTTTCGAACTAGAGAAACCTTAAGGCCCCCCCCCCCCCCCCCGTAGTTGTCGGTTCTCATTTAATGAAGGGACCTAGAGTTAGGTGACCTGAGCCAGGCCATGCTGTTGCTGCTGTTAGTTAATGACTAGTCACATCTAGAACCCAAGTCCCCAACCGTCCTTTCACCTATTGTCAAATAAGCATCTGCTCCCAGCCTTACCTGCCGGGGACGGGGTGCGGGGTGGGGGGAGGAAGGCTGGTGGGGGAGATGTACACTGCAAGGAGCTGATCTTAGGGAAGCACTAATCAAATGAATGGGGTCTCCCCTGGGTTAGAAACTTCACGTAGAAACAATTTTGTGTTTCAGTGGAAAACGGAATCATCCTCCAGGGTTACCAGATTCAAGCCGTATTCGCTGCCTTTAAGCTATTTTGTGACTCCGTAAATAGGTAGTTGATAGGTATGTAAATTCTGTCCTATCTGGTAGAGATTCCACTTCTTCCCACCCCCACCACGTTGGCAGGAAAAAAAAAAAAGCCCACTTCTGTCCTCATTTGCAATTCATCTCAACATTCCCTTACTCCATGTAAATTTGTGCTGTTTTGACTTTTCCTTTGAACCAGTTATAACATCTATCTGCCTGGTTCTGTCATATCATTTGAGCAGAATAAATTCTTTAACACGTGTTCATTTTTGAATATTTTCACGGAAGTCACGATTTTACCTTATAACAGTGTCATACCTCATCCGTGAGACGCGGCCATCCCACTGTGTGCTGTGGTGAGAAGCTGCTGGATGGGTCTGTTTCTCTGTTCAAATGAATCCAACCTGAGCTACTCTTCTCTGAGTTTGCCGGGGGCAGGGGGGGACGGTGTGTCCTGGGAGGGCCAAGTGGCTGACCTGGGCCCTGCATCCCCACTCACTAACTGGTGTTCCTTTTCTGACACTGTATCCAAAAACTATGTCAGAGAGGAAAGTCATACCTAGTTCTGAGTACATGAAGCTATCTTGGAGGAGAGGCAGAGGGCCAGCCCCCGGGAGCAAGGC
The DNA here is from genome assembly GCF_022837055.1 of Prionailurus viverrinus. Lineage (NCBI taxonomy): Eukaryota > Metazoa > Chordata > Mammalia > Carnivora > Felidae > Prionailurus > Prionailurus viverrinus. The sequence goes on along the minus strand of NC_062563.1, from coordinate 82,958,118 downwards.
TTTCATGGGACAGGGAGATAGCCTGGCTAGGAGCCTCTCTGGGTCATGTTTCCTGGGTTTGAATTCTTTAGCGTCTTTTTGCTCATGGGTTGTTAGAACATTGAATATAACAGAAGTACTTGCTTACTCTACTAAAAAGAGAGGGGCGGGGGGAGAAGGAGAAAGAGATGGGAGGAAATGAGGTAACAAATGGAAACTGGAAGAAACGAGAGAGAGAGAGAGAGAGAGAGAGAGAGAGAGAGAGAGGGAGCGAGCGCACAAAGAGCAGCATACAGACACTTCCCATCATGATTCCCTGGGCTACACAAAATGATCCAAGGACACAGCGTTAAATAAATAACAGTGCCCAGATTGTCCCTTTGACGCTTCAGATCATGTAAAGGAGAAAGCCTCAGTTTGGTGCTAGTCTGTCTTCAACACCTCTCTAACATTTCCTATCTCATCTCTTAATCAAGGGCGGGTAGGCCTCCAGCTCTGAGCCTCCAGTCACCAGCAGTATCCAGCTAGAATTTCATACTATTGCTGCCGTTTTCATTGTATTTGTCTTACTGTTTTATAATTTCCTCCTGCTTATGGCGAGGAGGACTGATTTTTCCCTGATGGAAAGCTTTTTCAAAAGGTAATCTTATTCACGTTTTTAAAAGGGGGCCAAAAGGAAAAAAAAAAAATCAACGTCAAAAAAAGTTAAATGAATCGAGGCTGTGCAAAAGTCACGAGGGTGGCACAAAATGACTGGAACTTCGGGCCGAAACACAGAAGAAAAGGGAAGGAGACAAAGAAGAAAAGAGAGAGAAAACATATGAATAAGAGAAGTGAAATTGGGGGCGGTAGGGGGGTTTGGGGACAAGGGGGTGGCTGGGGATACCAGCGGGCAGCAGAGGCGGTACAGTGAGGGAGGGGAGGGCCAAGGGGCGTGGGAGGGGGTCCCACTTTTATGTTTGGGGTCGAGGTAAAGACGGCGTGTCTTAGATGTATCCCAACTGCTTAGGAGACTCTGGGAAGTTATTCAGGAAAACTGTAAGTGGTTTAGGGTGACTCTGACCTTCAAGAAAGGGAAGAGAAGGGGTGTCCCTGCCGTGGGCTGCCCTGCAAATGAACTCTACACTCTCTTTCTGCCATCAAAGAGCTACTTGAGTAGACACCACCTCGTTTTTCCTTTCTTCATTGGTATTCATTAGGTATTTTTAAATGTCTAATTGCAAGAGCTCATTTCAAGAAGGTTGAATTTTCACGCTGTGACATGAAATTTGTGTCCAGTAACTCAGAGCCTGTCTGCTTCACTACTTAATTTAGAGATATGCTGGTTGGTGCAAAGCTTCCGGTGCCAAAAAATCTTTCATTTCTGAAGTCTTCTAGCCAAGCTCAATGAAAAATACAGCCATAAATACTCATTCCAACGACTCCCCAGGCCATAGTCACAAAGCTTTTACACTGCATTTACTCAGGGCTCCCCAGCCAAAATGATCTCGCTCATTTTTCTCCCGGGTCCTTGGAAACGTCTGTGTCCCCCCACCACCTGCCTTACTGTGTACCCCCTTTTCTTGCAGGCCGTGTGTCTACACGCCGGGTTGAAGCAGTAGGCCCTGGTTTCCTGCAGCAATAAGCCTCTAACTCTCGGGCTTACCGGGAGGTGATGCTCTGGCCAGAGGCACTGGAGGCTGAAGTCTTGGATTCTGGCTTTTGCCATGGGAGGCCCCTGTCACTGGAGTTCAGATATCCAAGCAAAAGCTGATGAGTCCCTGGGTCGTGGCCTGCAGGGTGGATTTGCAAAATCCACCTATTTGGGGAAAGGAGAGAGGGAGATCTCAGAAGGATCTAGGAGGACAGATAGGAGTTCACAAAGTATAATGCTCCTCTCTCTCACCCCATGGATTGCCCTAGAACCCCTGGAGTTCACTTAGTTTACATAGGCTGCCTCCAAAAGCCAGGCATAGATCAGTCACCAGTCAGCCTGCACAAGGATATGCTTGTGTTTCTCAGTGCTGGCTACATATTAGAACTAACTGGGGAGCTTTAGAAATACTGATGCCTGAGCCCTGCCTCAGACCATTTAAATCTAGAATTTCTGAGGGGTAAGCTTTTTGTTTTTTGTTTTTTGTTTTTTTAATTGAGATATCATGTAAATAGAGCAAAGTGCACAAATTTTCAGGATACACCTTCATGAATTTTTGCACCTGGGCAACTACTACTGAGATCCATATTCAAGATGTGAAAGCTTCCAGTCCCTCCGAAAGTTCCTTTCTGCAAATAGCAAATATCAAACCCATCAAATCAGGAGCAGGGGCAGCCAGCACTTGTCTTGAACTTTTCTAGTCTTCCCAATTGTGGGGGTAGGACACAACCCCCCTCTTAACATCTTAACTTCATTGGCTGCAACTCTGTAAATTAGACTAACCAAAGGTAGAATAATGACAGAAAAATAAGCAGGAGTTTATTTATTTTTTAATGTTTATTTGTATATTTTGAGAGCGAGCAAGTGAGAGAGAGTGTGGGTGGGGGAGGGGCAGAGACAGAGGGAGAGAGAGAGGATCCCAAGCAGGCTCCTGGCTGGCAGTACAGAGCTGGACTCAGGGCTCAATCCCATGAACCGTGAGATCATTACCTGAGGCTGAACCCACTGAGAAACCCGGGCCTCCAGGACTTCATTAACGTGTGCATCATGCATACACATGCAGTGCTCTGAGACCAACAAAAGAACAAAATAACAATGTATTTTTTTTCTTTTCCTTTTTTTTAAATTTTTTTTTTCAACGTTTATTTATTTTTGGGACAGAGAGAGACAGAGCATGAACGGGGGAGGGTCAGAGAGAGAGGGAGACACAGAATCGGAAACAGGCTCCAGGCTCCGAGCCATCAGCCCAGAGCCTGACGCGGGGCTCGAACTCCCGGACCGCGAGATCGTGACCTGGCTGAAGTCGGACGCTTAACCGACTGCGCCACCCAGGCGCTCCTTTTTTCTTTTCCTTTTAAAGAGAAAGCCCGCATGAGCAAAGGAGATGGACAGAGGGAGAGAAAGAATCTTTTTTTTTTTTTTTAAGTTTATTTATTATTTATTTTGAGAGAGCTATTGGGGGAGAGGCAGAGAGAGAGAGAGAGAGGGAGAATCCCAAGCAGGCTCCTCACTGTCAGCGCAGATCCTGGTGCGGGGCTCAAACTCACTAACTGTGAGATCATGACCTGAGCTGAAGTCGGGCAGACACTTAACTGACTGAGCCACCCAGACGGCGCCCCGAGAATCTTTAGTGGGCTCCTTGCTTAGCTCGGAGCCCGACCTCACGACTGCAAGATCGTGACCTGAGCCGAAATTAAGACTCCGTCGTTTAACTGTCTGAGCCAGCCGGGTGCCCCTTTGAAAAAGAGACAAGAGGGAGGAAAAGGACTTTGAACCTCCAAGGGTAGATTGCACGAAGGCAAATATCTGGGGAAACTAATGGAAGATGAAGGCTGGTATTGGCATGTTCTGTGATGTGGATTCCTCTGGTGCTGTCTCTGGGCTGATAAGGGTCTAGGGTAGTGTCCAGTGATGGACTTTGGTTCTTCCTGACAGAGAGGGGGAGGAGGGACACCTTTACCAATCTATATTCTGCTTTTTTAGGCAAATAGGGGGAGGAGAGAGAGTCTTTCCTGTATCTGCGTCGTCTCAACTGTCTTTAGCTCAAAATAGTCTTCATGTGGAGGAGGCATATCTTGGGGAGGTATGTTCTGCCCCCCTCCACAGGAGACCTGTGTCAGCGCTCTATGATCACCTCTTGGTCTCTGAGGTTGGGTGAGGGGAAGGGGAATGCCCAGGACCCCAGAGCATGTCTCTCCCTGGTGCGGTCACCACTAACATTTAGAACTAATGGCTTGAAGACACCCTGAGGCCTTTAGAAAAGCAGAATTCTGATGGGTTTTTTTTCTTTCTTTGTTTTTAGGGCCTCAGGCCTGCCTAGAAGGTGTTTCTGTTTTGTTTTGTTTTTTTTTTTCCATTTAACCAGTCCTGCCTAAAAGGTTCAGCACCTTTCTTTAAAAAAACTGTTTTTGTCACCTACTTTTAAAGTCCCATATTACCTCTCTGGGGCATCTGGGTGGCTCAGTCGGTTGAGCGTCCAATTCGGTTTCTGCTCTGGTCACAATCTCACTGCTCGCGGGTTCCAGCTCCGTGTCGGGCTCCATGCTGACAATGTGGAGCCTGCTTTGGACTCTCTGTTTCTCTCTGTCTCTGCTCCTCCCCTGCGCGCACTCTCTGTCTCTAAATAAATAAACTTAAAAAAAGAATGAAGTCCCACATTACCTCTCTGATAATTGGGTTTTGTGTGTGTGTGTGTGTGTGTATGTGTGTGTGTGTATACATGATAAAATATACATAACATAAAATTTGTCATTTAAAAAAAATTTTTTTTAATCTTTATTTATTTTGAGAGAGAGACAGAGTGTGAGCAGGGGAGGAGCTGAGGGGAGGGAGACACAGAATCAGAAGCAGGCTCCAGGCCCTGAGCTGTCAGCACAGAGCCCGACACGGGGCTCGAACTCACGAACCGTGAGATCATGACCTGAGCCGAAGTTGGACGCTTAACCGACCGAGCCACCCAGGCGCCCCAAAATTTATCATTTTAACCATATTTAAGTGTGCAGTTCAGTGGTATTAAATACATTCACACATTGGGCAAACCATCACCACTGACTATCTTCCAGAACTTTTTCAGCATCCCAAACTGACACTCGGTACCTATCAAGTTATAGCTCCCTTCCCTGCTTCCCCGCAGCCTCCGGCAACCACCATTCTACCCTCTCTCTATGGATTGGCCTACTCTAGGTAGGTCATGTAACCGGAATCCTACAGCGTTCATTTGTCCTTTTGTGACTGGTTTATTTCACTTAGCGTGAGGTCCTTAAGGTGCATCCATGTTGTAGCATAGTACACAATTTCTTTCCTTGGAGAGGATGAATAATATTGCATTGTACGGATACACCACATTTTGTTCATCCATTCATCTGGGGTGTTGATTATTTCCACCCTTCGGTTATCATGAATAATGCCATTATGAATGTCAGTGTACAAATAGCTGTGAAGTGTTTCTGCATGTATACTTTCAGATGCTGTTTGACTGATTCCAACATGCTGGAGGCTCTTCATGTGCTGTCCCTATTCTCAAAGCCGGGCCTCCTCATAGAGCAGGTGGAGAAGCCAGGAGGTGGCAGGACCAGGCAAGCCTTCGTGCCATCAGGGCTTCTGATTGATCCCTGGTCATACCCAGTGCTGCCTCCTTGGAAGTGGGCTCCTGTTCTACTCAGCGTCCTTAGCGTCCCTGAGCTCCAGAGAGTTCCTGGACCTTTTCTGCAAGTTGGCCCTCCTCTTTTCCTTGAGAACAGTTCTGCATAAGAAGGGGGTAGAGAGGACTTTGTCTTCCACAAAAGATCCTGATTGCACCCTTTTCTTCCAGAGCAGTCTTACCATGAACATGACCAAGAGGGGCCACTCCAAGTATCTTCCTAGAACAAAAAAAATCTGCTTCACGATGACTTCCTGTCTCCGCCAAGTCCCGGAAGCAGCTGGCAGCCCTTAAATTGCTGCTTCAGGGGCTAAAAAAATATCAGCTTTGCTTAGCCAAGCACCCCACTATACTCACTGGCCTGCCAGGTGACAGACAGGATCCGGCCTCAGGTCTGAACTGCACAGCTAGCATGGGTAGAGTTTACTTGGGTGTGAAGGGGCCGCGGTGCCATGTGGGCCGGGGAGAGGCCCATCTCCCTCCGCCCCAAGGGGCACATGGTGTGGCCCACTGGGTAGTAAGGACCTCCGGGGGTGTAGGTTGTAAGCTGGTATTTCCAGGGCTGGGAGCCTGGGGTCAGGGCTCTTGGCTGGGACCTCAGCTTCCTCGCAGCCTCTGGGAGGAGTGGCAATGCCAGCCGTTGCCTTGGCTTTAAAAGCCAAGATAGTGAGCTCATATGCTCCTCTGGGGCCTCCTAAAATCGGCACCAGAGGAAGCCAAAGTTCTGGGTTATGCCAGTGGAGGCCCAAGCCAAGGAAAGTTGAGTTTTTACTCCTAATGGGGGTCCCCTTAGGGCTTTTAGGCTGTAGGGGGCTTGGAAACTTCTCATTCACCTGGATACTCCTCAAATTCAATCAACAAACAGCGAGACTGATTCTCAGAGAAGTAGTTTCAAATCTTCCCATTTCCCAGAACTACACTCAGTCTATTTTGAGTTTCATCCTCCCCAACTCTCCCTGCTCGGGGGGAGGGGGGGGGTGCTGCTATAGTGTAAAGTGGTCAGGATTCTGAAAGCGAGGCCAGCATCTGGAGGCAGAGGGCACGCAACTGTGCATTGTAAGGCCTGGAACAAGGAGCTAGACTTATCAACACTCTCCAGGCTTCTGGTTTTCATAAAGCAGTTCTTGCCTGAGGATGAAACTGAGACGGCAAGAGCCCAGCAAATTAGGTCTGCCTGCTGGTGGCCAGAGCTGGTCAGACATTTCTGGGGCCACCACCTTCTCTGGGGCTTATTAAGGTCAAGGTCTTCCCTAAAAAGGGTCATTCAGCCAGTCAACAGTGACTGCCTGCTTTTCCTCAAAGGAAGAGCTGGAGCCCAGGAGAGGGAGGCAGGGATGGGGCCTGGTCAACCCCGGCCAAGAATGGGGTATTAAAGATTCACAAGTTCTTTACATTCGTCTTCCCCATGATAGGCTCTGCTCCCCAACACGCTTCAAAGGAGCACCAATTTTGTGCAAGTCACACTTGCATGCCTTGAGTGATAGAGACAGAGATAAGACAGCCAGAAATTTGCCATCTGGTAGAGGAGAGAATCAGGCATACAAGGAAGGGAGCCAATGCCCCAAATAAAGTGTAGGAGAGGGAAGACATTCCCTCTATCCCCCTCGCTTCAATAGCTGGGTCTGTGAAATCACTTGACAACCGGCAGATTAATGGGAGAAAAGATATACAAATTTATTCATTTCTAATATTACATGGATAAGGGCATCACAGAGAAAAAAAAGCAAACGCCTAAAAAAGAGATGAGATTTGAGAGCTTATAGACCATCTTAACAGAGAAGGGGGTGCGGATGCAGGTCACTTAGGGGACAGTAAGTGACTTGGGGGAAAGACGGAGGGGCCCTAAGAACAGAGGGAAAGTATGACAGTGTGTGACAAAGTCCGTCTGGGTGTGGTGTCGACTCGTAGTCTCCTCTCCCGTGACAGGAGCCAGTCTTCCCTGGTTGATGAAACTCGAGGGTTGGGGGTTGATGACAATGGAGTTCCTTTCAGAGGATCTGTCTTTAGGCAGATGCGGGGAGTTCAGAGAGAGCCTCCCCCTGTATCTGCTGTTTTTCAAGTGCCTTCAGCTCCAAATAATCAATATAGCAAAGCATATTTTTGAACTTCTTCAAAAGCATGAGTAGAAAACGCAGAGTTCTGTTCACAAAGGAAGAAATCCTCAAGCTGTGTGGGATGTTGTTCTTTCAAGGCTGTGGCATTGTTTTTATACAAGTTTGGTATTCTTTTATTTTTTTTTTAAGTTTATTTATTTTGTGTGAGAGAGAGCCTGTGTGTGCATGAGTGGGGAGGGGCAGAGAGCGAGGCAGAGAGAGAATCCCAAGTAGGCTCCACCCTATCAGCACAGAATCTGACACAGAGCTCAGTCTCAGGAAATGTGAGATCTTAACCTGAGCCGAAATTAAGAGGTGGACGCTTAACTGACTGAGCCACCCAGGGGTCCCATGGTATTCTTTTAAATAATGGCAGAAGCTCCCAAAATTGAATTAGGGTCAGATGTGTGCTAAGTACTCCGAATGCATTAATTTGTTTAGTTGATATAACAACCCTAAGAGGAAAGTAGTATTATATATTTACTTATTTATTTTTAAGTAGACTTCATGCTGAGTGGGGATTCCAGTGCTGGGCTTCAACTGACAACTTTGAGATCAAGACCTGAGCTGAGATCAAGAGTGGATGCTTAACTGACTGAGCCACCCAGGCGCCCCAAGTACTATTATTATCATCATCTCCACTTCACAGATAAGGTTACATGCTGTTTAGAGGTATAAAATACTATTTCTGGGGTGGTCTGCCTGGTAAGAAGAGGAGCCATAACTTTGGCCCAGTTTGGTCCAACTCTAGAGCTTGAGTTGTAGATGCAATGTTGCACTGGATGTCCAGAGGCATCAATGGGCACGTTGGTGGGAGCTCCGAAGAAGTGGGTGCTGATTTTGCTGCGAGTGCTATCCAGCCTATGGTCTTAAGTCACAACTGTGCCCCCAAGGCTTCAGTTTCCTTCTCACTTATTTTAATGGTTGAACCAGATGGCTACGAACGTGCCTTCTGTTTACGAAAATTCTCTCAATCGGATTTTTAAGTTCTTACCATGAAATCACTTCATGTTCACTCTCCTAAATGCCCAAATCCCAAAGAACATTTAGGAGGCAAGCAAGCCGCTATTGTACTTACCCACTCCTGGATGTCTGGGAAGGCTACTAAAAAGGCTGAATGCAGCAAAAGGGTAGAAAGTGGGGGTTCAGAGGTAGGGAGCCATAATCGCGTTTGGAAGGAACTCCATACCCTTACTCTAGCATTTATACAGTGTGCCTTAGAGTTGGCTGCTATGTCAAACAGCCATGATGTTTCAATGGCTTAACCCAAGGAAAGTTTATTCCTTACTTAGGAGTAGTCCAACCCAAGTGCCCTGTTTCAATGGCTCTCCTCCAAGTGGCTTCTCAGAAACTCAGGCTCTGACTCTTTCCTAGATCCTCGGGGTTTTTTTGGCTCCAGTTATAGAGGATCACAGGAAAGGCTTTTAGGGAGAAAGAAGCAGCATCCTACTTCTACCCCATTCCATTGGCCAGAATTGGTCACAAGATCCCACCCACCTTCTCAGGAGAATTGGGAAATGTAGTCTGACTGTGTGCCCTAAAGGAAGCTGATTTTGATGACTATATAGTGGTTTCTCTAGAAGACCATATGTAGTCAACTCAATCTGTTAAAAAATAAGCAAAGAGGGGCGCCTGGGTGGCGCAGTCGGTTAAGCGTCCGACTTCAGCCAGGTCACGATCTCGCGGTCCGGGAGTTCGAGCCCCGCATCGGGCTCTGGGCTGATGGCTCAGAGCCTGGAGCCTGTTTCCGATTCTGTGTCTCCCTCTCTCTCTGCCCCTCCCCCATTCAAGCTCTGTCTCTCTCTGTCCCAAAAATAAATAAACGTTGAAAAAAAAAATTAAAAAAAAAAAAATAAGCAAAGAGGAAATTTGCCCTACCAATCATAGAAGCTCATCATTGCTGTCCTCTCTGTGTTGTTGATGGCTCATCCTCCCACGACTGTTCTAACTTGAGTGTCCCTCAGCAAGAATAAAATGACCCCCCCCCTTTCCCTCTTTGGTTCTCTAAGGGAAAGTAATAGGACTTTCTTTTTCTTCCTTCCTTCCTTCCTTCCTTCCTTCCTTCCTTCCTTCCTCCTTTTTTAAAGAAAGGCAGACTGTCACATGTAGCACCTCATTTGGATATGTCTGGAGTCTTGGAAGCTTGATTACCATACGTTCTTCTACAAATGGACCTTGAGAGCTTGTTTGGAGATTCTAGCAGGGGAGTGCAACTACCCAGACACCCTCGACCTAAGAATGGTCCTCCTCTATGGGGAAGGTTATCCTCTTTGACCAAGTGTGCAGCTTCAGGGGGGAACACACAGAGAGGTGAGGGAGGAAGGGGACACCCACTTAGCCAGCCAGATCAATCAAATCAACCCTGGCGATCAATGGAATGACAGATGTCTCAGCCAGATTGCCCTCACATCTGGTAGTAGGCCTTTCTTAAAGTGTATAATAGGACTTTCTTCAGTATCTTGTCTTGGGATCAAAGGTAGTAATAGTAACTAGCATTTATTGAGCACATATTGTATAATCAGGTACTTATATCATTATCTTAGGATGGGGCAAATCTTAAGATCTGGATGAAATATATAAAATTAATAATGTATTTTAATTTACTTTTTTCTATAAATGGCTTTCATCCCTTTTTTTTTTTAATGTTTATTTATTTTGAGAGAGAGGGAGAGAGAGCATGTGAGAACACATGCGAGCAGGAGAGGGGTGGAGAGAGGAGAGAGAGAATCCCAAGCAGGCTCCACACGGTCAGCACAGAGCCTGACGCAGGGCTCAATCCCACAAACCTTGAGATCATGACCCGAGCTGAAATCAAGAGTGGAGTGCTTAACTGACTGAGCCACCCAGGAGCCCCTAAATGGCTTTAACTTCTCTTTTTAATGCCCATTCTTCTGGGTGGCAGAAACTTAATTCCAGTTGATTTTGGCTCCTGCTCTATTCCAGGTTTTGCCTGAGTTTCCAGGTGATGGGAAGAGGCTGGGATTCCATGTCCTGGTGTCCATCTATCCATAGTGGCATCTGCCATTACATCCTGTCAAGTGACAGAACTGAAGCAATTTGAGTTTAATGTCCTTTATTCAAGGGAAAACCCTCCACAGACGAGGGGAGTAGTGCCTCACAAGTAGTAGAGCACTGTTCCCAAGGGTGTTTGGGCAAGAGCGAGTTTTATAGGGCGTTAGAAGAGGCAATGTGGAAACAGGGCATGATTGATGAGGGTTTCCTTCTAAGTCTAACAGGCCTTGTTTCCTAGGGTAAGGTAAGCTCGCTAAAGCTGAGGTGGAGGATTGTGATCGGTGTGTGTTAGGTTTCCCTGACAGATGTTTTTCCTAAGCACAGGCTGACTTGGGTTTAGATTTGTGACGTGAGCCTCCATTTTGTGGGTCCCAGTATACAAATTAACTTTATCAGTCCCAACTGCCAGACTTGACATCCCATCAGGACCCTGCCTGGGTTACTCCTTGGCTCCACACCTCCAAGTCATGGTTCTCTCTGCTACCTCCAAACTACCTCCTACTTCACCAAGAACAAGCCACAGTTTCCGGCATCTGGAGAGAGCCTGATACTCCCACCTCCCCGCTCAGCCCTTCTGCCTGACAAATTCTGCTGCCTGGAGCCACCTCCCTGGGGTAAGCCTTTTTCTCAGGGACACTACTACCAATGTTTTGCCTCCCTTTGGCTTCTCTCCTCCCTTCCATAGCCTTGATAATCTTTATATGCCTAGTTCTCTGTTTTTCCGTGTTTAATATCTATGCCACAAACTTGATGCTTCCATCATTCAAGGGTTAAATTTGGCAGTTCGAAAGGCCTCCTTACCACTCCTAAGTAGTTTTGTGGCTTTTCTGCCTTATCACTCCTCCCCTGAGGCAGTAAAAGCTAGCTGACTTCAAGGCGATAAGGAAAGACTACAGACCGAATCAGGAGGAGGGCAAGGGACACTAGGAAATAAATACACAGTTTAAAAAGCATTTGTAAATTTGTCAAAATATTTCCCTGTCACAATCTCGTTGAATTCTCAACGACCGCTCTCTGATGGCCGTTACTATCTCTATTTGACCCACGAAGACACTAAGCTGTGTTCTTAAGATCTACCTTGCCAGGATACGTTTTGGTGTTTGGCGGATGAAAAGAAGTTATTTCCATTTTGAATCGGTAGAAAGTTGGGAGAAAAGGCCATTTACAAGACATTCACTGTTATTACTTTTAAGCGCCAACACAAACTGATAGGAAATCTTATCTAATGGAGACAAGTCTTAGACATTCTTTAACAAATACCTAAGGCACACTTGAAAATTGTAAGAAGCCTATTATTTGGAATGGATAGAACAAAACATTCGAGAAGTATCCTCTTAATTAAGTTAAACTCCTTCTAGCAATCTCTTCTAATGATTTGCTTATTAGGAAAATCCTTTTATTTACCAACAGTGTGAATGTAAAGTTTGCTTAATCATTCAATAAATATTGATTGAGGCCTTTTTCGAGGCCGAGGCCAGACAGTAATTAGGTTTTAAACTCTCCAATTTGCAGCATTGAGATTCCCTGAGCTGCCTCCTCCCCTCAGCTTTAAAATCTTTTTCTAAAATTTAACAGCAAGGTTTCTTCATTCAATGAATACCCGAAGCAGGAGGTTCTGCACCAGAGGGGGCTCTGGGAGCCTCACAGAGGAGAGAGGGTGGGGGGCCCGGAAAGAGGTGCTTACAACCGTGGGGGAGGGGACAGTGGCTGGCATGGCACAGGTGCTGACGAGGAGCCTGAGGATCTGAGGAATGAACAAACACTGCAGTGGTGTGGAAGGAATAGAAGACCCCTCTGGGGACAGTGCCTCCATTTTCTATAGATGTCTTCCTCCTGACCTGTTTTGACTGACCCTTAGTGCCCCAGGACGACTGGGCTTTTCTTATACCCAGTGAAACCCATCACGCCTTGGTATCCTAGTGCCAGACAGCACCGCAGAAGAATCTGGAGGAGCATGGGACACAACAGCAGAGAGGAACCAAAGAGAAGTGTGCGGCTGGATGTTTGGAGAGGGCAGGTCACGGTCGGGACAGTAACCAAGGTTGGGTGGCAGGGGAACGTGGCTGGGGCTCTCGCTTCTAAAGGAAACCACGGTAAAAAGTGGTTTTCTTTCTTTTTTTTTTTTTCCAACGTTTATTTATTTTTGGGACAGAGAGAGACACAGCATGAACGGGGGAGGGGCAGAGAGAGAGGGAGACACAGAATCGGAAACAGGCTCCAGGCTCTGAGCCATCAGCCCAGAGCCTGACGCGGGGCTCGAACTCACAGACCGCGAGATCGTGACCTGGCTGAAGTCGGACGCTCAACCGACTGCGCCACCCAGGCGCCCCTAAAAAGTGGTTTTCGAAGCGCACAGACCTTTGCCCAGGATTCCAAACAGCACTTATCAGAGAACCTCCAGAGAACTCCTAACCTGCGTGTCCAGGTTCAAGGAGGGCTCAGCATCTTACAGTAGAAGAATCAGCAACCTCAGAAGGAGGGACACCTGGCACCTGTGAAGCTTTGCAGGCGTTGGGTTCAATGGTTTCGAAGGCACTCACCTTCCGTTAGGAAAGACAGTGGCTTCCCGTGGGTAGCGGGGAGACTGAGACGCTTCTCAGGAGAGCTTGGTGCAGCCAACGCTGGCATCCTTAGTAAGAGGTATCCGAGTGGTGTTGATATTGCCACCAACTGCCTTTTCAAACGCCAGAATCAGTAATGGCCATTTCCAGTAGCTGGGAAGGTTCGAGGTTAAGCCTGTAGGGATTACAAAGGAAGGAGTCAGGTGACCTGGATTCAAATCCTGGCTTCACTGCTTTCAAGGTGTGGTAGATTAAGATGGCTGCAAATTCTTTTCACGCCTCCTCCCATTGAGAGATGGAGTCCAGGGCCGCCTGGGCGGCTCCGTGGGTTAAGCGTGGGACTTCGGCTCAGGTCGTGATCTCACGATTGGTGGGTTGGAGTCCTGCCTCAGGCTCCGCGCTGACAGCTCAGAGCCTGGAGCCTGCTTCAGATTCGGTGTCTCCCTCTCTCTCTCTCTGCTCCTCTCCTGCTTGCACACTCTCTCTCTCTCTCTCAAAAATAAATAAACATGTAAAAAAAAAAAAAAGAGAGAGAGATGGGGTCCACCCCCATCTTGCTTACCTAAGCCTGGCCTCTGATTCACTCTGGCTAAGAACCTGCAGAAGTAGCGCTGAAGGCCAGAGCTAGAGGAGACGTGCGGCCTCTGCCCGGGCTTCTCAGGACAGTCCCTCTCAGAGAGGCTACCTCTGACACTGAGTGACAGTTTTAGCTTTCATTTGCTCAGCAAGCATATGGGGACATCCAGCCCAGCGGAGCCCCTGGGTAACCACAGCCATGGCCAACATCTAACTGTAGATGCCTGAGCCCCAAGTGAGAACCACGCAGACACCTGCAGAGAACCAGAAGCAACAATAGTAAAGTGCTGCTTTCCGCCCTGGGGGTGTGTACGGAGCATGACCTCGGGGGAGATCCTTAGCCACTTGGAGGTTTAGTTTCCTTCTGCAAAGTGGGAAAGAGAGCAGGTCTACTTCCTAGTTATTGTCACACGAAGGTAATAACGGTGGAAGTGGTGAGCGCGGTGACTCGCACCCAGTAGGACCTCCAATAAATGCCAGGCTTCTCCCCTGCCCGCTTCTGCAGGAGGTTATATATCCCAGGTGTGAGTGAATCTTGGCTGCCGCTCACAACTTCCTGGGCAAACACCCAACTTCCCTCAAAGGGAATGCCCGGGATCGAATTTGAAAATGGGGTTGGAGAGAACTTCATTTTTTTTCTTCTTTCTGGGGCAATCTGTGTCCCCCTTAGGAAAAATACCACTACCTTGTATGAGGAAAATTGTATGTTTTTAAAAATTTCTCCTCAATTCAAAGGATCGAGAGATTAAGTTTTTGCCTCTTTTTTTTTTTTTTTTTAACAAGAAATAAGCTTGCTCACACTGAAAAGTACCGGCATGAAATAAAACAACTCCCCTTCTGTTTCACAGCCAGCAGGTTTTCTTCAACACCCCAGCCCTGGAGAGCCACAGATTGCACAGCGGGCAGACTTTGTTGAACAGATGAACAACTGTGGCTTAATCTGTTTGGGGAAAAGAAAAAAAAAAAAGTCCTGAAGCAATTGATAAAGAGGCTGAGAGGCTGAGGTCAGTGTGAAGGAAGAGTAAATGAGGCCAGATTGGGGAACGTTGAAACCTAAGCCTCTTTCACCCCCTGTGCTGAATTGGGTGTGTGAGGAACAGTCGGGACGAATCTGCTGGGAGGGGGACTGAGAGCCTCCTGGATGGCCTGAGTTTGGAGTTATGTTTTCATTATTATTCAAAATTATTTTATGTCATTTCTTCCTCAAAGGTTTTTTGTTTTTTTGTTTTTTTGTTTTTTTTTTAAAACTGTACCAGAGTATAACAGAAAAGTACATGAATCTTAAGTACCGGCAAGTGAGCGTTCATAAACTGAACACATCGTATAACCAGCACGTGGGTCGAGAGCTCCCAGAGCCCCCCACAGGGAGAATCGCTCTCCTGACTCATAACCTCATTATTGTCAGTAGCTCAGACACATTCATGTGTGTTCTCCTAGAGACGCTCCACACATATACAAGAATACAGATGTTATTATTTTGCACAAATGTAAACCTGTATTTAAACAAATTTTTTTTAAATATTTATTTATTTTTGAGAGACAGAGCATGAGCAGGGCAGGGGCCAAGAGAGAGGGAGACACAGATTCCGAAGCAGGCTCCAGGCTCTGAGCTGTCAGCACAGAGCCCGATGTGGGGTGGGGCGGGGCTTGAACTCAAAAACCTCTAGATCATGACCTGAGCCGAAGTCGGAGGCTTCACTGCACTGACTGAGCCACCCCGCCCCCCCCCCCCCCATAAAGATGTATTTTGCGCACTCTGTAGCCTATTCTCCAGGACGATCTGCCTCTGGATGTTTCCACATTTATCTCAGGGATCGTTCCATATCACTACATAGAAAGCAGCTAAGTTTCTTTAGTGGTCACACAGCAGTCCATTGTCGGAATGTACCACAATTTAATTTTACTCAAAGGCAAAGAGGTTGTGTTCAACCTTTTTGGAGCTGGCCTTTTTTTTTCCTTTTAGAGTATTCTTGAGGCATCTTTGTTGTGCTTTAGATGGAAGGTGGCAACCAGATGCTGCTCTCTGGAAGCCTTAAAAATACAGCTAGTAGTTCTTCCTCATTTCTGAGCCGTGTTGGGTGTGGTACCACCCGGGGTGGTCGCCTATTTTATTGCCTTGTCCTGTTAGGACTCAGTTGTTCCATGTTTGAATACGTATCCAGGAAGTGGAAATAATGTCCCTGACACCCCCACTTCCTTTTCTGGCAAATCAGTGTCCGGTGAACGGATCCGACTGCTTTCACCCACCCCTTCCTTCAGTCAGCTGCCTGCCCAGCATTGTCCTGGCCGAGACCTGGAGGTTGGGGAAGAAGGGCCTCAGGAGCTCTTCCAGACGGGACTAGTTGGAGGAACTACTGTTCTTTTGGGTTGAACCAAGCCCTCCCTTTCTGCCTGCCTTTTCCTTCTGTGGGTCTTTTCATCTCTCAACTCCAGTCTGGGCCCCAGGCTCTGGACCCTCCCTGCTCTGACCTCAGCTCTCAGAATCATTGAGACTTGGTGCTAGTTCGAGTCGGCGCCTACTTCTTTCTCCTCCGAGTGTTTGCTCTTCCGATTTCTTGCCGATCATATTTATAGAACAAAAGACTTTGTCTCCTTAAGGCCTTTTGATCCCCTGACGGGAGGAACAGTTATATATTTGGGAGTTGGGGCAATCTCCTCCTCATCTCCCTCCTTCACTACCAGAATCAAACCCATCCTTTCCCAGCCCTCAGGGAACGGGCAGGAAGGGGCAGGTGTGGCTGGGTCAGGACCTCAGGGCGACGTGGGAGTCACCTACAGCAGAGGGGAAATGCCACCAGCTTGTACGAAGGGTGCCAAGGCTGAGCTATAGAAACACGCCCTCGGAAGGAAGGGTCACAGGCAAGTATCAGGGAGGGAGCAACTCCAGTTCAGGGTAGGAGGGAAGTCCTCGGGGGGGGGGGGGGGGGGGTGTGTAACACCGGGAGGTGAGGATCGCTGGCTCACCTCTTGGAACTGGCAGCCACACCTTCTCTGAGCCTCAGAGAAGGCAGTAACAGTGACCGCCTTGTAGACTTGTAATAAAGATGAAATGAGTTGATATATAGCCATGGTAAGCGCTCTATAAATGTTAGCTCTCATTATTATACGAGGTGGCCCAGACACAGTGGCCCCAGTGCTGATTACCGGTGGCCAGATTAGCTCTGTCCCTGCTCCATCTCTCCCCCTGTGACTTGGCCTTGGCCTAACAGACAGCCCCGCCTCTCCCTGCCTGAGCCAGTTCTTGGTCTCTGCATCCCCTTTCACGCCCCTCCCTCATGCCTGCTCCCTCCACCAGGGAGCCCTCATTCTTTGCTCTCCTTCATCACTGCCTGTCCCTCCTTTCAGGAGGGGCAAGAAAGCCCACAGCAACCCCTGGAAGATGAAACCGCTTCTTCTCCTAGTGCTTTTGTGTCTCGCTTGCCCCTTAATCTTTGCATTGTCCAGTCTCCTTCCAAACTCCCGACTCCAGGGTCTCCCTGCCATCCCCTCCCCTCCCCCTTTGTGTGCCCTGAGGACAGTCTGGTGGGAGAGGAGAGGATGCACAATCCTGACACCTGGGGACTCTCCTGAGATCAATGATGGCTAACACATCTCTACCTCCTGGCACCTATTGTCCGTGCAGGAAGATAAGAACAACAGACCTGAACAATTTACCCCTGAGGACCTGCTACACACCCTGCGTTGTTCCAGGCACTTCACAGTTTACTCTTTCAATTAATCTTCGCAGCAACCCTCTGGCCTGAGTATTAGAACCATTCTGTAGATTTTCAAACTGAGGCTCAGAGCAAGTACATATCAAGGTTTCATCACTGCTTAGTAGTCGAAATGGGATTTGAACCCAGGTCTGCTTGACCTCAGAGCCCACCCAGTAGGACTTCTGATAGTAATAACATTTTACATTCTGTTTTGTATTTGGATCAACTAGCCCAGGAAGGGGTGTTTTCTACTTTTGAACTTGGGATGCCCAATGGATTAGCCGAGGATTGCAAGCTTTGTCTTGTCCACACACAGATTTGATTTTGAAATAGCCAGATTGTAGATTCTCGAAAGTAGTTTTGCCAAGGGTCACGTGGGTGCATTTGTTTTCCCAAACCTCTGAAGTACATTCCTCTGTAATAAATCTCCCAGAGGAGAGCAAGAATTAGAGAGACGGTGTCCAGGGGCTCCCCACCTCCAGGGAGGGGGCTCATCAGGATAGAGGCACATCACAGAAGGCACGGACAGGAAAAGCCGTGGATAGAAAAGGAGGCCTCATCATGTGGGCTTCTAAAATGGCTCGAGAGTTGTACTCAAAGCGAGCGATGCTCACCTTCATGGTTAGCTTAAGAGCACTAGCTTTCAACGCTTATTTATTTTTGGGACAGAGAGATACAGAGCATGAACGGGGGAGGGGCAGAGAGAGAGGGAGACACAGAATCGGAAACAGGCTCCAGGCTCCGAGCCATCAGCCCAGAGCCCGACGCGGGGCTCGAACTCCCGGACCGCGAGATCGTGACCTGGCTGAAGTCGGACGCTTAACCGACTGCGCCACCCAGGCGCCCCAAGAGCACTAGCTTTCAAAGGCATCCTTCATAGCTCCCAAACGGTCAGAGATGTATGAAATGTCTAAGTGGCGTTTCAGTCTTACCTTCGACCTGAGGTCTCTCCCACCTGTTTCCCTCAAGGTTTGAACTACTCGCCCTCTGGATTTTTGCCTGAAGCTCTCATTTGAGCATGGTCTGTCTAATGATATCCCTAGTTTTCTAGGATTAAATAGGGGGACTGCTCTGGATTGAAGGGTGTTCCCACAAAATTCATGTCCACCCAACAACCTCCGAATGTGACATTATTTGGAAACAGGGTCTTTGTAGACGTAATTATTTAAGATGAGGTCATCCCGAATTTGGGTGGGCTCTGAATCCCATGACTGGTGTTTGCCTAAGAGAAAGGAGAGGGAGAAATCACACAGGGACACAGGTGAGGAAGAAAGCCGTGTGCTGACAGAGGCAGAGATTGGAGTGAGGCATCTCCAAGCCAAGAAACACCAAGGATTGCTGGGACCACCAGAAGCTGGAAGAGGCAAGGGAGGATTCTCCCCCGGAGCCTTCAGGAGAAGCGTGGCCTGCTGACACCTTGATTTTGGACTGCTAGCCTCCAGAACTGTGAGAGAATCAATTTCTGTTGTTTGGAGTCACCAGTTTGTGGTAATTTGTTCTGACAGCTCTAGGAAACCAGTACAGGGATCTCATTTGGCTCTTTAAATAAAAAGCTTCTTTTATTATGAACATGTCCATAGGCTTTGTCTTGTTTTTAAACAAAGCTCCCTGGGCCTCAATTTTCTCACCTAGAGACTGTTTGTTAGTCAGCTACGGCTGCGTGAAAACTACCCCAGACCTCAGAGGCACAAAACAACGAGCATGCGTTACCAGGCTCCCAGGTCTGTGGGGTGGCTGGGTGGCTCTGCTCCACATAAGTCTTGCTCTTTGAGGACCACAGACCTCCTGGGCGTCTTCTTAGGGCAATGGCGGAAGGCCAAGTAGGGAAGCCCCACTGTGTAGGCAGATGTAAAGCCTCTGCAGGTGTCACATCTGCTAACATCCCATTGGCCAAAACAAGCCAGAAGACCAAGCCCAACATCAGTGGCATGAGAGTGCCCTCTGTTTACAGCGAGAGGGGAAAGGGAGTGAACACAACCATAATCCCAACTATCAACACAGATGGCATAATACCTGCGGCTATAGACTGAATGCCTGTGTTCTCCCAGAATTCATTTCTTTGTTGAAACCTAATTACCATTTGGAGGGGAGACCTTTGGGAAGTGTTTAGGTCATGAGGGTGGAGCCCTCACGCCCTTATGAAAGGGACCCAAGAGACCCCCAGAGAGCTCCCTTCTGTTATGTAAGGACAAAACGAAATAATAGCCATCCACGAACCAGGAAGCCAGTCCTCACCAGACAGAGAGTCTGCACACCGAGTGACTTGATCTTGGACTTCCCAGCCTCCAGAAATGAGAGAAATAACTTTGTGTGCTTGTAAATATCAGTCTGTGGTATTTTTGTCATAGCAACCCAAATGGACTAGGAGGCCTATTTAACAGGATTATTGAGAAGTTTCTGTATGTATAACTAAATTAGTATAATGAATAATCAACTTTTATTGAATGCTTATTATGTGGTGGACACTGTTCTAAGTGCTTTCTAAGAGTTTTGGTTATCTATTGCGCACACAAAAAAAAACCCTGAAACAAACAAAGAACAACAGCAACAACAAAAACCCCAAACTTTAAAACTTAGTGACTTAAAACAACCTTTCTCACAGTTCGGAGGCAGGCTCAGCTGGGTGGTTCTGCTCCACAGGTGTCAGCTGGGATCATTTACTCAGGTGTATTCAGTTGGTGGCTGGACTGGGCTAGAAGAACCCACAAGGCTTCACTTTCATGTCTAGCGTCTTGGTGCTTCTCCATCTGGCTAGCTTGAGCTTCCTCACAGCATGGTGACTAGCCGTAATGGACTTCTACGTGACATCTGACTGCAGAGGGATGAAATTAGAAACTGCAGATCCCTTAAGGTCCTACTTTAGATATTACACGGCACAACTCTGCCCAATTCTATTGCTTTGTGTTAGTTTCCTATTGCAGCTGAAAAAAAAAAATTACCAGAAATTTAGTGGCTTAAAATAACACAAATACATTACCTTGTAGTTCTGGAGGTGAGAAGTTTAAAATGGGACTCATTGGGCTAAATCCAAGATCTCAGCAGGGCTGTGTTCCTTGCTGGGGACTCTGGAGGAGAATCCATTTTCCTTCCCTTTCTGCCTTCTAGAGGATGCCTGCATCATTCGGCTTGTGCCCTCCTTCTATCTTCAAAGACAACAAGGGCTAACCCTATGTCACTCTGACTCTTCTGCCTCCCTCTTAACTCCTAAGGACCCTTGTGATTTCGTTAGACCAGGTGGACAACCCAGGATAACCTCCCTACCTCAAGGTCAGCTGGTTAGAAATAATTCCACCTGCAACCTTAATTCTCCTTTGCCGTATAACATTAGATAGTCACAGTTTCTTGGGACTAGGACACAGACATCTTTGGGGGCCATTATTCTGCCGATCAGTCAAAACTAGTGACGGGGACAGTCGAGGCTCAAGGGGAGGGGATATAGACTATTCGACAGGAGGAATAACAAAGCTTCTGTGGCTCTTTTTAACCAACAACAATACGGATTAACTCATGCAATCCTCAGAACAGCCCCACCAGGTGGGTACTAGAATTATCTACATTTGAAAGTAGAAAACGGAGAGCAGAGGTGTTCATTACTGGCTAAGTTTAGCCAGCTGGTAAGCAGGAGAGCTGGGTCTTCAATCTAGGCCGTTTGGCAGTGGAACCAGAGCACTGTTGTGCCTGGCCTTCCTGGTCCTCGGCAGATGTTTGTTTTCTCCTTCTCTCATTTTCTCAGCCATTTAAGAGGCTGAGAATCCCCTATAGTTCATGATACACATGCATCTCTCAGACATACACCCACATGCACAGAAAAGCTATGGTAAAGTCCCCTTAATAATCAGGGTGATGGAGTGATACCTATTTAAGTAAATATAAATTTGGTGTTGATTTTCCAATCGTGTTCTGACTGGTTATTAGTTTTCTTGTGATTTCTCTACCTGGGTTCTGAATTGTCCATGCAACTGCCACCTAACTTCCATACCCTTTTTTTTTTTTAATTTTTTTTAATGTTTATTTATTTTTGAGAGAGAGACAGAAGGTGAGCAGAGGAGGGGCAGAGAGAGAGGGAGACACAGAATCCTAAGCAGGCTCCAGGCTCTGAGCTGTCAGCACAGAACCCCACTCGGGACATGAACTCACAAGCCGTGAGATCATGACCTGAGCTGAAGTTGGACGCTTAACCGACTGAGCCACCCAGGCGCTCCTCCATAGTCTTGACTTGTTGACGGAAACTCAGTTCTGGCTGCTAGTCCCTATCCTTAGATATTGTTTTAGTAATACGTGGGTCTTTTCCCCTCTCTGGTGTGGCACTGGCCCCAGTGTTTCCTACCCCCACCCCAAGCCTGGACTAGTCTCTCAGAGCAAACCTTTGCTCAACTTCAGCTGGAATTTCCCATAGTGCAGGTCCCAGAACCAGAAGTTATGGGGCTATGCCCAGAGTGAGTGGAAGCAGCAGCATCTAAAATCGGCCTCTTACCTGGTGCCTGTCTGGCTCAGTGAGTAGAGCATGTGATTCTTGGTCTTGGGGTCATGAATTCAAGCACCATGTTGGGTGGGGTCATGAGTTCAAGCCCCATGTTGGGTGTAGAGCTCACTTAATAAAAAAAGCGGGAGGGGCGCCTGGGTGGCGCAGTCGGTTGAGCGTCCGACTTCAGCCAGGTCACGATCTCGCGGTCTGTGAGTTCGAGCCCCGCGTCAGGCTCTGGGCTGATGGCTCAGAGCCTGGAGCCTGTTTCCGATTCTGTGTCTCCCTCTCTCTCTGCCCCTCCCCCGTTCATGCTGTGTCTCTCTCTGTCCCAAAAATAAACGTGGGAAAAAAATTAAAAAATAAAAATAAAAAAAATAAATAAATAAAGTGGGAGAGGAACACCCTAGCATCATCTTGTCTGAATACATTCAAATTTAGGTGGGTTTGAAATCAAAGTGTGTGGAGTACTATGTATCATGGTACATCGCCAAGTTCTCTATTTCCTGCCCCAGAACCTGCAAGAAGACGAGCCCGGTGTCAAGACAGTCTGGCAGACAGACGTGGATGCATGCCTTGTAAATAGAGTCATGATTTTGGATTCACTCGTTAGACAAATATTTGTTAAGTACTTGCTATGAATCGGTCACTGTGCTAGGCATAGAGGACAAAGATGAATAAATTGGATGGTCCCTACCTTCCAATGGAGTCCACAGTTAATTACAATTATTATCCACATTTTCTACCTGGGCATGTAGAGTCTGAAGATGTTAATCACTACATATGTCTATCAGTAAGGCAAGGTGTTTTTTTCCTGAAATTGTCATTCAGAAAAGAGGCAAGTACTTTTATCTTTGGGTCTGTAAAGGAACAACACACTCTTGTGTGTCCCCTTTACTACTCTTACTCAATACTTAAGACATTTCTGGTCACCAGATGTGTGGGTTTTCCACACACCAAGCCCATGTGACACCAGCTGGGTGTCCTACAATTTAACTCAATTCTTTTTTTTCAAAAATTTTTAACCTTTATTTATTTTTGAGGGAGAGAGAGAGAGAGAGAGAGAGAGAGAGAGAGAGATAGCATGAGCATGGGAGGAACAGAGGGAGACACAGAAACTGAAGCAGGGTCCAAGCTCCGAGCTGTCAGCACAGAGCCCGATGCAGGGCTCAAACGCATCATGGACCACGAGATCATGACCTGACTGAAGTCGGACACTCAACTGACTAAACCACCCGGGCGCCCCTGTTTGTTTATTTTAAAGGTGACAAAGGGAAATTGCATGCTGATTTGTTCCTTGCAGGCTGTCCTACTGGGGCTGAGGTTATAGGCATCTTTTAATCCTTCTCAGGAAGTAAACAAGAGAACAGGGAAGATTAAAACTCATGTTGCTTAACAGGGAGAATGGACTATAAAACCTGAATCCAGAGCTGTTCTTAGTCAAATTAGTCCTTTTTCTCAATCTTCAGTTAAAAGTCAGTCTTTTCTCTCTTAGTTCAGTGCTAAAAGTGACTCACAGGTTTGAAAAACGAATCCTCCATTGTAGTAGGTGCTCAATAAATGCTCTGAGTTGAAATTGAATGAAGTAAGTGGACAACGGGGCCAGGGACTTAGATTTTATGAAGTTTGGTCTCATTGGAGAATTAAGGCGAACACATTAAGGCAAAAAAGTCTGACCCATCTGACTCTGCCCTCCTAGTTGTTTCACTTTGGGCAAAGATCCCACACGTGCCCAAACAGAAGCTGGCACCAAATAAATATACGGCAGACCTAAACTTTCCAAAGGGGAAATCCTCCCATAGTGTTTTGGTCAACCTGAGCACAGAAAAACTTTAGTGACATAGATAAAACTGTGATATGCTTATTAAATTTATGAATTATTATACATATTTAATATCATTTATTCAATTAATTAATTTATACAAACAATTAATTTGTAAGTATCACTGTTTTCCCACTCTATTCCATAAAACAAATCTATTCCAACTCTTCACACACCTCTTGGTCATCAGTGTCTTCATTGTCCCTGGAGCCATTTATTAGCCATTCACTCTCACTTCCATCTGGATTGCTGGGGACTCTCTTGGACCCTGCATGGGATGCTGTCACTGGAAATTTTTTCCCAAACTACAAAGTACCCATTCGCATAGCATTGGCCAGCTCATGTTTTCACTGGTCTCTCTGACATAACTACTCACCGTTCTGCTTTTTCAAATGATCATAAAAGGTTTGTTTATGACAACTTCCAGCATCGCAAATGTGAAGCATCGCAAATGTGACTTTTGCACTAAGTCAGTGATCTCCCCAAGCTTCCAAAACTAGCATGAATTAAGAGTATTTTAGGCCAAGATCTTCCTCAATCCATAATATGGTTGTTAAGCATAAAGAAATTTAGAAAGGGGCGTCCGGGTGGCTCAGTCGTTGAAGCACCTGACTTCGGCTCAGGTCCTGATCTCACAGTTTGTGAGTTCGAGCCCCACATCAGGTTCTGTGCTGACAGCTCGGAGCCTGGAGCCTGCTTCAGATTCTGTGTCTCCCTCTCTCTCTGCCCCTCCCCTGCCCACACTCTTTCAAAAATAAATAAACATTTAAAAAATAATAAAAAAAAAGAAATTTAGAAAACATTGGTGTAACATGTGAGACACTGTAAGGATCCTATGATATTGTGATTTATATTAAGATATAGATATAGATACAGATATAGATCTGGTCTTTGTCCCCATTTCTGGTAGAGAGCTCCTAAAACCCTTGGAATTCCCTAAGTGATAACAGGAGGAAAAAAGAAATGGGTGTCTTTTGTTATTCCTATAAAAAGCCCCTTCAACCGTACCTGAGTTTACATTAATGAGGTGATTTTTGGAAAGTCCCAAGATGAGCTTAGGATGGGGGCTGGTTGCTGGGGGAACATTCTCACCCCTCTTTCCCCACATGCATGACCTCTGGGGAGGGGAGAGGAGCTGGAGGTTGAACTGATTGCCAGTAGCCAATGATTTCATCAGCCTTGCCTGTGTAATGAAGCCTCAATAAAAACCCAAGGACAATAAAAACCCCTGTCGCCCCCACTCGCACTCTGTCTCTTTCTCTCTCTCTCAAAAATAAACATTAAAAACCCTTTTTAAAGTAATAAACAAACCTCATTAGTCTTTCGGGGGAACAGGATTTTATTTTTTTTATTTATTCTCTGCAGTATCATATAAATTTTCTATATGACCATGGGCTGTCTTTAATAAGAACAAAAAACCTACAATATTCATTTTTGAAAACACACAACTATTAGGCTACAGAATTCCAATTTCACTTTCCAGACTTGCATTGAACCCACCTCACATTTAAACTCTTTCTCTCCCGGGCGTCTGGGGGGGCTCAGTCGGTTGAGCATGGGACCCTTGGTTTCAGCTCAGGTCATGATTTCACACCCGCATTGGGCTCTGTGCTGACAGCATGGAGCCTGCTTGGGATTCTTTCTCTCTCCCTCTCTCTCTGCCCCTTCCCCACTCATGCGTGCATTCTCTCTCTCTCTCTCAAAAATAAATAAATAAACTAAAAAAAAAACAACAACACCTCTTTCCTTCCAATTAATCCAGGCTGAGAACCAAACACCTGCCTGTGGGAAATACCCTCAGGGTTCCCCTCTTTTGGGATCTGTTTGCCACCCAACCCCACCTTCCCACAAGATGCCAAGTATGTGTGAAGGAAAAGGAACAGAAAAATGCTCCGAAGAGCTTGAGCTATATGTTGTGTGTGTGTGTGTGTGTGTGTGCGTGTGTGTATGAGTTCAATATTATTATGTCTCTCTGAGACTTTCCTTTAAGGCCACATTCTTACACATTTATCAAGGTCCTATAAGTTCTGTGAAATAGAGTAGAAGACCCTGTGTGACCCAGAGCAAGTCGTGCATCCTCTCTGAGCTTGAGTTTGCTCACCTGTAGAATGAGTGGTTGGATCCAAAAGGAAGGGGAAAAGAACATGGCTTGGGCAGACAGACAGGACTGAATTCAAATCCCAACTACTTACTTCCTGTGAAGATGAAATATGATGTATACTCTGTACTGTGTAACATATACGGGTCCATCCTATATGCTAAAAAAATGGTAGCAATGGTTTTTATGATAATTACTACTACTATATATATGAAAGAGCCTATTTCTCTTAAAATAAAACCATAAAGCACAAGACTCTCAGCTCAACTGCACAAGCTGTTCACTGCACAACTCCAGGGTGCCATCCACATAGAATACAATGTCTAGTGGTACCTTGAGAAAGCTTCGTACAAATTTTAAATATTACTTTTATTAAGAATCATTGAGGGGAGTCGGTTAAGTGTCCAACTTCGGCTCAGATCATAGTCTCATGGTTTATGAGTTCGAGCCCCACATGGGGCTATGCACTGACAGTGCAGAGCCTGCTTGGGATTCTCTCTCTGTCCCTCCCCCCACCTCTCAAAATAAGTAAATGAGTTTTTAAAAAGAATAATAAAGAGGTACAGAACTTTTATTGTTGTGGTAGGTACAGGGGAGGCTCCCTAAATTAATAAAATAGGTAATAAGAAAACTCCCTTTTTTTTAAAAAAATTTTTTTCATTTAACGTTTATTTATTTTTGAGACAGAGAGAGACAGAGCATGAACGGGGGAGGGGCAGAGAGAGAGGGAGACACAGAATCCTAAACAGGCTCCAGGCTCTGAGCTGTCAGCACAGAGCCCGACGCGGGGCTCAAACTCACAGACCACAAGATCATGACTGAGCCGAAGTCGGCTGCTTAACCGACTAGGCCACCCAGGCGCCCCATAAACTCCCTTTTTAAAAAAGGTCCTGGACCTTCTGGTCAGGACTTGTTAAAGAGAACAACAAAACGCCAAAAATCAGAGTTCTGCCTTTATGAGTCTATCAGTCACTCAACTATTTTTAAAAAGTTTATATCTCTATCTCTATCTCTATCTCTATCTATCTATCTAGAGAGAGAGAGAGCATGAGTGGGGGAGAAGGGCAGAGGAGAGAGACTGAATCTCAAGCAGGCTCCAAGGCTCCATGCTCAGCGAGGAGCCTGGTGCAGGACTCAATCTCACGACCCTGGGATCATGACCTGAGCCAAAATCAACAGTCAGATGCTTAACCAACTGAGCCACGCAGTGCCCCATCAGTCACTCATCTTTAAGTGATTTGTTCTAAGTGTCAGTAGTGAGGGACACTAGGGAGAGAGTTGCTCCTAGGCGTTTCCCTTCTCAAGCTGGGTGAAGGGCCCCAGTGCACTTGATATGGTTTTCCTACCATTAGGAAGACTGGAAAAGTTCAGAAGAGAGGTGCTGTTTGCTCCGCTCCTCACAGTGAGCAAGGTAAACGCTGCGAACGAGTAGGCCTCTGTCCCACCAAGGGCCTCAGAGGGTCTCTCCAGCAGAATGGGGCCAGCATAGATGTAGTGGAAAAAGAATTGGCTTGAGTTATTTTCAAGTCTCTTTTAAGGTCTTTTAAGTTGTTTGCTTTATATTCTCTCTCTCTCTCTCTCTCTCTCTCTCTCTCTCTCTCCCTCCCTCCCTCTGCCCCTCTCACCCACTCAAGCTCTCTCTAAAATTAAGAAAGAAAGAAAGAAAGAAAGAAAGAAAGAAAGAAAGAAAGAAAGAAAGGAATAAAGAAAGAAGGAAAGGAAGGAAGAAAGAAAGAAAGAAATTTAACAGAACTATGGTAAAAGCTTTGTTTTTCTGACCTTCTACTAACTGGAAATATCCAGTTTACTACGCATCTACTCTCCATGAGATTAACTGCTCTTCCTAGAGATGACCCAAGGCACTGAAAGATTCTAAAGTCCTGAAGTCCTGATCCTCTGAGAAAGTCTGAGTTCTACGGCACCACAGTTGGGTGTGAAGCATACATTACTGCATGCCAAGTCTTCAAATGATCACCCTTTATTAATCCAAGTAATTGATGAACCTGAACATCCCATTCCCCAAGCATGTCAGATAACAAACATTTCTCGTACTTAGTGGTGAGGCTCAACTGTGAGAGACATAGCATGGAGGGAGAAAATTTGCTCCTTCCATAGCTCAAGTAAACCTTCATGCCAAATAAATCTCTCCAAGGCCGATTTCAGATGAATGATGTTCAAGATGAAACAAAGTGATGAGCCTACATGGAAACATATATCCCTTTTCTATATACATTTATAGACAGATGTCTCTGGAACTCAAGAAAATGCCTTTCCCTCCATCAAAATACCAACTCCCCTACAATTTCTTGGCGGTTCGCAATTAGAGCATCCTGGAGAGACTGCATTATTTTACCTCAAATGTGTAGAAACACATTGTTCTCAGAAAGCTGTGTTCAAATCTATTGAGTGTTGGCTTGTCCGATCATTGGGGTCATCCCAGCTGTGCAGTAAATGCTGGTTTATCCTTCTGGATATCACGGAGTCATCCAAAGTCAGTGTCCACACAGAAGTTGTGGATTTGTTTGAATAACATCGTTATGCCTACAGGAACGTGAATGTCCGTGGTGGATTGACATATAGAACATGGTTAGATGTTGACGGGCAGGATGGAGGGCAGTAGGGAGAAAAGTTAAAGCAAACAAACAAACAGGGAGGTCATCTCAGAGAATTAGGAAATCCGGATTTTTTCTTTTACAAGCCTCAGATCTTTCTGGGATTCCATGTGGCTTTCATTTCTAGCTCCTTGTCTTCTAACAAAGACAATGAGGATGGTGTTTAAACTAAATGTGAGCCCTTCCAAGAAACAAGAGCTCCTCCCTTCTCCTCTTTTAGTCTAGTAGCAGAATTTTCTTTTGCACTATTAAAAATGGCGTGGGCCACCTTTTCTCCAAAAACACACGAAGCTGTGGCATAACTCTTTCCCAAATAATTAATCTTTCCAGTGGAATCTTTCAAAGCCCCACGTTTCCTGTTATTTTATACAGCTGCAATTTGTAACTGGAGCTCCTGCCCAGTGTTCCATGGGCAGAGCGCCAAATCCCCTACATTTCACCTACCAAGGTGCCCCGCACAAATAATCCTTAACCGCAAGTTAAACAGTTAGGTCCTGTTCTAGCCGAAAAGAAAAGCCCAAGGAACAAAAGACTTTTAACATGTTTCTGTGTTAAAATTTTAGTGGATGCTCACAATATTTTATTTTCCAGCATCAACATTTGGAAGTATCACCATGACGCCACAATAAAAGAAGTTTCAAACATGGATTGGTTCTTGTGTCAGGCTATTATTTGTGGATCACAAAAGTGACACCCTTTTCGTTATCTGGAAGCCAGAAACACTGAATTGCTGTGTCAGACCAGCCTTGTTTCCTTCCTTGTCTATGAGCTGGAGGACCAGAGCTAAGACTGGCTGGAGGGTAAGTAGAGAGGCAGAAGTCAGGAGGTTGGCTGTGACCCCCTTCCTTCTCTTTGCATTTCACCTCTTCCCTCCACCCAGTTATCATTTCTCCAAGCTGCTCGTGAGGGAAGTTCTCTCAAGATCACTAAGTTGGGAGTTTCTCCTATTTTAAACTCTCTCTATCCTCCTTCGTACCTTTCCAACTCTCATCACACATTTTTGCATATAACCTGCCTCCTAGTTTTCAAAAATTGAAGCCATTGAACCAGACCCTCAACTTCTGGCTACAGCCCCACCTACCCTGACACCATCCCCCTTCCTTTCCTCCCATCCTGGCTGATGCTTTCTACCCTAAGGTCAGGCCCTGTGTTCCGGATCCCAGCCCCTCCTTTCCTCTCTAGAGCCTGACACTATAACATGTCTCTTCTCCCCTGTATACTCATCCTTCTCTGACACTGAATCACTCCTATTTACACTTAAACATACTCAAGTCCCTCTTAAGATAACACAAAGGCACCCATCTCAACCCACACTCCCTTCCTGCCATATTACTCCTTCCCAGTAAAACTTCTCAAATAGGTTATTATGCTACTCTTCATTTTCATCATTTTCCCTCACTCCTCAGCCCCATTACTTTGGCTAAAATGACTAATGGCCACCATGTTGCTAAGGCAAAGGACTCAGTACTCACCTTTCCTAGTCTCCCTGGGACCCTTCTCTCCTGAAACCCTCTTCCCTGGGTTCTTCTTGTTTTCCTCCTACTCCTGCCCTGTTCTTTCTTTACTTTCTTTCCATTACCATCCTTCTCCACAGAGCCATTCAATGTTTCTGTTTCTTAAGCTAAAAATGATTTTCTCACTCCATATTCAGCCACTACCATCCACATCGATAGCGCCAATTATCAGACTCATATATTCAGTTGCCTACTCAAAATCTTCACTTGGACTTCTCGTAGCCCCAAGTTCAAACCCCAAGTCATAATCTTTCCTACTAAACTTGATTCTCTACCTCAGATTCTTATCTCAGCAAATGATGCCACCATCTACCGGTTGCTCAAGTCATAAACCTGACATACTTGGTAACTTGCTCTATTTCTCAAATCTAACCATTCCCTTAGGCCTGGTGATTTTACCTCCTAAAATTTCTCATATCCATTCACTTCCCTCCATTTCCACAGCCACCACCAACCTTGGGCATCATCTGCTCTCTTCTGGACCATTTCAATAGCTTTCCAACTGGTTTCCATACATCCATTCTCAACACTCACTAAGCTGTTCTCCACAATGTTGCTACACTATGTCACTCTCTTGTGTGGATTCTTTTAATGGTATATAGGACACAATATCTGTGTGCCTCTCAGACTCCCTGGACTCCTTCCTTCTATTTCTCTGGGTTGGGTGTTTCACATACACCTCAACTTCCAGGTTTGGTTGAATGCCCCACCTTGGTCATGACCACTGAGGGGCTGAGTGATGTACTCAGCACAGGGGAATTAGCTTTCAGTAGAGTGAAACATGAACAATGGGCAACGGAAGCTGGGAGAATACTAGGCAGATAAATCACTCCCTCCTTTCTCTCTGATAAGAAATGCTCTGAAATATGGTTTTCCTCGTAAGCTTTCTGGAGAAATTCTGTATGCTGGACAAACACACCACTTTAGTCTTCAACTCAGAACTGACTTCCTAGAGGTCCCAAGTAAGACAAATGTTTAGGATAAAGACCAAAATATTTACCCAAGACTCTACATGGATTGATTCCTACCTACTTCTGTAGTCTCTCTCATCTCCTATCACTTTCCCCTCATTTTTCTATCTTCAGCTACAGTAGAGAGTTTTCTATTCACGCCAGATCCTCACATGCCAGAAAGTTTATCTGGAAAACTCTTCCTTTCCACGCACCCACCCCCTCCTTCACCTGGCTAGCTGTTTTTCCAGCAGATCTGTTTCACTTCCTTCACTTCCTTCCAAAGGAAATCTCTGTGGTCCTCTCCCTGCTCCTGCTCCTGCTCCCCACTTTTTTCTGTTTCCATTGCTAGGGACTATCAATGATCTGTGTCAGGATTTGACTAGTGTCTGCCCCCCTCCCCACACTGACTGTAAATTCCATGAGAGCAGAGACAGCATCTGCCTTGACCCCTCCTTTGCATCCCCAGAGCAGAGCCTAACACTCAACAACATATACGGAGTAAACAAGCTCTTCAGATCCAACTCTCCTGTTTTATAGCTGGAGAAGCTAAAAGCAAAGAGATGAAGGGATTCATTCAATTGAGCCCATCAGTGGTAGAGCTTGACTGTTCTTATACATTCTTTTTCAATTGAAAATCATCCTTCTTAATTCTGAAAAAAGACACATAACAGAGAGATCAATGAAACAGAATAGAGAATCCAGGAATAGACCTCAATACCTCTGTCACATACAAAAAGTACTCATCCTCATTCATAATAAAATAAATGCAAATTAAAAATGAGGTGAAGGGGTGCCTGGCTGGTTCAGTTGGTTAAGCACCGACTTCGTCTCAGGTCATGATGTCGTGGTTTCCGGGTTCGAGGCCTACATGGGGCTGTGTGCTGACAGCTCAGAGCCTGGAGCCTGCTTCAGATTCTGTGTCTCCCTCTCTCTGCCCCTCCCCTGCTCATGCTCTGTGTCTCTCTGCCTCTCAAAGATAAATAAAGGTTACAAAAAATTTTTTTAAAACGAGGTGACTTTTTTGTATCTTTCTAATTGGCAAAATTCATAAAATTCGGTAATTTCCTCTCTTGGAGAAGGCACTCACCAATAAAGTGCCAAATATATAAGAGTAAATATATAAGTGTTTGTGAAGTACGTATTTAAATTGTATTCTTTCATGAATGACAGTGTGACATTATAATAGGTACAAAATCACAAGAGCACATGTTCTCTGCAATTCAACTAGCAGTTCAACTTTTGGGTATTTATCCTACAGATGTATTTGCCCAGAAAATAATAATAAAAACATACAGTTTATTCATTGTAGCATTATTTGTAATAGCGAAATATTTAATGTGCATTATTTAGGGACTGGTGAAGTCAATTATGGTATTTTCACACAAAGGCATAGTATGTAGCTGTTTAAAAAAGAATGAGGTAGTTCAATCCTTTCGAAGTCCATATTCCTATCTGTGACTATTGCATATTTCCATTGTAGGAATATTCCATATCCCTATATATTCCATATTTTTGTATATACTAATGTGGGACCCTTTCTACAATATACAAGTAAAAACCCAGGTGGACAGTAGTTATATAATTAAGCCCCCATCTGGGTTAAAATGAACAAAACCTACAAATAAAACCAACTGCATTGTTAACGAAACTCAGTGAGGTCAATGCCTTCTTACAGTTTGTCTTTCTTACATTGAATAGCAAATACTCCATTAATATTTTTTATGAAGTTCAATAAGAAGAAACGACGTAAGGGGAAGGGGGCAAAAGGAAAATGGACAAGTAATCATTGTTTATGCTTGTTTGCCAGTTGGGTGATATCTCATCGAAAGAGAAAGTGAAATCTGCCCGTCAGTATGATGGTTTTAGATCATCTGAGGATTTTTGTTGTTCTCCATGAATTAGTTAGCTATTCCCCATGGGAATTGAAGAGTTGTGTGTCCTTGGTTGTATCAACTCCTTTCTGCCTCAACGAGAAAAGAAAAGATACTCAGTAAAGCTTTGTCTGCCCAACGCTTATTCAGATCAGGTTTCTGTTATTTGCATGTCCTCACTACTGGATTAACCCGATTTCTCACTCACATATCACATCAGGAAAATCAAATGAAAAGATGCTTATGAACTGGCAGAAAGCTTGGCTCATGCTAAAGAAACAAGTATAATTTGATTAAATCTAGGATTTCGTATTGCTGCCTGCATGTTCTTTTGGAAGACATATGACTATATAGCTTAGACCTGGGAAGTACTAACTGTGAAATCTGGCTGATGCCAAAGTAAATATCTGCATGTTTTCCTGTCGAAATGCTCAGTGTGTGTGCTCGCCCTTCCTCAGTGGGGACATTACTGCTGCAGAGGCGCTTATGTTATTTTTTCCTGGAAGGCTTTTTTTCTAAAGTAGTATTCAAGTGTGTCGATATGAAACATGTTTTCTAGTGTGACAAAGGCCCAGTGATATTAATAACATCAGGAAGCTGTTGTTTTCCTATCCTGAAATCACTATCTTAAAGGCAGTGAGAGTCTTTTCCACTCACCAGAGAGCAGGTAAAGGGATTTTTGCAGGATTAGCCTGACCCTTTGGCTTCATCTTAGATAGATAGATAGATAGATGATAGATAGATGCAGATGGACAGACAGACAAGACAGACAGGCAGACATAGAAGGTATATACGAAGGTAGTACACAGCATTGCTTTAACTAAGGAGAGGTCTGGAATGAAGACTGCATTTCTCAGCTTCTCTTGTGGCTGAGCAATAACATGTAAATGATACTTTTGAATGGTTCTTTCAAGGACTTAAAGGAAGCTGAATCTGTTGGGATGAGTCCATTTCTCATCCTTTGGGTTTGATGGCCTGTTAGAAGGCTACTGCAGCACAGAGATGAATAAGGCACAGCCCCTCTCCTTGAGGCATTTATAATGAATCACACATTAAAGGTATGAAATGACCAGAATACAGAAGAAAAAGGAATTGATTCTGTGTGGAGGAAACCCACAAGGCTTCACAAAGAGGATCCGGTCTAAGCTGGGCTTTACAGAATGGGTTATAATAATAAAATCTCAGATTTGTTAAAGACTTACTATGTTCCAGGCGGTGTACAAAATGCTTCCCAGGCATTATCTCATTTACTCTATGTGACAGCCCTGTGAGGAAGGTATATGATTATCCTCATTTTACAGATGAAGGAACTGAGGGGCAAAGAGGTTAAATGACTTGAAG
The DNA here is from genome assembly GCF_022837055.1 of Prionailurus viverrinus. NCBI lineage: Eukaryota > Metazoa > Chordata > Mammalia > Carnivora > Felidae > Prionailurus > Prionailurus viverrinus. The sequence continues at coordinate 82,924,256 of NC_062563.1, read as the reverse complement.
ATTAGAGAGGTCGTAAGTGGCTGAGCCAAGGTCCAAACCTCAGCCCATCTGATGTTCCTAAATCTCAACCCCCAGGATTCGGCGGTGTGGACCGACGTGGATGGAGAGATGGGGAGAAAAACACATACAGGCTTCTCACCTCCATCATGAACTCCAGTAACAGTCAGTGCAGGCAATTCAATCCAAGCGGGTTGTTAGGTAGAGATTAGGCCAGTATTGCCTAAAGTATGTCAGCATATTTGGCAGGACATCAGTCTTTTAAGATGCTCTGCAAAAACATTAAAAAAATGAAAATAAACAAAAAACACACATTAACATATAAAGGTCCTGAGAAGGCCTATGGTAAAGAAACATGCTTAATATTATTTTATTTTTTAAATGTTTATTTATTTTTGAGAGAGAGCATGAGCAGGGGAGGGGCAGAGAGAGAGACAGACAGATAGAGAGACAGAGAGACAGAGGATTCGAAGCAGGCTCCTCGCTAACAGCCGTGAGCCTGATGTGGGGCTCGAACTCTCTAACCATGAGATGGTGGCCTGAAATCAAGAGTGGGACGCTTAACCAACTGAGCCACCCAGGCGCCCCAGAACTCTCTGATTATTGTACTGACTCAGTTTTATAAGCAAGTGCCAGCACCAAGCAATCACATGCTACAAAAAAAGCACAATAGTTGATAGTTCTTTTCTAAAACACTGTTAAAGAATTGAAGCCCTCTTAATAATTCAGCCTGAAAAACACTGGGCGGAATTATGTTCAGTCCTTCCCTCTCAAGATATCTTTGGCTAGTGCAGGTACTAATAACTGGATTGTACTACCTTTTTTTTTTTCCACTTGACTTTCCCAATAGAAACAAAATAGAATCCCTTTAGCGCCCCAGGAATACACTTTCTGAGGAACATATTTTGGGAAAGCCTGCTTTAGACAAAACAACCAGTTGAAAGAAGGCTTCACTTTGCGTGACTGTTTCGGTATTGAATAGCTACAGCTTTGGACTCTGGTTATCTGTTTGTTTTTTTGTTTTGTTTTTAAAGTCATCACATTCTAAACAGAAGGACTTCATAACCAGTCCTAGTTGTGACTCCTACTATGTCTGTGATACTAAACCATGCACACACACATAAACACACATGCACAAAATACTACAAAGCTTAACACAGGGTAACATGGCTGTAAAGTTAAAATCAGATCAAAACCATATGAAGCAAGTGACTAGGTTATTCGAGGCCTATTGGAAGGAGATGAATCTAAAAGAGATGCTTGCTGTATAGAGATGCAAAGTGACAAAGTAATAAACCATAAAGCACAACAGCAATTTAGTTTCCCCGTCTATGACAGCAGCTAAAATGAACACCGCATGCCAGGACACTGCCAACGGTATCTTCTAAATTAAAGAAAAGAAGAAATGATTTAATTCACTGATGCTTCAATGGCTAGCTAAATATTTATACACCCCACAAGCACTGTACTCAAAATTTACAGTAGCAAAGCAGCCTGCAGCAACCAAAATATTGATTGAGTCATAAAAACGCAAGGTTATTAACCCAAATATCTTCTTGCTTTGTATAAAACTAATTGCCAGGCCAGGGAATGCAATTTCTGAGACAATTACCAGGAATGGGGGCTTTAATGACTTTCTCTTACTCTTTGCATAAATAAACAGTAGCTGCCCAATCCAGGGCACTGGATGAGTTTCCTTCGGCAGCTCAGAGTCAATCAAACGCATTTCTCGCCGTGTGCCCAGGTGATTCTTTACCTGAAGCTAGGCCCGTGTGCTTCGGCAAATGTGAAATGTGTGTTCCTGAAACCGTATACGTCCTCGGGCCAACATCCTATCTGATGATACATTATCAACCGTAAAGCTGTGTGAAGGAAAACAAACATAAGCGTAAACTGCCAAACGACGAAAGGCACCTCTGTTACAAAAAGCCGGCGTAGTCATTTGCTGGTGTGCGTGGAAAGCAGAAACTCCAGGCAGCCTTGGGGTCAGCAGGGGAAGGTGTCAGGGAAGACTTGGCAGTTAGACGGTGTGCTTCCTGCCCGGGGCCAGGCACCCCTCCCCCCACGTATCTCAGAACATAGCCAGGCGTGGTCTAGCTAGTGGCTACAGGACGGGATGGACAAGGAGGAGTCAGGACCTGGAAGCAAATTTTCCTCCTGGAGTGGACGGGCTCCCGGGAGACACGACCAGCTGAAGGAGCAGGGAGAGTAGAGCTTGATCTCTGGAAGTGCGGTTGTGAAGCCAACTTTGGTAGTGCTCGCAAGGAGTCCGGGTCGGGCAGCTCCACACAGAGCAGTGGAGATGTCCCAAAAGACAAGCAAACTATGAGAGTCAATAATCCTGGAGTGGGTGATATTCAGAAATCCAGGAAGAGGGCCATTTACCCTGGGGAGGTAGATCAGCAGGAGCCAGGACCCAGGCACAGGCTGTAGGGAGGGCTTCTAGGTAGGCAGAGGCCCAGGTTAGCAGAACCAGACAGGACCCTGATGTTTTGGTTGGAGTATAAGCTGGGTATTGTTGCTGTTACAAAGACACCCGACACAGCATGCCTTAAATAGTACAGAATCTCATTCCTCTCTTGTGCAACTGCAGTAGTGAAGGACACCATGGCTCCGTGAGGTTGCCCAGGACCCCAGGACCCCTCTGCTCACCGTGTCCACCCTTGTGTCTGAGACGGCTGCTCCGGGAGTCCTCTCCGCTTGGTCACGGCATGCTGACCAGCACCGTGATGGAGTTCTGGGCGGTGGGAAGGGAAAAGAAAACAAGGCAGGGGTGGAGAGAGGGGTAAGACACTTTATTTTGAAACCCGGGAAGCAGAAATTATGCACATCGCTTCTTTTCTTTTTTTTAATAATTTTTTTAAGTTTATTTATTTTGAGAGAGACAGAGCATGAGCAGGGAGGGGCAAAGAGAGAGAGAGAGAAAGAGAGAGAGAGAATCCCAAGCAGGCTCTGTAGGGTCAGTGTGGAGACTGACACGGGGATCAAACTCACGAAGCTGTGAGATCATGACCTGCGTTGAAATCAAGAGTCAGAGGCTTAACCCACTGAGCCATGCAGGCGCCCCCACACACCACTTCGACTCGTGGGCCAAACGTGGTCACGTGGCCACTCCCAGTTGTCAGAGGGACTGGGAGATGAAGTCCCTACCTGTGTGGTAAGGAGGAGGGTGGTAGTAGTAGTTTCTTGTGGCTCCTGTAACATAGTAGCAAAAACTTGGTGATTTAAAACAACAGAAAGTGATCCTCTATGGTTCTGGAGGACGTATGTCCAAAATCAGTATCACTGGGCTGGAATCAAGGTGTGAGGGCGGCTCTTCCTGTGGAAGCTCCTGGGAGAGGATGCCTTCCTTGCCTCTTTCAACCTCTGATGTCTGCTGGCTTTCCAGCATTCTGTGATTTGTGGCCACATCTCTCCATTCCCTGCCTCTGGAACCAGATCGGCTTCTCTTCTGTCCAGGTAAAAATTTCCCTCTACCTCGCTGTTATAAAGATACACGTAATTGCATTTTTAGGCTCCTTCCAGATCATGGAGATCCTCAATCACATCTGCAAAGATCTGTTTTCCAAGTAAGGTAACACTCAGAGGTTTCAGGGATTAGAAATTGATATTTGGGCCGGGGAAGGGGCGCACATTATCCAGCTTGCTACAGTGGTACTCTATTGCTAAGAGGAAAAAGGAGAAAACGGTCTCTGCATCACTCAGCAATCAGAATCAGGAAACTCTGATCAATGCCGTGAAACCCACTCAGGGCTGAGTACCAAAGAATCTGTGTCTAGCTCTTCAGGTTTTCCTGGCTTGGCTCTAGACTGGTCTGGAGCCTGCACTGGGGCCAAGTCAGGCAGGTAGCCCTGGCCCTAGGGAAAAGAGGGCCACTAAGCAAAGGCAGTGTGTGCCTTGTAAACAGTATCACCCATAGAGAGAAACTTGGTAAGTGCTACCCAAGGACACATAGGAGGTTCTCAGACCAATAAATCAGTACCGAGGCCTCAGCAAAGCACTGTTTGCAGATCACAGCCCCTTAAGACAGAAAATGCCTTCCACCTTCACATCCCTCACCCTCCTCACCCCCGAAAGGCCCCAACAGTCCAGATGCTTGTAAGTGAAATGGCGAAACCCTCTTTCACCTACTTCCCCTGTTCCACTCCCCAGAATTAACCATTGTTTGTTAACAGTTTGATCCTTCCTGACTTTTCTTTTTTCCCCCTGACTTTTCTTTATGTGTTTATAAACGCACACACAGAGGGAAATACAATGGTGCCTTTTTACATAAAGAGGATTGTGCCATACATGTGTTTTATTTATTCACTTAATAATATGTCATAGACATCATGGCTTGTCAACGATAATAATAAATTCAGTACTCACACGGTGCCGGGGGAGATGCTGAGCACTTTCCACATTTTTTATTTCACATCTCACACCACCTTAGTAAGTAGGTACTATTATTTTCCTCTCTAAATGATGACCGACATTCACAGGGAGCTCAAGTGACTGGCCCAAGGTCACACAGTCGGTGAGTGACTGAGCTAGGGTCTGAACCCGGCTTGCTACTACCTGGACCCCCATCTGCTAGCATACTTTGCTATCACACAGACGTCCTCGGAAATCTTGTCAGGCAGCTCTTCCGCCTACATCAGCCGTGGCACCAGACAAGCTTAACTTTTGCATCACCACCTCTTAGACTTCCCTGGAAACTGCAGTGGTCCCCCTGGTTACTGGACGGCTGGCTGTCTTGTAGGGCACGTGGCTTCAGCCACCCCAGTCTGTGCTGGGAGGGAACCCTTAATTCTGTTCCAGCGTTTGCACCTGCCCTGGTCCCAGTCCCTTGGCGTCTGCCCCTCGGTCCCTACCTTCTCTCTGCCTCTAAGTTTGCTCTCTTAAACCCTAGCGGGTTTGGCCCAGCATCTGTCACCCTGCTCAGATAAGCTGGCCTTACCTGGCACCTTCTGCTGGAAAATCTACAATCGTGAATGGTAGTTTTTGACTCTTCCCTAGGGCTCCGAGCGGGCGCTGCTGCTTTCTGCTGCAAAAGCCAATAGAAAGTCTTTGTAATCATCAACCTTTCCTCCTGGGTCTCCCCGTTGGCCTGAAGCAGGCAGTGAGGGCCTGGTACCAGTGAGACCTCTGCTCCCCTTCTGGACCATTACCATGGAAACAGATGCCGTAGAGAAACCACATCCCCCTTCCTGTCTGTTCGCATTCCCCAGGTGCTTACCTTCTTGGGAGCTCCGTCCCTCTCAGTTTCCCCGTTGCCTGCCTTCCTACCATCGAAACCTTCTCTCACGCATGGGCAGGTGGAAATGGCTGAGAATGTAGGTGCCCAGCCCAGCGTCTTCGGTCTTCCTTATGGACACCAGGACTCCAATGTGCGGCTGAGCAGTCCCTGCTGATCGACACAGACACAGACACGGGTGTTGGTTAGTGGGGCAGAGAGGCTTTCCCCTTCAGAGAACTTGAGGCTTGTGGGTCTGATCCCAGACCTTTGGAAGCTAAGGGTGTGCCGAGGCAGAATAAATTGCTCTGAGGTGCCAGGAGAAAAGGCCTCAGTTATCTCAGCTCTGCCTTGGTGCAGCTACTTCCGGTGAGCCCTGCTCACGGTCCCGCCCTTGCCAAAGCCGGCCTCCTGGCCTGTCACCTCGTGGTCTTTGCTCCTTGACCTAGTTGCCTCAGGCCTCACCAACTTGAGGACAGGCAAAGCAAAGAAAGCAAAGAGGTTGCCACAGAACGGGGCCCCTGAGGCACTGCGGTCTCAGGATGAAGTCCGGGCAGAGGTTCCGGGTGACCCGTTGACCTCCCGTTGACCTCCCACCAGCTCCACCCCAGACCCACTGAATCTGAATCTCTGGAATGGGACCCATATTGTGTTTTAACAAACCTCCCAGGGAAGTCTGAGGCGTGCTCAAGTTTGAGAACCGTTCTCCTGTGGCTCCTTCTGATCCTCTCTCTCCTCGAAGGAAACAGGTCCACTTCGCTCACAAGACTAAGGGACTTTTTCCTGGGTAGTTGTGGTTTGTCACTTTAGACAAGTGGCCAACCCTTGCGAGCCCGTGCCCAGATCTGTGGGCCATGTGCCAAACTTTTCTGTACTCTGTTATGAGAAGTCAGGTATCTACCAGAGATAAGGAAGGAACTTAAAGCATTGCCCCTCTCAGGGGTACTGTTGTTTTATGAGGCCAAGACAACTAACAGTGGAATCTCAGGCTTTGGAAGGAGAGGGATTTAGGGGAGATAGCACGGTTTTCATGGTTCTCTTAAAACCAACATGTTGAGAGGGTCCCCTTGTTGTCAGAAAGGAACCCAGGCTTTGTCATGCCCCATGTGTATAGTTTTGTGCCACTTAGGCTGAAGTCAGGCTTTTGATTACCACAACCTTCTAGAACTCAGGGCTGGAGTGGGAGCCAGAGCCAGATCATGAAGGGCCTTAAAGCCATTTCTTTTATTTAAAAAACATTTTTTAAAATGTTTTATTTATTTTTGAGAGAAAGAGAGAGACAGAGCATGAGCAGGAGAGGGGCAGAGAGAGAGGGAGACACAGAATCTGAGGCTCCAGGCTCTGAGCTGTCAGCACAGAGCCTGACTTGGGACTCAAACCCACGAACTGTGAGATTTCGACCTGAGCAGAAATTGGACGCTTAACTGACTGAGCCATCCAGGCACTCCTGAAAGCCATTTATAAAAGTTGGTCTTGGGGCCCCTGGATGGCTCAGTCTGTTCAGCATCTGACTCTTGGTGTGAGCTCAGGTCATGATCTCACAATTCATGAGATCGAGCCCTGCTTGAGAACTCTCTCTTGGGATTCTCTCTCTCTCTCTCTCTCTCTCTCTCTCTCTCTCCCCCTCCCCTGCTCTCTCTCGCTCTCAAAATAAATAAATAAACTTAAAAAAATAAAATAAAAGTTGGTTTTTACCCTTAGAATATTGGAGGAGCCATGGAACGCTTTTAGGCTTACGAATGCCACGCTCAGATTTAGAGGTGAGAGACAGCTCTTGCTTCCTTGCAAAGAATGGATTGGAGTGGGGCAGAGTGGGGTCAGAAGGACTGAATGCTCAAAAACCACTTAGGGACACAGGTGAGAGAGAATGGCAGCTTGAATTAGGGCGTTGGCTGTGGTCATAGAGAGAAGTGGACAGATTTTAGAAATATTAAATACGGACAAGAGAAGGAAAAAGGACAACTCACTGCGTGCTAAGAACTGTCCTGAACATTGACATCTAAAACTTACAGTGACAGCCTTATGAGGTCTCTACTACCACAATCTTTGTTTTACAGACAAGGAAACTAAAGCACAGAGAAGCTAAATGTCATGGCCAAATAGTTTCTGACTGGTTGAATGTAAGAGAGAGAGGGAAGGAGGAAGAGTAAAAGATGACACTTGGTTGCTGACCTGAATACCAGGTGGATATATTGGTGCCACTTGCTGAGATGGGGCGCGTGCGAGGGGAGGCAGGTTGCAGGGGGGAGAGAGACAAGGAGGTCTCCCTTGGACTTGGGTTCGAGAGATGGAGCTCTTCAGCTGTTTCTCCTTAATATTCTTTCCCAAATAAGCCACTGTGATGCAATTTACGCATTTTTATCAGAAAGGGTTATGATGAAAAAATATGCAGGTGTTGGGAGGGGGTGGGTTTCAGTGAATTACTGGTATGGCTTGTTTTTAGGGCTCTTGGGTTCAGCCTCTGCTTTGGGACTGCTATCCCTGAAACATGAGAGCCTTTGTCTTTTCCTTGGTAGCTGCTACCTCAGTGCATTGAATTCTCTGGTTTTGCATGTATGGCCACTTCTTTGGAAAAGGATTCTTCACCCAAGAGACCAAAATGAATCAAGTAAATATGTGTTTAGACAGTTTCTAAAAATCTGTAGTTTAACCCAAGAGACCAGAAAGGTTCCTGTCTCCTAGGTAAACAGCAATTAAATGGTGTATTAAAATGTATATTATGTACCCGATTGGTCCACCGGGTAATTACGCATTTCAGGAATATCTGGAAACATGTGTTCTGCTTCCCTCAGCACTGTTTCAATCCATCGAGTAACTGTATACTTAGAACATGTGTTCTGCATAGTAAGAGTCGTTTTATAAACCCCTCGTTAAAGGGAACCAAACTAAAAGGCATTAGCTGCAGACCATCTTTCAGGAGTGTTTATGCCAACCAAACGTAGACAAAAGAAAACAAAACCATAGAGGCAAAGTCGTCCGCCATGGACCGTCCCTGACTGGCTGCGGAAACTCAAGGGTGATCCTGGACCGTGAAGAGAGCAGATGTTGGGGCTCACTTGGACACCTTCTGGAGTGAGGCTAGAGGATGTCAAAAAAGAAAACAGGGAGAAGGGTTATAGCACAGGCACAGGTTACAGCCCCAAGGGAAAAATTCACACTTCCCCTGAAGAGAATGAAAAGCAGGTGTTCTCTTGGCTGGTTGGCAACGGAGAAGCAGTGGGCCAAGGTCCAACTCTTTCGAGGGTGTTGTGTTTGCCAAAGGGTTGGAGCAGTTGGGCACTTGGGGTCGGTGGGGATGGGGGGACACAAGCGGAGAAGGAGCGGCAGGACGCCCCTATTAAACCTGTGGCCTGGGGCCAATGGGTTACCCATAGCTGCCAAGGCTTCTGAGCTCTCTTGGCCTCACCATTGTTCTCCAGGAGACAGCAGCATGCACAACACTTTCTTTTCCCTTGTATTTCAGTCTCTCCTTAGTTTTCCTAAGTGCTGTTTGCAAGTTAACTCCCGCAGGCTGCAAGGAAGCAAGGATGCACCGAACTTTTCCTGGTCTGAGAGTCTCTGCGAGCCCTTAGCTATTAAATAGAAGGAACCAAGCCTTCCTCGAAACGCACCGGATTTAGTGGAAAAGGGGAACTAGAAACTTGGAGCCCCGGAGGCATCACCTGTATCATAAAGGCTGGAAGAGCTGTGACACAGGAGGGGAGATGGGCTTAGGAACTTCAGATCCTACCTGGAAGGGCTGTGTGCAGAGTTAACTCGCTGAGGACCAAGGACACCAGGCTATAGGAGAGAAGCAAAGCAGACCAAACCAAAGGTAGGCAAACAGGAAGGTGGAATAATAGGGAGGGTCCAAACGGAAGTAATAACCGGAGGGGAAATTTCAAAGTGCAAAAGAGAGGAAAGGAAAAGGAAAACTTTCAGAGAAGTCAGGCAGTGTCAAAATACAGGCTTTCGTGGGGGTTGATTGATGATTTGCTTGCTTTTAAGTTCACCGGTGGTGGAGACAACATTTTCCCTCTGTGTATAGAGAGGAGAATTCTCTCTGTCAGAATGGTGGCGGCATCCCTCTTGCTTTAATTGTCGTATTATAACAGTGCAAAACAGTAGCTATTATCTGGGAACTGGGGAATTCTTTTGACGTTGTTTTTGGACCCAGTCCTAATCAGTTTTGAAGTATGACACAGATGCATTCTCCTAATGTGTAAGGTCTAAAGTCCTCGATGCTGCTGTCTGAGGAAGGAAACAGGCTGTGTGAAATGCCCGAGTGGGTCTTGGCCAGCTCCTACAGCCTGAAGAAATAACCGTGTCCTCGGACACGGTAAAGCAGGTAAAGGCTGCCAGGTGGCCTTGGGCTTCATGATGCATTACGTCCTCGTCACCATCAACGGTGTCACTGCCCTGGGTGGTTGGGTAGGAGAGCTGACCCCACTTCGTCGTCTAAGAGCCCTCAGCTGTTGGGCTCCTAATGGGTACAAGCATCGCCTTGGCTGCGTCATATTCATCATGCCTGATCCTTGCAACCGCTTTGCAAGGTAGACTTTATCTGCTTCATTTAACGAAGGGACAAAACTAGCATGATCTTGGGCTCCTAAGTGAGTTTAGTCTTCCGTGCTGCCTGCACAGCTACCTTGCTGAACCGTGTTTTATGGGCTCATTCTTCACAGGACACCAGCTTGTCACCCATCCACACCGTATTCCTGTCTGGAGGGGGGTAAGCAGGTCAGTAAGCTGTGAGATCAAGAACACAGAGATCAAAGGCACCCTGATGGGGGCAGGGTCCAGTCCAGGACACTGGAAAGGGCCCACTCCCCAGGGTCCATTTGGTCATCTGCCACATGTCCAACACCTGCTGGGTGCTGGGTGCTGCATGGGACATAAGGGAATCCTTGTGGCCTGTTCAGGAGATGAGTCATGAGAAACCTCTCCATCAGCCAACTAGTGTTTCCTGAGCGTTTATTTCGCTACGTGCTGGATAAGGCCTGTTCTAGGCTCTGGGCCTTGTAAACAAAACAGACAAAGATCCCTGTCCTTACGGAGCTGATAGTCTAGTGGGGCAACAGAAGAATAAGTAAAATCTATAGCATGTCAGATAGCAGGAGGGAAAAGGACCACGTGAAGAGGGGAAAGAGCCTAGGAATTAATGAGGGGTTTTGCACTTTTAAATAGGGTGGCCTGGGAAGGCCTCAGTGAAAAGTTGGCAACTGAGCACAGATCTGCCCACAGGAGTGAGGGCACTAGCTAGGGGAAGAGACTGCAGGCCACAGGAATGGCAAACACCAAGAACCTGGCACAGGAGGAAGCAAAGGAGAGGGTAGTGGGAACTGATTCCAGAGAGGAAGGGCACCAGGGATGAGGCCAGAGCAAGAAGGAACTTACAGAGCCCTGGCAGAACTGTGCTTTCCCAGGACACCAGTAAGACGTTAAGGAAAGGTTTTGCACGGAAGAGGAAAATGATTCTAATTTTTTAATCAGCTCACAGACCACTGTGTTGAGAACAGTCTACATAGTTCTTAGGAGAGTAAGGACTGATGTCAAAAGACCAGTTAGAAGGCTCTAGAAGTTTCCAGTTCTCCTTTCCTTCCTCCCCACCATCTAATCCATCACTAAGGTTTAATGATTCTGCCTACATTTCCCCCTTGTCCTTCTGCTGACTGCTTGTAGAACCTCATCGTTGTTGAGGGGAAGCATCGCTAAGCAGCTTGGGAGGGTCTCTGCCCTCACCCCTCCCTTCCCATCATTGCCCGTGTAATTGTTTTAAAACATAGGTCGGATATTGTCACTTCTCTGGACAGCTTTGATGTGCCAGATGCTGGGGAGATTGAAATATGATCCCTGCCCTTGAGGAACTCACAGTCTGGTGAGAGACACACAGAAGCCATGACCTGCAGAGCCAGGTGACGTGTGCCACCAAAGAACGGGGCACCAGCCTCTGCCAATCACGAGAGGAGTGCAGAATGAACCCTTCAGCAAGGCCAAGAGTGAGACGGAAGGATGCTACACTGTGCCCAGGCCTCGTTCATTTTAGTCCAGGGAGCTGGGCAGACCCGGCACACTGTGGGGCTCCATCTCTCAGAAGTAGACTCACATTAGCCCAACTCACAATAACTGATGTATTTCAATTAGAATTTTTAAACATTTCAATTAGAAATGTTTAGAATTTAAACATTTCAGTTAGAAATGTTTAGAATTTAAACATTTCAATTAGAATTTTTAAAAAACAGACTTTATTTTTCTAAAGCACTTTTAGGTTCAGCAAAATGGAGTAGAAAGTACAGACATTGCCCATATATGTCCTGCCTCCTCATACATACTGCCTCCCCTGTATCAAAACACTGCACCAGAGTGATACATTTGTCACAATCTATGAACCTATAGTGACACATGATAATCACCCAAAGTCCACAGTTTACCTTAGGGTTCACTCTTGGTGTCGTACATTCTATGCGTTTTAACAAATGTATAATGACATGTATCCACCGTTATAGTATCACACAGAGTAGTTTCATTGCTTTAAAATCCTCTGTGCTCTCTCTATACATCTCTCCCTCCCCACAGCCCTGCCAACCACTGATCATTCTACTGTGTCCATAGTTTTGTCTTTCCCAGAATGTCATATAGCTGGAATTGTACACTCGATAGCTCTCTCCGGTTGGCTTCTTTCACTCAGTAATCTGCATCTAAATTTACTCCATGCCTGTTCATGGCTTGACAGCTCATTTCTTTTTAGTGCCAGATAATATTCCATTGTCTGGGTGTACCACAATTTTTTTATCCATTGACCCACTGGCGGACATCTTGGTTGCTGCCAAGTTTGGGCAATTATGAATAAAGCTGCTATAACCATTCCTGTGCAAGTTTTTGTGTGGATGTAAGTTTTTACCTCATTTGTGATCATCTTTGAAATTCCCTCCTTTTTCCTCTTTGACACTGTCAGCTCCCCGTTCTTTTAGGTGGTAGACTAGACTTTCCTTCCTTCATCCCTGAGAGGCTTTGAGCTCTCCTCATTAAGTGATGAGTGGAGACTCCATACCATTCTTCATTCATTTGAAAAATACAGAGAGCTCACTTTCTACAGGGCAACACACAGAGCGTCTCTCCCTGAAGTCACCATGTAACTTGAGAGGCTTTTTTGTGGGCGGCTAAGCGCTGATGAGAGACCTAAAAATTAGAAGCTCGTGGGGAGCCTGGGTGGTTCAGTTGATTAAGCGTCTGACTCAGACCCAGGGTGCGATCTCACGGTTCATGGGTTCGAGCCTTGTGTCGGGCTCTGTGCTGACAGCTCAGAGTCTGGAGCCTGCTTTGGATTCTGTGTCTCCCCCTCTCTGTCTGCCCCACTCCCTCTCACATTCTGTCTGTCTGTCTGTCTGTCTCCCTCTCTCTCTCTCAAACAAAAAAACAAAAAAACATTAAAAAAAGGCCATCCTGCCCTTGAGGAGGCCTTCCCAGGTCACTCTGTCTAAAAAGAATCTCTCCTCCCAAACACACCACACTCTAATTTACCCCCTTGCTGGCTTCCTTCATAACACATCAGCATTTGTCACTGTTTTCTCTGTTTACTTTGTTTTTGTCCTTCTGAACTAGAATAACATACTCAGTGAAGGCACAGATAGTGTATCTCCTATCATTATATCTCCATGTCCCAGGATACATTATGTGGCATATCCTACCTTCCCAGTTAAACATTTATTGGTTGAATTTTATTTTATTTTATTATTTTATTATTTTCTTAAATGCTTATTTATTTTTGAGAGAGAGACAGAGCATGAGCGGGGAGGGACAGAGAAAGAAGGAGACACAGAATCAAAGCAGGCTTCGGGCTCTGAGCTGTCAGCACAGAGCCCGACATGGGGCTTGAACCCATGATATTGGCTGAATTCTAAAAATGAATGAATGAATGAATGAATGAACGAACGAACAAGTAATTTGTCAGAGGCAGTCTTCTCTCTCATCGTAGGTTGGGGAGCCTCTCCTGCAGGGTCTGGGACTTGGTCTGCATGTCATTCTTCTTTCAGGAAACCGATATCCAGTGATGCCCACCGAACACACGCCAGGGTCTCTTCTTTCTTCTGCCGGACAAAGCTCTTTCTCTTGGTTTTCCGAGATCTCAGTCCACACCACCATAATTAATCACAGCCGTTCGAATCATTCAGTACTCACAACACATTTCAAATTTTTTGTACTCATGACACATTTTCAAATTCCTGAAAATTTAGGATCTGAGAGACCTTCTTGTTATCTCTCGGCAAGACAAGACCACCTCTTTGCGCCGCATTTTATTTTTATGTATTTATTTAAGATTTTATTTATAAGAAATCTCGACACCCACTGTGGGACTGGAACCTGCAACCCCGAGTCACGTGCTTTACTGACTGAGCCAGCCAGGCGCCCCTCAAATTCCTGAAAATCTGATTGTGCCCTTGAAGGGACAAAAAGACGCAAAGCATGACTAAAGAAGTGAACAGTGATTACAAAGCAATGTCTCCCAGTAACCATACAATTATCTACAGTGCTGACAGAGGTCTACCTACCTGACCATACATCTATCCATATGCTAGCATTGGATGCAACTTCTTTAGTATTTAACACACGTCCAGCAAGTTGTACAGAGGTCTATATCGAATTGCAATACTGTTGGCTAACATTGTTGTAGCAATTGTATGTTGCATTGCACCAAAGATACATTTTAAACGTTATTCTGAACTCATCCACCTGTGCCGGGTCTGCAGTCCATCACTTGCTCGTCAGTGTGCTGGTCTATTGGCCGTCAGTCTCCTGACATTTGGCTTGAACTAAATGCAAGAGAGCCGACGTTGACACATATGGGTTTCTGCTTCCTCTATTAAACGTGCATCTAAGAAGTGAAGGTATGCAACCCTGCAGGTGTGTACAGTGATTTCACGTCTCCTATTGAGCATATTTCTGTCAGGTAGAGCTGAGTATTTTTCTCTGGCTGTGTAAGCAAGAAAGAACGGAAAAAAGGAACTGAGACTAAGCCAAATTGGCCAGGACCAAAACAGGAACTGAACCAAGATCAGACACTACTGATGGGCACCAGTGGCCACACACAGCAATCAGAGTGAAAGAAGATTAAAAGCCAAGATCAGCCAAGTGCCCAGGAAAGCTCCCCAGCAGACTCCGCCCACCTGCTGTCTCCTAGGAAACAGAGCCTCTGAGGCCCTCTAATTTTAGTGAGGTGCTACCAAGACGTAAGAAAAGACATAGTCTATGGAGGCAGGAAATTCCGTGGTCAAGACATGGGGGCCATGAGGGTAGGGTGAGGAGGTACCTGGACAGGAGTTTAAAGTAGAGAAGGGCTAGGGACAAACAAGAGGGTGACAGGGTTGTCACATATATGGGTTAGACCACACACCTTACAGGAAAGATTACATAGGGTGTTATCAAGCGGGAATAAAGTGAAAGTCTTTCCAGATACATGGCTCCCACTTTTCACGAGGGGTGATCTTGATAGCTAGGTTCCTGCTAGGTTCCTGATGATGATCTGGGGAGTCGGAGCCAGACATTAGGAACCACTGATATTCAGGGTCTATCCCACATCACCTTTGTTTTGTTATTCAAATGTACTAATACTTTTGTAGTGGCTTATACAAGCTCCAGCCTCCCCTACCTCTTGGTATTTCTTGCTTACCTATGATTTTACATCTTGGAAGGTCTTCAACTAAAAAAAAAAAGTGAGTTAAGAGAGTCTGTGAAACTCGAAGTAGTTTTATTACCATACATGTACTATACTATACGTGTAAGGTCTGGCTTAAGATCTTTTTTGGGGGGAGGAGATTTAAATGACAATAATAGTAAAAAATGAGATCTGATCATTTTCTGTGGATTTCAACACTATGTGAAAATACCATCCCTCAGACCATTAATTATCAAGAATTAACTAGAGGAGAGTAAGAAGAAGGAAACACAGTTACAGATAGAGATATAGACACATGTGCATACATTTCAAGTTTAATACTGAAGTTGAATACTGAAGTCCTTAGAAGTAAAAAGATTTAGTGCCACCCGATTTTCCCGTGTCATCTTGCCATGGGAAAAATTGCAAAATTTTATACATTGAAATCCATAAATGCCGAGGAAGCCACAATTAAAAATATTTTTTTATTGAAAGCTAAAATGTAAGTTATTTTTAATAGCACAGAGACAGATGGGTGGGTTAGAGTAGAATTCAGAAATGAGAGACTTATGTAGCTATTTACATTATCTGTTTAAATCAAAAGAAAGAAAAGATATCACTCACTCATTACTAACTAGGTAGTATAGACAAACTAGGAAATTTAGGCCCAAATTGCCACATTGTGACCAAATTTCTCTAAATTCTTGGTTCTCACCAAGCCAAAGTTACTATTCTCCCTCTTGTGTTACATTAGGCATAGCAAAAAATGGATTCAATTTCAAAATCAGGTCACTACGTCAACAGTTTTGAAATCAATTTTTATAATTTAATGGCTGATTTCCTCACAGTTCACCAAAACACCAGCTCTTGACCTATTTATTTCTTTCATTTAGGTATAATAAAAGGCTATACAGAGCCTTGAACCTCTTCTACACTTTTAAGTGAGTTAAATGAGACTTCCTTTTTTTTTTTTTCAAGGCTTTGATTATTTCACACAGCTATCCAAGGTTCAGACACATAGCCTTATTTGAACATCATTTATCTATTTTTTTTTTCATATCAAAGCATAGACATTTAGAGTTAAAAGGATCTTAGAAATAAATTAGTCTGTATTAACCAGGGGTTTGGGGTGTACAAATGACAGAAAACAAACTTAAGCCAGGTTAAGCAAAAGTAAGCATTAATTAGAATCAATCTGAGTGTCTCATTTAATTGTAGGCAAGCCAGGGGTACATGTAGGTCTCAGAGACACCTGGTCCAAATGCTACTCCCCACCCCCAATGATCTCTTATCTCTGCTTTTCACTGCATGTGTTAGCTTCTTACACTTCACCTGGTAGAAACAGGACTGCCAAGTGGCCCTGAGCCCCTCTCTACACAATCTACCCAGAAATGCTGACTGTTTTCCCAGTTCCAATTCAACAACAAACAAAAATCCCAAGGAAACACTCTGATTGGTCCAGCTTGGGTCAGGTGCCCACTCCTGGACCAATCAACTATGGGAGGTGGAGTCATGTAAGAAAATGGAGGTCACAACAGTTGAGGTGTGGGAGAGAAACAGTTCCCAGAAGAAGTGACGAAGATGATGGGCAGACTGCCTCCCCTTCAAAAAAAAAAGTTCACTCTGACTCATTTTACAGATGTGGAAATTCGGGCTCAGAGAAATTAAGTGACTTAACTCAAGGTTACAACTTGTACTTAAACTCAACTCATCTGGCACCTAGTCAAGTGTTTGGCTCACTACCCGACAAAGCTGTTGATTTTTTTACATCTTTATTTCAAGCTTTTTCAACAGGAAAGATAGGGGGTGGGGTGGAGGGGGGTGAGATTAAGGGTCTTATGCTATGCAGGAACTTCTTCCAGTTTTTTGCTGGAGTTCTAACTCCAGAAGTCACTCTGGGGCCTGACTTGCTTTATTTTCTTATTGGGGGAATATACATCTGAAGCAGGAATCCCCCTGTTGTTTTCTGCTCCCGTCAATCCCAGAGGGCTCACCCTGTGTCAAGCTGGATGATTATCATATAACAGTCTACATTGAGGTACCAGGGACTAAGTGCTTTGTATTCATTCTCTCATTTAATCCTCCTAACAGCTCTAGGAAAGAGCCATTAGTAGCATTATCATACCCATTTTGCAGGTAAGAAAAGTGACACACACAGAGGTTAATTGGCTTTTCTAAAGCCAGAGCTGGAAGGTAGCAGGACTCGAACCCAGCAGTCTGACTCCAAAGCCCTTGCTCTTAAACACTGGAGTTTACTCCTTCCTGGAGAAACACCTTCAGCCTGTGGCTTGCCTGCACTAAAGCCCTGTTAGTGTCTGAGACTCTTGGAATGCCTGCTGACCTAGAGTTGGCTCATCTCGGGAGCTGTTGCCAGCCTGTCTCTGCTCAACCCTGCTTCTCTGGACCCTTGTCTTTTACCACTGTTCCTTGAGCTGTTGTGACTTGTCCAGGGCCTGCCTCGTCACAGCTAACAGGCTGCTGCTGTGGCTGTTCCTGGTAGTGGATCTGTTGTCTTGCTGATGTAAAGAGCCAACTCTTCTGTCCACGGTGGATGGAAGTTTGCCCTCCCTGCCACCCTTGATGGCGTGGTTTAGGGAGGAGTCCTTTTGTCCTCTCACAGAAGGAGAGGGGGCTTTTTCAGGTTGACAAGTTTTCCTTAGAAAAACCAGAATCAAAGTCCAAAGGGGCAAAGGTGATTGTCATAGCGACCCTGTGCAGACTTATGCAGACCCCCATAGACACAGACCTAGCCGCTAGTGACACACAGGGAGGAATACTATAACTCGCCCCCACCTCAGGATGGGGTCCCATGTCCTCATGGGACAGCCTGGATCTCCTCCCTTAGTTGAGATAGGATTATGGTTTAGGCTTTGGGGCCAGGCTAGGATTTGAGTCCCAGACTACCATTCAGCAAACAGCCTTGTGATGTTGGGCAGATAAACTTTCAGCCACTACTCTTGTTTTCTTACGTGTCAATATCTGCCTCAAACATTGTTGTGAAAATTAAATGAGATACAATATTAAAGCTCATATGAGAGTGCTAAGCATAAAATTAACTTCAATAAATGATCACATTATCAGTTTTGAGTCTTAACCCTGGTGACTGGGCCCGACCTTTGGGCCACCAAATCCTTATAATTTTTTGAAGGGCGTGAGGTGGCTTATGTGAATAGGATGGCTCATGACCAATATGTAGTTTGCCCTTGATCCTCCTTCAGTTTAGGTCCTGGCTGGAGGAACGTGGGTTTGGTAACTCAGAAAGGCAGGCAGAATTAATGGCAGGATGGACGAGAGGCCCCTCACCCACAGTAGGGCTGGAAAAGACCAATCTGCCAGTTACATTCCACCTGCAGAGAAATGTGATATGTGCTATGTTCAGGCCCTGCCAACCTGAGGGTCAGCCCTGGCAAAGCAAACTGCCTCCTGGAAATGCTAATAATTGCACAACACCCACTCCTACCTGATGTCCCAGCACTCACATACATTCTCACCTCCTAATATTTTAACCACAAAGGTATGCCTTTTGTTAAATCTTTACCCATTCTTTTGCCTGGCATTTTTTTGTTTTTTGTTTTTTTCTGTTTTGTTTTGTTTTTTGTTTGTGTTTTTTTTTTTTTTTCAAGTCCCAAGTGTAGGAGCTATTTCTGATTTGTGCGGTTGATAAATGCTTCTACTTTAAATTTTTTGTTTCATTAAAAATTTTTTAATGTTTATTTATTTTTGACAGAAAGAGACAGAGCATGAGCGGGGGCAGGGGCAGAATGAGTGGGAGACACGGAATCTGAAGCAGGCTCCAGGCTCTGAGCTGTCAGCACAGAGCCCAACATGGGGCTCCAACTCAGGAACTGTGAGATCATGACCTAAGCCGAAGTTGGATATTTAACTGACTGAGCCACCCAGGCACCCTATTTTATTTTAGACAGAGAGCAAGTGAACGGGGAGAAGGGCAGAGGGAGAGAGAGAGAGAGAGAGAGAGAGGCTCCGCAAGGAGCCAGTTGTGGGGCTCAGTCCCACAACCCTGGGATCATGACCTGAACCAAAATCAAGAGTCAGAAGTTCAACGAAGCCACCCAGGTGCCCCTAGATGCTTGTATTTTGTACTGCTCACCAAACTCAGAGGAAGGAGTCAAGTAGTAGGAAATTTCATAGATGGAAACCAGTGCAAAAAGATGACCAAGGAGATGGAACTTTATGGGTGAATGAAAGATTCCAAGGTCCTGACTTTCAAATACTGTATGATCAAACTTTTGCTTTATAATAAGTGCGTATGTGTGTGTGTGTGTGTGTGTGTGTGTGGCGGGAGGTGGGGGAGAGTAAAATCCACATTCAGAGACCTAATTTGAAAATACTTTTTCCCTGCTTTTCCTGCATGCCTTTTTATTGGAAGCAAGCAGCCCAGCACCCAAGATATTACAGTTTGTGAATTCTTCAGCTAAGATGGCTTGACCTATATATAAGTATGAAAATCCCAGCTAGCCCAGACTTTCAGAAAGTGGAACTGTATAACATACTTCCCTGACATAAAATGTCATGAAACCTTCCTTTTTTCCCCCAGGAACCCTTGAGTCCTTAAGGGGACAGCACTTAAGGTAACGGGAAGAAAAAAACCATGCAAATGTATTACCTGTTAAAGAAAGACAAAAGAAAGTAGGAATTGGAGGGAGCAAATTGTGAGAGACTGAAATGAAACCAACACAGGAACCCAATGGAGGCGCCAATCAGAAGGGGGAAAGAACTGCAGGACACGGACACACACACACACACACACACACACACAGATTAAAGGAAAAGTGCAAAGGGGCCAAGTTGTGTGTGTGCAAGAGAGGGAGAGGGAGACAGAGAGAGAGAGAGAGAGAGAGAGAGAGAGATCTTGAGATCTAGCCCGGGTCAAGCTGGAAGAACAGGCAGAGTAAGACTAGAGACTGGGTGGGGAATCCCAGAACAATCTGTTTACAAAAAGAAAGGCCTATGGAAATTCCACAAGTGACTTTAGAGATTCAAATCCGAAAGAGAAAAGGACCCAAATACACACGCTGTGTGTTTTCACCAACTGCTGATGTTCCGCCTAGACTAGAGGAAATTCTCCGCGGCCTTGAACAGACACTTCGAGATTTCAGATTTCAGCAGACTTAAACCGTGGCCTCCAGGGCCAGGGGGGCCCGGCCAGCGGCCGCGGTGCCGCCCGGCCGGGACCCCACGGGAGCGCGCGGTGCGCGGGGGCTGCCCCCTCGGAACTCCCCCTCGCATTGGCTGTCCGCCCGGGAGTCTCTGCTTCCCAGGCGCGCTTGGGTTATTGTTCTGCCGTCGCCGGCAGGGAGGAGGGGTGGGATGGGATGGGATGGGATGGGATGGGATGGGGTGGGGAAGCGGCCGGAGGAGGACGGCGGCGGCACGCGGCTGGCACCCGAGCAGGAGGCGGGGGGGGGGGGGGGGGGGGGGGGGCTCTCCGCTGAGCACTGCGCGCCCGGGGGTGGGACTCCTGCGACCTGAGGCTGAGCATCCGCGGAGGCCGCCGGGCGCCTCCCCCGGCCGGTTCCCCGGTCCCTCGCGGAGATCTCTGGCTCCCCGGAGGCCGGGAGGTGGAGGCCGGGGTGGGCGTCCCGGTGCCGCGCAGTGGCTCCCGCGGCCGCCCCGGCGCTCTCGGCTCGGGGGAGGGACGCTATGACGCACCCTCCCGGTATTAGAACACTTCACCTTCTATTTATAGACACCCCTCCGACCGCAGACCCAGCTCGCCCTCTCTCTCCTTCCCTCTAATCGTGACGGAGGCTACGAAAAATCCTACCCAGAAGGGAAGACCCTAACACACAGTGATAAGGAAGCATTCTATTTCGTGCGTTCCTTTATTATTGCCAAGTATTAATTGCAGGTCTGGTGAACTCCCTGTGGCACAGGGAATTCCCAATTTTCTGAAGCTTTAAAACCTACCCGACTTTATTTTACGTGTCTCCTAAACATGTCAGATAAATCTGTCTCTTTTGAGTTCATGAAATAGGCGCCGAAAATGTGCTCAAACTGGTTAAGACGTAAACCCATTGAATTGAGGGAAAAGAGGTTTCTTGCTGGCTTTCTGTATTTGCTACATGCCCCCAATTCTAGCCGTCGAATTTATTTGGGAGAAGAAGCATATAAAGGGAAAATATTGAACATTTCAAGCAAAAGCAAAGTTTGTCTTACGGTTTTTGTTTTGTTTTGTTTTTTTGAAATTGTGGCTTTTGGATCCTGACTTCATGCTTTTAGATGTACACTATATAATTATAGGTGATTAAAAATAATTCTTACCTAGTCACATTAACATTTGCAGTAATTAAAATGGGGATTTTTTTTAAACCGTAATTTATTTCTCATAATTTGGTTGGTTGGGCTGCAGTCTGCTAAAGAGGAAGCCTGATTATTATCTTTCATCTTGGTTTCTATTCAGTTTCACTTTCTAAACTTCGGAGTTGACCAACAAAATACTGCCTTTTACATTTATTAAGGAAAAGGATATACATATGTACGTATAGGCCTTTTTAAAGACAATTTTTAGAGCAACTTTAGATTGACGGCAAAATTGAGAGGGATGTACAGAGATTTCCCGTATGCCCTCAGCCCCCACACATGAGCAACCTCCTGCTGACCAGGATGGTACATTTTTTACCAAGAAGGAGCCTACACTGACACATCATAATCACTGAAAGTCCACCCTTTACCTTCAGGTTTCACTCTTGGTGTTGTAAATTCTATGGGTATTAACAAATGTATAATGACATATGTTAATCTGTATAATATATCACGATGTATTTTCACTGGCCTGAAATTTTTTTGAGCTCTGTGTAGGCCTGTTT
Organism: Prionailurus viverrinus; assembly: GCF_022837055.1. Lineage (NCBI taxonomy): Eukaryota > Metazoa > Chordata > Mammalia > Carnivora > Felidae > Prionailurus > Prionailurus viverrinus. The sequence continues at coordinate 82,902,586 of NC_062563.1, read as the reverse complement.
TTAAAAGCATAGTGAGGGGTGACTCAGTCCTTAAACGTCTGAATTTGGCTCAGGTCATGATCTCACAGCTTGTGAGTTCGAGCCCTGCATCAGGCTCTGTGCTGACAGAGCCTGGAGCCTGCTTCAGTTTCTGTGTCTCCCTCTCTCTCTGCCCCTCCCCTGCTTGTGCTCTGTCTGTCTGTCTCTCTCTCTCAAATATAAATAAACATTAAAAAAATTTTAAAACACAGCAAAACCACAAATTGGTTACCATGCAGATAATTCTAAGACAGCAAAATGCAAGCGAAATAATGTTCAATATGCCATTCTTGCCAACACCTAGTCTATAAAGTGAGGGGTGTCTATAATAACAGTTTTATAACATGATTTTGCTGTGGAGAGTACTGTGGAGAGTACATGGCTGTGTAAGTATTTGGTAAAGAATGACTTCAATAACAACTGTTACAGTGCGTTACAAAATGCCCATTTGATGGTAGGCCCCTTATGAAAGACAATTTTGGCAGTAAGTGTCACGTTTTAAACTGTTCATGCCCTTGGACCCATCAGTTCTACTCTTGTGCGTTTCTGCTACAGAGGCAGTACCTACATGTGAGGTCATTGATTGGTGCAGTGTTTGTACAAACAAAAGGTTAGAAATATACAAATGTCCTGCAATAATGGCACATCTATATGATGAACTATTACGTAGCCTTGAAGATTAAAACAATCCCTTTTGGTACCAACAGGGTAGTATCTCCAAGATGTCCTGTTAAGTGAGAAAGATGCAGAAACAATATAAAATACTATCATTTATATTAGAAAAATAAATCTAAATGCACATATTAACTTTTACATGTCTCAAATACACACATGTATATTAAATGCACATATATGGAAATATTTATGAAACTAGTAACAATGTTTGCATCTCGGGAGGCACCAGGGAGTCTAAAATGGGAGAGAAACATATTTTCTATTATCCAGCCTTTCGTATCTTTGAATTTAGTTCCATGCCCATGCATCACCTGTTAGTTTTTTTTAACTAAAAATACCTTTAAATTTCTTCATAAATTTAGTCAGCTATGATAGATCTCTCTTTAATTTTTTTTTTAAATTTTTTTTTCAACGTTTATTTATTTTGGGGACAGAGAGAGACAGAGCATGAACAGGGGAGGGGCAGAGAGAGAGGGAGACACAGAATCGGAAACAGGCTCCACGCTCTGAGCCATCAGCCCAGAGCCCGACGCGGGGCTTGAACTCACGGACCGTGAGATCGTGACCTGGCTGAAGTCGGACGCTTAACCAACTGCGCCACCCAGGCACCCCAATCTCTCTTTAATTTGTAGAAGTTCTATATTTGGGATTGCCGTCATTTTAGAGAAGTTTACTGTGTTGAAGCAAAACGATGAAAAGTCAAGCTAAGCTTTGATCTTCGGGACTCGTTTAACCTAGCTCTACCTAGTCTATGAATCATCATAGAAATGCTTTGCCCTGATATGGCTAGAATGCTATTACCAGCATTTTTAAAGAAAGCATTCTGTTGGTTTTTTCTCTATTCTTGGGCATATCATAAAGGGGAGCTGGGGCAGAGTTAAACATCTATTTAGCTTCTATTATAAAATAATTATTTAAGGAGATTTATAATTCATCCTTTTTTTTTTTTTTTTTGCACAAGTCTTATTTAACAGAATTCATGCTTCTTCCAATGATTTTCTATAATGGAGATCAGTTGGTTAGATTTCAAAATATTCTAGTGAGGTAATGTGCACAGAGTACATCTGCCTCCATTACAAAAGAGAAAAAAAACAGAGGCCTTGGGGTAGGCAAGGGATGTGTACTGTGAGATTATACCAGAAATTAGCCAAGTTATTTATGTTTTCAATATCACTGTAGGTATTTTTTTCTTTCCAGCTTTATTGAGATATAATTGACACATAACGTTAAGTACATTTAAGGTATGTAGTGTGTTGATTCAATACACTTACATATTGCAAAATGACTTTGTAAGTATTTCTTACTTAAGTTTATGTAAGTTTATGTTGTTACTCTTCAGTATAAGAACAGGAATGGGGCAGGACTGGTGTTGCCAGGGTGGTTTCCCTCCGGGCCCAGCACCAATGCTCTGTGATGAGGATGATGATGAGGACAAGGAGGAGGAAGGATGTCTTTGCATAAACAGAAATGTCGGCAAGTTTTGTGTACATAAACTGTGTGTAGAGCACTTTGCCAGAGTCTGGCAGTTAAAAAGGACTCAAAATGGAATTACTATTTTATTTTATCTTATTTTTGAAATTTTTAAATGTTTATTTATTTTTGAGAGAGGGAGAGGGAGAGAGAGAGAGCGAGAGCGCGCGCGTGAGTGGAGGAGGGGCAGAGAGAGAGGGAGACACAGAATCCGAAGCAGGCTCCCGGCTCTGACCTGTCAGCACGGAGCTCAACTCGGGGCTTGGACTCACTAACCCTGAGATCATGACCTGAGCCCATGAGCCAAAGTCAGACGCTGAATTGACTGAGCCACCCAGGTGCCCCTAGAATTATTTTACAATAGTTTACAATAGTCTCCTGGGCCACAAGTTTTGTTTGGGGTCGTAGGATCAGGCTGCCCATGCACCATATTCCACTTTATTTTTTTAGAGAGAGAGGTGGGGAGGAGGGACAGAGGGAGAGGACAAGAGAATCCCAGTGCAGATTCCAGTGACCTTAAGATCATGACCTGAGCCGAAATCAAGAGTCAGATGCTCCACCAACTGAGCCACCAAGGCGCCCCCATATTTCACTTTCTTAAGAACTACAAAGTCCCTGTGCAATGTTTCCCACCATCAAGTATCAGAAAAGTGAAGCACAATCATGACTTGTACTATCTTTAGGCACCAGCTATAATATTATTTCTAGAGAGTTTTTTAAAACATTACTTCAAGATAACTCTACTCTCCCCCTAGCTTTGCTCTCTAAGCAATCATCATGGCTTTTAGCTGTCAGTGGTATATATGTGTGTGTGTATGTGTGTGTGTGTGTGTGTGTGTGTGTGTGTAATATTAGGACAAAATACATTATGTGCATACTATTAGAATAAAATAGTGAACCTGCTGAAAGTATCTCATGTAGCGTATCTACCCTCTTGGGATGCAGAAAAGGAGAGATCACCATGCAATTACTTGTCTTTGATAATTTCATCGTAACCTGCAGAGGACCCTGCGAGACACTTGGCAGCTACTTCTCCCCTTCGACATCCTTGATTGGGTTTGGGGTGGCTGCTCTGGAAGCAGGAAAACATGATAACCACCTGCTACTCACACTGCAAGGTAGACGCTTGGAGAGCAGAAAGCTTTTCCAGTTCCTAGCCATGCATGAGCAAGCCTGGGTATATTCAAGTGTCTGTGTATCCATATTCTGGTGTATGCTTGCATTGCTGCTGGGTTTGGGCTCAGAAAGGACACTTTCAGATGAATGCACTCTAGTCACCTATTTCAGAACAAAGCCAGATTAGATGGGTAGTGAAGAATTTGTGGAGGGTGAGAGTATTTTGAGGGAGGAGAGTCCCAGCATGTATATAACCTGCCTGGGAAAGCCTCAGGAGACAGAAGAGTGAGGTTGTGGAAAACTTTATCTTTTGGAGTTGGCCTGAGATACATTAGCTTATATGATACCATGAATACAGAAGAACATATGGCAGGTGTGGTTTTAGGGGAAAAAATAAATTGGACAATCACGTGTCTATCACCTTGCTTAAGAAACAGAGTATCACCAGCTCCTTAGAAGCCCCTGTGTGTTCATTTCCAAACCTATCTGTCTCCCTGGCTTCTCTCCGGAACCACCTTTCTGAATTTTGTTTTTGTTTCTGGTTGTAGTGGTTATGTACGTATTCCTGAATAACAGTGTTTAGATTTACCCACCTTTGAACTATAAGTAGATGGAGTCTTCGATGACTTACTTTTTTCACTCAGCATTCTGTTTGTGAGCCTCCTCCAGCCCCATCCTTTCTCCCCTCATCGCAGACCTCCAGCCCAGATCCCCTCTGGGATTCTCACTTTTATCCCCCGGCCAGACTCTCTGTTGACAGATTCTTCCTTCTAGAATTCGCTGTGCAAAAACACCACCAAATATTCACCCTAAAATGCAAAGTTGTGTGTAAAACTATTTTCTAGCAGCATATTCGGTGAGAGATGTTTGTTACGTTGACAAATTTTGTACCAATATATATTATAAATCACATTTGGACACAATGTTAACAATGGCTCTCTCTAGGCAGGAGGTTTATAGGTAATTTCGGGTTTGGTGATTTTCTACATTTTCCACATTTTCAATGGATTACATGAAACCTTGAAAGTGAGGTTCGGGTCCTTCCCTGCTTTGATCTTTCCTCTTCCCGGTGGTTTCTGGGGTGTGACTGGTGGAGAGCTGGGAGTGTGGGGCACAAGAGAAGAACACAGAGCCCCCTTTCTCAGCGACATGTTGGTGCTTAGAACCTCTGCTTGCTCTCTCACCCTCAGTCCAGAGCATCATTCTCTCAGCCGAGGCAGGGCAGCCTGGCCTTTCTTCTGTTCTTCCAGACAGGGCCAGCATCACAGACGTGTCATCCCCGCAGCCACCCAGGGCCCCGTGCTCTGAAGGGCTCTGTGCCCTCAACAGTCTTGATTTTATTTTTGTGCCTATGTTTTGTATGTGAAGTCCCATGGGACAAGGGAGCATGAGCAGAAGGGACATGAATATCTGCTACTCTTGCCCCCGCATGAGCACAGTTTCCTGGTTGTCCCACAATGCTTAGGAGTTCAGCAAGATGCAAGTGTGTTTCATCTTTGATTGAGTAAGTGGGGATGCTTGGGCTTTTTTTTTTTTAATGTTTATATTTTGAGAGAGAGAGAGACAGAGAGACAGAGAAAGAGAGGACAAGCGGGAGAGGGGCAGAGAGAGGGAGACAGGATCCGAAGCAGGCTCCGCGGTGACAGCAGAGAGCCTGAAGTGGGGCTCCAGCTCACCAACCGGGAGATCTTGACCTGAGCCAAAGTCAGATGTTTAACGGACTGAGCCACCCAGGTGCCCCAGAGGTCAGGCTTTCTATTCAAACCAGGATGTGTTTTGAAGGCAGAAAAAAGGGCAACGGCATTCTAAAAACATGAACAGGCAAAGAACCTTATCATATCCTTTCTTACTTTTGATGCTGTCTCTATTAGGCAAGCACATAGGCTGAAAATGACAACATGGAGGGGAAAAGAACACCATGGTTCCTTTTCCTTTCAGTCCTGCCTTACCCATTGGTAAACTTAAGTAGAGTGTTGGTGGAATGCGCCCATATCAAGAAGTAGAATAAAAACAGTTGAATTAGTTCTGTGCAGTGTGTCCACTGTTCTGGTAAGAATAAAATACATATGCACATACAAGCTACAACATATGAATTGGATACTTTCAGTGGTTCTACTTATAAGTTAAATGCTCTTATATTTGCATTTAAAATTCGTATTTCACAATAAAAAAATGAACAGTAAAATTCAGGCTAATAATTTAATTTTCAACTTAATTTTGACTTGTTTACTGAGAATCACATTAAATAACTTTTTTTAAAAATGTGACGAGTTTAGGGGCGCCTGGGTGGCGCAGTCGGTTAAGCGTCCGACTTCAGCCAGGTCACGATCTCGCGGTCCGTGAGTTCGAGCCCCGCGTCGGGCTCTGGGCTGATGGCTCAGAGCCTGGAGCCTGTTTCCGATTCTGTGTCTCCCTCTCTCTCTGCCCCTCCCCCGTTCATGCTCTGTCTCTCTCTGTCCCAAAAATAAATAAACGTTGAAAAAAAAATTTAAAAATGTGACGAGTTGAGAGACTATGGAAGAAAGAGTAAAAGAAAGAATAAAACCTTTTTATTCTAGTATCTTTAACAGCACTTTTTTTTCTGGGCTCCACAAATTGTGCTGGGATACACAGATTGTATTTCCAAGTCTATGGCTTATGTTGTGTTGTAGCTTATGAAAACTCAGGTCTTTTCTCTAAAACTAGGTTTCATCTCTGCTGTGAGTTTTTTTTTCTCTCTCTCTCTTTTAATGTTTTTATTTGTTTTTGAGAGAGACAGAGAAAGAGACAGAGTGTGAGCATGGCAGCAGAGAGAGAGGAAGACACAGAATCTGAAGCAGGTTCCAGGTTCTGAGCTGTGAGCACCGAGCCCAATGCAAGGCTTCAACTTGTGAACTGCAAGATCATGACTTGAGCCAAAGTCAGACACTTAACCAACTGAGCCACCTAGGTGCCCCTCCCCTGTGAGTTCTTAAAGCCCATTTCCAGACCTGGGAGTCAAGGGTTCACTCTTCTTTCTTTCTGGATCTTTATTGTACAATATCCATACCCTGTGGGAAGGGACTGGGGTAGAGAAAATGCTGGGAAAGCACACTGGTTAATATCTCAAAGTAGTACCCTCTCTATTAAAAAACAAAAACAGAACAACAACTAGAAACTATAAATTTCTTGAAGGCAAGGACTTTCTCTCTCTCCCCTGTGCCTCCATAGTGCTTTCCTGTAATAGGGGCTTAATAGCTGTTTGTCCTTTTCCTCAGTAAGTGTTTGCTCAATTAAATTTCAAACACTCTTTTCATCATGCTCTTCCAGTTCTCAAACACCTTCGAAGGCTCCCTATTGCCTTATCCTATAAATTGAAACGCTTAACCAGGCATTTAAGGTTCTATAATCTGGGCTCCATCTGCTTTTCCAAATACATCTCTAAGACTCATAGAACTCAGTAAGTAATTGTTGAACAAATATGGAGTGATTGGATTACACAGCTTCTAGGAGTTACAGAAACTACAGATGGATAAATCATTAGACCTTTTAGGGTTAGATTTATGTAATAGATGTCAGCTAACATTAATGCCCCAGTACTGGGAGCGTGATGAGTGTTACAGCCCCCAAATGGTAATCATAAGATATGCGATCCTGAGAATAGTCATCTCTGCAGGATCACATTCTGGCTTCTGCAAAAATCAGACATCCAAAGCTAGTCGGAGAGAAGCCTGCAGCTGTGGCTTAGTTCCCCGGGAAGGGGTGTGGGCCACGGGGCCTCACGTGCTGCTCTGCGGAGCTCCCTACCTGGGCTCAGGCAAGCTCCTGCAAATGGGAATTTGAGGGCCATGAAATCATAGCCATTACTAACGGTCAGAATTTTGTATGCTAGTAAAGAGCCATTAGGAAAGCTCTGGGCAGAGACAGGCTTTTAAGGCAGTATAATCCAAGCAGGGGCTATTCTCAGCATACCTTTGTGGGAAACAATTGCATTTCCAACATGCCTGCTCTGAGGAGATTCATGACCCGACAGAGCTGGGAGAAACTTCAAGAGCCGTTGTGTCCATTCCCCTGCGTTTAGGTTAGAAAACACCCAAATCTTTCAGAAAGCTACCCATCTGTCCCCAAACCTTCTGGTAACTCCTTCACTTGTTTATCCAACACTGATTTCAGGGAACTACTTCTGGTATCTAACCTAGATCTCTACAGCTCGTTATCTTTTTCATCTTCTCCCTCTCAATCAACCTTAAAAGGCCTTTTGTGTCTACTGCTCATTGACACAAAGCTAATATTACAATTACCGTTATGGTTTCATCCTTACGGTTATTATTAGCACTGACAGCACACTAGGAGGTATATAAAGATACATAAGCAAACACATTTTTAGGTCAGTCTTGAAATAAAGCTTTAAAAAAAATTTTTTTTAATGCTTGTTTATTTTTGAGAGAGACAGAGGTAGACACAGAATCTGAAGCAGGCTCCAGGCACAGAGCGTGACATGGGGCTTGAACCCAAGAACTGTGAGTCCGCGTCCTGAGCCGAAGTCGGACGCTTAACTGACTGAGCCACCCAGGCACACCCAAATAAAGCTCTTTAAAATCCAGTAACGTTTGGGTGTTTCTGACTTGGAAATGGGGCAACAGGCAGATGTGGGTAGCAGAGTGGCCCTGACTGTGGCTGACTCTTCAAGAGCCATCGCTCAACTTCCACCCAGCTGGATCAGGAAGCTTATAACCAGATGCATGGATATTAAATATGCATGGGGGAGCGAGGAGGTGCTAGGGAAGGCCACAACGGTAGAAACTGTGGAAGCCTGCAGAAGGAGTCGACCTGGGGTGCAGGGGGAGGGCATATATGAAAACCTGCCACAGCATCGCGTGGAAGCCAGAAGGAAATATTTGAGTCAGAAGTGAGTTGTAACAACACTTTCCTTATCCTTCCTTCAAAGTGTTCCAGTTAAGAGCACAAATGAAAAACATCCTTGTGATGAAAAACATCCAGAGGCCCGTGGCTGACATGATCTTGTTCTGCTTCTTACCTATTTTCACTTATGAAACATTTTAAAGATTTATCCATGCTACAAGATGTATAGTTAGTACCTTACTTCACGTTACTCCACGGCATCTGCTACACTTTACTTACCTACCGTAGTACAGGTGTTATATACTTAAGTTTGCCTATAATACCTCGAGTGCTGCTGTGATGAATATCCTCAATTGTGCCCTCTTATGGACCTGTACAAGAGTTTCTTAGTGGTGTATATCTCCAGGAGCGGAACTGTTGGGCCATCAGGAAAACATTTGCTACATTTCATTAAGTATTGCCAGATGACTCCAAAATGGCTGTACCAGGGCTTAAGTCCAAACAGCAATATACAAGGGTTCATACTCTCTCTCATCCTAGCCAACACTTCGTGTTATCCACCTTTCACATTTTTGTCCAGTTTGTGGACGTAAAGAAAGAAGTGTCCTGTTGTTTTAATATGCATCTATCTGATTATAAGGGAGGTTGTATATCTCCTCATCTTCTCAGAGTTCCCTTCTGTAAATTTGCCTGTTCATATCCTTTGGCTATTTTTCTACTGTGTTTCCTATTTATTTTTTTTCCCCTCAATGATTTGCAAGAATTCCTAGTATATTCTAGATATTAATCTTTTGTTCATTTTAGGCTTTGGAAATACCTCTCAATCTATCAGCTGTCTCTTAAATTGTCTATGATGTTTCTGTTGAACAGAAAACTTTAATTTTGATGCAGTCAAGTTCATCGTTCTTTTGGTTTTATAGTTTATGCGTTTAGAGTCACATTTGAGTAGACTTTTCCTATCTCAAGACTCCAAAGCTATTCTATTTTTAATATCTATTAGCCTACCAGTTTTCCCTTCCCTTTTTAGTGTTCTTTTTTTTTTTTAATTCATCAAGAGCTCACCTTTGCATATAGTATGAGCTATGGATGCAACTTTATTTTTCTCCATGGTGAACAAATTTTCCTGAAATTACCTATCAAACAAAACCTCTGCATTGGATTGGATTATTGTTCTCAATCCTTCATGTCTTCCTTGCTATTGAATTATATACCCGTGACCTTTTCCATGTGATTTTGTAGGACCTTCCACTATTGATGTCGGACTTGGCCATGTGACTTATTTGGCCAATGGAATGTTAGAATATGTGATGGGAGCAAAGGTATTAAATGTGTTTGAGTGACTTGGCTTCACCTCTTGAGCTTCTGTAATTGCCAGAATGAGACATGTGATGGAGACCTGAACTTAACCTGTGTCCTGGAGCTAAGCCCAGAGAATTCGGTGGAGCCCAATTAAGCCTTGATGAATCCAGATGAGATCAGCAAATCTCAGGTCACACACAGACCCATGAAGGAGAAAACACAAATGGCTGTAAGTAAGCCACTGGTTCTCTGGTTCTCTGTTATGGAGTATTATTATTGCAGCAATAGTTGGCTATCTCAACATGATTTCCTCAAGGATTTGTGATGTCACCATTATCATATACCAAACTCTCATAGGTAGATGGTTTGTTTCTGAGTTCTCTATTCTGTTCCACTGTTCTACAAGTCTGTTACTGTCACTTAGAATATGTCTTACTATATGGGAGGGTAAATTTCCCCTCTGATTTTCTGCCTGGGTGGCTCAGTTGGTTAAACGTCCAGCTTTGGCTCAGTTCATGATCTCATGGTTCATGAGTTCAAGCCCTGCATCAGGGACTATGAGTGCAGAGCCTGCTTGGGATTCTCTCCTTCCTCTACTTGCCCACCCACCTCAAAATAAATAAATAAACTTAAAAAAATGACCAGATTATATGGAATTTAGTCTTCCATATGCATTTTAATTAATTAATTTATTTTCTATTTTAAGTAGGCCCCACACCCAACAAGAGGCTCGAACTCATGACCCTGAGATCAAGAATTGCATGCTTTACCTACTGAGCCAGCCAGGTGCCCCTCCATAGGCATTTTAAAACGTTTGAATTCCTCCACTCCTGCTACAAGTTTGAATAGTTTGCATTGAATTTGTGAATAAATTTTGAGATCATTGATATCTTTTTTAAATATATTTTTTAATGTTTTATTTATTTTTGAGAGAGAGAGAGAGAGTATGCATGAGAGAGTTGGGAAGGGGCAGAGAGGGAGAGGGAAAGAGGATCCGTAGCAGGCTCTGTGCTGACAGCAGCGAGCCTGATGTAAGGCTCGAACTCACGAACTGTTAGATTAAGACTTGAGGTGAAGTTGGACGCTTAACGGACTGAGCCACCCAGGTGCCCAGATATCACTGGTATCTTAATAATGTTATCATCCTATCTACAAACATTATATATAACCCTATTTAGGTCTTCTTTGAAGTCTATCAACAGAGTTAACATTTTTTTTTCCATAAAGGCTTTGTGCGTTTTCTTAGGTTAATTGCTAGAGACTTTACTATTGTAAATAGTATCTTCCTTTCTAGTTTGTTAGTACTGGCTTGTAGGAATACTTCTGGTTTTCATGAATTCCATTGGTATTTGGGGATCTTGTATCAGTTAGGATTGGGTTTGGCTATAAGTACATCACAACACACACACACACACACACACACACACACACACAATCTAAGATAACAGTAGCATGAATTAGAGGTTGATTCAGGAATTTCAAGAAGACTGGAGGTAGATACTTTAAGGCTAGTGCAGGTATAGCAGATGCCTTCTGTCTTGTTGCTCCACTGTGTGTGTCTTCCATACCCAAGGTCAGCTCATGGTGTAAGATAACTGCTGAAGCTCCAGCCATTATGTCTTCATTTCAGATGACAGAAAAAAGGATGAGGCATACCCTCTCCCTCTTAGGACTTACACACCATTCCACTTTTAACCTATTGCCTGGAACATGGGAATACTTAGCATAAGTGATGCTGCCCAATGCTGTGTTTGTTCTGGCTGGCTATGTGCCATCTAAACAAAGCATAGTGCTGTGGAAGAAAGGGAGAAAAGTGTATCTTCACTTCGCTGATTTCTCAGATTATTCCCTTTTTTAAAAAATGTTTATTTATTGGGGACCCTGGGTGGCTCAGTCGGTTAAGCATCCGACTTCGGCTCAGGTCATGATGTTGTGGTTCATGGGTTCAAGCCTCACGTCAGGCTCTGTGCTGACAGCTCAGAGCCAGGAGCTTGCTTCAGATTCTGTGTCCCCCTCTCTCTCTGCCCCTCCCCCCACTCGTGCTCCCTCTTTCTCTCAAAAATAAATAAACATCAAAAAAAAGAGAGAGAGAGAGAGAGAGAGAGAGAGAGATAGCATGTGCATGGAAGAGTGGCAGAGAGAGAGAGAGAGACAGAGAGAGAGAGAGAGAGAGAGACAGAATCCCAAGCAGGCTCTGCACTGTTAGCACAGAACCCAGTGTGGCTCAAACTCACGAACTATGAGATCATGATCTGAGCCAAAATCAAGAGTCAGACACTTAACCGACTGAGCCACTCAGAGACCCCTCTCTGATTACTTCTAATAGCTAGTTTTTGTTTGGTGTTTTATATGGTTGGTCAAGTTACTACAAGCAATCCCAGTTTTATCTTTTTCCTTTGGATTTCTCTATTTAATTTCTTCTTCCTTTTACAAATCTTACCCTGTTAACCAGGATTTTCAGTATCATGTTAAATAGCAGTGGCAACTTTGTCTTGATGCCACACTTAAATGGAATGTGTTTTAAGTAAATCTATTAGTAAGAGTTTTCTGTACATTTTGGTTCTTCATAAAGTTAATTTCTTCCTATTCCTAATTTTCTAGAAGTTCTTATTAATAATAAGCGATACACTTTCTCAAATGCTTTTTCACTCTGAGTCTTTTTGAGATGAATTACCGGTAGGCTTTCTGATGTTAAATCATGCTTGAGTTTCTGGAATAAACTCTACTTGATGTAATATTCTTCATGTAGATGGCTAGATAGGTAGCTAAATAGATATCTAAATACAGATAGAAAAATGAGACTCAACGTTTCTCTTAGTTCACAGAAGTAGGCATGTTGGATTTGGTTAGCTAGTATTTTATTTAGAATTTTTGTGCTTACGTTGATAAGTGAAATGGGTCTATATTATTCATAAACTATCCTTTTAGAATTAGAATTTAGAATCTAGATTCAAATTAATTTAAATTGAGAATTAAATTGAGAATTAGATTTAGAATCTAATTCTGCTAGTTTCCTTTTTTCTGCTTTTGCTTCCTTTTGCTCATGATAGCTTTTTTCTTCATTTGTTTTGTAATTTGGATTGTGAGCTCATGTTTGTCTAGTGTCTATCTGTGCGAATTCTGTGAGGCCTGGTTTGAATTCTCTATCCTTTATCCAAAAACATAAAGGATATGCTTTTCTTCCTGATCCATGTGGGTAATATATATTCAAACTAACTAAAAAAGAGCTTATAATTTAATTGAGATCAGCTACAATCATATAAACAAGTAAATAAGAGTAAAAGAGATCTATATTGTAATCACATATTTCTTGGATACTTTCTGATTTTAGATTTAAAAAATTATGCATGTGACTCATAACAGATTGAAAAGCACAGATAAGTAAGCAAAAGGAAAACTAGATAAAAATGAACTCAGTCCTGCTTATCTGTGACAAACACATTTGAAGTCTTCCTAGACTTTTCCTCAGGTTCCTATTTAAATGTTGCCTGTGTGTACTTTTGAGCCTCTTAATTAGATTATAAGCTCCTTGACGCAACAAAAATCTCATACGGTACTTTTTTGTTGTAATTATCACAACAATTGTAAGTTGTTGGTACGTCATTAGTTTCACTCCACTGGTTAGAAGAAAAATTATGGTAACAACATAAGAATATTTTTTGTATGGCGAAATTTGAATTTTGAAATGTGACCCCGTACATATGAAAAATTCTATCTCTGTGTACTTTGAAACTATAAACTAGTAAGTTTCACACATACTGTAGGTTCATACACAAGATTGATTACAGTGATATTTTTAAGGTTATAAAATTATTTGACTTCCCTATACTTTTAAGTGTTATAAGGTATGCTTATGATATTTATGAAAGACAATTTGCCAGCTTCAACCTCCTTTTTAGTGATCACGCTGCCAGTATAACACAGACCTGTGTACAAGAGATTTAGAAAAGGAAGTCATCATAAAAATAAGAACTAGGAAAGATATAGGAGAAAGGAAATAGATGTGTGTGAAAAAGGAAAATAAGGGAAAAAAATCAAATACGAGTTCTCTAATTTTCAAAAGGAAGGAATACATAGGGGTTCTCAAATCAAATGTTTATTTTGATATTTTAATATTTATTTAAGTCACCTGGGGTATTTGTTTAAATAGCAGATGTCCAGGTCCTACCTACAGAAATGATCATTCAATAGATCTGAGTGCAGACCCAGTAATCTGGGTGGGCCTTAGACAATCATTTAAGAAATACTGGAATTGAGAGAGCACAGAATTAGAAAATGACACATGTTAGACATTGAAGCCATGCCAATAACAACTGACAAGAGGGCAACTTCCACCACAGGATGCTAAACCTGGGTATTTGGAATCCTCTGGAAGATCCTAGTGTATGTCTAGACTCAAAATCTTCTTCTGTGTTATTAGTACCCTCCACAGTATGTAAGATAACACTTTCACCAGGACTCAGGTCTACAGGCTGAAATCATGGAGTAGGACTAAAATCTGAGAAGAGAGAAGACGTGTCAGGCTGAGTATCACAACTAGGGCTCAGGGGAAGGATCAGTACCTTAAAATGACAATAATCAAAGAAAGCCTCAACGTGGCTAGAGTAAGCCTTTGTGTTCACGTATTATCTGTCCTCTGAATTTCAGACCGCTGTAGGCTTTAATCTTATAATTATGAAAAACAGCAGCAACAACTACCTTTCTCGCTTGAAGACCCCAAATCAACCCTTAGGTCTCTCTAGTTTACTTGTCTATGAAAAATGGATATGGGGTATTCTAAGCGGATTTGAAAATATTTTTGTAGGAATGCAATATATAATTTGCCTTTCCTTGGTTTCTTGATGGGAAGCAATTAGCGTACATTTCAAATAATGCACAGAAATGCACCTTGTGGGAAAGGTGGATTTTTGCCAATGTTTTGCTTTTGTGAGCATCTCTATTCAGGTTTACCGGTAATTAAAGTTACTTCCAAGTAAAAGTGCGTAGACACTGTTAAGGTCCGTATAATGATTATTGGACACTAGGCAAGAAATTTGAGAAAAAGCCATAGCTCCGGAGAATGAGCAGCGTTAAGATCCAGCAGTGAGAGCTTCCCAGCATTGCCATCAGGGTACCAGGTGAGGAGGGTGGGCAGAGAAGTGGGAGAAAGAGTAGTGCAGGAGGGAAGGTAAGGCATAGACACATACTTAAAAAGCAGAGCCCATACAGTTTCGCTCCTGCCAGGTTAAGAAGTGCCTTTTCCAGAAGATCAGTAAAGAAATGGTATGTATTCGGGAGCTGTTTCAACCTGTCCACACCCTACCCTGACTTCCCCAGAAAACAGGCGAGCAAAGAGGCTCGCTCATGCCTTCGCCAAGCCTCGGGTCTCTGGCTTCCAGCTTCCTCAGATCCCAGATCCCAGCCCCACAGGACGTCACAAGGAGCTGTCTTTCAGAGTGGGCACTGCAAGGGATGTGGAGCAAAGTTTTGATCAGATTCACTCCACATCTGGTTGCCCCTCGGGAGTGGAGTTCGACCTCAGGGGCTCTCCGGCAGCACAAGGCAGAGGAGATGAGCAGCAGCAGCCTGCAAGCTGAGTAAGGAGCCAGCCTCCGCCGCCGCCTCCTCCTGCCGGTGCGGAGTCGGCAGCACAGCCAGTCCCTTTCGCTGTCACGCCGCCAGCAGCGCGGCCCCTCCGCCGCCCCCCCGCGCAGCCCCAGCCCTCACACTGTTATTTGCGTGACTGACCCGAACCGAGCGGGAGGGAGGGGAAGGCGTTGGCCCGCCCACTCCTTCCCCTCCGGCTCGGGGCGGCACCTTCTCCTCCTCATTGGTCACACGCTTGCGTCCATCACCCCCACGCAGCCTTCGGATTGGCGGAAGACGCACTTCTGGAGCTAGGAGGGCAGAGTGACTCCGCCGGTCTCCGGCGCCTCATCTTTCCCTCCACCCCCCACTTCAACGTCCACCCACCTCTCCCCACCCCCCACTCCACTTCCCCCGCCCCGTTCGCGGCAGTGTCCTTAGAAGACTCATTGGGCCAGGGGCGAAGCCAGCCGCCTATGGAGCCGCGTCGTGATTGGCCGACGCCCACGCCCGTCGGAGCGGCGGGATTTGCCATTCGCCACTTGCTCCGCTCCGCTCCCCGCCCCCCCAACGCCTCGCCCTCTCAGTCGCCTCCTCCCCTCCCGGCTCTTCTTCGGCCCCCTTTCCCCGCCCGTCCCCGCCGCATCTCCCCTGTCCAGCTGGGCGGGGACTGCTGTACGACTCTGTAAAGTCTGTGAGTCACTGCACAACCCATCAATCCAATTAAATGTCTCGAGCGAGCCGAGCAGGGGGTGCTGCCGCCGCCGCCGCCGCCGCTCGCCCCGCCGCGGCCGCCCCTGCTCGCAGCGCCCCTCTGATCCATGGCTGTCTGTCTGTACTTGTTACGGTGTAACCTCCTCCTCCTCCTCCTCCTCCTCCACCTCCTCCTCCTCCTCCCTCTCCTCAGGAGCCGCTGCAACTTCCCCTCTGCCAGCCTCCTCTGCTTGGGGACTGCAAAGGCATGGGATAGATCCAGAGCCACTTCTCTCTATCTCCCCTCCAGCCCTCGCTCAATTTCCCCCCTTTAAATTAAAGTCTGTTCCTCGCTCCTCGTCGTTTTAGAAATTTGTCAGTCTATTATTTCCCCTGATATATTTTCCCTCCCTGGGGTAAGGGGTCGCAGGAGCCGGTGGGTTTATTTTAGGGAAGGGGCTCTCCACCCCCACCCCCGTTTCTCCTCCTTTTTCGGCCGTGACTTGATTGCCCTGTTCCTCTCCGCTCCCACCCCTCGAACTCACCGTCCTGCACTCGAGTGACGCACCGACACCCCCCGCCCACTGCCCAGACGTCCCCTCCCTCGCTGCCACCCCGACCCACTCGGAGCTGGACCCGGTGCCGACTTCTTCGCAGAAGGGTGAGTACCGTGTTGGGGTTTTTTTTGGGGGGGGGGGGGAATCTGTTAAGATGTAGCCGGTCCACTTTGAGGAGGGCAGGGATCACGTTGTGGGCTGGAGGTTCCTGGTCCGGCGTGGATTTGAGGTGGCGACTGCCTCCCTCCCTCGCTCTCTCTTCCCCCGCCCCTCGACTCCTTATTCACCAGCCTTGCTGTATTTCTAGGTATTGCCAGACTTCCACCATCGGGGCATTATAACGCTTATAAAATGAGCGGTAATGGCATGTTTTCTGTCTTAGGATGCTTAGTGAGCGGTAATAGTCAGCGATGAGATCTAATAGACTCTATAACCTGCAAAAAGTGTAAAACGTCTAATGGGTACATTTTACTCTAAATCAAAGTTAAACTTTTATTTAATGAAGGCAAAGCAAAAGGTATTTTTATTTTGGATGTGTGGGGATAGAGCAAGGGAAGACAGGTTGTCTAGTGGCCTGGCTTAGTATTTTTATTTTAAAATAGTTTTATGGGTTCCCTTTTGAAAAAAAAATGATTTCGGTATTAAAGACTATGAAGTCTTTGAACCTGTTGGAGGAGTGCAAGGTAAGGTGGAAATCCAGCTTGACACTTCATCTTTCTCTCCCCTCTATTCAAGCGAGGCATACAACACAGAATTTTTTATTTCTCAGGCACTGGGCACAGTGGGATAAATATGGATTTTTTTTCTTTTGATATCTGTCTTTTGTATACTTGATTGCTCTTAAACAATGTCATGCTATGGAATTTTGTAAAATTTAATTGGTTTCTTGGTTGTGGGTGGTTCAAAGGTACACCTACCTGCTGCCCATGTGTGCTTTATGAGAATCTTGCCTTATGGATCTTTAATATTTAATTTGAGATAGAAGAAAAATTATGAAAAATAGTTACTCTGAATTGGCATCTGAGGTCACTTTTGAGAATTCAGCCTGTTTAAAAATGGTAGTACCTTTTTTGAATCAAGGTCTGGTCTAGTCCACAAGATTCAAATTAGGCCAAACCAAACATGTTTTGAAATATTGAAGTATAAGAAAGGCCTCTTAGTAGTTCATTCTCTCCTTCTCTTTCAGACTAACCAGAATAAGTTGTTACTAAATTTAATTTTAAAGAATAGATTGTTCCTGTACTGAAATCTGCCAAGTTTCTACAGAGATTTCTTTTTAAAGAGCAGAAATGTGTTTATGATCAACCCAAAGTAGTAATGTTGACTCAAATGTAAATGCTGTCGTAAGGAAGTGCTTGTCATAAGCCCCAAAACCTTGCAAAGTGCTTCAGGAAGACTTATACAAAGCCTTTTGGAATTGTTTAATAAATTTCTTCTTGGGGCCCTTTTCTTGAATCTAAGACTGAATCACTGAGAGACCTCATAGCACGGTGGAGCTGTGCTGCCTGCGTTTGAATCTTGCCGCCTACCCTTGAGGGCTGTCTGACCTTGGGCAAGTTTCAAACCCGGTCTGTGCCGGTTTTCTTTTGTAAATGGAAAGGATGACTTTTCCTCAAAGGGTTGCTGTAAAGGTAAATAAGAGAGTGCCTGTCACAGAGTGTTGGGTGTTGTCCCTCATCATCACCATCTGCAGTGAGGATGTCTAGTGTAGAAATTGAGAGTATGGCCTTCAGAACCACACTTTAGTTCAGGTCCCAGAATTTCCTCTTGTTATCTTTGTGACCAGGGTCAAGTGAACTTCAGATGCCTCATCTGTAAAATGGGAATAATAGAAGCATTTGCTTCATAGGGTTATTGTGAGGTCGGAATGAATTCATATATTCAAAGATCTTGACTAGTGTTTGGTACATCTTTTCGAATTTAATTCTGTGTAGTGTTTCTTGTCTGTCTTGAACCATGGATGACTATATTTTTTAGAAATAAATTTTGGTGGGGCGCCTGGGTGGCTCGGTCAGTTAAGCGTCCGACTTCGGCTCAGGTCATGATCTCGCAGTCCGTGCGTCGGGCTCTGTGCTGACAGCTCAGAGCCTGGAGCCTGTTTCAGATTCTGTGTCTCTCTCTCTCTGACCCTCCCCCGTTCATGCTCTCTCTGTGTCTCAAAAATAAATAAAGGTTAAAAAAAAAAAGTTAAAAAGAAATACATTTTGGTAACGATAGAGAATTATAGCCATCATGAAATATGCAGAATTCCTATCCATGTGCATGATGTTAATTGAATTTATACTTTTAAACCAGAGTTTATATGAGTCTTTATGAAATTTAGTTATTAGATGAGTTGATCGCTCTTTCATTTAAATATACATAACAGACTGTATGACTGTATGACTGTATAACAGACTGTAAAACTCTCTTATAATGGTACCTATCACACATTTGCTGCTACCTGTGATTTTCTCCTCTACTAAACAGAAAAAGCTCTTTGAGGGTAAGAATAGTGTATTATTCATAATTTAATCTCTGGTGCCTAGCAGAGTGTTGGATATATAAAGAAGCTTAATGAATGCTGTATAATGAATTAAATACTGTTATTCTCAAGTTGTTTATGAGTAGTTGAATGACATTATAAGTGATACTGTGGAGAATGCTATTATTAGTATTGCTGAATTGAATTTTTACATTCTTAATTATTATTTTTGTAACGAGAGTAAATAAGGGGAATTATAGTAAAACTTATGTTTTATTAAGGAAACATTTCTCATTTTGAAAATTAAACTTAAAATAGTCTGAAAAGTACATATTGAATATCTTTCTTTGTTATCTGACATGTCCATTTTTTATTGTAAAACTTTCTGACTCCCACACTTTCCTGCCACTAAGTTCGATGTCATTGCAATTAACATGAATTATACAGATTCTAATTTGGATGTCCCAGATGATGATGTGATGTTGTTATTGGCTTCAGAATTAATAATAATAAAGAAAATTTTTCAAGTCAACACTGTGAAAATAAAGTAGTATCATTTCCTTAAGGACCAAAGCTTTATTTCTCTTTCCATTCAAGAGTGAGACTCTTTCTCTTGAGCAGTCTTTTTTTTTTAAATTTTTTTTTGCAACGTTTATTTATTTTTCGGGACAGAGAGAGACAGAGCATGAACGGGGGAGGGGCAGAGAGAGAGGGAGACACAGAATCGGAAACAGGCTCCAGGCTCTGAGCCATCAGCCCAGAGCCTGACGCGGGGCTCGAACTCACGGACCGCGAGATCGTGACCTGGCTGAAGTCGGACGCTTAACCGACTGCGCCACCCAGGCGCCCCTCTTGAGCAGTCTTAATAAATAATTAACTTTTGAAATAGTTGTAGTAAATAGTGTAACAGGAATCATAAAGGAGGTATATGTAATTAGGAGGTAAAACACTTAAACTTTAAACCTGACTGCACATTTAATAGGCATTACACAATGGGAGAATATATTTTTTTAAATAAGCAAAATTGATGGGACCTTCCAGCTGCTTCATTTATAGAATCATTCTGTTTTACCTGTCAATATAATGCAGTTTAATTACTGTGCTCTCTGAAATTATAAAATGCAAGAAATAGCTTTCATGAGATATCCTCAGCAAAGAAATCTGAATACTAATCTACTCAGAAGTGTATAGTGTTTCATAACATTGTTAAAACTTTTCAAAAATGTGAACCATCTACTACAATGTGGATCCTTTGTTCAGTTACCCAATTTAGTTGAATATATTGCATTTTTATTGGCTAAAACAATTTAGTAAACTTGCCCTTTTTTGTTCATATATTTTTAAAGCAACCAATCTCAGATGGAACTTAAAAACATTAAGTTATGGGCACTTAGAAACTACACTTAAGGGTCTGGTCTGTGAGATGCAAAGTAGTTTGTTTTCACTTGACACATTTTAGCATGACATTGTTTCCGCACCTCATATCTCTTTTCTTTAACACTGCTGTGAAGGCATTGGAATATTGATTAGCATTTTACAGATGTATGTGATGTCTCCAACTTTTGAAGAAGCAGTGTTTCTGATGAAGAATTGCATGGAAAGAAGAGGAAAGAGAGAAATAACTTTTAGGACTTGTGATTTCTATCCTTGTCCTCTAACATTAGGAAAATGCTTAACTGTGTGCTTTGTCAATGATCCAAAGGAGAGGAAAATAATATATGCATTATCTATTGACAAACTTAGAATCGAGGTCCATGGAGTTCTAGACTGAGCAGTGCTACTGATTGGCACGTGACCTTGAGCGGTACACTTCATTTCCACTACTGTTCACGTTCTTATCCTTTCAGCGGGAAGACAGAAGGCAGTTACCCTGCCCTCACTCAGAGAGAACGTTGCAGGGGTTATAAGTGCTTTTTGAAAGCATTAGAGAAGGACAAGTTGCAAGCAAATACAAAATAAACATTAGGATTTAGAAATGGATATTTGTTTATCATTATTTAAAAATTGTAACCTTTTAGCTTGTTTGTCTGAAGGGCGTTTTTCCTTTTAACTTTATGTTTGAAGAGACTTCTTATTGGTGTGTTCACAAGATTATGTAAGGTAACTCCTAAAGAGGCAAGGAACTTTGGTTTAATTGAATGGGACTTTAATGTTAACACCGAGTTTTGTTTTATCCTGGGTTATAGCAGATGTTGATGTTGAAGAATAAACTACGTATTGAGAAGATAACACATTTTATTAGGTTAAAACTTGTAAAACCTGCACGTGCATTTCAGGAAAAAAAAAGTTCAGATACATCAGATTCCATTAGAAGTATATCCAAAGGGAAAAATTAATCACATTATTTACTTTTAAATTTCAAAAGGATTACTCGGCTGTAGGACCCCTCCCTTGCTCATTTAATTTATACCTCGAATGCAGTGAAATGTGCACAATTCAGAATATGTATACTGGCCTGGAAGATTTCTTGTATTCCAGCTAATCTTTGATTTAGGAAGGTGAGTGAAGACACACGTGGAAAGGCTGTATTTTATGGAAGTAGTTTTTTTTCCCCTCTTGTCCCTAAAAGTGAGTTAACAGTCTTTAAAAGTCAAAAGCTGGAGTTAACACATTATGTAAGTTTCTTTGAATTTAGCGTTTCCTCTCTGGTTATTAGAGAAGAGTTGTCACAACCTCACGATGTCACTTTTTTAAGTGGAAATGAAATTCTAGTGTACTCAGAGTAAGACCTATTCAGATGAGTGGCACATACGAGAAATATTATTCATCCCATTTAATATTAAGTATAGGGAACAATGATCCTCAAATGCAAGGTTGTTAAGTAGAAAGCAACTTTTAAAAATATATTGTCTTTTTGTCCTTATTGTTCAGCTTCCAACTGATGGAAACTTGGAACGATCAGATTTCTTTTCCACTTTTGAATTTAAAGTCTACATTGATGTTTGTAATCTTGGGTGGTGGTCTGTATAACTCTGTAGTACTGAACGTTTACTTTTAACATATTAAATAAAATGATTAAAACAGTCCATCCTTTATTTAAACTTGATCTGTTTTTCGCAACCCCCTTCCCTTTGTTCTACCATTGTTTTCAATTTTCTTAGTGTTTCCACATGAGTTTGTGTGTCTTTTAATGCAGCATCTTTCTTATTTGCTCTGTCTTTTTGCATCTGTTTTCTTTTCCTCCATCACAGCACGTTTTTTCTTTAGCTCTCTTTTGCCTTTGCCTCTGCATAAGGTATGGAGTAGGGGTTTTCACTTGGTTCAGTCTGCTCTTATGAGACTGAGGCAAAATGTAAAATTTTCTCTCTATAAAATTTGCCTTATCTCAGCAGAGGAGCTCTCTGATCATCTTATCTATGCAAAACTTCAGGGGCCATTTTGTAAACCTAAAACCAAGTTTTAGTTTATGTGGGATGGTGAAAAGGGAAAACTGTGATGTGTTCATTATTTACTATTTTTCTACTAATTTCTTTCATTGGAGGATACCCACAGCATTTTTCTGTCCACGTTACCTTGAAACATCTAAACATCCAAGCTTTGTTGTGTTCCTTCCTCTCCGCACCCAGTGCGCTGGCGAGTCCTGGAGCTGTCTCAGCAATGACCTTCGCCACCTGACCACCTCGGGGGTGGCTGGCCTGAGAACATCCAGTTAGATGGGAAGAGCAGCTCCTTTGTTTTGTTTTGTTTTGTTGTTAACTCCTTAAAACCAGACAGAACATCAGACCATGTCCACTGTGAGGTTTTCCAGGGTTCACCATTGTTGAATGATTAATGGTTCCTAGTAAAGTAACCATCAGCTTTATTGTCTTCCATGGCTTCAACTCAAATGAAATGTATCCCTTTGAGTTAACTTTTGTTTTGATTTTAAGGGTTCTTTTCACCCAGAAAATCAAAGGGTATGAAAATGAATATGTATTTTTAAACAAAAAAGATTTACATAAAAATCCCTTGAGTAGAAAGTTTCCTAAGGACCCAAATCCATTGATTTGGAGTGAATGTTTAATAGTTTCTCTAAATACCTGACATTATTCAGACATCAGTAGTAGGAAACCTTTCAGTTTGATTAAACAAAATGACTCCTCCTTTTGATTTAGAAAACAAGCAGACCATTGTTACTTTTTATTTAAACAATTAAAATATAAGATTAGATAAACTGCATTTTAGAGTTGATTAAATAAGAGAGTTTTCCAGAAATTGCATTTTATGAAATCTGTACCTCATAGAAAAAACTTGATTTTTTTTTTGTACACCTCTATCTCATTCCTAGCTTCTATTTATTCATTTATTCAGTTCATTCAGCAGATATTTATTGAACACTTACTATGTGCCAGCTACTTTTACTAGGCACATATATTACAGCAGTGGAGAAAAGAGACAAATATTCTCATCCTTGTAGGAATTACATTCCAAACCATTCTGGTGTGTATAGAGCTTTTTATTTACTATGTGAAGTAGTCATAACTAAACATTGTGTAATAACGATTGGAAAAAAAAGTAAGATTCCTTTGTATGGATTTTATATCCTTCGACTTGGTATAAAAGAATCCTGAGGCTGCCTGGGTGGCTCAGTCGGTTGAACGTCCAACTCTTCATTTCGGCTCAGGTCATGATCTCACAGTTGTGGCATCAAGCCCCATGTTGTTGCTCTGTGCTGGGCATGGAGGCTGCTTGGGATTCTCTCTCTTCCCCTCTCTCTCTGCCCCTCCTCTGCTTCCGTTCACTCTCTTAAAATAAATGAACAAACATTAAAAAAAAAAAAAAGGAATCCTAACTCCTAAAGCGAAACTCCATTTAAATGTACAATTTGGGTTTGAGTTGAAATATTAAACACCTAAAATGTTGTTGGAGGTTTCCACTAGAAATCATGAAATCATCCTCATTTATGAACCCTGGGAAACCTAACAGTGGATACTGTTTGAAATTTCTCCTTGGTTTTCTTTATACTTTTAAAGTTGTTTTCTCCCTTTGCTTTGTTTTCTTTGTGACAGAGCCTGAAAAAAATGTGTAACACTGAAAATTGCACAATGGCAATGTAGTCATCTTGGCTATATTGCACAATTAACAAGAAAATCTTAAGTTTGCTTTGTCTAGTATATGTAAAGAACTAATTTTTTGTTTCCATGATTGTCAAAACCATGTAATTTCCTAAACAAACAAAACCCTCAAGTGTACCTTTCCAGCTCAGATATTAAAGTAGATATATCTAAGTGTTTTTACAGTACAAATAGCATTAGTATGATACAATCTATTGCAATGATTTTTATTTTTAAATTTTTATTCATAAATACTTAATACATGTCCCAAGTACTTGGGGGTATCAGAGACCAGTAAGACATCACACCTGTTCATAACGGTGTTCACAGTCCATTTGGGGAGACAGAAGATCCCCACATGAAAATTAAATCTCTTGTATTAGGCAATATGGGGTTTAGCTTGATGGGAAGTCTGTTGTAGGCTGCTACAGTAAGCTGAGTCCTAGGTCAAGTGGACATGCCTGGCTCGTCTTCATGGGAATCCATCTTTTCTGTTCACTTTGGGCAAAGATGGTTAGCAGGCCTTCTTTGTGCCTTAGGCACCTGAGGGTAGTGAAGTCCCCTTTCCAGCTACTGCAACTGCTCAGCAAGGAAGGGGAAGGAAAGGGAATAGAGCATACATCCTAGCCGTTTACTGCATTCACTAGCTATGCCTGCTGGAAGCAGAAACTCTGCACTTGAGAATGGAATGTATATAGACACACCATGGACATGGTTCAGGTTCTTGAGGCCAAAAATTATTCCATAGGTTTGGGAGGACTGATATATTAACGAGGGTCCTGTAAAGAAGGGGTGTTCCCTGAGAAACAGAAGAAGCACCAAGAAGGGAGGAAAGAGCCTTTTGGCGGTTACTGGAGAGCACTCTTTCTTCCTTAGTTTTGCCTGAAACAGCCCTGCCTGTGAGATGGGCTAATTTGCCAAATTTAGGAAGTCTGCATTGCTATAATATGTAGATACAATCTTTCTAAATTATTTTGCTTCACAATTAGCCAAAATTCCTGATATGTGTGTGTATTTAAATTCTCAAACAATGCTGTGTGCCCATGACTTTTGTTTTCATTTCCCTGGACATTTGAAAGTATTAAGAGTCTCTTTGTTTTTAGAGTATATTTGTTTGTTTATTTGGGCCTAAATCTAAGATAGAATAACATCCATTGTTGTCTTTTAGATTTAAATTGGGGGAAAAAAAATCCAAAGCCTCAATGTGTATTTTGTCTGTTGATGAAACTATTTGGACACTTGTATATAGATTTCTTTGTGGTGGTGGCTGTTGTTGTTTCAGTAACAATTTCTTTGAAGGATTTCTTTTCCTGAAAACTATATCTGGGCAAGAATCATCACACTTCTATTTGATTCAGAGGCCACCTAGGATAGTTGTGTTCATTTTCTTGATTGCTGTGATGGTTTCAGGGATATATACATACGTCAGAACTTACCAAATTATACATTTTAAATCTGTGCATTTATTGTATATCAGTAAAACTTTTAAAAAGCCACCTAGGTCATAAGGTATATTTTCAAGATAAAATCCGTATTATAGGAATTATATTTTAAAGTTTGTCATTTGTTTTTTATTTCTCTATTTTATCTACCATTTATTCACCTCTATCCCATACCCCAGACACATATGTTTTAAGAAAGACAAATAGAACTGAGGAGGCCTCTGCTCCAGCTGAAATTTAGATATGGGACCTTAGAGAGCTTTTTTCCGTATGTAAGGCTCACTGGAGTATCTTTAAGTAAGTTACACAAATTTGAATTTGGAGAATTGGAGTTGTGTGTTTTTCAAGAAATCCTCCTTGCCTTATAGTTTAACAGATTATGACTCATCTTTGGCATGGAATAAAGAACATGATTTTAGTAAGACCTTTTTTTTTTCTTAAGAGAGGTTAAATTACTTAATGCTTCTTCTTAAATATTGTTCTCTGTTTTTTTGTTTCTTTTTTTTTCATTTTTGTAAACTAACTTTTGGCATGTTGAGCCATAGACTCTATGAATAGATTTGTTTAGGAAGAACTAAGTCAACTCCCCTCTTCGTGCCCCCTGCACAGAAGGCTTAATATATGTTTCATTAAAATTATGGTTTATTAACTGAATATTTCTTGTGTCACCCAGTATACGTCTGAGGGAAACTTCTTTATTGTTGGATTAATGCTTATGTTAAGTTTAAAACACTGGCAATTTTTCATGAATAAAACATAGCCTAGGAAAATTTTCAGAGCTGTCTTTCTGGAATTGGGACTATTAGAGTTGTGACTTCAAAGCTCAGGCTCTTTCCACCATACTAGTTGTACACATTGGAATTACCTGTGCCTAGGCCACAATCCCGGGTGAGGCCTTCCTGTAAGTATTTTTTAAAGTCCCCAGGTTATTCCAGTAACATCCACACTGTCTCTGCATCATATTCCCCCACACTCAAACTTTCAAACATGTAGAGAACTTGGAAGAATAATTCAGTGAACACCCATATTTCCTCTACCTAAACTCAGTAATTTGCTTTATGACTCTCTCTCTCTTTTTCTCTACATGTAATAGTTTATTGTACCAGTGAAAATAGGTTTCAGACACTGTGACTCTTTACCATTAAATACTTCAGTATGCCTCTCTTGTGGACAAGGACATTCTCCTCCATAACCACAATACCATTATCACACCTAAGAAAATTAACAATAACTTAGAATGCTCTTTAAGAGCTCAATTCCATTTATTAAAGGCATGTGAATTCATATTCTACTAAAAATTAAATGCATATGAAATGAGAAGTTCTTCAGAATATGAAATCCTGGGAATTCTTGCCAATAATATGTTTCTCCTCTGTGTTTGCTTAAATCGTTTTGATGAGGTAAACGTATTTTCCTGCATATGGTGAAGTAAGATCCTTCCTAGCTCTCACATCGCATGATCGTATGATGAGAAAAAACACTTGTCAAAGTTCATGCCACAGTGTGGTTTAGTGGAAAAAGCCCAGTTTCAAGCCAGAACAATGTTGGTTCAAACACTTGCT
This sequence comes from Prionailurus viverrinus, assembly GCF_022837055.1. Taxonomy (NCBI): domain Eukaryota; kingdom Metazoa; phylum Chordata; class Mammalia; order Carnivora; family Felidae; genus Prionailurus; species Prionailurus viverrinus. The sequence continues at coordinate 82,875,871 of NC_062563.1, read as the reverse complement.
CTGCCGCTTACTGCAGGTGACCTTGGAGAAATAAAACTCTTGTGTCAGTTAGGAGAGTGTCAGAAACTACCTTCAGGCTCACTGGAGTGATCAGGAAATTTGTTATTTCACAAGAAACCCAGAGGCAGGACAGGCTCCATGTTGGTCAGTTCTGTAGTTCAGGTACTCAGCATCTTTCCACTGCGCCAGATGCCTTGTTGGCTCCAGCTTCTGTTTTGGCTTCTTCCTCAAGGTGGCTCACATCTATACAGTACGGTATTCAGAGGAAGTCAGAAACCTCTTCACAGGCGTGGGCTGTCTGTCTTTGTATCTGATTGGACATCTCTGCCCACTTCCAGACCAGTACTTTGGGATGGGGTTTTCTTCAGGAGAAGAAGGGAAGAATGGACTTTGGGTACCACTAACAGTGTCCAGTGCTCCTCCAGATCCCAGTTTTCTTTGCTGTAAAATGGGAACAGTGATGTCTGTCTCTGTGGTTATCAACTGACACGAAATAGGTAAAGCAACAAATACAAAGCCGATAATTTAATGATGGGAATTTCCATTTTTTTTCCCTCTCCTTTTCATCTTCGAGAAACTTCTGACACTGCTGCACTGCCTACTAGTAAGCACGTGTAAGTGATTGTCCCTTAACGGGTCTCTTTTGTGTACTCTCACCTCAGCATGTAAGGAAGACCTTTTTTTTTTAAATATATTTTTAATGTTTATTTTTGAGAGAGAGAGAGCGAGAGAAAATGAGAGTGGGGGAGGGGAAGAGAGAGAGGAGACACAAAATCTGAAGTAGGCTCCCGGCTCTGAGCTGTTAGCACAGAGCCTGACATGGGACTTGAACTCACGAACCGAACCGTGAGATTATGAACTGAGCCGAAGTTGGACGCTAAACTGACTGAGCTACCCGGGCACCCCTAGGCAAAACATTTTAGGTGAACTTTTCAGATTTGTCAGATACCCTCCATTAACCTATTTTGGCTCATCTTATTTTCTCTTACATATTTCAACTTCACTTTATATTATTGCAAAGCCAGAGAAGGGAAACTGTCAACAGTGGGTACATATTTATCAAGATCAAGATCCAGATCCAATGTGAACAAAAAATATCTTTAATTTCACTATCTGTAAAAACAAAAAAGTTGAAATAGGTTTTCCCCTTTTATTAAAATACATGCACCATGATCTGTGAAAAAGTCAACAAAATAAAATGTTGTATTTGAAACATAGTATCTTATTTGTCCAGGATAGACCAGGTCTTTGATACGTGGGGCAAATCTAGGCTTACCATCATTTAGCCACTCTGGTTTCCCCAGAACTTACTTTCTAAAAAAAAAATCTTGTTTACCAGCAGGTCTTTTTTTGATAGTTTGGTCTTGAACCTTCTTTTCCCCACTGTGAGAAAGTCATCTTCCAAAGTCATGTTTTCCGATATATGTGAACACTGGAGGGTCTTTGTTCAGGCATGCCTTTTTCAAAATATGTAAAGAAGAGTTGTCATATTTTTCTCCCTATGGAATTTCTAAAGCACTTCTGAAACACCTGTGAAGTTCTGCAAAATTATTACAGCCCAATCACATGGGAAGATCATCACTTTGTTTTTGAATTTTCTCCCTAAACGATGGGATTTCTTTTGAAGGGGAGCTACCGCTCCTTCTTGACCCCTCAAGTAGAAGATTTAAATTTTTTTTTTCAACGTTTATTTATTTTTGGGACAGAGAGAGACAGAGCATGAACGGGGGAGGGGCAGAGAGAGAGGGAGACACAGAATCAGAAACAGGCTCCAGGCTCCGAGCCATCAGCCCAGAGCCTGATGCAGGGCTCGAACTCACGGACCGCGAGATCGTGACCTGGCTGAAGTCGGATGCTTAACCGACTGCGCCACCCAGGCGCCCCTCAAGTAGAAGATTTAATTCCTGTGAACTTCCATGGCTAGGGAATAGAAGAACAGTGACAAGCCGAGGGTCTCTCCTGACTTGGAAGATGCTGGACCTAGGCTTATCCTGTCTTAGTCACAGTTTTTTTGCTTTGTCTTTAATTTTGTTGATGAGGTATCTATTGGTCTAGTAAGCTCTTTGAATACTGAAAATGGTCAGATTTTGAGTGGTTCCATCATAATTCATACCTTCTGCTGGCATGAATCATTTCAGCCAGAGAGGTTTTTTTAAAGGAACAATTTAAATGTGTGTTGATGTTTCTTATACGTTTAATTATGAAGCAGCACAATCAAAGCAGAACTCTGATATAGATCATAATTTTATTAAAGAAGCCAGATAAGGAACACTGTGGCCATAACGTTAGTGCTAGAGTTTTGGGGGAAAAAATAAGTTTGAAATTTGTATTGCATTGTCTCGAATTAATTACTTTTAAAAAGGGTGATATATGATTATAACTTACGAAGCTTGGTTTTGTTGGGGCAGATTTTTAATTTTAGTCTCTTTCTGGAAAGTTTTGTGGACAGGATTCCCTTTGCTGTGTAACAAATGCTTTTACTGTTTAGTTAAGGTTTACTACCAGTGGCTCAGAGGCTAAAATGAAAAGTGAAATGGCTGTTGTTTCCCATCTAATAACAGATTTTATTTTTATTTCCACTACCCAGTGTTAAAAAAAGAAATGAAATGAAAGCAAAGATCAAGATCCAAAAGCTCAAACTAAAATTTAATTTCCTAACTAGAATAAGGCTGGCTTTGCTGTGATGTGAACAGTCATATGTAGGAAACATTTGTTCATAGCTATACAGTTGGCCATGCTAATTGCTGGGATTAGTAGTTGGATTGGCATGTATTCCTGTCTTCAGACACTCCGTCAGGCACGTAAAAACCAATGAAGGCTAAGCAGTTGGGATTGACTCAACTTTTTTTACCTCCCTACTGAGAAATGTTTCAACTGTGCTTCTTGAGAGAATGGAACAAAAATGTAAGTGATAGTGGGTTGGAGAGCCATGCGTTATCCACCTCTTAGTACCCAGGACTTTAATGAGAGAGTAGTTGCCAGACCTTTGTCTTTGTTTCTTTTCTGATTTTATCATTTCTATATTCTGTCTTGGAGCTTCTTATGTATGGGGTCTAAAGTTGTCTGGAATAGATTCTAAGGGCAAACTGCTTTTGTCCCAAGTCATTTATCATTTCACTTTTCATATAGAGTTCTTGTTTTGACTGAAAATCACAACGTGATCAGTGAAAAATTCTTGCCCAGCTAAGAAAAATATATTTACAGGAGATTTTATTTTATTTTATTTTATTTTATTTTATTTTATTTTATTTTTAAAGTTTATTTACTTATTTGAACAAGACAGAGACAGCACGAGCAGGGAAGGGGTCGAGAGAGAAGGAGAGGGAATCCCAAGTAGGCTCCGCACTGCCTGCCCAGAGCCTGACATGGGGCTCAAACTCACGAAACTGTGAGATCATGACCTGAGCCGAAACCAAGAGTCAGATGCTTAACCAACTGAGTCACCAAGGTGCCCCTTTACAGGAGCTTTTAAAAACTTATTCAGAAAAGGGATTATACTTGGAGAATCATTTTTGTTATTATTTCTGAAAGACCCAGTACCACAGAAAGTTTTAGGGCCATGAGTCCATTTAGCCATACTGAGCATTATGCCATTCAGTTTATCCTTCTTTAGCTATATGCTGTGTGACTGAGTCACGAAGTATTTGGGGATACCTACTGGTCAACTTGAGTTTTGAGAAGTAATTTTTTAAAAATTTGCAGCTGGACACAAGCACAGGGTCATTTGAGAATATTATTGGGATTGTGTTATGGTCGAAAAAGCTTGATTGTCAGAAAATTTGTAATCAGCCATGTATTTAGTTTTATTGTGGACTGAGTCGTGGACTCTGCTGGTGATGCAGCTTGTCTTTCTCCCAGCTGAGCATGAAAACCTGGTAGTACAGGGACGCGCCTGTCTTCTCAGCATCGGCAGGTTTCGCAGCAGCTCCTTTCACATGTTCTTGCTGACACGCTACCAAGTGGTGAGTGCGCTACACTGACACGGGTCACAAATTTTTGGTTTTGTTCTTTGTGGTACTTACACACCGTCAGAGCAATGCGATGACAACGGGAGCATTTCTCTTTGGTCTGTTTTAGGATCATCAGTAGACACATAGAGGCATTTGACTGGTTTTTTAAATTAAAAAAAATTTTTTTAATGTTTTATTTATTTTTGAGAGAGCATGAGCCGGGGAAGGACGGGCGGGGGTGGGGAGGGGGGGAGACAGAAGATCCGGAGCTGGCTATGCGCTGCCAGCAGCGAGCCCGATGTGGGGCTCGAACTCAGGAACTGGGAGATCGTGACCTGAGCCGAAGTCGGATGCTCACTGACTGGGCCACCCAGGCACCCCCCCCCCCCCCCCCCCCCCCCGCCACATACACCTTTTTTTTTTTTAATGTTTTGCTCTCACGTGATGACTGGAGGGGGAGATGGGCAAAGAATCTCTGTTGGGGTGATGGAGGAGAGTTGCTTGTGGCTACCACTTTTTGTTTGTGTGATCTACTAATCATTTCATATGGCTGCTGGCAACTGTTCCGGTGACCTAGGTTTCACTTCCTTCGCAGAAACTCTGACTTTTATTTTTGAATAATCGTATGAATAAGAAAGTGTTTTTTAAAAGTGGATTTGCCATTTCCTGAAATAAAGTGGAAGCCTTTTGTCTGTTTATTCTGCTTCATCTTTTATTAGCCACTTGCACACTTGTAGGCATTGTTGGTGTGAGAATTACTCTTTTGAAAGCTTTCAGTTTGGTTTTTGTTCCAAGTGGTGACATTCCAGTTAGCAGTATCCCTGCTTTTTACCTGAGGAATATAAAATGAGATGCACTTTGGAATATTTATTCTTTAACTTTTGAATATTGGATGCAGGTATTAGTATAAATTCAGCACACCATTATGTGATGGGAAGAAAAGAGACATGTTTATGACGAGCGAGAACTTTTTGGCAAAGAGCAGTTCTGTCCCGTTCAGTCAGTTACTAAGATGGAACTGATGAGTTTCCTTTTATTAGGTGTGTCTTTGAAGTTGAAATGATTCAGTAGTCACCTGTGAGCATTAGTGTATCGAGTTCTTGGAACCTGTTGTACTCCCAAGGAGGCAGTTTATGAAGCAAATGTATGGCAGGCAAGTATATTATGACTTTAATAGTGTGCCACAGAGCGGATGATGTTTTGGTACCATGTGTAACACAGTTACACCTTGACATGTCAAGTGGAAACTCAGGCACTTGGTCAATCCAGTGATAACTATCTACTCTTCATGTGTGCTCATTTTCTCAGTGTGCGTTTATAACTGCTTTATAGTGATCCTCCCGATTTGACAACCAGGAAGAGTAAAAAAAAAAAAAAAATCCCAAATAGTTGATTTTAGAATTTTTAAGTAAGTTGGATAGGGGGAAATGTTGCCTTTTGCTGGTTTCCTTATCAGTTGACTGCTTTACTTTATGTGAAGTTTTATTTCTTTTAAAAATAAAGTTCATGGGGCGCCTGGGTGGCTCAGTTGGTTAACTGACCGACTTTGGCTCAGGTCACCATCTAACGGTTCGGGGGTTCGAGCCCCGCGTCGGGCTGTGTGCTGAACACTTGCTCGGAGCCTGGAGCCTGCTTCAGATTCTGTGTCTCCTTCTCTCTCTGCCCCTCCCCTGCTCGTGCTCTGTCTCACTCTGTCTCTCAAAAATGAATAAATGTAAAAAAAAATTTTTTTTTTTAAATAAAGTTCATGAATTTTGTACCGATTCAGGATGTGGCAAGCAATGCTGTAATCACTGCTCTGTTCAGTCAGTAAAATTCCTGTAATCGTGAAACGTCTGTGGCTGTTAGACTCTTAATGTTCCTGCATACCACCATCTTATCATTGTTCTGCATCATCATTGACTTGTGTGTTCAGGTGCTCTTTACTACATGAAGAAATGAAGCTGGTAAATAGCCATTTTCAAGTATAATCTCAACCTGCTTCCATGGTTTCTACAAGGTTTTCTGGCATCCTTTTTTTTTTTTTTTTTTTTTTTTTAAATCATTCATGATAAGGAGGAGCCCAGGGGTCGCCTTTCAGGTTTCTTGATGTATTTAAGAATATGTGGCCAATGTTACTTGCTGGAACTGGCCCTAAAAAAGTTGAACTGGCGCCATACTTTTCATGCTACTGTTATGTCTAACTATAAAATGAAAGAAGTGCTAATAACACTTCCTACTTGTTTAGCACGTTTTCCTCCCCAGCTCTCAAAGGAGTTGGCCAATATCAGGCTGGGTTCCCAGACCATGTTTCTATTATTTTCTAATTCCTGTAAGGTAATGTAATGTTACATAAGGCTTTCACTGGTTGACTTCTTTTTTCTTATGTCTTCCTAAAGATTGGAAACTAGTATTTGCTGTTATCGTCCCCACTTCTCAGATGCTGAGGATAAGGCTCACCTTGGCTAACTGTTTGACCTAGCATTATACTATCATCAGTTTCAGAGCCAAAAACAGAACTCAGAATTTGTCCTCAGTCCTCAACCTCATTTGTTACTGAGCCGCAGTTCCTCTTCTTTTCGGCTATACTCACAACAGGACCAAAGAAAATACATCTTCAGGTACCAAAAGTATTTCCCACGTTTCTTCTTCAGTGTTCAAATGTTAGGCTATACACTAGATTTATTGTCTGAAGTAAAGTTTCAGTGCCAGTTATAAACATGATCTGTTGCCATATTATTCCTGATTTGACTGGTGTCCCAGAAGGTGATGGATAGTTGAAGAAAGAATATAATGAATGCAGTCCCTATTTTCTTTTGCCCTTCTAAATTTGATTTAACGTAAGGTTGCTTTCTGCCAGGAACTTTCATGAATGGGCATATATTAATAAGCCAGACCTTTTTTCCCCTTTATAGTAACAGACCTAACAAAGCATCTCCCCAAAGTGGATTCAGTTGGTGTATGCTAATACTTGAGTGCATACTTCCTGAACTTATAGGAGGAAGCAGCTCCAAGCACTCCGAAATTGAAGTCGTTCCTATAAAACTTGGTTAGTGCAGTCTGAACATATTTTGTGCTTTGAAATAGATCTTGCGTAATTCTTTCTGTTAGTGATTGTTCATCGAACTTGAGGAGTCTGTTAAAACTAGAAGAATTGACTGTTCTGCTTTAAAAATAAAATTTACTTTAGAAAATCAAACGAGGTTTCTGGGAGTGGCATTTTTTTTTTTCTTCAGAGTGACAAAAGTGAAAGTTGCATTTTGATCAGTTTTGATGAGTCGTCTTAGTGAAAACCCCAGACCCGAAGCGTGTGCTGGTAGGCACATACAAAGCAGTTTTCATGTTTTGGTGTCCCCCCACCCCCAGTGAACCGTTGCATGTATACACATGCCACACATAAAGAGTCCATTCTTGCTCACAAGCAGCTGAAGGAGGCTGGCCACTTCGGTCTTCTGCTCAGTGGAAATTGGCAGCCTTTCTTCTCCTATAAACAACAGCCTGACGTCACCCCACGCAGTGGTGATAGCGGACCCACTTTAGAGATTCTCAATGGGCAGAGCTGTTGAAGGCCTGTCCCTGGCTTTGGTCATCTTCAGCCACGCTCGAGTAAATGCAATGCAGGGAGGTTCATTAATGTCCGGGATCCTGGCGAGCCCTTTAAAGCTGTCGGTCAGGTATTTATCCTTGAACTGGCACAGAGAATCCTCACAAGAAACCTGTGTGATGAGCAGGAGAAGTGGAGTTGTTCCTGTTTTAGAAATGAGCTGACTCAAGTCCAGAGAATTAAAAAGTGAGCAAGTGGTGGAAGGATGGACATTCAGGTTTTCCAAACACGGTTTTGTCTGTCTTTCCACCATGTTAAATCGCTTCTTTAGTAATTGTTAACTGTTCGAATCTGTTACTTCCCCTCCTGTCTAAAATGTGTGGAGGTGATGATTTATGAGTTTTTTTTTTGTTTTTTTTTTTTTCCAGTCAAGACATCTGTGCATGAAAATCAGATAGAGTCTTGATACATTTGGGAACTCTTTGACAGAAAGGTAACCCACTCCCTTGCCTCAGAGAGAGCCTTTTGAAAAATCGAGTGTAAGTCTACACTCTCCAGTGTAATTGGAAAGATTTAACAAGAAGATCCTGTTTTTTATTTGGCCTCCAAAAGTGACATAAAATTGCGAGAATGAATGATTATAATTCTTTTGTGTTGTTAACTGGGAGAGACAAAACCAACATGAAAGAACTGTTCTATTAGTTAGAAGTTAGATTTTTATTGGGAAGGAGGGGAGGATTGAGCCACTGGTAAAAATATAATTTGTTACGTAAAATAGTTGTTTTTCTCACATGCCCACTTCAGGCAGTTACAAAAAGTGAAAGAACAGTTTTACCTTCCATGACTTACAGTTGCATATGTGGCTTGGGGATACTTTAGATTTGTAGATAACTCATGGTTTTCTGTTTGTGACTCTTGAGTTGGTTTTTCAGTGTGACATTAAGAATAAATAGGCAGGGGGGCACCTGGGTGGCTCAGTCGGTTAAGCTTCTGACTCTTGGTTTCGGCTCAGATCAGGATCTCATGACTCGTGAGTTCAAGCCCCATATTGGGCTCTGGGCTCTGTGCTGACAGCGCGGAGGCCTGCTTGGGATTCTCTGCCTCCCTCTGTCTCTGCCTCTCCCTTGCTTGCTCTCTCTCTGTCTCTTTCTCTCAAAAATAAACATTTAAAAAAAGAAGAATAGGCAGGGAGGGTGTTTAAATATGTGTGACCTATCCACGAGAAATTACTTGTACTTTAACTTCTCTGCTGACTCCCCCACCTTGAGCCAGCTCCCCTGATTCTGATGTGTGTGTTTAGGGAATGCAAATTGATGTTGATTTTAGCTTAACCCTGACAGAAAAATGGCTAAAACTATGTATTAAACAGGCAAATACAATCTTTAGAAAAGCTGCTGTCTAAAACTGCACTGTGGCACCCAGGAGGCACTCAAAAATGATTTTTAAAAGACTTTTTATTTTTTAAGTAATCTCTACACCCAGTGTGGGGCTCAAACTCACAGCCCCGAGATCAAGAGTCGCATGCTCCACTGATGGGGCCAGCCCGGCGCCCCTCAAAAATGAATTTAAAATGAGGTGGTGGTAATCAGAAGTTAACTATGTTGGCGACCTCTGTAAGGTAGCGTCTGTACAGTAGTTGACGAAAATACACCCAAGAAAAAAAGTACACCTGGGGTGAAAGAAATGTCATTTATCGCATCCCGTAAAATGAACCAAAAGGGTTGTTTATTTTGCATTTTATCAAATGGGAAAAAATAGTTTGGCCTTTAAAAGCTGACACTGCCGGCTTTTCAAATTACGGCGGGCCGAAGGAATAGAGCTGAAGTGCGTAAAATCTGCTTTAACAAGGAGAACAGAGTGACTGCCTTTTTGCCGTCTTTCCCCTTCTTCTGTGGGTGACCGAGAATAAGGAGTAAGTAACGGCTCCCAGGCCAAGCCTCTCACTTCTGCTGTGCGGTGAGTCTGGGTCTGCGGCCGAGCGGAGCCACCTTTGCAGCAGCGGCCCAGCGTGGGCTTCCCCGGCGCTGCCCGGGAAGCCCGCGCCCACGGCCTGCCCGGCCAGCTTGAAGTTGAGAAAGCGTGCCCGAAGTGTCCCAGTTTAGCATTTAGCAGCAGTGCAGTTTCTCATCGCTGCAAGAAGCTGTTTGTAATTGTAGACAAATAGTAGGAAGGGCAGGGCACAGATGTTCGATAACTGAAGTCAGTGGCGGGGAGCAGCGGGAGCGCCAGGTGGGGCTTAGATTTTAACTCCTACGTAATGATCTTGCTGTCTGTTCCATGGCGAATATGATATGAACAGAAACCAAAGGAGAGTTTTAATTTTAACCTTTCATGAGAGCATTAGCTTTTTATTTTAACACTTCAGAGTTGGTTGAAAAATAGTATTTTGGCAGATTTGTTACAAATAATGATACCACGCAGATGTGTAGGGTGCGTTGCAGTTTGTAAGCACCTTCAGGGGCATTGTCCTATGCCACAGCCACAGCCACAGCCACCTCGTGAGTCGTGCTCTTTCCTCTTCTGATGGGGAGCAGAATTCTGAGCGTTTATGGCTCGTCCAAGGCACATAGGAGTAAGTACTAGAGCCAAGACTGGAATCCCTATGTTTTGACCCCCTGCTCCAGTATTCCCTTCACCAAACCAGGAATAAGCACTTTGATAACACCCAGATCCCTGGTCTTCCTCATCCCTCGCTCTTGTTACTGCACAGAAAACCACAGTCGGCAAATCCAGGTTAGCGACCAGTTCCTGTTGCGCCAAGTAGGAGCACGTATAATATCATCAATGGGCAGCGTCTTCATTGACTTTGAAGTTAATACTCCGATAAAAAAGAGTCTTTTTAATTCTTTTTAAGACTCTTTTTAAGAGTCTTTTTAATTCTTACTTAGAATCAGAATGGTAGTGCAGAATGAACCTTAGGTACTGTTCAGTGTAATGTACAATTTTTTTTTTTTTAAATCTAGAGTAAATATCTTCCATAAGGAAAGTGTAACTTTAGTGAATTCAGAGACTAAGAGTTACGACTCATTCCCCAGACCCAGACCAGTGTGCTCTTCCTTTTAAAAAAAAGTACACCTCCCCAAGCAGAGGCTATAGTCCCATCCCAGGACCTGATTGGAGTTGAGCTTCCAGCAGACATTCCTGAGCATCTACCCTGTGCTGGACCCAGACGTGCAGGAGTGTGGGATTTACTGGGGGAGACTCCATCCAAGGTAAGGTGCACCCAGCGCTAAGTGTTCAGACATCTGAAAAACAGACTAGGAATGTTACAGCTAGATTCATGGATAACCCAGATTTGGTCTCAGTCTTTTGTAAACATTTATGAAGAAGCTCTTTCTTATATAACCTTCTAGCTGTATGAAAAAAAAAGACAATTGTGACCACTTTGGAACATTTCAGAAAAATGCTGCTCATCCCTGAGAAGCTGAAGTATAAAGATTAAAAGTAAATGAAAAGCAAATGAAATTGAGATTGTTAGCACCAGATTTTTCTTTAGGTGTTGTCCCTACAAGTTTTTTTTTTTTTAATGCTTTATTTACTTCGTGAGAGAGAGAGAGAGAGAGAGAGAGAGAGAGAGAGCATGCACCCAAGTGAGCATGAGTGGGGGAGGGGCAAAGAGAGAGAAGGGAGGACAGAGGATCCAAAGCGGGCTCTGTGCTGACAGGGTGACAGCAGAGAGCCCGATGTGGAGCTCGAACTCAAGAACAGCAAGATCATGACCTGAGCTGAAGGTGGACACAACCACCTGAGCCACCCAGGCGCCCCAGGTGTTGTCCCTACAAGTTTTGATTGAGAACATTCTACATTACTTGTCCTGTGTTGTAAAAGCTCTGCTGATAAGTTTTCATTCCTTAGCACACATTTTCAGAGAGCTAAAGGCAAGCAAGTCACATGCTCCCTAGCCCTCTATGAATGTTGTTCAACTGAGAACCTGGAGAGCCTTTTTGAAACCTCTGATAATTTGGGCAGTCTCCAAGTCAAGCTGAATTGATAGGGAATGCAGAAAATGATCAGAATAATTACAAGTCCCATTATATAAGAGATCACTTTGCCAACCAAAACACTCAGGGAATGTCTTTATAGACCTTACTTGCACCAGAATTAAACTTGTCTTTCTCAGTAGCTGTTTCCAAAGCTGAATAAACTGCATTGTGTAAATGGGTCAGTTTGTGCAGTATTCTGCATGAAATGTTCAGGTACACACAAAGGCAGTTGGATTATAAATTTCAAGGGCAAACTAGCCTCCAGTAAAGCAGATATAGGAGGAAGCTATGTTATATTCTTAGAGGAAGAGGGGTTTCCCTTTAATTTAAAAGCTGCATTCAATTTCCCAGTCTCTTGGCTCGGATCGTGCTCACCTCTCAGCTCCGGGTTCTACCCTTTAGCAGTCTCTCTCTTCATTCTCTCACGTTTCTGCCTCCAAGTCTTTGAATCACACCCAGCAGTACTTGGTTATAATCAGGAGATTCTGCCCTCCCTCTGTTCTCCAGGGCCTAAGAACTCGCTGGAATGATTTTGAATTAACTTAAAAAAAATAAAAATAAAAAGATATCCTATTGACTAAGATCTGTGCAGTACCTTTCTACTTTAATGCTCCTGGCTTCAAGTCTGGCCAAAGATGGACAAAATATTATAAATGGTACATATGTGAACTTTGCTTAAGGGGCTTTGAGGGCCCTACCTCCATTTACCATGCTTATCCCAAAGTGTTCTTTATTTCATTTTGGTAGTGAAGACCAAAGTTGAATTTCAATAACAGCCTTTTTATATTTGTAGCTTTTTGTGAGTTGTGCCAGTGCTCCCTCTTAGATGATAAATAGTGAAGCCGGGCGGCGGGGGGTGGGGGGGAGTTCCATAGATATTAGGGCAAGAACCCAGTTCATCATTCATTGGGATTTAAATTTTCAGTTCATCACTTCAGCCCCCAAGACTTGAGAAGAGAAAAACAGGCATTGCACGTCTACCTGCTTGACTGAAATTATCAGAAACCTATCAAACTAACTTAGAAAACAGAGACTTGACTTACAGAATTTAGGAAAGGCTTGAGTCACCAAACTGTGGGAAGGGCAGTATTGAGGTTGGCTTGAAAGTGGACAGAATTCTCCTCCTTTCACCTCCTTCTGCATGTTGTGTCATTCCTTCTCATGGCAGACCATTTTCCCACGTGATTGGAAACATGGCCACCAGCAGGTTATTTTATAGCTTCTGTCACTGAAAAGTTCTCTGGGGGTCAAGTTAAAAAAAAATCACAGGGAACTCATCAGATCAATATAGATCACATGTCCATCCTTGGAACATTCAGCAGGGATGAGGGAGGTGGGGCTCATGTAGAAACATGGTGACACATGTATTTACCCATACAACGAGAAGTGGGTGGGTGGGTGGATGAGTATTTCCCCGGAGAAGAGATGTTTGTTGGGAAGAAAATTCCCTAGCATGTGTGCTCATTACAACATGTTAAACTAGTGCTTTTCAAGCGTTTTGACAGAAACCCATAGTAAAAAATACATTTCACATTGCGGCACACAATATATACCCATGTTTAATTGAAATACATTTCATGAAGCAATATTCACCCCCACTAGAATTTAAGGCATTCTGATGTTTTCTATTACATTCTATTGTAGTTCATTAAAAAAAAAAACAACAGGCTATAATCCACCTAATTGATTTCATGACTCATTAGTGGATAATGATCTGTAGTTTGAAAAATACTATGCTAGACATAAAAGTGAGCAGGTAGTTCAAGTGCCGATACTTGGATGTGAATATTTACTGAGTCTTGCTGAAGAAATAACTTACATTTTAGAAAGATGCTGGAATCTCATAGGGCGACAAGTATGTGACATGAATGCCCTTTCCAATTCCCATGGTGGATATGATTGGTGCTTTTCCTACTGAGGAACGTCCTGGAGCCACTACCCAGCCCTTTGTAAATTAAAGTAAAGAAAACAAGCACTGTATGGAAGCAGCTGCACTTCACTCTGTTTTGGGTTTACCTTGTGCTGAGAAATACTGAAATCTCTGGACCTAGAAAATTTCCCAAAGTGCTTTCAGTTCTCTCTCAAAACAAAACATCAACACGACTTTCTTTTTTTTTTTTTTTAATTATTTTTTTTAACGTTTATGTATCATTGAGAGACAGAGAGAGACAGAGCATGAGCATGGGGGGGGAGGGGTGGTGGGGGGTGGGCAGAGAGAAAGAGGAGGAGACACAGAATCTGAAACAGGCTCTAGGCTCTGAGCTGTCAGCACAGAGCCCAATGCGGGGCTCGAACCCACAAACGGCGAGATCATGACCTGAGCCGAAGTCAGATGCTTATTCGACTGAGCTACCCAGGCGCCCCAACACAACTTTCTTGAAAACTTCGTTGTGGCAGCATGAGGGGTACTGTAAAGAGATGGATGATACATTTATTTACCCAAGAGCCAGTTGAACAACTAAGGTGTCTTCTTTTTTGTCTTCTCCTGAAACATTTGGATCACCAGGCTTCTGTCTCTCAAGTTGAATTGAGGTATTCAGATGGAAAGTTAGAGCAGTCATACATACAGAATGACTCTTGAATGAGACGTGGAAAAATGCTCCTTTCTGTAAGCCGTCTAGAGCCCATAGAGGCCCGAGATAACCTATAAGCATGCAGTGCCATGAATCTCACCGTGAAATGCCAAGTGGTAAAATGTTGAGAAGAATGTATGGAGAATACAGAGAGAGTTAGGAATATGGAGAGATTTCAGAAACAAGATGCAAAAAGTACTGACCATAAAGGAAAAGATTGATAAATTTGACTACGGTTGATCAACTTCTGTTTACTAAAAAGATGGGACAAAACAGGTTTGGGAAAAGTCTTTAGAACACACACAACAGACATGAGACAAAGGACTCATGTTCAGAATACAAAGAGCTGTCATGAGAGTGTAAATTTGTACAACCGTGTTAGGAAAAAGTCTGGTGGTATCTAATGAAGCTGAAGATAACATGCCCTGTGGTCCAGCAGCTTCACCCCCAGGTTACACTGTAGAACAGCAGCTCCTCAAACCTCTTGATCTCACTTTATACATACATATATAATATATATATGAGAGAGGGAGAGGGAGACAGAGGATCCTAAGTGGGCTCCATGCTCAGTGTAGAGCCCGACGTGGGGCTCGATCTCATGACCCTCATGAGCCAAAATCGAGAGTCAGATGCTCAACTGACTGAGCCACCCAGGTGCCCCATCTCACTTTATACTTTTAAAACTTATTGAGGACCTCAGAGAACTTTTGTTTGTGTGGATTATATCTATTGATATCATCTGCCATATCAGAAAACAGAGAAATTGGGTTTTTTTTAATGTTTATTTTTAAGAGAGAGAGAGAGAAGGAGATAGAGCATGAGCAGAGGAGGGGCAGAGAGAGGGGGAAACACAGAATTCGAAGCGGGCTCCAGGCTCTGAGCTGTCAGCACAGAGCCTGATGCGGGGCTTGAACTCATGAGCTGTGAGATCATGACCTGAGCTGAAGTCAGATGCTTAACCCACTGAGCCACCCAGGCACCCCGAAAACAGAGAAATTGTTAAAATATTTATTCATTGAAAAGCTCATTATGTGTTAACATAAATAACATTTTCAATGCAAAATAACGAAGTTTTACCAAAACAAAACAAAACAAAATTAGTGAGAAGAGTGGCATCGTTATACAGTTCTGCAAATCTGTTTAATGTGTAGCTTAATAGAAGACAGCTGGATCCTCATATCTGCACTTTTGCATTCATCTTTTGTGGCACGTTGTTTTGGTTGAAGTATATGAAGAAAATGTGGCCCTCCACAGATAATGTCGTCAGAAAAAGGAGGAGTATTTTAATAACCTTTCCAAATAATTGTAGATACTTGTCTTTGATACTCAACTAAGACTGCAAATGGTAGTTTCTTAAAGGTTGGTGGCAATGTGAAACCTGCAAGCATATCAACCAACTTGTAATTATTTATTAATTACGTTATTTTAGTTTATCTTGCACTTTGCATAGATTTTTACTCACGCATGATCTTGTAACACCAAACGTCGATTATTTGAAAATCTTGGTTTACTGAACTACGTGGATCTATTCATTGCCGACATGTTTCATTATACAATATTACGATGCCACATTCTTTAACTTCACCACTGATCTCATCAGAAAAGTGCTTAAGTATCAGAAAGCTGTCGAGCACATAGTGGCAGATACAAGTTTTCCAAAAATCTAATTTTCACTTGAAAGCCCGAATTTTATCAGTGGCACCCAAACTGTCAGTTGTTTTTCTGAAGTGATAGGCTCACTTGTCTGCCAGATACTCAAGTCTGAATAACCATAGTTTGTCTGACTGTCATTCCTTCAGTAAAAATGGTGTCCCATGAAAAAAGCAGCTACTGTCAGCTCAAAGGCAGACAGTTGCCCAAGTGCCTTTCTCCAGGCAACCTTTGAACCTTGGTATGCAGCAAAAGTGCTTTAGTGTACTCTCCCATTTCGACACACAGAAGATTAAAAAGGCATGTATAAAGGTAGAGACTGAATACAATTAATATCTCTGCTGCTCCACCAAGGACATTTTAATGTGAACCTGGCATGTTTTCTTTAGTGTGTGGAGGTGAGGAATACAGTGATTGTTAGTACAGTCTGGTGCTGCTGCCTTTGTTCATGTCATCTTGAACCCATCCCAGTTTTTCACTGGTTTTCAATAGTGAAGGAGTCTGGGACCCCCAGGGGTCCTAGGACCCCTCTCCACCCCAGGAGTTAGTCGGACCATGCTTGAGAGCTGCTGCCCTAGAGAGAGCTCAGCTCTCGTGCACCCGGATACATGCATGTCACTGGGAGTGGGGGGAGGGCGGATGATGGAGGAGGGGTGCGCGGTGGGGAGGGTGCTTCTGGCATGCTGACAGCGTTCTGTTTCTTGACCTGGGTGGGGATGTTGCTTTATAATATACAGGTCTGTCCATTTATATTTATGCACTTGTCTCTGTGTTTGTTACTTAAGAATCCACTTCTCTGACTTTTACTAGTATTGCTGGTCTCTGGTTTAGCAATACAGGGTGTGGAGGAGGGAGGAACCACCCTCCCAGTGCTCCCCTCTTTGTATTGGATGCCGGATGTCTTTGTCCCACCTTTTCTGCTTTTTGGGCTGTGGTTCCTTTGGTTCTATCACACTTAAGGCAGAAATTCAAATACTTCAAGGGTGTTTTCCCCTTCGGTTACAGATGTGGCCAAGGCAGTAAAAATTACGATGAGGAAACTTTTTTAATTCAAAATTTTATATAGTGCTTAGTTATTTGAGACTTAGGAACCTTTCTGTAGAAGCTGTTCCCATATCCTTATTTTCTGGAAGGGGAACAAAGTGAAAAATGACTTGAGTAAGGACTTGAGTAAGTGGAGACTAAAACCATTTCTAACTCCTGCTGTTATTAAATCATAAAACTCTGGTGACTGTAAATGAAATAAGAAAGAGTAATGAGATTTTGGCATTACTGTATTACCTTACTTTTGGTCATGCTATTCTTAGTGGTCAAATTTTATCTCCGGAATACTGAACTAAGCCCACCAGGTACTAAGACTTGCATTTCATAGGTAAGAAAACTGACACACAGAAAAGATCAGTAATTAACCCTGTAGCAAAGCCAGGACTCTTCTTGATTTCATGACTCCTAGAATTTGCTTTTCCCACAAAGCTAGTTGAATTATAAGGAGTTCAAGATAGTCCCCAAAATGTGGACTCTTGCATCTTGACCTCTTTGGCCCTCTTTGCTGCAAGCGAGCTCAGGCTCTCCCACTTCTGACCAGGAACATCAGTCAGTGTTCTGTATGTACCTCAGCACCATCTGCCCTGCTTCCTTACGTTCTGAGACTTGGAATGAGACCGTTTAGAAAACCACAAAGACCAAAATAATTTCAGTGTTGTCCGTTAGAAACTGTGTCCGTGGAGGTGTGCATTCTCTGCTACTAATCATAACCTTCAACGTGAACCCCTGCACTGTAAGCAAGAGGAGTGTTTACTGTCCGGTTTTTAGCCGTCGGGATGACTGGAGAGTGATGGAGCTGGATGGCAGTTAAAACCGGTTAACTTTCGGATGTGCCCGATCTCCCAACAGGACTAGCCTCTTGTTCCCGGGCAGAGGGTCGTACGCTCTGGGTTTGTGTGTGCAAGAGTGTGTGCACGAAGAGAACAGAATTACCCAGCGTGATTGCAGCAGATTAGGCAAAGACTGCTGGACTCTGGAGGGTGTGGGGATGGGCATGCCTGTAGAACGAGCTCTGATTTAAATGGGCATGTGAAGTCTTCACGAAAGTGGCTGAGATTCTTTGGCAACAGAACATAAATTAAGGCTCTTTTTATAGTTTGTCCAGGCTAATCTTTTTTTGTAAGTAATATTTACCTTCGTTGAGGGTTAGTGTCCCTGGATAAATAAAAACATTTTTGGATATTATCAGCCTTGGGTTTCACAACCAGGACCCACAGTCAGTATGTATTTTTCTCGTTAACTCCTACCAGCATATTATTTCTGAGATTTAGGTCTTGATCCAAGTCTTTCGTAAGTGAGATATAACAGAAATCTAAGAAATGAATCTACTAATTGCATTTTTACTGATGCATTTCAAATAGGGCCGTCTAATTATAAGCAACCCCACACACGAATGGCTGCCGCCCTTGCCCCAGTTTTCCCCTTCTAACCAGGCCCAGATGCTGCTGCCACGGAAGCCGTTGTCTGTGCTCAGAGAATCTGAGGGTCAGAGTAGCGGGAGGAGGGGACATCGTGGAAACTGTGGCCAGGGGAGTGGACCCCAGGAACAGGGCTGGGCTGGTCGTACCGCGGCAGCTGCCTGCCTTTCTTGTTCGCTACCAGAGTTCTTCTCACTTATCCTTGTCAAGCGCCATTGACCAGGGTAACAGGTGTGGGGTGGCAAGAGTCTTCTTTAACGTATAGCAAGGAGGAGAAGAGCATGCATTTGGATTCTGACACTTCAGATTCGAAATTGGGTGTTAATCACTTTCCGGCTGTGTAACCTTTGGGCAGGTTGTTTTACCTCACCTTCCAGGTCCGTTTTGTCTTCTGTGAGTGGGAATAAAACTTGTGTACATACACTGTACATGATCCAGTGCCTAGGATGTGGCAAGCTGTCAGCAGATGGTAGCTCTTATCATATATGCAAAAAAATAAATGGTTCACCAATGATCCCTGCAGCGTATATGATCTCTGTGACAGTGCTGTACTGCAAATCTCTAATTGAACTCTACTCCCTGGAGGAACTGACATTTCAAGAGGGATAGGACAGGAGGGAACTTTTACCATAGAGATGCTAGGGAAGGGGCAGGTCAAGATGGGAAACTCAGGAGATTCAGAGCATCGTAAGGTCCTGTTAAACGGGGAGAAGATTAAGAAATGGGACTGGGTAGAGCCTTCCCCCAGAAAAGGCAGAGAATTCTTCCCTATTAAACCACATACACATCGTTGCCAGGACCCCAAACTCAGGTTGGGACTGTTAATATTATATCTGCCCTGTGATTGCACGTTGTGTATGTCACAGAGCTTACAAAAAGTGCCCGTGTTTTGGTCTTGCCCCGGTCGCTCAGATCTGAATCTTAGATGGTGAGACCCTGCAGCACCTTAGGGAACTGATGTGCAGCCAGGGTTTGGAGACACTCGAGCCACGTGTGGGCTGAGTATACTTGTGAGGGTTAGCCTGGAAACCTGCCCATTCTAAGTTCTAAACAAGTGGGAACTTCTTACACACACATGCGTGTGCGCATATACAGTCTTAACTTCACCCAAACTTAGTCCTGATTCTACACTCATGAGGAGTGTAGAAGAGATGTTATTGTCAATGCTTTTAAGGTAGAGAAGTAACCTTTATTTACAAATAACTATAAAATTTCCAAGGTACCATGAGTGCCTTTAATAGAGGCATAAATTAGGATGACAGTTCAGAGGAAGGACAAAGTGCTCATGAGCGCTAGCAGGGAAGGCTTTTTAGAGGAAGTGCAATTTGACTTGAATCTTAAAGGGCGGGTAGGGTTCTGGATGGTGAGGATGAAGAAGGAAAGGGATTTCAGAGGGAGGGAATGTTGTGAACAAAGATACAGAGATAGAAAAGCCCAAGGCATATATGGGAACAATAGATGGACCCACTAGGGAGTGAGTTGAAGTTTATGCTGAGGAATTTGGCAACTTAATGTGGGTTTTGAAGCAGAGGGTAATGTGGAGAGAGCTATCTTTTAAGGAAGGTGAATCTTCCTGATGGTTCTGAGGATAGAGGGCTGGAATGCAGATGCATTTTCATAGTCGTGTGTCTTTTCTGAAGAAAAGAGGCTGCGTGAAGGAGTGAGGGAACAGCACCCGTTGGACAGTGGACAGTGGTGGTGGGGTGACATGGAGAGAATGGGAAATAGGAGGGGAGGCGGCTGGATCAGAAGAGAGGAAATTCATTCTTTTACTCAACCTGCTGTCGCCTGATGTCTACATATTATTCTTCAAGATTTACATTGGCCCATTTCAAACCACTATGTGGGTTATTCCTCAAGATTGAAAGGTGCAGAAAAAAGCTGGAAAAATTTTTTGAAAACTACCTTTTCTCCCCTGAGATTTTTTTTTTCCTGAAATTGAGAATAGAACTTTGGAAAAATTGTTTAAGATAAGGTGTTCCTATTGCAACCTGCTCATGACTGCTGATCCCCTCCCCACCCCCAAATTATTTCTGAAAACCTGGCAATAGAAAGACTTCTCTGGAAAACCATCTGCAGCTCTCACTTCCCTGAATCTCATTCTCCCTTTGTCAGGCATTCTTTATCTAATGGCCCAGATAAAATGAACTCTGGGAGAGTCTGAGTGCATTTCCACTTATGAGCACAGAGAAATACTTTATTTAGAAACAGGAGGGTTTTGCTGCAAGCCAACCCGTGTGGCTGCTCAGCTCTGCTATCCAAAAATTCAGGAGGGCGTGTGGGTGTGGGGGCACCTCTCCTGGATTCGCCTGGATTTGCCCTGGACTTGGAATCTTGAGAAAGGACAGCGATTTATGTTATTTCCAGTTAATATAAATATTAAGAATGAGAAGAAAGGCTATTGTTACTGCTGCCTTAGAAAAGAGACTAATTAGGCAAAACCATCCATGGGAGAAGTTATCATCCGGGAGGTGGCCTTGCCTTAGGAAGTTTCTTCCACCTTAAAGAAATTGAAAAACTGGTATAGATGTAAAGGTGATAGAACAATGTTAAAAATTTTTATTTGGGGAAAGGTATTAACTACAGCCATCGAACTACTGTTTTTACTTTTGACGTTTGCCTTATTCCACATATGTATGTTTACATGCAGGTGTAGATAATATCCATGCAATGATGTATTCTGGAATATGCACTTAAAATATAACAATCATTATCTTATGTCTTTATATAATTTTTATGATAGAAATTTATTTACTATTATACATATTTTATTGGGTTTATAAATCATAATTTATCAAGCAGCTCTTTAATACTGGCTTGTTAGATTGTTTCTTGTTTTTAGGTACTAGAGAAACACTGCATTGTATATCTTCCACATATGCCATTTTGCCTTTATTCCATTATTTCCCTAGAACAGATTCTTAGGAGTAGATTTATTTAGTCAAAGGGTACAGTATCTTTATGGTGTTTGTCTCACTTCCTTTCTGAAAACGAGTACTTTCTGTATTTGCTCAGTGCCCTAAGGGTAATAAACCGAGAAACTCTAACATTTTCTTACTTTGCCACAATTTTGATTTTAGTTTTTTAATCTCAAATTGGTAACAACTATTATTTCCTTAAATTTAGGATCCCATAAGTGTATTTATAGCTGTAATATAAATTAAAAATAAATTCAGTTCATTAATTTATAATTAAATAACCTGTATCCTTTATTACATAAAATAAACCCCATATGTTATCTTCTTTTCTTCAATATTTCCAGAAAGTTTATCTGACTAATATTTTAGAACTATAAATCCCTTTAAAATCCTCCTTTTTTTTCTTTTCTTCACAATACGCTAGGTCAATTC
Source organism: Prionailurus viverrinus (assembly GCF_022837055.1). NCBI lineage: Eukaryota > Metazoa > Chordata > Mammalia > Carnivora > Felidae > Prionailurus > Prionailurus viverrinus. Next base: position 82,854,380 of record NC_062563.1, on the reverse strand, counting down.
AGTCATATTTACATACCTAGTAGGTCTGTGTTTCCTTGACAAATTTTGGTGTTTGTGCATACACTTGTATATTTTTCTCTTGTTAATTTTATAAAGGAAAAACCCAAGTTTTATTTGAGCTGTTATATATTGATCTGGTATATTAAAATACATTTTCCTGCAAGTTGCAAGTCATTTTGTGTTTAGGTGGGTCTTTTTCCAAGGGCTTATTTTCTGTGTGTCTGATATATAGCTACGTTAAGACTGAAATAAGCTTTGTGGCTGAGAATAGTCTCCTTGCCAGTTGTGGCAGTGGTTTCTGTCACACTTTTCTTTCCCCTCCAGTCCATCCTATTCATTACTCCCAGATTAATTTTCCTAAAACACTGCTTACTGAAAAACCTCACTGAAAAACCTTAATTGACTCCCCGTTTCTAGATGAATTGAGTATAAACTCTTCACCTTGGCATTGAAGACCTGGGACAAAACATGCTTTTGCAGGCTCACGAGAGCCACTGGTGAGGAGATTTCCCATGTTCCCACAGTTCCCTACCCCAGAAACCTCTAGGGGTAGGACCCTCTGAAATCTCTCTCTCTCTTTTAAAGCTCCCCAGTTGAAGCACCCCTGGACAGGGGTGACGAACTCTGGCCCTGGAAAAGGGCAGACACAGACTTACACCCTGGCTTTGCCACATACTTAGCTTAATGATTTCTAGTGTGGGTGCAGGGCTCTTTGCTTCGGCTTTCTTCTTCTCTCTGCAAAATGGGGTCCAGTGGTACCTTGTGAGGATAATCGCAGCTCTGCATATGATAACCGGTACAGGGTAAGTACTAAACAAATATTGACTGCTACTGTTTGGTAGTAGTAGGAATAGAAATCAAAAGTTTTGCATTCAGGCAAAGCCCATATGAGATGTGGTCTCATATCACAACTCAGTTCTTCTTTCTAGATCTTATCTAAATAAACTACTTCTCTGACCCTCAGTTTCCTCACCTGTAAACAGGGCTAATGATGCCTCCCTTTTTAAAAAACATATAAGATATAAACTTAAAAAAAAATATATATATATATATATAAAATGTTAGCACATTGCTACATAGTGGGCACACAATTATATGCCAGGTACTTATGTTTTAACTCCCCTTCCCATTAACGCTCTGAGGTGCTACCACCACTCCCATTATTCTATAGACGAAGAAGCTAAGACAGAGAAGTTAAGCAACTTGCTCAAGGTCGCACAGCTGGGAAACCATGGATTTAGACTCAGTCCTCTGACCCCGGAGCCCACTCTCACCCACTGTGCAGTATTCCGTCTCATTTTTGTATTGCGTTATTATTGACTTCCTTTATTCCCCCACCTCCCACCACCTGTGTCAGTGCTAACTCCCTTAGGAAGGTGAGGAATTTTTCTTTTCACCCCCTGCAGCACCTAGCAAGTAGCTCATCTGTAGAAGACACTTAACAAGTGTGTGCTCGATTGAGTACAATAAACATACCCATTTTTCACATCTGATCACAGGTACACTACTTTTGGCTTTAGGCAGCTGTCTCCTGGCAGACTGTCTTCCAGCCTCAAATCAGAGGACTCTTAATTCACACACTTAGCTGCTGTCCCAGCCTCTTCTTTCTGAGCTTTAAAAGTCTGAGCCCTGAAGGGGAGAGGATGGGAGTCTGGGTGATAGGATTTGGTAGGGACTCTCCGTGAGGACTAGGCACCTGGAAGGCAGCCTGGTCGGGGAGGGCGGGGGGGGGGGGGGGGGGGGGGGCGGTGCTGGAAGGTAAGAGTCCAGCCCGGGAAACCGCTGTCTCAGGGGAAGGCAGGGTTAGCTGCCACCCATTTTGCCCTTCCCCTGTGACCACGCCAAGAAGCAGCTCCCCCTTGCAGTTAACCCTGTACGCCTCACACTTAACCCTGGACGCCTCATCGGGTTCAGGGAGGCACCACGTTCATTTCCCAAAAGGATGACCCTATTTCGACTTGCTGTTTAAAGGGGTCGATCTGGAGGTGATTGTCTTCTCTGACCTCTTTCCAGTCTACCAGCAGAATGAGAGTGTCAGCTACATCTTTTCATGCTGTTACATTTACTTTATGGATTTCACACTTATTCCCTAAAAGACCCTTTTATTTTAGCTTTCTCCAAAGGAGAAATTTAGGTGTACATCTTCCTTTATTACTTATACTCTGAAATTTTGGAGATTTAATCAGAATACTTATCTTCCTGAGTAATCCAGAATTCTGTATTACAGTTGTGGGTGTTGTCCTTTGACATTAAAATTTTATCTGAACCTTTGATTTCTGTTTTTTTTTTTTTTTTGACAACATCTGCTGTTGTATTTTTAAATTACAGAATCGGAATATATTCATCGTAGAAGACTATAAAAATGCAGAAAAGAATAAGTTAAAAAATAAAACTGTGCTGCATTGTGTTATTTAGTGATATTAACTTTTAACAATTTGACAAGTGCTCTTCTACTGTTTTTTCAATGAATACACACACACACAATATGAACATATGTATATAGCATATACACACACAGAAACGTTTCATAAAGTTAGCATTTGGCTGTACACACTATATCTTGATTATCTCTCATTGTGTGATTTGTAAGTATCGTCCACGGACTTGTTAGAAAAAGCAATGGAAATGAATGTAAAGGCACTTTGTGTACATTGCTGACAATCCACATCGGGCATTTATTACTAGCGCATTTCCTAGGACCTGGGCAGCCTTTTGTCTGAGTTCCATTTGGAAGTCTGTCTCAGCAGTAAGAGTGACTAAAAGAAAACAAGCTTGACAGGGAATTTCGAGGTGGTTCCCTCTATGGATCAGAGGCGCTGGCCTTCCCCCTGCCATTTGAGTCCTGTTAGGAAAACAAAGCTGCCTTTGGACTGTGCACTACTGTATGTGGTACTTGATTCTATATGTGCTGGTTTTCCACATACCTCGCCAAATTGGTTTCCTGACCATGACCTTGTAGTTCAGCATTTCCCCTTCCCTCCACCCGTTTCCTGCCTTTGCTTTTGATCATCAGGATTTTTTTTTCACATGAATCCCACGGTAGTAATGTAATAGACCCACCACTGGAAGATCCCACCCTTGGTCTCCTGAAATTCTTTTTGGAAAAGTACATTTTACAGGTCTGTACTCAGTAATTGTAATATGAAACTACCACACAATGAAAAAAAAATGTCTTTTTCATTTTATTTTTTTCTAACAAATTTTAGAACAAACACTTTTTCTTCATTAAACCTGGCATCAGCATTGCTTTTAAGGAGTGTTTTCAACTCTTACCTGTATGCATGTGACTCCTATATTTTGTTCAGCCCTCATCTCTCCTGTTCCAGTTTTGTATTTCTGTATACATTTAGGACATCTCCAGTTAAGTATAACACTATCACTTTAAACTTAGTTTGTCTTATATGGACCTCATTATCTTGCATACAAACCTGCTTCAGCTACTTGTGTTTTTTCTTTCCTGTGGAATCTAATACTCTTTCACTTTCCTGGAATAATTATTAGTAATAGTAACTAACTACTGTTAGAACTAGTAAGAAAAAAACAGTAAGGTGGCCAGATGCAAAGAAAATATGCACAGTTCAATAGCTTTCCTATACATTATCAGTGATCACTTTGATAATATAATGAAATAGGGGTGCCTGGGTGGCTCAGTTGGTTAAGCGTCCGACTTTGGCTCAGGTCACGATCTCATGGTTTTTGTGGGTTTGAGCCCCACATTGGGCTCTGTGCTGACAACTCAGAGCTCCCTTAGGAGCCTGCTTCAGATTCTGTCTCCCACTCTCTCTGCCCCTCCCCCGCTCGCACTCTGTGTCTCTCTCTCTCAGAACTAAGTGTTTAAAAAAATAGAAAATGTAATGAAATAATTAGCCTCAATCACCATAGCAATAAAATAAAATAAAATAAAAATTTTTAGTAATAATTTTGTAAGATACATAACAAAATTTTGCTGAAGGACTGACTATTTGGGGAAACACATTCCAAGATAAGACGATGCCAGTCCTCCCCAAAGTGGTCTATATATTCAATGCAATTACAACCAAAATCCTAATAAAATTTTTAATAGAATTTCATAAGCTGATTCTATTGTTTCTCAAAATTTGAATGAAGAAGAATGAAAGGAATAACCCTACCAGGTATACTTCTACCTTAAGCCTAACATAATTAATACATTAAAAAACAAACAAACCAAAAAAACCATGGCATTGGCACAGGGGGAAACTAACAGATCAATGGAACTGAACAGAATCCAGGAAAAAAAAAAAAGACATAGAACCAAAGTTAATATATGGTAAGTACAGCTTTTGTAATCAGAGGGAAGAGAATGGGCTGTTCAATAAATCGGAGAGAAAGAGGACAAAGAGAATGTTGTAAAGGCTGTGAAGTGAGAGAATGTGCACGGTGCATCTCGTGAAGCAAGAAACTCCCATGACTGGAGAGGAGGAGTAGGGGCAGTAGGGAGAGATGATGTTAAGGAGGTGAACAAGGGTCCTTACACATCCTTCTAAAGAGTTTGGGCCTTTTATTTAAGTGCCTTACTCATCTCCAGGTTAGGAAAAATATTCTCGTACCTTTTATTCTATGTTATTTTATGATTTCTTTTTACATTTAGATCTTTCATTTATTTGGAACTTATACCCATTCATTACATGAGCTAAGGATACAACTTTCATCTTTCCTAACTAAATAACCAATTATCCCAACTCTATGAATTGAAATCTTCTTGCATTGATTTTAAATGCTGTTTTATTTATTATTTAATGTTTATTTTTGAGAGAGAGAGGGAGAGTGGGGGAGGGACAAAGAGAGAGAGAGAGAGGGAGACACAGAATCTGAAGCACATTCCAGGCTCTGAGCTGTCAGCACAGAGCCCGATGTGGGGCTCAAACTCACGAGCAGTGAGATCATGACCTGAGCCGAAGTCGGATGCTTAACTGAGTGAGCCACGCAGGCACCCCTTAAATGCTGCTTTGAATGTCCTCACGTACAAAATTATTTTTCGGGGGTTGTTACTGAAGTGCATTCCATTCCATAAACCTGTTTCTATATAAAATGCACCACCTTGAATAGTCTTAAGCAGCAGAGTGACATGATGGGATTTGCATTGTCGGGAGATTACACCGGTCGGTTAGGATTCTGTCCCAGTGAAATTCAAGCAGGAGAGTCTCAGCCAGAACTGAACCAGAGCAGTTGGAGTGGAATGGGCAGGACTTGGTGTTTGCTGGAATGTTGTGGGTTTAGAAAGAGGAGGGGATGAGGATGGAACCCATATTCTTGGCTTGGGAAACTGGATGGATGAAGATGATGCCTTTCACTGAGAAAGAGGAAGAGCAGCAGATTGGAGGAGGGGCTTGAGAAGAGAATGAGTTCAGTTTTGGACATGCTGAATTTGAAATACCAAGAAGACAGATTTCTCAGGGGAGAAGTAGAGTTAGGCCTTTGGGTTTGTGAGTCCAAATCTCATTAAAGATGTGGGGGAAGAAATATTTATGAGGCATCAGCAGATAGCCCACAATTGGTGAGTGGGAGCAGATGAGGGAGTACAGCAAAGGACATAAGTGAGCAGGTGAGGACAGCATCCTCAGGAGTACATGAGGGAGAGGAGCCTCCAAAAGAGGCTGAGATCGAGTAGCCAGAGAATCGGGGAAATTTCGGTGAAGTGTTCTGGAAGCCAGGGGAAGAGCTCACTTAAAAAGAATAGAATGGGGGCGCCTGGGTGGCTCAGTCGGTTAAGCCTCCGACTTCAGCTCAGGTCACGATCTCACGGTCCGTGAGGTCGAGCCCCGCGTCGGGCTCTGGGGTGATGGCTCGGAGCCTGGAGCCTGCTTCCGATTCTGTGTCTCCCTCTCTCTCAGCCCCTCCCCCGTTCATGCTCTGTCTCTCTCTGTCTCAAAAAAATAAATAAATGTTAAAAAAAAATTTTTTTTAAATAAATAAATAAATAAATAAATAAATAAATAGAAAGAATAGAATGTAGTCTGGTAATATACCGTCCTGCAAGGAGATCTGGATAGCTAAGCTCTGAAACATTTCCCTGGACTTAGTAACAAAGAGGCCGTAGCTGACTATGACAAGAACTGGTTGGATGGAGTGGTGGAGTGGAAACTTGTAGTGAGTTGAGCACTGAATGGGAAGGGGAAAAAGTGGAGATAGGCACTTGTTAAGAATTTTGAGTGCAAAGAGAAGACAGATGGTGGGATCTGAGAGGTGAATGGCCAACTGGGGTTGAACAGTTTTCAGAGTTTCTCTTTTGAAAGTGGAAAAGGTTTCAGTACTTAGATGCTGATGGGGAGGATCCACATGAGGGAAAGGAAATAATTGACAGGTCCTGGTCTCTAGGGTGGCTGAAAACAAGAGCCCCGAGGGGTTGGGGTGCAGAGACAGAGTGCGTGTGTAGATGACCCTGTCAGGTAGTGGTCAAGCTAAGAGAGTATGAAGGCTTCTCTTTTCCCTGTGAAGCAGGAGCAAGGTTTTCTGCTGCGAACAAAGAGAGATGTGGTAGAATGAAGGTTTTCGGAAAAAATGCAGAGAGTTTGAAATAGCTACTGTGTAGAATGAAGAGGGGCAACTAGCACAGTATGATGCTTTGGGCTCGTGGAGTTTGAATTCGTAGGGACAACGTCTTTGTGAGCTGATGGTCTGGAGCCGAGTCTTCAGTTCAAGATGAGATACAAGATGTGGGATTGTTAGGAACCTTAAATTAAGGATTGAGAGGAAAATGAACAATTGTCAGAGCAGACAGATCAGAGAAAGAGACTCCGGACAAGGATATTGAAGGGGAACAGTAGGAGAAATAGAAATGCCCAGCAAGTGTGATGTCACGGTGACTAAGAGTTTCAAGCAGAAGGGGTGAGTTGAGGAATAGACTCAGTGTAGAGCTGGGGTTCTTGACGCTGGCTGCACATCAGATTCAGCTGGGGAACTTCACACAGGGACCCAGCCCTCTGCCAACCCAAGACCAGTTAAATTGCAATCTGCAGGTGGGGCCTGGGCATCAGTATTTTTTTTTTTTTTTGGTACTGTACTGTAGCAGGGCTGAGAATCACTGCTATAGAGAGAGAAATGACGAAGACTGAGATGCGATTGGACTTGGCAACCAAGTTATCAGTGTCTTTTGAAGAGCGGTTGCCGTAGAGTGGGGAGACAAGATTCCAATCCGTTGGGAGGAGGGGCTGGCTGAGGACACAGCCAGTGTGGGGAAAGTAAAGTAAATGGAGAGACCTGAGGCCGCGCGGCCCCCATCTTCTTAAAAGTAGGCGTTGTTGTCAGCCACTAACCATAAGTGGGGTGTGGACCTATTTGAGACTTTGTGGATAGTGGGGAAGAAACCGAACAGATGCTATGAGGAATTGTAAGAGACGGTAAAGCCGCCGTAATGGTGAAGACGAGCGTGAATTGCATTCTGTAATTATCTGGCCTCTGTTCCTCACTGTTAACTGAAGTAGCGCATGCGGCACTGATGCATATGGTGGAGTTGCATCTGAGGCAGGAGATAAGTTTCGAAGGTAGCATGTAAGGCCAAAATTGCATTTGGTCAAAACTGCTCTTGTAAATCCCCGAGGAAGGTGCACAGTGGGGACTGCCATTCCATCTCCCCAGACAGCTAGTGTTCCCTAGCAGCAGTGGAATAATCACTGTTTCTTCAGTCGAGCACAGATAAAATAGTTGACTTGCATATAACTAATGTTCTATGAAAAAATGTGTCTTTATGCTAAAACCCCACTCAGCCTAATTAAATACTGTCTTGAGTCATTAAAGAGGGGTACTTAAATACCGAAATGGACTAACGGTACAAAATTAGTTTCCCCTCTTGTGTCCTGAGCATACAATGAGTAGAGCGGGAGGAGTTGCCTTTACTAGCTAAATTGTTGTCTTCCAGTTTCCTTTTTAAAAAAATGGTTGTTTTTTTACTTTTGAGAGAGAGAGAGAGTGTGCACATGTGCGCATGCACATGCAAGCTGGGGAGGGGCAGAGAGAGAGAGGGAGAGAGAGAGAATCCCAAGCAGGCTCGGCACTCTCAGCACAGAGCCCTACGTGGAGCCCCATCTCACAAACAGTGAGATCGTGATCTGAGCCGAAATCATTAGTCGGAGGCTTAAGTGACTGAGCTACCCAGGCGCCCCCAGTTTCCTTTTTTTAATTGAGCACATATAGTTGAATTTGAGTAAGTTAAATGCATGGTAATGCAGCTCACACTACTGTATTTTTTTTCTTGCTTGTCCCTTGCTATTATCTTTGGGAGAATATAATACAGTAGTTAAGAGCATGGGCTGTGGCTTAGTCCACCTGGATTCACAACATATCACCGTCGCTTACAACATGTATGACTTTGGTCATGTTACTTACTCTCACTTTTCCTCACCTGTCTCATCTGTAAAGTCAGCATGAAAATACTATCTACTTCATAAATTTATTGTGAGGACCAAATGGATACATGGAAAGCACTCAATACTGTTAGAGACTATTATTGTTGTAGTAACAGTGGCACGTGATGCTTCCTAAGTGTGATCTGATGTTAGACTACAACTTACATCACAAGGTCAGACTTTCCCAGACCGTAGATTATGGCCCAGTTGACGATCTTTGCCTTTCACATCAAGGCCTTGGTGAAAGAGCTGCTGGCAAAGTTCAGATGTTTTACTACCAAAAAAGGAGCCATAGGGGCGCCTGGGTGGCTCAGTCGGTTAAGCCTCCGACTTCAGCTCAGGTCACAATCTCACGGTCTGTGAGTTCGAGCCCCGCGTCGGGCTCTGGGCTGATGATGGCCCAGAGCCTGGAGCCTGCTTCCGATTCTGTGTCTCCCTCTCTCTCTGACCCTCCCCCGTTCATGCTCTGCCTCTCTCTGTCTCAAAAATAAATAAACGTTAAAAAAAAATTAAAAAAAAAAAAAGGAGCCATATTTATGACTTTTAAAGAATCGAACTTGCTGCAGTGGGGTCTTCCTCAACTCTCAGAAGAAAACAGATCACCAGTCATCACACCAAGTCACGGTCTTTACACGAAGATAAATGGTACATATGCTGGGAGGTAGTAGATTTTCTAGTATCGTATGTTTTACAGGTCGTCTCTACCAAAACTGTGCTATGTGTTGAAGGCATTCTTGTAAATGAAACGATACGATGAGTTGCCCAGATTTTAGGCCTCATGATTTTTTTGCAAAAACAGGCATTTATTTTAAAAGAACACCCCTATTGTAAAGGGACAATGAAATGAAGTCTAATGATGTGATAATGAAATTAAGAGATGGCTCAAAATGGAGTGATAAAGACATAAAAAGAAAGAAGCTTCATTGTAAAAGAATGGAGGGGAGGAATACCTCTAAGATTTGAGCATTTCTTAGTTCTAGGCTTTTTATATAGCTGGATTTTGCAACGGTACCTTTTAAACTTGTGGTAATTGCTGGCATAAACTCATTTCCAGTTCTTTGAACAAGTACGTGTGTCACATTGGCAAAGATTTTTTATTTTTCCAGAATAAAACCTGCAGCTGATAAACATATTCACTTTTACAAATTGTCTATTTGAAAAAAAAAATTACCACATTTTGGCTCAGAAAATTAATTAGATTAAGCCTCTGAACTCTTTGAAACAATTGTACTATATAACCTTATGAATAAAATTTCGTTAATGCAGAGTTTTAAAGCACCTCAAAGATTTAAAATTAATTATTCACCACTTTTTTAAAAAGAACCATAATGAGTTGAATTATAGATGCCTTAAAACTTAAATATAGCTTGGTTAGTTGCATGGCTATCCCACAGCAGTAGAGTACTAGAATCATTTATGCCCTGTAATCATACGATAGCTAATACATTTATTGAGCATCGAGCATTTATTGAGCATTCTCTGTGTAAGGAACTGTTGCAAGTGCTTTATACGTATTAACTCAGTTAATCATTACAGCTCTGAGGCAGGTCTTACGTTGCCCAAGATTTCATAGCTAGTATGTGGGCAGAGCTGAGACTTGTACTCACACCATCTGGCTCCAAGGCTTTAACCATTATGCTACACTGCCTGTACTCAAATATGTAAATTCTGAGGTGGACTTTAACACGCTTGAATTCCCTATATATCTTGTTTTTTAAAGAAATGGAGAGAGTTCACAGTATTAACTTGGATTTATTGTACAGGTTATGATACCCTGCAGAGAGGTTTCTGTTTCAGGTGCCCTGTTTCAAGGGCAGAATTCTTGAGATTTTAAGTACTTCAGGATATTACAGGCCATTGAAACAAGACTTTTCAGATGTGCTGGCTGTGCTATTTGCTATTTGTATTAGACCGACAGCTTGTGTTACATTACCTCTTCCTGAATCAGTCTTGCTCTCCATATTACATGCCAAACAATTTACTGACTACTTTTTAAATTGATTTTACGTTTGGGGATTTTGGAATAAGTTGTAGGTGAATCTTTTTGAGTTTGCAGCAAAATAAGAGACATTTTCGTGGTGTTGGACAAAAGAATTCCATTGCATTTGGGATGTGTTTTCAAGTGTAGGTTTTCTGACTGGTCAGAACTGATGCGGTGACCATCTGAACACCTCATGGCCTTGGTTTGCTTCCTTATAGTTCCTCCGTTTACTTGCTTCTTGTGTTGATTTAGAATAGCATCATTTGTAAGATAAAGCGAATTCTTTTCTCAGGATGCTTTACCTGGGTCGCTTCTCTAGCACCTGTCTTTTCCCTGGGCCTTACATCACTAGAACGGAGGTGGGGTCAGGGGAGGATTTTATTCCCTAGTAAGCCAATTTGGTCAGCTTTAGGCTTCATTGCCATAATGATTAATAAGAGTCTCTCATGTCTTATCTGATACATACTGAATTTAATTCCTTTGGATTTAGAGGAATTAAATCTGCGTCTATGCATGTGTATGCATAATGTGTCATTATTATTATTTTGTTTATGAAGATAATACGTGTTTGTTCAAGAAATCCAAACCATGAAAGTATAAATCCCCCTAAGCCCTCCGCTCAGAATGCGCTGGCATCATTTTGATGAATAAACTTCTGGACCCACCCCTAGAGGATACGTAGAAATTAATAACTTTATTAAATAAAGTCATACTATAGATGCCATTTTGCTTTATGTTATTTTCAGGCAGGGAATCCTTTCCATGTCAATGTAGATGATCTTTTTAAATAGCAGCGTTGTATTCCAATGTGAATGGGTGCATAATAACTTACTCCCTAAACCATTATTGCCAGGCATTTGTATTGGTTTTCATTTGTTCTCTTGGAAGCAGTGTACTGCTGGGAATATCACTTACACTTACATCTTTGCACGCTTTTCCATTTTTCTCAGTAAGATAAATTTGTTATAGGTTTGCTGAGTCTAGTAGAGTGTACATTAAAACAGTTTATAATATTGCCAGTTTGTTTTCCACTGTCTTACAGTGTGCTTCTACTAACAGCACATGAGAGATCTGTTTTATTTTGCCCAATTGCTTCTTCACTAAGCTGATTCATTTGTTTAATCAACAACTGAGTGCCTACTATGTGCCAGGGTATGCTAGGGCTTCAGTAATAAGCAACACAGAAATTGTTTTTGCCTTCCCAGGATTTGTTGTTTGGGGAGACTTAACTGAATTAAGTCTTAATTTCTTTCCTTCTCATTAATTTGAAAATTTTAAACTGTATATATTGACTAGTATTCTTTTATGAATTGTGTATTCACATACTTGTTTTTCTGTAATTTATTTTTTCTTATTTATTACTAGTTTTAGATTGTTTTATGGTCAGCTCTATCTTTTTAGGCAGGCCTTGTTCACCCCGAGATCATAAAATTGTTTGCCCATTGGACTAGCTAGAGTTCTTGGTTGCAAAAACAGAAACTGACTTTGCATTCTACTTAAGCCATAAATGGTATCAGGTGCTCTCCTGAATTGCCAGAAATTGCCTGGAAGGCTAGGAACAAGAGGTCAAGAGAAGCTGGGTGGTCTGTAGCAGAATAAGGCCCCATGACAAGGGTAGATTCTGAACACCAATCTTCCCATTCTGAACCTGCTACTGTTCAAAAATAGCATCAGGAATACGTAATCTTTTCTCACTTTTCTTCATTGTTATCTCCTGTGGTGTCTTCATTCTTAGGTGTATTGTCCCTATGCAGTAGTGGGACAGCCAGAAGCCATGGTCTTATTACCTTTTTGGCATCCTTAGCAGAAAGAGGGCACTTCTTTCCTAGTAGTTTGTGCAAAGATCTTGGCGGTAGACTTCATTGGTCTGTCTTGGGACATGTATGCATCTGTGAACCAATCACTGTGTCTAGGGAGATGGAATGCTTTGATTGGCCAGGCCTAGGTCATGTGCCCCATCCCTGGTACCAAGAGTAGAATCAGCTGGACTGAGAAAAAAGGGAGGGGTGGCTCACAAGAAAAAGTAGGGTGCTGTTATGGAAGAAGGGGAATAGATGCAACAAAAGCAACAGATGTCCTCTGTAATGATGGTATTTGACATTTTTAATAATGCTGGATTCTGCATTTATTCTGCATAAAATAATGAAGGATTCTGCCTTCCTTCAGTAGAGCAAAATGCCACTTTGTAATTTATTGTTCCAGAAAATTAAAATGTCCTGTTATTAAATAAGTTCTTTTTTTACTGTACATCAGTCACCAGGTAGAGGAAATACTAAAATCCTAATAAGGCAAGTAAGTTTCATCCTTCATTTTGAATCAATTATACTGAATGAAAGACAGCTGTGTAGAGGAATAAAGAACTTTTTCTTTTTTATTGTATATATAGAACATGGGTTCTTAGAGATGCAAGATTCATACAAGGTGGGGACGTATATTTTACTAAAAACTCATATGTTATTAAAATATGACAACGTGCTATAAACATGTTTAGGAAAGCCAAAAAAATAAAACTGAAAAGAAAAGTACTTACACCCTCAATTACATGGCATGAAAAGTCACTGTTGTGTGTTACAAGGTATTTCTGTAGTCATTCAAAACTGTTTCCCCATTTGAGTCAGTACTTGCTCAATGTATTTTCTACCGGGAATGCTGGCAACAAACAGAAAAATATCAAGAAACAGTGAAGCGTAGTGAAACTTCATGAGTTTTGGAGTCAGTCAAACTTGAGTTTCAATTTGATCTTAAATGATGTGACCATGAGCACGTATCCCCCTCTGTAAAATGATGTAATACCTACTTCATGAGTTTAAGAATGAAATGATGTTGTTTATATAGTAACTAGTATCATTGCTATTACAATTTGGAATTATTACTTGGGGGAAGATAACAGTGTTTTGGAAAATCAATTGTGTCAGCATGTTCAGAGACAGTGAGTATATGAAAGAAATATAATACATTCCCAACTGTGTACTGGGATTTTCTCTTGATAGCTGCAGTTTGAGTATATCTGTGGTGAGCCTTTGGGGTGAAGAGGTTGATTTACCAAAGATAGGCCGTAATGTGTTGACTTGGATTATTCTAGTGTTTGAAGATCTGCGAGAAACTTTCTGTACATTTTCAGGTCTAGGAGAAAACAGCAGGAGCCTGATGTGCCCGGTAACTGCACTGTAGTCCAGCACCCTAGGGACTGAAGAAACTATCTGTGGAGTTAGACTAATCTAGCCTAGCAGCATTTGAACTTGGGGCCACACTTTAATTTGATTAACACTTTCACTTATTAGTGGTCTTGCTGTTTTGGCACTCTGCAATTGAATGATTTACACAAAGGCTTTATCCTTTGGGCAAAGCATGCATTTGTTGTCTAACTACAGAGTTTAGCATCAAATAATTTTATGACAGACCACATTTGGCATGCCTAGTTATTCAGGGAATTTTCAAAGAACTGTAGTGGGACTTTTTAGTCACACATCCTCTCCGTTCTTAGTCATCCATTCCTTTTATGGTAGTCATTAGCAAATATCTCTCAACCTCTTCTGTAATGGTTAACAGTCAGTGTAAGCACTCTGTAGCGTTGGCTGTTTTGAGCTCTGTGTACTTCATTATGAGACAGTGAGCATATACTTGTGAAAACATAAACTAAATGTTGGTATATTCTCCACATGTTTTTTTTTTTTTTTTTTTTTTTTTTAACAGAACTACTGTTGTTAATACACATACTGAACTATTTCAAAATCACTAATTAAAAGATTTTTCCCATGTATACTTTTTTGGGTATTATCTCTTCTGTCCAAATGTGGTTGATTACTTACAGAATTAAGGAAAAACTGAAATGAAAGTCAGTAGGATTAGAAATTTTGTGTTAATGCATGAGATGGCAGTCATTTTTACATTCTAGGCAATCAGAAGCACCTTTTACATTTAACTGCTTGACCCCAATGGTCTGGTCAAATTCCAGTGTTGCATAATTGCATTCTACCTTCCCTAATACGTAGTAAATCCAATTGTTTGGTTACCACCTGTTTACTTAACTTTTAAAAACTGTTTGTTGACTGTGCTCTTATTGTAAGGGCACAGCAGAAGCTGTGTACGTGTGTACGTGTCACTTTTTCTAAAAATTTGATAATTTTCATTCCAACCCTTCTTCTTGCCCTTCCATTTTTTCCCCCAAACTCATAGACATATTGCTCCAAACATATTCAGTAGTGTTCTTTTTCATACGTCCAGAAGACTTTGAACATGTGGGTTGAAAACAACACTAAAGGTAATTAATTAAGGTAAGAGAAGGAGATAATGGGTAACACCTTTTATCCAGTGTCCAGTAAAGTATTACAAAGTATTCTTTTGTCTTGCAGGCCTCAGCATATCTGGAGTTAAATTTGTTACCTCTCCCCAGACTCCAGTTTACCCTCCTAAATGCTCTGTCTCCGCTTATGGCATCTCTCTCCATGCTTTTGTCATCTCAACTGGAACCCCAGCTCTCTTCCTCACACCCTATATCCAGTCCTCTCAGGCCTTGAGTGGAGAAGGGGGGCAGTGGTGGGTAGCCCTGGGTAGCCACAGTCTCCAGTGGTCTCATCTAGCAACCAGTAGGTGCATCCATTAACTGTAGCATGCTGTATAAATCCCAGCTGTGTAGCAGCTGTATGACTTTGGATGATTATGTAAACCCTCAAGTACTCAGTTTCCTTCTTTGTAAAATGGACATCATCCTCTCTAACTTGGGGGGTTGCTATGAAGATTAAGTGGAAGATAAAACTGTTTAGTGCTCAGTAAATGCTTTGTTACAGTACTTATTTGAACTACTGAAATATTACATAATTCCTTTTTGTGTGCTCTCTGATCGGTTCTAAACTCCTGTACAAAAGGACTATGCCTTACTTTTGTCCAACATCTGCGACGATGCTTGCATTAGTAGTAGTGGTAGTCATCGTCATCGTGCTCTGTAGATCTTCCTACGTGCCAGGGACAGTTCTAAGAACTTTGTTAACAGTATCTCCCACACAGCGTTGTTGAGGGGGTCACATGCCCTCATAACAACCCTATGTGGGAGATACTGTCGTATCCATTTAACTGATGAGGGAACTGAGGCACAGAGAGGTTAAGTACTTGATCCAAGGCTACATAGCTATTAAGGGGAGGAAACAGATTTTGACCCCAGGCATCCTGGTTACAGACTCCGTGCTCTTAACTACCACACTAGGCTCCCTTATAGTAGGTATAATAAATACCTGTTGAATAAATGAATATGATTCAGATAAAGAGGCATGTGGGACAGAGTGCTGGAAATAGTCTTATTCAATGAGATGTGGGTAAGAAGTAAAAAGATTATCAAAAGGTAGACAAAATGAATAAAATAAAGCATTGATAAATAGGGAGCAGGGAATATAATCAGTGTTAGTGACTATGGATGGCTGGTTCTTTGAAGATGCATAACTGGTCAGCAGGCAGTGTAGGACTATGATTTCTGAAAGAAGAAAATGGAGTAAGCCCTGAGATCATCACAGGTTTCTGCCTGGAGCACTGTTTGTCCACATTGTAGCTGAGCTGAGGAGAGAGAGACTAGAGTTCAATGAGGATGAAGAGACTGGAATTTGTGAGACCAAGTACTGGAGAAGGGGAGCTATGCAGACATCTGCATCGGGGTCCCTGGAATCTGTTGTTGAATACTAAGCTATGCATGTCTGTGGTTAAACTCCACAAAACTGGTTGTGTTGGTGGTCCCAAGATCCCTGTCAGTTTGATGACTCTCTAGGAGGACTCATAGGACTTGGCATATAGTCAAACTCCTGGCTAATATCTATTACAATGAAAGAATACAAAGAGAAAGTCAGTAGAGGGAAAAGGTGCATGGGGTGAAGTCTGGAAGAAACTAGGTGTGAGCTTCCAAGAGTCCACTCCCAGTGGAGTCACATAGGACACAGTTTCCTGTGTAACATGTGTGCAATGTTGTCTACCAGAGAAGCTCATTAGAGGCTAGTACCAGGGTTTTTATTAGGAGCTGGTCATGTAGGCATGTTCTACCTGACACATACCAAAATTCCAGATTTTTGTGAAGAAAGCAGATGTTCAGCATAAACCATATTGTTTGTACAAACGTTGTAGGCCCAGTGAGCCACTCTTATCAGTTAGTATGTTGGGAACACTTCTGAAGTCCAAGTTTCCAGGAGGCCTTTCAAAAGATAGCAATCTGGCCTGCTATGTTAACTGTTTTCTGTACGCCAAAGAACTGAGAAGACCTGTAAGCTAATGATTCCCAGACCTCACCTATGGCATTATGCTGTTTGAGTTGTGAGTAGCCAGGGGGTCATTCAATAGAGGTAC
Source organism: Prionailurus viverrinus (assembly GCF_022837055.1). NCBI lineage: Eukaryota > Metazoa > Chordata > Mammalia > Carnivora > Felidae > Prionailurus > Prionailurus viverrinus. The sequence continues at coordinate 82,837,715 of NC_062563.1, read as the reverse complement.
CAGAAAGGTCACATCTTGGAAATAGGTCTAAACCAGCCCTAGAGTAAAAGCTACCCTACACCAATGGTTCTCAACAAGGATAGTTTTATCCCCCCAGAAGACATTTGGCAATATCTAGAGACATTTTGTGTCATCATAACTGGGAGTTGCTACTGATACCTAATGAGTAGAGGCCAGGAATGTTGCTAAACAACCTGTAATCCACAAAGCAGGCCCCCTACAACCAAGAATTATGTGGCTCAAGATATCAGTAGAGCCAAGGTTGAGAAACCCTGCTCTCCTAACAAAAGTTTAAAACAAGCCTAGAAAGGATCAAGTTGATCTGCAAGTAATTTGAATGCTGGTCAAAACAAAATGACAATTTTTAAAGGAAGGCAGTGAAACCCAGACACTTAACAGTGCAACATTTATAATGTCCAGCATTCAATAAAAAATGACTAGACATGTGCAGTAGAGAGTATGATTTGTCATCAGGAGAAAAGAATTATTCAGTATAAGGGGGGGGGGGCTAGAAATGACTAAGGTGATGAATTAGTAGACAATTATTATCAATATGACCAAGGACTTAAAATAAAACATAACCATAAATAAGGACAGAAATGGAAGATACTTAAAAACAGAAACTTCTAGAGCTGAAAAATACAACGTCTGAAATGAAAATTTTACTGGATGGGATTCTTGGCAGTTTAGAAATGCAGAATAAAAAGGTCAGTGAACTGGAAGACATAGCAACAGAAACTATTCTATATGAAGCACGGAGAAAAATGACTGCAAACAAAAAAAAAAAGAAAGAAAACAGAAAAAGAAAGAAAGAAAGAAAGAAAGAAAGAAAGAAAGAAAGAAGAAAAATGAAAGTTTCAGTGACCTGTGGGACAGTAGAAGTAGTCTGATATTCATGTAATTTTGAAGTTCTAAGGATGGAGGGAGAAAAAAATTAGACAAAATAAAGGACAAAAATAGCCAAATTTGATGAAAACTAAACCTTACAGACTCAAAAAACTAGATGAATCTGAAGCAGAACAAACACAAAACCACACCAAGGTACATCATAACCAAATTGTTGAAAACCAATATGAAGATAAAAGTCTTAAAAGAAGCCAGAAGGAAAAAAGACATTTAAAGAGACATTTACATACAGGGAATTTTTTTTAAGTATCATAAACTACTCATCAGAAACTACACAATCAGAAGACAGTGAAATAACATCTTTTAGATGCTGAAGGAAAATGTACCCAGGTGAAATGTACCAGGTGAAAATATTCTTCAAATATGAAGACAAAATAAATGTTTGAAACAACAAAAGTGGGAGAATTTATGGCCAGCAGATCTGCATACCAAGAAATATAATAGGAAAATTTTCAGACTGAAGGAAAAAGATCCCAGATGGAAACTTAGATGTGTGCAAAAGAACAAAGAGAATAGATGTGGTAAATATGTGGATAAATAGGAAAGACTTCCCCATGTAATATTAAAAAAAATACTCTTAGCAATTGATTATTCAAAGCAAACAAATAGATTATATTATGGGTCTTATTGCTTATGTAGAAGAAAAATGAATGGCATCAGCAGTACCAGGAATGGTTTGTTACAATATGTGTGAAGGTGTATAATATTATTTGAAGGTATATTTTGTTAAGTTTAAATGCGTATTGCAAATACTAATATAGAAGTGAAATGAAATAGTAAAATATACACAGTCCAAAAGAAGGGAAGAAAAGAGGGAAAATGAACAATGAACAGATGAGATGCTAGACTTAGAGCCAACCTAGTTTAATAATTACATTAAGTGTAAGTGGTTTAAACAATCCAATTAAAAGGAATCAGACTGGATTAAAAAACAAGACTCAACTATATGTACTGTCTTTAAGAAGGGCCCAACTATATAATAACATCTTTAGTTATATATTATTTATACACTTAAAATATAAAGACAGATAGGTTAAAAGTAAAAGAATAGAAAAAAAAAAAAACTATACAAACACTAATCAAAAGAAAGCTGTAGTACCTATATCATTATCAGGCAAATTATATTGTAGAGTAAGAAATATCACTAGGGATTAAGAGAGACATTTCCTAATGATTGTGATAGTTTTAAGTGTATACTCAAATTGTTTGACACTCCTTTCTTTAAGAGGTGGAGGCTAATTCTCCCTTTGAGTAGTGGTTGGACTTAATGACCATGAATAGAATGTGATGGAAGAGATAAAAGATACTGTAGCTTACAACTTGGTTGCTCTCTGTAGAAAGGTTCATATGCTGAGGAACTGAGGCTGTCCCTGGATTTCTGACCCTCAGAACCTGTGTAAGATAATAAATGCTGTTTTTTAAGGAATGCTCTTGCACTGTTGGTGGGAATGCAAACTGGTGCAGCCGCTCTGGAAAACAGTGTGGAGGTTCTTCAAAAAATTAAAAGTAGAACTATCCTATTACCCAGCAATAGCACTACTAGGAATTTACCCAAGGGATATAAGAGTGCTGATGCATAGGGGCACATATACCCCAATATTTATAACACCGCTTTCAACAATAGCCAAATTATGGAAAGAGCCTAAATGTCCATCAACTGATGAATGGATAAAGATGATGTGGTTTATATATAAATGTAATACTACTTGGCCATGAGAAAGAATGACATCATGCCATTTGCAGCAGCATAGATGGAACTGGAGGGTTTTATGCTAAGTGAAATAAGTCAGTCAGAAAAGGACAGATATATGTTTTAACTCATATGTGGATCTTGAGAAACTTAACAGAAGACCATGGGGGAAGGGAAGGGGAGAAAAATAGTTACAAACAGAGAAGGAGAGAGGCAAACCATAAGAGACTCTTAAATACAAGAACAAACTGATGGGGGGAAGGGATGGGTGATGGGCATTGAGGAGGGCACTTGTTGGGATGAACACTGGGTATTTATTGTATGTAAGCCAATTTGACAATAAATTATATTAAAAAAATAAATGCTGTTTTCAGCTGCTAAATTTTAGGGTTGTTACACAATAATAGACCTAATAGCATGATAAACAGGGTTGCTTTATCAAGAAGACATTCAGATTTTAAATCTGTATGTACTTACTAATATAAGTTCAAATTATATAATGTAAAACTTGACAGCACTAAAAGCAGAAATAGATAAATCCTTATTTGAGTTAGAGACTTCAGCACTCTCTACCCAAAAATTGATAGAACAAATAGACAAAAAAATCAGAACTGGAAGTCTTGAGAAACACCATCAACCAACTTAATTGATTTTTATAGAATACTCCACTTAGTAGTAGCAGCAGAATACATCTTCTTTTCAAGTGAACTAGAGCATTCACCAAGATAGACTATATTCTTGGCTGTAGAAAAAGTCTCAGTAAATTTTTAAAGATTGAAATCATGGAGAATGTATTCTCTGACCACAATGGAGTCAAACTAGAAATCAACAACAGAAATATACCTGTGAGATTTCCCAAGTATTTGGAAATTAAACTCTACACTTAAAAAAAAAAAAACTTTTAAAAAATGCTTATTTATTTTAGAGAGAGAGAGATACACAGAGCACAAGTGGGGGAGGGGCAAAGAGAGAAGGAGACACAGAATCCAAAGCAGGCTGCAGGCTCTGAGCTGTCAGCACAGAGCCCAACGTGGGGCTCAAACTCACGAACTGTGAGATCATGACCTGAGCCAAAGTTGGATGCTTAACCTAGCCACACAGGTGCCCCTAACTCTACAGTTTTAAAACAACATTTGGTTTAAAGGAATCGTAAGGGAAAATAGAAAATATTTTGAACTGAAAGAAAATGAAATCAATGTATTAAAATTTGTGAGACGCAGGTTAAGCAGTGCTGAGGGAGATGCATAGTTTTAAATGCTTACACTAGAAAAGAAAACTGATCCAAAGTCAATGACTTAAGTTTCTACCTGGATAAACTAGGAAAAGAAGAGCAAATGAAACCCAAAGTAAATGGAAGAAAATAATAAAGAGAAATCAATAAATAAAAAAGAGCAAAGAATATTTTTAAAACTGTGAAATAAAAATTGGTTCTTTGCAGGGGCGCCTGGGTGGCTCAGTCGGTTAAAGCGGCCGACAGCTCAGGTCATGATTTCATGGTCCGTGAGTTCGAGCCCCGCGTCGGGCTCTGTGCTGACAGCTCAGAGCCTGGAGCCTGTTTCAGATTCTGTGTCTCCCTCTCTCTGACCCTCCCTCGTTCATGCTCTGTCTCTGTCTCAAAAATAAATAAATGTTAAAAAAAAAATTGGTTCTTTGCAAAGAACAATAAAATTGATTAAATGTATCATGAGTCTTATTCCTGTTGCATCCCTAAAATACAGTACAGTACACTTTTAAAATGAAGTTTTGAAAACTAAAAAGTTGACTCCTTAATTGTCTTTTATTTAAAATACATGGCATTATTTTGAGAACTAGGCATTGAGCTATAATAAAATTTATTTAAACAGGTCTCAGATACAAGTTTAGTTATGATCAATTTATTTCAGAAAGATTCCTTGGGAAGATAATGAGTTATACTTATGGAGAGATAGTATTTGCAAAAAAATAAAAAAGAAGAAGAAGAAGAAGAAGAAGAAGAAGAAGAAGAAGAAAAGAAACTCTCCACAATTTGAAAGTTCTGTATTTTGTCTTCAGTTTTGAACAAAAAAGGCATAGAAGACAGTAAAAAGTTTGAGATTACAAGCAATAATATAAGTTCCAGGAAAATCCAGTTAAAGATGTTGAAAAGTACATATTGAGCATTTATCAATTTCATTTACAAGGAACATATTTTCGAAGTATACATTCCTGCAAAAAATTCGGTACCATTGATTATAAACTAATACCTGCCAAAAGAAAACTAGAGACCAAAACCAAATGTGCCAAATGATGAGGCATAACTTTAATAGTTGATCTCTTCAGTTATCAAATCCATTGATAAATAATCTGTGCCACGATTTGTAGTGTTACCCACGACAAAAACACTTTTGCTAAAGCAAAGAATGAAGTGAGGCAAGAATGTATAAGGAATCATTTTGTCCTTAGTGAAAGTGATCTTAAATATTCAGTTTTATCAGAATTGGAAGATAATAAATTACTTACTTGTAATGTTCAGCAAATAATGCATAGAAGCCCAAGGAAAAAATAAAATCGGGTAAAATTCACACATCATCACTAGGATATTTGGTAAATTTTTAAATCATTTCTTGATTATTCATTGTCTGATATTTTGTTCATGGATTTTACAGGTTCTCTGTTAGAATCAAATTACATCATCCAGCCCCCTCATTCAGTTTCCTTTTGCTCTTCATCTTTTGAAACACCTCACTGATTATGAGCCTGCCAGATACAGGAAGAAATACTTAAAACCAAACCAGTCAGTTCTGCTACATTCTAATAGAGTTTTTAAAAGGTGTCTTCACGTAGGGGGTGGGGGTGGAGGAAGGAAGACAACCAAAATTAGGAGTTCAGGGTTATAGGTGGAATTCAATTTCAAATCCAATTTTTAACTTCATTTAATCATCTCATAGTGTTTGTAATATGCTTGTCCACCTGCTTCTCAAGAATAGTTTCTGGTTTTGATAGTCCTCCCTCTGAAGTATGAATTTTCACCCCAAGCAGGAGATTGTAATCAACTGCAAGGGCAGACTCAAGGAAAACTTTATGAGGATTCCTTTTCTGGGGGAATTTTGTTGCTTTGATTAGATGGGGCACAATGTTCACAATTAGAAGGAAAATTTTGGCCAGCCCAGAGAAGAGTTAGTTTTAAGGACAGCAGTATTACTCTTCTGTTGTATAGATTCAGCTACCAGGAATTCCTTAAGTGCTGTGGATCCCAGGGATTAAGTGTGACAGAGTAATAGTTACACTTCTTATTATTTGCACTCTTGTTTCCTGTATGCATGTCCTCTTTCTACATTTTTTGAGTTTGCTATATTTGACAGCTGTTCATCAGTGGTATTTTTTGTAGTTCAAAATAAATAGAATGTGCTATAGCTGTCACTTTGTATTTTCTGTAGTTTTCTTTTTTGCTCTCTAGTAGGAGGGCTTGTTTTCGTTTGTCTGGAGCTGTATTTAAAAAATAATGGGAACAGGGTGCCTGGGTGGCTGGGTCGGTAGAGCCTCCGGCTCTTGATTTCTGCCCAGGTCATGATCCCAGGGTCTTGGGATAAAGCCCTGCATCGGGCTCTGCACTGAGCATGGAGCCTGCTTGGGATTCATTCATTCATCCTCTCTCTCTCTCTCTCTCTCTCTCCCCCTCCCTCCCTCCCTCTTCCTCTCCCCCCCTCCCTCCCTCTCTCCTCCCTCCCCCCTTCTCTCTCACTCTAAAATTTAAAAAAAGTTAAAAGGTAATGGAAAATAAACACCAAGCAAACTTGAATTCTATGATACATTGTTGCAGAGGATGAAGTCTAAAGCCATCACAAATTACCAGGGATATATAAAATGAATGTGACCGTTGCACTCAGTTTGCTTTTCTCTCTGATTTGTTATAAGTGTTTCCCTGTTCTGAGTTCAAGTTCTCTACTATGCTTTCCTACTTTCTTAACATTCCTAGGTGTCTCCTCTTGGGCAAGGCAGTTCTTGTTTATTTCTTCTCAGAAGTTCTTCCTTACATTTAAAAAAAGAAAGAAAGGAAAAAGATAAAAAAGGGCATGACTTTCCTAGAACCTAGTTTTTCTTACCAAGTTTATTTGGCAGATAGTGGCTTTTTTTTTTTTAATGAGTATTGTGAAATCTGTTAATTTTCCAGTAAAAGGCTTTCTATCATAGTGGGCAATCATTAATTATTTCTTGAATTAAATTAAATGAATTCTTATGCTTACATTTGACGAAGAATTGAGAAATACCAGCTCATAGGAGTCCCCCCAAAGGATCAATTAAGGGAGACTAAAGACAAAGATCACATGTTCCAACAGTTTTGTAATTCTGCAGAGTCTGGCAAAAGAGAACCCTTGGTTATTGGGTCACATTGCATAAGGCGTGTGAACTCTGTTCCTTCAGCCAAGTTGTTTACTACCTAGAATAAGCCAGGCACTGTGCTGGTGGTGGGATAGGGTGATAAGGTACAGAAGGTGGCACTTACCTTCCAGGTTCCCTGAGAAGGCAATTCCTCAGCTAGAGGCAGCCATTTCTCACCTGTTTGGTTTTTTTTTTCTTCCCTCTTCTCTTTTGTTTTGCAAACCAGTTCTCGGAGCTTTCTTTGCTGCGATCTGTGACACCATTACTCTGGAGCTCACATCACAGTGTAATTACTTATATGTCCCGTTTTCAGACTCAAAGGGACTGTCTTTTTATTTGTTGCCCCAGTACCTAGCAGCGTAGTGGAACCTAGTTGGTGTCGATGTTCACCAAATAAGTCAAATTAGAGTAACGTGTCACGATCTTTTTCATGCTGTGACACATAAAAAATACTGAAGAGCGCGAGCAGAGGCGCTGGCTGAAGACTTGCCATTGCTTTGGGCCCTCTGTGACTGCCCTGCAGACTGACGGATCAGCATCTCAGCATACCTGTCTCCCATTTGTGGCATTTTACACACTCTACAGGAGCTCTGTGCTAGAGAGTACCATGTGCTTTGAATCTGCAGCTAGAGGGAAGGGGAAAGAGTGGTGGCCAGGAGCAAATGTAGGGCTGCAGGCATGGAGGGCAGAGTCCGTAAACTAAAGACTGAAAAGGAATCTAGGAGTTTGGGCCAGTTGTCTGAAGGAGAATAAACTTTGAGAAAATTCCTGCAGTTTAACTTTGGAAGATGGGGCTTTAGCCTTTGAAAAGGGTGGTAGATTGCATAAAACTCCCTTCCTTCTATTTTCTTTCCATCCTGGCCTCTCAAAACACCAAGTGCAAAAAGCAGTTGATTGTATGACTCTGTGAATATACTAAAAGCCATTGAATTAGATGCTTTGTATGGATGGTTTGTATGATATGTGAATTCTATCTCAGTAAACCTGTTAAAAAAATTTCTCTGCTCCACTTAAGTTAAAAAAAATGAATCTGGAGAAAAAAAGTTGATTGCTCTCTACTTAGGGAGTTGGGATTACCAAGATACAAATATTTAAATTACTAATCATTAAACATTTCCAAATCTGAACATTCAGAAATATACTTGTTATTATTGGTATCTCATGGATTTTATAACATTTTATAAATGTCACACAATTAGAGCTTGATCCTGATTTATATTATATTCATTATATATATATTATATATAATATCCTGAAGTATATTATAATCAAGATACTACTTTATTTTGGTGGAAAAGAGTAAGAAATCTTTATGACTATGTCATAGAGATCATTGTTTTGATATGAAATCATTAGTTGCAAAATATTTAGTAAAATTAGTTGTTTGGTTACCTTCAAAGATCTGATTTGCTAGTGTCCAATTGTATAAAGATGAAGTTATTTTCATAGTCTATATTCTGTATTTCTTTTTCACATGAGCACTACCTACAAATTTCTAGTATGTATAAAAATAGCAAAACCATGAAATGAAATTTATGTATGACTTTTTGAAACTATGACCTCTTATCATTGATATTTCTGTTTTAGAACAGCTATATTAATTATCAATTGCTATATAACAGATTACCCCAAAACTTAGGTTAAAACAATAAGTATTTATCATTTTAGTTTCTGTGAGTAAAGAATTTGGGTGCAACCTGGTTGAGTGCCTCTGTGTTTGTGTCTCTTAATGCCAAGCAGGGCTGTGGTCTCATATGAAGACATGGTTGAGGGAGGATCTACTTCTAAGCTCACTCACCTGGTGAGTGACAGGAGGACAGGATTTAGTTCCTCATAGGCAGTTGGAATGAAGGCCTCAGTCCCTCATGGGCTGTTGGAAGGAATTCCTTGATTTGTGGGCCTCTGTCTAGAATAGCACAATATGGCGTCTGGCTTCCATCAGAGCAATTGAGCAAGAAAGGGTGAGTAAGATGGAGGCCACAATCTTTTTGTAAATCTAATCTTGAAAGCGACATCCCGTCACATTTGCTGCGTCTGTTTGTTAGAAGTGCGTCACCAGGTCGGCCTATACTCAAGAGAAGGGAATTTCACAAGAACCTGAATACCAGGAAGCGGGACTCAATGGGGACCATATTAGGGGCTGGCTACCACAACATTCCTCTCAGAAAGTTCTACATAGTATGTATTTTAACTTAGAATTCATTTCGTTTTAAGAATGTGATGGCATTTCTTGAAAATATTAGTGATACGCAAAGATGTAATAGATAAAGGACCAGGGAACAATACACTAGAACTGTTATCATATCCCTTTCTATCTTTTCACTTCACTACCCTGGAGCATTACCTTTGTCTAGGATGGCGCAACACCCACGAAAACAGCCACTGGAAAGGGAGCACAGACTCGGGGGAAAGATGGGCACAACACATAAGTCACATAAGCTGTCATTTAAGCTCTCTATCCCATTTGCCAGAACATAGTCATGTGGCCACCACCACCCCTACCTGCTACAAAAAAGGCTAGGAAATTCAGGCTTTGGCCGAGCAGTCATGAGCTCAACTAAAAATTACGTTGTTCCTGAAGAAAGGAAGAATACATATTGGGGGAAGCTGGAAGGCTCTGCCCAAAGCTTTCAACAGCATTAAAATGATTATCGCATGAAATGCACTAATGCATTTTACTCAGAGGTGAGTAAAATCATGTCCTCGTTCAGAGCCTATTACTCTTAATTTAGACAGATAGAATTCTTATTAGCTTAGTTACAGGGCTTCCCAAACCACTGCAGGTTAGGAGGAAGTATAGCGAGAAGTAGGCATCATGACAGCTGCAAAAATCGACAGCAGAATGTCCAGTAACAAATAGGGAAGTACAGAAGGCCAAAGCTAAAACTAAGCTGGCAGTTCAGAGGAATTTGATACAGGGGCAACCGATTCTCTGGTAGCCCCAAAGCTTTGCTCATTTAACAACATTACCACATAGTAAAATACTTAGATTTAGTAATGATGATCCCGAGTCTTCCATTGTGGTGAAGAGAAAACGTTTTGGCATTCTGAAAGAGGTAAGCTTCATTGATTATCTAGAAAATTTTGTAGAGCATTCTGTAAACATGATCCTGTCAAATAAAGGAGAAGCCCCTCTACTTAGAATACTCTTGGTTGAGTATCAGTCGGTTGAGCGTCTGACTTCGGCTCAGGTCATGATCTTACGGTTCGTGGGTTCGAGCCCCACATCGGGCTCTGTGCTGACAGCTCAGAGCCTGGAGCCTGCTTCAGATTCTGTCTCCCTCTCTCTCTGCCCCTCCCGTGCTAACGCTCTGTCTCTGTCTCTCAAAAATAAATAAATGTAAAAATTAAAAAAAACATTTTTTTAATCTAATTACCACCACGTTATTTGTACAGAAAAATTCTTTCAGAGTTCCATTTCTAGTATCTAGAATTGTATATTATCTCAGAGAGCTTGGCATTAGTAATTTCCTTGTTTTTATAGAAAGTGTCTATATTAGCCAAGCCCCAAATATTTGATATTATAAACACAGAGCTCTTACTTCCCATCCTCTTATAAAGAAGTTATACATATAGAGTGTTATTGTAAGTATAGGATTGTCAGAGAGTTCTGCAGTTCTCATATATTTTAAGCCACTGGCATCATAGCTAGTATCAGCATTCTGATACATTAGCCCTGAATGTTTTCTTTCCCTTTTCTCAGTCTGGCAAACTCTGACTCATTTAAGACTCTGATCCATTACAGAATAAATTGCAGTACACATGAAATGCATGATCTGTGAAAGGAAGAAATGACAGGTTATATCATCGAAGTTAAAGTTTGCCTTATGAGAGACTGTTAATACGATGAAAAAACAAGCTGCAGAGTAGGAGAAAATATCTGACAAAGGACTAATATCTAAATATATAAAGAACTTTCAAAACCCAACAGTAAAAAAAAACCAAACAATCCAATTTAAAAATGGGCAAAAGACACGAAGAGACATTACACCAAAGGATATATACAGATGACAAAAAGGTGTTGAACATCATTAGACTAGGGAAATGCAAATTAAAACCACAATGAGATACAAACGGATCTATCAGAATGGCTAAAATAAAAAATATAGTGACAACACTAAATGCTGGCGAGGATGCTGAGAAAGTAGGTTACAGATACATGGCTGGTAGGAATGTAACATATCGCAGACACTTTAGAAAACAGGCTGGCAGGTTCTTCAAAAGCTAAACATGCCACTACCACACGGCCCAGCAGTTGCACCCCTGTGCAGTTATCCCAGAAAAAATGAAAACTTAGTTCATGCACAAACCTGTACATGAATGTTTATAGCAGCTTTATTCATGGTAGTCCCAAACTGGAAACAGCTGAGATCCTTCAATGAGTGAATGGTGAAACTAACTCGTATGTTCAGCATACTAGTTACGAATGATACGTGCCACAACTTGGGTGAGCTGCGCTGAGTGAAAAAAGCCAGTCCCGAAAGGTTGTATACTGTATAATTCCATGCATAGAATGATCTTGAAGTGACAAAATCACAGAAATGGAGAACAGATTAGTGATTCCCAGGGGTTAAGAAAGGTGATGGGTAAAGAGAGGGAAGTGGATAGGGCTATCAAAAGGCAACACGAGGGATCAGTGTGGTGACGGAAAGGTTCTGTATCCTGACTATATCCATGCTAATATCCTGTGCTATAGTTTCGTAAGGTGCCACCCTGGGGGGAAACTGAGTAAAGGGTACATGGAATCTCTTGGTGTTGTTTGTTACAACAGCGTGTGGAAATATAATTATCTCAAAAAGTTAAATTGAAAATTATGAACTCCTGAGAACTCCATTGGACTGTGAACCTCATGAAGGAAGGGATGGATATCTGTATTTCACCAGCAGCTAGTACAGTGGCGGACTCATAGGAGGTGCTTAAAAACTGTTTGTGGGTTGCCTTAAGGGAGAGAGGCTGAACATTTGATTGTGGCCATATTAGGCACATCCCAAAATGAAGGGGGTCTCTCTGCTGACCTCTTCATTTAAAAACTGTCGATTGAACATCTGCCTCATGATAGACACTCTTCTAAATGCCCGAAATACAACAGTGAACAAAATCAGTAGGTGAGGGGTGGGGGATCTCCTGCTTTCACGGAGCTTACAGTTTAACTGAGGCAAAAGACAATGAACATAATACATAAATTATATAATATATGAGGAGATGCTAAGTGCTGTGGAAAAAAAAGTTTTAAAGGATTGCTCAGGGTTTGGCATTTGAGGATACAGAAAAGACTGCAAGAGCAAGAGGGTTGTGATTTGCAATTTTATACAGGGTTTAAAAACAAAGGACAGTGTCACTTGAACAATTTTGAAGGAATTAAGGGAAAAATCATGCAGGTATGGGGAGGAAGAGAGTTCTAGGCAAAAGGATCAGCCAATGTAAAGGCTTTGAGGTAGAAAGGTGTCTAGTGTGTTCAAGGACTAGCAAGGAAGTGAAGCCAGCATGGAAGGAACAAGAATGAGTGAGGGAGAGTGGTTTGGTAATGAATTAGAGAAACAGTGAGAATGCAGAGCTTAGAGAGTGCTTTAGGATGTTGTGAAGTCTTTGGGTCCTACTTAAGTGAAATGGGGAGGTACTGGAGGATTTTGAGTGGAGCAGTGACACAACCTGACTTAACATTTTCAAAAGGGTCATTCTGGCTGCTGTATTGAGAATAGACAGTAGAGGAACAGGGTAAAAGCAAGAGTACTTCAGAAGCTATCTCAGTACTTTAGGGCAAAAAGTGGACTGGGGTGGTGGCAATCGAAATATGAGAAATTATCCGTTTGTATTTAGATTTTGAAGACAGAGCCAACAGGATTTGCTGACAGATTGGATGTGGGGTATGAAGGAAAGAGGAATCAGTGATGACTCCAAGGTTTTGGAGCAGAAGACTTGACAAATGGTGTTGCCAATAACTGAACTAGAGAAATCCAGGGTGGGGGGGGCGGGGTGAGGGGCAGCTTTGGGAGGAAGTTGAGGAGTGCATGTTGAATTTGAGACATCTAAGTGGAGACGTTGAATGGGCAGTTGGGTATTCCAGTCTGGAGCTCAGAGGAGAAGTATACGCACTGGACATTTATGTTTGCAAGTTGCCAGCATTTATATGGTATTTAAAGCCATGAAACTAGATGAGATCTCCAGGAAGGTGTATAGTGAAGAATTCCAAACACTGAACCCCAGGAACCCTGTAGAGGTCAGGGAGAGGGAGAAGAACCAGCTGAGAGAGGCTGAGATGATGTGGCCAGTGACAGAGCAGGACCAAGAGGGTGGGATCCTGGAGGCCAAGTGGACAAGGCGTTTCCTGGAGGAGGAGGGAGTGATCGGCCGATCAGCTGTGCAGGTCAAGTAAGAAAAGGACTGAGGATGACCATTGGTTTAGTAACATGGAGGGAACCGGTAACCTCCTCACTAGAGAGAGGAAGAATTTTAGTTGTGAAACTGATGTATGACTCATTACAAGGACAAATTTAAGTTTTAGGAGCTTTGTTTTAAAAAGCTACTCCTCAGTTTCTCAAAAGGTTATAGAATTACCATATGATCCAGTAATTCCATTTCTAGGGCATACCCAAAAGACTTGAAAGCAGGAACTCGCATCCTAGTATGCCAATGTTCAGAGCAGCATTACTCATAGTAGCCAAAGGTAGAAGCTACTGAAATGCCTGCTGACAGATGACTGGTTAAGCAAGATGTGGTATATACATAGAACAGAATATTATTTAGCCTTAAAAAGAAATGAAATTCTAATACATGCAACAACATATATATAGGTGAACCTGGAAAACATACTAAGTGAAATAAGGCACGTACAAACGAGCAAATATTGCATGACTCCACTTACATAAGGCACCTAAAATGTCAAACTCATAAAGACAGAATGTAGAATAGAGGTTATCAGAGGCTGGGGGCAGGAAGGAATGGAGTGTTATTGCTTAGTAAGTACAGACTTTCTGTTTGAGAGTATTTTAAAAAATTTCTGGAAACAGATAAGAGGTGATGGTTGTACAACAATATGAATGTTGTACATTGTACAACAATATGAATGTACAATATTAATGCCAATGAACTGTACACCCAAAAAGTTTGGAACGGTAAATGCATAATAAAAAGAAAGTATAGGATGCAGACAGAATACTGTCTAAAGAGAAATTGGTTATATATATGTGTATGCTTCGAACATATATATTAGAATAAAATCAATGAATGAGCAAAAAAAAAAAAAAAACCCACCATTTTTTCACTTATTTCTAATCTAAGAGCTAAGCTTGCTTGAGGCATCATCTGAGATTGGCTTTCCTTGTAGATCCTTTAGTACATGTTTGTTACACTTTTTTCTTTCTTTCTCTTTTTCTTTTCTTTCTCTCTCTCTCTCCCCCCTTCCCTTCTTCTTCTTTTTTTGTTACACTCTTTTTTTTTTTAATGTTTATTTCTGAGAGACAGAGAGAGACAGAGAGACATTGCATAAGCGGGGGGAGAGAGAGGGAGACACAGAATCCGAAGCAGGCTCCAGGCTGAGCTGTCAGCACAGCGGGGCTCGAACTCAAGAAAGGCGAGATCATGACCTGAGCTGAAGTCGGAAGCCCAACCAACTGACCCACCCAGGTGCCCCTGTTACACTCCCTTTTAATGGCACAAGCCTTAGCCATTGAAGTAGAAGAAAATAGTATTCTCTTATAAAGGTCATTATCATCAGGAGGGCAGGAAAAGAGTCAATTGTTTGAGATTGATCCAACTAATTACTATTTTTGGAAAAAGGTTCATCTGTAAAATATTTACATTTTATATCTATTAAATAAATGTATTCCATATGTATTAAATATATATTCATTCAGGAAAACGTTTCTCGTACAATGACCCTTGAAAATAATGTTCCTTGGGTTCACATGTTAAGTGTTTTCCTGCTAAAACCAGCATTTTTGATAATTTAGCAGAGCCGATACGGAGCAAACCTTGAGTACTGGAAGGTTTTGTGGCACAGCATATTTAATAACCGTGACAACTCAAGAATTTTAAGCAGACTCGCCTCCTTGTCTGGGATCTGTCGGCACCAGTGTGTCTCTACTGGCAAGCCCCTAAATGTACTGTTTCAGCCAAAACTGTGCTAATGATGGTCTACCAAATTTTAACAGGATATTTTTAAGACTTGACAGTCTCATGATTTAAAAAAAAAAAAAACCACAAAAAAACGAAGAAACAAAAACAACTTTTCCGTCATTCCTTTCAAAAGCTGCCGCTCTAAAATATGTGGCAAATTAAAAAAACAAAAGGTCTAAAATTGCTTTACAGTCTGGATGAAACAAAGACTGGTGTGCTGGTGTGGCTGCAGGGAGCTCTGCGCTGCTTTTGTATGATTTCAGAGGTGAATTTAGATGGCTGGAAGATAGATGGGTGCCAGATGCAGTTTGACATAGATTCAGGCAGCTGCTCCTGGGCTAGGTTTCATTAGCTGGTAAGTGCGCCAGCAGAAGCAGCAGAGCGAGGCCCCAAATGCCAAAATGACAGTGAGAACAGTGGAACAATACAATATTCACTAAGTGATTTTAATCTTGGAGATTAACTATCACCCAATCAGTTTCCAGGTCTTAAAAACCAACTCGTACGAAGCCATTAGAGGGCCCAAGTCTTTGTCCATTGGGGGGAAGATGTTTTAGTTAAAAAAAAAAAAAAAATTATTAGTTGAAAAACAAAAAGTGTTGTAAACTCATTTTGGTAATATCCAATTAAAAATCACGTCAACCCCCTCCACACACATGCTGCGGTAAAAGAAATACATCCACTGTTGCAACCAGGCAGTAAGCGGACCCAATGTTGGTTTATCTGTCTTTTTCAAATCAAAGTCTTGGGTGAGCTTCCCAGGCCTCTTCCAGCTTTAAGGCCCCCCTCCCCCACCACTACCACACCCATTCTTCAAAGAAAGACCAAGGTCTCAAAATCCAGAGAGTGTACCTATTTGCTTTTCAGACCTTATGATCTGCATAGCTAGTGGTGAATATGGATGCAGCCACATAATTGTGAATTAAAAAAAAAACCAATTCCTATAAAGAATTTTTGCTCTTACTGCTTGTGGGGTCATAAGTAATTATGAAACTGACTCCAGAAGTCCCCATACTTGATTTTAACTCACATGTTTTCTCAGATGTGAAAGGGAACCTTTATTTAGTATATTATTTAAACTTACTAAACTTATCTTTGCTTTTCTGAAAAGAGTGTTATGATCTAATCTATCAGTGATGCAACCATTTCATGTGGAGTAATTTTTTAAGTTAAAATTAACACAAAATAAATAATTTGATTGGACATGTACATATTTGAAAACTGTAAATTTAACCAGTCTCTGCTTTTTTTTATTGAGTCGTAGGAAGCTAATGCATCACTTATAATAACTCTGAGGCATTACACGGTATTTCTTTTTTTTTTTCCTCCAAATGAGTGTGTGCTTGGCTCTCTTAATAACAATGGGAGTTGTATATGTGCTCAAATAAGAATAGCTTCCATTGTGTTTTGGTATTTTTAGTGTTTTGCTTAGTAATAATGTTGTGACACCACTTTTTGGGGGGGATGTCTACAGAATGGTTAAAGACCTAGAAATAAGCTCGGATTGAGTTAGAAACTGTGTATCCAGGAGCACATTCTAATGTTAACCAATGGCTATATGATACCCTACCGAGTTTGAATATATTCTGGACTTAAGTATGTTGCATACATGTTCTTTAAAGTTGAATTTCCTTGAGTTAAAGCTACCCATCTGTGAACTGATATTTGAATTAAAGGGAATAATACCCTAGGTGACGTGGTTTTAGTTCCTGTAAGTCTTCGGGAGTTATTTCCTAGTGACCAAAGCTCTGCCTCTCTCTTGCTTCCTTCCCTCCTTTTTCTCTCCCTTCTTCTACTGGTCTAGCACTGATGACTTCACCATGTGGACCTCAGTATTGAGACCTTTTTGTTTGTTTCACTGTACATACTGCTCACAAGGCCTGCTCTTGCAAACCTCTTTGATAACGGGTGAGTACTGGGTTAATGAAGAGTCTCTTCGGTTCAGCACACTCAGGTTTAGTGAACCTGACGAGACTCAGTTTGCATTTCTCATGACAGCCTTTAAATAAAGATTACCTAACCTTTCTGAATCCCCCTCATAGGGTCTCTGGGAGGAGAAAATGAGGCACGTATGTTACACATTTAGCATAGTACTTGGCCCAAGGGTTCATTCGGAGGTTCTATATTCTGTATTTCTTTCCTTTCCTTTATGCAAATATCCTCTGGAAAATGTCTCATTTAACCTTGTGAGAAAAGTTAATATATGTAGGAAACATATGGAGTTCCTCAGGGAAAAGGGTTATATGAATAAGTCCAAGATGCCATTGTGGTGATTACTGACCAATACAAAGCTGTTTCAGTTGTTAATAATCATTTGACATTTTAATTCTTTTTTTCCCCCTCAACGAAATCATAAATTTAAGCCTAGTCTTTTACCACTTATGGCTAATTTTGTTAACTATCGATGTTATATCTATTCCCCCTGTTACTTCATTCTGTTTCCATGGTGGTGGTGGTGGTGGTTTTCATTTTGGTTTTGTTGGTAAAATACATATAACATAGCATTGAACTTAGCCATTTTTAAGTACACTGTTCAGGGGTATTAAATACATCCACACTGTTGTACAGTCATCACCACCATCCATTCCCAGAACTCTTTTCATCTTGTAAAACTGAAACTTCATACCCATTAAACAATAACTTCCTATTCTCCCCTACCTCCAGCCCCTGGTAGCCACTTTCTGTCTTTGCTTTTGACTACCCTAAGTACTTGTTCAAATAAGTGGAATCATGTAGTATTTGTCTTTTTGTGATAGGCTTATTTCACTTAGCATAATGTCTTCATCCATGCATGAGGTTCATTCATGTTGTAGCATATTGCAGAATTTCTTTCAGGAACTTCAGCCTTCTTAAGGCTGAATAATATTATATTATATGTGTATACCACATTTCCTGTGTCCATTCATCTATTGATGAGCATTTGGGTTGCTTCCACATTTTAGCTACTGTGAATAATGCTGCTGTGAACTTGGGTGTACAGATATCTCTCCAAGACCCTGCTCTTGATTCTTTTTGGTATATACCAGAAGTGAAGAAATTGTTGGGTCGTATGGTAATTCTATTGTTAATTTTTTGAAGAACTGCCACACTGTTTTCCACAATGGCTGTACCCATTTTACATTCCCACTAATGATGCCCAAGGGTTCCAGTTTCTCCACATCCTTGTCAGCACTTGTTGTTTTCTGATTTTTTGATAGTAACCCTCCTAACGGGTGTGAGATAATATCTCATTGTAGTTTGGATTTGGATTACTCTAATGATTAGTGATGTTGAGCACCTTTTCTTGTGCTTGCTGGTCATTCATACTTCTTCTCTGGAGTAATGTCTTCAAATATTTTGCCCATTTTGGGGCGCCTGGGTGGCTCAGTTGGTTAAACATCCGACTTTGGCTCAGGTCATGATCTCATGGTTGTTGAGTTCGAGCACTGCATCAGGCTCTGTGCTGACAGCTCGGAGGCTGGAGCCTGCTTTGGATTCTGTGTCTCCCTCCCTCTCTCTCTGCCCCTCCCCTGCTCATGCTCTGTCTGTCTCTCTCAAAAATAAATAAACATTGAAAAATTTTTAAAAACAAACAAAGCAAAACAAAGCAAATCCTTTGCCCATTTTTGAATCAGGGTGGTTGTTTTTGTTGTTACTGACTTTTAGGAGTTCTTTATATATGATGGATATTAATCCCTTATCAGGTATATGATTTGCAAATATTTTTTCCCATTCTGTGGGTTGCCCTTTTACTCTCTTGACAGTGGGTTTTAAGTTTTTATTTATTTATTTTGAGAGAGAGAGAGAGAGAGAGAGGGAACGAACAAGCAGGGGAGGAACAGAGAGAAGGAGAGACAGAATCCCAAGCAGGCTCTGTACTATCAGCATAGCCCGATGTGGGGCTCGAACTCAGGAACTGTGATATCATGACCTGAGCTCAGATCAGGAGTCAGACTGCACCACCCAGGCACTCCTGTTGACAGTGTTTTTTGATGCACAAAATTTGTAAATTTTCTTAAAGTCTAATTTGTCTATTTTTTCTTTTGTTACTGGTGCCTTTGGTGTTATATCCAATAAATCAATGCGTAATTCAATGTCATGAGGCTTCTGTCATATGTTTTCATCTTGAGAGTTATGTTTGAGGCTTACATTTAGGTACTTCATCCATTTTGAGCTGATTTTTGTATATGGTGTTAGGGTAAGGGTCTAGCTTCATTCCTTTGCATGTGGATATCTGGTTTTCCCAACACCATTTGTTGAAAAGACTATCCTTTCCTACCAAAGGTTCTTAGCACCCCTGTCAAAAATCATTTATCCATATAGGTGAGGGTTTGTATCTGGGCTCTCTGTTCTGTTCCACTCATCTGTATGTCTGTCTTTGTGCCAATACCACAGTTTTGATTACTGTCACTTTGTAGTAAAATTTGAAATCAGGAAGTATAAGTCCTCTAAGTTTGTCCTTCTTTTTCAAGATTGCTTTCAGTATTCCAAGTCCCTTGAGATTCCGTATGAATTTTACGACGGTTTTTCTATTTCTGCAAAAAAAAACCAAAACAAAAAACAGCTTTGGGATTTTGATAGGGATTGCATTGAATCTGTAGGTCTTTTGGGTAGTATTGGTATTTTAACCATATTGTTTTCCAATCCATGAACATGAGATGTATTTCCACTTATTTATGTTCTCTTTAATTTCTTTAGCAGTGTTTTCTAGTTTCCATTGTACATGTGTTTCACCTCCTTGATTAATTTCTAAGTGTTTTATTCTTTTTGATGCTATTGTAAATTGAATTGTTTTTCTTTTTCAGATTGTTCATTGTTATGTATAGAAATGCAACTGATTTAAAGTGATTACTGATAAGGAGGGACTTCTGCCATTGTGGTATTAGTTTTCTCTATGACTTAATAGCTGTTTTTGTCTCTCATGTCCTATATTAATGTCTTCTTTTGTGCTGAGACAATTGTTAATAGTGAAATGTTTAAAGTTCTTTCATTTCTTTTTGTGTATATTCTATAGCTACTTTCCTTGTAGTTACCATAGGGATTACATTTAACGTCCTAAAGTAACACTCTAATTTGAATTTATACCAACCCAACTTCAATAACATACAAAAACTCTGCTCATTTGTAGCTCCATCCCAACCCCTTTTGGTTGTTGATGTTATGCAGTAGTCTCTTAAATTGCAGAGAAAAACAGATTTGGAGTACAAACCAAAGTTACAGTAATACTAGCTTTTCCACTAATAATTTTTTTTCTTTAAATCTGTTTGTGTCTTGAATAATATTGAAAATAAAAAGTGTAGTTAAAAACCAGTTTTGCAATAATACTGTTTTTTGTAATTGTCCTTGTATTTACCTTTATTGAGATCTTTATTTCCTCAGATGTCTTTAAGTTTCTGTTCAGAGTCTTTAACCTTGCTGGGTTCCTGAGAACATTTCTTGCAGGATAGGCCTAGTTGTCATGAACTCCCTCTGCTTGTATTTATTTGGAAATGTCTGACTTTCTCCTCCCTTTTGAAGGACAGTATTGTGAGATGTAGGATTCTTGGTTGACAGTTTCATTCTTTTAGAACTTGGAATATATTGGCTAACTGTCTGGTGGCCTGCAGAGTTTCTGATGAGAAATGTACTGATAACCTGATTGAGGATTCCCTTGTACATGACAATTGACTTCTCTCTTCCTGCCTTCAAGATTCACCCTTTGTCTTTTGAAAGTTTTATTATAATATGCCTCAGTGTGGATCTCTTTGAGTTCATCAACTTTGGAGTTAGGTGAGCTTTTTGGATGTTTATATTCATGTCTTTCATCACATTTGGGAGTTTTCAGCATTATTTCTTCAAACATTCTCTCTACCCCTTCCTCTCTCTCTTCTTCTGAGATCCCATGATGAGTTTATTGCTTCACTTGTCCCACAGCTCCCTTGGGCTCTGCTTGCTTTTCTTCAATTTTATTCTTTCTATTCCTCAGACTCAATAATTCCCAGTGTCTTATCTTCAAATTTGCTGATTCTTTCTTCTGCTCAAATCTACCATTGAATACTTCTAGTGAAATTTTCATTTCAGTTATTGTGCTTTTCAGCTGCAGAGCTTCTTTTTAGTTTTTTTTAAAAGGTTTTCTCTTTATTGATATTTTCATTTTGTTTCACACATCATTTTCTTGACTGTCTTCACATTTTCCTTTAGTTCATTGAGTGTCTTGAAAATAGTTGTTTTACAATCTTTGTCTAGTATGTCTCCAGTAGGTCTTTTTCAAGGACATTTTCCATTGATTTATTTTTTTCCCTTTTTCAATGGGCCATACTTTCCTCTTCTGTTTTGTTTAATGCCTTGTAATTTCTTTTTGTTGAACACTGGACATTTGAGTCTAATATTGTAGCAACTCTGGAAACCAGATTCTTCCCCCTTCCTCAGGGGAGGATATCCCTTCTTGGATAAAAAGACAAAACCTCATGAAGACAAGACTTTTGACTTTCCTCTTATCTGGAATGTGGATGAAATAGCTGGTAGGTAGCAGCCTTCATGTGACTCTGAGGACCATGAGGTGGAAGGTTACATTTGACCCATCCTTCCAGTCCTGGACTGCCTAACCCCACACTTTTAATTTTGTGAGAAAAAAATAAACTCTTTGTTATTTCAACCACTGTTAGTATTTCTTTTTTTTTTTTAATTTATTTTTAAAAATTGTTTTTATTTTGAGAGAGAGTGAACAGGGAGGGGCAGAGAAAGAGGGAGGGAGAATCTCAAGCAGACTTCCACACTGCCAGCACAGAACCTGACATGGGGCCTGAACTCACGAACCACAATCATGATCTGAGTCGAAATTAAGAGTTGGACACTCAACCAACTGAGGCACCCAGGCACCCCTGTTAGTATTTCTTCACTCACAGGCAAATGTAAATCCTGCTATACCATTCGAGCCCATAACCCACCAACCTAGGGGTAGAAGTTTGAGCCAATGGAGATGAGCACCAATATTTTTCAGAGCAATGCAAGAGGTTGGAGATTCAGCTACTCAGAGGTATAGTGGATATTAAAGAACAAGGAGTACATTTATTTCTGATGAGGTGTTCAAGCTTTCTACATTTTTGGTGTTCATTCTCTGTTTCTTTGGGTTCACTTGCCAGACATTACTGGCACTTTTTTTAGGTGGAATAAGAAAGCATTGTAGCTCAGTTATAGCAATGCAAGTAGGAAGAGGCATGCTGGTTGCTCCTGTTACTTATATTTTAAAGCCATTGTAGAAAGTAGCTGATTTTTCTCAGTCTTTGTTATAATTTGTTATGTACACATTATCACATCAGAATATAATTAAATCGAAGGAGTAAGAAGGATGGAATTACAAATAACAATTCAGACATCTGACATTCTCTCAAATATTTGTAAGAGAATCTTTTCTAAAATGTAGACTAGGGCCTCACACAGTGGATAGGCAGTAAATGTTAGGCAAAGAAAAAAAGTGGAGTTGGTTTTATATGGAACTACAGGGACAGAGGTAGAGGTCAGATGATGAGATTTATTCAGTAAAGATGCCTTTTTCTTACACTTCAGTCTGGCCTGATGCCTTAAGTTTGCAGGGCTCCATCTAATGTCTAGTGTGCTGTAATGTGTGTCCCAACCCCATACATGAGATTCATCATAGCAGCGAAGACTAGGCCTACTGGGAATGAGCAAAGTTAGCTCTCCTTCCAACACCAGCGACTACTAGCGTGGTGCTGAACTTAAGTAATTATTAAAAACAAAGACCTTTGTGTATCATTTTCAGGGGGCTGTGCTAACTTCTTTACATACATAAATCTCATTGAACCCTCACAGTAACACCTGCCTCAGGTCTTGGCTCTATCCCCTTTTTACAGCTGAGAAAACTGAGGCTTAAGCAAGTTGCCGAAGGTCAGATAGCCAACACGTGGTCAAGCTGGAACTTGAAACCCTGTCTGTCCCGGGGCTTTTTGACTCCAGAGTTCGTGTTGTTAGGCACGTGAGAAGATGTTGACTACAGTTTGCTTAATTACATGGGAAATAATCTCTAAATAGTCTGTACTGTGTCCTTTCGTTTTTCTGCAAAGAACCAAAAGGTAATGGCACAAGTGGCCTAAGTCGTAGTAAAGACTTTTCTATTGTTAACGTGGAAAAAGTGACTTCTGACTAAGGGTGCCTTTGTATAATCCTTTTTTATTCACTTCAGTTTCACGGTTTGTCTCTCCCTCGAGTGGGAGGGTGGGTCAGAGGTAGACAGATATGCTCTGCTGAGGTTACACACGCTGTGCCGCGGGGGCAGGAGAGCATGTGCATATGTTACGCAGAGCACAGCTTCACATCCAGCCGGTATGTCACCGAACTGCATGACTGTGGCAGCCTTGATGAATCATGGCATTTTAAGCTCTGCATGTGTCATCGACGTATGTGGGTTGAAATTGCATGGAAACATAGTAGTCCACTAGAAATATAAATAAGAGTAAAATACACCATTGGAATAACTGCAGCATTTCTTAGAGCAAGCAAATACTTGTGAAACTGGTACATTTTGAGCTTTTTGTTTTTAGAGCTAATGATTTTGTTTACTAGCTTAGACCATCTCAGCATTTTCTATTTATTTAAGTGTTTGAGGTTCAGTCATAAAATTTCACTCTGAGCTAGAGCTGTTTATAGAAGCTTAGCCAGTGTGTGTGTGTATATATTAAAAAGAAAGAGATAATGTATATATATTTTAAAAGATACTAAAATTTTTCTGATTCGTGCTGCTTTCTAAATAAGTAGATAGGTGGATCACCACACTTGAAGTGCCCATGTGAATTTGTTTTTAGAAATTCAGGTTAAGTGAAGTGCTATTTACAATAGTAAATTTGAAAATGAAAATTGGATTTTGAATCAGATCTGATTCCAGTCTGGGCTTTATTGCTTGGTCATTGTGTGGTCTTTTATTAGTATTATTATCTTTTTTTATTTGAAAATTTTTTAAATGTTTGTTTACTTTTGAGAGAGAGAGAGAGAGAGAGAGAAAGAGCACGAACTGGGGAGAAGCAGAGAGAGAGGGAGACACAGAATCCGAAACAGGCTCCAGGCTCTGAGCTGTCAGCACAGAGCCCGATGCGGGGCTCGAGCTCACAGACGGTGAGATCATGACCTGAGCCGAAGCTGGACGCTCAACTGACTGAGCCACCCAAACGCCCCTATTTTTTAATCTTTATTTCTTTATTTTGAGAGAGACAGAGTGGAGGGGGGGCAGAGAGGGAGGAAGAGAGAGAATCCCAAGGAGGCTCTGCATTGTCAGAGCAGAGCCCATCGCAGGTCTCTATCTCATGAACCATGAGACCATGATCTGAGCTGAAATCAAGAGTTGGATGTTTAACAGACTAAGTCACCCAGGAGCCCCAGTCATTGTGGCATCTTGAGAAAGTTTTCTCTGAACCTCAGTTCCTCAAATGTAAAACACAATAGTAGTAGCTGGCTTTTGGGGTTTTAGGGGGAGAGGAGCAAATAAGATGGTGATGTCAACATGCTTTATAATCTGTAAATAAGTAATTGTACAGATTTAAAGCTGGGGTATCCTTACTGTATATAGCCAGCAGATGGCCTGATCTAATACCATCCTTCATGAAGGTGACAATGTCAGTTTTGGTCTCTCAAACCACACAGATTTATTGAGCTCTTATGATGCATGATGACTAATTCACATCAGCAGAACTTATGTATAGATTTATAACAGCTATGGTTTATACAGTGATGCACTTTATATAGCATACAGGCATTCTATACATGAGCATTCTATAGATGTTTGAAGTTTCTCTTTAAGCACCCAAATTTGTTTCACGTGAGCTTGTTTGATAAAAATCTTTCCCTATACGGTTATTGTTCTCGTAATTACATTTTTCCCACAGAGAGCATTGAGCATAGTAGTACCTTTTATTCACGATTCAGGATCATTTAGTTTGCTAAGGCATTCTGTTGGAACAGAGTCCTTTGGGCAGGGCTGGTGAGGGAGGGGCATGGTACTATTTGCCACGACTTTGAATAATCCCACGTCACTCAATTTTTTGAATTCTCTCTTTTTCTTTAACATTTTATTTATTTATTTTGAGAGAGAGAGCATGTGCAAGCGGGGAAGGGGCAGAGAGAGAAGGGGAGAGAGAATCCCAAGCAGGCTCCGTGCTGATAGCACAGAGCCTCACGCGGGGCTCGATCCCGTGAACCATGAGATCATGACGTTAGTGGAAACCAGGAGTCGCACGCCCAACCAACTGAGCCATCCAGGCGCCCCTGAATTATAATATCAACATTTTAATTCCTCCTCCTGTTTCAAATTGTTAGTTGTCTTTTTTTTTCTTTTGGCTAGTATCATGTCCAATCCATTTTCCCTCCTAATTTCTGTTTATAATCTGTGGTTTGAAGGGAAAAAAATTAAAATCATCTTTAAGATTAAATAGACACTCGGGAAATACATGATAATGCATGAGCTTTGTGATTTCTTATTTTTTCTCAAAGATTGATTTTTGCTTACTTTGTTAGTTCCAAGTACCTGGAATGTCTCTGGACGAATTGTCTTGCCCGTTACCATCATTTGCAGTCTGCATCAGTTTCCTCTAATAATTATTAATCATACTTATATAACTCGTTACCAACTATAAATTGCTCCCACATACATTGCCTTGCTTGATCTTCATATGACCATGGGAGATAGGCAGGACGTACATTATTTTCAGACTTTACAATAAGAAAACTAAGGCATAGTTGGAGCTTACTCAGTGGGTTTTAGCCAGGGGTGCCAGGTGTGTCTCCCAAGGAGGTTTATTCACCCGCATGTGCCTGGTGTTTGTACCTGGATAGCTCGGTTCCGTAGGTCTGGGGCAGGACTCAGGCATATATTATTTTGGAAAAAGATCCCAAACAATTCTAATGTGCCTAGCTTTCCCCGACCCTTTTATCCATCCTCCACGCCCCACCTCTGCTCCCATCGAGGACCACTGGGTTAAGTTTTTATGACCAGTAAGTGATTTACTAGGATGCTTTCATGTGCAGGTTACAGAAAAGCCAACAAACAGTGGCTTAAACCTATGATTTTTAATAGTTCAATAATCAACTGAAGTGTGGTCAGAATAGTGCCCTTCATCCATCCGACCCCCCAAGCCCCACAGTTAACTTTACTTGGTAAAAGAAACTTCGCAGATAAGGTTAAATTAAGGATCTTGAGATGGGGAGGTTATCCTGGATTGTTTGGCTGGACTCCCTGTAATCCCAAGAGTCCTTGTAAGAGGGAGCAAGGAGGTCAAGGGCAGAAGAAGGAGATGAGGCGACAGACGCAGAGGTTGGAATGATGTGTCTTGAAAGTGGAAGAAGGAACCACGAGCCAAGGAGTGCAGGTGGCCTCTAGAAACTGGAAGAGACAAGAAGACAGATTCTCCCTTGAAGCCTCCAGAAGGAATATAGCCCTGTCAACACTACGATTTTAGACCTCAGGACTGTCAGACAATACACTTGCATTGCTTTGAGCTACTAAGTCTATAGTAATTTGTTACAGCAGCAAAAGGAAACCAATACCACTGTGAGAAGTATAAAATGCAGATTCTTTTCTTTTTTAAGTTTATGTATTTTAAGAGAGCACACATGGGGGAGGGGCAGAGAGAGGAGGACAGGATCTGAAGTGGACTCTGTGCTGAGAGCAGAGAGCCTGACGCAGGGCTCAAACTCATGAATCGCGAAATCGTGACCTGAGCCGAAGTCAGATGCCTAACTGATTGAGTCACCCAGGGGCCCCTAAAATGCAGATTCTTAAGCCTCTCTCACAGAGATAATATTTTAGCAGAGGTGGGTGGGGTCCAGGGATGTGGGGTTAAACTAGTCCCTAGGTGATTCACTGGCCTGTGGTCCTTGGACCTCACCTACAGAGTTATAATATACCCATAAACCATTTATTATTTCCCTTGGAAGTTCAGAGGTGGGCATTCCTAGGTCAATTATTCTCTTTAAATTGTTTTTTTAATGTTTATTTATTTTTGAGAGAGGGAGAGATAGGGCGTGAGCAGGGGAGGGGCAGAGAGAGAGGGAGACACAGAATCAGAAGCAGGCTCCAGGCCCTGAGCTGTCAGCACAGAGCCCGACACGGGGCTTGAACTCATGGGCCACGAGACCATGACCTGAGCCGAAGTCAAACACTTAACTGACTGAGCCACCCAAGCGCCCTTTGGTTGTTCTCTTCAGCTCAGTGACGTCATCAAGAGCCCAGGCTCCACTTCAACCTCTACCCCACCACCCTCAGTGCATTGGACTTTTGTCCTTAGCCTCCTTAAACTGTGTGCACCAGAAGACACCGCATCCTCACACAGCCAGGAAGGGGAGAGAGAGCCCTCTCTGCAGGCCTGTGTGCCCCTCACTTTTTAGTCAGGGTGGTAAATTCTTCCCCAGAGCTCCCAGCAGACTGACTTCCCCTTACAGCCCACTAGCCAAAACCGCATCACCTGCCCACCTCCAGTAACATGGGAGGCAGCGAGAACCCTTGAGTTCTCCTCCTCCTCGTACATCCCCTCAAACGACACTCCCCTCTTAACCTAGCTGTGACCTCTCTCCTCCAAAGTGACCCTTTAGTGCCAGTTCCTCGTCCTTCTGAATCATCTCATGTCCCACCGTTGGCACCCTTCACTTTGAGAAATAAATGCATTGTCTTATTTAATCTTTGTGACACCATGGAGTCGATAATATTTCCCCTGTTTTTACAGTTAAGAATCAGAGATTGAGAAACATGCCCAGGGTTCATTGGTGGAAAGCTCCTAAGTGGCAGGTCTGTCTTAACTGTAGAGCTCAAGCCCTTAACCATGACACCCACTGGTTACACAACTGCTTCTCAGTTGTTTGATTTTGGTGGCACGTTCTCAAATGCTAGAGCTCTTGGCACACTTGAAGAGATTCAAAACACAAAGCAACACTAAGCAGATCAATCATTACAACACAATCACCATCATCGGAGGGTTTTGCGAGAGGAGAGGGGGACATGACCTGACTTTTGTTTTAAAAGGATCATTGGCCACTGTCTCGAGAATACATGGGCGACAAGACTATTGCAATGATCGCTTCCCCTCTTACTCAGGGTAAAAGCCAAAGTCATTGCGTTGGCTTATTAAGGCCCTCCACAACCTGCCCCTTTCTCATACCTCCTCTCCTTCCACTCTCCCCTCCACTTCCTCCTCCACTCGCTCACCCGCCCCTCCTTTCCTTATGGACGTGGAGCCCTCAGGCATGCTCCCCACTGCTAGTATTTTCTCTTCCCTCTGCTGGGCTTCAGTTCTTACCTCCTTCAGGTCTTTACTTCTTGTCATCTTCTCAGCAGGCTTTCTTAACCACCTCTTCAAAATCACCCGCCCACCCCCCCCAACACACACGCCCAGGCACACATTCCCCAGCTTTCCTTCCTGTTTTATTTTTCCGTATAGCACTTAATTTCTAACATGCCATATGATTTACTAATTTATTGTGTTTTCTCTTTCCTCTCACTAGCATGTAAGAGCCATGAGAACAGGGATTGTTGCGGGTTTTGTTTGTTGCCACATTCCCAAGTCCCAGAACCTAGGGCACAGTAGGCATTCAATAAATAGTTGTTGAATGAATATAATTTTTATGCACAGCTCTGATTAGTTCTAAGGAGTAAATTCCTAGAAATGAAAAGACTACATTACAGCATATTGATATATATATTTTTTAATTATTGCGTTTATTTATTTTGAGACAGAGAGACAGACAGACAGGGTGTGAGTGGGGGAAGGGCAGAGAGAGAGGGAGACACAGAATCCAAAGCAGGCTCCAGGCTTTGAGCTGTCAACTCACAAACCCTGAGATCATGACCTGAGCTGAAGTTGGACACTTAACCAACTAAGCCACCCAGGTGCCCCCGGCATATGGATATTTTAAAAGGTTCTTCACA
The DNA here is from genome assembly GCF_022837055.1 of Prionailurus viverrinus. Lineage (NCBI taxonomy): Eukaryota > Metazoa > Chordata > Mammalia > Carnivora > Felidae > Prionailurus > Prionailurus viverrinus. Next base: position 82,808,784 of record NC_062563.1, on the reverse strand, counting down.
CCCGTGACCAAACCCTGTCTTCTCAAGGTTGAATCCAGTCACACTTTCATCAATCAGTGGCTCTGGCATCCCAGCCCACTGTGCCCGCACATTGTAATCAGGGTTAACACATCTGTAGTCAGCTTGGGATGTGGCAATCATATTTCCTTTTAATTTATATTACTTTGATTAGATGAATTTGTATTTGGTTTTTTCATGCATTGCTTCTTTTGGTGACCATTAGCTTATATCCTTTGCTCATTTTTCTAATTTAGCATCAGTGTTTTTCTAATTTAGTATTGGTGTTTTTCTTTCTTATTCTTCTTTTCTAATGTTATTCATTTTTGAGAGAGAGAGCGTGAGTGGAGAAGGGGCAGAGAGAGTGGGGGGGGGGGGGCGGACAAAAGATCTGAAGCAGACTCTGCGCTTAAAGCAGCAAGCCCAGTGCTGGGCTCAAACCCGTGAACCGTGAGATCATGACCTGAGCCGAAGTCAGATGCTCAACCTACTGAGCCACCCAGGCACCCTCCCCCTTTTTTTTTAAGTTTACTTATTTATTTTGAGAGAGAGAGAGCACACCAGAGAGCTTGAAAGAGCAAGGGAGGGGCAGAGAGAAAGGAAGGGGGCGGGCGGGGAGAATCTCAAGTAGGCTCCACGCTGTCAGCACAGAGCCCAATGCAGGGCTGTACAAAGGGCTCAATCCCACAAACCATGAGATTACGACCTGAGCCAAAATCAAGAGTCCGATGCCTAACCAACTGAGCCACCCAGGTGTCCCGATATTGATGTTTTTCTAATTGATTCATAAGTACTTGTTTGGCTATCAGGTTACTAAGTCTTTGTTAACCGTGTTACAAATATTTTTCCTAGTTTGTCATTTTTCTTTTAATTTTGCTTATGGCGCTTCTTGGCATATAGTTTTGTAGTATAATCATTTTAACTCTATGTTTCTTCTTTTGCTTTGTGTTTGGAAAGGTCTTGTCTACCTTTCAGATCAGTTGTTCCTCTGTAATTTCTTTTAGTTCTCACATTTTTTAAAATATATTTTACTCTTTAGTTAATCTCTAGTGTTTTATCGCCTTGTTTGAGGCAAAAATCTAACATCCATTCTTCACAAATAGTCAGCTACTGTACAGGTGGTCCTCTTCTCCCTAACAAGAATCTTTGACTCTATTAGATCTTTATACTGTGGCGTGTTTCAAGTTTTTCTTTTCGTTTTTTAAGTTTATTTTGAGAGAGAGGAGAGAGAGAGAGAGGGAGAGAGCATGAGCACGTTTAGGGGAGGGGCAAAGAGAGGGAGAGAGAGAATCCCAAGCAGTCTCCACGCTGTCACTGCAGAGCCTGATGCAGGGCTCGAACTCACGAACTGCGAGACCACAGCCTCAGCCAAAATGAGGAGTCGGACGCTCAACCAACTGAGCCCCCCAGGCGCCCCTCAAGTTTTTCAGTGCACATCCATTTGTATTTTTCTTTTGTCAGAATCCAACTCTATTATTACAGCTTTTTAACATCTTCTATAAAATTTATTTTTCTTCATTTGTTGGTTATTATAAATAACTTTTAAGATTGTTCTGTCAAATTCAGGAATAGATGTAGAATTAACGTCCAAAAATAAAAGTCAGATGATGCCACTCTCTCATGGAAAATATTTTAATGATCCCTCACTGCCTTCGGAATATAAAGTCCAAACTCTTTAATGTGGCACCCAAGGCCTTCCTAGACATGCCCAGCTGAACTCCTTAGTCTTGTGTGTAGCTACTTCTTGCTTGCAATTTAAACTTCAGATCTGTACCCATATCCACTGCTATTTCTCACCTCCCTCTCTCTGCTGCTAATGACCTTGACTAATCCCCATTTGTCTTAAAACCGACACCATGGCTGGGGCGCCTGGGTGGCTTAGTCGGTTGAGCGTCCGACTTCAGCTCAGGTCACGATCTCACAGACCGTGAGTTCGAGCCCCGCGTCGGGCTCTGGGCTGATGGCTCAGAGCCTGGAGCCTGCTTCCGGTTCTGTGTCTCCCTCTCTGTCTGCCCCTCCCCCGTTCATGCTCTGTCTCTCTCTGTCTCAAAAATAAACGTAAAAAAAAAAAAAATTAAAAAAAAAAAACCGACACCATGGCTTTCACACTGGCCAGGCTCTGTGGCCACACATATGTGTCCATTGTCACTCTGTGTGTGTCTCTGTCACCACATAACCCACCGCATCACATCGATGGGTTAGTTTTTCCCGTGAACTTGGTGGGAGCATCTCTTGTTCATTTCGTATTTTTAGTACCTCGTGTGCTACCAGTCGTGCAGCAGGTGGTGTAGATGGATTAGAGGGGGAATATTCAAGACTGGAAGTAGGGAGATGGATTGTTGCCGTAATCAAAATCAAAGATGATTAGGGTCTTGACCAGGGCAGTGATGGGAAAAATGGAGAGGAAGGGACATATTTGAAACGTATTTAAGAGGGAAAATTGGCAGGGCTCTGTGTCTGGTTAAATGCGAGGGAAAGAGAGAGGGAAGATACTTTGAATCTTAGATTTCCAACCTAGACACCAGGGGTACCTTGTTGGTAACTTAACCATTCTTAGGCATTCAAGAGGAGGTGCAGATTTAAGGAAAATATGATTAGGACAATTTTAGATGTGCTGTGACTTGGAGGTGCCTTTATGGTACCCAGTGGAGATGTCTAATAGGCAATGGGATAGAAATAGGCTAATTATATACTTTTATTGTTCAAACCAGGACCGTTTTGAGATTGAAACAGGGTGCTATTAGTAATTATGCCACGACAAGCATAAACTAGGAATGACCCTGACAAACTGGGATATATGGTCTCTCTCTATATAAAGGTCAGATATGAAGCTCAAAGAGAAAGGTCTGGAATGTGGTTAATGGTTTGTGAATCATTAGCATATAGATGCCCTGAGAATGGGTGAGGTTGCCTGGGGGGAGTTTATAGGATGAGAAGAGAAGAAGGAGCAAAAAGAAAACCACAGGGAACACAAACATTTGGATAGTGATTATCAGTGGGCAGAATGTTCTCAAAACACTCGTGTCTTCACATTTTCCTGAAGATTCTGATATCCTAACCAACCACCCCCATTCCCCACTCACCTCAATTACCCTCTATGGTCCCAAATTGCAACCGGAGGTGATTTTGGAAAAAAGTCAAGAACTATAGGTTTATAGGGAGGTCAGACGAAGGGGAGCCAGCAAAGGAAACTCTAAGTGTCCAGAGAGATAAGAACCAGCAGGCTATAGTTTAACCAAACTCACTGAAAGAGATGGTCGGAGGTGGTCAGTAATGTCAAATGCTACCGAGAGGCTCAGTAATGTGAGGAACTGGGAAGAGTGTCCATTGGCCTTGGTGCTTAGAGGGCACTGGTGCTCTTTTCTAGGGGCGGTCAGTAGTGTTGTCCTGCAGACGCCAGAGGAAGGAGGAGGGGCTAAAGCAGTGAAGGGTAGAGACAGGAGCAGCTACTGGTCTCCCTGCAGCACTGAAGCACAAAAAGATTACTTCTTGCTTTAAAACTGAAGACAGAGAGTGTTGGGTCCATAATTTATTGACTTCAGGAAGGAGCCAGTGGAGAGGGCAAGGCTGGGTGTAGACGAGAGGGAAGAAATAGCAGTTTGTAGTCATATTTAAGCTGTTTTCCTTGGACTGGTTTTCTTGTCAGGAATACCTGTGTTGTCCTAGAGTTGAATGCCACCAACCCATTCCAGTAGGAGTCACTTTGACTTTGAAAAACTTATCATTCAGATATCTTTTTATTTGGTTAGCCTGGGGTCTGGATTTTTCTCTCCATTTTTTACAAAAGACTCAAGATGGAAACCTTTGTCTAGAATATAAATTCATCTCCCAGTTGCACTGATTTGCTGAAATGTCGCTAACAAAGTGTTAATAACCCATCAAGCTAGACTTATGGGCGGATATGATATATCCTTGTTGATAGATTTAGAAACACATACTGTAGATGAATCTATTCTTTTAGAACACATATGTGTGTGTTTATGCAGTACTGTATGTCTTAGAAGGAAAAGTGAGTTTTAAACTGAGAATTGATTTTTTTTCCCCATGAGAAGCTCCATTAAAAAAAAACAAAAACCTTTAAGTTTCAGAATAGAAACCGTTCCGTTTTCTGATCTGCTACCTCATAGTAAGAAGTTAGTTGTAAGGTTAACTTCCTCGGAGAGAAGAAGGCAAGGACACCAGCAAATGGAAAAGAAAGGTTTAATTGCTCTGCAAAGGCCCAGACATGCTCTGAAAAGTAAAGATTTCAGGCTTAATGTGCACAGAACAAAAGGCCGTTGTGAACTGTGTACAAGAGTTGGTGAGAGTTTGTATTCTGCCCCTTTTTTCTGTGGGAGTTATTTCCTGTTGTTGACTAGAGTTCTTTATTTAGAACCACCTAGCTTCAGAATGCCTGCTAGCACGCAGAAAAGTGTGTATTTAAAACATAGGCTTATTTCAAGACAATCTCTGAAAAAAGTCACATTACCCATGCACTGAGACAACATCATGTCCCCAAAGGTCAGGAGAGCATGTGGGCTTTATTTCTATGCCTATGTGGAGAGACACAAAATAAGAAAGAATCAAAATGCATTTGGTATAGCAGCCAGTGGTCACCTCAACACCAAGTGAGAGATATTTATTTCATGGGGAAAGTGTGTTTCCGTTGTTTTAGAATGCACAGACACATACGTGCACACGATTTCACTTTTTAGTGCTAAATGCATTATTTGGCATATTAATCAAGTAACAAGCCTTCCTATTTTGTGAGGAAACTTTGATCTTTTCTAGCATGATAGAAGTTAGCCTGTTGGGTGAGAAATACATGGACTTTATCCCAGTTTTTCTCTTACAGTTGACCTGTCAGCTGGGCTTCCTGTTAAGAACTTTAGGTTACTGTAGAGTCATCATTGGATTTTACAGTCTGTTATTAGGAGAGAGGGAAGGATAATATATCAAAATGAGTGTAAGGAATAAGCTATTACTGAAATAATGGGGAATGAATAAATACATTAAACGTAAATACTGCTCAATGCTTTATTAATAGAGATTAAGAAATTGTGGGAGAAAAACTTCTGAAGTTCTACTTCATGGGGACCATAAGGAAGAAAGAAAATAAGGTGTGTTTTTTTAACCTGATGAAATCTAAATCAATAAATTCACACTGTGTATTCCAACATACTTACTTGGCTTTTCATGTTTGTAAAAAAGAAATTAAACATTATAGATAAAAGAGAAGCCACCTGTGTGTCTCTCCCTGATTCCATTTCCCTCCTCTGTTTACCAGAGGTAACCACTTTCCTAAACGTTTTTTTATCTCTAATGTTTTTATTCTGTAATTGCGTACCTATGTATTTGTAAACAATGTATAGCCATATTTTACATGTGTTAAAAGATTTTCTATAGTGAGATTATACTGTACATGTTTAACAGCTTGCTTTGTTTTACTCAGCATTATGTTTTTTTAAGATTTAGCCAGGTTGATATAGGTACCTTTAGTACTTCTTAACCACTATAGTTTTCAAGTGTATCAATTTACTCTTACCTTGGTGAACATTAAGGTTGTTTCCAATTTTTAGCTGTTATAAGCAAAGTGGCTACAAATACTCTTCTATGTTTTCATGGGGGATAAAAACAAGAGTTTCTCTAAGATTCTAGCTTCAGCTCTTCTCATCCAGAATTCCTCCAGAGAATTAAGCCCCAGTACCCTACGACATCCATTATATGTAATGAATTAACTTCCTTCCTGTAAATCTAGAATGATTCCTGTGTTTGGGCTGGAGCTAGGGACTGACACCTGCCCCTGAGAGCGATCGTGTGAATCCCTTTCTAATTCTTGAGTTCATTTGGGAGGCTTCAAATCAGCCGTGATGGGGCTATTTACACCACAGAAATCAGTACATGCTACAGATAAAGGCTTCTTTCCGCATCGACCCAGCCAGTTGATGAACATTTACCAACACACGACTGGTTTTTAACTGTATACCATCCATGGGAGAACTGAGGAAATAGGCACTTGAATCATTTTCTGTAGGGCTTATTTTTTTCATGGCACCCCAGTAGAGAGACTGCATGTCTGTGGGTAGAGTGGATGCATCTCCAACTTTACTAGTTCATGTCAGATTATCTCCAAAACAGTCAATCTGATAGCTGTGAACTATCTTTTTGTAATTTGCATTTTTCTTATTACCGATGAGATTGAGTTATCTTTTCACATGTTTGTTGGACATTGAAGTTTCTTTCCTCTTTAGCCCACTTTTCTGTTGGGTTTTAGGACTTCTAAAAACTTGATTCAGAAAACTCTTTATTCCGGATACCAATCATTTGTTGATTATATGAATCACATATGTCATTCCACAGCCTTTAGCTTCCCTTTATTTTATTCGTAGTGTATTTTGTTTAATAGATGTTTAAGTTTAATGTAATCACATTATTGATCTTTTTCTTTATGGTTTCTGCACTGGGTGTCTAGTTTCTGAATAGTCAAAATCTCGGCAGGAAACAATTTCATTCAAATGATACAACTTATGAGACTTATTAAAGGGAATTTTTACAGAGATGTGACAAGAGTTGAGGCATGGAAGACCAATAACAGTAGGAAGCTGTTCCTGTCCTTAGATCTGAGAGAAGGGGAGGAAATGGTGTTGCTTGAATTCGGCAGAGTTGATATCCTGGAGAAGGGGGCCACCGCAGAAGCTGTGGGTGTGGAGGGATGGGATACTGCCATGACAGGGGCTCAAAGCAGGAAGGGTCACGAAAGACACACCCAAGCCTCTTTCCCCTCTGACCCACTGGCCTCCTTCTGGTGCCTTGCTTTTGCTGAATCCAGCTGGCAGCTAGTTGGCGAAAGAGCTTAGTCCCGAGGGGGTCAACATTTCAAGGCACAGAGCAAAGCAAAAGCGAGTGAGTCTGAATCTTAGCAATCAGACCATAATCTCACATTCTTTAACCCTGAGGCCATAAACATATTCTCCTATATTCTCTCCTTAAAAGTTTTATTTATTGGGGTGCCTGGGTAGCTCAGTCAGTTAAGTGTCTGACTCCTGATTTCAGCTCGGGTCATGGTCGTGAGTTCGAGCCCCACGTGGGGCTCAGCACTGGCAATGCAGAGCCTGCTTGGGATTCTCTCTCTGCCCCTCCCCACTCGTGTTGTCTCTGTCTCTCTCAAAATAAATAAATAAAGACTTTAAAAATTTTTATTAAAAAAAGTTTTATTTATTTTTAAAAAATGTTTATTTTGAGAGAGAGAGAGAGAGAGAGAGAGAGAGAGAGAGAGCGCACAAATGGGGTAGGGGCAGAGAGAGAAGGAGAGAGAAAATCCCAAGCAGGCTCGCATGCTGTCACCGTGAAGCCCGATGTGGGGCTTGATCTCACGAACCATGAGATTGTGACCTGAGCCAAAATCAAGAGTCAGATGCTTAACCGACTGAGCCACCCAGACGCCCCTCTCCTTAAAAGTTTTAAAGTTTTGTTTTACGCATTTAGATTTAGTCCACCAGAATGTATGTTTTGGAAAGATATTAGGTACTTAATTTTATTTTCCATGCAGTTAATCAAGTGGCCCTTAGCCATTTATTGAATAATCTGCTCTTTCCCCCTGATCTGTAATATCAGACCTGTCATGTTACACACTTTCTTATATGCGTGGGTCTATTTCTGCACTGTCAATTCTGTTCTGTTGATCTGTTTATCTATCCCTATGACACAGCACTCTCTTAATTACTAGAAATTTATAATAAGCCTCGGTATCTGACAGGACGCTTCCCCCATTTTGTTCTTTAAACTTACTACAGCTATCTTTTGCTCTTTGCTATTCCAGATGATTTCTGGATTTGCTTACCAAGTTCCATGAAAAGAAAAGGGGTATTTAAATTGGTATAATTTATTGATGAGTTGAAGGGAGAGAGAAGTGATATTTATAAAGTATTAAGTATTCTTGTTCATAAGTGGTATAGTTCCCCATTAATTCTGCTCTTTTCATCTGATGAACTTTTGGAAAGATTTCTGTTTTCTCACTTTTCATTTCTGGCCGCATGTGAAAATAGTAAATCCGAAGTCTTTATAGCTGTTATTTTTTTTATCACAAAAACTAGACGTATGATGTTTAACAGTTCTAAAGTGGTAACAGATGAGAATGGATTGAAAATGAACATCTGATGCATTACAATTTTTGTCAACCTTTTTGTAATTTGGGTCTTAATTTCTAAAATGAAGTGAAAAGGAAATATAAATGGTGCTGAAATTACCAGTATCATTCCCACAAAAGCTAGGGCTAGGATGGACTGTGCTGCCGTGTGTAATGAGGCCAAATGAATAATTAGTGAAAGTCAGGGAATCTGGCACTTTTTAAGTGAGTTTTTTTTATTTGCTGTAATCCTTTCACATTTATGTTTTCTCTTAAAAGAATCATTTTTAGGAATGATTAGATATATGTATTGTTTGAGCAAAGTCAAGTTCGCAGCGTGTAATTTGTAACAGAACAGAACGGCAATGGGCGTCTATGCTATAGATGATATTCTCTCATTCTCCTTTCTAAATTTGGTGTCACACAGATTCAACTTCTGTTTTTAAAAAGGAAGTTACATATAGCTCATTCACACTATTATTTTCCCCTTAAAAGCCAGTTTCTCTGATAATTGTCCATTTAAGGAGTTTCATATAACTCAAACAAGACTTCTCTGAGAAAACGGTTTTGAAACAAATGTTACTTAGCAAGATTGAATTTTTGGTTCAATATTTAAAGCATGTTTAGCAAAACAATTGACTGGTGACACCAGGGTATCTAATGTGTTAGTGTTTAGCTGGGATGCTTGCTTTACTTCGTCCTACTTGACTTCACTCTGTGTGTTTCTGAAATTTTAAATTAAAAAACCTTGTAACTTAAAAATACAACCTTTTTTCAATTTAAAGCAAGGGACCGGTATGATTGGACAGTTTGATAATTTTGAAAAAGTCTTACTGTTTGTTCTGGGAACAGAATAAACTTAAAAAAAACTTTAATAAACTTAATAAAAACTTCTACATTGGTGACTAAAAGAAAAGATAAGGTCTACACCGTTTTACCTAGGTGTTGCCTCTTCCAGGAAATCCAATAAAAAAAATTCAAAGGTCAAACAAGTGGATTTAGTTTTAGTTGTATACTATGTTTCCATTTAAGCTGGGTTCTCGGTCAACATGTTTCTTTTCTAATGATGCCTCATAGCCTGAACTTAGAGGCATTTCCTGGGCATCTCTACACATTAAAGCTTGGAAATTTTTTAACTTCTCAGGGTAGAATTTTCATAGCTGGGACTTCAAAAATGGATTAAATATATTATTTACATTCCCCAAATTACCATCATTTTCTTAAGTGACTTCTTTATCCATAGGTGATTTAAAGGTACACAATCCTAGATGGTTTCTACAATAGATACGAGACCATGTATATAGCAGAAAAGAGAATTTAGTCTAGCCAGTCATATAAATGCTTGGTTTTGAAACATAAAAGATGGCCAGCATTAGAGTAATACTGTTAAAACCAATGATTTTGGCTCTCATCGTCTTACCAAGTTTTCCTGGAAGTTAATATTGGTTGATGATGTTCGTAACATATTTGGTTATTGGCATATTTTTTTTTATATTCCATGACCGAGAGGGCAGGAAGGTGCCAGTAAGAAGTGGTCATTTGAACCATCCAGGTAATCGCTGGAACATTTGCATAGGCAAGTCTTTCCCCCGCCATAATTATCAAATGCTGCTGTGGTTTTAAATACCATTTGACCAAGACTTTTATTTCTTAAAGTAAGTAGGAAGAGAAAACCTTTATAAAGAATACAGAATGGTGGAATTTCAGCAGTAATTTACCTGCGAGGTTACTTCCCCAGTCGTGAGACTGTATAGATTAATAGTACTTTGTGAGTGCCCATTGGTCCTTTTAGCTATGTTAAACCCAAATGCATATTTTAGAATTGCTGAAAAGCAGTTACAAGGACAATATTGTATTGCTCACAGCAGGAAAGATTAACCCCTTGAGTTTATGAAACTGGGTATAAACACTTCAGCGTTCCTTAAATTATTCATTCAGTGAAAACTTAACAAATATCTGCCGTGTCAGGTTCTAGACAAAGCGATAAACGTGAGTGAGGGGACTGAATGGTGTGATGAGTTTTCTTTCTTCTCTGTTGTGTTGTTTATGGGGTATTAATTTTGTGGGCTAAAAAGCTGACAAGCAGGGTTGGGGTTCTTTGGGTAAGAAGTAGAATTGTTGTTATTTTATGACTCTAGAATAGGGTCGAAGCAAAGTCGTGTCCAGCTCCTGGCCAGCACTACCCTCCTGGTGATCTCTGCACGTCGACTCTGTACTTCCTGCCTATAACCCAGTCTCCCTCCTTGAGCACTTCATACTCTTCTCAAGACACTCAGCTTGCGTCTTTCCTGGCTTCCACAATTTCAGTGAATGTTAGGAATCACAGCCTCCAGACCTTCTTTGTCCCTGGGAGTCAGCTTGATAAAGGAGTTCAGTTGGCTGGTTCATCTCCAAGCCTCTGTTTACTCCTCTGTAAAACGTGGGAAGGAGAACCTGTCCTGCCTGTGGCACAGGAAAGGTGTTTTGAAGAGGGGACAAGTAAATCCGTATGAAAATGCCTTACAAACCATCCTGCTTCTATCCAAACGTTGGGGTTCGGGGCGGGGTGACTTGAACCATAACGGGTAACAAATCCAGGAGAATGTGGATAGATTGCTCAAATCTGTCTTCTAGATAGGAAAATAATTCCAAGAACATATTCTGTTGAATGGAGTATATTATCATTATTTGTACTTCTCCTTTCTTTTGGAAATTTGTGAATGTGAAGTTGGTTTTATATTCTTCCAGTTTGAGCAGGTTATCTCATTTGAGTCTAAAACTCCCCTATGGGGGTAGTCTACATTGTAATCACTTTTTTATAGACTCCTAGCTCTGGGAAGGGGCTACAGAAATCGTTGACCCTGAGCACCTCCTTTTGAAGTGTGTGAAAGCAGGCCCCGTGATGCTAAGCGTCTGATTCAGCCTCACGGCTGGCTGTGGCTGAGGAACTAGAGCCCAAATCTCCCGACCAACAAACAACCTGTGCTGTTTTCCCTGGAACTGGGGCTGACCCTAAACCTGTGACATGGCAGATTAAGAAACTAAAGAGTCAGTCATAATTAAGTGATTTATTTGTACAAGATCTTCAAACCCCTACTCCGGGACTCATCGTCCCCTCAGACTGGTTCCCGAGGACAGGGAAGGTCTGGAGGCTGTGCAGTCTCAAACATTCATTGACGCTTTCTGTGGGTGCCAGTGGTGCTGTCTTGAGAAGAGTATGAAGTGCTCAAGAAGGGAGAATGGTTTATAGACAGGAAGTACAGAGTCGACACGCAGAGGCCCTCGAGAGGGTAGTGCTGTGTGGGGAACAGAGGACAATAAGAGATGCTTATGAGAAGCCACCACCAGTCCTAGTGGAGCAGCATCTAGCAGGAAAGAAACATAGAGTTGTTACCAGTGGTTTCCAACTGAGGAGAGGGTGAGAGCAAAAGCTGTAGTCTCCCAAGAAGGGCTGCTCCAAATTGGACCTCGCAGTTTATCTGAAGGTTTTTTTTAAGTTTATTTGTTTATTTTGAGAGAGAGAGAGAGAGAACAGGCAGGGGAGGAGCAGAGAGAGAGGGAGAGAGAGAATCCCAAGCAGGCTTCTCCCTGTCAGCATAGAGCCTGGTGCAGGGCTCGAACCCATGGATTGTGAGATCATGACCTGAGATGAAGACCGGAATGCTCAGCTCAACCAATTCATCCACCCGGGCGTCCCTATCTGACGATTTTAGTGGAAAATAGTGGCAAATGAAATAAGAAGGAAACTAATGCCCAGCAGAAGCCATTTTTTTTCTAGCAATGGTGAGAAGGGACTAATGAACAATGTTAGGGGAAAAAAAGGTTTTAAAAGCATTTTCTTCAAATATTATCATTAAGATATTTTAAATATTTAAGTATTGTCAGATTTTTTAAAAGGGAAGAAGGCGTATCTCTAACAGAAGAATAACCTTCTCTCAGAACATAAGGGGCTGTCAATGCAAAGCAGTCCCATAATAATTAAGGAAGCTTTGCAAAAGCAGACCTTCCCTGGAGTTGAAGTTCTGCTTGTGCGAATGAACCATGACTTCAGGGAGAAACGGGGAAAAAAACCTGACAAAAGTAGGTGGAGGAAGAGGTGGAGGGGAGTCTGCAGAAGTGGATGTGTTAACATGTTCCATTGGCACAGTGACGTTTTAAATCGCTAGTGGCTGCAAAGTACTGAACCTGTCTGTGCCACCTTCTCTAGAGTGTTGAGGTTTCCAAATCCTTCTGTCCCGTATGACTCCTTGGTAATCAATGAGGTGACGTGACTCCCAGAAGTTTATTTTAAAGTTAACAGTTTTCAGGGGCTCCTGGGTGGCTCAGTCGGTTAAGCGTCCGACTTCGGCTCAGGTCATGATCTAACGGTTCGTGAGTTCGAGCCCCGCGTTGGGTTCTGTGCTGACAGCTCGGAGCCTGGAGCCTGCTCCAGATTCTGTGTCTCCCTCTCTCTCTGCCCCTCCCCTGTTCATGCTCTGTCTCCCTCTGTCTCAAAAATAAATAAAACATTAAAAAAATTTTTTTTAAGTTAATAGTTTTCAGTTGTCAGTGAATGAGAAGTCCAGGTTCGGGAAGAATGTCTATATTTTCCATAAAGAGATTATTTAGCCTAGCTGGCTGCATACAGTATGTTTCAATAACTGAAATGTTTATTTTCTTTTTTTTCCCGAAGACCAATAGTTTCAAGGTGTATACGTGGATGATTATTACTAGTATTTCAAGTGGAACCGGAAAGATAAAATGTAATAAGGGAGAAAGAAAAATTAAAGTTTAAAACTGTTTTAAAGTCTTTGTTTCTCAGTTTATATAACCAGCTTGTCCTGGTGTCATTTCTTGGGTGCATGCTAATTAAGTGCTAAAAGTGGCCTTCAGTCAGTGAAGTCGTCTAGTAGTTTGCAAGATGTGAAGGTACAGAAACTTTCAAAGAGAAGCAGTGAAGTGCGAACTAGTAGCCAGAACTACAAAGCCGTGTTGAGAAGTAGCTTTCTGAAACTAAACCAGTGAGTATTTTTATAATTTACCATTACAGTTCTGTACTTACAAAAGCAATGTTTGTTTTCTCCCTAAACAGATATGTTCCTGATAGTTAAATGCGGATGACTGGCCTAATTTCTTAAATGTGAGAGCGAGAAGGAGAAACTCTAAACTCTAAATCCTGAGGGTAGGATTATTTTAAATGGGCTTGTTAATGTCCCAAAGAGTGGGAGTGAAAACCACACTTACATGTTCACTAAACATTTCTTGTTCATGTGCTGGGAATAAGCAATGATTTTTTAAAAAGCGTGCCGTTGCATACTGAAGGGAGTTGACTTCAAAAGCTCAGGGAGAGCCTTTCCTTATCTTGGTGGAATTGGGTTCCTAGGGCCAGGCAGGGATTGCTGTGCTGGCTTGCGGGGGCTCGGGCTGGGGGAGGGGTGGTTAACCACCTTGTGTCTGACCACATCGGCAGCTGTTGAAGCTGCCACTTCACGCTTTGACAAAAGATACCAGACTCTAAAAGTGGGGGAAGTGGAACTCCTACTATATAACGTGCACACTGTTAAGATGTTACTACCTTCCAAGGTGTGGAAAGGCGAAAACCTTTTCACTTGAAAACTCAAGTTTCTCTCCTAAGAATGCAAACCTTTCCTGAATTACATGCCTTAGCAGAATCACTGGTCCCCTCTGTGTCTGGAGACACAAAAATTGTCACTTAGATCTTAGTTCTTTTTACAGGAACACTGCATTTGGTAACCCGTTTGCTAGAATAAATATTCAAGTGTCACAAAAATTCTGCAGGTCTAACTTGCTGCTAACTTCAGTTCATGGATAAACGGTTTAAATTCATTTTAAATTCAACAGAGCCTTTGGCCTCTGCCACAAAGATATCACAGGAAGAGATTATTGCAGCTTCTGTTTCAATGGCTTTTCCTTAAAAGTGAGCGCTGAAAGTATAAGGGAGTGGGTGGTTGGGAAACTGTTAGAAGTTAGTGTTGTCTCTAAAAGGCAGAACTCTGGAAATGAAAAATATCTTGGCTTCACAGCAAAATGTTTGAATGCTGTGCGGCCCAGGCACAGACTGAGCAGGACCTACAGAGGGCCCCGCACAGTACTTCCATGATGTGTCATTTGGAGCGCCATTATAATGAGACTTTCTAAAGACATCCACAAATAATTAGCTTTTGGCATTGGTTATACTTAAAGAAAAATCTATAAGATTTTAACTATACTGAGGGTCAAGTAAAATCCTTTTTTATTCTCCTTAAAGATAACACAAGAAACACTGCCTCCTCTACCAACAGTTTAAACCAAGTTTAATTTCAGTAAGATCATTAATTTGATTGATAACAAATCATTGCAGAACAGTTCGAATAGGTCTAAACTTGTCTTGATGTTAACGACTTATAATCACCTTTATGTTAGGTCTTAAAGCTTTATTATTCTTAAATATAACTAGTAGAGTGGACCGTTAAACGCCAGCTATCTGAGATGATACTGATTGGGGTGGCAGCCAGAATTTTAAGATGCTTCAATTACTTTTTGTAACATCTTTACACTGAACGCGCATTTAACTTTTAAAATAATCATTAATTTTCCGGGGGAGCTCTTTTCCTGGTGTTTTAAATTCGCACCACTTAGGCACACACACAGCTCTCCCAGTTAGTACAAATTTCTCTGCTAAATGAAAGTAGTTCAAAGCAGGAGCTTTCCTAAGGAGAGGGAAAAGGTTATCCACATGAAACTTCTGGGCGGAGGACCGGGGGCCTCTGACCCCGCTGCGTCTCCAAGCCTGGCTTCTCTACCTGCGTGGGCTTTGCCAGCGCGGGCGGCGGGCGGCCGGCTGCCGGCTCTGCACCGCTGCGCAGCCGGCCACGAAGGATGCAACTCGGTTCCGTCCTACTCCGAAAGTACTGTTGACTTGGTGACCCATTTCGAGGTGTTAGGCCGAGACTGTCGCACGCAAGGGGCATTTTCTGCCCCCGGCTCCAGCTGGAGCCCCCGTCCTGCCATTCGGACATCTCTGCAGGCCACTCGTGCGTCCGGAGACCTGGCCGTCTGGGAGTGTCCCAGCTGCAGACGCTGCCGCCCCCCGCCCTCCAGGGACGCCTATCTCGAAAGCCGCGCAGGCAGCGTGGACGCCGTGCCTCGGGGTCGAATTTTTGCCCCTCACCTCCTATCCCCCCCTCCCCCGCGGGACCCTGCCCGCCCTGCTGACCGGCCCCAAGTTGCCGAATAGCTCAGATGCTTGTCATATTTGCGGTCGCGCGACTCAGCGGGCTGTGCGCGCGCTGCACTCGCCGCCGCCTTTGTCACTAGCCGCTCGGTCATTTGCATGAGTATTTTCTGGAGTGTGAGGGGATTATTGGTGGTTAGTTGTGGTCCCTTGGCCGGAGTGTCTCTTTTCGTCTCGCCTTCTCTTTAAGCCTTTCCTTGAGAGAAAATAAAGGGCGCGCCGGTCGGGGAGGGAGCCGTGGGCGGCGCTGCCACCCGACGTCTCCCGTGCTCTGCCTGCCCCTTCCTGCTCCTGCAGCGGCCGGGGCCCGGCTCGGCATTTATCTCGCCTCCCGGGACCGCCGGGGGAGGGGGGCGGGGCCGGGAGAGGGGCGGGGCCTGCGGAGCCAGGGGCCCGGAGCTCGCGGGAGGCTCGCTGGCCGCACGTCACTCCTGCACGGCGAGTGCTGGAGCACGAGCTGCCGCTCCCTCGGTCAGGGCGCCCCCTCCGCCCGCCTCCCGCTTCCTCCTCCGCTGCCTGCCTGCCGCCGCCGCCGCCGCCGCCGCCTCCTCCACCATTGTATAATGCTCCGAGCGCGCCGGCAGAGGACTGCGGAGTCTTAGCTTCGGTCTCGTCTCCTGCCCGCTCCCCGGCGCCACCCTCGGGCCCCCGGAGCGGGGACTCCGCATGGAGAGAGAGTAGCTTGAGGAGTGGGCAGAAACCCCTCCTGATGCGTTAGTTCCCAGGTGGAGCTGCATGTGGTAAGTTCTCCCGGCGCCAGGCTGGAGGGGATCCTCGGATGCGCCGGGCTCCCGGCGATGGGTGGGGGGCAGCGTTGGGACCCGGCCAGGGCCGGGAGAGCCCGGAGGGCGGAGGAGGGGCCCGAGCTGCCGCGGGGGTCGCGGGCGCCTCGGCGAGAGGGACCTGGCCTGGAGCAGGTACCCGGACAAGCGTTCCTTCCCACTGCTTCTCGGCCCCGCGCCCTTAGACCCTCGGGCGGAGGGCCGGGGACCCCCCGGCGTACCCGGGCAGATCTGCTGGGGGAAGGGCAGGGGACGGGCAGTCACGGACCCAGGTCAGGAGGGGTCGGGAGCTAACCGGAGCCCAGCAGTGGGGCGAAGGGAGCTTGGAGCTGTCGCTTCTACAGCTGGGGTGTGTGTGCGTGTTGTGGCCGTTGTGTTGTTGTGAACGTACGAGACTTTTTTTTTTTAAGGTTCGGATTGCTGGAGCGAAGGCTGCTTCACTTTTGGGTTCCGTGACCGGGTCTGCATCCAACTTGCTATAGTGTATTTCTGTGAGTTTCCCTTGTGTTTTTAGCTTGAAATCCTCCCTCTCTTCCCTGCTTTCGCCCGTGACAAGTGAGTTGATTTTGAATATGTGTGTGTATTCAACTTAACGTCTCACTGGCTTTTAAGTTAGAAATCTACAAGTCATCTCGGTGGTAACCGCCTCTGACTGAAAGGGAGGGGGCTGCGGGGAGCCAGCTGGCCCTGGCCCTGGACTTTGTACCATTAAGACAGAGGGTGCCGTCCGAGGGCCACTGCATCTAAAGAAAATCATAAATTGTTCTTATTTTTATTCTTGGTGGTCAATCATCCTGCCTTTAGCAGAAGTAGTAGTAATAGATTGAGAAGGGAGTAGGGTTTGGGCTTTAGTCTAAATTTCACAAAAAGATTAGGTATAGTTTGTCTTAGAGTAACTTTTGGCTTTCAAACCGGGTAGTTTCAGGATGTTTGGGGTGGCAGAAAGTAAGTTTTTACAGGCACTGAATAGGGAAGGGCAAATCAGCAGGGTGAGACATACAGCCTCAGACTATAGCAGTTTTTATTTGAATCGAATTGGGCAGCCTCAGTCTTAAGGAAGATAGTAGATGTTTTCAAGCTTTGTTCATGAAATATGCTTTTTGATTTCCCAATATCTGTTAAGAAATGGCCATAATGTGTGTAAAGAACCTAGAAGTTGTAGTAGCCAATAGGATCCTCGAGGCCTTAAGTGTTCAAAGTAGCGTTCTGTAATTAGGGACTGGCCTCTGACAAGATTGAAGTGGGCTCTTGGCTCCACTCAACCCCTGGAGGGCAGTCCACCTGAGAGTCTCTTTATTGTTGTGCTGAGGGGGGTGAAGGGGATAGTTGCTCAGCTAACCAGAAGGCACGGCTCACTCCAAGAGCTCCTCCCATTGCTCCCACTTTTTATAGCAGTCTATTCTGATTTGAGTGAGCTAGAGTGTGCTGCGAGGATGAAAATACCCATCCGAAGACCCAGCTTCTGGCATGAGCAGGAATAGCTTGTTCACGGATCTCTGCTTTCCTATAAATTTCATCCGTTTCTTTGTGGAAAGAAAAAAAAAAGATGAATGTTAGAAAGTTTTCCTTTAGCTTCATTGATTTACTTAGAGGGGATTATATGCTAATGTAAAGTTATTTATGTTGTTCCTCAAGTTTGGAATCCTTGAAAATAATTTTTACTTTTTTCCTCTCCTAACTGAAACGTACATAACTGTGTTGCTGTCAGATGAGAAATCTTAGGAAATGGATTTGAGAGCCTTTTTTTTTTTTTCTTTTCTTTTTTGACACTCCGTGTGTTCCTTGCTTTATCACAATGGGTAGGTGAGAGGACTCACATTTTATAATACCAGCCAAGTATACAACAAGATGTCCTAAGGAACAGTTTTATTGTCAGGCAAGTGTCACAGCTTCTTAGGTAACAGCTGCTCAGGTTTGTTTCCCTTTAAGAACTAAGAGAAGGATATTAATTGAGATTTTGAAATCCTTTAGACTCCTGTTTGCTGAATTGTCCCCCTTGAAAGCTTTTTCAGTGAGAAGGTGAAATATGAATTTTACCCAGTTGTCATGCACTGAATTATCAATAATGAGTATAGAAAATAATAAAAATCTTGATATTTTAAAACTCACTCAAATTTGTATAGCAACTGATAGCTTTTGGCATCCACTATTTTACATAACACTCTAATGGCAGAATAAAAGTACAACACTACTTGAGAAAGACACATACACAAAACATAAAAAAAAGGTGTGGAGGAGGTCAAAAATACAGACAAATGCATACAGTGGTCTTTTTTTTTTTTTTTTTGTCAAAGTAGCATACTACAGATTATCAGTATGAAGTTTTACTACAAGGTTATCCTCCGTCGAAATATTTTACACTTTATTTTTTTTAATGTTTATTTTTGAGAGAGAGTGAGGTGTGTGAATGGGGGAGGGGCAGAGAGAGAGGGAGACAGAATCTGAAGCAGGTTTCAGGCTCTGAGCTGTCAGCACAAAGCCCCATGTGGGGCTTGAACCCATGAACCGTAAGATCATGACCCGAGCCAAAGTCGGACACTTAACCCACTGAGCTACCCAGGTGCCTCGATATTTTACTTTGATTAACTAAGAAAGGTAAAAGCTACAACAGAAACTTTTTGAGTTTGTTTTTTGCTGTGGTTCCTCATTAACACCTATAGTAAAAGCATGGTGTTTTATTTTATATTTAATTTCTGTCAGAAAAATGAAGACCACTTTGTCAATATTCTATGTGGATTAAATACACGTAGAGAGAAATATGGCATTGAGAAGTGTGAACCTTAGTTCACTTTTAGAATTTTTTAAAACCTTTGTTGCTACAGAAATTTCATATTTACTGTTAAGATCTATCCTATAGGAAGGAGATGGTTCTGGTTGCAGTAGTTTCTTGGCAAAGGACAGAAAGAGAAAGAGAGAGGTATCTCTGATTACAGAGTCCAAAGATCACACGTATGCCAAAGGCACCCCAGAGGGCAAGCTTCCAGTTTTAAGTGAAAAATGGCTTCGCAGTAAAGGTAACACCTACCTTCATAGGTCTTTCCATGAATTAATACTGGCCAGCAGAACATGAAAATCTAAGATTTGGCCACTGCATATGCATAAGTCATAATTTTCTACCTGCTGCTACTATGTATTACTTCAACAAATGATAGAAACCCATAAGCTGGGACTCCTGCTTAAAAAGTATGTGGGTTTTCAACTTAGTTTTAATATTCTTGAAGGAAACAGCTACTAACCAAAGCTGGCGTGTCTTTTAAAACAATTATTGTCTCCAATGGCCAGTGCAATTGGTATGAAAAGCAAACTTCTGCCCTCTGTGCAGATGCTGGGAAACCCTGTGAACAGAACTGTCCCCTGGAGCGCCCATCACTCATTGTGTGGAGCAGTGTCTTTCTCCATGAGCACTGTGTGGCAGTTCATTCTTTGTATGAATCTGTGAATGGCATATGTCAGGCCAATAAGACGACATTCCTATTCTGGGTAATAAATAGATGCCTTGTGGGTTTTTTTTTTTTTTCTTTTTTCTTTTTTTTTCTTTTTTCTCAAAGATCATGAGACAAAACATGCTTGGCTGTCTAAAAATTTTCATTGAAATACAAATAAAAATTTCAAAATAAAAACCTCACAGTATCTTTGAAAACGTATGACTTTTAATAGAACAAAACAAATACTTATCATTTAAACTAAGCACTTCATATAGACCATGCAAACTCCCTTTTGGAAATTCTGCTCCCTTTGTGGTCTGATGGCTCCAAAAGCTGGAAAGCCTCATTTGTCTCCTCTCAAGGTCTTCTGTCCCTCATCTGAACTTAATTAGAAATACCTGCCAGGATTCACTGACACAAACAACCACAATTTGATTTATCTATTTTAGAAACCCAGGACCACGTAAGCTGTATGCCATGCCCAGGGCTGCTCTCAGCTCAGACCGGAGTCAGCTCCTGCTGGCCTGTGTGGCCTCTCCTTACACTGGCACGCTGTGTGTGGAGCGCTGGCCCTGGCCATGAGCAGGGACAGCAGGACGAGGGGTGAGTGTGCCCGGCCCGGCACCGCCCGGAGTGGAGTGAGCTATGCGGATGCGTGGGGTGGGGGCTGGAGGGAGGAGAGTGGAGGGCAGGTCTGGAGCCACTGTGCAACTGCTACAGCAGGTCTGACTAGTTTTAGGTGCCCAAAGGCAGCTTTGTTTCTCTAGTGACTCCAGGTAGCAGCAAACCTATGTTCTTAAAACGAATTCGTGTCTGAATTACTATCTTTTTGTCTCTCTGCAAAAAGCCTGTAACTTTGCAGAGTTATTAAGTAGTTCCAAGGTTTCTGCTTTAACAATTCTCATAGGCGGTTAACTGAGGAGACGATGCTGAACCAAGCGTTTTTGTGCTTCTAGGGGGTTTCACGTAGAATAGTGAAGGGGAAGGGATTCTGGCTCTTAAGGGCATTTCATGTATACACACACACACACACACACACACACACACACACACACACACTCATGTTTACAGTGGGCTGTGTGAATCTGCTGAACAGAAAGTGAAAAGAACCGCTTGGATATGCCGTGGTTAGACGATTACATTCAAATTACGTTCGGATGGATACGCCACTTGCTGCACATCAACCTTTAGCTCCTTGCTCTCCTCTCCTGGCTGCTTATCACTCCCTGCCACGCCGGGGCTCCTGGGGCTTCGAGCAGGGCTGCTGGAGTACCCCACCCTGGTGTTTAGAAGTGCTGCCTGAGTTCAACTCAGGGAATCTGAAAGTCCCAAGGTCATCTCTACACCAGAACAGGTTTGCATAAAATTCTAGCCACGCTAAGGAGATAATGAGGCGGCACCTGTTTTAAACCGAGCCTCCCTGAGTGGTTATCCCATTTTTATAATACCTGATACAGACTTGCTTTCCAGATTTCTCTCCTTCTTTGAGGAGGGAATCTCCATGTGCGTGTGTACCTCCGTGTCTTCCCCGCGGTTGGAGAAGCCATCCAGCAGAGGAATTTGAGTTTTGTGGTCTGCAGCTGAACAAGAAATTTTTGTGCTGCCTTTCTGCTTGTCTTGAACCTGGTGGTGGTCCTTTCTGAATAGTTTTTAAAACAGGCTGCTTTCTTCAAAGCATTTTTTACCGAATCCGGGAATGTAAAATAAAGTAGATTTGACCTGATGATGATTGTTAGCTGCCTGATGGTAGCTGGTTTCTAAATTCAAAATGTGGATTCCTCAAGTGGCACCTGCCTTCTTGCTTCTGAAACCCCTGAAGATAGGCAGGAAGACTGGAATGTCAGGGGTCGCAAGTGTGGTAGACTGGAGGCCCGCTCTCCTTAGGGATCATTGGAGACCATTGAAGTGTTAAGAGGTCAGTTCCTTAGAAAATAAATATTTATCATATTCAGTGTGGTACTTTGATTATTTTTATTGTCTTTGACTAAGTGACTTTGTGTTCCATGGGTCATTAATTATCAATACGTAGAAGTCTTCAGAAAGAAACACATTTCATCTCAAAGTGGCCCCAAAGTATTATTTGTGAAAATGAATGGCTGCCATATTTATAAAGTATCATTCACAGCTCTTGAGTCTAGTTTGTGTCCTCATTTTCTTTCTCTACTTTGTGAATTTCTCAAGTATACTATATAAAGTTTAAATTGTCTTTGTAAGACCTTATCACTAGCCTGCCCAATTCTTAGGAGTAACTAAAACATTCTGAGTATGGATGTGGCTTATATGGGACTGTGATTTACACAGCAAAATAGTTCCCTCCCTTTTACATGTCTCTTAAGTCTATTTCTATTATCCTGTACCTTCAGTTTTTATCTTCTTATGTCATGTTGTAGAGATTTTTTTGAAGGAATCCAGATTTGGACCATACAGTACAATGTTTAGTTTGACTCAGTAAGTAAATTAAAAAATAATAATAATAATAACTAGACTGCACGTGGAAGTTAAAAGATGAAATATGTTCAATATTTGTGTGTAATGTTTTATAATGTCTTCTTTAAAGTGATTTTTCACAGTAATACAGAATACAGTATAGTATACACTATAGTATACAGTAAAGTATTCTGAATTTGAACGCAAAGAAGATTAAAAACGCCCCATAATGTTTAAGAAACACTTCCATAAAAACACTTCCTGATGTAGCATACTTAGTTTTTATTCATTTCATCCAGTGGTAACTAGTTGGCTAACAAAACGTGGAAGGCAACCTTTTGTTTTAACTAAAGATGCAATTTTATTTTGCACAGATTTATTTGAACAAAGTACATTTGCCTGTTTCAGTGTGACTGTTTTATATATCTGATGGCCCTCTTTAAAAAAAAAAAAAACAAACAAACAAAAAACAGAACAAAAAAACAAAAAGCAAACCTGTCACTTACTTTTGGCAAGGCATTGGTTTCTACCCAAAGCCTTTTATTCTCCCTGACATTGTTTATTAAAGGTCTCTAGTGTGAGGGGGAAAAACAAGGTATCTTTGGGGAAAAGGTGCTATAGGAGGGTTGAAACCAGAATCCCATCCAAGCAATTATAAATACAGGAGAAAAAAATATTTTCATTATGTACGGGAATGGGGGTGGGGCAAGGCTGGCTAGACTTTACAGGCACATTAAGAGAAGGAAAGAAATTCAAATCTAACAATTTTTTTTCCTTAATTGATTATGAATCTTTAGATTCAGCATGCTAAAGATGATCCTGACACCAAATAAGCGTGAATTACTACTATCAGAATTTAAATGATTATAATAAATTATTATAAAAAATAATAATGTTTGTATTTACAAAGTTTCAAATGGAAAGTTTGGTGATAGTAGTTAATTTCTTATGAACATTATTATGGAACATACATCATCATAGAACATCAACTTGTAATTGAGTAGAAAAATAGTTCATCAAGTAGTTACACAGTAACTGGTTTCGTTATCTCTCTAAGGTTAACTCTGTTACATTTTATAGTTAAATGACTCCTCCCCAATATCCTTTTTTTTTTTTTAATTTTTTAACGTTTATTTATTTTTGAGACAGAGAGAGACAGAGTATGAACGGGGGAGGGTCAGAGAGAGAGGGAAACACAGAATCAGAAGTAGGCTCCAGGCTCTGAGCCATCATCAGCCCAGAGCCCAACGCGGGGCTCGAACTCATGGACCGTGAGATCGTGACCTGAGCTGAAGTCGGACGCTTAACCGACTGAGCCACCCAGGCGCCCCCCCAATATCCTTTTTGAAGTTTTCCCAAATAACTGCCCGAAGCCATATCTGTTCAGTATGGAAGTAATTTCCAGTTCTTAAGAAGCAATAAGATTATTGAAGGCTTTTCAATACTAGTAAAATTCTTAATGCTACCATTGAGACTAACTCGTGTGGTTGGGAGTCCACTGTGGTTATAGGACCTCCACTGGAAAATTTGAACTGTTGGCTTCTCCAAGTTCTCATCTTATACTTGGGTTTGTATGTTTGTTGTTGTTGTGTGTGTTCTCACTTCAGAAATCCTCCAGGGATTTTAACCATGGTTTTTGAAACATCAGTGTCACATACACAGGCAACAGCCTTTTTCTACATATAGTTTATTATTCAGTCTGAACCATAGCATAATGTAATTTAGTTTGGCCTTGGCAAGCCTCTTGGCTCGCTTAGCAGTGTCCTGTGTAGACTGCAATTTGGGAACAATCTCTGAAATGTGTATACTTTGAGAAGTCTATAGGTAGAATTGCAGTGAATAATCAGAATTCAGGCGTGCCTTGTTGCTCTCCTGCACCCCCTTGTGGCTGAGTGTGATGTGCTGTCTTTCAGAGTTTGAAAGGAGTTGACCTGTACTGGGCTGGCGTACTTAGTTTACACGGAGCATTAATAGCCGCCTTCTGTGTAAACTAACCTCTCAAGTTAATAGAATAGTTCTCGCTGAGGGTGTAAATAATTTATTGTGCTTATTTGATTTTTTTAGTTTGTAGAATTTCAAACATACGTATTGACATGTTGTGTGTGTGTGTGTGTGTTTAACTTTTTATTACGGAAAATTCCAAACACGCAAAAGTAAGAGTGTCATGCATCCCCTTGTACGTATTACCCAGTTTCAATAGTTGTCAACATTTTGTCAATTTTGTTTCAGCTCCGTGTCCAGGTTTTCTCTCGAGGATTTTGAAGCAAATATTGAGTATGTTGTTGTTAAACTTAAGTTCAGAAACCGTATATTTCTGCTCAGTCTTTTACTTCAAGGGTGGGGTGCTTTTGGCCAGAATCCTTCGGTAAAATAAAATAACTGCTAGCATTTCCACTGTCTTTGGAAGAAGGTGACTGATGTCCCTAGCTTCATAAGATTTAGCTTTAAAACCTAAAATTCCCAGCCGGTGGAGGAACCAATAAGACAGGATATTAGAAACGTTTTATACCACTTAACAGAAACATTCGAAAAAGCCTATTTTTCTTTCCAGATGTTTATTAACAAGGCCATACTATATTCCAAAGACATATTTACTTAAAACATTCTCTCCCAGAATTTCAGTCTGTTTTGCTTACTAACTGCAGTTAGTTGTCAACATTTAAATTTTGCCTTTTCTTTTTCCGAGAGAAAAGATTATATTTGACAAACCGACAGTGTCTGAAGCAGTCTTCAATTTAATAGAAGTATGCAAAAATCACGAGAGAGGCGGCTAGAGTTTCTTAAATGTGGGCATTAGAAGACATTCCCAAACAATCCAAGTTTTTTGGGTTTGTTTTGTTTTGTTACTTTAGTTAGGGGTTGACTTCCTGGCCGAATTTCGGTTTTGTCTCCAGGCTTTAAGGCTGTGTCAAGAAAGCAGAGAGGACTGTTCCCCGGGTCTCCGTGGAAATGCAGTGTCTGACGCCTAGCAAACAGCCGGTGCAGAGCCCTGCGGGCCCGGAGCCCCCTGCGCAGCGGGCCGAGCCGGGAGGCGGCGCCGCGGCAAACAGTGGTGTCGGGTTACAGCTTCAGAATAGCGCCCGAGCGCGCCGAACTGGCTTCCTCCAGTGACTGGCTTCATAATTACATTGCTGATTTGTTAGGGAAGGCTTTGTCTTACTTACCAATTAGCATGGATGTTACTGCGGGGACCTCGTCCTGGATGAGTTTCGGTTGTTTTTTTCTTGTTTTGTTGCGAAAAAAGCTTTCCCGGTGCAGGCAGCTTCAGGGCTTGTGTTAGTAACACTCTCCCCTGTCTTCGGGGAGTCCTTACCCTGCCTGTAAATAAGCAGGGAGGCTTTCTCCCCGTTGGAATTTTGCCCGTGTTTCCGCCATTCCCCGAGGCCAGAGGCTGTCACTTTGGGGTCTGAAAGGCGGCCTTGGGGAGGGCGGTTTCCACCCCCCACTTTCTGCACCCTCCTGGAGCTTCAGCGGATCTCACCCCCACCCCCACCCCCACGCTAGGGGATCCGTGGTCACTGCGAGGAGGAGCGTGTGGCGTGGCACAGCTGCGGGTAGGGAGCCCTTGGAGGACTGGGCCTGTTTCTGTGAGCTGTTTCGCCAGCACCGCCACCTACTATGTCCATTTCAGGGTGGCCTTTGTGTTCTCCGGGTGTGTTTTGTTGTTAACTTGCGCCAGGGAGGGTGTTAAAAGCGCCGACGTTATCAGATTTCTGAGTCCCGTGTGTAAAAATAAGGTGTAATATTTTAACAGTGTAGCAAGTTGTCTAAGCAAATGTGGCTTCCCCCCACTGAAGCTGGATCAGGCTTTTCCTTCCTGCCTGGGAGTTGCTGTGTGACATTCTTGACAGTGGAAGCACCATTTCTCAGAGTTCTGCCCTGGGGCTGGTGGGAGGAGTCCTTTCTTAGGACCAGAGGCTCTCTGTTTGGACCGCCTCAAAAACAGGATCCAGAATGCACCTTAAGGCAAGTAGACTCGAGAAGGGAAGTGAGACCTTCCCGTGTTGCAGAGGCTGTAGACAGAACCATTTCTCTGGCCGGCCTCTCTTTGGGTCTTGGAAGTCTCACACACACACACAATTTTGCCAGGGGCCCTTGCTGCTACCCCCATAAGAAACTGGAAGAATGTGTGTTTCCACTTAAAGGGCTGTGGGTTTTGGTGGCACAGGATGTCCTATGAGGAAATCACCCCTGCTAGGCTCTTTGAAGACACTTGTCACACATCTTCTCTTAGCTTTTTTTTTTTTTTTCCCTCTTCAAGGGAGGTTGATCCATGAGGACAAACCATTGCTCTGAATTGTTGGCATCACTGTAAGTGTTTTTTCACTTTTAGGAGTTTTAGTGTCAGCACTGGTACTTCTCTGTACCCTTCAGCGACCAGCAGTCACATAGGAAGATGTAGTCGCAGAGATTAGGGAGGTGGCTTCCTAAAGCTCCCCTTTGAATTGGGAGCCTTTTCCTTGAGAGCTACTAACGAGTATTTTTTAAAAATACTTTTATTATGGGGCGCCTGGATGGCACAGTTAAGCATCCGACTTCGCTCAGGTCATGATCTCACAGTCCGTGAGTTCGAGCCCCGCATCAGGCTCCGTGCTGACAGCTCAGAGCCTGGAGGCTGCTTTGGATTCTGTGTCTCCCTCTCTCTCTGCCCCTCCCCTGCTCGCTCGCTCTCTCTCTCTCTCTCTCTCTCTGTCTCAAAAATAAATAAACATTAAAAAAATAAAGAATAAATTTAAATATATTTTTAGTAGAGTCTAGCATGCATACAGAAACATGCATAGATCCTAAGTGTGCAGGCCAGTGACCAGACTCCCCAGAAGCCATGACCCACTAAGGAACTACCCTTTCCTGACCGCAGATACCACAGCTTAGTTCTGCCTTGTTACTTGCCTTTTAAAACAATGTGTCACTTAATGGTGAGGCCTGCTACGCTCCTGAATGGGATAACACTGGACTTCTAGTTTTTATTTACTAGTACAAAAGGAAATCAGAACAGGCTCTTAAAAATGGACACAGTGTATGACCTAGTTGGGCGTGGAGGTATTTTTAAGTAATGATTTTCATCCTTTTTTCACCAGTACGTAGTCAGAAAGGCAGCCCCCATGGTGGGCTGAGGAGGCTTCCCATTCAGGCCCCCAGGGCCCCCAGCAGGGATGCTACCCACAGGGGCATCACTGCCCTTGGTGGGCCTGTCTGTGGGAGGCCACAGAGGGCTCTGGAGACCCTGCAGGTTAAAGTAAGGTGGGGGGGGGGGGGGGGGGGAGGACGACAGAAGTGGTAGTTTGCAAAAGTAGACTTAATATTCTTAATTTATTCTTAATTCTTCTTAATATTCTTAATTTAAATAGAACATTTATTTTTGACAGTTCAAATAGCATTAAAGGGGAGTGTTCATTTGTTCATTTTAAAGACATCGCTTTTAAAAAGTTGAAAAACATTGAGTAAAGAGAACTTTCTGATTGTTTTTTAAGTTTACATTTTGTTTCCTTAATGCCTTAAAAATATAAAAGCTATGAAATGTTAGGCTTTTAACACATAGGTACTATTTCGGTTCCTTCTTTGGATGCTGGGCTTAAGGCCTCACTGCCATGCACTCTAAGATCAGGCAAGAAGAATCCTGCTAGCCAGTGGGATGTGATGTATCAGTCTGAGAAGCTGGGCTTTACCATTAAAAGTGAATCGAAGGCACCTTAATTCTGCATATAGTCTGTTTTTTTTTTTTTAATGTCAGTTGTCAGTTGCCATCGCAAAAACGCTGTTCATTTCCTTTTTTCCTTACTTGCTTAGACACAAATAGGGAAGACCTTTAGACTCCCTATTGGGAGTAAAATTGGATTAAAATATCCACAGGCCTACACATGAAATGGCTGGATGCGGAAAAGAGGAAGTTAGGGTCCCCAGACCAGCATAACCTGGAAACCCGGAAATGCAGATTCCCCGGCTCCACACTAGACCTGCTGAATGAGAATCCTGGGGGTAGGGGGATCAGCGTTCTGTGTTAACAAGCCCTCCAGGTGAGTGGGATACTCGCCCAAGTTGGAGAAGTATGACGGGCATTCACTAGACGGCTTTCTGAGCTAAGCCTTCCCTGCCCACCCCATGTGTCTCAGTCCCACCAAGTTTCCTGACCCACATCCCGCCCTGTACAGCTCTCACCTCTGAGGTCTGTTCAGTTCTCCTCTTTCTCAGATCCTCCCTCTCAGGGACAAAGACACACACATCACCGTCTTACAGTTAGTTCCCTGGCTGTTCCGCAGTCTTTTCTCATTCATTGCATTTACTATTCATTCAGTCAGCAACTGTTTGTGGGGCATCTTGTGTGTGGCAAGGACTGCCCTGTCCTCCGGATACAGAGGTGAATGAAACACCGTCTGTGCCCTCATGGGGCTTATAGTCTGGAGTAGGAAATAGGCATTAAGAGACCATCCCATCTTAATACAAATCTCAAACCCTGTTTCCAGAAGTCTTCCCTAACCACTCCAGCCTATAATAACCTCTCTGATGCGTTGCTATGGGAGTCACTCAGAATCTGAAATTGCACACCCCCAGGTAGTCAGGTAATATCAGCCCCTGTGTTTCTGGTCCTATGGAATGTCTTAGTGACCCCGTGTTACTTTTGATCATCTGCCCAAGCAGATTGTAGCTTTTGAGGGCAGGGTCCCTTCTGATGAAAGCCGTGCCACTGAGAGCCAAGTTGGGTCCATAGAGTTGTATTCAGTATTAAATTTCTTGGAAAACTCCGGAAGAGAGGTTTTCATTTATATTGCTACCCATGAGTTTTGTTCTTTATTTTTAAAACTTAATTTGCTGTAGTTAACACTTGTTAAAGTTTATGTTAAGAAAAATGAGGATGCTAGGAGTTTGTTTCTAGCAAGTTTATTGGGAAGGGGGTGTTTTATCGGGAACCTTGTATCAGAAACCACCGAATATGCAAGAGAAGAGTGGGTATGGTTGGCTTTAGGCTCCTTGGAGGGGCAGAAAAGGGAGGAAACAACCACCTCCCTCCTGCATCCGGAGATCTCTAACCAGCCCTGAGGTTCAGGGTCCCTTTTTGGATCTTTGGCTGCAAAACTGGGTAAAAGACATGTGTGTTGGGCTTAAGTCTTCACAAGCCAAGGGAGGAGACAAAGAGGGGTGTCAGGTCTCTGGATGGCCTAGAAGCCACACTTGTCACAAGCCCCTCCTTTCTGTCCCGGTGTAGGTGTCCCTGTTCCACAGCCGGGGCCTTTCAGGCAGGAACAGCAGAACACCCCCTTCTCAAGTGTTACCTTGAAGCCCTTAATGAGCCCCAGCTACTGCTTGGTCTTCAAGCTGCAGCCCAGTGAGGCCTTTTAAAAGGTCACGTGCTTCGCCAATAGCGTGCTTAAAGAGCTATTGTTGTTTTCTTAGCTAGCCTGGGGAGCGAGGCTTCTCGGGAGCTGCTGACCCTGGCTTTGGCCAGCCTGAGCCCCAGGCCCAGAGACACCATTTGGCTTTTTGCCCTCAGGTTCTTGAGTGGCTTGTCTTTCCTTCTTTGAACTGTGCCCTGTTCCCGGAGGTGGTCGTTAACACCGCACTGAGAGTGAGAGTTCTCAAAACCTCCCTCCTGTAGGAGTTGGAGGCCTCTTCTGAACGTGGTCAGTGGGAGGACTTGACTCAAACAATGTGTTAAGCAAACTCTGCAGAAACTTTAGCTCTTAGAAATAAAAAAATTAAAAACATGGTTTTAAGAGTTAAAGTTTTCTAAGTGAAGATGCGGACTCCATTCTATTATGTTGCATTTTATCCTTTCTAGCAAGATTTAGATAGAATCAGGATTACAGATGGGGATTGTGTGTGTTTTGCAATCTCACTTGGGTGTGTGCAGCCAGTTTTGCCTCATAAAATGCTATAGAGAAATGAAGGCAAACCTGCTTTGAGACATACTGTATCATGGGTTATTTACACATCTGAAAAGCATCCAAGCTTCCATTTGTCTATCCTGCCCACAAATTTTGCTTACAAGGGTCCTCCTCCTTCCCCTTCCAGCATTACAACGTCTTATCAGGCTGCCCCTGAAGCATTAGGATTATCACACAGCTATGACCAGCTGGCTCATTCTAATTGGAAATTAAGTGCTTCTCACATTGAAATCTCTTTGAAAACATCTCCACCGATCTCCTTCAGCTGTGGGAATTCCTCTAAATGCCTGTGGTGCTGCATGCTTGGTAAACATTCGAGTTTCACAGATCCAGTGTTTATTTCTAGAGAAATAATCCTTATTGAGAAAGTTATTGAAAAAGTCCTATTGTTAACCTGGCAACAACTCTTTAAAAAGACAGTCCTATAATGATGACTAAAAGAAAAGGATGTCTTACCTGTTACCTCTCCCCCAGAAAATTCCAAGTGGCAGTGAGGTTACTAATTTTTTTTCTAGTTATTTATTTGGTTTACATTTTTGGGACAGTGCTTCTCAAACTTTTTGTGATGAAGGACCATCTTGCTTGTTCTTTCCTTTACTCTAGTAAAACATAAAAATACTTACTAGAGAAATGGAATTAAAGTACTGAGCCTGGGCGGCTCACTCAGTTAAGTGTCTGACTCTTGTTTTCAGCTCAGGTCATCATCTCATGATTGTGAGATCAAACCTCACAACGGGCTCTGTGCTGCATGTAGAGTCTGCTTAAGATTCTCTCTTTCCCTCTCTCTTTCTGCCCTTCTGCCGCTCTCCCCCACTCAAGCTCGCTCTCCTTCTCTCTCTCTCAAAAAAAAAAAAAAAATATATATATATATATATATATATACACAAAAACAAAGGAGAAGCCTCATTTTAGAAATTAGATTTACAGACATACAATTACTCTGTAAATTTGCTGTAAACGTTTCTAAATAATACAGTATCTCTGTGTAACTCATTGTGGGCCAGTAACAGTTCACAGACCGGCACCTTCTACAGACCACACTTTGGGAAACACACATTTAGAGTGTATTTGTATGAATTTGTGTATTCTCACACAGATTCACATGTATTGGGTGAGATTACATTATAACCTACAACATAGACCATCTAACAGCTTTATATGAGAATTAAATGCATTCAGTGAGCTCTTTGGCAAAAATGGAATTTTTCTAGAAATGAATATTTAAATGCTTAAATTTTAAGGAGATATAATAGTGTAACTGTCGCAAAACACAGCCATCCAGTAACACTTCTAAGGCCTAAAGGGGAAAGTGTCCTGTAATGTGAAGTGAAATCACCTCTCTGATGCACACTCACATTTAAGTAGCACAGGTACTTTAGATAGGAAATGTTCTATGCAAAGTATATATACAAATGAGACTTTTTAGTACTGAACAGTAGGAAAGGTTTTTGTCATGGGGAGTATTAGATACAGAAGTCACATCTGCCTTCCCTCAGAGAACATTGTGGGCTGGTCTTTGGTCCTTGTGATTGACATCCATTTTCTTCATGTTTATGAAGGAAGGCGTTTCATATAAGTAACTGTATATTCTTTATGAACATTAATAAGTTCTCAGGCTGATTCTGACATTGACGGGTCGTGGCCATCTTTCAGTCCCAGAGACCGAGGCATGTGAAGGCAGTCACTCCCAGTGGAACTTGTGTACCAGGCTCTGTGACCCCCTGCATGTTGTTTGTCCATCTTGGGGGGGGGGGGGCGCAGCGTGGCCTTCCTTAACAAAGTGTTGCAAGGAAGATCTGTGCAGTTTTGTTATGGTTAGCCTTATTCCCTTAGGAGGAGACTCAATTCAAAATGATAATGAGGTGTAGGAGATGATACTCAGCCCCTTGAAGACCAGGCTTTATTCATCTGTGGGACTCCCAGATGGGACTCTTGGGCAGAGTGCCCAAGACAGCATAGATGCAGAACGAGTAAATCTAAAGGACTGAATGAGGCTCCATCAAAATCCATTGAAGCAATCCAGTAAAAGGCAGGTCACTTTTAGAAGAAAACATTGGCGAAGTACAAAGTACTTGTATGTGAAGATATCAAAGAGTGAGTGGCACAGACGAGAGGATTAACACTCGCCTGTGGGTAGGTGCTGTAGAGAGGGTGAGCGAGCAGCAAGCCCCGGCCTGGCTTAGTTGGAACCACGTCTTCTGGTCTGGATGGCATGAGAACAACTTTCTTGATTAAATGGTTCGAAAGTGAGGTCTGTGAGGCAAAGGCCAGGGGACTTGGAATCGTTCTATTTAGATGGTAGAAGTTCCGAAAGGAAGGACCCCTCTCCAGAAGACGCAGCTAGCTGAGGGGGGTCTTCACTAAGGCGGGGGCAGGCGAGGAGCCGGCCTAGGCTGTGAGCCTCAGGTGAGGCGGGGCAGCAGTTCAGAGCCAAGCCATTCCCAGATGCTCAAGGTCTGAGATGTCAGGTGGTTGGGGTTTTTTGAAATACGTACGTATCTCTGGAATCACAGTAGGTATTTTGTTATGAAGTGTCTCACGTCCTCAAACAGCAATGCTTATAATCAGAACAAAGTACTTTTAAACTCGTCCCAGTTGCATTCAGACGTAACTGTATGCAATCAAAGTGAGCCAAGGAACTTGGACTGGGAAAACCGCATTCCTCCACTTTATTCTAGGCTGAAAAGCAGTGGAGGCTCCATCGCTGTGGTCGTTTAACACAGCCCAAGTGCTTCACCACATGTCACCAAACAGGCAGAGAGTCTCTATGCATAATGAGGAAGGAAAAGGCATTTTGAAAGCACACAAGGTTCTACCAAAATTGTACATCCCTCCCCCCCCCCCCCTTCTCCAGCTTGGTTCTTTTAATCGTTCAAGATGTGTTCGAGATGTAATCTGTGACACCTTTATCTGTTAGGTCCTAGCATTGTAAGTGTTTTCATGGGCTTTAAAAATAAATCTGTTTAGGGGAGGGAAATTGAACCTGCATGGTAATGTTAGGCAAGCGAACGCAAGCGCACGAGTGGAGAAAGTCAAAATCATGGTTTCCATGGTAACGTTTAACTTGTCTGTGTCGTACACATTTCTCAAGAAATACATTCACCAGACTACCTAGTGATAAAAATTGCTCCACCAGCATACAAAGGTAGATTTCCCAATACTCTCGTATTCCGAAAGATCTTCTCCCCAGTTAATCCGACTCTTCTACGTAACCTTGGGCAAGGAACCGGAGTCCCAGGCCCGACCTCCGAATCAGCGTCTTTTTCAGGGTCGAAGTTAGTTTTCGTGTCATTGATTCCATTTCCTTCCTTTCTCCTTCGCAGATATATGTTGGGTAAAGGAGAAAAACGGAAGTTTGACGAGCATGAAGATGGGCTGGAAGGCAAAATCCTGTCTCCCTCCGATGGGCCATCCAAGGTGTCTTACACCTTACAGCGCCAGACTATCTTCAACATTTCCCTTATGAAACTCTATAACCACAGGCCCCTCACCGAGCCCAGCTTGCAAAAGACCGTTCTGATCAACAACATGTTGCGGCGGATCCAGGAGGAGCTCAAACAGGAAGGCAGCCTGAGGCCGGTGTTCGCCTCCGCCGCCGCCGCCGCCGCCGCCACCGCCTCTCCCCCGCCCGACTCCCTCAGCGACAGCTACCGGGAGGCGGCGCCGCCCGCCCTCAGCGCCCCCGCGCCCCCGCCTGCGCACGCCTGCGACCTCGGGAGCACTACTCCGCTGGACGCCTGCCTCACGCCCGCCTCGCTGCTCGAGGACGACGCCGACGACACGTTTTGCACTTCCCCGGCCGCGCCGCCCGCGGCTGCCGCCAGACTGTCGGCCCCAGCGCCCCCGCCGGAGAAGGACAGCTTCTCCTCCGCCCTGGACGAGATCGAGGAGCTCTGTCCCACGTCTACCTCCCCCGGGGCCGCAGCCGCAGCGCCCGACAGCTCCCGAGGGGGCTCCGGCGCGCCGGGCGGCCCGAAACCCGAAGACCCGAAGCTGATGGACTCTCTGCCCGGGAACTTCGAAATCACGACGTCCACGGGGTTTCTGACAGACTTGACCCTGGACGACATCCTGTTTGCCGACATCGACACGTCCATGTACGACTTCGACCCCTGCACGTCTGCCTCGGGGCCGGCCTCGAAGATGGCCCCGGTGTCGGCCGACGACCTCCTCAAGACTCTGGCCCCTTACAGCAGTCAGCCGGTCGCCCCGAGTCAGCCTTTCAAAATGGACCTCACGGAGCTGGACCACATCATGGAGGTGCTGGTCGGGTCCTAAGAGCCCCGGCCCGGCGCCCGCGCCGCCCAGACCCTGCGAGTGTTCCTGCACCCCACAGCTCTCCGCACTGTGCATGCACCCTTGCTTGCCTTTTTCAGAGGAAAAGATCGTTTTACAAAAGGATCACACTAGTTTTTGCTTTGAGCAGAGTTGGAGTGCCTTCATCCACGTCTGACCACTTTTAATATGCTTTTTTTTTTTTTTTTTTTTGAGTGGTCCTCGGAGACCTACTGCCCTGAAATAGGAAAGAATGCTTTTGAAGACAATGTGGCTATGCTGAATGACAGAAATAAACAGTTCAAGTGAAGCACAAGGAATAAGTTGGAAAAGCTGTAAATTGCATGTGCATATTTGTCTATTTTTTCTATAAGTTTTATTGCAAGAGGTAAAAAGAGAAAATATATATATATATTATTTAGATAATCTCAGTACCTTTTCTGGCATTTTCGCCCTGTATAGGTTGACTTGGCAATTCAGCCTTTTTAGAGGCATTAACTACTCCTCCTAAGTGTTGCATTTACATGGCTGTTTAGAAACTGCTGCCCAAATTTATTTTATATTTTTGTACAGATTCTGCAGTTTATGATATTGTTTTTCTAAAAACAAATGCTGTTTATACATATGAGATAGCTATTTTGATAGGATTTGCTCACATAGTTCCTGCAAACTTCAGATGTACAAGTTGCACTTGTACTTTTATAGAGTTGTAATGTTTTATATGTGTTTGGTGCAAAGAGAAAATTGGGTCAAATTAATCCGCAGTTGATGTCCCCAAATGCAAACACACACACACACACTGCTTTCAGAAAGGGCCAGGCAATATCACACCCAAATTTCACAGGCACCAACCCCCTGGCATGAACACCCGCCAGCACTGTGACTTCCAAAGCCAGAGCCGCGTCTGCTCATCAAACTTGCATTAAGCAGTTGGCGGGAGATGGCCACGGAGCTGGGGGGTTGAAGTGATGGTTCTCTTTAGCTCCCTCTCTTGAGGGGAAGCCTACCGAATACTCACTGTATTTATGCCAAGTTTGTGCTTTTAATTGTTTTTATTTTTTTAAACAAAACCCCAGATCTTTCCCTTTTGGCGTAATTTTTACGATGACCTGGAATTTTACATGAGAACAAAATTTTCTGAAAATTAATTAACCAACCTCTTTGTGGAACGAAACCCTATTGCAGATGCTTAGGGCTCGTAAGGAAGAAACTACCCCCAGAAGGCATCCACCGTGTTGCTCAGTTGTCTTTTCCAGCTTCCCTTCCCTAGAGCTTTTGTTCCCTGTGTTGCTAAGTGCTGAAAATGTCATCTTCATGATCACCACAGCGAGCTCCGCTCACCTCTGCCCAGCCTGGGGATGCTGTCTTGTAACAGCCGTGGCTCTAGAACCTGGAGTTGGTACCATTGTGTCACAGCTTCCAATCTGGTTGCTTCCTTGAATCAACTGCTTTAACTACACTTTTACAAGGCTGTTTTACCCAAATAACACAGACAGGACTTTCTATGCATGTTTCTCCTCCTTCCCCTTGCCTCCCTGCCACCCCCTCCCCCGCCCCCACCCGGAACACTTGAGAAGTCGCTCTTTATTCCTAGTGGTGTACATTTAATTTTAAAACACTTGCAGTGTATCATGCTTGTTGCCGAAATTGTTGATGGCCTTTTCGTTTCAGTTTTTTTCTTTCTTCCAATGGTACTTTAGCTGGTTACAACCTATATTGTTGAAATGCAGATGGCTTCTTTAGGAATAACTTTTATATTTATTTAAGAATTTTTAAATTATGGGATTTGTGTTGTTGTTGTTGTCTTTGTTGTTGGTCATTTGTCAATATTCAGTCACCAGTTCTGCTCACTTCTTGCCATGGATAAAAATTGAGTCCTTCTGGCCAATTAAAAAAAGACAGCTTTACAAAATGGCACTTTAAACAAGCCATAGATAGTTTTATTTTTATAATGCACATGGCAAAGCAAACACATTTGTGATGAAGGAACTGCTCGTCTAAGCAAACGATTTCTGTATGCTATGATTAAACTTTTCTGTATTCGAATTTACTTTTCCCCCACTTGAATGTGTTTTTAAAGGCTAATGGTCAACTCAGTAGAGCAGTGAGAAACAGATCAAATTGCACTTGTTCTCCTACGAGCAACCTCTGCCTGGACACCTCTTACTGCTGCAGACGCGTCATCTCCTTTGATAGGACCGGGGACCATAGAGTTAAGGTGAGGGTTGTTGTAGACGCTTCCGGTGTCACTGTGCCTGTCCATTTTAAGAGCTTCCTTTTCCTGTGGAGAACAAGTCAGCCCAGACGCCATGCTTTCGATAACGGGAGGACCCGGCGGGCTCGCCACATGCCGCACACATACACACACGTATACAGACACAATAGTGTTGATTATTCTGAACAATAACAGGGGAAGGCGGTTGATTTGCCATTGTTAAAAACTGATTTACAGTAACTTACAACAACTGTACTTTGGCTGGATTAGCAAATCGTGTGTTTAAACAAATCCCATATGTTGGGCAACAGTTCAAATAAGCACAGCAAAGTGTTGCCCAAACATGGTTCTCTGACTCTCTCATATTTGTAAGGCTGGGCTTCAAAACCAAAACAGAAAACCCCCAACAACAGCGGGCAAATGCTTTTTAACTCTGGACACCCTTGCCACAAAGGCTTGACATTGGAGGTCTGCTGAGGAAGACATGGGAAATCGGTGGCCCGTTTCTAAAAGAACAAAACCGTCGAGTGTTCAAGTTATCTTAGTCTTATTTTCACAAGGCGGTGTCCCAGCGGGGAAGCACGCGGGCCTGGGTGTGATCTCCAAGTCCCCGTCTTGAGTGTGGGATGTGCTTCCAGATGCCACGGGGCAGCAGCGCCTTCCCCCTTTCTAAAGGACATCGCGTGGCATTCAGAGTCAGGCAGGCGGTTGGAGGTGCTTTTACGGGAAAGACGTGCCGGGTGGGGCTGGGAGAGGAAAATTATTGACAGTGATGTGCAATGAAGTGACAAGATGAGAGCAGAATAATAAGAGCTTTGAATTTGAAGTGATTTTTTTTTCATAAGTTATTTATTCCTTTTTTTTTTCCATGTAAATATATTTATTTTACTGTGGAGCTCTAACAACATCTGGATCGTAACATGTGCAGAATGTATGGTAGGAATGTATTCTCTTGTAGGAATGTCAATCTGTATTCAGAGGGGGTCTGAGCCAGACCCCTGGGTCTTCTCATCGTGTATGCTCAGCCCACATTCAGTTTTCTCCTCTTCTCTCATCTAGGTCTATTTGAAATATGCAAAAGGTATGGATGAGGAATGTTTCAATACCTCCAAATTTTTAAGAAAATCAAGCATCAAAGGGTTGATATTTTTAAAACTTTTTTTAGTAACACTTTCTCTTCCTGACAGAAGG
The DNA here is from genome assembly GCF_022837055.1 of Prionailurus viverrinus. Taxonomy (NCBI): domain Eukaryota; kingdom Metazoa; phylum Chordata; class Mammalia; order Carnivora; family Felidae; genus Prionailurus; species Prionailurus viverrinus. The sequence continues at coordinate 82,771,296 of NC_062563.1, read as the reverse complement.
GGCAATCACACCGACACCCTCGTTCACACCAAAGGGTGGGAACTGGCCAGAGCCTCCACTGCACCTCGAGTGTCTTTATCAATTGAGCTTTTATTGCCATATCCCCGTGGAATATCCCAACTGCCCTGAGGTCAATCAAGGAAAATTTCTTGAATACATAAGCTCCAAAGAGCCAAAGTATCATCTTACAGATCGTTTTTAAAGCTTAAATTTATCAGCACCTTTGTGGTAAACAATGAATTATGAATACTGCAGGGCAGCCTTCTTAAATGACAGATGTAAAAAAAAAAAAAAAAAAAAAAAAAGACTCTGTGCAGCGATTGTTACCCGCTATATGAATTGTCTTAGTTTCAAAACCTTGCTGTTACAAATTGGACCTTTCTCCATTTTCTGAGAATATTGAAAAGAGCATATTTAACTTGTTCTGGCTGCAAATGGTTAACTTCCTGCGACTGCCGAAGGCAGCGAGGTGTGTGCGTCCTGCTTGTGTACAGTTGTTCTCAGTGCTTCTTAAGGGTGAGTCTAAATGGTTCTTGAAAATTAGCCAGGATCAAATGCTATTGCAGACAAAGCCAATAAAAATGTTGGATGTCTTTTGGGGATACCAAGTTTGGAAGAGAAGTGCAGTCCATACAAGCAAACAAGCTTTTGGAAAAGATGTACATAGTGACATGTTTGGTGCATGGTTTTTGAGGAAGGCTTTTGTCAAAAAGGAGGTGTAACCTTTCCCCCACAGACCTGAGAGCTGTGCCTTTTCTATGCAATATTACAGACGTTACATCGGAACCCAGATAGCTGTATTCACGTGTAGGTTTGGGCTGTAATCTAAACAATTGGACAGATTAAATGTACATGGAAATGAGCAGTCTTACTTTTGTAGTTTTATATTATACAATAAACAGTTAAAAGATGAGAGAGGCGTGTTCGCAGTTTCCTTCTGACTGGAGCGCAACCAGCTCGTTGGTTCGTCACAATTTGCTTGTGTTGAGGAACAGCCCCCCCTCGGCCTGTGCCAGAGTTGGGGCCGTTGACTTAGCCCCAGGAGCACATTTCCCTCCTGGTTCTCTCCCCCACCCCTACCCCCCCCCCCACCCCCCGCCTCTTGGGCTCTTCTCGACCTCCCTATTCTCCCTTCTCTCCCCCAGCTGTCTCTCTCCCAGGGGGACCTAATCCGCTCATGACGCTGAAAACTCGTTTCCAGCTCCTGCCTCTCTCCCGAGCTCTGGAGTTAAGTATCTGCCAACCTTTGCCATCTCACACTCACCGTGTTTCCCCATGGGGGGCTGATCCTTTCCCTTCGGGCCTCTCTCCAGTGCCAGCCACTCTGTTCCCCGATGTCCGAGCTCTCCTGCCTCCTGCTCTCCATCCCTACCACAGTTTCCCCAAACCCTGGCCCTCTCCCCTCCCTGCCTGCAGCCGTTTCCTATCTAGCTTCCTATCTACTGTAACCACCACAGTGGTTTCTCTAACACCCTTGCTGCTACAGTTGACGTTACAAAGCACCAGTGGTTCGTGAATGTGTTCCACGTCCTCCAGCAGTGCCCCTTCCTCCCATCCCCAGTTTACACAGTCTGGCCTTCCCTCATCTTCCAGAGGCTCATGGAGGAGATCCTGTGCCAGCTCCTTGGGCCATCTGTGATGGGAGTCACGGGGTCCAGCCTTGCCTAGCCCAGGCAATTCTGGGTCACCATACCAGCTGGTGAGCAAATGGAGCTAGATACGAGGGGCCTGTATAATGAGGGTTCCATTCAACCAGCAGTGGAATATTTGGGGGGGGGTGGTGTTGCGGAGGTGATATGGGTCGAATTGTGTGCTCCAAAAAATGTGTTGAAGTCCTAACCCCCCCAGTACCTCAGAGTGTGACCTTAATTCGGCAATAGGGTCTTCAACAGAAATAATCAAATTAAAATGAGGCTATTAGGGTGGGCCCTAACCCAATTTGACTAGTGGCCTTATTAGAAAAAGGGGGAGATCTTGACACAGACAAGCACATAGGGAGGACACCATGTGAAGATGTAGGCAGAGATCGGCCTACAAGGAACACCAAAGCCTGCCAGCAAAGCACGAGAAGCTAGGGGACAGGCGCGGAGCAGATCCTCCCCCACAGCCCTCAGGAGGAACCAGCCCAGCCCACACCTGGATCTCTGACTTCCAGCCCGCGCAACAATACATTTCTGTGGTTGAAGCCTCTCGGTCTGTGGTACTTCGCTAGGGCAGCCCTAGCAAACTCCTGTAGGAGAGAGGAACAGGCAGGGTGAGCTCTTTCCAGACATTCCGGTGGAGATACTCATTAGGCAGCTAGAAATAAGAATCTGTTGCTCGGTAGAGTGGTTTGTCTCTGGAATACAAGCATCTGCTATTAATTAGAGATAGAACTTGGGCAAATCACTCACTCTCTCCGAGCTTGTGAGGGCAAGATAAAGTCGTAGCTCCTAAATCTTCGAAAATGTTAACAGTGTAATGAAAATGCAAATTACGAGCACGGTCTATCCTCATGCCCACAGTCGTGCCTAGCACATAGTAGGCACTCAAGATTTCTGTTGGATTAAAAGAAGAGAAAAGCCCTATTGTTCTCTTCTCTACCATATGGGAGAAGCACAGAAGTCCGTCTTCTTTGTCTGGGTCCCAGGGCAGCTCCCATCCCAACCCTCTGGATGCCCCCATTCCCAGCACAACGTGTGCCTTTGCTTGTGTCCCTATTCTGCTTGTAGAAATTCTACCCGTCATTCCAAGGCCAAGCTCAGGAGCCTGTCCAGGAAGCTTTCTCTGCATCTCCTGACTCAGAGCCAACCTCTTCCTTTGCCGGGGGCTCTGCAGACCTCTGTAAATGCTCTTAGCAAGTCCTGCCCTGTCTTAGGTTAGCTCTGCACCATCTGCTCCCTCCACTACTTTCTGCTGTTCTGTGACCTTGTGATGTTCATCTCTGCCAGAGGTCAGCCGACCACGCCCCTTGGGCCAAATCCTGCCCACTGCCTGTTCAGGTAAACTTTTGTTGGAAGTCAACCGCATTTATTTATTTGTGTATTGTCTGTGGCTGCTGTCCTGTACAACGGCACAAGATCATACCATACCATATGGCTCTCAAAATTTAAATATTTGGCCCTTAACAGAAAAACTTTGCCGAACCCTGGTCTATACAAACCATGTAATGCTTAGGATGGTGTCTGATCATAGCTGGGGCCCCGTAGTGGGGCAGGGCACTGTCCCTGTGCTCAAAGGCTTATGTAGACTGGATACAGTACAGGTTTCAGGGGCAGGAGTCTCAAGGGTACCGGGTGCTGGGGGTGGGGCTGCAAGGGCCCGAGAAGGCAGAACAGTCAGCAAAGTCACACAAGAGTGGACATCTTCACAGAGTTTAAGACCTGGGAGGAGGCTTAGACAGGGCTCTTGTGGCAAAAAGGCCCCATTTTACAGATATGAAAGCTGAGACGCAGAGAGAGAAGGTGATTATTGTCTAATGCAAGACATGGCTTACGGCTTTGGGGTTCAGAGTTTGGCTCAGCAACCAGACTGCCTGAGTTTGAATCCTGGCGCTGCCATTCGTAGCCTGTAACCTTGGGCAAGCTCCCAAATCTCCCTATGCCTCGGCTTTCTCATCTAGAAGATGAGGGTAATGACCGAGCTGATTTCACGTGATGGTGGTGATTAAATGAGTCCATACAGGTAAAGTACTTAGTTCCAGGACATTCAAAAAAGAAGTCCACAAACATTAGCTGTGGCTTAGCACAACAGTGGGCAAGGCTAAAATCCACATCTCCACTCAGTGTGTTGTTTCAGGTTGAGCCGCAAGGCAAAGCTGGGGCATCTTGATGCAGAAGGCACGTTGTGTGGGGACACGACCATTTCCCAACACCATACTTGTCATGGTGGTCAGCCGTTTGATTACTGAGGACTGTGCTCTGAGCGTGTGTGGCAATCTGGGGTCCCAGCGTGCCTGTTGCCTCTTTCATCTTTGCTTTTCATTTCCTTTTTGCTCCTCTTGGAAAGGAATCTTTGACTGAATCTCGAGTAACGGTCTCCAGGGTTACCACTTACTGAGCGTTCACATGTGCCAGACATCCATGAGTGCTGGCATGTGATCTCATGGACTCTTTGCTCCAGCCCTTTGAGGTTTATCTTACCACCTCAGCTTTCCAGAAGAGGGAGTCCAGGCTCAGAGAGGTTAAGAAATTTCCCGAAGGTCGCAGAGCTGGGATTGTGGGTTGGGCGGGCCTCTCTGACTCTTATAATCCCTTTAGCACCCTCTTCTATGGCCCATCATTCATTGCTCCTGCTGTCATGGAGGATGGGGGTGGGGGGTGGGTGGTGGGGGCGGGCTAATGCCCTGAGGCCGGGCAAGGTGAAGGAATCAGGAGACATCATCCCAATCTGAGCTTTACCTCTTCCACTTGCCTGACCTCCAACAAGCCCCTTCACCTCTCCTCTTCTTCATAGGGGTGTGGATCCCTCTGACACACTGAGGCATTGCCCTGAGGGACAAGAGGAAGATGTCCCAGTGAGGCCAGCAGTGAACCAGCAGTTAGGACCGCTCTACAGGGCCGAATGCCACCTATGTTCCCTCATCCTGGCGCTCTGTGGACCTTGGACCAGCCACTCCCTGTCTCGGGGACTCGGTTGGCTCAGTGGCAAAAGAAGGGGGCAGGACTGCGCACACGCCACATGCTGGGGCCCGTGGCTCTCCCTGGCTGCAAGTTAGAATCCTGGGGACTCTGCCAGCATCTCTGGACGCTGGGGCCAGGCCTCAGGGATTTTGCAGAAACACTTGGTAGGAGGAGCCCGCTGCTCTGAGGGCACCAGTGCCAGCCTTGGGGGCTTCTGGGATGGCGCAGTGTGTGCATGACTGAGAAGGCGCACACGCTGGCATTGTCCCTGGAGCTGGGAACCCCAGCCCCACAGCCTGCCGGCGGCCCCCCTCCCTCCCCCCACCCCACCAGGCAGGGCGGCTGAGCTGCCAGCTGCTCGCAGGGCCTATTGTTCAGCAGTGACAGGCAATGGCTGCAGGAGCACAGGCCGGGGAGGCTGGAGAGGAGAGGGGGAGGGGTGGGGCGAGCGGGGGGGGGGGGGGGGGGGGGGAATGTCTCCCGACCGCACGCCCCAGGAGCCGGTGGGCAAACACACGTAACCACCCCCACCCCCTCCACCGCCCCGTTCTCCTCACTCGTCTTCTCCAGACGTGATCCTCCGTGGAAGGGTGTGTCACTGGTTTTGGGGGGTAGTGCACAGTCAGGCAGCCTCTAGAAAAGGAATTTTGGTCACTTATCTCCCAGCCGGGTGCCTGAAAACAGTGCCAGGTGGCTAAGTGCTTTTGAAATGGTGTTGTTCGAAGTCGATCCAATCCACATGCGTGTCTTAGGGAACGTGTCCTCGGGCCTGGAGAGGTTCCAGCGACAGGGACAATCATCCTCGACGTTTGTGTACAGCTCAGAGCTGTGGTACATTCATTTTATTCGATTCTCATGACTATTCTGAAGGGGGTGGTGATGGGGGAAGCTGAGCAGGCCTGGGAAAACTGAGGGACACAGAGGGGCCCATGGGGGCTGGTGGGTGAGGTGGGGGAGAGGCAGTCCCAAGCTCTGGGCTCCAACCTTCATTACCTTCTGGTATTTCAGAGCTTAAAGAAATTGGCCAGAAACTTAGTTATAAAAGGAATAGTGGTTAACAGCAAGGCTTGGAGCCAGAAGTCCCACCTTGTCTTGGAGCTTTGTAACAGATTCAGGGGTAACTGAAGTCATTGACGGTGTCCGCCTTTCTCTCCCTGAGAGCCTCCCTCTTCTTTCCTCCCTGGAGTTGAGGGGGGTGGCAGCAGCTGAGGCGGGGGCGGTGGGGGGGACAGCCAGTGGCCTTCACCACTTCCAGTTGTCAGGCCCAGGCCCGTTCGTGACCCACAGTGCCATCCCAAACATTTAACCTCAAGGAAAGTTAGTCTCTGACTGGGTTGTCCTGGGTTGTCCCAGCTTGGAGACAAATTCTGAGTCGCCCCCACCCCCCCAAACCAAACTGCTGCCCCTAAGCCTTGCCAGTGCTGAATTTCTTCCACCTGCCTAAGGGCTAGCCCTCAGTCTCTTTGTCTCTCTGTCTCTCCGTCTCTCTCTCTGTCTCACTCCCTCCTTCAGTCTCGGACTCTCAGTCTCTCCGTCTCCCTTCTTTGCCCTTTCGGTCTCAGTCTCTCTGCCTCCATCCTTCCGTCTCCGGCCTTCGTACTTCAAAGCAAGCTTTGCTGCCAGAGTCTGCGGATGGCACAGGTCTCCCTGCCCTTGGATCCGGCAAGCTGGGCTTCAGCCCCTGCACAGTCCTGGTGGGGCTGGGGTGGTTCCCGGGGCAGGGGGGCTCACCTGTTCATCGGGGGCCAGGGTGCTGCCCCCTCAGTCCCCGCCTTCCCATCTGGGGCCACCCCGCCACCTGGCTGCGGGGTCAGTCGGGGTTAAGAGGTTTTTGAGCTCCGTTTTCCAGGTTGGCCTGACACAGCTCTGACTGGGCTGGGCACAGCCGGCCTGCAGGCAGGGAGGGAGATTCTAAGCAGTGGGGAGGCTGGCTGAGCTGGTGGGGAGTCAGTGCCGGGCGAGGTGGACTCTGCACAGAGGCGAGGCGTCTGCCTGAGGGAGACAGGAGCCAGCGGTGCCGGCGGGGAATGGACATTGGAAGACTCCTGGGTCATTCTGTTCCAAGTGGTCTGCAAACAGACTGCACAGTGTGGGCCGAGGCTGCGCGGGACCCCAAGGGAGGCCTGATGGGTCGGGCTGAGGGCCTGTGCCCTTAGGGAGATAAGGAAGGCGAGACCACCTTCTTTAAAGCAACTTCATTCTGCTGGACACTGGCGTGGGCCTCTCTCTGGCCACCCTCTCACGGATCCATACAGGGAAACTGGGGCCCAGAAAAGTTAGGCAAGTTGTCCAAGGCGGCACAGCTGGTAACTGGGGTCTTGGGGCGGAGGGGGGGGGGGGTGGTCGGTGGGAGAAGAGCTCCGACCCAATGAGACTGATCCCTGTGGGTCATAACAACCGGGGGACACACCCCTTTTCAGCTGGAAACAACCCGGGAGCTTATGTGATGGCCGGTAGCAGCAGGAAGACCGACGGGGGCAGACCAGGTCAGGGAGCCCTCGTGGCGTCTCATTTGTTCTTTCATTCAATTAGCCTTTGTTGGCTCACCCCCCGCCCCCCCCCCCCCCCCCATCCCCAGGACGGCAGATGGCACCACCACTCACCTAACCGATGAGGCCAAAATCCCTGGGGTCCTTCCTGACCTTCCCCCTTTCCCCCCCACACCCCCACCATGAGCAGACCCTGTAAACTCTGCCTTCCAGATAGAGGCGGGCCCTACTGGCTCCGTCACCTTTCACCAGGATTATCACACAGCCTCCCAGCTTGTCTCCCCGCTCCCAGCCTTGTCTGCATCGTCTGTCTTCAACAGAACAGCAGAATGATCCTTCAGACATATGAATCATTGCTGTGCTCCCCAAAACATACACGTGAATCACCTGGGGATCCTGTGGAAATGCAGATCCTCACTCGGCAGGTCTGGGATGGGGCTGAGCACCTGCATTGCCAACAGGCTTCCCGGAGACTCTGGCCCACGGACCACACATCAAGTAGCCAAGTGTTGGATTATGTCACTCCCGGGCTCCAAGTGTTGCACTGGCTTTCCCAGAATGGAATCCAAAGTTCTCCTCATGGCCTTTGTGGCCCCCCACTACTTCCCTGACCCCGCGTCTCCCCTCTCCCCACTCACTCTGACCTAGTCCCACCCGCCTTCTTATCCTTCCAGCACGCTCTGCTTCCTAAGGGTATACCTTGCCGTGTTTATGTGATGACGGTGTCTCCCTCACCAAACTGTACAGCCCACGGGGGCTGGCATTGTGTTGCTGTGGCTGCATCGCCAGTGCCTGGCAGAGGGAAGTGACACTCAGTAACTACCTGCTGCTGATGGAATGGATGGACTAGATCCCGTTAGGCGCCGTGGCTCCAGGACTGAGCAAAACAGATGGCACCCGTCCTTGTGCCATCAGCAGCCTTGTTCCCCGGCAGGAGGACGGGCATGGGGTTGAGTAACCCAACGGTTGTGGTCAATGAATACTTCCCGGTCTCTTCCTGTGCCTGCCCTGGGCTAAATGTTTTTCATGAAGTATCTCTTTTAACCCCAGTACAGCCCAGTAAGGTAGGCTCTGTCATTGCCAACTACTTCCCATTTCAGGGCAGCCTTCTGCTTGCCCTTTAGGGATCCACTTTCTCTCCCCCGGGCCAGTGACCTGACTTCCTCACCCTATCCTCCCTCAAGGGCAAAGCTGGGGGCAACCTGCTGAGAGGAGAAGAGGCCTCCTCTGCACCCCCTCCACTCCCTTGCGCTCTTGGGCAGGGGGAGCGGGGGGAGGAGGGGGACTGCACATTGGTCCCAGGCTTGTGTACAGTCTCCCCCCACCCCCCACCATGCATTGGTGAGGGATGGGATGGTGGGGTCACACTGGCTCCAGCCTGGAGGGAATCGCTGTGCTCAAGGGACATCATCCTAGGCCAGATAACTGATTGGGAGAAATAGTGTACGTGCTCGTCTTGCTGCCAGGTGAGAGATATTTCCCTTTCCCAACTGAGAAAGTTCTGTGCATTTAGCCTCAGCCATTCCCTCCGCAGCCCTCCCAGGGCATTGGCTGGGGAGGGGACAGCATCTGCCTGTGGCTGCTGCTAAGGGAGAGAGAGGGCTTGCCCAGCCCTGCCCTGAAGGAGAGAGGAGTGGGTAGCAGAAATCTTTTTGAAATTACTTTTGAAGATTTTTTTTTATGAATAGACTTTTTACAGCATTTTTAGGTTTATAGAAAAACAGTGAAAAAATACAGAGTTCCCACATATCCCTTCTCCCTGCCCCCCTAAAGTTTCCTCCATTATAACATTTTGTATTAGAGTGTTACATTTGTTACAGTTGATGAGCCAGGATCCGATGCATGATTATTACCTAAAGTCCACAGTTTACATTAGGGCTCACTTCTCCTCTTGTACATTCTATAGATTTTGACACGTGCATAATGTCATGTGTCCACAATCACAGTATCATACAGAATAGTTTCTCTACCTCGAAATCCCCCGTTCATCCCTCCCCTCTCCCCCTGGGCCCCAGGCAACCCCTAATCTTTTTTCTGTCTCCAGAGTTTTGCCTCTTCCAGAATGTCATCTATTGGAATGTTAGAACATGTAGCCTTCTCAGACTGGACTCTTTCACTCAGCAATACACATTTAAGCTTCCTCCGTGTCCTTTCATGGCTTGATAGCTCAATTCTTTTTATTGTTGAATAAGATTCTACTGTCTGAATGTACCACAATTTGTTTATCCATTCACCTATGAATGGTTGCTTCCAAGTTTTGGCAGTTGTGAGTAAAGCTGCTATAAACATTTGTGTGCAGGCTTTTGTGCGGGCATATGATTTCGATTCCTTTGGATAAATAGCTATGAGCACGATTGCTGGATCATATGGTAAGAGTATTCCTTGTAAGAAACTGCCGAACTCGTCTTCCAAAGTGGCTGTAGTGCCAACAATGAACAAGAGTCCCTGTTGTTCCACGTCCCCATCAGCGTTTGGTGTTGTCAGCGCTTTGGACGTTAGCCATTCTAATAGGTTGGTAGTGTTACCTCACTGTTGTTTTAATTTGCAATTCCCTAATGACATATGATGTTGATGATCTTTTCATATGCTTATCTGTCATCTGTATATCTTCTTTGATGTAGTTCACGTCTGTTCAGACCTTTTGCCCATTTTTAATTGGTTTGGCTCTTTTCTTATTGTTAAAAAGTTCTTTGTGTATTTGGGATACCAGTTCTTTGATCACTTTTGGGTTTTGCTAAGATTTTCTCTCAGTCTGTGGCTTCCTTTCATTCTCTTGGTAGTGTCTTTTGTAGAGCAGAAATGCTAAATTTCACTGAAGTCTAACTTAATTTCTTTTTTACTTGTTTATTTTTAATGTTTATTTATTTTTGAGAGACTGAGAGAAGCAGAGCGCGAGCAGGGGAGGGGCAGAGAGGGAGGGAGACACAGAATCGGAAACAGGCCCCAGGCTCCGAGCTGTCAGCACAGAGCCTGACACAGGGTTTGAACCCACAAGCCATGAGATCATGACCTGAGCCGAAGTCGGACGCTGAACCAACTGAGCCACCCAGGTGCCCCTAATTTTTACTTTCATGGATCATCATACTTTTGGTGTTTTATCTAAAAAGTAATTACCAAATCCAAGGTCACCTAGATATTCTCCAACGTTATCTTGTAGATGTTTTAAGTAGTTTTTCATTTTACATTTAAGCCTATGAGATTTGTTTTGAGTTAATCTTTGTGACGAGTACAAAGTCTGTGTTTGGATTCATTTGGTGTGCTGTGAATGCTCAGTTGTCCCAGCACCTTTTGTCGAGAGGGCTATCATTTCTCCGTTGAATTGTCTTTGCTCTTTTATCAAAGATTAGTTATTATATTTGTGTGGGTCTGTTTCCAGGTACTCTGTTCTCTTCCATTCATCTGTATTTATTCTTCTTCCTATACTATGCTGTCTTGATCAGTATAGCTTTAAGTCATGAAGCCAGGTGGTCAGAACTTAAACTCTGTTTTTCTCCTTCAATATTGTGTTAGTTGTTCTGGGTCTTTGGCCTTTCCATATACACTTTAGAGTAGGGTATATGTGTCAGGGTACCTAACCAGACCCTGATTGGGATTGTGTTGAATCTATGGGTTAAGCTTGGAAGAATAGGCATCTGAACAATATTGAGTCTTCCTCTCCATGAACATGGAATACCTCTCCATTTATTTCAATCTTCTTTGATTTCTTTCATCAGCATTTTTTATTCCTTCCTTATCTATATCTATTTTGCACATATATTTTGTTAGATTTATACCTAAGTATAAAAAGTGTTAATATGGTGATGTTTTATGGTGATATGTTTTTATTTATTTTTTTAAGTTTGTTTATTTTGAGAGAGACGGAGACAGCACATGTTGGGGGTGGGGGCAGAGAGAGAGGGAGACAGAGAATCCCAAGCAGGTTCTGCACTGTCAGCACAGAGCCCGATGTGGGGCTCGAACTCACAAAACCATGAGATCATGACCTGAACCGAAACCAAGAGTTAGACACTTAACCAACTGAGCCACCCAGGTGCCCCACTGTTGTTTTTGATTTCGAATTCTAAAACATTCAACATCTCAACATTCCAAGCAAGAAACAAGCTACATCCTGGCCTTCCAATAACTTCCCACTGAACTTAAACTCCCAACTCCTTCCCTGACCAGTCCCCCCGTCCAACCTCATTTTTCCTAAGTGTTTTGACCTTGCTTAGTGCCCTGCCACTCCATTAGACTTTCTGAAGTTGGACCACCACTCTAAGCTTGGGTCTGCCTCAGGACCTTTGCATTTGCTGTTCTTTTCCCTTCTAGCTTTGTATTTTGTTGAACCCTATGAAATTAGTATTTTTGTAGACCACAAAAAAGTAAATGTGTGATTACATGGGGTTCTACCTAATATATCCCACTGTTTCTCATCCTCCAAGACTCAGCTCAAATGCTGCCTCCTCAGAGAATAGCCATCCCTGACCACCCAACCCCACCTCCAGCCAGCCAGACACATCACTCTGTTTTATTTTCTTCATAACATTTATCACCATGTGAGGTCATCTCATTCATTTATTTGCTTCCTTGTTTATTACCCATTTATTTCCTGTAGTATATAAACCTCCTAACAGTAGGGAACTTCTCCTGGCCAATAAATTCTTCAGAGACCAGATGGGCTGGGGACCCCAGATATTTATACCATTCTAGGGAAGGGGAAGCCTCCCCCACTCCAAAAACTTGACTAACGTCATATTTCCAACCAGTTTTCTTGTTGGGAACAGACCCTGATTTATCTGACATAGAACAATAGGGAAACATGATATTTTCCCCATAAGTGTTGAGGACCAAATTCAAAATCATGTGGTTGAACAGTAGCATGGCTTGTTCAGAAAAGAAATTCTATTGGAGGCAGAGAGCACCAGGTAAGAACCAACTCTGTCCCAGCAACACCCATTTGTTTCCTTGGCCACCACCCCTACCAGCCTATCCTCTACTCCACAACAGAAGGGCTTTCCTTACACCACCACCCTCCTCCACCCACCTACCCCCCCCCCCGACCCCCCCACCCCCATCCCTGGCCAGTGTTCCTCCAGATCTATAACTTTTGGTGGTTCCTATTGCCGGACCCTGCTCTCTCCTGCCCCATGGATTCTTCCTGGAGTCCTTCCTCCCCTGGTACCTAACCAGACCTTGCCTGTCCTTTGGAGCTAAGAGTTAAGCCCCACCTCTTCCGAGAGCCCTTCCTGTCTGCCTGACAGTGCAGGTCTTCCATCAGTGACCTGTTATCTTGCTCAGCTCACAGGGTTTCTTTGAGGATTGCTGGGCCCTGTTTCAGAGCTCAGGCTCCAGAAGAATAGGGACCCAGTCCAGAGACTGAGCACCAGCCTGCTGCCTCCAAGTGTGACTTGCTGGAAGGGGAAGGAGGAGAGACTGAGGGGCCTCCCATTGAGGGGGGACCTTTGTCTCCTCCTTGGTGGGGCCAGACCCCCAAGAACACACCAGCTCGGAGAGGTGGGGCATGGTCTCCCCGCTCCCCAGAGAGGCCACGCATCAGCCCCTCCCTCCCCCAGTGTGGAGCCGGGCTGACTCAAGTGGCAGGAAAAACGACCCCCCCCCCCCCCCTTCCAAGCTGCTGCACATCTGTGCCCAGACAAAGCCAGCTATTAATCCTAGCTTTTGTGTGAGTGTTTGGGTGTTGAATTCCACTTGGATCTGCCGGCTTTTGGAAAGGGAGATTGGAGGGGATTTAGTGACAACAAAAGGAACCCACTGAGGGGAATGGGAGGGGCCAGGGGAGCCAAGAAACCCAAGTGCATTCACTCTGAGCCTGGTGGGGGCTCCCGGGAGCCCAGCTTCAGCGAGAGTCTAGCAAGGCTCCCAAATTCCCAGGGTCTGAGTCACAAAAAGGGGCCACTCCCCAAGAGAAAAACACCAGCTTCGTGGGTCTGCCTTGCACTCCAGATGCTGCCTGGGGCTGAGGTTCCAGCTTGACAGGGCCTGGGCACTGCCCCTTTCAGAATGGGGCAGCCCATTGCCTAGGGGAGTCCAAGGGTTGGGAGACTAGAGATAGGGACCAGGCAGAAGGCTGGAGCCCCGGGAGGGGTGGGGGTGGGTCCAGATCAGGGAGAGCCTCAAAGCCACCCTAGGGAGTCAACAACACAGCAATAAGGCCAGAGGCCCCGTGGCAATAGGTTGCCTAGTGGTCTGGGTTGGATTCTCCCTAGAAGTTCTCGGGCACCTGGTCCCAGCCAGAAGCTCAACCTCCAGGGAATCCAGTCCACACAAACCCTAACTCTGGCTCAAGCATCAAACACTCAGAATAGCCCAGGACAGGGTCTGAGTGTGTGTGGGGAGAGGGGCGGGGGGTGTGTCAGGCAATTCTGAGGGGGAAGACCTACAGGCGGGCGGGTATGTGATTCTTTTACTTTGCCAAAGCTCTAGTCTAGTTACTACTTTGCTGGGAGAGCAGCCTGGAGTGTGAATGGAAACCCCCTGATCTGCCCCTGCCCCTCCTTGCTTTGTTCATTTCACTTTTTGAAATGAGCTTCCCATCTGTGGGTGCTTGACTCCAAATGTTCACCGAGTTTTCAGATCCCAACCAAGTACAAGTGGTTTTTTTTTTAATTTTTTTTTAACGTTTATTTAATTTTGAGACAGAGAGAGACAGAGCATGAGCAGGGCAGGGGCAGAGAGAGAGGGAGACACAGAATCAGAAACAGGCTCCAGGCTCTGAGCCATCAGCCCAGAGCCCGACGCGGGGCTCGAACTCACAGGCCGTGAGATCGTGACCTGGCTGAAGTCGGACGCTTAACCGACTGAGCCACCCAGGTGCCCCAAGTGGTTTTAACTCTATGTGGTGTGGAGACACATTTAGAGCTTCCTCCCCTTTTCCCGACCTTCTGTGAGATGTCTGCTAAAATCATTCATTCATCCATTCGGTAGCTGACTGAACTATTGCTCTGCAGGCCAAGTTCTGGTTTAGCTGCTGAGCAGCAGATGCAAAATGTGACTCCCGACTGACACTTGTGTGCTCAACTAAGCCTCTGGGTTTACTTGACTATTTTCTAATGGTTGTGCACACTTAACGTATTTTTAAAAACATTTTTGGGGTGGGGTGCCTGGGTGGCGCAGTCGGTTAAGCGTCCGACTTCAGCCAGGTCACGATCTCGCGGTCCGGGAGTTCGAGCCCCGCATCGGGCTCTGGGCTGATGGCTCAGAGCCTGGAGCCTGTTTCCGATTCTGTGTCTCCCTCTCTCTCTGACCCTCCCCCGTTCATGCTCTGTCTCTCTCTGTCCCAAAAATAAATAAACGTTGAAAAAAAAATTTATAAAAAAACAACAACAACAACAACAAAAACATTTTTGGGGTGCCTGGGTGGCTCGGTCGGTTAAGCGTCTGACTCTTGGTTTTGGCTCAGGTCATGAGCTCATGATTCGTGAGATCGAGCCCTGAGTTGGGCTCTGCACTGACAGCATGGAGTCTGCTTGGGATTCTCTCTCTCCCTGTCTCTCTGCTCCTCTCTCTGCCCCTCCCCTGCTCACCCTCTCTTTCTTGCTCTCAAAAAAAAAAAAAAAAAGAAAAGAAAAAAAACAACAAAAAACCCCCCAAAATCCAAGTGTTTGGGGGCACCTGGGTAGCTCAGTCTATTAAGCGTGCAACGTCAGCTCAGGTCATGATTTCACAGTTTGTGAGTTCGAGCCCCGCGTGGGGCTCTGTGCTGACAGCCCGGAGCCTGCTTCAGATTCTGTGTCTCCCTCTCTCTCTCTCTCTGTCTGCCCCTTCCCCACTAGTGCTCTGTCTCTCTCTCTCTCAAAAATAAGCATTAAAAAAAACCCAAGCATTATTATTTGACTATTTGGTGCTACATTGGTTTCAGGTGTACAATATAGTGATTCAGCTTCTCTATACCTTATGCTGTGCTCCCCACAAGTGTAGCTGCCATCTGTCACCACACGAGGCTATTACAATACCATTGACTGTATTCCCTATGTTGTATCTTTTACTCCCATGACTTGTTTATTTCATAACTGGAAGCCTATATCTCCCACTCTCCTTCCCCAGTTTTGCTCATCCCCACCCCCCACCCCCACCCCTCTGGCAACTGTCAGTTTGTTGTCTGTATTTATAGGTCTGATCCTGCTTTTTGTTTGTTTATTAATTTGTATTGTTTTTTTTTTTTAGATTCCACATATGGTATTTGTCTTTCTCAGTCTGAGTTATTTCACTTAACATAATACTCTTCGGGTCCATCCATGTTGTTGTAAGTGGCAAGATGGCATGCTTTTTTAGGGCTGAATAATATTCCTGTGTGTGTGTGTGTGTGTGTGTGTGTGTGCGCACGCGCGCGCGCACGTGTGTGTGTCACATCTTCTTTACATGAATGTTTTCTTCTATCTTAACCAACTCTGGAAATAAACTCAAATCATTCATTTATTCATCCCCTCACTCATTCAGCACAGCACAGGTGAAATCAGTCTGGCCCACCAGGTAGGTCCTTTTTATACTAAAAAATCTCAGTTGTTCCCCCAACCCTTCCTGGTCTTCAGGGAAGAGGGCCTCACAGGTGCTCACTGTGCTGCTGTAAAGGCTCTCTCCCCCCAACACCGTTTCTGAAGACCTGGTCGCAGGCAGCCCTGCTCTGGAGGGGGGTGCAGAATAGGTAGGCCGGTTGCTGCCTCCAGGGACGATGGCCTCCTCTGGGTCAGGGAGCAGGCACAGCTTCTCTAGCTCCCAGATGGAGCCTTCTAGAAGACCAGAGAACCACTCTTCCCAGTTTTGCCAGAGGGCATCTGTGCTGTCATTGGGGAAACTCCGCGAGCCTGGGTGAAGGTCCCCGCCGCTGCACTCACTGGAGAACTCTGGGCCGGTGGACATGTCACTCTGTACTGAAGAGCTGGGCCACCTTGGTGGGAGCTTTCTTCTGGGTTGCTAGTGAGGGGCTTGGCAGCATGGATATGGTCGTGGGGGTCGAGAGGATGGGTGAGTGGAGGTGAACGTGGGACTAATCCCTTAGTTCCACATTGCAAGGGTGGGGGGCGGCAAACAGTGGCAAGATAAGTTTGCAGGCCTTGGGTGGCCCTGAGGCGTCCCCAAGTAGGCAGTGATGAACGGAGCTACTGCGGAGGAATGGTCAAGACGAGGCACCGGGCTCTGGGGGCATTTGTAGAAAGAAGGCACTGGGCATGTGGAGAAGGGACTGTGGTTTAGAGCCCTTACCATGGGTGGCCTCCTATGTCCAGCACAGAGTCTAGAAGGCCCTTCTGGAGTCTGTGGGTCAGGGCTTTGGCTTCTGTCTCCAGTTTCCTTCCCGAGATGGTCAGAAGGGCCTCTGTGAGTGTCAGGACCGTCAGAGGCTCCCTGTGCAGCTACTTGGGCAGGGAAAGGTCGGGCTTCCCAAATCAGAAATGATCTGAAGTGCCATTTATTGAGTGCTTTGTGCCAGGTATGTGGTCAGGACTATTATTGCCATTTTATAGCTGAGTGAGCGCACATTGAGACTCAGAGAGGTTAAGGGCTTGACCCAAGGTCACATAGCTAAATAGCGGTGCATCCAGGACTTCAGTCCCTGGGTTCTCCTCCACCCTGATGGGGATTCCTCAGACCTCTGGATCCTCTCTTCCCCAATTCCACCTCCCTCAGCCATTTCAGAGTTTCAGAGTTCAACAATGTGGGAAAGGCCTGGAAGGAGGGGGGGGGGATATCCAATTTGAGCCTCTCTTTTGGCTTCTTGGTCACAGATGAGATGCAGAGAGGGACATGAGTGGTCAGGGGGTTATCTGGAGAGTTCATTTCTTCAAGATGTCGACCCCACCCCCCCGCAGAAGAAATCGGAGTAGCAAATTTTGCTCTGGAAAGTAAATTTTTAAATTAAAAATAATTTTTTCCTTTAGATGAAAACAAGTATGTCCTTTGTAGGGCAGAGCTAGAAAATACAGAACAGCAAAAATAAAAATGTCACTTTTGTATTAGAGGTGATGACTTCTAAAACCTTATGTATATTTTTATAAGTTCCTTTCTAAGTGCAGACACATACACATACACATTGTCAGACTCTTTATTTTTCTAACAAAGCAAACTGTTGCCATTATTATTTGGAATCTTTTTTTCACTCAATAATTTATCTGAACATTTTCCCAAGCAGGGACATATTTATTCATCTACTATATCATATTCATTGGCCGTGTGGCATTTCGGTTCTATGACTACACCATAATTCATTGAACTAATTTCCTAATGTTAAATATTTAGGAATTTCCCATTTTTTGTTCTTGCTATGATTAACAACTCTAGTTAAAATCTCAGTACATCCTTATCTAGAATCTCAAAGTGAAATTGATGGGGCAAAAGGTGTGCCCAAGAGCCCTCAGGCAAGACTGTAGCCATTTATTCTCATAAAACAATGTTTGGGGGTTCTCCCACCCCCCAAACACACTCGCAATACCCTGTTGCCATTCCTACGAATATTCTTTCATTTTAAAAAAAAAAAAAAGGTTGACAATTTGATACATGAAATGCTATCTCATTATTGTTTTATTTAGCGTTTCTTTAATTATTAATTGAGGTCAACAGTTTTTCATGTGCCTATTAGCCATTTTTATTTCTTCTCTGAATTACCCATTCACATCCTGCGTCCATTTTTCTATTGCATAATCTTTTTAACATAGTTGTCTTATTTAAGTGAATAGTTCTCAACCCTGGCATATTAGAATCACCTGGAAGACTTTTTAAAGAAAGAAAGAAAGAGAGGAAGGGAGGAAGGAAGGGAGGGAGGGAGGAAGGGACAAAGCCTCATCCCAGAGTAAATATTTGGTGAAGCCCAGCCATCAGTATTTTTTAAAGTGCCCTCGTGCTTCTAATTTGCAGCTATGGCTGAGAACCCTCGTTATAAATTACATTTCTCCCTGTCTGGCTCCGAATGCTTTTATTGCAGAATCTATTCTCCTTTCTTTGACACCAGTTTTCTCTTGTGAAAAATGGGCAGCAGAACTGGGAAGCAACACAGCACGCCCTCCTAAATTCTATAAATCCCATCAAGGAGGCCAGGGCTTCAGGAAAAAGGGTGAGGCAGATGCTGTGGTCAGGCTCTGTGCCAGGTGGATTGGAAGAAATTAAAAATGCTCGCTCAGGCCATAAGGCTTTCCCTGAAGACAGCCTGAGCTCTGAGTGGAGGGGGATGAAATTAAGTTTCTGCGCAACATGTTTGCTTCTCTGTTGCATCCACCTTCAGGCGCACAGCAATCTTGCCCTCTCTGGGGCTTCGAGGTTTAGAATTAAACTCTTCTCTGAATTTGCTCCCCTTTCAGTTGCCAGCATGAAAAAAGACTGTAGGTCCAAGGAATCGGGTCCTCTAGGAGGGAACTATCCCCCTGGCTCACAGGTCTGCCTTGAATATGGGAGGGGGTCTCCCGGGGGGTTCGAGGGCCACCTCCACTGCCTCTCGTCCTTTCAAGGGGTTTATGACATTGTCAGAGCAAACTGACTAGAATTCTGTTAAAACCCGAAGGATCGGCCCCACGCCCACTGCTCCACCCTGGTGCAGGCTGTACAGGTCCCACCTGGTGCATAGGATGGGTTGAAAGGGTCTTTCTGGTGATTCACTCAGGAAGTTCCCTGGAAACCCCCAGGCTGGCGGGGTGCCAAACCAGGTCGTGTGGCTGAAGCCTTGCAGTGGACAGCAAACTTGGGTCTTCTCGGTGTTACTGCCCCAGAGGAAGGTGGAAGCCATGCATGAATCCTACTCCACCTTGTGCTGGTACATGACCCCGAACCTCAGTTTCTTCATCTTGTAAAATGGAAGTAGAGTTGCCAAGAGGACCAAAAAAGCAGTATGTAGCGCACTGTGGATCCGGAGTAAATGCCAGGGGTGCTCCGTGTACGTCCCTCCACATCCTTTCTCTACCTTCACCAGTCAAACCTGAAAGCTTTGAGTCCAGCTTGAATTCCCACCCTCTTTCTTATCCCCGTGGCCCCCACTTATTCCTTTGTTGCGAGGCAAAGGAGGCAGCACCAATCCCCGCCTACACCAGAAGCTGTACCCCTCCACCTGCAATGACCCCCCTGCCTCATCTTCTCCCCTCTCCCTGAGAACCCCACACTCCCCAAAGCCCTGGCGCTTTCCCACCCAGGCCTGACTAAAGTATTTACGGTAAATACTAATTTTTGTTGAGTTTATTTTGTGCCTGGGACCATGCTTCATCTGTATTATCTGGGTAACTATTCACAGGAATCTTTTGTCATCCCATTTGACAGAGGAGGAAAGTTAGACTAGGTCTGCATAGCTTGCCTAAAATTACAGGGCATTAGGGAACAGAGCTGAATTCTCACGTCACCATGCTCTGTGCTCTGTATTATATACACTGACCTTCTCCTGTGTGCCTGGCCCCAAGGAGCTTAAACGCCAGTAGGTGTTCTCCACGCCCCCACTCCCCTGCACCCTGCTCATCTCTTTAGGATTTAGCCTACTCTGCCTTGAATTGGTATTTTCTCTTATCTCCTCGGACCATGAGTTCCCCCAGGGCAGAAAATACGCTTTTGTTATCTTATTCATCTTCGAGTCTGGCAATGCTTAGAACGTTGTAGGTTCTTAAGTTATTTTTCTAATTCTAGAGTAAAAAGTGTTCATTCTAGAAAAAAAAAGGAAGACAAAAAAAGTGAAATAGAAAACAAGTATCACCTGTGAATCCACCACCCAGAGAAAATCTTTGCAAATATTTTGGTGTATTTCCTTCTAATCAC
Source organism: Prionailurus viverrinus (assembly GCF_022837055.1). NCBI lineage: Eukaryota > Metazoa > Chordata > Mammalia > Carnivora > Felidae > Prionailurus > Prionailurus viverrinus. The sequence goes on along the minus strand of NC_062563.1, from coordinate 82,751,489 downwards.
ATGTATATATATAACATATATATGTAATTTAGACAAATACGTATTTTGCACAAAGTGGAACAACATACAAGACCATTGTTTTGAACATTTTTATTTACTTTTGAGAGACAGAGACAGAGCATGAGCGGGGGAGGAACAGAGAGAGAGGGAGATACAGACTCCAAAGCAGGCTCCAGGTTCTGAGCTGTCAGCACAGAGCCTGACACAGGGCTTGAACCCATGAACCGTGAGATCATGACCTGAGCTGAAGGACACTTAGCCGACTGAGCCATCCAGGCGCCTCCAAGACCATTTTTAAGAAAGATTTTATTCCCAAGTAATCTCTATACCCAACATGGGGCTCAAACCCACAACCCTGAGATCCTAGAGTCAAAAGCTCCACTGACTAAGACGGCCAGGTGCCCCTACAATATTATTTTTATGCTGCTTTTCAACCTTATATCATGAGCAAATCCCAGATCATTAGAAATTCTTTGAAAATGGGATTTTTGATGGCTGTAGTTTGTTCTCTCATGTGACAGGTCCCCTTCCTGTCTAAAACACTCCCATAGTGTTGTGGTTCGTTTACAGTTTCTCTGATTATTCCCATAAGAGAAATATCTGAAATGGAATTGTTGGGACAAAGAGAAGAGATATTTGCAAGGCTCTTGACATATCACAGCTGGCTCTGAACAAACCCCTGCTCTCTCAAACCCTCTCTTGTCTCACCTACTCAGGTGTGCCCATTGACCAGCCAGAGGCCCCAACTCTCTAGGGCCCCCTCTCATTCCTAACCCACCTGCTCAGAAGCAGTGGGAGGGTCACCTGGTACATGAGACTGGAGGGACCTGGCCAACCTACGCCCAAATCTCCCGCTCTCTGACTTGGACTCCATCAACAGAATTATTCCTTGGGTTAAGGGCAGTGTGGCTCAGATGCTTGTAAAACGTCTCTGGCTGGAGACCATGACTACTAAACCATGAGTACTAGGCTATCCTTCTTTGTCACTAGGTTAACAGGGCTAGAACCCACGAACCCTGAGATCATGACCTGAGCCGAAGTCGGATGCTCAACCAACTGAGCCACCCAGGCGCCCCGAGGGAACTTTTAGATCAGAACCTTGGAATGTGTCCCCAAACCCTGCTTGGATGGATTTTCATTCTCCCTGTAAATGACCTCCATAAAGCAGTGGCCCACAGTTCTTTAGCAGGAGGCTGGGCACAGGAGCCACCCCAGGTGCTGTGAGCTCCTCAGGGCCACGGACAAGACAGTCAGAGTGCTTTTCCAGCTCTGCTGTTAACAATTTGGGGTTAATCTAAAGAGATGCTAAGTGGATCAGTTCTTTGAGAAAATGTGTGTCAGTTTCCAAGTCACCCCTGGTCATCATCCAGGAAAGACAGTTTTCATTAAAGAACGCCAGGGCCGCCTGTAGGAACACTTCTCCCCGTGTCCCCAGGCATTCAGCAGCAGACGTGAATGGCTGCGCGGAGCGGCCGCTAACTGAGCGAACAAAGACGGGATCGGAGTCCTCCCGGGGCCCGGTGGCCTGCGGGACAGAGCCGGGCGCCCCAGAGCCGCTGCGCTCAAACTTCCACGGACGCGGCGGTCTCGGAGGGCCTGCGGGTCTCGGAGCTTGCGGGGTGCTGAGACTCTGATGCCAAGGGTCTGGACTGGCCCGAGAGTCTGCAGGTCTAACAAGTCCCGGGGGGTGGGGGGAGGGGGGAGGGGGGTGGGGGGGGTGGGAGGGCAGGGGCGCCTCCGAGCGGCGGGACGGGCTCAGGCCGCGGGCGAGCGGGAGCGCGCGAGCGGGCGGAGGGGCAGCGGCGCCAGGGACCCGGGGTCCTCGGAGGGGAGCGGCCGCGGCAGGCGGGCGGGCGGCTCCGGGACGCCCGGCCCGCTGACCCGTACTCGGGCGCCGCCGCTGGGGGAGAGCCAGAGCCCACAGGGGCTCGCGCAGGGTAGCAGGGCGGGGTGTGGGGGGGCGAGGGCGGCAACTCAGGCTTCTCTGCTCTGCCTCCCGGCCCACCGGGCCCGGGCCTCTCGAGCCCTCCCTCTTCCCCAGCTGCCTGTGGCGAGGGCACAGGGCTCGCCTCCTTGCCCACGGGAGGAGACAGGAGGCTTCAAGGGCACTCCCGCCCCCAGACCACCGGTCTAGCGACCTGGAACCCATCTCGCGGCCATGTGGCCTTCAGCACCTCACTTCACCTCTCTGGCCTCAGTTTCTCCTTGTGTAAAGCAACCGGGTTGGAGAGGCATGGTTTCTTCCAGCTCTGGAGGGCTGGGATTGTCCATCTTGACGGTGTGAGTGGGACTAAGATAGGCAGGGAGCTACGTACGCCCTGGAGGAGGAAGGAGGATGAGTTGGGAGGCAGGCGGCCTGGCCTCCAAAAGGGAAGGTCCCTGTGGGAATCCCCTCACTATCTGAGGGCCTGGTTTAGGGTCACGTGTTTGCTAGAGGATGAGGGAAGGAACAGGAAGGAACGTGCAGACTTGACTGGAAAATCCAGCTGGACAGGAGACAGCTCCTGGCTGCGCCTGCCACCGGGGCTGGAGGCCGGCTTGGCCCTGGCCGGGCATCACATGCCCTGCTGTCCGGTCGCCACGTCCAGGGCCGCAGCTGCCACCTGGATGGGAGCCCCTGAACACAGTGTCTAGTAAGCTTTGAGGCTTCACACGTGCTCCCAAGATCGTGTGGAAATGACCTTATCTTCAACTTAAATCCGTTTTTCCTATAGATTTACTGAATGAGTTTAAAGACACCAGTTCTTAATTTATGAGCTTGGCGGCAGCTTCCAACACATTAACCCGGAGGCCTTCAGGTCCTCCCCAGCCCATGCCTGTCCCCCTCTGCAAGAAGGGAGGCTCCCACAGGATGTCCAGATGGCTCAGAGAAGTACAGAAGATGGTCCGGTTGCAAGTGGCACAAATGCCCCTGCAAGTGGCTTAAAGATCAGCGCACCTATAGAACATATAAATACGTGTGCCATGTGACACGTGCATCTGCCTCACGGATTCACCGTAAAGGTTGAATGCTAGGCAGCAGGAAGGGCAGGGGCGTGATGGGGCTCGGGCGCAGCGGGACTCTGCCGGCTGTCACAAGATCAGGGACTTGAAGTACCACAGCAGCTCTTCTCCAAACATCTAGAGCAAGGGAATCCTTAGCAAACCACACAGAGCATTGGAGGAAGGTCTGCTGAGGCCCAGACCGCTTCACCTGGGCCTCTTTGGAAGAAGTGCCAATAGGTGCCTTGTGGGTGAAAGTGGGACGGCAGGCCCTTGGGTTGGGGACTGAGGAGGGCTGAGAGGGGACAGACTGGGGAGGGCTGCCTCGCGAATCTCTCTCTACCCAGAGAAGGCAATCCTTGGAAGAAAGACCCCATGACTTTGATGCAGAAGAGGGAGCGAGGGGGGTTGTTAACCTTGAGTGTGGGCCCCACCTCTGCGAGCCATCTCTTCCAGGCTGGGGACTCTGGACTAGGATCCCTGCTTGTCAGCCCCCAGGAGCTGTCCTTGAGGCACACACCTCTGAGCTTGATGGTCTTCCAGTGTCCCATTGCTCCGTGCTCAGCTATTCCCCTGGTCACCCCTGCCCAGAGTGACCTCTCACCTCTCTGGATTCCTCTGACTTTTGTTTTGGCTCTCAGCCCTCACAGCAGGAGGTCTGTAAAGCCCCGGGTGACGTGGGGCCTGTTGCCCAACCTCAGTGTTATTACCTGTGGAATGGAGATAATCACCGTAGATACTTCAGGGGGTGGGTGTGAGTCTCAAATGAGATTACAGAGCTCGAGAGGTACAATGGCGCCTGGACTTTAAACTCCAGCTTTAAATCCAGTCTGTCTGCTGGGGGTTTGGGGCAAGTTAACTTAAGCTTTCTGGGTCTCAGTTTTATTATCTGTGAGGGGAGATGAGAAGAATGGCACCTATTTCCTAGGACTGTTGGGAGAATAAACGAGAGAGCGCTTTGAGCTGTGCCTGGCACTCACTACGTGCCAGCTTTGTTGCTACAGAGCTGAGCATGGAGCTGTGTGGATAGGAAACCCCCATGAAATAACTTGAAAACAAACTCAAACACCCCAACCTGCCTCCTCTCGGTCGGGCCTTATCTCCGCAGTTAGCTAGCGCTGCATGTGGCGGGAGTTTGACACAGCTTTGTTGATTCACTATCCAAAAAGCTGCCAGATGCCGGTCTCTGTGTTTTTCTTACCCATTTTTCCCCTTTATGGTGGGGGGTGGCGGGGCGGGATCACCAACTCTGCTGGGAAACCGATGAAAGTCATGGATCCCCAGACAGGTGCTCAAGAAGCAAATATTCACAATATGTTGCACAGAATTTCAGGGGACTCCTAGACCCCCCGAGGGTGAGGGTGAGAAGCCCCTCTTTAGATGATACACCCTCCACGTCTTGTTTGTTGGTCTTACTCCAACAAAACAAAAGCCGTTTCTCCTCCACTCATCAGTGCCCGGCACCTTGGCTTCCACCCTGGCTCCGGTCCCCTGGTTACCTCTCCCCAGGGCCCCTCGCTCAGAGCCTACATCAAGCCACGACCCTTGGCTAGGAGTTAAAAACAGCACCTGTTCAGCGTTTGAGGGTTGAAAACGGGGTGTGGGGGAGAAGTGGGGGTGGGCAGGGGGAGGGGGGAAGCAAAGAAACAGAAGAAGCAGACTCAACGTAAAAAAAAAAATCAGACAGAAGGAATCATCCTCCAAGCCAAACGCCGTAATTCACAGGGCTCTTATTCGCTGAGGGGGACTAAATGGTATTTATGACCAAGAGGCCCTGGGCTCACCCCAAGTTGAGCAATTCATTCAGTTGCCCAAACTCCGGCAGCAGGGAAGAGAGGCACGGGGCTGGGGAGATCAGACAGCTTGGAGGGGGAGATTTTATTGTTCACGACTCGTGTGATTCTTTATCTACTTAACGTTAAGTGTAGTTTCCGAATTTTAGTACATGTTTCTGGGAAGATGATGACCTCAAACAGTGTCTGTTTCCTTTAAGGTTAATTATGGGCTTGGAATTGGGCTCTATGCTGTGGGGCCCATTCATTCATTCATTCATTCATTCATTCATCCAAGATTTATTAGGTGCCTTCCTTACACATGAGAAGCTGTTCTAGGCACTAGAGATACAGCAGTGAACACAGCAACAAAGGTCCCTGTCCTAATGAAGTTTACAGTTTTGGCAGGAAAGACAGATAACACAAAATAAACAATAGATACATGTTGGATGGTAATGTGTACTGAGAAGAAAGACACAGCAGGCAGGGGCTAGACAGGGTGGCAGGGTGCTATTCTAGCTAGTGCTTAGGAAAGGCTTCTTTGAGCAGAGGCCTAGGGGACGAGGGACAGAGCCATGCAGAGGACTGGGAGGGGGGTCCCAGGGCGGAAGGAAGGCCATCCACCAGGTTGGGTTGGGACAGCCCAGCATGACTGAGGACCCACAGGGTCAGTTCCCACAGCTGGGGGTTTCTGGATGGCAAGGCTGGGATGTCCCCAGCCCTTTGGTGGAACCTTTCCCAGGGCTACATAGGTCCTTCCTGGCTGCGTGCTTGGACCTCTCTTCCATGCTGAGAGCACCCCAAGGGCTGTTTCTTCCTCAGCCTTACCCCTCCCTGTTGTACCTACATTTTGCAGAGCCCAAGACTTTTGCTGAAAGCTGGATGGAGTTGGCGATATTTCAAGATGTTGACCTTAAGAAAGGCTATCCTGTTTGCTGTAGACTGAATGTGTGTGATTTGTGCCTTCTCGGAATTCGTATGTTGAAATCCTTACCCCCAGTGCAATGGTATTTGGAGGTGGGGCCTTTGGGAGGTGATTAAACCTTTGGGATGGGATTCGTGCCCCTATCAGACAGCCCCTCCGCCCCTTCTGCAATGGTATTTGGAGGTGGGGCCTTTGGGAGGTGATTAAACCTTTGGGATGGGATTCGTGCCCCTATCAGACAGCCCCTCCGCCCCTTCTGCCATGTAAGGATGCTGTGAAAGAGAGCTGTCTATGAATCAGGACACAGGCTCTCACCAGAACCTAGCCAGGCTGGTGTCCTGACCTTGGACTTCCCAGCCTCCGGGACTGTGAGAAGTATTTTTGTTTAAGCAGCCTGAAGGGCCTAAGACCCTGTTAGAGGAAACAGAGGGGATAGAGAAACAAGTCACATGACACCGGCAGGAAACAGTCAGGTACGTCCAGAATGTGGGGCATTCTGTAACACAACTGGCCTGGCCTCTTAAAGAAAACAACCACACTGTAATAAAAAATAGAAGGATGGGAGGACTGGTCTAGATTAAAAGGAACATATAGTCAAATGGGATGCATACTCCTTGAGCAGACCCTGGTTTGAGCAGCCAAGCTATAAAAGACATTTTAGGGACACTCTGGGGAATTCAAATGGACTGGTTTTCAAATGGTATTTGTATATTATTGTTCGTTTTCTTAAGTGTGATAATAGTATTAAGGTCAGATGAGAATATCTCTGTATTTTGATATGATGTTGATGTGTGTGGCAGGGACATGTGATGATATCCATAATTTATTCTGAAATTATTCACCCAAGTAAATAAGTAAATAAAATCTAAGATACCTAAGGTCTAGAATGGCTCAAGGGAAGGGAATGAGATGCCCCAAGGGACATGGTCCACCTTCCTGGAGTTGGCTGGGCCCTAAATACTTGACAGACCCCAATGGGTGCACTTTCTGTGTCCTGGAAGGGAATGTGCACAGCACCTGGCATTCAGTTGCTTAATCGGAGGTGAATGAGTGGATGGTCTCTGTGGGACTGAGTACTCGCCCCTTAACACCGACACCCCACCTACCCTTGACGCTCACCGCGAAACAATTAACAACATGAGCAGACTGTCAAGGGTCACGTTTTATGGAAATGCCTTGTGAGGTCTCTCTGGATGATTGCAGACGTCACTGCCATCTGCCTGCCCCCTCCCCGCTCCCGGAGCCCCTCCAGCATCTCCTGGCGGCCCCGGGCGGGGCGCTCAGTTATTTCTGGAGCCTCACCCTTCAGGTGGAGAGTACGCTGCTCATAATCACCAGGTCATGAACAGCTGGCCTGCCGGGCCCTAATTATTTCATCGAATCAGGGGCTGCATCCTAACAGCCTGTGTCTCAAAAGACTCCCAAGTCAGGCAAGGCACACTGTGGGCACCCAGTAGAACTTGATGCTGTTATCCTAAATAACAACAACAATAATCATAGTACCGAACATATTGAGCACTTAGTATTTCCGAGTGTCACGCTAAGTGTCTAACATGAGTTATGTCTTTAATTCTACTCAGAGGCCTGTTTGGGTCTTTTTCACGCTAATTCCTATCCCCATCTTGCAGACTGGTTCGTGGTCTCACAGTTAGGCAGTTCCAGGATTCGAACTCTGGTTGCCTCGTTCCCGCTTCTCTCCCAGGAGGGCCATGGAAGACGTGGCCCTGGAAGACTGACTCAGGATTCCTTTGTCGTGGGGCTGCTGAATGCCTGAAGAAGCTTCCTAGGAAATCCGTGAGCCACCAGGGCCCCAGGGACTCTAGTTACATGCTTCGTCCCCTACTGAGCTCCGTATTGAAGCAATTAGCTAAAACAATAGCTTGTGCCCCTTCTTTCACAGCCCTGCAGTAAGTAGCACACCACAGGGCAATGAAAAGTCAAAAAGTCAGGCAGACCGACAGGTGTCACCTTTTACGCAAGTGCCAGGGAGGACCCTCTCCCCAGAAGTCTGCCCGTGAAGATTTGTGCCACCAGAGGCAGCCGCTCCCCTTCAGCTGGGAAAAAACCCTGTTTTCAAGCACCTTGGGCTTTCTTGTCAGTCATTAGGGAAAGGCATTCCTGGCGGGTCCCCACTAGCATCTGAGCTGGGACCAACCACCGGTTTTCACCTTTGCTCCTCGCCCGGGACCGATGGCCCATCCATCTCCTGGTTGGCTGCAGCCGATATTAGATAAATACCGGTTGTCACCAGTGGGCTCTGCCCAGATTTTCCACCCCTGAATGCATCCTTTCAATAGGTGTTCGGTGACACAGGGCCCATGAGGTCCTGCCTGCCTCACAGATGTTAGGTTCCAGCCACAAAACCAAAAAAAATCTGGGGTGGGAAAGAAGAGTCCAGATTTCACTGAAAATGAAGCTTTCCAGAGCTGCTGACTAAGGACTTCTCTTTCCAAACATCTGAAACAGCAAACAGATTGTAAATTAAGAGGGAGTTACAAGATAGTAGCTGCAGGGAAGCTCGTCCCTGTTTTCTGGGTTGTAGCTGCTGCTACAGAGCCGAGCCCGGACCTGGGCAGCCGAGAAAGGTGATTACACAGGGCAGGGGGTCTGAGCGCTGGAGGGCCCGCCACAAGTAAGAGGTGGCTGCCCAAAGAGTTCTGGCCTCTTCTCTGAGCCAAGCGAGAGCAGTTTATTCTGACGAGAGGTGGAAGGAACACTGGTCTGGGTCGTTCTCTGGAGCCAATGAATTAGTGACTCCCACCCAGATCAGAGTTCAGACTCCCGAGGCAACTCAGCAAAAATAAAGTGAAACAAATTGTAACCCCATCAAGATGATGCTTCCCTGGACCAGAGCACGAAGGGAGGAGTTACACGGTCTTTGGGCCACACTTCTCTCCTCCCACAGAGTAAAAATACTGATTTTGGGAAAATGTCTGCATTCAGTGGAGGCTTGAATCTATAATGACAGGAGAGCCCCTGGGATAGCTTGATCTGGCAGCAGTCTTGCTGGATGTGGGGTCCTGGGGCCAGATGGGAGCCTGGGCCCAGAACCACAGAGTCAGGAGCCAGTCTTCCCACCATGCCCGAACGGCCGCCAGCTCTAGCACGGAAGTCCTGCCTCGGATAACCGGAAAGAAGAAAAGGGGTGGGGTAAAGGGGGTGTGGAAAGCTGATGGAGGCTGGGCAGCTTTCACCCTGGAGCATGCCTTCAGGCATCCTCACCTTGTCACTGGAGTGTAACGACTGTCAGGGTGACACCCCCTTTCTGGATATCCAGCTTTATCTGAGGATCCAACAGTGTGGTCATCTGAGTGCCTCTGAGCCACGTCGAGCCTTGCTCAGGGACCGAGAGGCATTTTACTGATTCCCCATAACCATCTGCACAGGGCACCCTCTGGGAAACGGTCAGGGTGATTCTAGGCTTGGGAGTCTCCTATAGAGCCGTGTACTTTTCAGCCAGGAGCTGCTGGTGGTGTAGGCTACAGAGTTGTGCCCCAGGAGTGGCCGAGTTCCCCGTATGTCCAGCCCCTGCTTGCTGCTTGCCCAAGGCAGGGACTGAGGCAAAAACAAAACCAAAACAAATAGCTTTTGGCAAAATGGAAGCCCTGTGGGGGTTGTGCTGATGTTTGGGGGTTGTTTCAGAGCCTGGAGGATTGAGTCAGTGATCAATAGAATAGGGTTTGTTTCGGAAAAATTCAGATGGGGCTAGAGGTGGGGTTCACAGTATTTGGATCCCTATCCATTTCACTGGGAGGCTTATGCATAAACTGGTTTAGGAAGCAAACAAGGTGACAGTTTGCCTATGTGTCAGGCGCTGTGACAGGGAACAGGGGGACAAATCTGGGCCAGACCCCGTCCCTGCCCTCAAGATGCTTGCAGCCTGAGGGAGAAAGAGGAGCAAATCTGTCGTCATAAAGCAAGGCGACAGGTGCTGTAACAACCCTCATCGTGCCAAGAGGCTGATACTCTCCGGGTGAGCATTCAGACTCTGGGATCAGATAGACTTGGGTTCTAGACTCTTCTGCTTCCTGGCTGAGTGACCTCGGGGAAGCCACATCATGTTCCAAGTCTTGGTTTCCTCACCAGTAAACTGGAGCAGACTATAGTTCAGGTATTTCTCAGGGTTACCGGGAGGATTCAGGGAGGGAATGTGTGCGAAGCCCCGTGTCTGGCACTCAGGAATGCTCTTAATCAATGTAAACTAGCTTTATTACGAGTGTGGTATTATCAGAGAGGCTTGCCAAACACCCTGCAAGGCTGGAGAGCGGCAGTGTCTGGGGAGGCGGGGCCTGGGGGCATCCAGAAGAGCTCCCGGAGGAAGGGGGGCTGGCCGGCTAGTGAGAAAGAGCATTCCTGGGGTCCAGGTGCTGTGCCACATTCACACATATTATGTGAAGATTTGCAATACTCTCCTCAGCGGTGGGCCAGGCCAAAAGGTTAGACTGAAACAGTGGATACTGAAACATAACGCCCTGGAGGTCAGGCTGACTCTGACTTACAGTCAGGAACACAACCACGGGAGGCTATGGGGACTTAGGTTTTCGCTCAGTAGAAGTCTTAACAGTCAGTGCTGGCCGTCAAAGCAAGCGTGTTCGAGGGCTGTCTTGTGAGATTGAGCTCACTTGAGGTCCTTGCACATCTTCCGGCAAAGGCCGGACTGGCCACCCCTTCAGAGGGGAGCTGCAGGAGGGTATAAATGAAAAGGCCCCGAGTTAGGAAAACTGGCTTCATTCCGGTCCTGCCTCTAGTTATAGATGGATAATGTTGTGCAAGTCAGTTTCCTTGTGTGGACTTAGCACTTCCTCAACTCAGAGAATTGAATCATCCTTGGCTTTTTCAACTTGTGAAATCTGCAACACCTCCCCCCTGCCCTCAGTACATAGGTCCGATGAGCTACTAATGGACATCCCTGTCACCACAGAGGCTAGCCCTCCTGGGGCGCTGCGGGGCTCCTGGGAGTGGTTCACAGGGGCTGGACTGGCTGATCTTCCAGCCCTAAAATTCTATCATTCTCTACGGTTTCTTCCTACCTTACTTTTCACGTCTGTAGACTCCAATCCCTCATTTTATGCAAGAAGTACCTGAGTCTTAGAAAAGGGATTTATCCAAGATCTTACAGCTGAGTAGTGGAGAACTGTATTTAGAACACACAACTCCTGGCCTAATCCCTTCTACCTCTGCAGGCGGCTCCCTACTGCCATCCATGATTTGTCTTAGCATTTGTTCCTCCCAAGGTCCCAGTACACCTGTGCTGCCCTCTGTAGATTTCTTTGCCTCTTAGAAAAACAGATCCAGTCCGACACATTGCTGCAGCCCGAGACAATACCCTAGGATTCGTTTCTCTAGGTAGTACTTTAGCTCAATGAAATGGGAAGTGAAAAATAAGGCCCAGGCTTCCAGTTGTCCCACAGTATCTGTTCTCTCCTTCTTACTTCCAGAACCCCATTTAGATGGCTGCCCAAAATAAAGGTATTTCCCACTCTCTTTTGTAGCTAGATATGGCGCAGCAACTAGGTTCTGCCCTAAAGATAGTACTGTAATTAGAACTATCTTGTGTACATCATGGAAAGGGTTCTTAACGAGAGGGAGGATGCCCTTCTTCACTCTTCCTTTATCGATGGCTGGAACGTAGGCATAGTGCCCGTACCATCAATAGTCACCTTGGACCATAAGGTAGACACCATTGGAATGGTGTTGGAAATGGTGAAACAACAACACAGTTGAGAGCTTAAGTCTCTGATGATCTTATGAAGTCTCTTCACCAGCCCCCGACAGCTTTCCTTGTGTTTTACAGGCAAGAGAAAGAAACTTCTATTGTTTAAGCCACCATTACCATTTTTCATCAACTCTTGTCATTGATTGTAAGACAGCATTATTTTGTAGATCATGAAAAGAAACCACTGCCAAAGAAATGGACACCCCTTCCAACGGTATGACACGTTCCAATTTCAGATAAGTTCAGATGTGACAGAAGTATGAATCTTATTACATGAAATGCAGTATTTTGGGTTTTTGCTACTCACAGCCAAGCCTAATCCTGATTCAAGAAACATGAGGGAAGGAAAAGATGACAAGATCTAAATAAAGAACACGATAATCATGTGGAGGGAAGAACAAGTTTCTATATAAAAGAATGACTCACAAAAATAGTAGTGACATGACTCAGTTTAGGGACATTCCTCCTATACTTCCCACTCTGGCTCGGATTAAATGGGAGCTTATGTATGGCTACTTGCATTTGGCCATCAAGTGAAACGAGATGCTAGGGGAGGAGTTGAGCTGGCTTTAAGGTGTTGAGAACGCAAAGCTGATTGTTAAATCAGTCTCCACTCTGTGTGATTTGGCTTTTAGGGGGTCTGCCTCCTTGGTTTCTTCTCCCCAACTCTGTAGGATTCTCCTGCTTAACTTTGAGAAAGACTGATGGTCAGCTGCCGTTTGCAGCCAACGAGCCCTCCCTTAGCTGAGACCCATAGAGACGCTTTGGGCTCTTCCCGCACCGGCCACCGCTGCTGCCTTCTGGCGCAACTTAAGTCCTGGTTTGGTGCCAGTACTTCTGGTCCTCAAGGCGAGACTTTAACCTATGATAATCCAGTACGGATGTGCCTGTTGTGATTTAAGCATCGAAGGCCAATGGGACAAACAAAAAGGAAAACTGGTTTACCAACAAGTGGTTCTAAGATGAAATATCCATTCTGTGTCATTAAACCAGAGTCACTTTCATGAGGAAGGTTCACTTGACCATTTCTATTTCTGTTTTAAGGGTTTATTTTTGAGAGAAAGAGCATGCTGTGCACAAGCAGGGGAGGGACAGAGACGGGGGGGTGGGGGGGGATAGAAGATCCAAAGCGGGCTTCACGCTGACAGCAGACAGCCCGAAGCAGGGCTTGAACTCACAAACTGAGATCATAACCTGAGCTGAAAAAGGATGCCTAACTGACTGAGCCACCCAGGCGACCCTTGACTCTTTTTTTTTTTTAAGATTTATTTTTGGGAGAGACAGAGGATGAGCCAAGGAGGGGCAGAGAGAGAAGACACAGAATCCGAAGCAAGCTCCAGGCTCTGAGCTGTCAGCACAGAGCCCAATGTAGGGCTTGAACTCACGAACCTAACTGCGAGATCATGACCTGAGCTGAAGTCAGACACCCAACCGACTGGGCCACCCAGGGGCCCCTGCCCCTTGACTTTTTCTAAATAATGCAATAACTTGTTATTTTCCATGATCCTTTCTCCTGTGATTGCTTCTTGAATCTATGGGGACTCCAGCCATCACAGGTTTTGCTAACTCTACATTCACTTACTAATTCTATCCTCATGTGACACATTTTGTTTACTATTTAATACAACAACCCCACAGGAAGGTAGTATAATTCCTATTAAAAAAAACACATTTTTAAAAAATTTTTTTCATTTTTGAGAGACAGCATGAGGAGGAGAAGGGCAGAAAGAGAGGGAGACAGAGAATCCCAAGCAGGCTCTAGGCTGTCAGCCAAAGCCTGACACAGGGCTCGAACCCACAAACCGTGAGATCATGACCTGGGCTGAACCTGAACACTCGACTGACTGAGGCACCCAGGCGCCCCTATCATTCCCATTTTTAAATGAAGGCTAAGACAAGTCGATTGACTCTCACAGTAGCGCAGCTAATAAACGCGCCGTGAACTTAATGTTGGTGAAGGTTGCCAGTACAGGGTAGTTGCAATGTACTGTAGAAGCGGCCCTTTAGGGCTTTTAGGCTTCAATCACTGACACATACGAAGTTCTGCTGAGGAATATTGTTACCCTTCCATTCAGAAGGGCCACCGGGCAAAAGACTTGTGCCTATTCTGAAACAAAGCCTTCTCTGAAAAGACAGACAAAAAACAAAACACAAAGAAACCCCAAGGTTGGATGCATGGTGGGAGATGGACTGGATAGGCACGGCTACCCCAGGCCACACTTCCGTCATACTTACCGACGGTTCTGACGGCCTTGGTGATAAACTGGCAGCACCCAAGTCTGTCATCGAGGGAGGGGCACAGGGTCCCACGGAACATTCCCACAGCACACGAGGTACAATTGGGGTCGGGCTGCCTGCCTGTTTCTAATGAAATATGTCATGTGACTCTGTGGGAGCAATATCTAATAACAGTATTTAAAAATAACGTTTTAGGAATTTTCTGCTCACATCATCATCAAGCATGTATTTCCTAGAAAAGAAAAAAATTCCCTATAAATCCTTATTTAACCTTGCCAATTCTGTTGAAGATATATTATAGTGAATCATGGGAATTTCTTTTATGATCTCATGTTCTACATAAAAACAGCTCAGCTTAGTATGACCCAGTTCCTGTGGGCCAGATTCTAATTCCTTCTGGTTTCAAAAAGCGGAAGCCCTACCAAATGATTTCCTCTGGATTGAAATACATTAAAATGGAATAAAATTTCATATCCAAACTCATTACATTTTCCCTCAGATACCAAAGTACAAAAACACAATGCTAAATTTCTTTTAAATTATTTTATTTTTGTGTAAGCTAAAAGGAAATTTACACACTGAAATCTCAAAAGACCTGGGCATGCACATTCACCTTGTTAGAGGTTCCTCTACATGTCTTTCTTTTTTCCATAGGAATTTCCCCAAACATTTAAAACCCATAGTTTTTACTGTATATACAGCCTAAACCATAGCAATCTATGATTATGTCATTTTACACTGTGCAAAATCCTCAAAAAATAGTGGTACGATTAAACAAAAAAAATCATTAAAACAAGTAAATTTCATTGTAAGACATTCATATAATTTGGTCCTTCTCCAAACCAAACTGATTTAAAACAGACACAATCTCTTTAAACCCCTCCAATCAAGTTCTGACAATGATCCATACCCTACAACAAAACAGCAATCAATTAAGTACCTCGCAAAAGGTCAAATAGCAATATGCCAGATTGAAAAGATTAAAAAAAAAAAAAGCGCAAAAATGTTAACAAAAGCCAGATCTGAAACAAACCCACCACACGTAAAATTGAAAAAAAAAAAAAAATTAAATGGAGACTTTGGAGCTTATTTATGATAGCAAAAGTAATTCAACATATGATATGAAAAATTAATAGAACATTCAATGCAATCTGAAAAGACTGAAGGGGATTTCACAGACAGTGGAGATTTGAGTTTTTAATTTTTTTTTATTTCAAAAGTTTTGTAAGAAGGACACCACCAGTGTATTTCACAAAGACATAAATGTATACACCCCAGCAACACAAAAAGAATAAATCTTCAAAAATGTTCACCCCCGATTATTTACATTTTTTCTAATATAAATTTAGGACTTCAGTATGTAAATAAATATACATTACTATGTATACCTTTCTAGTGCGGCTTACCAACAAATCAGCTGAACTTTTTTTTTTTTTTTTTTTTTAATTAGAGCAGGTATGCTTTTGATGGTAGGGAAGGGCTGGAGGAAAGGAAAAGCAATTGAAAGTGTCCAATTCACATCAGTTATCAGTCTGCTTTCTCTTGGGACCTTGTGGAAGGTGTTAACGTGGCTGGGAACATCAACACCTTGGCATGCATGAACGTTAAGTCAGGAAGGCTAGCGATCACCTTGATGGCTTCTTCACTTAGGTGCTCTTCTCTTTTCGGTTTCCTATTGACAAATGAAAACAGAGAAGTGTGTTGATGTGACTTTGCTGTAGGTCAAATGGGAGAAAATCCACTCCCAAGGCAGACAGCGATCTGTGGGGACTTCCTCTATCAGGTCCCGAACTTCCTAACAGCTTTGTGCTGGGTGCTTCCTCTGCCAGCTGCTGAGTCGCTCACAAAGACGTACGTCCTTCTCATGTATGCCCATTGCAGCCAGGCACGTCCCTGTAGATATTCACACGGACCTACGCACGGCCCACAGATTTGCTTAAGGCTGGAAGCATCTACTGCCCAGGAACGCTTTTAAAATGTTACTAAGCTGAAATATAATGCCAGAGCCCTTATAAAACTTCACCCAACTGGATTTCCCCCTGACCCCCTGCGAAACTACCAAAATTACTTCAACATAAAACAAAGTATGTCTGGCACAAGACCTTGTAAGTCATTTTAACCTCAGGCTTTCTTAATCCCCCATGGGGAATTCCAGGAGAGAAAGCTTTCACCTCAAAAACACCCAGTTTCAGCCCCACCGGGACAGACAGAGCAGTTCCCAAAGCAGCACGGGCGCCGGTTGTGGACGTGGACAATGGACATACTCCACAGACGTGGAGAATGGCAGGACATACTTGGGGAGAGGGGGAACCACCAAATCCTATGGGTTCTGTAGATGGAGGACATTTTATTACACTGACCCCTGCTACTAGAGGTGAGAGGGTTAGTGCCTAACACAGGAAGAACTCTTTTTGACCCGGGGCCTCCCAGCTGGTGAGGTGCAGAAATGTCAAGTGAGCCTCAAACGTGGCTCAAATTGAGCACATGATTGTAAGCCAACCTTTATTTTTTCCAGGACATTAAATATATTGAAAGAATAGTTGTAGTCATACAGATATTAATTTTAGGCCAAAGTTTATTTTTAAATTGTTGACTCTAAAAAGCCCAATTTTCTTTTATGGTAAAGGATAGTTGGTACTATATTAGGTGTGACACAAGTTATTTCTTCCACCTAAATATGTTCTTTGGGATGGGGAACAGAAGTCAGGAGATGAAGCAAGACAAGAAAGATAGACATAGGCCTTTATTTCATACCTAGACTTTTCTGTTAATCACTTTTGAAATCAGACTGAAATTAAAAGACTTAATAGAATGACTGAAAAATCAAACATCAGAATTTTAGGACCAAAGTTCTTCAATAGGGGGTCGAGCTTCAGGCACACTGAAACCATCAGATCAACCAATACTCAGTTCTAGGGTTTCTCAGAAGAATGGAATAGCAATCTGGTATTTTCTGATTAAAATCTACACTTTTTGAAGGAGAGAAAGAGTATGAGCGGGAGAGGTGCTGAGAGGGAGGGAGACACAGCACGAAGTGGGTTCCAGGCTCTGAGCTGTCAGCACAGAGCCCAATGTGGGGCTTGAACTCACCGATGGTGAGATCATGACATGAGCCAAAATCTGATGCTTAACTGACTGAACCACCCAGGTGCCCCCAAAATCTACATTTCTAATTGCATTTAAACGACAGCAAAATTCTTAGGTGGATATCTGGTGAAGAAAAACCAGATAGTTCATTTTTTTTTAATGTGAATTTATTTTGAGAGTGTGTGTGTGAGTGGGAGTGGCAGAGAGAGGGAGAGAGAGAATCCCAAGCAGGCTCTACACCCAGTGCAGAGCCTGACATGGGGCTCGATCCCACAACTGCAAGATCATGATCTGAACTGAAATCAAGAGTTGGATGCTCAACTGACTGAGCACCCAGGTGCACCCCACCCCCCGGATAGTTATTTTTAGTCTCAAAGTGAAAGACTGGAAGTGCATAATGGAAGAGGCCAGCCTCTCACCAACACTCAATCTTAGCATCACTAATGATGGAGTCAACTAGATATTACGCATCTTCTGATGTGGTTCAACACCTGTGCCGTTTACCAGTCAAAATGCTTTACCTGAGTTTATATAGTATAATATAATAATTTGTGGATATAATTTCTAAAGCTTACAGGAAATAAGGGGAATAGAGAAAGATATTAAATACTACTTGAAGGAAGCCAACAGATAAAATCCAGAAGTTGAGACATTCTACAGGACACCTAGACTGATCTTTTTAATAAGCTAGTGTTAAAACTGAAAACAAAAGGCATGGTGGTAGATAAACCAATATTAAAGATTTGGGAGCCATAATGGCCAGGCACAATCATTCTCTGCTTTGTTAAAACCAATATTCAATTGAGGGGATATCTGAATATAGCCTTGGTATCATATGGAATAAAAATATGAAGTGGACAGATGGAGATCACAGACTGCAAGGGTAAGTTCAATTCAGTATGGACTACAAAACCTCACTTTTGGTTAAAACACCACACATATGTATATGTTTCCATAGAAAATTATCTGAAAGAATACACTATCTGAAAGAAGGAGTTATACCGACCTGAGTGGTAAGAATGTGAAACTAAGTTTTAACTTTTTGTATGCATTTTCTAACTTTCTATATAATCTACCTTACTGCTGCTCTAACAATAAATGGTTGTCAAAAACAGGAACAGATAAAATTATACCTAAATGGACTTTCTCCTTTGTGGAGTGCAGTTGGGGAGTGGGAAAGGAAAGCAAAGTAGAAGCTTCCACCCAAGAAATGGTTGGTAAAGATGACTCCAGGCTTTTTACCAATAGCCTTACTTCAGAGGCACTCCTCGGAGGCAACAGGAAATTGAACAAAGTTTACAGAGTTCATAGTCTGTGTATTCATCTGTACTCAATGTGCATTGATGTGATCTAGTTTTTTTTTTTTTAGCATATAGGAAGAAAATGCTTGAGAATTTGAAAATAAAAGTTGTATCACGAACATTTTTCAAGTCCAAAAGCAGTGACCTAATTTTGATTTATATTCTTTAGCTAAGATTTATCCTTTTGTCAGTGGAATGCAACTGAGAGTCTAGAAACAAACTCAACAAGGGTGTCAAGACCATCAATAGGGTGAAAAACAGTCTTTTCATCAATATGGGCTATCCACATGTAAAAGAATGAAGCTGGACTCCTATCTCACACCACACAAATATTAAATCAAAATGAACCGAAGGCCCAAATGTTAAGAGTTGAAGGTACAAAACTCAGAAAAAACCCTAGGTATAAATCTTTCGGACCTTGAAGTAGGCAATGGTTTCTGGGAGGGCTATCATCACAAAGTCAGTGAGAATGCAGCAAAACTAGAATTCTTATATATTACCGGAAGGAATGTAAGATGGTGCCACTACTACGGAAGATAGTTCGGCAGTTCCTCAAAAAGTTAAACATATGACTCGGCAGTTCCACTCCCAATTGAAAATATCTGTCCACACTAAAACTTGGACACGAATGCTCACAGCAGCATTACTCAGAATAGTTGAAAAGTGAAACAGCCCAAGTATCTATCAATTGATTAATGGATAAAGAAAATGTGGTGTAATCACACAAAAGAATATTATGCAGCTATAAAAAGGAATGAAAAGTACTGATACACGCAACAGCATGGCTGAACTTGAAAACATGTTCAATGAAAGCAACCAGATACAAAATGTCACATACTATAGGAGTCCATTTATACGAAAGAATCAGAATAGGCAAATTCCTGCAGACAGAAGGCAGATTAGTGGATGTCAGGGGCTGGGAAAAGTGGCAGATAGGGAGTAACTGCTAATGAGCATGGAGTTTCTCTCTGGGGTGAAAAATATGTTCTGGAATTAGTGGCTACGGTTGTGCAATGCTGTGAACACACTAAAAACCAATGGATTTTATGGCATGTGGCTATCTCAATTAAAAGATTAAAAAGAAAAAAGATGTATGTACCCCTTTTGGCAACTAGTTTGGCTTCTATAAACCTGAGTTAGAGGTCTGTGGCTACTAACTAGGTGGCCACCCACTGATTCAGATAAGGAAGAAATTTTTCTCTATACTAGAAAAGGTGAACAAGAAGATGGAACTGTTTTAAAACTAAGAACTCGTATTTCTTTAAAAAGTGAAAAGTCATTTTTTTCTTACATATGCAAAACCACTTAAAAAAGAGAATGCTGTTTGTTACACATCAAATTCCTCTACATGTACCACAGTTTCTTAACCCTCTCGTGCCTTATAGTCACTCTATCTTCTGTGTACTGTCAATAGCCAAGAAGGTTTTGCTGAGCTTTACTTCCTGTAGTTTATTTTATTCAAAAACAAAGAGAAAAACAAAACGTAAAACAACAAAGACTCCGAAATTTTCTGAAATGATACCTGTCATCCCCTTTTCTTTTCCCTGTACAACTGGGAATCATTCACGAGGACATCTTACAGGATTACCTTCTAACTGTAAGACTTGTCAATATTTGCATTTCTTACCATTTTCAAATAACTAAATCCTCAAAGTTGAGGAATACAAAGCTGGCAACTCATTTTTTTCTCAATTTGTTGTTGAAAAATTTTTTTAATGTTTATTTATTTTTGACAGACAGACAGCAAGCGGGGAAGGGGCAGAGAGAGAGGGAGACATAGAATCTGAAGCAGGCTCCAGGCTCTGAGCTGTTAGCACAGACGGGGCGGCGGGGGGGGGGGGGGGGGGGGGGGAGATGGGACTCGAAACTATGAACCACAAAATCATGACCTGAGTCAAAATTGGATGCTTAACTGACTGAGCCACCCAGGCACCCCTCAATTTGTTGTGTATTAAACATGTAGCTGGATAGATACTAGAGAGCAATTCAATGCTCTCAATGTTACAACACTAACCTTAGGATACACACAATAGTTTTAGTTCATTCCATAATGGTACAGAATAAGGGAAATAATGAAAATAACTTCTTAAAAGTAGTAAGAGTTAAAAAAGTTCCCTGGTGTACAAGAGATGTTTCAAGGGTGAGTTAAAAAGAAGAGCAAGCAAGTTAAAAATGTGGTTTAGAGCTCCTCCTAATGGCACAAAGACAGAATTCTGATCACTGGGACTCTACTACAGTTCATTCAGTGAGATTGCAGAGAAAAAAAGGTAAGGAAACAGGACTGTCCTTAGAAAAGACTGTCCTAAAAATAAGCAGGGGAAAGCCCAAACAATAAAAGCATCAGTAGTTTTTTTTTTTTTTTTAAGTCAAAGGTAGCATTTGGCTAACATATATAGAAGAAATAATGGACGAGATTTGTGTGAGAAGAATTTTGACTTGTAAATATGCTTTGAGAAAAGAAAAAATTAGAAAGTAAAGCAAAAAGAATCCAGAGAGGCTTCATTTACAAGTAGGTTTACTTAACAGGAGGCTTTAACAGTGTCAGGAGGCATTGCTACAAAGAAATAGGAACAATGAGAATAGAGAAAATCTGTGGATGAAAGGAAATGTGCGTGCATGCTGTAAGTTTATTTTAGGGAAAAGCTAAGGGTATCCACAATTATAATAATGCTCTTATATAATTATAAATATCAGTAATATAAAATATCTATTGAATGAATGGATATTTAAGCACAAAATACAGTTTGAAAGGCAATGTGATAAACTCAAGCCAAAGTTTTAAGACAGGTAAGCATTTATTATTCACAAGAAAAAAAGGAGATATATATATACACACACACACACACACACACACACACATATATATATATATATGGGTGTATATACATATATATGTGTGTGTGTGTATATATTTTTGTTTGTTTGTTTTTGTTTTTTAGAGTAAGCAATAGAGAGGAGACGGACAGAATCTCCATGCTGGGTGGGGAGCCTGATGCAAGGCTCAATCTCATGACCTTTAGATCATGACCTGAGCTGAAATCAAGAGTCAGATGCTTAACAGACTGAGCCACCCAAGATCCCCCCAAAAAGGCTTTTTTAAATGGATGCTTTTCTATAGAAGAACTGATTCAAAAGATAAATCTGAACCTGACAAGAGGAATGTTTTTATTTAGGACTAAGGGCTATAATACTTCTGCCAAAGTGGGCAGCTAACAGATAAAGATTTCCACTTGAAGATGCTGATGAAGAATGGATTTGGGACAGCAGAGTCAGTAGGCCTATCAACCAGAATTTGCTCTTGCAGTAGTGATTTCCTGGTTCGCAATGACTACTTCTTGTTAGGAACTGGCCTATTCTTATGGCTCACATGTCAAAGCAATGGCTTATTATTCCAGTGCTAAATTGTGTAAACCTAAAGGTTTCCTGAATCCTAAACACAAGGCCCAAGTGACAATCCTTCTATTTGGTTCCGACACGGAGAGAGAACTGCTTTTCTAAAGGCCACACCCCTGGCCTCCCAGAAAGCCTGGCAAAGCAAGCCTTCACATCCCAAATCAGAGGTGCTGCATATCAGCAAAAATGAAGAAAATAAAATAGTAGCATCGCCTACTCCATCTTAAGCCAGGACTCAAAAGATGAACCTATATGACTCTGGGAGTGTGAAAGTGGGTTCCCACAGACGATCATCTCAATGGTTATGAAGAGAAAGAGGGACTGTTTCTACAATGGCTTATGGTCTCAATACTTAATCAGAATTCTCCTCTCTGAAGTTTGGAGGGTGGAGTAAAAAAGAGAAAAACCTATCTGTCAGCCCTTTCCAGCCTCTTATGAAATAGCTCTGCTCTAATAAAGTTCATATTAAACATAGTTTGATAACTGTTTTCTGGAATTAGGCATCTATTGATTTTTATAAATACAACACGAATTTTAATACACATTTAATATTGAAATACTGTCCACTTATTCGCTTTCCCATTTAGGCAGTTTTGTTAAACATTCAAAATAGGGTGTAATGAACCCTAGCTGTTTACCTGGTAGATGTGCTTGTCTTCTCTACTGTGGACATGAGTCTTGCAAATGCATCAGTCACTTTGAGGCTTGAGGTGGAGATTTCCAGCTTAGAAGTTGTTAACTCATACAACTCTGGATCCACACCTTATAGTATAAAATGATAGTCAGTGATGGCAAGCTGCAATAGGTTACTCAATTAGCTACAGTCCAAGATGCAAAAGGCAATTATTCTGTAAACATCTGAGTCTTTTCCAAGCATAGCACATCTTTAGACTACTGTAGTATTGAATTTATTTTTTACATTAGAGATTCCATGTTTCAGAGTTTTTATGAAGTAGGAAAGTACTTTAGCCTTAATCTAACATTTAGGTAGTGGCTATCACGCAATTATTTCTAAAATTTCTGTCTGCTATGGAAAACTCCCTCTATTTTAGATTAGCGATAAAAGTTATCCATGTTTCATAGAGTTCACGTTTGTTACATGACATTTCAATGTTCAAATGTACTGATTAACCTCATTTTGGAACTTCCCTCTCCCTCTCCAACCATCTTTTCTCCATTACTTTACTCCTCACCAAAAGATTTGGAAGCTAACAGGAAGTCTCAAACATGGTAAATGACTCAGTTAAATATATTCTGACCATGAGGACATGAAGCATTACTCAAAGCATCAAATTATTACTAATGATAAATTATATACCACATTGTTTTTTCTTCAGGTAAGAAGGAGGGTTAAATATTCCTAGAAAACTATAATAAAAGCACAACTTTTAGACAAAATGAAAACTGTCTCAAGGGTTAATTATATTTCTATGGTCTCATATCTGATCTTGTTTAAATAATTCAAAATAAAGATGAGGTCAGAGAGATTATAAAAGTCTATAAAAATTCTCCATCTGACTTCACTAAAATATGCACATATATTTTTATATCTCCCTTGAATAGATTTATATTAAATAACAATGACTATAAAAATACTGAAAAGAACAATTAGATATTTTTGATTCAGGCTAAATGTTGGATACTAAAGACTCAAATAAAAAACCTATTAATCCTATACTCTCTTTGGTACCAGCAAGTTACTGGAGATAAAAAGTTTAGTAGTTTCAGAATAAGAGAAAAGCAGATTGTAAGGAAGAATATCTTACACAGTTTCATCAATTTTTACTTATTATTCCTAAAAAGTTCTGGAGATCAGCAGATAAAGTTACATATAAATATAAATACTGATGTTGTAAGTTTCCTCCTTTTAAGATATTTTAAGGGTAAGAAAAAAAAAATCAGGAACTGCCTTCTATTAACCACCTTTTCAGATGAGTAGCAGATGTAAAAACAGATCTCAGATGTTTACAGAAATCAAACAAGCAAAAGCAGCTTCCACAGTTATGTCCAACAAGGGAGGAAGGCTATAGAAAATGTTGACTCTCCCAAGTTCTTAATATTTCATTAAGGTACAGTTTCAAAATATACTTAACAAGGCCTTTTATTAGTATTTCTAGAAGTATGTAGGTTTCAATTAAAATCTAAATAATTGTAGATGCCTGTAAGGGACCAAATGAACCCAAAGTACCTCCTTCCTCTACTGTGAAAGGTTGGATTCCAAGTAACCACAAAATTTAAGCTGATGTCTAATATATAATGCAGAGTAAACAACTGCATTTCGACTGGCAACAGGAAAGTGGTAGTAAAAATTTGGTTGGGTTTATAAAATACTGGCCATTTGGCTGTCAAAGAATAAAGTGGGAAATAAAAGAGAGAGAGAGAGAGAGAGAGACAACACCCACCACCCCAGCCCAAAACAATGACCATCACAAAAAAAAAAAAAAAAAAAAAAAAAAAAGGGAAAAGTACCAGGACTATGTATTTTTCAAAAACAAGATAACTATTCTACACTAAAAATTGGAGTAATTTTTTTAATGGAAGAGTTTGCTTGTTTTTTCTTTTTGCTTTCTTTTTTTACTTTACAGAACCTTAATGAGGCATAGTATAAATAACTATAAAGCTAGCCAACCAAGTTCTATGCCAACCTCCTAATTCTCACACACAAAATAATTAAATAATCGCAAGCTAAGTAAGACAAAATGACTTTCCCAGAAACAAGTCAGAAAAAGTGCAAGCAAGTGGTGAAATGGAATACTGAGAAAGGTGCGGATACCTGTAGCTTGATGGTAAGTTTTAACAAAACCCAATAGCAATAAAAAGAAGCCAAAGCAAATTTATAGTAATCAAGTTTACACAGCAGCTAGAGCATACTAATGAAAATATGGAACAAAATTATTTAAAAGGTTCCAAAGTAATGAGGACCGCATTTGAGCATGCTAATTTCACTTCTATTACAACTCTAAGCTTCTGAAACCACTTGCTCTTCTCAAAGTTGTGTATACTGAGCCTGGTTATCAGGTGATTTCTGTACTTCTTTATATGGTGAGATTATTTTGTTATGGATGGTTTTCAACTGAGTTTGAAATGTAATGAAGAATTAAGTTTAAACCAGGTTTTAGGTGTCCAAAAATAGGACCTCATGTAAGTTACAGTATGGTTCATGACAAAACAAATCTGAGAGCAAATTAAAAATGGGAGCTTGGTATTTCATTCTTAGGAACACAGTAATGAGGAAACTGATACACAAGTTTTTGGTTGTCTTTTCTTCCCCCAATTAAGTATTAAAAACAGCTAATTAGGCTCACCCAGGTCATTTGATAGCTCAAATGTATTTAGAAGTAACTTGAGTAAACAGCAAAATATCATTTGGAAGTCAAAACCAGACACAGATTGGTTTTTCATATGCTTACAAAATCTCAGAAATAACGAAAATGATAACCAGGGGCTTAGGTTTGAGAAATCCAGTCATTCTACCAAATGGCCTTAGAACTTCCTTACAGTAGGATCAGTTTTCCATAACCAGATTTTGGAGAGGGATGTTCTGGCTTCCAGGCTCACCCTTATCTGACTTGTATGGTCTCCCCCATTTCCCACCATGGCTCCTAAACTGCTGGAAGAGGGTGGTATATTCAAGTGGAATAGAACAAAACCAGCAAATTCTCAGGAAACAGGCTGGCTGTGTAACTGACTGCTAGTGGGGATGGAGAGGGATCCTCGCTATGCATTCTGGGCATCAGCATCTATATAGCACCCCAGCAGCTGTCTGGTGATCAATGGGCATGATTACCAGATCACAAGGCGGGATGACAGGGACTCATTAAAATTATATTGAATAAAATGTAAACATAAAAATGCCATTATATTTTAATCTTTTATTCAGTTAGAAAATGACAAAGTACATTAGTCCTTTGGTCAATAAACTGAACTTCGCAGGGCTGAACATTAATTTAACAGGCACTCCAGTAAGTTTTAATTTCTAGCTTTTAATATCTCATAGCATTTATACTATTAGCTTCTGTAACATTTTTTTCTTCATGGAAAACTAACAGAATACTTTCTATGTAAGAGCTACATGAAAACTACAGAATAGTTCTATGTGGGACCTATATATAACTAAGTGCTAGACTAACATTTTGGAATCTAATTATACACTTAGCAGTAATAAACAACTAACTGAATGCTAGAACTTGTAAAGGTTCTATTATCACAGGCACTACAACGTAAAGTCATCTTTGTATACTAAAATATTCTTATATCTCTAAGCCTGTATTTTCTCAAATGGCTTTATAGAATATGCTTGTAAAAATAAGCATATAAAATATCACATTTTCCATTTACAGGAAAAAAAAAAACCCCACAAACCCCACTCTTAACTAAGGACATTAGGGCCATTTTACTCCTAGAAATTACTTTCAGCTCTGAATATTACACTTAGAAAGCTTTCTTTAAGACACATTTCACAGAAGTCAGTTGTTATAATCAGATACTAGGAAATAACAATAGACAGATAAAATAAAAGTATCAGAAAGATATTAGAGAGAATACAATCTACTCGTTTCCTTGTTTATAGGAAAGTCACGTGGTGTGGTCATGCTTTTTAGTAATTAAACTAGAATTGTGGTTTGAACACTCTGCTGACCTGGGATTGTGGTGCTGCTGCTAGAGCTACTGTCATCCACGGGCCCAAAGAAATCAAGGTTCAGAAGAGTGGAACCTCCACTAGCTTGAAATTCAGTGACCGTGTTGGTGGGCAGCCACACAGAAGGTAAGCCAAGGGAGGAGGGGTTATGTGTAAAAAGGGGTAAGACACACACTTGAACATGCAGGTTATAATTAGTAGTCATTACACATTTTAAAATCAACATTAAAACAATGTGTACAGTATTAGTTTTTCATTACTAAGGACATTTCTAAAGTAACAGTTTAATCCAATGTACATTTTCTCATGTACAAAGTAAATAATTTAACACTTAGTAAGGTTTTAGTTAGGAGTTCAGTTCTTTCAATCAAAACTCGAAGCCATACCAGAAAGACCAAGGGGAAAGTGTACCCGTTAAAGGGAAACAATACTTTAATCTCAACCCAATATTAAGTCACTGTACATGCCCAAATCAATCTTCCTTGTTAGTAATGTTGGTTTCTAATTAATGATTTTTAAAAAGTGACAAAGTTGTCAGTTTCAGGACACACACCAATACATTAACTTGGTCTAAATTAAAATTAAGAAGGAATGTCATAACTGCCCTACCCTGATGTGCAACCTCAAGCTGTACTGTTCCCCTTTAACTCTGAAACAGTAATCAGAAATAGTATACATTTTTAAAGAAGTTGTTTGTTAATAAAAAGCATGATGATTTGACTGAATAAGACACCAGACAACAGCAAAAGGTGCATCCAGGCTTTCCTTCAGCACTGTATTCAATTGGATGCTTTCCATGTCCTAGGACCCCCAGTCTAAGGTAAAGCTGATAGAGCGACAGGTGTATTAGACAATGGCTCAAATAACTTATGAAGTGTAAGGAATAAGGGTAATTGTATCTTAAGATCCAATTAAAATTTGTGGTGTCAACACACTGGAAAAGTAGCATTTGAAAGACCCACATTACTAGAATAAGTTATTCCTTTTTTAGGATTTTCTCTTAAAGCCATGAGAGAAACCAATTATTTCTACAACTACCTACTAGTACGTTGAGATAAATTTTAGAAAAAGATCATGAAAATCATTCATTTTCCATTTGCATAATAAGTGCTCTATAAAATATTATTAAATCTGAAAACTACTTTGAGTCAATAAATATGGATCTATTTGCACATTGTTTTTGGTTATATAATTGTGCTTTGTGCTTTTTTTAAGCAGCCTCTAGCCACAAGACTTTGCATCCAAGAAAATTCCACAAATTAAAACTACAGAAACAGATTTCAAGTGAACTGGTGCTACCTAAAATATCATTTAAACTACTTAGATATTGTAAAAAATAAAGAAGCTTTTTACGTAAGATAAATAAATCAAAATTTTACCTCTACTGCTACCTGAATTTGGACATTAATACTGTTAATAACAGTAATAGCTGTTTTGTTTTGTTTTTTTTTGAGCAATTACTATTCAGAAAGAAAGCCTGAATTTCCAAAGATAAGAATAAGAAGTTATGTTCAAACAAAAAAAGGAAATCAGCAGAGAGAAGTTTGTCTGAACTTTGTAGCTTTCTTAACTCTAGCTCTGGTGCTAGAGGCTCTACGGAGAGACGTACCATCTAAAGGGTTAGTAAGGCCACTGCTACTCCAGTCAAACTGGACGGGTGGTAGAGACTCCTAGAGTTGAAAACCAAAAAATCAAAATTAATCAGTACAGGCTGTAGCAACGTAAAGAATCCTTAAAACAAAACAAAAAACTATTATAGCAAGATCATTAGGCAATGAAGTACCTAAAGACAAAACTGGGATAATTTACAGTTTCGGAAGATTATCTAAAAATATGAACACAAACTGAAATTGAAAAACTGACAAACAGTACAGCTTATTGATATTAAGAAAAACTGAGAAATGGAATTACTTTTATATTTTCAAACATACTTATGGACTGATTCTATGTCAAGATTTCAATCTATTCTCAAGTTACGGTTGAAAACTACTGGCTAGATTATAATACAAATATTAAAAAAAATCACTGACTTTTTTCACTGGAGTGATCTACTTAATATTAAATGACTGGACACTTAAAATTTCTCAGTAGATGGTCTAAAGCAATAGAGAAGGTACCATACTGAAAAGGAGGAGATTTGCGTTATCCAAGACCGAGTAACTGCTAATTAACTAGTTGTATGATCACGTGTGGTTTAATTTAACTGGTCTCTTTATGTATAAAATGAGAAAGTTTAGAGTCCAAGAGCTCTGGTTCTTTACAATTGCCCAAACTACAAAGAAAATTATGGGCCAGTAAATAGGAACTACATTTAAAATAAAAAAAATTAAATCAACTTCTCTAACTTAGAAATCACTTATAATCAGTATCAGAATTTAATTTTAAAAATAATGTACTTAAAAGTATACTCAGAGCTCGTGTGCATATTCTAGGTTTTAAGATTTTGTTAATTGTCAAACACATAAATCGAGCAAATAGTACATGTGAGATAGAAGGTGGTACAAAATATTTTAAAAATGATCATTGCTTTAAGAATAGTCTTAACAAGAAAAAAATTGGGATTCTTAGTTTTCTTTCTTCTTTTATTTTTGGGGTGGTATTGACAACAGTTACTGAAATAACCTGTGTTCTAGAAGACTCTTAATACCAACATGTTGCTGTCTCTTTTTGGTAGTGCTTACCACTATGCTTTATTGTAAGGTAGATATTATTACAACTTTATACTCATTTTTTTTCTGTGTAAAGACTTGTTCCCTGTAGGAAAGGAGCATGAATTGGTTATTTTTGAAAGTCTAATTCCATGATATTATAATACAATTGACTTGATAATTGGGATACCAATGATAAGCATGTTACTATAAGCATTTAGTCTTCCCTAAAGCAGGTCTGGAGATTTAGGAGGGAGGTATAAACAAAGCAAAATGCTAATATTAGTTGCCAGGGGTTAGGGATAGTTGGGGGTGGGGAGGGCTATTAAAAGAATTCTTTATGGTGATAGAAGAGTTCTGTATCTTGATTACAGTGGTGGTTACACGTATTTATCCATGTGATAAAATGGCATAGAACTATACACACACATTGAAATCAAGTCATATTCCTGGTTTTGATATTATACTATAATTAGTAAGCTGTAATTAGGGAGAGAAACTGGTGAAGGGTACAAAGCATCTCCTCTATACTATCTTTGCAACTTCTTGTGAATCTTTAATTAAAATTAAAGATTAATTTAATCTTTAAATAAAATTAATAATGCTGGTGAAAATCTAGTTTATAACCTACCTGCAAGAGTGATAAACACTTAGAAAAGATCTTTAGCTGATCTCAGAAACCATCAAAAAGCTGTAAGTATTCCAACAGATTCAACTATTATTTTACTTAGAGATCATTGAAACCTTTAGTCCTATTGAATAGTGACTGGATGGACAATACTCAAGTTTATGCAATAACAAAATTTCTGGTTAAATGGAGCAAAGCTCTTTCATTAACATGTTTTATCTAAATGATGTCAAGTAACCGGTTGCTTAGAAATATTTCAATGATTTGCTAGGCATTTTAGATTCTCATCCAGATATAGGTCATTTTGAAGATACAGCCAATATTATAACAACGAGGTGCTAAAACATGGCTCAACATTTAGTGGAAATAAGACAGAAGTAAAACAGGACACGTTGGCAATTATAAGCTAACAAATGGCATTGCCAAGGAAGACTTCTTAAAGAGAAAGCGCTGAATGAAGCATTTTAAAACAAACTTAAGCAATGAGGTATGATTACTGTAGAGACTAAGCACTAAGGAAGAAAAGGTAATAATAAAAAGAGCAAAAACATTATATGTTAACTAAATGGAACTTAAGTAAAAACTTCAAATTAAACAAAAAAAATTAAGTACCTTTAGATTTATCCTTCTTTCATGGTTTTGTTGCTTTGGTAATAGCATGTTTTTTTATTTCTGTTCCTAATCACTTGTTTTTAGTATATATAGAAATATAGTTCATTTCTATATATTGATCTTACAGCCTGAAATTTTGCTAAATTCACTTATTGGTATTACTGTTTTTGTAAATTCATTGGGATTTTCTATGTAGATGGATGTCATTTGTTAATAAAGACAAAGAATACCGATTAAGAAAAAAAGAGCAACCCCCCGCCACCCCCCCCCCCCCCCAAAAAACAATGGGAACTAGAAACCAGAGACTTGGGTTCTAGTCCCAGCTGTACCACTGATGTATGATTTGGGGTACATCATTTAGCCTTTCCAAATATATTCTCTTAATGTAAAAAGAGCACAGTGCTACACAATTTTTTTTTCTTTCTTCTAACTTTAAAATTCTGATTCACAGTGCACCTGGATGGCTCAGTTGGTTAAGCGTCTGACTCTTGATCTCGCAGTTCATGAGTTCAAGCCCCATACTGGGCTCTATGCTGACAGTGCACAGCCTGCTTGGGATTCTCTTTCCTTCTCTCTCTGCCTTCTCTCTCTCCCTCCCGTGTTTGTGCTCTCTCTCAAAAAATAAACTTAAAAAAAATTAAAAAAATAAAATTCTGATTCACAAATGAAATAGCCAAATCCAGAAGCCTAAGAGGAAATTTTCTAGTAGTGACTAGTTAGATAACTGCTAGCCAGAGAGCTGACTCAATTCAGCAGTGGATAAAGTGTGGTTAATGTACTGATCTTGCTAAGTAATAGGGGAATCAGTAATGGCACCATGAATGATGTGACCTTGACATTCACTGAATAAAGATTTAAA
Organism: Prionailurus viverrinus; assembly: GCF_022837055.1. Classification (NCBI taxonomy): domain Eukaryota; kingdom Metazoa; phylum Chordata; class Mammalia; order Carnivora; family Felidae; genus Prionailurus; species Prionailurus viverrinus. Next base: position 82,720,689 of record NC_062563.1, on the reverse strand, counting down.
AAAAAACAAAACAACAAAAGTATCATTATTGCCTTTTGCCCACAAGCTGTTTTTTTCAGGTAAAAGTATCCTAGAAAAAAACACCAGGAACAGTTGTTAAATAAGTCATTAACCTCCTAAACAAGAGATGCAATGGTATAAATTTGGAAGAAACAATAAAAATCCAATGGGTACCCAGATTGAGCCAGTTCAGAAAGCAGGCAGTCGTAATGAGAATTATACAATGATGGTAAGTTTGGAAGTCACTGTTAGTGATGCCAATAAAAATAACATAAAAGGAAGGTATGGTGTACAGTTGACCAAAAAAAAAAAAAAAAGGTATTAAACAGATCTTTCCTGACACATTTTGTTGAACTTCTAGTACTAAAGGCTATGGCTGTTTCCTCTGGATATCATGACTAGTGGAAAGATGTAACAGTATTACAGCATGGCCAAAACATAAAGTAAAAATAATACACACACTGCCTGCCAGAGAATAGTGGTAAGAAATATTGCTTTACATAAAGAGAATCTTATAATGTACTTTAGATGTTTCTAAAATATTTAAAATATTCAGGAGTATGGAGCCAAGCAAAGATCATACAATTTAGTGAAGAAGGTGTGCTGAGGTGCCTTCTGATACGTGTACGAAGTCTTCAGTTTGAGTGTCTGTATGCTGACATGCTTCATGTAGAATGAAGGCCTACAAAGGCTTAAGTTGATTCAGAAATAAATTTGAGGGGCAACTGGGTGGCTCAGTCGGTTAAGCATCTGACTTCAGCTCAGGTCATGATCTCGTGGTTCGTGGGTCTGAGCCCCACATTGGGCTCTGTGCTGACAGCTCAGAGCCTACAGCCTGCTTCAGATTGTGTCTCCATCTCTCTCTGCCCCTCACCCGTTCACTCTCTCTCTCAAAAATAAGCATAAAAAAAAAAGAAATGTGAACAACTTCGACTGGGAGATATTATTTTCACTGGCTCCCAAAAAGCCTAAAAACTTAAGCTAATGAGGATCACAAACCCCAAAAAAGGTACTTAATATTTGTGTATTTTTTAAATAAAGAGATGTATGCACTAAACTGAATAAAAGCATGTGATTAAAGAGTTTTTTTTACATAATTAACAAGAGACCAAGTTCCATCTTCTAGCAAAGAAGTTAGATGTGCTTAAATGCTGCTGAGAACTTCTATACTTGACTAGAAAGGGGGACAGCAGTCCTTGGATTATAAGTATATATATGGGTGTATGCATATGTATAGACACAGCAGCAGCTAAACACCTATCATGGAGCCCTGATTAACCTCCATTAAATTAATACACTTTAGTTTCCATTAAAAGTTCCATTAAATTAACATACATATTTTTTATTAGGTCATCTAAGACTTAAAGTCATTTATAATTGAATTCTACAAGAAAGATGGTAAGTATGAGGGGTGACTAGAATATAATATGTAAGATCAACTAAACCAACTAGGGGCAAAAATGACAAGTGACAGCTAACTCTGATAAAATAAGCAATAGTTTATGGGGTGCAACACAGAGAAGTGGTTGGATGGAGAAGAGGAGGAGGAGGCAGCAGGCAAAACGAGCAACAAGTGGCCTCAAGCAAGCATGGCTTCATTTTCAGTAAATGTGCCAGGTAGTCTGAACCAGGTAGTTCAAGTTAGTTTCCTAATACCTCACACTGTAGGAATAAAAATGTTGCCTTAAGGCAGAAGTGGGAATGTGCTATGGGAGAAGTAATTTTGGGATCTGCTTATGTAGGGCAGGCCTGAGAAGGAAGCTAAGAGCCAGAGAACAATGTAAGGACAATTAAAGGAAGAGAACTAAGGACAGATTCTACCTACGGAGACAAATTTGCCCAAACCACTTTGCCTGTTGCCAACCATCAATAAGGCCAGGCATTTTATGTTTCAGGCCTCCTTGCCCACTATTTCGGTGCTAGTAATGAAGTGGCTTCAAAGGGATGTTTAAGCCATGCTAAGTATAAACCACAGTGGTACACAGCCATAATATCAGATGTTCCTTGAAACACAGCTGAAAGGGTAGGACTTTGCTTTATGTTACTGTTTTCTAAAGTATATTCTTCAAAATTCTAGTTCAATGGGTGTTATGACTCCTTTTCCGTTGGTCCCTGTGGCCAAGTAAATTTAAGAAATAATTAAAATTAAATAGGGTTATTTACTGCAGGATACTCCAGAGACCTTAATATGTGTGTTGAGAATCTTCAAGGGTGGTTATTGGGTATGTATGAAAAATTTTCCAAACTTACTTCCCCCTGGAACCCTTCTTTAGTAGAGCATCTCTGGGGGTTAGTGTTCAAAGAACACACACTTTGGGAAAAGCTGTCCAAATACACACTTTTGTGTTAGATAAAACTAAAGATGATATTTAAGGTAAAAAAAAAAAAAATAACATGGCAAGAATGTTTTACAAATGGTAATGTTCACTTAAAAATATTAATCTTCTAAAAAAAAAAATGTTTAACCAGCACTCAGTTTCTAACGATGTGGGAGGAGTAAGCAAATTTTTCCGCAGATAAAAAAGTGAGGGGGTAGGCTCTGCTATTAACTATATTAGACTGAAAAAAATTTGTGCTTAATGATGCCAAGGAGGTAAAGGATAAGAAAGACTGCTTTCTTTTCTTCTGAATCCGGAATGTTTTGTAAAAGGCCACATTATTTTCAACTTAAATAACTTTTATTCAAACTCTCAAAACAACAGTTTTTGATGCGATCAACAATTTTATTACTTAATAAAATTTGCAGGTTTCGGGGAAAACACACAATAGCAGATTTGAAGAGTCGGTGTCAATGTACCATTTCCCAATTTTTTTGAAAATCAGCACTTACCAGATTGGTATGTCAATAATTATGATCATACAATGTTCAAGCTGTAAGGGGTTTTTAGAGATGCCTGCTTCACAAAGTCTTCATTTTATAGGTAAAGAAACTAGGGCCTAGATAGGTTTAAAGGACTTACACATAACCAGCTAGTGCTCAAGTGTGCCTTTTTAAAAAATTAAAGATAGTTTCTTAATTGTATTCCAAGGGATGTTAATAAGTAATCAAAATCATGTCCATCATGAAGTCAAAATTTTTACATATTTTAAACTAAAATTTATACTTAAGGGAAACACTCTGGACGTATGTGTGTATACATGCATAAATGTATCAATACACAGATATTTTTACCTGAAATTGGTCAGATGTACATGTGTTCATTTCTGGTGACATGGTGTTTGTCTGACCAATGGAAGCGATTTTTTCTGCAGCAGATAGTGGTTTCAATGGTTCCTTGGTGGGTTCTAACATACCCTGAAAAAGGCATATTAGCCATTAATGGGGAGGGGGAGAAATCAACTCAAACTTCATGAGAAAAATCAATGTAGCACAAAGTAAAAACCCAAGTCATTTGGAAAGTGCTAAAGACAAAAAGGAACTACTGTTAAATTTTGTTTAGAGAAAATTTTATAGCACTGTAGTGGAAAATGTTTTACAATAGTACCTTTGGAATCCAAACTTTTGAAGCAAGACCTTGTATTTTAAATCAGATTTGTTTTAAAGTGCCTAGTTATCACTGTTATACAAAAGCATAAGCAATTTGGAATGCCAGGGGTGGGGAAGAGGCAAGCACAACAGTATATAGTATGCAGGCCCTAAGAATCCAACACTTTTGTGACGTTTCAGACACTGAAACAGAAAAGGACATCCTTTGAACCCATTACACCATGGTGGTGCTTGGAGAAGTGAGAATTCTAAAACACACCATCTAGAGAGTGGCACTCTTGGAGGGGCCAAGATGATGGAGCAGCATAGAAGTTCTCTGCTTCTCTCGTCCCTGAAATGCAGCTAGATTAGCATCGAACCATTTTGCACACCTAAAACACATCATCTAATGTGATGGGGTCTACAGCTTCAATGTATGTTTAGTATTTGAGCCTATCACCACTAGAGGATGGGAGCTTTCATACTTAGTTCCTTGAATTGGCATAGTAGAGAAACAGCCATTTCAGAGGGGAAAACATCTTACATGTTCCACTACGTGTGTTAAAAATCTAACACACTTTTTGAGTAAGAAAGGAAGGCACTGAGGATGGAGGTAGAAATAAGGAAAAAAAAAAAAAAAAATCAGCAGTTTGCATCAATACTCTACCAAACACTAATAATGGGTAATCATCCAGGTTAATGGCCTGCCAAAAAAAGTTTTAACACATTTTAAAATAACACTTGATAAACTCTTGAATATTTATCAACCAGACTACACAAAAGTCTCCCTTTACTGGGGGGAAAAATATCAAAACTGCTAAGACAGCTTTGTAAGGCTAGAATCTGTAAAATCCAACCCCCCCCCCCTTTTTTTGTAAGAATCTATAAATTTCTAAAAACAAGTTTTCAGGACAATCTCTCCTCTTTTCGTGTAATAGGGTATATGCTGGGGCACCTGGGTGGCTTAGCTGGTTAAGCGTCTGACTCTTGGTTTGGGCTCAGATCATATCTCACGGTTCCTGAGTTTGAGCCCTGTGCTGCGCTCCGAGCTGACAGTGCAGGGCCTGCTTGGGATTCTCTCTCCCCACTTCTCTTCTCTGACACTCTCCTGCTCGTCCTCTCTCACGCTCTCTCAAAATAAACTTAAAAAAAGATAGGGTACATGCTAACTAAAGCAATTTATAGATGCAATCTTTTTAAGTTTATTTTGTGTGTGTGTGTGTGTGTGTGTGTGTGTGTGAGAGAGAGAGAGAGAGAGAGAGAGAGAGAGAGAGAGAGAGAGAATATGAATATCCGACAGAGAGAGAGAGAGAGAGAGAGAGAGAGAGAGAGAGAATATGAATATCCGAGAGAGAGAGAGAGAGAGAGAGAGAGAGAGAGAGAGAGAGAATATGAATGAATGAATGAATGAATATCCCAAGCAGGTTCCATGCTGTCAGAGCAGAGCCCCACGCAGGGCTCAATCCTGAGAACCATGAATTCATGACCTGAGCCGAAATTAAGAGTCAGACGCTAACCACCCAAGTGCCCCACACAAATTCCATTCTTAACGATGATATTTTATAAAAGGCTTTCCTCCAAAGCTTGAATGAAAATAAATTCGTGGTCTGACTCATCAGCATATACATTCTGCACGCTTTCTAGTGTGCCCTTATGTAAAGAGACCATGCATTCAGCAAACAATTACCAACCTTAGCCAACTTTTCTAATGTCAACTATTACTTAAATCAGTGGTCCTCAAAGTGGTCCCCAATCAGTAGTTTTTGCATCACCTGGGAACTCGTCAGATACGTAACCCCACCCCTACTGAATAAGAAACTCAATGGTGCCCAGCATTCTGTTTTAATACATCTTCCAAGCAATTCTGATGCATGTTTTTTATAAAGTATTTTTTTAATGTTTTATTTTTGAAAGAGTGAGAGCAGAGGAGGGGCAGAAAGAGAGGGGGGGCAGAGGATCTGAAGGAATCCAAAAACACAAACACATCCTTGGGCTGGGGATCCAAAGTGGGCTCAGGCTCTGCACTGACAGCAGCGAGCCCGATGCACAGCTCAAACTCACAAACTGTGACATTATACCCAACCTGAAGTTGGATGCTCAACCGACAGAGCCACCCAGGTGCCCCAATTCTGATTCATATTAAGGTCTGAGAACCAGTGACTTAACTGACTACTTCAGGTACTACTGCTTCCGATGAGACCAAAAGATACTGAACACCTTATCTGTGTAGAGCACCATGGGAAAAATTCAGGTATAATTAAAATCTGAAACCAGATATGAAAAAGAATGTTTCTAAACATAAGGCATCATAAAGATGGAGGAGGAGAGATGTATTCACTAAATCAACTTTGGTATTAAAAGCTTATAAAAATGGTAGAGTTATTGCTAATAAAGATTGTAATTAAGGCAGAAAAATAAAGCAAGAATATCCCTCTCTAATTCCTCACAAAATTTAAAGAACTGGCTCATGCCTGAGCCTACACATAAGGATTAAGTAGGTTACCGCCCCCAGTGTGCTGAATGAAAACTCCTACAAATTAAATTCATACTTTCTACCTCAGTATGTGACAGTAACACCAACCACCTCTAGAATGCTACTCCTTGAGGAAAAAAGAAATGCAAATAACCAAAGGTTAGAGTATGTCCTGGATTATATTTACCCACAACAGCAAACACTATAGGGATAATCAAGGTGTTTTGAAAATACAAGGTAAGTTACATTTGTAAAGGAGAGAAACTGATAAAAAGATTCAAGCACAGGTTTTTGTCTAATTCCACAAAACTACAAAAACAAAACAAAGTAAAACATTTCAATTCAAATCAATAATTAGGCCTTATTCATGGAAAAGTTTTGTAGATTAAAAAGGTCAAATTTCACAGCAAATTCATTTTTGCATGCACATAAGGTTGTATAGATTCCATACCAAGCTATATTTTTCTTTCTTAAACATTCTTCCTTGTTTTCAAAAGTTATTGGTGAAAGAATTTAATTCACCAATAACTCAAAGACACACCAAAAAACACAAACACATCAAACTTCAAAGTGTGACTGAGTCTTGAGAAGGTACAGAAAGAAAATTCCTCAGTTATCCTGGACTACCTGGCATATCTGAAAAAACAAAATTCAACATATTTAAAAAATTAATGGAAAAACTGAGGACCGATTATGGGTCCTGGCCCATTTTCAATTACTATCATTTGGTATTCCCAAGGTTTTAGACACATCCATTCATAGCTTCAACAGTGCATGATTTAAAACTGATCACAACTGGGTTACAACAAATGCTATCTAAGCCTTCAAATACTTCAGCTTCCACTTTTTAAAAGCAAATTTAGGAAGAAAAACAAGAAGGAAAGAAGAAAAAGCAAGACCTCTAAAGGTACATTTTACAAAGAGTTATGAGCACTATATAACTAGGATAAAGATAATCTTCAATCTAAAACAAAACAGTGTCTTTAATTAATACAGCAAGATGTCCTTAAATCAAGACTTGAAGGGATGAGATGAAAAAGGATATTAATACTTATTCCCTTAATGTTCCCACACTAGACACCCCTTAAAATATACTTTCCACATCATGCCACGTAAGATAATTTTATGGAATGAATGCAGCAATGATAAATAGGTACAGGGACATTTTGTACTTACCAATCCTGCTGCATACATGGGCACTATAACAGGCTGCTTCTTGTTACCCGTGAAGAGCTACATATGTGTGTTAGAGAAAAAGAATGTATATTCAGAGAATGAGATGTCATACACTGAAACAGTTAACATGTTATTGCATACATTGTGAAATATAAATAGAAGAAATTGTTAAGTTGCCCATATGGGCTTGTATTTTGGATCTGTTACTACAATTCCTCTATTTTATAGTTAATGAAAAACATTACAAACAACCTTTTCTAAAAGTAAGAAATATTGACTGGAGAAAAATTTAGATGCATTTATGTTTAAGAGCTGGCATATTCAAAATACATGAGCATTTAAGCCAACTAACATTTATTTTTCTGAGGAACTAGCTTATCACAGCTTGAACAAAAGTGTAACAGAATTTAAAAACACCCATAGGTCCACTAAAGGATTTTCCAAGGTACTAACAAAACTCACAATGTTTCGGGTGTCTATTCCCAAGGAGCACAAAAGCTTCTTGTTGCTATGGGAGCCACCCCACTGATATCTCAAGCCATGTGCATCGTGGATGTCCTGTAGCTCGGTCCACACATCCAGCAGTTCCCTGCAAAGGTCATGATGAAGCCATCAACAATGGGTTACTCAATAGCTTTCACCATGAATCCTAGTTTTAATGTGACTGTGAAATATTATACATTCCAGTTAATCTTGTGTTTAACATGAGTATACAGCTATTTTCTGAATAAAATCAACTGCCATTAGTCATTAAAGTAGCTAGTAGCTAAGCTAAACTCATTTGAAACAGTATGTCAGTAATCAACCAAAATTTAGCCTGTATGATTTTTCAATTGTAAAAAATATTTTTTTTAATTTTATATTTTTTTAACATTTATTTATTTTTGAAAGACAGAGACCACAAGTGGGGGAGGAGCAGAGAGAAAGGGAGACACAGAATCCGAAGCCAGCTCCAGGCTCTGAGCTGTCAGCACAGAGCCTGACATGGGGCTTTAACTCACAAACTGTGAGATCATGACTTGAGCTGAAGTCTGATGCTTAACCGACTGAGCCACCCAGGAGCACCAAACTTTTTTTTTTTTTTTTTTTTTTTTAACGTTTATTTATTTTTGAGAGAGCATGAGCAGGAGAGGGGCAGAGGGAGAGGGAGACACAGAATCTAAAGCCGGCTCCAGGCTCTGAGCTGTCAGCACAGTGCCTGACATGGGGCTCAAACTCACAAACTATGACATCATGAGCGGAAGTCAGACGCTTAACTGACTGAGCCAACTGGGCACCCCTTAAAACAAAAATATTTAAGAGGAGGAAAGAAATCATTCAGCATTCCACCATATTACTATAGCTATTTAATATGCTTTCTCTTTGAGTCTTGATCCACAAACACACAACTGCAATTACAGCAAATGCATAATTTTGTATTCTTTTCTCAGATTTTAAGCATTTCCTCATCTACATGTATACATTTTCCAATGGTCATGTAACATTCTGTTAGACACATGCATCATTATTTGACCACAACCTTATAGTTTAAATAAGTTATTTTCACTGTTCATCTCCTATTGTTAGTAAGGCAAATTATCTTCCTGTATTTTACAGTGTATTTTGTTGTAGAGTTGTGTTATTTCCCAAAATGAATCTCTTGGAGAGATTTCTGGGTCTAAGAGTATGAACTACTGTACAACTAGCATATTTTTAAATAACACATCTAAACAGTTTTAAGATGGTAAAGCATAAACCTTTTTGTCCCGTTCTCAGAAATCACCCCCAAAAAACCAAGAAGCAAATCATAATCTCCATATTAAAAAAAAAAAATTAGGAGATAACTAAAACTTTGCACCACAAACTTTGGAGGTCACAAAGAGGATGAAGGAGGGACTTGTAGAGGGAGACAATATGTTCAGAGGTGGAGTAATGAGATGCAAAAGTCCAGGAATAACTTTGAAATTAAAATTAGATCATCAATCTAGCTCCTCTAACATCTAATAATTAATAGGAGTTCCAGAAAGAAAACAATGGAGGGAAAGTAACTGTATTGGTATTATATTGGTAATTGTCAATTCAAGAGAACTGCCCAATACTGAAGGACAGAAGCCTCCAGATTGAAAGGTCATATACCTAGTGTTCAGTCCAATTAATAAAGACTCATATCAAGATACTTCATTGTGAAATTTCAGAATACCCACAACAAAAAAATCCTAAATTATAAATTTAACATAAGGGTAGAATAAAAATTTTACTACCCATGTACCTTTATTTCTCAGGAGGCTATCAGAGGATGTGCCCCACCAATATGGGCTCTAAGTGAATGGCAATCCCAAGATACCATGTTTAAGAAGCCTAGATTGAATCCATCCCAAATTGGGATAGAATGGTGGAAGGCTCAGGGAAAAAAAAATGGAATGGCTAGCCTGACAGGTTTGATCATAACCTGGAGGGTAGGAAAAGACTGAGTAAATGAAAAAGAGAGGCAACTATTAAGTCCAAGAAGAAGCTTACTATAATGGAAATAGTGGCTTAGCAATAAACACTATTCACATGATTAAAATAATGAAAATACCAAATATCAACTTAACAAAAAACCATGATGTAAGTCATACAGGGAAGATGAAGGGAGGAGAAGAGCACATGTAAAGTCTAAATTCACACTTATCATACTCAGAAGTCAAAAGATAATATATAAAATCGACTGAGGAGAGTAAGGATTTAGAAATATTTGAAAAAGCGTTCAAAAATGGAATAGGGAGGTTTTTTTTGTTTTGTTTCAGCACAATATGATTTTTTTAAACTTCAACACAATGTTACAAGAACATTTTAGAACCTTGATGTTTTAAGGTAACTGTTGTTCTAATTTATAAGGTTAAAACTAAAGAACATACATGCTATCTAAAAACTGTCTACTACTTACCCACTTTCAGCTAAGGCCTCTCTTGTTTTTATTGGGAAGGTGCTTGTTTCCAGCAAGTGCTTCAGGGAAGGAACTTCTTCTTCAGTATCAGGGATAAATATTGAAGGAAAACATGCTTCGAAAATTCGCTCCAGGCGGTTTAGTAAAGCTGTCTGCATCAAAACAACCCCCCCCAAAAGTTTAATTTCTCTAATTTTAATGATTTTAGTTTTATCATCATCAACACACATACACACACACACCGCTGACCCCACACCCTGTCCACTACTACTGGAGAGGGAGGTTCACTATCAGTCAGGTACAGGAAGCACTAAGTCAAAGGAGCATAACTACTTGCAGAACAGATGCTCTACATGATCACTTTAAATACTCATGGTGATACAGTGGCGACAAGTAAATGTAGTTATATGCCAAGCAACATAGCTGGTACTTTGCAAACATTACTTTATTAGTCTATTAAAAAATTCAAAGAAGAAATTAACTACTCAATTGTATAATGAGAAAGCAATCGCAAAGTGTGAATTATCTACCCAAAGCAAAACCAAAACCAAACAGCAACATTCATAAAAGCAGGCGGCATTCATGTTCTATCACGGGATGTTCCCTACTACCACCCATGTTTAGGAACAATTAAATTGAAGGTTTGTGAAAAGTATTATGCTATCATAGTTGAAGAGAACTTTTTTCTTGAGCATAAAAACATTTGAATTTTAAAAGACTTTTAGAAATATCTCTGCTGAAAGAACAAAGTAGGAAAGAATGTCTTATTTTTACTAAGAAAAGCAATAGCTCATTTTTCATTTTGATGATATCTGTGTTATCTTTTAAAAATCCCACTTCTTTACTCTTCTGTGGTGTATACAGGTGTATTTTTGAATAGAACACTGCCTTTCTTCCAAGAATGGATATTCCCTAGAGTATTTTTACTGAGAACACTGGCATTTTGAAGTATTTTAATTAAAATTTGCTGAATTTATATTCACTTACACTTTTTGGGGTACTACTAGGTTATTCTACATGTGCAGCCCACAGTAACTAACATTTATCCCCACTTTCCTAAGTGTATCTCAGACACATGTAAAATATTTTCAACTTAACTCAATTTACCACTTAAACATCAAATAGGAATACAAACTGTTAAAGACTGTCGGAAGTGTACTACTGAAATGCTATCGAGTACACAAGAAAATGCCACATCATGGTGGTATTTCCTGCCAAGTAACAAAGACAAGTTAACGCTTGATTTCTGTTGTTTAGCACAGTCAGCAAACAGGAAAATGAAAAACAAAAGGAAAATATCTTCCAGATTTTCCAATCCAAAAATCTCTTTTGGAAGCAGTATCAGAGCAAAAACTTAATGCATAATTAGTCTCAGGGTACTCTTCTGCTATCTCTACAAAAGTTATTCTAACACCTTCATTATATTCATGTGTGTGATATGGGAAAAGGTTCTCAGTATCAATTATGAAACCTACAGTAAAGAGTAGACTCAAGATCCCAAGGCTCGTGAAACTTGAGTGTGTCAAGGGGACCGGCACTTACTTGCTTCAACAGAGGGAATGGACAGACATTACTTTTAGAGGGATCAGATAACCATCTAATTGGAAACATGATGAGCACAGGCTCCTTTTGGGCAGACAAGGTAAACAAAAACTCACATATGACCATATTTTACTTCTCTGTAAATTAAAATTGAATCTCTCTCGTATCCTCTTTGTTATCCTTTTCGTGGGAAAGAAAAAATATTTGTCAAAAGAAGCAATGACCCCAAAATACATTCAGTCATTTGGGCAATATTACATCTAACTACCAAGTCTTAGGTACGACAGTGAGCAAATTCTTAAAATGAGTGGAATGTATGTGAACATTACATTCACTTCAAGTTTTTACATCTTCCCCCTCTCATACAGAGTATAAATTACATGGGAAATTTAAAAGACAGTTCCATTTGTCTTTAAGGTTAGATATTACATTCGATTGCTTCAAATATTTTGTTGAATGAAGTAGAGCAAGGCTCAGAATTTTTTTCTATACAGGGCCAGATAGTAAATATTTTCAGCTTTGCACCAGCCATAAACAAGTAAGTGTGGTGTGTTCCAATGAAACTTTATTTACCAGAACAGGCGGCCAGATAGAACAAGCCATAGTTTGCAGATACCTGTGGTATGGCAGTAAATAACAAAGATTCAAATAATCAGAACCCACTAACTGAAAAGCACCACCCACCACAAGGAGGAACTCTAACAATTTAACAAGAAAGCAGCTAACAGAATTAAAGATTTTGATGAAAATTTAATTTCCTCTGACATTTTGCTTTAAAAGTACATCGATTTCCAACTATCAGACTATTTTCAACTATGAGACTAGTCTGATAGAAGGGAATCCTCTAGAAAGAGTTCCATACTAATATTTTGTTCACGGTAATAAATGCCAAATTTCATTTGCTACTAGTCAATTCCAGTAAGTAAATGGCTGATGTAACTATAATACTTCAGTGGAGGACTGTGGACGCAAGGGGCTGAGACTCCGCTTCTGGATTTATAAACTGGAGATATCAGGGGCAACCTTACAGGGTGGGTGACGAGTTACAGGATTAAATACTTGGCACCCAGTGTGTGCTCAAGAAGTGGTAACTTTTTCTTACTACTATTGTTATTGTACAGATGATATGCAGAAACAGAGTGGCCTACCAAGGAATAAAGTAAATGTCAAAACTAGATTCAAAGCTCACTAGGTATGTTGCTCTACCACTACTTGGCATTCTAAATCATTAAGAAAATATTTGTCTCAGACTATCAATTTCTACATTATAACAAGAAAATAATACAAATTTTTGCACCTTCTCCAAGACCCTCCAACTTAATTGGAAAATAAGTACCAATTTAAAAACGTCTATCATTAAGAACCACTTTTATAAATAGAACGTGTTACTGCTACTCCTTGTGGATTTTAAACTTTGGAAATTGGTAAACATTTTGCTTGACATTTTGGCATTTGTGACTCAAATCTTGATCACACTATAAAATGCAAAGTGTGCAAATCACACGTTGGGGATGTTTGAGTGTTTTACTTCTCAAGAAGCACAATAAAGTTACAAGTTCAAAATGTAATGGAACATAGTCCAAGGAACTTGGTAAGTAGAACAGGTTTAAGAACATAGCTAACATAATGCTCGAAAGAGAAATTAAACAACCCACCACAACAGTCTCTCTTGTGACCAAACAGAAAGGTTTCTTTCAAGAAACCGATTTTCTAAAAGACTGTAATCACACAGTAAATTAAAAAATTGTTTGAGATATTTGAGACATATGAGCACAAGATAAAAGTTATATATGAAAACTGTGATATTGGTAAAAGTTTTTAATTATTAATTTTAACTGTTGTAATATCTATATAATTTTTTTCCTCAATACTATTAGCCATGGATAGTTTAATACATACAATAGCCTTAAACCAAATCAGTAATAAAATTAATATCACATCAACACTAGGGTTACTGAAATGAATTATTATTTAACTTGGATTTATTCTACTAAGAGTAAAAAATAACTTTATATTACTCTACCTAATAAGAATTCTTGTTTCTATATAGATTGTATCCAGCCATAAGAGGCAAGCTACTCCTAGTTTTGATTAAATGGGGATACTACACAGTTTTGAACTCCTTGGAGCAGACTGACTCAAAAAAAAGATGTGAATTTAACAGTAATGTTTATTAACACATTACAGTACATGTGGACTTGTATTAGATGTAAAATTCTAAAATATTTATTTTATTATTTGGAATTAGTGGTAAAGTCAGACTGGCTACGCTCTAGTTTCCCTCAGCAGATAAGGCAGCATATGGAAAGCAAACAATATCAGTACAGCCTAGTTCAAGAAAGTGAAAGATCAAAAGATGTCCTCTGAAACCATCACAAAGAGCAAAAGCTTGATACAGTGTGTTATGTTTTTCATTTAATGCTTATGCAGTGCTTATCACATGCCAGGCGTTATTCTAAATGCTTTATGAATATTAGCTCACAGAAGAACACAGATGAACCATCAGAGGGAAGTAACAGTAATCTTATCCCCATTGTCTAGATGAGAAAAACGGAGCACTAAGAGGTTAATTTGCCCACAGTCAGATGAATATTACATGCTGAATCCTAATCTAGGAGGTACAGTTTCAGAGTCTGTGCTCTTAAACACTAGATTATGTTGCCATCAAAGCAGTTCGAAGTTCAATTTCTAAAAATTATAGGAGCTTTGAGGGTGGGGACTATGTCTCACTTCGAATCTCCAGTACTTAGGTTCGTGCATATAGTGGATATAAAAATGTTAGCTAAGTCAGTGTGCACTTTAAAAAAAAAAAAAAAAAAGCACTTCACCCTTATTTAAGACTGCAGGGGGCATGTTTGTTCTACTTATGAAAGTAGATCTTATTATAAGCCATCTAAATCATTTTTGTACATAGATTGGATATATTTATATAATTGTAACAAGTATAAATAACCAAATACCTTTATGTTCTAGGCACTATGTTTGATACTTACATATGTTACTTTACTAATCTTTAAAAACAAAACAAAACAAAAACAAATCCTGAAAGGTAAGTATTACTGTTTCCACATTATAGATGAAACTAAAGCTCATGGAGATTAATTAACCACAGTCTCATGTTGGTATGGTACACAGCAAGGATTTGATCCCAAGTCTGACTCCAAAGTCTCTTTTCACCAAATCATGCTTTTACCCACTTTTTGTGGTCTTTCAAACATTTGTAGCCATTAGGTAAGAGATTCAACTGTTAACTGCTGAGGTGATGACCACACTTAAAGCAATTATTTCATCTATATAATTCATAGTTTTTAACAAAGCAAATTATAAATTTTTACTAAAGAGTGAGAAGGTAACAAGTACCCACACATTTAACATACTAGTTAGCTGAGGTTACAATAGTTTGCATAGCAAACTAAATAAAATAACATTCATATCAATTACCTGACTTTTATCTTTTTAAGAAGTTGGGATTAAAAAAATGTTCATTGGGGTACCTGGGTGGCTCAATTAAGCGTCCAACTTTGGCTTAAGTCACGAACTCCTGGTTCATGAGTTTGAGCCCCATGTTGGGCCCTGTGCTGACAGCTCAGAGCCTGGAGCCTGCTTCAGATTCTGTGTCTCCCTTTCTCCCCCTCTCCCGCTCAAGCTATGTCTCTCTCTCTCTTAAAAATAAACACCTTTTTTTTTCAATTTTTATTTGAGTGATCGAGCGAGTGGGGGAGGAGCCGACAGAAAAAGGGAGAGAGAATCCCAAGCAAGCTCCACACTTAAGTTCAAGCCCCACGTCAGGCTCCACATTACGACTGTGAGATCATGACCTGAGCCGAAATCAAGAGATGGACACTTAACAGACTGAGCCACACAAGCGACCCTCAATTATTGCCTTTTAAATGCTTTTAACTTCAAAGCCAAAGAGGAAAAACAGTCATCAGTTCTCTCTTGAATGTGGAATTAGAAAACCGGTGGTTGGTTAGCTGAATACGCATGCCTTTCAATTCACACATGTAGCAAATTCTCAGCCTGGTGAATAGCCTCACGTCTGGCCATTACACGTTTTAAGAACTGGGGGCTCTGATAAATGTACGGTTGAAAGTCAGATGCTATTCAAGGCAGGTGCCGGAGTCCATTTTATTTTCTCTATTCATGTCCAGAGCTAAGACAAAGGAGAAGAGCATGGTGCTCAGAAGAGTTCCTAACCTGTCAAAACTATTCTGAGAACAGAAACTAGCCCCAAGCAGTAGCCAGAACTCGAGATACTCTCACACAAATTCTCACTTGCCTCCAATACTTTCTGCCATTCACCAAAAAATGCAGTTGGCATCACTATCTCTTGCACCTTTACAGACCATTTTCCAAGAAGTTCATTTCTGAGGTTTTTCAGTAGCAACTAATATTTATTGAACACTTACGTGCAAGAGAACGTGGTAAACACACTGACACGTACGATTTTATTTTACTTTCAGAGTAAGGCATTTTAAATAAGTACTATTATTATTCTCTAAATCTAAGGTTCAAGAAAGTGACTAATACAAATTAGTGTTGAAACCTAGATCTGAATCTGGCAGTATAACACCAGAGCATTGCTTTCAAGCACTCACTGTATGCACCCAGGGCCAAGGCCTAAGGCCCACAATAACTTTAGGGATTCATGAAAATGTTTTAATAGCTAATATTAATATATTCATCTTTACACCAAGTCATAAAATAGAATTTTAAATATCTTTTATGGGTAAGTCATATAAAAGTCATATGTGGCCCTGGCTATATTGCTCTCAAAAGGTACACTGGCTTTTATCCTTCCCAATTTTCTCCTTTTCATATATTTGTTTTCCTATCAGGGTCCTTTATTACCTTCAATGTCTCTATAATAACAATTATTACTTTTTCAAACCAGGTATGATTTCTGGGAAAGCACAAATGCTCAGCTATCCAATGGTTTAATTCATCAATGGGGGCAAAGCATTATGTATGAATTCACTTATGCTCATTCTCAGGTCTGTCGTATCTCCATGTTTAGGGCAAAGGTATATAAGCAGCCGTTTCATTTTATTCACTGATGCAAACAAGTCATATTATTAAATGCAGAGTTTACCAACTGGTAGGTCCCAGTCACAAATACGTTATAAATCTCCCCTAAATCCTGAATGCTACACAGGGAAAAATGGCACTCCCTCTTATTAAATTAATGTTATGTGTCAACTTGACTGGGCTATGTGCCCAGACAACTGGTCAAATACTGTTCTGGGTATGTGTGTGCAGGTGTTTCTGGATAAGATTAACATCTGAATTGGTAACCTGGGTAAGGCAGATTGTCTTCTCTAATATGAATGGGCCTCATGCAATCAATTGAAGACAGCTTGAGGACTGTAGTTGGTACTTCTCTGCCTCCATAAACACAAGAGCCAATCCCTTATTAGTCTCTTTCTCTCTCCCTCCCCCAAGTCCATCCATCTGTCTGTCCATCCATCCATCCATCCTGGTTCTGTTTTTCTGGAGAACCCCAAATACACCCCTATTTTGTAAACGACTCTACTGGAGTATAAGAAGTATATTGAAAATATTCAGTTTTCCAAAGGGTAAGACCAGCACCTAGGATCCTAGACTCTGGGTCTTATGCCATTCACATGCAGACCTTCTTAAAAGCATCTTGTATTTAAGGTTAATTCCTAAAGTTCCTTCAACATATTTCTAGTTAGTTTTCTTCCTTAGGAACAAAAGTTGATTAATATTAACAGTTTTAACGTTGATAAGCATTAGATCTTGCTCTGAGGTTGAATTTTTTTTTTTTAAATGTTTGTTTTTGAGAGAGACAGAGATAGAATGCGAGTGGGTTGGGGCAGAGAGAGAGGGAGGCACAGAATCTGAAGCAGGCTTCAGGCTCCGAGCTGTCTGCGGACAGCCTGACACAAGGCTCGAACTCACGAGCTGTGAGATCATGACCTGAGCCGAAGTTGGACACTCAACCGACTGAGCCACCCAGGCGCCCCTGAAGTGGAAGTTTGGAAGAAACATAAAATCCACTGGGTAATTTAATCTTCCATTTAAGAGGTCACCTTATGCCTTGCCATTATTAAATATTAAGTAAGATATCAAGTACAATCAACACTTGTACACTTTATCAATTCCCAATTTCAAGCTATATAAGAAGAGTGAACAACTGTAATATTCACCACGCTCTAAAAAGATGGTTTGGCCTTTCTGCACAATTTATGCATAAATCTAACCAAGTATTTCCACCTATTTTGGAATTAAACACCAGAATGTCAATTTTTCTGAGGGAAAAATAACACAAGAAATATTAGTTTCAGGTGTATGACATAATGATACGAAATGTATATATTGCAAAATGATCACCACAGTAAGTCTAGTTAATAGCCATCCCATACAGTTACAAATTTTTCTTTTCTTGTGAGAACTGTTACAATCCATTTTCTTAGAGATTTTCAAATATACAATACAGTATTATTAACTATAGTCACCCTGCTGTACATTACATCCCCAGGACTTGTTTATTTTGTAACTGGAAGTTTATACCTTTTGACCACTTAATTTATTTGGTTGCTTACTTCTGTTTTCAGTAATAAGTTCAGGTGTTCATCTACAGAAAGGAAAACCTGCACAAATCTTAGGCAGATGATTAAATAAACAAAGGTGAAAATGTAGAATTAGAGTCAGTTTGAGAATGCTGACTTCCCAGCAAACAAACGATTTATTTATTATTTAGCAGGTTTTTTTTTTTGTTTTTTGTTTTTTTTTTTTAATTTTTAAAGAGCAAGCGAGTAAGCAGGGGACAGGGACAGAGAGAGAGGGAGAGAATCCCAAGCAGGCTCCACACTCAGCATGGAACCTGACGTGGAGCTCAATCCCACGACCCTACTAGGATCATTACCTGAGCCAAAATCAAGAGTTGGGTGCTCAACCAACTGTGCTACCCAGGCACCCCACCAACAATTTGGCTTATTTTACTTTAAAAGTATTCATAAAATTCTCTTCCTTCTTTTTGTGACTTAATTTTTAAGCCTCTCAGAAGAAATCATCTAGTAACATTTTCCCAGTAGCATAATCAAGTAGATGGCTAATAAGAAACAATTACTCATAATTTCCTTTTCTATAGTTACTTAATATAGAAATTATCAATTACCTAAATTCTCAAATAACATCCACAGCAATATTTTAAAAATTTTACCAAAACCTCAGAGTTAAATGTTGTACTTATACTATTACCTCCTTTACCATACATCTAAGATAAAGTAATCTTTGTTATTTCAATCAACTTTCCTTTCTGGAACATTAACAGGTTAAAAAAAAAAAAAAGAAAACTGTTAAAACAATATATGAAATGGTCTTTTGGAAAAAAGGACTGCTTTGAAAGTAAGGAGGACTTTTTTTTTTTTTTTTAAATCATCATTTTGTTTTGTTTTGAATTTTAGCCCAGAAAGCAAATAATAGTTTGGACCTCTTTCCAATTTGTACAACAGAGATACCACTACTTGTTTTCCTCTACGATGTGTAAGAATGTTAACAAGAAAATGAAATATACTGAGCTCTGGGTTCTCAGAAAAAAATAGTCACCGAAAGGGAAGAATAATTCTCAATAAATAGTCATGCATGACTTTACATCAAGGCTTCAATCCTCTGAGGCGACCAGATCCACATTTGAGAATTAGTTTGACGAAGAACATTTTATAAGTTTGAAAGATTTCTTCTTGGTTGACTTTTCCCTAAGTAGCAAATTATTACAATAAAGCTGTAACAACTGATGGTCTCTTGACTCAAGGAAGATATATTTTATCAGAATATGAAGATATCCTTTTGGTAGCCCCCAAAAAAGGAAAGTATTAACAAATAGAGACCCAGACAATGTCACAGTGAAAAGAAGAAATCTGAAATGACAACTACACCATTCGTCTCATTTCTCAAAACCAAGAATTGTTCCCCATGTTTCTTTAATTGAATTAACCGAGCTATGAATCTTAAAAGACTCACAACATTCTGTCAAAGCAGAATTTGGACAAAACCACTTGAAGGCACTCTGTTTAAGGCAGAATTGTTGCATCCATGTTAAGACTGAACAGGAATAAATCATTTTAAGTTTTACCACTAAAACCCTAATGTTCACTGTCATTAATATGTGAAGATTTCTGTGCTGTTCCCAACACTTAACAAGTAGGAGAAACATTTTAAGAAAAATATCAGTAAATCGAATCCTCTCCTAGGGGGCTTAATGTACTTTTCCAGCAGATTCTGCAAAAGGAAGAAACTGCGGGCCACAAGCCTGGATCACAACAGCAGGATAAGAATAAAAATCATTTCCAACTCAGTCACTTACTCAGCATGCCTTACCCATTTCCTTACCTCAACTTCCTTCTAAAACTTATCTTTTAGCCCCTTTCAACAATTTCTTCTTTCCAAAATCCATCTCCAAGTTCTGCTCATTTTCCAAACCCATTCAGCAAAAATAAAAGTCTGAGGACCAAGTCAAACAAATCTCAGGAAGTCTTAATGTATCTTGCCACATCCACATGGTTTTTGCTCTATTTTCACAAAATAGAATCATACTATAAAATTCTTATTTTTCAGTGGATTTTTTCACTCACTTTAAAATTTACTGTCATTTTATCTTCACAAAAGTCCAATGAAGTAGAGGTATGATCTTTTTATAAACAACTGAACTCAGAAGAAACTTGTCCAAAATCATAAAGCTTGTAAGAGGCCGAGTCAAGATTCAAACTCAGATTTGTAAGATTATATAAAGCTCATATACATTACTACCTCTTCTGTCCAGTTGTCAAATTACAAATAACTTCAATCAACTTGTGTAACAAAAAGGTCCTTTTTGAACTGGTCATACTTTAAAATTCATTATCTGATGATGCCAGAAGTTCTAAGGCTATAAAGATCATTCAATACCAGTGTCACCTTACAGTAAGATGAAACTCAACAGGGAAAGGATTAGGTCAAAATCAACAGTCTTGCCTTTGCATTATATAATTAGTTCACTCCTTGCAAGCTTCTACTTCCATAATAAATTAATCAACAGGAAAAATATACATTAGCCAAACCATATAAAAACCGAATTAGCAAATTAAGCTATTCAGACACTCCAAGTCAAATGAAAAGTAATTAGCTATGCACACCACCTGGTAATACCATAAAAGTATTTTCACCTATCAAAGCAATGATGTATAGGCATTTCAACTGACACTCAGACTTTGGAAATATTTCCATTTGAAAATGGTTTGCTTGGCAAAAGATAACTGGAAGAGTTTGGGGAATTTTATTCTCAGTATCTCTAAAAGAAGCTGGTAGGACAAGTGTTCCCTGAAACAGTTGTCAGTATAAAGCAGTGATTTTCTGGGGAGTTTTCTTTCCGATACCTCCGGGATTGAGGAAAGGTTAGGTTTAGCACAGGGTACAACTCTGGACCGGGGAATAACCTGGATATTAAGCTGTGTCTCTAGGGGCTACTTTAGGTCAAGATAAATCTCAGTGAATCTTCTCTGAAAAAGTCTGGAACAGAAAAGGATAAAGTACAGGCCCTGGCAGGTAAAAATATTCTCCCTGACACACTTATTCCCCAATAAGTGTAAACATAAATGTACATTTGCAAGAAATTATAAGCAAATAAATACAGTTCTAGTCTTCTCGTACCCTCATCCCAGGTCTTTAGTGGCTGTCAAATTATGAAGTCCAAATCTGCTTTGCTCAAATTCTTTTTCTATCCTTCAATTCCCTATAGCCTTCAGCTCAGGTTGAGGTTTCAAATTCTGCTTGCTCTCTGCCACACTCAAAACTGTACTTCAATTTCCTTAGGTCTTTGATGGACAAAATTAAGAGACATTATTTTCTGAAACTTAAAAAAACATCTACTAAATCTGAGTTTAACTTTCTTCTAAAATCACTGTAAAGGCAGAAACTGAAGGATTCACTGGACTAGTTAGCTAATTAATGAATTTTTACATAAGTGATATTTATGTTAATCAAAAAATCAAGCTGCTGAGTTTCTGTAAATATTACACTCATTGAAATAAAAACCTCACCAAACATTACTTATTGTAGGACTGTCCATTTAAAGTTTACCAAAGCGTTGTGAAAAATGTAATCCACAAATCAAGCAAGCATTATGTATCATAAGAGACTCCTTCAACAGGTACCCAATTTAAAAATACTTTTTGAAAAGCTGAATTGCCTCCACGGCAATTAGTATATTATACAAAATAAAGAAAACCAGTAAATACCTGAACTGAAGTGGCTGTTTCCTGTAAATGGCCACCAGCAACTGCTCCTTTGGAAGTTGCTAAAGGGACACTGTGCATTTTGGGGGTTCCTGGAGTATCAATCTTTTCATCTGTCCTATGTGACTGCCAGGCTTCCTTTCGATGGTGAGATTCAGCAGCCTGCTGGTCTCCAAAAGTAGCCCAAGAGCAACTATCTTTCTGTCCATCCTCAAAGGCATTCCAATCTACAACTTGGCTAGGCCCAGCTGAACTGAAGTCCGCAAAATCATCAGAGTCTTGAAAAGCACTGCGGTCCTCTCGAATATTTGGCACAGAATCAAAATCTCCAAATTCACCTTCTTGCTCAATTTCCAGTTTTGAAACAGGATCAGTGCCTGTCCCAGAAGACTTTCCCACCAACTTACATTCCTCTGATAAACTATCAGAAGTCTGTTTTAGGTCGGACTCAGTAAATAGAATTTCATCTTGGCAAGAAACAGCATTTGTATCCCCAAATTCTCCAAAGTCATCACCTGGTTCACTAAAATGTGGAAAGTGCTCTGAGGACTCTTCGAAAGTGATATCGCTCATTGAATCTTGGGTACCAGTAACAAAAGGTGGAGTCGTGCCACTGGCTGTGCCGAAGTCACCAAAATCATCCTCGTTAGTATCATTGCAAGTCACAAAGTCATTACTACTGTCACCATTTTTTACACTTAAAGAATCATCCAGAACGTTTTCTTCTGTAGGATCAATGCTGGGGCTTTGGGAGTCAGTAAACTTTTTACTTTCTTCTTTGGGAGAACCAACTTCATCATCAGCATCAGAAGTTTTAACAGAATCCATGCATAGGTCAGCACACTTAGAAGTAAACAAATCAAGTTTTTCCTCAGTTTTACATTCTCTCATACTGGCTTCTGAATTATCAGCTGAGTCTGCCAAACTCCAAGGCTCTGATTGAAGTGATTTTAAAAATTCATCCTGTTGCAATGTTGGAAGGCCTTGTTTTTCAGTACTGAAACCTCTGGTACTCATTATGCTTATTTCTGAAACACAAACCTGATCCTCTCCATCAATGTCTCCTTTATCGTCAAAGCTTCTACCCAAAGACAGTGCTTTTACAGAACTCAGTTCACTGACTCTATTAATTTTATTATTTTCCTGAATGGTTAATGCTTCTCTATCATTTAAAACTGCACATCCTATATCTTCTAGTTGTATCCTTTCCTTTTTGGAAAATGTGGCAAAATCTGCAAATTCCTCAGCAGGACTAGGTGCACAGTCTAAGTTATAGTCAGTACTATGAGTGCTAAGAGGCTTTCGTCCTTTTGAATCGGCTTCGGTGTCCAGATCATCTGTTCCCTGAGGATTTACAGTTTCCAATACTGCAAACCCGTTTGTTAGAATCTCCAGACAAGGAGGCTTTTCACCATTGCAGCTCTCTAACTGCTTGTTTTGATGAACAACATTCGTATCAGTTCTAAAATCTCCTGGAGAGAAACTTTCAGGTGTTCCAACATCCTGTCTCTGCTTCACTATAGTATTTAAATCTCCTGGACTTTCTATGCCATCAATGGAAGTATCTAAAGTTTTAGATGAAATTATTTCTTTGCTGGTGGTAGAAAGTAAAACGTCAGACTGTCCTTTCACAGGAGAAGAAAGTTCAGCAGTGATGTCTTTATCATTACCATTCTTAATGGATTTAAAGCTAGTAAGGCTATCTACATTTTCTGAGAAATCATGAATTGGCATAAAATGGTTTGAAGGTACAAACTCTTCCTTGGGACGAGTATAATCTGGTGTATCAAAGTCAACAAATCCTACACCAGAAGGGCTAACTTCTGAAAACCCACCAAATTCCCCAAATTCATCATCATCATCATCCTCGGCTCCATTGTCTAGTGGTGGTGGGGATGAAGAGTACATTCGAATGATGTCTGGCTCCATTGTTCAATTGCTTTCAAATAATTAATTTACACCTGAAAAAACAAAACAACAGGTTTGTTGTTTTTTGTTTTTTTCTTGGAGGGGACAGATTATGTATACAACGTCTTTCAAAACTCTCTCAAAGCTATTTCAAACCCGTGAAAATTTACAGTGCTTGGTTTTGGACCTTTTAAATTCTTTTTCTCTTAGGTAAGATGACTTTACACAGCTATAATGGCAAAAAAAATTTTCTCTTTTCTAGTGTAGGTTTCTAAGAACATTGGTGTTACACTACTGAATTTGGGGATTCCAGGAAATTTTGAATGAACACAAAAGTATATCTACAAAATTCTCTCTTGGAGCACTTGCTTATTCTCTTAAGCTTGCTTTCTAGTCCACTGGAGATTCAGGGCCTGCCTTATGGATTTGTGAGTTCTTTATAAATAAGACATGAAAATTTTCTTTAATAATTGCTATTCAATTCAACGTTTATTTCCGACCCAAGTTAAATTTTAACAGACTATTTTTAGAGCAATTTTAGGTTCATTGAGATGGTAAGTGAATTCCTAGATCTTCCCCACCCCCATTCATCCACAGCCTTTTATTACAGACATCCTCCAACAGAGTAGTATATTTGTTACAACTGATGAACCTACATTGACATACATCGTTATTACCCAAAGTCCATAATTTATATTAAGGTTTGCTCTGTGTTGTACATTCTATGTGTTAGGACAAATGCATTAATTACAGTATCACAGAGTAATTTCAATGCTCTAAAAACCCTCAGTTCCATTATACATCCCTCTCTCCCCTGTGCCTGGCAACCACTGATCTTTTTACTGTCTCCACAGTTTTGCCTTTTTTGGGATGTCACAGAGTTGGAATCATACAGTACGTAGACATACATATGTCACACAATATGTAGCCTGTACATACTGTATGATTAGCTTCTTTCATTTAATAACATGCATCTAAGCTTCCTCCAGGTCTTTTCATGGTTGATGGCTCATTTCTTTTCAGCACTGAATAATATTCCATTGCCTGGATGTACCGCATTTTAGTTTAGTTTTATAACTTTTCACTACTGAAGTCATTTAAGTTGCAAAAACAGTACAGAGCTCTCATGTATACTCCAACCAGTTTCCCACACTGATAATGCGGTAAATAACTCTAGTACCTGTTCAAACCAAAAAACTGACATCAGTACACTATTAACTCAGTTACACACTTTATTTAGATTTGACCATTTTTCTGTGTGTAATTCTATGAAATTTTATCACATATGCAGATTAGATTCAAGTAACCAACACTACAACTAGGATAAGAACTGTTGCAAAAATAGTTCAGTAATATTCATCAACATAAAGAAACTCCCTTGAGGTGCCTGGGTAGCTCAGTCAGCTAACCATCTGACTCTTGATTTTAGCTCAGGTCCTGATCTCGAGGTTTGTGGGTTTAAGCCCCATATGGGGCTCAGAGCTGACAGTGCAGAGCCTGCTTGGGATTCCCCCCACCCCCCATCTCTCTGCCCCTCTCCTCCATGCTCTAATTCTCAAAATAAACTAAAAAAAAAAAAAACACCAAAAACCTCATTCATGTTACCTCTCAATACACCCTCCCCTAAACCCTAATTCCTGTCAGCCACTGATCTGTTCCCCATAATTTTGCTACTTCATAAGTACTTATTATGTAAATGGAATTACACAATATGTAATTCTTTGGAGGTGTTTCCCCCCCCCCACTCAGCTTAATGCCCTTGAAATCCATCCATGTTGTTGCATGTCAAGAATTCATTCTTTTTTATTGCCAAGTGGTATTCCATTATATAGCTGCACCACAGATTGTTTGCCAGTTCATTCAATTTAGGACCTGTTGGTTGTTTCTTGTATTTTACAATTACAAATAAAGCTGCTATGAATATTTGTGTACAGATTGTTGTCTGACCACAAGTTTTTATTTCTCTAATATGAATTCCCAGGAGTGCAAATGCTTGGTCACATTAAGTTTACTTTACAAGAAACTGTAAAACTGTTTTCCAAAGTTAATTTTTATGGGACCAAATCAATTCAACTGTTCACTAGTAATTTTCATTAATTTGCTTTCATATAAGCTTGAGATTTAATTTTTTCTAATTTTACACGGTTTTCTTTGCATTTAGTTTTTAATACATCTAGAATTTTGGTATACGATCTAAAGCAAAGGTCTAATTTTTTTTTCTAAATAGCCAAGCAATTATCCTAATGCCATTTATTGAATAATCTTTCCCATATCTATTAGTTTATGATATCTTCTTCACCTAACTTCTCTTTTAAATATTTATTTATTTAATCTCTACACCCAACATGGGGCTCAAACTCATGGATTCGAGATCAAGAGTCACATGCTTTTTGGACTGAACCAGCCAGGTGCCCCTCTCTATATTTAACTCTTAAATGGAATCTATGTCTGAGTTACCCTGTTCCTCTCTACTAAATCGTCAAAAATGCCGTAAGACAGATTTACATTAAAAGCAAAGGGAAAATTAACAACAAAAGTCCTAGAACAAAACCAGCCTATAAATTGATACTTCCAGTGAACTAAACTGAAGCCCAATGAATTGGTATTTTCTGCCACTCACGGTTGCCAAGTTAGATATGTGAATACTTTACCACAAAACTTGGTAAGCTCAAAAAACAAAACAACCACTTCCTTCTAATTCTCAGAATAAAGTTTCATAAAGTCTTCCAACTTTAGGGAGAAGGTACCATACAAACCACTTAATTTAATTAGATATGAGGAAAATGAGGCCTACTGATGAGCAACTTTCTCAAAGGTCATACAGCTGGTTAGCAGAGAATGGTTTCAGAATTTTGAAAATGATCTTTGAGGTCAATGGTCACTGAGAGTTATTTGAAAGAAACTGAGCAAATCATAAAAGTAAAAGACTCCATTGTAACAGATCTATTTTAAACCGTCTTCCTTACAAAATCAGCATCATAAAGAAGGGAATGATGGCTTTACTTCCTGAGATACCTTTTTTGCTCTTTAAATGAGAAAAGGAAAAAAAAACAGTAAAAGATACAAATAAACCCTTAATTTTCTCCTTTGTCTAGAGTCCCGATATCCCATTTCAATGCCTAAGTATACAGGGTTATTTGACATCTAACAGTTTCTCTGTGATTATGAAGTTCCTATTATTCAAAAATGCTCTGTTAATGAGTGTGTGGAGAAAAGGACATTTGCACACACATACTGCAGGTGGGTGTGTAAATTGTTAGAAGGCTTATAGAAGGCAATATGGCTATACCACACAAATTTTCTTTTCCTTAAAAATAGAAATGCTCCAAAAGGGATTATTTAAGCAAATTATGCTTTGTCCTTCCAATAACATACTATGTAGCCATTCGTATCATGATTTTTTTTTTTTTTTTTTTTAATTTAAAAGCATTCACTTGGGGCACCTGGGTGGCTCAGTCGGTTAAGCGACCGACTTCGGCTCAGGTCATGATCTCGCGGTCCGTGAGTTCAAGCCCTGCGTCTGTGCTCACCGCTCAGAGCCTGGAGCCTGTTTCAGATTGTGTCTCCCTCTCTCTCTGACCCTTCCCCGTTCATGCTCTGTCTCTGTCTCAAAAATAAACGTTAAAAAAAATTAAAAAATAAAAATAAAAGCATTCACAATGGTGGCAGCATGTCAAAAGGACACCAAAGGCAGCCTGAAGTGATTCTTACTGGTAAAATCAGCGATAAGCATCAAAATAAAGACAGTAATGGATTATAATCCACTGAATAACCAACTATCAGTCCTCAAATATAAACATGTTAAGACACTGCAGTTTCAAAATAGCTCCCCACAACATACTCAATTATAAAAGAAAGCAGTGTAACTTTACAGCGGTGAAAGCTGACACTTCATCAAATGATCAAAGTGAACATCATTAGCAACGGGAATATCAAAATCCCACATCACCTGACAAGACACAACAAGAACACAGGATCACTTCTGGAATATTCCTGCCCAGAATATACAACCTGAATCGATTCATGAGGTAACGTCAGACAAATTCAAACTGAGAGTCTGCAAAACAGCTGGTCTGTAATCTTCAAAAGCATCACTATCATGAAAATTAAGGAAAAACTTAAGAACTGTTCCAAATTGAAGACAACTAAAGAGACAAGTAAATTTAACACCTGATTTTTAACTAGCTTCCCTTTCTATACAGGTCATTATTGGGACCACTGTGAAACTTGAATAGTGTCCAAGGACTAGACAGCAGAAATGTATTGGTGCTCATTTCTTGGTTTTGAGAGTGGTATTGTGCTTATGTAAGAGAATGTCTTTGGTTGTAGGAAATGCACACTAAAATACTTGGGAGAGATGGTACATCAGGTTGGCAACAGTCCCAAATTATTCCAGATAAAGACTTATTTGTACTGCACTTCCAACTTTTTATAGGATTGTGATCACCAATCACCTCAAGATGAAAATGAAAAAAGTTAAAAGAATTCAAGATCTATGTTTGCATTTAAATGTGTACACTGTATAATAAACGTGTTACATAGCATTTAAAAAATTGTGACAATACATAAAATTTACTATTAAATTTTTTAAATGGACTATTTTAACAATTTTTAAGTGTATATTTCAGTGACATTAAGTACATTCACATTGTTGTGCAACCATCACCACCACTCATCTTTACAACTGTATCTTCCAAAATATTAAAGTGTTTCCTGTACTCATTAAACAACAGCTCCCCATTCTCCCTCCTCCCAGCTCCTGCGACCACCATTCTATTTTGTCTCCACGAATTTGGTCAGTCTAGGTATCTCATGTAAGTGAAATTCCACACTATTTGTCCTTTTGTGACTGGCTTATTGCACTTAGCATCAAGTCCTCAAGGTACCTGTTGTAGGGCCAGTGTCAGAAGTTCATCCTTTTAAAGGCTGAATATCATTCCACTGTATGCATCTACTATCATCTGTTGGTAGACACTTGGGTTGCTTCCACCTTCTGGCCACTGTGAATAATGCCGCTATGAACACAGCTGTACATCTTATTTTAATTTTTAATTTTGAAATAGACTAACAAAGTTGCAAACACAGTAGACACTTGCACACTCTTCACCTAGCCCCCCCAATGGTGAATCTTACATAGCTCCAGTAGAGGAGAAAACTGAAAACTGACCCTGTTGATCCATTACTATTAATTAGACTACGGACGTTATTCAGTCTTGACCATTAAAAAAGAAACCAAAAACTTGCATCCACTTGTGTTCGTGTGTAATTCTGTTCAATTTTATCCCATGTATAGATCTGTGTAACTACCACAACTATCAAGACACAGAACTACTCCCTCTCCCCCCCACCCCCATCCCTGGTAACCACTGATCTGCTTTCTGTCTCCATGGTTTTGTCATTTCAAAAGTGTTACGTAAATGAAATTATACACTACATAACCTTTTGAAGTTGACTTTTTCCCACTAAGTATAATGCCCGTAAGGTCTGTCCTGGTTACTGTGTGTATCAATAGGTCAATCAGTTTTTGCTAGGTAGTATTCTATGGTACAGATATACCACTTTGTTCAACCACTCAACAACTGAATGCGATGAGTTATTTCCTATATTTTATTGTAAATAGTAGACCCAATACATTAGTAATATATGTAACAGCATCTTTAAGTAGTATACATAATAAAGATGCTGGGGCGCCTGGGTGGCGCAGTCGGTTAAGCGTCCGACATCAGCCAGGTCACGATCTCGCGGTCCGTGAGTTCGAGCCCCGCGTCGGGCTCTGGGCTGATGGCTCAGAGCCTGGAGCCTGCTTCGGATTCTGTGTCTCCCTCTCTCTCTGCCCCTCCCCCGTTCATGCTCTGTCTCTGTCTCAAAAATAAATAAAACGTTAAAAAAAAAAAAAAAGATGCTAACAACTTTTATGTACAGGTTTTGTTGTGAATAGAAGTTCTTATTTTCTGGGATAAATGCCCAAGAGTGTGATTACTGGGTTCTACGGTAAGTGCATGTTTAGTTTTGAAAAAGGTTGCCAAACTCTTTTTCAGAGTGCTGTACCACTTCACCTTCCCACAGTATTTTTTTTCTTTTTTAAAGAACCACCTGTGATGTTTCTTATTAGAATCTGTTCACAGTTAACCTACTGCTCTTCCTAAAACTTTTCATTGTTTGAAAAATGAAACATTTGATTGGTTTAGGCCCATTTCAAACTCAGGTGTTAAGGAAATACCAAGATCTGAATAAGAGTTTGTAACCAAACAAACCAACATAGAAAATAGTTTTTCTTCCTGTCATAAAAGTACTCTCTCCTACATGCAACAGGCTGTCAGTCTCCCACACTATGAATATTTCCATATTTCTCAAAACCGTGTCACCTACTGATGGGAAGAACTTGGGCTGCATATTCCCCTTCAGTAGGTCTTGGTTCTGGCCCACCTCATCCTTCAAAAATCTAAGAGAATGCCACTCTCAAGTTTCAATCAAGAACGCCAACCAGCCAGTGTGGAGGAGGAGTGAAATTTTCCAAAAAAAATTCTTCCGTGTCCAGGCCAACTCAGTAAAATTTGTTAGATGAAGTATTATTTGTTGTTAATTGAAGTATTATTTGTATGATGAATTAGCATATGAAGTTCGACTTAGATAATTAAAAGTGTGTCTACTCAGAGTGCACGCGCCCACGCATGCAAGCAGAAGGAGGGGCAGAGAGAATCTCAAGCAGGCTCCATGCTATCAGCACAGAGTCTGATGCAGGGACTCTATCCCACAACCATGAGAGCATGACCTGAGATGAAATCAAGAGTCGGACACTTAACCGCCTGAGCCACCCAGGCGCCCCCCCCCCCTTTTCTTTTACACAGAAAATATGGATTTTAGCTATTCCTAACAGGAAAAAGAAAAAGAGATAGATGAGCTACTTTAATACTGTGCCTGGCACATAGCAACCTTAATAAATGTTTCTTCATCCTTCATAATAGACAACTTACTCCTTACTCCACACAAGGATTTCAAAACACTTGTCTAATTTCTTTATAATCCGAACAAGCATATTCACACGTGTGTGTATGTGTAGAAGGATGTGTTCAACTCCCCATTTTTATGCCTGCTTATTTCAAGACCTCTTACAGTGAAATAAACAAGTAATGGGGGTATCTAGGAAAGATTCAAGCCATAGTATATACAAAAAGTAGACATGGAGCTTTCACGTCTGGGTACATGGGGGATCCTAAAGTTAGAGCACGAGGCAGAGAATTTGGGCAGACCTCCTGCACTTTGTAGAGATCTATGGGAAATCACATCCTTATACAGAGACTAGGAGACAACATAAGTGAAAAATAGTAAACATAAATGCAAGCCAAAAAAAAGACCTTCAGGGCTACACACCACGAAAATCAAAGGATCTCAGCTTTGGGAATTCTAATATAAAAGGTCCAATGAGAGGAGTCAGGGGAACAATCCAGAAGTTTAGCAGCGATCGGCAGTGGAATACTGAGTCCTGAGCCAGATTAGCAGCCAGGGTGGCAAGGTGTACAATAGGTGAGAGTGATTCAATATTAATCTCTCATAAGAAAAGAAGCTGCACCTGCTCAAGGAGTTCTAGCCTCATATCTGAAATGGTCATGGAAAAGAAGAGATGGGGAGTCTGTAAGTGGAAAGCTGTGGGGCCAAGTGGAAAGGTGGGCCTGGGAAGGCAGAGGACTCAAAGGATGAATAGGGCTAACTATCACCTAAGATTAAAAAAAATTTTTTTTAATGTTTATTTACTTTTGAGACAGAGAGAGACAGAGCATGAACGGCGGAGGGTCAGAGAGAGGGAGACACAGAATCTGAAACCGGCTCCAGGCTCTGAGCTGTCAGCACAGAGCCCGACACGGGACCTGAACTCACGGACAGCGAGATCATGACCTGAGCCGAAGTCAGCTGCTTAACCGACTGAGCCACCCAGGCGCCCCTAAGATTATCAGGCAATTAAAAAAGTTTCCCAAGAGGAACAAAGTTGGAGGACTTCAACCACCAGATACCAAGACTCAGTTTAAAGCTACATCATCATGTAGTAATAAAGACAGCACTGCAGTGTGGTGGGGAAAGGACAGCCTTGTTTTACAAGTGGTGCTTAGATCAAGTGAATATCCACACAAGGGGAATCAATCTTTGATTCTACCTAATATCTCACACAAAAATCAGCTCCAGACAGGTTGTAGACCTAAATGTGAAAGGTAAAAAACAATCAACCTTCTAAGAAGGTAACTTAAGAGATTATTTTCATGACCTTAGGGAAGGCAAGGTGTTTTAAATAAGACATAGAAAGCAGTAATCATAAAAGAGAAAATGATACACTGGACTTCATGAAGGTTTAAAACCTATGTCCACCTAAAGAACAGCATTAAGAGAGTGGAAAGGCAAGCCATTGCCCAGAAGATATTTGTGGTTACATGTAACTGTCAAAGAACTCATACCCAAAATATATAAGGAATTCCTACAAATCAATGTGAGACAACCCAACAGAAAAATGGCCAAAATATATGAATAGGTAAATCACAAAAGAGGATATCCAAATGGCCAATAAGCATGTGAAAAGTCATCAGAGAAATGCACATTAAAACCATGGTATCAACACTAATATACACCCACTAGAACAGCTAAAATTAAAACAAAATAACATTAACCACAGCTACTGATGGCAACAGCATGAAACAAGTGGTATTCTCATACTTCAATGGCTGGAATGTAAGTTGGTATACCCATTTGGAGAACTGTGTGGCAGTATTTACTAAAACCGTACCTGGTACGTACACCACAAAGGTGAGGACATACATGCACTGAAAGACATGTACAAGACTGCTCAGGACAACTTTACTCTTAACTGAAAATACCCCAAATAACAGATGCTTAAAGCAAACCATGGTATATACATACAGTGGGGTACATGGCAATGAAATGAATTACTTACTACATGCAACATGGATGACTATCACAGATGTGTGAAAGAAACCAGATACACCACAAAATATATATTATGTGATTCAATTTCTGGGCAGTTCAAAACAGGCAAAACTAATGTACGGTGATAATTCAGAATAGGAGTTACTACAGCAGGTATAGTATTGACTGGAAGAGAACATAAAAGAGCCTGGTGAATGCTAAAATTGCTATTATCTCTTGATCAGAATATTAGTTACGCACGTATATGTATTTGTAAAAGTTCATCCCGTTGTACACTTAAGACTTGTGTACTCTGCTCTCTCTATGCATCAAAAACAAAAAAAAATGCTTCTCAGAAAATCAACATACTTCAATTAAGTGACTCCATTACAAGTGAATGTATGTGACCATAATAAACATATCATTCCATTAAAAAAAAAAAGTTTTGCTTACTTATACTTTGCCTGTCTCTGGCATTTAAGGTAATATATGCATGTCTCAAGAGGTAGTATGGTACAGGAGAAATATCTTGGACTTGGAATGAGATCCTAGGTTCAGATTCCAGCTTCCTCACTTAGGAATTATGTGAGTTTGCCCTGAGCTTCAGTTTCCTATCCAGAAAAAGGGGCTAGCAGCTCCTCCCTTTCAATGCTGTTGTGAGGATTACAGATAACAGACCTTCAGTATGTGGCACATTCTGTGCCTCAGCCAGTTATCAACTATCATCACATTTTAACTTCACTGGGTCTGTGGTTCAAATCATAATCTACCCTTAACAAAAATCTAAGTCAATGTTTGCTTAGTTGGCACAAACATTCACATGACTCTGCATATAGTTTAGGTCACAGAGAGTAAATCATGGAAGAAAAATTTACTAACCACACTAAAGATCCATGACACTGACTTTATTGCCAATTTCTATAACCCATCCCTGGAAAATATAAAACAATATCCAAGGTTGAAGGACTGAGAACATAGACTCTAAAGGGACCCAACCAACTCAACAGACTCGATTAAAAGATGGAGGTTTTATAAGTCAGAGAAAGTCAAATACCATATGATTTCACTCATATGCAGAATTTAAAAACCAGATGAACACAGGGGAAAGGAAGGGGGAAAAAGAGAGGGAAGCAAACCATAAGAGACTCTTAACTACAGAGAACAAACTGAAGGCTGATGGAAGGAGGTGGGGGGGGATGGGCTAAATGGGTGAGGAGTATTTTTTTGTTAAGTTTATTGAGAGAGAGAGAGAGAGAGAGAGAGCGCGCGCGCGCGCGCGCACGCGCGAGGGAGGGGCAGAGGGAGAGAGAAAATCCCAAGCAGGCTCTGCACTGTCAGCACAGAGCCCAAAGTGGGGCTCGAACTCATGAACTGTGAGATCATGACCTGAGCCAAAATCAAGAGTCTGATGCTTAACTGACTAAACCACCCAGGTACCCCGGGTGATGGGTATTAGGGAAGGGGCTTGTTGGGATGAGCACTTGGTGTTATGCGTAAGTGATGAATCACTAAATTCGACGCCGTTTCAGGTGTCATATGTATTAGCTAACTAGTATTTAAGTAAAAACTTGGGGGGAAAAAAGATGTTTTTGATGAGCAACAGCACAATACAACCCAGTTAATTTGAAATAAACTGGCTGTAGATACTATCCATTTAGAGAAAGACCACAAGAATAAAGGCTTCTAAGAAGGTGCCTAGTTGGAATGGAAAGGATTCTACATGTTCCTCTAAGAAAGAGTTAATCCTTGACCACTCCTCTATCCTCCATCATCCACCCAGTGTATTATTAACACCCTACAGGTCCTTGGGCTCATATTGGGTGGTAGTGGTGAGGTCTCAGAGGTCTTTCAGGAATTTCCCAGATTCAAACACTGAGATAACTTTCCAGACAAGCTAAAAACTCACCGGAGAGAGAGACTCCCACACGTTTTATAGGGCACCAAACTGCATCAATGAGTATATCAACTTTCAAGGCCAGATAAGCGCATCTAGATTATACAATCCTCAGCTTTACTGAGGACCTTTCACTCCAAACTTATTGTTATAGGGACTGGAACAGGGGTGAGGGTGAAGGAGAACACAAGCCAGAAGGATGGTGGTAAGAAAAGACAAACACTGTATCTGAAGTTGTGCTACGGACTTTACATAGTACAAACTACACTAGCAAGGTTTAGTTAATGGATCACACACACACAAAACTGTTACCTTTTTACCATGATGCTTGAGATTTTTAATGAGTCACTTGTTAAATCATTTGGGTGAGTGATGGGGAAAAACTGGATTTTCTTTAGAAAAATGAATATTATATAAGCAACAACATTGATCTGCATTACAAATGTTGCCTGCTATTGCAGTAGTTCAAATTATTCAAATCTTCACTGTAATATCCTTGCTGGAGTTTTAAGATACTATCAAAATGTAGTGTCAATGAATCTGTCCAGCCTACATTTCTGCTTAAGAGTCATAGTATCATAAAGAAACCAAAGAAAGAGCCCTTCCTCTGAGCCATATGAAGATAGGGATTTTAGTTAACTTTCTGGTTTTTGATACATCTAGAGATGACTGGACCATGTATGATGTCACAAAAGTTTTCATGCTTCTAAAATTTAAAATCTACAAAATCGATAATTTTCATTTTCTTTTTGAGTGGCTTGTCCTCAGCATATTATATTGCTCAATGGCAGCTAACAAAACAAGGACAGTCCCTAAAAATAGATGCTTTTTAGTAAAAAACTGAGAAAAGTTTTATGTTTCTAGGACTCCCTTTTTAACATAGGCTGCAAACTTCAAGGCTATTTAATCAAACTTCCATAATTCCAAAGCTGAACATTGTTAAGAGATCTTATAATTCCTTCAAACTTGATTTAAAAACAAAAATCCAAGGGGCACCTGGGTGGCTCAGTCAGTTGGGCATCCAACTCTTGATTTTGGCTCAAGTCATGATCCCACGGTTTGTGGGTTAGAGTCCCATATCAGGCTCCATGCTGATACTGCAGAGGCTACTTGGGATTCTCTCTCCCCCTCCCTCTCTGCCCCTCCCAGATGTTGTCTCTCAAATTAAAAAAAAAAAAAAAAAAAAACCCAAGACATCATAGACATCAACTGTATCAACAGGTCAATGTTATCAACTACACAACACTCAGTATTACTTAAAACACTTGTTGAATAGTATATTCCATGTGCTTTCATCTTCTGCTTACACCAATGTGAAGTTAATATTTATTCAACACTATGTGTTGATACTATGTGAAAAGTATTCATGAATTATCTCATTTAGTCCTTATACTATGCAATGAGGTAGGAATTACGATCTTCATTTTACAGATGAATAAGTAAAAGCTTAGAAGTTAAATAATCCCTCACAGTAGTGTAACTTGTAAGTGGTGAATCAGTCACAATAAAATACTTGAAAAATGTCTTACTGCAGAAACAACTGACAGCAAATATTAGAATTACAGGAATCATCCCTTAAAGTTTTCTGAGTTGTTCAGAAAAAGGTTCCTGAAACTTCTACAATAATTTGGAAGGAGAAAATAAGATGCTTACAAACTAATAACCAACGAAAACACCAAGAGGTGAATGTCTTCTTTTAATCTTAATGTACACAAATTAAGTGGTAAAAATGTGGTAAAGAATGAAACAAGCAGCAAAATATCTTTATAGGTAGGTTGATCACCCTCAAAAGGCCAGACTGCCAAAAGTGATAACCAAATTTTCTGTCTTCCTGATTTTGACGTCAGTAAGGATGATTCACAAGAGTACAAATATACACGATGTAAATGACAACATGAGCAGCGATGCATTCATTCTTCAATGAATGCTGCTAAATAGCAGTAAGAGTTATTTTACAGAAGGTACTTTTCAAAAGTTCCTAAGAGCTTTCCCTTCACTGTGTTTTAAATTTCTCTGTAAACCCATAAGGCACTTGTGTTTATATAGCTGTATAGTAAAAATTAAGATAGATAAAAACATTTGAAATTGTTTTACCTTTAACTCACATCAACTGGCCATATTTGAGAGATTACTGTTATTCCCAAAAAGGTACTTCAACTTGAAACAGAATAAATGATATTGGATAACTGTTGGTAACAAAGACAACAAAACAGAAGCAGCAATGAGGATAGATGAATTAGCCCTTGGAAACAGTTTTTTCCCTAGTACTCTTTGCTCTTATTACACAGTTGCAGAATAAATGAGCCACTCTAATTTTCCACCCTAATATCCCAGAAACTTTACAATGAAAACAGAATCTAAAAGCAGGAACTACTTCAGTTTCATTTCCTTTCACTAAAATCTTGCTTACACTTACAATAGTGTCTACAGATAACCCCTGGACCTTCTGTTCTCTTTCTGAATTGCTCGCTCAGGGGACCCTTTGAATTTCTCCACTACTACTGATGCTTTCTCATCAGACTGTAAGTGTTCAAGAGTCTTCCAACCCTCAAATCAGAGCAAAACAAAACTCTTCCCTTCTGTATCCTCCTAGCTTTCCTCCTCCTCACCAAACTTCTTCAAAGGGCCATATCTATTTGCTGTCTCTACTTCCTAACCTCCCACTCACTCCTCAAGCCAGCACAATCTGGCTTCCATCCTACCACTCCACTGAAACTGCTCTTGCAAGAGGTACTTTACTTGAGCTCAAAAGACTGGAAATGTTGTGCAGGCACAGGCCTCTGTTGTTGACTACCACTGCATCCTCAGGGCCTGCCACATGGGAGGAACTGAATACACGGTTATTGTTCTTGCTGGGGCATGTATTCCACTGACCACTCTCGAACTGTTATGCCCCTCCACCTCCCACTAGATTTCTATAACCCTAGCTGTGATGTTCCACCAAGTCAGTTAGGAAACATCTAAGTTCAGTCAAGGTAAGTAAGCGTGATCGGAGAAAGGCGGGCCTGAAACGTAGCACGTGCAGAAGAAAACAAATCCAATCCTTTGTGCTGAACCTGTCTGAAAAAAAAGTTGAAAGGGGGAGCACTTACACAAGCTAAGTGAAACAAAACAGCTAAAGTACAAAAATTTGTTCACGGTTTTTAACAGACCAGCTAGTATGACTATCTGCTTTGAAGAGTTTCTCACCATAAGTGGAGGCATCAGCCAGGATCTCCAGAGTGTGACGTGACTCTGGATGGCCCAACTAACTTCCCCTGCTCTTGTTCTCCACTCCTAGCAACTTTCTTTAGTACTTCATGTAAAATTTCCCGCAGATTTGCAATCAGCTGACATGAATAGCTGACATGTTTTGAAAGAAATTTCTTGCTATAAAGCTTTAGATTTAAATTCCGGTCAAGACTGATGAATTAAACCAAGATCCCATGGTATTCTGAAAACAAAAGAGCCCCATGAAACCTACTTTGTGGATTTCCAAAACGAAAGACCCCTAGTCTGTAACTAAAATATGTATATGGCAGGCTTTTGGCAGCTGCCCTTCCTGACAGTGTTACTAGGTTATAAATGCCTACCATGAGAACTCACCTTTTAGAGAGAAAATGCATCTATAGTAAAAGGTCTAAAGCTGCAACCAAGTGCAGTTAGAATTCAATTATCTGAGCTAATGAGACAGGATGCAGACAGCATCCTAGATAATCTATAACTCACAAATTTGGCCTTAAAATATGACCTATGTAACAGCACATTTACCTTACAAATTGTCTTTGCTAAGTGCTATTTGTTCCTTTAAATTTTCCTCTGACCACCTATCAATTGAGAAGATAGCCTAGAAATGTGTGAGGCAACAGAAGGAAACCAGACAACGAACCAGGGTTAAAAATAATCATCCACAGATAACATAATGACATTCTTGGGGGGAATTATTGTAAAACAGAAGCTTTATATATGTGAAAAACCAAATATAAACACATTCCAAAACAGTGCTCAAGAGCGTACATGTGTGTAATATACACAGGTAATGCCACAAGTAGGTCTACCTGTACTGATAACCTTCATGGAAACTATGGAAGGAATTCCCATAGCAAACAAATTCTAGGTAGTTGACCTTTTAATGGTGTTGTTTCTTGGTTTAAAGTTTACTTTCTCATTAAAGGTAGAAAGGCTAAAGGGTAAAAATTTAAAAAAGGTAACATTTATTATTTTGGTTAGAAATGATTTGAGAATAAGCCTGTCCTATAAAGCAGAATTTTAAACTTTCCCTCACATAACCCACAAAAGCAATACATTTTGCATGATGACCCAACACATACACATTAAGGGAAAAAAAAAAAAACAAAAAAAACTTCACCAAACAGTACTTCCCCCTTACTCTCTGGGTACTCTTGATATTTTTAGTTCTATTCCATTTTATCATAAAAGCTGGTCATGATTCCCTAACTTGATTTTACAAACCTAAATTTATAAGCCAGAAATAGGTCATAACTTTAAGTAAAAACAAAAAAACCCCAAAACACCCAAAACGGACACTGAAGAGTTTAGAGAGAATGACCAAAACCAACAATTTCCCCTAAATACTATTAGTACCACTGGGGTTAGGAAAAACTAAGTCCTTCCATACAGACGTTATGAACGATGTCAAGTAATAAAAAAAAATTTGAAATCTGAATTTTTTTTTTTTTTATCATTGGAACATGTAAGCATTAGGTGACTTAAAACTTCTGCAGTATTTCTATTCTGCATATTTAAGACATCAATTCTCCTCTGATGAGTTTGATAGAAATAACCCATTTTACATTATTTGAATGAACCACATAATTTGATAAAATGAAAGTGTTCCTTTCCTATTCGCAGAATTTTGCATTAAATAAAAAAAATACTATTTTTCAAATTCATAATACCCTCAATCTAGGAAGCAAGCCACTTTAAGGATAAAATTAAAGATACTATTGGTCAGAGTACATGTTGGTTTCTACTCCAGGCAACTCTACAATACACCACAAATTTTAATGCACATTTTTTGGACTAAATTTCATCCACGAGAATGTATCCTACAGAAGCATTCATGTAAGTACACAAAGATCATTCCATACAAATGTTAATTCCTGCATTGTTTTAAGAAGCAACTGAAAATAACTTAAATATTTATCAATGAGGAATAGGGTAAATAAAAAGTATAGCCATAAAAAAAAGATAAGGCTACATTACTAATAGGAAAAGGTGTCTAAAACACATTTTTAAGTGAAAAAAGTTTCTGAAAGGCATTTTCTCTGGATTTCCCTCTTGCCTATGATACCCTTTTCTCCTCCAACAGATCTGCCTTCTGCTTGCCTCTTAAATTTCAGTGTTTCCCATATTTCCTTATCCCAGAGAGAGATCTCATCCAATTTTTTTTAATATATGTTCATAATGCTGAAACCCCTATCTATAGGCTGCGCAACCTCTGGATCTATGTACCCAAATACCTTTCTGAATATCTTTATTTGACTGTCCCAAAGATATCTCATATTCCCCAATTCCAAAACTGAAATCAACCTGTACTTGAACAGAAACTACTTGTTCCTATACAACGTTCTGAATTCTAAGTCCAGAAATCTGAGTGATAGCCCTGACTGCTCCCTACTTTGCCATTCCCCCTCCCACAAATTAAATCTTCAATATATTTGTTTTAACATCCCGTGACCTATGGGGTCTCATTTCAGGTTCTCCTTATTTTTGGCCAAGATTACTACAGTCCACTTGATATTCCTATCTTATCCATGGCTAAGATACTATCTCTTTACTCCATCTAGACAGAACTACCCCCCTGGTTCCTCCACTGGCACTATGTCACAAGTCATTTCTTCTAATTTCCTATTCTTACCTGTTTAGAGAACTCATTTACTACACCTTCAAAACCCATTCAGGCATGAAGTTTCCTGTGAAGTGAGATCATCAATACTTATCAAGTTATGATGTCACAGGTACTTATGAGAGGTGCTATTCATACACTATCTAATTTAACCTCAGCCTTCCATTTTACACAGGAGAAAACAGGCTCAGAGAGGTCAAATAATCTGCTCAAGGTTTCAAAGTATGGAAAGTAGGACTCTAACATTAAAGCCAGTGTTTTCATTAGGTTAGGCTGCCTTTCTGAATCAATTAATCCCTCTTTATATCTATCTCTTTTATTACATTCAACAAAGTAAATCAAAAAATTTTCCCCATGTTTTTCTCCTCTAGCAGCCTATTAACCAATGTTTCTCAATCTTAGCTTTGTGTTAAGTTTTCCTTTCTTTAATAGAACAGGTGGATCTAAAGACCTGTATTTTTAAAAGTTTCAAAAACGATGCTGATTGTTAGCAAAGGTTGAGAACCAGTGAATTAAATTACCAAAGGATAAGAATGTTGCCGGACTTTATAACTTTTGGGGTGATATAAATGTCTGCAAACTTCACTGAACTGATACAGGTAAAGCAATGAAATTTGTACTTTTTCTTATAAAAAGCCTTCCCTAACTTACAATGGTTTGAGTGTACAAACATTTCTTAAAGTTCTGCCATACACATTTCCCTGAGAGTATCACAAAGAAATGTCACCCTCAAGATTTAAAAAACAGAGTTAAACAAAAAAACGTTTTCAACATAAAATTTTCAACACTTAAAAATGACACTTGGAAAATTTCCTTAAAGGATCAAATTTAAGTTACTGCAATAATCCTCGAAACAGATATTAACATATAACATAAATGTTACAGAATTCTTGGAAAAAATAAAATCCTGTCTGAATAATCAGTTTCAGTTGCAGTTGAATGTTAAGAAATTAATATGTAAACAGCAACAATAACCTTTTCTCTACTTCCAGAAACCAAGGTCACTGGCAATCTGATTAAAATCTGTACCTTTTAGTTAGGTGTAACACTTGGCACTTGTTTCAAGTAAACTTCTGAACCCTAAGGAGACAGAAACCTAGCACCTGCTGGCTCATTAGGATATAGAGGAAGGAGTCTGAAATATGAAAGAAATGATAACCACAGGCAAAAATTAATGAATATTCATTCATTTGGGCTCCTAATAGAAGATTTGAATTTGATACTTGAAACTCTTGGTATGATTTTTAAGAAATAAATATGCCATTAAAAATATTTGGCATAAAAAGTTAACTTAATGTAGGTTTATTACTCTATAAATGGCTACTAAAAACAAAGGCCTTAAGAAATGAACGCTTCAGATTTTGAGTGTCACTGTAGCAGAAGTGTTTGTTTTACCTACAAATTCTTGAGGTCAACATTTCTGCATCCAAACAATTCTTCATTTTGCCTCTTTAAACAACTGATCTCGTTAAGATATATGCAAATATTAAAGATCTTATTCCTAGAAGTCTTGCTTTGAAAAGTATCATTTAGGGGCACCTGGGTGGCTCCCAGTTCTATGAGCGACTGCCTTCAGCTCAGGTCATAACCTACCTCAAGGTTCAGGAGTTTGAGTCCCACAATGGGCTCACTGTGCTGTCAGCCTGTCAGCGCAGAGCCTGCTTCAGATCCTCTGTCCCCCTCCCACTTGTGTTCTCTCAAAAACAAACATTAAAAAAAAAAAGTATCATTTAAAGTTAGTATTGAAAGAATAAGATGTGAATTGGGAATGATGTCCTCTATTACCTAAACATGCAATTGTTAAATTTAACATAAAAATTCAATGTTAGCAACATAGGATTTTCACATGTTGTTAAACTTGTCAGGTATTTACTTCTCATGTTTTTGCTTCTCATGTAAAATGGGGTCTCCACTTCTATCCTATTTTCTATTTAGGAAATTGGAAGCTCTTGCTACTTGTAAATCATCACATCATAGGCAAACCGGAGCATCTGACCGACCATTTCCTTTCCAATTCTTAGGTCTCTGTTTTTCCTTATTGACTGTGCTTGCTTAATACCTCTAATACCAAATCCAATAGTAGTGGTGATAGCAGGCATTAGTATTCCCCCTAAATTAAGATACTGATCTTTGGTTTGAGGTTACATACATTTTGTCGTATTACAGAATTATCCAATTAAGTTGCTTTGTTAAAAAATTTTTAAAAAGGAGTTTCCAAATGCCTTTTCTGTATTTATGGAGAGAAGTACATAATTTTTCCTTAGATCTATTAAGGTAACAAAAATACCAGTATTTATTCATAATTGTTTTCAGGCTCTTCAATAGTCAGGGAAGCCCAGTTTGTTTTCTGCTACAGGAAAAGGTATGTTTCAAAGTAATCAAATAAGCATTGTTAGATTATGTGCTCGATTACACACATGTCAAACAAATATTCAACTTATTTAATCCAATTTACTCCTTACTTTCACTTTTACAAGTAGGCCTCAAACTGAAATTTTCTCGTAAGTATGAAACATTCAAATTAGTAGTATAAGTCCTTTCAGGTTTCATCTAGGCTCTTTTCTTATTCAACTCCTCCTCAAGCAATCTCATCCACCTAAGGCTTTAATTTCCATATCCTAGGACTCCTACTTTATTCCTACAGCCCAGCCCTCAAACTTGAGCTCCAGACCAGCCAGGCCAACTCTCTACAAGTTCTCTCCTCTTGAATTCCTCAACTCAAACTAAGCTTAACAAGAGAACTCAAGCTTGTCTTTCTCAAACCTGGTCCTCTTCCAGGGCTCTGTAACTTAGTAACTAAGTGGGTGGAGGGGCCATCCCCTAAGTAGGAAACGTAAGAGCCACCCTTGACAAAGCTCCTCACCCTCCTCTACCTTCTAAAGGAGGACCTTTATCTCATAAATCCCTCAATTCTAGAATATCTATCTGTACCTCCTTTCAGCTCCCCAGACACCCTTCTGGTTCTGGTCTAAAAGCTGCCATCATCATTTAAATGGTCTCTCCCTGACCGGTATTCAATCATGCCCAACCCAAGAAATCTCTTTAAAAGTCAATCTGATCACATGGATCTCCTACTTGTGATAAAGATTTTTTAAAAGTATATATTATTTATTTTGGAGTGCCTGGGTGGCTCAGTAGGTTAAGTATCAGACTCTCAGTTTCAGCTCAGGTTATGATCTCACAGTTTCATGGGTTCAAGCCCCACATTGGGCTGCGCTGGCAGCTTGGAGACTGCTTAGGTCTCTCAAATAAATAAACTTTAAAAAGTATATTTATTTTGGGAAAGAGCACAAGCATGCGCATGAGAGCCTGAGTAGGGGGAGGGTGGGGGAGAGAATTCCAAGCAGGCTCTGCACCCCCAGCATGGAGTCTGAAACAAGGCTCGAACTCATAAACTGTATCATGACCTGGGCAAAATCAAGAGTGAGTTGTTTAACCTTCTGAGCCACCCAAGCACCCTGTGATAAAGATTAAAAAAAAAAAATTCTTTAATAAAGTCTATATAAGCCATTCCCATCTTTCCAGTCACCACCTTCTCCTCCCTTCCCCTATCGTTTCTAATGCTCCACACCAGGCCTTCTTTCAGTTTCGAAAGGCAAATAACATTCTTTTATGCCACAGGGCCTTTGCACCTGTGGTACCATCACCTAAAACATTTCCACACATCCTTCAATTCTTAGAAAATTTACCTGAGGCATTGATCCCTCATCTAACACCTTTCCCCAAGTCCTCCTACATGTATTTCTTTCAGAACATAAGAACTGCAGTATAGTTTGTAATAAAACACAATTTTAAAGATGACTGTGCAAACTGTACCCCATGAAAAACACACTGACAACCTGAAATGTATGATTTTTAAAAACCCATTTGCTGCTTTCCAGAATAGTGAAGTTAATCTTATAGTTCTTTTCCATAGATAAAAATAAGTCAGTGTCATGCTCCTGAGCAGCACTGTCCAACTAAAATATAGTACGAGCCACATAATTATTTTTCCAGTAGCCTATTAAAAAAAGCATATGAAATTAATTATAATATACTTTGCTTAACCCAAAGTGCCCAAAATATTATTTTAACATGTATTCAGTCTAAACTATGTATCTTAACATTAGTTGAGATTTTTTTTTTTTTTTTTTTTTTACACTTAGAGTACATCTACTTTGGACTAGTTTTATTAAAAGTGCCACATGTGGCCAGTGGTTAC
Source organism: Prionailurus viverrinus (assembly GCF_022837055.1). Lineage (NCBI taxonomy): Eukaryota > Metazoa > Chordata > Mammalia > Carnivora > Felidae > Prionailurus > Prionailurus viverrinus. Next base: position 82,676,131 of record NC_062563.1, on the reverse strand, counting down.
TATACTGAACATAGTTCCAGAATATTGTATTTCTTTCACTTAAATAGCTAACAGAATCAGTTATTTTAAGAGCACATTATTAAGCAATTTTAATCTCATATCAAACAAGGACACATCTCCCATTTAAACCCTTCAAAAAATGTTTAAATTATGCAAATATTCCATACTGCTGAAAGCCTAAATCCAAAATAAAAATCTAGGTAAACACTTTAAAACTGCATATTTACTGATCATTTGAGGAGATTAAAGGAAGACAGGTACTCTCAGCCACTGCTTGAAGGACTGATTTTATTACAACCTCTTGAAAAGCAATTGGTTTCCCTTTGATTTAGTAACTACACTTCTAGGACTCAATCCTATGGAAATAACCCAAAACAAAGTCCAAGATTACAAACCTGTTCACCAAGATACAATAGGATTCATACATACATGTGTGTAGGACACTCGAACTCACAGGGGGGAAAAAAATGAATGTAATCCAAAATGTTTAGTTATCTCTTTGTGTGATGACTAATATTTTAATACATATTATTCCTTTTAACATGTTTACTGAGTGCTGCTCTGTGCCAGGCATTAATAACAGATGGGTCCCTGCCATCGAGGGGCATACCAGTTTTCTTTACACTTTTCTACAGTTTCCAAATATTCTATAATAAACATTTTCCTTTCATAACTTTAATAACCAGAAAAATATAATATGGAGTGGATGCTGATTTGGGCAAATCAGCTGTAAAGGGACATTGAGCCACCTGGAGAAGAATTTGAATATAGCCTCATATAGTAGCTTAGATGAAAATTTTCTGAAATGGTAAGGGAAGTTTAATTAATGCAAAACAACCTACAAAGTAGTCTGTGCAATAAGACTCTGTTTTGGTATAAAGTGCATGTTTATATATGTAAAAAATAGGTGGAAAGATATGCATTAAATTGTTAACAGTGGGGATTTCTGAGTAGTAGGAGTGGTTTTTTTTTTTTTTTGCTTGCCAATTTTCTACAATGCCCCTGTAACAAATGACTACTTTAAAAAATTAAATAGATACATACCCACTACTTACTGAGCATTTACGACATACAAAACTGTGCTAGATTCTATAAGGGGTAGAAGTGAGTAAAAGGAGTCGCAATCGTAAAGAAAATTACACTTAATTAGGGGGAACATAAGAAACAAAATGCAAGCCAGAATATAAACAGCAAAGTAAAATGTAGTTATGAGGAATCTAAGAAAAGATCTTACCTGATTAGGAAGAGGAAGAAAGAATGGTGAAAACAAGAAAAAGCTTCATGGAGACAGAATTTGAAATGAAAGGGTTTTAACTGATCCGATCCAAGTAACAGTGGGCACTAAAAATAAAGTATGGGGCAAGTATCAAAGAACAGGAAGTCATATAATAGAGTTTGGTTAGAATGTAGGATATATGAAGGAAGTAGGCAGTATGCTGGAAAAGTAGGCTGTGGAGGGCCTTGAATTTTCAGAAGGGAGTATCTCTAGAAGTATTTTTGAATTTAGCAATGGTGAAATTACTATAGGTTCCAATTCCAGAGACTGACTGTATCACTGTAACCACCTCCTAATGGAATCTTCCTGCTTCCACTCCTGAACTCCTATAGTCTATTTTCTGTACAGCAGCCAGCCAGATCCTCCCCCCCAACCCCAGCCAGATCCTTTTAAAACATAGATTATGTCACATCTCTACTCATAAGCCCTGCAGTGGCTTCCCATCTCACACAGTAAAAAGCCAAAGTCATTAGAATTTCTACAAAGCCCTGCAACACTGCTCTCTCACCCTCTAACTCTCTGATCACATATACTATTCCCCTTGCAATTCTTTGAATATTCCAGGCATACTTCTGCTTCTACCACTCTTCCCCTTATTCTCCTCACCTCCTTCAGGTCTTAAGCTTTCTCTGACCCTATCCTATATAGAACAGCAAGCTCCAACAACCTCTCCCTCCTAGCTCTAAGTCAAAAAGTCTGAACTCCCGTATCCCTCCAAATGGACGTTTTTCTCTAGGATACTTATCTGCCATTTTTTTTTTTTTATCCCCCTACATCTACACAAACGTGTGTATACACACACACAAATGAAGTTCAATGAGGGTTGTTTTTCTTAGTTGATTTTAGTATCCTTAGCACCTAGAACAGGGCTTCACATGTTGCCATAAGAATGAAATGAAGAGAATATCATGGTGTTAGGTATTTAGTTGAAATGGTTTATGGCATATTTTAAGTATTTACATAAGTGGAACCTACACTGTATTCTAGTTTACCAGTTTATTTTCCCCTGGGAACTATTCACCAAAACAGTGCTTATAAGTTTTGAGCACACAGCTGAGCTTTAATTTATTAGCAATTTATCTCTGCAAGGTTTATTGAAGTATTATTTGAAATAAGGATGGTGGTGTTGAAGAAGAAAGACTATAAACCTATGTTCCTTTTTTCATTTCTCCCGAACTAATGAGCAATGGCTCCCCACCTCTGCTTCCTCCCCAGTGTATCGTTTCTGACTTTTTCCTTTTCCTAGGGAAGGGGTCTAATCCAGACCTATGAGCCCCCACCCCAGGGTAAGGTCAGCAATAAAACTAGGAGTGTGATACAGGGCTGTGCAGCTGGTTGGCAGCAAAAAGAGGAGAGCCCAGGCAAGGGAGGTTACTGCAGAAGAAACTCGGGAGGGGAACAATTTCTTGACTTAAATATTTTCAAGTTAGAACTTCCTTATATTTTAAAAGGAAGTCAAAACAAAGTAACATTCAACCTAATTCCCTACCTTCGTTTTAAATATACAATGCTGGAAGAGTGATACTTTTAAAATGAAAAACCTGACCTTTTATAATTTCAAGCATAGTTTAGAAAAAAATATAATGATCAAGTACCCATTACCTAGCTGTGTTAAATCTTTTACCAAATCTGCTTCAGATTTATTTTAAAGACAGTAAAGCTACGGTTGAAAAACCACAGGCCCTTCCTAGATCCTTTATCCCTCTTCAGTTCTTCAGAGGTAACTTTAATTCTCATTTGGTATTTATCATTCCGATGTTTATACTTTTGTTATAGATCTCATGATTCCCAAAAAATATGTTGTATACTTTTACATATTTTAAAAACTATATTAAGACTATAGGAGTATGATAAGCAAAACTATCATAGCCTGGCTCGGTTACCAGCTGTCTGACCTTAGGTAAGCTGCTTAACATTTGTGCCTGTTTCTTCTCTGAAAAATGGAGATAATACCACCTGAGTTTGTAGGGTTGTTAGGAGGATCAAATGAGTTAATATATTCTATATAAATCACTAAGACAAGTATCTCACTCATAGCAAATAGTGTATATCAGAGTTAGCAGTTATATAAAGTTGCAAAATGACCTGTGATTGTATTATAGACACACTCTGTGAAAACACTATCAAATTGATTATTTATATATATATATATGTATATATATATAAATAATCACCCATGTAATGCCAGGTATTTTTACGAATTGTGTAAAAACTATAAATACTTATGAAGCTCAGGCTGGAAAGGTTCACTAGCCTAACTACTAAGAAAAAAAGTCCTTATTTTTTAACTTACAAATTGTAGATAACATTAACAGTATAAACATTTAATTTATGACGGTTTAAAAATACCTACTTAATGGCCTCCTTTTATGAGTTTTGGGGGACAGGGTCAGGAGAGAAGGGGTAATTCCTCAATGAGATGCTATTCCAAGACTTTAGACTCTTAATGGAAGCACTTTAGATTTCACACAAAAAACATTTGGTACTCAAATTTCACTTGCTTTCTGAACTTTTAATTATAAGTAAAATAAGTTAAAAATTTAAATGATACTTTATGATAGGATTTATCTAGATGACAAAATTTTCATAAGGACAGCTGGATTCTGCAAAATTTATCCATGCAATTAAGGACACTGTATCCAATTATGGACACATTTGATATAGGGTTATTTTTATAATAATCTCTAGGTCAAAATCAGAAAACAAAAACAAATGCCCCACATCTTATGTGAATTCTAGTTAATTTCTTACAAGAGCTTTCTAAAGGTTGTGAAATATATTAATTGATCAAGTGTAGATATATCTAATTAGTATATAGTGGAATTCGGTCTAATGAGCATTTACTAGGTATCATTTACTGGGCTAAAGGTTTTATACAAGATCTTTTAATCCATGTGCAACATCTTCATGCACAAAATTTACAAGACCACAAATACTCTGCATAAACACATACTTCTGCGAAGTTAAAAATGACTACTACAAAAGTCAACAATTAAGCTGGCAAAGCATATAAAATGTAGATAAACTGTGCAAATTATATCAACGGAACAGTGTTGACATATTTGTTTCCCCTAGTTTGGCATATATTTCAATGTTTAAAAGGTTCACTGAGAGTAACAATTAAATGTAAACATTAAGGATGAAACGTCTCCCCCTCCTATCCCCAAAGAAAAAAAAAAAAAAAAAAACAAAACCCGAAATCAAAAACCCAATTTGGAGTGGGAGAAATACTCCGTGGAAGCTAGTGAAGAGGAAAGACTAAAGTTCAAAAGTTTTACTTTTCTCCTAGTGAGAACTTTGAAACGGAACCAGTGCTTTTATTTGTCCCCCTTCTCATACCCCCACTAAAATATTTACAAGTATGAGTCCTTTCCTCAACCCCAGAAGCTTCAGTGAGAAACAAAGCTATAACTCGCATTAACCAGTAAGAAAAATCTAGCCATGCTCAGTAACTTCCTAATGGAGAAAAGACCCTACTACCGTTCACCCTATAGTCTTGTCCTCTGCCCAAGCAAGACACTGCACCTGCCAAATCGGGAGTTTAAAGAATAATGGTCTAACTTTGCGAACGCGATCTGGGGAGGAAACGCAGATTATTTGAGCAGTGCAAGAAAGGAGCAAAAAAGATCCTTTCAGGAAAGGATTCATGGGCTTTGGGGCTTTCCTCTGCCAGTTGGAGGATTCAAAATCCGCTTGCTTCAGAGACCTTCGGAAGCAGCCACACTCCGGTCGCAGCCGGCCTCGGGCCTGGGAGAAGCAGGCAGTGTTTACACCTGTCACGAGGAAGGGGGAGGGAAAAAGAGGAAGCCCCAGCAAAGCCCCAAACTTCTCGACAGCTCCAGAGAGGGAGCGGCCGGCCGGAGCTGTGGGCAGGTGGAAGCGGAGGCGCAGAGCGACCCGGCAGCGGCCGGAGAGGTGGGAACAGCTCACACTTCCCCGGCCGGTGCCCGGGTTGGCGGGGAGGGATCCTTGAGCTTTGGGCCCCGCCGCCGCCGCCGCCGCCGCCGCCGTCCCCGCACCCGCCGCGGAAGAGGGCAAAGCCCAAGTCCGGAGCCCGCAGGCCCGCAGAGCCGGCACCGTCCCCGTAACCCGCAGTTCCCGGCCCCGCGGCAGACAGGTGCTCCCGGCCCGGGCAAGGGTCCGGCCGGTGGGCCGGGCCAGGTCCCCGCACCCTGCTTCCCCCGCACGGCTGGAGAAGCGAAGCGGTGGCGCTTACCTGGCTCGTTCGGGGCGGCCGCGATGGGCATGGCTCAGGGGCCCGGGGAGGAACTGGCTCCCCGGGGGAGGAACTGGCTCCCCGGGGAAGGACCGGCTAGTCCGACACGGAGCTGGTGAGAGCGGAAGGCAGACTGCTCACAGCCCCGTCAGCGAAGCAGCGCCATGGACGCCCACCCGGAGTTTCAGCGCTGTCGCGGGACCCCCATCCCATTACCCTCCGCCCTCTTCCGCCGCCGCCGCCGCCTCCACCTCCTCCTCCGCCGAGACCCCCCGCCCACTCCACACACTCTCCCATCATGCAGCGGGGAACCGCTGCTGCCGACACGTCACTTCCGGGCGCAGGTGGCTAGGTCGGGGCCGGGCGCTGTTGGGTGCAGGGAGGTAGGGGGAAGGGGGGGAGGACACTCCAGGGGAATTAGTGTCACAGAACGCTTACCCCTGCGCAGGCGCGGTCACGCTAAGCGCCAGCCGCCATTTTGGGTGAGGGCAAGCTGCCCTTTTCCTTTAACTTCCTTGCGAGTCGTCGAGCTGTCGCGGGGAAAGACGTCCTCCTGCGTTCCGCCTCCCTCTGAAAAAGCGCTCCCGGCGAGGGACAGGTGCTCCTCAGCCGGTTAACTGTAACGTTCAGTCAGGACCGAGTTAGGTCTCTTGCTCTCTAAAAACTGCAATACAGAACCATTATCTTCTCTACCAAAAGCCTATTCGGAGAGCCCTTTATCAGCTTGCCCTTTTCGCCCCGGAAAACGACTTTTTCATTCAGTCTAAGTCCCTTCCTCTTTTTAATTTAAACTGACAAGAGGAAGCTGGTAGTTAACAACAAAGAGATTGTTGTATATAAAAATCAACCTTAACAGGATGGAAACAGGGAAAGCACCCGCTGAAGACTGACAAATCGGCTTTGAGACCAATAACAAAAAAAGTGGGAATTTTGGTAACAGATGGAGACGGTGGTAATTTTTCATACCTGCTGCGGGAGAATATCCAATGAAGCAAAAGAAATAAAATCAATTTATGCATTTCTCTAGCAGGGGTCATAATGGATTCTTTTTCTATCATCAGTGTTGAGCAGTTGATTATTTGCATTTTTATAACCTTTTCCTCTCATCATAAATCTCTCTTAGAACACCGACCACTGTGGCTTCAAGGATTATTGTTATCGTTCGAGATGATGATCCCGGGGAAGCTACCCTGCAAATGATGAGCCCTGCTGAATGCCCATTCTACTCACTTTTGCCAAACCTGCACCGGTAATTTGAGTAATTTAAAATAGTCCAAAAACAGTAAAGCTCAGCAGCTACGCAAAGAAACAGGATGGAAAACACTCCCTCAGCCACAGAGAAGTGTCCACCCCCTTGAGTGGAGAAATTATACAAATCGGGGGGAAGATAAGGACAAAAGCAGTTCATCACGGTTTATCCCGCCTCTGCAATATTCTAGACAAATTAACTTGAAGCGCTAAAATAGACCCGCATTTGTCTTTTTACAGCTCAATTGCCGTAAAAAAATACGGAGACTGCATCACTTTAAATTGGAGTACCAATTGTTTTGTGGTGGTACTGGATTTTTTTGTTATTGCTCAGTCACTAAAGAAAAATCTATATGGCTTGTCAAATTCCTATTGTATTTCGCCCCCTGCTGGTGTAGCTTGCGTGCAAGCTTGAAAAAAAATGTATGTATAGGTCACTATAAATGTTTATTGACCAAGAAAGAAAAATATATATGTGTGTGTGTGTGTGTGTGTGTGTGTGTGTGTGTGTGTGTAGAGATTGGAATTTGATTTTAGATGAACACATTTTAGTTTGATAGCTCTACTAAACGAATATTGGAATAAGAAGAGCATATGACAAAATCCTAAAGCAGACCCTACGCTAATAAAATGTTTAAATTCATTTCAATTTAAACATCAAAACGTTAAAAAGAAAACACTGCTTGGGAAAAATATCTCCCTGCTCCATACATAACATATGATTACAAAGTGATTATGTTTGTCAGGTAAACGCAGAAGCCAGTTCTGTTCACTTAAGTACAATTTAGAAATCAGTGTCCAACTTTGAATATGGAAATTGAGTAGCTACTTGGTCAGCTGACTTGTGAGTGCAATCAACCAACTTGTAGTCTCACACAGGATTCTGAAGACAGTACTCCAAAGCCTGTGAAAATGTACCAAAGGACAGTCTGATTCTGAATGTTAAGTTGATGAATCTGTAGGAAACTATTAAAACGCATTGCATTTGGGAGAAAATTCAGTGCATTTGAATCAAACAAAAACACTATGACCATTAATTCATTACCTAAGACTTTTCATCAAATAAGTGACCATCATGTGTCTTCTAGTTTTTCTTCCTGTGCAGATTTTTTTTTTTTTACAAAGTTGTAATAATGTAAATCAATTTTGTATCCCCATTTCCACTTAATATGTTGTAAGCATTTTCTATCGTTTCACATTTTATAGAAAGTTTAATCATCTACATAGTATTCAACAGAGTGGACGCACTGAATTGTCCATTATCCTATTAGTATTTTCCACTGTTACAAATACTCTGATGAACATTGTGTGCATGTGGCTTTGTCCAATTTTAGGATTTTTTTCCCCCAATATAAAAATGATTAATAGTCTTTTGGCCCAATATTTTATTGGCACTTTGTCATCTTATATTGTTTTCCAAAAGACTATACCAATTCACAATGCCACCACTAATACAGAAATGTATCAATTTTACCCTCCTTACCAACAGATATTAAAAGAAAAAAGACTGAATTATACTTTGTGGACTAAAAGTTGAAAGGACCTTAACTGTATAATTGTATAAGAAATCAAACACAAAACCCCAGCAATGTGGTTGAAAGGACCTTAACTGATAATTGTGTAAGAAATAAAACCCCAGCAATGTGATGTTCTGGAAAAGTAATAACATAGATCTGGGTCTGTGAACAGGGTCTATTATCATTATGATTTTATATAAATTACTTAATCTCTCTGGACTTCAGTCTTATCTGTCAAATGAGAGTGAAACTAGACCACAGGTTCTTAACTCTTAAGTAGCACATGTGTCTTTTTGAGGATATGACAAGTCTTTGGTGCTTTCTGCAGAAAATGCTCATCCCAAATTTCAAATTTCTTAGAGCTCCTTCATGGAAGAGGGTCTATGAATTGCAGCTTAAGATACCCTGTACCAGATGGATTTCCAAGGTTCTTTTCATCTACACATTTTCCTAGGATTTCATTTTATAATCCATTAAACACTTTGAGACTAAGTTATACTTTTTAGTGGATAGTGATATATTCATATATGTATTACTTTTCAGCACTTAAATTAGAGCTATAGGTATCATGGTTAGATTATAAAAACAAGTGAATGAAGTTTAAGAATGGGTAAAATATGAATTTTATAATGTGAGTTTTTAAAACCAATACTTTATTATAAAAAATGTATATCCTAAAGTATAAAAATATGGACTGGCATGACATATGCAAAATTCTATTAGGGGCTCTAATATGGGTCAGAAAACACTAAAGTGGACTTATATGTAATTGCAATGTGTTATATATAAGAAAATCTGAAGCAAATGTGGCAAGCCATTTACATTTTCTCTTTCCCAGCTTTGAGATAAATGACAAATAGAAATTATATTTAGGATGTACAGCTAGATGTTTTGATCAATCCATTTACATTAATTCTAAATAGAGGGTACATGGATATTTGTCGTAATTCTGACATGTTTTGTATTCATTTTTTCATGGTTAAAAAACAGCTTTTCCAGAATCAGTTGTTTAAAACCATGAATTGTGAACAGCATCCTAGAGAGTTCCTGACGTATTGCACTAATGCTAATATTTTAGATTTGTACAACTTTCTGAAGTATTTTTATTTTAGTATATGTGCTGCCGAAGCGAGCACCCGAAGTATTTTTATTTTAAGTATATTATCTCTGATTCTCACACAGTCCTTGTAGAGCATGTAGGGTCTCTCAGTTGTCTGCCACTGTTTCCCCAAACTTAAGATCACTCCAGGGGCCACACTGCCCCACTGGTTTTCTGGAGAACTTCCTACTTTTAAGTTTTATTCATTTATTTTGAGAGAGAGCGTACATGCATGCATATGTGCATGCATGGGGGAGGGGCGGAGAGGGAAAGAGAATCCCAAACAGGCTTGCAGCGGTCAGCTCAGAGCCTGATGGGGCCTGAGCCTAAATCAAGAGTCAGACACTCAACAGAGCCACCCAGGCGCCCCTGCACCCTAAATTCTTACAGCTCTGTAGACCCCATGAAGTAAACGTTGCTGTGGTGCTTTTGCGAAGAGGAAATCAGGCCAGACATCTCCCAGAACAGGACGAGAGAGACTTGAACAGGGGCTATGCTAGGACCTTACTCTTCCGTGAGGTAGAGGACTTGTTCTCAGACTCCATGCAGGATGTTTGCCTTCCTTCATTAGTGCCATCATGATGAGCCTCTCTCTTCTCAGGTAACTGAGTCAGCCAAAGCTAAGGGCTAAGAAGTAGACAGCATCCCCAGGGGGCCGGCTATCCCTTCTCTCCACACCTTTGGCCCTTTTTTAATCCTTAGACTATTCTGTCTCACCCAAACTGTGTACATTATCTTTGTTCCTCCCTCCCCAAACCGAAAGACAAAGGCAATTGGACACAGTGAGCCCCCTGATGTGATGCAGTGTGAAATTAACGGATCACAGAAGTATGGAGATGGAAGTACACAGTATTCCTGCCAAATATATTTAATCTGAATCTTATTAAACCTTTAAAACTACCTTCCAGTTCACAGGAAATACTGGAGGAACGAGTTAAACAGGGCTACTAAGAAACAATGGCACCAATCCCTCATGTGGATTATTCTACAAATAACTTCTCTTCAAAAGGGATAATCTAGGTTAAAAGGGACATAGGAGAAATAACCAAATGCAATTTGTGGTTTTCAATAGAATCATTTGAATAAACCATTCATAAAAGCCTTTTTGGGATACTTGAGAAAATCTGTGTCCTGGCATTAAATGTTCTTGAACTTTTTTAGATATAGTGCTGGAATTACGGATATGTAGGAGAACATCCTTACTTTCTGGGGATGCCCGAAATGTGATGTGTAATTTTTTTTTTTTTAAATGGTTCAGAAAAAAACTCATGCACATAAAGTATGACAAAATGCTAGAAATCATTAAGTTGAAACTAGGTGGTGAGTGTGTGTGTGTGTGTGTGTGTGTGTGTTTTAACTTATCTGCTATTGAGTATTTCATAATGAGAAGCAAAAGAAGAGACTATTAAAAAAATACCCGAGGCAGGGCGCCTGGGTGGCTCAGTCGATTAACTGTCCAACTCTTGATTTCAGTTCAGGTCATAATCTCTCGGGTTCCTGAGTTTGAGCCCTGCATCAGGCTCTGTGCTGACAGCTCCCAGCCTACTTGGGATTCTACCTCTCTGCCCCTCCTGTGTGCATGTGTGCACTCTCTCAAAAAGAGGAGGTCTGGATTTTTATTTTTCCTAAAGTACTGCATTCCCTAGGCAATCATTGTCAAATACACATTTCTGATTCTGGAGCAAATCGCACAGTGATCTTGTGAAGGGCTTTAAAGATGTGGAAAGGAGGAAAAAAAACCAAGGACTGAAACTTCCAAATCAATTGTAATTAGTTTAAATCCTCTAATATGTACAAATTCAGTAGAATTACAGCTCTGCTCAGCAAGGAGTTCTAATACAGTGTTAGCAAGAGAACAGCGGGAATTCTATTATCAAGAGTAGTGCACTATTTAAGCGGCAGTAGTAGCTGAAGCCCTCCGTGACTTTCTAATACTGTTTCCTTCTGCTTGAAATGCCCTTCTCCCTGCTTCTTACAGTGGATAATTGCTTTTTTGTTTTGTTTTGTTTTTTTTTTTTAAGAGCTCAGTATTGGAACCCCTCTCCTATGCATGGGAAAATCACCAACTTGTGAGTCTCGGTGGGAGACAACCCCCTCCGCCTAGTATAAAGGCTGAGAGGGTCAGTGTAGGGAATTAAAGACAGCTGCAGATTCTTACCATGCTGCAATTTTGAGATGGAGTTTCTCTCTCGTCTTCAGTGTGTGCTAGCCTGTGGCTTAATTTGACCAACAACATGGGTGGAAGTGGGGCTGTGTAACTTTTCAGGCTGAGTACTAAGAGATCTGAAGGTTCTGACTTTGCTGCTTGGTGTGCCCCTCCTGGAAGAGAGATCCCGTGTAAAATGTTCAACTTCCCTGAGTGAAGTATGCTGAGGGAAGCCCAACTTACGTGTAGGAGTGACCTGCTCTGACTGCGCTCTCAGCCAACAGCCAGCCATGGATGTGACCCATCTTGGACATTCCAGGCAGAGCAGCCTTCCCATGATTTTTAGACCCAGCAGGTAGCACTTAGAGCACAAGAACTAATCAGCTGATCCCAGTCATTCCACACAATCTGGAGATCTAATAATGGCCGTTGATGTTTTAAGCCACTAAGTTCTGGAGTGGGCAATGAAAACAGGAGATTTTCTCCACTTCCTTTGCTGCTGGGTGCCACACATGCCACCCAGGCTTTTCTGAACAGAGGCCCCTCCCCAGACTTTGAGGAGGTAATTAGAAGAACCAGAGAAATTTTTCTGATGGTGATGGTAGCAATTCTAGCAAGACTGAGCTGTTGGGGCTTGTTGTTGTTTAATGTCCAGGGACAGTGGCACTGACAATACCGGTTCCAGCAGCATCCTCACTGGACCAGATCTCTGGCAGGATTTTGGGAGATGCTTCTGACTGTTTGGACTCTAAGCCTGGTTCTCGAGTCCTAGAGAAAATTCTGTGAGCTATGTAACATTTTAATAAATTTTCACTTTATCAGCCAATATCAATTTCTGTTGCTGGTGAGTGGGAACTCTGATACTGCCTTAAACTGTTTGGCTTCTATTTGTTCCTTAAGATAAAATTCAAGGGGCGCCTGGGTGGCGCAGTCGGTTAAGCGTCTGACTTCAGCCAGGTCACGATCTCGCGGTCCGGGAGTTCGAGCCCCGCGTCAGGCTCTGGGCTGATGGCTCGGAGCCTGCAGCCTGTTTCCGATTCTGTGTCTCCCTCTCTCTCTGCCCCTCCCCCATTCATGCTCTGTCTCTGTCCAAAAAAAAAAAAAAATTCAAACCATAAGAATTACTCCTCCTGGAAAGCTTCACTGACATCTTCTCTGTACTCCCTGCCCCCTCAAATTTGTTTCTGCTAAGTCCCTGCAGTGCCTCACATGTATCTATAGTATTGCTCTTATCACATCCATAGTAACTGCCAATTCCTTTTCAAAAAATTTTGAACATCTATTTTGAGAGAGCATGAGTGGGGGAGGGGCAGAGAGAGAGGGAGACAGAATCCAAAGCAGGCTCCAGGCTCTGAGCTGTCAGCACAGAGCCTGATATGGGGCTCGAATCCAGGAACCATGAGATCATAACCCAAGCCAACGTCGGACACTTAACCAACTGAGCCACCCCCAGGTGCCCTGAAACTTCCAATTTCCTAAACTGTCTCCCCCACTAAACTCATAACTCTAAGGAAAAAAAAACTGTTTACCTCTATCTCTAGTGCCTAATATGGTGTTTATCTAACATTTGTTGGACGAATGAGTAATTGAACGAATGAAATTGATGGTTTGAAATTTAGTATGTTTATAACTCTGGACATCCATAGTTATTTCTAGGTGTGTGTGTGTGTGTGTGTGTGTGTGTGTGTGTGTGTGTGTGTTTACCATTCACATTCTTGTCATAATAGAACATTGACAAGGTTCTCCTGACAAGAAAAATAGAGCAAATTTTAGAGTATTGCTTTTATAAAATACCACTGTAAATTCTTTGGATACTACCGATATCCATAATATTAATGGATTCCTTCTTAACCTAGTAACTATTTCCCTTTAATGCACTGCCAGAGACATTTTCATCGTTATTCCAATGATTACTTTTATTCATTTTTGATGTAAAAATGTTGAAAGTGTAGGTCAAAAGAATCCTTTTAGTGATATTCCCTAGAGTACTTTAAGCATTTGAAGGAAGAGTTGTGTAAAAAAAAATCATCTTAGAAGTAAAGAGATGACAGGTACACATCATGAAGCTTTTAGCCATATCATTTAGTGAAGCCATGGCAAAAGTTCTCATGACTTCTCTTTGAGAACAGCATAGGGTTAAAGGTTAATGAAAATATTTGTACGGCCCCAAATCCAGCTATGGAATCAGTATTTTCTCACTGCATCAAGATCACCAGGCTTGGGGCATGGGCAACCGTATCTTTGAAAGTTCCACAGGTGACAGTGACATGCACCTGAAGTTGAGAACAATTAAGACAAGGGACATTTACTTTTGGCTATTAGATTTAACCTCATAACAATATGTTAAGGCTCTGTCCCAGGTGCTGCTGTGAAGACATAAACATGAGCAAGATACTCCTTGTCCCCTGGCAGTTTGCAACCTGGTATCGGGTACATGCAAAGATTTTACATCTTTTGTGCACTTTTCTGTATGTTTTATGCTTCAATAAAAATAGTTTCTGCCTCATGGACCCATAGGAGGTCTAAATAAGGTGCTATAAATAAGGTACTGAACACAGGGCTTGGGACAAAGTACCAGCAACTGTTAGTTGTCACTGATGTGGTTATTCCCTGAGTGTTGTATCCCTACTGACTAGGAGATAGAACTGATCTCTTCCCACTGTATCAGCTGTATGGAGTTTAAGATGGACTCCTGGGGACTCCTGAGCATGGGTTCGAATGCATCACTGTTCCAGGTGTCCCAAGACCCTTCTCCTTCCTTGTTTTCAAAGCACTTCCTGGACTGGGATGAAACAGGGTTGAATCTTGGGTTGTACTCAGGTATAAGAATCTGTAAAGTAACATACACTAAGGAAATGGTGTTGGTGTTTCCCAAGCCTTGGGAGCTTTTAGGAGCTCACCGTGGTGCTTTTATCCTTCCATCAGTATTAGGCACATGATGCTCAGATGTTTACTGAATGAGCACATAGGTCTTGAATTCATCAGAGCGTTAAGTCTTCTACAGAAACGTGCCCATCCTGAATACTGGAGCACTGATCAGCTCCTGCTGACAGAATCCAAGTTATCCATCTCTTGTAACACCCAACCTGGGAAAATGTTGAAGCTCACTGCTGCCAGCTTCACAGATCAGGAATCTAGATCTGCAGTTATGCAAATTATAAGTCTTTTGGCATGTAGGGCAACCACTTTCTGGTGGGGTATTTCTCAAGACTCCCTTTACTACAGATATGATTGTTTACATTGAAAACTTGAAATTTTTAATGTTTACCTATTTTTGAGGAAAGAGACACAGAATGAGAGACTACAAGCAGGGGAGGGGCAGAAGGGAGACACAGAATCAGAGCTATCAGCACAGAGCTTGACCACCTGGGGCTCGAACTTACGAACCATGAGATCATGACCTGAGCCAAAGTCAGATGCTTAACCAACCGAGCCACCCAGGCATCCCTACACTGAAAACTCGAAGTCTATGGGAAAAAAAATACACTGAAAAGTGAACTTAAGAACGTTGCATGTTACAAGGTTAGTATACAAAAATAAACTTTGTATATGCTATGAACAATTGAAAAAATGAACTTTAAAATACCACTTACAATAGCATTCAAAAACAAAATATTTGGGAATCAAACTTGATAAAGATCTGTAAGACATTTATTCTGTCAATAAATCAGAGAAACTTTAACAAAGACATAAGTGAATGGAAATATATAATGTTCATGCAGTAGAAAACTTGACATTAAGGTGGCAGTTTCCTCCAATTTAACCTATAGATTCAACATAATCCTAATCAAAATCCCAAGCATTTTCTCCAAGAATTTCCTTTTAATGGAGGTGTAATTGACACACAATCACATATTAGTTTCAGGTATACAGTGTAATGATTTGATATTTGTAAAATGTCACAATAAGTCTAGTTAACACCCGTGACTGTATTTAAGTTTGAAACAAGGGACATCTGGGTGACTCAGTCAGTTGAGCATCTGACTTCAGCTCAGGTCATGATCTCGCAATCCTTGAGTTCCAGCCCCGAGTCCGGCTCTGTGCTGACAGCTTGGAACCTGGAGCCTGCTTCAGATTCTCTCTCCCTCCCTCTCTGCTCCTCCTCTACTCGTGCTCTGTCTCTAAAATGAACATTAGAATTTAATTTGAAACAAAAAACCAGAAGTATATTTTCCCTTAGGAGAATCAGTTTTATTCAATGGAATCTAGGCAACAAGTTACTTGGATCTAGAATATTTTGTTTATTCCATGTTGTGTTGAAAATGCCCTGTTCATGGCTGATGAGGAAGCTAAAATGAGGACCTAATGAACTACACAAAAAGCCTTTGTTAGCTGGCTACTAGGGTAACGAGGAGGGTCTCAAGTTAGCATGGATTTGTGCACTGATATCCATCAAACTACAGCTTTCTCTGTTGATTATAAAGGGATAAAATCACCCTTGCTGTCAAATGGTTTTTCTACAGAGCCTTATCCATGTCAAATACAAACCTATTACATCTATATGGACAGAAAGGCTTGTGATAAAGGCTCATACAGTCATGGAAGGTAGTAAATTATAGGGAACGATGGGTCACAAATTACCTTAGTATTAGTCACATGGCGATATATACATGAAATTCCATTAAATTCAAAGTGTTTCTTTTCCTTTCTCACCTTTCTCTGACTTTTCCTTAAGAACATACAGTGTGATTTCTGGTGTTTGGGGCAGCAAATACCAATTCCGTTATCTTCCCTCTGCAGCAGTTTAAAAATAAAAGTTCTTCTGACGATTTATAAACCTAAAACTCAAGGAGTTTTGTTGCTTCCCTAGTGTGCTTTAAAAAAAATTTTGGGATCTGAGCAACTGGCTCTGGAAAGTAGCTATCACACCACAACCCCACAGGACTTACAGAGTAGCAGCCAGGACATCTGCAAAGTAGTTCTTTGGGAGTGCTCTCACCCTCTCTTTTCTCCTGCCCATCCTTCTCCAAAACCTGCCTCCTCCTAGCCTCCTTGCAGAACTGGCTTTGGTTTTCTAGCACCTTCGCTTCTAGATGTACTCAGGGTGTGCACATTCAACCCAACCCAGCAAGGCGAGAGTTGTGGGCCTTAGCCAAGCAGATCACCTGTTAGCTGTTCCTCAGTCATACCCTTGGGATCTCAAGACATCTATTTAGTTTTGTTTCATTTATTCTACAAAGATGGAATCCTCTTACTCTGGATGTAGTTTGGGAATTTTTTTTTTTTTTTTTTTAACATTGTGGACATTTCCCCATTAGTTCATACAGTTTTTATAGCTGCATAGTACTCCATGATGTGGCCAAATATGTATTTAAAATTCCACAAAAACCTAATTCTCTACTATATTTTGCAGTGACAAATAAAGTCATGATTTCTTAATCTGGGGAGTGGGGTATAAAGTGGAAGGAAAGAAGTTTGGAGCATGTCAAAGGGCTGCAAGACTGGTTTTGGGTATGACAGTAACTACAGCAAGTCCAAAGTCACCTCCAGAATGCAACTGGATGCCTTGGAAATGGGGGTGTGGAGTGGAGGAAGTAGAAAGGATAAGCAGAGGAGAGGGGGCAATGCCTGGACCGATGGCCAGGTCATGTTCTTCCCAGCATCCCATTCCTTTTTAGGTGACCAGTGAATTCCATCAATTACCAACATGGTGTTAGCCCAATGTTAACTCATCTTTCCTCAATCTAATGCTCTGACAACTGTCTTTTCTAGGCCTTATTTTGGGAAGGCAGGCTGAGCCCAATTTGTGGAGGGTTTTAAATCCTGCACCAAGGAGTTACAGCAATCGGAGGCTGTTAATGGATTGTACTTGAGTTGAGACTTCAGATCTTAACTCAGAAGTTTGCTTTGCAACCACTCAAGTGTTCTTAGGAGATAAACAGCACAATTAAAGAATAGCCAACTGTGGAAGAACAGCCAACTGTGTCAATATATCAACTGTCTGGTTGTGTTTCAACTTGTTTACTTTTATCTCCAGGGGTAGCCCCATTCTATCCATCTAACTTCACATTATTTGTACTTTTACTGTCCATAACTATGTTCCCATGGTGTCCCCCATTCTCATAGCCCTGTTGGTTGCTTCTCTTTTTGACTATTGGTAGATTTATAATGCACATTTGCAGCATTTTCTAGCATAACTTCTAAAGGTAAATACAACTTGGCCCCAAGCTTGACTTTTCTAAAGCATTTGACTTTACAGTTACTCCCCTGCACCCCGCCCACAGAACATTTTCAGTCATCACTTATTTTGGGGAGATGGTCATTTCTTATAGAGCATATTTTGCAGAGATCAAGGTAACTATTCTACCAATATGTAATATGTGATCTGTATATGCTAAACTACACCTCTAACCGCAATCTATAACACAAGCCCCCAAATAACAAAATACTGCCAGTTTTCTATTTTGACGACTATATTTGAGTCTTTTAATGCTATTTTTTTAACTCTTAATTTTCTATGCAGGCATAACTGCACAGGAGAACCCTACTCTTTCCATCTATTGTTGATCACCTTTTGGTTGAAGCATGGCTCTACTTCCTAAACCTCCTCAGACCTCCACGCTGTTCTTGGGGCTTCTGTTTGATCTGGTGCTTCCAAGGCTGCGCCACTCAGCGTTTTCTTCTTAGGACAAAATGAGGACAACTCTCCTCACCACTTGGGGCAAGCTGCCTTTTGCTCACAGCTAGAACCCACAAAGAACCCCTTTAGGGCTTGGAGGAAGGTGCTGTCACAACACTTAGTACTTTGCTTCTGGCATTAGCCCCTTACATCTTTTTCTCCGCCAACCTTTGCCTACCCCTCTCTGGAGAACGGTCTCCTTCCCTTCCAGGGCTTTCAGCCTTCATTTCCCCAGGAAAGGATTTTCTCAGTGTCTCCACAAAAGCTCAGGAGGAAAGAAACTGGCCTTTCGTTCATAATTGACCACTGTGTGGTATGGGGCGCAGTGAGGAGTAAATGTTCTCCGTGGTTGACATAAACGCATCTTCCAACAAAAACCAGCTGCTGCTGTTAACTGGAGTGAGTAGAAAGCTTACTGTGTTTGGAATGATCAATGACGAGATTACCAGAAAGTCAATGTGTCAAGGAGTGACTTAGAGTATCTTACTGGATGAGGAAATGAAGATTGATTTTATTCATGGTGTGTATGAATGGGTACTTGTGTGTGTGTGTGATTTCCTTCCTTTGTAAAGGAGCTAGTTTCTGAAATCAAGAGGGCCAGACTCCAAGGGGATAATTAGGATTTTAACAGCTTACTGTGAGTGGAAAATTTCATTTCTTTAAGTATTGAGAAGTGCATGCTAATAGTTATTCCAGCCATTAGTCTGCCAAAGATTCCTATCAGACTTAGACACTCAGATAGATGATCCAGCAAACACTACAATCAGCAGAGACCTGTAAAGACTTTCCTGGAGAAAATCAATCTGTACCCAATGCATTATCCCGGCATGTTTATTTTTCAGAATCAGAGGTCATTTTGTTGTCAGAGCAGCCTTTTTATTCCTAACCTTCTATTAAAGTCTTTGAGGCAGCTGTTCCAGATTCATTTCACTCTTCTTAAAGAACTTTGGATGTTCCCCCATTCCCACAGGTGACCTCTACACCTGATTCACTGAGAAGGTCAAGGCCTCAGCTCTTCTCTCTACTCCCTCCATTTTGTCTGCATCATCATCCTTTGCTTCCCCCCGCCTTCATTCTATTTCTAGAGAAGCCACATCCTATTAGTTCCTGGGGTTCTTTTACCAGGGATTCTCTACTTCCATCCCCATTATCTTCTTTCTGGTATCTTCAAGTTCTTGTTCTCCTCTAGCTTCTTGAAAGCATGCCCTGATGTCTTGACTGCAAGAACCTATACCACAACTATGCTTTTCCCGGTCTTTCTGGAAAATGTAGGCTATGGCCCATTTATCTGGAACTATCATAGTTAAATTTTTAACGTTTATTATTGACAGAGCAAGACAGAGCATGAGCATGGGAAGGGCAGAGAGAGGAGACGACAGAATCCAAAGCAGGCTCCAGGCTCTGAGGTGTCAGCACAGAGCCCGACGTGGGGCTCAAACTGACGAACTGTGAGATCATGACCTGAGCCCAAGTTGGATGCTTAACCGACTGAGCCACTCAGGCAACCCCTGGAACTATCATAGTTTTTATTAATACTGGCCTCTCAAACAAATCATCAATGCACTGCTTAAACACCATATCCAATGACCTCATGCTGCTGATTTCTGTAATCCTTGATACTGACTGTGGGCTATGCTTAGGAAAAGGGGACAGTGGAGGTTGGAGAGGAAGAAGAAGGTAAAGGAGATCCCAGAAGGGAAGTGCAGTTTTTTCGCAAGCAGCCGTTAACGAGGTACAGCAGAGCCAGACACACCACGACCTTGGGCTTGGTTCCTTTCTTGTGGAAGCTGGAGGGGGCAGAGTAGCCTCCCCAGGCTCTATTGTCAGAGCCAGGACTGCAGGCCCTGGACATTCTTGTGCACTGGAGCACAGCGTTGCTTGGGCAGAGGAATGGCTGTGTGACTTCTCTTTTAGGGAAAGGAGTTGGACAGACACCCCAGGGCCCACGGGGGGGGTTCCCCTTTATGGAGTCTGGCATATTGAAGATGTTCAACCCAAGTTCTATAAAGCACACAAGTTACTCCAAATCAAGACTATACTCAGGAGTGCAAGATATCCTTTCTTGCTTTCTCTTCCTTCAGATTTTTGCCATGGTTTCCATAACACCATGTTATTCCTCCCTCTCTGGTCTCTCTCTCACTGGCTCATCTGTTGCAGGAGCTGTAAAAGTCCCAACACCTCAAGGTTCCCCTTCAGATGTATTCCTCTTCTCTCAATATGTCCAACCCTTGATCTCTCTCATTCCCATGCTCTCTGAAAGCCTGATGAAACTCCCTCCTGCTATGATGTGACCAAGAGTATATTTGGTCCTAGGAAGTGCAGTTTATTTTGGATAATTTGAAAGATGGGCAAACATGCACCAGGTCACCCCTGCCCTGATTCACCAGTTTGGAAGGCTGTGGCCACATTCATTCGTGTTGCAAGTTATAAGTTCCTATAGGAACAATAGTGCTCATTCCACGAGTCCATTGATGTTGCCGCATTCTTTCACTGTTTATGAGGTTTAATTTAATGGCAGCACTCCTAGTCTCATACCAGAGAGCCCATTCTTTTGAGAGGCTCAAGATGCATCGATATGTAGTAACTAGTGAGAAAACATAGGAATGATGGCATTAGAAAGTTACCATTTGGCCACCATCACAGTAATAATTGCTTTAAGCAAGATTCATCAAGGAAAGCTAAAATTAATGGGCAAAAAGGAGGAGAAACAGGATGTTTATACAATCTCAAAGTATCTCCCAATAAAATGCTTACTGAAAAGGTAAATTTGGTAAGTATACAATGGAAAAACCTGGCAGATACCGTTTTATCCAAGGGATCAAAGGGGACACCATCATTAATGGGACAAAAAGGCATCATGTGCTTAACATGAAGCACTGAAAAGGCTACTACATGGTTTCTGGAATATTACTGACAAAAATGCATAACCTCAATCTAATCACGAAGAAACAGAAGACAAACCCAAACTGAGGAATACTGTGCAAAAGCAGCAGCCCGTATTTTTAAAATATATCAAGGTAATGAAAGAACAGTTTCAAATTGAAAGGGATTAAAGAAACATGACAAGGAAACACTACATATGGTTCAGAGTCTAACCCTGGACCAGGAGGACATCAGTAGGGCACCCGGAAAAATCTGGATAAGGTTTGTAGATCACATTGTTTCAATGACAATTTGATTTTGGCAATTATACTACATTTAAGAAAATGGCCTTTTCAGAAAATACACAATAGAGGTATAGGGGTATCCTATTTGTAATTTACCCTCAGTTCAGAAAGAAATCACACACGTGTAGAGGCTGAGAAGTGTGATAACATTTGGGACTTGAAAAAACTGGAAATTTTTTGTACTACTTTTGTAACTTATCAGTCTCGAATTAATATAAAGTTAAAAATCTCAATACTAGGTAGCATTTATTGAAGACTTGGATACTTAACATCTATATAAGGTGCTTTGAAGAGTAGGATCTTTTAATCTTCTCATCAACCATATTTGGCAGGTACTCTTACTACCTGCAAGTTAAAGAGAAGTAGGTTTAGGGAGGTTAAAAAACTTGGCCAAAGTCGCACTGTTAGAAATGATCGAGCCGTAATTTACAGAGGCTGTGTGATTCCAGAGCTCATGCATTTCACCTGTGTCATGTAGAATTTGCCAAAGATTGCTTAGATAAATCAGCCATCTGGCTGGCTAACTCAGCTCTCTGGAAAATTCTCAATGACCTCACATGTAGATGTAACCAGGTGGCCGTGGCTGGGACTATATGCAGAGTTTCTAAACAGGAGTAGGGAAGAGACCAATACTTTTTGCCTCTATCCAGTTCTTTCTCGTTCCCTAGATTCTAAAGACTATACTTCCCAGCTTTCCCGCAGTTAGGCAAGGCCATGCGACTAGTCCTAGCCAATAAGGTGTGAGGGGTGATGCGTATTTCCAATGTGAAGTGTTTAAGGGCAGGTGAGTCCTTCCACACTCTTTCCTGTCCATGGTGACCAAAGCCAAGTTGAAATGGTGGACCCATAAGATGAAGTGATCTGGATCCTGGAGTCACTGCACGAAGGACAGAAGCCTACAAGAATTATCCCACCATTGTTGGATTTTGTGTGAAGAAATAAATCTGTTAAGTTGAACCACTGAGCTGTCAGGGTTTACTTAGGACTATAGCTTAGCCTGGTCTAATATGCTGACTACAAGGCCTAAATGCCTGCAGGAGCTTGACTAGCAGGCAATTAAAGTGAAGAAAGTAGCTATCGATGAGTGGGAGGAGAACTATGTTGGATTGGAGGCCCCTGTCCCATTATAGGAGAAAAGCAAGGCTCAGATCTAGCTTGTTCTTTCACAAAATAATTTGGGGCCGGCATTGTTGGGTTTTAAGATTCCCCCCCCCCCCCAAGAAAAGCTGGAAATCGGGGTGTTAATGTGAAATCTCCCATTTTTTAAATGTTGACAGCTCACATGGATTCAAAACAAAATGAAGTTGAAACCGAAGACCAGACATCCTTGCTATTTTCTAATCATAGGAATGCCTCTGCCTCAAGGTTTTGGCACTTGCTGGTCCCTTCTGCCTGGAATGCCCTTCCTCTTAGACACCTGCAACACAGGGTCCTCTCTCTGCTTCTCAGCCAAGCCTTTCCTGACCACCCTCTTTAAAACTGCAACACTCTCTCCCCACCAACTGTGCTCTCTCCCCTTTCCCTGTTTTTCCCCTCCCCCATGCTATTTATCACCTTCTAAAGAATTTAAACCTGATCGGCCTGCCCATTTCCTACCATGACAAACTAGGGCAGAAATTGTCTTGTTAGGTTTTGTAAGTCAAGTGCCTGGAATAGTGCCTGACAAACAGTGCTCAAAATTTGTTTAAACGATTTAAAAACAAACATCCCACCTGTGTGAGTCAGACCCAGCAGACTCAAATTTGATTTGATTCAAGGCCAGTTTGCAGCTTGTTTTAGAGCCTCATTGAGCAGTCCTGGAAAAATGTGCCATTTTGGAGTTGCTAAGAGTTCTCGGCTTCCTTCAGAGTAGTGGTTAATTTGGTTCCAGGAAATAGACCACAATGCATTTGGAGAAAAGTCTTGTAAGTTCCAGGGAGCCCCATGCCTGCCTCGGTCTTCACAGAATACCGTGACAGTCCACGTTTCATCTCATCTCTTGTAAATCTTGGGTTTGTTCATTCCTAAACTGGTCTAGAACCTGGTATGTGGACCAGTCCTGGTCTTCAGTTTTGCGAAGCCAGTCAGTGCCCTTTTGCTTATTCGTTTGGTTTGAGTTGGGTTTCTGTCCCTGTGAGTCACAGTCCTAACAAGTTGAATGAGACTTTGGGCAAGTTGTTTGGTGTTTGAGTCTCCGTTCCTTCACTTATAAAAAAAAAAAAAAAAAGCAGGTTACCTACGTTAGATAAGCCCTATAGCTTTTTCCAGGATTTCAGCATTCTAGCACAACTAAGCCCTCAATCTATGGAGCCCAAACAGTTTTGACCAGAGGTGAATTTGCTTCCTCAGAGCCACACGTCACTCTGTCACATCAGCCCCCCTCTGACTCAGGCTATCTATCCACCCTGCTGGCAAAGCCACTTGTACACCACTTCTGGGAATCACCAGATAGGTCTTTCAACATGATCCTTGTTGGCATTTTCTTCTTTTGGACCCACTTTCGCCTCCCCTACTTGTGTCCCATGCCTCCTTAAAGTCCTATTCATTTGCTAAACAAATAAAAGATTTCAGGTCTTCCATCCTAGGACCCTATCGTGGACTTAGACGACTCTTCCCTTCCTGCCTCCTTCCATTTTTTTTCTCCAGGATGGGCAGGAATCTGACTTTATCAACTCCGGTTAGAAAGCTATTACTTTATTTTCTTTCAGTCATCATAGAGTCTGCCCCCTGAGTTCTCATTTGGCAGGGCTGGTGGGGAATTCAGGCTTAGTCATTTAGTAAGGATTCTTCCTCTCATCCCAGGGTTGGACGAAGGTCCTGAAGTCTTAGCCAGAACAAAACATTTGGAGGGGTCCCCCAGGACACTGCAAATATGCTCATTTTCTCTGCCCACCATGGTACCCCCTTTGTGTCTGGGAGGTTCTGGACCATATTTGGGCATGAAAATGTTCATAGAATGTTAAAGTGCCAGGGACTTACGTAAGTTTCGTAGGAGGCAACTACTCTTTGGTCTAGAACATACTTTTCCCAAACAACTCCCAGTTCTCCCTCATCTCCCAGTCTTTGCCCAATTACCTTTCCATGCGGCTGATTGTGACTACCTGCACCTGTGCCTCACCTCCCTCACCTCACAGCTACCCCTCCCTTTTCCTTGTACTTTTGTTCCCATAGAACCTTCTTCTAACATACATGTATGACTTACATACTAGTGTTTTCTGTCTGCCTCCCCTACTAGAACATAAGCTCCACAAGGTAGGATTTTTTTTTTTTTACTTCGGTCTCCCAAACCCCTGGAACAGCACCTAGCATATAAAGAAATACTTGTGGAATACTTTTCAATTTACAGGTGAGAAGACAGACACATAAAGTAGCGGTCCCAAGTCACAACCTACAAGCGGCAGAACTTGGGTTCAAACCCAGGCCACCTGATTTCTTTTAACCACTACGCTCTCTGTGTGAACTGGGTATTTCCCCAGACCTAGGTCTAGCGTCCCTGCTGTATCCCTGGGACACAGAGCAGAGAGAGTGGGTCACAATCCTTAATAACCACCCCCCCCCCCCCCAGCTAACCTCCCATCCATTCCCCAAACACTGCCCACTTCCAGAATATATAGTATCCTCAGGAAGATTAAACTTTCATTTAGGTCAGGGAATGAGTCATTCTTCTGGAAACATCAGCTTTCCACTTAGGAAGTGCTCTTGAGTTTAAATTTAAGGACTGGCCATTTTCTTGGAACGAGGTGGGCTATCCAGAAAACAAAACCGAATCAGCGGTAAGTGTGCGTGTGTGTGAGCGAGAGAGAGAGAAAGAGAACGAGACGAGCAAGGCTTTTATACCCGGAGTTCCCCCTCCTACACCAGCTGCAAGGTCTTCTCCCTCTGTTCATTCCAGTCCTAAAGTCCAACCAGACTACCCCTACCTGCTTAAACGCCTCTGAATGGAACAAGGTTTTGTGCAAAGCCCACCTCCCAAGATGACTGCAAGTGGGGAAAAAAAGGACTGTCCCTGTTACTGATTTTCCCAGTGCTTCCCTGAGACTTCAAGCTACACCATTTGATTAGAGCCTCCTGTTTTCCCAGGAAAACGACTCCTCCACACTTGGTGAAAAATAGCTTTCCTTTTGTATAAAGTCCCCTCTGCTCCCTACCTTGCCCACTGGGCAAGAGACAGCAGCGTGTCTGTGTTCTGCATAAAGGAACACGGGACCTGTTGCAAAGGCTGTAACAGGTGGAGAGGTAAAGGCCGGCTGTGACTGAGCGTAGCACGATGCAGACAGTGCTTAGAAAAGGGGGCTGATTTTTTCCGCTCTTTGAGAGAAAGCAGTCTTTCAAAAAAATTTTTAAGACTTATTTTGAGAGACAGAGCACCAGCAGGAGAACAGAAAGAGAGGGAGACACAGAATCAAAAGCAGGCTCCAGGCTCTGTGCTTTTGGCACAGAGCCCGACGCAGGGCTCAGACTTGCAAACCGTGAGCTGGAGACTCGAGCCACAATTGGACGCTCAACCGATTGAGCCATCCAGGCACCCCAAGAGCTGTGTCTTAAAAGCACAACCATGATCCAATGCTTCTGATGATACTAACAAAGATACTAATGCTAGTAAAGATGCTATTTCCTCTTTCTCCCCCCCCCCCTTCTAGAAAATCAACACTTGTGAATCTTTAGGGAGAGGGGGCCAAAGCATTCTCCTCATGCCAGCCTGCCAAAAAGACCCTAGCACTTATTTGAAAAGACAGACATCCATGCCATATAGACGCCGTTTCCCGTCTTGCCGCAAACTAGGAGTCTGGAGGTGTCGCTTAGACAGCAAGAGAGCGGACAGCAGAAGTAGATACGTGGGAGACTAACATCCTGGAGGAGACAAGGAAAGCGAACAGGGCTCTCGTCTCCGTATTTATTGAGCTCACAAGATATTACCCACGTGGTGAACGTGAAGAAAACAAGATCTTACACACGTGAACGTGGAGAAAACACTCAGACGGTAATTATTAACTTGTGTGTGTAAGCAAAGTGTGTGTGGGGGGGGGCAGGGGCAAGTGGAGCTTGTGCTATTGGCATCAGATGGAAAGTAATTTCCTGCAGGTGATATAACAAGTTACTTGTGATCCTATTACAATATCTCGCTACTTAACCTCGGGCGCTTTTGCCCCATGGCGGCGGCTTTCTGCCCGAAGTTTTTTTTTAACCCATTTATGCAAGCAGAACCTATTTCCCCCACACTGGCTTTCTAGTGACTTCCAATGATGACTGACAAGTAGTTTTAGCTGCTGGAGATTGATAAAAACGAGACCAAGTCCTGGTGTGATTTTTTCACAGCTGGGCCCTTGTGTTTGTCTTGGAGCGAGCGGCAGGCAGGACCAGTGTGATCAGAGAGGAGAAAGCTGGCTGCAACATCACCCCAGAGGAGAGGAGAGGTGGATACGGTGGGGTGCCACATAGCCTGTGCTTGGGCCCAGGGCTCCCAGACACCCAGCAAGGCCTGGGAGAGGTAGACCGCCGTGAGAGGCTGTGTACTGTGTGCAGCCCTGAAAACCAGAGCAGTTAGGTCTGGGGAACCCCGGATGGTCACTTTTACTGGTCTCCCTTTTCCTCTCCTGTAATTTGGGAGGCATGGGGGAAGATTCCCTGTACACGATGGCCTCAGGCAAACTACACGTCCTTGCAACCTCACTGTTCCTATTTCTTAAGGGAAGGATAGTTGTAGGTACCTCTGAAATGTGGTTCTGAGGCTGATGGGAGGCAGACAGGGCCAAGTCTCATGAAGCCAAGCTACCAAGCAGGGCTCCTAGAGGTGGCCATGCCAGTGGTCCTCGAATTTGGGAGTTCATCAGAATCCCCTGGACGGACTGCTGGCCCCAGCCCCTGAGTTGCCTTTCAGTAAGACTGGAGTGGGGCCTCAGAATTTACATTTCTAACAAGGTCCCAGATGCTGCTGCTGGCGCTAGGCTGGGGGTCGCAAGTTGAGAAGCACTGCTCTAGACACCCCCCTGCCCCCCCCCGCCCCCCCCCCCCCCCCCCCCCCCCCCCCCCCCCCGGCCACCCAGAGCAGGAAACCCTCTGAGATGAAGATCAACCGGGCGAGGCACAGCACCCCCCCCCCCTCCCCCATCCTCCCAGGGTTTCAGCCTTGAGGACGCTTGCCTTTCCCTCCCACCTGTAGGGGGCAGCCTGGTTCTGCCTCAGCCTACAGGAAGGACCCGGATAACCTCCAAGTTAACTGTTGATAAAATACTCCTATTTCCTAAAAGTCCCAGACAGATGCTATCTATCTGGGCCCTTGGCTGGGGACCCCCTTCAGTCTGAGTGTTCTCAACGTGGGCTGGCTAGGGTTTTAGTACAAAAGAGGGCTGCTAACAAAGCACTGGCTCAGCGTCAGGGCCTAATAAATGTTCCAGAAACGAACAAATTAAGACCCTGAATATTTGTGCAAGAGCCAGTGAAAGAGACGGGCAGAAAGGGATGGGATGAGTTTTAAACATGGTCCGTCTACCAGGGACACCAACCGCTGTTTGTGAAAGCGAGAGTGTCTTCTGTCGCTGGGTGACTCCTTCTCCCCTGTGAGGAGAGACACAGGACTTCACCAAGGCTAACGCGTCCAGGCAGAGGGCTGCAGGAGCAAAACTAGCCAGCAGGGGGAACCTCTACATTTGCTCCCTAAGCTCTTAGCCCCATGCAAGGTATCCCCCCAGTCCTTCTGTTCTTATTTGGGGAAAAAAAAAATCTATTGCAAGATGCCTCAAACCTTTATTTAAAACCAGGTGAGAATAGATAAGCAATCCACAAAGAACTCCCAAGCTGAACGACAGTATTCTGTTCACACTGCAAACAAATAGCCTATCAAATCCAGAGGTAGGCCGCTTGCACAGATAACAATCCCGCTCAGGAAGCTGCTGGCCAGTAGACTTGCCCAGTGTGGAAACAGAAGGCATTCTGGGGACGTGGAAGGAGCAATCAAGGTTCTGAGGTGGAAAGAAGGTGTTTGGGGCAAAAGAGAGAAAACTAGACTAATTTGAAAAGACTCCTCTCTCCTGTCCATCCCTCAGGCTCGGAGGTCCTATTTGGGTGGAGACTCAAGGGAGGGCTTGAGAAAAATCACAACAGTCACATTATCTACCCTCCTGTACTTGTTCTTGTACTACAGGCAGATTTCTGTCCAGTCTCCAAACACTTGCCTGTGGTACCACGTGGGGCCCACTCAGTAGGAGAGGATTTCTGGCTGGGTCTGTGAGGGCAGCCCTAGGCTTGTACTACCCTTCCATTCCCACACTCCCTCAGAGTTCCTCTGGTGACCATAGTGATCACTCCGTGGGACACAATCAGTATGTAAGACAAGCCTGCAGAGGTAGGACAGAGTAGCTCCAGTGAGGCAGATGGAGATCAACCCACAACAGACCACTGGAACAATGCCTGACCCTCATTAACAACATTATCTGTCTCCTATACCAGTAAGGGAGACGTCATTTTGTGGCACTTTTCACTAAAGCGGTTCCTTGAGCTTTTCATCACCCCTTCTCCAAAGCTGGTCCTCCACCTGTGTGGTCAAACTGCTTTAGTGCTGTCGTCATTCACAAAGTCATTTAAACAAACTGTCTAGTTCTCTCTCTCTGCTACCCACCCACATTGATCCAGCAAAGAAATCCTGATTATTCTACCTCTTAAATAATCTCTATCCTCTCCCCTCCACAGCCACCAGTAAGGACTCATGTGGGTGGCTACTAGCGTTTGTCTTCTCTAATTCCATTCTCGACATGGATTCCAGATGATCTAAAAGCCATATTTGATGATGGAGTTCCCTTGTTTAAAGACCATTGTTCGCTCCCCAGTGCCTACAGAGGATGAGGTGGCATAGCTTTCAGGAACCAGGCAGGGCATGAACAAATGAATGAGTGAACGAATAGAAACAGATGGGGAAGAGGAATTGGGGGTAAGAGACTTTTACTGTACTCCTGTTGTGGGACAGGAGACTACCCACTGCAATCCTGTAAGCCCTACCGTGTCCTAAAGTTAAGTTCCCATTAATGAAAGGGAATAAAAATTGTAATAAATATCTTTTACTCCATTATTTATGGCACCCCAGCCAGACATGCTTCTCATTTCCTCCCCTACTCTCCTTAGATTCCGAAAGCACTTTGTACTACTTCTAAGATTTGCACTAGTGAGAAATAAGGCGTCACCTGGTCAAACCCATGTAGCATAGCAGACTGTCGTCCAGAGGGCCTTTCTGTATGCAGTTGGGTGGGTACTTCGAACAAAATTTCCCCCCTAGCCCTCTCCAGCCTCTAGTTGGAGAAAAGAATATGGTCTCACAAGTAGGGAAATGGGGACACCTGGGTGGCTCGGTCAGTTGAGTGCCTGACTCTTGATTTCAGCTCAGGGCGTGATCTCATGGGTTCGTGGGATCGAGCCCAGTGGGATCTGCACACTGTCAGTGCAGAGCCTGCTTGGGATTCTCTGTCGCTCTCTCTACCTGCTCCTCCCCCATGTGCACAAGAGCACATGTATGCTCTCTCTCAAAATAAACTAAAAAAAAAAATAGACAAATGTTTGCTTTTTTAACACAGACCCTTGTCTTATACTCACCTTAGAAAAATATTATACACACACACACACACACAGTATTTAGCTTTTTGATAAAAACTACTATTACTGTGTTTTTGTCCTGAATATCTGCATTTTGGGGGTAGTTAGCCTTTGTTGCTGCGCTTGACAAGAGCTGACAAGTAACCACTCGTGGGTGTCACCGATGCTGTGACTGGAGTGTCTCAGGGATGAGGCGATGGGACGCTGGTTCTGTGTTTATGCATCCGGGCAACCGTCGTGTTTCCTCACTGTCTCTTTGGTCCGCTTCCAAACCAGCAGCACCGCACCCGTTAACACTGGGCTCCACACTGGTTACCGATGGGCTGGCCTCCTAGTTGTACGGAATTGTGACTTTTAACTTGAGCAATTGGTGGTTTCATTTGAGAGGCACTTTTACAAACACGCATCAGAGTTTCGCCTGACAAAAACCCTTCATGCCCAATGAGGCGGTGAAACCAGAAGGTGTGGCCGTGAACCAATCAGCCTGTTTGTCCCTCTTCTTGAGAGGCTCATTGTGTCTATCACTCCATTTGGATTTGTTGAGCTCCTACTGTGTGTTTGGCATCGATCTAGGCTTCAGGAACCCAAAGATAGCTAAGATATCATCTGCCAGGAGTGATAAATATGTGAGCAGGGAAATGAACCTACGAAATACCATCATTGTTCCAGTTTCTGAATGCCCTAAGCTTTCCTTCTGAGACTTTCCCTTCCAGTTCTGTCTTCCTCCCTGCCCGGAGTATCCTTTTTTTCTTCAGGCCTCTTCTTATTTTCCCATTCTCCACGCTTTTATAAGAGCCAGCAGGAAAGGGAGAGGAACAGGGAAGATAAATATGTTAAGAAACTAGCGATAATGACGGCCTACTATGTGTCAAGCACTTGTCAGGCCTTTTCCATGCTTGATCTGATTTAGTCATTCCCCCCAAGCCCTGTTATTGATGTTGTTAGTTCTCTTCTACAGATGAGAGAATTGAAGACTGGAGACCCAACAGGACTTACTCCAGATCACTTATGGGGGTAAACGGCAGTGCTGGGACACGAGCAAAGCATGTTCACCCCACGCAGCACGCTGCCTCCTGGCATGCATGGAACTTTTTTTTAAATGTTTATTTATTTTTGAG
This sequence comes from Prionailurus viverrinus, assembly GCF_022837055.1. Lineage (NCBI taxonomy): Eukaryota > Metazoa > Chordata > Mammalia > Carnivora > Felidae > Prionailurus > Prionailurus viverrinus. The sequence continues at coordinate 82,645,166 of NC_062563.1, read as the reverse complement.
ACAGAGAGAGACAGAGAATGAGCAGGGAAGGGGCAGAGAGAGAGGGAGGCACAGAAGCTGAAGCAGGCTCCAGGCTCTGAGCTGTCAGCACAGAGCCCAGTGCGGGGCTCGAACTCACGAACAGTGAGATCATGACCTGAGCCAAAGTCGGACGCTTAACTGACTGAGCCACCCAGGCGCCCCTGCATGGAATTGTTCTTATCGAGTGACAGGTCCACGTGTTCCTGCTGATGGGGCTCGGGGCTGACTCCAACATCCGGCCTTCGCTCCGAGAGGGCTGACCAGTTTAATTGGACAGCTTTCACAGAATTACTCTGTCCTTTTCTTTCTGTGCCGACAGGTAAATTTCTAATCAGCCTTGTTGCCAGGTGAACACATTCCCCTGGGAGGGAATCCCATCTTCCCTCTCCAAGTCAAATTGTTTCGGTGTTAAATCAAAGCCTGAGCATGCCAGGGAGGGCACAGTGCCACCTGCTCCCACAGGGGCCTCTGACAGCCCTTGTTTACTGGGGACACAGGCCCACCCTGGCAGGAAAGGTGAACCAGGAATTTCAGGGCCCGGAGAGGATGTCCCGGGTCTCCACACCACGAAGTGGGAAACCTCAGCCTTGGCTTCTCCTTCCACACCAAATGGAGACAGGTGATAGAGTGGAGCGGTCCTGTTTGCAGACATAACTCTGATTCCATCACTGAGACGGCACCAGGAAGCCCCAGCAGCCGAGCAAGAGAAACCCACGACAGCAACTAGACCATAAGCCTGGTTTCAGAGGCAGAGAAAAATAATTCCTCTGAAATGCTTTTCTGTGCTGTATGAGTCATGGCTGAACTGCCAAGGGAAGCATTTTTAGAACACCACAGAGGGGGACAGTCATAGGTCTAAACCTTTCAAGGACTACATTTTTGAAAAGTCAACTGCTTTTTCCCTGGAGGGGGTGCTCCTAATAGGGACTACAGAGACGGATAAGTAATAATTGTGATGTTGGGAGAGTGACCGGGAAAAGGAAAAAATTACTTGGAAACAGCTCCTCCCACCTCCCTGCATTGCTCTGACCTAGAGATGCAGCGAAGCTCTCTCTCGGCTGGGGTTTCCAGACTGTGGCTCTCACTGACAGACTTGCAATTGTGTTGCGTATCCAGTTCATAGAGCCGGGAATCACTGTTCAGCAGAGGCTGCTACCGCAGAAATGCACCGCGAATTCCTTTTCCTCCATTTGTATTTTCAATATTCTGTGTTAATTGCTGTAACTGTTTCTTCATGATGAACGTGTGGTGTATTTGTGCTCATGCCAATATTAAGCACATACCTGGTGTGTACTCGTAGCCAAATTAAAAAAAAAAAAAGTGGAGGAAGGAATTGGACATATGAGGTTTGAAGGCTGAACTGACTTCCCATTTCTGCCTGGGACAAGCCACTCATTTTCAATTTCTAGCCTCCTTGTTAAGGATTTTTCTGTGCCTGGTCCTCAATCCCCACGGCCCCTGAATTCAAGCTTTGTTTCCCTGCTCCTTGGGCTGTTCTGCTCCCTCCTATCAGATTCTCCAAGGCTCCCTCTCTGTCGGGACTCTGACCTGCTGAGTTCACACCCTTCCCATGCTGTAGCTGGCCCTGGAATGGATTAGCTACTTTTTTGCCTACTTCCTGCAGCTGAGGTTGTTCTGGAAAGCTCCAACGGTCTCTGAGAATTGTTAATAATGAGCACCCTTCCTGAGCACTCTGTATATGCCAGGCTTGTGCTAAGCTCTTTATGTGTTTGTTCTCATTAATCCTCACAAGAAGCTTGCTCTCCTTGTCACCTGCTCTACAAATGAGGACGCTGATGGACAGAGAGGCTGAATAACACGTACAGAATTACAAACCTAGTAGTGGTCCCGGAATTTGAATTCCATGACCTTGGCTCCAGAGTTTGTGTTCTTCACCATGATGCCATTATTGGCTCGTTCCAGACCTTAGCCCATTTCCTGCAGGGCCCTCGTTATTGGCAGGCTAGGTGCAGCTATATCATGAGAGTAAGACAGGTATTCAATAAATTCTATTCAAAAATCATGTATCGGGTGCAAAGCACTAGTAAGCCGCAAACCTTTGGTGTAACTTTTGGTGTGGAGATGAACCACGCTCATCTTTCACTGAATGATTGGGAAGAGAATCCTTTTGCTTCTAAGAATAGTGGATCTAACTTTAGGCAAAATTGTGCGGTTTCTGTGTCCCGTTGGGTGGCACTTCTTGCACCCTGTTCTGTTCTTTCTTCACCTGTAGGAAGCTTCTCCTCCTCCTCTGCCAGGATCTGCGCTCTGTGCCTCTCTACCCAGCATTGCACCCAGAAATAGGTCGTACGCACTTCAGTGCATTGTTGATGTGAGTTTTATCTCCTGATTATCCAGGAGTGCACTTCAACACATTCATTTGTTTGCTTGGCTCTGGAGAGGGCATGACAAGTCATGGTGTCCCCAGCCTCACTGAGCTTATACTTTGGTAGGTAAAGGCAGACAGGAGTCCCTATATAAAGGGTAGAGTGAAATAAGAACTCTAACAGGGAATATGTAAAGTGAGGACTCATTGTTGGCTAATAAAGAGCATTATTTCTTTTCGGGGGTGATGGAAATGTTACAATTCTTGATTGGAGTTTTGGTTGCATAGGGAATATATTTTTCAAACCTCACCAAATTGTGCACCAAAGACCTGACATCTCACTGTGTGTAAAGTTGGCCTAAATAAAATCTTTTTCTGTCTAAAAAAATAAAAAAGGCATAGATCTAAAGAAACGCTAGGAAGTAGACACAGAGTCATCCCAAGTGTCCTATGAGTAAATGTCTATCTAAGAGCCATTCATTCAACAAATATTTATTGAGCACCTAATGTGTACCGGGCTGTTCTAGGATCCATCCATGAAGGGCCCTGTGTTCATGGAGCTTACATTCTAGCAGGACCTTTTAGGAGGCGAAGGAAGGGGAGATGTCAGCAGGAGGTGGGGCAGATTTCAGGCCATTGAGATGGCCTGGATGATCCACAAAAGGGGAGATTAGTGAAAAAGCCCTAGAAAGCAGAAAGCCAAAGGTCCTTAGATACTTTGCAGACTATAGCAGCTCTTTCAGGTGGGGCCTTTAAATCTTTAAATCTTCCAGCCCCAACCCCACCCAGCTTGGGAGGGCAGGGTCCACACCACCTCCCCACCAGCAACTCCAGAGGATGAGAGGACAGTGCCTCCGCCAGAGGGCCCAGCCTCCCTTCCGGCATTCCTGCAAAGAAGGGAACGGGGCTTGGGCTCTGGCCAAAGCCAGCAAGCCAGGAGGTTGGAAACTTATTTTCTGAGTGCTGGGAGAGGCAGGGAGGTGTCGGTGCTTTTTGAAATCAAACCTAGGTCCTTAGAAACACCGCAGAAGGGCTTGGCAAAGCCCCTGGGAGTGGGATGGTGCTGCTGTGAGTCACAGGAACCCCGGGCGAGAAGAGGCCATCCATTTGAGCAGGATGCAACTTCTTTTGAAGTCTCCAAATCTTTATTAAATAAAGGATCCAGGAAGCCTTGATCATACAGCACAGTTTAATAACATTATATATATATATATATATATATATATATATATATATATATAGGACAACGAAGCAACATATAGTCATTGTTAACTAAAAATGATTGCAGTGACATATAATCTCTGAGTTTACAAAGACAGCGCAATTACACAATGCATCGTATTCTACAGTTGGTCTTTTTCGAACAACAATTAGAAGATTGGTGTTGCAGTCTGTGATCTCTACCCACTTTTTGCCCTTCCCGTAACCCATTTTATTTTATTTTTTAATTTTTAAAAAATGTTTATTTTTGAGAGAGAGCGCACAAGTTGGGGAGGGGCAGAGAGAGAGAGGGAGACACAGAATCCGAAGCAGGCTCCACGCACTGAGCTGTCAGCACAGAGCCGGGTACGGGGCTCCAACTCACGGGCCATGAGACCATGACCTGAGCCAAAGTCAGATGTTCAACCGACTGAGCCACCCAGGCGCCCCTTCCTGTTACCCATTTTTTGTCCTTGAGTTGATTGCACTCAGATTGTTTACTTTTTGTTCGATTAGTTGAGAATATATACAAAACTTCCAGGTGACAGGAGAACTTCTTTTGGAGGGTGCATACGAGAAAGGAATTAAATTCAGAAAGAATTTCCTTAAGTCTAAAAAACACGAGAAACTTCACCCATGTTACAAGACAACCACAACACCCCAATGAGCCCTGAAAGCGAACAAGCATCCCAGTCCTTCTCCAGCACATTGGAGATCTTCCCTAGAGGTGGTCCCATTCTGTGGTTTGCCCAGTGTACCGTGCTGATCCCCAAGGGGAAAGAAATAGGAGAAACGGCGCAGTTGAGAGAGATCAACACACTCTTGGAATTTGGAAAGCCGATGCATTTTTGCACATGTTGTCAATTTTTTTCTGTAAAGGTCCAGATTGCAAATAGTTTAGGCTTTGTGAGCTACCTGGTTCTGTGTCAAAACGATACAACTCTGCCATTAGAGCATGAAAGTGGCCAGAGACAGTAAGTAAACAAACAGGTATGGCCGTGTTCCAACAACACTTTATTTACAAAAACAGCCATGGATTGGATATGGTCCACAGGCCATTCATTGTTTGCCAACAATGATGGTTACATGACGACAGGCCAGAGACAGCTAGAAACAAAAGTGGGGGAAATAGGGCTGGAAAATGGAGTCAAGGACAGGTATGCATTCACCGAGCCCCATTTTTGTACAGACATGTGTTAGCTTGTGTTTTTCTGGCCTCCCTCAGAGTCAGGTGGGACTGTGGGACCGAACGCTGAACAGCAAAAAATAGGCAGAGATAAGTTATGCCCCTTTCTGGCCTGGTGTTTCTGGTGTTCTCACTGGCTCTTCCTCTACCTGCTGGCTGGTACAGCAGGAGCAGGTAGAGGACCCTGAGGCCCCAGAAATTGCAGGCCCGGGGTTAACGGAACTTGGGTTCTCAGATGGCGGCATGGAACACAGCTTCCCTGCCAACACCAGCAGACTTTGACATGAAGTAGCCATTAACTTTTTATTTTGCTAGCTGGCTGAGAACTGGGGGGTTTGTCTGTTACAGCAGCCAGGTTACTTATTGTAACCAATACAGAATCTAAGGATCATGTTACTCTGTGCCACAGACCCCCCAGAAAGCCCAGGAATTGGATACAACATATACTTTTGAATGTGGGGTGGGGGTGGGGTCGGAATCAGCATAATTGTTTGAATTTTCAGATTAAAAAACCAGTCAGAGGCTGAGATCCCACCTTAACTTTGCAAAGTCAGGGGATGGCCTTTCTAAAGGAGTTTTCATTTTTAAAAAAATTTTTTATGTTTATTTATTTTTGAGAGCGAGAGAGAGAGACACACACACACAGTGTTAGCAGGGGGAGGGGCAGAGAGAGAAGGAGACACAGAATCCGAAGCAGGCTCCAGGCTCTGAGCTGTCAGCATATAGAGCCCAAGGTGGTTCGTGAACCTACAAACTGAGCTGAAGTCTGATGATGCTTAACTGACTGAACCACCCAGGCGCCCCTCTAAAGGAGTTTTCAAATCTTTCATATAAAATGAGTCTATTTGATTCTCACAGAAGCTTTGTGAGCAAGGTTATTGGTTAGAACCCGTCAGTTTCCAGAAACAGAGACCATTTAAGCTAGTTTCGTCAAAATTGGGGGAATTTATGATCAAACTGTAGGGGCATTTCCACAGATTTGAAGATAGGCCTCAGGCCAGCCTCCGGTCAGGTCAGGTCAGGGTTCTGGAACTGGAAGTCCATCAGGACCGTCTCTCCACTCTGCCTCTCAGCAAGCTGCGTGTTGTTCTGTAACCCAGCTTCCTCTGTCAAAGATGGCCAAACTCAGAAGCTGAGGTTTTTATTTCTCCCTCTCAAAAAACCAGCCCAGACTGAACCTGGGGTTCTTGGTACCCATTCTAAGATCCCAGGAAGGGAAGTCTGACTGATACTGCATGAGGCTGGTTTCCACTCCTGGTCCAGTTAGCAGTGGCCACAGGGTACAGACGTGCTGCTGAGGCCCATCCTGGCCAGACAACACGGTATGTAGAATAAAATCCTATTTTTATAAAAATGCATGAAGGACACATTTCAAGAGGTTGTAGTGGGATTACGTGAGAATCTCATTTCTTTAAAATTTTTTTTTTTAACATTTATTTATTTTTGAGACAGAGAGAGACAGAGAATGAACAGGGGAGGGGCAGAGAGAGGGAGAGACACAAAATCTGAAACAGGCTCCAGGCTCTGAGCTGTCAGCACAGAGCCCGACGCGGGGCTCGAACTCACGGACCGTGAGATCATGACCTGAGCTGAAGTCGGACGCTTAACCAACCAAGCCACCCAGGCGCCCCGAGAATCTCATTTCTTATGCTGCTCAGTACTTCCCAGTTTTTCTGCAAGAAACCAGTTTGTTCAGAGGGTCAGTGTGAGCTGAGCTGACTCCCCCATAGATGTTTTCATGCAGGGAGTGACATAGGCGGTGCAGACGTTCTTGTGCCCACTGTCCCCACAAAGTGTGGCAAGGAGACGTTAATGAATTTCTGAAAGCCAGCCAGACCCTTGAGCAGGACTTCTGCCACAGCCAGCCTTGCTCCCCTGCAGCTGCTCTATTCCTTGCCACAGGTATCTGGCTGCTTCCCACATAAATCACTAGCTGTCTTTGGATATTTAGCAAAAGGATAGCCTTCCTTAAAAGCATATCTGGTTTTCCCTACCACCCTTCTAAAGATTTTGCCTGATTTTGCCATGGCAAGCAGGAGTGGGGTGTGAAAGGAAGAGCCGGGAGAACCATGGGTTTTTAGCGCTCCTAAGCTGGTTTGAAGACTAGAACTATTTGACAGCCTTTGATATAAACTTACCTCCTGGACTCTAGCCTGAAAAATAACTAAATAGTATGATTACTACCATTAGTATTGTAGTTCTGAATAGTCTGATTAAAAAATAATTTAAGGGGCACCTGGGTGGCTCAGTTGGTTGAACATCTTTCTCTTGATTTTGGCTCAGGTCGTGTACCCAGGATCATGGGATCAAGCCCTGTGTCGGGCTCCATGCTGAGTGTAGAGCCTGCTTAAGATTTTCTCTCTCCCTCTCTCCCTGCTTGGGCTCTCTCTCTCTCTCTAAAATAATGATAATGATAACAATAATAATAATTTTTTTTTAAATTGCACAAGTAGCATTACACCAAAAAATTCTGGCGGACAGGGATCTTGTCTGTGAGTTTCAACTTAGCACTGCCCTTGATACTGAGTTACTCAATAAACATTTGTTGAAAGACTGAACGAACTTGTTTCTTGCAGAAAAACTGGGAAGTACTGAGCAGCATAAGGAAGAAATGAGATTCTCACGTAATCCCACTACTACCTCTTGAAATGTGTCCTTCATGCATTTTTATAAAAATAGGATTTTATTCTACATACCGTGTTATCTTCTTCCTCCCTCCCTCCCTTCCTTTTGTTTCTCTTCCTGTCACATTATGGTATTTTGGGACATTGTAGCGGCCGTGTAGGATTTCATCCTATGATCACATTTATTTACTGAAGACACTCATTAGGTTGTTTCCAGATATTTCCCTACATGAAACAGGCTATAACGAATTCCCTGGCATCTCTGTCTTCAGGCATACCTTAGACTGTTTCCTTGGGGTAAGTTCCCAGACGTGGTATTTCTGGCTCAAAGGGCAGATGCACCTTGGATGCTTTTTGCTAAATGGCCTGCCAACAAGTCTGCTCCAGGGTGTGTTTGAAAATGCCTATTTTCAAAGGTCTGATCTTTACTAAATGTTCTCTTTTGCTTTATCAAGTGTTTTTAGAAAGCCTGTTGGAGGTGCGCCTGGGTGGCTCGGTCGGTCAAACGTCCGACTTCAGCTCATGTCACGATCTCATGGTTTGTGACTTCGAGCCCCGCGTGGGGCTCTGTGCTGACAGCTCAGAGCCTAGAGCCTGCTTCGGATTCTGTGTGTCTCTCTCTGTCTGTTCCTCTCCCGTTTGCTCTCCCTCTCTCAAAAATAAAAAAGGTTAAAAAATTTTTTTTTGAGAAAGCCTATTGGCTCTTCATGTCCAGGTGAGGCTCCTGACAGGAAAAATTGGCTTGGGCGTCTTCAGGAGGTGGTGTGCAGGCATGTACCTGGGCTGCCATCAGCAGCGGGGATTTGACCTGGAGCAGCCTCTTGGCCCATAAGGTGCTCTTTGCAGTTCAAAAAAGGAGCAGAAAAAAGAGCCTCAGTGTTCACACACTCTGAAGCTCATAAAGTGTTGAAAGACAAGGAGAGAGACTTCTTTTTACAATGCTTTCACCAGAAACTGAGCCCTTTTGAGACTAGGGGCCATAGGAAAGTCTGGCTGCCGGGAGGTGACATCTACTAAGTGCCGTGTGAGTCCGAGGACCACACAAGGCCGCTCCTGGTTCCTTCACATCTGGGAGTGGAGATGGGTCTGAGTCCTGCTTGCGCCAAAGCCCTAGATGACGAGGCTCGTTGTCAATGACCTGAGGACCGTCAGTGACTTGAGAACCGCAATGTATTATCCACGACGGTAAAACCTACATCTTAAAGCATATTCGCATGTGGATAATTTAATCATCCCGGTGACCGAAATCAAGGCCACAGAAACCGTTCATAACACATATGAATTGCTCTAGGTCACACAGCTAATAACCGGCAGTTTTAAAATTGAGAACAAGTTTCCTGAACCTGTACAGTTTGGCCTTTCTACTCTCCTGTGGTGAATATTCTTATCCTGTGCATCCCGGGTTATATCATTTTCAACAGAGCCACCCTGAGGCCAGCGGTGGGGGTGGGAGGTGGGGTGGTGGGGGGGGAACAGACTCTAGAGTGAAAACACGAGGCATGTTTATTAAGTGCTTCCTGCCTGGGTGACTGGAGGCTCCGTCAGCCTGGATCTTTGAGCGAGGATGATGTGGATGCCAATGCCATCCACGGACCTGAGTTAGATACATAGCATCAGGCAAGAAATAAACCTTTGTTGTTTTCAGTCACTAAAATTCCAGGACTGTTTATGACTGCAGCACACTACCTAAAGGGAAGAAAGATAGGGAGTCTGGTGGAGTATGAGGGAGAGAAAGTTACCCAGCAACAGAGCTGGCCATTCTTAACACCTTCTCCCTCAAGACCCACCTTACACTTGGTCACTGCCACCTGCAATTCCTGCATGAAGTTATGGGTCAGTTTTTGGAAGGAGAAGTGAAAAGCTCATCTTCTGGGGAGCGTGGGTAGAGAAGAGAAGCCCAGAACCTGGAGGGTCTGGCTGTGAGGACAAATGTCTACCTCCCAGAACCACAGATAGCCCAGTGGAAGGTGTGTGGAACTGCAGAATTCAGTGCCCTCTCTGTTCTCAGCCTCAGCGACACATGCAGGTGCAGTGGGCACTGCAATTCAGCCTCCTGTCCACCAGGGGGCCATGCACTGCTCCTCAGGCACATGGGCTACTCAGGACTCTTTCAGGGTATGAGTGGGGCTTCAACACCCTTATTAAGGTCTAGCCATCCTTCTTATTGTCCCAACCTTATGTCCTCTTGGCATTCATAGCCCCATTTTCTGACCCAGTTGAAAATCCTCTCAGGAACGCTTGCTCTCCCTCATTTCATAGGGGTGAATAGTCCTCCCCAAGGTGGAGAATCCCAGGACCCATGAGTGAGCCATCTCTACAAACCAGTGCCTGTTCGGAGTATGGGCAGTGGGCATGCCTGGCAAAGGTGGCCCTTGGCACCCGTCTTTGGATAACTATGTCATTCTTAGGTACCACAGATGATAAATTTATCTGTGTTCTCTTTCAACAGACTTTGTGCTAGAAGTATCTCTATAGAGCTGAACCATCTACAATGCCTCCGGGAGACTACTGTACTTTCATACAGCTTCCCAAGTTCACCGGGCAGTGCTTCATCTCAGCCCTTCTCTTTGGTAGGGCATCTCTCTAAACTGACTAGGCCCTTCTCTCTTTCTGTATCTGCTTTCCTTACCCTTGAAGACAAATTCATTTTCTTGGAGGGCCACCTTCATTACTCCCTAAGCCGGGATAATCCTTGGAAAGCACGTGAAGTATTTGGAGTACACAACTCCTTGCCTTCCAGGGCCTCTCCGGCAGCCCTGGGTCTCCCATCTCACCTCTACTTTACATACTGCCTCCTCCTGCTCCTGACTTTGCTCCTGCAAAGACTCCTAGGCAGAAGGATACCTGCGTTTCATCTCCACATCTACCTTTGAATTTTTTTTTAACATTTATTCATTTTTGAGAGAGAGAAAGACAGAGTGCGAGTAGGGGAGGGGCAGAGAGAGAGGGGTGATGCAGAATCCAGAGTAGGCTTCAGGCTCTGAACTGTGAGCACAGAGCCCGACATTGGGCCTGAACCCACACCCATGAGATTTAACCTGAGCCGAAGTCGGACGCTTCACTGACTGAGCCATCCAGACTCCCCTCCACATTTACCTTTGGCAAACTGTAATTTTAAGCAGTTGACTTCATCTCCCTAAGCCTCCGTTTTCTCATCTGGAAACTGGCAATATTGGATCACCTCAAGAATGAGTTCTATGCCTTCTGTCAATTCCCTCTCTCACTTTATTTATTTAATGTTTATTTTTGAGAGAGAGAGAGAGAGAGAAAGAGAGAGTGCATGCATGAGCAGGGGAGGAGCAGAGAGAGATGGGGACAGAGGATCCCAACCGGGCTCTGCGTTGACAGCAGAGAGCCTGACATGGGGCTCAAACTCACAAACCATGAGATGGTGATCTGAGCTGAAGTCAGATGCTTAACCAACTGAGCCACCCAGATGTCCCCCTCTCTCACTTTAGACCTAGCCTTCCAAGTCTCAGTCCTTCAGGACAACATCTGTGCTTCCAGATATTTTCTTTGAATTCTTCCCAGGTGCCTTCTAGAGGTGGGGCCTCATCTGTGAAGTGTGACTCTGATGGTGGGAACACCACAGCCTGCATCAGGTGGGTGAGTGGAATTCTGGAACATGATTTTGTGGTTTCTACCACCCGTTGCAAACAATCAGCCATGCAGAACTTGGTTGTCTAAGTGGTACTCTGGATTTCTTCTGTAATATGGGACAGAGGGTATGACATCCTACCCTCCTGACCTAAAAGGGGCTGGGTGCTTTGTTCATTGCTTCACCAGGGAGTTACTTTTTGTGGAAACGAGAAAATATGATCCTTTTCTCCTCTAGAGCCCTGGGTAGTTGTGGCAGCTTTCTAGAATGGATTAAAAAAAGAAGTATGTGCCCTTTGGGGGTGAAGATGGAAGCCATCTGGGTGACTTGAAGAGAGCTTGAGACCAGGCAAATACAAACCCAGTGTCATGACCTCACATTTGCAAATGACTAAAAATTTGCCCAGAAAGCATGGATGACTAATCCACGCAGGAGCCTTCCCAGTGAGGAAACTTTAAACAAGAAACAACAACAAAAAAAACCTATAACAAAAAACAAAACAAGGCCAAAAAACCCCAAACAACAACAAAAAGATGGGATAATTAGTAAGGCTCTTAGGACTCCCCAGAATTACAGCCGAGCAAGCTCGTTAAGGCCTAAGTGGTTGTTTTCCATCTGGCTATAGCTGCTGGATGCACTCGGGTGGCTTACCAGAATAAGGATGCCCTGTCACTGCTGTTTTACCAGACGCTAATTAATCCCTTCAAACTGTCGCCGGGAGGTGGGTCAGGCACATAAGCCTCCCCTGAAGAATCGACCAAGACAGCAACCGGGGCCCCAGCTCACCCCAGAATGGCCCCAGGGAGCCATTCTATCTCAGGTCACTCATCACCCTTCCTCAGCTGGTTTTCACTGTGTCTCCACAGAAAGCCCTGCCCAGGATCCCAAAAAGCAGTGAGGCGCAAAGTCGCACCACGGACAAGTCACTTAAGCTCTCTGGACTTGTTTCTCTCCTCTGCCATATGAGAACCTAGCAAGCCCTGCTATTCAGGTAGCCTCAGTAGCCTCAGAACTGCTAAGTTGAGGTCGGTCCAGAATATAAAGTATCAGATGAGCGAGTCTGAATTCTCGTGTAGTTCTTTTTTTTTTTTTTTTTTTTTAATGTTGCTTATTTTTGAGAGAGACAGAGAATGAGTGGAGGAGGGGCAGAGAGAGGCAGACACAGAATCCGAAGCAGGGTCCAGGCTCTGAGTTGTCAGCACAGGACGTGGGGCTTGAACTCATGGACCGTGAGATCATGACCTGAGCCAAAGCCAGACACTTAACCAATTGAGCCACCCAGGCGCCCATCTGACATAGTTCTCACAGAAACTGTTTGTTGAGCTCTCGTTACACTCCAGGCACTATTCTAAGTGCCACAGGGATAGTCGTTTGCTTAATCCTTATAATAATCTTGCAAAGAGTTTTGCAGTCCCATATTACAGAAGAAAAAACTGAGGCTCAGATTTGTCAAAACTTATACAGGGAGATCACAGAGCTGGCAAGCAGCAAGATTTGAACCCCAATCTGTCTGTCCTAATGCTCTTTTCCTTTGCATAGTATTTCTTTTTTAAAGTTTGTTTGTTTGCTTATTTATTTAGAGAGCACGAGCAGGGGAGGGGCAGAGAGAGAGGGAGACAGAGAATCTGAAGCAGGCTTCACACTGTCAGCGCAGAGCTTGATGTGGGGCTTAAACTCATGAACAGTGAGATCATGACTTGAGTCAAAACCAAGGGTCGGGCACTCAACTGACTGAGCCACCAGGTGCCCCTCTTTTTTTTTTATTAACTTAAAAAAAATTCCCGTATAGTTAACATACGGTGTTATAATAGTTTCAAATGTACAACATAGTGATTCAACAATTCTATACATTTTTCAGTGCTCATCATAAATGTACTCTTAATCCCCTTTACCTATTTCACCCATCCCCCTGCCCAGCTCCCCTCTGGTAACCACCAGTCTGTTTCTTGGTCTCTCTCTCTGTTTCTCTCATTCCTTTGCTCATTTGTTTTGTTTCTTAAATTCTACATAGGAGTGAAATCATATGGTATTTGTCTTTCTCTGACCGGCTTATTTCACTCAGCATTATACTCTCTTGCTCCATCCATGTTGTTGCAAATGGCAGGATTTCATTTTTTCTAATGGCTGAGTACGATTCCATTATGTGTGTGTATGCGTGTGTGTGTGTGTGTGTGTGTGTGTGTTGATGGACACTTAGGCTGCATCCATAGTTTGACTTATTGTAAATAATGCTGCAATAAACATAGGAATGCATGTATCCTTTTGAATTAGTGTTTTTGTCTTAAAAAATTTTTTTTAATGCTTATTTATTTTTGAGACAGAGACAGAGCGTGAGTGGGGGAGCAGAGAAAGAGGGAGACAGAGAATCTGAAGCAGGCTCCAGGCTCCAAGCTATCAGCACAGAGCCCGACGCAGGGCTGGAACTCACAAACTTTGAGATCATGACCTGAGCTGAAGTCAGATGCTTAACCGCCTGAGCCACCCAGGTGCCCCTAGTGTTTTTGTATTTTGTGGGTAAATACCCAGAAGTGTGATTATTGGATCATAGGGTAGTTCCATTTTTAACTTTTTTTTTAATGTTTGTTTATTTTTGAGAGAGAGAGAGAGAGAGAAAGAGACAGAGTGCAAGTGGGGGAGGGGCAGAGGGAGGGAGACACAGAATCCGAAGCAGGTTCCAGGCTCTGAGCTGTCAGCACAGAACCCGACGCGGGCCTCGAACCCATGAACCATGAGATCATGACCCGAGCCAAAGTCTGTCGCTTAACCAACTGAGCCACCCAGGTGCCCCAAGAGGCAACTTCTTTACAATTATTAGGGAAGTCGAAGAGGAGACATTAAGCCTGAGTCTTGAGGACAGAAAGAACCAGGAGGTTCTGGCATTTTCCTCCCCACCTGTTTTGATGTCCTCACTCTTTGCTTCCTTGAGTTGTTTTGGAAATGAGGCAAAGTGTTAAAGAAACTAGCAAATGGCATGATAGAGAATTCTCAGTTTTCATGGGGCCTGAATCTCCCCCGTGGAGAAAATTGCCTTTTAAAAGCCCCTTTTGGAGAGCTGGTACAGGCCAAATAGCTCTCTGCATAAGGCAGGCAATTGGGGAGATACAGAAACTGCCTCGGAGAGCGTTGGAGAGGGCTAGAAGTTAAAGAGGGACTTGGGGAGAAAAAAATGTCTACTAAGGGTTTTTATTCCCTTGTTTTTTGAGTGGTGTGTGATAAAAGACGCCTTCCCACAAAATGACCCATAAAATTTCTTGTTCCCAAACGCTTTCTGGAGTAGGTTGGCTTTTTGAGGATATGAAAAAACGTTGGGTCCTCCTCCAATCGTGGCTTTAGGTCAACCCAAGACTGTTCACAGGAGGCCAACCACTTATGGGTTAGACAAACACCTAAACACGATGGCGTGAGTCATAAAAATAAATAAAGGCTTCTGACCACCACTGTGATTCTGAGATGGACGGCTATGCTCCTGACGCTGTTCGGTGGCATCTGTCGTACTGCTGACAGCTGTGCAGAGGCTGCTGAAGACTCAGGGCCAGGCAGGTGCCACGGCAGCTGCCCACATGGCTGCCAGCATCTAGCACCATGCCTGGAACGCACGAGGTGCGTGGGAAACGTCGGTGGGTACACGACTGCATGTCGTCCGTGCTGCCGCTACCTCACCCTTCAGCTCTCTGAGGGGTGGGGTTCACACGGAAGCAGGGTGTTTATTGCAGCCCCTTGTTCTAGGATTCAAGTATAGCTCCACTGACTTGGGCCTGGGACAGCGTGAGGGACAACACAGAAGTGACTGCAAAGTTATCACTTTCTCCGGAAGCTTGCCTGCCTTCCTGGAACAAACTGCCTTGTGGACTCTCTCTTCCTCTGCAGTGTGTTCTTCCCCAGAGGCACGTTGGTCTGTCATATGAATATGCCTTCAGAAAGTGCCTAGACGTTCCTGAATTTGCGGGTGAGTGCGGCTTAGGTTCAAACAGGAAGTTCTGCCGCCTACAAAATTCCCTGAGGGTCTAGACCGAGCATAAGCTCAGCACAGTCTGATGTTCTAGACGTGCGCTGTCCAGTATGGTAGGCACTAGCCACATTTTAAGTGCTGAACAGCCATGTGTGGCTGGTGGCTACTGTATTGGACAATGCAGATTGCAGAATCTCTCCAACGCCCCAGAAAGTTTATTAGACATCCCTGTCTAGAACCAGAGCTCAGAAAATGGATTCTGCTATCAAGAAGCTGGCTATCATGTATAAACAAGAAAACTGTTTACTTGGGCTAAACGGTGGAAATCTGTCACATGTCGTTAGGTACAAAAGTCAGCATGGAAAGCTTGGGGACAAAATTTCCCTTGAAAAAAATCCCTTAAGAAGGGGTCACTTTGGAGGCTAGTTCTCAGTAAATTCAACAATGCAGTTCTTCGTTCAGTGATGGAGAAGGTCTTTGTTCCTCTGGTGGAGCACCAGAAGGAGAATCTGGTTGGTGGTTAGGAGCGAGGCACAGGAAAGATCAATGGTATCTTTAGACATGGGCCCAGGGACCTTAGAGGACCTTTGAGGGCTCAGCTGGGAGGCCCAGGAAGCTCAATCACGGAAGGCACATCTGAGTCACATCCCCACTCTCAGGCCCTTTGCTCTTCCAGTGGATGACAGGTGGAGTATTTAATGGTTCTTTTCTATACAAGGTGGTTTTGTCTTTTTGCTTTGTTTTGTATTTTGGTGCCAAATGGTGGGGCTGAAGTTGAGTACTTGAAATGCATCTATGATATGATTTCTCCATAGATATTCTAGGAAGGAGCCCTTTCTTTGCTGGAGGCTTCTGAAAGGAAGGTCTTCTCTCTACCAGAGACCCATGTGTTTTGTAATTTAAAAATAGCAAATTCCTCCTTGAACTTGCTTTGGGAGGCCAGAATTTCAACTACATCACTGAACTTTGGGAGACATAACACTGGCCCCTCAGCTCAAACCCAAAGTTGGTATGTACGGGGGCGGGGGTTGGTGTAGCACGGAGGTGCAAAGGGCACTCGGGGCCTTGGAAGCCCAGCTGAAGTCTTCCGGACCCAGACGCCGCTCCTGGGTCACCCTAGCAAGCCCTGTCCCCTGGAACTCCTAGAGCATGTAATGTTCTGCCCACTCAGACTGGCTCTATTTGTTGACGTGTATCTTCATGTGTATTTTATATGTCCATGACCTGTCTTTCCAGTTAGATCATAAACTCTTCCAGGTAGACGACATATGTCCTTTATCTCTTTTTATAACCCACGGTGTCCAACACGGAGCCTTCATATAAAAGTGCTCCGTTTAATCCCAGCTTCACTACATTAGCATCCAGTTATAAGTGATTCCCTTACGAGAGAGAAGAACTATGGGCATGAATAATTATACAGATGTGCTTTAAGAGCGTGAACTGTATAAAAGTATTTGCCCTTTCAATTGAGCAAGCTGAATTTTTAAAAAGCATTTACGTAATTTCAAAGTTATTGAGGATTGCCAGGGGGAATCCCAAGTCAGGAATTTACACTGCTTACAAAAGCAAAGAGAATGAAGGTTAGTTGCCTTCTACCCCAAACTGTGAGGTAACCCCAATATTGGATTTTAATCAGAGTCTTATGAGAACAGGTCTCTTTCCAACCTCCTCAGATAAAGTCACTGGACTTCTCCATAATGTGTGGGTTTTTTTGTTTATTTAAAGATTTAAAAAATGTAGGATAAGGGTGCCAGGGTGGCTCAGTTGGCTGAGCATCCAACTCTTGATTTCAGCTCAGGTCATGATTCCAGGGTCATGGGGCTCCAAGCTGAGCATGGAGCCTGCTTGGGATTCTCTCTCTCTCTCTCTCTCTCTCTCTCTCTCTCTCTCTCTCTCTCTCCCTCCCCCTCTGCCCCTCCTCCCCACTTGTGTGCATGTGCTCTCTCTCTCTAAAGTTAAAAAAAAAATGTAGGATGGGGCACCTGGGTGGCTCAGTCGGTCGAGTGCCTGACTGCGGCTCAGGTCATGATCTCATGGTTTGTGGGTTCAAGCCCCTCATCGGGCTGTGTGCTGACAGCTCAGAGCCTGGAGCCTGCTTCAGATTCTGTGTCTCCCTCTCTCTCTGCCCCTCCCCTGCTCACGCTCTGTCTCTCCCTGTCTCTCAAAAATAAATAAACATAAAAAAATTTTTTTAAAAATGTAGGATAAATGAATGGTGAATTAGCATCTTAGAGTAACAGACCACACTACTCCATGAAGATTCTCATTAAAAGAACTGTTTTCAG
The DNA here is from genome assembly GCF_022837055.1 of Prionailurus viverrinus. NCBI lineage: Eukaryota > Metazoa > Chordata > Mammalia > Carnivora > Felidae > Prionailurus > Prionailurus viverrinus. Next base: position 82,627,977 of record NC_062563.1, on the reverse strand, counting down.
TAGTTCCTTATCTTTTTTGTGCATGTCTTCCTTATTCACTTTTTAACGTAACATGAGAAATCATTTTATGTTGGACTAAAGATTATTTTTACTGCATTAGGAGAAACCCATGCTTCTCATATTGGAACAAATGTAATAATTCAGCATAAAAAATCTCTAATTGTATTTTACAAACATCATTTTAAATATTGCCTAACACACTGCTAACTTTGGCTAGATTTTAAATAAAATAGACTTCAATGAGACAATATTAAAAGCATATCCCAAGGGATTAGACACAGCCTCAAACACTGGAGGTTTTCTTACTGTTTTACAACGTTGTGGAGAACTGCTACAGGAGTTGGTATCATGATTATTTTCACTCTGGCTTTACCAATCGTGACAAATGTTTTACTCCTGCCCCAACTGCTATTACCTCTGGCTCTCCAAACGTGATGATACAATGATGATACAGTGTCATGATTTCCGTTTCTCACAGGAGGCATAAAGTGCCCACTTGAACTGGTGACTGATGGTTAGTGTGATATTTGGAAAGTTCTTAATGTGATGGTAACTGCGTCTAGCACTTAGTGCTGCGATGCAGATTACTCAATTTACTAATGTATTTCAACAATTAAAACATTTTTCCCCCTCTTTCAAAAAAAGCAAATAAATAAAGTGCCTACCTAAGCTTACACAAGGAATCCCTGAGGCAGGGGTGCCCCATTCTCACCTCTCACCACAGACTCGCTGCTTCTCCCTCCTGTTCCCAGACCAGCTGTTTAGGTGAGCTTTGATTATTTTCATCTCTCGGTTTAGAATTAATGACAGCATACTGACAGAGAGGGAGTTGCTGGGGTCATTAGCAAACATTTGCTATCATCCTTATTCATGAAACCTTGGAAGGCCCCCCAAACCTCACATCGTCCCCAAGGCTCATGGCTGGCTTGCTGCTTCCCAGGGCCTATTATTTAGGGACAGTCTGTTGCTCTTTCAAAGAACGATGTCTCCTTACTTCTGTAAGACTTTGCTCACCTGGTCACCATCTTTCCCTGGGAGATGGAAGGTACATCAAAGCAAGAGAAAGCGTCAGTGGCTATTTCTTCCCCTTCTGTCTTGGTTGAGTATTGTTTTGGCATCTGTATACACCTATTTTAATTAATTATTTAGTGTTTGTCTTGCAAGGCAGTTCTTGGCCTTGTGCAGGAGACTTTTTTTTTTTTTTAGGGAAGAATCATTGTGAAATTAACATGGTGGTTAGTAAGCAAGGCATGCACGCAGTGTTGCAGCGTTTTCTTGTGAAAGGAAGACTCTAAATTCATTTCCAAAATGCCAGGAACAGCTCATTTGGGCCATTACTACTTGCCCTCTGACCTCTTTACAAGTTATATGTCACTCTGTGTTATTTGTCTCAGAGTAACGATTGGGTCCCACCCTGACAATTCTCCAATGAATAACTGATTGAAATAGTTACCAATAAGGAAGGCAGGCTTCCCCCACAACCTCAATCTTTCTCAGAGCATCCACTGTTTAAAACAGGTGTCAGGTCCTCCTGAGGTCCAAAGTCAATCCAAATAAGGAAGATTTCTATAAAACTTGGTTGAAAGGCACTTTCTTTTACTTCAGTGTCTTATATTTGAGGTAGGGATAGAGTGAGAAGAGGAGGAGGTTAAATCAGGGATGTTGGCACACAGCTGTAGAGCTGTAATGACAGTTGCATGATTTTTTGGGGGAGTGCAAGGATGTCCCTGCGTCGAAATGCAATTTTCACAGGAAGATATGCACAGATCAGAGTATCACAGCCCCATAGAATCCAACAGTTTGATTAGGTGAATGTGTATGGAATTCACCAAGGCAGAGCTCCTTAATTTGGGATCCAGGATGTTTCCCAAAAATACAAACTCTTGGGACCAACTCCAGATCTTTTGAAACAATCTCCCGGAATGAGGCTGGGCTTGCGCCTTTAAGTGGGCTTTCTGGGTGATTCTTAAGCACACTAAAGTTTAAACCCACCAGAGACCTTCGTCAGTTTTACTCACTGATGTATTGTCTGAGTGCCTAGAACAGCCACTGGCACAGCTCAATAAATACCTGTTGCATGAGTGAAGACCTTCAGTGTTTGAGGCACTTGGAGGCTCCAATTATAGCTGTCTTCCACACCATCTAATCCACAATGCTGTCACAAAGCAAGTATAATGTCATATTTCAAAAGGGATCTTTCTAGCGAGGCTGTGGGGCACGGAAGTTCCCCCATCTCTGTCCAATAGTGTCAGCAAACTGTCCCCACCTTAACAGGTGCGCATATAGGTGCCTCCCTGCCTATACTTAACTGCAAAAGCTGTGACAGAATCATGCCTCATAACTTTGCATCTTTGAAAAACAAAAATGGAAAAAAGGGATTAATAAAAACATTTAAGGCGTAAGTAGGACCCTAGAACCAGCATGTGAGTAAATATCTCTGCTCACCTCCCGAACTGAAGCTAGGCAAACTTCTATAAGCTATAGTTTTATTTGTAGGCAGAATAGCCAAGGAATCAAGTTTCCTTCCTAATCATTCAAACCACAGGAAAGAGAAGACATGGATATTCAGTCTTGCTTTTGTATATATACTGTGCTAAGATTATATGTAATGGGGCGCCTGGGTGGCGCAGTCGGTTAAGCGTCCAACTTCAACCAGGTCATGATCTCGCGGTCCGTGAGTTCGAGCCCCGCGTCAGGCTCTGGGCTGATGGCTCGGAGCCTGGAGCCTGTTTCCGATTCTGTGTCTCCCTCTCTCTCTGCCCCTCCCCCGTTCATGCTCTGTCTCTCTCTGTCCCAAAAATAAATAAACGTTGGAAAAAAAAAAAATTAAAAAAAAAAAAAAAGATTATATGTAATGATTTATTAAGAACCCACTGCATCCTTAACAGGTAGATGGATAAAGAAATTGGTACATCTATACAACAGAACACTACTGAGCGATAAAAACTATTGATAACACACCACATGAATCTCAAATGCATTACGCAAATGGGAAAAAACCGACCTCAAAAGATTACATACTGCATGATTTTCTTTCTAGGACACTCAGGAAAAGGCAAAACTATAGAGAGGGGACATGGAACAGTGGTTGCCTGATTAGGGGTTAGGAGTGAGGGACAAATTTAACTATAAAAGGATAGCACAAGGGAATTTTGGGGGGTGATGGAACAATTCTGTATCCTGGTTGAGGTGGTGGTTAACAGGAATCTATGCATGAGTTAGAACCCGTGGAAAGTACATCAAAGTGAATTTACTGTATATAAATTATACTTAAAAAGAAAACCCATTGTACACACAACATAAACTCATTAGGTCTCCGAGGCACTTTCCTTCCCTTGATCAGTTTATCAAAGTGGGAAACATGTGAACAAGTGGTCTTGGAGCATATATTAAAGTGAGGGAACACTGTTAATACCGTTTGGTTTATACTTAAGTACATCATATCTGGTGCCAAATTTAGCATGTTACAAACCAGAAACCGCTTTGTAGAAAATTCCTTTATTATAGTGCAAATAACTTTCAGCAGTGACATAATAATGTAAGAACACATTTAGCAACATTTTACACCACGCAGTAAATAAGAAAGTGTTTCCTTGAAAATATGTGATCATAAGAACATTATTTCTACATTAATGCCGGAAAATGCCAAGGCTGTTTCTCTCAAGGCCACAGGGCTCCCTCCCTCTTTTTGGATATATATATTTTTTAGTACAAATGAAAGGATTTGCCATTTTAACAAGTCACCATCAATTCCAAGAGTGATCTCTTAGGGGTTTTGAACTGAGGTTGGCAAGATTCGAAACGGGGTTTCAAATTTTAAAAAAATAGTATTTTTCAGACAATTCTGGGACAGCCCAAAAAGCAGAAGTCACTTCTATTAATTTTTAAGTAGATATACACATTCAATTCAATTTTGATGCAGAAATGGACAGATTGTCTAAAGCCTGCCTTTCGTTCCCCCAGAGCCTGACTGTTATTTATATTCCTTGGTTTTGGTCATATTGCAAAATTAGGCTCTGGTCAGAAATAACTCCTTACACACCCAAATGCTCTCCTGTGAAGCTTTAAATTGCACTTTCCACCCTGAATTCCCACCTTATACCTCACATGCCAACGAGAGGCAAGAACACGGTTTCCAGTTTCCAGCTAATGATTAACACAGCCCCCCTGCTAATTTCGTTATACCTGAATCAAACCATCACATCATTGAGATTAATTCCAACAGGCTTAACCAAGAGGTTCCCACTGGCCTCCCAGAGAAAGGAAGGGTTAACAGTGTATCTTCACACTAAGCTGCGTAAGGGCTTGGCCGATAAGCAGTTAGCCGATAGGTAGAGAGAACAGTGTCATTTCCAATCAACACACCCAGCTCCTCTGGTTTCTGCTGAATTATGCAGTGCGTGGGGATGGACAGTCACTCAAAGGAAACCTCCCGTGGGGGTCTTCCACCAAAACCCCTACAAATATAGTTCAGGGTGCCCTCTAAATGCCTGTACAAACACTCCTCAAAATCTAGTGGCTTGAGAAGCCACGAGAAGTTAATCACAGGCTTGAAAATACCTGGAGCCACAGAACAGCCCTCTTGGCTGAATATGGCTGATTAAGTCAGCTGGTACATAAAGCTTTTCAATGCTCAGCCAGTCTCGTTGGATAAAGTATCTTCTTCTATAACACAGTGGAACTGTGCTAAACGGTTTCAAAGTTGAGAAGAACCCAAATACATCACCTATAAAAAATTCACAATTTTAGGTTGCTTTTTCTTAAGACTTTGGTACTGAAACACTGTCTACATTCTCGACACGTGAAAATGACGTGGCCACTTCCGTGTCTCTGCATGTTGTGTAAAAAAAACTCCAAAGCAAAGCAGGGCAAGGACGTGTCATAACATGATGCAGTATGCTGTACAAACAAAACCTAAATTATATATAAATACACCCCCACCCCAGCATCCCTCAGTCCTCCCCACTACCTGACCAAAGCAATGCCAGGGGTCCTTCTCTCCAGGGCCAATGCACTTTGTGACGTCCAGTGCCCAGGACTCCGACCATCCCTTGCCGCGTGGTGACATTTACAGTACTGCAGGCTCCTCCTGATGACGCTCTGCTGTCGGATGGATCAGTTCCACAAGTGCACGGAAACTCTTCCAGCTTAAGTGGAAGCATTCATACTATTGGCTGGGCTCAAGAGACCTGGAGTTCTGGGAGTTAACCTTCCAGATAAACTAACTGGATCATTTCCTAATCCGGATCCCCTCTTATCCTAATGTCTCAGCACAGCCAACACAGCGGGAAGCATCCTCTCCTCTGAAGCTCCAAAGGCATTGCTTAGGGACATTGGCGAGGGTCACGTGATAAAAGTAATACAATGAGCTAACAGCTTAAGTCGATATAAATTACTTCCAAGTAAGTTATTTGGGGCCACTTGCTTCTGCTTTACATTGCATTCCAGAATCATTTTCATAGTATACTTTTAAAAGTTTATATAACAGTTATTTTCAAAATTGTCTATGCAATCATCTGTTATATGTTTTCAATCAGTTTAATAACAACTTAATGAGCTGTTATAAAGACCTGGGAAAAAGTAGTTAATTAGTCTTAAGGAAGCCAATACTGTGCTAATTCACAGTAAGGAGAAAAAGTCATGTAAGTAGAATTCATGTAATCGTCGATTACTTGAAAAGCAGTTTTATCGAAATGTTGCCAAGTTTTCCCAAAAGCACTTACAGCAATTTATATCAAGAGATCCTAAGTTTAGGGGTATGGAAGATACAATTCTTTCATGATTGTAATATGTAGTTTTCCCCTTTGGACCTAAGATATTTGTACATTCAAAAGTTCATAACTTGTTTTTGAGACATTAATCATTCCCTAATACATACACTGAGTATAAATAAATAACTCCGAGAAAGCTTTCAAAATCTGAATTAACAATTATGTTGTGCAAAAACAAACAAACAAAAAAAAAAAGAAGAAAAAAACCAAAAAAAAAAACCAACCAAACCTCGAACAACCTACATTCTATGTAAATACCCTGACTAAAATGTTGGTTGTGCTACACGATCCCACTTCAGTGCAGAAATGAGTTGATTTCGGTGTACCGTCTTTGTTGGTGGTGGTGTTGTTTTAGGTCTTTAGCACTTTTGTTTCTAAGTATCACCTTGTTTTGAAAAGATGAATAACTTGCTACCAAATCACAAATTATCACAAATCCATGTCCGTTTAGTCTGAATAAAATCCAGCATAAATGTATTACTTGGTTCTGGAAATAATGGCTCGGTGTCTTTGTTCTGACGGCTTCCTAAGGGCAAACCACAGTCTGAAGTTGTCATTTTGGGTCTAAACTGCACGGAAAGAAGAGACAGGGAAGCTTGCTTTTTTGTTTTTGTTTTCTTTTTAAGTCTCCAGATCTTGCTAGGACACTTCTTCCAGACCGACAGTCAGATAGTCGTGGCACCTGATCCTATTTGAAACGGAGGTGGTTTCAACAGTGTCAGCCAAGCTTAGTGATCTGGAGGTCCCCGTTTATCTTTATGGTGTCGATTGCAGATAACGTTTGAATGCGGTGGTAAAAATCAAAAAGTTGGTGTCCGTCCACAAACACTCTGAAACGTGGGTGCTCACAAAGAATTTCCACCTGGAAGAAACAAAATCATCATCTATCTCTCTCTCTCTCTTTTTTTTTTTTAATCATCATCTATCTCAATTCACAATTTCACTGAACCCTGCTGGGGAAAACAAATAAATAATACTTCATTTTAGAGAAAGGCACCATCTTCAGTGGTTCTCAAGCATCGGGGTGTACTAGACTCATACAGAAGGCTTGTTACGACACAGATTGCTGGGCTCCACCCCCCAAATTATCCATTTAGTAGGTCAAGGGTAAGATCTAAGAATCTGCATTTCCATCAAGTTCCAACACGATGCGGGCATGGCTGGAATGAGGAACACACTTTGTGAACCATTGCTCTATACTATTCAATATCCTTTAAAGATTTATTCATGCTTTAATTTCTCCCTTCTCCTCGTACTCCAGAAAGGGACATAAAGTAGCATATATTTATTTATATGAAACATAATGTCTCCACTGTCATCCCCTGAACAATTTTTTTCTTTTTAAAAAAAAATATTTATTTTTGAGACAGCGTGAGCAAGAGAGGGAGGGGCAGAGAGAGAGGGAGACAGAGGATCTGAAGCAGGCTCTTCATTGACAGCAGAGAGCTCAATGAGGGGTTCAAACTCATGAAGTGTGCGATCATGACCGGAGCTGAAGTCGGATGCTTAACTGATGAAGCCACCTAGGTGCCTCCATCCCCTGTACAATTCTGTCATACCCTCAGAGAAGACCCTAACAAAGCAGAACCGGTACCCCCTTAGTAGCATGTAATAACAGTCTAGACACTCAAACATGGTAAACACTACAGCAGAGAGGAGGTAATTAACCCTGGACCATGTGTAATTAACAAGGCTTTGTTAAGCTAAACAGAAATGCTGATTCCATACGGCAAAAGCTTTTTCTTCCTCTTTTCCTCAAGTAATTCACCATACATTTTAATCATTGGTTCTGTACTACGTATTCATTAAAAGCACTGGTGGCTCCCATGCAAGAAGAGACTTTATATGTGATATTAGTCACATTTAATACATATTATTACTAAAACTGTATCACCAAGAAGGGCTGATTTCATTTCAATTTGGTTGTTGGGGAGCATTATATTCTTGGCCGTCAGAAGCTCTGGTTACTCATACTCATGAGCTACGCATTAAGATTCATCATTGAGAAAGTGTCACAGTCAAAAAAAAAACAAAAAAAAGGAAGAAAAAAAACCTGTCACAGTCAAGAGGAGTCTAAGGGGTCATTACCATTCTAGAGAAGGGGGAGGGCACGGGACATGGACAGGGTTGCCTTCCCCAGGCTACGATGAGAACAATCTCGATTCTATCACTGATGTAGACGTCGTGGATTCTTATTCCTCCCACTACTTCTTTATAAGGCCCTTGTAAATTTCTAGATGAAGAGCAACAGGTTAAGGATAGCTGTGCTTTTAGTAGGCTTATATGCAACAGGGAGCTTTTAACTGAGTTGTCATTATTGTGATGTATATTAACAAGGTGTAATGCAGACAACTTCATTACCAGGACTGATAGTTCAGTAAATCCTTTCCTAACACAGTACCCACACTACTTGTATCTCTTGGCATTGGCCTTCATAGAGGAAGGTGCTACTCATATTGCTTGGTTGGATGGGAAGTTTGGGCTGTGCTTCCTGCCCACGAGATAGTGGAGAGCCAATTTATACTCATCTAGGCCCAAGAGAAGGAGTCTGTCAGCCACACAGCCTGTGGCAATAAAACACACTGAGGCTACTTAACCCAGAGGCAGAAACAGGACCAGGCCGTACAGGCAAAAGCAACAAGAAACAATGAAAAGATCATCACTATATTCTTTAAAAGGTCACAACCAATAAGGCTTACTGCTCCTTACAGGTTGAGGAAAATTCTAGCACTTATTATTATTTATTAATCAGGTGTTTCGGGGCCAGTATAGATTACGTTCCCAGTACTAGGTTGAGTACTACATAGAAAAGTATTTATTCTTAGCAATCCAGACATGGGTTTATTTACTAAATGTACTAGCTAAATAGAGCCAAGAGCTAGTATGGTATTAATTCCTATCAGCAAACAGAGCTCTTTTGATCTTTTTTTCTTTTTTTTGCCGTCAGGTGACAAATTTCCTGGACATGCAAAAATTCTGGCTGCTTAAAGCATTCTTGGCATACACTGCCGGAGAACAGCATCATCACCCTGCCAGCAGTTAGAATTGAGGCACTCGAGGTACTCACCCTGAATGGCTGGTCTGGGATGAATGGAAAGTAAGGGATTGCTGACTGTTCTTCACCTCTTTCCCCAGATATACAAGAATTTCTGAGTAGCTGCCGGTCTGTGAATACAGCTTTGAGTTCAATTGCCACATCGGCGGGAGGGTCTTCAGAGTCACCACAGGTCAAGCTGATGGCAAAGCTGAACAGAAAATTACCTCGTTAATCAGGGTTGGCCATGACAACACTTGCCAATGACCCAGGCCCCCATACTTGCTCCTTCTTCTCAGGGTGTGTTTGCTTTTAATGGGCCACTTTTTACACAGGGAATTGGGCTACGTATGGAGAAGGAGGATTACAATCAAGCCAGGCGTTTTGATACCTAAAGGAGGCTTTGCAAAAGGACTGATATTAGGGATGTCAGATACTTCAAACCACCCACACATTTGTACCTTAATCCATTTCAGAATTCTCAGAAGCAGCCCCAGAAATTGACCAGGGGAATAATAGCTTGTAAAGTCTGCCTGCCATTTACATTGACAGATCTTGCTCTAAGCACCATGTTTAAAAACCCTTAGAAAAAAATCCTTTGGCCTCCCTAAGGGTCAAAGAGAAAATGATGTGGGCCTATATTTATAATCTCTGATATAAATAGCTGTCTGGACAAATGATGGCTAGGATTCATACACATTCTTTTCATGGGAACATGGTACTTTCTTGGCGCTTCTAACTAGCAACACTGGCCACAGGGAGAGGAGGAGGGACAATAAACCACAACAAGAGTGGGCGCCGCCTTGTAACTCCCTGATAAGCCTTCCCGTGACAAGGACTCTCTGTCTTACCTCTCTGGGTTGAGGTCTACGATGCCCATCACCAACACCTTCTTGCCTGGTCTCATGCCACCTTTAATGTGCCCACAAAATGGAACTATCTGCAAAGGATGACAGGAGAAGCAGGAAGTTTACAGCCTGTAGGGGAAGAGCCAAGCCCTCAGATCCTGGGGACCTGACTCATTAGAAAATGCAGTTAGAAAGAAAATGGGTACAGGCGGAGACACAGAGCACAGAACTAAATCACTTACCAGTCGTGGGAAGTACACGTCGGCTTGAACTGGAGAGCCCAAAGAGTTGTTTAAATGCCCATCATCTAGTTTCTAAAAATAGAAGCACACAGATTGGCTTTCCAAAGGCTCTAGTTTTGGGGGTGGGGGCGGGAGAGGGGAAGGGGAAGGGGTGGGAAAGAACCTACAGGGATCTGGCTGAATCCAGCAGCCTTGGCAGGACACAGGCAGCGTCTGCAGATGCTGCCACCTCACAGCCCATTGAATAACCGCAGAAAGCCCCGGAACAAAACCCGTCCTTTCCACCTGGTAGCTAAGCTTCTGAAGATCCCCAGACCTTCAGATCTGGATCAAAATCCAGGTCGAGGCACACCGGGGAGCCAGAGCCCCGCGTCGGTGGAGGACAGGCCCCTCTTTAAATGCAAACGCCTCTGGACCCGCTGTCGCCCAGGCCTGTCCCGAAGGACGTGGCTGGAGTGCAGGGCCGCGCTCAACTTCTCTCGGGAGCCCCCGGGCCAGACCCATTTCCAAGGGGGAATCCCCGGGACGTCGGAGGCGGCGGCGGGGCGCGCGCCCCAGACACACTCACACACGCGCACACTCACACGTGCAACGTGCACACACCTGGCCGCCGGCTGCACGGCATCGAGGGGGCAGTCGGTCACCCCCATGCCGCCGTCCGCCCCCACGCACGCTCCCTCGGCTGCACCCGGGGCGCCCCGCCTGCCCCCCAGGCCTGCCTCTCACAGCCGGCGCTCGCTAACAGGTACCCGGCGCCTTCCCACGCGGGGGGCGCCGGGCTGGGCCTCACCACCTCTCCGCCGCAGCCAGGCTGGGCAGGCGGCGGTGTGCGGGGCCGCGGGAAGGGGGCGCCTCGCGTGCACCCCTCCGCACTCACCACCGCGGCATCGCTGTCGGCCACGGATCCCGCCATCTTCTTGCACTGCGCGCCGGGGTGCAGGGCTGGCGGCCCGGCGGCGGCGGGGGACGTGGGACGCGGCGCGCGGGCGGGGATCCCGGGGCGGTCCTGCGCCGGGCGGGGGCGCGGGTCCGAGGCTGGCTCGGGCGCGCGCACACAGGCGGGCACGCGTGCGCGCACGCCTGGGGCCAGGCGCCGACCAGGCAGGCTGGGCCGGGGAGGAGGGGGAGGGGAGCGGGAGGCGGCTCCGGCCGGGAGGTCGGAGGTGGCCGCTGCTGCCGGACCGCCGCTGCGCGGTCGGGGCTGCTTTCTTCCTCGGGGTGCTGCTGTCGCCGCCCGAGGAAGAAGGGTGGCGAAGGCCGCGTCGCGCTGGCCCTGGGCGGCATTTAAAGGTCGCAGGGGCCCGGCTCGGGAACCGGGAACAGGGCGGGGACCCAGCTGGGCTGCCGCGGCTTGCTCAGCTTGCCCTGCCCCTTGGCCATTGGAAGGTGGCGGGAGGCTGGGGCGGGAGGGACGGGCTAGTCGCAGTCGGGGCGTGCGGGAGGGAGGGCGGAGGTTCTGGGGGCTGGGGAGGTGGGGACCAGGGCCAGCCAGGTGACAGGTGCTTGTGACACTTTCGCCCCTCCCTTCCAGCCAACCTCCTTCCTTCTGTCACGTCCTGGGGCAGGTGGAACGACGGAGGCAGAGGTCAAGGGAAGACTGGAGGGTGGGAGCGGTATCCCAGAGCTCGAGATTTTTTTCAGAGAGTAATTTCTTTCAGAAAATTCCTTCAGAGTGGAGGGGGAGATTCATTCGGCCCTCTAGGATAGAAAGATAATGAAGTCTCTAGACTTGAATAAATAAATATTTGACCCACAAGCAAGAGGCAGAAAGGACTCAAAGTAAGGACTTTTATATCCCAGGAGGCTAGATAACAGAATAGGCCTCTTTCTCCCCTGTGGGAGGGGGCCGGTCTGGGGGACACTGGAGGCTGTCTAGGGCAGGGGTCTGGCTAAGTCTTAACCAAGTGGAACTGCCCATAGTGAATCCTTAGCCCCCATTGCGACCTGTCTTTTACAAGTCACCTGCTCTGTCCAGGGTAATAAGTTTCTTACTGGAAAACTCCTTATATCCTTTGTGGAGTCAGTCATTCCCAGGGGTACATCTCTCTTTTATTCCAAGGCACAAATTCCCTTTTGGCATTTCCACATTGGGATGATTATGTAACTTCTCAGATAAAGCTGTATCAACATACCCTCTATTAGGTGACATCTTGGCTTAAGCATTCCACTGTGTGAGTCACCAGGGTGTTTTACACTAATAAGCAGGGAGCATGTGTGGCCTGCTGCAGTCCCAGAGGGGCCCTCAATGGCTCCCTTCCAGCCACTGTTCCTGGCTGTGTGTCCTGGAACATCACTGCAGCTTTTATGTCTTAGCTTTCCCTTTATGGACCAGAGCTAATAATGGTAATCCCAGTCCAGTGTGGAGAGTTGCCTGCACACATGTGTATGTCACAGTCCTATGGTTTGTGTGCTCTGAATTAGACACCCAAGTGCATCAGAACTGTGGCTCACATTTTTGCTCCTGTTTATGAGTCTTAGGGATTGTTTAAAATATTAGGCAGTTATAGGAAACTGCTGACATTTTGAAAGCACACTGAAATGTATCCCAATTTCTGAGAGTATGGTGTGGAGAAAAAAAAACACTGAAGTCATTTTTCGTCATTAGTTAAGCATGACACAATACATCTCGGTGGTTAAAGAGCCTGTGCTCTGGGTTCAGATTCTGGATTTACCGTTTACTAGCTGGGTGATCTTGGACAAGTTTCTAAGCTTCTCTGTGCCTTAGTTTTTTCATCCGTGAACCAGAGATGACAGTGATGACAATAGTTGGTTCTTGTTGGGAAGGCTGAGTAAATTGGTCCTTGTACCTTCCTTAGAATAGTACCTGGCACATCGTAGCACTTAGACTTCAAAAATACTGAGTGTCTAGGGGCGTCTGGGTGGCTCAGTTGGTTGAGCATCTGACTTTGGCTCAGTCATGGTCTTGCGGTCTGTGAGTTCGAGCCCCGCGTCGGGCTCTGTGCTGACAGCCTGGAGCCTGCTTCGGATTCTGTGTCTCTCCATCTCTCCGTCCCTCCCCTGCTCATGCTCTGTGTCTCTCTGTCTCTCAGTAATAGATAAACATTAAGAAAATTTTTTATAAAAAAAATACTGTCTGGGGATTCAGCAGGGATTTTTTTTTTTTTTATCTTCTAGTGGGGAAAGGCAGTCAATGAATAAATAAATATGTAATGTGTCAGGTAGTAAAAGTGTTAGAAAAAATAGGAAAGAAAGCAAGGTGGGAGAGAGGGAGAGAGAGAAAGAGAGAGAGGAGGTGGAATGGTGTTATTTACATAGGGGTGGTCAGAGAAGCCACCTCTGGTAAAGGGATGTTTGGGAAGACCCCCGAAGAAAGGAAAGGAGGGAGGGAATCATTTGGCAGTCTAGAAGAAGGGGCTTCTGGTGGATGGAACTGTAAGGGTCAGGATCCAGTGAAGAAAGTGTTGGGTGCTTTGATAGAAGAGACAAATAATGACAAATAGATTAGGCTGCGTAGGCCACGTGAGGATTAGCTTTCACCTAAGGGAGGTGGGAAGACATCGGAAGTTTCTGAGCAAGAGGGTGACCTAGTTTTCCCTCTGTTGTAGATACGTCCCTCTGGCTGCTGTGTGGAGTGATCTTTGTGGGGAGGGGAGGGCACAGGAGGGAGGGTAGAAGTAAGACTTCTGTACCAGGCCCGCTACACGGCTTAGACACGGTGGAAGTGATAAAGATGTGAGAAGCTGTGGGCCTTTGATATAAGTCCTAGCTGTTATCATTATGTAGCTGAGAGAGTTCATATTGCCTTCTGAGCCTGTTTCTTCACCTGCAAAATTAAGGGGTTGGGCTCTTTTGTCACTCCTTCTTAGCTCTTAGGAAGTTCTTCTGATTCCTGAAAAGATGTGTAAACATCATCTGAATTTGAATGGCTTTGAGAGTAAGTGCTGCTGAATGCAAGCAATCTTGGGTTGAATCTTCACCTTTATAAGGTGAAGAATAGTCCTTTGATTTGTTTTGTAAGTGGAGTTGAAGATATTTGGATTGCTTGGGATGAGTTTCTTACATCTTGGGAATGGGAACAATAGGAAGGTACTGAAGCTTCCCAGAATACTTTAACATGGAAAATTGCCTTTTATTCCAAAATTGCCTTTTATTCCCAAACTACTTTTTATCCCCAAAATGCTTGATTTCTTCTCAGTCTATAGAGTGACTCATTTTGAATATGAAGAGGAAGGAGAAAGCCTAAATCAAATTTTTGTTACAACTGAAGCTGAGCAGAGTCAAACTGCTTTTTACAGGGAAGAGTCGTTAGCAAATTAACAAATTATAGAGCCTAATTAATTTTTATTTTTAGTTGTGTAGTGAAGGATAGGCAAACTGCCCTGTGCTTTGATCTCAGGCATTTACGTCTAAAATAACATTAACCAAGATTGTGACCCTTTTATGAGATGCAGCAGTGAAATTTCAAGATGAACCGCATTACTACTGGAAACTGCTAAAAAGGCTCAAGAAAGGGGGAAGGCAGTCAGGCAGATGGTTAGCATCAAAAAAGAAGTATAAACAGGTCTTTGAAGGTAGAGTTTGCTGAAGGATTTTTCCAGATGAAAACAGTAGATCACTTCCTTTTTCTCTTCCCACGTAACGTGTTTTATTCACACGTGTGCATGCAGCGTTTCTAATATTGGGGGGACACTACAACATTGATGTAAATTCAACAACCATTTCACGGGGATTGCTTTGTTCTATGATCCCATGGACCACAAGGAAATATTTGAAAAGGCACGAGTCTTGTCTTCGAGGGGCTTACAGCTCTCTCTGAGGACCACTGGCAGAAGGTAGTGGTTGGTAAGGTAATAAGGACCTCGGACCCATAGCCTGAGCACTGAGGGGGGCGGCTCTCTCCCATTTGGAGGATTAAGGCGGTTTTCTGGAGGAGACAGCACATTTCTGATCAGATGCGTACAGCAACTTTCACAGTCCCACAAAAGCACATCTTCAAACACCACATTGCCGTTCCATCTATGGCCTGAAGTCTAAATCTCCCTGGTCTGGCAACTAGCTGAACCCCTGTCCCCCGTGGCTGCGTTTTGTCTCTTGCCTGGTGCAGATAGACATGTGTCTCCTTGCCTTGCACTGTGACTGCCTTCATAGGCCTTCTGAGGGCCCTGATCCCCAAGGCCTGACTTTGACCTTCAGGCCACTAGTTTTCTGTCTGTGTGTATGTATACACTTTGGCTAGAGCAGGGTTTCCTGACCTCAGCACTGTTGACATTTTGGGCTGGGAAACTGTGGCAAACTGTGGGGGGCTGTCCTGTGCGTTAGAGGACATTGAGCACTAGATGCCAGTAGTAACGCTCCCCTACTCCAAGTTGTGATAACCAAAGATGTCCTCAGACATTGACAGCTGTGCCCGACGGGGTGGCAGTGGGGAGTGCAAAATTACCCCCAACTCAAGACCGGTTGTCTGCAATGTGCTTTAAGATTCCTATCATTCATATTTTTATACAAGAAATGAGATTTCTCCAATCTAATCTCGAGTAGAAACTTTGCACACCAGGGGCGCCTGGGTGGCTCAGTTGGTTAAGCGTCCGACTTCGGCTCAGGTCACAATCTCGCGGTCCGTGAGTTCGAGCCCGGCGTCGGGCTCTGGGCTGATGGCTCAGAGCCTGGAGCCTGCTTCCGATTCTGTGTCTCCCTCTCTCTCTGCCCCTCCCCCGTTCATGCTCTGTCTCTCTCTGTCTCAAAAATAAATAAACGTTAAAAAAAAGAATTAAAAAAAAAAAAGAAACTTGGCACACCAGAAACACCTGGCTTTGTATTCTGCCAGTCGTTTCTTCCTGACACTGCAAGAGCACTTCACAAAGGGTCCCGTGAAGAATGCCTGACATGAAGGAGGGCCTGTGAAGCCCCGTGTACATACAGCCCCCAGCTCAGAATGCCTTTGTGATATTGAGAATTTTACACTCTGCTTTATAATATTGCCATGTTTATTTTTGATAAACCCAATGTGCTCTCTCTCCCCTTAAATACAGTGAAATTGAAGCATCCCAACGTTTACCTTATTTTATACTGTGGCTCGATGCCCTCCCCACCCCAGACCCCCCAAGATGGTTGCAGCCCATTTTGAGGAGGAAAACACTGCTCGGTTTTATAGGCCTTTCAGCCTTTCAACTCCCCATAATTGTTTTTGTCAGGCCAGTCTCTGCTCAAGAGAAATATTCATGTAAGCAGCAAAACATACAAAGTCAGCGTTCGTTTGTTTACCTAGTCAGGTAGGAGGGCAAACATTTATCAAGCTATTTTTCTATATTTCAATACATGATTACAGTTCTTAATTATTTTAGGAACTATGGTCACCGTTATCAAATAATGATTTCAGACACGCACGAATCTGTGATGTACGAAAGTAATTAGGGGACAGACATAAAGCTTGGCAGTCAATGCCAGTTCCTAACCTTTCATTATTTTCGGTTTATTTATGAGGAAACTAGAGTCAGCCTCCTGCCTGTGTTTTAATTACTTTAGCACAAGAAGGATTGATTTCAGAAACCGTCCACGCTGAAGGAGATAATAATGAACCCATTCCCCGGAGGAGTTCAGGGCTTCAGAAGTCCTTGCTGTTTCCTACCCTGGGGATGTCACCGTGGGCCCTTTAGCGTGTCTGAGACTTGCTGGGGTGTACCCTGTCCCGAGAGAGAGCTCACTCCTGGGAGGGGTAAAGAGAGCTGACGGAGCAGTGAACGTATTCTGCCGAGGAAAACATAAAGAACACTGCTTTCGGCGTTTGGAGCCAGAAGCATGAATGAAAGATATTTTAAGATTCTTTCCAGCATGGCATTGGGCGTATCCTGAGAGCTGAGGATGCGCTTCTGCGCCTTCTCCCCAGCCTCATCTTTCGGCAATCCCAAGAGGTAGATCTGGTCTTCGGCCAGCCTTCTTCCAACAAGGAATGTGACAGGCCTGTGTGACGGCACCCCAGGCCGAATTTCACCCCTGTCATTATGCTGGATGTTTCCGTTTTCATTTGCTGGTTTATTGTCCTCCTTTTTATTGCCTCTGTGATTTTACTTTCTTGTTGTCGAGTGGCATAAAGGGTGTCTTAGTTTTGTAGTTTCATGGAAACTTGCACGGCTTGGCCAGCTGGGAGGAGACCAACATTCAGATGTAGCGGTCATTTGGAAATCCCAGCTAGTGGGCAGGGAAACTCTGGCCGCATGCTGCCAGGGAGTCTTTTGGTTTGTAGAGAAATGTGTTTGGGTGACACAGACTTCTGGGTTTCTTAAAGGGCGAACTACACCGAGTAGGGATGAACACAGCGTAGCTTCTGAACGCGGACTGCCAGCCGGGACAGACCCGGAAATTTAAACTCGGCATCCAGATTTGACCAACCAAAGAGATGCAGAGAAAACAGACTTCATGTATTTATTCATTCATTTATTATTTATTTATTATTCTTTATGGAGCCGGGCTCTGTCTTTGTTGTCAGTATGGTCATTTTTTACTTTCTTAAAAAAAAAAAAATAAAGCAACCATACACATGCTTGCATTTAAAATACTTGCCCCTCTCTTCATACGAGTTTCTTGGGGGTATCTCTAGTCTCCTCAGATTGCAGATTCCTCCCCTGCACCCTGCCTCTTCCATCTGAGAAGGTTCAGAATGGGTCTAAGAGCTCCTTGCCAATATGGCAGCATAGCCCAGAAAATAAAAATGAAATCCTTTGGATCCAGAGGCTGGTTACGTTCCACTTCCAATCAGATAACACATTTTCTATCTAAATTTAGATGATCTGCTACGCGTTTATTTTAGGCCTGAATTGTTCAAATGATTAATTTATCCCACAGAGAAAGATTAAATGAAGAGTTGAAGAAATGCTTTAAATTGCAGAAGAAGTTCAAGTTGGCAGTCTACACTGATGAAACTCACATTTCCTTCATTCACAACCTTGGCCGGCGTTGGCTCAGTGTTGCTCCAATACATAAGAACTAGTCGGAACTCTCTGAATTCAGGAGGGCTTGGGCTGGGCACGGATTTTCAAGATGCCTGGCGAGCCTGCGCGTGTGTGTCAAGGCTGGGTTGAATGGGGGCGTAAGGAAGATCTTCAGCTTTTCTGAAAAGCCAATCCTCATTTTAATTACCAAGAATAAACACAAGTTACTTGGAGAGAGAAAACAAAGTAGCTGCCCGTGCTTGTTTTTGATCCCATCCATTTAATGCCAGGGAAAACTCCATCAGGAGAAGAGAGGAAACGCATGCTTTAAAAAATTGTGTGTGTGTGTGTGTGTGTGTGTGTGTGTGTGTGTGGTGTTTTAATGAGTGAGGCAGAGACACAAGTATTAAATTTATATCCTCTGAAGCTTTCTCTGGTAACAGATGTTCCCCTTAACACTGATCTGGAATCTGCCCTCCCACAACTGGATTCCTGGCCAGTTCTGCCCACCTCACACATGGGTTGCATGGGCACTTAATGATGCAAAGTAGCTCATTTCCCTGGTAATCCCAGCTTCTCCCCTGGGCAGGTTGGTCTACTTCCTTCCTGGCCTTGCAGACCCCTCCCTACTCCTTCTGTTAGCCCTGGGCTCTCCTGGCCCAGTTCTTCCTCCACCTGGCTTGAATAAGTAGCTTCTTAGTCTGAAAGAAAATTAAGGACAAACCAACATATCCTGTTTACATTCAGTTCTTTGGAAGGCAGAAGTCCCCATCTTTCAGGAGGCCAGTGCTCCTCCTTTTCTCTTTTAGTCACCGTTGACAAACTGATGCCATAGCTAGGACAGGCCAAAAAATGATTATCATCCCATTTCAAGCCAAGGTGATATAGCTAACAATTATCCTAGAGATGTTACAACCAAGGGTTGGCTCTAGATGATTGATACAGATGAGCCAATGCCACGTGATATGCTATATATAGAAATAAGAAGGAATGGGCTTGGTGAGAACACAGGATGGATGCAATTTCTGAGTGTGGGCAGGAGGAGTGTTTTTTCAGGTCTGGTGATGGTTTTAACCTACAGTATTGTTCGTTCTCAGTGCCTTCATAGTGGCACGTAAAATAGCCGCAGGTTCACCTAAAAGCCCTTTGAAGTAATGACACAATGCTAAAATAGAGCATCACCCAGGAACCTGGGAGAAGCCATATCTTTTAGTAAATTGTAACTCAGCTTCCTTCTTCACTGCTGAGCTTGTGTTTAGTCAGCATGGTCTTTTAGAAAACAAATTGTGTGACGTCAACACTCCTTAAGATCACCTGCTGGGGTCTCATCGTATTTAGAATGAAACCCTAATTCCTTTCTGTGACTTTTAGGCCTATAGGATCAAGCCCCATGTTCCCAACTTCACCTGGAGGCCACATTCTCCCTCAGCTGCTCTTCAGCCCAAACTGGCCTCCTGGTGTTATCCACACCCCACCCCCCCGCCCGCCCCGCCCCCCCCCCCCCCCCCCCCTCCGCCCCCGCCAGCCAAGTACACTTATTCCTCAGGGTCTTTTCATTTGCTGTTCGTCTTCCGGGAATGTGCTTCCCTAGACACTTTTCTGGCTTCTCATCCTGAAATTCTTAAATGTCACCTTCCATGAGAGGCCCTTCCTAATTTAGGCCCTTACCAGGGCTCCTTACGGTCTCCTCGTCTTCTCCACGGTATTTACCTCCGTCTTTGGTTGTCCTGTTTATTCCTTGGTGTGGCCTTTCCACACCAGAGGGTAAGGGCCTTGAGAGCGGGGTCCTTTCTTTCTTCTTCACGAAGTGAAGTGAATCTGGGTACAGCCACAATTCGCAGATGGAATACAACCTCAGAGCTGTTGAGGACTCCAGGGTCCCCAGGCCAGAGTCCACTCATTTCCCTCCTGTTACACAGCCTGCGAACGATCTGCCCTGGGTTGTAAAGACGGCACTGAGCGTTCTTCCCACCGCTGAGAAATCTTGATTCTAGAAGCCATATAGGGGCTATATATAAAGTCATGTTAGACATTGGGAAACGTTACTGAACCTAACTTTAAAACGTCAGAAAATACCCTTGTAAGCAATAACAAGTTGAGTTGGTAAGATCAAGCACAGAAAAGATAAAAATATCCTAAAGCGTAAACATAGCAATACAATAGTTATACTAGCATCATTGTTTCCTCACCCTGATTAGGGAGATTCTGAGGTTCTTTAAAATAACCTGATCGTGAACATTAATTATAACATCTTCTCTAAGAGGGAGGAGCAGCGAAGGTACTGCCTTTCCAGATTCCTTATTTAATTTTATTTAACAAGCACTTACAGAGTGTTCACTGTGCTCCAGGTACCTGTGTAAATCCTTGGGAAATGCTGTCTCGGGTTGAGGTCTTTAGAAGCAATCGCTGAAACAGAGTTTGGGATGTGAGATGCTTATTAGGAATGGACACCTTTGAAGAGAAGGGGAGAACGCAGGAAGATGTCAAATTGCAATGCAGGCTCAACAAAGCCTCAGCTGGCGGACCTGGCAGGGAGCCTGAGGCAAGCGTTGCCTGTCAGTGTCCTGTGCTGGACTAGAAGGGGTGGCCTTTATATCCACCCCCTCCCCCCCTGCCCCTCAAATGTGGGCTCCCCTGGGAAGGGCATGGCCTCTGGCGTGTCTGCCAGCTCAGACGCACTGAAGTTGCTGAGAGCTGGATTCTTCTTACCATCCTTTCTGTACCTGAACAGAAGGTCCTCCCTTGAAGGGGGATCTGGGCAGTGAGTGCACTTCTGTGTCTGTTCAAAGATGAACTCATTTAACCCACAGGACAACCCTATGGGGTAGGTCTTTTCATTATTCCCATTTAGCAGATGAGAATACTGAGGCATGGAGAGATTAGCTCACTTGCCAAATTAGGTCAGGTAGCAGAGCTGAGATTTGACCCAGGCAGTGGGGCTCTAGAATCAGAGCTCTTAACTACTCAGCTATGCTGTTTTAGCTACTCAGGGAGGATTGAAGAGAGCCTAAAAATAGTAACAGCAGCAATATTGTTTGTTGTTGGTTCTCTCTAAGGTCCTGGGTGCCTGCTCGTGTGTGTGCGTCTGTGTGTGTGTGCGTGCGCATAAGCACATGCCTGGTGCTGGTGAATTTATTAAAAACAACATCAAAAGAATGATCATTTTGTATTGCCTGCTACATTTGAATATTAAATCCTGCCTGTGAAAATCTAAGAATCAGGACTAGATGCAATGACTGGGCTTGAATTCCAGAACAAGACGACACGGGCTAGGCTTCTTACGTTGGCCTGGAAGAAGGAAGGGCTCCTTTGGAGTTTAGGGCAAGAGAGTGAGTAGGTGGAAGAAAGGCTATAAAATGCAGGGGGAGGCCGGTCCTGTGCTTTGCCGGTCACGGGAGCGAGGTGTTAGCTAAAAGCGCCCGAAGGAAAAGCAGGTGGCACCACGGGAAGAGGGTAAAGGAAGGAGAGTGAGGCTCAGCAGCTGTGAGTGAGTGGGCCCTGGGCCCTTCGGAGGGTGTGTAAGGTAGTAGGACACTGTCAAGGACCAGGAGGGCACCAGAGGAGGTAAGAGCCGGGGGCCTGGGCTGCTCCGCAGAGGGGAAGTGTGTGGACTTAACCAGAAGAGGAGAGAAAAGAGGAAATTCAGCAGAACATCTTTTCCATCACCATTTTTGGCATTATACATACACATACCCTTTTAAAGATATTTTTAATTTTTTCATGTTTATTTATTTTGAGAGAGAGAAAGAGAGAGAGAGAGAGAGAGAGAGAGAGAGAGAGCACAAGCAGGGGAGCAGCAGAGAGAAAGAATCCCAAGCAAGCTCCACGCTGTCAGTGCAGAGCCCAATGTGGGGCTCACTCCCATGAACCGTGAGATCATGCCCTGAGCTGAAATCAAGGGCCGGGCACTCAACCGGCTGGCCCCTCTTTTAAAGATACTTTTAAATCATTTCCAATATTATGGAATTAGACTTCTTACTTCTAAAGACTAGGCTTAGGCAAGGGAGATATCCAAAGATGATAAGTTTTATTTTGGATGAGGCAGAATACACATCCCCCCCGCCCCCACGTGCAATTCTATTTCTGTCATTATCCTTAAGACTTTGGCTCCAGAAGATTCACTGGCTTCACATTCTTTTTACAGGAATTTGGTAAAATCCCCTCTTTGAGCCTAATAGTGAAATGCTGTTTGAAACCCTCTCTACCTTTATTTGCGTATGAAATCCTGGTCCAAAAGGCTGGAACAAAATTTGGTAGTAAGTGCTCGTCGCATAACTAGTCAGCAGGAATAACATTCAACAATATGCCACGTAAACTTCCCAGCAAACCAAATGTGTCCTCTGAGCCAGAGGGATTAAAGGATTCTACTTGGGATCTGAATAAAGATCATTCTTGCTACTGAACTGTGTCGCCATCATTGACCCTTCCTTATGTTAATGTGTCTTTTCCTTCACACCTGCTCTGTCACCTTCTCTTATGGATATTTCAACAAGATTTACCCATTTCACAACACATGAAGCTATCTTAGAAACTTACCCTGTAGCTCACAGCATAACAATACTCTAAAGAATTCACACACTTGTGAATAAGGCAGGAATAAGTCTGGAGGGCCATCGTCGAGGAGGAGGCGTTGAGTGATGGTGGAAGGGAGAGGAACCATTTGGGAATTTTTCATGCCCTCCATTTCTCTTGGATGATTCTGAACTGCCTTTCTGCAGTCACTTCTAGCTGGGTATAGTACAGGGGACCCAGTGAAAATAAGCCCTCAACCAGGTAGTGCTCAAAAGGCGAGCTGTTTCAGGATTTGAGATGCCTATATTTTAATCCTTAGACACTGCACTTGCAAGCTGCTTCTGCTTCTAGAACGTTTGTCTCTTCCAAGAGCTGGATTTAGTATCAAAAAGTGAACTGTTTCATAGAATGCGACTCTTACAAGCAAAATTGGGATACGTTCTTATGAAAAATCTAAGCATTGGCTCACGTAGAGCTGAAATTGCTGGATCATAGGGTGTGCACATCTAACAGTTTTGTGGTTTCTGCTGGGTTTCTGTCCAACAATGGTTGCACCAACTGCATACATTTTCAACTCCCCTGTGTGATGCGTCCCCATGCAGCTTCACCACCCTTAGGACAAATTCATTTCCCCTTCTGAAAAGCAAAGACAAACGCAACATCCAGGTCACCAAAATTCAGTCTCCAAAAGATCTTGGCTAACAGATTTAAAATGAATTTGATGGAATCCGATACGGACCCTCGGCCCTGTGCTCCTCCCCGAGATGCAGGCCCCACGCATACTCTTCAGCCTGGTGTTATCCTAGAGTTAACTGTACACTTCTTTCATGAGATGACATTCCAGCTGCAAAAAGACAGCAAGGTCAGCGAGGCCTGGAAGGGAAAGTGAGTGTGGCTCATAAAACTGAGAGGCACTTAAGATTTAACAAGATTAACAAGGACCTACTCGCCTGCGTCACGGTGGGGGGGGGGGGGGTGGGAGGGGAGGATGCCAGCTCAATTCTCTTGGCTTTGCTGTCACACGAGTGGAAAGCTCCTGAAAGCCTTCGTGAAACAGCAGTAAAGCTCTTGGGAAAATGTCTGTGTTTTTAATGGTATTTCTCTTGGACTTTTACGGAAGGAATGAGTTGTTCTTTTTCACTGTCCCAGTTATCTGCTGTTAACACTCTGTTGTCTGCCTTGCTGGGATGGTTATGTCCCAAGTTTGCTCAGGTTCTGACATTCAAGTCATTGAATACACAGTAAACTCACACTGGACTCTTCGGGAACAATTTCTAAAAAAAAAAAAAGCCTACAGTGGATTCAGCAACAGCAAGTTGTAGAAGACAACCCATCCCTTTTTCAGGCTGTGTGTAAATACATGGATTAGTGGAATTCACTAAAAAACTTGTCACTCAAATAAATGCCTACCAACCTTTTTTGTCACTGGGCAAAAGCAGTTTTTAGCTTTGATGACACTTGCAATTTTTCAGGACACATCATGGTTTCTGTTTTCTATTTTGAATGCCTTTTAGGCGCTTAAATTTCAGGTTGTGTCCATACAGAATCTACAGTGCTCTCTGCCTGACGGTGCTGGCAGCCTGGTGCCTCCACTGAGTCAGACACTTCTGGCTGATTACTTAATTTCCAATCACCTCTTCTTCTTTGCAAGCAGAACCCATTTGGAGGTGACTGGCTCTTTGTCAGCTAAAAAGCTCAATTTCCCAGACTTCCTTGCTGTTTATGGTAGTCGTGTAATATAGTTCTTGCCAATGGGATTTAAATAAAAGCCTGATTGATGGGGCTTTCATAAATGCCCCTGTTTCCCCCTCGTAAAGAGCTGGCCTGTGTCTTTTGTTCTTTCTTCTTCATCCTTCTTTCTTACTGGAAGGTAGGAGCTACGTGCTAATGATGGCACAGCAGGAAGGTAGGAGAAATCAGTCCTTGATGGTGTCAAAACCTTTGGATGGCTAACCTTGGAGTGCTGCCTCCACAATTCTTATCCTAGGGAAATAAGCCATTTGTCTTAGCCACCGCAGTCAGGTTTCTGTTTCATGCATCTGAAGCACTGATACATGTTGCCTCATTTCCTTAGAGCAGGGTACTTACGTAAGGAGACCTGGCACTGAACAAGAGTGGCTCAAAGGGTCGCAGGACGTCCGTACATTTAGGGTTTAAGAAAGATCCGTTTTCAAACATCCTGAGGATTTGATCTGACAAAGAAAAAGAAAGAAAACTCTGAAATTCCGCTCCTAATGCTTGAGTTGTTTTCAGGGGTTGCTGTGACCCAAAAGACAAGGAGATATTTGTCTGATGCTCTCAACTTTGCAGAGATTTAGTGGAAGAAGATAACTTTATGGAACCTGTCTGTGCAGCCCTGGGCATGCTTTCGTCTTAGGTTCTCCCTCCCAATAATGCAACAAGCTTCTCTAGTAAAGAAGAACAGCAAGAACAAAAGTTGGTTTCATACCCCGCAGCACCGAATTATCAAAACTTCCTTGGTGGGGGTGCTTGGGTTGCTCAGTTGGTTAAGAGGCCGACTCTTGATTTCGGCTCGG
Source organism: Prionailurus viverrinus (assembly GCF_022837055.1). Lineage (NCBI taxonomy): Eukaryota > Metazoa > Chordata > Mammalia > Carnivora > Felidae > Prionailurus > Prionailurus viverrinus. Next base: position 82,603,147 of record NC_062563.1, on the reverse strand, counting down.
GTCACGATCTTACGGTCGTGAGTTCAAGCCCCACATTGGGCTCTGCGATGTCTGCTTCAGATCCTCTCTCTCTCTCTCCCCCTCCCCCACTCACACACACACACACACACACACACACACACACACATACACACACACACACACTCTCTCTCTCTCTCTCTCTCTCTCTCCTCTCTTGAAAAATAAATAAATACAGGTGCCTGGGTGGCTCAGTTGGTTAAGCGTCTGACTTCAGCTCAGGTCATGATCTTGTGGTCCATGAGTTCAAGTCCTGCTTCAGGCTCTGTGTTGACAGCCCAGAGCCTGGAGATTGCTTTGGAATCTGTGTCTCCCTCCCCCGCTTGTGCTCTGTCTCTCTGTCTCTCAGAAATAAATACATGTTAAAAAAAAAAATTAAATAAATAAATAACGTTAAAAAAAACCCCATTCTTTGGTGTGCGTGCATCTGTGAATGTGCATGTGAACCCGTGAGCATGCGCATCATTGATACCATTCTTTAGCATCGATGAGGAACCTAGACTTCTTTTCCCTTCAGCTGAAGATCTAGTTTACGTTGTGTAAACGTACACTTTAGTTTGGTAAATCGAAATGAGCCTGTGGATTGATAGGACAAGAATCAGAGTGGTTGACTCCTGTTTGACTCTCAGAATAAAGCTCTTTCCACCTCAAGAGAGAAAGAACAAAAAGTGTTGGTGGAGTGGTGACTCGTTTGGTCTGAGTGGGTATTTCAGGCCGGTGTGTGACAAGGCTGGAAAGGCAGACCCGAGATCTGACTATGGGCTGCCTTGGGGCCAGGTTCTGGAGTTTGGAATTATTTAGGCTGGCCTTTCCCAGAGGCTTCCTTAAAACTCTAGAAAAATGAGATGTTTCATCAAAGGAGGATTCCACGGTCAGATAAATTTGGAAACTACACATTACATCACTCTCTCTTGAAAATTCACACTCTATAGCTGCATATTAAATGCTGAGAAGCTTTGCATTTAAGGAGCTGGTTAAAATCAACCCTGGGTTCCTCTCTCCCCTCCTCCCCTCATAAATACTTGTCAGCAGGTGTCCACACTGGAAGGTGCTGCAGGGGCAGTGGGGGAGCCAATGGAAGTCTTTGAAAAGAGTAATGTAAGTAGCTGCTTTAGAAAGATTTCTGAAAGCAATGTACAGCCTGGATTAAAATTTGGAGAAGAGGGTGCTTGAAGAAAACACGAGAGGCAAGGAATCATTAGGTCAGGGGCTCCTCAACTTGGAATTATTTGGGGATTTAAAAAATTCTCAGACTCCATTGCACTTCTAGAGGTTCTGATCTGTAGGTGTGGGTTTTGGCATGGGTGTGTGCGTGTGTGTGTGTGTGTGAGCGTGAGCGTGTGTGATTCGGAAGCAAAAACTAGTATTGGAATTTATGAGTTCCTATTAATTGTGAGGATTATGATAGTCCAGTTGAAAGTTAATGAGACTAGTATGTGGATAGAGGAAGGTGCAAAGGACACAACAAACAAAGCAAGGCAAGAATTTACATGTTTTGGCAAGTGATTGAATGTGCGAATGGTATACAACAGGATGGAAGTCAAAGATTTTCAGCCTGGATTATTGGGAAAGGTGATGCTATCACTAACGGCAGATAAAGGTTAGGGGGCCAGGTGGTATTCTGAGAAAAGAGGATGCTTGGACATGTTTAGGTTGAGATGCCTGACACATAGGAAGGTCTACCAGGCAGCTGGAAATGCAGGTTTCACATACAAGGGAATGAAGGGGTCTAGATCCGCAGACAGATCATAGTTACAACTCTGGGGACAGCTCAGTGTTCCAAGGGATGAAGTGTAAAGAGGGGGAAAGTCAAGAATAGAGCCATGGGAATGCCTCCATTCCAGGCTTCTGCTCTCAGGATCCAGTAGGGATGGCTGGAGGAGCTGAACCAGGAACTGCATTAGAGATGTCAGAGAGGGGAAGCCTCTAGAAGGGTGCCTTGGTTCAGGGTCCTCTCCGTCCAGCCAGATCTTCTAGCAGGCAGTGGTAGGCTATGGTGGTGGCTCCCAGCTCTACTTCTCATTTGCATCGTGTTCTTGAGCAAGTTTACATAACCTCTCAGCCCCCTGCTTCCTTGTGTGTAAAATGGAGACTATATTACTTTCATGTTTTGTGTTAAGTGCCTACTGTAGTATCACGTGGTATGGCATAAATGGTATACGATGCAGTGTATTACTGTATACATACTCTATTATATATTATTATTTTAGTGAAATATCCTTTGATGCCATTAACAAATTAGTTGTATAGACAAAGTAAGTGAAAAAGAGCAATAACCAAACAGAATTCTAGATCATCTTAAAAATAAATTCTTTTTAGGGGCACCTGGGTGGCTCGGTCAGTTAAGCGTCTGACTTCTGCTCAGGTCACGATCTCGTGGTCCGTGAGTTCGAGCCCCGCGTCGGGCTCTGTGCTGACAGCTCAGAGCCTGGAGCCTGCTTCAGATTCTGTGTCTCCTCTGTCTGTGCCTCTCCCCTGCTCGTAGTCGGTCTCTCTCTGTCTCAAAAATAAATAAACGTTAAAAAAAAATTAAAAAAAATAAATTCTTTTTATTTTAATCGTTGTATTTTAGTCTTCGACCGCATGCATAGGTAGTTTTTACATAGCTACAATTTTGAACCATACTTTTGAACTTAGCATTATACCCTGGGATTTCCTCTCATGGTTACTTAATTTTTTTAATTATCATTTTATTTACCCAATAATTTTCCAATCAGTAGAATTTGAGTAATTTCTAATGTTTTTTTTAAAATTTAAGCATTGATCTAATTAACCTAAGCATTAATATAGCCCTCTCATTTTCATAAATTATTTCCTTTTGGATGAACTATCAGCAGAAAAATTACTGCATCAAAGGGTTTGAACATTTTTTTCGAAATATATTGCTGAACGGCATTCCAAGAGTTGTATTAATTAACACGGTTTCCAAAAGTTATACCTGTTAACAAAGGCTCACCATATCCTTGCCAGAACCGGTAATATCATTATTTTTTATGTTTTTGCCAGCATAGTGGGAACTGACCGGCAGAAAACAAAGGTCACTGTTGCTTAATTTGTGTTTTGATAATAGTTGAGGCTAAATATTGGATATTTCCCCTTATGCTTATTTTACTAATTTTATCTCCTGTGGCTGAGGAGTCCAGTTGATGCCAGTACAAAGGTAAACTTGTTGGTGACACATTTACTCACTTGTAAAAATGAAAGTCTTATGGAAGTCGCCCCTGGAGTTTTGAAAGAAAAGAAAGAATTGGGTAGGACATTTCTGTCAGTCAAGGTCATAGCCTTGAATGAAGTGAGGAGTGTTTAATAAAGAGGATATTTATGAAGGTGTGGTAATGTTAAGGGAAGCTAACAAGGGTAGTCCAGTGCCCAGGGCTAGCAATAGTGGTACCATTTCTAAGCCCAAAATGGTGAAGGGAGGGCCCAGGTAATGGATCCCAGAGAGACAGTTGTAGGAAAGGGCTGCCTGACAGAAGCTGGACTTTAGAGAGACACAGTCAATCCCTGGTGACCCAGCAGGGAGGGTACAGGTAATGAATATCCTGACCTAGATGATTTCTACTTGCCCTCTGATCTCCTGGGGTGCCTCTCATTGACCCAGCCCAAATGCCAGAGGGAGTTAATGCAATCCATAAAGGCCAGTCTTCTGAAGCCCTAAGCAGGATGGAAAAGAGAGTTGAGTGGGTTTAGAAGGACAAATGGAAAATATTCAGCACAGATATTCTGGCATTAAGATATTTCAGGGGCGCCTGGATGGCTCAGTCAGTTATGCATCCAACTTCGGCTCAGGTCGTGTTTGTGGGTTCAAGCCCTGCATTGGGCTCTGTGCTTGATAGCTCAGAGCCTGGAGCCCCCTTTGGATTCTGTGTCTCCCTCTCGCTCTGCCCCTCCCCCACTCATGCTGTCTATCTCTTATAAATAAATAAACTTAAAAAAAATTAAAACAAGATATTTTAGAACGGCTGGTAATACGAGCCTTCACAAATAAACGCAAGACTATGGATCTGAGGTCTCACTTAATTCAACTTGTAAATGTTGTTAAAAGCTACTTAATTTCCATAATTTAGCTATTAAATAAAAGAAACATAATGTTAATGCCATTACTGCATTTTTTTAAAAAAAATATGGATAAGAGCCTTTTTTTCCTTGCTTGAAGGAAGTCTTACTATGCCAGAATTTTAGAAGCAGGCAAGAAGGAAGAATTCCAAATCTCGAAGTCAGTAAGAAAGCAAAAAACAAGCAAAGGGGAAACTGTCTAGGAATGTTAAGAATGAAAGGGATTATAGTGAGTCTATCGCAAACTTTCTGATCCAGAAGGTTGGCTGGGTCCTGGGCATTTGTATTTGTAACAAGGGCTCCGAATCATTCTGATATGGCCAGTGGACTGTTGCTTGGTACAACCCGACAACACAAGTTTTAGAAAGAGGGTTCAAAATCTACCACCTCACAGACATTACTGGAATCAGTTGGAATGCAAATGGCAGGCTTGAAAATGATAAAGACAAGTCACTGGGAACAGGGACCCCCTTGCCTTAAAAGCCAGTGTTTGGAGCCATGGTTGCACATGACAGCCAATAACAATGGTGGTTCTAACACGAAGCACTTCCTACAGGCCAAGCCCGTGACAAGTGTTTAACACTCCTTGTCTCACTGAATCCTCTCAACAACCTCATGAGGTACTTCTAGTTTCTGCATTTTATAGATGGGGAAATTTGAGTTTATGAAAATTAACCATAAACCAGGACACTCACCACTGTCACTCCTTAGGCCCTGAGGTTCCTGACCTGTCCACCTTCTTCTCTCTACCTTTCAGAGTTTCAGTGTTTGTCTTATATTTAATATCCAGAGTTTTTAGAAGCACCAGTGGGAGGAATAGAGACAAGTATGTCTACTCCATCATCCTAGAGGCAAAAGTACTTTAAAATATATATTTTTAAATCAAAGTTTCATCATATTTCACTCAGGCACAATGACTATTCTCATGCCTCTTTGGTCATATACAAAAATATTTGTATGAAGTTATAATCACAGTTCATAGCATTATGATGGAGCAGTTGAGGACTTGGGCTTTGGAGGCCAACGTACTGGGGCCTGAGTGTCAATTCTACAACTTACTAACTATGGGTTCTTGGATGAAGACCACACGGGGAGCCTGGACTTCTGCCTCCACCCAGCAGTAATGAGGAACCCATTGTCCTCCTTGCTGGGATGGTGTCACAGGAGGCCTAGTGAGGAGTCGGGACTTTTACCACCACACAGGAGTAATGAAGCCACCCACCAGTGTCAACAATGACCGTGTGAGGAGCTGGAACTCCCGCCCCCGCCCAGCAGTAATAAAGAATCCCCCCTCCATCTTCCTTGGCTGAATGGGGCAACCTGGGCTTCTATCCCCACCTAGGAATAATGAGGTGGCATTTCTCTTTTTCACCTGCCAGAGCCGTGTCAGAAAAAGTCATCTAAGACAGGTATAAAAAAGATCCAGAGTCTCATAACATAATTCAAACGTGTCTAAAGTTCAACGAAGAAGAAACCCTCATCATACCAAGAACCCGGAAGATTTCAAACTGAATGAAAAACGGCAGTCCATAGATGCCAACACTGAGAGGACAGTGATGCTAGAATTATCTGACAAAGATTTCAAGGAGGCCTGATGAAATCTTCAGGATCTTGGTCTACGTAGAAAGTTTTTAAACTGGTCACCAAAAGCACAGTTCATAAGAGGAAACATTAATAAATGGGATTTCATCAAAATTAAACGTTTTTGTTCTGCAAAAGACGATGGTAAAGGATGAAAGGACAAATTACAGAGAGGGAGAAAATATTTGTAAACCACATTATCTGAGAAAGGAATAGTGTCTAGAATATAGAAAGGACTCTTGAAACTCAACCGTGAGAAACAGAGAATCCAATTAGAAAATGGGTAAAAGATGTGAAGATAGGGGCACCTGGGTGGCTCAGTCGGTTAAGCGTCCAACTTCAGCTCAGGCCATAATCTCATGATTTGTGGGTTCAAGCCCCGTGTCAGGCTCTGTGCTGACGGCACCGAGCCTGGTGCCTGTTTCAGATTCTGTGTCTCCCTCTCTCTCTTCCCCTCCCTCCTTCTCTCTCTCTCTCTCTCAAACGTAAATAAAACATTAAAAAAAAAGACATGAAGATATATTTCACTGAAGAAGATATACAGACAGAAAATAAACACCTGAAAATCTGTTCAACGTCACTAGCCATTAGGGAAAGGCAAATTACAACCACAGTGAGAAATCACAGCATACCTATCAGAATGGCTAAAATAAAAAAAATAGTGATACCACCGATGGCTGGCAAAGATGGGAACAAACTGGATCTTTCACACATTGTCAGTGGGAATGTCAAGGGGCACAGCCACTCTGGAGAACGATGTGATGGTTTCTTTAAAAAATAAAACATGCAACTATCATACAACCCAGCAACTGTACTCTTGGGCATTTATCCCAGAGAAATCAAGCCTTATGGTCACACAAAAACCTGTGCATGAATGTATAAAGCAGCTACATTTTATGTAAATGCATCTTTAAGTCTCCTGAACTAATTTTTAAAAATCCAATTTATACCTTCTAGATAGAAATTCTGGAGTCACTACGTCTGCCTTTGTAGACTGAAAGAGAAAAAAATATATAGAAAACAAAACCAAGTGCTTGATTTGAAAACTCGATACTAAGCCTTCCAGGAAAAGGATTGTTTCTCTTACAATCATTGACCAGAACCTGGACACTACTGGACGTAATTCAGAGTCCTGAAAAAATAAAATGTTTTAAAAGTTTAATGAATATTTATTGAGCATGTACTATATGTGAAGCTTGAGATTTCTGCATTAAAATAACCTGTGTACCTAATAATTATCCACATTTCACACATGAGCAAATGGAAGTGCGGAGAGGTTGAGATTAGATTCTACTAGAGATTCAGTTGTTATCTGATTTAATTCTTCCTGTTGGTCTCGGTAGAACTTTCCTTCAGACTGTGAGTTCGAGCCCCGCATCAGGCTCTGTGCTGACAGCTCAGGGCCTGGAGACTGCTTCGGATTCTATGTCTCGCTCTCTCTCTGCCCCTCCGCTGCTCATGTTCTGTCTTTCTCTGTCTCAAAAATAAATAAAAAACATTTTAAAAATGTGCAAAGAAAGGAGGTCTTGAAATATCAATCTTGGCGCTGTTCCTTCTCCCCCTGCATTCTGGGTCCTTTCTTTAATGGGCTTGTTATAGCCAGAATGCAAAGAGAATACCAATATTGAGGTTATCGTAAGCTTCCAAAATCAGGTTCTTGCAAATTAAAAGACAAGGCTCTGAGGGCCCTGGGGCACAGAGTTTGTGCCATGGCAAAGACAGGAAAGAGGTGAGAGAGGAAAAGCCAGCTACACTGCAGGGAGCCTACTCAGGGGTCTCCTGTACTAGATGGGGAGAGAGCTGGGGGAACTTGCCAGAGGGCCCTCCTGCACAATTTGAGAATATCACTTGTCTGCTAGGCAGCGGAGCCATGCGGCAGCTTATCTCTTGCTATTATAGGCTGAATTGTGTCCTCCTCAATTCACAGGCTGAAGCCCAGTACCTCAGAATGTGACTGTTTTTGGAGATAGGGCCTTTAGAGGTGATTAAGTGGGTGGGCCCGGATCCAATCTCACTGGTGTCCTTATAAGAAGAGGAAGTTTGGAGACACAAAAAGAGACACCAGGGATATGTGCACACAGAGGAAGGACCACGTGAGGACAGTGGGAAGGCAGCCACGTGCAAGCCCAGGTGAGAGGCCCCAGGAGAAACCATACCTGTTGGTTACCTTTATCTTGGGCTCCTAGCCTCCAGAACTGTGAGACAATAAATTTCTGTTGCTTAAGCCATCAAGTCTGTGGTATTTTGTCAGGCCAGCCCTAGCAGACTAAGGCACTTGCCATCTGGGGAGAATCTCCCATCAGCTATGGGAAAGACACTGTCCCACACACAGTAACTTTGCTGAGCTCCATTCATGCCACCTTGGCAGGCTCGCTCGACAGCATCCCAGGGGACTGGTAAACCCCTTCACAACGGAGGGTCCTTGGCCTAGCAGGGGGGAGGATGGTGTGGGACGAAGACCCAGCCCAGGATCTTGGGTGAAGCTGGACTGTGGGGAAAACCCTCCTGGCACCAAGCGCAGAAGTTCCTCATGGTGTATCCCTGTAGATAACGATTAACCTGATTATGTAGCAGCCAGAGGCCCTGGGAGACCAGGGTGAGGGGAAATCGGTTTCTTTCTTTTATGGGGCCCAGGATCCAAAAGTTCTCTCAGTTGACTCGGTGAGGACGTGTCTTGTCTTCAGCAGAATCAGGGTGGCCTAGAGGGCCAGTTATGAAATGGTCAGTGTCCAGCATGGCTCCTGGACAGCAGCCATCCGCGGTGTGACCCGTGGAGTCGCATTCCTGAGGAGTCCCAGAAAGTCTCGGGTAGAGGATCCAGTGGAAGGCTCGCCTCCTGGGGTCATTGGTTCAGGGGCTCAGGTGGTGTCTGTGGGGCACCGAAGGGAAGGGTGAATTCTGAGTGTGGGGAAGTGAGGGACATCTGGGTGACAAGAGGCTCTACTTGTGGCCTGCATTTTCTCACTTTGCTCTGAGCCTCTGCTACCACAGCAATTTTATCCTTGCAGTTTTCCGATCTGGGTTTGGTGCACAAACTGAAAAACAAATGATGAGATTATAGATGTTGGAAAGAAAGGAAGCCCAGGGTTTTATGCATGGGTAACAAAAGGAAGCAACAAATTCCTTTTTTTTTTTCCTTTTAAACTTAAGTCAAAACAACAGTTGCACAGACGAGGGTATGTGTGTGTGTGTGGGTGTGTGTGGGTGTGGGTGTGTGTGTGTACGTGTGCACGCACGCACACGCGGCTGGGGCCGAAGTCTTCACCACCATGGATATTTTTAGAACTTGAGAAGAGGCACAGCGAGGGCTTCCCTAGCAAGATCTGACAGAAAGCTCCAGCCTGGGAATGAGAAGGGACACTCCCACTTTCAGCTACACCCCAGCTTCTTTGCCTCACAAGTGGTGACATTGGATTAAATGATTACAAAATATTGTAATGCTAGGATTTGTAATTTTACACATTTAGATTCGTGCAAGGATTTGAGTCAAACCCTCCCTATCGCCAGGTCCCTCTTCCTGAAGATTAGATGGCTGTATGTGTGTGTGTGCATGTGTGTTATGCGTGCGGTGTGTGGGTGCCACGTGCATTGTTGTGTGTGGTGTGTGTGTTGCATGTATAGTCTGCGTGGGTTTGGTGTGTCACGCACGATTTGCTCTCGCCGCCCAGAACAGCCCCCGACATTGCCGCCTTCATGCTGGATGTCTGGATCCTTCGGAAACCCCCTGTCCCACACCAGCCAAGCAAGCAAGAACACGTGTGAGAAGCCCTTCGCACTGCAGTGCCTCTTGAGATAACAGTCAAACGGCTGGAATGACATGCTCTGTAGAGAACCGGGGACGTGGCAGGGCGATAGGGATTCACTCTGTATTTGGAAGCCAGATTCCTGACCCCAGACCTGAGAGGGCAAGACAGGATGGAGGCTGGACTATGTGTATGTCTTGCTGGCAGCTTGGGGTGTGTGTGTGTGTGTGTGTGTGTGTGTGTGTGTAGGACGCATCTTTTATAAAAATCTGTCTTCTCCAGCATTCCCCCATTTACATGTGCGTTTGCAATTCGGACCCCGATTTTGAAAGCTGCCTCTTTCCTCTGCGTCTCTTCCTCTAGTTCTGTCTCTCATTCATTTCTCCCGCCCGCTCGCTTTCTCTTTTGCCCTCAGAGCAGTGCGTCAAGCTCTTTGTGGATAGTAGTTCAGACTTCTTAATCGGCTGCGCGGAGGGGGCCCCAGATGAAAGCGGGGAAGGTAAGAAGCTCCACAGCAGCCAGGCTGCAGGGCCTCGGAGTCTTTGACCCTTTCGGCTTCCTGGTAATGGGAGGGCTTCCTCTTGATTCTGGGGGTGCCCAGAGCTGTCAGGGTCCAGCTTGCCTTCGTTCCAGTCACCTATCGCTGCTTAACAAATCACCCCAAATTAAGTGGCTTTAAACAACAGTCATTTGTTTCACTCAGGAATCTGTGATTTGGGCAGGGCCCCACTGCTCCCACATGGCACTTGCTGGGGCGGCTCAAAGGTGAAGGGTGACTCTGCAGTGGGGGGTTGGAGTCATCCGAAGCTCACTCACTCACATGTCTGGTGTTTCTTGCTGGCTGTTGGCTGGGACCTTAGCCGGACCGTCTACTGCAACACCTATATGTGGCTTTTCTATGTGACTGGGGTTCTCAGCATGGTGGCTGGGTTCCAAGAGTGAATGTCTGAGGCGACAAGGCTGAGGTGCCTATTAGTTTTATGACTTAGTCTCAGAAGTCATTTAGCATCATTTCTGCCATAGTCTATTGACCGAGACTGTTACAAAGTCCAAGTCCAAGAGGGGGTGACATAGACCCCACTACTCAGTGGAAGGAGGTTTCAATGTCCATTGTAAGAGCAGCATGGGTACTGTGTATGTGTGTTCGTGTGTGTATAGTGGACTCAGCACTATATTGTAGTAATGTTGTGTACATGTATTAAGTGTAATGAACACGCGCTGTATCAGGGAAGCTGTGCTTGAAAATACAACCTGCCACATCTCTTTTCCACATTCACTATCCCTTTCGTTGCCTCATACAGTCGTATTGGTTTAAATTCGTGGACAGAGGGGCACCTAGGTGACTCGGTCAGCACCTAGGTGACTGAAGCATCTGACTTCAGCTCAGGTCATGATCTCACGGTTCGTGGGTTCGAGCTCCGCGTCGAGCTCTGTGCTGGCAGCCCAGAGCCCGGGGCCTGCTTTGGATTCTGTGTCTCCCTCTCTCTCTGCCCCTCCCCTATTCGCACTCTGTCTCTCTTTCTCTCGAAAACAAACAGACATTAAACTTTTTATAAAAAAAATAAAATAATGTTTAAATTTGTGGGCGGAAATAGAATTTGCATTGAGAAGTGTGTTATCACATGGTTGCTAAAGCTTACACTTTTGCTTGAATTGTGTGGGAGGCAGAGTGTCCTCAAAATGGACCCCAGGGTTTCTGCTCCCTGGTGTACATGCCCTGAATAATCTCCTTGAGTGTGGGGGCCTGTGAATATGATGGGATTTTACTGGGATGATTAGGTTACGTGAGATGGCGAAGAGGAGGGGATTTTTCAGAGGCTATTAAGGTCCCTCAGTTAAGCAAAAGGGAGATTACCCTGGATGGGCCTGGCACAATCAGGTGAATCCTTTAAAGGAAGATTTAAGCCTTCCCTAAAGAGATTCTCCTGCTGGCTTTGAAGAAGCAAGCTGCCATGTTGTGAGAAGGCTGCGTAGCTCCAATATGAGAGTGGCCGTTAGGAGCTAAAAGCAACCCTCAAACAACAGTCAGCAAGAAAACAGAGACCTCGATCCTACAACTGCAAGAAAATTCTGCCAACAACCTGAATGAACTTGGAAGAACTCCAGATGAAAACATGGCCCAGCCGATTTCAGCTTTGTGAGACCCTGAGCAGAGAACCTCACTACTCTGCACCCGGGTTCCTGACCAACAGAAACTGTGAGGTGATAAATGTGCGTTGTTGTAAGCTATCCAATTTGTGGAAATGGGTTATACAGCAATAGAAAATGAACACAAGTCATAACCAGGAGCTCCACCGGCAAGAAAACTTTGTTGAGTGGGTAACTGGAGAAATGCACGGCAGATCCTGTAGCGAGACTATGCCCATGTTTAAGGCCCAGCTCAAATGTCACCTCCTTTAAGACCTTCATGGATTTCCTTCAGCCAGAAGTAATCTCTTGCATCTGAAATTCTATAGCTTTGTTTGTATCTCTTTTGTGGTACTTCTCATATTCTACTTGTATTTACCAGTGTGTATGTTTTGTCTCCCTGACTGGATTGTGAGGTCCTCTCTGGAAATGATGTCCTAGTTATTTTTGTGGCACCAAGGTACTTAGCATAATTCTATGCAACTAATGTTTATTGAGAGTTTATTAGGTAATTTCCTCAATGATAGAACTTCAACTTTTATTTGTTGAGAGAGTTTGAGACTATATTTTGATATAAGGAAAATCAGGAGATGGTCTTTGCTACTATTTTATGGGCGTTAGTTTCAAATATCAAAACTAGCCAAGCATTCTCGTCCTCATTTGCAGTCAGTGGGAATGGGTCCGTCATTTGAGATTCTGGAATTAAGCCTATGAATGTTCATCCAATAGATTCCGGATTTCAGACTCGGAAACTGTCGGCCAAGACAGAATCACAGATCTACCCAAGTAATCTTTATTTTGATCCTACCAATGGAGAAAAGAATTTCCTGAGCCAGTAGGACAAGCTACTGTTTAGCTTTCTACCTCTAGAATCAGGACTATTATGTTTATGAAGGCAGGGATGAAATGTCTTCTTGGAGCACTAAATATACATCTATTTAGAGAAACAAGTAGCCTACTCTTTTGAATTTAGTTTTGGGACACGGGACACAGAGGAATCAGGAAGGCCAAAGAACATAAAACAGTCATAAAATGCTTTTAGGATGGCAAAAGTAGCCAGCAGCTCCAGCGGCTGGTTGGTCTGAACCCCAGGAGGCCCCTTGTGTCTCAGGGAACCCCACACAGGTTGTGCTTGAGGACCTGCACACTAGAGGAAATTGTTTTTGGCAAGCTTAGTTATTAATAACAAAAAGAATTGCCATTAATAATCTTCCTTGTAGCTTTTATAAAGATAGAATTGTGGTGCCATGAGGGATTCTTCTGGGGCCAAGTTGTTAGTCAATTCTGTGCTTATGATGTGCTTTAGGGGGTGCCGACTGATTAATCTGGGCTCAACAGCATCTTTCTAGGACTTCCAGATCTGGGCTTATAATAACTGTGAGTAGAAACACTACATTTATATTTCTCCTGAGAATTTGCAGAGTTTCATATACATTACCTCACTATACCTGGGAAGAGGCAAAAGTTGTCCTCTTGTAATTTGGGCTCCTAGGAGAAGGTGAAGTTCAGGGACCATGATTGCTAAGGCCTCAGATGGCATCCACTTTGGAAATGAACAGTGTGTGTCCTGTTCTGGCTGCTAATTTCATGAGGCCCCAGACATCTGGAGCCAACAGATCAGATCACTGCTAGTTAGCATCAAAGTGGTGTTGAAGGCCTGAGTCAGAAATTAATCACACTAGCTATTCTCTGGTTCACCCTGTGGTTATCCCCATGGTCAGTAATGAAACTGGATATGACAGCTCCAGATTTTACAGTTCATGTGGAGGAGGAATAAGCATTATTTTCCAAAAATCCTGGTGTGGGATCTGGGATCTTTTTGCTATTTGGATAATCTTTGGAGCTCACTGGGTATTTATCCTTGAAAATGGCTTGCAAGCCAAATGTGTTAGGGAAAAGGGCTGTAGTAGTGTGTGTGTGTGTGTGTGTGTGTGTGTGTGTGTGTGTGTTGTATCTACCACTTCCTTCTCCACTGTATTGGGAGAGGGAGTGGCTAAGAGGAAGGAGACAGTGTAGGGTTTGAGGAGTAAGGAGGTTGGGATAAGTAAGCTATGTCCATCCATCTCTGCCTTAGCTTCTCTTGGAGTGGTTTTTAAAAACTCAGATTTCTAGGGGCGCCTGGGTGGTTCGGTCCGTTAAGTGTCTGCCTTCAGCTCAGGTCGTGATCTCACAGTTCGTGAGTTACAGCTCTATGTCGGGCTCTGTGCTGACAGCTCGGAGCCTGAAGCCTGCTTCAGATTCTGTGTCTCCCTCTCTCTCTGCTCCTCCTCCATTCATGCTCTGTCTCTCTGTCTCTCAAAAGTAAAACAAACATTTAAAAAAATGTTTAAGGGGTGCCTGAGTGGCTCAGTTGGTTAAGCGTCCGACTTCGGCTCAGGTCATGACCTCGCAGTTTGTGAGTTCCAGCCCAGCATCGGGCTCTGTGCTGACAGCTCAGAGCCTGGAGCCTGCTTCAGATTCTGTGTCTCCCTCTTTCGCTGTGTCTCCTTTTCGCTCCCTCCCACTGACGCTCTGTCTCTCTGTCTCTGTCTCTCTCAAAAATAAACATTAAAAAAAATAAATAAAAATTAAAAAAATTGTTTTAAAAAAACCCTCAGATTTCTAGATCCAGCTTTAATGAATCACAATCGCTGAGGCCCAGAAATCTGCATTTCAACCAACCAGGTAATTTGGATGCGCTGGGTAGTTTGCAAACTGCTGGGTTAACAAATAACAGACTGCAAGCAGCACGGTCAAAAGCACTGGACTGGAATCAGGGTCCTGAGTTTCCGGTCCTGAGTTTCCGTTCCACCTCTAGCTTACTGTGTGACCTGTAACAGTTGCTTTGTCTCTCTGGGTTCATTTCCTCACCTGTAAAATGGGTGGTAGACCCAAGTGCTAACATTCCATCCACATTATAATTCAAAGACTGTCCATGACACGACGTCTGGAGCCACTGGGGGATTCTGTGAAGATCTCTGCAGGTGCGGGGAGGAAAGGCAGTGAGAGAGAGAGACAGAGGTGTAAGAGGCAATTAGGGAGAGTTTCAGGCAGGTGGGCTCTTCAGGGCGGATCCTGGTTTTGTGATACTTATATGATGGGAAGTGTCCTCTTTAAGAAAAAGGATACAATTACAATAAAAATTTAAGTACGGGGGTGCCTGGCTGGCTCCGTCGGTGGAGCATGTGACTCTTGATCTCAGGGTTGTAGGTTCCAGCCCGATGTTGGGTGTGGAGATTACTTAAAAGATAAAATCTTTAAAAAAATTAAGTATAAAAGTGAATCTTTATTCAGGGTAATAAAAGAAATCACTGTAAACTGCATATTTTATGAAAAAAAATACCATAAACATAGAATCCAGAAAAATAACAATACTTTTATTAGTTTGTGGCCTAATATACCCTTATCATATTTTTTTCCCTATAGCTCTGGTCTGCATACACTTTGCTATTCTCTTCATGTGACGAAAAAAATTTTTGTATTCTCACTCTCTCTGGAGAGAATAGAAAGACAAGTTGGCCTTATCTCTAACATGTTTGAAATTTGTTTTTCTCAGCTATTGAAGGCTTAGTAAAGTTTCTTCCAGTTTCACAACTCATTGGTAACATTGTGTGCGTTTTTTAGGAGGGTACCAAGTCTGGGAAAACCTTAACTGAGTTTCTTTCATCTCAGAACTTTAAGGATTATAAGAATTTTTCCGTATACTAGCTTGGGCTTATACATTTTAATCCTTGTGTGTTTTCTCCCATTGCCTGATGAGTTCTGGTGCTGGGTGTCACAGGTCCCATTCATGGCACAGCATCCCCCTGTATCTCTGCTCTGATGCTAAGACAGTGACCAGAGTTGATCATGGGAATCACAGGGCTGAGGTTCTGCCCCTGAGGGTTCTGAGTATTTCGAAAGGCTTGGGCACATACCTCTAGGGTGCAGTGCTGTGACCATGGCAGTGGTGAGGGTGGGGGGTTCATCTGTGTTTCTTCCCTCTCCTCTCAACTCCCACCTGGGAGTCAGGGAGGTTAGAGTCCTAACCATCCAGGTAGCTCGGCTGCTTTTCCCCAATTAGTTATCTTTACTGCCCCTGCCCCATGAAAATGGAAGGGTTCATCTTCAAGAGAAGTGGGGAGGGAAATTCTAAGATAAATAAGTATCTTGAAGAAAGGCTGAGAAACAGCAGCCCTTCCTTGGCACCCACTTGGAGAGCACAGGCAAAACTAGACTATCAGCAGAAGACCCAGCAGAAAATAAGGCTGACATGTCATGTTAGGGGCAGAGCAGGCAGAAGACTCCAGCAAAGAAGTGAGAGGAAACTCTGCTTGATATCAGGGGGTGGGGTGGGATTGGGCAGTGAAGGTATCTGTCTAGGTGATTGACTTCAAGAGGCAGAAGGCAACTGGAAACCTTCCAGAATCCCCAAATATGTGAATAGTCGAGTATGGACTATACCCAGTGGAATGTGGACACAAAGACAGCAGAGAACAGTAAATTCCCCTTGTGATGTGGTTACTGCACAGTTGGCCAAGTTTGCTCACACTAGCCAAATGATATTCTGGAGCATCAAACTTCTAAATTTTTTTTTTTCAACGTTTATTTATTTTTGGGACAGAGAGAGACAGAGCATGAATGGGCGAGGGGCAGAGAGAGAGGGAGACACAGAATCGGAAACAGGCTCCAGGCTCTGAGCCATCAGCCCAGAGCCCGACGCGGGGCTCGAACTCACGGACCGCGAGATCGTGACCTGGCTGAAGTCGGACACTTAACCGACTGCACCACCCAGGCGCCCCTGGAGCATCAAACTTCTAGAGGGAGATAGTCACAAGTGAGCCTCATCCAGAGGACACCTGCATCATAGGCGTTCTGGGTCATGAGGACTAGTCAAATACTCATCGTTAAATTAATACCATGGGACTACTTTAAAATTATTAGTTCTTCCCAGAATTTTGCAAGTGGCTTCATTTTGTAACTAGAAAAGGAGCTTGTGTGTCGCAGGGAAGTTCCCATCAGCCAAGGGAAGGCTGAAGGAAGGTACTAGAATCCAAATTCTGGGAACCTCCACACACTCTCTGCTGGAGATTCAACTGGATGCAAGACTGGTAAAGAGATGGACAAGGGATCCTCCTTCAGAATTCCCTCTTTCCCTTGGTTTTCTTCTTCTTATTTTCTAGAATTTTCAAATCAAGAACATGACATATACAGTATAGTGTTTAAAGCACATTTGTCTGATGCATACAGCTCAATGAATTTTTGCATATATATACATCCAGGTAGCCAGAACAATACACAGAACATTTTCAGCATTCCAGAAAGTAACCCTTGCTCCTTCCTAGTTCATAATCCCTCCTTCACTCTAGAGGTAACCACTATTATGACTTCTATCACCATTGATTAATTTTTCTTATTGTTGAACTTGGAATCATTCAATATATTTTCTGTGTTAGTTTTCCATTGTGGCATAACAAATTACAATAAACTTATGGTTTAAAACAACACACGTTTATCATCTCACATTATCTATGGTCAGGGGTCAGGGCACAGCTTAGCTGGATCCTCCACTCAGGATCTGACAAGGCTGCAGTCAAGGTGTTGGCTGGGCTATGTTCTCATCTGGTGGCTTTGCTGGGGAAGGATCTATTTGCAGTCTCATCCAGGTTGTTGCCAGAATTCCCTTCTTTGTGATTGTATGACTGTTGGCAAAAAGCCACTCTCAGCTTTTAGAGAATATCTGTAGTTCCTTGCCCCGTGGTCCTCTCACAGGTTCTCTCACAACATGACAGCTTACTTCATGAAAGTAAGGAGGAATACCTCTCTCTACAGAGTCTCATGTAAAGTAACAAACCTATTGAAAAAAATTAAAGTAACAAACCATGGGAGTGATGTCTCATTACTGTGACATATACCATAACCTAACCAAGGAAACAACTTCCCATCACTTTTGGCATATTCTTTTTGTTGAAAACAAGTCACAGTCTCTGTTTGCAATCAAAAGGAGGGGATTATATAAGGGTGTGACTTGTTGGGGGTCACTGTAGAGTATGTCTGCCATATTCTATTTTGTGCCTGACTTCTTTGGTTCAACCTGATACCTATGAAATTCATCCATGTTGATGAGTGTATCCATTGTTCATTCTTTTTCATTTTGTGTAGTATTCCTTTATGTAAATAGACCAGAATTTACTTACCCATTCTCCTACTGATAGATATTTGGGATGTTTCTACTTTTAGGTTATTATGAATAATACTGTTTTAAATATTCTTGTACATGTTTCTAGGTGAACATATACATTTGTTTCTCTGGAGTATATAATTAAGCACACTTAGGGTTTTTTTCCTGTAGTTTAATTCATTCAACATGTATTTACATGAAGCCCTCTTGCTGCAATTTTAAAGGTCATGACTTGGGCCTGAGCTGGACGATAAAAGACAGGTTGACTCTCATTGTGACAATTATGTTCACCTCCTCTCCCCACTTTGCCAGGGGTGGTGGTGATTGGATCCCTATTTTATGAATGCTTTCCTGATGATTCCTCTCCCCTCCACCTTTTCTTTCAGCAACCAATAAAACATAAAACAGCAACCACCCACCCTAAACTTAAGAGACTGCCTTGTGATTGCTAATCTGGTTTCAGTAGGATACAGGTTTCCACTTCTCAGGAACACCACTTTCTCAGTGCATGGTTTCAATATGCACCTCTCTGAGAGTCCTGGATAACCAGAGAAGCACGTGGAGCTCTCCAGGGCACTGGAGCCTGAATCTGGAACCTTGGGAGGACCGCCAGAGGGCCCTTTCCCCTTAAAGTGCAAAAGAAATGGAAAGATCCAGTCACATATGAAAGGCAAAGCCACATGATAAAGAAAACTTAGAAGGACACAAAAAGAAAAACACTCCAGCTTTTCCTTATCGCTTCAGATTTCTTCCTCTCACTGGCCAGGAACAAGTAAACTCCACTTCACAGGTATCCAGAGCTAAAAATTGAGCAGTATGTATCTGAATTCAAAATGATTCGAGGACTTATTCTACACAGCAGCTTTTGCATGGAAGTGTTTGCATGGCATGACTGCACATCTAATCGTCCGGCTAGGAATTTCAAGTTCCGTTCAATTAATGTTGCTTCATCTCTCACACTCAATCCAAACAATTACAGATTTTATCAGGGCAATCCCACAATCATGTGTTGAATTTATCTCTTGTTCTTTGCCTCCGTGACTCTGCTCCAAAGTCCTGCATCATTGCTTCCTGGATCCATAACAATGACTACCGATCAGTAACATTCATGATGTGTGGGGCTTTATTATGTCATTTATTTCATTTAATTTTCTCTATTACATTATTTAACTTCAGAACATTCCTGAGAAGTAGGTACTTTTCTCTCTAGTCCACCTATAAGGACAGGGAGGCTCAGGGAATTACACCTTGCCAGACCATGCAGCTTATAATAGCAGAGACAAGATTCAAACTGTTTGGAAATGTCAATGCCAAAGTCTGTGCCACTGTAATGGCTCTGGACAATTAAAGGGGTGTGCTCTGCTCCACTGATGAGATGGTTTAATGGTGGAGACCTGGAAGCAGTTTCAACAGGAAATTGCTCCTGCTTTTCCACCACTGCCAGAAAGGAAGGCTCAAGAACAATTATTCTAAAAACACAGCAGTCATTTTGGCAGAAGCCTTTGAAATTTAATGAACGCGTACCCAACAATATTGTGCAACAGATCAAATCATTCAGTTCCTTATGGGTCCATTTTCCACATAATTTATTCTGGCATGATCACCATTCAGTTAGTGTTTACAGAGTACCTAGAATATGCCAGGCTGTCTTCCAGGTGCTAGAGAGAAAGCCATGAAAAGAAGACAAAGTCCCTGCCCTCACGAATCTTACATTCTAGTAGAAGAAAATAAAAACAGGCAGTAAGTAGATAACCTGGCAAAGGGGTGATGGTTAGACGTGAGTGCTGTGAAGGGCGTTTATAGGTTGCTGTTGGCAAGAATAGTGGGAGGGAGGGACATTTAACCCGAGACATGAAGTATACGGAGGGGACAGACATGCTGCACGTAGCAGGAAGGAACTTTCAGGCAAGCACATCGGGTGTAGAAAGCTTCTGAGCTGTGACAAGGCTTGGATTGCCCCAGAAACAGATAGAAGCTGGGTGTGACGGCAGTGTGGTGGCTGATGGGGAGAGGGACAGGAGACTGACGCGGTAGACTGGAGCCAGATCATGCAAGGCCAGGAGTTTGGGTTTTGTTCTAAGTGCAGTTGGAAGGCACTAAAGAGTTTGAGACAGAGGAGTCAAATGGTAAGATGTATGTTTTTAAAAATCCACTTAGGATTCTGTGTGGAAAACGAATTGGAGGGGGGCAAAGAGGGAAGTGGGGAGAGCAGTTATAAGACATCTGCATCTGCCCTTAGTCTTGTAGTGGTCCAAGTGTTATGGGCTGAATTCTGTTCCCCTGAAATTCATATGCTGAAGTCCGAGTGCCCAGTACTTCAGAATGTGCCTGTATTTGGAGACTGAGCCTTGAAAGAGGCAATTAAGGCTAAACGAGGTCATTAAGGTGAGTCCTAATCCAGTTTGACTGGTCTCCTTACAAGAAGAGGTTAGGACACAGACAAGCACACAGGAAAAGACCACGTGAAGACACAGGGAGAAGGTGGAATCTCCATGCCCAGTAGAGAGGCC
This sequence comes from Prionailurus viverrinus, assembly GCF_022837055.1. Taxonomy (NCBI): domain Eukaryota; kingdom Metazoa; phylum Chordata; class Mammalia; order Carnivora; family Felidae; genus Prionailurus; species Prionailurus viverrinus. The sequence goes on along the minus strand of NC_062563.1, from coordinate 82,582,973 downwards.
TTTGAAGAGACCAACCCTACTGACACGTTGATCTCAGACTTTTAACCCCCAGAACTGCGAGAACATCAATTTCTGTAAAGCGCTCAGGCCGTGGTCCTTTGTTACCGCAGCCCTAGCAAACGAACTCGTGAAATGAGAGCCGATGGGGCTCGGACCGGGAGGGGACAGTGGAGATGAAGAGGTGCAGTTGGGCTTACCGTATGCTTCTGAGGAAGAGCTGACGGATGAGTTAAACATGAAGAGTGAGAAGGAGGGAGGAATTAAGGGTAACCCCTGTATCCCTGACTTACTGTAAGTCACCTCAAAAATTTTTTTGATGGTATGTAGAATATGTACGACTTTCCCTTCCTCACCACTCCTTTCCCCCTCTTGTGTGGGGTGTCGGGAACTATACTTCTGGGGTACTTTGGAGTGAGGGGAGCAAGGGCTGTCCTAGAGTCTCAGCTCAGCCTGTTTGGATTGAGCTCAGCAATGTCAGGACCCAGGCACGCCCCCCTCTGCAGTGTGACTGCCAGCAGCCCTCAGCAACTGTTGATGGATAACTTGGCCCCACAGAGGTGTCCACAGTTTCTGCCCGGGTGTGGAGATCTTCTCATGGGAAAGAGAAGGAAGGGGCCACAGGGGTAGGCATCATTTCTGCACAGGCTTCTAGTCGTCAAATCCAAGGGGCTGACAGCCTCTCACTGGACCCCCTCATCCCCAGCGTCTCCAGCCACCCTCTGTGCCATCCCTCACCCCAGGGGTGGGGGAGGAGGACGTCTCCATGGGAGAGGTGTCACAAGCCCACCCCTCTCTCCTGTTCCCTTCTGAATTATCCTCCCTATAGCCGTGCCTACTGATGTTCAAAAGCATCATTTGGAAGAAAGGGGAAAAAGAATCTCAGCTGAATATTAACTGAGTTTTTCTCCTTATATTTCTACTAAGAAAACTGGAATTCTCCTGGGCAACGTTTGAGTTTCTGACTGGCTAGGAGAGAGGGAATAGAAGAAGCAAAGCACAGTAACTGATGTATCTAGGTTTATCTGGGTGAAATATAAATACACATATGTATTCAAAGCGTGTACTTATTTAGATTATTTAGATAATTTCTTTTTTTAATGTTTATTTATTTATTTTGAGAGAGAGAAAGAGAGCAAGAAAGTGCATAGGGGAGGGGCAGAGAGAGAGAGAAAGAGAGAGAATCCCAAGCGGGCTTCGCACTGTTGATGCAAAGCATCACGAGGGGCTCAATCTCACAAACTGGGAGATCATGGCCTGAGCCAAAATTAAGAGTTGGGTGCTTAACTGACTGAACCGCCCAGGCGCCCCTAGATTATTTAGGTATTTTAACTGATTTCACTGTATATGCATCTATATGTTTTAACAATATGTATGTGTGTATATATAAATATATGTGGGGATATATGTGTGTGAGTATATCTCTCAGATCTGATCATGTCATGCCCAGCTTTTAAAAACTTTCCATAGTTTCCTCTTGCTTAATTATAGGACAAAGTCCAAACTCTCCTTGGCACAGCCTCCATACCCTCTGGCCTCTCCACTCTCGGCCCCAGGCTCCCCTCCAATAGGCCACCTCCCTGCCCCCACACTCAGGCTTGACCCTGGGGACGTGCATTGGCCTTGCCGTGAACCTTGCTCTTTCCTGCCTCTCAGCCTTTGCACACAGGCAGTTACTCTGACCACAATACTCCTGGCGCATCAGGTGCCTGCCTTGAAATCTTCTATTCATTCATCTCCAGTGAGTTCCCCATCCCTTCTGAGCTGAGGCCTTTGAGATCCCAGTGCCAAGCACAGTGCATTGGATACTGAATGAACTCTGGAGATCACACCATGGTACAGGAGTGCCTTTACTGAGCACTCAGCTCAGTGGTCCCCGCATGAAAGTATTTCTCAGGTGTGTGTTCCTCTCCCATCACAACCCTCAGAATGGGATGCCTGCCTTTCCTCCAAAAGTACATTTCCAGTGCCTTGCATGGGGCCTGGCAGACGGTTGCCAGCCAGTGTATTTTTGATGAATGAATGAAGGTGTATTTATAGGCCACTATTCGTGTGACAGATAAGCTGGAAGCAGAGAAACTGAAAGCAAAATGTTGGAGGCAATGCTCAAGAAACAGTAATCAGAAACAGTGATAAAGCCTCCCCACACAGATGACTAGTTCACTGTGGAACATGGAATTTGATCTGGAGACACACGGACACTACCACAGCTCCTGAGGAAGGCAGTGGTTGCATCTTTTTGGGTCCTCCCCTTCTGTCATCATGGGTGACCAGGGGGTATAATGGTGTCACAGCTCCTACAACAACCAGCACCGGGAAAGGAAGTCCGAGCCCTTCCCCCAGCCTGAGGTAGACCCTCTGACTGCCAGCTGCTCCCCAGACGTGAGCAGAGACATCTGCTGCTGCTGGGTCCAGCCCCCTCCCTGAAGCTTCAGATGGCCCACCTCCTTCCACACTTGTGTTGGGGAAAATCAAAGCCACGTTTCCAATTTCCCACTCCCATTAGCTGTTATGCTCCTGGCTGGGTTTCTGGCCTTCCTGATTGCCAGATCTGGGCTTCAGGCCCGGTGAGCCCTGCATGCAACAGGGTCAGAGGATAGTGTCGTTCTTTGGCACTCAGCAGCCTTCTAATTACTCTTTTTATTGTCATATTTCCAGTGACTTCCTATTCCTTCCTTTGCATTAAATTCCTCACGTGCATCAGTACATAAGATCCACAGGGGGACAGTACTGTGAACAGTAGCTGGTATGTAGCCGATACCTTGTTGAATAGCGAATGAATGAATCAAAGTATGAATGAACACCTTCTGCTCAAAGAGTAGTGTCCAAACTAAATGCCTGAAAGCTGTAGACACTCCTTTGGTTGTTTTTTCAACTGTCCATCTCCCTGTAATCTGCGCTGGTTTAAGTCTGGACTCAACTGAGGGACTGGGGCGAGATGAGCCTGTCTAATTCTCCTGGCCTCAGGATTCCTGGTCATAGAGGCAGGGGGAAGGTCGTGAGAGGGGCTGAGGGAAGACGTGGCTGGAAGGCATTTGGGAGCCTCATTGCCCAGTCAAGTTTCCTCTGGCAGCTTCCCCCCACTGGCCTGGAGCCTGCGCCCGCCGGCCCTGCAGAAGGAGGTTGGCTTCGGTTACACTGCAGACTACAAAGCCAAGAATGGTGAATGGAGGGGGCTTGCTCCATGGGGGCCAGTGTGTGGGGGGCAGACAGGGGAAGGGCAAGGAGCCCAGGCTCCATGTGGCATCCGGTTTGAAACAACTCTGCTTAGAAACTGAAGAGAACCTCTCCGGAAAATGGGAGGGCTCTGGCCAGCCTCCCGGGGCAGAGGAACAGCGAGTTCCTGTCAGCTTGGGACGGAAGTAGGAGATTTGTGGGAAGGGAGGAGGGACGAGGGCACTGAGGGAGTGGACACAACCCTGTGGCGTTTTTCCTGGTAAAAATCCTACTCTCAAGTAAACACATTTCTGAAAATCAGGAGAGTTTTTATTCTTCCAGGCCGATGTGCACACAGCTGGCCTACTTCCCAAGTGCAGTTATTCCCAGGTGTGTGTGTGTGTGTTTTAAAGAAAGAACATTATATGCTATTCATGGTTCCTGCCTGGAAATGAATTAGAATAACAGAATGTGAAAATCAGCTCTACCTCTTGGTGTTTCTGAGGCAGGAACAGGCCTTCTAGGCTCTCTCTTCTAGGGCAGTGCTGGGAAACTCGTTTTTTCTCTTGGGAAGCTCCTTTCCAGCCCAGTAGAGCCCGAAGGCCAATAATGGCCTCCTCAGGGCTTTTTTCAGGCTGGAGTGGGTAAAGAATCTGGATGTGCAGAAAATCTGCCCTCGCTATTTCAGCAAGGTGAACTCAGGGAAGGAAGGCCCCGGGGCCGGGGGGTGGGGGTGGGGGTGGACAGACCAAGGGGCCTTGAGGAGGAGGGGGAAAATAGTGACCATTTTTAATTGCAAAAAGATCTAAAATCAACATGATTTCTCCAAGACCCAAAATGGATGAACAAACCACAAGCCCGCACTAATCCATTCTCCTTTCCAGAAACTCAACCCACAGCTGTCCTGCCTCAGTGGGTCCTACAATAGCGTTGACTTCAAATCTAATCCACCTGGAAAACTCGGTCAGGTAGGGGGAGACAGAGGGAAGAAATGGATGCTTTTGAAACCCACCCCTTCATAAGGCTCTCTGAGATAGTCTATGCGGTACAGGAACCCCGGATATTGCTCGGGGGAGGGTGAATTGGTACAACCACTTGGGAAGACTCTTGTTACATTATACAGGGAAGTCCACGATGTACAAAAGCTACAACCCAGCACTTCCATTTCTAGACATGTCCTGGAGCAGCAGTTCTCAACCCTTTTGGTCTCAGGACCCCTTTACACTCTGAAATATTATTGAGGACGCCAAGGAACTTTGCTTAGCTGAGTTATACTGACCAGTATTTACCATATTAGACATTCAACCTAAGAATTAAAAACATCATTAACTCATTTAAAAGTAACAATAATAGACCCATGACGCACTGACATAAAAAATATGTTTATGAAAAATAACTAGATTTTCCAAAACCAGACAACTTAGAGGGAAGAGTGGCATTGTTAAATAGTCTTGTAAATCTGACGCACTAGAAGACAGTGGGATTCCCAGCTGTTTCTGCATCAGTGTGTTGCCGTATTGTTTGTCATGCAGCTGCTGGGAAATGCCACTATTCTCTTGTGTGAAAATGAGGCTAAAAAAGGCAAATTGCGTCTTATTATCATGAAAATAGTGTTGACTTCACAGCCGCCCCTGCAAGCAGGTCTCAGAGGCTCTAGGCAGTAGTCTCCAGGCCACACTTTGAGAACTCCTACTCCAGAGAAAATTCCATATTTCTATCCCCGCAGATGTGTACAAGCATATTCAGAGTGGCTATATTTCTTTTTTTTTTTTAATTTTTTAACATTTATTTATTTTTGAGAGACAGAGAGAGGCAGAGCATGAGCAGGGGAGAGGCAGAGAGAGAGGGAGACACAGAATCCAAAGCAGGCTCCGGGTTCTGAGCTGTCAGCACAGAGCCTGATGTGGGTCTCAAACCACGAACCGTGAGATCATGACCTTAGCCAAAGTCAGGCACTTAACCAACTGAGCCACCCAGGTGCCCCTGAGTGGCAATGTTTCTAACAGCGAAGAAACCCAACTTAACCATTTATAAATAGCAGAATGGATAAGTTGTGGTATATTCATGGTACTGATAAATCTCACAAATCACACTTAAAAAAAAAAACCAAAATATGATTTCGTATTTATAGAGTTCAAAAACACATAAAAATATATCATTTAGGGGTATAAGTACGTGGCAAAACCTTAAAGAAGAGCAAGGATGGTGGATGTCTCTGGGATACCCTTGCCGAGGGACATGCGTGAAGTTTCAGAGATATCGCTATTTCGGTCATGATGGGCTAGTTATGCTGCAGTAACACATAAGCTCTGAAATCTCACTGGTGTAAGTACAGGAAAGGTTCATGACGGGCCAGCTAAGGAGGCCTCCATTAATCCGTGGTCTCTGGTGAGTGTGGTCGGGGTAGGGACCATGACAAACCATGCTCTTTTTTTTTTTAATTTTTTTTTTCAATGTTTTATTTATTTTTGGGACAGAGAGAGACAGAGCATGAACGGGGGAGGGGCAGAGAGAGAGGGAGACACAGAATCGGAAACAGGTTCCAGGCTCTGAGCCATCAGCCCAGAGCCCGACGCGGGGCTCGAACTCACGGACCGCGAGATCGTGACCTGGCTGAAGTCGGACGCTCAACCGACTGCGCCACCCAGGCTCCCCCAAACCATGCTCTTAAAGCCCATCCCAGAGTGCCACTTGTTGCTTCTTCTTACATTCTATTAGCCAGAGCAAGTCACACGGCCATGGGTAACCTGAAGAGCGTGGAGGAGGCACCATGTGATCATGTACCCAGGAGGAAACTGAGACATTAGGGTCATTTGGTATTGTTCCATTTTGTAAGTTGAGTGGTGGGTTAATTATTATATACTATATATATTTATAGATAAATAAATGCTTCTTATTAGATACTATATCTTATTCAAATAAATATGTAAGTGTATCATTTTTAGGCATAAAATATTGGAAAGAAAGAAAGAAAAGGAAGAAAAAAAGAATAGGCCCGTAATTGTGCTGAACAAATTTATGTATTTGGATTTAAAAAAACAAAAGAAAACAACTCGGGTGGGGGGCGCCTGGGTGGCTCAGCCGGTTAAGCATCCGACTTCAGCTCAGGTCATGATCTCACGGTTTGTGAGTTCAAGCCCTCCTCCCCCCCCCCCCCCCCATCAGGCTCTGTGCTGACAGCTCAGAGCCTGGAGCCTGCTTCCCATTCTGTGTCTCCCTCTATCTCAGTCCCTGCCCTGCTCGCACTCTGTCTCTCTCTCTCTCAAAAATGAATAAACGTTAAAAAAAAAAACTTAAAAAAATGTGGGGGCTAAGAGAGGGGAGAGCAGAATGAAGAGCTTTTGAGATTCCTAGAGCAGTGGGGACTGTAAACTGGGAACGGCAAAGACATTCTAAGGGGTTGCAGTGCAGATAATATTAAAGACATCCATTGCCAGGTGCTCACTTTCAGGTGTCCTCTTTACTAAAGCTGGTCTCCCTGTGAATGCTCCCGTATTTGGGCGGCTCTCCCTTCACCTTTCCTCTTTCGGAAGGTCTTCTTTTTCCATGTTTTGCAGAAAGAAGGACGTGACCCGTCTCGTCATCTTGTCATTTGTAAAAATCTTGACTCTGATCAAAGAGACAAGTCAAAGTATTGGTTAAGGCTGAGTAAGTGAACTACTTTAATGACTGGACCACAAATCCTTTGGCAAATCAGGCATTATCCCATCATTTTAATAAAGGTGAAGGAGAAATTAATGAACATTTAATAATATCAGATGATAAACCACTAACAACAATCTTGTTATGTATGATTTTTGGCACACTCCTTAGAAAGAGTTCAGACAATCAAATAATACCACTACAATAAAACACCTCCAGTCTGAGCACATTTTCTTGGCATTTATATTTTTAAAAGTGAAAATTAAGGATAAGAATTGATGTGGAAACTGTTCTCATTCCAGAGAAAGTAGCATTCATTCATGGATACATAGGGGAAAAAAAGCACTAACCATTTCATTAAGAAAGGTATTTCTAGGGGCACCTTGGTGGCTCAGTAGGTTCAGCGTCTGACTTCAGCTCCGGTCATGATCTCACAGTTCATGAGTTTGAGCCCCATGCTGGACTTTGTGCTGACAGCTAAGAGCCTGGAGCTTGCTTTGGATTCTGTGTCTTCCTCTCTCTCTATCTCTCCCTCACTTGTGCTCGCTCTCTCTTTCTCTAAGGAATGGATAAATGAACTTACAAAAAAAAAAAAGGCCTTTCTGGGATGCCTGGGTGGCTCAGTCGGTTAAGCACCTGACTTTGGCTTAGGTCATGATTTCATGGTTTGTGAGTTCAAGCCCCAGGTTGGGCTCTGTGCTGACAGCTTGGAGCCTGTTTCAGATTCTGTGTCTCTATCTCTCTCTGCCCCTCCCCTACTCACCTTTCTCTCTCTCTCAAAAATAAATAAACATTAAAAAAAGGGGGGGGGGAATTTCTAATAAAATTTTACCTTTTTGGATAATAGTTATCTTACCTAAATACATTTATGCTATTTTGATGAATTGTGTGTTACTACTAATTATAATGATGACTAACTCTGGGAGACAATCTTTTCATGTTATAGACCAGCATTGTTCAAGAGAACTTTCTGCAAAGATGGAAATGTTTTCTATTTGCTCTGTCCAGTGCAGTCCCATAAGTCACACATGGCTATTGAGCACCTGAGAAATGACTAGTGTGAATGACAAACTGAATTTTAAATTTTATTTAATTAAAAAACTTAAATAGTCACATGTGGCTAGTGGCCAAAGTATTGGGTAGCATAGCTTTAGAGCTTTATGACCCCAGGAAAAGAAAAAATTTAATTTGCATTTATATATATTTTTAAGAGAAATGTGATAAGGTAGTTAATAAAAGCTTTCAATCATAAATGTATATTATATCAGGATGAAGTTCTATAGGGAAGAGAAACGGAAATATATATGCAAGGAGAAAAAGAAATAATGTAAAATTTCTGACCTAATGAAGAGCTCATTGGTGGTATTTTAAAAAGGATAATGGAGGATGTCAATTGCTGTAACATCTAAATTCTACTTAGGTACATTTAAATGAGTGACAATAGTTATTTCAAAATGTTTAAGCCGTTAACATGTTAAAATATTTCACATTTATAGTGGAATTTAATCTGTTGCAGATATTTAAACTAAAGATGAATATTTTTAGATACCAACACACAAATGTTTAAGGGGAGTGCATAAGGTTTCAAAATTCTGTAGAGGTCTATGTAAGCAAAACACTTGAAGACCCCTGAACTAGAAGGCATTCATTGTTCCTTTCAACTCTTTGCCTTTCGCAGATATGATCTAAGGGGTCACTCTTACGAGTGGGCACTGTAAACAGCATGGAAAACATCTGAAGTTCACTTATTTTTTTTTTCAACGTTTATTTATTTTTGGGACAGAGAGAGACAGAGCATGAACGGGGGAGGGGCAGAGAGAGAGGGAGACACAGAATCGGAAACAGGCTCCAGGCTCTGAGCCATCAGCCCAGAGCCTGACGCGGGCTCGAACTCACGGACCGCGAGATCGTGACCTGGCTGAAGTCGGACGCTTAACCGACTGCGCCACCCAGGCGCCCTGAAGTTCACTTATAAACAAGCGTTCTAACAAAAAACAAAATCCGAACAAACAAGCCAAAATACACACTTCTCCCCATCTCTTTTACACACACACATGCGCGCGCGCGCGCGCACACACACACACACACACACACACACACACACATTATCCCCACAGGAGACCCCTGCTCCTACACTGGTGATTCAGGTACGGGTGGTTCATGAACCCCTCTTGAGAAACATGAGTTCAGTTAGCAATGTGGGGTGGTCTGGCCCGAGTGACATCCCCAGAGGTGAGGGTGGCCTTCAAGAGGATTATTATTATTATTATTATTTTTTAATAATTTTTTTTTAACATTTATTCATTTTTGAGAGACAGAGACAGAGCATGAGCGGGGGGGGGGGGGGGGGGGCAGAGAGAGAAGGAGACACAGAATCTGAAGCAGGCTCCAGGCTCTGAGCTGTCAGCACAGAGCCCAACGTGGGCTCGAACTCACTAACTGCGAGATCATGACCTGAGCCGAAGTCGGACGCTCAACCGACTGAGCCACCCAGGGGCCCCAAGAGGATTATTATTAAAGGTCAAAATTCTGTTTGAAGTGGTTTGCATTCCTGCAGCAGCCCTCGACAGAGTCTACCACACACACAAAGGTCTTGCATGGGTGTTAGTTTGGTTTTGGTAGAAATCAAGGGAAGGGCCTGTGAGTTCCACATCCAAGTGCAGACCCAGGACAGCAGACACACAGATGGCAAAGTGACTCAGACGGAAGCAGAAAGAAAGCGGGAGCCAGAAGTGATGCTGGAAACGTGAATTCACTCTCGCCCTTCCCGCCACGAGTATACAGGCCTCTGGAGGCATTAGCTTTTCTATGGAAGTGGGCCTGAGGTTGGGGTTCAGGCTTCTGAGCCCAGCTTGGTTACCTCATTCCAGCCGGGCCTCTCTGCAGTGGTGCTCAACCCTGGGTGTCAGGAATAGTTGAGCCCAGGGCCACCAAGAGGGCAGGCAGGTCTCCGAATGACCTCAAGTCACCACAGCCAGCAACCAACCTGATGCCAAAGGAATGGCAAACTATTCCCGCACCCCCAGGGAGTGCTTCCCACAAAGGTGAGCACTGACAGACGGAGAGGGGTGCGTCATCCTGGCAAGCGGGTGGGGAGGGCAGCGTTAGTCATGTTGTGAGAACTGGGGTTCAGACTGGCAGCTCTGAGTCACCCTCTGATTGGCGAGGGACAGGCCTCCCTTTCCTAAGGGTCTCTCCTCTCCGCAGGGCCCGGCCCAGGTCTGGCAGGTGGGAGGGGCCTGAGCTCAGCACGGGCCCTAGGACCGCCTCCCGGGAAGCAGTAAAAGACCCAGGCGGCCTTGGCACCATTTCAAAGGCTGGCTTCAGATGTTTATCAGCTGGATTTTGTTCATGGCCCGGGCTGAGGTTGTACAAGAATTTGGAAAATGCCAGGGAAGCTAAAACGGCTTGCTTTGAACAGGGCTCAGACCAGAGGCAGGGTACTTGCACACCACTTTGGCCTTAGTGAAAGAAAATGCAAACATTAGCCCGGAGCTGAAGAAAAACAAAAACAAAAAAACAGACACCACCTTGTAGGAAGATGGGGGAATGACTCCAAGAGACTCCAAGAGACAGGAGATGCAAAGAAAAGGCAGCCTCAGCACTTTATGTTTTCTTTGGGTGTTGAGGCATCTCTGAATGTCTGAGTCTGCTGGCACGTCATGTGGTGAATTCCCGGGGGCAAGGGAGGTAAGCACCAACAGAGGTGTTGAAGGCCACTGCAGGAGAGTCCTGGAGATCTTAACCTGGAATAAGGGAGAGGGGGGCACTCATGCATTTAGCAAACGTTGAATCCCTGGGGGAAAAAAATCTATAAAAACCAATCATTCTCAGTTTTTATTTTAACGCAACTCACATGACCTTTTCCGGCATGACTCACCCCTATGGCCAGTGCCCGATTTTGACACAACTGTCCGATTTGTGTGCAATCCCTGGCTCCCTGGCCCTCGTTTCATCTCTGCTTCTCCAGCTTAGGACCACAGGAAGAATGCGTGTAGAGTTATTGGGTAACCTTGAATTGCTCCAATTCATTAAAACAGTAAACTTTTGCAAAACTGATAATGAAATGAGGTTGCTTCTTTTTATTGGCTCCTTAGCTCGGCTTCAGCTTCATGCCCTCTATTGTAGGCATGACCTTCTCTCTTTCCCAGGGTCACTGTCCTGTGACAAGCCTAAGAAGTCCAGGTCCTGGATGATGATCTGAAACCCAAGTCAGTCTTGGTCTTTTGGGCCCCTTGAGCCCCCTGGGATGCATGTCTTCCGGCTGGGTGTCTCCTCCGTCATCGCCAGGGCTCCTGGTTGGCCACCAAAGCCAGAGGGGCCAGAGTCTAGACAACCAGCCAGCATGGTTGCTGCGGTTGCTGCAGTTGCTGCCAGTTCATAATTCCACGACCCCATTTAAGCCCCAGAGCCTGTCCTGGTTGCTCCCACCCCCTCTACATTACTGAGGCTGGGACTCTTGTTGCCGATCCCAGAGCCAGCAGCCCCGGTGCAGGACCCACTTTAGAGTACAAGAGAGACGATCCCCGGCCCCTTCAGTGCTATGCTCAGTGAACACGGCTGCCCATCTGGAACCACAAGGAGCCTAGGAGAGCATGTGGGGACAGGTTCCCATGTCCGCCTCAGCTGACTGAGGACCACAGCTCCCTTCTCCCTTTGCATTCCTATACCCTAAGCTCATACCCAGTTCCTAGCACTGAGTGAGTGATGTGTCTTTCAAGGAGGCAAACTTCTCTGGGCTTCCTCAGTAGCAAAGTCCTTGGAATCCATCTTGCAGCCACGAGGTTGTGACTCAGTTTTGGAGAACTGCTGAACTTGAAGGTGGGCCCTGAGCACACGTGTCTCCTCACACAGCCCCAAACCGAGCCAAGCTCTGAAACTACCTGCCCCCCCCCCCATTCTTGTTCTTAGGGAACTGTGACATCACATGTTAGAATTTCCTTCCTTTGGCACGCCGAATAATATTCCATCATAAGGGGCACCTGGGTGGCTCAGTTGTTTAAGGGAGGACTGTTGGTTTCAACTCAGGTGACGATTTCATGGTTCATGGGTTCGAGTCCTATGTTGGGCTCTGTGCTGGCAGTGTGGAGCCTACTTGGGACTCTCTCCCTCTCTCTGCTCCTCCCCCACTCACGCTGTCTCTGTTTCTCTCAAAATAAATAAAGAAACTTAAAAAAATAAGTATACACGCTTTATCCATTCTTCATTAAGGGACACTTTGGTTGTTTTTACCTTTTGGCTTTTCACACCCTCTTCATAACCATCTTGACCTACAAGTGACACGCGTCATTTCTAATTGCATTCCATAGGAGAACCCATTGCATAGCCCCACCTACATGCAAGCCTGGCCAGGAAATGTAATTCCTGGCTGGGCAGCCACTTCCCAGAAATAAGTCAGCCTATGGAAGGTAAGGCACAATTTGTTGGTGTCCCTGCTGCCCCCTTACCTTTGTACTTCCTGTAATAGCTTCTTACCATGGCTCAGGGAAAACATGTCTTTTCTTTTTTTTTTTTTTTCCCAGTTTCAGTTCCTTACAGGATGAAGATTTTGAAGTCTAAATGCACTTTCAGTAGATAGTGATCGCCACCATTTGTGTCATTTTTTTGTAGTTTTCCTTGTCCTTTTGGTATGGTGTAGTGCTTCGAGTTCTGACTCTGTCTTTGTCGCTTTCTCACTGGGTAATGTTTGTAAAGCCAGTAGATTCAGTAAATAGTAATTATTAGTCTTCACAACAACAGGATGTTTATGCATTATCTCCCCATATGTATAGATGAGGGTATTGAGCCCCAGAGAGATTAAGTAACTTGTTCAAAGCTACCCAGATCAGAAATGAGGACCCCATCTCTCTGTCTACCCTCCTTTCCTGGGGAGCCATCATCAGGGGTTTGAAAAGCAACCTTGATGTCCTTCAAAGGTTGCTTTGATCCCCCAACCAACACTCTGCTCCCCCGCACACCCTCCTTGCACTAGAGCTGCTGGATGATCTTCTCTAGGACCCAAGCCGAGCCCCACTGCAGAATGTGGTGAGAGAGGGAGAAGAGGTCTCATTGCTCAGGAGGCTGTCCCGTGCTCCTGGCCCCAAGGAGCTTTCCAGGACACATGCAGCACACACACAAAAATATCTTCCACTGCTGCTGCTGTGGCCTCTCTCCAACGACATTCACGGAGCCCCTCCTGTGTTCTAGGAGGTGTACGTAGAAATAAGAAATGACCCCTCCCCTCCAAAGAGTGCATCGTCCGACCAGCGAGACAGATATGAATACTCTCATGTTATGTGACGAGTGACGTAAAGTGATGTACAGAGTGCTATGGAAATTCGGAGGAGGAGTACTTAATTTTGCCTGACGTGTTGTGGCAATCTATAGCTAGGAGGTGACATCGAGCTGGGTGTAGACAGGTAAGGGAGGATTGGGGGAATGTTATTTTAAATTGAAGGGACAACAAAGTCTCAATGGTGTGGAAGAGCATAGTGTGTTGAAGGATAAGGAGTAGGTAGAGTGAGGGCAAAGTGTGGGTAGAGACAGGGCAGAAAGAGGCTTGAGTAGGCTGGGTGGGGCCAGGGGTGAAGGGCCATGACTCCGCAGATGAGGCAAGGCGATTATTATTAACTGGGGGCTAATACAACCACAGCTATCTTATCCAAAGCTTCCTCTGGCTGCGGTAAACGATGGAAAACAAAACTGATTATCCGTTGCACTCCAACCTCACTCATTCCCAGAGGGCAGGCTTACCCAAGCCATCCTGGGGTCATCCCCGATGCCACATAACAGGGTCACCCTAGGCAAAGGCCAGAAAAGAGACCACTTGAGGACTTCCATGTTCCCACAATGATACTTCTCCCCTAGGCTGTAGGTGATAAGGGACTCGTGATAGACTTTCTCTCTCCCTTTTAGATTATAGGGCCAGACTGAGCTGAACTCCAGGTTGGTTATCTGGAAGCCAGGGTCTCTATCTGACACCTGCAAAGGTAGAATTGAAGCCTGGGCCTGATGCCAGGACCACTGTGGCTTGTCCCATCTCCCACAGATAGTGTGAAGATTGAGGCAGAGGGAAACAGGGAAAGAAGTTGGGAGAGGTGATAGTGGAATGGTGTCAGAACCCAGTTTCCATCCACAACTGGTGGTCACTAGGAACCCAGTCATGCGAGAGCTGGCTTCCCAGGCCCCTGACATCAGAATGGGATTTCCAGACATGTTTTTCTAAGTCATTTACAAATGAGGCAGGAAGGAGGTGGGGGGGGGGTGGTTCTAGGTTGACAGGGCGTCATGGTGAGAAGTCAAAACCTGAAGGCAACACTGCCCTGCCCAGAAAGCCGAAGCCCCTTCTCTCACAGAAGGCTGTGGGCCAGACGCACTTGCCCTCAGAAGGGTCTTGGAAGCTTGAGTCTTCGCCGTGTGCACATGGGTAGGCCTGGGTTTGAGGCCCAGCTCCACACTTCTGTGTGACTTTGGGAGGCATTACTCTTGCTAAGCTTCAGCTTTATTATCTGAAAAACGCCTCACAGGATGGCTGTTTCGAGTAAATAATAGCATTTATATTTTTTTTAATTTTTAAAAAACGTTTATTTTTGAGACAGAAAAAGATAAGACAGAGTGCGAGTGGGGGAGGGGCAGAGAGAGAGGGAGACACAGCATCCGAGGCAGGCTCCAGGCTCTGAGCTGTCAGCACAGAGCCCGACGCGGGGCTTGTACCCACGAACTGCGGGATCATGACCTGAGCTGAAGTCGGATGCTCAACCGACTGAGCCTCCCAGCTGCCCCTAAATAACAGCATTTAAATGTAGGTCTCCTTTTCTTAACTATAGAAAGGAGGTCGGGAAGCCTGGGCCTTCCTAGGCCACACTCTCTAAGCTTTGCCTGCCTAGAGCTCGGGGATGTGGAAAGGAGCTGACCTCCTGCTTTTCCGCCAGACCCTTTGATTTGATGAAGATGCCAGCAGAGGTGTGGAAAAGATCAAAACGGCGTTAAAGTTGGTGCCTGAGTTTGGCAGAGCCGAACTCAAACATATCATTCAATATGCACTGATACATCTTTAGTAGCTACATGGGGTGTCATTCACTTGTGATACATGCTCCCGAGCAATGCTGAACAAAGTTTTGGAAATTGGATCATTTAAAAAGTTGTAAGGGAGTTTGTGGCTTAGAAGGGCTATGCAGCAAATCCATTTTGTAAAGTAAGTAATTCTCTTGTACTATAAATTGCTTCCTGATCTAGATGTTGGGATTTCCAGTATACGACGTGTTCCCGGGTGTGCTGAGACGCACAATGTGTGGTTGACATCAGAAGATGCCACCGATTAACTCCCCCAAACTGGCAAACCAGTCAGGAATGAGAACCTTTTATGGATCAGTTTATCCAATAAATAAATATTTGCTGAGAAGCCGGCTGTGCCAATCCTGAAGGCACGGTGACGAAGGAGACATTTCCTGCCTCCAAGGACCTCCCAGTCTAGTGGCAAAGGCAGGCATATAGCTCATTATCATACTGTATACCAGGTGCCATGCATTGTGGAAACTGTGATTGATTCTAATCTCTTCATGTTGAACATCTAATCAAAATACTGGGTTGTCTGGTTTTCCCTCCTGCAAGCTGGCACTCAGTGGGAACCATGTCTAATATTATTAAAATTGCGTAATACTATTTATGAACTAATCATAAATGACACTGTCAGTTTGACACCAAAACCTGTTGGGGAAAAAATTCAGATTCTCTTATCAACAGATATCCCTATATTGGCATAGGCTCGAATTTTTTATTTCATTTTCCTCTCTAATTTTGTGCCAGTCTTTGGAATGACTTTGTACAACAATGTGCTGGATTCCTGAATTCCTCTGAGCCCTGCCAGGTCTGGAGCTGTGGTGGTGTTCAGAGGGGAGGCAGCCGAAACACTCAAAAGTCAAGGCAGAGCCCATGATTGGGTTTTGTAAGCAACCGTGAGTCCCAGCTGCTGTCAACGTATCTCGGCAGAACAGGATCCAGAATTTATTTTGAAGGAGTGAAGATGAGTAAGTGAAGAAATGACACTGGGAAGCCAAGGGTAGAAGGATCTTTGGATGAAAGTTATAGGGAAGTGGGTTTGGGATCATAGCAAGGAAGAGTTTATCACAGTTGGAGCCATCCAAGACTTGTGGAGACAGGGGGCTTCCTGCTGTTGACAGAGGCCAAGCAGAGGTGTGATGACAATCAGGGATTCCCAAACTGTGTAGGAAGTTGGATCAGATGAACTCAACAGCCCTTTGTGCTGAACTTAAGTCCTTGCTCACTTTCAGCTGATAGAATAACTCTGGGCCAGCAATACCGTCTTTCCTGGGCTCCATTTTATCGTTGCTGAGTTGAAAAGAGGGAGCAGTTGTCAGATCCCTTGATGGCCACTGTCAGGAAATCCCAGACCTATAACCCTGAACCTCAAAGATGAGTGAGCACAGTCTTGGGAGTTGAACCTCCAGATCCATCAACTCCATCTGATGACTTGGAAGTTCTTTCCATCCTCAACATCCGAGACCAGCAAGGCTGGTTTGTCTTGTTCTAATTATTATTTAGATGACTATTTGGCTCATTCCTGAGCAAGGCTTGAATCAAGTCAGACCTGTTAATTGAATCAGGGTTATATAATCACATTTGGGCATTTAAATGCAAACCAATTATTTCAGAGCCCAAGCATCTTACACAAAAGGAAGGAGCTCTAGTGTGTGGCAGGAATGTATGCTAATGCACAAAGCCTAACCCTTAAAGTGGAAGGTGGAGCATTCGTGGGCACTCCTGTTTCGATGAGGTTGTTGTAATAGTTATTGCTCTGGGCATATTCTGGGAAGATGCTGGAAACATCTCAAACAAGCATGACATTGATGTTACCCCAGTTCGTCGAACCCACTACATTTGGGACATGTCTGCCTGTAGCATTTGGCTTGGTTTATAAATATATTATTGGAATCTGTAGGAAGCATTTGAAAGGAGGCCTCTCTTGGCCTTTCTGGTTATCAGCATTCCCTTGTCCTTTCCCTCGACAAAGATCTGCCCAATTAGTCATTTAGATTTTTCACTCTTTCTAGTTTCTAGTCTCAGCCCCAATGCCTCCATATCTTGCACTCCTCAAATATTTTTTAAAAAAAATTTTAATGTTTATTTATTCTTTAGAGAGAGAGAGAGGCAGAGCACGAGTTGGGGAGGGGCAGAGAGAGAAGGAGACACAGAATCTGAAGCAGGCTCCAGGCTCTGAGTTGTCAGCACAGAGCCTGATGCTGGGCTAGAACCCACCAACCGTGAGATCATGACCTGAGCCGAAGTCGGATGCTTAACCGACTGAGCCACCCAGGCACCCCATTGCACTCCTCAAATATTGGCCCCCTCTACAAACAAAGAGGAAAGCAAGGAGGAAGCAGTGGAAAAGTCATTGATGAGTTGTTTGAGGACAAGCAACATAAAGCAATGCATCAAGAAAGAAGGTGTAAGACTTGAGTTTGAAGTGTTTGTCCCTAAACTTTCTAAGACTCACCCAGGCTAAATAGCCTCAGGGGATCCTCTAGCCCATAGGCTCCTCATATATTCTACCCTCCTCACTTGGAGAGCGATGGACCAAATGCCTAGTCTCTGTCCAGTGTTAAGAAGTGACCTGGCAAGCTTTGTTGAGATCACCCAGCCTTGAAACACAACCAGATGCCATCTCTGGAGATGACAGTGCTCCTAGAGGAAGCACTTTCTGCTCTCGCACCTTGTCTTAGTCTCAGACACAAAATTGTCAGGCATGTCTGAAGATGGACATTCCAGAGAGAGCTTCATCTTCACCACCATCCTGGCTAGGAAACCCTCACAGACCTGGAGTTGCGAAAGTCAAGGAGGGATGAATCACTGGAGGTGGGGTCCTTGGGATAGTTTTCACTGCAAACACACGGCTGAAATGTGTCACAAGTGGACAGGCATGCCAGTGTGCCCTGTATATAGCCTCTGGCCAGAGGGCACTGTCTTCAACACGGCCAAAGGAAACAGCAAGTTGATTTTTTTCAAATAGGCTTCATTAGACCCACAGAGGACTAACCCTAGGCCTGACTTTGGATTACCCTTTTCTTGCCAGGAATTATATTAAATGATTTTATCTGGAACCGACAGTCATGATGGATGTTGGCTTCTCAGTCTTGAGAGTTAGCTATCAAAAGCTCATTTTTATTCCAGGTCAGCCCTTCACCCCCTTCCTTCTGGGGCACCTGTGATACAGATAAGACCATGACATCTGGCAGGGCTGGTAGGAATGTTAAATTGAGGTGGGAATGTGGGTGTTAGCATATCAAAGTAGATCTGAGAAAACATTCCAAACCAACTCTTCCACACTAGGAACTCAACCCCTAAGAAACAATCACGATAAGGGCAACTGTCCCACCTCACAGAGGGAAGTGCAAGGTAAAGGCCAGGCCTGCTGTGTGCCAGTACTCAGGGAAGAGGGTCCCACTCATTCACTTGGTGGACTTCCACAAATGCTACTCTGGAGACTAGAGCATGTGAAGGGGGGAAATAAAACACCATCCCTGTCCTGAGTTCTGGGATGGTGGCTGTAAGGCCCCAAGATGCCTGTGGAGCTGAATGGTGGCCTACAAGCGCTTGACTGAAGGATAATGGTTTCAAGCCTAAGTTCATTTGCATTACTCACCCAGGGGACTCTGATTAGGAGCTATTTCCAGATGACATAGATCCCCAAGGGACACTTACCTCCTGCCTGTGACACCTCTAAGAGTGACTCTTGCCACACGACTATAGTGACATGTGAAGCTTTTCTCTGATGATGTCATTAAGAATTCTGAATGTCCCAGAAGGGAGAGACTATGATTGGGAATACACTTCCCAGTGTATACCACTTGTGATATCCCAGATCTGTGGGCAGAAAGAGAAACCTTTGACTGTTGAGTATACTAAAAAGAAAACGAAAAATGCTTTTCAAGTTATGGAACCTGGCTACTTTAAGGAATGTGGCACTGTCAGTGTCTAAAACAGGAGGTGGCCAGACCCAGAGTCCAAAATGTCTAAGTGGCTGTTTGGCAGCAGATGTTTCAAGGCAGCTTAGAAGAGAATATTGGGGCCAGGAGTCTGTAGTCACTTCCCCAGAAGTGCCCTCAGGTCTTGGGTTTCAGAAAAGATAATCACAATTCCTCATTTTAGGGAAATTTAGTCTAGTTTCTTTTTCTGCCTGAGGCACTGTCCTCTGTCTCCTTATTTCCCAATTCTTTTTTTTTTTTAATGTCTATTTACTTTTGAGAGAGAGAGACAATAAGCCATACAGAGAACGACAGAGACCATATGTTTTCACTCTTATGTGGATCCTGAGAAATTTAACAGAAACTCATGAGGGAGGGGAAGGAAAAAAAAATAAAAGAGGTTAGAGTGGGAGAGAGCCAAAGCGTAAGAGACTCTTAAAAACTGAGAACAAACTGAGGGTTGATGGGGGGTGGGAGGGAGGGGAGGGTGGGTGATGGGTATTGAAGAGGGCACCTTTTGGGATGAGCACTGGGTGCTGTATGGAAACCAATTTGACAATAAATTTCATATATTTAAAAAAAGAGAGAGAGAGAGAGAGAGACAGAGCACGAAATGAGGAGGGGCAGAGACAGAGAGGGAGACACAGAATCCAAAGCAGGCTCCAGGCTCTGAGCTGTCAGCACAGAGCCTGATACCAGGCTTGAACTCACAAACCCCAAGATCATGATCTGAGCTGAAGTCAGACACTTAACCAACTGAGCCACCCAGGCACCCCTTTATTTCCCAATTGTTTCCATCCTTCAAGACCCAGTTCAAATGCCACGTCCTTTCATAAGTCTTCCATGATTGACCTCAGTTGGAATTTACCTCTCCCTTCTCTCACTCCCACTGAACTTTATCTACACTTCTCTCATGTCCACTTTCCACTTTTTGTAAGGTAAATTACACCATTGTTTTTTTTTTTTTATCAGTAAGTTTCAAAAGATTGCATTCTTACAGAGTATGTTCTTTGACCACAATGGAATTAAACTGAAAATTAATAAACTACTTAGATGATCCTAAATACTTGAAAGTTAAATAATACACTTCTAAATAACCAGGGGGATCCAATAAGAAATCTTAAGAGAAATCAGAAAATAGTCAAATTGAGGGGTGCCTGGGGGCTCAGTCAGGTAAGTGCCTGACTGTTGTTTTCTGGCCAGGTCATGATCTCACAGTCATGAGATTGAGCCCCTCATTGGGCTCCACGCTGGGTGTGTGGAGCCTGTTTAAGATTCTCTCTCTCTCCCTCTCCTTCTACCATTAACCCCCCCCCCCCAAATAAAACTTAAAAAAAAGGAAAATAGTTAAATTGAACAATAATGAAAATTGAATATTACATTTCAAAATTTGTAGGGTGCAGGTAAAGCAGTGCTTCAAGTGAAGTTAATACCATTAATGTGATCATATTAGAAAAGAAGGAAGTTTTAAAATTAATTATCCAAACTTCCACTTTAAGAAGGAGGAAAGAAAGAAAGTAAGGAAATTAAACCCCAAAAAAGTAAAAGGAAATAATAGCTATAATAATAATAACTAAAAACAGAAATCAATACATTGGAAAACAAACTGGAGGGATTTTTAACAAAGTTGGCAATTGGTACTTTAAAAAATTTTCATAAAATTTATAACCCCTAGCAAGATTGCTCAATTAAAAAAAAAAAAGAAAATGCAAATGGCCAATATATGGGATGGAAGAAGGGATATCACTAATAATCTTACAGGCATTATAATGACAATAGGGGAATGCTATGAACAACTTAATGCTAATAAAGTTGGTAACTCAGATGAATAAACAAATTCCTTGAAAAATACAATTTACTAAAATTGACTTGGGAATAAATAAAACATCTAAGTTGCTTATATTTTATAAAGAAACTGAATTCACTATCAAAACTTTCTCACAAAGAAAGCTCTATACATAGATGATTTCATTGTGAATTTGATTCATTTAAGGGAAAAAAATAATGCAAATCTTACGTAAACTCTTTCAAAAAGGGAGAAGGAAAAATTTCCCAGTTTATTTTATGACATTAGCATAACCCTGATATCAAACTTGACAAAGATGTTTACAGAAACAAAAATGACAGGTCAATATATCTGTGAATATAGACACAAAAATCCTTACAAAATATTGGCAAATAGAGGTCAGCAATACATAAAAATCATACATTGTGACCAAGTGGAGTTAGAGTTTATTCTAAGAATATAAAGTTGGTTTAACATTTGAAAACAAGTACATTTAATTCACAACGGTAATAGAATAAAGGAGAAAAACTATATAATCATTTCAGTAGAGGTAGAAAAAACATATGACAAAATATGACACACACTCATGATTAAAAAAACAACACAGAAATTTAAAAATAGAAGGGAACTTTCTCAGTCTGATAAAGTGCATCTATGAAAAATCTATAGTTAACATCTTACACAATGCTGAAATATTAAATATCCCCCTCCTAAAATCAGGAAAAATGAAAGGTTGTCCATTTCTAGCACTTCTATTCAACTTATAAGTGTAGGTCTTAGGTGGTACAATAAGACAAGAACATAAATAAAGTAATTGAAGTTTGGAAATAAAGAATAAACTGTAGTTGCAGATGACAGGATTGCTTATGTAGCTAAGCATAAAAGGTCAGTATACAGAAATAAATTATATTTCTATATAATAGCAGCCAACAATTGGAAAATAATATTTAAAAATGTAAAATGAGAACTCATTTAATAAAAGATGTATAATAAGTTTATGTTAAAAGCTCTAAGAGAATATTGAGAGAAATTAGAGATCTGCAAATTGAAAGATACATGTCATCGATTGGAAGATGCAATATAGTTATAACTTAAAATTTACTCAAATGACCTAAAAATTCAGTAGGATTTCAATTACAATCCTAAGAGGCTTTTGTAGAAATTTACAGGTTGATCCTATAATTTATATGGAAATACAAAGGGCGTAGAATAGACAAAACAATTCTGGGAAGAAAAAAACCCCAAGCTGAAGCACCCACACTCCTTGATATCAGTACTTCTGATGAAGCTGCTGTAATTGGGATAAGGTACTATTTAGGTAAGGATACACAAATACACATATCAATTGAACAGAATGGAGAGCACAAAAATACACCCATAAATCTATCGTTTATTGATTCGTGACAAAGGCATCATGAGCTTTCAATGGAGAAAGAATAATCTTTTTAACAAATGGTTCTGGAATAACTGGATAAACTAAACTAGATAAAACAAATCTCAGTACTTACTCCATCATATCACACATAAAGTTCAATACAGGATAGAACATAGACCTGTTTGCAAAAGCTAAAATTCTAGAGCTTGAAAAGAAAACATAGAAGAATATCTTCCTCAGATTAGGCAAAACTTTTTCTTCTTTTTTAAATGTTTCATTTATTTTTGAGAGAGAGAGAGAGAGAGAGACAGAGCATGAGTGGGGGAGGGGCAGAGAGACAGGGAGACACAGAATCCAAAGTAGGCTCCAGGCTCCGAGCTGGAGCCCAAACTGAGACTCAAAATCACAAACCACGAGATCATGACCTGAGCTGAAGTGGGACACTTAACCGACTGAGACACCCAGGCTCCCCTATGCAAGACTTCTTAAGTCAGATACGGAAAACAACAGTCAAAAAAGAAAAAATAAAGGTAAATTAGATTTCCACAAAGTTAAGTTCTCCTACTCATTGAAAGAAGCTTGAGAAAATAAATAGGCAAGCTACGGAGTAGGAAAAATATTCACAATGCATGTATCTGACAAAAGACTTATATCCAGAATATAGAAAGAACTCTTACAAATAGAAACCAAGAAGATAACCTAATTTTTAAATGATGGGCAGAAGATTTGAACAGGCAACTCATGAAAGAAGATACACGAATGACAAATAAACATATGAAAAAGTGTTCAACATCATTAACCATCCTTAAAATCAAAATGTGATACCATTTCAAACTTACTCAAATGACTCAAATTAAAAGCCCCAAATGTTGGTGAAGATGTGAAGCAACAGGATCTCTCTTATCTTGCTGCTCGTAAGAATGTTACGTGGGAAGACCGTTAGATGATTTCTTATAAAATTAAATATAGGCCTACTGCTAGAGACGGTTTAAACCATATATTTATGGGTGTATTTCTGTATAGACCTTCCCCCTCCCCAGGGTCTTATGTTGGTTTTGGGAGATGGGGCATTTGGGGAGGTGATTAGATCAGGAAGGTGGAGTCCTTATGAATGGAATTGGTGCTCTTATGAAAGAGACCCCAGAGAGCTCCCTCACCCCTTTTGCCATGTGAGCACACAGTGAGAAGACAGCCATCTTTGAACCAGGAACCAGGACCTTCCCAGACACCGAATCTGCTGATGCCTTGATTTTGGATTTCCCAGCCTCTAGAAATGTGAGAAATAAATTTCTGTTGCTTATAAGCCACTCAGTGTATGATACTCTGTTATAGCAGCCTAAACGGACTAGGACTCCTACCCTATGACCCAACAATTCCACTTGTGGGTATTTACCCAAAAGAAATGAAAACATATACCTTCCCAAAAGAATTCTATAAAGATGTCACAGAAACTTTATTCTTACAGCTCCCAAGCTGGAAGTAATCTTAATGCCTATCAACAGGATGGGTAAACAACTACGGGATATTCATACAACGAAATACTACTTGGCAGTTTCTCCCTCTTTACACGTATATACACACATTTACATTTACTTTGATTCCTAATTCTGTACATATGGAAAACTACGAGTTCACATTGCTGCCTACAATTACAACCCAGCCACTGCAAAGTTCACTTTGCTCTCTTTCCGTATCGGTAACCCTCTTCTCTGACAGTGACGTCTACTATCCTTAATATAGGTACAAACTGATCAGTCAGTCTTCCTGTATGTAATCTGTCTCTGGCTCTTCATCTGGATGCTCTCTTCACCGCATACAGGCTCCGACACTGCATGTTACGCTGTCCCTCCATGTGGATGCCCTCCTTCCCCAACCAGGGCTTGAATGCACTGCTCTGGCCCACCAAGGACCCCCCCCCCCCCAACGGTGGACACCTACCTTGTCTTGCCTTCTCATGGCTTTAGACCAAATGGTTCAGGAAGGAAAAGGAAGCAACAAGTACAGAGGAAAAGGAAGAGTTGAATTTCATTCTTGCTTATTATTATTATTATTATTATTTTATAATTTAAGTTCATTTTTTTCGCATCTAAACTGTGTCCTGGGGAGTCTCAGCTTTTGCAACTACGTGGGGGAGGGGAGGAAAACTACAGAATTTTCTTAGATAAAAGGGCAGTTCTCTCTAAGAGAAATTCTCTTATTCTCCTAAGGGCATTTATTAAAACAACTGCTAATTTTTAAAATAAGAATCATTGGGGCGCCTGGGTGGCGCAGTCGGTTAAGCGTCCGACTTCAGCCAGGTCACAATCTCGCGGTCCGTGAGTTCGAGCCCCGCGTCGGGCTCCGGGCTGATGGCTCAGAGCCTGGAGCCTGTTTCCGATTCTGTGTCTCCCTCTCTCTCTGCCCCTCCCCCGTTCATGTTGTCTCTCTCTGTCCCCAAAATAAATAAATGTTGGGAAAAAAAATTAAAAAAAATAATAATAAAATAAGAATCATTTTTAAATTCTTCTCCGCGTCAGTAATATCAACAGTCTTTTCTGTGCCAAATGACAGGCACGTATTTTCCCTGTTTTAGCCAACTCTGAGCTCAGGTTGTCCTCATTTTACAAATGAGAAGTTTGAGCCTCTGAGGGATTAATGGAGCAGCTGGGACTTGAAAATACAATTTTTCTTTTCTAAAACTTGTATTTCCCACCATCCTGAATGCCTTTCCTACAATCCACCAAGCAAGCCAGACACACAATTCGCTATAACATGGGTGGGAAGAATCATTCTGGTAGTCTGAGGAACCCAGATGAGGGGGTTCTGTAGAAAGATCTAGCCGAGGCTTCCTGGAGAAAGGATCACCTGGTCACGCTCAGAACAGTCTAGCCAGACCAAAGAAGCAGGAACAGGGAATTCACACAGACCCAGAGGTGTGTGGGGCTCTTTTTGTAAAATAATAGGTTTCTATATGCCCGCTTTCCATGATTCCACTAGATCATTATTAGATTTAATTATTTGCTTTCAACTTATTAGACACTTGCTGTTTAATTTTTAAAACCTAGTGAACTGTTGAATTGTTAGGCTCACACCAGCCCTGGGGGAAGTGGGAGATAGTGGGCACTGAATTAGGAAAAACTTCACTATCAAGTTTATTATGTAAGAGGCATAAAACCCCTCCTTGAACTTTCAAATGTTATGGACATATTTTATGATACGATTTTCTAGCATCTGTTAACAAGTCTTGGGGGGTACACAGAAGCTCCTTTACTGTTTTTACAATTTCCTGTGTCTAAAATTATTTCACAATACAGAGTAACAAACAAAACACAACCAAGGTCAAGAACATTATAGCAAATGTTTATTGTAGAACTGTACTTGAGTTCAGTATTACATTTCTTGCTAAAATCAACTCTATTACAAATATAGAAACCATTTAAATATTGGACTTAAAATACTTGTATATTGAGCTATATATCTATGAAATAACATTATTTTCTCCAAACGTGTTCTCTTTATTTCCCAGATTGAATCCTAGCTTTAAATGCTTCTTTTTCCCCAAACTGCTCTATCTGTAAAAGATAAAACCTGAAAATTTACCAATTTTATTTCTTATTTTTATTTCTTCTCAAAGCTAAGAAGGCAGGCCCAGCTGCAAGAGGCTCCAGCAGCATCCCACATTTCCTTCTGAACTGGCCCCCCGAAGAGGCGAGTATAGTTTATTAGAGAATCACTATATGGTGTCAGCAGGCTCAAGGTTTCTGTGGTGTTGGGGGAGAGTGTCCAAGGATGAGAATAGGTCATGCATTTGTAGCTAAGGAGTTGGACTTCATACTCCAAGCAAAAGAGAGTAGCTAAGGTCTTTAACAGGGAGAAACACACTTTCTCTGCATTTAGGAAGGTACCATATTTTATCTAATCCTAGGTACCTGATCGTAAGACCCGCCATTATTAGATGTGCCTCCTAGAAAGAAAACACACCCCAGATGGGGAAGGACACAGAGTTAGGACACCAAAGGGCTCCCCTCTCAGTGGAAGGGTAAACAAGAAGCAGATGTACATTGCAGGAAGGGCTACCCGGGAAGCCCGAATGCCTCAAACTTGGCACCAAGTGGAAGTCACAACAACAGTCTCCCCCGAGAGCTTGCACCAAGAATGGCACTCACGCAAGTTCTGAGGTCCGAAGTCACACCACCAATGTGGCTAAGAAACGTGAAGCAGAAAATGTAAATAGATCTCAGCTGTGAGGGTGGAAGCAAGCACACCAGGACTTGTCAGGGGTGAGAAAATTGGCTTTGACTTGAGTCAAGGAAATAAGGTAACCAGCAGCAGTTTGGAGAGACAGCAGAAAGTGGGACTTCTTCCTTGGGGCCATTCTCATGCTGGAGACCCCAAGTCTGTATCTTGAGACTGGCTGCCGGACCCCTCGGTGCCTCTGATACTTCACAGCAAAGGAGCTCCCCTTCCCTGGATCGGCCCCACCTCCTGTAGTGAAACCAAGAGTTGTTCTAGATGCTTCCTTCTCCCTCACTCCTGGTCGTGGATTGGGAGGCTTGTGGCAGGGCCCCTAGTTTACTGGTACCTCACTCAGACACCCTTTGTAGCCCCAGAAATCTGACCTTGTTTGTACCTTCCAATGATAAGACCTCAGGACCTGACTCTCACCTCATCCCTAAGCAGCCCTGTGAGGCACGGTGTTATCAGCGCCATGGTGCGGCTGAGGGAAGTGAAGCTCAGAGAGATTAAGACACTTGCCCAAGCTCACACAGGTAGAAGCTGGGATTGGGACGCAGGTAGTTGTCTCTTGAGCCAGCACTCTGTACTGCTACGCTCTACTCCTCACGCTCACAAAAGGAGAAGGAGGCTCCAAACATCGTAGGATGTCAAATAAGATTAGGTCATTCAGGAATGTCACAGGAACAGTGTGTAAAAAGGAGGGGTGCGGCAGGCACAAAGCAGATTGCAGTGGGCTGAGGAGGGACTGGCTTTGGGGAAGTAGAAAACCCTGCTGTAGACCTCCCTCATAAAGCATGGCAATTAAAAGGAGCTGGTGGTTGGATTTTTTTTTTTTTTTTTTTTTTTTAGGTTGGGAGGGACTTGGGCCAGGTCTGGAAAAATCTGCAGAGGGAGAGAGGAATAGGATCAGGAGTGAGGGGGACAGCCTGGATGAGACAAGGGACACATCCTCTTAGTCTGAACGCAGGAACCCAGGACTGTTTGGAGATACCGCTAAATTTATGGGAGCAGGAGGTTGAGGGGCTCGTACCCTCTTTCCTTGGTGGAACAGGTAGTAAAGGCCATTGGCTGAGGGTGAAGGAAGTGGGTCCCTGAGGACAAGGGCACTTTGGTATGGCCACTGTGAGAAATGAGAAGGAAAGGGACAAAGAAAGGGATTCTTGAGCGATAGCCAGACCCCATATCCCCCAGGAATGTCCTCTAAGACTTTATCCCTATTGTGTATTTCCAACTGGTTCTGCAAAGCAGCCTCTGGACCCAACATGCCTGTCTACTTTGAACCCCTCTCATCCTCAGAGGAATGGTCCACAACTCACCTTTGAGACTAGCTTAGGGACATGCTTAGCTGGTGCCATGGCATTAGTGGAAAGCGGGTTTTGTCCCTTTCTCTGGGAGGGGCAATTAGAAGAGAGCATGGACCCTAGATTCCCCAATTGAATCCTGGCTCTAATATGCACTAGCTGTATGACTTTGAGTAAGTGACTCAACCATTCTGTGTTTTAGCTTCCTCATCTGTATAGTAGAGATAATAATAGTGCCTATTTTATAGGATCTTGGTGAGGATTCAGTGAATTTATATATATGAAACAGAACCATGTCAGGCACTTAATCAGTGCTCAAAAATATTAGCTATGATTGTGAGTGCTTATTCTGAACATACAATAAACTGCACAAATAAGGGATGAACTGTGTGATGTAGTTTTATACGGTAAACCCACCTGTGTAACCACCTCATAGATTGAGATATAGGACGTTAGCTGAACCCCAGAAGCTGCCTTTATCCCCCCTCCCAGTCATCTCCCCCAAAGGTAACCACTATTCTAACATTCCATAGACTAGTTTTGCCTACAAAGGGATCTAACACCTTCCACCCGACTTTATGAAACTGAGCTACGCCCGTGTTGTTGGGTGTGGCAATGGCTTGTTCTTTCTTATTGCTGTCTAGTACTTCATCAAACAACTTTACCATTATTGGTTTACACACCCAAACCTCCACTCAAGTTATCCCTTTACTGGTCTGATGTGAAGAGATGAAAAGTACAAGCATAGAGGCAGAGAGAAGCGAGGACATTCATTGTTAGGAATTCACAGAGTTGCGCGGGGTGTTTGGAACATTCAGGGGCCTTGAATTGGAGTTTGGGGAAAACTTCAACTCTCTGGGGAAAAGGAATGCCCCTCGAAACCTCTTTTCTTCAATTAATGATTATAACAACTCCTCTAGGTGTGATTAGCCCCATTTTAAAGACGAGGAAACTGAGGCTGTGTGAATTAAGTGACTCTCCCAACAACTGCAAACAGTATGTAGAGATACGGCAATGTGTAATTTGAAGTGAAAAAAGTTGAATAAACTTGTAGATAAGCTTGATAATTATGGGTACGAAGACTAGATGGGATGGATATATAAAATATTATTTTAAATTCAGTTAAAGACGGTTGAAACTTTAAAAATTCTTTCATTATTATATTGAGTTTTCAGTGAAACGGTGATTTGGTTTTTTTTGTTTTTGTTTTTTGTTTTTTTTTTCACTATATGAAGTTTATTGTCAAATTGGTTTCCATACAACACCCAGTGCTCATCCCCAAAGGTGCCCTCCTCAATACCCATCACCCACCCTCCCCTCCCTCCCACCCCCCATCAACCCTCAGTTTGTTCTCAGTTTTTAAGAGTCTCTTATGCTTTGGCTCTCTCCCACTCTAACCTCTTTTTTTTTTTTTTCCTTCCCCTCCCCCATGGGTTTCTGTTAAGTTTCTCAGGATCCACATAAGAGTGAAAACATATGGTATCTGTCTTTCTCTGTAGTGAAACGGTGATTTGAAAAAACACTTTGACTCCTTCTTTGTGCCTCCCAAACCACCATGCTCAAAACTTTCAGTCTGGCCTCCTTCACCTCACTCTCCTCGTCTCTTTCCCAGACTTCAAATCAGATTAGATTGCCTATCTAGTTTCTCCTGTGATCTTACGTTCTTCAAATAAACACACACCCTGTCTTGTGAGATGAGACTCTTTTTGGAGTGTCAGCTTTTTACTTAGGAAGCCTCGCTCCGGTTTGGTAATTTTCTGCTTTACGCTCATAAAAACTACTGGGGCATTTATGGCTCTACATAAATAAAAACATCACCACTTTGTTGTCGTGGAGATGGGCCGCTCCCCACCTCCAGCCCGTGAGTCTGGTTTGTGCAGCCTGGTATACAGTCTTCAGAAAGCTCCAACCTTACACAGAGACAGAATTGGCCCCTTGGCATATCATAGCTGCGAGGCAGTAGCTTCTGAGGTGTGGACAGGCGGCTCGGCTGCTGGCAAACCTATGTATCGCTACAGATATTGCCATTAAGACCTGAAATAACAGAGCCTTAACCAAGCAGAAGGTGATTTCTTTCTCCCCTAAGCAGTGCAGTACTGGTGGAGGGGCTCCATCCTAACAGGGGACCTAGGTTCCTTCTATTTTGTAGCCTTGCTAAATTTCAGTTATCGCTTTCATCTGCTTTCTCCACGATGGCTCCCCACCACATCCGCATCCCGCTTGGAAAGATGGGGGAAAGGGGTCCGGAGGGCATGCCCCTCCCTTCAACATCCTGACCAGGTGGCGCGTCCATCGACCCTGGCCCAGGAGGTACAGATGCATTGCAGGAATGTGGCCGCAGGGGCACTCCAGGGCCAGACCACCCGGGTTTGAATCTTGGCTCTACCAGTCACTAGCTAGTTAGCCTTGAGCAATTTATTCATCCGTTCTACACCTCAGTTTTCTTATCTGTCAAATGGGGGTGACGATGATACTGATAGAACCCTCCCTCCAGCATTGTTAAAGCTTAAATGGACTATTACATGAAAATGTGGGCTTTACTCTTGTATCTAAGTTAAACGTACATAAATTATAGATACACTGATGTATTAATTGGGAAGCTTAAATGAGCCACTGTGTGGAAAGTGCTGAGAATAGTGTCTGCCACACAATAGGTGTCATATATACATATATATGTTATTTTATATATAATAGTATATATACTATGTCATAGTATAATTATTGTGGAAACTTTGATGTAACCTGAAGCGGTGGTGGTGGTGGTGATGGGGGGATATTACTACGGTAAGAGCTCACGAAGACAAGATCATAGCACACTGGGAAGTCCTCTATCGCTGATACGTGACCTTGCACTCCAGGGTTGAGCTCATTTGGAGGACCCAGGGCATCCTGGAGATGCCTACCAGTAATGGGTCCCGCTTTGACTGCTGTAGATCCTGGCACAGAGCCAAAGTGGGCTGATCGTGTCAATTCCCGGGCAATGTGACCTCCATCTGAGCCAAATGAAATCACTTCTGGGTAAGGAAGATGTCACCTACTCACTTCCCGGTGAGAGGCCAAAGACTCCTTAAAGCAGGAACGGCGGTCAGCCATCTCCACCTCCGTCACAAACGCAGATGAATGGGACCGGGGATTTCCGTCAAACTCTACGAGAGCTTCCATCCCGAAGGAAAAAAAAAAAAAAAAGGTTTTCTGTGTCTAGAGAGGGAAGGAGACAGGGTTGGAATGAAGCATTGTAGTCCCTTCTCGTAATAACAAGTGAATCAGCTCTGAAAGGCCTCCTGCCTCCAGAAGTTTTAACAGACAAAACAGTAAAATCCAGTTGCCCTTGACTAATTGTCTCATTTTACACTGCATTTCTATGTCCCCTGTATCCCGAGGCCCTCGTGGACGCATGCCCTCAAACACTGACTTGGATTTACAACAGGGTTCAAGGCGACCGTGGCGGGTACTTCATATCCCATCTCAGATCTCTTGGCCCGTTCTTTGCTCTGGCTGCTGGGGCAACAAGCTGCGTGCAAATGTGCTGTGGCAGCACCCCGCTTCACCTACTCTTGCGTGTGTTTCTTCTACCCTAGGACTTCCTGCCACTGCTAAGGCGGGTGCCAGTGAGGGCGGCCTACCCTTGCTGACACACGCACACACCTGGGACTTGGAGGGGCTTAACGGTCCCGGGGCAATGCTGCCCAGTGAGAGATGGGACAGAGTGGATGAATTATCCCCTCTCCGGAGTCTCAGGTGGAAAACTCTCGGGGGCATTCGACATGATTCCTCCGGAGGTCCTCAGTGGGATCAAGGTGCCCACAGTGGTGACCGGCATCATCAAAGACCCTTGCATTGGCTTTCCCTCCTTCCTCATTTCGTCGCACAAGTTTCTGCACTCTGGCTCATTGGATTCACTCCCATAATAAACTACTTGCATAAAAGCCCTTGACTGGGGCTTTGTTTTTTGGAGGAAACCCAAGTAGGACAGGCACACTGGAGGGCCCCTGGGAGAAGACTGGGGTGCAACATGACCTAAGATCTTCCCGCTCTTGCCCCCTGCTTTCCATAGCATGGTGGGACTGAGAGGGTCTCTGGGTGGGTGCCAGAAAAGGGGAAGAGCAGACCCTGTTTTATGGCTACAAATAGCATTCCAATGCTGAGGATTCCCAGATTTCTAAATCTGGCCCTTAGCTCTCCCAGGGTTCAGATTCATGTACCCAAGTTAAGTTGGCCAAGCCTGCCTCACCCCTCCACCTGTCTGTCTAATAGGTGGCTCAAATGTAGTATGACTCAACAACTCCCCACCTCCCCTGCCCTTTCCCACTTCCCCGCGCCTCCTTCCCATTGCTTGCTGATAGCACATCACTCACCTGTTTCTCCAAAAACCTAGGAATCACCCTTGGTTCCTCTTTTCTCCTCAACCTCTTTTCTACCTCCAATCTGTTAGCAAGGCTCTTGGGTTCTACTTTCTGAATATCATATTTCATCAATTCTAAGATGCACTCCCCCCCATTATGATAGCATCTATAAATGTGGAATGCACCTTGCAGTGGATGGCACACCACGGTTTAATTTATGGCATCTTCCTTCCTTAGTAAAATCTGGCCATGCTCATCGTCCTCCACTAACATTCTGGTCGAGCCCAGAGTCTCCTCCCTGAACACCTGCAGTGACCTCCGGACCAAGCCCCCTGCATCCACTCTGACACCACTTCAGTCTGTTCGGCATGCAGCAACCAGAGAGATTTCTTAAAATCATACATCAGTTCACCCACTCTCTTGTTCGAAAGGTTTCAACGTCGTACATATTATATGTGTATGAAACCCTCCATGACCAGGCTCCTTCCTCACCTGCCAGTGTTGCCTACTCTCTTGTTACGTGCCAGCCACTCCCTGGAACTTTGTTGCAGGTCCCAGAATGGATCTGGGGCTTTTCTCATCACAGGAGCTTTGCATGGCTGTTCCCTCTGCCTGGAAAACCCTTCTCACAGAACATTCTCTGGCTCACCTCCTCTTTATTCAAATGTCTTTGCTCAAATATCTCCCCCTCCCAGAGGCCTTTCCTATCCATCCTAGCTAAAACAGTAAATCACCCTACCCCACTTTCTTTGTTTGTAGCACTGATCTGAAATCATGTCGTTGGCTTTTTGCTTGCTCATCTCTGTCTCCCCGACTACAATGTAGACTCCGTAAGAGCAGGGAGCTTGCTTACTCCCGCCAGGTCCTGACATATATTAGGTGCCCGGGAGATACTTGTTGAATGAGTGGTGAGAAGTTTGGACAGCATCACCTGCAGAGGCAGCTAAACTGCTCATTGTTTCTGCAGCAAGAAGGAGCCATTGTGTTCGCCGCCCCTGCTGGGGCGGGGGGGGGGGGGGGGGAACACCAGAGATGCAGTCTGTTTCAGCTTAGCTCTGACTTATTTATTCTTACCCTGCCTCATTCCACAAAGGATTAGGTATGGCTCGTAGGAAATACACAGTGCATTAGTGAAACATAAATATAGAACAAAATTAGAGTGAGGGATGGGTGCCTGTGGCTCAGTCGGTTAAGCGTTTGACTCTTGATTTCAGCTCAGGTCGTGATCTTGCGGTTTGCGAGTCCAAGCCCTGTGTCGGGCTCTGTACTGACAACACGAAGCCTACTTGGGATTCTCTCTCTCCCTCTCTGCCCCTTCCCCTTCCCTGCTCGCATGTGTGCTGTCTCTCTCTCTCAAATTAAATGAACTTAGAAAAATGGAGTGAGGGAAATCAGAACAGATGCTCCAGACAACAAGGCCTTCTACATGTCTGAGATATTTGAGTGGCAAATACGGCTGAGTTTCCTGGTGGCCAAGAGAAGAAGGTGCAGAACTTCCCAGGAAGCTAGGTGAGGACACAAAAGGAGAGAAGGACCATGGCTGATGGGAGAATGTAGGTGGCTTGCTGTGGCTCTCTTGAGAGGGGCTGGCTGGGTTCAGGGACCCTGTCTTATTTTCTCTTAGTTCAAATATTTAGGGGTGGAGAGGTAGACAGGGCCAGGAAGGAGGATTCGCTTAGAAACTCCAACTCTGTAGACAGCCTCATCTCCTACCTCTCCGGGCTGGGCCTCAGCAAACCCAGCTGAGGGGCCAATTGAGAACCTCAGCCTTGTCCCTCCCCACCTCACCCTGCTCCCATGAGAGCTACATCACCCACATGCCACTTTCTGGATGAGTGACAAGTTGGAGACACTCCAGACAGTTACATTTTGTCTTAACCCCTTTTATTTACAGGTCTGTCCTAAATTTGAGCTGAAGCTGAACTTCCCAGCTTGGCCTTCAGTTAGTTCACGGTTTTGGAATGTAGCAGACAGTCAGAGTCTAATTCATGTTGCAAACTTTATTACAGACGGGCCATTGTTCCGGGAGCAGAGTTACTCACCAGATGAGCTGAAGTGACATATCTGGACAGGTCTCTTTGGCAGCCAGTCGTCAGGCAGCTATGGCTACAGCCGGTTTGCTGTTCCCACCTACCTTGGTTGGCTCTCCTTTAACATGAAGCTGAACCAAGGACAAGCAAGCCGAGGGAAGCCCAGCCCCTAAAAAGCTAAGCAACTCTTTCCTAGCAAGGTTAACACAGTGGTTTTGAACTCCACTTTAGCAGCTAATCCTAAGTGGGCCCCTAGGGTGACCCCACGATGGCTCGGAACGCGGTTTGAAATCATAGGTGATAGGAACAACCCAAAGTTCATCCACAGGAGAATAAACTGTGCTCATCTATACAATGGATTAATAAAAGAATAAAAAGACTAAACTCAGCAATAAAAAAATTAGCTATTAATAGACCTTGTACCATGGATGAATCTCAGAAACATATTCAGTGAAAGAACTGGCCATAGAAGAGTAAAGAAAGTATGATTCCATTTATATGAAGTTCCAGAACATAAAAAGCCAATCCATGGTGATAGAAATCAGAACAGTGGTTTCCCATGGAGTTGGGTTTGACTGGCGGGGGATGAAAGAACTTTCTAGAGTAATGGAAGCAGTCTTGATCTTGATTGGAGTAGTGCTTACACAGCTGTACATATCTGATAAAACTTATCAGATGGTACGTTTGTGATCCATGCATGTCACCATGTGTAGGTTTTACCTCCAAAATTAAAATAATAATAAAATTAACAAGTGTTCATTGATCTTAGAAGTTAACCATGCCTTACTGTCAAATTAAAAGCAGGTTTGAAACATCTTCTGTGGTGTAGTTACTTTTTTTTTTATTTTTTTAAAATTTTTTTTCAACGTTTATTTATTTTTGGGACAGAGAGAGACAGAGCATGAACGGGGGAGGGGCAGAGAGAGAGGGAGCCACAGAATCGGAAACAGGCTCCAGGCTCTGAGCCATCAGCCCAGAGCCCGACGCGGGGCTCGAACTCACGGACCGCGAGATCGTGACCTGGCTGAAGTCGGACGCTTAACCGACTGCACCACCCAGGCGCCCCAAGATTTTTTTTTTAAACCACCTAACTGAACTTGTGGGTCCCCTAACTTGTGAGTGTAAAATGAGACCAAATTTTCAATCCCCCAGATGACAGGCGATTGCTGGATGTCAGCTCTATGGCCCAATCACTTCGGCCCACTCCGAAGTGTCTTCTAAGGATTTCTGGAAGTCCTGACAAAGATACCACCCATGCACCTACAAACCAGTCTGTCTGTGGCCACCACTGTGCAGAATCTATGGGATTTTTTTCTCTCTTCCAGCTACCCCTGGCTGTGGTCCCTACCCTCCCAGTCACGGTGCCCCTGTGCACAGAGCGCCTCCCGTCTCTTCCCAGAGGTGCTCTGTTTCGGTCAGACACAGGAAGAGTGTTTTCCTACCACCCTGAGATCCAGGCAAGTGGGGCCCCTGTCCCTCACGCTCCCTCCACCCCTGCTTTGGACCACCTTTCTCAAAATTTGAGTTTCTGGGACTCGTGTCTGGCCTTGCTTCCAGGACAGAGGGCTGATGAGTGAATTGTAGGCAATTGCTCTGCAATACTACTAGGGTCTTTCAGACCAATGACATCGTGGTCTCCCAAGTGGGTCTTAAGTCTTGCGGGATAAGAGACGGACTGTTTTGCACTACTGGACCAATCTTCTGGCCCCATCCCTGGGTCTCTCGCTTATCCTCCTGCTGGTGGTGATGTTTGGAAGGCAGGGGCGCCTTCTTGTGAAAGAGATCACATTCTAGGAATCTGGTGGTTATGACCTAAGGAGTTTAAGAGAAGACAAAATCAGAAGATCTCCTCTGCTTTTGCTA
Organism: Prionailurus viverrinus; assembly: GCF_022837055.1. Classification (NCBI taxonomy): domain Eukaryota; kingdom Metazoa; phylum Chordata; class Mammalia; order Carnivora; family Felidae; genus Prionailurus; species Prionailurus viverrinus. Next base: position 82,547,305 of record NC_062563.1, on the reverse strand, counting down.
TAAAATTCCTATCGGTAAATTTAACATGACTAGAAAGCAAACTACTGTTCACATTTTCCTGCACACTCTGAGCAAGACTAATGTTTGTAGTCATTATCAAGGAAGCACAGAACCACCTTTGACAGAGTGACTGACAGTGGGTGATGTAGCCTCATGAGTAATGATATAGCCAGTATTAAATAACGGTATTAGGGAACTGCAGAGGTAGGAAGATCTATACTGTTTAAATACAGAGGGCTCCAAAGATCCATGGAACTGTAAGGAACAACAACATTGCTACCTTTTTGGGTGCTTGGACTTTATGAAGAATCTTCAGGTGCACTGACGAAACAATAAACACATTCAGAAGTTCCTCTTTTCTACTCGTGATTCTAAATCTTTATGGATAAATGGCTACATCTAGTATAGACCTATGACTTTAGTAATATATTTTAAATTTTTTTTAATGTTTATTTTCGACAGAGAAAGAGAGACAGAGCATGAGCGGGGTGGGGGGAGGGGGAGCAGAGAGAGAGGGAGACAGAATCCAAAGCAGGCTCCAGGCTCTGAGCTGTCAGCACAGAGCCTGATGTGGGGCTCGAACTCACAGGCCACGAGATCATGATCTGAGCCAAAGTTGGACGCTTAACCAACTGAGCCACCCAGGTGCCCCTTTAGTAACATATTTAAAAATCATACATGGGGTGCCTGGGTGGCTCAGTTGGTTAAGCGTCCAACTTCTGCTCAGGTCATGATCTCACAGCTCATAGGTTCAAGACCTGTGTCAGACTCTGTGCTGACAGCTCAGAGCCTGGAGCCTGCTTCGGATTCTGTGTCTCCCTCTCTTTCTGCCCCTCCCTCACTCACATTTCGTCTCTGTCTCTGTCTCTCTCTCTCTCAAAAAATAAACATTAAAAATTTTTTTAAAAATCAAATATAGACAGAGACTCCAAAAAATATTTGCCTGGGGCCTCACACACCCTAATGGTGGCCCTGGTATCTTCTCTTATTTGTGCCAACTTTGTTCCCTCGAGCTACTGACAGCCAGGTCACAAGTCTTTCATGAAACCATTCCCCTGAACTCCTGCAAGTGGTTCTCAGTACCAAAAAAGCCCATTCTGGTGATGATAGTCCCCAGACCAAGGAGTACTCATCCCCCAAAGCTGAATAGAAGTGTCCACAACTAAAAGCTAAAAATTGCCTGGCATCTTTAAAATAATGGTCATTTTTTAGGCTCTCAGCTCCACTGCATACCCACCTTGCTTCTTTTCCTGTCATTCCAGTTTTAAAATCCTTAAGATCCAGGCTCAGCCTAGCCCTCTATGTATGACAGAGGGCTATGAAACAATTGTTTCAAACCTGATCACCATCTTGTAAGGTATGTCAACTCAGGCAAGCTTCTTCACGAAAGCTTTAATTCCCCCTTTATATCATATGAGGATGCTTCTCTTTATTTTGTACAAGCTGGTTTGAGAATGAAATGTGTTAACACTAAAGTACCTAACACAGTGCCTGACAGAGAATGCTGGATGTGCAATTCACATTAGTTCCCTTGTCTTTCTTCTCTTTAGCAACAGCAACTTGAATTGCTTCCCAGCAGCTGATGTTTCCCTATTTGGATCATGAAGAGCACACTTTTCCCTGGAGGTGTTTTTTATTTGCTGGGGCCTCTGGGTCAAGTTCTGAAACAGGTCCTGGGTGGCAGGATCAGGGGGGTAGCTAGGAGGGCCGAGGAGAACAAGCCCAGACTGGTCACTTTTGCTGAAGCCTCCTGAGACAGAAGCAAAAAATTCACTGCTAATAAATATAGAAAGTGCAGGAGCCCCTGGGTGGCTCAGTCGGTGAAGCGTCTGACTCCTGGTTTCAGCTCAGGTCATGATCTCGTGGTTTCATGAGTTCCAGCCCCAGGTCAGGCTCTGTGCTGGCAGCTCGGATCCTGCTTGGGATTCTCCCTCTCTGCCCCCTCCTCTACTCATGCTTGCTCTCTCGCTGTCTCTCTTTCAAAATAAATAAATTAATTAATTAAAAAAATAAAGCAAAGCAAAGCTTATGAAACATTCAAACAACTACTAATGAAGGACCAAGGAAGAGAAAACCATTATGTTTGGGGGAGATAGACTTCTCTTGCAATATAGAGATTCTCTAGGCTCTATTTTCTCGCCATGATAGGACGGGACAGAAGGCAGAATGATTAGACTATTGTAATAATGACTGTCATTAGTTCAGCCCTTGAAAGTCTACAAAGCATTGTAACTGCACTTGTCCTACAACTATGTGAATCAAGCACATCATGTATTATCTTCAGCCCCAAGGAAAACTCGAGCCCCGGTGTCAAAATGCCACTTTTTCTGCTGTACCTGGCATAAGTTCTTATTCATTGGTTAGGAAGAATTGTTCCTTCCTCAGTTGTATGCCAAGTGCAAGAGGGTAAATAGATAAAACATCCCTGGCTATAGGCAGGAGAGAAGAGGCCCAGTAGGATAGGTCTAAAGAGACAAATGAGTGCTTTGACTTCTTCAGAAGCAAGCTGCTCTCATTCACCAAATAGCTATTGAAAACAAAGTTACAACTGTGGTGATGACAAAACACAGTGAGAAATCAGCTCTTTTTTTTTTTTTTTTGTGGGCTGCTTCTAACTGGGTCACAGGAAAACCAGTGACTCTGCATTGCAAGGGGCCCTAGTGGTTCATCACTCCAATCCCCCATATGATGGAGGATGTCCCACATCACAATGGTCTAGCCACTGCTGGCTACTCCTGGCCAAGGGGCCCTCGCTTGCCCATAAAACAGTCCTTCCCCGAGGGCCAGCTCCAGGCAAAGGCAGGGCCAGCCTAAGGTGTGGGGTACCTCTTTTAATTTTCCACCTGTTTTCTTACTCTTGTCCTTGATAGTAATGCAGAGGAAGTAAATTTTCCTTCCATGTGACAATTCCATAAGGTGACCATCATATTCATCTAATTTGTTTCTGTTTCCGTCCAAACATCTTCAATTTCTTCCACCATTCCTAATATGACATGATATTCACACTCCTCTGGGTATGTTTTGGTTTGTCAGCATCTATCTATGGCAGACATTTTTCATTGGCTAACCTGGCAGTTGTTTGCGATCCTTTCTCTTTGGCCCCCTCCAATGTAAAAGATGGAGAAACTAAGTGCTCACTTTCCCAAGCTTTCCTGTGACCAGGGATATTCACGTGACCCAGTACTAGCCAATGACACAAAGCAGAAACCCAATGGAGGGCTAATGGGAAAGGTTTTGCTTTTTTAATTGATGTGATAGATGCTGGCACAGTCTCTTTATCCTTTCTTGCTCCCTTGAAAGTGGATGTGATGCCTGGAGTTAGGTTAGTCATCTTATGACCATGAGGGAGAGGTAAAACATATCTTAGAGACTCCAGGAATGAAATGTTTTTAAAGTTTATTTATTTATTTTGAGAGAGAGAGAGAGAGAGAGAGAGAGCGCACAATTGGGGTAAGGGCAGAGAGAGAAGGAGAGAGAGAAACCCAAGCAGGCTCCGCACTATCAGCACAGAGCCCGACTCAGGGCTCAAACTCACGAACTGTGAGATCATGACTTGAGCTGAAACCGAGAGTCAGAGGCCTAACCGACTCTGCCACCCAGGTGCCCCAGGAATGAAATTTTCAAAGTATAGAATTCATGCCACCAACTGCCAACATCCAGGCATTCAGCTTCGTGAGAAAAGTAAATCCTCATTTGTTTCGGGCATTGTAAATCAAGTTTTACGTTATTTACAACTGAAAGCAATTATATCTGATACTCCTTAAAGTGTTGCATTCAGAACTAAGATGTTCCAGATTGGGTGACTGTAACAGTGTGTGTCTGAGCCACTGTCTACCTTGTACCACCTGAAGAGCAACATTTTGGCAGCCTCATATGGTTGGCTTGCATTCTTACTTGTAACAATAATAATTGAAACTACCATTTGTTGAGGAATTATTTGCCACATGTTATTCATTTGTTTAACAAATATTTGTAAATGTGAGACACTGTACTTAGAATATAGTAGTAAATAAAACAGATAAATTCCTGCCCTTGCAGCCTAGTGGAATTATTCTTCATCTTAGCAACATTCAAGCTCTATATATAGCCACTTTTGTACATATTGGGCTTGTGTCCAAATAAAACCCCCAACTGCTTTACATCTGAACTTCTGAGAAAATATTTGTCTCCGTCCTGAAGTTTATTAGAGGTGCAGTTTCATGGAATTAAACTTTTTTTTTAACTTTGGAAGTAATCTCAAATTTACAGAATAGTTGCAAGAACAGTATTGTTTTACCCTGAAACAATTGAGAATATATTCATAACACGATACCCCACCACCCCCTGAATACTTTATTGTGTATATCCTGAAAACAAGGTTATTCTTTTCCATAACCACAACTGTTGAAATCAGTAAATGAAGACTGATATATTATTGCCATCTAATCATTACACAATGTTTGAGTTCTGCTGTGTCCCAGATAAGTTTTTTTTAATTTTTTATGTTTATTTTATTTGTTTTTGGCAGACAGAAAGAGAGACAGAGTGCAAGCAGGGGAGAGACAGAGAGAGAGGGAGACAGAATCGGAAGCAGGCTCCAGGCTCTGAGCTGTCAGCACAGAGCCTGATGTGGGGATCAAACCCACAAACCGTGAGATCATGACCTGAGCTAAAGTTGGATGCTTAACTGACTGAGCTACCCAGCCTCCCACCCCAGATATGTTCTTTACGGTGAAATGATTCAGGTAAAGATCACACATTGCACTTAATGGTCAAGTTTCTTGAGTCTCCTTCATTCTGGGATAATTCTTATAACTTTCCTTGATTTTCATGCCTTTGACACTTTTAAGAACAGGCCATTTATTTTGTAGAATTTAACTTTGTCTCATGCTTCCACACAAACACATTCATGTTATGTCTCTTGAGTAGTCATGACAAAGCACCGACGCTGTGCTCTTGGCTTTGCATTTTTTCAGGTGGCACACAATTTCAAGTTGGCCCCTTAGCTGGCGATGTGAACTCAGATCACTCGGGTAAAGCGAGGTCTGCCAGTTTCTCCGCTGCAAATTGTTATTTTTCCCTTTGTAATGAATACGTATTTTATAGGAAAGTGCTTCCAGCATTTATTGTGCAAATACGCTGTTTTTCATCCGTTTATTCGTTCACTTATTTATACCCCTGTGGACCCAAAGATCCCAATCTTTGGATAAGATTCCAATCTTATCAAATGGATTATAACTCATTACCATCATTATTATGGTGCTTAAATGATTCCAGACATGCCAAGTGGCAGCTTCCTAAAGCTGGCTTCTGTGTCTCTTTGACATTATTCGGTGAGCACTTCCTTGCTTTTTGACACAAGATGTTCCAGGCTTGTGTACTTTCTCCATTCTCGCCCTAGAATCGGCTATTTTTCCAAGAGTTAATTCCTCTTAGAGGAGAATGGTGTTTCCACACCAAGTCCTGAGTCTGTCTCAGCCTCCCCTTCCATCCCTCTAAGCTGTGCTTAGGCCTCCAACATGACAGGAACAGGCACCCAGGGCACACGTACATTCAGTCACACTGAACGAACGGGCCCGGGCCCTCCTGTGTGCCTGGTGAAGCCTGGGTTTGCAGGGTGTGCCCCAACCTGTAGGATCAGACTAGCTCCAAATCCTCTATCCAGCCCCCATTCCCACCCCTTAGAGGGGCCCAAGGAGATCTGCCCAGTTGAGAGCTTCGGAGTTCATCTTGAGGGGCTCCGACAATGCAAGAACAAACTCTTACTTTGTGCTTCCTGTGAACAGCTGAGGAGAAAAGTTGCAGAGAGAACATTGGGAAGGACAGGTTCAGGGAGCGTCTGTGTGGGGTATACGTATGCCTCCACCACATCAGACAGACTGAAGTCGACAAGGGCCGATGAGCACAGCAGGAGCTTTCCATGACCTCTGCTCAAGCTGCTCTCTGGCTGGTCACCAGCCTCCAGCCGGGATGCTTAGTTCTAGCTCACAGCTCAGCAGAGAAAGACCCAACACAGGGAAATAAGTATCACACAGAAGAGCAAGGGGGAACTGGGGCCAAACCTGATCATCAGCTCCACCTGACATTTCTTAAGGCTGCAGCACAGGCAGGGGGCTCTTTTCAGGTTTGTCCCTGTTCACTTCCACAAGAGGAAGCCTCGTAAGAAGTGACCTTGCTGGACACTGTGGGAGGAAAAGAAGGAAGGCCAGGCTGAGTGGATGGGCCAACCACGAAAGTGACACTTTCGTCCAGACTGACTGAGGCTGCTGTTCATTGCCGATGCAGAATTTATGAAGACACGTGGGTGTTACTTTCTCAATGGCAATGGTAGACTGTAGGTCTCTGATTCCATTAGACCACCCCAGACAGAAGATGAAAAGGGAAAGACTGCCTTTGGGGACTGCAAAGATGAGAACACTTCTAGGCAGAAGAAGGTCAGGGAAACAAGGTCGCCAGGTCAGAGGCTAGATGATAGGGAGTCTTTGCGTGAATTAGGAAACTGTGCCCTTCGGGGTACATAGTCCAATGATCAAGGGGTGCTTTTGTGCAATGGAAAAAAGAAGGTGTCTCGCACCAGAGTACACAGCGTGGCCGATAAAGCTCTGGTTGGGTTTCAGCCTCCACTCATCCCCTCAACAGGGCATATTTGTGCGGTGTATGTAATCTACACAACCGTCCACAGTGGCCCTGAGGGCTGGTTGAGTTATTACTGAGAGAATCTGAATTTGCTGCCTTTCCTGAGTGGAGGCAAATATAACCCTAGGAACTCTGCCTTTGCTGCTGAAGATTTTCTCAGCCCACTTTGGCGCCTGGGGAGGCCGTGGGGAGAAGCATGGGTGTAAGTTCTGCCGAGGGAGGATGAATTGTGTACTACCTCAGGACCTTCCCAGGCTGACAGAAGGAAGCACATTCCTGGTTCGTGATAGATAAACACCCGTGAGTGGGGAGTGAACGCCAGTGACGACCACACCTGGCGCCACCCAGGGAGGAAGAACTGCCACAACTTCAGGAATGAGGAAGAAGGCAGGAGAGGGTATCCCTTTGGGGCCAGAAGAGAGACTCCTTTTCTGCAGAGGTGGAACAGCTGTTCCCCTGTGGCCAGGCTGCAGAGGGAGGGAGGCACCTGCATTCCCCAGGCGGCACGTCACACTCTCTGAGCAGGTGTGGAGGGAGAGAGTTGAGATGACTCTTGGCGCATTGCTGTCAGGCAGGTCCCAAGGCCCTGCGGTGCTTCACTTTCTTTCTCTCAACCCCACCACTCTTCCTGTGACCTGAGCTGGTAGTTATCTTTGCTGCCAGGCTGCCAGCGAGGGCTTACTCAAGCAGGAAAAATCATGAGCCCTGGAGTCTGGCTTTACAGTGGGCCTCAAACCTGGTCACTTGCCTTGACCCAGCAGGCCCTGACTGAGGGCAACGCATGCATGAGAGAATAGAGGAGGGGTGTGTGTGTATGTGTGTGTGTGTGTGTGTGTGTGTGTAGGAGGTAATGTCGAATCTCCTCCGAGGGTGTTCTATGCACTGTGTGTCTTCTCATTAGAGCATTCTTACATGAAACTCGGGGAACATGGCTCCTTGGGTGAGGTAACCCCTGTGGGAATCACCACCTACTCTCACCTTAATGTGCTGTGGTTTGTAGGAGTCACTGAAGGAAGGAAAACGTCCTATTCAGTGGCTGACCCAGCCGCGGGGTGAGAGCTTTGCAGGTGAACCCAAGAGGTCTGACCTTCCATGAACAGCTGCAGTTCTGGCTCCTGGAAGGATGGAAGTCCCAAGAGGACCTTGTCTCCATTGCTCATCTTGTTCCTCGCCCCGAGAATGTTCTGTCTCACCCTTTATTTGTCCTCCAGAAATCACTTCATTTCTCCTCTGTTCCTGACAACTCCAGCCCCTCACGGGCCTGTGATGTGGAAATGAACAGAGCAGAAACCAGAGTTCCGTCTCTGAAAGCAAGGGCCACTGTCAACCGAGATGTCACTGTGTACAACTGGGAATTCTGCAGGAGGGGTGAATGTCCCTGCCCTGCCCTCTACCTTTAGGGACTCTTTGACCCTAAACATCCCCAGAGCCTCATGATTGGTGTGATGTCCAGTGAGCTCAAGTCAACTCAGTCTTCCCAGAGATGTTGGTGGACATCACAGTGACACGGTCTTCAGTCTGGCTCCCAAGAACAGAGCCTGATATGAGGTTTGTGCACACGCAATTATGAAGGCATGAGAAATGCCAGGGAAGTGGGGAAGTACACAAGGCAGGGAAGGAGCCAAGCAAGGTGGTGACCTCCATGGACGTCTGGCACCAGCCTGGCTCCTGAGGAGCTCCAGAGTAGAAATTACACCTTAGCCTTTGTACACCTTGACGTGGGGCCGCTGAGCTTTCAGCCACCATCAGTCCTTGGCTACAGGTGACTTGGGGGGTTACACATTCCCAGGCTCTTCCTGCTCCTGGAGGGGAAGGTGGCTCCATCAGCACAAGGCCAGGCCTCTGAGGAAGCTGCAGGTGCAGGTTGTTCAGAGGCAAAGTACACACAGCCAGGAGCAGGGATCTGAGAGGACTTGGGTGGAACGTCACCAGAGTATGTGGAGGCAAAGGGGTGACTGGCACCCAGTGGGGGCCAACACAGGCTGGGGTTTGGAGCAGAAGCCAAGGGCTCAGAGTGGAGAGATGGGGTACGGTTTCTGGGATCACTGTAGATATCCCCTGAAAGTCCTTCAATGTTCCTTTTCGTGAAACCAATGGATTTTCACGGCAGAGTTCAAGGCTTTCTTTTCTAGAATTATCATATTTCTCCTTCCCACTCCACTCCCCCTTTCTCTTATTACCTGATTTTTTCATTCTTCCGAGTTCCTATATCATCTATAGTTGAATTCCTATATCATCTACTCTCTGAACTACTCCGATTTTCTAACCATCCTTTAGGGGTAGCTCAGGGTAGTGGTTATGAGCACAGGCTTTGGACTTGACTTGGATTTGATGCTCAGCTTAAACCTTTACCTACTTTGTGGCCTAGGGCAAGTTACTTAACTTCTCTGAGCTTTCTTTTCCTCTGTAAAATATCACAGTAGCAGTAGCTACTTCCGGTGCACTGTGAGGATTAAAATGGGTAATCCATGTGAAGTGCTTAGCAATGTATCTGGCACAGTCCATGCCCAATAAATGCCAGTTATTGTTTTGAAATGAATGTCATGATTCTTATATGCGGATGCAGTCTCCACACTATGCTGCAGTTCAGGACAGGCACCAGCTACAGTACCTATGGACTTAAGTAGGTGTTCATCTACGTGAGGGATTTATGCATAGAAAATTCTGGGCAAGAAGACAATGGATTTGGGGCCCTATGATCAGTTTCACAGCAAAGCCCAGGATGTCCATGCTCCTCACACTGATGCTACTTCCCCAAATTCAGGGCAGATCACCTGCCAGGAAAAGCGCCCCCTGTCACTATCCCACCTTTTCACTCCACCAGCACCGAGAGCCTGACGAAGGAGCCCCCTGCCAGCTCGGTAGGAAGAAACATGTACAAGACTACGTAGGAGAAAGTAGCGGAAATGAGGACTGGAAATCACCCCACTGTGGGGAGTAGGAAGGGCAGTGACAGAAGCCTCCACACATTCTGCTCTCCCCAGAACAGCCATGGACCTGGGTCCCCAGCTTGTCGAGAGCAGAGAGCAGGTGTGACCAGATGTCTCCAGGCCAGGCTAGGCTGACTGGGATGTTACTCAGCCCTGGGTGTGGTCACTCCCCCTCCTCTGTGAGGCGGTCCTTTAGAGCCTTAGCAGTTCCTGCACTTGCTTCCCAGTTTCAATCCTTGCTTGGCCCTTTTTCCGTGGCCAAGGGGAATGGGGCTGCACATGCACTGGGGGCGCTAGTCCACCAGCTGCTTCCTGTCCTGGGTGGGAAACAATGCTTCCCTTCATCCACAGCCACTTCCCAGGGAGAGATGGGTATTGCATCTTGTTGGAAAGAAACAGAACCCAATCTGGGGAAAGGGATGATATAGGGGCTTATATACAAGGAGTTCAAGGTGGGCAGGGGGTGGAAATGTTGGTGGCGGGAGGTTGGTCTCCTTGAGATTCCAGCCATTTTGAATAAGCATTACAGGGCCCGGGAAACTGGGATCTGCTGACAGGGGTAGGCACAGGAAAAATGAGACACGACTGTCTGTCAGATTGTTAAACTCAATGCTCAATGTGAGGAGGTCTCTATCTCTCTCTCTCTCTCTCTCCCTCTCTCTCTCTCTCTTTCTCTCTCACACACACACACACACACACACACACAATCAGTGTTCAAGATGGAGGATGAAGGATGGCCACTAATGCATTCCTCTACCTTCCAAGTTCTCAGAAAACCAAATAACCCCCAGTCTCCTTCTATGTCCACAGAGGCTAGCCTAACCTAGGCCACCTCATTCCAGATCTTTGTGCCAGAATAATGAAAAAACCCACCCTCTCAAGGCCTTCTAGGATCAGTAGGAAGTTAAAACTGTGGGGAAGACTGTGGGAGGTCGATGGGCCAGAACTTTTGCAGTTTCTCGGGCAACTTTAAATCTGAGGAAAACTAAGGGGCATCTTCAGAGAGATGTGATTAAATCATGGTGATGCAATACTTTACGTACTATCTTATTTTATTTCTAAATTTTTTTTTTTTACATTCTTTCAACGTTTATTCATTTTTGAGAGACAGAGCATGAGTGGGGGAGGGGCCGAGAGAGAGGGAGACACAGAATCTGAAGCAGGCTCCAGGCCCTGAGCTGTCAGCACAGAGCCCGATGCTGGGCCTGAACTCACGAACCGTGAGATCATGACCTCAGCTGAAGTTGGACATTTAACTGAGCCACCCAGGTGCCCCTATTTTTTTATTTGAGAGAGAGAGAGAGAGAGCATGAGTGTGAGCAGTGGAGGCGCAGAGGGAGGGAGAGAATCTTAGGCTCCACACTCAGCATGGAGCTGGACACGGGGCTCAATCCCATGGACCTGGGATCATGACCTGAGCTGAAATCAAGAGTTGGACACTCAGCTGACTGAGCCACCCAGGCACCCGTACTTTACATATAATGTTAGAAAGTCATGGATCACCCTCTCTAAGACCCTGGGTTAAGAGAGCCCATTTTGAAGGATTTAGTTACAAGGAATAGAGCTGCACAAGAGCAGGGCACAAACGATGCTGGTACATCCAATACACCCTGAGTCCCAAGCTAAATGATGTCATCCTGAGACTCAGAGAATGACAGGTGACAATGTCAAGTGAGTGTCACATCCCAAAGAGAAATCATCTGTCATGGAACACTTGCTTCCAAGGCCCTCAGGAGATTTCTCAGAACCACCCATTAGGTTCTTAGACCTTCCAGCGCTTAGGGTACCACATTCCTGGGCCAGTGGGAGAGCAGGTTTGGAGTGGCTGGATGAAACATTCTGAGATGACGGTCCCCAGCCATAGCAAATAGGAAGCAGACCTAGTGTGGTGTGTTTCCCCGCCCTGATGGAGGAGGCAGTTGAAGAACAATGAAAGCGTGGAGAACAATTCCACAGAGAGTGCCGTGCATGGGAACCTGGGAGACTCAAGTGTGGAATGTATTGTGATGCCAAGTGCACACCCAATGTGCACTGATGGTTCAGTCTCTGAAAGTGAATGCCAGGGCATGGGGACTGGCGGCAACCATCAACTTCACTCTCTTGGGATGTTCATCCATGCACTAAGCGAGCGTTTATTTATTGAGCTCCACTGTGCATTGGACATAGAGAAACAGATGCCATGACCCAGCCCCAGTCCTCCAAGAACCCACAGTTTATTGAGGAAAGAGATCATTACAGGAAGGGCCTCTCAATAAATATATACCTGCAGCTCTATAGAGCTGAAGTCCTGCTGGAAACCAGCTGTGGTGAAAAATTTTGTGAAGCTGGTGCCAGCGTCGCTGGCATTGACATTGAATGAGGAAACGCCACATAAGCAGGTAGTTCTGTCTTAGGCTGGAGAGGTCTGGGTTGGTGAGAGAAATTTGGGAGTCAAAAGCAGAAAGAGGGCATTTCAACTCCTGGGCACTGGTGAGATGAGCCAGAGAGAGGGTGTAGACAGAAGAAAACAGAACCTGAGACCAAACCCTTGAGTAGAGTTCTCAACCTTGGCTGTGCATTAGAATCACCCGGGAAGCTTTGAAAACTATCAAGGACCAGGCCACACCCAGAACAAATAAATCAGAATCTCCAGGGAAAGTCTCAGTCATCAGCATTTTTTAAAGCTCCCCCAGTAAATCCAGTGTACAACAACAGGGTGAGCTATTGGCCAGAGCTTCCCAGCCCATTATATGTACTTGCTCCAGAGAACTGCCCCCCAACCCTTGAGGGGAAGCTTCATGGTTGATGAGTTAGGACCTTAGGGGCCAGCCAGGATGGGAGATGGACTAGTGAGTACATTGACTTCAACAAAAAAGCCTTAAATGTTATTGTATGTTCATGTAACTCAGAGACATGCCCACAATGTCTCCAGACCTTGAACACAGGGAGGGATTATGGTTTCCCTTTTCCTCCATATAAGGTCTTGAACCAACTCTTCTGGGATTGATGGCACTGAGAATATCTTTCTTTTGCAGCAAACCCTCTCACCACCTGCATCAGGAAGGGTACGGCCTAGCCCTGTGGTCCCAGCAAGCTGATCACCACAGTTTATAGAACATTTCCCAACATTCTAGGAAATGTATGGGATATAGGCATTTGTTGGTGTTGGACTCATAATTCAAAATAGCATAGAATCAATAGGGAAAGACAGACCACTAGAGATAATCCCAGGAAAAATGACACATAGCTGCCAATCAGGACACCATACACACTGTGAGTGGGAGTAGAATTCAAGGCGCCACACATACACACTCACACATACACACCTAAACCACACTTCATATATGCATGGATTTCATGAGTAGGCATCATCACCCAGGATGAAGACAAGGACAAATTCCTTTAATTCTCAAATGCTCAGAAATGCATATTATCCCTTGTTTTGGATTGGTCAGACTTGGGACATCCAGGAGACATTGAATGAGGAAACGCCACATAGGCAGGTAGTTCTGTCTTAGGCTGGAGAGGTCTGGGTTGGTGAGAGAAATTTGGGAGTCAATAGCAGAAAGAGGGCATTTCAACTCCTGGGCACTGGTGAGATGAGCCAGAGAGAGGGTGTAGACAGAAGAAAACAGAATCTGAGACCAAACCCTTGAACTGCCCCAATGTTTAAAGTTGGATGGGGCAGACTAAGTAGATGTAGGCAGAGAGGAAGAAAACGATGAAAGAAGCTGACCCAGAAACCAAGCTAGGGTCCAGGAGGAAGCAGTGGTCAGGTCGAAAGGATTAGGACAAAACCATGGCAGTCACTGGAGGTCTTGACAAGGGCCATTTCAGTGGCACCATGAAGACAGAGACCTTGGCAGTGGGCAGAGAAGTCATCCTACAAATTTGGGGGTGATGGGGACCGGAGATGTGGGGCTGTAGCTGGGGGACATGAAAGAAGGGGTTTTTCATGTTTATTTTTTATGCACATGGGAATGATTCAGAAGAGAAGGGAGGGATTAAGGCAGCAGAAAGGAGAAAGAGAGGTGATGCCAAGGACTGAAGTCCTTGGGAAGATGGGGAGATCATCCCACAGGAGAGAGGAACCGGCATTTGGCAAGATGAGAGATATCTAACATTTTACATGTGAAGCAAGGAAGTTAAAGTTTATTCAATTTAGCTGTGAGAGAAAATATTTCTTGCCTTCCTCCCCCCCCCCCCCCCCACCGCAACCGCCCCTGTGCAGGGGGTTTGTGTTAATGGGTGGGCCCTGGAGAAGTCCTCCTTTAACAGCAAGAATCCTGGCAGTGGAATGTAAGCCTGCCCGAGCTCATCAGAATTTCAAAAGGCTTATTTAGATGTAATGTATTATATCAGAACTGGCAGGGGTGAAGTGTGGGCTGTTTACTACTATCTAGGTCACATTTATTAAAATATAGAAATCTGAGCTGTCTTTAATCCATAAGATGAAAACAAATATTTCCAGACAGCAGCAAGAGTACAAAGGAACATTCCATCAATGTGGCCTCAAAATCGTAGAGTTAAAAAAATACATATACAGCAAGTGTTGCAGTCAAATAGCCAAGGAAGCCAACGCAACACCACTCTGCTCTGTTTTTGTCTAACTTGATGACATAATGATCTAGTCTTTACCTACACTCACTACCAGAAGAACAGCCAGTCACCCTCTGGAATGTATGTGATGGGTATTGGTGAAAATTTGCTGTATAAAGTGTTCCTTGGACATAGTGCACATCTCCAGAAATGGACTACCAGTGGTGAAATTCATCTTCCAGAGAAAAAGTTATTTGGGATCTTAGAACCTTGTATTTCCTCTCAAAAATTGAGGAAGAGAAATCCAAGGAAACAGAAAAATATGCAGAGAAATATATCACTTGGTTGATTCTCGAGCGCCCTCAGTGAAGTAGGTGCATGTACGCATTGCACGAATGAAGGGAGAGGCTTCCACGGGTTTGAGGAAAACACAGAAAGTGCTTGGGATCTTGCTTCATTTGTAGCCTTTCTTCAGAACCCAACCTGCAGCTTCCCCTTTCTTCCCATGATTTCCTTCAGCATTTTAGCATTTGATCCTTGCCCCATTTCACAGGCTATCTTTCCAGAGCTCTCTAGACATTTCCAGTTCTCTGAACACTGGCTGCCACTCTTTGCCGCTCCTCCGCACTGAAGGATCCTTATTCATTCTTAAATTTGCCCCCACAGCCATCATCACTTTCCAGAACGCATTCACACTAGTTGAACTGAACAACAAAAACAATGTGTCTTCTCTAGGTTAGGTAAGCAACGACATGCTGCGCTAGGGTGGAACCACCAGCTCTGTTTGGTTTTTCTTTACTCTATGGTCTCCATGTTCTCCCAGATTCAAGTGAGATAGAGGACCCAGGGGGAGCCATGGGGTCCAGTCTGCTTTCCTCGTCCACCTTGTTAAGGACATCCTGGGGCACCTGGGAGATCATAAACCACTCAAGTTTTCAACTAAGTTTCCAGGGCCTCGTGAAGGGCAGAAACGAGTAAGAAAGTCTGGGAGGAGCCCCTTGGCTGAACACCAGAAGGAGTGGGGAGGCTGCCAGCAAGCCCTAGAGGGTGAGTCAGTGGGAAACAACTTTATAGAGAAGAGCGATGAGTAGAGACGTGGCCAAGAGAGGCGTGAAGAGAAGACGCCTTTGACACATTATAAAGTTAATGTGGCACGGTGGTTCAGTCAGCATTTCTCCCAGTTTGTACTGAGATCTCTCCTGGCCCAGCTTCTGCTCCTGCTCCAGCTCGGAACCCTGTGGGACCCTTGCTCATAACAGGACTCCTCCGTCCCCAACCTCCAGTGAGCTCCTCAACCACAACCAAGAGAGCAAAGGAAATCAGTTGCCTTTGGAGCAACTGATACCGTAAGGGTACATGGCGACCACAGAAACAGAGCTGTGTTTGTGGTTTGGAATGTCATTCCCATGGTGGGGACGTGTGTAATCCTGCGTACGCAGGAGTCTGCTTGCGGTTGAATGGGGGACAGATTATAAATTCCGGTATGTGTTTCGAAGAAACACTGATACCCTTTCCTTTGGGGATTATTATTAGACCGACGATGTCACAAGAGGAAAACCCCAACCATGCTGACAGCCTCAGAACTATTCCCCACTAGCTTGGCTCCGGGGTCTCCAGTAGCAGCAGCTCTAGGCGCTATGCCAGTCTGCAAGAGAGGCCCAGGTGCCCCTGCCTGTGGGCTCTGGTGTCACCCGAGTGCAACAATGGTTCCAAGTGGCCAGTGTCAACCACACGCAAGATAGGACAGCTCTGCCTAGCACTCTGCACCAGCTAGAGAGTCTCATCCAGAAAGAGTCAGGTGGGTCCCAGTCTAACCCATAAAACCCATTTTAACACTATTTTTTAAAAAGCCCTTAACTGCTAAGAAACTACTATATGTTATTGCCTGTTCACATGGAGGAAGGCAGAGAGTGTGGAACGAGGGTGGCAGGCAGGCTTCTTAATGTTTACCTTTTTATATCCTTTTGAATTTTGGACCATGTGAGAATGACATGTATTTTTTTTTTTTAATAGTAAGAAAAAGTGTCATTACCTCAGGAAGTTTCTTCTAGCCAAGAATTTCCAGTGGAGATTTTATCAGGCATGTGCTATGTGCCCTTGGCCTTTGACTCAAGGTGACCCCTTCCCAAAGGACAGGGACCCCTGCGTGACAAGCAATGAATGTGAGATAATGTCCTCCCCAGTTTCTGTAACTCATGGCCTCTGAGAAAGTTGTGAAATGAGAGAAGATGATTCCCTGCATCTCCAACCTCAAAGGGTGACCCAAGAGAGGTAGAAGGGTCTTTCCTAGACTGAGGGGAGGAGTAAACAGCAAAAACACCTGCCATGTGTGACACAGACATATCCCACTTTTAAGCGGAGACCATCTGATGTGGTTTATTTACCACCACAGCCATGCGGGGCCGTGTTGGAGTCTGAGGCAGAAGGAAAACCGTGGACCTCCATATGCATTTAAAAAAATTTTTTTTAACATTTATTTATTTTTTAGAGAGAGAGAGACAGACCATAAGCAGGGGAGGGGCAGAGAGAGAGGGAGACACAGAATCCAAAGCAGATTCCAGGCTCCGAGCTGTGAGCACAGAGCCTGATGCGGGGGCTCGAACTCGCGAACTGAACCATGAGATCAGGACCTGAGCCGAAGTGAGCCGCTTAACCGACTGAGCCACCCAGGCGTCCCCTCCATATGCATTTTTAATGATGAATTCCTTCCTAGAACATTAAAGTAGTTGAAAAATTATTGAAATATTGAAAGTGGGTGTATTAAAACTCACAGTGTTATTTTAAGTTTAAATATCTGACTTATACCCAAGTGGAATTTACTATCATTGTAGTTCTCCTTAAATTAATTAAAAAGTATTTAAACTTGTCACTTAGTCAAGAGCAATCGTCAAACATGGCAATTCTCTCAAGTAAAAATGAGACAAGCAAAGAAGCATATTTGGAAAATACCCAAGTAGAGTTTGCCTCCACTAAAGCAGGGGCACACATTTTTCTTTTTGCCTCTTGCTCCAATATGGCTCAACCTGTCATTTTTTATTTAAAATTTTTTTTAATTTAAAATTCCCATATTTTGTTCATCATGGATGTTTTGTGGTATTTTGAGAGCATAATTTTGATTTTTAAAAAATATAGCTTTAAAATATTATTTTCCTTGACTGCTGAATTTTTCAGTGTCCCCTTAAATTTTATCCTGAGGTAAAGGTCAGTACCTCACCCTAGCTCTCACCCAATTAACAACAGTGGCCCAAAGCTGACCTTTGCCCTATGGATTGCTTTCCGGATCACTGTTATCAGACTTGTATCTTCATTCAGATCATACCCAACTCAACAGTCCTCTCCATGCCCATGGCTGAGAAGCCATTTTCCCTCAGAGAACTCGTTTCTGCATTACATCCTCATTCAAAGCCCTAAGCCCTGGAACCAGCTCCAGTAATTCTCTATTTTTCATGCATAAAGCTATTCAGAGAATCACCAGCAATTGCCCTTTAGCCTTTGGCTAGATGGAGTCTACAAATATAATTCTCTTAATCTCTTGCAAGGCCCTTAATCATTTGTAACACGTTCTGCCTGATCTAGTGTCCTGATGGAGCCACGTCCTGATGAAGTAGGGTAATAGGAAGGAACAGTGACCCAATGATGCATGAACAACTAACACCCAACTCCTTCCAGTGGCTGGTCCCCATTCCTCTTCCGGACGCCACTGTGGGAGAAGGGGCATTCTAGTGACTCCTTTTCATTTCCCCAGCTGACACCCTGCCCCTGACCAGATGTCTGCCAGCTGGAAAAGAGGAGTGGGCAGTTGTTTCCTTTGTAAAGAGCTGCAGTATGAATACAATTTTCCACATGCTGACTCATAAGACTGTCAGTGCCCTGGACTCCAGTACACGGCTCCACTCCTTTGCTGGCTTAGGGGGTGGGGTGGGGAACGGACTTTGATCTAGCAATTTTAGTTCCTCCTTGCCTTCTGTTTCCCACAAAAAGAGCACTTACTCCCTTCTGCAGGCAGAAGACAGACTCAGTGACCTCTCCCGGTCTCCTCCAACCACAGAATTCCATTAGGCTATTATTAGAATCATCTGGACAGAGCTGCAGTGTGACACGAGGCGTCTGGGTGGGCAGAACCAAATGAAAATGTTTACGGGTGTTCTGGCACACCAAACCACCTCTGGTTGTCTTTCTGGTGTCGCTCAACTTTATGAGGGCTATTTCTCTGAGCATTTCTTTCCGGTAAATGTTTCTGCTTATTTTCCTCAGTCTGTTCATTTCTTTCACCTTTCTCTCGTGTTTTCCATCTTAACTGGGCTCCACTTCCATGAAAGCGGGAAGCCTCATTCCTGCTGGTATCCACCACCATGCCTGGCATGTGGATTACAGCAGGAGGTGAGAATGTGGGATTTGCAATCAGGCAGACCCATTGGGATCTCAAGCCCTGTTCTATGCTAGCTAGATGGGCAATTGGGCAGATTACCCAATTGGTCTTTGGGTAATTGGTCTTTGGGGTCTTTGGGACCCCAGGGTCCTCTTCTATAAAATGGGATGATAACATGTGACTCGCAGAATGCTGTGAGGATTACAGCAGGTCAAGGGTAGAGCACAGTGTTCAGGATTGAGCGAAGACAAAAATATTAGCTGTTGATTACACCAATGAGCCTTTGCATGATAAAAAAAAATAGCTACACCAGAGACTCATGAGTATGTTCCTACTGCACAAATTCAAAGAATACAGAAGTATACAGAGTGAAAAATGAAAGAGCCTTTTCAGTGACTGCCTCTCCCCCTCCCCCTCCCTTCCTCTGTATCAATAATAGTTCTTTCTTTCTTTGTCTCTCTTCTTTTGGGGGAAGAAGGAGTTAACTATCTGATATGTAAATCTGTTCTTACTGTGAAGATCCAAATGTTCAGAAACATACAACCTCCGCAAATTTGAAGAAATTCCCCTTCATCACCTCTTTCACTCTTACTTCTGCCTCTGGAGGTAACCACTCTTGGTAGAGCTTTTTCTCATCTCTGTCCTATAATTTATATATATGTAACACACACACACACACACACACACACACACACTTAGACTTTTTAAAAATATATACATCTTTCAAATATTTTTATATCACAGAATTCAACCATATTTGCTATCCTGAAACTGCTTTTTTCGTACTTACCCATATGTTTCCAACATCCTTCCATGTCAGCATACATAGATCCATTAAATTATTTTTAATGGAAATATAGTAGTCTGTAATAACATATTCACTCCAACTTACTTATTTCCTATTGATAGACATTTAGGTTATTTTAAATGCTTCATTGTCATATAAATAAATAAATACATTTAACCTCTGCAGGCTGAATACCAAGTAACATTTTCGCTGTCATCCATATTGGCAGCTGTCCCCAGTACAGCCTGGAGGAAGTCACCCCCTATGCTGTCAGGGAAGCACGGTCCTGGGTCTGGGCAAAGACCTCTACAAGACCCAAGGTCATTCAGATCCTCGCACCACCGCACCTAGAGCCATGCTGGTGGCCGCCGTCAAGGTCCAGTTCCTTGGGGGCCACATGAAAGGGCTGGAGCCCAGACAATCTAAGTGCCCCACAGTCAGAAATAGGAAAGGGCAAGATGCCTTAAGGAGGTTGCCTCCAACTGGGTTTGCCTCTTTGGAACACTGGCCAAGGAATTATAAGTGATAGACAATTGGTACTTCTCCAGTATTTGAAGGTTTTAAATGTGAGCAAATGTAGATTTTAAGTATGAGTCATTGCCCAGGAGCCTACACACTACGAAACCAAAAAAGGAACATCACTTGAGTGAAATGCTGACATGACAGCAGATGGTAGAGCTGTGTGATCAGCATGTGCCTGCACGTCGCAGGTCTCCCATAAAGACCTGTTGAATGAATGGGGCTACGGGTGGAGGGAGGATGAGGCCATGAGAAGCCTCGAGTAAATAAAGATCTAGCCTGACCAAGAGGGCATTATGGGCACTAACATCTCAGGGTTCCCCCTCACCTCGGTTTCCTCCCCCCGAGAGTCCTGGGGTCAGGGGACGACAGGCACAGGAGTTGTACTCAGCGTGATGTAGGTACTCCACATGCCAGGAGATGGCCGGGGCTGCTGGACGTAGCAGAGGTAGCCCAGGCTATTGGAGTTCTCCAGAAATGCCAAGGATCATTAACATATTAGGAAAGCCATAAAGATGCGCCCCAAAAAACCCAGAGTACCAGTAGGAAGATGGCACACTTGAAAGGGTTTAACTAAAGAGACTTGAGTGAAGGGATCGTTGATTGAAGTAGGTGAGGGTAAAAGAACCACGAAAGGTGGTGAGGTACCCAGGGATTAACAACTGTGGGAAGCCAGTATTTCTCCTCAGCCTGAAGGAGGTGAGGTGAGGAAATGGTTTTACTGGAGCCCCCCTGCAGGAGAAGGGCAGCCTCATGGGAACTATGGCCACAGAGGACCTCAGCCACTGTCAGGACCTCAGTCAATTAGTAGGAGGAAGGGGGAATAAATATCTAGATACCCCTCTCTCTCCATCCCCAGATCCTCTGTAGACTGCACTGAATCCAAATGGCCAAACCTTCCTGGAAGCAGAGCGGGGCACAAAGGTTGGGAAATGGATCTGGGCAGGGGCTGAGGGTGAAGCAAACAGAAGAGATTCAACATGTCCAGTAAGTTTGGGTTTTCAGAGGCAGGAGCGAAAGGCAGGAGCCTGAGCTCAGGCGGGATCTGGCTAAGTCATCCTAAGCGAGTCCCATGAACCTGTGCCTACACGGCCAGCTCCCTTATGCCCGCTGGTTTGCATGGACTGACCTTGGCAAAGGAGCCAAACAAATCTCCATGATCCAGGCACCAAAACCATCTCCAGGGATGGTTGACCACTTGCAATTCCATCTAGAAAAGTGAAAAAGTGCAGGTTACCTAAGAAGGTCTGGATTAATACCACTGGCACTTTTCTGCAAAGGGGTGAGGGTGATTTGGCAAAGTACCAAGGACCCAGAAACACGGTTGTAAAGAAATCAAAACCTCTGAATATAAGCTTGGCCTTACTCTTTTGAAGTAGGGGCCCACGTTATTCTGACCATTGCAAATGATAGAGAGGGGTTTTGAGGTCATTAAAGAGAGAAGGAGGCCTTGCTTCTTCCCAGGATGAAAAGTTTGCCAAGCAGAGAGAGGAAGCATGCCACCAACTCCAGGAAGACATTTTCTCAGGGAAATGGGGGGCAAAATTTTATACATAACCCATCAAAGAGGATGGAATGATTGAGTATATCAAAGACTTATTATCAGCTAGCACACCAGCAATTCTCAAACTCACGCACTATCATGTCCATTCTTCATTGGTTGCCACCGAATTTTGATTAATACGTATGATTTGAGGCACCTGGGTGGCTCAGTTGGTTAAGCGTCCGACTGCAGCTCAGGTCATGATCTCACAGTTGGTGAGTTCAAGCCCCGCATCGGGCTCTGTGCTGACAGCTCAGAGCCTGGAGCCTGCTTTGGATTCTGTGTTTCCCTCTCTATCTCTCTGTCTCTCTGTCTCTCTACCCCTCCCCCCACTTCTGTTTTCTCTCTCAAAAATAAATAAATAAAACTTAAAAAAATATGCGTACAATTCGTTTTTGCTAACATTTAGGATGTGTCTTACTAAAGTGCTATCTGGAAGATAAAACATTTTGTCACAGAAACTTTCCAGTGTCGTCCTGAGTGCCATTCATTACAAGTAAGAGGAGTAAGGCATGACATAATAACCATGTAGCACCAAATGAAATTTGTGGATTTACTCAACCATGGGAGAACAACACAGGCCAGAATAACATAGTGGATAAAGGTTCAGGCTCTGGAGCCAGACTCCCTGGGTTCAAATTGTGGCTCTTACTAGTTCTGAGATCATAGGTGAGTTTCCTCAGGTACAAAATAGGGGTAATACTACTCCCAGGTGCAGGAGCCTGGAGGAGGCTCCCTAGCTCTTTGCAAGTCAGTCAGAGGCCCCCAAACACCAACATTCTCTCACAGTCTGGCCGGTACCCAGGGTAATCATTTTCTTTCTCTCTCCTTGCTCCAAGGATCCCAGGGTTGAGGGACCTGAGAGAACCTGTCAGATTATGAGCCACTAGCCCGAGGGGGTACTGTTGCTTCCTGGAGGAGGCTCCTTAGCTCTTCGCAAGGATCCACCCCTGGAAAACCATCCTGCACTAGGTCTATGGTAGCCTCAGAGGCTTTTTTTTTTTTTTTAATTTTTTTTTTCAACGTTTATTTATTTTGGGGACAGAGAGAGACAGAGCATGAACGGGGGAGGGTCAGAGAGAGGGAGACACAGAATCGGAAACAGGCTCCAGGCTCTGAGCCATCAGCCCAGAGCCTGACGCGGGGCTCGAACTCACGGACCGCGAGATCGTGACCTGGCTGAAGTCGGACGCTTAACCGACTGCGCCACCCAGGTGCCCCAGCCTCAGAGGCTTTTAAGCCAACCGCCAGCTGGGAAAAAATTTCAGGTAAGTACAAGGTTAGCAGATGAAATAATAGTAATAAGAGCCTATTGTGTATTGAATGTTTACTATGTATCAACGTAGCTCAAACACTTTGCATTCTTACAGGAGGCTTCTCAGGTGGATACTCTTATTATCCCCATTTTACTAATGAGGAAACTGAGGCTTAAAGTGGTCAAGTGCTTCCTAAGTGGATAGAGTAGGAGTCTGACAACTGAGCTCATGCTGTCAACACTATTTATCCAGGTTTCCCAGAAACTCCTCAGGCTCTTTGGGTTTCCCCAGCTCTCCTCTTCCCATTCCGAAGCAGCCAAGCACATCTTGGTGGCTGGGGACCGAAGGGTATTTAAACAGGAGATCGCGTACGTCTGCTGCCGTGCTTGGCACATGGCAGGCACTTAACACGTGCAACACTCTCACCAGCCCCTGCTGCTTGTCAACACCAGGGCTTCACTCTGGGTAACAGCTGAGATCCCATCCTTCACACATGTCTCTCTTCAACTGAACTCGTGGCTCTTGGTAAGAGGTGGGTGAAATAAATATTCACTTATCTTTTCATCCAACGATACTGACAGAACACTCACCCTGTGCCGGGCTCAGTACCAGACGCTGGAGCTAAAGACATGAACAAGACTCCTATCTTCTTGGAGCCGATGCCCTGGTCAGGGTGTGAGACTAACAAATGGTTCATTTTCATAGAGAATGATGGGGTTCAGCACCTGGGTTTGGGGGGTACAGGATGGAGCAGAGTCATCCAAGAAGGCTTCCTGGAGGCAGTGTGTGAGCTGAACTCCGATGGGGAAGTGAGGAAGAGGAGGATATTCCAGGTAGAGGGAACAGCATGTGCAAGCACAGTGATGAAATAAATAAGAATAAACAAGAAGTCATGGAAAAAAAAAAAAAGCAACCATGAATGGCTAGACCAGTGGTTGTCAGCAGGGATGATTTTGCCCCCAGGGGACATTTGGCAACATCTGGAAACCTTTCTTTTTCTTTTTCTTTTTCTTTTCATCCTTTCCTTTCCTTTTTTTTTTTTTTTTTTTTTTTTTTTTTTTTGCTTATCGTAACTGTGTATGTGTGTGCTTCTGCTATTGGTATCTAATGGGTAGAGGCCAGGAATGCTGCTAAGCATCTTACAAGGCAGGACAGCCCTCACAAAGAATAATATCTGGCAAATGTCAATAGTGCCAAGATTGAGAAACTCTGTGCTAGATCAACAAATATAAAAGCAGATTATAGCACTTGATTGATTAGAACTTTCAAAGTACTAGTGCATGAATAGACAGAGAGATCAGTGGAACAGTTTGGGAAGAATATAAATATGTATAGTATATGATAAAGGCAGCATCCCATATGCTATGACTTCTATGCCATATGACTGTATGATAAATGGTGTTGATATTCCTGGACAGCCAACCTGAAAAAAAATTAAGTTAGAGCCGTACCTCACACCATCTACTAGAATAAACTCCAAACGTGTCAAACATTTACATGTAAACAAACAAAAAAACGTAGAAGTATCAAGAGAAAATGTGGGAGAATTCTTTTACAACCTTAGAGTGGGAAAATCCTTCCTAATTAAGACTCAAAACCCACAAGCTATAAAATAACAAACTGATACATTTAGCAAATAAAAGTAAAAAGCAATGTTTACAGCGTGTGCATACCAAACAAACAAAGGAAACTTACATAAGCAAAGTGAAAAGCAAAGTGAAAACCAAACGAAAACCTGGAAAGAATGCGCGCAGTGCTGCAAAGGGCGTATCCCCTTAAATTATAAAGATATGTAAACAAACCTCTAAAGAAACGACCAATGAAAATGTGAGCAAAGGATATGAAAAGATTACTCACAGGAAAAAAAGAAATACAAACGGCTGTTAAACATATGCAAAGACATGCAACCTCTGTCATGGGGGGTGCACCCTCGGGCACCTGCTTGGCTCAGTTGGTTGAGCATCAGACTCTTGATGCTCAGGTCATGATCCCAGAGTTGTGGGATCCAGCCCCGTGTCAGACTCCATGCTGAGCGTGGAGTCTGCTTGGGATTCTCTCCTTCTCTCCCTCCGCCCCTCTCCCCAACTTACGTTCTCTTTACAAGAAAGAAAGAAAGAAAGAAAGAAAGAAAGGGAGAAAACTGCACATTAACAGTGCTGAGATGCCTTTTTTGGTTTTTATTAAACCCATTAGACTGGCAAAAACCTATGTGTGAAAATACACGGTTGGCTGTGAGGACAACATTGCCATACATTGCTGGTGGGAGTGTGAACTAGCACAGCCCCTGGAAGGGCAATTTAGCACTATTTACCGGAATAAGTGCATATGTCTTCTGACAAAGAAATCCCACTTTTCAGAGCTTTCCCTACAGGTAGATATATTTGCATGCATATGAAGTCACATGCAGACAATTATAAATCACAGCAAAAAATTTGAAATGATTTATATGCTCATAATAGAGAACCAGTTAAATAAATTAGGGGTCTACAAAAGGGCCTAAGTGGCTCTCGGCCTGCTTTTGCAGGGCCTGCACCCAAGAACGGCTTTATTTTTAAATGGTTCAAAAAGCCAAAAGCAGGGGCGCCTGGGTGGCTCAGTCGGTTGGGCGTCCGACTTCGGCTCAGGTCATGATCTCACGGTTCGCGGGTTCGAGCCCCGCGTCAGGCTCTGTGCTGACAGCTCAGAGCCTGGAGCCTACTTCGGATTCTGTGTCTCCCTCTCTCTCTGACCCTCCCCCGGTCATGCTCTCTCTCTGTCTCAAAAATAAATAAACATTAAAAAAAAATTTTAAAAAAAGCCGAAAGCAGAATTATTTTTTGTGACTCTTGAACACCACATAAAATTCTAATATCAGTGTTCTTTTGCTCTCCAAGAACTGAGTAGTATCCACAGAGACTGGATGGCCCACACAAGGTGGAAATGTTACTGTGTGGAATCTCCATGCAATCGAATACTGCAGAGATACAAAGACAATGGAGTATTGTTTTGGTCAAGTATTCCTATGGAGAGGTTGCTAGGATATTATTGTTGAATTTTTAAAAAGCAGATGTAGAAAGTGTGAATTGCCCGTTATCATTTGGGTAGAAAAGGAGAGGATGTAGTTGTATTTTATTGAATATGCAGAAAAACTATCTGATTGGAAATACAAGAAATGATTCAATAGTGCTTACCTGTGGGGGAGTGTGTGTGTGTGTGTGTGTGTGTGTGTGTGTGTGTGTGAACGTGTTGTCTAGTCAAAAAAGTAAATTAAAAATTATTTTAAAAACTACACTGCGCTAAAACACACCACTGTAAGTGGTCGGGCTTGGCTGGAACAGAGCTTGTGAGTGGCATCTGGAAGGCAGTGAGTCTGGAGACGTCTGTAAGGCCCGATGGAGTTTACGTTTTTGCAAACCTGGAGGAGAATGAGGAGCAACAGGATGTCTGTGCTCTTAAAAATACTATTCTGGAAACCAGAAAAGAGGGGGTGGAAGAAGCTTGGGCAGGTAGAGACAGAAGGGGTTGGAGAGTGGGGATCAGTGGTTGCCTCTGGGACAGGATCTGGGAGGCTAGAAGCAAGAGTGGAAGGGAGGCTTACCTTTTGCTATGCATCCTTTTGTTGGATTTAGGTGTGTTTTCACTTCCATTATTTCCTATAAAAGTACTACCATTTATTTTTAAAAGAAAAGACTTGCAGGGAAGGTGTGAGGAGGGCCTGAACTGTGGCAGTGGTTGGGGGGTGGGAGAAAGGATGTAAGTCAGGAGCCAGGTTTCCAGGACTCGGTGGCTCGGTGGAAGTGGGGGTGGTAGGCCTAGTACTTGGCTGCCACACCTGAGGGCCTGGGGAACAGAAGCTTGTGGGGAGGAAGACTGGAGTGTGAAAGATTCACCTGCCCCTGGGTAACTTCTGACTTCCTGGGCCACAACACAAACCTCAGGTAGGCATAAACCATCATCTGGAAGCTCTGGGCCTTAGATTCCACTTTGACCCCAGCAAGACATCTCCAGCCTGGATGTGACCTATGGGAAAGCCCCTTCTTATGAAGATGATAAGATCCAGCCAAAGCCAGCAGGAGTACTGACCTGGTCCCTTCCTCCCACCTCCTCCCAGTGCCTCCCCGACCCTCCCTCCTCATTGCTCCAAAGGGAAGTTCCACATAACCGAGCTCTGATATTGGGTTTCTGGACTCTTGCTAGGACTTCTCTGTGAGTACTTTACTTTCTATTTGTATATACTGTCCTTGCCCCAATGACATTGCACCATAAGCTCTTTGAGGCAAAGACTAAAGGTCTTTGTGACCTCGCAGAAGCACACCGTTTCTTTTCTATATGGTAGGTGAGCACGAATGTTCTGATTGGCTGATGGATGGGGACTGCCCCGTCATCTCAACAGCCCAGCCAATGCACCTGCCCTCTGATTCTGCAGAGCCCAGCCTCCCAGCGCAGGAAACTCTCCCAGGGCCAAGAGGTCAACTGTCTGCTCAGGCATTCATCTCTCTTCAGTGGTTCTCCACATTCAGCTCTTCTCTGCCCAGATAGTTATCAGCCAAACGGAAACTCATTAGCCAAAGGCTGTATTTAAGCAAGTATTCTGTTTGGACATCAAAGGAAACATAACAGTGAAAATGATAATAAACAATAATGATCATCATCATTTCCAAGAGACAACATCAGTGCCTACAGTTCCAATGAGGCTCTGGAGTGTCAGTCGCTTTATCTGCAAACCCAAAATGCACCTCACCTGCCTCTTCAGGTATAAAGAGAGCTCATAATGCTTAGAAAACTGGAAATCACTTTATAACTGCCACTTACCATTATTGTTCATAAGAGCTTTGGGATTGCAGCCATAAAAATTCCAATATGCTCTCGATATAAATGAGAGTTTATGCTCAGTACAATGGAATTAAACAGGTATTTAATGACAACCTCAGCCCAGATGTCTGGACAGAAAATAAACCCACAGCTCAGCTCCTCTAGGCCACTGAGGCCTCAGGGAGTAGGGCCTGGAGTCAGGGTGAAAGTCGTCGGCTCTGCCCCTGGGGAAAGAGCAGAGGGGTGGCAGCTCTCACGAAGGAGCCTCAGGGATCTGCCTCTCCTCCACTCCCTCCTCCAAAGGGAGAAAAGTCTTTTCTTTCCCGCTTCTCTGGGCGGAGGGGAAGTTGAAAAGGGGTTACTTATTCCTAATGTTATTTATAGCTGAGCCAAAGACTGCTAGGTCTCCAGCATCAGGTCTGGGAACTGCCTTCTGCAGCCACACTGGGAGAGGGTCCCAGTTAGCAGCAAAGCCAGGGTCCATCTCCTGGTGGCGCTTTATGTTCGTAGTATAAACTGAAATAGCCCCCCAGGTCTCTGGGAAGGAGAGGACCTCACTGCAGAAACATTTTGTCCAGAACGTGTGCGGTGTTAGAACTGCCTGGATAACGTGGGGTCCGGCGCCCTCTAGTGTTTGCTGCGGGGCTTGGAGGGCATCCTGCTCTTTTGATGAGGTTTTTGGGGGAAACTTTCTCTAAACAGGAGAGGAGGGACTGAAATGAGGAAACACGTTCCCTGTGCACAGGGCTGTCCTCCTGCCCACGATGAGGGACTAGGGTTTCGGTAGGAGAAGCTGAAAAGCTACAATCCCAATGCGTCACAGTCGGGGGCGTTGAGCGAGGGCATGGGGGAGTCTTTCTGTTAGAAGGAAGCTGGGGTGACTCACAAGTAATATTTAGAGTCTTAGTCCCAAAAGATTGGCTTGGTTTTGTCTGCTTGAATATTTTTGCTCACACTAAGAAAAAAAACCCACAAAAAACACTGGTGCTATTTTATGACTTTTATGCTTTTCAAACTAGTGTCTTAGCGCTTGCCCAGAGCTGGCATATGGACTATTTACAAAAGTGCTTGCAAGCTGTTTCATCACTGAATCCGCTCCTGCTCCTTGCTATTGCCTTTGTGGACCAAGCAGTCCCCTTTTCTTATTGTCCTGTGTCCTAACTGCCTCAAATCCTCTGCTGATCAAAGTCACCATTCGCTAGTTGCTTTACACAGTTCATTTAAAATTCAGAGCAGCCCAGGGGCACCTGGATGGCTCAGACAGTTGAGTGTCTGACTCTTGATCTCAGCTCAGGTCAAGATCTCACAGTTTGTGGGTTTGAGCCCCGCGTCGGGCTCTGTGCTGACAACATGGAGCCTGCTTGAGATTCTTTCTCCCTCTCTCTCTGCCCCTACCCCACTTGTGCTCTCACTCCCTCACTCTTCTGTCTCTCTCAAAAATAGATAAATAGACATTAAAAAAAAAAAATTCAGAGCAGGCCACAGAGTGGATATTGGTATTCTCATTTTATACACGAGAAAACGGACTCATGGGGAGGTTCAGTGACATTTCGAGTGTTCCATCTGGGGGTACCCCACATTGCAGAGGAAGCTATATTATCCAGGAGGTCCTGGAGAAGATAAACATGCCTCTAGCTCAGGGGACACTTCCTACTCAGGACCAGTCCCTGTGACCCCAAGCCTTGGCCAGCCTGTTGGTGTAAACACCCTCCTTCCTCACAGCATCTGTCCTGCTCTCCCCACCCCAACACAAACACTTCCGCAGCCAATACTCCTCCACACTTGGAAACCACCCCAGAAGAATAATGAGAGCAAAGAGCAGGGATTTGGCAAATGTTCAGAATGCCAGGAGAATCATGGATTTGTCTCTCTCTGGGCTTTGGCCTCATCCAGTGGAAAACTGGGAAAATTCCCTGCTGGCTACTCCCTTCCCTTCCCTTCCCTCTTGACCCCCTCCACCATTCTCCACCAAGTAGACATACCTCCGGAGCAAGGTTAAGTCAGGCCACTCTCTGGATTCCTCTGAAACAAAACTGTTGCTTAAATATACAGATTTAGAAATGAAGCTTAAATGGGGTAACATGCCGCAGTGGAATGCAGACCCCAACCTCCACAAACAGAGTACACGTTCAAGGCTACTGGCAGCCCACGGGAAGGAGGTAATGGAAGGAGAACAGGATTAAGAGACCTGAACTTAAAATCCTAGCTGAGTGACTTTGGGCAAGTCACTTAACCTCTCTGAGCTTCAGTCTCCTCATTTGCAGAATGAGCCCATTCTTATCTGCGAGGCAATAGATGAGCACGTGCTTTGTAAAACCCTGCAGGGTAGAACGCACCACAGGAGGAGGGAAGAGCAGGCATTCGCAGGATTTAGGTAGGAGATTTTATTATTCACTTTCCCCTTTTCCTACCTTCCCCACTTAAAAAAAAAAAAAAAATATATATATATATATATATATATATATATATATATCTGTTTCCTTCTACAAAATGGATATTCACTCACACACAGACACACACCCCCCAACCCCCATGGTCCCTCTGGGCTCCTCACTGTTTTAGAACTAAATGACCTTGGGAAAAAGCTTTTCCAATAAAGACCCAGGAGTCCCTGGGTCTTTCTTCAGGGGAGACGGGAAAAGCGGAACCCAGGAGGACCTGTGGCAGCATCCATTATTTGCAAGAGGAAGGCCTCGGAAGGCTATTTTCTCTGCTGCCAGCTACTAAAGATGGACGTGTGTGGCTGGCGCAGAGGGGAATCATCCACGACAAGCCAGAAGAGCCAGTGCATTCAAGGGGAGAGGGATACAACCGTGATAAGGAGCTGTTAGGGAGATGGAGGTTGAGTCTGGCGTTCTCTCCCTGGTGGCAAAGCCAGTTTGAAAACCTCTTGATTTCTTCACGGGCTCCATTTCTCATTTAAGATGCCTCCACCCATTTGGCCAACTCTGTGCCTCTCCACCAGGGAGGAAATAGCTTCCTAAGAGAGGCTCAGGAGGAACAAAGGCCTCATTAGGATCAATCACTTATTCTGAGTGCACATTCCCGAGAATCTCTATTGATGATCTCGGGTACAAATGAAGTGGTAATTAAGGATATAATGCAAATGATCTTCAGCTTAGTAACTCCCCTTGTAATTGAAATTTACTAAATTAAGTCTGAGGTTTTTGAAACTAGGTCTTAAAAAAAAAATTCCCCAATTATCATTACCCCCCGCGCCTCCCTCCCACCCACCCCTCCATAATGTAATTAGTTTAAAATAAGATCCATGGTATGATGACGGTGTGCTGCCTACGGATATGTTAAAGCGGCGCTTGCTCTCTGAAATGCTGGTCTCCTACACGCACTCCCCGGGGAGCGAATGGGGAGAGGAGTCTTGCATCAGTCAGGCTCTGCTGTTGTCTAACATGGGACAGGGACCCTGGACACAGGGCTGGCGGCACAGGCGATGCTACACAGGGAAAGATTTCCTGGCTTCTCTCTTCTGTTCCTTTCCTCCGCGTTTCAGAGGGAGAAGTAAACAATTGTTCTGTGGGGGTAGGAGAGGAATTGGAATCTCTGGGATCCTGACAAGGCTCAGACAGTGGGAGACAGAAGGGTTAGGGGGCATCAGAAACCCATCTCTGTGTTCTTAAAGGTCAGGGAGCCAGAGTCAAACTAGAACAACGCTGGGACTCCTCCGAATCCTGTTCTCTGCCACTTGATGCAACCATCACCAGCCTGAACTCATTTCTCCTGACCAGGTCCAGCCGGGGGCCAGGCCCACTAACCTCAGCCTGCCGGAAGGAACCCCCCCAGAAGCCAGGTGGTCAGAGACCGGGAACCCAGGAGGTGGTCCAGCGTCCCCATCCCATCCCCAGTTTGGTCCCCTGGTCAAACCAGAAAGAGGGCTGAAGGTTGTCCTGAGGACATCTGGCCTTCCACAAGAGCACCTCGGCGGGTTTCACTTAATTCAGATGAAAAGATCTGTTTGTCTTTCAAATCATGCTCTAATTTCCTTGAGCAACGGCAGGACTGGTGTGCGAGATCAGGGGAGAAGCTGCCACAACCCCTCTTTCCTCTTCTCCCCTCCACCCCACCCTCCTGGCCCGCAGCCTCTGCAAACTGTGATGTACGCACAGAAACGCCTGGCGCTAACTGACCCTCACCCCGGGGAAAGTCAAAGGCCGCGAGGTCCATCTAAGAACTCGGAAAACAGCCGCTCTCAGCCCGGCAGCACAGACCTGAAAGAAAACGCCTTCTCCCCCTGACCCCACCCTTTCCATGTTGTGTGTGTGCCTGCTCTCCCTTCGTCAGTTCACATCACTCATGTTGGAAACTTCAGGAAATGCCTAGCTAAACAACTTCTGATGGCAGAGACAAGTAGCAGAGTTGTATCTGGAGACCATGATAGGTGTACCTTCCATTAGTAAATCAGATTAAAAGGAAAAAAAAAAAAAAAAGACAATAACAATCTTGTTTCCAGATAAGCTTGCACTTAAAACGCTGTTCTGAACTAATGTGGGTGTGTTTACTGTTGGATCCTGGTGCCCTGGGTGGGGCCTGGGACCTGGTAAGTGCTCAACTATTGGTTGAAGGAAGGAAGGAAGGAAGGGGGGTGAGGGAGGGAGGAAGGAATGGCTCTTGTTCAAAAACTTTCAGTAGCTTCTCAACGGTACGGGAAAATGCCCTAACTCTAGAATCTGGTATATAGGATCCTGCAATCAGATGCCATGCCTGCTTTCAGAGGCTTTCTGCAGGCCTGCCTGCCCTCCACCAGTGATCAAAATCACCTGGAGGACTTGTTAACACACAGTCATCTGGGGCAGTCACTGCCAGAATTCCTGAATTAATAATAGGTCTGGGGCGGGGTGGAGAATTTGCCTTTCTAACAAGTTCCCAGGTGATACTGACTGCTGCCGGTTGAAAACCAGGCTTTGCCTGTTTCCACAAAGGGCATTGCTCACCCTGTACTCTACAGAGTCAAGGTCCAGCTCCAATGCTACCTTGCCAAAAAACTCAACATGCCAGCAAAACTGCACCTCCCCGCCCCCCCCCCCCCCAGCATTCATGCACCTCCTACTGGCTGCAGCTCCCTGTGGGTGCTTAGCTCTACCTCTCAGACCTTGTAGGTCTAAAGCTTCTGCTTACCTGGACCCACAGCTGCCTGATCTTCCATTGTACTCTTCCATGTTTTGGAATCCCACCCTGTAGGACCAGTGGAAACCCCACTCGGGTGGACATGGGACCATGTCTTCTCTATGCTCCCCAACTCAGCATTTACACCCCCCCCCCCCCCCCCCACCGTGTGGAGCTCCTCAAAGGCAGGAGCTGGGCTGCTGTCTTTTCATGCACCTCGCAGGACCTTATCCAGTGCAGCCTTATGACCACAGTGAGCTGAAGATGAGCTGTTTGCCTGGTCACATTCAATTCCATTCACTGAGACCTTAATAGAAAACTTAAACTACCCGGTGCTGCCCTGGGCCCTGGGGGGTTTGCCCTGGGATCAATGTCTATCTTCCAGTGCTCATCAGGCCCACTCCGCCTTCCTTGCAGCCACTAGCCTGGGTCGTGGCTGACCTACACAGACAGCTGGACGTCCTTCCTCGACTACACGACTGGAACGTTCCTATCACTTGGAACATAGTTCCAAGTTTTCAACGTGTTGTCTTTGAGACTCGGAAGGGAAGTGTGACTTTCGTGGTAAGCCACATGATGTAGCTCATCCTGGACACGTGAGAGGCAGATAAAAGGAAATGTTCTGCAGCCTGTTTAAATGTCGGGAACTAAGACACGGGGAATGCACTGAGAATCTCCTCACTTCTCAGCTGTGGGCACCTGAAAGGGCAGTGCCCCACGCCACCTGCCTGTCATGTGACAGCTCCAGCTTCAGGTCCTCTCATCCTTGTGATTCCGGGCGTAAGTTACGGAAGCTCAACTCAGACTGCTTAAGCAAAAAGGGAACTTTGTGCTCGCCTTTGCAGCGTGGCTCAGGGCAGCTCGTGGACCTGAAGAAGGAGCTCTAGGAACCCGGATGGAGAGACTGACGCTGGTCCCATAAGTGTCCCAGGACCCTCTCTTTGTCCGCCTGGCTCTCCTTTCTGCTCAGCTTCGCGTGTGGGCCCAAACCTCCTGCTGCAGGCGAGAGACAGGGTACTATGATCAGGCCAGTCTCCGTAACCACCAAGGCCATGTGGAATGGGAGGGCGACTGTTCCCCGAAGGAGATACAGGTGCCAGGCAGACCCAAACCAGACATCCGCTACAAACGGCTAGTAAATGTCAAGTCTTTATCATGTGCCAGGCGTCGTGCTAAGTGTTTTACATACATGAGCTCATTTGGTCCGTAAGCTGACTGTATGATGCGAGTCCGATATAAGATATTTGCCTGTCTTATAAATGAAAAGGCGTGACACAAATTATACTTAGGTCCTTTCTTCCCACTCCAGTGCTGGGTTTGGGGCACTCAGAAAATATTATTTGGATGTCAGAATACATTTTCTTTGGAAGTAAACATTTGGCTTAGGAAGAAGGCCTGCAAACCATCGGTTGGCTCTGGTTGTCTCCCATATCAGTAACTATGAGGCTAAGATCATAAACATTGTGTAGCCTCTTATAAATGTTGTTTTATGTTTCCAGTTGTTAATTTGGAATAATTAAGATCTCTCTAGGAAGGTACCATCTCCCTGTGTGTCCACAGTGAAGGGAGCTAAGTCTCCTCAGGGGCTTCCTTCCCTGTCCCATTCAGCCAAGAATACACATAGCTTTGGTATAGCATTTAAAAGGATAGACACTCCAATTAAGTCAGGATAAGTCATGGGGTTCTCCTTCCAGCCAGAGGATATCTGCCATCTGGAGATGTTTTCATGGGTTCTGGAGCTCCACCCAGAGAAGGACTCCCCGTCTCTGGCTTTATTTCTATGGCCAGCTCTTGCCTGTATTTCCTCTAAGAAGAAACAGCTTTAAAAAACTTGCTCCCAACTTTGCCACTAAGAGAAAATGGATCATAACAGACCCGGATCACCCCCTGACTCAGTGGTCTCATGTCACCCCAGGGATGTAGCTCCAGGCCTAAGGGAAGCCCCTCCAATGTTCCCCACAGACTGCACTTCATGCAGTCACGGACTCTACCTCCTCTGCTTACCATTATATCCCAACTCCCAGCATGGTGGGCAACACACGGTAGGTCTCCAATAAATGTATTTTGAATAAATGAATAATAATCTATTCTCAAGTGATGCCTCGGGTAACTACTGAAATCAGTTGGTGACGATGAGCCAGGGCCACTCTGCTGGACACTGTAGTTAAGCAGCAGAGACCATCATTTTTTAGGCCCCGAATAATGACCCAAGTTTGTCACAAACACCTACAATTTTTCTCCTTGCTCAGTCCTGAAGGTCCTACTTCTGGTTGTTATCGGTGTAAATGCAAACACTGTAGGAAAATGTTGTCATAATCCTTCTGTAATATTCCGCAATGCATTCGTTCACTATAAGAGTTCTGACTAGAGACATCATATCTGAGGCAAAGAACATTCAACTGAAGTCAGGCAACCAGAGTTCACCAGCTCAATAGCCACTCGCAGAAGCCGGTCGTTCCTGAACACTTACTGTGTGTCTGGCACTTTGATGCATGATCTCATTTAATCTTCAAGAAAATCCTACGTAGATGGTGCTGTCACCATCTCCATTTCACTTATGAGGAAAGTAGGGTTTCCAGAGCACATGTCCCTCCTTCAATGCCACATAGCCACGTGACGGCTAGTTACCTTAAGGCTCAAACCCATCTGTCTGACTTCAGTGCCAGTGCCCTGCTGCACTGTAAGTTACTTGACCTCCCAAGGCTCAGTTTTGTCTTCCTTCAAATGGTGATAAAAATCATCTCTTGGGGTGAACATTGCTATGTTGATGCATCGCAGAAACTGTAAAGCACCACTCACCCTTTAAATTAGCATTGCTATCGCTCCAATTCAAAGCAGAGTATTAGAAGCCAGCACTAGGCCAACAGATGCTTCCCCCCACCTCCCTTCGTCATCTTGCCAATGCTTCAGCCATCAGCAAACTTTCCCGAACACCTAATTTGTGCCACTCTCACGGAAATGAATAAGAGAGGGTCCTTGCCCTGGAGAGGTTCACAATCTTATGAGCATTTCCATGACTTAATGAGGCTCAAGGTTGGGTCTACACTTAGCCCAAGAGTCACCCTTGCCTGATGGTATCTAGTTCCTCTGGAAGTTCTTCTGTGAAGTTTGATCCTGATGGTCAGACCTGTGGGATGAGAGGTTAAGAAGTCAGGCAGGAAGTGGAAATAAAGACCACCCCAGCTTTGAGAGGCACACTCCGGGGAGGAAGGAAACTCTCCACTCTTGCAAAGGATGATCAAACAGAGTGGTTAATGGGTTCAAATAGCCCTTTACTTTCCTGGCCACATGACCTCTGGTAAATTACATAACCTCTATTTAAGGCTCAATTTTGTCACCTCCCTTCCTTAAAGGTGGGGGGATAGGGATGATTTTTGATAACATGTGTAAAGAGTTGAGTTCAGGTCGTGGCACATAGCAAACGTTAGCTCATGTACAGTCAAAGGTGGCAGGAGAGTCAATACTGGTCACAGTGTGAGGGGCACATGAGCAAATGCAAGGGGAAATGGTAGCCAGTGCCTGGAAGTAGGGAAGGAGGACAAGAGGAGCACCCCACCCCACACCCCCCCCCACCTCAGTGAATTAGAGGGGGCATTTGGAACCAAAGCCTCACTTATCCAAGGTAGTCAAGATTTAAAAGGACTAAAATACCAAATAATAAAAACTGAGTGCTTTTCCCAACACTGAAAACTATGTTTGCATGTAAAGGATATCAGCTTTTCGTTATGCTTTCAAATTCATCATCTCGTTAGATCCTCAAAACAACCCCATGAAGCACGCAAGAAAATGCTCATGCCCTTTTTACAGATGGTGAAATTGAGACTCTGGTGAAGTCTCTTGAGGTGAAGTCATTTGATTAAGGTCACACCCTTAGGAGTAGCGAAACGGAAATAGCACCTAGTGCTTGGTTCAGGGCTCAACATCATCTTTCCAGGGAAATCTTTGTGGAGAAAACGGAAAAAATACAGACGCCCATCTGGGTTACCTGGAGAAGCCTTAAAACTTCTAATTCTTGGGCACTCCTGAGACCTTGTAAGTAAGAATCGACGGGTGCAGGGTCGATTCCCAGGAAGCTCCCCTGGGGGGAGCCAAGGCAGTTAGGCTGGCATGGTGAACCGGCTTCTGGAAGCCAGTAGCAGAGACAGTAATGCTTGGCTTGTGGTTGGAAAAGGGTTTGAAGGCACGTGC
Organism: Prionailurus viverrinus; assembly: GCF_022837055.1. Lineage (NCBI taxonomy): Eukaryota > Metazoa > Chordata > Mammalia > Carnivora > Felidae > Prionailurus > Prionailurus viverrinus. The sequence goes on along the minus strand of NC_062563.1, from coordinate 82,510,671 downwards.
CAGCCAGGACAAATGCCACAGCCCACCAGCTGGGGCTCCACCCATCAACCACACTGCCACTCCGCTTCCCCCACCTAATCCACCCTCCAACTGCAACCAGCCAGAGCTTGCTGCCACCCAACCTCATGTGGTCACAAGCCCACTTCGATCTTCCTGAGCTTTCCCAGGCCATTAGCCTGGCCAACAGCATTATCTGCCATTCCCTATTCCCTAGCCCCACATGCCTTCTTCAGAACTGCAGAGATTCTCTCTTACCACAGGGCTTTTGCACCTGTCCCTGCTGCCATCTGATGCCCGTGGCTCCCCATCCCACTGCCTCACCCCTTCCTCCACTGCCTCCTTCTGATCTCAGCATTATTTCTTCAGGGAAGTCTTTCTCAACTCCCAGTCGAGGGCAGAGTCCCTTTTTATATCTTCTCTTTCTTCGGTGGTGCTCGTCACTGACTGTAATTGTGTACTGAAGGGTGTGGTTATTTTATTTAGGTCTATCTTCCCTCCACACCAGCACTGGGCTTCTGGAGACCGGGGGCCATGTCTCCATGTCTGCCCGGTACTCTCATCAATATCTCCTCGGTACTCGGCGCTCCGAGTGGGAACATGTGTGGGGTGATGTTGTAGGATATGTGTGACAGGAAAGGCCAGGAGCCTGCTGCCCTCATTCTAGATTCCCGGGAGGCAAGATGTTTTAAAAAGGCCAGTTTGAGGAAGCCGTTTGAACATCAGTGCCCCTGTCAAAGTGCAAAGTCACTAGGTTTTATGGCCAAGTAACATGCACAGCTGACACTCTCTCTCAACTTTGTGCCGCTCATAACCCCGCCCCGACCGTGAGGGACCTTGCAGTCTTCTTGATCTCTGTTTTGTTTGAATTTTTATAAGGGGAATTATTTTTATAATCTGTAAAGGCCACAAAGAGAATATTTGAAGTCTGTAAGAACTGGGTAAGACTCTAAGGTGACATTAATTCTATCTCTAAAAATCATAATTTGGAAGGAAGTAGAATGTATTTAACATATGTTTTTTTATGGAAGGTATTTAAGGAAGCACTAGAAATTTAATTGAAGTTTTTCTGGGTATTCTGAAGTTAAGAAAAAGAGGTAATGTTATGATTCACATGTCCTCATTACCTTCACACACCTGATGACAGCAGTCAGGGTCGAAGGACCCTGTGGGTCCCACAGGACCAGCCAAGATGGTCTTTGGTTTCACTCAGGATGGAAATGTGAGCCAGCAGAAGGGGAAAGCAGAGTTTATTGAAGATATATATAGATACAGATAGATACAGATATAGATATAGATATAGATATAGATATAGATATAGATAGAGAGAGAGAGAGAGAGAGAGAGAGAGAGAAAGAGAGAGAGAGAGAGAGAGAGGAGATAACAGAGTGTCCCAGAGACTCAGAAAGGAAAGGAGGGAGTGGGGCACTCCTTTGCCTGGGGTGTGGGGTTTTTATTGGCGATTGTGGTCTGGTGCACGTGTCCTCTCAGGCATCCAGGAACTGGTCAGAACAAGGACAGGGTCCTGGTGTCCTTCATAAGTCATCCCTTCCCTGAAGCCAGGGGTCTTGGTGTTGAGATATCTAGAACCAGTGGTCTGGATATCTAGCCAGGGGTCTGTCTGCCCGGCTAATTCCTTAGATATCATCTATTGTGCCGGAATCCTCAAAAGATATCATTACCTCTTTGTCCCTTACAAGGAGGACAGAAACTGTTCTCATTACAAGGCATGCGTAGAGTGGGGCAGGAGTACCGGGTCCTGGCAAGAGTAGAAGCCAGAAAAGGAGCAAAGGAAAAAATCAGCTTTTTTTCCACGGGATCCTTTCAGTTTCCATCTCACCACAATGTGTTGTTAACTTTAAGGGGCCCAGCAGGGAATTTGTGAGGTGGACCACGAAGGCACAAGTAAATTCTCAGAGAAGGGCAACTGCCTGCTGGTCTGATTGATGGCGCCTCCTGGGATAAGTAAATGGAGCCCAAATAGGAGGCTGGTCCTATGTGGTACCAGCTCTCTACCCCTCACCACTTCCTTCCCCGACTCCTGCTTCACCCTGGCCCCCCAGTACGGAAAGGAAGGCCGATGATGGCGTAGGATTATTTGGCTTTTCACAGCACTGACGGCTTTTTAAAACCCAAAGACTTAGTGTGTATTTTGGTTTGGCTACTTCAGAGAACTGGTGTCTGAAATGACGGCACTAAGATTTCACTTACCTGAGACTGTGCCTCCCCTCCCCCTGCCAGCACCCTAGATTCTGGCTCACTTCTGGTTTCTCACTGGTGACAATCTCTTTGATTGCTTGGTTATTAGAAAAAGCATCAGAGAGCCGTTAAAGGATCTGTGCTTTCGGTTGGGCAGGAATAGAGCATTCACTAATAGCATAGGACTCACCGGTCCCAACTCAGTCAGGTGATTCTCTGCTCCTTCAGGCTGGGTGAATCCTGCCACATTCAGGTGATTTTTCTCCCTTTCCTTCTATGGCCCATATCCAAAGGGATCCTACCTGTGAACCAGTAATTTGAGTAGTTTTAAGTGTTGGGGTGGGAGTGGGGGATGGAAGGAAAAAGTTGTAAGCACAACAAATTTTTGGAGAATCAGAGAAAACAGTACTTCCTGGATTCAAATAGGTGGCCTGGGAGACTGGCAGGCAGATAACAAGAAATGAGGTGGGTCAGTTTACTCTTGGTTATACAAACACGGGCCCAACCCTTATTCTGAAGTGTATGTATCTATCACTTGATAAACATTCTGTTGGATGGATGGGTGGATGGGTGGATGGGTGGGTGGAAAAATGGATCATGAAGCTCTACTGTCAGTGTTCATTCATTGTGGCAGACACTGTCAGTGCCTTGCCTGTATTCTTTCTGTTCTCACTTCTACACTCAAAGGGCTGCTTATTTCACATACCTGCCACTCTGTCTCTGTGAGCCTTTATCTGGCCGGGGGAGCATATGAGGCCGGTGAGCCAGAAAAGAAGAGTTAATGTCCTGGAAGCAGACCTCAGTCATGGTGGATGGGGACTTGGTGGGTAACTAGCTCATGTGCATATCACTGTGGGGGCCGGGGTGTGTCTACACAGTGGGATTAACCCCTAGTTGCCCTCGGTGATAACTGGTAACACACACTTTAGTGCCTTTCTTTGCCCTTCCACTGTTTCCTGGGATCATCTTCCAAATGAGCTATTTGCCCTTGAGTCCGTGTTTTAGGTCATGCTTCTGGAGAACCAAACTAAGACACCCATCTCACTGACTGCTCTGTACGTGTGACCAAACTGTCCCCAGGTGTCACTCTTAACCCTCTGTGTCCTAAAAACAAGAATAAACTGGTTGTAAGAAAACCACTCTTGAACCACACCTCGCTAGAATAGTATTGCAGCCTGTCCGAGTGCAAAATCACTAGGTCTGATTGCCCAGTACTGTGCACGGCTGATGGTCCCGGCCTTGGTGATGTCAGTAACCTCCAGCCTGAGCCGGAGGGCCTCCCACAGTCTTCTTTGTCAATGTTTGGTTTGAGTTTTTATGTGGTGCATTATTTAACCCACACCTAATTGGAATAGTAATAAACTCATTCTTGATTAATTCTCTCTGGAAAATCTTATCTTATTAAGTACTTAACAGAAGTTCAGCTTCATTACGGAAGCTGATCGGATCCTGTTATTTAATGACCAAAAGGAGAACGAATGTCAGACACACAGACCCGTTTTTCTGGTCAACCTCCTTTGACAACACAGTTTTCCTAACTTGAAGGCAGTCACGTTTGTTAAAAGAACAGCCCTTTTAGCTTTTCTCTGATAATGAAGTATCTAAATTCACTACAGATCCTCAGAATACCTACAACAGTGTCTAAGCAACACTTTAAAATAATGGTTTCTCCACCCTAAGTGTGCATTGGAATCAGCCGGGAGCATTTATTTCCAAGGACCCCTGGGTGAAACAGGGTGCTGTCGAAAAAGACCACCAGATGCTGAATAGAAGAGAGGCAAGATTTTATTCATGGCTGGGGCAAACCTGATCTCCTGATCTTAAGGAGAAAAGTGAAGAGAATGGCCCCGAACAAAGGTAGTATGGATTTTATGGATTATATGGATTTTAGCAAGTCAGAGTAGGTAACCAATTACAATTTACAGCATTTCATGGCAGCGAATTATATTGTGACCCACAGACGTTAGTTTTGGTGGGAACCTATCAATTTAAAGGTCTTTGTCCTAAGAGGGTTTAAAATGACCAATCATAGTTAGACACCTAAGACTTTTTACATGTTGGTCTTGCCGAGGCTAGATCTTGGTAGAAGGGGTGGGGGAGCTTTTTGCAACCCAAGTTATCTATTTAGCAAGCAGGCGAGGTTACAGAAGCGAGATAGGGCAGTTAGTAATTTCCAATAACCCTAATAGGGGACTACATAAGCCTTTTATCTCAATTATTCATGAAAGGTGAGTTTAAGCCAAACTTGTATACGATAAGCTTTCTGATATTTGATAAGTTGACCTATTTCACTGGGTCCCACTCCAGACCAGTCAATGGCAGTGTCCAGGCAGCTGTAGTTTTAAAGTTCTCCAGCTGGTTCTAACGTGCACTGACGTTAAGGGGTGAGGATAAGGGCACTGACTTAAGGGCACAGAGCCTGTAAGAGGCCATGAACACCAGCTGCCCCAGGAGCTGCATTTCTGGACAAAGCAGGAAGAACTAAAAGTGTCATTGGTGGCAGCCCCAGGTGACCCAGCACATGCCATAATAATACGGTCACTGCACGTGTGGCCTGCTCCATGCTTTACTCCACCCTCCACTCACATGTCCCTCCCTGCACTGGAGCCAAGAGGCCTCCAGAAGCCCGTCACTAACCCATGCTCTAATGAGAAAACATCCACCACGAAATAACCTTTTGTTCCCAGAGCATAACAAAAAACTGTCTTCCCCAAGGAGATTTCAAATCAAGAATTTTATCTTCTTATTTGAAAGTTTGGGCAGTTGAGCCTCATGCATTTTCATTTCCCTCTCTTCCAATCTGAGTAATTTTTGCTCCTGGCTGAACTTCCAGATATTTTCTCAGCCTTGGTGGATGCGACTGCCTTTATCCCTGGGGTATAATTCTAGAGAAGGAGTTCCTAGAACTAGAAGGAGTCCCTTGTTTAGTTCCTAAGCAAGTCAAAATTGAAAAAGAAAAGAAAAGAAAGAAAATGGAACCCGTAAGCTGTGACATCAGTTTATGACTGGCCTCTGTTAAGCCTGGCCCTTAACAACCTTGGGGCCCCAGAGGACTTTTGAAAGGCTGATAATGCTCTCTCATAAAGCTTTAAGAAACCACGTTGAGCATTTGGGACTCTAAGCCAAATGGTAACTTAATTAAGTAGGTCCGTGAACTTTCAAGGATGTTTATATATTTTGGTGTGTACCTCCATTTTTCTGAAGTGACAGTCTCACATTCTCACGTGGGTATGTGACTCCACAAAGTTTTAGAATTAGCAACTTGGCGCCCAAACCCAGAGGTTTGACGTGAAAACTTATGTTGAAACTTCTACACACCCTGGGTCTCCTCCCTCACGCTGTTCTCTTACCTCTGACCTCTTCTTCTACCTCCAACCTTCACCATCTAGGGGCTCTGGAATGTCACCACATGCAAATTCCTGGTCTCAGGAGAGGGGATCTAAGGCCACAGGGCTCCCAGATGCCAAGGGTCAAGGAGACCAAACTATCCAATGCTCCGGGTCCAGCAGTTCTTCAGAATGATCTGGCACGAGCTTTCGGGTGGTCTACAGGGTCCCCAGGAATCACTGTCCAAGACTAACATACCTGCGGGCTAAGGACTGGGTCACTGAGAGTGAATGACCTTGCTCTCTTCTGCAAGTTCATATGATTATTTTCTTTCTGTGCATCCTTACAAAGGCATGACAAGGTGGTCATCTGTCACTCCAGGCTTCCCACTACATCGAAGCCGACACCAAATGAGCTGAGGGAGAAAGAATTGCAGCCTCCACCCTGGCATACATTTCGCTCCCCTCCCCCCCCTTGGAAAAGCCAAGCCTTCTCAGTAACTCTTCTGTGATGGGAGGGGGGGTATTAATAATGTCTCCCCCCAAGGGAGGAAATACAGGTCTCTGTAACTAAGTTCCGTAAAGGGGAGGAGGACTGTGAGTGTGCATGGAGGCTTGAAGGGGGCACGGGGAGAGGGAGCCAACCTCTACTGACTGCCTAGAATGTGCCAGGTGTGTGTTAGATCCCTCCCCCGTGATATTGCCTGCAGAGCACGCTCTAACAAGGGAGCACAGAGCCACACTGTAGGGTTGGAAAAGTCCCCAACCCCAAGGGACTTACTCCTGAAAGGGGCAGGCTAAATCTTTCTATTGCCTGTGACAATGACTGCCAATGGTGCCCCAGGATTTCACTCTTTCTTCTATAGCAGCACTGTCTAGTAGAATTTTCTGTGACAATGAAAATGTTCTGTATCCACACTGTCCAATACAGTCACCATGAGCCACATGTGGCTATTGAGCACTTGAAATGCGGCTTCATTGACTGAAGAATTGAATTTGGAATCTTATTTAGTTTTAATTCATCTAGATTTAAATAGCCACATGTGGCTAGTGGCTGCCAGTATTGAATAGTGAGTTCTAGAGTAGCCCCAAGTTTTAGCTGGGCATGTGGTCACTGAAATAAAGACTATGTTTCACAGCCTCTTTTGCAGGCATACGATTAAGCCTTGGCCAATAGTTGTGGGGAAAGTGATACAGACAACGTCTAGGTTATGTCATAAAGGGAAGAGGCATGTCCCCTCACCCCCAGTGCCTTCTTGCTGGCCCAACAGGGATGTAGCTGTGCACCATCTGGAACCAAATGATGAAGACAACACCTCAGGGGCAGCAGAGCAACAAGATAAAAGGGACCTGTGTCCCTGAGAATGACATCGGGTAGCAGTTCCCCAGTTCCAGCTCAGATATCTACATGTGAGAGCAACTAAAACTCTGTTTCATTTAAGTCACTGTCATTTTGGGTCTCGGACAAGAAGCCACATATCCTATCCTAACCGGTATACTGCCCACCTCTCTCTCACAGAGACTATGGGGAACAAATGTCCTAGTTAGGCTTTTGATCATGTGGTTTCAAAGCTTCTGTCAGGTCTTTATGCAGCTTAAGGGCAGACCCCCAGAATAAGGTGCCTCTGCTTAGCAAAGCACTTTGGTGAGCTGGCAGGTCTGCAAAGGTAAGCCTATGTTTACCCAGGAGAAAGGGATAGAGAGTTAGAGGCCATGCATAAGAAAGAAGTTCGAGTTTGGAGGAAGACTGGCTTCTGGAGAGGGAGAGACGGCCCAGAGAGGGAACAAGGAGAGGCCTGAGAAAATCAAGAAGGGCCTAAGGGATGACATGGCCAGCAGGGAATTTCCCAAGATGACGACAATTGATATCGTTCCTGTGCCGGGCTGTGACCTTCCAACTACCGCTGCACACCATGGCCTCCTGTTGACGGGGCTTTGGAGAAAATGAAGAAATTAGAACAGTGTCCAGCATGAGACAAGGCAGTGTCATCAGAGCAGTCCTAGGAGCCAAGAAGACACAGGGTTAGCTCGAGTGCGGTGGAAGCAAGAAATCTAAGAGGTGACCGTGACCCAAATAAGCACCTTGAGCCTCCCCAGAGACGTTGTGAGAAGGAGCATGCTGGCTTCCAGCACTCTGCCGCTCTGCTTGAAAGTTAGAGAGAAGTGTCACCCCCATCAGTCTCTATAGCCTGCGACATCCAGGCAGCTGACACTTGGATTTGCACTTCCCTATGGCACCATCTTTCTCCTGGCCCACTCTCAAAGACCTGACAGCCAAGAGGGGAAGAGAAACAAATGTTTCCTTCATGCTTTCTCTGCGCTGGCCTGCATTAAAGGAGATCTGCTCCCCTTAAATCTAGAGTACACGGTCCTTAGGAGAAGTGAGAAAATCTGTCGTTGATCAGAGGGCCAAGATGGAATAGTGAGCCAGGCGGTTGGAGACATAGGGAGCAGGAGCCTGGGAACTCTGGCTTTGAGATGGGCCAGGACCCATCTCTCAACTGGCACCTGAGGCAGAGCGTGTAACACTTGCACAGAGGTGTTTGCCGTCATCACTGCTAATAGTAACACTTGTGTTCAACATCCGAGTATACTTTGTTTACACTTGCTTAAGTGGTGGAATTTTAGGAACTGCCCCTGGCGCGATAGAAAGGGGTCGGCGTTTCTATGGAAACCCTCCTAAGTAGGATCCTACCACAGCTTTCGTCAGGTTAAGAAACAGACTGAAGGTTGGGATCCAGTGAGGAAAGAACACTTGGGAGTAATAATCACTGATAACCGCTGAGTGCCTTCTATGTGCCAGTATTATGCTAGGCACACTCTGTTCATACATTCTTCACGGCAATTCTGCGATGCAGCTTTTTTTGCATACTAACAGATAGGGAAAGTGAGGCTAAGGAGATCAATAATTCGCACAAAGTCACAGAGCAAGTTAAGTGGTCTGGCAGGAATCTGAACCCAGGCCAGCTGCAGTTAGATCCACATCGCCACTGCCATGTTCCATCTCTTTGTTCCGTAGGTGTTAACACTTGGGCCTTGGGTACACACAACCCTTCAGAACCATCCAGGGCCCTCCCATGAGCACAAAACCTCGTGTAGAGGACTCTACCTTCGGATGGTGAATATCCCAGCTTCAAGCTACACGGCTCTGAAGGTACCCCCTAGAAGTCTTTGTTTTTGCTAGTTACATACATCTCTTCATCCACTTAGTTACTAGTCACGTCATAAAAACCATGAAAGCAGAATGTTTCCGACGCCTTTCTGTTACTTGACACTTTTAGTAGCTTGGATTCCAGGCGAAGAATTTATTGTGGTTTGAACAATAAATGGTCATTTTCAACCCCAACTTTACTGAACAGTTAGCTCACTCATTTTGTTATTTATTGCCTGCCCAAATAAGGCAGAGCACAGTGTCACTAAATCTTTCATTTAGTAGGAAAATTATATTTCATTTGAATACACACGTGTGGTAGTTCTACTGAGTTAAAACTTACTGAAGCTCATTTTGAAACATAGAGTATCTGAAGGTTATATGCACAGTACATTTCTCCATGTCCTTTTTTATTTAGGTATAGTTGACTTAAATATTATATCAGCGTCAGGTATACAACATAATGATTTGATATTTGTGTATATAGTGAAATGATCACCACAATAAATCTAGTCAACACCCATCACCACACACAGTTACAGTTTTTCTTCTTGTGATGAGACCTTTTCAGATCCACTCTCTTAGCAACTTTCAAGCAAAACAATATAGCTACGGTTGCCATGCTGTACATTACATAATTCCCATATTTTATAACTGGAAGTTTGTACTTTTTGACCCCCTTTACCTATTTTGCCCATCCCTCCCACCCGTGCCTCTGGCAACCACTTCTATGTCCTTTCTTCAGTTAATAAATACCTAGGGACCAGCTTAACTGCCAGCTTAACTCTTTTATTGCAAACTATCCAAGTAAAATCGTATGTTCAATAATTCTGGAAGAAGACAAGTTCTTCCATTTTGAGGTAGTATCTTTTACCGTAGAGTTAAGAATTTGAAGTTTATCTGATGTTGACTTGGCATGATCAGAAATACTTTTTTGTATTATGACATTAGTGGGTTTTTTTTTTAATGTTTTTATTTATTTTTGAGAGAGAGAGACAGAGGAGAGAGACAGCCCTAGCGGGGGAGGGGCAGAGAGACAGGTAGAGAGAGAATCCCAAGTAGGCTCCAGGCTCTGAGCCCAACATGGAGCTCGAACCCACAAGCCATGAGATCGTGACCTGAGCTGAAGTCAGACGCTTGACCAGCTGAGCCCCCCAGGTGCCCTGACATTAGTTCTTAAAGGGGAAGCTCCAGGATTATCATCCTGTTATATATATAAAAAAAAAAAAATCTGTATTTCAAATACAAAATGCATTTTCAGTTCTGTATTTTGGTATATATTGAATCCATATTACCCCATTGGTAGAAAGCAAGAGGAGGGTTTTTAGATTTTCTGTTATATTAACAGTTACATCAAATGTGTAAAAGAGAAGATAGACTTGAGCAGCTTGTAACACCACTGAATCTGATTTTCATTTGGTCAGATTGACAGAGTGATTTGGGAGTTTAACCTCCTCCTAAAGAGGCTCATACATGCGAAGTGTGTCAGTTGTATTGAAAAGGGCCTCAAAAGAGCTTCTCCCTGCGGGATTCAGAACTTGAACAGCATTATCAGCTACTCTCAGCACGGCTGGTGAAATCTGGCTTCTCAGATAAAACAGGATCCCAAGAAATGACATTTACAAAAGTGTGGGTCGAGCCAGTTTGGAGCAAGACTTCACACATTCACACTGTAGTCCTCACTGCTGGCAGAGACCAAATTGTGAACATTTTTAGCACGGAGAGCTGGCACTTGGCTCTGACCCCCGTGGTGAGGGCCCATAGAGAACGAGATAAAGGGTTGTACAGTTCGCTCCTCATAACCACGTCCTCTTGACATTGTGAATTTTTGCACGAAATTATCCAGAAGGCATTTCAAAATGCGCTTTACTTCGCAAATCATTCCTGTAAGTGAAATATAGTGATCACTGGCGAGATCGGGGTTTCCTTTTCCAAAGTTTTTGGAGCCAACTTGTAGTTTCTTCCCACCCAGGGAAAAACTGCTAGAACGCTTTGGGGGGCGGGGGGGGAAGTAAAATTTGTTTGTTTTAAATGTGAGTCATGACAAACCTAGGGATTAGAAACTCAGAAAGAGGAAAACTTATCTGAGCAGGGAGAGTAGCCAAAAAATTCGGAGGAAAACTGGGGGTAAAAAATCCTGTTGCTCCAAGACTTTTCAGACCAGTGTGCATCCGGTGGTGTTGAGACATCCCTTGCCCCCAACTACTCACCCCAATGGGCTACATGATGCCTCAAACACTCCCACCGGTCTTCTTTTAGGTGAAGGCACATCTCCACAAAGCAGAATAAAATGTTATCTGGAAGAGGGGATACATTCGTCCAGCGTGACTGATTTTCAAAGTGTCAGAGTCCCTAAGGGAGAGACGAAGGTTGGGTACATTTGGAAACTGGGAACTGAGTGGAGAAGGGAAAGGGGATCAAAAGATAGGTTCAGAGTATAAGATGGGGTGGTGCCAAGCATGAAGGGGGCCCTGGTTTGCCAAGGGAACCTTGGGGGCCTATGTTTTGGGAATAGGAGGTAGGAGAGAAGCAAAATAATCGCTGGCTGCCTGTCCAGTTAAGTCCTCATCGACTATGACACGGGTACACATCTTTTTTTTTTTTAACCAGCTTTTCATAAACTGTAACGCGACACGGGCCTTCAGTCATCACAAAGCCTGCAAACCTAGCTGCACCACACAGCTGCATGACTCTTGCCACAAGTCTATGCACCTCTGGTTTCACTGGCTTGACCAATCTCGGCCGTTCTGGGTTGTTCCCTCCCAAAGTGCTCTGCGTGCAGGAGCAGCATGGGTCCCTGAAATCCAGAGGCAGAGGTCTGATTACAGCCATCAGCCTGAACCTGCTCTCATGGACTTTTTCCCCATTGCTGCCCTTTAACAGCTAAATAAGCAGGTGGCATTTCCCCTCCTGCCCCACTCTGCCCTCTAAGAGGAGTAGTAGGAGGTGAAAGGGAAAAGGTCAGCATGTCTGAATATCCTCAGCCCACCCAGTAAGCCCTGGGATCATCAAGAACCACCGGGGTTCCCCTAGATAATTTTTCAGCATCCTTCCCTCATGCTCTGCTTTGCACATCACTCAACACGCCCTGCGTCATGGATAATTTACCAGCCTTTTTATCGGTTACATTACTTCACAGGGGGTGGAAGCTTCCAATTGGCCTGTAGCCCTCCAAAGCTTAAAAACAAGCCTATTTTCTACCATGTTGAGCTTTCAGGCTCTAGCCATTGCGTTAATATACCTGAGCCCCAAAGGACATCCTTAAAATAGGGGAGCTCCAGATAGCAGCCCTGACACATGGACCTGTTTCTCATCTAAATTAAAAATGTCCAAGTCTATTTTTTCCCCTCTTTCTGGGAAGCTGACCTAAACAAGTAAGGATGTGCTATAAATGTCTTTCAAGACTCAACTTGTAGGTTCTAATTATAATTAAGACAATAATAATATCACTTTGTATTTTCCCTGCGCCTTTCTTGCAAAGCGCCGGGAGCATTCCCAGCTACGTGAGGGCAGGTATTACAAGTTCGTTTGTGTCTACCTGCAGATTCTAATTATACCTTCTTTTGATTCTAGTTCCAAACTCCTCTTCCTTCCCAGAGCCCAAGGCGCAAGGGCGCATCACCCGGGCTAACTTTCCTGGGTGTCTGGCCTGCCCTCCACCCAGTGTTATCTGATGGAGCAGGCTTTCTCCTCTGATGTCTGACCTGGTGGCTGGGCCTGACCCTGGGGCGTTTTTAGAAGCGTGGCCGGCTCTTCCCAGTCCCTTCCTGCTGCTTGAGCCTCTCTCCATCACCGCCCTGGCTCCCCAGACTCCCCGGTGCCAGGGAGTGAGCTCGGCTTCCTGCCTCTGCCGCCAGGAAAGGGCCTTTCCTTTCATGGTGCAGGGATCCTAACCCTGCCCTGCGTGGACTTGATGCCCTCGCTGGCCCAGCTTCAAGGCGGGAATGGGCTTGGGCTTGCTTATGTCCCCGCTACTTTGTGCCAGTGTGATTGGGGCCAGGTATCACACGGCAGCTTTGTTTTGTCTTCCGGGATCTCTTAGAACTTACAGTGTGGGCTTTTCCCCTGGCCGCGGAAGGAAACCCAGACAAAGCCTCTGACCTTTCACGCCCCATTTAGCAAAACATAAAGAGTCCTATGGTCATTGAAGTCACAAAAGCAACCTCAGTTCAGAAATTAAAATGTCCGGTCTTATGTAATAATGAAAACTCTGAAGCAGGTTGAAAGCTGAGGCCTCTCCTGGCTCCAGACTCAGGCCAACTATTGGGGGCGGGCAGTGGGGGGACCGATGTGATTGATTTTCTTTTCCCACTTCTCCTCTCTTGATTCGTAGACTCCAGTTTCTGACACATTGTCTCCACCCTCACCCCCCACCCCAGGTCCCTCCCCCCCCCCCCACTGCTGGAGAAGAAGGGGGAACTGGGGAAGGGAACAGGAAAGTTCCAGGCTGGACTTTCTCAGGACTTGGCCAATATGACAGCTCCGTTTTCTTCAGAGAACCCCCACCCCCTTACCAGAATCACTGGGTTCTCTCACCTGTGTGCCCTGGGACAGTGGTCAACGGACAAGATCCCAGTGGTTGCTTATCCCTCCTTGGTTCCCTGAAATTCAGTGACGTCTCTGCTTCTCTAAGCTGAAGTCCTTTTACACCCTGCCCTCCAACGCTGCCATCAAGGTGGCTCCGTGTTACTGCATTCTTTGTCCTGCACGCACTCGCCCGGTCCTCTCCCCGGTTCTGCCAGCAAGGCCACCAGCCGGTCCATTTAGGTTTTCCAGGCTGATCTAAGCCACAGTGACCCCCAAACTGAAGGCAATGCACATTAAGTTCTCTATAAGCCCCTCTACTGTGAGGGGAAGGAGGCACATCCTGTTCATCCCACTTGTGTACAAGGATGTGGGGGCCCTCAGCTCAGCATACCATCAGCTTTCTCCAAGAATCCTTAATGAAAATCTTGCCTCTCAACTCTGTTTTTAGGTTGGATGTAGAGAGGGCATTATGAATAATCTCTTTGTACCTCATTTTGAACATGGTTTTTATTGTTCCTAGTTCTTTGGCTATAACCCAAAACTGTGGGAGAGGGAAGCACAAGCAGAAATCCTAGCTGCTCTCCCTTTGGGACTTTAACATCACACGCTCCCAAGAGCCCTGATCGTTAGAACACAGATTTTCCCCCCACTTCCAAGTAGGAGCTTTTATGATGCCATAGTGTTGAGTCTCTGAAGAAAAATAGAATTAGGATTTCTCTGTGTGTGTGTTTCCCTGTGAAAATCAGAATAGCTATACCTTCCTGGCCTCCACCAAAATTAGACTTTTCCAACGAGGGCAAGAGAGCCATGGTATTTGAGTTCACATTATGAATGCATCCTGTGAGTACCTGGTACCCAGAAGGAGTTCATCCCACACAATCTCAATCTACTTCCCTAATTAAGACAACCACGGTACATTTTGGATTGCCTCCCCTTTCTATTAGTATCATCTGGGTGTCTAAAAGTACACTTTGGAGAAGCATCTAGACACTTTGGAAAATGATGGTCAGACACAGTTTTACCTAATGTTTCACCTTATAAAGGTAACTGCTTGATAAAACACTAAAATTCAGTACCAGAAAATATTTCTATCCACACTCAAACTTGTGTGCTTTTTTAATTTACCAATGAGAGCTACATAACTGGATGTATTTCTCACTCTGCTCTGCCTCCCAGGAAGCTCAGCACAAAAGTGAATGCTCCGTTGCCCAAGCTAGTGTGTCTATCTTATTCCACTTTTAATTGTTTCCATTATTTCTCTCTCTCTTGAAAAGTTTTGCTATGTTTTTGGGTATATTTTAACATCATAAACCACCTCCAATCCTTTTTTTTTAAATGTCATCAGGATATAAATCCTAAATAAATATGAATAAAACTCGCATTTATTCATGCCTTCAAAAATATTTGCTGCTTACCTCCTACTTGCCCAGCCCTTTGCAAGTTTCTCCCCAGAGGTATCACTAGCTGCCTTCCCTCCCTTTGGGAGTTTAGTCACATTGTAGACAGAGAAACAATGGTGAGCAAACCAATCTTCCCCGCCCCCCTCACAGAACTCACAGGGTACCAGGTTTACATGCAGGAGGATGGGCACTAAGAACTCAGGGCACCGAAGAAGAACCTGAGAAGGAAAGTCAGGAGATGATGGGGTTATGGAAGCCAAGGGAAGTGAGAGTTACTGAAGAAAGAATCGTCCCCTGCTACAAGAAGACCAAGTAAGACAAGAAGTGAGGTGTGCCCGCCTAGCAACAAGAAGGTCATTAGCTACTCTTCCCAGAGCAGTTTCACTGGAATATTGGACGGGAGATGAAGAAGGAGAGACAGCAAGTGTAGACAACTCCTTCCAGAAGTTTGGCTGTGGCAGAGAGAAATGGGCTGCTGGAGGAGGACGTGATGGTTGTGCTAAGAGGGGACTCAAGACTGCAAGGGAAGGCCACCTGGGGAACTTCAAATGATTATCTGAATTTCTGTTGAGTTCCAAATCTCCTTGTGCTTAGGGTGAATGCTAATCTCCCAGAAAAGAGAGGGGTCCCAGGATGGCTGGGCTAGGAGACAAGGAGACAAGGAAGGGTACAAGAACTTGAACTGATCAGTGATTGGTTTTCTTCTCTTAAATATCACTGTGGCTGTGGCTGATATCTTCTCAGAGCACCCAGGATCCCAGGAGCACCTAAGGACTCTATTCTCGACTCCAATGTCTGGCGCACTTGGCTGCCAGTCCACAGCTGGCCTCCAGCCCAGCTTGACTTAAGAACACCAGAGTTTCCAAAATCTGCACGATCAATTCCTCCACATAGCAGAGGAAGAAGGTTGCCAACAAGCCCCACGAAGATGGGAAATACATTCACATTCTATTTTTCCAGCCCTGGGTTCAGGTCCTCTTTGGATCTCTGCTGGTTGCTTTTCTTGTTGACCCTGCATTAGCTTGATTCATCTTAAAGATGGTTTTAATGACTTATGAAAGCAATCTGCAGTGTTGTTTTAATGTTGGGAGTCTAAAAAAGGAGCCAGATAGCTTTACGGCAAAGAGAAGGGCCACATGAAGCTTTTCCAAATCTGCTTTCCCAATTGTTGAAGGAAAGTGGTAACTTTCTCCAAAACCATTGTGACTCAATATATAATTACACGATATTCTGCCTGCTCTTTCTTCTTTATCGTGCACTCAACTTGTATATCATGTAAACATTCAGTCAACTCTCTCCTATTTTATAATGAGACTTTTGCGTTGCTTGCATGTCTCTCTTTGTGTTGGCTTCTGGGAGGCTCATATTTGGGCTTTCTTTTCAGATACAGCAAACTTCTTGAACTTTTTGGTTGGCATATTTCTTTATCCACTTTCTTTGACTCTTTTTTTTTCAATTTTGCCCATATTTTATTTACTTCCCGTACATGAAGCATTTTTGGAAGCTGCTTCATATTTTTTTTTAAACGAGGTAGGGAATAAATAAAATCGATAACCAATTTTACAATCCTCTGTTTTATGAATCCATTCTGCTTTCAGCTTATTCTCATTTGTGGTGTAGGAGGGATTCTCCACCTATTTTCAGAGATAAACTCCTTGCCATTTCACCAAAGACTTCAGGTAGGTGTGTGTGTGTGTGTGTGTGTGTGTGTGTGTGTATAACACGACACAGCTGAATTGTTGAGAATGTGAACTTTGGAGAAAGACTGCCTGGGTTCAAATCCCAAATCCATTATTGACTAGCTGGGTGACTTAAGCAAGTTTTTTAATTCTGTGTACTTCAGCTTTAATTATGAGAATAATGCTTACTTCCTAGTGTGATCGTAAGGATGAAATGCTAATACGATCATACACGGGAAGTGCTTACAACAGGTGCTCAATTACCGTTAATGGTCATCGCTGTTGTGGGGCAGGCAGGTAATGCTGAAAATCGAGGCTCTCTACAGAGAGAGAAGAGGAGATGGTACCACTAGTTGTCCTCTCTCTTCTTGGGACATTATCCAGACTGTAGAGAAGAAAGACAGGGCTGGGCCTGCTGAGTGGCTTAGAAACACCCCCCTCTGCCCAGCAGGCCCGTTTCCTGGTGGAGACTCTCGCTTGACAAGGTCTCACCCTAATTTCCCTGCTTTATTGGTTGGACCAAAAAACTTCAGAGGGAGTCTCTGAAGAGAGGGTGTCTCTTCTTCAGTTTAATCCATCTCTCAAGCTTTTAATTCCAATGGCTTAGACTTTCAGTTTGGTTCTTTGTTATTATTAGTCAGGGAGTCCATTTTTATTTTTATAAAGCGACATGTGCTCATTGTTAAAGGAGACAAATGGTCCTATAAGGGAATCTTCTGTTCTCCTCCCCAGAGAAATCACTTTCAGCTCTATTAGTTGATTATTTGGGATTTACTGCTCTCTCTCTAAATAACATGTTCGTATTGTTGTTTCTTGCCTGCTTATTAGTTTGGGCGACTGGCATTATATTGCAATCCTGCTATGGAAAATAAGGTTTGAGTTTGCTTCCGGTCATGCCTCCCCACATTCACCCAGTCTCCCCACATTCCATCCTTCCATAGGTTATTCTCTGAGTTGATTAGATCACTACTCAGTGTTTAGATTGTTGTGATCACAGAAACACCTTTGATTGCTGGGCCATGTAAGACTACTTTGCCTTTCCTGTAACAGTTTTGTTTCCCATGGAATCAATACTTGTTTTTCTCAACTGCTTATTTTTTTTTTTTTTATGAATTTATTGCTCATTTAATCCCAACCCTCTGATGGTTGTTTAAACCTTCTCTTAGCCTGTTCAAATATATCAGTATCTCATCAACCTTGTCTTTTTCTTATTAAGAAAATTAAGAGAGGTTCTTTATATATCCAAAATATTAATTTTTTGCTAGTTTGTTGCCATTATCTTCTTTCATTTTTTACTTTGTTTTTTCACTCTTTTAGTGGCATGTTATGATGAACCGAAGTTTTACTTTATTTTACATACTCAAATTATAGTTTCTTTTATATTTTTGCACATTTCTTTGTGAAAATTTTCCTCATTCAGTGGTCATAAGAACATCCTACATTTTTTTTAAAAATGTTTAAGTTTTGGGGCGCCTGGGTGGCGCAGTCGGTTAAGCGTCCGACTTCAGCCAGGTCACGATCTCGCGGTCCGGGAGTTCGAGCCCCGCGTCAGGCTCTGGGCTGATGGCTTGGAGCCTGGAGCCTGTTTCCAATTCTGTGTCTCCTTCTCTCTCTGCCCCTCCCCCGTTCATGCTCTGTCTCTCTCTGTCCCAAAAATAAATAAACGTTGAAAAAAAAAATTAAAAAAAAAATGTTTAAGTTTTGTCTTTTTAACACTTAAATATTTAATCTATTTAGAATTGATTTCTGTGTGTGGTATGATGTAGGAACTCAATTTCTCCACCCCCCCATCTTTTTTTTAATGATTAACCAATTATCCCAGCTCCATTAAATTTTTTTTTTTTACTTTTTTAATGTTTATTCATTTTTGAGAGACAGAGAGAGACAGAGTGCGAGCAGGAGAGGGGCAGAGAGAAAGGGATACACAGTATCTTAAGCAGGCTCCAGGCTCTGAGCTATCAGCACAGAAGCTGACATGGGGCCTGAACCCATGAACTCTGAGATCATGACCTGAGACAAAGTCAGATGCTTAGCTGACTGAACCACCCAGGTGGAGACCACCAGCCCCCCACCCGCCGCCACCCCAGCTCCATTTTTGATTACCCCATTCCCTTCTTGGTTGATATATAATGCTTGCTGTATTATGAATCAAGTTTTTCTCATACGATGAATTCATTTCTAAGCTCTCTTCCATTCCATGGGAGTGGTCTCTTTGCCTACCACCCCCCACCCCCCCATCAATTCTCCCCTCCGCCATGTCTTAATTGCTAGGATTTTACAGTAAACTCTGATATCTGGTAGGCAAGTTCTCTCCCTCCTTCTTCTACTTCTCCCTCTTCAGGATTTGGTCTCCTTTTTCTGGCCCTTTGCCTTTTCATATGCGTTTTATAAGCAGTTGGGGTTTTTTTGCAGAATATCCACAAAATATTTCCAGTGATTGAAACTACAGATAAACTTGGGGCAAATTGATCTTCATGTTACTAGGTCTTCATACCCTTGAACATAACTTATGTTTCATTTGGAGGACTTTTATTTTATTTTTTTAAGATGATTTATTTTTGACAGAGAGAGAGCGCACATGTGCAAGCAGGGTAGGAACAGAGAGAGAGAGAGAGAGAGAGAGAGAGAGAGAGGGACAGAGGATCCAAAGGGGGTTCCGCCCTGACAGCGGAGAGCCCAATCTGGGGCTCAAACTCACAAACTGTGAGATCATGACCCAAGCTGAAGTCCCATGCTTAACTGACCGAGCCACCCAGGCACCCCTCATCTGGGGGTCTTTTAAATCTCTTTCAATGAGCTCTTTTTCCTTTTTTACTATTTTTTTTAATCGAGGTATAGTGAACATACATTATAATAATTTCAAGCGTACAATATAGTGATTCAACAATTCTATACATGACTCGGTACTCATTATGGTAAGTATGCAACGAAATCATATTTTACATCAAGGCTGAGACAAGTTTTTTTTTTTTTCCTTAAGTTTATTCATTTTGAGACAAAGAGGAGGGGGGAGGGGCAGAGATAGAGGAACAGAGAGAATCCCAAGTAGTCTTTTCACCGTCAGCGCAGAGCCCAATGTGGTACTCAAACTCACAAACTGTGAGGTCATGATCTGAGCCGAAGTCAGACACTTAAACAAGTGAGCCACCCAGGCACCCCAAGACCAAGACAAGTTTTTAACGTTAGGATCATAGCCTGGGTTTCTACATTCTGTAGATAATATGAGTTCAGATCTCACCTTATGCACAGTACAACTCCTATTCACCCCTGGCTTTGATTTTTCTTTTTGCTTCTGTAACTTGGCAATTTTCTTTTCTTGATTTCATGCTAAGTCATATACTAAGAACATTTTGCTTATATTTTATCTAGAAGTTCTTAAGCGTTCAGAGTGAGTGAAGGACTTCCACTTGTGTGTTTATCATCTTTAGCTGAAGTCCTCCTGATAACCCTGTAAAACATCTCTCTTGGCTTCACAAATGAATCAGAGGTTGGAAAACCTGTGATAGAGAACACAGTGTAGCTTTCTGTCATCAGCCGTGTCTGTCTGGGCCCATTCCCATCCTTCTCCTTTTGGGGTTCCTAACTTATTTGGATTGTCAACAAAGGCACATCTACTTCCTCAACACTCTGATGACTTTTTTTTTTTAATTTTTTTTTCAACGTTTTAATTTATTTTTGGGACAGAGAGAGACAGAGCATGAACGGGCGAGAGGCAGAGAGAGAGGGAGACACAGAATCGGAAACAGGCTCCAGGTTCTGAGCCATCAGCCCAGAGCCCGACGCGGGGCTCGAACTCACGGACCGCGAGATCGTGACCTGGCTGAAGTCGGACACTTAACCGACTGCGCCACCCAGGCGCCCCACTCTGATGACTTTTAAAGCACTCAATAATAGCAGAAATAAACCTATTAAGAGGTGACCGCTAAGTTTGCAAATATTTATTAGTTATTTCTTTCATGGATGAAAAAATTAGAAACACATGTGGTAGCAGCCAATAACAAAGCTTTTCTGGACTGCAGACTACAGGTCTTCATCCTTTCCTCTCCTTTCCTCCTCGAAGTAAACAAAAACGCCCGTTAACCCCAGAGGCTATCAGACAAATGTCCATCGTGCTGACCTTGCTTGACGCCTTTTAGAAAAGCTGCATACCCTTAGAAGTAATTTGCAGAGCCGTGATCTCTCAGCCAGCAACTACAACGTCAGTGTTCAGCAAGCTCCCGCTGAGTAAGAAAACAGAAGATTTAACCACACTAGTAGGAAAGTCAGATGTTTTACATATAGACCACGACATTGTGCTGCTGGCTGCCTTCTGCAGAAAGATCCCAGGCAAACATATTTCCTCTCTTGAGAGGATCAGACGCCTACAGAACCACTCTCTCCCCAGCACACAGTGTAGTCAAGCGAAAACAACTCACGGATGAGGTAGGAAATGTCTCTGACAGAGAAGGGTAAGTGGAGGGTATTTCACAGAGATTAGCAGTGAAGTTAAGCATGGTGCTGCCTTTTTTTTTTTTTAACGTGTATTTATTTTTGAGAGAGAGAGAGAGAGAGACAGACAGACAGACAGAGCATGAGCAGGGGAGGGGCAGAGAGAGAGGGAGACACAGAATCTGAAACAGGCTAGGTTCCAGGCTCTGAGGCTGTCAGCACAGAGCCTGACATGGGGCCCGAGCTCTGGAACTGTGAGATCATAACCTGAGCTGAAGTCGGATGCTTATCCAACTGAGCCACCCCGGCACCCTTAGCATGGCGCTGTCTGGGAGGGAGCAGAAAACAAAGAGAAGACGGAGCTCTATTTCACAATGGGCCTGAGCTCATTTCTGCTCTGCGGCTGTAGGTCTCTGTTTGGCACCAGACTGAATGGGATTGAGTGTTCATGACTCTCAAAATGAAATATGACCCAAGAGTCCTAAATTCCTATGATAAGATGATATATACTGTTATTATTATTCAAAAATAATAATGATAATGCAGTAAAAGAGGAATTAAAAGAGAAATGGCCCCCCTTGGAAGATAATTACTTGGTGCCTGGAGAAGTAGAAGCTGAAGCAGCCCTGTCTGGCCCTCCTCCCTTCCAGGAAAAGAAGATGGTCCTTAAGCCTGACAACAGAATCATGGTTTGGACTCCAGGAGTCCAGGTAATGGAGTTTCCGCTTCTTTGCAGTCACCAGAGATATGTCTCGTTCTCAGAGGAAAATAGTGAGGTGGTAAACTGGAGGGCTGGGAAGGTGGGGGGACCTGGGTGCTAGGAACTGGGGTTCTAGCTCCTATAAACACTGTGGACCTAAGCAAGGAGTGAAAGCAGTAGGACACCCCGCCCCCTGAGTGCTTGGACAATGAGCACATCAGCAACTGACCGGTGTGGGCCGGAGGCCAGAGAGCCTCCTCGAAAGTTCTGCTTTATGTAAGTTTCCTCAGACCTTCTCATATCTTGAGGGGAATATTTCCAGTAATGAATAAGATGTAGACGGTAAAGGCTCAGGGTAAGATGTCATCTGATTTAGAAAGTATTTGGGTAATTTTTTTTTTTTTGTACTCAAGTGTGGTGTTTACAAATACATACCTGCCACAAAAGCCACTTTTTTCCTCAGCACTTTTATGCCAGGCATGGAGCTAAGGACTTACATGCTTAATTCTTATGAAAATCATTTCAATGTATGTATTACTGTTGCTGGAGACATAGCTTTGATGGGGACCAATGGCTGACATCCTATACCCTAGAGCAAGCATATTTTAAACCATCCAAACAGTGTTTGGATTTTGTTATGCAAGTAATGTAACATATGGAATGTAAGTCACATTTCTACTTGTTCCTTGAGTGTGCAAAAATTGCAAGCTTTCCATTGACATAAAACATAAAAATGAAAAACAATGCATACTGTCCTAACAGAGGCTGAAGAGGCATCAGCAGGGTCCTGGGTTTGGGAAAGACTGACTGACTCGAAGGAAGTGAACATTTAGAACCATGGGCAAAGGGCTGACCATGCAAGGACAGCCCCCAACCAAAACAGAATACTTCAGGACTGCTACCTCTAGGATTATCCCCACTTTACAGATGAGGAAAATGAGGCAAGAGTGTTTGAGCAGCTGCCTAAGGTCACACTCCTGATAATAAAAGAGACAGAAATTGAACTCAAAGTCATCTGATTTCAAAGTCTATGAAATTTTACAGTTTGAGTCAATCCTTCCCCTCTCTCCCCTTCCCTTGATGTTTTGAAGATTCTCCATCAGGGACACGAACTGCATTTAAAAAAAAATTCTGTTTATTTATTTTTGGGGGGGGGGAGAGAGAGAGCGAGCCAGGGAGGGGCAGAGAGAGAGAGAGAGAGGGAGAGAGAAATCCCAAGCAGGCTCCCAGCCATCAGAGCAGAGCCCGACTTGGGGCTTGAACTCACAAACTGTGAGATCATGACCTGAGCAGAAACCAAGAGTCAGTCACTTAACTGACTGAGACACCCAGGTGCCCCAGGAGCGGCATTTGGATCTCCGCAATGACATCCCAGATTTGAAGCAAGAGAAACAGCCCCAGAAGCTGCACTGATATCCCTAGTGTTTTCATTTCTTCTCTCTTTGGTCCTTTTTTAAGCACAGAGCACTCGAAGCAAGGTGGTGTTAGAGGCACACGGAGCCACATCGTTTCAGCTTATTGCTTCCAAAATGCATTTTCAGAGCCGCTTCCATTCCCCCTCGCCCCAACCAGCCAGACGTCCTCCCGCCCACCCACCATGTGCTGGCCATGTGCAGCCAAGCCGCCTGTCCCTAGCACCTCTGCGGGGTGGCAACAGCTCGGTCCTATCAGAGATTAGCTGCAGAAACCCCACTGTTCATCAGCACCCCTGCATCTAGAGCTAGAAATAGCCCAGCAGTTTCCATGTACCATAAAGAATAGAATAGGGATGGATGTGGGTAACTTTTTTTCAAGCCATTTGGTACTTGATTGTTTTTGTATTGGGCTGTGTACACGACTTCTTTCCAGAGTCAATAGAACCCATCCACATTTGGGGAAAGAAAGCCTTATACTGCCGGCCAATACAAAGACCTGGGCAGGCAGGTCAGCAGCCCCTTTTTCTGCTGTCCCTTCTCCCTTCATCTTCAGGGAAGCTGGGGGGGGGGGGCTTTTCCTTTTTCTAACAGCTTTGGTCTTAAATGTCTTCTAAAAATCTCTTCTGCTGTTACTAGGAGACAGGCCTTATCACTCTGGGAACTGAATGTGCCAGGGCAGGATACAGGGATGTGGGCAGGTGAGGGTGGCAATCAATGGCTCATAGAGTAAGGCCATCAGAGTGAGCAATACTCCTCCTCACTGACTTCTGATTGACTGCTAAGCACAGGTTCCCTCCATCACTCCCTCTTTACTTCGTTGGTCTTCCTAAGAGCCTGAGCACTCTTCACTGGGAGAGAACCCCGGCCGCCTCTGGTCCTTAGGGCTCCTTTGGCACAGCCTTTTGCCCAGGTTCATATCCAGGGAAATGATCCTGGCTAGATTTCAGCCTCCATTTACTCCCTTAGTCGGATGCCCATGCGCAGGGTACGACCTGCACAGCTGTGCATGGAGTCCCTTGTCCTTACTGCCCACCTCCTCCTGCCAGTGTAGAGATGGTCATTTCTCACATCCTCTTCTGCTTTTCAGAGTCAATTTGCTCAAGGTCAGTGAATCAGCTGCATTTTAGGTACTTTGTCCTGAGCAGTTTTAATCTGAGAGATACCAGGAAAGGAAGATTCCCTAGACCCCAAGGGTATATGTTATAGGGAGGATTCGTAGATACCAGGTTCTGTTAGCTTAGGCACCTGTCAGAGTCTGCAATTTTCAAACACCGTGGGACATTAGTCACCCAGCTTTCAAAATGTATTATTGCCTGGATCTTCTACAAAGAGATCCTTTTATGGGGCGGGATATAATAAGGGCTAAGTAAAAACAGAAGAAAGACAACTCTAAGTCTTGAACAAACTCAAAGCCCTTTGTTCATGATTTGTTCACCAAATATGTATTAAGTGCTTATTGTGTGCCAGGTGATAGGATATGAGAATGAACAAAAAGAGACATGAGACATTTAAAAACTGACATAGCAGGGGAGAGAGAGATTAAACAAAGAAACCCACAACAACATAATCACAAGCTGTAAAAGTTCTATGAATGAACAGTACTCACTGCATTTTGAGGACATAGAGTATGTCTTATTTGTTCTGGTATCACCAATGCCTGTTACTCAATAGGTGCTAAATAAATATTTGTAGAATCGATGGATGGATGAATAACTACATGAAAGAAAGAATAATTGCATAGCATAAGAACCACCTAAATGCACATCATTGAGATATTGTGAAGACGGAGAGCTGTTATTTCTGGGTGATTTTCTTACCTTGATTAAACTTGCATTGCAATCTCAGATTATCAAATCTCTCTGCAGATCTGCTATAAACTGGCATGGTCCAGAATCCCAGGCATGTAGCATCTCCTCACAGGACCTTGTTTGCAACTCCGAAATTCTTGGACTGAATGTGGGTTTCTGGAAACCAAGTAATGTAAATAGCCCTTCAGTAGGAAGAGGCAAAACCTGAAGGTACAGTGTGATTTCTACCACATTCTCTTTGTAGCTTTCTTTAGGTTTTCTTCCAGGTTTATGGCACTGTGGTCATCTCTGATGTTCTGATTTCCTACTTGCCTCGGTTGAGACTCTTTGGTTATAAGATACTGAAATACATTTAAAGAAACTAAAAAAGGGGGAATCATAAAGAAAGAGGGAAGAATCTCATAGGAACCAGTTTAGAAAGTAGAGCTAATCTCTCTATCCCTTTCCCTTTCCCTTCCTCTCCCTCTCCACCCCCTCCCATACCCCTCACCTAGAAACCATAATGCCCAACATCTCTTCTTTGCCCTGCTTATCTTCCCCATTCTCTCTGCAGACTGACTTTCTCTGCAAGGCTATTGTTAGGATTACACTGAATGTATGGATCAAGTTGGGAAGAAGTAACCTCTTGACAATATAATTTTCCTATCCATAAATATGGAATATCTTCCCATTTATTTAGTTCTTTGATTTCATTTATCAGGTTTTGTATTCAGATCTTGTATGTATCTTGTTAGTATTTCATTGGGGGGGGTGCTAATGTCAATGGCATTATAATTTTAATTTCAAATTCCACTTGTTCCTTGTGGGCATTTAGGAAGCAACTGGCTTTTGTACATAAACCCTAATCCTCCAACATTGCCATAATCACTAATTCTGGGGACTTTTGGACAGTTCTTTTGTATTTTCTACATAGATGGTCATCCCAATCTGTATACCTTCTAATTAATTAATTAAGTCTTATTGTATTATGCCTTGCAAATACAGTACTATATTGAAAAGGAGACATAAGGTGTGCCTGGGTGGCTCAGTTGGTTAAACATCCAACTTCAGGTCAGGTCATGATCTCACGGTCCATGGATTCAAGCCCCACATTGGGCTCTGTGCTGATGTCTCAGAGCCTGGAGCCTGCTTTGGATTCTGTGTCCCCCTCTCTCTGCCCCTCCCTTGGTCACGCTCTGTCTCTCTCTCTCAAAAATAAATAAACATTAATTAAAAAAAAAAAAAGAAAAGGAGACGTGAGAGGGGACATCCTTGTACTTAATTTTCGTGGAGAATATTCGAGTTTCCTACCATTAAGTATGATGTTAATTGTAAGTTTTTTATAGATAGTCTTTATCAAGTTTAAGAAGCTGTAGATTTTTTATGACACATCACTTTTTTTGTCCCTGTAATTGCAGTTGTTTCTTTCGGCATCTTCCCTTAGGCTGTTCTCCCTGGGTCAAGTGCAGAGAAGCCAGGTCTCATCAATTCTTGGCACTCAAAGGCCCACTGATGTGCCTTAGGAGCACACCCCACAGGTCAGAAGCTCTGGAGTTCCCTGCTGAATCATGAAGTCCTTTGGGACCATCCCTTCTTCTTCACGGCTGCCAGTCACCTCCTCCCAGAACACCTTATTGTGAAGAGGGTCCATTGGGAAGGTGTCTTCTTGCTGTTGTCCTTTAGTGGCTGGACAAGATGGGGATGGCTTCCTGGAGTTAAGACAAAGGGAGACACTCCAACTGCTCAGGATGTGGGAGGCAACTGAATGGGGCGAGGGAGTTCCTCCCAGATCCCTAGACCCTGTGAAGAGCATATAGATTAGAAGATGCACAACTTGAATATAAAGGATTTTTTTGAACAGTCTTCTGGGTGTTGAGTCTGTGTCTGGTGAGCTAAAATAAACCGTGCTACCTATGTCTTCCTCTAATAATCAGTAGATGTGCCCCCATTTCCCTAGGCAATGTTTGATCACTGTTTCTCACACCAGAATGTAAAGTTCCCCAAGGGTAGTGACTGTGTCTGTTTTGGTTCACATGGCAGTCTCTGCCCAGCCCAGTGCTTGGCACATTGGAGGCCCATGGTAAATACTTGCAAAAGGTCTATATATCTGACCAGGAAGATGGGAGGCTAAGTGGACAGCCAGCATTGGACGATGGGGGAAAGGCTGAAGATGAGAGCGTGTGTAGAGCCAAAAGTCAAGTCAGGGCATGGGAGAATGTGGAATAGGGTCAGGACCAGAGAAGAGGGGCCAGCACTTAGTAAAACATGGAGGAGACCCTAGGCAGTTCTGGGGAAGCAAAGAACAAATGCAGAGGGCCAGACAATGACAGCAATGAAAGTAGGACTAGCAGGCCGAGCGAGCAAGTTGGAGGGGTCAGCAACCCTGGGACTGCTGCCCAAAGCAGGTGTCTACTTGCCTGGGTGAGCAGGACAGACTGCATTTAATGGTCAGAGGTTAAAGAGCAGGTAGAATGTGATTAAGCAGTGGTTTTCAATTCTGGCTGCACATTTGAATCACTGGGGGTAATTTTTTAATATATAAAGGTACCGGGTTCCATGTCCAGAAATTCTGATTTTGTTTTCATCCTGAAGGCAAGGAGAGGCTACTGAAGGTTTTAAGGATATGTGTGTGTGTGTGTGTGTGTGTGTGTGTGCGCGCGCACGCACGCATGCATGTGTGTTGATGTTTATTTGCATAACAGATTGCAGAGACCGGTTAGCAGGGTATTGGGCATATGACTCAAGAATAGGTATTTTGCAAAACTATCCCATGCATTTAAAATATGCAGTTGGGTTGGGGAACCACTGTTCTAAAACAATAGTCTTTAGTCTTGGCTGCACATTGTATTCATCTGGGGGGCTTTAAAAACTTTTGATGCCTAGACCTCACTCCCAGGGATTCTGATTTAATTCTGTGCAGAGAGATTTTTCAAAACGCCTCCAGATGTTTACAGTGTGTGACCAGGGTTGAAAACCACTGTGTCTCACTGTTGTGAGACTTGCCACTCAGTGTGGTCCAAAGACCAGCAGTATAGACATCATCTATGAACTTGTTGGAAATGCAGAATCTCAAGTTCTACCCCAGATCTACTGATTCAGAATCTGCACTGTAAACAGATTCCCTGAGTGATTAGCATGTATAGTAAAGTTTGAGAAGCATTGGTCTAGAGCAGTAATTCTCAAAGTGTGTTCCTTAGAGCAGCAACAGCATCACTTAAGAACTCATTAGAAATGCAAATTCATGGGCCACTGAATCAGAAACTCTGGGAGATGAAGTTTAGGATTTCGTTTTAACAGGCCATCCATTATGGTTTCAGAACAATAATTATCAAGGGAGAAGGCAACAACTTCAGATTGCAAATCCACCAGGGAATCTGGCCAGCTGAGTATTTGAGAGATTTGGGGGTTAACTCACTTTTCTAACCTCTTTGTGCAGCTTTGGCTTTCAAAAGACTTGGAATAAATAAATAGCAGTTTCTCCTCTGTGAGAGCCACCTTCCTCCCATCTTGGGACACATCCGGTTGGAGCGATGGCTTGACATTTTTCTCACGATCTCTCTGATCCCCCTCTCAGGATCTCTGCCAAAGGCTACGCCGTCTCCTGCCCAAAGGCTGACTTCCCAATGACTTTCATATTAAATAAAGAAAAGATGGGGCAGAGAAAGCAGCTGCAGGGCCTCCAAGGCACAACCCAAGAAGAACTAAGGAAACAAACACTATCTGCTCACAGGAAGTGAGTTTCCTCTTTATGGCTCAGGTGCACAGAGTGAGACCTGTGGCAGAGGGAGAGGTTACTGCAGTTGACCTAAGGAAGGAGAATTCTCCCTGCAGGTGCATTTCTCTGGCTGCCCCCTCTGTGTAACAATGTGTAGCCATAGGTATGATTTGTCCCAAGGTATCCAGCTCTTCTCCTCCATCTTGTGACTAAGCCAGGCTTTGGTCAGGCAGCAAGCTGTAGAAAACATGCGTATTTTGGCACTGGAATAAGGAGCTAACACTTCACAATAATGGGATCAAGGGTGGGCCTTCCCTCTCTTTGTGGACTTTTAAGCAATGTGCAGAAGGTCTATAAATGTGCTTCAGGGACAGGCCAGAGGGCTGAGGCTTGAGTGTTCAATATAATACAAGAAGAAGTTTTGTGTCCTCATCATTCGCCTCCCCTAGTGGGAAGGGGAAGGGTCTTTTGGTGAGGCAAAGACATACTTTGCTAGTTTAAGAATGGGGTCAAATTGGGGCGCCTGGGTGGCTCAGTCATTTGGGTGTCTGACTTCAGCTCAGGTCATGAGCTTGCGGTTCGTGAGTTTGTGCCCTGCATCGGTCTCTGTGCTGACAGCTCAGAGCCTGGAGCCTGCTTCGTACTCTATGTCTCCCTCTCTCTCTGTTCCACCCCCACTGTCTCTCTCTCTTTCTCAAAAATAAAGACTAAGGGGCCCCTGGGTGGCTCAGTCGGTTAAGCGTCCGACTTCAGCTCAGGTCACGATCTCACTGTCCGTGAGTTCGAGCCCCGCGTCGGGCTCTGTGCTGACTGCTCAGAGCCTGGATCCTGTTTCAGATTCTGTGTCTCCCTCTCTCTCTGCCCCTCCCCCGTTCATGCTCTGTCTCTCTCTGTCTCAAAAATAAATAGATGTTAAAAAAATTTTTTTTAAATAAATAAATAAAGATTAAAACTTTTTTTTTAAAGAATGGGGTCATATTAGTAGGGGTTATATGTTTCTGTGATGGAATGATTGAGATATTATTTTGAGGTTTAGTCTTGCTAGTTTTTTCCTCCCCTATTCCAAGAAGGTAGCTGGGCCCTTTGAGGTTCCTTCCAGGAGAAAAATTGTCCCAAACTTGGAAATAGGCAAGAGAGAGTAAGATTTAAGTGTTGTTTTAGGGCACTGCTGGACCTGTCTATTTACTAGGCCTATTTTACAACTCTGTAGGGATGAGGTGAACTTACAGATTTTTGTCGGGTAGAGATGCAAACAATTTCTGTCCCTCAGAACAGATAACCCTCAAAGTTACAGTGAATGGCCCTGTTGGACATTTTACCCCATTTTGTATGTGAACCAGCAATCTACGAAGCCGTGTACAAGATTCTCAAAAGCTGTTTGGAGCAGCTTCACATCCAACCAGTTTCTTTGCAAAATGGGGCTGAATACAATCTTCTACATGTGCTCATTTTATATTTACACGAGAGTCACATTTCTTAACCTTTTGAGAATGTAACATTCTTTTAAGACTGGTTTATGTTACAGACACCTTCTCTTTCTGGCTTTTGTTTTTCAAAAGCCTAAGCTTCTTGGCAGGTTTATGCTCAGTGGGGAGGGAAAGAAGACAGAAACAGCCATACGGAGTCGGGGAGATTCCCCCCAAACTGGGCAGGTGATGGGCCCACAGGTTCTAAAGTTTATGTTGACCCCTGGCCTGCTCTCTCACAGAGTCCTGGGAAACTAGTAGGTTTCCCAGAGGGCGATGATGACTAGGGCACCCAGGCATTGTGTTCTCAGCCTCTACAGTGATCAGGTACAGAGCATGGGCTCTGATTAAAGTTACTGGCTCAAAGGGGCCACATGAGCTTCGTTAACGCTCTTGAAAAGGGACCGGTGTGAGTGAAAGACCTGATGGTCTCTGAGGATCCTTATACCACCCTGGAGGGATTAAGATCTCCAATAATTACTGAGCTCAAATTTGGGAAATCTGAGACTTAGAATCAGATGTAAATAGAGCAAATTAATGTGACATTTGTCACATACCCTAGATAGTGGGATAAGATCCCTGCCTACTACATTAGCAGGTGAAAGGTTTGTTTGTCTGACCTCTGTTCCAATTGGAGGTGCCTGAAAAGCCCCACACATCCTCCCACAATGGAGAGATGGGGCAGCTAAGTAAGGAGGTGTCCCTAGTTCCAGGGGAAGCTGATCAGCCTGTTGAAATCCATCACCAGTGCTCGAAAAATAGTTCTCACCAACCTGGGGGGCAGCAGCTGGTCTGCTGAAAGGTAGGATCAATCCAACATGCGGTCAAAGTAATCACTCTAGGGTGATGTGAGAGAATATTTGGTAGAGTCCCCTGCCCCAAAATACCAACCTCAGCCCCTTAACTTTCTGAATCAAAGCTTCTTTCTGTCGAGCCTTCAGGTTTGCAGATCTCAATACACATATCCCTGGAAAAGATTTCTATTGAGTGTTTCTCAGGTGTGGTCAATGAAAATACCTAGGTCAGAATCAGCTGGGGGAACTTAATAAAAACGTGTATTCCCGCGTGCTGCTCGAGACCTGCTGAATCATGGGAAGGAGAAAGGGGGAAGCGTACCTATATTTTCAACCAGTGTCCTAGGTGATTCTGATATCCTCTGAAATCTGACAACCTCTAGAACAGGGTTAAGAGGAAGGGCAACAACTTGGCAATAAGCATGTGGGTCAGGGCTCACTATCTTGGGGGGTCAAGGGCAAAAGAAACTGGCCTCCTATGAATTATGGGACCCCTATGTGGTATGAAGGGTTTGCGTTAGAAGCTTGTGTATATTTTTCAGGAAAGAGTGGTCTTTCCTCCCGTCGGGTCTCTCAAGCCTTGCTATTCAGAGTGTGGTCAGAGCAACAGAAGCAGAGCATCACCCTGGTGCTTTTAGAAATGCTGACTCCCAGGGGCGCCTAGGTGGCTCAGTTGCTTAAGCGTCCCACTTCGGCTCAGGTCATGATCTTGCAGTTTGTGGGTTCAAGCCCCACGGTGGGCTCTGTGCTGACAGCTCAGAGCCTGGAGCCCTCTTCAGATTCTGTGTCTCCCTCTCTCTCTGCCCCTCCCCTGCTTGTGTTCTCTCTCTCTCTCAAAAATAAAATAAACATCAAAAACAATTGTTTAAGGGGTGGCTGGGTGGCTCAGTCAGTTAAGTGACCAACTTTGGCTTAGGTCATGATCTCACGGTCTGTGAGTTCGAGCCCTGTGTCAGACTCTGTGCTAGCAGCTCGGAGCCTGGAGCCTGCTTCAGATTCTGTCTCCCTGTCTCTATGTCCTTCCCCCGCTCGTGCTCTGTCTCTGTCTCTCAAAAATAAACAAACACATTACAAAAAATTTTTTTTAGAAATGCTGACTCTCAGGCTCCACCCCAGATCCACCGACTCAGACTTTGCATTTTAACACAATCCCCTGGTAATTCTCTCCCACGTTAGGTTTGAAAAGCACTGCCCTAAGGCAGGTGGGGACGCTGGATTACTGTTCTTGTGTGTTGTAGCACACACCCTTTGGGGGCCTTGCGGCTCCGCTCCTGTGTGTGGTTCTGTGGCTGAGCCAGCCTGGGCCTCCCACCGAGCAGCCATCGCTGCCGCCTACCTCCTTGCTTCAGGCTCCCCACCACCAGGGTGAGGTCAGCAGGGGCGCTGCAGAGGCCCCCGGTGGCTTTCCTTCCCAGGCAGCTGGGAGCTGTGCCCATCTGCTCCTGCAGAAGAGCCAGGCGGCTGGAGGGACAGTCACCCTCAAGTAAGGTAATGAGAGAAATGAGTTAAATCGCACCCCCCCTCCGCCCCTTTGGCCATAGACTCTGTAGGTGAGCGAAACGAAGGGGGCTGGGTGATACCTCTCAGTCCCTTCCCTGCAGGCTCCCACTGAGCGTGCTCCTGACCTGGGTCTTGGCTGCCCTCCCGCTGCTCAGTGCTCACCCACACTGTCCTTCCTCTTCAACACCGCCTGCCAGGAGACTCGTTACTCCACTCCCAGCATGGAGCTGGCTGGCGGCCAGGGTCTGGCCGCCGACAGACTGCCTAACCACTTAGCCAGAACGACGGCCTCCTCTCCAGGAGCAGCAGCTGCTATCTCCTCTCTGCCCTGCAGGCTGCAGAGGAGCCTCCCGGCTCGTCTGGATCTGGGCATGGCTGGGGGCCCCTCTGGCGGTGGGCTTCGGAGCCTCCTTGGCTCCATTCTCTCTCTGTGTGTCACCACTTCCCATATCTGCTCGTTCCCTTCCTCTGCCTTCCTTATTCCTCTCTAATTCCTTCTGATATTATTTCTCCTCACACCACCCCTCAGTCATGGTTGCCACCTATATACAGACACGCTTCCCTACCTCACAGCTCTAACATCTCCTTTAACCCCAGGAGATGGGGCTACTGCCTTGCTTCTCTCTCCCCCAACAATACAACTCCTTGGAACAATTGTCTTCACATATTCTCTCCCATTCCTCCTTTCCATTTGTTCTCCTCACTGCAGCTTGCCTTCTACCCACACCGCTCCACCCAGACTATTCTTACAAAGACCACACGCCCACCATGTTGTAAATCCAATAGTCATTGCAGGCTTTGCGTGCTTGACTTCTCAGTGGTCTTTGATACAGGGACACACCCTAGTTCCTGACACTCTCCCATCTTTTGTCTCCGTGGCAGCCCAGACTCTTTGTTTTCTTCCTATCTCCTTCTTGGCTGGTTTCGTCAGCTTCTTCCCTTCTGTGTGACCCAGAAATGTGGCAATTTATCTACACTCAGCTCTGGGCCCTCTTTTCTTTCCTACCTGCTTCTCTTCCTCAAATTTAGAGCCCCAAATGATTTCTTTATAGAAAAATAAAATCCTTTTTTTCTAGAGATTTTAATCATGGTCTGAGATTCATTCCTAAAGAACGAGCAAACATAAGTCTTTAGTTTCAAACCATGATAAGTGCTTTGAAGAAAGCATTTAAATAGAGAGCGAGTCTAGTGGAGAGGCTGATTCACACTGATTTATACTGATTCATGCCTCAGAGGAGGCACATCTGAGGAAGCGATGTTAAAGCTGAGAGCTGAAGGGTGAATGGGAGTTGGGCAGGTGTAGGATCAAGAGCAGACGCAAAGGCAAACAAAACAAAACAAAAAGCAGCAAAGTCTAGCTGGTGACATTCATATTCCTATCTCCAACCCAGACGTGTTCTCTGTGCTCTGCACCATTCACACCTTCTGGAGATTCCCATTGGGTTGTCTCTCGAGTACCTCAAATTTATTATGTCCACAACAGAAGTTTGGATTCCTTTACATACACTTGTTTTCTCCCCAGATTTCCTTTCTTCAGTAAATGGCTTCATTTTCCACTCATTGCTCGAACAGAAACTTGAGAGTTCTATTGACCCCCTCACTTTGCCTCACTCCCCAAATTCCCCCCAATGGCCAGACCTGTTTATTCCACTACTGAAACATTTCAAGGATCCATCCACTCACTCTACTGCCCTCAGTCTGGTTTGAACCACCATCTTCTCTCACCTAGGAGACTGCAATAGGCTCTCAACTAGTCTGCCAACCTGCACACAGGCTATCCCTTCCCCATGCAGCAACGTGATCTTTAAAAATGGGGCAGTGCTTGCAATCCTTCAACATTTTCCAATTCATTTAAAATACGAATTCTCTGACATGCTCTGTGCAGTCCTACACAATCTGACCCCTGCCCATATTAGCAACCTCATCTAGGGCTACCTTCCCCTCACTCACCATGCTCCACCCTCATGACCATCTTTCAATTCCCCAAAGCCATCCCATTCTTGTGTGTTGCTTGTCACAATCTAGATGACTGAGACATATTTTTCTCTAAACTATTGAGTTTCCATTCTATAAAGTGGTGGAAACTTATCTCAGCCAACTTGGAGTTTCTCTGGTGTTGTCTGACTTCCTAACATTTAGGTTGTGCCAGGTCGTTGTGTTGGTAAAGGCCCACTGGTCTTGAGCCACCTGTCTACAAGGGTGTCAACTGCCGAGACATCCTTTGTTCTCCTAATTATAGGCCATGGAGACATGTAGGTCACTGCTGAAAGGAGTTCCTAGTCTTTTTGCCCCTTCACAGGTAGTAGTAGGCTCTCATTGTGACTTTCATGTCTCATTTGGGAGATAGGACTCTCTGCCTGGAGATAGTATAAGAACTCTCTTTGTGAAAGAACTATTTGTCCAGACTCATCGCATAGCCATTCTGTAGCCGGGGTCTTGCCTTCTCTTGACCCACACCCCCCCACTGGATCTTCAGGACTGACAACATTTCTGGCCACTTCATGTCTCCTTCACCTACCCTTCCACATGCCTGGGGGATCTCTCCTAGTCCAGAGGAAACAGGCTTCCCTGAAACTCCACATCTCCCAAATATTTTAGTTCTAAATAAAGTCTTCTACAGTTCTCTAAGGGCTATTAGGTTTTTGGAAACCAAAGTCAGAAAGATTCATTTCTTTCTGTTAACATCTAAACTTAAAGCAATGGGCACTGAGTACCAAGCAGCTTGGCTTGAGGGATGGGAAAAAGGAGAAATAATCGGAAAATGAAACATTTATTAAAATTTCAGGCATATTATTTTACCCATTGTTTCCATGCCTACCTTTCCTGCTTTGTTAGGGCCCTCCAGAGAAACAGCACCATAGGAGAGAGATGGGGGGTGGAGGGTGTGAGAGAAAGAGAGAGGGGAGATTTTAAGGAATTGTCTCATACAATGGTGTGGTGGGAATTAGCATGAAATGAGCATGGCAGGATGAAGTCCCAAGGGAGAGCTGATGTTGTAGTCTTGAGTCCAAAGACAGAATTCCTTCCTTCCGGGGGTTCTCAGTCTTTTCACTCAAGACTTTCAACTGATTGGATGGGCAGGGAAGGGGAGAGATTGGCATTTGCTTTGCTAGTGGCTAAAACACATGCTTTTCTGCTCTGTGGGCAATTCTATAGCATCTTCACTCCATGGCGGGATAAGGGTATTGGAAAAGCCAGAAGCCCCCCAGCCCACCTGATTATGGTAGCCATTGTAGCTGTGGAATCCCCAGGAGGCCAGCCAGTCAGTTGTCATGTCCTGACCATGTTCCTAAAGCTCAGGTGTCCAGTTGCACAGGGACACAGTTGTATCTTCCAGCTGTGTCTTTGGTGCCACAGTTTTATAAGTAAAACTCGCATCTTCAGATCCCTTCTATGTAAAGTGGAGTATTATTTGTATAGCAGTCAATATATAATCAAGAGATTAAGAGGTTGGTCAAGTAGGAGCTGAGGGCAAGTACTTTAACAATCTCTGGAAGCAAAAATGGGAATTAAAGAAGTAGTTAATAAGAGCTACTGGGATTCATTTACTAATCCCATGAGTTTCTTCAAGGTCCACTCTGTTTTGAGTGCTTTAACTTAAATCCTAAGGAGCTACACTAATTCTGTTTATGTTATATGTTATGTACCCAAATAACAAGAATCAGTCAATTCTGATTTTAGATTTCACTCAGAGTCCCCCCTAACCTGCTTACCTGATAGTGAAATGTGCTGATGAGACCAAACACCCTGATGTCTACAACACAAGCAAGTATGGTAGGAATGAAAAGGTCATGAGTATTCCATGAGCTCTGAGGAAACAGAAGGTCTAGTCAGATGATGAGCAGCTTTATTACTCCTCCTCCAAGAAATGTTCAGCAGGCTACTACATTTTTTAAAGTATGTGTGTTGGGGGAGGGGATTATTTGTTTGTTTTGTGTGTGTGTGTGTGTGTGTGTGTGTGTGTGTGTGTGTTCCTGAATGTTCCAGGGATTGGAAAAAATTGAACTAGACAGATTTTAAACATTCGCAGATTGATGGATTGATGTGGCTTCACTTTTGGCCACTTAGGAGCAGTGGGCTCATCTGTGTTCTGTCTCACTAAAAACTAAGCAAATTCCTTTCCCCCTCCACTTTCCCCTCCAGTATTTTGAAGACTATATCTAGGTTCTGTGAGATAGTGTAGATCAGATATTGAGATCTGATATTTATTTCCTAGATGTAGGTAGGTACTGAACTATTGAATTGTCCACTTTTTATGGTAAATGGCTCACACACTCTAAAGAACATTTTAATCATCAGTAGTATATTCCAAGTTACAAAAAACAACAGTAATAAATAACAAAAGACATAAAATCACTGCACATGTTCTGGGTAAGATAATTACAGAAATAGTCTGGAAAATAAAATATGACCAAAACGATATAATTTATATATATATGGTATTTTTCACATGTTCAAATGATGAGGCAAATAGCTGATAAATTAATTAGATCTTTAATATAGAATGGGGATTTTAATCTGTTTCCCTAAGTTTGTAGCAAGCACACTTATTCCTAGTTGATGTCTTCATATTCGCAAACAGAGAATGTATGATAATGTATCACATCACATTTATTCTGGCTCTGCTCTTAATAATGAGTATGATTAATTCTTTAACACCATTCTTTCTGGAAGTTCTAATATTGGAAAGAATGGTTTTCTGTCTCAAACCACTCAACAAGAGTTAATGAGGAAACTAAGAATGCTATGAGATGATATCTGTAATAACCAGTTTGGTGGTGACACCTACAAGGATCCCATTATCTGTAGGTAATAAATGCAGAACTGGGTAATAGTCTACTATTTGAACCTATTGGAAAATACTGTATTTTGGACATAAATGGCTTTCCCTACCTGCCTGCATCAATATATGAAAAATTGGGGAAAAGATTTTTTTTTCATGCCAGCAAATTGCGTTTTCTAAAAAACGTCAGTTAAATTCCTGATTGTTAGAATAGTACTGGCCCCAATTAAAATGTAATACCCATAGTTTTCAGTTTCCATCCACTTAGAGAAACAATGAATAATGAAAACCAATCTCAAAGGAACAAAGAAAACAATAATAAAGCCCCATTCAGCACTGAGCCGAGTCATCTGGAATTGGGTTGGGTTCGTTTTGGGTGGGCGGGTCTCTCAAATGTTGTCTCTCCGTCTCTTTTCGGACTCCGTAACTCCACTGGAAACCGAGGAAAAGTGGGGATTCTCTGCACACAGGACAGATACCGGAAGGATCTGTAGCACCAAGTGTAGGTGAGCTACCGCTGCTGATCTTCCACCAAAACAGATGAAGTCTTACTTCCTAAGGCTCTTTCTTGAAAAAAAAAAAAAAAAGAATTATGAAGTGTTGAGGTACAGAGAGCACCAACCAGATGCCAAATTCATGTAGCCAGTAAATCTGAGATTGGTAGAAAGTCCTGCTCTGTTCTCTCCCACATTTGCCCTGCCCCCATAAATGACTCACTCAGATCCACACTGGGCCCAGTCACAGAGGAGGCAGTCAGGGGCTAAAAGTGACTAAGCACTTTGGGAAATTAGCACTCTGGTTTGTCAAATGGTGGATCTGATTATATATTCACATCTTGGGATCCGCCTCATTGTGGCGCAGCCTCATCCAAAATCCCCCACACCCAGAGCTGGTATAGAGCAGACACAAGAGCCTCCCCAGCTTGAAAAGGACTTTGAGAGACGAATTGTCTAAGGACATGAATGGTTACAGTCACAGGGCTCTCACACTGGAATGCAGTTTATGAAGAAGAACATTATTATTCCAAAACCCACATTCTGCAGACGAAGTGGAACTTCTCCAACTGGTTGGTGAGCTCCTCAGTTGTTTACCTCTGGGCTTCGTTTCCAAGGGTAGCTTATTTCCCAGGCCTCACTGGCTACAGGAAGAGAAAGCAAGGGTCCCAAGTTACAAAGAGGTATTTGATTTCAGGCACCTCCTCGTTTCATAGGATGCCAATGTTCACCAGAGTTTAGGAGGCTACTTGGGTTGTTCCTGCCCAGGGTCTGAGCTTTCTGGCTCCATGGGGAGGCAAGTCTGCCCTGCAGGCCTCAGAAAGCATGGGTCTACCACTTTCAGATCTACTGCCCTGTCTGATGAACCAAGGACCAGTTTCAACCTAGACAAGGTGAGGTTTGATTCTCAAACCCTTTCTGGGACTCTGAGCTCAACCCCTCCCACTCAGGGCAAGTTCTCCAACTCATAAAGGAGTTTGAAGGAAGTCTTTTCTTTTTCTTGCTCCTTTCCATGAATGTCCTAATTCCAATATCCAGGACTTGGAGACAGGTCTTCTCCTTCAGATCCTCTTTGAAGTAAACCCTGGTGGTCTCTTAGATGTTTCAGATCCCTGAACCAGGCAGGCAGGTAGTTCTAGCTGCTGCCCTCACTGCAAACAGATATTTAGGTACCCTTTTCGTGACAATACAATTAAATGCAGGCATCTTATTCAAACAGGAAATTTACGTTTTTCACATTCTTTAACCAGAGCTAAAGCAATAGAGCAGATTAGGAATTTGGGCAATGTGAATGTTCTTCATACTTTTCCCAGTGTTGGTAACAATATTACTTTCTCCATCTTCTTCATCCCCAGGTGTGACAATAGCCTACCTTCCAGAGCCTGCCCTGGAGAATAGTTGCCTCTTCACCTGGTAACAGCTCTGAAGGAACTAGAGCATGGCACAGTGCCCACAGGATCAGCCTTTGGCATTAGAAACCCACTTTCTTTTTTTCTTTTCTTTTCTTTTTATTTTTTCTTTTCTTTTTCCTTTCCTTTCCTTTCCTTTCTTTTCTCCTTTCCTTTCCCTCTTTTTCCCTTTCCTTTTCTTCTCATTTTGAGAGAGGGAGAGAGGGAGAGAGAGAGAGCACATACGTGTGAACCAGGGAGAGGGGCAGAGGGAGAGAGAGGATCTTAAGCAGGCTCCACACTCAGCATGGAGCCCAATGGGGCTCAATCCCATGACCCTGGGATTGTGACCTGAGCCAAAATCAAGAGTTGGACGCTCAACCGACTGGGACACTCAGGCGGACTGAAATTCACTTTCAAATCTCCAGGCCATGCCATCATTTAAAGAGTAAGGCTTGATCGGGGCGCCTGGGTGGCGCAGTCGGTTAAGCGGCCGACTTCAGCCAGGTCACGATCTCACGGTCCGTGAGTTCAAGCCCCGCGTCGGGCTCTGGGCTGATGGCTCGGAGCCTGGAGCCTGTTTCCGATTCTGTGTCTCCCTCTCTCTCTGCCCCTCCCCTGTTCATGCTCTGTCTCTCTCTGTCCCCAAAATAAATAAACGTTGAAAAAAAAAATTTTAAAGAGTAAGGCTTGAAGAAGACAAATCAAGGAGAAAAGAGAAGAACCAGGAAGGTCTGGGATCCAGAAAGCCAAGAACAGTGATTGGCTCTGTGTAAAGTGAATAGGTAAGACAGGTAGGTGGACAGGGTCATGAAGGAACGGGCTTTTTCCAGGAGTTTAGCTGTGAGGGAGCTGGACAGTGGCAGACTGGCAAGGGAGAGAGATTTTTTAAGAAGGGAGAAACATGACCACGTTTATAGGCTGCTGGGAAGGGTTCAGAAGAGGGGAGAAGAAAAAAAAAGGAGAGAATAAAAGGCCAAAAGAAATTGGATCCAGAGTCCCAGAAGAGGCTCTATGGAGGAGACAACCCAGCTTTTCCCTCGAAAGTGGAGGGGAGGGCTGGAAGGTGAATGTGATGGCAGAGGAGTCCGAAGTTCTGAGGGTAGGAATTGAAGGAGTTCATAAAATAGAAGATGCTATGGGCTGAATGTTTGTGTTCTCTCAAAAGTCATATGTTGAAGCCTTAACCCCAAATGTGATGGTATTAGGAGGTAGGGCCTTTGGTGGGGGGGTGGTAATTACATTCAGAGGAGTTCATGAAGGTGGAGCCCCTATGAGAGAATTAGTGTCCTCATAAGAACAGAGATCAGAACCGTCCCTCTCTCTACCATGGGAGGACGTGGCAAGAACACAGTCATTTGCGAACCAGGAAGAGGGCTCTCCCCAGACACTGAATTTG
Source organism: Prionailurus viverrinus (assembly GCF_022837055.1). Classification (NCBI taxonomy): domain Eukaryota; kingdom Metazoa; phylum Chordata; class Mammalia; order Carnivora; family Felidae; genus Prionailurus; species Prionailurus viverrinus. Next base: position 82,470,523 of record NC_062563.1, on the reverse strand, counting down.
CAAACAATTGATCTTGGACTTCCCAGTCTCCAGAACTGTGAGAAATAAATGTTCATTGTTTAAGCTACCTCATCTATAGTATTGTTATAGCAGCCTGAACTAAAACAGAAGATTTGGTCATTTTCTGAGAGAAGCATGACCATGGTTGGGGAGAGGGCGTGGGGGCTGTGGTGGAGGTCCATACATATGTCATTACATATATCCATACACATATGCAATTAGATATATATAGCAGAGGTAGAACAGGACTCTGTTGCTAAAGTGGAGTGGGGTTGAAGTTTTTTTGATAAGATGTTATCAAATAATGCTTCTAGAAGATTAATCTTCTTTTTCTGGAAGAAAATAGAAACGCAACACTCAGAAGGCTGAGGTAATAGCCCAAATCAGGATGCATGTTGCAGTTTCCCTCCTGTGCCCATGATGGTCACTATTAATGGACAACCACTCTTTCCTGATAAACTCAAAATTCTTTTCAACATAGGACTCCAATAGCCTATACCAATTACTTGGAATTGGCCCAGGAGATGGAAACTGCTTTCGATTTAGGTCCAGATGAAAGGTAATAAGCCTGGGCTAGATTTTTAGCAGCAGGGATGAAGTGATGGTAAGCGAAGGAAGTGAAGTAAAGGATTAAGTGAGGCCCAGCCTCAATTCACTGGTTCACAGAGCCCAAAAGCAAAGGATGGCTCTAGGAATGACCCCAGAACTCAGAATCTCCTGGAAATACCCATAAGGCCAGTACCTACTGAAGTCCAGAGCTCACCAGGATGGGTTCTAGTCATCCCAGATGGAAATCCCAGGCCAGTTAGCCCTGGTTGGCTTCCAGAGGTGGAGAATGAGGCAAACCACAGATCTCATGACTGAGTGATGTTCTCCATGGAAATAGATGAGTGTTTCTGGCCCTGACCTGGTAGAAGCCTCATAGGAGGGTGTAGTTAATTCCCTCTAGTCATTCTGGGCCACAGTGTCCTAAAAGCTAGACCCAGCCTAGGCTAGAAGGAAACAGAAGCAGCCTTGGGTCCACCTCTGAGAAATACCTTTCCCTTATTCCTCTCTTCCTTTGGGTTGAGGGCTTCATCTGGCAGGAAGCCTCACTTCTTCCTCTCTGCCAGAAGTCCCTGGTTTTACACCTTTGTTTTCTTCAACTACTGCAAAACCTATCCTGGATTATACAATATGGGTAACGTGATGCCAGTGGCTGAGGCTACTGCCTCCCTTTCAAGCCCGTGGCGGTGATGGATCAGACATCCATGTTAAGAGGTAGTTGTATTAATCACCGACTTGCCACCACAACTTCCTTTCAACTGAAAGGAATTCATATCAAACAGAATAAGTCATCTGTCTGCATCCCATCCTAGTCTCCACTTGTTTAGGGATTTGTGTTATTGTTACATAAAGAAATGGCTTTAATATGAAGGCCTTTGGGGTTAGTTTTTGCCATTTGTCTCTTGGTTCATGTTTGTTTCCCCTTAGGCACTTAACAGAAGAACCAAAAACTGGAGACAGAGGACAATCTCTGTGAGTTCAATGATCCAAAAGGGACTAGGATTTAACAGAAAGCTATAGATCTACGAAACCAAAGGCTTACTGAAAGAATTAACAAGGAAAGCATAACATTGAAATTGTGTGTGTGTGTGTGTGTGTGTGTGTGTGTGTGTGAAGGGTGACACCAGGGCAGAAGGAGAGAGGGTAAGAGAACAAAGTGTTCTTGCGTGGGCAGGTGGAGGTGTGACTTGAAATACCTATGACCAGACACACATGTGGCAGGTTTGAATCCTGAGAGTAACACATGCTCCCTGTCACCCATCACCCTGGCATTTCCTCAGGGCTGAGGTGTATTAGCGTCTAGCCACCCACACTTTTTTTCCTGTGTTCTCTCCTAACATAATTAGTAAAAGATTAAGTTCTCCTGAGTAAGTGCCAGGACCTCTTTAGGTACCATCTCTTTTGGCGAGGTCCACAAATAATGTTTCTGTCATTTCAGATAGCAGTAGGAATCTTGTAATTGATTTTAAAGCAAGACAACACTGGGGCACATGGGTGGCTCAGGCAGTTAAGCATCTGACTTCAGCTCAGGTCATGATCTCACGGTTTGTGAGTTCGAGCCCCACGTTGGGCTCTGTGCTGACGGGTCATGAGCCTGGAGCCTGCTTTGGATTCTGTGTCTCCCTCTCTCTCTCTGTTCCTTCCCCGCTCATTCTCTCTCTCTCTCTCTCTCTCTCTCTCAAAAATGAATAAACGTTAAAAATTTTTTAAAAGAAACAAAAATAAAAAGTAAAAAACAGGACAACACTCAAATTATATGTAAACATTACTAAAGCTGTAGGCCACATTCCAAATAAGGCTGTAATGGCTACTCTCATGGTTCCTGCCCTGCTCCCTCCTAGTTTAGCAGAGGGATCTTTCCTTAGCTAATAGGCATTAATTGAGCACCTACTGATGAATAGGAAGGATACATGGATTATGACAAGTTGACCTTAGTAAGTTTACAGACCTTAGTTTACAGACTGGTTGGGGAGGCAACATTAACACACCCAGGGCAATAGCTACCTGCTCTCTATAGACTGAAGGTTTAGGTCCCCCTAAAATTCATACGTTAAAACCTAATTCCTAATATGACAGCATTTGGAGGTGGGGCCTTTGGAAGGTGATTTGGTCATGAGGGTGGAACCCTCAAGAATAGGATTAGTGTCCTTATCAAGAGACCCCAGAGAGCTCACCCACCCCTTCTACAATGTGAAGACACAGTGAGAAGATGGTCGTCTAGGAAGTGGGCCCTCAGCAGACACTGGATCTGCCAACCCCTTGATCTTGGACTTCCAGCCTCCAGAACTATGAGAAATAAATTCCTGTTGTTTATAAGTCACCCAGTCTATGGTATTGGTACAGCAGCCCAAATGTACTAAGACAGAAGTACACTACCTGTGACTCTGTGTGACCCTACCCACAACTCACAAGGGGCACACAAAACGTGCTAATAGGAAATCTGTGAGATCCAGAATAAGAAGAAACATTTTTCCAAGATGAGCTATGAATTGATTCTAAAAGCAAAGCAATGAATTGTTTTAGTTTTTAAAGTAACCTTGGAATTTTTAATCACAAAACGAGTAACTGTTTATTTTAGGATATAAGGCTTAAAAAAAATTTTCAACTCACCAACTATCCTGTGACCAAAATCCCATAACTGTTGGATTCACCCTGCACCCAAGGCCCCATCTTTTCCCCCTCCTCCCTTTCTATCACTCCAGTCTGATCTACTTCACACCTCTAAAGCATCTTCATTAGATTCTATTTCACAAAATGTTTCTACTGCTAAAGCAAGTTTAATGTTTATTTATTTTTGAGAGAGACAGAGAGAGAGACAGAGAGAACAAGTGAGGGAGGGGCAGAGAGAGAAGGAGATGCAGAATCTGAAGCAGGCTCTGGGCTCTGAGCTGTCAGCCCAGAGCCCGACACGGGGCTCAAATCCACAAACTGCAAGATCATAACCTGAGCCGAAGTCGGACACTCAACTGACTTAGCCATCCAGGCTCCCCTGCTAAGGCAAGTTTAAAAAACTACTGCTAAACACCTGGGCCAAGTGACTCTCCCTGAGACCAGCTTTCTTTGCTTCACTCTTCTCATCAGCCACCAGTGGCGAGTCCTTGGCTTGACCATTCAGGGCCCTCTGCTTCTGGCTATAATCTATCTTTGCATCGTGTTTTCCCATCACCCCTTACAAGACTCTGTCTCTGGAATACAACATGTATGACACTATTCCCAAGTTTTTGCTCACATCTTTCCACAACACTGTGGGCCCAACTCTTCTGTTCAAATGTCTGAATTCAAATACCATGGCCTGAATTTGTCTAGCTTTATTGGCCTATGAATCACAGCAATAGTAGCTCCCTACATAGCTTGAGTGGTGCAAGACTCTGAGGTTCCTCAAAGTCACGCCTAGAAATTTCACTCCAGGCAGTGTGTGACTCACAACGTGCCACAGACAGGTTGCTCCTGCCATGTTCTTCCTTTTCTGCTCCAGCCACCCATATGCTCCACATTTATGCTTCCAGCTGAGACTCCTGTCCATGCCCTCCATGAATACCATAATGTCCTTTCTCCTGATGAACCCAAGGCTCAACACTCAAGGTGTCAGAACTATAGCCCCTGGAGTCCTCAAGTCACAGGTGCTAGGCCAGCCTCTATCTCCTGGACTCCAGGGGACACTGGTCTCAGCTGAGTGACTCGGATCCTTCCTGAAAGCAGCTCTTTGGGCATCTGCTCTCTTTCTACAAGCTCAGACCAGAGTCCTTCGCATTCTACTGCCCCTGATCCTCCCCAGAAGCACTTTTGACAATTTACTCATGCAAATGGATGTCCAAAAGCTGTTTTCCCAGCTGGCTCATCAGAGGTGCTCAGAAATATTCTAATCTTGCTGGTGGAAAGATTTTAGGTTCAAACCAGGAGCCTCACTGCATTTTCTTTAAGAACCTCAGACTCAGCACAAACCTTCATAAACTCCTTTCTATCTCAGCTAAATAAACTTACAGGCCTCTGTAACGACCATGGTTGTACAGTTAATTTGGTAATTAAATATCATGGATTTCCTTGTGACAACTCTCCTGTTCTTTCCTTAAGTTGGTGTTAAATATATTATTGTACTAGAAAAAAAATGTATTTTAAAGAAATACCTTGGGGCACCTGGGTGGCTCAGGTGGTTGAACTTCCGACTTCAGCTCAGGTCATGATCTCGTGGTTCATGGGTTTGAGCCCTGAATCGGGCTCTGTGCTGACAGATTCTGTGTCTCCATCTCTCTCTCTGCCCCTCCCCAACTCACTTTCTCTCTCAAAAAGAAATAAACCTTAAAAAATTTTTTTAAAAAAGGAATACCTTTGTGATTCTGAGGATACTGAGCAAAAAATGGAAAATCAAGAAAGATAGTCCCCTTGCCTATCAATTCTTAAGAACATAGGTATAGCTTAAATAATCAAAAAGTATCCGTGTTTCATGTTTATGTCTTACTTCATCATTGACATAAGGACCATGGTTTTGTATTTTGTAATCATGCTTTGTATTTGCAACCATGACTGATACTCAGTAGGCACTCAAATACTAGTTGGTTCTTTCATTTTAGAGAGGTTTAAGGTCATTATTTGTACCTTAAGAGAGCCGGGGGGGGGGGGGGGGGAGAAAAAGTAAGACAGGACAGAAGAAATTATACAAAATAAAAATTTCCAGAAGAGATAACCATGGAAGAAAGTTTACTTTAGCATTTTAATGATAGGTTAAAAGGTTCCTAAAGCAATCTCCCATCTTATAGGCATTGCTTTAAATGTACATATTGTGTATCTCATTCTCCCATTCCACAAATATATTAAGGACCCACTGTGTATTAAACAGACTTGTAACAAGACAGACAACATCCCTGCCCTCCAGAAACCTCCAGTTTGGTGCAGAGAGGCAGAGACTGAAATAGATCATTTCAGTCTATGATAAGTACCATGAAGGTAATAGAATGGGGAGAAAAAGTACATCTCTGTTGGGCTAAATGGTCAGGGAAGCCTTCTGAGGAAGTGATATTTGGGCTGAAGCCAACAGACACCAACTACATGCAGTCCCACAGGTTGTGCACTGCACATGAGCTCCATTTACGTGGCCAGTAGTGGTGCCCCTAGAGTTATGTGGTGCAGGAGTTCGGAACGTTCCAAGCATGTGTAAGTCAATTCACTTGTATAATTAATTTACTTTGCTCAAGTAGATTTGCATGTCCATCAACATGCACCTAGTCCATCTGGAAACAGTGGCAATCGTGTGAACCATGTGGTGATTCAGACGAGTCAGGATAATGACCGTCGGCAAATTGCAGGCTATAGTTGATCAGCTTATGACTATATGTTCTCCACTTCTGGAGACATGGGAGATGAGCCTAGAAACTGACAGACTTTAAGTGAGAAAAGCTTGAGATTATTTTTGGAACCAATCCACTGTCTACTCCTCTAGTCATAATGCCAGGAAAAGGAAACATGAGTAATTGCTGTCCAAGCCTAAAGCTGGTTTTCATGGTGAGAAATCCTCCCGCTTCAGAAATGATCAAATGTGGGGTTTTGAAAATAGCTTTTATAATTACAGACTATACTATTAAAGGCATGCCACTCAATTAACCATTTGCTGCATGGCATGGTGATATTCCATAATGATAAGTTAACGTATTCCATGCTTAATAAAAAACAAAAGAGGCCAGCAGACTTCTAGTAAAGACAACTCTGTAACTCTGTGCTGGCCACAGATCTCCTGTTAAACTGTCCTGAAAAGCAAATGTATAAAAAACCTTTAAGATCCCAAACTGGTTTAATGGGTTTTGCAGAAGGTGTTCAAAGGTAGCTTTCCCATCAATTTAGAAACGGAGGCTTAAATAGAGGTCATACATTGACCTCAGTTCATTCCAGAAGTGAGACATCCAGGAACTGACCCCTGTTCCCTGAATCTCTCAGCTGATTCTACTTCCTCTCTGAACTGTGCTAATCAGTGTTTGAATCTGTCCAAGTCAGTTCTGAAAAGGAAGTTCCAGTCACTCCTCCCCCCCGTAGTCTGGCATGTAGAGCCTGACAGGAGTCCAAGAGGGAGGGGAGCTGGCAGAAACACAGGGCAGGATGGGGCAGAAGTAGTGCTCCTGGGGAGGTGCTAAAAATAGAAAGTCCTGCCTAAACAGGGGAAGGAAAAATGCAGGCCAGGTTTGGCAGGTGGCATTATTCAGGGACTTCCAATTGTTGGGAGCAGGATGGAGGTACCCATCCACCAGTGCCAGGTGGAGCAAGGTTATTCTGGGATATCCGATTCAAAATAGGTGCAAAGATGGGTCAAGGTGCAAGACCTAAACAATGAGGGTTGAAGGACAGACCATAGGCTCCAGATAGCTACCTAGAGTGTGCTTTATGAATTCACTGTACATATGAATTGCCTGGAATATGGCTAAAAATGCATATTCAGATTCAGTAGGTCTGGGGTTCTGCGTTTCTTTTTTTTTTTTAAGTTTATTTATTTATTTTGAGAGAGAGAGAGTACGAGCACAAATGGGAGAGGGGAAGAGAGAGAGGGAGAGAGAGAATCCCAAGCAGGCTCTGCACTGTCAGCACTGAGACCAACGTGGGACTTGAACTCAGGAACCATAAGATCACCACCTGAACTGAAATCAAGAGTTGGACACTCAACCAGCTGAGTCATCCAGGTGCCCCAAAGGGTTCTGCATTTCTAATGACTCTCAGATGATACTGACGTAGCTGGTTCATGTACCACCTTTTAAATAGCGCGAGGCTAATGTGCTAGGCAAGATCCTTCCCCCTTCTTCCCCTAACTGTCATGAGGCCAAGAGAAATAGGGAAGCCTTGTACTCTAGATTAGGCAATAGCATCACTACTGCTCAGGAACAGTGCTGACATTAGCCCATGGACTGGGAGCAGTCAAAGCCCTCTATTCATTTCAGGGGAGGGGCTAAGCAACTGGCTGCAGGATGAGGTTCGGAGAAGCAAGAAAGAACCTGAATCAGTGCATATAAGAAAACTAATTGGAAGCAAAGAGGGGTCATATCCGGCAAATCAAAGGGAGAGGCTTAAATCTTTGTACTTTTTTAAACACCTCATTAAAGGGTCTCTCCCCACCCCCACTGCGGTCAGCGCTCTGACTCAAAGAGGTCCCTCTGCAGAGTGGAAGTTGGAGAACATCGAACAGACACTGACGCAGGCTGGAGGACGGGGTTTATGAGTTATTGCTCTCACACTAGCCTTCTAGGAAAATGCAAAGGGAAGATCTCCTCCTGGGACACTTTGCTGGGTTCTAAATTGGACGCTGCAATGGTTAGTTTAATGTGTCGAGTTTGGCTGGACTATTGCACCCAGCTGTTCAATTAAACTCTAGTGTAGGTGTTGCTGTATTTTGTAGGTGTGGTTAACATCTACAGTCAGCTGACTTTAAATAAAGGAAGTTATTCTTGATAATCTGGGTGGGCTTCATCCAATCACTTGAAAGGCCTTAAAAGCAAAACTGAAGTTTCCCCGAAGAAGCGGAGATTCCACCTGTTAAGTACAGTTCTGGCTTCTGCTAGAGAGTTTCCTGCCTGCTGGCCTGCCCTACAGATTCAGACTTGCCAGTCCCCACAGTCATGTACACCAATTCCTTGCAATAAATCTTGTTACATATACAGTCAGTCCTCATTATTCACAGATTCTATATTTGTGAATTTGCCTGTGTTGTAACCCCCAAATCAATACTGGCAGTGCTTCTGCAGTCATTCACAGATATGAGCAGAGTGACAAAAAATTTAAGTCGCCTAATGCATGTTCCTCAGCTGAGGTTGAATGAAGTGACTCTGCCTTCCTGTTTAGGCCGTACTGTAAACAAGTGTCCCTTCTGTGATCTATTCGGTGCCATGATTTTCACATTTTTGTGCTTCTTTTTGGTGATTTTGCTGTTGAAAATGGCCTCTAGCATAGTGTTAAAGTGCTGTCTAGTATTCTTAACACCAGAAGTCTGTGATGTGCCTTACAAGAATATGCACATATTAGATGAGCTTCATTTAGGTATGAGTTATAGTGTTGTTGGCTGCGAGTTCAGTGGTAATGAACTAACAATATGCATTGAATGAGATGCCTTTAAACTGAAACACAGATAAAACAAGGTTCTATCTTGATTGGTTGATGCAGTGCCATGCCCAGGGGCTCACCGGGAACCTAACTCTGCATTTCCCCTGAGAGCAATGGCTCAGTATTTGCTAAATCAGTGTCCGTGGTGACTTACTGGAGTATTACTGTGAATAACAAGAACAGACTGTTGGCAGAGGTGGGGGGGCAGGGGGTTCTGTCTCTGGAGGTATCTAACTGGTGCAGATGTAGGACCGTCCTTTCCTGTGCTGGGCACAGATAGTGCGGATCTTCTGTCCTTTCTGCATTCAGATCCCTGACAAGATTCTGCAGAAGGAGGAAAGAGGCCCACGTATGAAACATCTAGTGAATGTTAACAGTCCCCTGTTAAAAGCAAAGTTTTTCTCTTACTCATTCATATTTAAGAACACAAAATATATGCAGGCCCTGTCATTTGGTATTACCCCGTCTCCCTGATACAGTAAGAAACAGGCTAGACTAGATGATAACTGGAATACAGTTCAGCATTTTTAATGTAATTTGGATGATGAGCCCCAAATTACTTTTCCAATGTAAACTAATCAAGTATATTCCAGTTTGATGTCTTTACCAAAAATAAACTTCTTCATGAATGTATAAAAAGATAATTAGACTGTCTCCAAGGCATCGGGTCAGTTCCCAAAGGCGGAGAGAAGCCAGTAAGTCTCAGGGTCAAACGAAGGCACCAATTCAGCAACCCCACTGCCCTTCCTCTCCCCACCTCAGTGGTCCATTTTAGTCTTCTCGGAGGCTGTGGTTATGATTCCATCTTGCCAGCTCCATGGCTGCAGGCTCTATTCCTAATTCTAAATTTGTCACCTTCCATGTTGTGCTGTCTGTCACAGGAGGGACTGGCAAAGAGGAGTCATGTCTTAGGTCCAATCCCACCTGGCTCCTGGAGCACCACCCAAGCTCACACCCTCTGTGACGTGGGTCAGCGTCTCCAGCTTTGCGGGTATCACGCACCTTCCCCTGTGTGCCCACTGGCACCTGAAAGAGGCTTACAAATGCTCACAAATCTCTTTTGACTTTAAGAACATGTCACAGCTAGGACTAAGCACCATTACATCAGCCACTATTGATCCTGAAATAAAACGCTCACTGGACAAAAAGAGTAAAAGTTTCTTTCATGCACAGCTCCAAGGAAATCAGAACACCATTCTCCTCTCAGACCATCCGCAAATGCGTTTCAAGCATCAAAACGTGTTTAATGTAAACTGAAGAGGACAGTGCAATGCAGTTAGAGATCTATTTGTATTCAAAAGCATTACCCTTTTAATGTTTAGCAACCTCCACGACATGAATAGCATGCCCCGCTGTTAAATGGTAGAATGGGAGCTGCCTGGCCCTTTGCCTATTTAATTGATACGCTAAATAAGAATGATATACTAACTAAAATTAAAATAACTGAAAAAATGTGTACCCCCCCATCAAAATTATAGAAATATATGTAACAGACAAGCCGATTGAGTCAAATAATTTCAACTCAGAAAAAAAAATGTCTAAATGTCTAAATAGGACTAACTCTTAGGACGTTTGGCTTATAAGATCCACCTCTCCGGTGGCTTTTTGTCCCACGTTTACACACCCTACTGGCCACCTCCCCCACATCAGGTGCCTGGTGCTCCCCTTGCTCTCTCAGCTGGTGGCCCCCTTTGAAAGGATTCAATTAAGTCAGGAGTCAGAAACTACAGCCCACAGGCCGAATGCAGCTCACTTCTTGTATTTGCAAATGAGATGTTATAGAAACCCAGCCATGCTCATTTTTTGTGCACCGTCTATGGCTGCGCTTACTCCGCAATGACAGGGGTGAGCAGTTGTGACACTTTATGGTGCACGGAGCCTAAAATATTTATCTGATCCTTTGTAGAAAAAGTTTGCTGGCTCCTGGATCAAGTCCTTCACATTAAGGTATAAGTAACAGGTTTATATGTTACTCTTCCGGTCGTGACTTGGATATTAGTAGGAGGTAACTTTTTAATCCAGAAGAATTGGTGGCTCGTAATGGGATTTCAGTCATTAGCAACAAGATATTCCGGAGATGTTTGGGGGCGGACGAATTTCTTAAGCTCTGTTACTACCTGCTCCACCTACCCATCAACCCAGGTGTGGGTCCATCTAGTGACGATTTTGATGAAGTTGAGAGGGTTGTGATGGCACGGAGAAAGACCTGAAAGAGGGGTAGGTCCAAGAGGGGGTTGGGGATGCTGCCGATAGCATTATGTGGAGTGGGAAACACACAGGCCAGGAGACCGACATTTGTCTCAGTCTGACTGAAATGTTTATCCTTACCATTTATAAATTAACAAAACAATTTTGAGATTCACTTAAAGGGAATCAGATTCCTGATGTTGCTTGTCCCCTGATCTTTTGTTTTTTTACTTTAACTTTACCAAAAAAAAAAAAAATGTTTCTGGCACATAGATTTTCTCTCTGAAGTTCCCATGAGCTGTGTCATTTATCGGTAGGGAAGTCTCCTCCAAGAAAACAGCAACAGAAATCTCGCGGTACAGCCTTGTCCTCAGAACACAGGGGCTCAGCGCACACTAGCAATTATTAAGGAGACTTCACAAGACTTTGAAGTGGCCACTGCACAAGATACAAACAAGGACATCTGGTTTCTCAACCTGAGGTGAATCAGAGACTAAGCGTGCATGGAGAGTACTGACCGTTCCTAATATTTGCATTTGTTCAGGATATTACAGGCCCCAAAATGTTCTCCAGAACATTCTCCTGTTTAATCCTCAGGACAATCCTTTAATGTAAAAAGTGTCATCCCCATTTTTACAGGTAAAGAAACGAAGGATCTGAAGGTTTAAATGACTCACCCTAGATCAAACAGCTCTCGGAAACAGTGTCAGACAAAATTTAGGACCAGAGGGTTGATTCTTTGAGCCCATGCGGGAGGGAGCCTGGGTCCTCATCAAATTCCGAGAGACCAGCACAGTTATTCATGGAACTCTTGAATGCCAAGGTTTTGTCTCTCTTTAGGTACAAGAGTAGTAAGTGGCCAACCAAAGATGCATAGGCTCTGTCGAGATGTGCCCATGAGCTACACACATTTAGTGCCAGGATGCCCCTGCTCATGACTTCTGGACCCTCCTGGGATGGGACCACATACTGCTAACACTTTAAGAGGGCTTTTCACAGACTAGAAAAATGCAGACCAATTACACAAAGGTGTTCCTTCCCACAGCTGACCCAGCCCTGGGCCAGAGTTCAGCTTAGCAAGCTGAGCAGGCCAGATCCAGGCCCCGCTTCAGCCCTTCCCCCAGACAAGGCGTCATTGTCCAAGCACAGCTGGTACTACTATCCTGTGCCTACCCTGTTCACAGACCTCTCTGCACTAGGAGGGGATCTTTCTCAAAAGAAAGAAAACCTTATTGAGAAGAACTGAATTCATACAGGACAATAGACACTACTCAGTTTATCAAGAAGGTAACAGTCACAGTCTAAACTCGGTATGGTTTGGGTGGTGATGACAATCTTTCTGAGCTGGCAAATGGAGCTAGTCACCAGTCAGGTCAACCCCCTCTCATCTGATTCTCTCTTTTAGCCAAGCCTTTCTCTGTGTCCCACTCACACTCCTCTCCTCCATTAATTCAGGTGCTGCCACATCTAATGGGAACATCCATGAATGGGAGGAAACATACCTCTAGCAGGAGGGTGGAATTTTTCTTTGCAAGTGGGTGGGTGGCCATCCCCTTCAACATGTCTCTGTCACCCCATGACGGGCAATCCTGCTGAGACAGGTCACCTCCTTCAAGCCTACACGTTACCAAGAAACCAAGCACCGTCAGAGCATGCTGGGTCTCTTCCCACTCCTCCTCTATGTGTTCCGGGAGCCTGAATCCTCCCCTAACCCAATGGGCAAAGTCCATCTGAGCTCAGTCACCTTTCTTGCTCAAAGGTCAAAGGCAGCAAGAGCTCACAATCCTCTTTTGCATTGTGTTTTTATAGGATTTGAAGGAAAAAAATGGACCCAAGGTCAAAATGTTAGCTCCAACTAACCCTGGGAGAGAACAGTAAGGTCACCCCAGGATGCAGCTAGCAAGAAAGCAGGAGGAGAGTTGGCTGGGAGCATAGCTAATCCCAGCCGCTCCCTCTTCATGTGCCACAACCAAGTAGCATTAAGAGCAAGACTGTTAGACTCCTAGAAATGGACCCCCAACTGAAAGCTTCAGTTTACACTAAACACATTCCGTTTAAAGGGCCCCTGCCTTGCGTTTATTCAGTGTGCCAGAAGGGCACTGACAAGAAGGGACGTTGACATCATTTCTAGTCTTGTTTTGATAGTTACTGCCACCATGGTCCACATACAAAATTGTCGAGCAAGTGAGTTTGTTTCAACAACCTCCAGTCACATTTTCTACACCTTCCCTTTATTTGTATTTTTTAACTTTAGAAAAGTAAATCTTTATTTATTTTTTATTTATTTATTTTTAAAAATCTACATCCATGTTAGTTAGCATATAGTGCAACAATGATTTCAGGAGTAGATTCTTAATACCCCTTACGCATTTAGCCCACCCCTCTCCCACAAACCCCCAGTAACCCTCTGTGTGTTCTCCATATTTAAGAGTCTCTTATGTTTTGTCCCCTTCCCTATTTTTATATGATTTTTGCTTCCCTTCCCTTATGTTCATCTGTTTTGTATCTTAAAGTCCTCCTATGAATGAAGTCATATATTTGTCTTTCTCTGACTGACCGATTTCACTTAGCATAATATCCTCTAGTTCCATCCACATAGTTGCAAATGGAAAGATTTCATTCTTTTTTGATTGTCGAATAATACTCCATTGTATATATACACCACGTCTTCTTTATCCATTCACCCATTGATGGACATTTAGGCTCCTTCCATACTTTGGCTATTGTTGATGGTGCTACTATAAACATTGGGGTGCATATTTCTCTTTGAAACAGCATACTTGTATCCCTTGGATAAATACCTAGTAGTGCAATTGCTGGGTCGTGGGGTAGTTCTATTTTTAATTTTTTTGAGGAATCTCCATACTGTTTTCCAGAGTGGCTGCACCAGTTAGCATTCCCACCAGCAGGGCAAAAGAGATCCTCTTTCTCCACATCCTCGCCAACATCTGTTTTGCCTGAGTTGTTAATGTTAGCCATTCTGACAGTGCACCTTCCTTTTAAAACTCTATTTTCTTCCATGTTCAGATTTGGGTTTGAGTCATTTTGTCATAGAGTTTGGGGTTTAATTACCATTTTCATCATGTAACACTATATGGTGCCTATAGTGGCCCTGGGTCCCTTACCGTCAACTTTTGACAAATAATGAGTTGTCTAAAGAACTTTGACCTTCTGTGTTTTCAGGAGAATATCCTGTTCTAAGTTAGATTGTGCTTTTGTATATACCTGTATCAAGTCAGCCAAAATTATATAGGTAATATGTAGGCAAAGTATGCTGTTTAGTGACATAAGAGTTTGTTCAAACAATTTATGAGAGCATTGTGGTTTTTAAAAATGGTTATATAAAAAGCAGTATTTTGGTATTATGTACAAACAGAGTAGAGTCACCAACGGGAAAGAAAACTCTCTTCTGCTTCCTATGGTAAACAATACCAGCTGCCGTAATAATTGTGCTAAGACTGTAGACCAGCCAGTAGTGTTCAAATAATCCAGCAGCGTACTGTGAATTGAAGATTATATTAGAAAACAACCATGACTAGAAAATAACTAACTGGCATGGAGTCGAAATGCAGAACAGAGAATGTTGGCAGATTTGCTGCTTTATAAGAACCAAATTAAAACTGGAATTTATTGATAGGCTAGTGCACATCACAAAATATTAGGTAGGAAAAACAGATAAATGTGTGGTTCTGGAAAATAGTGACTCTAAGATGGTGTCTCGGTCAGTTTGGGCTGCTATCACAAAGTACATAGCCTGAGACACTTACAAACAATAGAATTTTGTTTTTCCTCGCAATTCTGAAGGTTGGAAGCCTGAGATCAAGGTGCTAGCATGGTCAAGTCCTGGTGAGGGTCCTCTCAGGGGTGGCAGACTGTCAACTTCCACTTGTATCCTGACACACCCGTGAGCAGAGAGAGGAAACAAGCCTTCTCGTGACTCTTAGAGAAAGGCACTCATCTCATTCACGAGGGCTCCATCCAGATGACGTCATCGAATCCTAATTACCCCTAGAGGCCTCACTCCCTAATACCACCATTATGGTGGGAAGGGAGTAGAGTTTCCACATATGAATTATGGAAGGACACAAACAGTCCATAGGAGAGGGACATCCAGGAATACGAAAATATGGCAAGGAAGTTTGGATCTCTTCATCCTTAGCACCTTGCTGTACGAACAGCAGATGCTCAGAAAATGTCTGTTAAGGTCAACCACGTTATTCTTTTCAGTAAGTTGTGTGGTTATACAACTACAAATTGAGTAATTTGTGTGATCTGGAGACAGATCATATTTTGCTCTCAATTTCCTTCAAAGCATGTTAATAAATATTCTTAGTCAATAGGCCTTTTCCAGAAAAATGGTTTTTTGCCATCAAAAGCCACCAATGGTACAACATTACTTAATTTTTACTATCACCAAGGAAGAGGTTTTTAATTTCCTACAATGGAAATACTAAGAAAAAAAAATTAAAAAATAAAAACCTCTTAAGACCCTTTGTGGTATGGAGAGAGTTTCAAGAAATAGCCAAATAGGGTGAAGGTTGGGGGGAACCCTGCCCCAGCAATGACCCTAAGACTCACTTCCTGTAATTCATACACTTCACAGACTTTTCTCTCCTGCATGGACACCTGTAGGAGAGCCGCTTGCATGGGAGGCCTGCCGGGTTCCAGAAAAGTCTCGTGGCTGCTCCCCTACGGCTGGGTGTCCGATGCTGACAGGTCTGTGTGCAAAAGCTGTGAGCAAGCAATGGGGAGTCTGCTTTTCCGTTCACGCTGTCTAGGGGAGAAAGCTGACAGGTCTCGCTTCCTCTCTTCCTGTCTCTGTCTTCATGCTGATCTCTGTGTGCTTTTATAACCTCCTCAGCTAAGGACTCATTCCACCTCCTCCCTAAAGAATAATGGAAAAGAATAACGAATTCAGACAATCTGTTAGTACCAATTCAGGTACTAATGAAGGCAGCCCCGGTAAATTGTGAGGTGATTACTCATGCCACGAAACCGTTTTAGAACCCAGAAAAATAAAACTGGAAAGGAGGCTTAGCAATCTTTTGCTGTGCTCATCCTCTACTTTTGTAGCGGGAGAAAACTGAGCCCACAGAGTGAAGATGACCAGGCCAATGACCTTCTCATTCCTAACTCATAATTTTCAGAAAGGAACGTTTGTTTGGCCACAGGAATTTCAAAGTTTTTGGACCAGTCAAAATAGATTTCATTTTAAAATACCTACCTCAGACACACATTCCTGGGAAAATACCTATATCGAGTGCAAGACAATGGCTCGTGAAATGGAGTATAAATTTAAGTAGTACTACATTGATATATGCAGTCCTAAACCCTAGAATAATGGATCCTGTTCCCCATCCAGGTCACTTGGAGTGTGTCCGATTAACAACGTGTGCTCCGAATAAATACACATTATGAACAGAATCATCCAGACAGGCAGTTAATGAACATTCCTGGATTATGTAATGACACGAATACAATTTTAAAACTTAAGAGACAATGAACAAAGTCACGGTCACCTCATTTTCTCTTGATAACCTTTGTAGACACACTCTCAGCTGCCTTCTTAATACTCTCCAGCATCATTTCTACAACTTGCCCTGATGATTTCTCAATTAGCAGCCGTGTGAGCAACTGGCCGTGCACGCACGCGCATATGCACACACAATGCTCCCAGGAACAAAAGCTGGCACAGGACATTAACTCAACTCAACAGGAAAGAAAATGCTTTTCTTTCCTTCCTTCTTTTTTTTTTTTTTTTTTTTTTTTTTAAACCTTGGTGCAGGCACCCTTCTTAGGGGCACGCTGTCAGTCTGGGCCTTTGTCTTGGCTGGCTCCTGATTTTTTAATGCATGCTGAAAACACCACTCCTACAAACTCCCTCCATGGAGGGCACTTTGGATGGCTGCCACTGGCTCTCACTGTATTAAGAAGCATGGATCCATTGCTATTATGGAGCCTGAAGCAGAGCCAAGAAGAAGTCTCAAAGGGCCCTCTCCCGAGACAGATGTGAGCAGAATAAAAATGAGACACAAATGATAGCATGAAGCCTCCGGCACTCTTCGGGAGAAGCCAGGGGCTGTGGTGTAGGCCAGGAGGATGTTGTGGTTCTTGGGAGAGAAATGAAATTAAAACATGTTATTCTTTACATATTAAGTTCCTTCAGACCTATCATCAATAGGGTGGGTCTTTTTCTGTCTTTATTCCTCAGAGTGGGAATGGGAGTTCCTTAAGGCAAAGATACACATTCAAGACTGAGCAGGGCCGGGTTGAGAGATGGCTCCATGGCTTTCTAAGTGCCCATGGTCCCCATCCTGCTGATCAGATAACAGAGGAAACAATTGAATATTCTTGTTTATACTAAAGTATTAGAGACTTAATGTGTTACTTCTCCCAGGGGTGTCTGCACACCAGGGGTCCTTGCTTCCCCGAGGCCCCAGGAGAGCAAACAATATTTAACCTAAAGGAATATACAGAACTAATGGTAGAATTCCAGGCACCAGAGCTTTTAAATCGCCCTACCCCGGAGACCATCTATTACTACACGGATGGATCTAAATATCTGATGAGGTGACAAGAAGAAAAGGGAGTGTCATACATAAATAAACCTGGAAGGGTAAGTCCTGATTCTGTTGTACTTTCTTTCTCCCTCCTCTACCAATCATTCTAGCCCTCATAACGATGGTTTCTGCAACCCATTGCCCTTGTGACTAAACTGGTTCTGAAGATTCAGCAAAGCATGTCACATGTTTTATTGGTAAAGATGAACTCAGTGCTGAGTGCAGTGCAAAATGAAATTAAGGGTCAAAAACAATGCCGCAGATCAAAAAGAATGAAATCTTGCCATTTGCAACTATGTGGATGGAACTAGAGGGTGTTGTGCTGAGAGAAGTTAGTCAGAGAAAGACAAGTATCATATGACTTCACTCATATGTGGAATTTAAGATACAAAACAGATGAACATAAAGGAAAGGAAGCATAAATAATATAAAAACAGGGAGGGGGACAAAACATAGGAGACTTAAATACAGAGAACAAACTGAGGGTTGCTGGAGGGGCTTTGGGTAGAGGGATGGGCTAAATGGGTCAGGGACATTAAGGAAGATACTTGTTGGGATGAGACTATTATACCTATGGGACGGATCACTGGAATCTACTCCTGAAATCATTAATGCACTACATGCCAACTAACTTGGATGTAAATTAAAAAATAAATTTAAAAATCATACTAAAAACAAAATGAAACAAAGAACAATGCCCTGGAACTGAATAAAATGGCAAAAAGTCAGGTGGAAATGTTACTCCACCCCAGAGCTGGCGCAAATAGCACCCAAAGCCTCAGGAATCACTAATGTCTTAATGGGAAAGGACACTTCGCTAATGATGCGTGATTGTTTTTGTTTGTTTGTTTGTTTGTTTTCCTTTTATTATGAGAGTAAGAAGAGAAGAAAACCCATCTGGTGGTGCCAGGGCCAGAGGATTTACCAGATATTTGCTGACCCACTGCATCTCAGTGTTTCTCCGTCATTCCTTCAAACTCTCGCATTATCGCCCTTTACTACACCCTCCAGCTGCCAGCAAGACATAATCATACGGATTCTGCTTGAGCATCGGGCCAAGGGCAGGCAACCCAGGGCTTCATGGCCTAGAGAGGGACTTAAAAAACAATAATAAACCAACTAAAAAGCCAGTCTGCTTTCTATTATCACCATGGCAAGCAAATCTAAACAATGTCAGTAATACTCTGCTCTCCCCCAACGAAAAAAGATCTTTTGTTGAGCTAGGTTCTAAACAATTGTAGCAGTTGCTGCTGGGTTTTAATAATATACATGTAAACTTCAATGTAGCACATTTTTTTATTGCTTCTCCTTTAGTAAACATCTTCTACATGGAACCTGATTCAGAGACCCAACTCCGTGCATTTATTTTGAGGGTAAGTACATAATAGAGCTTGCTCTGGACACAAGTGTCCCACCTCTCCTAGTACATATTCTGGTGTTCAAACAATTGATTCAAGATAAATAATGATAGCATAGTAATTGTAAAGACAAACAGAACTTGAGTTATTTCAGTTGTCCTTCTATGTCCCCGCTTGGAGTTTTTTACTGTTTAAATTTTCTGGGATTTATCGCGCAATGGGAGTTTTATGCATTTCTGCCAAACACCTCCTTATGTTTAAGACTTTTCCTATTGATTTAATATGTTGCTTCATATGCAAGAAGCCTTTCAAGGTTAAAATTAAAATTAATAAAAAGTGTTCTTTGATCAAAGACAGATTGACACTTCATGAATATGGGAAGAAAAACAAGTTTGACAAAGTTGCTGACAAAGTTGCAGAAGTTAATGGTGAAAATAGAAACTACAAAATTACTATTCATCACTGTGAAAGACCAATAAATAGGTCTAAGTTTTCATCTCTTTCTTCAAAACAATACGTTAATGACATTGAAAGTATTACCCCCAGATTCTCTTCCTTTTATGGGATATTTATTTTTAATTTTTTAAATGACAGAATACATTTCATAAAAGAACATTTCTTTTCTGACCATTATTATTATTGGTTTCACTGTGCGATTACCGCTAAAAATAATTTTGTCTTATAGGAAGGGGGCTGTTAGAAATGATCTGCTCTGGGTGTCCAATATGAGCCCCACCACCCCAATCTTTCACCTACTCTGCCTCGAGTACAGCCTCCTCCCCCACCCCACCCATCCCTCCAAACAGGACCTGTTAGTCAAGTATTAGAGAAAGGTAGATCTGATGTGCTTTATTTCTTTACTGTTTATTTATTTATTTAGAGAGGGGGGAGGGGCAGAGAGAGGGGGAGACAGAATCCCAAGCAGGCTCCCCAGTGTCAGCGCAGTGCCGATTTGGGGGTCAGTCTCACGGATCGTGACATCATGACCTGAGCCGAGATCAAGAGTCAGACCCTTAACTGACTGAGCTACCTAGGTGCCCCAGATCTGATGCACTTTAAATGGTTCATCCCTCCTCCCAAGTTCTTCTTCCATCTTTCTCCCACTTTTTCTTCTAGAGACTAGAGTTAGGTTACAAAATTAGAAGGGTTAAAACTAATTCTTCCACTCCCTTTTCCCATTAATTGAGGTTAGAGATGAGCAGAGGGCTGCCTCCCCAGGATCTGCCTACCCACCTGTGTGAGGCAGGGGAGGGGGTGGGAGAGAGGAGGGCTCAGCTTCCACAAGCTTGCCTGGACTCTTGGGACCCTGTGTCAAGCCAGAAGCCCTCAGTGGCTTTCCTCTCTAGAGGGAGTTTGATAACTCAAATCTTAGCACCCTCCTAACACCTCGAGAACACTTAGTCCTAAGATGCTGCATTTAATGAGCACGTTGCTCCCACCTTCCACCCCAGACCACCAGCATCACCCCTAATCTCACAGAGAGAGGGCAGTTTACATTTCAGTCCATACACACCCCCCCCCCCAACTCTGATGAGCCTGATGCCTCAAACTCTGAATAATCAACTCCAATCCAGAGGGAAAATAGTTTCCACCCAAATTTAACACAGGATCATCATCACCCTTCAATTCTCAGAAGGTCTCTATGTCTCCAACAGAGATTCATTATGTCTTAAAGTGTAGCGTTTCCTTCATGTTGGTAACAGGGAAAAGTTATGATATTTATTTTTCATTTTTCCTGACAGAATATAATGAATTCCACTGATGACCTATTTCTGAAATCCACCAATCAAAGGAAATTGTAAAGTTCACCATAGTAACAGCTCAGTGTCAGTCGCCTGAGTGAGAACCACACAGCATAGGAGGCCCCGGCCAATCACGGGGCAGAGTAAAGTTACCATCTCATAGCAACCAAGAGATCTGCATGGCAACATCAGTTGCTATATGAAAGAAAAATTAGAAACAATATTCTGCTAGGGAGAAATAAAAGTATTAACTGTTAAGTCATACTTGAGTCACGGTTGGAGGACCTATCCTAAAATATCCACCTAAATATAGCTCCGATAATACCTGTCAGATCCAAGAGTCCATGTGCTAGGAACCCCTCACCCACCACCGACTAGAGCCACTTGAGCATGAAAGAGAGGGGACTGCCCATGGAACAGACCACTTCTGAATAGGAAGGGAAAGAGCACTTGAATACTAGCAGCAGTAGGCAGATTTGGAGGGTAAATCACACATAAGTCATCACATTTAATCCATGAGAGAGGCAGGGCAGATACTAGTATTACCACTAAATTCTCCATTTCCTCCTCCCATCCGGAACCTGTTCCTCCCCCAGCCGCAACTATCTCAGCTAATGGCCACACAACTCTTCTAATTTCTCAGACCAAAAACCTCACAGGCCTCCTTGACTCTTCTCTTTTTCTCACACTCAATCCAGTTCATCAGCAAACCCTGTTAACAATGCCACTTTCAAGAAATGTCCAGAATCGAGCCATCCTCCACCCCACGTCCACAGCCATACCCTGGTCCAAACCATCGTCTCTTGCTCCTAACCCATGTCCCTGCTTCCTGGCCTTGCCCACCTACATTCTGTTCTCAACGCAGCAGCCCGAACGACTCTTCCAAAACACAAGTCCTAGGCTGACAACCCTCTAGTGACTTCCCATCCTCTCTAAAGTAAAAACCCAGGGGTGCCTGGGTGGCTCAGTCAGCTAAGCGTCTGACTTCGGCTCAGGTCGTGATCTTGCAGTTCGTGGGTTCGAGCCCCTCATCGGGCTCTGTGCTGACAGCTCAGAGCCTGGAGCCTGCGTTGCCCCTCCCTGGCCCCCACTCTGTCTCTGTCACTCTCTCAAAAAGTAAATAAACATTAAAAAAAAAATACCTAAGTTCTCCCCACGGCCTACGAGGCTGAACACAGCTTAGCTCCCTCTTGTTCCCCTCTGTCCCCATCTGCTGCTATTGTCTGCTCTGCTCACCTGCTCCAGCCCTACTGGTCTCCTTGCTGTTCTTCCAGTGCACCAGGATCCCTCCTGCCTTAGGGCCTTTGAACTAGCTATTTCTTTATTTGGAACGTTCTCCCCACCCCAGATACCCTCATGGCTCACTGTCTCACTTCCTTCAAGTGTTCACCTCAGATGTCCCCTTCTCAGTGAATCCTTTTCTGAGCTATTTTAAAATCTTTGTACCCACGCCATTAACCCCCAGCCCCTAACCCCCCTTCCCTGGAAGTGGGCACTAGAACAGTGCCTGGCACTTGGTAAATACCTGATAAATGTCTGATTGTGAAGAAAAGAAGCACTGTTTTACGGATAAAGTAAACTCAGGAAACTAAATGAGTTCTTCAAAGCCTCACAGCCAGCACATATTAAAGTTCAGACCTGAACTCAGATTTGCCAGAGACTCCCCAAACTGTGTTCTGCCTTCTCTACTGCGTTTTGATTTCCTTTTCCAGATCTGCTACCTCTTCTAATAAGTGCCAGGAGCCCATTAATTCCCTGGGACGGGAAGAGGGGCCATTAGGTTGATGAGGCATCTGTGGGCATGGCCGCAGCAGCAGTGGAGAGTGGGGGTAAGCTGGCCAAGAGCAAAAATGATGCACAAGGAACACTTCCCAGTGAATCAGGAAGTGTGGCTAAGGCCATGTCGACTGAACAATGATATGATACCCCACTGGCGATGACCTACTCCACCCCTTTACTTGGTACTTTTCAGCTATCCTATCTCTTTACCCACTCAGGTAAAAACAAGGATTTAAATGTAATTGTTAGTCTGTAAAATGTTTCAACTCTTGCTAGTTTGCACTCAAAGAGTCTCAGAGTTGTATTAAGTGTACATTGCATGACTGGTAGAAAAAACAAACAGAAAAATCCAATCACCAAATGATATGTGTTCTTGTCTACACAATAGTTTTGGGTTGTGTTTCTGGTCTTTTGTTTTTTGTTTTTTTTTTAAAGAGAGCCACCTAATGTTATGGCATTAGGTGGAATTTTGTGTTTTTGTTAAAACTATACTAAAAACTCGTGGGCGTGTGCCCACGTTTTCCACCCTGATTCTGATAGCAGGTGGTAAATGGTGGAGGAGGAGATGGGTGAGGAGGTGGGAGAGACGATCCAGAAGCAGAGAAGGGAGAGAAATAAACCTAAGGCAGGAATATGTTGCTTCCATGGCCGGGACTGGTGATCGAGAAATGCTGGTGTAGACACAGACATCGTCAACAATCTTGTTGGGCACCTGCTGAAGACAAAAAAAAAAGTACAGCCCTTTCACCAGGAAACTAGAACATGAAAGACAAAATCAGGAATAATAGTAGCTATCCCTTCTTGAGCATGTGACAGCATGGCAGGCATTTTGCTACGTACTTTCATAAAGTTTTATATTTAAGCCTCTCAGCAGCCCTCAATAAGAGGAATTTCCCCTCCTCCCTCCTCCCACCATTATATAAAGTGACCTCAGAGAAACTAAATGATTTGCCCAAGGTCATACAACTAGAAAATGATAAGGCTGAACCATTTGCTTCCAAAATCTTCTTCTTTTTTTTTTTAAGTCTCCACACCCAGCATGGAGCCCAGCATGGTACTTGAACTCTCAACCATGAGATCAAGACCCTGAAATCAAGACCTGAACTGAGATCAAGAATTGAACCCTTAACTGGGGCGCCTGGGTGGCTCAGTCGGTTAAGCGTCCGACTTCAGCTCAGGTCACGATCTCGCGGTCCGTGAGTTCGAGCCCCGCGTCGGGCCCTGGGCTGATGGCTCAGAGCCTGGAGCCTGCTTCCGATTCTGTCTCCCTCTCTCTCTGCCCCTCCCCCGTTGATGCTCTGTCTCTCTCTGTCTCAAAAATGAATAAATGTTAAAAAAAAAATTAAAAAAAAAAAAGAATTGAACACTTAACCAACTGAGCCACCGAGGCACCCCAACCAAAGTCTTTGTTCTTAACTATTACACTACACCTCCTCTCTTTAATAAGATTAATTAATGTGATATAAATAAACATGGAAGACACAAGGCGACATAAGGAGGTGGACATAAGGAATCATTAAAAAAAAAAAAAAACCAACCTTCCGTGAAACTACCCATCCTCCCAAGTATCTTTGTATGGAGAGCGAGGCAGGTGTGTGGATGTCCTGAGGGGGCCAGGCCTACAGTCCTGCTTCTCATCTCAAAGGCAATGCCATCCCTCCTCCATGTCATGCCATAAATTTATCTCAACATTGACAGAAAAGGAAATGCCAATGCTGTGCTCATAAAGGTTCATGTTGCTAAAGGTTGCAGAACACATATTGTTCTATAATCACTCCCTTGTTGACATAAAACTCACAAGTAAGATGTTTCATTACACTGAGAACCCAGGATGGTGAGCTCTCTCCACATAGTGAGGGCATCAAGGGTGGGCACCAAAAGCAAATGGAATTGGGGGCCCTGGAATGTTTCAGGGAGACTTCTGACCTGATGGGGAGGAAAGAGCAGGTGTGTGTTAAAGCGACGGCCCCTCTTGGCTGCATTTTATTCCTTCCAGTATTTTTCCTTAGAAGCAAACTTCCACCTAAACAGAGAGAAATGAAAAACCCGTTACCGATTCCTGAATTTAAAAAATTTTTTAATGTTTATTTATTTCTGAGAGAGAGAGACAGAATGTGAGCAGGGGAGGGGCAGAGAGAGAGGGAGGCACAGAATCTGAAGCAGGCTCCAGGCTCCGAGCTGTCAGCACAGAGCCCAGTGTGGGCTCGAACCCACAAATGGTGAGATCATGACCTGAGCCAAAGTCAGACACTTAACCAACTGAGACACCCAGGCGCTCCCTGAATTTTTTTTTTTTTTTAAATCAAGCCTGACTTTACAGAAAACATGAAGCCAATATGCTATAGGGTCTGGCATTCTGCCATAGTCCTGGGAAATTTCTACCCAGACTAAACTTTCTGGCTATTTAGCCTGAGAAGTGGCTATTTCTCTGTATTTAAAGGTGGTTTAACTGCATTGCCTAATATCAGGACCATCAGTTCATTTCTATATTTTTCAAGCAGTAACAGCTCTCACCTTTGCAGTGAAGCTACCCTTAACCATGGTAGACCTGAATGCCCTTAGCATTTATTATTTGGACCAAACATTAGGCACAGGCATATTTGCCATGGCATACTGTAGAAGATAGTATGATCTAGAGGAAAGGATCCTGGAGTCAGCTCTGAGATTTGCTAATTGTGAGCTTTTCGGCAGATTATTTATCCTTTCCTCCCTTCAGTTCTGTCATCCGTAAAGTGAATTACAAGCATATTTAATTTATAGAAGTTTTGGGTGAGGAGTAAATATTGCGGCAGGGCCTAATATAGTGCCTGGACATAAATACTCGGTTATTATTTTAAAAGTAAAATACATAAACAAATGGACCAAAAGATGCCCCAAATGGGAATGTTAACTTTCTAACTGGATCTCTTAATCCTTGCTGAACTATCCTAATTAATTATGCACGATTCTCTCCTGAGAACCAAAGTGCACACAATCCCATCTTCGAAAAGGAGACAACTTACCTCCCCAAGTTTTGAGACAAGTCTGCTACATTTCCCTCAAAACCGAATGTCAGTTTTCTTGTCAACATACTCAAGGACAAAGCCTCTCAATCCACTGATATCAAATATGAGATTTAGGCTCAATGTTTCTCTTCTGACTGCTGCAACACTGACTGCCTCATGGCACCAAAACTATGGTTAAGGACAGCGTCATCTTTGACTCATCTTTGACTCCACAGGTCTTCTGCTAACCTGTGAGTCCATAAAAACTAACTGTATAATGATGGTGTAGATTTCAGGCTATAAATCCTGTTTAAATGCAGATGGCCAAACTTGAAGTGGGTTGGAATAGTCTTTTGACAGATGAAACCCCAATTTCAAACGATATGAAACAGGCTGTATGCTAGCCCTTCTCCCTTCAGACCATCTGGGTAACGTAGTTGGCACGGATATCAGGTGAGTTTGATGGATGCCCTCCAGCCTTTGGGAATAGGACAAGAGTCTTCCCTGGTGCTCATGGAAGTTTATTGTTAGGAACTTGGGATAGAATGGAGCTGTTGGACCTGTCGTCTGACTATTGCTGGAAGGTACAGCTGAGCATAAACTGTGGCAATAGGGGTGAGGGCAGGGGCAGTGCTGACACAAAGGCCCAGCTCAGGCATTTGGCTATTTGGGTGGAGAGCAGAAGCCCTGTTGATTTGCCAGAGGAGTCAGTGAGCCCCGAGGGAAAAGAATGCAAAAGGGAACTTTGGAACTGAAGGGGGCCTGGGGATGGGAGTCAAAGCCCCAGATGCCTGAATTCTGCCCAGGGGCCCTGGCTGACTGGTGGTGTGGAAGGGTGCTTTCAGATAATACACAGGAGAATGCTAGCCAAATATCCTCTGAGCCAACTCCAGGGCTCCTGTCTCTTATTCCCCAGAGGGAGGTCTCTTAGGAAATAGAATAAGTCTGTCTCTTCAGGATGCTAATGAAGGAATCGTGAGAAAGAACGCTCACCCTCAGAGCAGCAGATGAAGTCTGCAGACAGCAGAGCAGGAGTGGCCCCAGTGACAATGGCAAGAAAACTTGAATGGCTTCCAAGGAGAATCTACAAGACATACTACTGTCCTTAGGTGCAGGCAAAGGAGGACCATGCTTTGGAGGGCTCCACAGGACACAAACACAAAGAAGAAAATTTTAAAGAACACATGGCCGCTTTGTCGCTCAGGGTCTGGGTCTCAGCTGTGGTGCTCTGAGACCCTCTCCCTAAACATCTGCTTTCCTGACTGACTTTGTTCAGGCCCCAGGGACACATCTCCCCACATCTCTGGCCTGGCCTCCAAATGTCGTCGTTGATTGTGGCTTCTGCTGCTGTGGACTTCATAAAGGAGCACTGCTTCCAAGGGTGGGTGGGATTTGAGCAGCTAAAGCACTCAGCAGGCAAGAGAAGAGGACAATTGCCCCGTGTTTCTCCTCAGCACGAATGGGATAGATTATTGCCTAACAAGGTCCTGTTTTGCAGTAGAGCCGCGAGACAATCGTCTCGCTTTTTTTTCGTGTTTCAATTTGTGGGTCAAAGAATGGCACGTATTTTATAATTTGTTTTCTTGATTTAAAACATGTAAATAACTCCATTGATGTTTTTGTCTGAGCCCCTTTAAATGTTAGGGGCCTGTTTGGTGAGTGAGCCAGGACCCCACCCCCAGAAGGAACAGGAGGGGAGTGCCCAAGGCAATGATTCTGCTGCACGGTGTGGGGGAGGGGGGTCATTACCTTTCCATCTACTACCCAGGGCTCCTGTGTCTTCTCCCAAAGGGTGTGGCCCCAAAAGGCCGGTGTTACCAAATACTGAAACCAAAATCATCCTATTTGCCAAACATTCTCCAATATTGACGTGGGTGCTGCCTCCACGGCTTGTGCAACAGATCGGCCAAGACAGCACATTGAATAGCTGGCTTGTTTGAGTAGCAGGAACATTTTTACATAGAACTTCCACTCTCCTCCCTTCCTAGGAATGAAGGAAAGAGAACCTCCAACTTCTGTCCCCGCCGACTTGCTGTTGCTATCCAGGGGAGGAATGGCGGGTTTAGTTGGTCAGAGCCGGAATTTACTGAGCCACACTCTTATGGATGGTGGGGTGATCGGGTCTCATAATAGGAGAAACAGTCTCTGCCTCATAGAGTTCAGATTCTTCCTGCCTACCCCTGTGCTTCACATCTCCATTTGGCAGGAAAACTAGAAAGGGGTTCTCGCAAAGGAAGGATAACCCTTTTCCTTCCCTCCCTGTTCAGCCCTGGCTGGGTGAGTGAGAGGAACTTTGACCTACCCAGCTGGCCTGGTTACTGGTTAGAATCTGTGCGGCAGGTCTAGTCCTGTGCTTGAAGGCACACGTGACTTCATGAGTCCCAAGGCAGAGATTCAGGGTCAGAGATGGGAGGTCATAGGTCCAAGTCATACTCCCTAACACATTTCTCCAGAACTCTTGTTTGTTGAAGGTGTATCAGACAAGGCAGGCTAAGTGGCTGTAACATCAGACCCACTACATGAGAGAGAATATGGAAGATCATCTCTCTGATGTTTCAGTCTAAGGTGACTGGGTCTCCGTTGGGAGACAGCTCTGCTCCACACAGTCTTCCCGGGCCCTGGGCTGACAGCACCTCTCCCATCTTCAACATGTGGCTTCCGAGGCTGCTCTGTTCTGGCCGTCCAGGAGGGGAAAGAGAGCAGTCCAGGGAGAGATTCCGCTTAAGCAAAGGAGGTGGAGGTTGCCCATATAGCTCGCTCGCATAGTCCATTAACGAGAGCTCAGTTGGAAAACCTGCCTATTCTACAGGAGGCCAACAAACGGGAGCACAGATGGAGGAAGAAAGACAGCTAGCATTCTCCACCTCAAAGGAGTTATTGAGCCTTGTAAAGAACATACAGGCTGCACTTTCACTTGGAGGGGGACACTCTTCAGGAACATGCTAAAATGTTAGTTTGTTGACTAGTCAACTAGTGGTTGACTGCTAAGTTACTCATAAAAATGTTCCAACCCAAACCATCTCTTACCTATAAACAGTTACAGAACTCTCATCATATATTTATTGAATTATTTGGGCAGATTCAAAGATTTGGGGATAAAAGTAAACACAGGTTCTTCTTATAGGCCTCATGTAGGCTGTCTTAGGATGAAAGACACCTTAAGACTCCCAAGTTAATACATCTTTATCAGTTTGCCTATCTCTAAAAATAATCGATGATATTATGACCCATCCCTGGTAAAACCTTTTAATTAAGAGACACAGCCTAAAGGATATACTGGCTCACTCAGGTTCTCCAAGCAATAATCCTAACTTCCAATATTGTTAACTTCTTTAGGTAAGATCATTAGAAAGTCATATACCTGGGACATAGAAGTTTAGTTGTTTCCCCACCCCCCAAAAAAATTGCTGAATTTTTTTTTTTTCAACGTTTATTTATTTTTGGGACACAGAGAGACAGAGCATGAACGGGGGAGGGGCAGAGAGAGAGGGAGACACAGAATCGGAAACAGGCTCCAGGCTCTGAGCCATCAGCCCAGAGCCTGACGCGGGGCTCGAACTCACGGACCGCGAGATCGTGACCTGGCTGAAGTCGGACGCTTAACCGACTGCGCCACCCAGGCGCCCCAAAAATTGCTGAATTTTTTTTAAGTTATGCACCTGAGATTTTTGAGGCACAATATTTTAAATGTCTACTTAGGATCATTTATTTTCTTTCATTAAACAGTAGTTGAATACTTTATCCTTTAAGTTACTCATTATTTCTTACATAAGCACTCATGCAGCAGACTCCTGAAATCCTGAGCTGGAAAATTTCATATCTTCAAATGAATATACTGCATCTTTTTTTTTTTCTTAAAAGAACCATGCAATTTACCCCCTCCCCTGTTTTAGTTTCTAAGATTAACATTAAATTGAACAATCAGCTATAATAGCTGGTTATATTCTGTTGCCTGAAATCTATGCCCTGGCTTGTTTTATGCTTTCATAAACTTTTTTACTTTGGAATAATGGAATAATTTTAGATTTACAGAAAAGTTGTAAAATAGTACAAATAGGTCCTATATACCCTTCATCCAGTTTCCCCTAATATTAACATCTTAATTTATCTTGGTACATTTGTCAAAACTAAGAAATTAACACTGGTGAAATATTATTAACTCAGCCACAGACTTTGTTTGGACATCACCAGTTCTTCCACTAATATCCTTTTTCTGCTGCAGGATACTCCACTGCATTTAGCCCAGCGTGCTTTAATTGAAAGATCGTGTCCTGGCTGAAAATCATTCCTAAGAAATGTAATGGCTAGGAACTAGAAAAACATTTTTTTATTTAAAATTTGCAAAAGATTTTTTTTTCAAAAAAAAAAAGAGACATTAATTTATCCTTGGGGCAAACTATTCCTTTGGGGAAAAGTACTCTGGGGTATTTAGTTACACAAATATAAAACAAATACACTGTGTGTCTGTTGAAGCCTACAGAAAAGCCTTAACTTTACATATATTAGCTGGAGGTTTTCAACATAAACTAAGAGTTCTATTATGCAATTGAGTTGGGTTAAAGCTTTGTATGGGTATATGCTGGCTTTGTGCCTCTATGGGAGACAGCCATGAGTAGAGGATGGAGTTTTCCTAAAATGAGCAAACGTTCCCATTGCCAGTCATCCTGGGAGAAGACAGCCCTTGGGACAGAAAATGGGGACTTGGAAGGATGGCCTTATATCTCAGTTAGGAATGAGAAGGCTTCCTTCTCTCCTAGCCTTGGATTTCAAGTAGTGAAGACAAGCTCAAGGGATTCCCAGCGGCGGGGATGAGCCCGCCCTTGCCACATGGAGACAGGTTGAACACCACCAAGTCTCATGAGGCTGATTCAGGTCTGCTGGGCTCTAAGAGCAGCAATCATTGAGATATCCACCAATTTGTATCTCCCCTGTGCTAATCTTCTAAACAAGTCTTACCCCAAATTGGGGCTTAGTGCCAGCTGTGCTATGGGGAGTTAAGGGTCAGGCTGGGGATAGAGTGGCAAATAGGAAAACAGTAACCTCTCTCCCAATGCCTCAGGCAGCCTAGCTAGAGAAGAAGCTATAGGTTCCATATCTCTGAATACACATGAGTCCTCACCTTCAAGACCTCCAAGAAATACCTGGGCATATTTGATGAGCATATTTGATGGAAGTTAACTTCCTACAGTGTCAGGTAGAGGCTCAAAGTCATCATAAAGTGGGTATTAAATGTGACTTAATTTTATGGTTCTGGACTACTAAGGTCTATATGTATAGGTTATACTAGAGTTTCTGCTCTGGTTTACTTTAATTGCTTAAATTCATTCATTCATTCAATCATTCATACTTATAGAGAACCTACTGTGTGCCAGGCACAGTTCCAATCACTGAGAATGAAAGAGAAAAAAGAAAAAGATGAATCTGACTTCATGAAAAAGTCCCTACCCACATGGAGAAAAATACATTGCAAGGTACATTGTGTGCCTTCTAAATCCTAATGAGGATGTCAGAGAATTACAGATATTTTAATTTTTAAAGCTATGATTTAATTTAAATATGGTTTTGCTACATGATAAAGAACTCTGATTCAGTCTTAAAAACTTGAAGGATTTAGTAGATATGGTTCATCAGGAAGGTTTGGGGAGCACATCTCCATCCTAAAATAACTTTCTGAGAAGAGAAAGAACCCTCTTAAGACTTTTGGCTTCTCTGTACCCCAAGCCCAGTAGTAATCATTGAGATTTCCTCTTGGCTTATGGCCAAAAGCTAAACACTATCTTGGCCACTAACATCTGAAAAAACAGAACAATAAAGTCTTTAGAAACAGAGAGTCTTTAGACATTTCTTTTGAAAACAGCGCTAGAATAGAGCTTCTAAATCTTCTAATTGCCCCTGCTGACGTAGTCTGTTATAAAAACACAATAGTGAATAGGCAAGGACCAGACGATTCCAAATTGTCAAACATCAGAGAGATACTACAAATCATCTCTCTTAAAAAATATGGCTGTCAAAGTCTATGATCCTGATTGCAAAGACATCTGTGACTAAATAATGCTGGTTATGGAAATTGCTGAAAAGTTATAAATAAAATGTTAAATAATACAGTACAGCTAATTCCCCAGGTGTTGTTTCTATTCTCAAGTAAGGATCTACATGAACCAAGTGACAGCATACAGCTTTCCTGTGGGTGTAAATCTCTAGAGATATTGTTCACTCACATTTGCTTATGTCCTTTTACTTGATCAGTCGCAATAACATTACTATTTCTTGCTTTGTTATTTCTTCTTTCCAATCCACATCAGTAGCTTGTTCTTATAAATAATTCAGCATCTATCTGGGCCTTTGTTGGCAATATTATCTTACATGATGTTATATAGGAAGAGGGAGAGCAGTAATGCTTAAATATGGGGAAATAATGTTTCTTTCAATCTTTCATGCTTACAAAGTGGTTCTGTCACATCTTTTGCCTCTGAACTTGCACTGAACTTTCTCTTCCAGCAAGTCTGGTTGCATGGATTCAAGGCTGCTGCAAAATTTGATATAACTGAAACTTGATAAGAAGTTTCAGTCCAGGGGCGCCTGGGTGGCGCAGTCGGTTAAGCGTCCGACTTCAGCCAGGTCATGATCTCGCGGTCCGTGAGTTCGAGCCCCGCGTCAGGCTCTGGGCTGATGGCTCAGAGCCTGGAGCCTGTTTCCGATTCTGTGTCTCCCTCTCTCTCTGCCCCTCCCCCGTTCATGCTCTGTCTCTCTCTGTCCCAAAAATAAAAAACAATAAAAAAAATTAAAAAAAAAACGTTGAAGAAGTTTCAGTCCAATCAAGTGTACCTACAAAATAATCTACCATACCTGTAATTCCTGGTGATCTTGCATCTACTTATATGTTCAAATAGGCTTTAAAGGAAGCACATCAGATTATCTGTCTGTATACACTAAGGGGCCAGCAGAACCTTTTATTGCCCCCCGTCCCAGCAAAATAACAGTGGTCAAATGTTACCCCAGTCTCAATTAATCCCACTTAATACCAAAATAATATATATGAAAGATTAAGAATATGGAGGAGCTTATGAACACAGAACTCTGAATTGAATTTAATTTTTTTCAAACAATTTGAGACAACACTGTTAAAATTTCCAGGACAAATTAGAGCCAGGTGTTCAAATTTGAGATTTGTAGTTGAAACCTTGCTGGCTTACTTCCCACAATACATCCTACATATCCCTGGAACTGTTGGGAAGTTCACCATAATTGCAACAGACATTCATCTTCTGGTTTCTAAATAGAAGTAAAGAAGGCAAACTGTGAAAACAGAATGGAGTCCATTTTGGGGGAATTATATTTATAACTTTCCTGATTGACCAGGACTAAGAGTATACCTTTTGTAAATTATGAAAACCTATAGGAACCCGGGTCAAGTGTTGACTCCAGGCCCTCTGCACATGCTGTTCCCTCTACTCAGAACACTGTTTCCTTCCTGTCCACTCTAACTTCTAATCCAATTTCATTTCACCGTTAGCATCTTGGCTTCCCTGATACCTTAGAAGAAGTTGAGTGCCCCAGGACCGTCCTCTTCTTGTCTTCAGTGGCTGATTGATGTCTGCTTCTTTCAAAAAAACATAAAAAGTTGTGAGAAAGCAGAACCATATCTGCATTATTCTCCGCTGTCTAGCCATGTTCAAAGTAATTGTTCAAAATGTACTTGAATGGATATGTCAATGCATGTGAGTGAAAATAACAACTATCACTTCTATGTTTTTTACTAAGTGCCAGGCTCTGTGCTGAGTGTTTTATATGTGAGAATGAATAGATGGATGAATGACCATCACAAATGAGCACTAATAACATTAGAATCATCTGAATGAATAGTCAATCCTGTCTTAAACAAGTTATGCATGAAACTTTTTGTTTACATAAAATTTAGAGGAAAGTTTCAAAGTCCAGTATTATATGATTTACATAACTTGCAAACCAGAGAGAAACCCAAGTTTTGTGGGTAAACTGTTAAGATCAAACCTCGGGGGAAAAAAAAAACAGGATAAAACAAGAAGGTATTAACAGTAGCCAGAGAAAACAGGAGATAGGAGATAAGAAACCTGGACTAAAGGTACATTTACTCAGGTTCCCAGAGAGGTAGATTACCCAAAAAGGGTTGAAAACTAATGCTATATATTCTATTTGGTGAACTGTATTTTTCACTTAGTACATGTTGAGCATCTTATCATGTCATTAAATGCTCCTCTGCAATATTTTTTCAACTGGCTACAAGGATTCTATTAGGCATGTGCCATTATTTACTTATTCTCCTAATTCTGGACTACCTAAATGTTAGGTTACTTTGAGGTTTTTTTTCTTATCAACTCATAGCTAAATCTTTGCACATGTCCGAGTATTTGCTTAGAATAAATTTAATATATTGAATGGACAAAACTATAGATACCAGTATTTCCAATTCTATGGATTCACAGATATTTTACCCAGGCTGAGATCATATC
This sequence comes from Prionailurus viverrinus, assembly GCF_022837055.1. Classification (NCBI taxonomy): domain Eukaryota; kingdom Metazoa; phylum Chordata; class Mammalia; order Carnivora; family Felidae; genus Prionailurus; species Prionailurus viverrinus. The sequence goes on along the minus strand of NC_062563.1, from coordinate 82,436,808 downwards.
CTTCCTTTAGTTCATAGAGCACAAAGCTGACAACTTCAAAAAAATTAACAACGTGTATAGCATTTTTATCTACTTGCATTGAGTTACTTTACCATTTCTGCATCTTGCCTCAATGAAAGCAGCAAAATGTTAATAACGTTAAATTGAAAGAAATTCTGAAGGTGCCATTTGGAGATGGCAGGACGTTGGTCCTATAATGCATTCTTAACAGTGAATATTTAACATATTTGTCATGCTATTTCTTCTAATTCTGGGGAATTTTATTTTTTTAACAAAAAATATTTTTAATGTTTATTCATTTTTGAGAGACAGAGAGACAGAGCATAAGCAGGGGTGGGGCAGAGAGAGGGAGACAGAATCCGAAGCAGGCTCCGGGCTCTGAGCTGTCAGCACAGAGCTTGACGCGGGGCTCAAACTCACGAACTGTGAGATCATGACCTGAACCGAAGTCAGATGCCTAACTGACTGAGCCACCCAGGCACCCCTAATTCGGGGAATTTTTAAATGTATGAATCTCTGTACTATGTGTTCAAGAAAAATCTCTAGTTTTCTAGATTAGTAAGATTTTTTAGAAATATTAACTGAATACTTTTGATTTCTTACCTTCTAAAAGGCAAACCAGGCCATTGATGGCTTGTCTGGTCTGAAGAGTTTCCAAAATTAGTATGAAGCCAGTCCTACTGTGACATAATAATGAGTAGAATCACTGATTTCATAAATCATAAGGCTCAGGGTCTATGAGAAAGTCAGCTGGGCCGACATTCCTGGAAGAATGAAAGCTCCTCCAAAGTCGATGCTAGAAATAAAAGATGTGAGGAGCCACGATGTTTCTATTTAAAAGAAATCTTATTGTAGAGGATATACTTCAGCAGTGGCCATTCTTCAAGTGCAACGTCATCCTAGACAATAAAATGCTATAGGACACAATATAAAGTGGGGGAAAGTACAGCTAAAGAACTACTCGGTCTAGAATTGCTATTTGTGATATGGAGCCTTCTGTGATACCAGTTGTTACCTTGAAAAAACTTTTTTAAAAGAGTGATCCCAATCTCAGAAAACACTAATAGATCTTCAAACTGTAAAACCCTTCTTGCCGGCTTTAACCTTTCAAACCTACATGTTGTCAGATGAGTAAATTTAGTGGATGAGATGTATTCGGATCCCTTATAATAGAGATCTGATAATTAAGATGAAGAAAAAGCCCAATAGATAAGAACTTGTCTCAAAAGTTTTATCCCGTTTTTCATATTTCTTATGAAATTTGGTTTCCAGAGATGATGCCCAAAGAAGTAGAACAGCACTTTCACAGGGTTTTTGTTGTTGTTGGTTGGTTGGTTTTGTGTTTTGTTTGCTTCGTTTTGCTTTTGCAAGTTCAGGTGTTTAACTGCTGTTTTTCTCCCAAAATGGTAGTTTTTTTTTTCCCTTTAGTCCACTGCATCAAGTCACGGGATATCACATTTCTAACAACACGTTGCATAGGCCAAATGCTTTCTGAAATGGGCAGTACTCAAACGTCATGACATGAAGCATTAACACCCATGCTGCCCTCTTCCTTGAAAGCTAAATTCCACTAATTATTTTCAGCAGTTTGCTCCTACCAACAAACATTCTTCTTAGCACACACTATTTACGCATCTTTAACTATGGTACAGATTCTTTGAAGACCTCTCCTTGTATCCCTAAGATAACGAAGTATCTGAAACATTCACTGCATCAGTTAGTGCCAAAAGAGTAAAGAGTAAATCATCTCAGGTTTCCAACTAAAATGAAGACTCTTCCATCTGGTGGGTCACCAAAAAAAGTGAATGTACCCATAAACTCCAGAACTTCTCACAACAGAGTCCCAGAAAAGTGCCTTCCTACCAAAAGATCCAGTTGAAAACATAAGATACCAGGTTCAATAGAATAAGGTAAAGTTTCAACCTTTGGATAGCTGGCTCCAGACGGGGTAAACTCCATCCTACATTTATTTATAGCATGCTGTTATCTCTTGGGTTGACACAGAGACCAAGGAAAATCTGACCTGAGGATCTCATGAATGCTGTATCTCAGGCTCCTGGATACAACTGGCAGAGATCCCCAAAGACCGGAAAGTTCTATGGTTTACTATCATGACATCAATGTGGGTAGACCCAATGTTAGGTCAGATGCCATGTTTGAAATAAAAAACAGTGTGCTTTTCTGAAAGAAGAGTGCAGACTTGTATCAGTGATGCCATGCCCTGACTCAGAGAAATATGACCAGTTTAGTATAGCAGGAAGAGGTCATTTTCCAAACTGGTTGCATTCCAACAGAATTTCCTAAAGGTCAAGAAGGCACGCTATATTTCTCTGTAAACAAAACAGAGTGGGAAAGAATGATAAAACACTCAGGACGGAGTCTTGGCACACAGAGAAATTTTTTAAATATGTAGGTGGAGATCTAGGCATTCTTAGAGGTGAGATAGAGTCTCACAGGGATGCAAAATGAAGAAAATGTTTAGAGCATCCACAGATCAGGAACACCATGCCTCCACCTGCTCTGCCCACTGCAGGCCCTCAATAAATGTTTATTGACTTGAATTAATAAGCTTCATAGTTCTAAAATGTAGGCCGAGGCCTAATTAGCTAGTCTATGCAAACCAGGAAAAAAAAGTCATTCTTAATGTACCTCCATATTATATTTGGAGAACAAGGGGCACGGAATGGTTAAGTTAAATCCTCATATCACCTTATAAGTTAGAGGCAGAGCCAAGACAAGAGCCCAGATGCACAAACACCCACCAGCCACCCCTGAACTGGCCAAATACTAACAAGACCAATCACTGAGGAGGCAGGAACTCCAAAACAAATGGACTTTGAGGTCTAGATTCAGAGAATTTTTAGCTCCCTCAACAGATGAAGGGACTTGAAATTATCTCATCAAACTCTCCCAGTGCCTGGCTCAGGAAATTGGGGCTTCCAAGTTCAGGTAAGAAGTTACAGAGGAAGAATTCTAAGATGGCCCGAGGAAGACTGACAAATAGTAAGTTCTCACCAAAAAGGTATGAGTTCTGGAGGCAGACAGTCCTGTTTGGCATCCAACTCTATCACTCACCAGCTGTGACCTGAAGCAATTTACTAACCTCTCCAAGACTCAGTTTCCTCTTCTATAAAACAAAAATTGTAATGGCCATCTTGCAGAGTTGATGTGGAAATGGAACACTAATACGAACACTAGTCCATTATAGGCACTCAGAGACAAACCAACAAACAAAATGCCACTTAAAAAGAACAATTCCACTAAGAACAGCAGAGCGTCATACATTTAGAGGATGTGTGAAGGTTTCCACCAACCTGATGAAAGGAAATCTAAAATAGTTAATAAATACATGGAAAGGGAGTAATTCAACCTGAAGATCACAAGGATAATTTTTTCCAGTATGAGAAAAATGCAACTCATTTGCTCCAGCAACTCATGAGCAGATGTCACTCTGGAATGATGCCCTTGACACAGGGCAGGCTGCCTTTCATTGTCTGTTCTCTCCCTTACTCTCCCAATTATGGCTTTTAATATTTGATGTTCATCAGATACACCACATACTGCATGGTGGTATATGCATATACCATATAGATGTGTTTCTTTTTTAATTGAAGTATAATTGACAGAATGTTACCTTATAGCTTGCCTTTTTAAAACAGACTCACAAGATTGAGAGCAGATGTAAAACACACTTAAATTTGTTCAAAGACTTAAGGAAGAGTTTAATTACTGAACGTTGCATCCAATGGCAAGATTTGTGACAGAATTGGCTACTGAAAATGCATTTGGGGGGTTCTCACCTTCTAACCAAAACTTATATTAAGTCAACATAGTGATATGCATTTGAAATTTTATTTGGCAATACAATGGTTTCTATTATCCATATCTCTGTATTAAAGGGAAACCATTCCTTTTTCACATGGAATTGATTTCAAAAGGAATTATATTTCTGAGAGAGAGATACTTACGAGATCTGTACCTGGGAGCCTCTGAGACTATAGATGTTAAATAGTATCAGTGTTGAAAGAAACTCAGTGGTCTGCTGAGAGCCTTGAAATATGTACCAATACACCCCTCTTGACCCAAGACTGCAGTCTAGGAGCCACTTAAAAATCTGTGGTAATGCAATGACCATTTAGAGTAACTTAAGAATCACCTCCAAAGGGCAATTACTTTAAGAAAACAAAACAGGATAGTGAAGACAATTTGATTCCCATTAGAAAGTTAAAAATCCTGGCAACTTTCTTACTTCTTCAGGGTGATGTAAGTCAGAAGACTTCAGGTTAAGGAAAGCCAGGAATATACAATCCAGGGTAGGTTTTTAAATTAAACTTACCAATTTACTGTTTCCTTAAACACAATAGAAGCCAAATTTTTTATGGGAACATTTCCCCAATAATAAAGTCAAGTAATTTCACCTTCTAAGACATCAAAACTCAACAGTTTTGATTACACAGGACCCTATTTTCTTCAAAATTAAGTTTCACATTAGTAAATTTTGATCAACAAACTAGTCTTAGTTTCCCAGATGTCCTGCTCCATTCCCAATGACCTGGAGGGGCACTGTGAAGTCAAGGAAGTTCATAAGGGCTCTGCTTTGTCTATCTTCCTCTAAATGTTGGGGTTTCATTAAGTTCCATCTTTCCATCTTCCACCATCTTCTCATCTTACTTTACAGACTCTCCTTGGGTGATCTTGTCCACTTCTTCCTACGTGCTGATGACTTTCAACTCTCTCCCTACCTCTAGCTCAGCTCTTTCTCCTGAGCTTCAGACTTGTATCTCCAAACGCTTCCTGGACATCTCTGCCTGGATACCCCATTCTCAAATTCATCATGCACATCATGGAGCTCTTGTTCTCCATCTAATGTACCCCTCTTCCACCTTTCTCATTTTCCTTGCTGGTGCCAAGATCTGTCCAATCACATAGCCCAGAACCCCGAACACAGTGCTATATAAGCACAGGGGACACTTCAAGTATAGTAGCAAATTTATTACAGGGCAGGAAAGCAGGGAGGCATTCCAAGTGGCATATGTAATCATTGAGACACCAAAATGAGAAAGAGCATGGCACGTGTATTATTAGTCAGGACAGGATAGGCTCTGCTGAGATGGTAAATAAACACATAATCTGTGTGGCTTTTTGTTTTTCTCTTTAAAAAAAGATCTGATGGGGGTGCCTGGGTGGCTCAGTCAGTTAAGCATCTGACTTCGGCTCAGGTCATGATTTCACCGTTCCTGCGTTCAAGCCCTGCATCGGGCTCTGTGTTGACAGCTCAGAGCCTGGAGCCTGCCTTGGATTCTATGTCTCCCTCTCTCTCTGTCCCTCCCCCACTTGCACTGTCTCTGTATCAAAAATATATAAACATTAAACAAATTTTTTAAAAAAATATCTGATGCCAATTGGTCAGTTTTCTTGCAACATAAATCCAGGACTTAGTCTGCCTCCATCTTGCAACCCATTGTCTTAGATTTCTTCACTTTCTGGATTATAGACAGTAGAAAATGAGTATGAAGAGGTCAGACTCTCTCTTAGCTTCCTTGAACCAGAAGTGTCATATCCCTGCTGCTCACTTTTCTGTTATCAAGTTTGATTATTGTCCCAATCCAACTACCAGAGAAACTGAGAATATCTTCTCATCTGCCCAGGAAGATGAAATGAGGTAATGAACACCATTGTCTGCACTATAACATGTTTAGGAATCTATAAAAAGAACAGTGGAGCACTTGGGTGGCTCAGTCGGCTAAGCCTCCGACTTTGTTTCAGGTCATTATCTCATAGTTTGTGGGTTCAAGCCCCACATTCGGCTCTGTGCTGACAGCTCAGAGCCTGGAGCCTGCTTCGGATTTTGTGTCTCCCTTTCTCTCTGCCCGCCCCACCCCCCACCCCCCACTCGTGCTCTGTCTCTCTCTCTCCCTGTCTCAGAAATAAACATTAAAAAAAAAAAAAAAGAACAGCATATCTGGAAATCAATGGGGATGGCAAGGGGTGATATGTGTTGTGGGGAAAAGATGGGTAGACAGTGCCAGCGAAGTCAACAAAACTATCTAGAAGGACTGAGTGTGGCCAAGAGTCTGAGTGCCATGCTGAGGATAATGGGATTTTGAAGGTGAGAACAGAGAATCCTGGAGCTCAAACTCCCAACCTGAGGCACCTGAAGTAAAGGGCCAGCTTCTGCTCCCAGGCCAGCCTAACGTTCCTATTGCTTTAAGAATCAGTGGAGTCCAGACTAAGGTCTGGGATCCAGCCTGAAAACAAATAAATGAAAAAGCTCCTGGTGGTACTGTGACCATTTTCTCTGGATGCTGTATGATTCTTCCTTAAGGGCTTGGTCCCCACACTTCCCCCTTGGTACTCCCTTCTCAGCGGCACCCCAGCTCCCAAGTAGGTTCACCTCCCTGTTCTCCCTAGCCTGACTTTCTCTTTGACCTTGGTGGATGTGGATTCTTGCCCCCTTTGCATCTGAGAAGGCGCCACCTCCAGCAGTATTTACCCCAGCTGACTTCCACTCTGTTTTATACTCAGCTGTCTTCTGCCAGTTGAGAAGTCCAGTCAAAAGACAAAATAACAACAATAACACTTACTGTTTAATACATGCCTAGCACTGTTCAAGCATTTTATATAATCATATATATACACACGCACATACATGTAACCACCATACATTAATATATATTATATATGATTAATAAATTATATAATGTTATAACATATCATATATACATATGTCTGTAAATGCTATATGTATCTAGATAGATAGATCGATCGATAGATCATTTCATTCTCGAACCAAGGCCATGAGATAGGTGGTTTCACCTCTATTATGCAGATGAAGAAACTGAGGCAAAAGAAGTTGACTTGCCACATTCACGCAGACTGTAAGTTGGTCGAACTGGAATTTTAGTTCAGGATGCCAGGCTTTTAACCACTATGCTACACTACGAAGTAAAGGATGATGGAGAGGAAGGGAGATAGAAACAAGATAGCTTGACGATCTTTAAAAAAAAAAAAAAAGTGAGGAGGAGTTGTGATTAGCCTGAGAAGCAGAAGAGTCTCCACTGGAGAGAACTGCAGAGGAGGAGGTGCCACCACAGGCTAGAAAGCCTACAACTATTCACACAAGGGGTATTTGTCTGCTTGAAAAGGCACAAACTCCTTAAGAGGATAATGCCTGAATTTTTATCAATGGAATTTCACATGCGTGGCAGGTGGGAGGCAGGGAGATTTGAGCCCCTCGAATTACAGCTCCTCGGCCCTGCCTCAGAGAAGTCCATTCGTCTTGGCAAAGCCCCTCCCACACACGCACAATGTGCGGTCTCTCGAGGCAGGACATCGTGTCAGCCCAGCGCACAAAATGAGAACTGTTTCCCTGAGTGCAGCTGGCGCGCCTTTCAGCCGGTCCCAGCTGCCCGGAGCCGCGCCTGCAGCCGGGCCACGCCCCCAGATGAATATTCAAGACTGCCTTGTGCTCAGAGCCCGGGATTTCAAAGCCTCTAAAAGGATTAGAAGGACTGTGGGGGCTCCATGATAGGGAGTTAGAAGGAAGGAGGGAGCTGGGCTTTGTCAGGACTTGCTTTTGAGAACTACAAAGAGCGCAAGGAAACTGAAGTCTTGGACTGCTAATCCAGGCGAGGTCAAATTTATAAAGGGAGCTTGGTGCTCCTCGTAGTTTATCAAATCTTTCAATGTCCCTCCACACCAACAACACGCAACTACTGCTGTTTTGCAGACAAGCTCTGTTTCCAGCACTGGGAGCCATGAAAACCAAGAGTAGAGTTTAGATGTATTGAGCGCAATTTCAGAACTCTTATCCCAGTAAACTTCTCTGTTCACAGTATACCTCTCTCACAAAAGGTCCTGGTGCGGTTATATTAATTTGTGCATTCTTATTATCTAATCTATGACTTCTAAATAGGTGTCAGTCTATGTCCTAGGCTAGAAACTTTTAATTAAACTTTTGTGATATATATACTCTTAGATCTATTGATCTAATTGGGACATAATTAGAGAATTAACCATACCTATTAATACTTATATTGGGCTCTATTATTTTTATTAATGGAGAAATTTCCCAGCACAGATCATCTGAGAGGGTGGATAGTACCCAAATGCATTTCATTGACTTATAATACAAGGTAGGCTTTGGGGGAAGTACATTCAGTCTTTTGTTGTTGTTGAGTCCTTAAGAGTTCACTTTAGGGGCGCCTTGGTGGCGCAATCGGTTAAGCCTCCGACTTCAGCCAGGTCACGATCTCGCGGTCCGGGAGTTCGAACCCCGCGTCGGGCTCTGGGCTGATGGCTCGGAGCCTGGAGCCTGTTTCCGATTCTGTGTCTCCCTCTCTCTCTGCCCCTCCCCCGTTCATGCTCTGTCTCTCTCTGTCCCAAAAATAAATGTTGAAAAAAAAAATTAAAAAAAAAAAAAACGAGTTCACTTTAGAATTCACTTAACAGAAATCATTGGTAACTTTGTTGAGTGTGCATCTTTTCCATTAATCCCTCCATTAAGAGAGAGATTCTGGAGCACCTGGGTGGCTCCGGTCATCATCTCAAGGCTGGTGGCTTCCAGCCCCACCTCCTGCTTTGTGCTGACAGCTCAGAGCCTGGAGCCTGTTTCGGATTCTGTGTCTCCCTCTCTCTCTGACCCTCCCCCACTCATGCTCTTCTCTCTTTCCTTCAAAAATAAATAAACATTAAAGAAACAGTAAAAAAAGAGAGAGGTTCTGCTTCTTGCCTACAATTTGGAAATGGAAGAAATAACATTACCAAGAGAAAACAAAAGAATAAAAGGAAGGAATGTAGTGTGAAAGCATTCATTACTTTTAAAGGAGGGCAGACTCCTCCTTCACCTCACTTCCATCCCAGAGAACTGAACACATGTGCAGATGTAAGGGTACAACCACTGTGAGCAGCCATGAGACCTTACAAAAAGTAGGATAGGGAGCAAAGGACACAAACACCCCAGTAATCGTAGATTCTGAAAATTATAGACTGATAGACTTTCCATCAATCCCAGCAAAGTTCTAGATTGGAGACGTAAGCAGGCAGTTGGTGAGCACTTAAAAAGAAGACCGCTAGGGTCTACCAGGAACTGGTCAAGCCAAAGTTTATTTCCTTCTTATGTATTTTCTTAAAAGAAGTGCTCAACTAGTAGTACATCAAAATGCCAAAAACAAAGAACATCTTAAATTTTTTTTAATGTTTATTTATTTTTGACAGAAAGAGAGACAGAGCACAAGTGGGGGAGGGGCAGAGAGAGAGGGAGACACAGAATCTGAAGCAGGCTCCAGGCTCTGAGCTGTCAGCAGAGAGGCCGACGCGGGGCTCAAACTCACAGACTGCGAGGTCATGACCTGAGCCGAAGTCAGATGCTCAACCTACCAAGCCACCCACGTACCTCCAAAAACAATGAACACCTTGACCGAAGGACAGCCTATTTATCTCCCCCCACCTTTTATTTTTTCAGGGTTCAAAATGATCAAACTGAACATTTGGCAGCCAAAAGAGAATAAACTCTAGAGCTGGAGAGAATTGGGTTTGATTCCAGGCTCTATAACTTACTAGTTGTGTGACATTGGGCGTCTCTGAGTCTCAGTTTTCACAACTGCAAAATGGGAATAGAATATTTACTTGACAGATATGAAAGAAAATACAAATAGAGTATGCAGCACAGGTACTCAGGAAAGGGCAGTTATAATTAAGATACAACTTAAAAATTCAAATATAAACTCAGGAAAGAGAAGGACTGAATTGAGTGATTCATATAAAAAGATTTTTTTAATTTACTGAAAGTTCAGAGTGAAATAACCAAGCAATGCGTTTCAAGTGCAGACGGAAGCTGATTAATACAAGTATCTGTAAACCCAAAAGAAGAGTCCCAATTAATTCCAGTTGGTCAGATCGGATCTTAAATTCTTTGTCCCTTTCCGAGTAGGATACTTAAAAGGTAGCAAGGAAACATTAAACAACATCTGGGATAGTGGGAGACCCAGAAACCACAATATCCGAAAAATAGTTGAAAGAAATGTGGTGTTTATCTAGGAGAAGCGATTGCATAATAGCTGTCTTCTGATATTTGAAGAGCTATGATGTGGAATAAGGTATAAACTTGGTCTGTACAACTCTAAATGGTGGAATTGAGACCAATGATTTGGAAGTTGCAATGAATAGATTTTAGACTCAACATGTAAGCCGCTCAACAATGCAAGGAAGATTTTTGAAAAATAGCAAGGTCACAATTACTGAAAGTATTCCTGCATTGAGAGGCCAGCTCTCAAAGATAGTGTAATAAGAGATTTTTGCACTGGAAAAGAGAATGGCCTGGTTTCAGATTGGAGTTAGTAATACACTTTATATATGCCCCCCCCCCCCCCCCCCTGCCCAGCCAAGGCAGACATGACTAATCAATGATAGCTCTTTTTCCTGCTGGACTAAACTCAGCCTGGTGATCCTTTTTGATGCACGCTCTAAGCCATCACTATCAACGGAGTTGACAGCCCATCCAACCCAGATGACCCCTTAGAGTCTCTAAGATCCAATAACTTAGAAACTCCCCCACATTATAACTATAAAATATGTCTGCAAATTAACCAGAAGGGGAGCCACAGTGAAGTACAAAAATATTTTCAGATATCTGTGTATGTATGTGTGTTTATGTCTGTCTATGTGCCTTTGTGTGTATATATATGTGGGATAGTACACAGATGACTACACAAAACAGGAATCATATGAAGTAAATGATTCATTATCCACAAGAGCCCTTAAATAGTGAATCCAAATTGACTCATGCCAACAGTTAACGACATTGCTTTATGAACACCCACGCATTTCTTGTACACAAAGTTTCAACCTTTTCTTACCCTATCCCACCTCCTCTGAAATTTCACACTCATTTTGTAAGTTGTAACTTTTGGGACATTAAGGGCAAGTTGGTATAAAAAGGGAGAATTTGAAGGGTTGGCAGAGATAGGGCTGGGGGTACTTACTAAATCCTCAAGAAAAGGGGGGATTTTATTATTAAGCACATGTAACCGAAGAGGTCAATAAGAAACTAAATTAGAATGTCCAAAGTGACAGCGAACTCTGCCAATGGACAGTAGGGGCTAATGGGCAGCTGGAGCCTCTTGGAATGGGTAGTAGTAGAAGACAGGTGGGTGGTAGCTAATATTTTGGCTTCCCAGCTAGCAATTAAGAGGGACAAAGAACCCAGTCTAACTCCCAGGAGAGAGACAAAGGTGCAAAGACAATTCGTTAGAGAAAAGATTATCTTTTCAACAGTGCTGGAATAATTGGGAATCTATACGCAAAAAATAAAATACCTTGGTCTAGACCTCTCACCCTACGCAAACATTCACCTGAAATGAATCATAGAACTAAATATAAAACTTCAAACTCTAAAATCCCATGAAGTTTTCTTTTTTAAAAACGACTAAGCTACTTAAATTTTAAAAGTGAGTCAGTTTAAAGAAAAATATAAGTAAATAAGAGTATATACAGATGAAATGCAGATACGCAAAAATCGCTAAGGTGGCCCTCTGGCCACTGCCCTTTGCCATTGCCTCCTAGGGCTGGGGAGGGAGTCATACTCCACCCAGGCAGGCTGGTGTTTGATACAGAACTCTAGTCTCTGTAGAAAAGGATGCATGCAACCAGGAAATTCTACTGGAAGCCCTGTCAGGTGGGCGTGGGAAAGTTATGTTGGAAGAGAGTGAGAGGAAGCTGCTGTCTGCAGCCCAGCGCTCCCCAACTCCCAGATCTCAAGTGTAGGAGACGGGAACATGAATCCTAGATGCCACTAGTCAACACTTGTGTGGCTACTTTTCGGAACCCACTAGTTGAAGTGGGTTCAACTAGTCAAGCCAGACCGTGAAAAATAAAACTATCAGTACCTGCCACTAAGTGAGCTGAGGAAGGTAGGAGGAAGGTGTCTGATGTTCATCTCATGTGATAGATTCTTGGTCATTATTAAATTAAGATGCCAGTTACACCTTCACCAGGATCAAATTCCAGTATGTCAAGAACTATAAAACAGGTATGTAACAAATATTATAACACACCAACTGACTTTGTAAGAAAGTAACAAAATCTTCCTTTCTTCTTTACCCATACAACCCTTACAAAGGGATGTATATTGTAAGGCTTAAAAGCATTAGCTGTGGTGTTAAGTTACCTGGGTTCGAATCCCAGCTCTGTCTTCCATTAGACGTGTGAGCTCAGCCTGATGTCTTAAGCTTTTGGAAACTTAGTTTCTTCTTCTGTAACATGGGTTGATCAAAACCAAACCAAACCAAAACAAAACAAAAACACCTTCCTGGAGATCAGATGATAATGCATGCGAAGGTATTTATTTCACAGTACACTTGGCACATAGTAAGCACACAGAGTTAGGGAGCTGAGAGGGAACTTAAAGATCATCTGAAACTCTTATCTGCTGTACCAGCAGCGCAAGGCCCAGAGACACGGGCAAACCTACCCAATATCCCACAGCTAAATTAGGGGTAGACCTGCTTTTCAAAAGTTGAAGTACTGTCAGTTTTTCAGTTTCCTTTCTTCTCATGGTGGCTAGGATCGTTTTCCTTATGCCTCTTTTTCTTATACCAGGCTTATAACAACTTGCACCATATTTTATTCTGATTTCCCATGGCTTCACTGTGACCCTACATTCTTTTAGCACTCCTACATTGTGAAAGCTGCACACCATCTGTCATCTGATGAGTGTGCAATGGTCCCTCAAGAGCTTAGTAAATGCCTTTTCTATGAAGCATCCTTCCGTTTTAAGCATAATGCAATGTTATAATTTAACTTTCAAGATCTACTCAGGATAGAAGGGATGATAAGACAGGTCCATACATAAACATTCTCCCTATGGGCAGCATGACTATAAATATACCAGGATGTGCCCTTCTTGAGCTAACAACAAATTACCTAGTGATCTTCCACTTCCAGGCTTTTAAGAATCCTTCTCTCAGAAAGAAAAGATGCTGTGTTTGGTCTCTACGTCATCTCTTCATATAATGGGTATAAGCTATTAACCCAAAAAGATTTTCTAGTCACACAAACTAATGCAGGTGGAAATCTCCTTTGCCTTCCCATTTTCTCAAAGTCTACAGGGTAGAGTCATAAACTACTGCAGGTTTGACCAATAACAGCTCACCAGAAGGACAAGCTATTTGGAAATTAGGTCACCTCTTAGGGCTTTCTGCCAGACTCACACACAGGAATAGTAACGTTATTGCCAGAAGTATCTTTGAACACAAAGAACAATGACAGATAATGTTGTTCTGCTGGGAATTGCTGAATGGCTGGATTCTTACAGGGTCTCTTGGAGTAAAAGTTTCGTGACAAAATTAAAGGGGTTGTAGGAAATGCTTTCAACGTCCGCCTTTCCAAAATAGACTATTTCTCTACTCGATTTCTTACTATATTTTATATTCCCTGTGCCTAAAATGACTGGCATGGAGTAGGGGATTCAAATGCACAGAATGGAAGAATGATCTATTTTCTTTCTTTTTCTCTTCTACCTCCTTCCTGTATTGCTTCAGAGAAACATGTAAATAAAGATAAGCTTTACCAGTGAAGAGTTAAGCCTCTCCCTTTGGGTTCTGCTCATGGCATTTGTGGAACATTTGATCAGAGCTTCATATTATCAAGTGTCCTTGGAGTGCTCAGCACGCGACCCTTGTCACACCGCTTGCCCTTCCTACCTTGAAGAGGGATAAGTTTAAAGTCCTGCTTCAGGTCACCTGGCAGTGTGTTAGAACTGTAGAATCTCAGACCTCACCCCAGACTCCAACTCTGCATTTTAAGTGTCCCCAGGGAGACTCGTGCACACATTCAAGTTTGAAAAGCGCTCATATGAAGCCTACCCAAATGATGGATCCTCCAAATACCAACTGCTTGCTAGTCTCTAGAAATGTATGGCCTCAGATTACATTTCAAGCAGATAATTGTTTCCAGAAAGGAAAAGAAGACAAGGATCCCATCAGACTTCCCGTACTTTGCAGACTGACAACAGTTCTCAGATGCATGGCAAGGGACAGAGCATCTGTTTCAGGGGACTGAAGCTCACAGTTGGCATAGGCAGACAAGTAACATTCCCTTCTGTACATCTCAGCAAGACTTTGAAATTATCCAGGGCCTCTTGTCATTTTTCTTCTGTGTGTTACATAAAAACCGTTGCCAAAGCATTTCAAAACTTAAAGTTACAACTCATTGCCGAGTCGACTATTAAAAGAATAAAGATCTTGGGGTGGGGGGCACAAATTTCCATTCCAGAGGAAATCAATAGAAAATTTTAATCTGTCAGTGATTAATTATTGTATGTATCGATTTCCATGGCTTTTAGGGCTCTTAGCAGCAACAGGGGAGAGGCTAATCGTTCTGGAATGTGTGTGCACTTGGAGCATAGCCCCGGGGAATAGGGAGCTTGACCGTTAGCCGAGAGAGTGTTATAAACAAATTATAGGCAAAAATTCCTTTAATGTGACAGAATTCTCCATTTCAGCTACTCTTTAGCATTTGTAAGGCAGACAATACCAAGGACAGAACATTTAACAGCCATCTGCTTTGCATGCGGAATTGGACAGACCGATTCACATGCAGCATGGTACTTTAATCTTCGTTTAAAACACTGCCAGCACTGTTGCTCCATGAAACCCTCTCCTTCGGTGCAAACTCCAAAAACATGCCTTGCCACTCTTCTGCTGTTAGGTTTTAAGAGACTGGCACATAACTGAGAAAGGATGAGAGAAAATACTGTAAACATCCATGATATGTGTTCTTTTGAAGATTGAATTTCACCTCCATATATTTGTTCATGAAGTTCCAACTGCCTACATGCTCCCCCCATCCATCTCCATTGGTTCAAGTCCTACGTGTATTCTTCACAGAGCTCCTCTGTGGAACTTTCTCAGAGCTTGCAAATCAGAGTTATCCTGCTTCCTCCATGTTCTCATGGCAAGTTATGTGATCTTCTAGTACACCATGGAACTCTTTCTGCCTTACGTTGTAGTTATTTGACATGCTTCATCTCTCCTAGCTTTGTCTCTCCTGGCTTTGTCTCTCCTAGCTTTATCTCTGCCTAGTTCTTGAGAGCTACGTCTGATTAATCTCTGTGCCTTTCTATCCAGCACAGAGCTTGGCACATGGTATATGGTCCCTAAGTAGTTACTGCCTTGAACAAATGAGGGTGTATTCAGTTCTCATTAGCCAGGATCCCATACATAGCCCAGTGGGACCACAGAGCAATCCATAAGGGAAGCAAATATTTGGGGCAAAGCAAAGAGACACCCCTAGAGCCTTAATTCTCTTTTGTCAACCAGTCAACAAATATTTAACTAGCACTTATTATGCACCTTGAAAGAGGAAATTATGAAACAAGGAAGAGGAGGTTACAATCAGGTTACAAAGACAAAATTTTCAGGGCAAATAAAAGGCAAAAATATGAAGCAGGCCAAGTTTTGTCTATCATCTTTTCTAGACCTTTGGACCTCCTCCTTCTGATTTCCTACTGTCTTCAGCTTCTTGTCTCCTTTGCTGCATCCTTGTAAGCACATCTAGTATAACCCTTATCACTCTATATTATAATTCAGTCGGGAAATTAAATTTGAACCTAGGCCATAGTTAGAGTTCAAATATGTCTATTTCCCAGCACGGACCCGAGAACAAGGCCTGAGTTCTTAGAAAACGGAGCTGAGAGAGCATTTGGAAAAGACTGTGATCACCTAGGACTTTGGAAGAGAAGGGGCCGAGATACCTCTGCATCAGCACCCAGAAAACAAATGTAGCACTCAGTGAAAGGGAGGGACATTCTCTCCATTTCTGCATGGATTGCAGACAACTGGACTGCAGTGAAACGTGGACTGGAGGACTCAGTGTATTTTGGCATTCATTCTTTCAATGTTCATACATCGTAAGCTGCTAGTAAGTGTCTGGCCCTGTTCTAGGCCCAAAGACTACAACACTGAATAAAATGGACAAAGCCCTCTGCCCTCTTGGAGCTTATTCCTCTATGGCCACAGGGGTGTGTGGGTGGCTCAGTCAGTTAACCCTCTGACTTCAGTTCAGGTCATGATCTCATGTTTCATGAGTTTAAGCCCCGCATTGGGCTCTGTGCTGACAGCTCAGAGCCTGGAGCCTGCTTCCGATTCTGTGTCTCCCTCTCTCTCTGCCCCTCCCCCACTCATAGTCTGTCTCTCTCTGACTCTCAAAAAATGAATAAATGTTAAAAAAAATTTTTTTTTGAACTACCACCACAAAGGAGGGGAAACTGGCTGAGCTTGAGAAGAAAATGTGGTCTTAGTCACTCTTCTGGCCCATTTTCCTCCTGTCCTTTAGTTCTACATTTGCTTACTGAGTTAAACTAGCCTCTTCCTTTCTGGAGCAGGTCAGTCTGGAAAACAATAAGAATTCTCTACTCTAAACTGTTCTAGAGACACTAGCTGCCAGTCAGGCTGCCTACTACAGGGATTTATCCCCTGTTCAATTATTTTCTAGAATTTTTAAAAAATAATGTGAAAAACTTTAAACTAGTATAACAAGTACTATTGTTTTCCTCCACCATTAAATAAAAGTTTTGGGAAAGAAAAGAAAACAGGAAAGGGAAGGAAAGGAAAGGAAGGAAAACACCAGACACCTGGCATCCCTGAGGCTGGGAAGCAGTAGATATCAACAGGCAAGAGCTGAAATGGGAAACCATAAGTAGCCAATGTGGGAGCCCATGTGAAAAGGTGGCAGGAGGCTAAGTTCCCACAAATGTAAGCGGGGCAAAGCCTGTAAAATCTGGGTTACTTCTCCTAGGAGAACCATATTTGTACTCATAGACTGATGAAGCCTGGACAAATTTGGGTTACATTTTGGCTTATTTACTTATTTCCTCCCCTTTTAAACTATAAGGAGATTGATAATAGGGACTCTATGTCACCAGCACCTAGAAGAGTGATGGGTGTGTATATTAGGCATAGCTCAGTGCTTAAGAATTATGTGAGAAAGGAAAGGGAAAAAGCAAATACTTAATGACTGCAAATATTTAAGAGGAATATTTCTTCTTTTTTTTTTTTTTTTTTTCCCAAATGGCAGGAATCCAGAGCCAAGCCTGGTGACAATGTGATAAATCTCCATCAATATCAGATATTATAATAAGTGGAGAGATTGGAGGAATGCCAAAGATACTTTGAGAAATGGAGGCATTGTTGGAATATAACTTCCAGTTGCAACAGCATTTAACAAAATACTTTCGATGTCTGAGTAGTGGTATGTGTGCTAAAGTCTTTCTGATACTTTATAGTCACACTCATGTGTCAGGTGTTAGATTATGTGGCCTGCAGGAATTTAAAAAAGAGCTCATTATCACAAGAGGTTTTCATCCACTGAATTAAAAAATTTTTTTTAATGTTTATCTATTTTTGAGAGAGAGAGAGAGAGACAGAGCATGAGCGGGGTAGGTGCAGAGAGAGGGAGACACAGAATCTGAAGCAGCTGTCAGCACAGACCCTGACATTGGCCTCGAACCCTGGAGCAATGAGATCATGACCTGAGCTGAAGTCGGATGCTTAATCGACTGAGCCACCCAGGCACCCCCATCCACTCAATTTTTAAAAGAATCAGTATTACCATCTTGGCACTGGCATACCGAACTTAAGAAATGGAGAACCGAAGGAAGGAAGGAAGGAAGGAAGGAAAGAAAACTGATCAGCATCTCAACCAAAAGTGAGGGAAATGATTAAAGAAGTACCCCAAATGAAAATCTAAAAACAATGTGAGGATGCTTTTGTTTATAAATAACAGAAATAAACTCTGGCTGGTTTAAGTAATAAAGAGGACTTGATAGAACAATAATGATGGAATGATATTCCAGCCAATTCACCCTAAGACAGCCATCTTATGTTTTTGTGATTGGTTGGTGTTCATGCTGCACCTTTTGTTAAATATTTTGGCCACCATCTCTGGACACTGGAGCTCCTCATAGACTCCAAGAGCAAGACACAGCCAGACCTCAGAAATGGACCAGAGCCTGTGTATCATAGATGGTAATTTTGGCAACAAGCAACAGAAAAGTCTGACTCAAACTGGCTTATAACAGTGGTTGGCAAATGACAACCTATATGTAGGTTGGACACCTGTCTTACTGGAACACATTCATGGCCATTCATATCTGTATTGTGTAGGGATGCTTTAGAGCTACAATGGCTAAGTGGATTAGTTGCAACAAAGACCTCATAGCCTGCAAATCTTAAAGTATTTACTATCTGGCCCTTTAAGAAAAAGGTTGGTGACCCATGGCTTCTATAATAAGTCATTTATTATCTAATATAATTGATTCAGTCCAAGTTGGGCTCAAAAACTCCATCAAAGTCTCCAGCTTTTTAGAATTCTTTTTACAGTCATCTTCAATATTGCCCTCATCCCAGGATGGTCACACTCATGGTGGCAAGAGAGCTGACAATATAATTGGGACTATGTACTTCCTTGTTCCTCTCAGCAGGATAAAGAGTAACTTCCCCCTCGATATGGAATATAAATTTTTAATCAGATTGGGCCAATTCAGGATGCATGCCCATCACTGGATCAATACAAGTGCCAGGGGATTGCCATGCACATCTTATTTTAGACTAGTTTGTATCCCCCTCTAAGAAGGGATGAATCCAGAACAAGATCAGCATTGCTTAGAAAAGAAAATGGAGAGTGGATATTAGGTAAGAAAGCAACAGTGCTGAAACCACGAAGCATTGACTAACTATGGGAAGCCTAGGAATCCTCTATCCTCTCCATCTCTAAATCTCTGCTTCCCTCTTTGACTCTGATTCATTGTTCTTTCTCATTAAGCCTGTTTTGTCTACTTCCCCCAACACATGATGGAAAGTCAAGCTGTTAACAGCTCAGATATTTATTATTATGGTCTTACAACTAACTGAAAGAGACTAATCTGATTTTCTCTACCTTATTTTTTAATTCCTGGAGAAGGATTTTGATTGGCCCAACATGGATCAGGGGAGCATCCTTCAATCAAAGGTGAGGTCATGTTCTAGAATTTGGAAATTCACTACTGCCATGTGGATGGTGGTAGAGAGAAGGTCAGTTCTGGAAAACAGTGTTGCAGTGATGAGTTGTCTGCATGTTCATTTTTGGGGGTCAGATTAAATAATACAATATTTTGTATTATAGGTGACTATGTACATGAGGATTGTTTTTCATTTTGAGAAAAGCAGACCCAAAAGAGCATTCATTTAAACAAGATAGTTTCTCTTTCTTTCATATCAAGCAAAGTAGGCAAATTGGTATGGCACTTCTGTCTACTCATCTTCTGTGTTGCCCTTGTCTTCAGTGTCCAGGATGGCATTTGGGGCTTCTGTTAGTGTGTCCACTGTTGTAGCAGCAGGATGGAAGAAGGGACAGGGAAGGGGCAAGAGGTACACAACTATCATTTAAGGAAAGTTCCAGAAGTTGCTATATAATACTTTCACCTAGTCCTTTGCAACAGAAACTGGGAAACAGCACCACCCCCCCCCATTTGCTTTTTTGTCTGGACAGCTAAACGCCCAGCCTAAAAATCAGGGGTTCTATTACAACAGAAGAAAGGAGAACAGTGTCTGCAAAACAATCATTCATTTTTAGAATACACAGGTCTTTTAAGCTAAAGGGTTTACTTTTAACTCAGAAAGAAAAAAAAAAGTCATCATTAAGGAACATAAAGGAGAGCCTAATAATACAACTCATGTCTTGTATTCCCATAATTGAAATTTAAATGCATTAAAGTAACACAGAAACACACAAAACACAGCCATTGTTTGCTTATGCCATGTTGGGCCTTCGAATAAAGATAGTGCTGTGTCCTAGTGAAGAACTATCTCCCAGACTATGACAACATGTTCATGTCATTTTAGACAAAATTCTGTGGAATTCTATAGCTGCTGTGGTATAAAATGAGACAGACTAGCATTCCTTAAATTCAGATTCAGACTTAGAAACATGAAATGTTGAAAAGTTATTATTTAAGCCCAAGAACTTCTCCTACTGGCTATCAAAATGGAAATGTGCAAAATGACCAGGTGTATTTACTCAACTAAAAAAAAACCTGATCCCTGTTCTACTTGCTGCAGTGATGGCTTGGAAAGTTCCATCAAAGGATTTGTAACTTGCCTTTCAAATTATGATTGATGGGCTTAGCCTTTTCATAGCCAGTTCCCTATGGAAAGAAGATTCAAACAATATTCCCCATGCTACTGTGGTCAGTCCTTAATGGTGACTGCACGAGCTTGACTCCATCCATTTAGATTTAGAAAAAAATAGTAAATCTCAGGCCTCCTGCCTGTGAATGAATGGAAAGTAGAGAAAAGGATTTTTTAGCATCTGAAATGTTCCAACAAAACCGAGCTCTGCTACAGAGGGTGGGACAGTGTTTAGGGCAACACCCTTCCTGCCGTCATGGAGTACAAGGGCATGTATTCAAGTATTACTTGGTGACAAGAATAGAACATTATTCCGAGCAATAAAGTGTTATTCAAATTCTACCCAAGTACACAGATGCTGGAACACGGTAATTATTGTAAGAAAAAGTGTTTAATTTAGAAACTACCTAACCTTTTTGGTTTCTATTTTTTATGACATCTGTAATCTAAAGTAGCAACAAACCTGTGTCTCTCAAGCTTTTACATCAAATTCTAAACCTGATTTGCAATTTTATTTTCGGACCAGCGATCCATTTATTAGCGCTCAGTCTGTTTCAGAGATTTAAAACCAGTCTGGGCCCAGGTAATCTGCAAAGGGTAGAGAAGGAAAACGAATGAGTGCTATTGTTTTCCAACAAGGCCGAAGAGTAACCATACCCCCATTGGACTGTCGCATTCCCCCTGTGCTGCTCCTAGAGATCTGGACAGAAGAGAGAGTCGTAGAATAGCTGATGCTTGCCAAGTGTTGGAATTTTGGCCTCTCAATGTGAATCAACAAAATAATCCAGCCAGTGTTGGTTATATTTAATTAAGTCTTAGATCCTCTGCAAATCCACTTATTAATAAATTCATTGTTTTGGCAATAATTTTTCAAGCAGCTGTCTATACCCAACCCTGTGCTACACTATGGGTATACATGCAATGGTCAGAAAAGGTCTTCATCTCAGAGGGCTCCCATCACCATCCAGTGACAGTGATATTCATTTCAGTTGTAGGAATAATCAGCATGTTTATGGGAAATGATTACAGAAAAAAATTACAAATGATTACAGCAATTAGATGGAATTACAAAGACATTTTAAATTGTCCAAACTTCCTATAATGTTATCCTAATCCTATAATTGTATTGTACTCTTCTAATGCTTTTAATAAAAAATACAACAGAAATTTCAAATGCTAGTGTTAAAAATTGAGTGATGCATTTTGATCTATGCAAACAAAGTTACCTTAAGTAATAGAACTGCCACTGTAAACCAGTTGCTTTTTTAAAACAAAAGTCAATTATGTAATCATCATAATAGATTCTATCTATCATATGCATAACACAGTTATTACAGCAAATCCACTTAAGGCTTCCCTGGAGTAGGGAAAAGGGAATGAGTGAAAACCAGAGAATAAAATAGCTTATACTATTTTTGGCCCTCTGATGAAAAGGACAGTGAGATGAATGACCCTTTTTAACCTTTTTACCGAGCATGTTGCCATTTATTAAGCACCCATGATGTCATGGTTAGGCTTACCAGAAAACATTCTTGAGCAGCTTCATAAATTTTGTCATTAGCACATGCAGTCCACCCTATATTACCGAGAAAAGTACTTCTTGAAATACCTCAAAGAGGGAAGTATTCACATAAATACATAACAGATATGGTGGTCATCAGACCTGGACCAATGGTGTCGATGGTTTACCTACAAACCAACTTGCTGCCAGAATCCTACCCACTTTCAGCTGAGGATACAGGTTCTGTGAATTTGAGGGTCCTAACAGCGCTACAAATACCATGAGGACTACCCAGACAGGACTATGAGTATTTCCCTCAAAGACAATACAAAATAAATATTGAGGAGTTGTTTTGACCAGGAAGCCTGACAAATTCCACCCTTCAACTAAATGCCCTTCTGATGTCTTCAGAGCAGAAAGACCCAGGTTACCTGAGTATTTAAAAGGAGGCTTTACCACAAAAGAAGGGATGGAAGGACAAATGCTTATCAAGTTCTTCAAAAGCAACAGTTGAAGTGAACAAACTGCTGCGGATGCTTTTAATATGTGAGTTTACAAAGTCGTGTGCTCATTTCTGTCACCAGGAAGTAAGAGATAAAAGTCCCTTTCAAAATCATTAAATCAACACAGATGTGATCTTTATAGACTTTTCTCATTTCTGTCATTCCTGTTTCTGAAGATTTGAACTTTTATCCATTCAAAAATATTTATTGATTTCCTACCACGTGGCAGACAATGATCTGGTGCTTAGAAGAAATACATCAGAGAATGGGACAAACAGGGATCCCTGTCCTTATGAGGATTACATTCTAAGTAGGAAGCTGAAAATAAACCACAAACATGATAAGTAATTTCCAGAGACATTAGAAAGGATAAATGTTATGGACAAAAGGAAATATTAGACTAGGGTAAGAGGCTCAGGAGTGCTAGAGATGGAGAAGAAAGCCAAGTCCAATTTAAATAGGTGGCACAGTAGGTCCCACTGAGAACAGGACAACTGAGAAAACATGTGAAGGTTGGGCCATGTAGCTGTCTGGGGAAACCATTTCAGGCTGAAGGAACAAACATGTCTGGGGGCTTGAGTAAGAGCAAGGAGATAAGTATGATTGGAGTAGAATGAGTGAAGGTGACATTAGCAGGAGTTGAAGTGGGAGCGGTGATGGGACAGCAGGCCATTGGGGGCACGTAGGCCTTTGTAAGGACTTCTGACTCCTCTGAATGAAACAGGACATCATCGTGAAGGCTTGAGCAGAGGAGGGACATGATCTGACTTGCATTTTTAAATATCTCTCTGACTTGATTCTTGCAGTGAGACTGTCATCTAGGGTCAAGGGTAGAAGGAGGGAGGCTGCTTAGGAAGTAATTGCAATCATCCAAGAGAGAGGCGACAGTGGCTCAGACCAGGCAAGTAGCAGAGGAGGTGGTGAAAAGTGATTGGGTTCCAGATATATTGTGAAGTAGGAGCCAACATGATTTGTAGTAGTCAAGGATGACTCTGAAGTTTTTGGTTTGAACTAGTTGGGGATAGGGTTGCCATCATCTGAGGGGGTGGGGCAGGCTTTAAAAGCAAGAACGAGTGTTCGAGTTTGGACTTATTAAGTTTTATACATAGAGGAAGCAATTGGATAAAGGTCTGGAGTTTAGGAGGGAAGTCAGAGCTGGGAATACACATTTGGCTGCTTTTGGATAATATTTAAGGCAATGAAACTGGGTGAGATCACCAAGCGAGAGAGCAAGGAAGAGAAGAGCCCAAGGAGAAAGCCCTGGGACCCTCCAAGATTATGAAGTTAGAAGAGGGACTAGCCAAGGAGACTGAGAAGAATGCCCAGTGAGGATGAGGAAAACCAAGAAAGGGTGTGTGCGGGAAGCCAAGTGAAGACACTGTTTCAGAGAAGAGGGAGTAGTCAGCTCTGTCAAATGCTCCTGACACACACCCAAGCTGTGGACAAGAACTAACCTATGGGAAATATAGGTCACTGGTATATTTGGAGAGAGCAGTTTCAATGGAGTATTCGTGGGAGAAACGCCTGTTTGGAGCGATTTAAGAGGTGATCAGAAGAGAAAAATTAGAGGCAGCAAATATAAATAACCCTTTAGAAAAATTGTGCTTAGAAGAGAACAAAGAAATGGGGCTATAGCCCCAGGTTTTCTTAATGTTTTCTTTGTGTGCTAATATGAAAAACTACACAAAAAACAAAAAGTGTTGGCAAGGATGTGGAGAAAAAGGAACTCTTGTGCACTGTTAGTAGGAATGCAAATTGGTGCAGCCACTGTGGAAAACAGTATGGAGGTTCCTCAAAAAATTAAAAATAGGATTACCATATGATCCAGAAATTTACTACTGGGTATTTACCCAAAGAATGCGAAAACACTAATTCAAAATATGCACCCCTATGTTTATTATGGCATTATTTACAATAGCCAAGTTATGGAAGCAGCCCAAGTGTCCATCAATAGATGAATGGATAAAAAAAGAGGTGATATATGTGTGTGTGTATATATATATATATATATATATATATATATATATATAATGGACTATTGCTTACCATAAAAAAGAATGAAATCTTGCCATTTGTAACACCATAGATGGATCTAGAGAGTATAATGCATATGTGGAATATAAGAAATAAAAAAAACCCATGCAAAATAAAAAAAAGACAAACCAGAAGAACACTCTTTACTACAGAAAACAAACTGATGGTTACCAGCGGGAGTGGGTAAAATAGGTGAAGGGGATTACGAGCATACTTATTGTGAGCACCGAGTAATGCATAGAATTGTTGAATTGTTATATTGTACATCTGAAACTACTATAACACCATACATTAACACTGGAATTGTCATTTTAAACACAAATAAATAACAATTAAAAGCATGAAAAATTAATCATTGCCAAATGAAAGTCCTGATTTTTTTTTTTAAGCAGACAAATTGTGTCCTAATTATTTACTATGGAGTTATTTAACAAACTGTTAATACTGTGTTCTGTACAAGGTCATTTCAGAGATGAGAAAATCACCTCCACTATAAAAGATTCTTTATGCTAACTGATACATGTTTTGGTGTTTCTCACTCCCATCCTTCTCAAAATGCTACCATTCATCTCAGATGGAATACTGCAGTGAGGCGGGAGGACAGTTTCCTTTGCTACTTATACTTAGGACCCTGGGAAGGTCTCCTTACAATGTGCCTTATTTCCAATAGTACAAGGGAAGGGGGAGTGAGTTGGTGTGAGGGCACCGTGGGTGTTGGGAAGATGGGGGGGAGGGGAGAAATAGTATCTCTGAAGTCAGCTCTAACTCTGGTAACCAATTTTCACTGTAATATTGGTGTTTTGTTTTAATAACAAAGGCTAACTTCAAACCCAAAAAGCTCTGTATGTGTACACACGTGTGCATGCGTGTGTGTGTGTGTGTGTGTGTGTGTGTGTTAAAGGTTTCCTTTCCTTTGAAGGGATGGAAACAGCAGGAATTCCTTGCTGTTCCGGTCTTTACCACATTCCAACATTTGTCGTTGTCTAAACCATATCATGATACCTAAGACACAGCCAATATTCTGAAACTCATTTTTATTATTCTTTTAAGATTAAAAAAAAGTTTTAAGCTTATGTATTTATTTTAAGAGAGAGAGAGAGAAAGAGTACAAGTGGGGTAGGGGCAAAGAGAGAAGGAGAGAGAATTCCAAGCAGGCTCCGTGCTGTCAGCACAGAGCCTGACATGGGGCTTGAACTCCGAAACTGTGAGATCATGACCTGAGCCAAGACCAAGAGTCAGACACTTAACCAACTGAGCCACCCAGGCACTCCTGAAACTCATTTTTAAAAGCCTGATTTAATGTAAGGAGCTTTAAAAACATCTTCAAAAAGAGAAGATAATAGTGAATATTGCATCCATGATCATAGGTAAAGATCATCTCTGAGTAAAAGGAATATTTTTATCTTCTATCTTTTCACTAATGTGAATCATTTCAACTGAACTAACTACATAAGTAGTTTCATTTTATAAGAATAAATGTTGGCTCTTCCCGTAAGCAGCCTGAGGTGATCTCTGAAAATGGTTTGCTATTCACTTGACCCGGAAACCCAACAAAATCATGCAAATCAAGAGGTTCAAACCCTCGTGTTCACTTTAAGAACACACGTGAAACTGCCCAGAGCATCAAAGGTATGCAGATCTGAAAAGCCACCAAGTATCTGAAAGATGTCACTTTGCAGAAGCAGTGTGTGCCATTCCATTGCTACAATGGTGGGTTGGTAGATGTGCCCAGGCCAAACAGTGGCACTGGACACAGGGTCGGTGGCCCAAAAGAGTGCTGAATTTTTACTGCACATGCTTAAGAATGCAGAGAGTAATGCTGAACTTAAGGGTTTAGGTGTAGCTTCTCTGGTCATTGAGCACATCCAGGTGAACAAAACCCCCAAGATGTGGCATAGAACATACGGGGCTCATGGTGAGATTAACCCATACGTGAGCTCTCCCTGCCACATTGAGATGATCCTTACTGAAAAAGAGCAGATTGTTCCTAAACTGGAAGAGGAAGTTGCACAGAAGAAAAAGATGTTCCAGAAGAAACTGAAGCAACAAAAAGTATGGCCTGGGAGTAAATTCTGCATAAAATAAATGCAAATGAAAGTAAAAACAGACCAAAAAAAAGAATAGATGTTGGAATAATATTTACTATATTAAGAGAAGACTTTCTAACGAATGGCAATTTTTCAAACTACCAATAACTACTAAGTTTCAGAATTACAGGTATCCTAAAATACTATGAGGATAGTGTTGCTATCATTGCTGTGCTAGCAACTCTCCAGTTGCACTACTGAGGGTGATGGAGAGCTCTAGCACCAGGGCCCACAGTGACTTTGATGACCTGTGAAGGGGCGACAAAGGAGTGGGCTCACCCTCATGAGACCACCAGTGCACTGCAGAGGCAGGCACAGCACAGGGTTTTATCTAGGAGACAGTGGCTCCCATGGTGCAGGGTTTGGAAGACAGAACAACGCAGCTGCTGTAAGGCAAGTAGGGCTCCATGCAGCAGAAGCTCCATCCATAAAGTGCTGCTGTGCTCAGGCTATGGTGACCTGTAAGCTGGAGAAGTTCCAGGACCAGCCAGCCTGGTGAACCCCATTACAACAACTAAGCCAGAGACTCGTTGGATGTAGGGAGCAAGTATATGGACAGGCACATAAACCACATTACTTCCATGATCAAAAATGTAAAGGGATTTCCCCCTCTCATTCACTGAGGAATGAGAAATTTCGCCTACAGGGCCACCAGAGATGGGAGCAGGAATCTATTGAAAAGAATGGAATGTTTTCTCTTTTAAGCAAAACTAAGAAATGATGAAATCAAGAATTGCACCAAGTTTGAATCATATGTTATTTGCTACTGGATGCTTTGCTCCATTATGCATTTTAATCCATAGAATTGGAAACAGAAGAAAGTGGTGCTAAATTTTAGGGGAGGGCTAACACAAGATTTTTCCAGAGCCCAGATTTCATGCAATGAGAGCTTGTTTTGACACTATGGATCTCTCTTGTCACAGCGAGCCAGAGCCCTCTAGGTACCAGATTGCTCTTGATAGACAGGTAGCAATAGACTGGCAGTATCCTCTATCCTGCCTGTGGTCTGGTGCAGTTTGAAGAGGGGTAATTGTGTTTGTTGCCAACCTCTCATACACCAGCAGTACTACCGCCTCATTTCCCACTGGCCATGAAGCAACAGCCATGCGGTTATATCCAATATGAAGAGAAAAAATACTTGGGTGGTATTTTTCTTTTGCTTCGTTTTGTATTAATGTTCAAGGGCCTGGAATTGATTAAGATGTGGAAATAAGAGAGGACTGGTCAAGAGGAGAGTTTGAGAGGCTCCTGATGGATGTGCCTTTCTTGCTACCAATGCACGGCTGTGCTTTTCTTGAGGTTCCTGCACATCGCATCTTCCAGCCTTGACCCCACATGATACCTGAGAGGTACGTGTCACACTGGTTTGAGAAGCAGAACTTCCCTCTCACCAGCTGCCATGATGGCCCCCTGAGCCTGTCTTCCTCTGCTATTTCGCAGGAGAATGGTGGGAAGAACAGTGACACTTTGCCTTTGAAAGAAAAGGGGGATTTGAATTATAATATGTACCAGTGTCCGGGAATGTACAATGAAAGATGGATTCTTGGCTGCTTAATTAGGAAGAGTTGTAAAGTACTGGGTTTGGGAAGACCTGTTTTTTTTTTTCTCAAGCAAATAGAATTAAGGTCTAAACCTAAGTAAGCAGGCATTGCTTACTTAGCCCCCTGAAATTGCAGAGCCCCTGAAAAGGTGCTCTGGCAACAATAACGATAAGGAAGCTATGGATCCCTCAGTTCAAGGGAGGGGTAGCATCCCCTTTACCAAATACCACTTCCTGTCAGGCCAGGGGCCTCTGGGCCATGCCATCTTCCTTCTTCAACACTGGCATCATGCTGATTAGGATCTTGTTCCCTTTCTACTACTTATTACTTACAGTAATAACATAGCCTGTATGTTTGACGTTTCAAGGCTATGCTATATTTGCCTAGTGATTACAAAATAAATAAGGTTTACTACCTCCTCCCCTAATAAAGCCCCAACTAGGAATCAGTCCAGTATTTGAATCCCAGCCCCTCAGTTTACTAGCTAGGTGGTTTGGGCCAATTATTAACCAGCCAGGGCCATGGTTTTCTCACTGGTAAAATACATGGGAATCATTTTGCCTAACTTCATGGGTAAGGATCAAATCATTTAATGTAGATAAATCGCTCAGTAACTAGTAAACCCTCAACTGTTGGGGACTGTGAGAGTTCACTATTTGGATGAAGAGGATATGATTAGGAATCCTCCTCGAAAGATCTAGGAGAGGAGGGTCTGCAGCAAAGTGTGCAGTGGGTAAGGGGAGTCAATGCAGCAGGTGCATCTCCCGTCCTTGGGAACTCCTAGGAACGGCCACATCGGTCCCCATACTGCTCCCAACACCCTCACCTGTGCTAATAATTGCTCTGGTGGAACTGAAAGTACATGGGGAACTTTGCAAAGGTCAACTGTGGCTAACTGTGGCTAATTATCCATTCCTCTGAGAATCCCATACCACAAAAAGACGCACACACACACACACACACACACACACACACACGTACCCATGCACGCATAGACACTGCTCTGGCTTCAGAGCAACAAAAATCAAGAAGGTAGGGCAACTCTAGAACATTATTTCCCCTGGGCTAGAGCAAGGTCAGAGATACTCTGGGACCTATCTTCAGGGCAATTATTTCTAAGAACCTTGATAAAATGTACAAAGCTAGACTAGGAAGTAGCAACGTGAAAGCAGTGGTTAGAGAGAAGGGTTCTCTAAGAGAAAGAACTAATTAATTGGTTTGAGTGGAGCTTCTTTTATATATTGATTCCTACTACCTCCCTGATCAGCACCTCTTTCCAGATGATGAAAAAATGGTGAACATACAGCAAGAGGGCCTGGCAGATGCACAGAGCTAAGCTGACAACCATCAATACTGCCCCCTAAAATATGTGCACCCCTCGTTTTAGGGGAATTGCTTCTTCTTAGGGTCCTTCCCACTACTTTCCTGGTAATAGCACCTAAAAGGCTATGAAACAAATCCCAAATTTGGGTCAAATTTATAGCTGCAAGAATACAGCACGGGCTTTGGAGTCATACAAAACTGGAGATCTCTTAATAACAGCCCGAAAACTTGGCTAACTTACTTAACCTCGTAGAGCCTTGGTTTGCTCATCTGTTAAATGAGTTTTTTTTTTAATTTTTTAATGTTCATTTTATTTTTGAGAGACAGAGCACGAGCAGGGGAGGGGCAGAGACAGAGGGAGACACAAACTCTGAAACAGGCTCCAGGCTCTGAGATGTTGGCACAGAGCCCAACACAGGGCTTGAACTCATGAACTGTGAGATCCTGACCTGAGCCGAAGTCAGACGCTTAACCAACTGAGCCATCCAGGCGCCCCTAGATGAGTCTTAATAAGGTCTACTTCTCTGGGTTGTTGCCAGGATCAAATGAGAAGTGTATGTAAAGCCCCTAATAGGGTACATAATACACAGAAAGCACTGGAAAATGGTAGAGCATCATCATTAAGTAAAAGGTGTATTGATTCTTTAATGGTTTCTTTTAACATGGGGGTTTCTATCCATCCCAAATACAGGAGAGCTATTCTAATATTGTATTCTAACCAGTCATTAATGGAGTTTGTGATTATGCGGTCCAACCCCAGTGTTCCTGGAATGTTGAATGTGATCAGTCTGAAGCCCCCAGCAAGTTCCCTGGGCCTGGATCTTTAAATCCAATGTCACTGTGGCAAAGAGCTGGAGGAGGGGAGAACAGCACCACTGTATCAGATACACGCTCCTTCCCTTTTTCCTAAAGCCTGTTTGTCCCTGTCTCTTGGTAACTCTTTAGTTCCCAGAGAGCAGAGACTCTTGGGAAACAGGAAGTAGCAAAAAGCCTGTGAGAAAATCCCCAGATGAAGATCAGCAATAATCTCTCCAGACAACAGTTTGGTCAGATGAGGGAAATTCCCCACCAGCCCTCAAAAACAGTCCCTCAAGAAAGCTTAGAGAAGGTTAATTTGGGAAATCCCCTCAGAGGCAACAGAATAGCAATGGAAATATACTTCTTCAGAGGAATCTAAACAGAGTAAGACAATTAGTTGGTGCCTGGGGAGCTCTCTGTGTAAAGCCACTCCGCTGCTCCTGCCCACCTTCCTCCTTTTCATCCTGATCCTGAGGGTAGCCCCGAAGGTTCCCAGTTGCCAGGGCCACTTGACGCCCACTCTTCCCCACACTGCCAAGCCAGGGGAACTAATACCACAATTCTTAGCCTCTTGACTTGAGCTGCTGCTAAGCCAGATTGACTTCCAGTTAGGACCTCCTGTACACCCTTTTTCTCTCTTTCCTCCTCCCCACGGTAGACTATCAAGCCACAGTTGTTATACTGCAAGTTTCCCATCAGGTTTTACTGACTTCTAATCTGAATGTGACCTTGAGGGTCACATTTTTTAGCTGCTGCTAAGCTCCAGGAGGCAGGGAAAAATCCTTCCCATAGGGAAAGGGGGAGAAAATCACATAAACCTTGTTCTATGAAGAGCCTAGAATGGACTATCCACTGATGAACTGTAGCACAGAAAGTGTATAAAGACTGTAGGAAAGGGGCCTGGGAGCGGAGGTGGGGGAGACTGTTGGCTCTGTGGTTCTCTGATCTCCACATGCAACTGAGGCTCAAGTCAACCAGCTCTCCACAAATCATTCCCTTCTGATAGGGCTTCTATGTGGGGTTTTTTTTTTGGGGGGGGGAGGATGGGTGACTTAAAATGACCATTTTAGGAAGATGACAAAAATGAGATTTTAGTAAAAGAGAGAGGAAAGTAGTCTCCTTCGTGAAAGCTAAAATTTCCTTTACTGTATACTTACCCAAAATAGGTATCAAATTTTGGTAAAGAGGAGTTTTTAAAGGCAAAGTACTCTGGGTTTAACATCCTGTAACATATTGTGCTCTAACAGGATGTGTGCCCTTTTACAGAGTCAGGACCTATCACTGTGTGATTCACAATTACAGATTCCACTTTCAAATATTTTCTGACTCCTAGAAAACAACAAATCATTTTCCTGGTACCTTCGAGCAAACGTGGTTCTTACTCACTTCAATTCATGGGGCTTTGTTAAGATTCTCTTTCCAAAAGTTGTAAACATTCTCAGCCACCTACTTTTCCCCATGCTTGGAATAAGCCAGAAAACTCCTGGCTTTGGGTTTGCATGTTTCTATGCAATTTGAATAGTCTTTAAATTCATCCGGTATACACAAATAATTACAATAGTTACATTTAAATCACTATCACACTGGCAAATTCTAGATAGATCATCCACAAACCCTCAATATGTATTGTTCCATTTTTTTCATTTGGGAGCCTAGGAGATAGTCAACCCACAGTTCCTAACAAGACCAAGGAATATTTCTGATTTCAGGGGAAATTTTTCATCTGCTCTCAGCTCTACTGTAGTTATGAATGTGAAATCAATTAAATGATAATGCACATCAGCAAAAAAACAGTCCTTTCATGCAGGCACAGATGAAACAGAGTCCAACATGGGTCTGAGAGTAATAAATAAACTAATAAAAAAAAGGAAAGCAGGGAGAAACTTTGATGGAAATAAGCTGTTTGCCTTTGCCCTGGAAAGTTTATAGTGTTTTAAACAATTGTAAACATGTCAGTATACATGGATACCGTTTCCATAGCAGCATAGCAACAGTTAAGAGTTTCTCCAAACATACCCAAAAGGAAACTAAAAATAGCTTGTCTTCAATATCAAAATACATACATATACATATTCAGACAACAGTACACAAAATGATATGTAATTAGATGTTCTGCAGACACCGACCTTTCACAAAAGCACATTGCAGGTAGCTTTGAAAAACAATGAGTTTAGTACCTTTAGAAGTGGGGTAGAGACCAAAGTGTCCAATGGAGGGAAAGGCAGATGCCAACTTGAATGCTAAGATCAGAAGCTCTTGACCCTAAATGCCTCCAACCATGGCTTTGCCTGCTCCACCTGACACATTCCTGGCTGCCAAGGGCCCTCGCATCCTATTCACCTCCAGTTCCTACCAAAGTTGGAGTTGAGTGTACGATACATAGTATTACCTCCGTTTACCTCAGTGTTCTCTCTCTTCTTGAGTTTTCTAACTGGTTTTCTGTCCTCCTGCTGGAGATTGAACAGTACTTGCATTTTTAAAAAATAACGTAAAACCGAATGCCACACTTTCCCAATGAACTTACTTCACCTGACACATGGTGACAGAAATAGTGATTCCGAAATGAAGACAGAGTGTCAGTACATTTTGGGGGCCTTCACTGTTTGTGTTTTTATTTATATACAAAAATTACAAGTATTTCAAAAACATCATGGGAAATAGTGGGAAATATTATTATAGGGTATATGTAATCTATCACCCAAACTTGGACACTTTTTAGAGCGAAAGGGGGTGCTATTTATAATTATTGGGGAAATAGGTGTAAACCAGGACTGACCAGGCCAGTCAAGATGAACAGTCACAGAAGCGTCTTTAGGGCAGGGATGATGTTTTGTTTACTTTTATATCTTCAGCACCTAATACAGTGCTTTATACCTAGAAAGAATTCAATAAATGCTTGTTAAATTAAGAAATTTTATGGGGTGCCTGGGTGGCTCACTTGGTTAAGCATCTGACTTCAGTTCGGGTCGTGATCTCACAGTGGGTTCGAGCCCACGTCTGGCTCAGCAATAACAGCTTGGAGCCTGGATCCTGCTTCAGATTCTGTCTCCCTCTGTCTCTGCCCCTCCCCCGCTTATGTGTTTTCTCTCTCTCTCTTAAAATATATAAAGATACTTAAAAATGAAATTTTATAATTAGGTTATGTTTTTGTAAAACTTTTGGAAGTATTTACATGTAATACTGTAAAATATGAGCATATTTCTTTTTTTCAGTCCACAGTCCATGTGTTGGGGTTAAATAAAATCCCACAGAGCTCTACAGGGTGAATCTTACTTCATCATCTAATCTTCTCCTTGAAAGTAAAATGGATAAAAATGGAGAAGCAAAATATATCTATGAGTCATAAAGAAAATAATTCTATCAGTCTGGGGTGGTTTATGAAAGCACTAAAAATGGGTTGGAGTATGAATTCAGATAAGAAGCAATTTCATAATCTCTACAATGGTTATTATCCTGGTTTCATTTTCTCTGCCAGGAATGTTGGTCCCTGGGGAGAAATGCAGATATTGGATGAGTGCACTCCAGCTGGGAAGAACGCTATTTATCTTTCATGATGAGGAGCTGAGAAGGGTACTAGCCATTGGCGAACTCCCAGGAGCGAAGGTGAGAGCCTCTTTACTTTCTGCCCAGATCTCCCAGGAGCACAGGGAATGTCTTACGCAAGTCACTTTCCCATTTGATGGACCGCCAGTTCTTGGTTTATAAGCTGCATCAAAGGATTACATTCAAGAGAAGTGCTTAGCAGTCCTCCTATGAAAAGCACTATAAATCTCCCTACCCCTCCGTGGAGAGGCAGCAGAGTTTGGGAGGTGGTGTGGCCTGTCTTTGGGATCTCAGGATCTAACTCTGCAGTCATACTGTTTGTTTGGGTTTACAAGACAGATCACCCTACAGCATTTTGAGTAAACTTTCCAGGCCCCCATTTCTTCATCTCTTAAAGAAGGAAATAATAATTGTACCTACTTAAAGGGTTGTTTGTGAGAGTTAAATGATACTCATGTGAAACACCTAGAACATGAATATGAGTTATTACTCTTATCCAGCTCCATATTTCTTTGGGTGTCAGGCAAGAAAACTATTGGAAATAAATTTTTAATTAAAGGAAAAAATTATGCTTTCATGTTTCCAATCCAAATCAACCCAAATGTGTATACCTAATGCCAGGAGGAAGCTGTTAGGCTGAGGCCACTGTAAACTAGGTCCACACCTTTCTCTCATCAACCTCCTCAGAATTTAATTGCTTGTCACTCTAACATCAAGGGAGCGTTGCACTTATTATTATTACTCATTAAATTTCATTAAATCTGAGCCAGTTTGTACGCTGGACTGTAACTAGCCCCTCCATTTCAGGGAGAACTGAAAGCCTAAACCGAAAGAATAATATCTCTTTTTAAATATCTAACTTAGAGGCTAGGAAAGCTCTAGAGAAGTAAGGGGGTTTTTCGCAGAATTATGTAAGTCTTTATATTTAATGAATTTCTGGTGTCTGAACTGGGGGGGAGGGGGTGGGAAATGGGCCCTTTATAAATATCAAATCATGTTGTTATCTACAGAAAGTGTGCCAGTTGGTTACATAGAGCCAAATTCTGTTCAGTTTGATAATTACTGAATTTGACATTCATAGAGGTTCTTGTTTAATTCTGGGAATAAGAAATCTAAAAACTCATTAAATTATGAAATGTTCCAACCCCATTATCCTAATTACCCCATGGACTACACTGCCACAGGAAGTCATTGGGACCACTCCTGGAGTTTAGGAAGACTCAACAACAGGGATTCAATTCATATAAAAGTCACCACAGTGTGGTTTTAAAAAATGAAACACCTGATTTAAGGTTATAGTTAATAATCTTAAGGAAAGGGCTGCCTGGGTGGCTCAGTCGGTTAAGCGTCCGACGTTGGCTCAGGTCATGATCTTGCAGTTTGTGAGTTTCGAGCCCCGCGTTGGGCTCTGTGCTGACAGCTCAGAGCCTGGAGCTTGCTTCAGATTCTGTGTCTCCCTGTCTCTCAGCCCCTCCCCTGCTCATGCTCTGTCTCTCAATAATAAATAAACATTAAAAATTTTTAAAAAATAATAATCCTAAGGAAAGATAATGTCACTCACACCCAACACAGAGTCTTCTGTCCAACAAGTTCACAATGACATTCAAAGAGAAGAAAGGCAAAAGAAACCTGTTTAAGAATATTTGGGGGAAGGAGAATAGGCCACAACATCTGTCTGTTTCTTTTGAGTAGTAATAGTAATAATTCATTTATCTAGTTATATTGCCATTTCTTCCTCAGTTCCATCAAGGGAAATCTAATTATTTCTCCCAAAACGGGAGTTTCTAATGAAACTTTTATTATTCAACACACTTAATAAACAATGAAGGTCTAAGTGGCACCTAGCTTTTCTGAGTCTTTAGAAATCCTGTCTTCTATCCTGCCTGAAATATTCCTGGGCTAATGAGTGGAACAAGCATAGTGGAGGGAAAGTCCTTGGGACTGGGAGTCAGAGTTCTGTGACTTGTGGCTACAAACTTGGGCAAGTCATTTAGCAGTGAAATGTTGTTGGAGAACAGGACATTCACATGGTCTCAAAATATCACCCCACAGAGTAGTTCCTAATTACAAAGGGGGAAGATACCTACATAATAGAGAAATCTTTTAGACAACTCCTTAACCTAATGATCCAACGTCATCATCCGTAATGGACAAACTGATGTTATGTGACCTCATTCCATGCCCATAGCAGACATCATGAATGGTTCTCAGCGCAGTTTCCCATGAAGCCAGGGCACAGCCTCACAATCTTTCTCAAGATGGATGGCATCCTCCTAGAGAAGGAGTTTGACAATCTAACATGGTGCTGATGTCATCCCACTTTGGCCTGCAAGTAGCAAACACAGCAGAAAGTGGTGCCACTTCTACAGTAATGAGGGCCCCCAGGATATCTCCCTGGTGGCTCTGAGGTCCTCAGTAGAGGAAGGATTGAAGATCCTATAGGGCCTTGCAGGTAGTACAGTCAAGATGGCTTTACTGATTAAAGAGAAGAGAAACTCTGTGTGTGTGTGCGTGTGTGTGTGTGTGTGTTTAAGCCAAAAGCAAAAAACCAAAAAGTGAGATACAATCTATTTGATATTATAGATTATTTGTGGCAACTAAATTTGCTGTGGGAAAAGTGGGCTCTGCCCAGTCCATTCAGGTTTCAAAACTGTCCTCCAAAATTAAAGCTTACTCATTTGAATACTTGTGATGGTGACCAAGTGGACACCCTTTAATGCCGAATTCGTACTTAGATGTCACTTTTCCCATCTAACAAGCTGGTTTCTTCTCCAGCTCAGCTTCTTATCTATTTCCTTTATACCATTTATCCCAACTGGCACTTATTTTTTTTTTAATTTGTTTGTTAGCATGTTGTTATGGGGGTGGTTTTGGTTTATCTTTCCAATTCCGTCAGCTCCAACAGAGCAGGGACCATTTCTGTCTTGCACATCACTGAATCCTCAGCTTCTAACACAGCCTGGCACACAAAACAGTCACTGGATGTTTACTGAATAAATGAATCAACAGATGAATGAATAAATGAGTAGTTCTGATTTCTTTAATATTCCAAGTTATTTGGAGTTAAGTCTATAGAGGAGAAAAATAAGTCATCAGCCTTCTGTGACAGGGCTAAAAACTGAGGTGAAACCCTATACAGTCCTCTATGGTTCACAGACTAACCCTGGTTCTATAGGCAACTCTAAAATAAAAAGTTCCAAAATGCTTTGGAGCAATAGTGTCTTTGCTAGAATAAGTATATGCCTCCCAATGTGACTCCTTGAAGGATAATACTAATTTGAATGTATAAATTGTGTCATTTTTTTTTAGTTATGTCTGTTTTTAAAGCAAGTTTTATTCATTGCCTCAGAGTCCTGCATGCCCCAAATATCTTACATAACACATGGAGAGGAATGTTCTCACTATAACCCTTACTTTAGAAAACTCTCTGGTTGTCAGCTGAAGCCCATGAACAAAGTGTTCTTTCAGTGCTGAGCAGGACCACAGCTGAATAGCAGATCAGATTAACCAATGCCACCATAGCTGTAATGACATCCTTAGAAACACGAGAGTCCTCACTGAAAGAACAAAGATCAATATTTAGTTTCTTATATTCCTTCTGGCCACTTTTATGGCCTCCTGTTCTGCCACCTCCCTCACCTCTAACTCCAGTTTGCTCTTCTCAGAAAATAAAAAGGTCGTACTAGAAATAATAGTAATACAAATGTAAAAGCACTTTCAACAAAACGTGAAGTTTGGATCACAATATTTGTGATTTGTTAACACCAAAGTTTGCCCTTTTTTTTCCTTAAATGAATTTTTTGCTGATCTATTTGCCAACCTTTAAGTATATTTTTAGTACAAACCAGATGGACTTTACTCTTTATTAACGATCAGAGGAAAGGAAGAAGCAAAAGTTATTACCTAATTATTTTATATCCACTTTATTCACTGAATCCTGCAATCCCAAGCTTTGCAATTAAACTCTTGGCCTCAACCATTCCCAGATATAGACTTTACACACTGCTGCCAAAGTTCCAACTCACGCTAAATACACCAACCTCCTAACTTTCACACATTTAATTTAATTTTTTTTTACATGGGCTGAAAACATTCTTTTATTGAAAAACTATATCCAGACATATAAAAACTGTATAATTATTATAAACACTTTTATTTATGTGACTTTACATAGTGTAATCCATGCAACAGTGCTTCAAACATATCTTTAAAAGAAGTAACACTGCACTTATTCATATCCAATACTACCATCCTTATAAACATCTGGCATGAGCTCTTAGATAGTGTTAATGTAATTTTTTAATCAAACGAAAAAGTTAAGACTAGTTTTGGAATAATAAAGTTAAGCTGTCCACCAAAATATTTGGGTTTGGAGCTGATGGTGTGGTTGGGAGTGTTGCTGGTGGCCAGTGTAATGTGATGTAATATCAGGTTCAGGGAGGAGCTAAGCCTGGTCCTGGTCACCATCCGTCCTTCCCATTTAGAGTGTATGAAATGGTCCTGAGAGTCAATTTCCAATGTGGGGAAGGAGTTTTCCCCCAACACCAGCAAACAATTCTCATATACCTGCTGGTATCTGAGAAATCCAATTCAATCCTGACATTATCTACCCAGAAATGGCATCAGACTTCACAGGTTAAGGGTTCAGTCCCACAAGACTACTCCTCCCCCCACCTCAGATTCTAGGTACAAGTCCAAGTTGTTACCTGTGCTTCTGACCAACTGGCTATAAATCAGATGTTCCCATGACCCTCTCCTTGGACTCAATTAGTTTGGTGGAGTAGCTCCCAAAATTCATAGAAACATTTCACTTACTAGATCACTGGCTTATTATAAAAGGACATAATTCAGGAACAGCCAAATGGAAGACATGTATAAGGCAAAGTATGGGAAAAGGGGGCGGGGCGTCCATGCCCTCTCCCCCTCTCCAGGAGCACTGTCCCAGCACCTCCATGTGTTCACCAGCCCGGAAGCTCTCTAAACCTGGTTCTTCTAGGTTTTTATGGAGGCTTCATTACATAAGCATTGATTAAATCACCAGCCATGGCGATTGATTTAACCTGCAGCCCCTTTTCCATCCCAGGAAGTCAGAGGGGACTGAAAGTTCTAACTCTCTAATCACATGGTTGGCTCCACTGGTAACCAACCTCCATCCTTAGGTAGGGTCCAGTGGTCACATCATTAACATAACAAAAGACACCTTCGTTCTCATCACTGAGGAAATTCTACAGGTTTGGGGAACTGTGAGCTAGAAACCATGGACAAAGACCAGATATATATAAGAAATATATATTTTGTCACTCATATGACCAAATATATATTTCTCATAAATCACAATATTACATAACATCTATTAGCATTGCCAAGGGGCTCCCAAGTTAAGAAATAGCAAGACTATTGCCAGGGTAAAAAATGGAAGTCATCTCCCAAATGGAATGAATGACCAATATCACACAAACAATACCACAGTCAGAGGATGATGAGACAGGGCCAATCAGATTTTCAAAAGAGTTGGGTGGCATGTAGCACCAAGTGTGACAAGGCTTCCCATCCCGTATTCCTACAGCAGATGCGGTGGAAAGCATGGAGAATGGCACAGCTAATTATTACAACCTACTGCCTTCTGCAACTCCGTCAGACATCACCATGGACCTTTTTATTCCCTACGTTGTTAATAACCATTTTTATGCCTTCACTATTTTCCATTAACTTATTGTTTGTGGAAATAAATTCCCTGGTCATAATAACAAGATAAACAAATAAAAATGGCAGACATTTTTCTACTGACTGGAGCATATTTCATTTTTTTTTCCTATGACAGAATTCACTTTTATGTTTTTAAATTACTCACTTCTGAGGACCCTAACCATCCTGTCAAGCAAGAGAGAGATGGGGAACCTTGCCTGAGGTGCCCAGGTATTAGCTGGTTGGACCTCTGGGTAGTGCTACCATTGTGGTTCTGTCACAAGTTTCCTCTCTACCTCTTCCCACAATGCCCTGTCCCCACACACCCACCCAGCATGCCTGTCTCTGAGGGCCTTGGATCCTCAAAGTGAGCCTCATATTTTTGTAGCCTTATATGAAGAGACCAGCCATGTGAAGGGTCCAGCCTCATGCAAAAATGAGAAGTTGAAATGTTCCTTTGTTTCCACCGTGTCTGCACTCTCTGGTATCCCTCTCCTCTGACATTCCATAAAGGAGGAGGAAAAGATAGAGGGGTTGTAGGAACATAGAAATCTTTGTGGGATCATCTCTTTCTTTGGGCTTCAACCTACATCTTCTGATATGCCAAGAACTTTCCATTGTCAGGAGGAGTCAGATAGTTCAGTGGAGTCAGAAGGTGGTCGGTCCACTGGCTTAATGATTTGTTACCCAATTTGTGTTTGAAAATTACTTTATTGGTTTGCTGTTTCACCTGGTTGTGAATTTTCAATTAATATTTAATAAAACTTTTAACTCCATTAGAGTATTTTGTGTTTAACCATTCTTTAAAATGATGATTTATGATATCTTGTTCACTGTTCCCCACTCTACAGTTTTCCACACACTCAGTTCTTCTAATTTCAGAGTATACTAGTTAGGGTAACACTAGTGCTATACTAGATAACTATCAAAATGTTAATGGGTTAGCACAATATATCTGGCAGCCTTTCCTAGGTTATTCTTCCATGACAAACAATCCCCATTATCAACAGCAAAGGCTTATTTTTTGCTCATGGTATATGTTGACTATGTGTTAGTTGCAGCTCTGCCCCATATGTGTTCTTCATCTGGAACCCAGACTGAAAGCTTCTACGTGAAGCTTGCTGTTCTCAGGGCGGGACAAAGAATAATGGTGGAGTCATGCCACAACTCTTGCGGTTTCTGCTCACATGTGGTCTATACCAATTCTGCTGACATTTCACTAGCCCGAGCAAGTCGTACGGCCAAGTCCAGTATCAGTGAGCAGGAAGTACAATCTTCCTTCGGGGAGGCTCACCACCAAAGACCCCTGCTGTAGCTGTGCAGCAGCAGAATGATGGGAGCAATAGCACAATCTGTCAAACAATAGAATTTTGTTTCTCACTCACATAGCAGTTCAGTACAAGTGTTGCTGGTTTCCAGGCAGCTTTCCTCCTTGTGATCATTCAGACCCAGGCTATTTCCATCTTGTGGTTCCACCATCTGCAAGCAGCCAGCAGATGGGGAAGAAGGAATGGAAAGAAGCTCCCTCACTTTTTATTTTTTTTTTAATGTTTATTTATTTTTGAGAGAGAGTGAGCACAAGCAGGGGAGGGACAGAGAGAGACACACACACACAGAATCTGAAGCAGGCTCCAGGCTCTGAGCTGTCAGCACAGAGCCCGACGCGGGGCTTGAACTCACAGAGCATGAGATCATGACCTGAGCCAAAGTCAGACACAACCAACTGAGCCATCTAGGCACCCCTCCACTCACTTTTAAAAAGCCTGGCCCTAGAAGAGACACATATCCCTTCTGTCACATTTATTGATGACCACCTGAATGCAGGAGTCAGAGAAATGGGTCGTGGTGAAAAATGTAGCCTCTGCCTGAATGGCCACAACAACTCCACTAGGGAAGGGAGAGGATGAATTTTTGGTGATCTCCTAACCATTTCTGCCACACAAAATTTCAGACTCCCTATCCTGGACGTGTTTAGGCTTTATTTCGAGACCCACTCATGCTGAAATTGGAATGGCCAAAAAATATTCAGGACCTCATGGTTTGGTTTTATTTTCGTTGTTGTTGTTGTTATTAATATAGATCTTACTCAAATAACAAGGCATCCGCTACTTAGAAAATTACTGTTCCTTGTCTAAGATAGATGTTTACTCTATCATGTTCCAAAGACCAAGTATAGAACTTTATGTTTTGATAGTTTAGAAGGAAACCATTAGTAACGATTTTCACAGGTTGCCTATTGTTCATTGCCAGTTGGGGGTAACACAACCCCCAACATAGTTGTGTTTGTCTCCAAACCCCTGAATTTGCACGTGCAATAACTTGCCTACCCAAGTGAAAAAAAAATGGTTGGCCATTTAAAAGCACAGACTTGTGAGTAGGAAGAAGGACCTCACAAAATTGGGGATGCAAATATATAGACTAAAATTGAAAATTGGCCTCAATGACCACAAATAGCAAAAGTGGTTGCTTCTGCAGTCATCTGATAACCTCTTGATCACTAAATACCCCAACTAACTGCCATCCAATCCTTCTACTTCTGCCTTCTCTAAACCTAATGGTAGCCTAGACGCATAAGATATTGGCCCAGAGTTCTGTGCCACCATAGCCCAGGGCTCCCAGACAACCTTGTTTTTACCTCTTTCTTAGCACAGTCACATTCTATCTTGTACCTTAGTGATTTATATACAGCCCTTCTCTTTCCTTCTAGATAATAAGCTCCTTGAAAGCAGGATCCATGTCATGTTCATCTTCCTATTTCCCACAACACATAATCAGTACTTACTATGTATTTGTTAATGTGAATTAGGTCAAGTTACAGATGAATCTAGGCCCAAATCTGAAACTAAGGCCACATTCAGATGGTGCTTCCACTAATTTAGCTGCTGGACGCCCACATTGCATTTGCTAGGTTGGGTGCCTTCAGGCTGCTAATTCCCTTCTCACATACCCTCCAATTCTATCTTTTCAACAAAAATGCTGATGTCACTGAATCTTGTTTCTTACAGCTTCACATGCTAGAAGAGGAACTTGAGAAAGCAAGGGAAATCTTTGTCCAGACTTCACCCTTAGGTTCCTTTTTTCCTTTCTTGGTTTCCATTTTGGTCATGTGACAAACACAGGCAAATGTTTTGGAGTTCTCACTATGAGTCTCCTGAAAATGTAGAGAAGCCTCCTAAAACTCTGAAGGCTTCTTTTGTCGTCTCTCCTTACCCTTACATTCAGAAGCCAGAAAGGTCATCCTGTTTCCTTTGACTTTTTAGAAAATTAGAATCTAAACCCAGACAGACCTTTCAGACTTCTCTACTGTGAGACTTTACACATCTCACTAGTATCTGTGAAGAAACCAGAATCCTACCTTACAACAAAGGAAGAGGAAGGAACCATAGGAAGTAGATATGACGTGATGGAAAGAACGACCTAAGCAGGAACGAGATGACTTTGGGTTTGATCTTTGGCTCTTTTCCTTTTCACCTTGCTGACCCTGGACAAACCAGGTCACCCCTCTGGATCTCACTCCTCAATATATAATGAGAAAGCTCATTAGGGCACCTCAACAGTCCTTTCTGGGCTAGGAAGTTGGAGTCACTCATTAGTCAGGCAATGGCCATTGTACTGGACCCAGCATCTTAGGCCACCAGGGGTGTGGTTTTCAATCCAAGCATCTGCCCTCTGCTTTTTTGCATGTTAGCTGCCAACCCATCACCTGGGCCAGATATAAAATCTTATCTAACGAATTAAATGACATTTCTCCCATTTCCCATTTAGAAGAAGTACAGAAATCCACATCCCAACCCAATAAAAACAGATTTCTATTTTTTAAAAAAATGTGACTAGAAGAACAATACTTTCCCAGCACCACCACCGGATAATATATCTCCAGGTGTTTATTCTAGATGGGACGATAACAAGGCCTGAACTTCCTCTCTTCCGTGTAGAGCCCAGTAAAGTAGATAATGTTCCTAAGTAAAGAAAAAGCTTGAAAGCTGTGATTTCTGAGCTCTAGTGGGAGCAGGGGGTTCTGTTGTTTGGCAAGATGTTCTAGTGAGCTTCTCATGGTAGGAGTTAGGGCATTATCTGGTGACAGGAAAAAGGAACTGAAAGTGTGTTCTGCATGAAAAATGTGAAATTCTATCTCCCTTGTGGGCACAGGGATTTGGGCATTTATGTTGTATTTAGAAGGGAAAAAAGTTGGGCGGGGGAGGGGGAGTCTTGCTCTTAATTTGAATTTAGTCTACTTAGTCTCAGAATTGTTGCTTTTTCTTCATGGCACCTGCACACGTGTATGTGTTTGTGGTGTGTGTGTGTGTTGTGGGAAGGAGAGTAAAGGAGAGATGTTCTCCTATTCACCCACCCAGAACAGAGCCTGCAGGAAGAATAGGACACTTTTGCACATCCCAGCAGTGAAGAAACTGTAGAGAGGACCTTTCCTGGAGGGCTAGAGCCTGCTATTAATTGTCCTACTGAAGTTCGCACGGGGCTGTTCTTAACTAAATAACTCAGACCTTGGGAAATGGTGTTGTGGCACCGTTAGACTACCTCCTCAGACAAACAGAAGCATCTGGTACTCAGTTTAAATAGAATTTCCCCGTTGTGCCTGGGTGGCTTGGCTCAGGTCACGATCTCACAGTTTGTGGGTTTAAGCCCCGCATCAGGCTCTGTGCTGACCCCTTGCTCAGAGCCTGGAGCCTGCTTCGGATTCTGTGTTTCCTTCTCTCTCTGCCCCTCCCCTGCTCACGCTTTGTCTCACTCTGTTTCTCAAAAATAAATAAATGCAAAAAAATCTTTTAAATAAATAAATAGAATTTCCCCCTTTGGCAGTTAGTTTCATCCCTGAGTCCAGTTGGCAGAGAACTAAGAAGGAAAACATAGGGTTCTAGATTTCTTAGGTGGCTTTACCATTCCTCTTTCCTGCTCACACTTTTTAGACCTGAGGGGTAGAAATGGGAAGGGGTTTTCTTAAAAAGAGAGTCAGGGAAAAGCTAGACTGGACATACGCACTAGAAAAATTGAAGAATGGGCCCCTCTCAGAAAGAAGAGACAAGAAGAGTCTTTGAAACACTAGAGCAGGGTTAAGAACTGAAGTGTGCCTACAAAGAAAATTTATGGACAGTTTAAATTGCTTTAATGATTTTACTTTGCTCCGCCAGAAGATGCATTTTCAGCAGGGATGGTAACACCCCAAGGGGGTAAAATTGGTTTTTGGAGGATGAAAAAATTTCTAGATAT
This sequence comes from Prionailurus viverrinus, assembly GCF_022837055.1. Lineage (NCBI taxonomy): Eukaryota > Metazoa > Chordata > Mammalia > Carnivora > Felidae > Prionailurus > Prionailurus viverrinus. Next base: position 82,392,405 of record NC_062563.1, on the reverse strand, counting down.
TACAGTGGTTTGTAGCTCTCCAAAAGGCTGTGGTGAATAAACAGGTATACAGTGTATCATGGTGTTTAAATATTATGGGCAGGAATGAGGGATGGGGTGGGGTGTGAGTTGGAGAAAAAAAGGTCCAGAAGGTCTCCTTGGTGGGGGGTGCCTGGGTGGCTCAGTTGTTTAAGCATCCAACTTTGGCTCAAGTCATGATCTCGCAGTTTATGGGTTTGAGCCCTGCATGGGGCTTGCTGCTGTTAGCACAGAGCCTGGAGCCTGCTTCGGATCTTCTGTCCCCCTCTCTCTCTGAGAGAGGGACATTAAAAAAAATTTTTTTAAGTCTCCTTAAGGGGGTGATAATAAAAAAAATGCTAAGGAACAGAGTACTAGAACTCAGCTTCAGTTTCACATTACCCACTTCTGTTCATAATTCCCTCTAGTTACAGTAAAACCTTGGATTGTGAGTAACTTGTTCTATAAGTGTTCCACCAGACGAGCAAACATTTCTAATAAATTTTAACTTGATGAACAAGCGATGTCTTGCAATACGAGTAGTACGCGATGCCCAACGTCACACTGAGCCAATGGTTCTTGAAATTTGCTTTGATATACAAGTGCTTTGGATTACTAGCATGTTTCCAGAATGAATTATGCTTGCAAACCAAGGTTTTACTATATTTCTATCTTTCCATTAAACACGCAAACCTCAGGGCACCTGGGTGGCTCAGTCAGTTAAGCATCCAACTTCGGCTCAGGTCATGATCTCATGGTTCATGGGATCGAGCCCCACGTTGGGCTCTGTGCTGACAGCTCAGAGCCTGGAGCCTGCTTCCGATTCTGTGTCTCCCTCTCTCTCTGCCCCTCCCCCACTCATGCTCCGTTTCTGTCTCAAAAATAAATAAATATTAAAAAAAATAAAAAACAAACAAACACACAAACCTTGTATTAAAGGGGATGTGGGGAAGTTAAACCTTCTTCCCATGGGCTCCCAGCAGTGGCCACGAAGAGGAAGCAGCTAGAGGCCAGGGATCCCACTGGGGATATGCAGTGATGGAAGCAATGGCCCAAAGCAGAGATAAAGGCTGGGGGTGGGGAGGAGAGAATGCTAGGGCAAAATTCAGGAGCTGACAGAAGGCCAATTTCCTCTGTGGTTCTCAAAGTATGGTCCCAGGATGGGCAACATCAACAATCACTGGCAACTTGTTAGAAATGCAAATTCTCAGTCCCATTCTACACCCACTAATCAGAAACTCTGGGGGTGGAGCCCAGCCATCTGTTTTAACAAGCCCTCCAGGTGAGTCTAAAGTGAATCAAATTTAAGAGGCACTGAGCTAGAAGCTGGTGACCCAAGGGAGTGGGGAGTCATCCTTTGGTGATAGAAGGAGATAGAAAGTGGGAGTTCAGTAAAGGAAGATGTTCTACTTTCTAGTTTTTAGTCATCTTTTAAAAATTTCCTTTAGATCTGACTAATATAAACATTGCTCATTTTCACTGGCAAGGGAAACAACCCTGCAGTCGTATTTGCTGAGTATAAAATGAAGGGAAGTCCACACCAAGCTGGCTGATTAAGGCCACGTAAGTAATCGAGGCAGGCAAGTCAAGCACAATAAACCTCAGACTCTGCTGGTTTTTTCTGTCACTTCACTGATCACCTAAACCAAATAATCCACAATCATTTCTTTGGTTTTTGCTCTGTAGACATTGACAAAATGCTCATAAAGTGTTCCTAATTTATAGCAGAAAGATTAAGTGATTTGCTCAAATCCTTACATGGGGAAGCTAAGTTGCCTATTCAGGATCACACCATCACTGATAGGCAAGATCCAGCCTCCAAGATTCTGATTCTAAACTTGCAAGTTCAAGTTTTTTTCTTTCCCTTTTAATTCTTTCCTTCTTTATTAACTATAGCAATTTAATGTATAACTTTAATTTGTTCCATTTATGAAGCATTCACATTATTTGTCCAGAAAACAAATTGCCTATTTAATAAGAGGTAAACTAAGGTTGAACTCAAACGGTTTGGTAACAACTCCACTTCAATTTAGCCAGTTCCGTTCCTTAGGCCACTGCCCATTGTATGAGCTTACAAAACTCTGCATTAAAACCCAGATTCCCAAGGATGCTTTTTTTCAGAGTTAATTTCTACCAGGGACCTACTAATCATAGACTGATTATAGAAGAAACCCTATAGAATAATGACCTTCCAGTCATTCAAGTATTAGTCCCTCCCTCAGGTTACACTATGGATTTTTTCTTCTTGACCCAAACTAGTTGAGTCTATAAAAATTTGTTTGGTGTGATTAATGTTGAAGATATAATAATTATGCCTCTGCGTTATTCATGGTTTTCATTTAAAATGACCTTGTATCAAGCGTTTTGATTCCTGTGGTAAGAGATAGTGAAAAGTAACCTAAAAGGTTATTGGGTACCCCCTCGCTGTAGGATTTAAATTGACATTTACACCCCAGGATTTTTTTACATTTTTTTCCCCCTTTCTCCTACTGGGCCAGGTGACGTGACACTTATACACTTATATTTCACAATAACTTATCCCCTGTGTTTCTCAAAGACATGTCCTGGCCTAGATCACACATTGATTTTCAGATCTGTGTAGTTATTTGAAAGCTCACAGCATCTTTCTTCTTCCTATGAGCTTTTTAATCAGATCCTCTTGTACACTGGTACAGAGGTCTGCCTCAAGCCAGCACTCGCTCCCAAATCCCAGATGCAGACTGACCCAGGACCTAATGAGAATGTATTCCTGCAGGAGAAAAGGACTCTCTCAAGATGTGTACTGTCTCCTTTGTCAAGTTCTTCAATTGCCTTTTTTTTTTGAGCAAGTGAGACCGTGAGCCACTAAATGTCCTATTATGTTATCAAATTGGTGTAGATGTAAGGAAAGCCTATTGTTTCATTCTTTTTGTTATTTGTAACATTGAATTAGCCAAATAATTCAGGCTTAATGGCAGGTGTAATCCTTCTTAAGGACATTTCTTAAGGATCACCTCCCTTAAAGTTTACCTGATTTTATTCGAACTACGAAGGGATACCCAGGGGAACTTCTATATTCCCAGGGCACGAACTGTAGATAAACGAATGAAACCACATCATAAAAGCAAGCCTGAGCTGCAGATAACAAGACCTAATGTTTTTTGACCGTTTTGGGTTTTGGCCAGGTGCAAACCTATATGTTTTCCATGTATTAATTTGCACTTCTTAACAACCTGATGACATAGGTACTCTCATTATCCCCACTTTACAAATGAGGATAGTGAAGCCCAGAAAGGTTAACTTACAACACGTCACACTCTGGCGAGTGGCCAAGCCGGTTCACAAGAGCTCCCCTTCCCTCGCTGTTACTGCACTGCCTCCCACTAGCCCTCCTTCCTACCCCCACCCCATGCATTTTATACTGTGGGGTTAGCCTGGAGCCCTGGTTGCCTTCAAGCTCCTTTGTCTCCCCAGATCCTGTGTTCCTGGTAGCCACATCCCTGCCCCTGGCTGGAGTCACACCGAAAGCCTCAACATCTGACACGCATTGGTCATGCCTCCTCCCTTTGGGGACTAATTTCATGCTGTGCTTAGTGATGCATACAAGAGCATTATCTCCCGCTGCAAGCAGCAGCCCCTAGGGTATAATGTACTCTGCCCTTGGCTAAACTTGGGGAAACCAAGGCACACTAACAGTGCAGGAGTAACTTAATTCCTCAAATGTTTTTCAGATGAGACAAGGACAAGATGGATATATTTGGACTTGTGTTCCAGTCTGGTGGCTCGTCTATCACACTGCCCCTCCCCTCAAGCCTTCCTCCCTCAAGGACCTCTTGGTGGGGTGTTGCCCAGCCCACACCCAAGCCAAAGCACACTGACAGAGCACTGCCAGGACACCGAGCACCATTTCTAGTAAACACAAGTGACCACTGCGACTTCCTCTTTCCCCTTATGTGAATACCCACGGATATAGGATATCTGACCTGTGTGTCCTACCTTGAGGACCCCGCAGTATCAATTGTCATTAGCTTCCAAAGCCTACAGGATTAGAGAGAAAAGAGCCTGTCCACGAACAGTAAACATACTGTCCTCCTCTGCTCTGCACCCCACCAAATACTTGTGTCAAAAGCAACAGGAGGCAGCAATTGTTCTATTCAGCATGTGTCCACTTGAGACCATCTTGGGGTCTGCCTTATCTCTGCCAAAGCCAAATCCATGGAGAGTTTTAAGATGAGTCAATGCTAGAGCAGGTTTATATTGGACCATATTGAGGCTATTATCCCAAACTTATTTGAGGATGTTTACTGTAATATTCAGGAGTTTGGGAGCCTGCTTAGGGGAAGCTTTAACTGTAAGAGGAAGCACAAAGCCAGGCTCCTGGTAGAGCTGAACTGTGGCATAAATAATTTCTTTTCATTCCACAGTCAACACAGATTGATGGTGTCTGCCAGGTGCCAGGCCCTGAGCATGCAGTGGTAAGTGCCACAGACAAAGGTGCCTGTCCTGGTGAGACTTTACAATGGCTTCTTCTGGGAGATTCTTGGACACCAACTATTTACTTTCAAAAGACTCAGTGGGAATTATTTTAATTTAAGAAATACTCATGACAGCCGGTTCGGGGGCAACTTTTCCAAACATGCTGTAACAAAATTGGCAATTTTAGCTAAATCACACCCTGTTCTTCAGACACTTGACTCAGATTTTTCTTTACTATGGTAAATCTGTGTTCAGCATGTGGAAATTTGTAGGGACCAGCCACTCCAGCTCAACCTTAAAGACAGGTTTTCAGGCTAGACTGCACTTTCTAGAAGAACAAACCCTTTAAATATTTTTATTCAAAGAGGATAGTGACAACAACTTGCAATAGACAACCTGAATATTTTAATGGAAGCCCTAGGCTTTTGTACTGGGAAAACCAATGGAACTAAAAAATTTAAGAAATGCCAGAACTTCTAATAAGAAGGAGAAGAAAACATATACCCTCTTAGAGATGTGCTAGTGTTTTCCCAAGACTTAATTAGCACTGGACACTGCCTCAGATTCTGAGTGACTTACTATATTAGGTTTTTTACACCTCATCCTTCATGTTATCCAACAAATGCCTAATCCACGTTCATTATGTATCAAGCACTGTTCTAAACACTTTACTAATATTAACTTTTTAACTTAAGATCTTCCAAATTTTGTAAATTTTATATGTGTTTGATGCTGCTATTTCTTTTTCTTTTTTCTTTTTTTTTCCCCTGAGGGTGGGGGGGGGGCGGGGCAAAGAGAGAGATAAAATCTTAAACAGGCTCTACACCCAGCAGGAATCCTGGTGCGAGGCTCGATCTCATGACCATGAGATCATGACCTGAGCCAAAATCAAGAGTGGGACATTTAACTGACTGAGCCACCCAGGCGCCCCTGATGCTACTATTTTTGTTGGTGTCTTCTGAAAGTTATGCTTTTAGGTGTATTTTCCTCCCACATCACTAAAATTAGTGTTATCGAAAAGCCTCTCTACATGCCTTAAGTAAATGTATTAATTTTCTATAAGATCACTATTCTTATAAGCATTAAAATAAAAATGAATGTGGTCTTATGTTCATTCTTCCATTATTTTTTTATTTTTATTTTTTTAACGTTTATTTATTTTTGAGACAGAGAGAGACAGAGCATGAACGGGGGAGGGGCAGAGAGAGAGGGAGACACAGAATCGGAAACAGGCTCCAGGCTCTGAGCCATCAGCCCAGAGCCCCATGCAGGGCTCGAACTCACGGACCGCGAGATCGTGACCTGGCTGAAGTCGGACGCTTAACCGACTGCGCCACCCAGGCGCCCCTCATTCTTCCATTATTAATGGAATGTTCCATCTTCTGCTTTCAAAAATTCCCAATTTTTCAAAGCTGCACATTTCTCCTGTTCTGTTATATATGATTACAGCGTTAATAAGTAATTGAAAGAAGATACATTTCCCTTAAAGTTTTAAGAAAAGCCCCATCCCATGCAAAATTTCCAAACAAAAATTAATGAAAGAAAGTTAGGTGGCACAATAATTACAAAGAATTCCTCTTTAGAGTCAAAAAGACCCAGGTTCAAGTCTCCAAACCCCAACTCCCCCTCTTAATAGTTAGTGTGACCTTAAGCAAGTTACTTAATATTTTAGACCTCAGTTTCCTTATCCACAAAATGAAAATATCAACACTGTCCTCAATGTTACTCTGAGGATTAATTGGAACAATACTTGTATCCTGCTTAATCCAGTGCCATCATACAACAAGCTCTCAATAAGTGATTTCTAGTATTATTACCAACACCTAAGAGTGCCAGCTATATGATAGGCAGTGCTGGGAGGTTTCACATATCCTATCTCATTTAATCCTTCACAATCCTGTGAAGCAAGGACAAATTCTTCCAGTTTTATAGATTAGGAAGGTAAGGGTCAGAGAGGTTAAGTAATTTGTTCAAGGCAGGGCTGGGATTTGCAGTCAGGTCTACCTGACTCCAAAGTCCATTTTCTTCCACCACGGAAGATAATTGTCCTTTCCAAATTTCTTTTGCTATTTCCTGAAAAATGTGGATTGCCATTTTCAGTTTTACATTAATGCATAGCTATGTGAAACCACTTATTTTATCTACATTATCACAAATAACCAATACGTCTTCTACCCCATTCAGCTCCTTTATCATTCCACTCAAGATAAATATTTTGCCTAAAAGTTGTATTGGCATTTGGAAGACACTCAAGGTCTGTACTTAAGATCTATAAACAAAAGCCAGATGAAATCACAAAGTAAAGTGATGTCTGTTTCTCCAATTCCCGGTGCTGGATGTGGCTCCATCTTGATCTGAATTTGAATTAGAGTCATTGTAGCCCATCTTTTTACATTTCTTCTTTTTGAAGAAGAATGTTGAATGTTAGATGAATTAATCCCAAGTCTTTCCTTCAAGGGACTTTAAGTTCAATAAGAAAGGTAAGATGTACCAAAAGATCAGTAATTCCAGACGAGAAGTAAGAAGTCCTAAAAAAAATAGAGATAAAAAGCTAGGGAGTCTCAAGGATGGCAGTTGCTTCCTCCTGGGAAGAGAAGGATCAAAGTTGGCTGTAGGGGGAAAGTGCCCTCCTCGATTAACAGCCCCATCCAGGTGCGAACTATTCATGAATTTGCTTCAAAATAATACAGAAAGGAGTGAGGAGATAGGCAAGCAGATGAAATAAGACCTGTGAGTTAATCTGTGGAAGCTCAGTGATGGGATACACAGAACTTCACCACCACTTCTGCATGTGTTTGAAATTCCACATTAGAAAAGGTTAAAAGTGGGGCGCCTGGGTGGCTCAGTAGGTTAAGCGTCTGACTTTGGCTCAGGTCATGATCTCACAGTTCGTGGGTTCGAGCCCCACATTCGGCTCTGTGCTGACAGCTCAGAGCCTGGAGACTGCTTCGGATTCTGTGCCTCCCTCTCACTCTGACCCTCCCCTGCTCACACTCTGTCTCTCTCTATCCCTCAAAATAAATAAACTTTTAAAAAGTTTTTTTAAAAAAAGGTTAAAAGTATTCACCATATCATTTTCTTAGGTAATAAACTACATGTAAATGGCTACAAATGTATAATATAATGATTTGGGCCTGGAGGACTGACTGGACAGATAGGCCATTGATGATCAATGGTGAAAGAAGCAGAATTCTCCTCCCTAACCACTACTATTCCCCGCCTCTCCTTTCACACACAGAAGACTGTGCAACAAGAATTTCTTCATGTAAAACTCTAGGTCAGAAAGAGTAAGCATAGGGTAATAACTCAGGAAATGCCCTGGTACCAATGCCTACCTCTGGAGAGAGAATGAATACATGTCCTGATGAAAATAGTCAGTGTGGGTTTTATAGAAAATCGAAAATCCAATCAGTGAAGCTCAGGGGCTCCACAATATCTGCAGACTTGAATTTTGAGGCAGTATTCCATCCCTCTGATCACTCATGAAGATCTTACATGTAGATTCAGGGAGGGATATGTATCAATATTTGTAGGCGAGATAAAAACATTCAATACTGCATTGACCCAAGAGTTCTTCATGGCTCTATATAGCACATGTCCCCAGAATGTTCCATAGGTGTGTTATGCAGGGATTTCTGTTAATTAAGTGCAATATAATTTTGATAGAGTCATGCCCCTAGCCTAATTCAGCTGCAGGCACATCAGGTAAACGGTGGGGGGTGGGGGGGGGTGGGGGGAGGATAGAGCTCAGCCACCTGGTAGCATTCCGTAAAATTGGACAGATTTATTATAAAACATGGCACTGGGGGAAGTGGTAGATACAATCTTATACTCTTCTGAGGATGACAGAATGTATTTTTCTTGGCTATTCTGCCTGGATATTTTACCAGAATCAGGATGTTTTGAAGAGGCTTTGCCACCCTGACTCCAAACCCCAAATTAAAATTACAGCAAGTAAAATTAGAGAGTGTCACATGCTACTTTAATTCTGTGCTGCCACACTTTAGTGGTTTCTCATTTAAGAGTACATAATTATTTTCAAATTATCATTTATCATTTCATGGTTAAATTAGATTATCAACTAGAACTTTTAGGGAGATTGGAATTCTACATGCAAACTAGATTCTTCTGATCACTATTTATGCTCCTTTTGGTTAACTTTATTTCCTGAACCCTCAGATCATGTATTTCACAGATAACCATCCTAGGGCACTGGGAAGTATTTTAATGGGAGAGATCAGTACTGTTTCATATGGCATATTTGCAAAAGACATAGTTTGTCTATATGAGAAACGTAGTATTCAGTAGCGGTTTAGGTTTCCAAGGATATTAAAATATTTCTTTAAGGAAATGTAATTCACGTGACTTCTAACTTCTTTATTATACCCAGGGTGTGCATGAGTGTTTTTGTGTGTGTTTTCTACACCTTATGTTAAGAGAAAAGTTCTTCAAAGTGTCTCTGACTTTATGCAAGGAGACAAAATGACTTGGAAACTCCCTGGATATCCTCTGACCAACGGTCGTACTTGCAATTTTGACGGCTTTAATTCTTCTGTAACACCAAGTTCCTGATATTCTTCTTCTTCTTCTTTCTAAAGAGAAACCGTGATTTTATTTACACATGTTGATATGATAATTTTCTAAAAATGTTTCTGCCAACCCCGCTTGATCTCTGTAGTGTCAACTGATAAAATCTATCCCTTTCATAGGGCCAAGCAGCTTTCAGGTCCCAGGTCAGCGGTCACTTCCTTGGGGAAAATCAGAAGACTTTAAAGAGGTTGAAAAGCCTGGATTTCCTCAGAGAAATTGCCCACGTGGGATAATCTTACAACCTTCATGTTTTCCTAATTCCCACCAGCCGTGTGATTATTTGCTTGGTGTTCATCTATTCCATAAGACACTATAAACTCCATGAGGGTAGGGTTTGGGTTAGTTTTGCTCACCATTATGCTCCTAATGCCTGAAACAAATAAGGTGCTCAAACAATATTCATTGAATTAATGAATGTAAATAGATAGATAGATAGATGAATGAATGAAGTAAAGAAATTGCTCAAAAAGACTTTATCCGTAACACTTTAGAATAGCACTGTCCATTAAATAGCCATTAGCTACACATACATTATTTAAATTTAACCTTAAATTAATTAAAGTTAATAAAGTTAAGAATGTTGTTCCTCAGTTGCACTAGCCACATTTCCAACACTCAATAGTCACACACATCTAGTGGCTATTGGATAGCACAGATTATATTTGACAGTGCAGATTACAGAGCACTTCCATCACTGTAGAAAGTTCTATTGGACAGCACAGCTTAAGAAATTCTGAAATCCCAGTCAAAGGAGAGTATTATTCTTCCAGGCTCGATCAGCTCATTATTGTCACTGCTATTGTTAATACTAACTGGGTGACTTAAACCCCTTTCCTATAAAAATGTTCTCCATTTGATGATTGAGCAGAATCTTCATCTCTTTTTCTTCCAAATCACCAATAAATCATTTGGCTTCTTTGATTTATAAGAGTCCAAGCACCTGTAGTTCTATCTACGTTCCCGAGTATTCGAAAGAGTCCTTGAAATGGAGAAAACCTACTGTTCTAAAAGTGCATTTATGACACAGGCTGGGCCTCTGTGTGCTATACTGGGAATAAAAATGGGAAAGATATAATGTGTTCTAGAAGTCATCATTAGTGTACGAGGGATTTGGATTTGTATTAATTTATTTAATTATGTTAAGTGCATGATTGCACACATTCTAAAATTGTAATTATGCATTAAATTTGTATAGCCTTCCAAATGAATAGCATTCAATATGTTTACTGAGTTTTTTTTATTTCAACAATTAAGCATTTTTAAAAATATAAGACCATAGTTATAGTCATCTTATTCCATTCATACAAGCAAATATTTTATCTCCGAGAGCAGAGACTAGAAAGCTGCCAGGGGGTAGGAGAACAAAACTGTGACATTGATACTTAATTAAAAGTAATAATTTGATTTAAATACTCATATAAGCAAAAGCATCTTTAGTGGTGATACAACTGCTAGAAAAAGGTAAGAGAGTGGTGAAGATGATATGATGCTCAGATTCAGGCACACAAACAGGAAACAGAACACACCAGGAGAAATATTCAGATTTCTAGGAAGCTTTTCGTCTCTTGTAATAAAAAAACAGGTTCTGGAGCACCTGGGTGGCTCAGGCGGTTTAGCAGCCGACTTCAGCTCAGATCACGATCTTGGGGTTCATGAGTTCAAGCCCCGGGTCGGGCTCTGAGCTGACAGCTTGGAGCCTGGAACCTGCTTCAGATTCTGTGTCTCCCTCTCCCCCGACCCCTCCCCTACTCAAGCTCTGTCTCTCTCTCCCTTTCTCTGTCTCTCTCAAAAATAGATAAAAAAAACATTTAAAATTTTTGAAAAAAAAAACAGGTTTGGTCTCCTTTTAGCAAGCTAGACTATATATAGTCCCATTTTTCTTCATATCTCTATAAAAAAGGTGTCCTCTAGTAAATACTATGGTTACCATAACTGCATCCATATTTTACATTATATATCAGAAACCTGTCCATCTATATCAGAAAATACCCAAACCAGCTTTGGAACCAGATACTTTTTACTGCACCATCATTATCACATCCCAGGTTTCAGGGACAGTTAATAAATGCAATGAATACTAGCACTATTTTTGACAGGCAACAACCCCAATGCCAAACATGCTTGTCAACATATCTAAAACACTATCATTTACCATATTCTGATAGCTTCAAATTTTCATTCCACAGGTGTTCCAAACCATAGGAAATCAAATATCACCCTGAGAGTACACTTTAAAACTTCAAGCCCTGCAAACTGAAAAGTACACAAATAACTTTTGTTTTTCCAAGTGCCTTTGCAGGGATTGCACCTACCAAGTGCCTACCTACAAACAGCCTTGGATTTTCTACTTCGCTCTTAGCCTTTATGTCTCCGGATTTTTTGTTTACCAAATGCACATCACACTTGGCAAAGGCGAAATTGTATGGTTCCACCACTGGGCTTTTAAGCAACTGAGATGTTATTTCTTAGAAGGTAAACCTAGGGGTTGTCAGAATGCCACACAGCAAGTTTATCGATAAGGAACTTTAAAGAAAAAGTTCGAAGGTGAGAGGCCAGATGAGTAGAAAAAAGAATTGAGAGGATTCATGTCCCTCATCTCTGCTAATTTCCCTGTGGAAATCCAAGGCCAGCTAATCCCTTTGAAATCTGTCCTCTGAGAGACTGTTACTTTGCAGGAGTTAGACTCTCCATGCCTTCTACGTGGACTCTCCATGCCTTCTCCATGCCTTCTTCTGTAAGGGATATAATAATTGATGAGTGACATAAGGCTAGGTGACAGATAAGGAGGGATGAGTGGGAACTGTGATAAACCCCATCTGAAAACATTTAAAAATTTTAAAAAGTATTTAAAAGATAGCCCAAGCCCATTGAGTACAATCTGTGGAGTTGCAAATTTGAAGTTTCTGCTCCAGCTTAGGGTAGAAGCCAGAGTTACTGGCTGGTGTAATTTAAGGGACTTTGCATGCCAATAAAAGTCACAAGGCCATGCTTTTAAAAGGGCCAGAGAGTCCACTGAGAACAAGTTTTTCAAGTTTTAGGTTGTAAAATTATATCTAATTATCAACTAACTTTAACCTTTCTTCAACTTTTCTCTATCTCCCAAATCCCTCAGCCTTCTGTTGGCTTGATCACAAAGCTGCTTTGCCCAACACTGCCACATACTAACCAATCCTTTCTGACCACTGGTGTTGTCCGCATCACGGAGAGATTTAGAATTTGCTCCAGTTTTGTGTGAGATGATAACAACAAAAACGGACTTCTGAGATCCTTTGCAGGTTTTGAAGGTGCTGTGTGCCTGAAGATGATCCTCCTACAGGTGGTACTCCCACTTTTAATGGGAACAGAGTATTTAAAATGGTTGGGCTTACATTATACCGCTGCAAATAAACAGGTACCGTGTTCAAATCCTGCATGGTGTGGGCCAAGTAAATTATCTTTCTACTTCAATTTCCTCAACTTTTAATGTGAATGATGATGGTATCTAGCTCATAGGGTTGTCGTAAGCATCATATGTGTTGACGCATATAAAGGTACAGTGCATGTTACCTAGTGAGTACTCAGTAAATAATATCTATTTTATCGTAACACTTCTCACGTCATTTACTAATGATCCTGATGATGATACAACGCCAATGACAGTGAGAAATTTGGTAATAGTGCTTAGGTACAACTTGGATTCAACATAAGAGGAAATGGTTTGAAAACAAAGGAGAATTTATTGGGGGCTCACTAAGTGTCAGACACTGTGACAAGTGCTTTCTTTACATGTATTAGGTCTCATCTACTTTTTACAACATCTCCACAAGTTACGAACTGTTAATAACTGCATTTTGAAAATGACTCATAGGGTGATTTGTACTGCAAAAACCTAGTTAAATTAGACCTAGGTTCCCCAGAAGCTGCTTCCCTGTACGGTTCTCAGTTTGATTTGGCCAAAAGTGAAATTCACATTAGATTTGGAATGCAGAAATAAAGCAGCAGCCATTGCTTAAGGTCATCATGGTTAGATGCAGCAGGGTCGGATGTAGAGCCGGTAGGTTCTCCTCCACTCCACATCCTGCTCTTCTGAGGACCTCTGGCCTTGTTGATGAAACACAGATACCTGCATGCAAAGCTTCTGAGGCAACAGCTCCCCATGGATTTCTTCACAGCTCCCTATTCACAGGCCCATTCTGGCAGTTGGTCACGCCTGTCATCTCAGAGGGACTGGTGGGTGACCCCTCTGATCTTCCACCTCCCCCTTCAGACCTTCACTTCTGCAGTGCCTCTCACACTAGTGGTTCTGTTTCCCTAATCAAACCTTGACTGATATACAAGGTAGCTCACCCAGGGTCACTCAGTGCATGATGGAGCTAGAACTGGAAGACTTAATTTGTTTCTAAAGCCCATGTTCTTAATAACCACTATGCATCATTGCCTTGAAGGAAGGAAAAGGAAGAGAAGAAAGAGGCTAGACTTGAAGATTATAAATGAGGAGGGAAAGAACAGAGGTAACATGGCTAGAAGGAAGCAGGGAGGAAATGATAAGAACTATGGTAAGCAATGGGGTGAGGGGAGGAAAGTGCAGAGGAAAAACAGATAAAAGGGGACAGGATAGTGGCATTCCCAGCTCTACTTGGTCTGCCAATACGTCCCCTTCAGCACAAAGGGGGAATTTTAAGCATAGCTAATATATGCTGGAGGATTGCAGAATGCTGGTGCTCAGCTGTGAAGGAAGCAAACGTCCTTGTGGTTTTATTCTTCTATTAGGAACTGAATCTAAAATTTCATAAAGGTTTTATTTTTAACAGAGGACCTAATAATTTCTCACGTTATTCACCCTTTTCTATAGCCATTGCTAATTAATTTTTTACAACCTCACAAGAGTCATTGGTAAATATCAACTTGTAAGCCAGCAACCTTTGTTACAGACTCTGTCCCTGAGTTGAGAAATCAACTATTTTTATGCAACAGAACAATGATGAATAATTTAATTACAGATCATCATGTTCAACTGGGGTGATAATTTAACTATGTGATATTCAACATGAGGGATGTGGCAAACTCTGCACAGAATTCGAAAATAGAGGTGTGAAATATCATTTTCCCTTGTGACTACTTGGTTTACCCCAGATATTTACTATGTTTAATATTACAGCTGCCAAGGAGGCACAGAAATTAATTTAAAATCTTGTTGGGCTTTATTTTCTACTTTGAAGCAGCTAAGCCTTTAAAAATATCCTGTTCAGGGTACAGAAAGTGCTCTTCGAGTGTCCTGGTGTGCATAGAGGCGAGAGGACATTATGCCTGACTTTGAGGACAAATCGTCTCATCCCCACCATCATCCCGCATGATTGCCCATGCGTTGCTCCTGACTTGCATTTTAAGCATCGGTCAGCATGCTTTTGGCAAGATGGTGCCAGGAGAACAGGTTTTATGAGAGCACAGTGATAGAAGATGTGACAACCTTGCCCTAAAACCATCCCTTCTCTCCTTTGGACCTTGATATCATAGTCTCCAGTCAAAGGAACAGGCTATACAGGAACAAGGGGACGCCAAGCATGCTTTTACAACCAGTTGCTCTCTTCCTGCCCCAAAGTCAACTTTAGAAGGGCAGGCTTGACTCAACATATTTTTTTAAATCCGGTTATTTAACAAAATTTTTTTAATGTTTTATTATTTATTTTTGAAAAAAAGACAGACTGTGAGCGGGGGAGGGGCAGAGAGAGAGACACAGAATGCAAAGCAGTTCAGGCTCCGAGCTGAAGGCACAGAGCTGAAGGCACAGAGCCTGAAGCTGGGCTCAAACTCCCAAGCTGTGAGATCATGACCTGAGCTGAAGTCGGACGCTTAACCGACTGAGCCACGCAGGCGCCCCTAAATCCAGGTATTTTAAAAGACTAATTCTCTCCTGAATTCATTTCACTGAATTTTGGTGAATTCTGCCTCTTAAGAGATTACCACAACCTCAGAATGGCATCAGAAGTCAAATTTCCATATGTTATTTATATAGTATGTATTATTATAAAAATTAATATAGTTAGTAATTATCTTTTAATTATCATTACACTAAATAATTGTTCGTTATTTGCTATCACTGTGAAAAGAATGGGCAATGTTAGTCCACTGGAGCTTCTGAGGCAGGGCCTGGAAAACCACCTTAACCCTTTAAGCCCATCCCTTCAGCAGCCATCCCCACATATAACTGGGCACATGGAGTCCTATCACCTTCAGCCTTTGTCCTGTACCTTTTCGTATACCCCTCTCACACCTCTTTTCTCTACTAGTTTTCAGCCTTCCCAGATTTTAGCATCCTGGGTTACTCTCTTGTCTACAGCCTCAGGCATGATGCTGTTCACCACTTCCCTTGTGGTAACCTCTGCTTCTCCCTCTGTTCACAATTTGGATACCCAGTGATACATGGGTTCCAACTCCTCCCCACAGACTCTCCCAGGTAGAAAGTTCCTGGTTGACCCAGCACCAAGGGGACCTGAACACAAAGGTAGAAAGCAGAGAGACATGGTATTCCCTTAACTCTGGGGCAACTATTAACAGCTCACTCCAGTCCCCGCGTTATGACTCTGGGGGATAGTGTGGCCATTGTAGTGTCAACATTATACTTGCACTAAGGTTTCCTCTACCTGAACCCTGTAACACTGGCAGGGCAGTGGGGAGTGGTGGACAGAAAATATGGAGGGATTGCAAAGCAGGGAGGTGGACATTCAACAAACAAGTGTGTTTGCATTGCCTGGACTTATGAGCAGTAAGGTGTTCTCATACCATGGAGGCAGCACCCAAAAAAGAGCTCCACTACTCATTCATAGCCTTCAATTGGACGGTTTTTTTGTTTGTTTGTTTGTTTGTTTTTTGCCTAAATCAAGTTGTCCTCTGCTTCCACAGTTGGTTTTGGTCAACTGACATTCTGAGCTTTGGCCTCATGTCCCTGGCAATAGTTTGAGCTGTACCTCTTGAGTTAGGGTTAGATGGTGATCCTCTATTACAAATACTGATTTGCCTTCTCAGGAACACTTCAAACATGCTTTGTAGAATACATGTATTTTGTAGCCCAGCAATAGCAATAATCTCTACACGCACCCCTGTATGGGACTCTAGCCCTCAGCATAGCCCAGTTTGCTCCAGTCCCCAAGAAAGGAGTTTGAACAACTTTAGAGAAAGCATAGTAAGGGAGGGAGGGAAGGAGTTACTAACATTAAGCCCTGTTACAAGCCAAGTATTCTCCTAGACATTTTGTTCATAGTATCATGGACATAGTATCATTTTTTTCATAGTATTTCATGATCCATTAAAAAGTAAATTCCATAAGATCAGAAAACTTTGCTGTTGTACCTCCAGTGCCCAGAACAATACCAGGCTGATAGAAAATGTTCAGGAAATATTTGTTGAGCATATGTAGCTCTCAGATTTTGGCTTCTAAATGCCATTCCCTAATAAAAGGAACCAGGACTCTTTGGAGAGATGGTTGATTTTAGAACTGGAGCAGGGAAAATACAAGATAAGCCCAGAGCAACTTACAGTCCCAGAAAACAAAGAAGTGCTAAAAAAAAAAGAATAAAACAAATAGCAAATAACAAAAACAAAAGGATCAGAGTATGTCAAAGGGGGCACAGGAACCAACCTGAAAGTTTGGACAAAGCTGGAGCATTTTGAACAACAAAATAAATAACATGGCATTAGATTATTACCTAAAATATAAAATATACATTAGTCCATACTAATATAAATGAATGAATAAAATTAAGTAATTAATTAAGAAGAAGAAACAATTCTTCCTTACAAAAGAACTCCAAATATTATGTATGGATATTGCCCTCCAGGAGGCAGAGCTTAATCCCCACTCCACACTCCCATCTTGACTGGCTCCAACCTATGGCCAGCCTTGTTCCCAGAGTTCACCACTCTAGCTAGGCATTTACAGCTTATAATGACTTGTCACAGTAGGTGTCCCAAGTCAAGATTATCTTAATAACTATTTGCCTGTTTAATATAACCAAGTCAAATTCTGCCTCTAATATATGCAATTTATATTAAAGCATTTGAGTATTTTGTACAGTTATCCAAGGGCTCAGAAAATATTTTCTTTTGTGTCTTAGGGTTTGAATAATAACTTATATTTATTGAAGTCATATGTGTGGGCATATATGTTCATTACTATAAGCCTGTAATTTATATTTTCACAAATAAGGAAATTGAGAGTCAGTGAGGTTAAATGACTTTCCCACACAACTAGTGAGTGGTAAAGCCAAAATTTAAATTTATTCTGATTCCTATGCCTACATTTTTCCCACTGTGCCATGCTGCCTAACCAAAAAAACTCTAAAAGTTCTATAGATACAGTATTCCATATGCAAAGCACTATGAAAACAGGTACAGCTAAAATTATGTCTCCCAATTTTGTTTCAGATTCTACATGTGTGCTGAGCTTATTGTTTCTTGCCTGACAATTTACTTTCTATACTTGCCTGACAGAGAAGGTAACAGATGTAGTGTGAGAGCAAAAGAAAAACAAAATGTGTCCTGATGCCAAAGTCAAAATTAACTCTAACAAGAGGGAAAAGTTGAAGGAAGAAATTTTCTTTCTCTCTCTCTCTCTCTCTTTTTTTTTTTTTTTTTTTTTTTAGAGAAAGAAAGCATGAGCAGGGGAGGGGCAGAGAGAGAGGGAGAGAGAGAGAATCCCAAGTGTCTCCATGCCCAGTGCCTCCCAGCTCCACGCCCGTCACAGGGCTTCATCTCATGACCACGAGGTCCTGATCTGAGCCAAAATCAAGAGTCAATATGCTTAACCAACTGACCCATCCAACTGAGCTTCCCGGAAATTTTCTTTTTGATAGAGTTTAGTTTGGATCATCCATGCTTTGTAACATTTTACAAATCATGGGGGATTTGGGGACTCTACCTTATTTTTGTTTTTCATTGTTTCTTTAAAGGAAAGGGTTGCAAAATGTTAAAGAATATATAGTTTAATGCTTCTCAATTATTTGCTTACAGTGACTTTCTTTCCCTACCAGGTTCTATGATCCGTGGAGACCACCATGTCTTAATCATCTTTTTAATCCCCACTGCCTAACAAAAAGTAGGGACTCTCAAAATAACGATTGAGTGAATGAGTGAATGAATAAATGAATAAAAGAACAGCAAACAAATTATTATCAAGTCAAAAACAGTCCAAAGGAGGATGGAGCATTTATGGATGAAACCTTTTCTCTCTCAACCAGAGAGTTCTTTCCAGTCCCCTATCAATCCTTTTGATAGGACAGATTTTCTTTCCTGAAAGCTACAGGGAACTTAAAAATATTCAAATTCAGTTAACACCCACAGAGAACCTGCTATGTGTCAAGACAGTTCATGTCCAATAGTCTATGTAAAACATCTAATAAGCCTGTAGCTATTATTATCCCCATTTTTCAGATGAGGATGCTTAGGCTCAAAAAAGTTAAATGCTTTTCCCAGGGTCTCACAACTAATCGGGGGCAGGATTGGAAGCTGAACCCGGTCCCAATTAAATTTCAGCACTCACTCCATTCCCCTGCCGTTTCTCCACAGTGAACCAACCCAATGCCACATTTTGGTAGAATTTATGGCACACCTTTTTCATAGCTTAACATCCCTGAAATAGAAATGCATTTTATAAATGATAGCCTTTTAAATTACTTGAAATGTGGTCATGGTTTCTCAAAAAATATTAAATTCACCATCCTTATCCTGTATCATTACCTCTGACTAAAAGTTAGTGTTGGAGACTTCTGCTTGTAGTGTCAAAAGAAAGCTGAAAGAACCTAACTGCAATAATTTAAAGAGCTGTAGGAAGACAGATCTGATCAAAAAACTTTTCTGCATTGTTTTTATTTTGTCACTTAACTATCAGAAATTCTTAGCTGACTTAATAGCAGTTTAATTGGCTAACGTCCTCTTAACCTCAACTGAGATCCCCTCAGAGGCCATGAGGGTTTTGATTGGGAGTGGAGTGGAGGCCAGTGAGGGAGTTAACACCATTTGAGAGGGTAGTGGAATGCTGTGGGAAGATAAGAAGGTTCCTCCAGGGAACATGAAACAAAAGGGTCAGGTTAAGGAGTGAAGTTTAAAATGAAACCTTTTCAGAAGGTGAACACACTCCAAATAGAGACAACCATACATTAATAAGAATATTTGTAAGAAACTGGTAGGTGGGGTGCCTGGGCGGCTCAGTACTTAAGGATCTGACTCTTGGTTTTGACTCAGGTCATCATCTCACAGTTCGTGAGTTGGATCCCCACACTGGGCTCCACGCTGCTGGTGCAGAGCCTGCTTGGGACTCTCTCTCTCTCCCTCTCTCTCTGTCCCTCCCCTGCTCTCTTTCTCTCTCAAAATAAATAAATGAACTTTAAAAAAGAAAAAAAAAGAAACTATGGCAGGTAAGATGGTGGTGTTAAGAGCAAAGGGAAACTCTTATTTCACATTTTTTAATAAGTTAACCAAATGCTCAAGGTGAAGTGAAATAGTTCCTAATTTTTATTTTGACGTCAAAACCGATTTTAAATCACTGATTGTTACACTGCTCTAAAACAACTGTTGCCTTTTGTGCCTATTATCAACCAAAAAAACACTCTCAAAATTGAACATGTAGTTCTTGATCAAAGATATCTAAGAAGGCAGAAATTTCCTGCATTTGACCTAGGGTCATTGGGTCTACTTTTTCTGTCTCATCTAGAAAGACTTGTCAGCTCAACAAAAATTTTGTCCTGACCCAGAAGTCACAGGTCAAATTTTCAGGTCAAGATCAAGGCATTTGTGCAACCAGTTCAATGCCCTGTGGGCACAGCAATGGAGTAACATCCTTTCACTGGCCTGAAGGGTCTGTATCCTAGTTTACTGGGCAAGATAAAATGGTGCCTACCATGTCTACAGCACCTATCTAACAGGACTCCAACCCACAGTTCCTGCTGGTGGGTAGGGAGGAGAAGAGACCTCAAGCTTTTCTTTAAGCATGGGTGGCCATGTTTTGTATCTCATGACCCAACCTCATGGTTGTTGCTAACTGGACCAGGGGAGGCATTTCTAATTCAAGGAAAGCCTATTTGTAGACTACCTAGCAGCCTATGTAGTCTGGATTGAGAGCGCTTTCTGATGGCGGTCTAACTTGGGACAATCGAGTTCTATCTCTTTGAAAGATAAATGATTCGGGGATGCAGAGATGCAATGATACAGAGAAAGACAACTGGCAGTTGGAAGTGGGAGAAGACAGACACAGAAAAGAGCATATTGAAAGGGAAAATCTAAGTTACTTTAGTGGTAGAATAGTAGAGTAGATGTAGGCAAAAAGCATCATGAACAACCTTCCAGTTCTATTTTCTGAGACAGCTGGCTGTAGTTCTTTTTTCTGAGATGTTTTGTTTATTCATATTTATCCTGAGTTCTCCTGAACCCCAGTGCATTGGTCAGAAATGGTTAAGTTTTAACTAAATGGTTAAGGTAACACGTAACATGAATACCTCAGCAGTTTAACACAGTGAAAGGTTATTTCACTTTTTGCAGAACTTGCTCCGGATGTAAAAGACTGTTCAGGGCACATGTTCTTCAGAATTCCAGATTTCTAGCTGAGACCTGACCACTGACTCAAATACTTCTCCCTACATGTGATGTAGCACTTCTATTCCCAGTAATTGGCTGGAGCTTATCACATCGTCCAGTTAATGACAAGGAAACTGTGAAATGTGATTTTCCAAGTACTGGGAAAAAGAAAACTGGAAATACGAGTGAATCAGGTACCTAAATATGGGGTACCTTGCTACCATACCTTTAACCTTTACTTGGCACTTTATGTTAATCATTTTAGCCCTTCCTATGCTTCACTGAAACCCATCAGGTAGTGTTACATTCATGTCATTTAACTCACCTTTGACTCACTGTCAGACACACCTAGCCATAGCTCTCTTGTCACTAGCACATTTGATGTCTCACAATAAATGTAACAAAACTTGTAGCAAGCAGGCACTTGCATCCTCGAGTAGATGCTTTTAGATGCTTTCAGTAGATGCTTTTTTCCCTTCTAAAATAAGAACAGTAGCAGACTGATGGATTTTTGCCATGTGCCAGAGAAGGCAGGGGAGTCAGGTGAGAAGATAATGAGAGCTACTGAGATCATCTACTACTGTAGATGACCAAACTACTGTAATTTATTTCTTTGTAAATTATTATAGAAAGAATAAGTTCAACCTAAAAAGTAGAAAAAGGAGGGGTGGCTAAAATTTACTGAGTATCTACTACATGCCATCACTTCATACAGACATTACCTAAGTTATTTACCACCAAGCATCTATTGGGCTAGATATTACTATTGTCCAGTTGATAAAATTGAGACATGAAGAGGTTATACAATTTGCTCAAAGTCACACAGCTATGATGACTGAGAATTCAATCCAGACTTCTAAATCCAGATCTCCAAATCCATGCTTCTCACTATTTTATGAAGCACAGGCAGCAGCAAACCTCAAATACATCTTGGAAGAGAAAATCCAGATTTTCTGGGGCTTTTCCTAAAGGAAATAAATTTCAGGAAGGATTGAGTTGATTTTAGAAAAGCCCTCAAAGCGTTTGAAGATGGTGATCTCAGGCATTCATTTATTCATTTAATAAATGAGGATAAAAAGGAAGTGAGGATAAAAAGACAAGATCTACAATCGCTGTTCTCAAGTTGCTCACTATACTTAGGCATAGCCCCACAAGTAAACAGACAGTTATGATGATATAGTGGAATAAGAGTTATGATAGAAATAAGCAAGTGATATTGAGGGTCCTACTCAGTGTTGCTTCTTAGTTCCCTGTGAAACAGACTCTAAGATGGAAATTTGTGCACAGAAGGCTTGATTTCTGGATCAAGACCTATAAGGGAAATGAAAGAAACTGAACTGGACAGAAGAAGTTGGACTGTGGTGCAGTCACAACAAAGTCCTCGGCCTTTTCATGGGATGATTATAGGGCTAGGGTGGCCTGCAGTGCTGTCCCAATTGGAGCAGTGGGACCAAGGCTTTATACTTCTGTTTCAACTAGTCATTGCATATGGGCTGCCCTTAGGAAGGAGGGCCTGACCTTAAGCAAGTGCCTCTCTTCAACCAAGGTCAATCTTCAAAATGAAACTTAGCTGAGATCTGTTACCAACAGATCTCAACAGGGGAGTGAATGTTCCAGTCTTAAGGCGGTAGAGGAATCCAAGCAGCACACCCCTCGATCCACCACACCCGCTTTCAGGGAAGGTTTTCTGGAGAAGATGGCCCTGGAGCTGAGTCCTAAAGGACAAGTAAAAGTTAGCCAGGAGTGCAGCATGTATGAAGATTGGGCAGCCTGAGGAGAATACATTCGGGACAGTTTATCATGCCTAAACAAGTAATGCATAAGGGAAAGTAGTGAGTGCTGAGGTTTAGATGTAGAGGCCAGATCCTGCAGAGCACAGCGTGCGATGTAAAGAGTTTGAACTTCTCCCTAAAGGCAGTGGGAAGGCACTCAAAACTTTTATTCAGGGGGTGATATAATCAGATTGGTTTTGTGGGAAAATCATTCTGACAACAGGTGGAGAATATATTATATGGGGATGAAACTGAAGCAAGGGAAGCAGATTCATTAGGAAGCTACGACAGTGGTCCCAGAGAGAATAATAATACTTGAATTGACCAGTAACAGTAGCAGTGAGAAGAGATAAAAGTGGATATTAAGGGTATTGAGGAGATATTAAGTGGGCAAAACTGAGAAAATGTTAAGAAGTCAGTTAAATGTTGCAGATAGGGAAAATTTTTAAGTCAAGCCTGGTTCTATTTACTGTTGATGTTAAACTAGAGGGAAATACAGTAAGTTCAGTTTTAAACATTTTTCCTGTGGAGCATTCACATATTCCTACATACATTTGCCCTCCTCTGGAGCTCAGGAGAGAAATGTAGGTTGATTATAAAGGGTCACAGTCCACTGGATGGTAATAGAGATCGTGGGAATGGATGAGATCACCCAAAACACATGTTCTAAGATGTACGTAGACACAGAAGAAAAACAGTATTTAAGGTAAAGAGGAGCAACCAAAGAAGTGCTAGGAATGTAGGAAGAAAACCAGGATAGAGGGATGTCCTGGAAGTGAAAAGAGGGGAGAATACTAAGAAGTTCCAAGTGCAGGGATACTTGGGTGGCTCAGTGGGTTGAGTGTCTCTCTCTTGATCTCAGCTCAGGTCTTTTGTTTTTAATTTTATTTCTTTATTTGGGGGGGTGGGGCAGTGAGAAAGAAAGAATCCCAAGCAGGCTCTGTGCTGTCAGCACAGAGCCCAATGCCAGGTTCGATCATTACCAACTGTGAGATCACGACCTGAGCCAAAATCAAGAGTCAGACTTAACCAACTGAGCCACCCAGGAGTTCCTCTCAGTTCAGGTCTTGATCTCAGTGTCATGGGTTCAAGCTCCATGGTGGGCTCCACTGCTGGGTATGAAGCCTACTTAACTGAAATTAAAATAAATAAAATAAAATAAAATAAAATAAAATAAAATAAAATAAAATAAAATGAAAATAGTAAGTCCAAGTGCAGTGAAATGCCACTGAAAGATTTAAAAAAGATAATTTTCCACAATATTGACTAAGTTGGGGGTCACTGGTAACCTTGGCAAGGAACACTTCAATGACATGGAAAAGACAGGGTCAGAATGAAGATAATAAAGGAAACATGAATGACCTTGAGGACATTATGCTAAATGAAATGTCAGCCACCAAAGCATGAACATTGTATGATTGCTCTTATATGAGGTATACAGAGTTGTCAAACTCATAGAGACAGAAAGTAGAATGGTTGTTACCAGGGGCTGGGATGGGGGAGGAGAGGAGGAAAAGAGAATTGGTGTTTAACAGGTATGGTTTCAGTTTGAGAAGATGATAAAAGTTCTGGAGATGGATAGTGGTGATGGCTGCATAACAATGTGAACTTAATGTTGAGGAGCTGTGCACTTGAAAGTTAAGATGTCAAGTTTTATGTATATTTTACTAAAAGAAAAAGAAAAAAGAGACAATCAAGGATTGAATGAGAGATGAGAAAATGTAGGGACGACTGAAGGTAGCCCTTTCTCAAGAAGGCTGGATGGGAAGAGAAGGGGAGAGAGAAGGTAATAGATAAAGGAGGGTATACGGTCCTGGGGGCATTTTTGGGAGAGAGCCAGTAGAGGGGCTCTCTGGAGACATGAGAGGTGTCCTCAGAGAGAAGTACTGCTGCAAGCTGAGATGGAGTGATGGTAAAATAGGGGCCGTGAGAGCAGTACCTGAATATCATTCTGGTGAACACTGAGAAAGGTAGAATAACATAACAGAAGAATCAATTTGACCATGAAGGATGAAAAAAGGTTTTCCTCTGCCCAGGTGATGAACTTAAATTGAACCATCAGTGCTCTCTTCAAGTTTAAAAGTCAACATCTATTTCATTTGGCTGTTTTGAGCTGCTAATAGTGGCCACATACATCATTTATAGATTAAATTGGTAAATCACATAATACAGTGTACTGTATACAATGAACAGACACAATGATAATACTGATATATGTGAGTTTTTATTTTCCAATTACATATTGAGTGTTTTATTCAGTAAAGGGCAAAAACACTTATGAATGGAGCTCACTAAAATATCAAAAAAGAGTATTGTCTAAATTTTAAGGAAGAGTATTATTGTCTGAAAGTTACAATCTTAAATATTTCCCTATTTAATTAAATTTGAAAATACTGTATGTTTTCATAGTATGTTATTTTAAATACCTATAAGAAAAATATAGTCAAGTCACGGGTTCCCTTGAGTCATAAGGAAAAAAATAGTAAAGTAAAAGCAACTTATTTTCTCCAGACTAAAAAAAAAAAAAAAAAAGAGGGGTCTCTTTAGAAGCACCACATTTAATGCATACATTTTTAGTCTGTCTAAATGGTCTATGCAAATTATTATCATACACATCAGAAATAATTCTCAAACATTGCACTGTATTTGTTTCTGTCTAGACATAAATGTTTATAAATTACAAAGATAAGAATCTTTGATATATCTATTCATGAACATACACATACACTCACAAATGCTTGTGGAAGATCTGGCTATTGGCCATGATCAAGTGCATTTGCATCATTTCTTAGTATTATAAAGACACAGCACCAGGAAATAAAATACAAACAGAAATGCTCTCTCATTTCCAGTCCTCTGACATGAATTGAGTTTTGGGCTTTCTGTGGCAGCTTTTAGATCTAATCTACATGAATATGTAGATGATTATAAGAGATCTCCTACTTGGTACATGTGTATGAACTTGTCATTAAAAAATACTTCTGGGGTCATCAGATGAATCAGTAATAATGACACTAATATACAGCTTTCTGGGAGACTATATGCATTAATCTCAGAAAAAGCAAATTTTAAATCTTTATTTGATAAGTAAGAAGTATGTCATAACTATCACAAAAGATATGTAACATAAGTATGACGCAAAAACAAGTATGTCTCAGAAGCCACCGGTATCACGCCCGTTGTGTGTGCCTGGGCATTAGAATATTGAGGATACAACACATTAAAAATGAGAGATCATATTGTCCCCTGAGGTCTGGAACATGTGAACCAATTAAAAGTTGTAAACAGAAAAAGGAAAGGAAATTAAAAGATTGGTCTTTTCTGAGATGTCACGCAGTTGGAGATAAGGTTCCCTTTCAACATTTTCTTTTAATAAGCAAGGGATAAGTACATCCTGTCTTTACACTGCTGGTGCTAGAATGCTTCCTTTCCTTTAAAGGGGAAGAAAACAGGACATTGTGTTCTTTCAGTGAGTCTACTATCCGAGCCTCCTCTAGGTGTGCAAAGTACTATTCTAGGCCAATTGCTCAGTTGTTGCTTCGACAAGGCCTGTCATACTGATTCAATATTTAAATGACTGCTTAGGAAATAAAATAAGAATAAGTGTTTTTAAAAGGAGAAATATATTCTCCTACATGGTTGAAATGCTGTCCTAATAATAAACGGACTCTTTCCAACTCACAGACTAATCAGTATATATGTGCTCTTTGCAACCTTAAACTGGAAGAAAGAATTTTCAGAGTGTCTCTGGAATAAGTAAGCTTCATAAATAGATGTCTCCGTGTTGTTATAAACTTATATCAAATTTCACAAAATTTCTGAAGCCCATTAGAAGACCTAGTCACAATTAGTTACACTTTATTAATTAAATGCTCTAAGTCTTTAATGAGTGTGGGACCCACTTGTAGAAAATCTCTGAAGTTCCTAAGTATCCTTTAGAAACAAAGTCAAAGTAAGATTTTCCTTAAAATATTAGACCATTACTCTCCAGGGTGTCCAAACACTTTGAAACAAAAATCAAAATGAATGGTCTAATGTGGTTTTTAAATGGATTATTAAAATTGGATCTGTCTTAGAAAATCTTAAAAAAAGCAGTTATAGTACACATACTCCATCCACCATATATTTGCCCAGGAAGAAAATATTTTCCTTCCTCTTATACTTTAAATTACATCCATTTCTTTGATTTTTCTAATTCCCCACGATTAACAAAAGGGCTTAAAACTAACTTTATGCATAATTATGTTTTTGTCATTGATGTAAAGCACCACTTCTGAGTGAATACATATATAGGTCTAAATTAAGTAATTATCTCCCACACAAAGTTTTCTTGTAACCCAAGTAAAATGTTAAAGCTATTCAGTAACAAATGGTATTTTTTGTTTGTTTACATGTTGTCTACGATCATTAACCGATTGAAAGTTTCTTAATACCTATTTTTAAAGTATTAAAAATTTTCATTAAGAACACATCAAACACCTAAACAGAACGTGGAGCTTTGAAACAACATGCAAGTCAACAAAAGTAATGTGCAGTAGATGAAAACATTATTTTCTTATATTTCTGGGAATCCTCTTCATAATTTTTTTTTTCAAATGTTCCCATGAATAGGTTGGAGAGGGAAATTTTTTAATTAGTATTTGAATTATCTTAAAGATGCTAGATAAGCAGTGTTGGCTCATTTTTTAAAAGGTAGCAATCAAACGTATTACTTTCAAATTACATTTAATGTAGTAGCTCTTCTGCCTTTTTGTAGCACAGAGGGCACACTATGGATCGTGATTATCATCATGAGACCAATCATCGATATAGCACTACAGATGGGGAAAGTATAGGAAATAGAGTTCAACACTACATGTAAGACAGACCATAAATAGTGCTCTTTAAAGTAAACCCTTGGTTTACGTGGTGCTGACTACCTGAATTTTAAGTTCAGAGGTCTTTGAAGAACGTGTGGTATCCTTTTTGTCTCACAGAAGTATAGAATGCGGAGAAATCTAATTATTTTACTTTTCTAATAGCTTGAATTTCTAATAAATTATAATTTCTTATTACTTGTAGAAACATATTTTAGATACTGTATGATTCAGTATTAACACATAATCTAAGTTGGTATGAAAGTGTTGGCACTGTTTTTATTGGGCCCTATGATACAAAATTTTCTTAACCTTTATTTTAATATGTCTGTTTGTACTGTTTCCCAAAATAGGAAACTTGGTTTGTCTGTTATCATTAGAAAAAAGGTATTCCGGGGCGCCTGGGTGGCGCAGTCGGTTAAGTGTCCGACTTCAGCCAGGTCACAATCTCGAGGTCCGGGAGTTCAAGCCCCGCGTCAGGCTCTGGGCTGATGGCTCAGAGCCTGGAACCTGTTTCCGATTCTGTGTCTCCCTCTCTCTCTGCCCCTCCCCCGTTCATGCTCTGTCTCTCTCTGTCCCAAAAATAAAGAAACGTTGAAAAAAAAAATTAAAAAAAAAAAAAAAAGAAAAAAGGTATTCCACATAGGAGAATTTTCCAGATACTTGAAGCTCATCCCTTTAAATGCACAAGTTTTACTTTAACCGTATCTATTTTTAGACTTTTTAAAATATGCTATACTTTCCCCTGTGTTCTTTAACAGAGAGTAATCAACATAATGCCACTGGTTCTTGATTATTAAGGTCTTAATTATACATATTTTATTGTACCATTTTTATATTCAACTACTTTATGTATTCAACAAAGCCCTCACAGGCTGGTATAGCATTCAGGGCTCTTCCCTTTTATACAGGACGGTAGACTAAATGTTTCTGTAGGTTCCTGTTTCTGGGGGTTTGTTATAGTGGTGAGGTATGGGAGAAAGAAATTAACCTTTCATGTCAGACAACAGACCTGTTTTACTATTTACTAATTATGTAATTTGGGGAAAATTTATTTAACGATTCACAACCTCAATTCTTCATCTAAAAAGTGCTGCTTCCAAGTTGCAGAATGGTTGCAAAGAGGGAATTAAATAGTAACTGTACAGAGTCTGCTGCTCCCACCCCTCCCCCCGCTGCCTGTTGTGCTGTTCCCAACAGTTCTTGCTCCTGCCAGCTCATTCCTCTAACCGTTCCCCATCCCTTGTAGATCTTGACATCAGGAGCTTCCCCGGACCTGTTCATCACTGTATTCATAGTCCCGGATGTCTGCCATCAATACCTGAAAGTGTGGTTTCTGGTAAAACACTTGTACTGTATTTGAATCCTAACCCTCCTGGTTTCTACTTGTGATCTTGGGCAACTTTGTCACCTGTCTCCATCTCAGTTTCCTTGTCTGTGAAATAAGGGGAATCATAATATATACCTCATAGGATTAAATTAGCTATTTATGTAACCATCCCTCACACAGTCAACACACAATAAATGTTAGAGTCTATAATAACTGGAGTTTAAAAAAACAGTATGTTGCTTCTAATTTTCTGCGGCTGGGGGAATGAAATATCAAGTGTATTATTAGAAATTTTCTACTAATAAAGTTTGTGAGCTTTAGTATACAACTTTTTAAACATTTTTTTCCTTCTTTTCCTTTTTTTCTTTCTTTCCTCCTCCTCCTCCTCCTTCTTTTTTTTTTTTTTTCTTCTTCTTTTTAGCAGCTCAGAAGCTTTACGTTTGGGTTAATAGGTCCTATTTTGATTGCTGGATAAATGATCTCAAGGTAATTGAGATTTTCACCATATAGGACTATGATATAACCTATCTTTTTATTTCTCTTTTTCCTGCTGTGTCATTTGATTCCATTTTCTCTCTTCCATTTATAAAGATAGATTTAAAGTTTCTTCTAAGCTAACCAGTTTGTCCATGTTCTCATGTAGAAATGTTTGCCTTTTATTCATGTGTGACCAGCCGTATTAATAGCCAAGGCCATAACTCAGCATGTCATCAATAAAAATTCACAGCAATTATAGTTCCAAATCTTAACATCTAACTTATTTCGAAATGGAACGTTTACATTATGTATGCCATTTCTTTGTGTTAAGTATCACACTCTTAGCTCAGTCTACTCCTCCAGTTGAATAATCTGTTGGAATTTGGAATTGAAGAGAAAAAGATGAAGGTAGAGAGCTATAGTTGAGGAGTGAATAGTGACAAATTGCTTTGGATAGCAAAATAATCTCTTGAGTGTTATTATATGGTTCTAATTCAATGAAATTTAGAAACTGAATAAACAAAAGCTCAAACTGAACCTGCAATTATGAAATTTACTTTTTTGTTTCATATCAACCCTACTACTTTGTATGTATAGGATAGAGTTCTTACTAGATTCCTTTTTATTCTTTTCAATAATTCAAGTCACTTCTGAGTGGCAGAGCTTTCATGAATTCTAGTTTTCTAGAAGATAAGAATTACTTCTCACTATTTCCCTAAGTATCATTAAGTCTGGTCAGCCAGAAACTAAAATGTAGGTGTCTGTCATAGTAATGATAAACTTTATATGATCCAAGATGCTTTCTTTAAAAGTATATAATACTAATGGGCTTTTACAGTACCATTTCCCCCTCTACATCAAGGATTCCCACCCCCCCCCCGCCCCGCCCTGCCACTTCCTAGAGATGGTCTTTGAAGTTCTTAAAGCCGGAGAGTAACTAGTGAGAGCGGGCAAAATGTCCAATAAGCAAAGGGAGACCCAGGCTAGTGACCCATGATTTAGGGCATGCCATTTATGAGAGCATCATAGGAGAGAAAATTACAGGAGAGTTTTATGGGAATCCTGGTTGGGGTTAAGAAGGAGGCTAGAGTCTCTCACCATAGGGATATAAGTGTTGTGGTCAAGCACTAGAATGTCTCTGTGATTTGACTCCAAGAAGTATCTTCGGCCTGATATCTGACCTAGAAAGAAATTTTAAGGGTGAGTCTGAAGCAAAAATCTAGTGGTATATTTTCTGTTGTCACCTCTCAAGAGAATAGCACTAGGGATAACAGGTGGGAAAATAATTGTTTTGGTATATTTGGAGAATTTGGCCTTTATCCTATGTGTCACCTGTAGTACCTCCAATAATGTTCTTTACATCAGCATTTGCTTAATGTGCAGAGAGTCAAATGTATGACTATGATTTACAGAGGTCTTTCAGAGCAGAAAATCTTTCTCAATATGTAAATCATCAGGCATTCAGTTTTATTATTCTGACTTGATGTCACTCAGTTCATTAATCAGACTCTACAAATTTTTCTCTAAGATTCAAAATAGAATGAGACATTTTCTTTATCCATATTCTGGAGTCACTTGGTCTATTGTTGCTATGGTTTACTGTACACATACCCTCAAGTCCAAGTCAGAACTATTTTCCTTTTCATTAGTGAGGCAGACTTCTGTTTCTATTACTTCTCATCTCCCAGGTCTATTGATTCTTCTCATCACCAGACATCCTCCTTAGGTAGTATGTCTGTCACTCCCCATTCACTGAAACATCTTAGAACTATATTTTTTGCATTTATTATGTAGTAAGTCCTTAGTCTTTTCCTTCTTTCAAGTCAGATTTTAAGATAGTTTTTTTAGACACTTTTGTATTTATCTTTCTAGACCTCATGCCATTTCTGCCTCTCCATATGATATTATTTTCCTCCCCTAAGCAAGAGTAAAAATGTCAGCAAACCCAATTTTACCTACATCTTCACTCACAATGAGTTATGGTTACTCTTAAATCTACACATATTTTGAGGAAGGATACCTCCAGCAAACTCAGCTCTCATGGAATATAGTCCCGCTGAGCTTGGTAAAAAGAGGGAGTTCATTTTTCTTTTTAGTTGCCCAATTTCTGGGGATTGAAAAGAGATGAGAACCTGTTTTATGTATAGAGTTGAACTTCCTTATTCATGGAGTACGTATTTGTGAATTTGCCTACTCACTAAAATTAAAATCAATGCCCATAGTGCTCTTGCAGGTCATTTATGCACATGTAAAGCAGCCAAAAATTTGAGCCACCTGACACCCGCATACCTAGCAGAGGCTGAACCAGGCAGTGCTCTGCCCTCTTGTTTCAACTCTCACACTTTAAACAAGTGTGCATTTTGTGGTCCATTTAGCACTACGTTTTTCAAATTTTTGTGTGTTTTTGGCCGGGGGGGGGGGGGGGGGGTTGGTGATTTCATTGTTCAAAATGGCTCACAAACAGTGCTGAGGTGCTGTCCAGTGTTTTTAAGTACAGAAGGGCGGTGACATTGCCCTCGGAGAAAATATGTGTTAGATAAGCTTCATTCAGGCATGAGTTATAGTATTGTTAACTGTGAGTGCAATATTAATGAATCAACAACATATATTAAATAAGGTGTCTTTAAACAGAAGTACACATAAAATAAGGTTATCTATTGTTCAATTGACTAAAATACCGTGACCAGATACCCACAGGAACTTAATCCCATATTTCCTCTAGGAGGCATGGTTCAGTATTCACTAATTTGGTGTTTGCAGCAACTTTAAAGATCATAACGAGAACAAATAATGAAATTCAACTGTGCGTGTGTGTATGTATATTTCTATGTAGCAAAATTATTGACACCAGCTAAAACCTCATTAAATGGCATATTATAGTTTAGAATAAGTCCCTGACTTCTTCTTCTTCTTCTTCTTCTTATTATTATTATGCTTCTAGATCTATCAATTTACAGAAGATTCAAGGACAGAGGAATATGTAAAACATATGTGGATGCAATGACAGAATCCAGACTAAATATTCTACTGGACAAATTGACCTGGATTCTTCAACAACAACCAACCCCCTATACACACACACACACACACACACACACACACACACACGCACACAAACTTAGACCTTAAAAGAGATTTAAGCACAGTTTTATGAAAGAATGTTCATAGCAGCGTTATTCTCAATAAGAAAAACTTTCATTAACCAAATGTCCATTAACAGAAGAAAGGATAAACCTATTACAGTAGTGATAGCAATTATAAGAAGCAGACTGAATGAATCTCACAGACATTATACTGAGAAGAAGCTGGATATAAAACAGGATAAAGTCTAGAACAGACACAAATCTAAGGTTAAAAAAAAATCAACATAGAAGTTGCCTGTGAAGGGGTAAGAGGCACAAGGGGACCATCTAGGGAGATGTAAATGACTACATGATGATAGGGATGTGGGTTACATTTGGTATATCCATTTGTCAAAACTGTACGGCTAAGATTTGTATATTGAAATATATGTACATTTTAGCTCAAAAACTTAAAAAATAATGGAATGGAAATTGGAGACTGGGTGGAGGTATAGATGATACAAGAATGACAAACTGCTGATCACAGTCAAAGCTGGGTGTTGAGTACATATATTATACTGCTTACTTTGAGTATGTTTGAAAATTTCTATAATACAAAGCTTTTTTAAAAAGAGAGACTTAAGGGGTGTCTGGGTGGCTCAGTCAGTTGAGTGTCTGACTTTGGCTCAGGTCATGATCTCATGGTTTGGGGCTTTGGGCCCTCTTCGGGCTTTCTCCTGACAGCTCAGAGCCTGGAGCCTGCTTCAGATTCTGTGTCTCCCCCTCTCTCTCTGCCCCTCCCCTTCTTGTGCTCTCTCTCTCTCTCTCTCTCTCTCTCTCAAAAATAAATAAACGTTTTTTTGTTTTTTTTTTGTTTTTTTTTTTAATTTTTTTTTTCAACGTTTATTTATTTTTGGGACCGAGAGAGACAGAGCATGAACGGGGGCGGGCAGAGAGAGAGGGAGACACAGAATCGGAAACAGGCTCCAGGCTCTGAGCCATCAGCCCAGAGCCCGACGCGGGGCTCGAACTCACGGACCGCGAGATCATGACCTGGCTGAAGTCGGACGCTTAACCGACTGCGCCACCCAGGCGCCCCTAGTTTTGTTTTTAAAATAAAGATACCCAGTTTTTATTTTTAAAAAACTTAAAAAAAATTTTTTTTGACATAGAGAGAGAGACAGAGAGACAGAGACAGAGTGCAAACGGGGTAGGTGCAGAGAGGGAGAGAGAATCCAAAGCAGGCTCCAGGCTCCGAGCTGTCAGCACAGAGCCTGACATGGGGCTCGAACTCACAGACTGTGAGATCATGACCTGAGCCAAAGTCGGATGCTTAACTGACTGAGCCACCCAACTGCCCCAAAGATACCTGGTTTTTAAGAGAAACGTATGGATATACAGATAAAATTATATGGCACCTGGGATTTGTTTTGAAATAAATCAGTGGGTGTGGTGGAGGTAGAGACAAAACAAGGTTGTCCAGGGGTTGAAAATTCTTGAAGCTGGATGATGGGTACATGGGGTTTGTTAGACTATTCTCTGTTCTGTATATTTTGAAATCTTCTATAATAAAAAGTTTTTAAATAATGCATTAAAAAATACTCCCATAAATTGAAAAACTCCAGGCTGCTAAGTCTAGTCAAATGGATGAAACTGCGCTTTGCTAACGTGCAGTGCTGATTTTATCTGAGAAGAGACAGGCTGGGGGCAGGAGACCAGGCTGGTAACACTAGAAGGGGGCGTGTGGTGACTCAGGTTGGGAGGCTGGGAGTTTTGTACAGTGACACAGTGGGGTGGGGTTGTGAAGAAACTGATCTCTGAGAGGTTACTGTGGAGGCAGGACAAGCAGGAGACACAGATGCTTAAGGCAGGTTGTGAAACTGAATAGGGAAATTATTTGAGAAAATATTGAAGCAGTACCAGTTCAGGAGACCTAGTCGTGAGGACTCAATCCTGAAAAAGGCAGAACTAGGAAAATTCTATTGGCAGAGTCCAGGAGTCCTACATTCAGGTCATGAACTTGCCAACTTTAAATATGTTTGTTTACCCTAAGCCCCCTCCACGACCTACCGTGGCTCCCCAGTATTCCCTAACCTTGCAACCAGAGTGTCTATACTACCACTCCAGAGATGGTAATGCTGAACAGTCAGTATATTTCTTTTTTTTTTTTTTAACTTAGACACTAGTGAAATAGTATTTTAGAAAGTCAGATATGTTTTTAAAGGTATTGGTAAAAGATTTTAGAAACCATTCTCAATTAAAAAAATAAATTAAAAAAAGAAACCATTCTCAAAGACAAATGAAAAATAGGCTCCTACAACATGGCAGGCTGAGCTAATTGGAGCCACATTTTCTGATACAAATAAATAGGCATCCTGGGTAAATACAACAACATAGCTGAGCTTGAGACAAATCAAGAGAAATCCTTACTGCCAGAGTGGGGGAAAATGTTGCGTCAAGGGAAGGGGACTCAAAGTCAGAGACTTAAATATAGGCCTTAAGGGCCTGGGGCCAGGGCTTTAATGCCCATGTAGGGACAGGAGATGTGCACTTACACTGCAGTGCAGAGGTTAGAACTGGGGCCCCTGCTAACACCAGGACGTTCAAATAGCTGAAAGCCAGTGTCCAAGCTTAAGGCAGTCAGGCAGGCAGGAGGAAATTCCTCCTTATTTGTGGAAGGGCCAGCCTTTTTATTCTATTCGGTTTTTCAACTGATTGGATGAGGCCCACTCGCGTTAGGAAACAAGGTCTGCTTTACTCAGTCTAGTGATTCAAATGTTAGTATCATCCAGAAACATCCTCACAGACACACCCAGAAAAATGTTTAACCAAATATCTGGCCCAGTCAAGTTGACACATAAAATTACCAGTCACGAGTACTTATCTCACAGTTGTGTCAAAGATTAAATGAGATAACATATAGCAGGATGCTTGGTACAACCAAGATCTTAATAATGCGATAAATGTTAACCATTGGTATCATTATTACTCTACTCACTCCCCCTGGGGAATCTTATCCCCTCTCGGGTTCAGTGATGGGATGGATGAATCCTCAATATTTAACTCATGCCTACTGGATATCATCACATTCACTTCAAGCTCAGTTGTCCAAAATGAAATCCATTGTTCTCCACAAAGTTGCTTCTTCTCTTGTGTTCACTGTATTAATGATTAACCCCAAAGTATAATGTCCAGTTACACACCCAGAAACCTCAAAATTATCTTCCTCTCCTCCTCCTCCGATCAGCAGTTAAGTCCTGTTCATTCGACCTCCTGAATGTCTTTGGCCTCTGCTCTTTTTCCGTTTCCCACAGCTACTTAGTTTGTCCATCACCTCTCACCTGAATTATTACATATTCTTTTAACTGGTCACCCTGCTCAAACACAAGTGTGGTTTCTATCACTCCTCTGTTAAAATTCTTTCAGCAGTTTCTCATTCCCAAACTCCTTGGCATGGCATTCAAGGGCTTCTCTGATCTGATCCCAGAAAATTTACCCAAACTCATGATTCAGGGCGCCCACATCACATTCTATGATCTGGCCTGAATTCCTTGTAGTTCTCCAAGTGGGCTTGGAGAGCCCATGTTATTTCATGTTCCAATCTTTTCTTATAGTGCGAGCTCTACTAAAATGTCTTTGGTCACCTGGTGAGTACCTACTCATTTTTCAGGGCTCAGCTCAACCACTATCTCCTCTTTGAGGTGTTTTCTGATTGTATTCTCGTGTAAAATTGATTATTCTCTTGTGTATATACCCACTGTTCCCTAAACATACTTCTAGAAAAGTGATTATAAAATTTTGTTGTACTTATCTATTCACTTGCCTATAAGCTTTTTGAGGGTTGCAAACATGACTAATCTTTACATACATAGCTTGCCACTATATGAATATTCAGAGAAAGAATTAATGCATGAAATTTGAGGTATAAAAATACAATTATTCCACAAGCAGATAAATCAATAGGGGCGGAGACACAATCTGAATCTTCTCTCCATGAGTTTTCCACTTCTCGCATTATTTAGTAATTTTTTTAAGTTCCAAAATAACTGCTTGCATACATGTTGGTTAGCCTAATACTGAGAGTGTACAGACTGCATTCTTCGGTATGTAAGCATACTGCTTTAAAACATTAAAATTTTAACTAGCTTGTCTTTGACATTTTCCAAATATATCTAAAATGTCAGAGCCAGCATTTGGGGCCTACAAATCTTTTGAGTGAAAGCCCAGGCCTTCGAATTGTGTGCCATTCACAGGTTTAAAATAGGAACATGTTCCATGTTGACTGTGAGCTATTTGGGGACTTTGAGGACATTAAAAAGAGAATAATTTTATTTTAGGGAGGGTTATTGAAAGATAGCAGTTCTAAGAGATAAACTACATAATATATGAATATTGAAATGCAAACTCCTCTGCCCACCCCCCCCCCCCCAACATTATTACTTTCAAATCCGAGAGTTTCAACAAGACTTGAGTTTGCAGTTTGGGTCTTCCTGATTCCAAAGGGAAGTCTGCCTGCATTTTTAGTAAAAAAACAACTTTCAACACACATGGACTAATAGGATATAATTACTTGTCAGTACAAAATGTGAGAAATTGGGAGAAAATATGAAAAGATATGTTCAATTGCTACAGATGAAACATTTGCAATAAAAGGAGAAAAATACGCTTGCAACAGTTTCTTCAAGTCATAAGAAAAGATTGGTGTATCCAATTCCCTCTGCATCATTTACTAGCAAATTAGATAAATTGCATGGTATTTTGGAGAAAGGTATCAATGTTGTGATTTTTTCCTTATATTCATATTCTAAGTGCCATTTTTATGTGTGTTTGGAAGGAGAGTAGAAACATAGTTTTAGTTGATTCTTACATAGTCAGATGGTGGATAAAAACGTTGGAATTTACTCAGCAAATTCCTAAGATCAAATTTTTTTTTAGCATTGAAGGGATCTAACAAAACCTAAGTTACTAGTCCCCCAGCATTCACTTTCTTACTGAAACGACTAGGTATTTGAAAATACCAAATTTGAAAGTGCAGGTAAGCAACAAAAGGAGAGTTGCTTTGGTCAAAGGAATGTAGGTATTAGATATGTAGACTGAGGAGATGGTAATTGAAGGTGTGCTTGTTTTCTGTGACCAAAGTTTCACGAATTCAAAGGACTGCAGATTTTGAAGCACTATAAAAGAATATACGGTGAACACAATTTCAAAAAGAGATTCATGGATTTTCATGTATAAATGAATGCCACTTTGATTTGTACAAACCCCACAGTATGCCTAAATTGTGGTATCTTAACCTTATTATGGTGGGTGTTTCAAAGTAATATATATTGACTGAGCCTTTATTATATTCCAAGGACTTTACATGTATTTTCTCTTTCAAGAAAAACTGATTGAACTAACAGCAAGTGATGATCATACAATAGATAAACTCTTCATGGAATTTTAGTGACAAGTACATAAAATCCAGAATTATGTTGATGTTGCTGGCAATAAAACCAAATTTTGAGCAGTATGTGGGTCTGCCTGATTCTGGGGAATATACTTTATTTCATGAAACTACTATAAGCATGTACATGACATAGAATACAAATAACAACGCCTATAGGGTACCTGGGTGGCTCAGTCATCCAACTCTTGATTTCAGCCCAGGTCATGATCTCATGGTTTCATCAGTTCAAGCCCCGCATTGGGCTCTGCACACTGACTGTACCCAGCCTGCTTGGGATTCCCCCTCTCTCCTTTCTTTGCTCCTCCCCTGCTCAGCCTCTCTGTCTCTCTAAATAAACTTTAAAAACACCTATAAATAAGATAGAAGTTTATTTCTTTCTCACTTAAAAGAGGTCAAGAAAGGGGCACCTCTCAATCGGTTCTGACTCTTGACTTCGGCTCAGGTCATGATCTCACCAGTTCGTGAGATTGAGCCCCGTGTCAGGCTCTGTGCTGAAAGCAGGGAGCCTGCTTAGGATTCTCTCTCTCCCTCTCTCTCTCTGTCCCTCCTCCGCACTCTCTCTCTCTCTCTCTCTCTCAAAATAAATAAAAGAAAAAAAAACGAGGTCAAGAGATAGTCCAGTGTGTCAACTCCATGGTCATTGAGGACACAGATTTCATCTTTCTGTTTCTCCATTCAAGCATATTTTTTAGGATTTCATTTCTCTCCATTGTTGACTTATTAGCTATACATGTTTGTTTTCTTTCTGATGGGTGCTCTAAGATTTAAAATGTACATTTTTTAATTACAATGTACCTTCAAATAATAGTACATTTCACATATAATGTAAATTCTAACAATATAATTCTATTTTCCCCTTCCATCCTTTGAACTACTATTGTCAAGCATTTTACTTCTACATATGCTATGAACCCTATAAAACACTGTTATATATTTTAAGTAGTCAATTATCATTTTTAAAAATTTTTTAAAGGGGGGTAAAGCCTTTTATGTTTACTCGTATATTTACCATTTCCAGAACTCTTCATTCTTTAGTATAAAATCCAAGCTTCCGTATGTGTTTTGTTTTTTTGTTTTAATGCTGAAGAAGTTGCTTTAGCATTTTTTGTAGTGCAGTTCTGCTGGCAACATTCTCTCAGGTTTTGTGTTCTTTAGCTTTCATTGAAAAACATTTTTTTAAAATGTTTATTTACTTTTGAGAGAGAGAGAGAGCAGGGAAGGGGTAGAAAGAGAGGGAGACACAGAATCTGAAGCAGGTTCCAGGCTCTGAGCTGTCAGCACAGAGCCCAACGTGGGGCTCGAACCCATGGACCACGAGATCATGAGCTGAGCTGAAGTCGGACGCTTACCCTACTGAGCCACCCAGGCACCCCTTAGCTTTCATTTTTGAAAGATTTTTTCTCTAAATATAGGATTCTATATGACAGACTTTCTTTCAGCACTTTTTAAAATGCCTTTCATTGTCTTCTGACTTGCATAGTCTCTGATTAGAAGTTTATTGATTTTTGTCTTTGTTTCTCTATATATAATGTACCTTTCTTCCCAATGGCTGCTTTTAATATTTTCTTCTTATCACTAGTCTTCAACGATGTGATGATGATGTCTTTTGCAGTGGTTTTGTGAGTGTGTATAAATGTGTGTGTTTACCCTGCTTAGGGCTCATTGAACTTTTTGAGTCTCTGGGTTTGTAATTTTTATCAAAATTTTAGCTATATTACTTCAAATAATTTTTCTGTCACCCCTTCTCACCCTTCTCTCATCTGGAACTCTAGTTGCACAAAAATTAGAATTGTTGGTATTATCCTGCAGATCACTGAGAATCTTTTTTTCTTGTTTTTGTTCTTGTTTTTTTCTTGGTTTGCTTTTTACCTTGGCTGGATTCTACTGCTATGTCTTCAAGTTTACTAATCCTTTCATCTGAGTGTCTAATCGTTTGAGTGTTAATCCCATCCAGTGAAATTTTTATGCCCATAGAAATCCCATTTTTTTAAATATCTTTAATTTCTCTCTTTCAGCATATGGAGCATATTTATAATAACTTTTAATGTTGTTGATGGCTAATTCTACCAACTGTGTAATATCTGGCTTTGTTTGTGTCGATTGACTTTTATCCTGGTTACAGATTACATTTTTTTACTTCTTTGTATGTCCTAGTTCTCTTGCTAGCTCCCAGGCATTTTCAAGATCTTCCTTTTTACTCCTTAAGTGTTGATGCTCCCCAGGGCGCTATTACTGATTCCTTCTTTTCTGCTGTATATACTCCCTGTGGGCAATTTCATCTATTCTCATAATTTCAACTACCATCTATATGATGGTATATTCCAGTTATATCTTCTACTGTCCAGATCTCTCTTTAGAGCACTAGAGTCATACATATATAACTGCCTACTCCACTTCTCCACAGAGATGTCCAGAGTTGTCTCAAACTCAACATATCCAGAGTGAATTAATCAAATTCCCCCTCAAAAGCTGTTCAATCTCCTGCATTCCCTAACTCAGTGAATGGCATCACTAGCTCAGAAATCTGAGTCATCTTTCTCCTTCCTTGTCATACATATTGTTGTGCTCCCTCCCTTCCCCGTCAGCCTCCGTTCTACTTTTTCTGGGCAATCACTTTAGTTTTCTTTGGGAGAGCCATACCTCCTCATCACAACTTTGGGGGAAACTGACTCCTTTGGATCTAGGGGCAGAGCATTTGTCTTTATCCTAAGATGATTAGCTTTATGCCATCCCCTGGCCATACATAGAGACATGAACCAATTCTTGAGGCTTTTGAGAAAGGTGTAAGATGTTTCCTCTCCTTTCTAAAAGAGTTTTCAAAAATTACTCCTTTTTCTTCTTTTCATATACCTGGATGGTGAAACTTAAAACCACAGGAATTTCTGGTCACTATCTTATATGGTCAAAATAAAGCTAATACTGGGGCACCTGCATGGCTCCGTCAGTTAAGTGCCCAACTTCATCTCAGGTCATGATCTCAACAGTTTGTGAGTTTGAGTCGTGCATCGGGCACTGTGCTGACAGCTCAGAGCCTGGAGCCTGCTTTGGATTCTGTGTCTCCCTCTCTCTCTGCCCCTTCCCCACTCCTGCTTTGATAAAAAATATAAATAAAGCTAATATTAAGGATGGAAAAGCAACAAAACAAGAGAGAAACATGTCCTTAATGGCATCATTTAACTGCTGAATCATTCAGCTCCATAGCCCACCTTTCCACTGGGCTTTCTATCTAGACAGGTAATATTGGTTTATTGGTTAACCCAGTTAGAGTGAGTTTTTGCTGCTTGCAACCAAAAGCATCATAATTGATAACTCTCCTTCACCCTTCACCCCCAAACACAGGCAATTGCTCACTAGGTTCTATTAATTCTATCTCTTAAATAGTGTCTGATTACCCTTGAGTTCTGTCTCTTGAGACTGAAAATGTCTTAGTTCAGGCTCTCATCTTTTTTTAAATGCATAAAATTCATTTCTAAAATACATAGCTTAATCAACATTTCATCTGCTTACAATCCTGGCATGAGTTTCCATTGCTTCCAGAAAAGAGTTCACATTCCTTAGCATATTGTATAAGATTCTTCATGATCTAAGCTGTCTCCCTTACCTTTTCTGTGTCTCCTCTCACCACTCCCTCAACCCTATTCTACCAGCAATGCCTAACTCTTTACTGAACCAAAACACTGTTTGGTCTCGTGCCTCTAGTGCTTTGCTCTTGTTGCCCTCCACCTCCACTCCTAAATGCTCCCGCCCATTTCTCTCTTCCCCTTCCTCTACCAAAACACACAAACATACTAACTGGTAGTCATCTTCAAGTTCAAATGTTCTTGGAAGCATCTCCCGACATTGCTTGAGTCTGGGGCAGCTGTGTATCAAAGCACCTGATGTGCTTTCCTGTTATGGTATTTGTCACAATGAGTCCATTTATTTACCTGTCTCCTCTCTGCACAGCAAGCACTTTGAAAACAAGGAATGTTTCCTTCACATTCTTGTATCTCCATTTCTGAGAATAAAGTGCCTGGGATGGAGTATACTCAGTAAATGTTTTTTGTTGCTGTTGTTTTAAAAAATTTTTTTAACGTTTATTTATCACTGAGAGACAGAGAGACACAAAGCATGAGCAGGGGAAGGGCCAAGAGAGGGAGAGACACAGAATCCAAAGCAGGCTCCAGGCTCTGAGCTGTCAGCACAGAGCCCGACACGGCGCTCGAACCCACAAACCGTGAGATCATGACCTGAGCTGAAGTCGGACGCTTAACCGACTGAGCCACCAGGCGCCCCAACTCAGTAAATGTTTTTTAAATGAGTACTTATGTGGTCTACAAACACAAGGATTTCTGATCTTGAGATTCTATTTGAAAACCTCAATTTTTCTTCCTCTACATGTGTTTCTGATTTATAAACATTAATTTTTCTCTTCCAGGGTATGGGTTTCTAGACAGGCAGAGAAGGAAACCAAAAGAGTTTGGGACAGGTTGCCTGTAGTTCTTCTGAGATCCAGTAACTGTGTACTGCCTTTCATCACCCTCCTCCACCACCTATTCACACCTGGGTGCCCTGTATGGGTGTAGACTTAGCTGACCAGTCCAACAGCATACTCAGACCTTGGTTCAGACTTTTGTTACTGCCAAATGAAAGTTTGCCAATATATGTAAAAAGTGAACCATTTTCAACTTCCCATATCTTTTGAATTTATGAATATTTCTTAAAAGTCATAGGCCTCAAAATAATCCAGTCTGGATTATTTTACACCAAGCAAGTGAAATATCCTTAATATCCTGAACTTTTACCTTTGCTGGCCTTAAAGTTTGGTGTGACTAATTAGGTGAAAACATTATGGGATTCTGACAG
Organism: Prionailurus viverrinus; assembly: GCF_022837055.1. Taxonomy (NCBI): domain Eukaryota; kingdom Metazoa; phylum Chordata; class Mammalia; order Carnivora; family Felidae; genus Prionailurus; species Prionailurus viverrinus. The sequence continues at coordinate 82,350,028 of NC_062563.1, read as the reverse complement.
TGGATGTTCTTAACAGTTATCACTTAATTGTTCAGTTACTGGAAGCAACTACATCTCTACAAGTCTTAGGTAAAAAACAAACTTGAATTTAAGGCAGAGAGGACTCGTTTGAGGGAAGGGAGGGAAATGGGTATTTGTGACAGAAAATCAGGCAGGAGGGAAGACCGAAATATCGACAGGAAGTCAGACTTCAGTAGGCACTTGTGAGTGGTGAGGTTAGAAGTTGGGGGTGGAGCGAAGTAGGAAGGACTAGCTGAGGGCGGGGTTCCTAACAGCACCTTAAGACAAGAAGGCCCTTGTTCAGCCAGCAGCAGCAAAGAACACGTTCTCTTCCTCAGTGTGTCGGTGACCATAGTAACAGCAGGGGGCTGAGCCTCTCCCCGAGCATGCGCAGTGCAGTGAGAGCCGGGACGCTTCCTCAACCACGATGTATCCCTTTTTTCTTCAGTCGGAGAACTACAACTCCCAAGAGACCACTCGGTGCCGCGTCACCGCCTCCCGCTGTGGCCCTGCCTTGTCTCCTCCCTCCCGCCCCGCCCTCCTGCTAGTCCCCTCCCCTCCCTCCGAGTGTGTGTCAGTGACCCAGAGCGGTGTGAGGCGGAGGGACCGTCGGGGGGCGCCGCCGCGGCCGCCGCCTCCACCAGCAGCACCAGCGGCGCCGCGCGTTCGGTTTTGCCTCGAGCCCTTCGGAAGCGCACCACAAAGCGGGCTCCGTGCCTCTCCCTCCGCCCGCGGCTCCTCAGCGCTCGGCTCCGCGGCCAACTTCCCTCGCGGGGCTTGGCCGGCTCGTGTAGAAGGCGGCGGCAGAACGCTGGGCTGTCTGCTCGCGCTCCTCGCGTACGCACACCTCTCACCCCCTCGCTCCGGGTCTCGGGGCCGTGCTGGATTGCGGCCACCAGCAATTGTCCGGTGAGTGCGGCCGCGGCGGGCCACGGAAGGGATGGTGGCGAGGCCAACGAGGGGTGCGGGCAAGGTGGGCGCGCAACTTCCTCGGCGGTTGCCGGGGGCGGCCGGCAGGCTCTCCCCGCCCGCCTGCGCGCCCCCGCGCTCGAGGCGGCCGGGAACGGAGTTTGCGGCTCCCGCATCCCGCGCCCTCGCAGGAGGAAGCGCCTTTGTCAGGAGCCGGCCCAGCGCGCCCTCCCCCTCCACCTCGGAGCCCCGCGCGCGGCGGCCAAGTCCGAGCCCCGCGCCCCGCGCGGGGCCGCCTGCTGCGGGAGGGGAGCTCCGCGGGGGCGGGAAGGAAAAGGGAAATGAAAGAGAAACAAAGGGGGCGGTGGGCTTTTCTTTTGTTTGTGCGAATCTGCTAACTTCTTTCTCCTTCCTTACATAACACAGACTTCCAAGTTAGTCATTCTTTTTATTGTTGTGATTATTGTCATCTTCTCTGCGTGTCTCTCGAATTTCCTTTCATCTCTGGATCTCAGAGCGTTTAGAAACACTAATTAATTACACCTTCGTGGTCCCCACGAAACAAGTTAATACGCCCGTATTCCTAAGTGGGTAAACTGAGGTCCGGAAGAGCTCTCTAATTGATGGATACTCTTCATCTTCCACCGCGCCTGGTGTCTGAGGACCTGAAAGCATTTATGAGTAAGAACTCGTTCTCCGATGCCCCGTGGAAAAGTTATAGATGCTCATTTTAGTTAAAGGTTAACTGAAGTCTAAAAGAAGTCTGGGTAATTGTTAGGTAGTTCAAACAATAATTCTTGCATAGTGTTTGAATCTTAAAACCTCAAAGGACTCTTGAAAAATGCTTTGAGTGTGGAAAATACTGTAAATCATAAACCCACCCCACCATCTACTTTTATTTTTGTACATGCAGGTCTTTTATGAGGCAAGAGTGCAGTGGTGGGGGAGCAGGAGGACAGAGGGTTTTTCTTTTTTTTTTTTTTATGTGAATTTGACAGATTTTAATCACTACACACGAGGAGATGTATCTTGGTTTTAACAGCATCAACAGCCTTCCCATCGTTTAATCATCAAACAGTATGTTAACAAATAATTGAGTGAGCATTTTACCCATAAGGTACTCGATGTGCAAAGAACTGAAGCTTTAAGTGTATGAAAAGGTCATCTGTTTGTTTTGGTTCATAGCTGTGTACTTTTCCTTCTCTGCAAAAATGTTATTTTGTTTTCATAGCAGCTGATCTTTTGTTTCAGAACTGGCATTGTCTTTTTCTACTTTGAATATGTATTATAACTGAGGAGAGATGTAAGGTGTTTGTTTGTTTTTTAATTTGAATTGTAGTGTGAATTTAAATTTTTGAATTGTGGAGAAGGTTTAGTTTCTTTGGTTCTTCTGCTTGAGCTTATGATGTTTTCTTTAAAACAGGAAATGTTTTCTCAAAGTGATCAAATTTACATCGCAAAACATTGTCTTTATTGTACAAATAGATCATATGAATTCCTTTTGTTTTTTTTTTATTCACACCAACAGCCTCTTCTGGAAGAGAATGCTTAATTCTGAGGACAAGTTTATTTTTGGTAGTTGAACCAAACTGGATGGTACCAAAAATTTAAGTGAAGCATCATTTCTACTATTTATTTCTTGAGATGAATAATGATCAGAACTGTAGTGAATACTTTTACCTATTACTGTTGAATTTAATTTTTTGTGATACAGTTGCCCCCAGATTTTAGATCCTGGGGGTTCCATCAGAAAAAGAAAGTGAGACGTTTGTTTTTTTTGATTTTTCTCCCAAATCCTCTAACCTGTCCCCATCCTGTGGGATGTTTAAAGAGATCTTCAGTTGAAAGCAAACGATTGGAAGTAGAACAGTTAAATGTACGGAAAGTTGCATGTAGTGGAGTGGTTTTAATGCCTCATCTAATAAATTGACACTTCAAAGAGAAAACGTTCACTCGGGTTTTCATTAATGTTTTAGAGGTGCTGTAATGCAATAATAGTAGTACTTATTGACTTGAAAAAAAGCTAGAAATTGTGCCTTAGTGACAGATTTGGGGGGAAGGGGAAGAATCTGTGCTCTCTTTAAAATTGTCATTTCAGTGACCTTGCAGTTGGTTACGATGAACTTTTTTCTGTAGCTTTTACAAACCAAATTTACCAGAGGCGTTTGTACTTTAAAGGAAGCTACTAACAGGACCTCTTGGCTCAATCAGTGGAGTCCAAAGGCAGAAGTTAGTGTCGACTGGCCAAGGCTGGCACTGCGGGTTTCCTGATATCTTTGGGACCCCTTAAAGTAATGGCAGAAAAGTACAGGGTAGGGAACTGAGTCTGGTACTGCCAAATGCTACACAGGCACGTTTCAAGGGGAAGCCTCCGTACATTGCTCTTTGACGTCGTTTCAGCTTCTTTTCGGGTTGTCGTAATGTCACTTGTATGTTCAGAGTCTTGTCATTTAGAATGTGCCACATTAATACTGTCCGGTGGGTCAGATGATAAGGACTTTCTATGCCAATTCTGCTTTGTGAACAAGTGGTTGCACACAGAAACTTCTGGAGCTAATAAAGATTTTAAGCCCAAACTTAGAATTGAAAACTATCTTTTTTTTTTCTTTTTAATGTCTATTTATTTATTTTTGAGAGAGAGAGAGAGCACATGCAGGGGAGAGGCAGAGAGAGAATCCCAAGCAGGCTCTGAGCCCCAGCACAGAGCCCAAAGCTGGGCTCAAACCCATGAACCGAGAGATCGTGACCTGACCCAAAATCAGGAGTCAGATGGTTAACTTACTGAGCCACCCAGGTGCCCTGAAAACTATCTTTCTAACATTCTCACACACATACATCTTGCCATTGCACATCAGTATAAAGCTATCCTAGTATTTATGAAATCAGAAAGGCTTGTATGGATTATTTTATTACATATATTTTAGCTATGCAGTGTATATTAAAATTTCAAAACGTCAGGTATATGATGGCATTAAGATGGTTGGTTCCAGGACTTTCTTTGGAAAAAATCATGTTATTCCAAAAGTTACGTTTATGTCTTTTCATTGAAGAGAATAAAACAAATTTAAAAGCCAGTTGAAAGAAGGAAGAAGAAAATCAACAGAAAGAAACCTGATGAAGATGTTTTTAAAAAGTACAATATAAAAGATTACTGGCATTATATAAGGGACAAAATTCTAGCTAAAGTCTATAAACAGTGAATTCCACTTAGCAGTTTCTGTTTATAGATTTCTAGCCATCTTTTCCAGATTTCCTCTAAATATGTTACACAAGGAAAGTAAATAGAAATCATTCTTTCAAGGGATTTGGGTTGTTGGAGATTTTTTTTTACACATGTGGTAGTGGGGGAGGAGGCGGTCATTGTTTTTCTTTAAGTTTAGCCTCTGCCAGAGAAGATTTTCCCCACGCTAATGTATGGAAATCTCAGAACAAGAAATATTGGTCACTGAAAGAACTAGATATAATTTCAAGTTATGCCACTAGCTTTTTCTTACATTATCTTGAAAGACCACTTCTTTTTCTTTCCAGAGGTTGAAAATAATTGTTTAACATGTTACCCTTAGTAGGTCCTACATAATTTTTGTTGTTATTGCTGCATTACTTTGCAAGTAATAAAGAGAAAGTACAAGATTTCTTGAGTGAGGGGTGCCTGAGTGGCTCAGTCGGTTAAGCATCCGACTTCAGCTCGTGATCTCATAGTTCCTGAGTTTGAACCCCATGTTGGGTTCTGTGCTGACAGCTCAGAGCCTGGAACCTGCTTTGGATTCTGTGTCTCCCTCTCTCTACCCCTCTCTACAAAGCTCACGCTTTGTCTCTTGTCTCTGCAAAATAAATAAACATTGGGAAAAAAAAAAAAGATTTCTTGAGTGAACATCGGGGAATTTCTGATTTTTTTTTCTTTTTAAATAGAAATAAGTAATCGAAACATGAACATCTGATTGGAGCCTTTCAATTACCATAGCTTCCTTCAGAAATAAAGTTGAGGAAAAGAGATTTGTTAGGTAATTTAAGAGAAATGAATTGTAAATAAGTCTAAGAAGATGTGATTATTTTTTCAGAACGTATACATGATGTTTTAGAATTTTTTTTGCCACAATAAACTGTTTCAGAGAAGTAGAATTTTACATAGTACTATTTGCATTACCTCTGTAAGACTTTTATACACCTCAAAATACCATTTACAGAAAAATAGAATATGTTGTTGTTGCCTGTAAATGAGAAAATTATGACATTTGTTATTCTTGACCATTCCTGTAGTTTAAAAAAAAAGTTCCAAATTCAATACACATGTAATCTACTTCCTTTTCAAAGAATTTATTACTGATTTTTCTTCTATAATGAACCTCTTGGGATGTTGCTAATTCTAAAAATATGTATTACCCCTAGTTTCCCACCATCTTCTGCGGTTTCTTTTTGTATCATTTTTTGGCTACAATATGCTCTCTCCCCTAAATTGTCTAAAATAAGCTAAGAAATGTTTACACATACTTGACAAGAAATACAGTCATTTATTATGCTAAACTTCAGCTAAATTTCAACATACAGGGGCCATTGAATCTGTTTTGGAGATGGAAGTACACTTATTTTGAAAGGAGGGAGGTAAAGCAGGGACAGCAAATAGATTTCACCTTGGGTACCAAATCTGATTGCTTGGTGGTGGCTCCCTGGACTATATTTAGAAAACTGGGAGTCCTAGTTCAGACTCAACAGGAAAGAGTGCTGTGATTAGCAGTTTCTGCTGTTGGGTGGGCAGTGGACTTTTGGCATGAATGCCAAATATTCATTCAGTAAGTATTTATTGGTTGTCTTTTATGGGTCAGGCACTGGTCTAGATGCTGATACCATTCACGCAAATTAAAATTAAAAGCTCTGAGACACAGGCAATAAAATAAATAAAAAATTTCATGTTTTAAGGATAAATGAACTCATTTCCTCAAGAAATAAATGAGAAATAAGAAAGGGAGAGGAAGCTCTAAGATTAAAAGAGACTTCAGAGACATATCCACTAAATGCAGTATATGGACCTTAGTTAGATCCTGCTTTGAGCAAGCGAACTGTAAAAAGGTATTTATGAAAAATAGGGGAAGTTTGGACATTGAATATTTGATTAAAAGGAATTGTTAATTTTTGTAGGTGTGATAATGTATTCTGGGTTTTAAACAAGCGGCCTTAACTTTTAGGGATCTAGTGTATTTATTAATTAAAATATCATGTCTGGATTTTTGCTCCAAAATAATTTGGAGGGGAGAGGAGCATTGATGAAACAAGATTGGCCATGTGTTGAGAGTTGTTGAAGGTGATGATGGATACCTGAGATTTCTCATATTCTCTCTACTTTTGTGTATGTTTGAAAATTTCTGTAATGAACAGTGTTACACACACACACACACACACACACACACACACACACACGGGAGAAGATAGAGAAGGGGAAAAGGGACCAGGTGGGATGTGAGTATGGGATGGGAGGAGCATGGCAGAACACACCTCATTGAGAAAGACCTGAGGTAGGTGAGGGGGAGTAAGCCTCGCAGGTAATCCTGGAGCAGGGCGGAGGCACAGAGAAGGGCATGTACCTTGGCCCTGAGGTAGAGGATCTTGACTGTGCAAGAAACTACAGGACGACCAGTGTGGCTGGGTTAGAATGAGAGAGTAGCCGGAGATAGGGTCAGAAAGGTAAAGGGAGGGGCCAGGAGACCAGATTGTGTGGGGCCTGGTTAATTATCTATCCTTGCTTTAAAGTAAGGACATTTAGTTTATACTTACCTAAAATATGTCTACTTTAGTCACCCTGGGAGCTATCTATACACTTACTTCAATGATACTAGCATTACTCAAAATATTTTTGGAACTACTTTTTTTTAATTTTGGTAATTGCCTTTTAAGCCAATTTAAGAGCCACACATGAAAATAGCTCAGTACTATATATTTGCCCCGTGTTTTTAGGGGAAAAGGAGGTATAAGGACATGATACTTCATTTATCAGATATGACTCAGAGAGGACAGAAAGAAAGACGGAAAGAAAATAAGAAATAACTTCAGGCTATTTCTAAAATTCAGATCCTCTTTAAGAAGGCAATTATGGTTTCTTAAAAATCAGGTCTACCCATAGACTGAAAAGGAGTTTCAATAATGTTGTGGACAATTGTAGCATCATTTGGAATAAGGATCTAACCTCTGAGAGTGACTGATATGGAAGAGACTATTACACTCATTTAGATATTTGTGTTTTGTCTGGTGCATTGAAACACATACATATACATACACACAAGACTATACATACTTCTTAATAATTAACCACTCAAAACAGTCACTGCAGATAAGTTTCTGTGTCAGGCATCTAAGACTGAAGAGATGGCATTTATAATGTAATGAAGTTGTATAACTTTCTTGTTGCTATGGCATACACTAGGAGAATTGAAAGACCAGCACACATTTAGTGTTAGAGACTAATCTGGCTCTCAAGTCTTATATTCATGCTTCATTTCTCAGATTAATAGTTGCTTCCAGAACATAATGATTTCCCATAAAGAACTGTATTTAAATCTTGATTGTTACAGAAAAATTGAACCCATCCTTCAAACGTTTGAAAGACTCCCTCAAAAAAACCCTGCATGAATATGGACTTTAAAAATCTTCTACTGATAGGACAGTATACATGTAGGGATTTCTAGTTTTGAATGATTTGACACTAAATGATTTAAAATGGTAAGTGATTTTCATTTTTTCTAGGAATAAGTTTTCCAAACTAAGAAACTAAACTTATTTCAATGATTTTTACTTTATGGATAACATTGAATAATAAAGAAAACCATTTTTTTTTTTTTTAGTTAACTATGCATAACAGGAGGGTACAATATTTTCTTCTGTATCTTTAACCAATAATATATAGGATTTAATGGGATTAAGTAGAATTTGAGAATTTTTTAATATATAATAAATTCCAGGGGTGACTGGCTGGCTCAGTCAGTAGAGCATGCAGCTCTCGATCTCAAGGCTGTGAGTTTGAGCCCCACATTGGTGTAGAGATTACTTGAAAAAAAAATGTTTTCATAAAATAAAATAAACTGCATAAAGTGACCACTAAGAATATAAGTACATAACAGTATAAGGAATACTTTAACAAAACTCCCTGTTTTGAACATTTTTCAGAAAATTCTTTAATTTCTATTTATTTGATTTTTTTTTAACTTTTTTTTTAACATTTATTTATTTTTGAGACGGAGCATGAACGGGGGAGGGTCACAGAGAGGGAGACACAGAATCTGAAACAGGCTCCAGGCTCTGAGATGTCAGCACAGAGCCCGACGCGGGGCTTGAACTCACAGACCGCGAAATCATGACCTGAGCCGAAGTCGGCCGCCTAACTGACTGAGCCGCCCAGGCACCCCAGAAAATTCTTTAATTTCTTTAACTCACTCATTGGTCCTCTTGGTGTATATATATGTGTATATGTACATATAAGTAGATAGCCAGAACGTTTCTTCATATACTGTATATTACTACTAAGATTGAGATGGTAGGCTAGATTATTTAATGTATTTTTTTTTGGTTTGTTTACTTATTTATTTTGAGAGAGCAAGCATGAGTTGGGCAGGGGCGGAGAGAAAGAACCCCAAGGAGGCTCCACGCCATCAGCACAGAGCCGGATGCGGGGCTTGATCTCACAAATGGTGAGATCATGATCTGAGCTGAAATCAAGATTTGATCGCTTAACTGATGGAGCCACCCAGGCACCCCTGTTTAATATAGTTTAAACACTAGCCTGTTAGCATGAACACAGAGCCCATGTTTAATTCTTGGGCTTTCCATTAATTCTGAAGGTATTTCCAAGCTATCTTTGATTCATCTGTAAAATATAATAAAATAATAATAGTTTTTTCATGAAGGACTTTGAAATTCTGTGATGGGACCATACTGATGTGTGGCTCATTTTAGAAATAGCTTTCAGTCTGTTGATTTGTTGGTAGGATTATGAGTCAGTGTTTCATTTCCATTTTTGTGAAATAAATAACTTATGATGGACAAGGAAGAGAAAGGGGGAGGGGAAGGGAAGGAAGGAAAGAAAAAATCGTCTCTCACAAAATAGTAAACGTGACCATGGATAATTCTTGTAACTTGGATCTACTTAATAGATAAAATGTATAAATTAAGTAGAGTATAAAAATGTATAAATTAAGTATAAATAGATAAAATGTATAAATTAATGTATAGCTTCCATTTCAAGAAAAAAAGTTGCTTTGTAAAAGGTACGTCTTAAATTTCATGGTGGCTTAAACTTTGTGACCATGATAAAGCCTGTACTTATTTTGGGAAATAATAATAATGATGAATTGATAATATTAATAATGATGATGATGCTAATTAACAGTAAGGAAGAATTATTTGAAAATTCAGTCTATTACTTAAGCTCTGTAGATTTTTGCAGCATCAGCTTCCAGGGTTTTTTCAACTTGTGCTTTGCAAGATACGTGTATTCCATATTTCTGCCTCTCTCACTTCACCTCTCTCTTACTTTCATCTCTTCCTCACTTTGTCACTGGCTTTGTTTATCTTTCTTTACTTGCTTTAGTGCCCATTGTTCTTCTGTCATGTTTTCTACACGTCTGCCATTTTTATACTTAAAAGTGGGCTTGGAATGAATTCAGGGTCTTCACAAATATAAAAGGAGTACTTTTATATACTTCAAAAGGAGTAATAAATATAACATTCATGACAAATATAACACTCATCCTCTTTTTGTCTTGCCTATTTAGCTTCTTTTTAACTTTCCTTTCTCCCTTTTTGTGTGTGGGTGTGTTACAGTGGAGAGATGGTATATTCCATCAGCGAGGCACTAATAGATAACTGTGTGACACAGAGGATATAGCACTTTTTGAAATGAATAATGTAGGAAACAGTAGTAAAGTCATTGGTTTGAGAGCTTCATGAGTTAATTCTGCATCCATCCAGAACCTATACCTAAACTAGCAAAATTTGATAGAATTATTAGCCTAGTGGAATTTCAAGTGCTGTTTTCAGCTCTTGGTATATGTTGTCTTTTCCAAAAACCTCAATCAGGGATTTCATCATCATTGTAATAATAGTTAATCATAAATGGCTTTGGAGAAACTGTCTGAACTTAAGTTAAGATGCTTTTTGACAGTTAAGAGGAAAAGATAGAAAAATCAGTAATGTGGTAAACAAGTTAATAACTTCCCTGTCCTTTTGTGGAATGAATTATAAGGTGATTGGCCCTGATTTGTTGCCAGTTTTTAAATGCTCATTGTAGTTTCAACATATCAGTTGGCTTAATCTTTAGAAGGCACCATTAACTTTATTTTTTTAACAATAAGTGAAAACAATTGGAGGTGCTTTGCTGGTTCCTCAAAACCTTAGTGTTGGATTCCTGGTTCTTGGCAGGTAATATCCACAGTACCTCATGTTCTTCTGGGTTATGCCAAGTTTAATGAGCTACATGTACTGGAAGCACTAAAAGCTGATTTTCTTTAATTTTAGATTACAGTTAACATAATGGATTTTCCTTTGAATTGTTTCTCACTACTATTCTTTAAATTTACCAAAGGACCAAAACTTCCAAATTACAAAACTAGTTACGTTTATCATTCATGAGAAAATGTGTGTTGATGTGGGTTTCTTTTATAAAGTAGTGGTTGCTTCTGATTAGAAACCACAGTCATATAGACAAGCTTCATGTATCTGAAAGCTTTTTAAATTTACTTAACTGCTTTACTGTAATTTTCATTAAAGTGGGATGATTCAAGCCTTGAACTAAGTTTTTCCAGTTCACCAAAGGAGCAGTGAATTTTGAGTTAGTGTCTTAAACTCTTCATCCTAGAGCGTATCTGTTACTTCAGTGACACCAAACCTTTTTTTATAATTCATCACTGATACTTAGTAAACAAAAAGGAAATCACATTTTGCTAAAGCTTCTTGGTTATGCCTCTTTTAGAAATTGTATGCCAGTTAATTTGCATGTAGTTCAGCACTTAAAGACCAGTCTTTAAAGTCTTCAGCCAGGATTTGCCTCCTGAAGCTCTTTAAAATGGCTTCCAAAAAAGGATTTGCTAGATGTCAGAACTGAGTAGGATGTTAATGATTCAATATGCCCCCTCATTCTCCTCCTACTTCTTAAATTGAAAGCTCCTTCATAGCATCTAGGTGCCCTGAGTCATCATGGCTAAACTCTAAAGAAAAAGTGTCACATGGAAAAACTCACCATGAAGTAAAATTGTCAGAAAACAATCTGAGTCAGAGATCCTTCATTGATCACAGTGATACAACCTAGAGCTTGTGGACTTCATTTAAATCTCTGAATGTACTTGCATGTAAGTCTTTGTTACAGGACTTGAAATTATGAGGACTTGTTTGTTCTCAGTTAATTTTTAGTTGGTTTTATTTTTCCTATTATATTTAAAGGATTTTATATTGAATAAATGTATCAGAGAGGAACAGCAGGAGGATTCAGGATAAAAACCACTATATCAGAAGCTAAGAGACTTAGAGTTCTGGTCCGTTTATTTAGTATGCATCTCATATATTTAATTTAACCTCTCTGGGCTTTAGTTTCCTCATCTTTACAAGGTCAGCAGCTTGCCCTATGATTGCCCTCTTTGGAGCCAGTCCCTGGTAGATATAGCTAATAGCTGACCCTATCCCAGCTTCATACTCCCTTTTTGGTGCTGCACTGTCAGCAGCTGTATAGTTGGCATTCTAGATGAAGTCTGTCACCTCAACCTTATAAAGTCCCTTCCATTTCCATGATTCCATGAGCTTAAATGACTTGCCAACAGACAGTCTGTCTCTTTCTGAGTCTTTACTGTTTTTTCACATTGGACATTCAGAATTGAAACTTACTCTGTGAATTAAGAATTCTATGTAGTCAGAGATGGCATGTTAATGTTTTGTGTAATTCCATAGACTGAATGTTTGCGTCCCCCCAAAATTCACGTGTTGAAACCTAATCCCTAATATGATGGTATTTGGAGGTAGGACCTTCGGGGAAGGGATAGGTCATGAGGACAGAGCCCTCATGAATGAGATTAGTGACCATAAGACTCCAGTGAGATCCCTCACTCCTTCTGTAAGTGTGAGGACACAGTGAAAAGATGACCATCTAGGAAGCAAGCCCTCACCTGACACCGAATCTGCCAGTGTTGATCTGGGACTTCTCAGTCTCCAGGACTGTGAGGAATAAATCTCTGTTGTTTATAAACCATCCAGTCTGTAGTATCCTGTTCAAACAGCCCCAGTGGGCTAAGACATTGTGATGTTAAAAACAAATACTGGAGAAAATTCATGGGAACACTTAAAATCCCTAGTGGAGTGGAAACATTCAGAGTGGTTAGTGATGGCTTGATTTAAACTCTTTTCAACTCCTAAATGTTTCTATGGCAAAGCTTCAGGTTAGTGAGGTTCAAAGTGATGTGTCTGTTTGAAGGGCACATAGCGAAGCAGGATGAATGCTAGACTGAGAGGGAAGTGTTCTAGCTCTGCAAACTTAGAAGTTTGACACTAACCTGGTTAGTGTCTTCGTGTAATGGTTTCAGACCATTCCTTCTCAAACATTAATGCATTACGCAGATTATCTGGGGGTCATATTGAGATACATATTCTGATTCTCTAAGTCTGGATGAGCCTTTGAAATTCTATGTTTTTAACAGGCTCCCAAGTGTGTTAACTGCTGTGTACCGTGGAACATGTTTTATAAACGTGTTATGATGGTTTGAGGTTCTTCTGCCCGGGTCTTCAAATCTTAACTCCACTTCTTTTTCTCTGACTCTTTCACATGAAATTTCATTAAACCTATTTTTGAAGCCTCATTTTTCTAGGCTTATTCCCTATTTTCTTAGTTTGATAGTTCGTTTAGGTTTGCTTTTTCTCTCTTCCCAGAACCAACTTCATAGGTGGTCATTCAAGTTAGAGGGAAGGTAGTATATTGAAAGAGGCTTTGATTTAAAGAAAACTGGATTTAAGTCCTACCACTGATTAGCAGCTTTGCTGCCTTGGACAGTTGACTTAGTTTACTTAACCTCTCAAAGCTTTGAATGCCTTCTTACAGAGTTGTTGAAAGGAATAGAAATAATATATAAAGCCCTCAGCACAATGTTAAGTGTGATGTAGGTGATCAAAAATTGGAAGCTGTTTTTATTCTTACTAGCATCTTGATTTGTAGAAGTGGAAAAACAGAAGAAAAGATCTGTCCCCAACCCAGGACCTCCCTGCTGTGTGCCACATTTAAATTTTCAACTGCCTGCTAGACATATTAATCCAAATTCTTCAAACTTGCCATTGTCAAAAAGATCTCTTTATTACTTTTTCCCTATCTGTTCTGCCTCCTTCAGTCCGGATGGAACTTAATGTTTCACTCTCCACATGCCCAAGCCAGGAACTTGTCAGTTCCGCCTTGGTGTCTCAGGTACTGCTTTTCTCTATCCTCGTTTCCACATTCCCTTTGCCTGGTTCTTTATCCTCTTTCACCTGGGCTCTTTGTATCTGATCTTGTTGATTCTAGACTCCTCGTGTTTTTCACATCCTCCATAGTGCTTTCAAAGTTACTTCCCTAAAAATTCTTTTTTTTAAAATTTTTACAACCAGTATTTCTTAAATCCTTACTATGTAGAAGGCTGTTGCAGGCATTGAGTGTATGGTGAGAGAACAGAATGAGACAGCTCCTGATGAAAGTCACAGACTAGGAAGGGCAATAGATATTAAAAACAAGTAAATATATAAGTAAATACAGAACAGAGTGCTAAGAGGCAATGACAGAAGGGGACCTGTGTTATATTGTATATTGGGTGGTCAGAGAATGCTTTCTAAGGAATTAACATTTAAGCTTTTATCTCCAGAATGAGGAGTCAGCTAGGTAAAGAGCAGGACAGTGCTGTTCCAGGCTGAGGGTACAGCATGTGTAAAGACCTCGAGTAGGTTTTTAAAAGTGAAATGATAGGACATGGTGATAGACAGTATATGGAAGATGAGGGAGAAGGAGTTATTAAGGACTTCCAGGTTTCTGGTAAGAGCAATTACTGGGTTAATAGTGGTGCCATTTACTGAAATAAATTAGGGATAGGATAGGTGAGAGCAGGGGGTAGAATCATGAGTCTAGTTTGTCAAGTTTGAGAGTCAGAAAAAAACAAATATGATTATGTCAGTCTATTCTGGTTCTCCATTTCCTAAAAATCTAGTCCAAATTCTATCTTACAAAGTCCTTAAATAGTTGACCCTTATCTACCTCTAGCTTCTCCCTCACTTCCCTTTATTACTGTGCATAAGCCATAATGAAATTCTCATTGTTCTCAAAACAGTTTTGAACCTTTACATATGTTACTGCCTGAAATAAACCTCTGGCTGAGGCCTTTTTGCCCTTCAAATCCTATCTTGAATATTACTGTTCTATAGAATTTTCTCCAACTTTTCCATGTTTAGGTTAGGGTCTTGGGCCTTTTTACTGCCATTTGGTTAACATTTGGTAATATGTCTTTTATAGCATTGATCATATTGTATTAGAATTTCTCTTTTGACATACCTGGACACATTTCATTAAACCATGAGTTATGTGGATCCAGAGATCTAAGCTGCTTGTTTTTGTGTTCCTGGGATCTAGTGCATAGCAGCTGCTCAGAAAGTGAATGACTGGATATTGTTCTTATATAAAGCAGTCTAATCCTACCCCTAAACTAGGATGAGTATTCTTTGTTTCCATGAGGCCCTGAGACTACTTTTACCATATTACATTGATGTTAAATTGTTTTACATCATTTCTTAAGGACAAAAACCGAGTCTCGGTTTTCCTTGTTTGCATGGTGCCCATTACTGTGCGTAACATGCAGGAAAATTCCAGTAGACTATAGTTTCATATTGTGGAATATTTCATCAATACAGCCTTCCTTGGATGGGCATTATGGGAGCTGGAGGTAGGAAGAAGGGAGACTCAATGTAATGATCAACATACATCAAATGTTAGTTTGCTGTTCCTGATAAAAAGATATATAACTGTATTTAATAAAATCCTGTTATTCTTTTGAAATACCTCTGGAGGTCACTTACTGTCTCCATATTGCTAAATTTAGTGATACTTTCTTCAGTATTTAGTTACTTGACCTCTCAGCAACATTTGACATTGTTGATTGCTTCCTACTTTTTGAAGCATTCTTCTTCACTTCCAGGACATCATACACCATACACCAGCACCTTGATGCTGTTGCTTTTTAAAATCACTTTCAGGAACTGCTGCTATTCTTTCAGATTCCTAAATTTTTGAACTCCTCAGTGCTTCTCTAGACTTTCTTCTCCAACTCTGTACTCATTCCCTAGGTAATTTCATCTGTATGTTGAAGATTTCCAGGTTTATATTTCCAGCCCAAGCTCCAGACTTGTATATATAATTGCTTCTTACTCTCCATGGATATCTGAAAGTTACCTCAGATTGCCATGCTCAAAGTCAAACTTACAGAAGCCTCAAGAGTACCTGGTTACAAAAGTTCTTGAAGAGTTATTTACTACCCTTCATAGAAATTAATTTCCACTGTTGTCTGCCTCACCCCAGTTTTCTTTTGCAGAAGGTAGTTTCTATACTAAAGTAAATATTTTAAACTAATTGACAATATAAATATTCAAGTAAATAGAAATTAACTGTCAAAAAACTATAACAATAAATCTTTATTGAGCTGTTGCTATGTGCTAGACACTTTTGAAAACAACCCTTTGGGGTGGGTGATGGTATGTTATTGAAAGGCAATAGACTATAATGCTTATTTGTAAGTATCGACTCTTAACCAAGACTTCTCAGGTTCCCATTCCAGATGCCAGCCTTACCACTTAATTAGCTGTATGACCTCTGGTAACTTACTGATCTGGGCCTCAGTTTCCTCATCTATAAAACAGAGATGATATTATTCATCTCCCAAGAACGTTATTAGGAGTTAAAGAATAAATATATAAAGCTCTTTCAAAAATGCCTGGCACCTATTACGATAAGCACTGTGTACATGTTAATGTATTACTTATTATCTTAGGTTTACAGGTGAGGAAATTGAGCCTCAGTAGGGTTGGCCCAAGACTTACAGCTATTAAATGACAGTACCAGGAGTCAGCATAGACAGTCTGACTCCAGAACTCCATTAACCACTCTGTTGTACTTCATCTCAACTAATAATAATCTGTCTCATCCTCTTGCACACAGACTTCATATTAATGGTCTCATTGTGACCATGAGAGTATTGTAATTCATTCTAGCACTCATACCTGGTGTTTAAAATGTAAAAGATGTAAAATATGCAGGTAAAAGCTCACTTTAATATGATATGAGAAACACAAGGATATGCATTTTAATTCCATTTTATTCCACATGCATTGTTTCTTTTTCTCTTGTTAGCAGTTAAGTCACAAATCCCTAGGAAGTAGGAGTACTAATTTTATATTACTCTTAAGTGTCTTTAGTTGTTGTGAATTACTCTGTTAAATCTTGTTCTGCTAAATATTTTCAGGATAACTTGGGAGCTCAAAAACATGTCATATTTCATAGTATGCTTAAAATCAGTAATTTTTGTGATTATGATCACCTCTTTTGAAATTATGTAGTTATTTGCCTATTTTTAAAAGACATTTCAATTTCCCAAGGAAGTTTTCCTTTTAATTTTATCAGCTGCTTTTTGAATAGGAACTTCAATTTTAGTATTTTGAGGTCTTTGTATTAGGTTCTGTATGTAGTTGAATCTGCTTAATTTTGTAAGGTTTAGTCCCTGACTCTCATTTAGGCCTTTAGTAAAAAGTGCATCTGGTTATTATTTACAGTTTCTATAGATGCTTTACTCCCCCACTTCTCCATTGCTTATAATTTTTCCATTGTTGGTTTTTTATTATTTCTTTGTGGCAAAAAAAAAAATCCCTTTGTGTTAAGACAATATAAAGGCAGAAGATAAAAAGTCTTTTGTAGCCTTTGAACTTAGCAAGGAGAGGGGGTTTTGAGAAGGAGAGTAGACTGAACCAGAATCATTTTTGAGGAAGAGTCTGTTTTACCTTGTTTTTGGAACTGAATTCTATGACCTACTGTATTTACTCTTGAGGGAAACAAACACACTTAAAATAGTTGTTATATCAGTTAAGACTCTATTGAGACAGAAAACTCCACTCAAACTGGCTTAAGAGGGGAAAAGGTTTACTGGTTTGTGTAAACTGGACCAGGATAGGTATGGCTTCAAGAATGACTCCACCCAAGGATTTAATAATGGCAACACTCAGGTTCTGTGCTTTTCTTGGCACTGCTTCCTCCCTGTTGGCTTTATTCTGGAGCCCTACCTGAGCAAAAGATAACTTTAATCCCTTCAGCCCCTAAATTCTTAAGGTGCCCTCTGTATCTGGAAAGAGGGACCATCTTTTTCCCAGAAGCCCCAGCAAAAGTCTCATTGCATTTTACTGGCTCAGACTGGCTGGCCCACTCCCCTTGTGGCCATGGGAATGTGAAGCTTGGCTTGTCTGGGAATAAGCCATATGCCCAGCCATCGAGTTTGAGGGCACAATCAACACCACCAGATACACATAAACTGTAGTTTCCAGAAAGGAAATGAAGATACCGTTATATTATAGGAAGCATGAATGTATGCTGAGCAGCAGAACATAGACGTCCTTAACTCTGGTTTGTATCTTTTCCATTTTAAGAGTTAGGGCTCATCTAAGGAAGACCAATTTGATTTTTTTTTAATTTAATATTTAGTGCTAATTTGGAATTTATATGATTTCACTTCCAAATTACTGTTTTAAAGCAATATATAAATGGTAATTGCTAAGACTTTTCACCTTTGAAGAACTTTGAGAATATCAAGTTTTTTTAATGTGGTCCTACTTTAACAAATACCATGCTATTAATTTTCCTATTAGCTGTAATAATCAAATTTGCTGATAACTAGTTCTTGTGATATACAACAGTGTCTTTATAGATTCTGTGTTTTTCTAAGTTAATACTTTAATGCCTTGAGCACACTGGGTTTTGAGAACAAGAAGTTCATAAAGAACCTCCCCTAGATACTCAGGGCCTTGGGGGAGAGGAGAAACAGTAAGGGGTGATGAGGGACACTAACAAAGGCTTTATGTGTTCATTACTGGAACTGATTTTAGTCTGAAAATGGAAACTCAGTTATTACTGAAAAGGAAAATTAAATAACTATTGTACTTTTACTCTTTTTAACACCAAAAATATGAAATGGAGTGGAAAATTATATTTAGATTTCAGTCTCTAATCATTTAGAGAGCTCCTTAGCTCCTTCCTTTTTTTTTTTCCTCCTTCCATGTCTTTCTTATGTCCCATTAATATGTGTGAATGAGTACAAACATCCCCATAAGGCCTTACCATTCTATAGTATTTAGGAAATTTTAGGGTTTTTTCTTTTAGATTTCTTTTTTTTTTTTTTCAACTTTTTTTTTTTTTTTTTTTTTTTTTTTTTTGGGACAGAGAGAGACAGAGCATGAATGGGGGAGGGGCAGAGAGAGAGGGAGACACAGAATCGGAAACAGGCTCCAGGCTCTGAGCCATCAGCCCAGAGCCCGACCCGGGGCTCGCACTCACGGACCGCGAGATCGTGACCTGGCTGAAGTCGGACGCTTAACCGACTGCGCCACCCAGGCGCCCCTCTTTTAGATTTCTTAACACTATAGAAATATTTATTCTTTACTCACCAGATTAAAATGAAGAGTTCACAATATCTAACTTAAACATATATTTAAATTTTCTTTTCCTTTATTATTAAGTTCTACAAAATGAGCAAAACAGTTTTTCCCTTAGAGGAATTTTCAGCTCAAATAGGAGATAGCACAAGATCGTACCTACTATAATCTAAAGCTGGATATGAGGATAAGTGTTTAGAGGGTAAGGAAGGACCTCCTGATTGGAAAGGGCATACCGAATGGATCTTGAAACATCGGAATTTTTTACAAGTAAATAGTGATAAACATTAAAACAACTATTGTTTACTGAGCATTGTTTCTTTTTTTTTTTTGTCAAAAAAGTTATATATCTTAAATCTAGAGAAAAGCTGGAAGAATTTGAATTATAGTGGATCCTAAAGATACATGGTTTAAAACTTAAAAATCAAAAGTAATGGAACTTATTGGGACATATCAAATGGGAAGTTTTCTGTTTCAGCCACCACAGTAACACTTTGTAGTATAAATAAAAGTTGATAATTTCTAACATAAATTACATTGTTTCCCAAGAGGTAATCAATGACAAGAATAAAAACTTAGTAGTATATACATTACCTTAGAAGGTGCTAGATTAATCTTCTAATATTAGTCATTAAAGAAATTCCTGTGATTGTGTATGGATCAGCAATATTAGCGATTCTAGTCTGTACTCTACATCTGCTAGAATCAGCAATGTATTTATTTGCTTAGTTCTTATGTATATATTAATGTGTTTTACAAATATAAGATTGTTCATTTAAAGTGGACTTTCCAAAATACAGTGTGACTTTAAATGAGTGGTCTTGGGAAATTTATAAATACTCTGAGTATTTACTGCAGAACACTTTCACAATCACAAAAAAGAGTAATATATTTCGTTATTAAGAAGTTATGTCCTTTTTTGAAGTACTAAAGAGATTAGACAGAACCTATTTGAATATGATTTTAATTGCAGTTTATTGAGTTACATGTCAAAGAGCTCAAATTAGTTTAAGTAAATAAGATTTAAATTTATGGTATTCTGAGCCTAGTACTTTTTCATTGAATGTCAAAGGTATGCTAAAGTTTCTACATTTATGTTTCTCTGAAAAAGATTGTTCTGACAGTAGTTTTAAGCCATTTTCACAATTTATTGCTGTCTAAAAATTTCCCTTGAGTTCACATTTTGTTCTGAATGTCTTGGTTTCTTTCCTCCACCTACACACAGTGTAGAAGGCAAGTGAAGCAGGAGTTGCAAAGTAACAGTGAATTTAAGAACCTTGGCTTTTTTTCAAAACAAAATAAACCTTTATCATAAGATTGCTTTTTATTGATACCACAAAAGAGGTAGGGGGGCTTTTGGCAAGTGTTCAGTAAATGTGTGAATGACCTAATTGATTTAGCTGGAATGAATAGGAAGCTTTACCATTTGTCCTTATAAATATTTGGGCTCGGTAAACACAGTGATAAACCAAATACTTTATGGTCAAAGGTTAAGGAAAAAAACAGTCCACCAAACTTACCGATCCAAATATCAGCAATTTTATGTCCGAGTCAGGGCCTTCAAAGAGAAAGAACAATAGGTTAATTACAATCTTGTTTATTTCTAATATGAGAAATAATTATGTTAACTTATGTAAAGTTCAATTGTTTGACAAATGTTGATATGTGAAAATATTAATGGAGATCCTTGCTGAGAATTGTAAGCTATATGAAATTCAAAGATATGTGTAGAATTTAAACATACTATCATATATTCTACAATAAATCTCCAATAAAAGCAGGAGTCATTATTAGCACCAATAATTAGAGATGACAATGGAAGCAAATTATGAATTTTTTAAAAATTCATTATGGTTTGTCACATTAGTTCAATTCAGTCTGTAACTGTTTTAAAAATGTAAAATTTTAGGAAATTTTTGAGGTCTTATAAAAATGTTTTCCCTTCATTGAGAGGAAAAGAAGAAAGAAATGTTGATAGCAATTAAAATGTATGCAGTACTTTTAAAAAGTACATTTGCAAATCTGATCTTTTAGTTTTAAAAGCATAGAAGTGTATCATGTATAATTTTATTTGCCTCTTGGCTTATATTTGCTTATCTAAAGCTTGTATTTATTTACATGATTTTAAAAAAGGATATCAGAAAAATTCTAAAGGGGAAAAAAGTGTTTCTCCTCATTTTAATGCCTCCTTTAAGAAAGAAATATTTCTCATTTAATCTTTGTATCTGCAACTCCTAGCACTGTACCTGATACTTGTAGGCATCCTGTAAATGTTTACTGAACTAACCTCAATTTTAGGAATTTCATAATAGGACAGTATTATCTTTCTGGGCTGTAAAACTGTACTTCTCCCCTCCCCACACACCCACTTTTGTATCTCAATTTTGGTACAAATAGGTTCTCAGTTTTGAGCGTGAAGAAAACTGGTTGATAGTTTCATCTCCCCAATCTTAGCCTGAGCTGAAATTACCCAAAAGGGAACTTGACTTAACAGCATACCATCTTTTCAGGTATCTAGAGTCTAGAATATAGTTTCTAAATGATATGAATGGGAAGAGTCTGTTTTTATCTGAGATGATTGATGGGAAATTTTCCTATCTAGTGGTCAGTCCTAACAAATGTTGTTAGAGGGTAGCTAAATTCTAACTTTCAAATGTTAACTGAAGCAAAAGCCTAGATTTTACTTTCCAGGTACAGGTATTTTCCAATTTCAGGTACAGCAATCCTTTGACAACAAGGAGTAAAACTAGGATTAGCAAAATTGCAGTTGTTGGAGGGGCTCATTGGAAATACAGTTTGAGAAAAAGTTAAAACAGCATTAAATGAATATTTGGCACAGCATTGTTCCAGATGACATCCACTTCCAATTCAAGCCATATTAACCAATGTTAAAAACCTGACTCACTTAACATTGTTAGGGAAACATTGCTGTGATGTCATAATCTACAAAATCATAGTCTTGCAACAAGTATATAATGAAACATGCCTCTGAAAAGTTTTCAGGTCGACTCTTAATGGCATGGAATTTAATAGGTTTTATGCTTTCATTCTCCCTTGGGTTGTTTTTTTAATAAGCATCAGCAAATGGGATATTAACAACCTGGGCTTTTGCAAATTAATATGTTTTAAGGGAATGTTTTTTTCTGGTCTTGGTAGTCTGTCCATTGTTGAAAAAATATAAGGTAAAGAGATTTTCTCTATTGTGAGGTAATAAAGGGGAATCGATAAGCGCTGACATGCTTTTTGTTTGCCCTGAACTGAGTTTTTGTAAGTGAAGTTTCATATTTTGGTGTACAAATATTGAAAGTCCTATTGGTGAGGAATTTATTTGGTTTTCTTCCAGCCTGCCTCAACCCAGCTTCTCATTCCTATAGGTAAACTCAGACTTAGTCAAGATTGTCCTGGTTCTCAGTACCCAAAAGTATAGAGACCATGTCCAACATCAGAGATTTCTTTTGATCAATTTTGACCTGGCTGGTTTCAAATGGTTTGATAAACATCTTCCAGCTGCATATACAGTTTCTTATTCCTTTTACAAACTTGCATTGCAGAAACATCTATGTAACTCATCTCACTCTAAGAGCCCACATTACTGGCCTGTTCTTGATCCATTCTCTCTGAGAAACAATAAAGATATAAACCCATCCCTCTCAGTGACCTGAATGGTCTCCTGCCTTCCTTAGGAAAAGAGCCTTCCCTCTGGGAGAAGTTGAACAATAACGTGCACAAATGCTGAGGGAGCCCACACCAGCCTCCTATATTCATCAGTATATATTTTACAATTTCCTAAATAGTAAACAATTGCCAAGACATGTGAGCAGAATCAGTAACTAGAAAAAAAAAAGTCCAGGCTGCCTGTACCTTTACATACATTACTTCATCCATTTTGTCTTCATGCCTATGCATCTTCAGATTCACTTCTTTTGTATCAGTTTAATCTGTTCTGAAGGATGACTGTTTCTTTGAGATGACTTTCCAAGAATCCCCAAAGTGAATTTTATGTGTGATACTACAGCCTAAATTTTGGTCACTCTGTCCCAAAATTCCACCCAAATTTGACATAATTTGACATAACACAGTGTTTTTATCGTAAACATTTTTGGCAATTTCTGGCCCTGGTTTGATTGATTGATTGACCTTTGCTGTGTAGAATGGTGGAAAGGACAAGGGTTTAAATTCAGATCATAACTTTTGCTACACAGTTTCAAAATGACCTTGAGTAAATTATTTAGCCTGATTTCCTCATCTGTTAGAAGACAGTTGTAAAGATTGAGTTTAACACTTAACAAAGTTCTTAATACCTGCTACCCAGTAGATGACACACTTGTTTTCTTCCCCTCTCTGAAACCTTGTGTAAAGACTTTTGATTAACTCCAGGTCCTTAAGGTCCACTTTATCAGGCACTTCTTTGCCTTTCAGCTGCATCCCATTCAGTTATTAGATAGACATTTATTCAGTGTTTGCTGATAGTGCCTGAGCTTACAGAGACATGCTCCTTGATTTCCACAGACTTACTGTTTATCTGTCTCCTAACCAATCACTTCCCTCCAGGGAACCTTTTTACTTACCCTTTCTTGAGCACACAATCCAGTTTTTACTCCCTGCCTTTTTTGTCTTGATGCATGTGTTTGTTCCACCTGAACTGCTATTTCTCTGCTTATCAAAAACCCCCTTCTGTGAAGATTTTCCTGGATCCTCTTCCACCAAAGTGGTAATACTTTTCTTTGCAGTCTTTCAGTACCTCTGGTCTTTTGCTTTAATATAGTATCTGTCCTGTTCTGATTTAGGTTGGGCTGACTATAAATAAACAAGTGGTGGTGTAGGGAATTACACCTTTTGCATTCATTTGAATACTCCCAGACCTTCTGGCATTATAGTGAATGTTCACTGATAATTTGTTGAATTAGTAATTGCATTACTAGTTACTCTAGATGCACAAATTTAAAGGTAAGGAGATCACAGCCCTCAGTTTGAAAACTACTCAAACATCCAAGTTAATTAAACCACAAGGGACACCTACAGTTGCTATTTTTAGTAGAAAAAAAATCATTAATAAGCATTTAATGGAAAATACCAACCTAGAATATTGGAAGAGGGATAGCTCTTGAAATCTTGTCTTGTAGAGATTGCATCATCTGATAACCTAGAAATAATAGTTTTTAAACTATTTTTAGCTATTTAACCAAACAGGATTGTAAGGTATTATATGTAGCTAATATTTCCTTTTATAATAAAGTAAATGTAAGTAAAGTGTATTCCCGAGTTGTGTGAGCCATACTAGGAAATTATGGAACATGAGGAGTGGGGAATGGGAACCCCGGATGGATAGCCTGTTAGTCAAAAGTAAAGAGCCTGGGATTTGTGACTGGCATTGGAAGTGGGATGGTCTTTTGGGATTGAGCCCTTTAACATGTGGGATCTGAGTTAACTCCAGGTAGATGTTGTCAGTTGAATT
Source organism: Prionailurus viverrinus (assembly GCF_022837055.1). Classification (NCBI taxonomy): domain Eukaryota; kingdom Metazoa; phylum Chordata; class Mammalia; order Carnivora; family Felidae; genus Prionailurus; species Prionailurus viverrinus. Next base: position 82,326,003 of record NC_062563.1, on the reverse strand, counting down.
GAATTGTTGGACACCCACTTGGTGCCAGAGAATTGATGAATTGATTGGTGTTAGAGGAAACACTGTGCTCAGTTGCATTCACTGAACGTGATGTAAAATATCAGCAAAACGTGAACCAAAAAAACTTGTGTCTACAATTAAAGCTAGATTAAAATAATATGAGGGTAGAAATTCCAAGCCTAATTGTGAATTTTGTGATCTCTGGCACAAAAAGCATTTGGTTTGGAAAAGTCTTAATTAAGCTCTGTTTGTGAAAACTTGTAGAATGTTCAAATGATTACTTTCCTCAGTTTCTCTGGTTCAACAAGTAGTAGGAGTTAAAATATTTAGAATTTTTTAACTTATGCAAGTTCTAAAGTTGCATAAGTTCTTCTGATCTTTTATTCTTTAAAAGATCAGTATTTGAATTCCAGATGAATGCCAGCATTCAGTGATTTCAAGTCTGTCAGAGTTGGGTTTTTTTAATGTGGTAATATTTTATTTATTTGTTATTTATTAATGACAGCCTTATTTGAGATGTATCATACAGTTTACCCACATCATCATGATCAATTTTAGAACATTTTCATCACCTGAAAAAGACACCCCTTAGCCTTTAGCCATCACTCCCCAAACCCCAATTCCCTGCCCTTACCCTATTCAGCCACTAATTTTACTTTCTTTCTGTGGATTTGCCTATTCTGGTCATTTCACATAAATGGAATCAAACAATGCGTAGTCCTTTGTGAGTGGCTTCTTTCATTTAACGTGTTTTCTTTAAAAAAAAAAATTTTTTTTTTACATTTATTTATTTTTGAGAGACACAGAGAGACAGAGAACAAGTGGGGGAGGGGCAGAGAGAGAAGGAGACACAGAATCCGAAGCAGGCTCCAGGCTGAGTTGTCAGCACAGAGCCCGATGAGGGACTCAAACTCAAGCTCAAAACTCAAAAACCGTGAGATCATGATCTGAGCCAAAGTCTGATGCTTAACCGACTGAGCCACCCAGGTGCCCAATCATTTAACATGTTTTCAAAGTTCGTTCATGTTGTAGCATTTATCAGTACTGTCAAAAGTTCATTAAAAAAACAAATAAAATCAATGAATCACTTAAGTAGAAATTAGTAAGAGTTTATTGCACATACACCAAAAAGACAGTTTGTAAACTGGGAGCATTCAAACCAAAACATGAAATGAGGCTCAGATACTTGCAATATTGGAATTTTCTTCAAAAGAATTGGTAACTGGTCACCCCTTATCAATTTGGGGGAACTATTTTGTTTATGATTTTTAGAAGTGACACAGGTCAAGTTAACTTCACCTGTCTTGCATAATAAGCTAAATTAAACTTTGCTTGTATGACTGCTGAGGGAGTTTTCAATACTGGTCACCATTTGTGTTTTATTTTAATAGCTCTTTATTCATTTTTATTGCCAGATATTCTGTTGTATGAACATACCACATTTTGTTTATTCATTTATCAGTTGATGGACATTGGGTTGTTCCACTTTTTGACCATATGTATAATGCTGTTGTGAAGATTCGTGCACAAGTCTGTGTGTGGACATATGTTTTCATTTCTCTTGGATATACACCTAGGAGTAGAATTCCTGGGTCATATGATAACTTAATGTGTAATCTTTTAAGGAACTGCCAGACTGTTTCCCAAAGTGACTGCACCATTTAACTTTCCTACCAGCAGTGATTGAGAGTTCCAACTCTTCCACATCCAGTACTTACTATTGGTCTTTTACTGTGTCATCCTTGTGGCTGTGAAGTGGTATCTCATTGTGGTTTTGATTTACATTTCCCTAATGGCTCGTGAGTTGAGCATTTTTTCATGTACTTACTGCTCATTTGTTCATCGTTTTTAGAGAAATGTCTATTCAGATCCTTTACCAGCTTTTAATTGGCTTTATATTTTTATCATTTAATTGCAAGAGTTCTTTATATATCTGTATCTAGATATAGATATATCTGTGTGAGAAAGTGATTTGCAAGGATTTTTTTCCCATTCTGTGGGTTATCTATGGCAGTACTTTTGACATCTAAGTTTCTTTGGTTTAAGGAGACTTCCAGGTTAGCAAAAGCCTACAAAGTGGGAGAGTGAGCAGACAATTCAGGGAGGCATAGCATCTCTGTGAGCAAAGAGAAATCTCCGTCATCAAATTTTATTTATGTATTTTTCAGGTTTCTTTTTATGATATAAATTATAACAACCAATACAGCAAATAGAGCTAAAGGTGAATCTTTAGCTATCTCATGTGATAATATTTGCACAGTACAAAGTATAAGTTACTTGTTGGCTGACTGCTCTTTATTTAGTACTTGCAGTATTGCCTCTAAAACTAATGAACCAGACTAACATAGAAGTCAAAATATCTGTTAGCTAGCTCCACTCCTTAGCCCTCCAACCTCATAAAATAACCTACCCTCTATAACCTATAGATTTTTCTCATCTGTAAAATGAGGAAATTGAACAGAAAAATGGGCAAGTTGAACAGAATATTCTTTAAGGTTCTTTCCAGCTTTAGAATGTGACTATATGGTGCAGTAATACCTGTGACTTTCTTCTTCTTCCTTCCCTCCCTTGTTGAAAAATCTTAGGCCCCAGTACATCTTTTCCTGGAAAGGAATGGAGTTAGATGGATTTGGCAAGTAAAAAAACAGGCACAGGTAGATACTCGGTATAGACGTGATAGAATAGCCAGTGCCATCTGTGTGGGTTTGCTTATGGATTAGAAGAACATGGCCTGTGCATCATCAGTGAGGCAGAACTAAAGGATGAAATAATTTACACACCTGTGGGTGTGGCTAGAGGTGAAGGGACCATGAGGAATGAGTCCTTGATTGTATCCGTGGAAGTTTTCAGAGATCACATTAGAGAAGAAGCAAGCTTTCAGAGGTTAGTTGTGTCCAAAGGTGAAATCAAAAGCTAGGCTATAACTAATAAGAAGAAAAATAGGACCATAAGAAAAGAAACATCTGGAAGGGCCTATAAATCATGAGGTAAGTGTACTTTTGTTTAGTCTTTTTCTGGAATGATATTTATTTATTTGAGAGAGAAAGAGTGTGTGTGTGTGTGTAAGCAGAGGAGAGAAAGAGAGAGTAGACACAAAATCTGAAGCAGGCTCCAGGCTCTGAACTGTCAGCACAGAGCCTGACATGGGGCTCAAACCCATGAACGGTGAGATCACAACCTGAGCCAAAGTTGGACACCCAACTGACTGAGCCACCCAGGTGCCCCTCTGGAATGATTTTTATAAGTTTATCATTGGTCTCCAAGCTCAACTGAGATATTGGCCAAAAGTTCAGACATTGTAGATGGAGACAAGGAAATTTAAGACAGCTGTAAGCCAAGCTAGATATGGAAGAAGAGTAGGAGAAAGATCACCAAGATTCAAGTCCATTTGCCAGTGTTTGGGAACTTTGAGTCCCACCAGCCAAGAAGAGTACTTAAAGTTTTCTTGTATTTGACTGGTCTACATGATATTATTAATCAGACATTATTGTAAATAAAGCACATGTGAAAAGCAAAAAGTAGAATTCAGATTGGGAAAGAAAAACTTGGAGATTTAATTTTTGCCCTTCTCTCCTTTATGAATATGGGTCTTTGTTTCATTATAAAAATAATTCACCATACTCACTTAGAAAATATGGATGTTTTGCCTTTAATGTCTTCTTAGAGTTCTTTAAGAAAACTATATTCCCTCAGGAAACTATTTGGTATAAACACAGAGTTTGAAATATATAAGGAACTTTCATAGTCTTAATGCTTTAATTTTAATCATTAAGGTAGTTCATGATGATAGCATATGAGCTATTGATACCTCAGTTACCTTAGTTGTTGAGCAAGAAACACTCCCAAAATTAAGAGAGTTGATATGTTGGTCTAAAGACTGGCAATTCCTCAGGTTTTGTTGTAGAATCCAGTTTAAGGCATAGTCTGTCACAACCGCATTCTATTTAGTATGACTATTGGACCTGTAATGTCCGGCTTCTTGAGCAGTTTCATCAGCCTAGAGTCACATGACAAGGCAGGATCAACAAATAGCAAAATCTTAGAATGTGTCCAGATCATTTTTACAGATATGCTTCCTGGACTGGACATGCATCTACACTGGTTAAACAAAAGCACGATACTAGAGCAGATTTACTTCACAGTAACCTTAAAGGCCTACTGCCAGCAGAATGGGCAAAAGAAACATGATGTAGACTTACTGAAGAACAGCTTCAGGGCATGTGACACAGGGAATGCTGGGAAGCAACAGAAGTAAACTTGCAGCTATAAGATAGAGGGAGGTTTAGTTTGTGCCAAGGCATTAGGTGACAAGGTATTATTAGACATAGGCCAGCCAAAAGCATTTATTTTTGTGTAACAGAATATCAACCCCTAGACTCGATTTGGACAACAGTTTAATGAGTGGAGAGTATAGATCGCATAGGCAGCCTATTGAACAGGTATAAACCAGCATTTATTCTTATGACTTAATTAGCGTGCTTTAAAAAAATCTTAAATGTAATTAAGCACAAAGCACGTTCACCTTTGTGTTGAGGAATAGACGAGTTCCATGTACAACCCTTCATAAGAGAACACATTTCTTTTCCTAAGAGGAATGGGGGAATTTGGAGTAACAAGAAGTTAACTCTTCAAATGAAGTTTACAAGTAGGATGGTAAAAGAGCATCTGAAGTCTGTACTGAACGGTGTGTCCAGTAGCTATTTGATGAAGCTTAAACAGTCCCAGCTCACTTCTGGGTATTGCTATTGATTCTCCATGTTCATGAGCACCAAATGAATCTAATTTATTTTAAAATACAAAATTAGATATAAAAAAACATGATCAGTTGAAAATGTGATCAGATGTTCACCTGTTCTTATGCCTGGGATAATGTAGTCTTTTGTAACAAGACAAAAAGAGTCTGATTCATTAGAGAGTGCTAAACAGACACTGTTTCTTTATATATGAATTGTGTCGATTCTTCTGTGTTTTTTAATGGAATGTTTCTTAACAGATTGAGTATTATACCAAATCTGGTAAAAATAGACTATTACACTATTGTGAAAGGGTAGTTTGGTATCTTAGTTATACTTCTGACATTTTTAGAGCATTTATGTAGTTAATGCAGTCAGCCTTTTAAGAAATAGAATATTTCCTTTTCAGGTACCTTATTCCATAACTTGAAATTAAGCCTGTGTTAAAAACTGTTCTATGCTTCCCTCTTACTTCCGTTTCTTCCCATTTGGGCCACAGACTTCCTTAGGGAGGAGGTGAGGGAGAAGTGAGTTCTCACTTGAGCCAATAGAATTTAGAGTTATATAGTGTTTACCTATTTTGCGTAACACAGGCCCACCCACACACATTATGAAGTGCTTAAGTGAAAGAACACTGAGCAGGCTGCTATTCATGTGTGATTCCAAGTGTAATTGGGAGATGCTTTAATACTATCTGGATTTTATCTTCTGCTGAGTGGGTTTTTATCTAGCTTGTGGTGATAGCGATGGAATGAAGAGGTAGGTATTCTGTAGCTTAATATTAAGTGTCACGTCAGTGCTTCAGGTTTTAGGTAAGGTTGTAGTTGTAAGGAATGATTTGAATCATAATCAGATTGCTTATGTTTGATTTTTTTCACATTCAGCTTTAGAAGTATGTTATGTATGAATTACATTTCCTTCTGTCTTAGGGAAAAGGTTGAATAAATCTCAAGCTCCAAGGCTTTTGTGTCATTAGAGAGGCTTTACAAATGTTAATCTCCCCTCCCATCAGTCCTACAGAAAAATAACTGCAGGTGTTTATTGCCCATTGACTGTTGGTCAACAGAAACCTGAAAACTCTTCATTTGTAATATTTTTCCAATCCAAGTATATAGTTTTTTACATGCTTTAGAACTTAATGTTGTCCATTGTTTTCTTTTGAATTATTAAATTTGAGAATTATGTTGCTCTCTGAAGGAAATTAGTTGGAAACCAGAATGATGGTGCTGTTATTGTACTTTGGTTAGCTATTGACAGCTTATTCAGAATCTTGTCTTTTGACCATAAATCTCCTCTTGAGATCCTCTCAAAGAGATGTAGGCCTTTGAGATAACTACAATTTACTATTTAGACATTCTTACAAGATAAGGAAAAATTGCAAAGATTTTTTAATATTGAGAGTCTTGCTTTTAAGGATTTTAAGTAATGTTTCTACCTTGAATGTTTTGTTGTTCCTCTGATATGATAGGAAGAGATTTAATAATTTTTGATCTGATGATTGATGAGAGGGGGTGCTTTCTGCTATAAAATGAACAATCATAAGTTCCCCAGTATTCTTTTCTGAAGCATTGTGTTTTCATTTAAAAAAAATGGTTATAATTGAGATTTTGTTTCTTTTTATAGGAAATTTATTAAAAATGGAATCTGTTTGCTAGAATACTGACATGCTGCTCAGTAATATGTGTTCATTTTTTATCAAATTTTCTAATTTGTTAGAGGGAGGTACTCACTCTCTTGTACATGTATAAAATCGAAGTCAGTAACAAGAGAAAACTTGAAAATGAGGAAAAATTGGTCATGATAATTTTACATAATTGGGGTATTTGTAATGTGATAATATAACATTAATCAGAGTGGAGAGAGGAAATTTGTAGAAATACCTCAGCTATATGTATGTATCATTTTCCTAATGAAAAGAGTTAAATAGGAATGCCACACTTAGTGATTTAAAGTATTCACTCTGCTAAAAAATAGATGTTCTTAGCCTCCCACACACAATGTCTCTAAATTACTGCTATAAAAATTTATGGGGAAAACATGATTTGGTCAGAGAAAGATCAGCTGCTAGTTCTGAGAACTTTTCATGAGCCAGAAAGAAAACTAAAACTTACAAAATGCAACTTTTTTTGTTAGTGAGATTAATAATAGTTGTCATCCTTTAATAAAGATCTTTTTCTGACTCTTAAATACTGAGAACAAACGGAGAGTTGATGGGGGGGTGGGGGAAAGGGGAAAGTGGGTGATGGGCATTGAGGAGGGCACCTGTTGGGATGAACACTGGGTGTTGTATGGAAACCAATTTGACAATAAATTATATTTAATATAAAAAAATTAAAAAATAATGATCTCTTTCTATAGGTAGTTGACCTTAATGTTAAAACAATATTGGATTTGAATTTGAATTTTCAACTACACTTTTCTTTTTCCAGTCCTTTTGAGTAGAACTTATAATGGAATTAGGAAACTATTAAAAGTTGAAATTAACTTCCCTATACGAGCAGGTAATATGTATACAAAATCCAACTGGACTTAGATGTACTATTTTTACCCTATTAAAAACCAAACATTTATACAACATTCAACCTTGAAACTAATTGCGATGATTTTTGAGGACTTTGTTTGTATTTCAGGGCCTGTTAACTATATTATAAGTAGTAGAAAACTAGAACTTTCATAATGTCAAATTTACTTACAAAGAATAGATTGTAAACATTTGTTTAGATACTAAGAAATAAAGATAAATCTCTGAGAAAAATCTAAAGTGATGAAGCAGTATCACCATAAATTAACGAAGTATTAATAAGACCTACTTTGTATGCCTAACTAAATACATACTAGGTATTTTAGCAAGTACTTAAATTTTTTTTTTTGCTCTCACAGTTTAAATAATTTTAAGAGACCCAAAAGTCTATGACTTAAGTATACAGTGAGTGAACTGAGCAGATGGCCCAACATCCAAATCTCAAAACAGCTTGTTGTTCTTACTCAGTCCTAGTGACAAATTCTATGAAGTATGGAGAATATTGTCACCATTTTATTGGTAGAGAAAATCACATGCTACAGAATAGCAGAATCATGTGCTACAGAATAGTAGATTTGAGAATTCATGAAGGACCTGGATCTAGCCCTCATGACTGTCCAGGGCCAGACAGAGTTCTCAGGGTTCACCCTAGGCAGTCACAGCTTAGACCTTCACAAGTATCTCTGCTAGTTTGAAGAAAACACTATCATAATGAAGTAATTAGTGAATAAGTCAGGAAAGTCCTTGACTTTGTAGCTTTTCAAGATTTTGTTTTAATGAAATATATCAGAATTATAGGTTGATGCTGCTTCTTCCTAACTCTTGCTCCCTTCTATTCCTTTTCATAAATTCTTTAAGACCAGGATTCATGTGTATAGGTGGACAGAACTCAAATTCAAATACTGTTAAAAGATGTCAGTTACATGTAAATGTCCATACATTAACTGAATTTACATGTATAACTGATTTAATCCCCGGAACAACCTTATGAGGAAGGAACTATTATAAACCTTCACTTTATAGATAAGAAAATTAAATGTAAATGCATGAATTCAGGAACTATGGTATTATTGCATATACAAAGTGTTTTCTTTAAAGCATATAAAAAAGATTTTTTTTAATGTTTATTTATTATTGAGAGAGAGACAGAGTGAGAGCAGGGGAGGGACAGAGAGAGAGGGAGGGAGATACAGAATCCAAAGCAGGCTCCAGGCTCTGAGCTGTCAGCACAGAGCCTGATGCAGGGCTTGAACTCATGAACTATGAGATCATGACCTGAGCCAAAGTTGGATGCTTAACCGACTGAGCCACCCACGCACCCCTCTTTAAAGCATTTTTTTAAGTGTTTATTTTTGAGAGAGAGAGTGCAAGTGAGAGAGCGCCAGTGGGGGAAGGGCAAAGAGAAAGAGAGACAGGATCTGAAGTGGGCTCTGTGCTGGCAGCACAAAGTCCGACATGGGACTTGAACTCACAAACCGTGAGATTGTGACCTGAGCTGAAGTCGGATGCTAAGCTGACCAAGCCACCAAGGGCCCCCAAAATGTTTTCTAATAAAGCCACCTACAACATTAATAGTAAAGTTGCCCTTATGTGCATAGCTTTTTTTTTTTTTTTTTTTTTTTTTTAAAGAAAAATCCATGAAATATCGTCCTGCAAAATTCTGATCAGTGTGGGGATGGGTCATTTTGGTTCTGGTATCACTCAGTCCGTCAAGTGGCCACACTTGTATAGTAACAACTTTCTTGAGCAAGGGGGCTGTGGATGGGCAGTTTCATATCAGAGAAAGAACTTGAGACCTGGGAGGCGCTATGACTTGATAGGACCAGCACACAGCTTAGATACATTGCACCTTTAGGTTGGGAGAAGGCTGAAAGGAGGCAAAGTTTGAATCTTGAATTCGTCTTTTAATGCCTTTTACTAAATTAAAGGGCTATTTTGTGTGTTCTATTTTTGTGTCTTTTTTACTTTTTATTTTGAAGTAACTTTAGCCTTACTGAAAAATTGGAAAAATACTTCAGCAAGTTTACATACACCCTTTACTCAGCTTCCTCCAATGTAAACAGTGTATGTAACCAGATTGTATTTATCAAAACCAGGAAATTTACACTGATATAATACTATTAACTAAACTATAGCCCATATTCAAATTTAACCAGTTTTCCACTAATGTCCTTTTTCTGTTCCCGGATCCAGTTCATGATCCCATGTCCGAGATAGTTATTGCATCTCCTTAACCTTTTCCAGCCTGGGAGTTTCTCAGTCTTTGTCTTTTATGACTTTGGCACTTTGAGTGAGTACTGATAGTTATTTTGTGGAAATATTGTCTGTCAATTTGGGTTGGTCTGATGTTTTCTGGTAATTAGATTAAGGTTATACATTTTTTTGGCAACATACCATGGAAAGAAGTGATGTGTCCTTGGTGCATCATAATCAAGGGATACATGATCTCAAAATGTCTTATTATGGATAATGTTATCCTTGATCACTTGGTTAAAATGGAGTCTGTCAGGTTTTCCCCACTATGAAGTTTCTGTTTTCTCCTGTATAAGTAATAAATGTCTTAGGGGAGATATTTTGAGACCATTGTTGTTGCTTTTTTTAAAATGGATACAACTTGGTCAGCGTTTCAAGAAAAATAAAGACTAGAGGAACCCAGAAATATCTAGGAGTAGTTTAACTGTCCAAAATAATTATTACTTAATACTTTTTTTGGAAGAGCCCACAACCTACAGAAGATTAATATGGTTTACTCCTAAAGATTAAAAAGATGACCGTGGAGGGGCACCTGGGTGGCTCAGTCAGTTAAGTGTCCAACTTCAGCTCAGGTCATGATCTCGCCATCCGTGAGTTTGGGCCCCGCGTCGGGCTCTGTGCTGACAGCTCAGAGCCTGGAACCTGTTTCAGATTCTGTGTCTCCCTCTCTCTCTGCCTCTCCCCCACTCAGGCTCCGTCTCTGAAAAATGAATAAACCTTAAAAAAAAAAAAAAAAGATGACCATGGACTCATTGTTGCATTTTTTAATGGTTGGGAAAGTGGTTGGGAAAAATCCATCTTATTCATTTTTTTGCCATGTTTAAATTTTACCCAAGGGACTTCTAAATACAGCTTTAAACAATTGATTGAATTACTGAGAAAATTAAAATGGCTAGTCAGTATTGTAGTTTATTTCCATGTTAGGACAGTAGAATTTATGTAAGCTCTGTTTAATATTTTATAGTAGGAAGAGTTGGGGGGTTTTCTTGTGTGTTGTTTGGTTTCCCATTGCAGTTCTCTCCCGTGTACCCACCACCCACGTATAGTTTTAAACTCAATTATTTCAGCAGTTCCAGAGAACTAGCTAGAGTTTGAGTTGTAACAACCTTAGTTTTCTTATCTATAAAATAAGGGTTGTAATAGTTCCTACCTCATAAGTTTGTTCTGAGGATTAAATCAGTTAATACATGTAAAGTGCTTAGGACAGTGCTTGGCACAGGGACAGAACCCAGTAAGTGTTAGCCACTATGAAAAAAAAAAAAAAGTAACATAAGCATGAGTTGACTGCCAGTGTTGGGTGCTGACTTTAGAAAATGATTGAATTTTCCATGAGTATACTTTTATCCGATGTTTTTGTTCCAAATAGCTATCAAATCCCACTGAATTTGCTGCTTTCTGCAGACTTTTGTTCAGGACTTTAGTGGTTAAACCTAGGGGAATTTCTAGTCTTGCTTTCTGAGAAGCATATTATCATTTTTGGAACTTTGGTAATCCGAAAGGGTCGCATACAGGCCAAGTATGGGCAGGAACAACAGACCTTAGTTGTGTCTTTTTAAAATACGTTTCTACGAATAGGAGATTAAGTGATCATCGAGGTCAGCCAGTCAGGAATACTGCCTTGCAATTTTTTCTTGCTTGTCCCTTTTTAGGGAGTACATGAAGGCGCTTGCCTATAAACTATCTTGACACTTCTAATACATGTTTTTCTTCCTGGTGGTACCAGGGATTTGCTCTGGTGTAATACCCTGCTTTTCACCTGAGGTTACTTTCTCCCTTTTCCTTTTTTAAACAACCATACAAAGTCCATTTCATTTACTGAAGTTTTTATTGTTCATTGCTACCAGGAAACAGGATTGACAAATTAAGTGAGCAGTAAGGAAGTGACAAAGTTATTCAACAGTCTCAAAAAACACTAGTCATAGTTGCATAGTTGTTACTAGTCTATACTGGAGAGTAAATTGTTTAGTTTATCTTACCCAGCTATACTTTCTAGTCTCTCTCCTAAATGGTCCCATAATAGCGCCTTTTATTCTTATGTAGGAATTAGCCCCCACCTCCCAATCTTGGGTGGGATTTGATTGGTGGTATCAGAAAACCCAGATAACTTATAGGAGCCACAGTCTCTCCATTTATAAAATGGGGACAAATGATTATACTTGACATAGTTGTGATAGAAATTAAATGAGTTAATGTGTGTTGTATTAATATATGGGTTTCAGTTCTAGCTTTGCCAGATATTACCTGTTTGACCTTGAACCCAGTCATTGGCCTTTCTGACTGACACACTCAGTTCCCTTATCTGGCAAATGGAGTTAATAAGACTTTGCTACCTAATTCACAGGGCTATTGTGAGGGTCAAGTAAAATAATCTTATGTGAAAGCACTTTGCTAATTAACATTCTGTGCCAGTGCAAGATAGACTTTAATCCAAGGTTGATTCACATTGACACCCCTTTTGATTTAAAAAGATTTCCCCATGCTTTCCAAAGCTTGCTTTTAATTTCTCTAGATATGGGTCCCCTAGGTCAGAAAGATAATTGCTTATCTGGCCTTCACAGATTAGCCTTTCTCTAAATGTCAGACTACCCAGCACTGGCCTCTAAAACTACTTCTGTGGCCACCCCAACTTCAGTCCCTTTCCTTCAACTACTTGAGAGAGGTTGCTACAATATTAAAATATTTTAAATACACAGAAATATTAATAATTAATCATCAAGGTAAGATGATAGTTCTTTAGTTTTCACTTCCAGCCACTCTTATCGACCCTAATAAAATACTGAAACTGCCGCTACCTTCTAAGCCATTGCCTTCACTAACACAAGGCTTGGTAATAATCCTTTAAGACATCAGTATGATGATGTAAGAAAGCAAATATTTATTAAATATCTTACTTTGTGCCAAGCACTATGCCAAAATAGGGGAAATCCCCCTCCTAAAATAAATTGTCCTCCTCAATTTGAGATTCGAACAGTGGTTCTCATAGGGTGAGGGGTGGGAAGGAGAGTAAGAGATGGGGGGAGGGTAGGAAGGTGGGACATTTTTGATCATTGCAACTAGGAATGCTACTGGCATGTAGAGGGTGTAAAGGCCAGGTATTACAGAACCTCCTGTGGTGAACAGGCCAGCCACCCACAATGTCAAAATATCAGTAGTGCCAAGGTTGGGAAACCCTAGTTTAGAGGAGCAAATACTGTCTGTGGGAAAGATGTTAACTGCTTTCCCATCAGGATGAAAATAATGTTATCCCTGTAGGTGGTAGAATATCAGCATGTCATTTGGCTGTCCTAACAGGGAAGACTTGGGTGTTTGCACGTGGGGTTCCCTGTATCTTGGGAAGCAGAACATGGACTTTACTTCCTCCATTGCTGTATTAAAAGTTAAAAGTCACTGACAGGCAGTAGTAACCTCATACTCCATTGTTTCTTTTTTTCTTTCCTTTTATGGATGAATGCTGTTTATTAATCCTGCCGATTGTAAAAGAAGGAAGAACATGATTAGATTTTCACTCATCAAGAAACTGCTATAAATTCACCTCCCTTCAATCATCAGCTTAATTGGTTTCATAAAATGGCTCCATCACAAATACACCAAAACAGTTCTGTTTGAGTCATCCTTTTGAAATCAACCAAAGGGGAACTCTAGTGTAGCTGAGAATCTGTTTCATTAGAGACAATATACGCAATCCACATTTTGTTTTTCACCATAAAGAAGCATTTCATGTTTTAAAACATTTTCCTTTTTCTTTTTTTTTTTTCCTCAGCAGTCTTTATGCCTACTCATTTCCCCTTCAAAATAGAAGTGTTCAGAAGATTATGTAAACATCTACCTAAGATTGGTTTTGTTTTTTGCTTAGTGTTTGTTTTGCTTTGTATTTTTTCAGGGCAGGAATTTTGTATTTGTGTTTAGTAGGTAGTAAGCAAAAGTCTGTGTGCAATGTAGATAATAAAAGAAAAAATGTGTAATGTTGAGAGGGCAACCTGAACAAAAAAGATTGATTTCCCAGTTTTCCTTCTTTAAGTGAAACTGACAATTATATATTATAGAAAGTGATTCCTTTGGGAAGAGTTGATATTAAAACAATTGTAGTTCACTGGCTTGTAAACAACAAATGATTAGAATGTTTTATTAGTCAAAGTAATGAGACTATTTCTAAGAAATGTATATTTTATTGCTCATTTTTTTTAATGTTTTCTCAGCCTATACAGAAAATAACACTGGGGCCCCTGGGTGCCTCAGTTGGTTAAGCATCTGACTCTTGGTTTCGCCCTAGGTCATGATCTCATGGTTCATGAGTTCAAGCCCCATGTCAGGCTCTGTGCTGCCAGCGCAGAGCCTGCTTGGGATTCTCTCCCTCCCTCCCTCCCTCCCTCCCTCCCTCTTTCTGGCCTTCCCCTACTTGTGCTTTCTCTCAGAAAGAAAGAAAGAAAGAAAGAAAGAAAGAGAAAGGGAGGGAGGAAGGAAGAAAAGAAAGAAGAGGAGTTGAAAAAAGAGGGAAGGAAGAAAGGAAGGAAGGGAGGAAGAAAAGAAAGGAGATGAAAAAAGAGGGAAGGAAGAAAGGGAGAAAGGACGAAAAGAAAGAAGAGGAGGGGGAAAAAGAAAAGGAGGGAAGGAAGAAAGAATACTATTCTAGAATAGGTTTCTTTAAAAAAATTTGTTGAACTTGGGAAGGTCCCTGCTGATGAGAACATGCTCGCTTTTTAAGGATCAAGCAGAGGTTTAAAATAATAGGTATTATAGAAAACAGTTTTACTATTTTAGCAAGATTTTTTTCTGTCATTTTTTTCCAGTCTCAGAATTAAGGGCATTATTTAGTATTATTTTTGTTAGATCATCACATTAGGATAGAACTGAATATATGTGGTCAGACCAACTAACTTAATTGAATATCAACAGGTGGAGCCAGTAATTGAGTCATTAGAATTTATACATTTACTCATTTCATGTTCTCAAGTGATTGAATTTAGGAATTAATTTTGAAGAATTCCATATCTTATTTAGATTTTGAATACAGAGAATATACAAAGAGAATGAGTGCAATATCACTGTCTAGCAACTGGGTTTTGTTAAAGATTCTGAACTATTGTGAAAATCATGACTCTTCAGAACCTAATATAAAGATTCTAACAACTTCTTTCCAACAGTCACCTATCAACATGTTTTCGAATTGTAATTGAAGGTTCCTGGAGAAGTAGCTATCATGGCATATGTTATTCAGAGTTTAAGAATGCCAGTTTATATAGTATTGACCATTTAAATTTAAGAAAACTGTTTTATCTTGGGTCATTTAAGTGTATGAACAATACTACTAAAGTGTTTTATTATAGGTTTCAGATTATTAGATACAGAAATAGAAGCCACGTTTGAGTGTGTTCCTGTGATTGAAACTTTGATATCACTGATAAAATATCCCCAAATCAGGCCTTCTAATGTATCTAAGCAGACTAAGAATAAGTATAATTGGAAATCTATTGTTTTTCTTGGCTAATTAGGCCAAGGGCTCCAGGAAGTATAGAATGGTGGATGTATGCTAGCCCTACTCTAGTTATTTGTCAAAACTAAAACTTGTTCCTTTTGCTGTAGAGGCAATGGGGCCAAATCTATGTAGTCCTATATGTACATTACTTATAAATTCTTATGTTAGAAGGTAGTCTCATATTTTTTTACAGCTCCAAAATTCTCTTCATTCTCCTTTAGTCCCATCATTTTTAGAGATGAGGAAACATTGCTTTGTTCAAAGAGAGCTAGAACTAGAACATAGGCTAATATTTGCTAACCACGCTACGTGCTAGTGTCAGCCAAATATGGGCATTCATTTCTATCACTTCCAGATTTCAGATCACTGTACTTACTAATACTATATAATACCATTTAAATTGCTTACCTCTTTAAAGTTTATTTTAAAAGGAACATTTTACTACTATAAATAGAAAATTATCACTTCCTAAAAATACAAAGTAACTCTAAAAAGGAGTCCAAATCAAGACGAAGCTATGCTATTAAAATTTAATTTAAACTTTAAATTTAATTCTTATTATTACATTTTTTTTTAATTTTTTCAACGTTTATTTATTTTTGGGACAGAGAGAGACAGAGCTTGAACGGGGGAGGGGCAGAGAGAGAGAGACACACAGAATCCGAAACAGGCTCCAGGCTACGAGCCATCAGCCCAGAGCCTGATGCGGGGCTCGAACTCCCGGACCGCGAGATGGTGACCTGGCTGAAGTCCGACGACCTGGCTGAAGTCGGACGCTTAACCGACTGCGCCACCCAGGCGCCCCGTCTTATTATTACATTTTTAATTCTTGCTGTTCTTGGTCAGAAATGTGTCAAAGCGGTGTTTTCCTATTTGATGGCAGTACCTTAATTGTCTAATAAGAAAGGCACAGTTAAAGCTTCTAATTAAGCTTTGCTTAGCATTTTGTTATAATAGGATGCTTCTTTATGGGGGAAATAAGAAGGTATGAATTCTTGTTCATATTAAAGTATGATTTAACATAGATCAGAAGGTCTTGTTAGATGGAACCAAAATTGTTCTTTAGTTAATTTGAATTAATTCGTTTTAAAACTCTTAAATTTTTACACTGAAGATTTTAGTTAGCTTTATATTGTTTCTTTTTCCAAATGAGGGATATGATCAGAATAGTTTATTTTACTGAAATAAAACATTTCTCTGGGGAGAAATTCATCTGGGGAGATGCAAGGAGTTTATCGTGTATCTGAATGGAGGAGATGTATGTTTTATTTAAATAGTTCTTAAGCATGGGGGTACCTGGTTGGGTCAGTTTGTTGCACGTCCACCTCGGCTCAGGCCATGATCTCACGGTTCGTGGGTTCAAGCCCTGAGTCAGGTTCTGCCCTAACTGCTCAAAGCCTGGAGCCTGCTTCAGATTCTATGTCTCCCTCTCTCTCTGCCCCTCCCCACTTTGTCTCTCAAAAATAAATAAACATTTTAAAAAAGTAATAAATAGTTCTTAAGCATGTTTTATTTCTTTAAAATAATTTAGTGTTTTTTAAATTTACTAATAAAAATTAGTGTGTTTATCTGAATTGTTGGTCTAAATGTGTATTTCAGTTACAAGAGATAAAAGAGGGTGAAAATGGCTAAGCCTTTTCCTTTTGCTTGTTCTCATTCATTGAGCTACAAATGTTGTTGTCTGTGTTGTCTTCTCTCTGAAAGTGCTGCTGTAGAAGCTGTATTTCACTGTACTGTAGAAAGTCATTTTTTTTTCATGAGTTTCCTATCAAAGCTGTTGGTGGATGTAAAAAACCAGGAGACTTTCATGGGTTAGCTAGTAAGAGTTTTGTTGTAAAACCTTTGTAACAGGTCTAACAAGAAAACCATAAAGAGAATAGATGTAGGAATACCTGATCCCATTAAACTGCTGATAAAGTAGACAGGCTAGTATTATGAGGATTGTTTATAGTAGCAGTTTTTGTGGCTTATCAGAAGTGTTATTCTTGTTTTCCATATGTGTGTCAAATTTATATTTTTTAATAAGGCTTTTTTTCTCTTTCTTTTCTTTTCTTTTTTCTTTTTTTTTTTTTTTGAAGAGTGAGAGTACTTGTGAGCCAGGGAGAGGGGTGGGAGGTGAGGGGAGAGAATCTTAAGGAGGTTCCATGCTTAGCACAGAGCCTGATGTAGGGTCTCAATCCCATGACCCTGAGCTGAAATCAGGAGTCAGATGATCAACTGATTGACTCTCCCAGATGCCCCTTAAATTAAGCGTTTTAATTTGAGGTCATTGTAGATTCCTATGCAGCCAGAAGAAATAATACAGAGATTTTGTATACCCTTTACACAATTTTCCCCAATGGTGATATCTTGCAAAACTATAGTAAAATATCACAACCAGAATATTGACACTGGTAAAGATACAGAACATGTCCATTCACCACAGGGGTCCTTCCTATTGTCCTTTTGTAGCCACATCTACTTCCCTTTTACTCCCACCCCCTCCTTAACTCCTAGCAAGAATTTATCTGTTAACCATTTCTATAGTTCTGTCATGTCAAGAATGGTACATAAATAAAATCATTTGTGTAACCCATTGAGGTTGGCTTTTTTTACTCAGTATCATTCTCTAGAGATTCATCCATGTTATTTCATATACCAGTAGTTTGTTCCTTTTTATTGCTGGGTACTATTTCACAGCATAGATGTATGACAGTTTAATCATTCACTCAGTAAAGAATATCTGGATTGTTCCCAGGTTTGGGCTATTATGAATAAGGTTGCTATAAAGATTCATGTACAGGTTTTGTAACATAAGTCTTCATTTCTCTAGGATAAGTGTCCAGGTGTGCCATATATAATTGTCTTAAATATTTCCTTTACATACATTTAGAACCACATCAGATGGTGTTAATTTTTGCTATAACTTTCAGACATAATGTAGAAATTCAAGGAAAGGAAAGCGTATTGTATTTACCCATACTTTTACTTACCATGTTGTTTCTTCTTTTCTGATGTTCTAAGGTTCTTCTCTTTTATCATTTCTCTTCTTAGAGAATTTACTCTAGCCATTCTATTAGAGTAGATCTGTTGGTGACAAATTTTCCCTCACCTGAGACTGTCTTGATTTCTCCTCCATTTTTGCTGGGTATAAGATTCTGAGTTGACAGTTGTTTTAGCACCTGAAAAAAATAAGCTACTTTCTTATGGCTTCCATAGTTTCTGGTAAGAAATCCACTGTCATTCTAATTGCTCTTTCCCCCTCCCCCTTGCCCCCTAAGTAAGATGTAATTTCTCTTTCTTTCTGATTGCTTTCAAGATTTTCTTTGCCTTTAGTTTCAGAAGTTTAATTATGATGTATCTTGGAGTGGATTTTTTCAGGTTTATGCTGTGTGAGGTTTGTTTAGCTTCTTGAATATGTGTTCCTCTTTCCAAATTTGTTAAGTTTTTGGCCATTATATTTTTGAATACTTTTTTTTTAGCTCCATTCTTTCTCCTCTCTTTCTGGGTTCCAGTGATACAGACATTAGATCTTTTGCTGTGGTCCCACAAGTCCATGAGGCTCTGCTCTTCCTTTTTCTTTCTTTCTTTCTCTTTCTTTCTTTGTTTCTTTCTTTCTCTCTTCTCCTTTCTTCTTTCTTCTTTCTTATTCTTCGCCTATTTTCTCTCTTGTTAAGATTAGGTAATTTCTATCTTCTGGTTCACTGATTCTTTATTATGTCCCTTCTATTCTTCTGGTGAGCCCATACTAAAAAGTGAGCTTTTGAATCTTGTTTGTTTTTTGTTTTTTGTTTTTTTTGTCAAGACTTTCTATTTTTTGTTTGTCCCATGTATGTTTGTGATTGCTTACTAAAACATTTTTATCATAGTTGGTTTAAAATCTTTGTCAGGTAATTCTGACATCTCTGTCATCTCAGCTTTCATATTTATTGATTATTCTTTTTGCATTGTCTTAAAAATCTTTCTAGTTCTTACTATGATGAATGGTTTTCTGTTGAAACCTAGACGTTTTGTCATTATGTTCTGAGACTCTGGATGTTATTTAAATCTGCTTCCACTGTCTTTTTCTGACACTGCTTTGGCAGGGGAATAGGGACTGCCTCCTTATAACTTCCAGGTAGACCTAGAACTCCAGGTCCCATACTCAGCCTTCATTGACACCCAAGGGTAGGAGATCCTTGTTACTGTCAGATGAGGGTGGAAGTCCAGGCTCCCCATATGGTCTCCACTGACATAGCTAGAGTAGGGATGAGGACATGTTACCAACCAGGAGGGTGGAAGTCCTGGCTCCCTACTTGACTGCCCTTACAAATACCTTGGTTGTCAGGGGCAAGGGACTCTTCATTATGGCCTTCTGAGGTGGAAGTCAAGGCTCCCCATTTGGCTCTTGCTTGTGTGGGCAGTGGTAGGGCCAGTGATTTCTGTGGTGGTTGGCTGCAGTAGACTAGCTATTGTCAAAAGTTACCTGTCTTGCTAAGGCTGCCCCTTTCTCCTTCCTTTAACTAGAGTGAACAAGCTTTGGAGGTGGCTTTTTTTTGTCTCTGCCAATTGACATTTCCAGATTGCTGGATTCTCTTCAGCTCTAAACCGGGGTATATTAAGCAAAAAGAAAACCCAGAGAACTCAGCACTTTGTCGTTCCTTGTGCTCCAAGGTCCCTAGCTGGTCACCTTCTCTACTTTTCAGAGTCTTCCTATATTTTATATATAATATCCAGAGTTTTTAGTTGTAGTTAGTGCAAATAATAGGGAAAAACACTCCTACTCTATCTTCCTAGAAGTGGAAATTTCCAAATTTACATTTTTAAACTATTTAAACAGTTGGACCAAATATATAACCACTCTTCGGAAAAATGTCACACACCTTCTATATAATGTGATATATTTTACATAATATTGTACTCACAAGGACTGCTAGAAAATAACATCTTTATTTTAATTTTTTTTAATGTTTACTTATTTTTGAAAGAGAGGCAGAGTGTGAGCAGAGGAGGGACAGAGAGAGAGACAGACAGACAGAATCTGAAGCAGGCTTCAAGCTCTGAGCTGTCAGCATAGAGTCCCATAAGGGACTTGAACCCATGAACCGTGAGATCATGATCTGAGCCAAAGTTGGATGCTTACCCAGCTGAGCCACCCAGGTGCCCCAACATCTTTATTTTAACTGAAATTCATTGTTCATATTATTAATGAAAACTTTTCCCTCTAGGAGATAATGCTAAAGGTGTCCAAGGCTCCTGACCAGTGAACAAAGATTTGAGAAAGACAGCCAAGCTCATGTTTTCTCCTGATCAAGAAAATCATCCATCCAAAGCACCAGTAAAATATGGTGAACTCATTGTCTTAGGGTAAGTTTTCCCCATCTGATGACACATAAAACTGAATAATAGGTAGTAATTTTGGCATCTAAATCAAACCTTTTTAGAATATATTTCCTACCTATTTCCAAAAACAATTTAGAGCTACAAGGTAATATTTTCTCAAAATAATGTTGATAATATTAAATCAAGAAACTCTTTCAATTCTCATTTTTATGCCATCTCTTATAAGTGCTCTAATATGCATAAATTTTGCCTCACCCTCACCCCCAGAAAGCACAAATCCTCTTAAAAAAAAAAATTTTTTTTTTTCAACGTTTATTTATTTTTGGGACAGAGAGAGACAGAGCTTGAACGGGGGAGGGGCAGAGAGAGAGGGAGACACAGAATCGGAAACAGGCTCCAGGCTCTGAGCCATCAGCCCAGAGCCTGACGCGGGGCTCGAACTCACAGACCGCGAGATCGTGACCTGGCTGAAGTCGGACGCTTAACCGACTGCACCACCCAGGCGCCCCAACACAAATCCTCTTAAGATAAAATAATGTATTTATCTAAAGTCATATAGTCATTACATTTGTCTTCCCTATCCTATCTTTTAGAAAAGTTTGCCTCAGCTGTCTTTACCAAAATCCCTTCCCCCCTTGAGGTCATTTCACATAGGTTAGCATTTATTTGTTACTTTATACCTCTGAGGAAGTTGTTGCTTTGGGCTTATGGCCCTGTGCTGCTTATGATAGGGTTGTATAGACATAATGATACGATGACTTTGAAGGCCAGGATCTCACTACTTATTTGCTTCCTAAGTATTCTCATCCATTTACATAAACACAATCTAAAGATTGAGGAACAAATGGTTCCATTATTTCAATTTATTCAGTCTAAACTTGCATTAATCAAAACAGAGACACAATATTAGTCTACTGGCTAGAAATCTCAGAAACTAGAAATTGCAAAATTTACTTTCCCTTTCTCTTCTGTCTAGAAAACAGCTCTCTGTACATCACAACATGCTTTAGAATCAGGTTGGTACAAGTTCTTGTTTAAGTGAGAATGTGTCCATTGTTTCAGATGAGAGAGTAAAAGAAACTAGACAGATCATATGGAGTTAATGACCTTGACTGGAAGTCAGGAATGCTACATTCCAGTACCTATTCCAACATTGCTATTATATATGACCTTGGGCAAGTTACCTAACCATTCTAGGCGTTCGGTTGCTCTTCGGTAAAATGACAGACAAGATCATCTAAGACCCTTTGAGACCTAAAAATAAAAACAACTTAAAAGATTAGAAACTTATGTAGTAACTACAATGTTATAATTTCAAATCACATACATCTTAATGTATTAATAACAAACAGCTTTTAAGTACCAAAAAATATTCCAAATTAAATTCTTCTGCCAGGAAATTTGAGTCCTTTGAAGACTAGAATTGATTTTTTTTTTTTTTAATGTGCATAAACACAAGCAGTAGAGGGGCAGAGTGAGAGGGAGAGAGAAAATCCCAGGCAACGATTCAACTCCCAGGAGTTGGATACTCAACTGACTGAGCCACCCAGGCATCCCTGAAGACTAGAATTTAAAATTGAGTATATGGTTTAAACTGCCTTTCTTAGCCCAGCAGTTTCTCATTTAACCCTCAGTTAGTGGTTGTCTCTGCATTGGCACTCTTGGTATCTTAAAATACAAATAATACTTTTCAGCCCCCTAGGAGAAATAAAGCTGGATATGGTTGTCAGTTTGGTGTTGTCACTACTTAGAAAAGAGCTTTGAGCGATGGTAACTCAATGAGGGAGGGGAGCATATTCCCAGAAGAGAAACAAGTCATGCAACTTGGCAGACAGAAGGGTCAGGTACCCACAGTGGGTCTGGTGGCAACACACATCCTGGAATGAGTAGTGTATTAACTAAGGGGCACTGCTCTGAACTCTGATTAGCAAGGACTTTCTCCAATAGAAATCAGTGTGTTTAGTTTTGTGTAAAGAGTTAGTATGATTTCTGTATGTGGCAGTGTAAGTTTCTTCCTCTTCCTTCTCAGCCACTAATGTAGGCCATTTTGCAATTATATTCTCCTTCAACCTCAAAACTGGCCCTAGTCCCTGCCTCATTTTCCCTCAGATTGACCAACTATATATGAGAGACTAGCAAACCAAAGATTTTGTCAGAGGGCATGGGACAGTGAATGAGGAGATTATTATTAAGGCACTGTTCGTGCCATAATGAAGCAATAAAGAATGAAAAAAGCATGACAAACACCTGGATTCAAATCCTAGTTTTTCCATTATCACTTGTGTGACCTTCAGAAAATGGCTTAATTTCTCTGAGCCTCTAAGGAATCTTACTCCTCTGAGGAATAACTTAATTCCTAACCTGTAAAGGTTGAGTGATGCCAATCTCAAGAGTTTCTATGAGGATAGATTAAATGAGATGTTATGTGGTAAAGAACACAACAGTGCCTAATACATAGTAAACACCCAGTGTTTTGGTGTGAACTTCTTTCCTATTCAGTTCTTACTTACTTGCTTATTTTCAAGACATATATATGTTATCATGGAGAAATGATTACGAGATCTGAACAACAAAAGTATATTTAATCACTACTTATCAGGCATCTCCTTTGGACAGGTTTTGCCAATATATATGTGAATGTGTATGTGTGCATTCAAGTCACTGAGACTTATCAAACAAATCTAAAAACTCTCAAAAGTTAAGCTATTTAAATGACAATTAAAGGAGATTCTGTTTTAGACAATTCATACTGGACTTTTTTAAAGGTTGTATTAGCACATGCAAACATTTACCTTTAAAAGATACAGAATGAGTCCTAAGGAATCAGATATGCCATTAATCAGCTCTTGATTATCTTGAATAAAAGAGGGAAGAAAAATACATATAACTTAAGACTATTTATAATCCAAAAAATACTTCTTTGTGACTTGGAATGTAACCAAAATCTCCTTTTGTTTCATACTCGTAGACAGCTGGTCTGGGGATCAGCAGTGACTAAATGGAATTTGAGATACTTACAATGTGCTAATAAATGATTAATTGGGGATTGATTCTTATTGTAAGGCAAAAGTAAAGCATTTCATTTAAAATTGTGTGGTTCTTAAAAGAGATCACCTAGACTTTTTCCCTCCACCAGGTATAATGGATCTCTCCCAAACGGCGATAGAGGAAGAAGGAAAAGTAGGTTTGCTTTGTTTAAAAGACCTAAGGCAAATGGGGTGAAGCCCAGCACTGTGCATATTGCTTGTACTCCTCAGGCTGCAAAGGTAAAAAACAAACAAACACAGATTAAAATAAATCTGTTAACTTGGAGAAATTGAAAGACATGTACATGTTGTTTATATTCTCTAGCATTCACTTCACATTCTGTACCAGAAGTTTCCTTTTGTTTGGATGGGAGAAGACTCTTTGGAGACATAATACTTGAAGGGCCGCCATATGGAAGGGCATCAGACTTTTTATTTTAAGTGACACACCAGGATCAGTGGGTGGAAATTAGAAGGAAACATTCCCTTTTCTTATTTAAAAAAAAAAAAAAAAAAGGTAGGTTTGGGCCAGGGCTTCCACTATTACCAAAGGAGGTCTTGCCTGGGCTGGGCAAGGAATGTAGTATATAATAAGCATACTCAGGTTCTAGAAGCATAGTTTGGATGAGGAGATTTTTCTAAAGTAAGGGTCTTTATCAGAGATTTTGTGTACGCTCATATGTTTTGTTTGCTCATTTTATGACCCTCATAGCTTTTTTTTGCTTTTTTTTTTTTTTTTTTTTTTTTTTAGCACTAGCAGGACAAAGGGGCAGAGGTCAGGGGTGGGAGGGAGAGAGAGAGAGAGAGAGAGAAAATCTTAAGCAAGCTCCATGTTCAAAGTGGAGCCTGATGTAGGGCTTGATCCCATGACCCTGGTGACCATGGTGACCATGATTTCATGACCTCAGCCAAAATCAAGAGTCTCCTGACACACCCAGGTGCCTCTGACCATCATAGCTTTTAATATAGTGCCTTGAACAAAGTAGACCTCAGTAATTATTAAAATGAATCAAAGCTGTAAAAGCAAATACCCAACTGTATCTACAGTTTAACTTCTCAGTCTCCTCACATATTTAATGCTCTTAGCTCCTTTTTCTTTCTTTATCCAAATCTCCAGAACTGGGCCCTCATTTCAGAACACTGCGGCTTTTCCTGGAGTGATAGACAATTAGGGGGAATTTCAAATCTTTACATTTCTATGAATTCTTCTACTTCCAATTTTGTAACACAAACTGTATTTGATATCGTGTTGAATGAATAAAAATTACAAAGTGTTTCTGAGCTTCTGGAAATACCTGTGTTTTTAGCTAAGCAGCCCCAGGATGTGCATCAATATTATACCATCTGAGGCATATCTTTGTCAGCTAAATAAATGAGAGAGAAATTGACATGTGATGGCTTGTTTTAGGTCATAACTCCAGTCCTGAAGTTAATTGGATTTGTTTGTGTCCAGTGTAGTGTCTAGAACAGTCCTCTTGCCTTGATGAGGCCTTCTCTATTACTGTTTGAGACCCAGTAAATGTAGAAAAGGGACAATTTCTTTTAAGTGTCTCTTTTTGCAGAGAAGGGATGTGCTAAGCAGGTTGAAAGTGAACGGCTAATTGATCCAACCTGAGGAACTTTATTCCAGAATTGCCTCTGCAGGAGTGCTATTGCATTTTGGGTGTGCCATTTCTATGCAGGATTGTCCTGTATATTGCAGGACATTTAACATTCTTGTCCCAACCACTAATGCCATTTAAGCCTTCAAATCATTGTGACAGCCAAAATATGTACCTACATATTTCCAAGTGCCCCTTACACAGCTAATACTACCTGTGGTTGAGAACCACTATCATAGGGAAAATATTTCTGATCCCACTTTTAAAATACCCTATTCTGGCAGTCATCTAGGATATGATTAAACCCTGCTTTTCAGTCAAGTGAGAACTTAACTTGACATAGTTCTTATTCTTAATCTAAGAGTAGGTTTAATAGCTAAAAAAAAGCCAGGGATTACAGTCTCAATGTACACAAAACCCTGTGTTTTCAAATCTCTTTAGCCATTGAGAATTAACTTCTAAGGTTCTGGGCAACTATTTGATTGAAAAATCATTGGTTTGTGCTGAATTAAAGTAATTCTAGGTTTTAAAGCCTGTAAAACGATTATATAATGTTTATTTTTAAAATGTTAACAACGTGCATGGGAATGGATCTGCAGTGCATTTAATGAGGTTAGATACCTCTGTGAAGAGAGGAGAGTAAGAAGAACATGTAAGCAGCATTGATATTACCTGTTGAATTTAATTTCTTTTAAGAAATCAGAAGTAAAAGTGACATTATTATGCTTTGATCGAGCTGGGTAGTTGGTACCCAGGTGTTTTGTTTATTCTCTTTAAATATTTGAAAATTTCACAATCTTAATTAATTTTAAAGCTACTGTTTTAGGGCTTTATCTATTACAGATTACCTACAAATTGAAACCAAGTTAAGATTTATGATACCAAAGTTCTAGTTAAGAAACATTTTTAAATTTAGCTTCTTTGCTGTGTATAATCATTCTTTTCTGTTTTCCTTTTATGCAGTCTGTTTCCACTTCCTTTGTGTAGGTTTTCCCCCTTTCTGATATTATCTTCAACTCATATACATAGAAAACGCCTGAAAACAAAACCAAAAACTTCTTTTTAGCAATGTTTTTAGTTTGGGATAAGTCAGAAGTACAGTCGTAAGCATTATGTCCATTTCCTTTGGTAATGTTTAATCATTCTATGAATTTTTCCATATTTGGCCCAGCGTATGGCAAATATTTGTCATCTATAGAGCCACGGAATGGTTAAAACCAGTTAACTCTGCTTGTGGTAACTTAATATAACTCTTTGAGTTACTTTAAAAATAATTTTCTTCATTATCTTGAAAAATACTGTATTTTCTCCTTATTAGAACAGTATTCAGTACTGTTTTCAGTTTCTACATGGGACTCGATTTTGATTATTTTATCACTTAAAATATTTGTAAGGGAGATCCATATTTTATAGTGTTTTTATACAATGAAATTATGTTCTTACTCTATAACATCTTCAGATTATTTTTACACCCCACTCGACCCAAGAAGCTACTGTCACAGCTGAGGTTATGGAAGAGTTATTTTCTCCCTTAAATTTTAGGAGAAAATATGTCAAGTATGTAATACATTACTTTTCTTTTTTAAATTTGATTTGATTACCCTACCAGCTAATTTTTGCTATTAATCTTTTCTTTCT
Organism: Prionailurus viverrinus; assembly: GCF_022837055.1. Taxonomy (NCBI): domain Eukaryota; kingdom Metazoa; phylum Chordata; class Mammalia; order Carnivora; family Felidae; genus Prionailurus; species Prionailurus viverrinus. The sequence goes on along the minus strand of NC_062563.1, from coordinate 82,299,457 downwards.
TAGGCAATAAGCAACAAGGACCAGCACAGCATATCGTATACCTTATCTCGGGCCCAGACAGTAGTGGTTGAATATACTCATGACAGCAACACTGATATGTTTCAGGTATTATGACATCTGAATTTTTTTTTTTCCTTAAAACAAAAAAGTTAAAAACCTATTGTCAGTGACTTTTCCTGTGTTCAGATTAATGATTAGTATATTTTAACCACGTAGTTCATTAAAATATATTTTGATTTCTAAATCTCATATATAGAAGTCAGCATAGCATGGTTAAGAAATGAGCTCTGAAGTCAGAATTCCTAGTAAACATTACTTAGCCACTCTATGCCTCAGTTTCCTACTATGAAGTGCAGATAATAGAGCTTCCCTCATAATGACATTTAGGAGGCTTAAATGTGTTAGTACATGTGAAGTGCTCAAAGCTCTGCCAGGTGGCTGGTAAACACTTAGCTATTAATAATAGTAGTTATAATAATAGTTCAGTTAGCTATTATCCCAAAAAAGGAACCAAGAAATATTCTGCACATATTTATGACCTTTTTTGCCACTATTTCCCACTTTTCCTCTCAAGGCAACAAAATGTATGGGCAGTCTGTAACTGTCCATATCATGTATGTGTCAGGCTTGTTTTCCAGCACATATTTGCTCCAAGCTACTACTGATGCAGTAAAAGGTTTTTTTCTCTCATTTTTGTACCAGTCCAGTGCTGATTGGTACATTGGTAAACTTGATATAGGATAGAACAGTCAAACCGAAAGATGAAAACTAAAATCATGGTCTTCTCCTTTATTTGGTTTTGTAAAGCCCTGGGTTGTTTGGAAACAAATAGGACATTACTAGTACCTGATAATGTTGCTCTTATAATTACTGTCCCAGTGACTTTGCAGTTTTTCTTTATTTACAAGATTGAATGTGGAAAGGCCTGGGATGTCTTTAATTATAACCAGTAACAAAATATTTCTCTGAAGTCACTCACTGCCCTTCTAATAGAATACTGAATTTTCTAGAATAGTGTCTCTGTAGTTAATATTAGAATATGGTTGTATGTTTATGTCTTTCTTGCTTTTCCCAAAAAAATTTAAAATAAATAACACCCTTAATGAAGATGAAGGTTGGGATCTTAATGAGAACCTAACAGAAGCTTTAGGATGATTTCCACATTTTTTTTCACTGATAGCCAGTTAAAATGAATGTGCCTAATTAACTTTTTTAAGAATCAAGATGCTATCTAGATGTTTGACCCCAGAATTTTAGTTTTAGATAATACCTTAAATTTATTTGTTTATCCCTTACTTTTTGTCAATAAAGTTACTGAAATCTTGTGAATTCAATGTTACAAAGTTAGGTGGGGGCAAAATTGGGATTAAACCAGGCATTCTGAATTATGGAACAGTGTCTTTACCATCTTATGAAGGTCCTTAAATAAGTTGCGCCATTTTTGGTTTTCTCCTTTTCAAAAAGGAATGGAGAGTTTTTCCCAATATAATAGACATGATGCTCCTTCTACAAGCATTATTTGTATGGAAAATCCAAACATTTCTATATCAAAAAAAATGGAGATACATCAGAAACCACCCTGATAAATTAGCCAGTCTTTGAGAAACTGGTTGTATACACATTCTAGTATTGCTTCCAAACTGAACAAGATAATTTATTGTTCAATTCATTAGCTATACAAACTCCAACTCTGCATTGGTGGACACTGAAGTTAAATAAAGGAGACATTACAAGTTGATTGTATTCACAGCCTACACTGGTAGTCTAAATGTGAAGCTTCTGATTGGATTGAAGAAGGGTGAGGGAAAGACTTTAATAGTAGTGCCTTTTTATCCCGGCCTTTTTTTTTTTTTCATTGTTTGTTTATTTTCAAGAGAGAGACAGAGAGACAGCACGAGCAAGGGAGGGGCAGAGGGAGAGAGGGAGACACAGAAGCCAAAGCAGGCTTCAGGCTCTGAACTGTCAGCACAGAGCTCGATGTGGGGCTTGAACCCACAAACCGTGAGATCATGACCTAGGCTGAAGTCGGACACTTAACCAACTGAGCCACCCAGGTGCCCCCTTCATTTTTTTTTTTTTAGTCAAGTTGAGCAGGATTTTGCCAGTCCAGCCAGTAGAAAGGCATTCTGACAAAAGAGATGGCAAAGTACACAGTGTGGTAGATTGACAAGTAAGCTGCTTGTAGCTAGAATATACTTTTCATGTGAATAGCAATGATATGAAATTAAACTGGATTGGTGGGAAGCAAATTGTGAGGTCAGTTTCTAATTATTATAGAAATAAGAAACTAAGAAGTTTGGATAGCCTGTAAGAGACCTTTGGGGTTTTTAATGAGAGTGGGAGATAATAACATGATAGGGATCTATGTTTTTAAAGCTCATAGTAGCAGTTCAAAAGAGAAAGAATTACAAAATTTATCTTAACACACAAAAATTATATTTTGGAATCTGATCACGATCACAGAGGTTTCTTCTCTTTATAAATTCGTGAGATTTCTTCCTTCTTACCTGTCTTTACCAATATTGCTTTGTTGTCTTAAATATCCTCCAAGTCCCAGATCAAATATCAACTCTTCTGGAATAATCTCTCCTCCCAAATAAGTGCCATTTCTGAATTTCTTGATTCTAACTATCAATCCTCAATCTATTTCCTGGCCTACATCTTTTGGATCTAAAAGAGCCTTGGGACGCCTGGGTGGCTCAGTTGGTTGAGCATCAGACTTTGGCTCAGGTCATGATCTTGTGGTTCGTGAGTTCGAGCCCCGCGTAGGGCTGTGTGCTGACAGCTCAGAGCCTGGAGCCTACTCCGCATTCTGTGTCTCCCTCTCTCTGCCCTTCCCCCATTCATGCTCTGTCTCTCTCTGTCTCAAAAATAAGTAAAACATTTAAAAAAATTTTTTTAATAAAAAACATAAAAGAGCCTTTATTTTTGGAAATATTTTTAGTTTCAAAAGTCAGAGACCATTTTCTTTGGCTATTATTATCTTAAAAAGCAGGAAAAGGGACGGACATCCAGTCTTATATTTGTTAACCAACCAATTTCTTTCAAAAACTATCCAAACTAATGACTTACAATTGATGATAGGACAAAAACACTAAAAGTATTTTATCCAAAGGTGTGTAGGTATGAGGAATTCTTGAGGCTCAACTATGCAAAGAATGACTGAAGTGTCATCTTTGTGGAGGGTCAGTGTTTTTTCTCAGTATCCAGTTTCCTCAATTTTAGATACTACTTTGTAACAAACCCGTGAATGAACTGATCATTTTTAAATGTTTACTTTAAAACCCTGTGACACTTGTCAGTTCTGTCATCTGTTCCACTGATTTCCTTTACAACTTTCATCTTTCAAAATGAAAATTAATTTCTTTACTAGCTGGTACTTCTGAACATGTTTTAATTTGCTGACCCACCCACCAGAACTCTCCTTAGCTGGGAACCTTATCTTTGAGAAATATGGCCAGGAACCAGGAAGAAAATAAAAAAGGACATCTGGCATATAAAATAAAGGCCACACAGGCCATGGGCTGAAATTCCTTTTCTTTGCTCTGTGGAGACTCTTTTAAGATCTTACCAAGAACCTTTTGAAATACTGTTCTTTGAGGTTTAGTTTTTTTGATTTCTCAACCAATAGCAGAAAAATAGTTAACTGGTTAGAGGAGAGCATGCTGCTAGAGATGAGTGTGCCCAACAGTAAGAAATGATAGCTGACAAGCTGACAAAAAACACAAGAATATCTGTAAAGTATACATAAGACCTCAAAGCAAACCTGTGTAAGCTCTTAACGTTAACATAAGGATCAGCATTCTTGTACACCTTTATAGTGACTGAAGACATCACTGCATTTCAGTTTAATTTAAATGGTATTTATGCTTTAATGTCCTTGAGTCATCGTAGAAGATTTACTTGTATGTTCACTACATTCTGGTAAAGAAGGTAGAGTAATACATGGTAGGCATATTTCCATCCAAAGGGGTTAAAATTAAAATTTGCAGCCATCTAAAATCTCAGCCATCCGAAGCTCTGCATTCCCTGAGGGTTTCATATATTCTGGGTGGTAAGTTCCCACTTAATTCTTTCTGTGCTCTAAATGATTATTACATCAGAACAAGTTTGACAGATTAGTTTTTTACGGTGTAGATGCTCTCAGAGTTCAGTATAAATTTATTAAGCTTTAGAAATTCTAGAAGTTTAATGATTTCATCTTACTGTACCTTTCTTGAATGGATTTTCCACTGTATTCCTTTCAATAGGTTTATAGATATTTCTTTTTCCCTTAGATTGGTCGGTCAACTGAAAGTCCAATTGATTTTGTAGTAACTGACACAGTTCCCGGAAGCCAAAGTAATTCTGATACACAGTCCGTGCAAAGCACTATATCAAGGTTTGCCTGTAGAATCATATGTGAACGGAATCCCCCCTTTACAGCACGGATTTATGCTGCAGGATTTGACTCATCAAAAAACATCTTCCTTGGGGTAAAAAGCTATTTTCCTAAATGATGTGGTATTTTATAACCACTTCTGTTTCCAATTTACAAATAAATGAAAGTTCACTATTCTTACTGCTACTAGGAGAAGGCTGCCAAATGGAAGACATCAGATGGGCAGATGGATGGTTTGACCACTAATGGCGTTCTTGTTATGCATCCACGCAATGGGTTCACAGAAGACTCCAAGCCTGGAATATGGAGAGAAATATCAGTGTGCGGAAATGTGTTCAGCCTGCGGGAAACCAGATCAGCTCAGCAGAGAGGAAAAATGGTAAGTATTAAGATGTAGTTTCTTACCTAGGTACAGTAAACTGTACCTAAGGTGAGTTAGACTGAATGTATTACGTATTTACAAAAACTCTTTTTTCTTTTTTTAAGTTTATTTTGAGAGAGAGAGAGCATGAGCAGAGGAGGGGCAGAGAGAAGGAGAGAGAGAATCCTAAGCAGGCTCCATGTTGTCAGTGCAGAGCCCGACACAGGCCTTGACTCTACAAATTTTGAGATCATGACCTAAGCCGAAATCAAGAGACAGATGCTTAACCAACTAAGCCACCCAAGGGCCCCTCCAAAAACTCTTAAATCTCTTGCTGACACAAGTCTGACTATAAAACACGGACTACTAGGGGCGCCTGGGTGGCGCAGTCGGTTGAGCGTCCGACTTCAGCTCAGGTCACGATCTCCCGGTCCGGGAGTTCGAGCCCCACGTCAGGCTCTGGGCTGATGGCTCAGAGCCTGGAGCCTGTTTCCGATTCTGTGTCTCCTTCTCTCTCTGCCCCTCCCCCGTTCATGCTCTGTCTCTCTCTGTCCCAAAAATAAATAAACGTTGAAAAAAAAAATTAAAAAAAAAAAAAAACACGGACTACTAAATATTATACTAGAGGATATTATCTGAATGTTTTAATCAAGACACTTGAAAAATTTATTCTTTCATATCATGTTAATATGTTTTAAAACCTAAGCTTTCCTAAGTTAAATAGAACTGTGATTTTCTATTTGTATCTATATCTCTTCGATCATGACATATATTGGAAATATTAGACTTACTGATGAGCCACATGTTTTAATCATCTATCGTCTTTACCATAAGGCTGAAAAGAAATCTGTTCCTGCTCGATATTTTACCTTTGGTTTTCAAACTTACATTTTTCATGACTACCATTAGAGTTTCTTCTATTTAGTAACAGTCATAGGAAATCTCAATTCTTGAGTAAGGAGCATGTAAGACCAAAACTTTCACGTGAAAATTGAAAACACAGTGGTGAATGTGTTTTTTGATTCTTGTTTCCTCTAGGTGGAAATTGAAACCAATCAATTACAAGATGGCTCGTTAATTGACCTCTGCGGTGCAACATTGCTGTGGCGTACTGCAGAAGGCCTTTCCCACACTCCTACAGTGAAGCATTTAGAAGCTTTAAGACAGGAAATCAATGCAGCACGACCTCAATGCCCTGTCGGGTTCAACACACTAGCGTTTCCTAGTATGAAGAGGAAAGATGTTGTTGATGAAAAACAACCATGGGTATATCTAAACTGCGGCCATGTGCATGGCTATCATAACTGGGGAAACAAAGAAGAACGTGATGGAAAAGATCGTGAATGTCCCATGTGTAGGTCTGTTGGTCCCTATGTCCCTCTGTGGCTTGGATGTGAAGCTGGATTTTATGTGGACGCCGGCCCTCCAACCCATGCGTTCAGCCCATGCGGGCATGTGTGTTCAGAAAAGACAACTGCCTATTGGTCCCAGATCCCACTTCCTCATGGTACTCATACTTTTCACGCAGCCTGCCCCTTTTGTGCACATCAGTTGGCTGGTGAACAAGGCTACATCAGACTTATTTTCCAAGGACCTCTAGACTAACAGACAGTTGTCCTCCAGGACTACATTATAAATTTATAAGCTAAGTGAGTTGGGTTTTCCAACCTGTTGTCCATGTCACAGTTTCTCTGCTCTGGTCATTTGCATTAAGATGAAGAATTTTTTTAAACATTTATAATAAATAGCAACAATTTCTGATCAAAAAATCTGGGAAACTCAAGAAAAGAATTTCTGAAAGTACCAGACTTCTGAATTCTGAGTTTTGAAAATCTATTTTGAGGATAAAAAGACATAGTCTAATTTGTTGCCTTCCTTTTAGTGTTTTTGAATCACCCATCCTCAGTGTTGAAAAATTGTTTTATATAACTGAGGGTACTGTTGGTTCAAACTATGTTAGTTTACAGTTTGTTGCAAACATTGTAAAATACAGCAACGTGTATATTAACTTTTTTCTATTTATCTTTATTATAGAAAATATCTTAGAATGTTCTTGATAGAGTAGCATGGTAACGATGGTGTCACACTCTTGGTGTGAATGGTAGTTTAGCGAGTATAGCTCAAGGATTTGCAAGCTTAGAAAGGACAAGAGAGCCTCTCCCCACCCCCCTTCTAAATATGGAATTTGGTAAATTAGAATACTTTGTAAAACCAAATTCATATTAATTACTATTGTGTAAGAGCTGTTTGTTTTTAACCACGTTGAATATAATCAGGAAAGTTCTTTTTCTTAATGTTTCTCTCAAGTGTAGTATATAACGAAAACTTAATGCTAAGAAACATTTTATATGCTCCGTTGAATATGCAATTTAATCTAGATTATCTATTTTTCTCCCATGATAACTAATCTGTTTTTAGTACCAGCAACATTTGGCAAGTTTATTTTTTAGATATAAACTGTGGTTCATCTGTTCACTGTTTCTAGAAAAAAATCATTCTCATGAGAAAAAGCATAAATTAACAAGGAAGAGAGTGACTTGATTTGCTTTTAGAAAAAGAAATGCTTAACTAATTGATTATTCTGTATGTGGTCTTACCCAGGCATTAAGAAATCTAGAAAGAGATAAAGGGTTGAATGACAACAGTGCCCCCTTTTTTTTAACCTAGCAGACCAGCCTTAACTGTGTGGGCTTTGAATTCTAAGGAGAGTTGCCACCGTGTGACTCGAGGAAATGTTTGGTTGGCAGATGAGCGCCAGTGACAGCCGAGTAGAGGAACATACTTGCACGGTATGTTTATTCTCTAATTCCAATGAGTTCTTTGCTTCAAGAAGCAAGAAAATGTTTCTTCACTCCCTCCCCTCCCCTTTTCATAATGTACCACAAGGGACGCATAGACAGTTGCACTACATCAAACCCTTGTGACCTTGTAGAAATCAATACACTTTTAGATTAGACAGGATCTTTTGTTTTTTTTTTAATCTTCTGATTTGTGTTCCTTTAGTTTGAAAGTTGTGTAATACTTAATTGACTCTAGCAAATTTTTGTATGTGGTAGTGTAGCTTTAATTTATCATAACTATTACTATGCTGTTCTGAATTTTCTTTTAGTTTAAAAAAAAAAAAAACCTTTTGCTTAGAAGCCATGAACTATTTTTACTTTAATTGAACTTGTCAGAATTTCCTTGTTTTTAAAAATGATCATTTGGGTTCACTCAGGAAATGCATGTCAGGAAACTTGTATTATAAGTTTACTAGTTGTGATGTATCAGTAACTGCTGTTATCCCCTTTTCAAAGAAATATAATTGATTTTGAAGTTTTCCACATAGTCACATGCTTTGTGACTAATGCAAGGAAATCAAGTCCTGTGTTGTATTTGTTCTAGTCATTTCTATTCAGGCTATATATTGTAGCTAATTTTTATTTGCAATTAATTTATTCAAACTAAGTAAATACTTTTCAAAATAGATACTTGAATTTGTCTCTGTGAGTTCATTATTGCATAACTGAGAGTGGGAAACCAGACACAAAAACTTGTGGACAAATCTACCTCTCCCCCACTTCAAAAATACTCACTTTAAATAGGTGAAGAATTTGCATTTAATGTAACACTTTAAATCGCTGGTCCTCTTGGGAAAGCATCTCTTACTTATTAATAAAGGAACTTTGTGTAGTGGTTGAATAATTGAGGCTTTAGTTAAGTCCTGCTGAGAGTTGGCTCTTTGCAAGTTGAATACTAGACTGTTTACACAGTGCCTCGATGTCCATGAAAGGTCCACGTTCTTCTCAAAGTGCCTGAATTTTCTCCTCCCAGCTATGAAAAGTCTGATTCATTTTCTATCAAATTCAAGTTTTGAAAACTCAGGCTATTTAAATCATTAGGTGTTTTTCTGTTCAAGCATTTTGAATATTGGTTCCGTCATTCTGCCTGTATCTAATGAAACACTTTTACTTACTCAGTTGTATTAAGGGAATGTCAGTATTCTGGCCAAGGAGAAAAAGTTGCATTTAGGTCTCCCAAAGGTAATCTTTATGGCTTAACTCTTTTATGAAAGTGATCTAATTATCTAAATACTTCCTTAATTTGTATAGGGAATTTCCCTTCATCTAACATTTTAGGGTCATGAAGCAAGAAAGAGTAAATATCCAGAAGGAGGAGTCTTTTACCAGGCTATCTTCCTGAAGCTGTAATTGCTTACTTCCATCATTTAAAGAACATGCTGACATATGCAAAATAGTATAGGGGTAAACAATCATGTAAATAAATCTATAATTACATCTAACATGAATACTGCTACTCTACTCTTCCCTCAGGATACCTCAAGAACCATGTGTGATGCATGACCTTCTGACATATAGACTGAGCAAGTGAGTGAGGGCACCAATGAAAATCCAACCATTATTTCTTTAAATTTATAAGATAAATATAATTTTAACACTTTGGCCCCTCATTGTGATGGATCATTTTGTGCTATCCCACCTTAGAGACCACTGGCTAAGAGATGGGTGATCCATTCTTTTGTGTTTATGTTCTAAGCATTAACCCTGTAGCAAATGAGATTATCAAAATACTGCTTACTGAACTGCATTATTCTTTCTGTCTCCTACTCCCACTTTCAGAAGTAAGTATGCTTTTAGTCCATGCCCTCAAGTTTTATCCACGAATTCTTGCAACAGATATTTGAATATCTACTATGCACCAAGCCTTGTTCTAAACTTTGGGTGATTTAACAAGAAAAAAATCCCTGCCTTCACGGAGCTCATATTTTAGTGGGGAAGATAGAAATGAGTAAGAAAAATAGAAGATACAGCATGATAGATAGTGAAGAGTGTTGAAGGGACAAATAAAGCAGGGAAGGGAGATACAAAATGTTTTATGTGATGTGTGTGGAATGTTTGCAGTATTAAGTAGGAAGGCAAGGGAAAGCCACATCTAGGAGATTATTTGGGCAGAAGAAGTAGCAATTGCAAAAATCTTGAAGTAAAAGTGTGCTTGGAATATTTCTGTAATAGCAAAACACCAGTGTAGCTATATAGTGTGAAAGGCCAAAAAGGAAAAGTGATAGAGATAAGTGGGGTGTGGGGATGAAACTAGATCATGAAGGGCCTCCTGAGGCTTGGCTTTTATTCTCAGTGAGACGGGGGCAATAGGAGGATTTTGAGCAAGGAAGTGACATGATCTGACTTCTATTTTAATAGATGCAAATAGACCAAAGTGATAGTGGGGAGACCAGTTAGACCATCACAGTAACCCTGGAAAGAAATGATGGTGGCATGGATCAAAGTGGTGGCAGTGGGGCTGGTTTGAAAAGTGGACAGAATCAGTATATTTTGAAGGCAGAGCTGACCATATTTGCTGGCAGATCAAACATGGGTTGTAAAAGAAGAGGAGTCAATGACTCGGCTCATCTAGCCTGAGCAACTAGAAGAATAGAATTACTGTTTGAAGTGGAGATTATGAAAATAAAAGTTTGGGGGGAGGGTGCATTGCTTGTGGAATCAGGAACTTAGCCTTGGACGGACGTTAGATGGAGACTCCCTGTTAGACAAGTTATTTGCCAAAGGTAAACTGTCTCTGCTTTTTTAAGGTGCTGTCAAAGTTCTTAAACCATCATGATCCATGTTCTCCATATACACTGTGCTACCTTAGAAACAAAAAAGCATTTCTCCTGATTAATGGCAAACTTCCTTTCACTGAAATAGAGAGTCGGGACACCTCTCGTGGTTCTCTTTGTTTCAGCTGCCTTCTGAGGAAATGAAGTTCTGTTTTCAACTACAGTAACTTCCTTTAGCCAATGTATCCTAATACAGTTTTTCTCCCTTCTCATTCATGTACATCTTTTTCCTTAGGTCTTGCCTTAAAAAAAAAAAAAAAAAAAAAAAAAAGTCCTATTTTATTGAATCTTAATATGTTGCTGCTTCAAATTCTTTCTGACCGTGGCAAAGCACAAGTTGTGTTTGGTTTTTTAAAATCTTTTTATATGCAGGTGTTGATGGAAAACAAAGAATTCTTGAACCTCTCTCCAAGTCCAGCTTCCCTTAAAGAAATATGCCTGTATTTGATAATACTGTCAGCAGAAAATGGAGTAAATAAGATAAGAGTTTTCCTAGTAAGTGTTGTAAAGCATCACATCCAAATCCAAACATTCTCTTAAATGATATGATGCGAATGCTGGTGTCTTCAGGCTGACATTAGATTGTAAATTCAGCTATGTATGTTAAACCACAGCATAAAATAAATTCCTCACAGCTAACATTTGAGTATTTGTTATATGTCAAGCTCTGTTCTAAATACAGTTTCAAGTATATTAATTAAAGCTCAAAACAGCCCTGTGAGGTAGGAACTCTTGTCTCCTTTTCACAACAAAAACCAGGCACAGCATTATCTAGGAACTTGCCCGAGGTTCATATGGCTCATGAGTGCAAGAGTTGGAATTTGAACCTTGGAAGTCTTGCTCCATACCTGTGTATGCAACTACCATATATGCTCCTTCCCCCTTTTTCACTGAGTGGGATCTGAAGTCTATGTCTTGCACAGTTTTTAAAAAATGATTTAAGGTGGCAAACCAAAATTGTAACTAGGAAGATTAAACATCAGCAAAAATTTTTAAAAGAATAACAACAAAAAAGGTTTGGTATTATAACAAAGTAAGATAGAACCAGAAGTGGCATGAATAGATTTAATGAAGACCTATAAACTTGCTAAATGTGAGCCACAAATCAGTTTAGCACAAAGGTGTTCGCAGGTTAAGCATGATTAGTTATAAGATCCATGCAGCTGCCTGGAAGGTAGCAACAAATTCACTGATGCAGAAACTCATGATCATTTCTAGTCCTGCAACCAGAAAAATTGACATCCAGGATGTAGTAGCATCACTTCATATAGGTGGATTCATGAAGTATTTGTCTTTTTGTGACTGGCTTGTTCCACTTAACATAATGTCCTCAAGGTTCATCCATATTAATGCCTATTGCAAAATTTCCTTTTTTAAGGCTGAATTGTATTCCAGAGTATGTATATACTATTTTTTCTTTATTAATTCACCTGTTGGGCATTTGGATTGTTTCCATGCCTTGGCTCCGGGGGGATCGTGCCACAGTGAACACGAGAGTGCTAATTATTTGTTCAAGACCCTCATTTCAATTCTCTTGGGTAACTACCCAGAAATGAATGGGATGGCTGGATAATATGGTAGTTATATTTTTAATTTCTTGAGGAATTAAAAATTTTTTTTTTTGTTTTCGTAGGGGCTGCACCATTTTGCATTCCCACCAGTACTGCGCAAGGGTTCCAATTGCTCTACATCCTTGCCAACACTTTGTTGTCTTTTGTATTTTGAAAATAGTCAACCTGACATGTGAAATGACATCTCATTGTGGTTTTGATTTGCATTCCCTGATGATTAGTGACATTGAGCATTTTTCATATACATGTTGGCCATTTGTATATCTTCAGAGAACTAGATATTCAAGTCCTTAGCCCATTTTTTAATAGAGTTACTAGGGTTTTTTACTATTGAGTTCTAAGAGTTTCTTATATATTTTGGAAATTAAGTTCTTATCGGATATGGTTTGCAAATAAACTCTCTTATTCCACAGGTTGTCTTTTCGTTTTGTTGTTTACTTTGCTGTGCAAAAGCTTTTGAGTCCCACTTGTTTATTTTTGCTTTTGTTGCCTGTGCTTTTGGTGTCCTGTCTGCTGCTTCCCCACGTTAACACACTGAAGGAATTCTTTCCCAAGCGGATGAGCCATCATGGCCTGTCAGAAACTATTTCTTAGGTAATTGTAGGAAACTGTTAGAACTCTGAACCATTAAGCTACCAAAACACTCTGTAAGTAGGAGCATTAACAAAAGCAGTCAAAAGAATGAAGTTTGCGAAGCTATTTGATCAGAAAATGTGTCGTTATTGGCTGAAAAGATAAAAATGGAAGACATGGAGATATTGCAAAAAGTGACAATAAGTAGGTGACTTGGCAACAAGAAGAAGCCCATAGATGATGCCAGAAGAGAACAAAAAAAGATTCTCCTGGAGAAAAGAAGGAATATCGACCATAGCCTCAAAGCATGTCATCCAGACTTGAAAGCCTATCATCGGTCCAAAAGGCACAAAAAGCAATCCAAGATTGAAAAGGAAAACTAAGGTCTGTCTGCCTTGGGATTTCCTGAAGTTCTACTGTATCTTATTACTGTATATCTGTTATTAGAAATATAGAATATGAAACTAGAAGAGATCTTGGCAATCAAGTTACAGTTGAGAAACCAAAGCCTAATCAGACAAAGTGGCTACCGACTGATAAATCTGTTACTAGAACTTCTGTTTCCTATGTCCATCCTAACACAGGAACTTGAGTCACCAAGATTTGGTTAAATTCCCAAGTTTTGTTTGTTGAAGCAGAGACAACTATGTTGCACTTTAATTGTTTTTATTTTTAAATTAAAGGTGCCAATAGAGTCAAAAACATCAACTCTTGTTGTGATATAAACAGTGATTCCCAATTTTAGAGGATACTGTTTGAGAAATCTTTCAACTAAAAGGCTGCCTGCTTTGTAAATGAAACACAAGAATAGGAAGTGAAAACCAAAGCTTTGTGCAGTACTTTCACTAATAGCCCCTTAGTACTCTACTTGAATCATTCAGCCAACATGAGTGTTCACTCAAATGACAAGGCTCTTATTTTACTTTTTCTGTTTATTGTGAAGTAAGCACAATTGTTTTGCATACCACACCTCTGCAAGAACGCAACACATTCAGATACTCCTTGCTTTCAATTGGCTTGTCACATGACCTTTGGAAAAGGAGTTATTTGAAATGGCGATTGTAATGTTTCGTTAAAATGTTAAAATTACTATATTGCCAGGCAACTCAAGATCTTTTTTTTATCCATGATATAATCGAATAATAATAGCAACCCAAACCCTAAGTGTCCATAAAGTTGTCCAAAGCCTGACTTCAGGAGAGACAGATCCCTACGTGGAGAGACAGTAGTTGAATTGGGCTAGCTGTACAAGGAATAAAGAAGGAATTTCCCACAAAATGACTATCCAAGGTCTACAGTAGGTAAGAGCTCCCAAAGCTGGGCTGGGCTGGGCTCAGGTGCACGTGCAGAGTATAGCGGGAGGAATTTCCCACTGTGGGTCTTGGTAACATGTTAGGATCCCTAAAGTAATTATTTCCAAAGTTGAGTGTAAACAGGGATTGGGGATAGGTAGGGAATGATAGGAGTGCCCGGGTGCCCAGTCGGTTAAGCATCTGGCTCTTGGTCTCAGCTCAGGTCATGATTTTACAGTTTGTGGGATCAAGCCCCACATAGGGGTCTGTGCTGTCAGCGCAGAGCCCACTTGGGATTCTCTCTCTCTGCCCCTCCCCTACTCACCATCTCTTGAAATGAATTTTTAAAAAAAGGATAGGGGATGACAGAATTTGTTGTGCCCCCCCCCCACCATAATTATCCATACGTCCAGGTGTGGAAATTATAGGAAGGAATCATAACATCAAAAGATTGGCAGTTTCTTAGAGCTCTCTGTCTCTCTCTCTGTCTCTCTCTCTGTCTCTCTCTCTCTCTGTCTCTCTCTCTCTCTCTCTCTCTCTCTCTCTGTCTCTCTCTCTCTCTCTCTCTCACACACACACACACACACCCCAAACAGCTGCTTCTAATTTTAGAATATAGCTTCTCAAGGTGACTTTTTCAAAGAACCAGTGTTCACCTGAGTGTGTAAATTCTAACACATTCGTTAGTGTAATTTCTATATTAGCCACACTGCATGAAGGCACATGTTGATTTTACTCAGAACTCAGCGACAGCAGGAATCCCTGAACGAGGTGTTGGTATCCAGTCACAGAGGTAACGAATAGAACTATGAAATGAAGCCGTGATGTGATGCTATGAAAGTCAAAGATACTGCTCTGGAGATGTGGCCTTTTGCAGAGAAGCCCTAAAAGAACGTTTACCACTTTGGCATGTGCTATTGGAGTTTGAAAGTTTGAGAGTTTACAACCCAGAGTTTGTTTAAAAGTGCTTTCATGGTTTCATTATTACTACTGACTTCAAATATGACCATATTTATTTACCAAAGTGTTTTAATTCCTTTAGAAATACAAAAAGACCATTGAAAATATCTGGGTGGGATTTCACAAACACAAGGAATTCTTCAGACAAGGCTTGAGTCCAAACCTTAATCCAGTCTGGCCTCAGATACTAGTCCTTAGATGTTTTTTATCAGAGCAGGTAACAATGAGCAGTTATTCACTGTAAATAAACTAGAGACTCAGTGAGGGGAGTTCGAAAATACTGAGATAAGAAGTCCCCCTTTGGAGAGGATCCAATTATACTGAATTTCCTGTAATTTTGTAACATGCTTTTATGTTTAACTCCTTTGCTCTATTGCAGTTAGGAATCTCATTACCTGCTAACCCATGGGAATAAGATAATCCAACTCTTTGGCATCAATAAACTAATACTCATTCTACCTCGCCTTAGTCCCATTGGGCTTTGGTGCTGGTCCTTTGTGTGGAATTAGACTTGTCAGAGCAGATGGCCCCAGATTAGTAGATGTATGGCCTCTTCATTTGGAGAGCTCAGAAGCCTCTTCGGAATGTAACAAAACCAAAGAATCTTAAAGAAGTTATAAAATTATCTTCAGTTTAAGTGTTTTTGTTTTTGTTTTTGTTTTTTTATCAGTGGCTGATGAAAAGGATGTTCTAAGTTATTCATAGCTGAAATGCTTCTGAAAGGGTCTGGTTTGAGGGGCAGAGTTCAGGGCAGTGATGCAACTTGAGAAATCCCCTAACAGGTTCCAAGAAGCCACCCCTATGAGCCTGTATCAGAATTTAGTTCTATGTTGATTTGTGACAACAGTGTGAACATGTTTTTGATCTGCATGGGCTTATTATGCTGGGAATTTGAATAGTGGATCTTAACCTTTTTATGTATTTCTTCATTATGATGGATTAAGCCTGCTTACCCGTGAAATATACTACAAAATGGGAGAGACACGAATGAAGGAATTGATACAACATGTAGTAGTTTGAATTTTTACTCTGAGAATATTACATTAACTTTATGATGATAATATACCATTATCATTGTTCATAACAGCTGACACTTTGATGAGCTACCAGTTAACCTTCTGGATTCCGAAATAAATACCCTTGGTCTGATTCACAAGTATACCCGTAACCACCAGGATCCACTAGAGATGATTTACATGGCAACAAGTGAGAACACTTCCAGGAAATCTAGTTAGTGACTTTGCTTTTTTTTACAGTTTCTCCTTATGTGGAAAGGTGATAGAAGTCTTTATTTGGAGAACTAGGTATGATGAAACAAACTGGAATCTTATGCACTGACATCAACTTCCCGGCTGGCAAAAACACAGTGACTTTTAAGACCCTCCTTCATTTGCTTCAATTTGCATGGCTTATTTCCAGCTAACACAGCATTTCTAAAATGCCAGCATTTATTTTTTGTTTTGTGGTGTCGTGTCTAAGCCAACTCAACTGATCTGGATGCCAATGAGGTAATGAATGCCATGTTTTCCGGGAATTCCAGGAGATCAGTTCTCTAAATGAATTGGAGATAGTCGATTTGGCTTTTTTTTTTTTTTAATTTTTTTTTCAACATTTATTTATTTTTGGGACAGAGAGAGACAGAGCATGAACGGGGGAGGGGCAGAGAGAGAGGGAGACACAGAATCGGAAACAGGCTCCAGGCTCTGAGCCATCAGCCCAGAGCCCGACGCGGGGCTCGAACTCACGGACCGTGAGATCGTGACCTGGCTGAAGTCGGACGCTTAACCGACTGCGCCACCCAGGTGCCCCAAATTTGGCTTATTAATAATTCTAAAATTTGATCCCTTTCTGGACCAAATATCTTCTCATGGAGAAAAGCCATTTTATGACCAGCAAACTTGTATCAGGGGCTAATATATACAGATCTTCCTCGACTTACAATGGAGTTGAATTCCAATAAACCCATTTTAAGTTGGAAACGCATTTAATACACCTAGCCTGCTGAACATCATAGCTTAGCCTAGACTACCTTAAATGTGCTCAGAACACCTACATTAGTCTACAGTTGGGCAGAATCATCTAACAAAGCCTATTGTATAATAAAGTATCCAATATCTCACATAATTTATTGAATACTGTACTGAACATGAAAAACAGATGGTTGTATGGGTACAGAATGACTGTAAGTGTATCGGCGGTTTACCCTCCTGATCGCATGGCTGACTAGGAACTGTGGCTTGATGCCGCTACCTGGCATCGCGAGAGAGGATCAAACTGCCTATCACTAGCCTGGGAAAAGATCCAAACTTAAAATTTAAAGTACAGTTTCTACTGAATGTGTGTCGCTTTCGACCTATCATAAAATCAAAATGTTAAGTCAGACCATTTTAAGTTAGGGGCCATCGGGAATAACTGAATCAGAGTATAAGTAGTGCAATGCATCATGATCAATATGATTACAAAAGCAGCTCAGGGCGAAATTCTTTTTAGTGTCTTAAGGCTTACTGTGGCTTGGACTTGGATGACCTAGACTGAAACTATTTCTCTGACTTCATTCTGCTTCTTTTTTTTTTTTTAAGTTTATTTATTTTTGACAGAGAGAGAGAGAGTGACAGAGCATGAGTGGGGGAGGAGCAGAGAAAGGGAGACACAGAATCTGAAGCAGGGTCCAGGCTCCGAGCTATCAGCACAGAGCCCATGTGGGGGTCAAACTCACCGACCGCGAGATCATGACCCGAGCCAAAGTCAGACGCCTTCTTAAAGGCTAGGGGGCCTTTGGTAATAGAATAAAGGGCTCCCTCTTGAAAGGAGGTCTATAAGAAAGTAAAATACTCACAGGAGAAAAAAGTTTGATCCCTCATAAAACCTGAGATCGTGACAAATAAGAGGATGCCTTGCATATAGTCAGCATTCAGTTAAATATTCTTTGAGTATTTGAACAGAAGTGGACCCTTCATCCTTCATGAATGATAAAGGGCTATTTTTAATTTTCCAGCAACCTTGAGGTCACAAGATAGGAGAGAGGAACTCCACTCCTGAACAGAGTAGGAAAGTAATAAGGATCTTTGCTGACAGTTCTGATATACCTTTTCTCTCTCCTCGTCCTGTGGGACTCCTGGGGAAGCCTCAGAGAAGGAAGCCTGTTGACAACTTAATTGGAAAGCAAGAGCAGATCTTAATTTGATCTTTTTCTCTGCATAAGCATCACAATTTAAAGAGCTTTGTTAAACTTTAGTGATTAAGGAAAAAAACATTAAATAATGTCTGAAAAGAGAGATTCTTTCTTTTCACTCACCATGAGAATTGTTTCATTGAATATCTCTTAATTGTCTGACTAGTCAGACGTGTTTAGCCACTGGGAAAGGGAAACATGTATTGAATACCAAATGCCTACTTTGGGTTCATGTATTCACTAAAAATATATTGAGCATCTAGTAAGTGAGAAACACTGGGATACAAAGATAAGTGAAAAGACATGGTCCTTACCCTCACAATGTTGAAAATCTAGTAAAAGGAAATGGGTAAATAAGCAATTACAATATGATCTGTAAGTGCTATGACAGAAATAAAGGTGTCAATCTTTGTGATTGGTAGAGAGCAGCACATAGGAGGAGCACTGAACCAAACTTGGGAGGTCAAAGAAGACTCTCTAGATGAAAGTGATATCAATCAGGGACCTGAAAGGAGGGAAGGGTAGTCAAGGATGAGGGAGAGTGGCAGGTTAGGGCAGCAGGAGTAGGATTCCCAGCAGAGGGAACAGCTCTGCTTGTGCAGAGGCTCAGCACCAATACAGAGTAGCAGATATTTTAAGGAACTGAAGTTGAATGTGGCTGAGTGGAAAATAAGAGGAGGGGAACAGCAAGAGAAGAGGCCAAAGACACAGGCTGGAGCCATATCAGACAGCTTTTGTAAGAAAAAACGAGGTGTTGGACTTTATCCTAATGGCCACTGGGAATCAGGGAATGCCAAGATCAGATCTGCACTTTTGAAACATCACTCAGCCGTACCGTGGAGAATGGGTGTGCAAGACTGGAGGCAGAGTGAAAGTTTTAGAATAGCCGATGTGAGAGATGGTGAGGAACTGCATGAGGGAAGTAGCTGTGAGAATGGAGAGAAGTGGATGGATCTGAAACATATTTAAGAGTAAACTTGACAAGACTTTATGATTGATTAAAGAGGACCCATGACTGTCTTGGGCAACAAGATGGATGGTTGTTCATTTACCATATTGGAATAACAGAAGAGCAGGTTTAGGGATGGGGGATGAATGTAGTTTGAGATCCCTATAAGAGATCCATGATGCTATTCTGTTGGTTGTTGAATGCAGGACTCTGAAGCCCCAAAATGAGATCCACCTTGGAGATAGTAATGAAGATTTGGGGATCACCAGCCTGAGTCCTATAAGTGAATGAAACTTCCTAGGAAGCTATGACCTGGACAGAAAGATTAACCTTTAAGGGGTAGGGTAAAAGTAAGGAAACACATAACAAAGACTGAGAAAGAGATGTCAGAGGAAAAAAAGACAAAGCCAGAAGAAATGAATGATATGGAAGGCAAGAGAATGCATTAAGGAGAAGTGTCCACAGAGTCACATTACTAAAGAGCAAAGTAAGTAGGGGACTGAGGAATAACCATTGGATTTGGCCATAAGGAAGGTGTTGGTGACCTTGAAAACAGCATTTTCATGGAGTGGTGGGAGCAGAAACCATGCCCTGGAGGTTTGAGAAGATCCTGAGGGGTGAAGAAGTGGAGACCTAGTAAAGTCAAGTAGTTTGGCTAAGGAGGGAAGCAGTTGGGAAGGGAGAGAGAAAGGAGAGATGTGAAGGAAGGGAGTAGAGGGGGAAGAGAGAGGGAAGATGAGAAAACTGGATAGGGATGTAAGGTTGAAGGAAAGTTTTTGTATGTTTATTTTGCAGATGAGAACTACTTGAGGTACTTGAAAACTGAAAGGAAGGAGCCAGTGGAATAGGGGAGGAAGATGATGGAGAGAGGGTAGTTCCTGAGTGGGATGGAAGAGATTGGATCCCTAGCACAGGGGAGGAATTAGCCTTCAGAAGCTAATTTCATTGTAACTGGAATGGGCATAGATATGAGTAATCTTGGAGGGGGGGGATTGAGGGGGGAAGTTCCTATATAATGGTTTTTTGTATTTTCTCTCTGAAATAAGCAGAGGTCAACTATTCATTTCAAGCAATTGAAAGGGAAATGGAAGAAGGAAGAGAGAAAAGTTCGAGGAGCATGAAGGAGGTTTGAAGTGGCTACTGGAAAGAATTGGAGACACAGCTAAGCAGCACTGAGGGCCCAGGTGAGGTTGGAGAATGTACTAGATATAGGCGGTGATCTGCTTAGTCATGTAATTTGACCACCAGCATTTAGAGCCCCCAGTATTGGTATGGGGAGGAAGTTAGAATGATCCAACTTTGCTATATTAGTTATATTTGGTTGCAAGAAAAGTCCAAATAACAGTAAATGTGAAAAAGGTTGATTGCTCTCTTACGTAAACTCCAAGTAGAATAGGGCCAAGGTGTCAAGAATCAAGAGTCTTTCTAGCTCCTTGTTTACTGTCCTCAGGATTTGTCTTCCACATCCTGGTCTAGCAGTTTCCCCAACCCCATCATTTTTGTTCACATTCTATTCAGCAGAAGGAAGGAAGGATCAGGAGAAGACCATGTGCTATTAATACTTAAATCCATTGACCATAGAACATGGAACATCTAGTGCAAGGAATGCTGGCAAGTAGTCTTTTTTGTGTTTTTTTAACCTGTTTTTTTAAGTTTATTTATTTATTTTGAGACACAGAGAGAGTGCCAGTGGGAGAGGGTCAGGAAGAGAGAGAGAGAGAGAGAGAGAGAGAGAGAGAATCCCAAGCAAGCTCTGTACTGTCAGAGCAGAGCCTGACACAGGGCTCAAACTCACAAACTGCAAGATCGTGACCTGAGCCAAAGTTGGATGCTTAACCAACTGAGCCACCCAGGCATCCCAATGGCAAATAGTCTTTATTATGGATGGTCTGTGCCCAGTTTATATTTTAAATTAAAAGCTTGAGCCCAGACCATAGGAGATACTAATAGGGTTTATCAAGGTAGGTACAATAGAATGGGGGTAGGAAGTCAGTGGCACCCCTAGTCGTAACATTTCCAAACATAACATTTCCAATACTGTTCACAGTTGAGAACCACTGGTCTAAATTAATCATGGAGATCCCAGCTCCCTTGCCACTGTGATTGGCTCAGGGGTGGACAGTTTAATATAATCTAGAGCTAACTGAATTGGCACATGACAATTCACACACATTGTCACCACGATTGGCTCATGCTGTTCCAATTAATACAAAGTCAGGATTGTTATTTGATGGTTAGAGACTTACTCCCTTTCAGTCCCCCCACCCTCCCCCAAAGGGACATAATGAGGAGGTATGTGGGCCCAATTGCTGCTAACTTCTGCCTATAACCAGTAGGGGAGCCAGTCCCAGAATGAAGCTGATGCTAAGGGTGGTGGAGGAGAAAAAAGGAAATAGAGTCCTTGGGAACTGAACTGCAACCAACCCCAAGCCCCCTGAATTTTGAGGTACTGATGAATTTTCAGGTACTTGAGCCAATAAACGCCCTTAATGTTTAAACCAGTTAGACTTAAGGTGCCTGTTACTTGCAAATTAAAACATTAATAAGAGAGAGAAGCAGAGGAAGATTGGGTCAAGGGAGTAAAAGTACAGGAAGGATGTAAATGAGAGGAAGGGATATGACAGATGAATGGAGGGGTTTATGTTTTGGGTAAAAACCAAGAAAAATGGGGAGAAGAGGTATGCAGAGTCTAGTTAGATGCAAGATTTTTCAAAAATGAGCCTCTGTTCTCTTGGACTGGGGTTTGGGAGTAATCAGAACAGTTCTAGCATTGTGTTAGGATAGCCCAATGAGGTTTGCATTAACTCCGCTGTATGGAAGAAGAAAATCGAGACTTACCCAAGAAACCAAAGCTGGCAGAGCTAACTCCTGGAGAGTTTGACTCCAGAGCCCAAGTTCTTTGCATCATTTCTCCATTGCTCTTTGATGCCAAAGGGGTAGAAATGTCCAGAATGGGACAAATACCCCTCCTCAACCCTTTCCATGCCTCATTCCAGGATGACAGGCAAGACTGGGTCAGTAGGATTGTGTTCCCCTTTATTAGTGATGGCCTACCTCCAGGATGTATGGTGTGTGTTTGGGGTACAAAGCAAAGATGGCATAGGCTAGCTGGAGAGGTAAGGTCGACAGCTTACAAAACCAACAGCAGTGCAAGTGAACAGAGAAGATTCCTGGCGAGATAAAAAATATTAAATGTTAATTGTCAAGCATTCACTGTCAGATTCTGTGCATCTGCATTTTTTTTTAAGTTTATATTTAAGTAATCTCAGGGCGCCTGGGTGACTCGGTTGGTTAAGGGTCTAACTCTTGGTTTCAGCTTGGGTCATGGTCTTGGGGTTTGTGTGTTTGAGCCCCATGTCGGGCTCTGTGCTGACAGTGTGGAGCCTGCTGGAGATACCTCTCTCCCTCTCTGCCCCTCCCCGTTCACTCTCTCTGTCTCTCTTGAAATAAATAAATAAACTTAAAAAAATTTTTTTTTTTTTAAGTAATCTCTGCACTCAACACAGGGCTCTAACTCACAACCCAGAGATCAAGAGTCGCATGCTCTTCCAACTGAGCCAGTCAGGCTCCCCTGCATTTTTTTTTCATTTCAGAAACTTCTCTTTATCCCACTTTAATTTATTTTTTGAAAGTCAGTGCTTATGCCTTGTAAAAATGCAAAAGGTATAAAAGGTCTACAGTAAAAAATGTGTCTTTCTCCCTTCTCTGTCCCCCAGTTACCTTTCCTGGAGGCAACCGATGTTGACATTCAACCCCTGCCTTCTTTCCTTTTTCCCCCATCTACCCATTATAGTCTGAGGTATATCAAGCTGAGTTTGCTTCTTCAGTAAAGATACAAACTTTCCTAATGTAGCAATCTTGAAATGTATGCACTAAAAATCAGATACCCCAACAAAACAAAACACTTTATTGTCTATAATGACTTCTTGCTGAAAAGCCCCCATTCCTGGTATAGGTGGAAAGCACTTGCTGTTGCCAGTTAAGGATATCTCAGTTTCTTTACGTTTAAAACAGCCCCCCTTGGAAAACCACTCAGTCTTTCAGGGTTTGTGCTTCATCTGAGGGTTCTCTTTTCCCCTCCCCGGGTAGAATGGAGGCTGCAGGAAAGGTGCAGGGAAAGTCTGTCTGCCAGTATCCAGGCCTTCCTGGCTTCCTTTGGTGAGGAAATTTTTCTCTCCAGGCTTTAAGCCTACATTGATTCTAGCTACTGACAGCCACAGTCCCCGCCACAGCCCTCAGGGGTAAAGACGCTTGCACCTTCTTGGTCCAAAGCCAGGCCTCCTCAAGCCCATTCATCCTGTTAGCCTTTGTCACTCTTTCCTACAGAAAACACTACAGGCCCCAGGACCTGGAAGCACTATCTCAAGGCCTTTTGTTGCTTAACCATAGCATTTTCGCTTCTGTGCAGTTGGCCACATTCCAAATGGAAAGCAGGGTACATACTCTTCTGCTTGAGGACCCCCACTCGCCTGGGCAATACTGTGCTTCTACCCTCTGAATCATCCAACTTCCTGCCTGCTGCTTAAATTTGATTTTCTTCTCATGGGAAAATATCTCTGACATCATATCCTGTGTTCTTCCTGGAACTATCTATGATCTGTTCAGGGGCACTCCTCCAAGCTCTCATTGGTTATGCAATTATATACTTCTTTCTTTCAACACAGTCTGGCTTTTGCTAATCAAAAGCACTTGATGTTAAACTATTGTCTTACTACAAATTTTTTTAAAAATCCTACTTTGAAACTCAAAGCTAAATGATGAGTTATCCATTCTTGGCTGGTTTTTTTTGTTTGTTTGTTTTTTCTCCCTGTGACTCAATGCATGCCATTGACTCAGTGGGTGGGGAAGTCATGGGGACAAGGGTTTACTGGGAAGCCAACATACATTGGTTGGATATCTCACAAACGCTATTTCCATTACATCAGCACAAGGTTTCCGGTGCTGGTCGAAGCGAGACCAGTGTCAGTGTGGTCAACGCTACTAAGTTTGCATTTTGTGAAATGAGTACACCCACTTCAGGGTCCTGTGAGTGAACATGACCAAAACTGAACTACTGATTCCACCACTGTCTGCCCAGTTATGCATGGGCAAACCTGAATCATTGGGGCTCCTCTCTTCTCCACACCCCACGTTTCATCCACCTGATATTCAGGGCCAATAAAGGGAAGGGGAGACTTTCTAATTTTCACAAGAACACTGTATGGGCCAGCGTGTCCTCTTTGCTGAAAGCATAGGCCAAGCTGCCAGCATCTGCCATTGTCTCCTCCCTGCCCTTGTCTGCCCACTTCTATGTTTGACCTCCTACACAGTCCATTCTCCACAAAGCAGCAGACTTATCTTTTTAAACTATAAATTAGCTTATACCACTTGCCACCTTCCCTGCTTTAAATCCTCCAGTAGTTTCCCTTCAGTCTTTGACCCGGCTGTGCCTCCCTCTTCAGCCCCATCGCGTCATGCCTTTCCAAGCTGTCCCTCTTACTCTGCTCCAGCCACACTGTCCATCTCTCTGCCCTCAAACACACCAGGTTCATTTCTACCCCAGATCCTTTGCACTCACTATTTATTTGCTAGCAGATCTTCTCCCTAGATGGCCCCACTGCTGCCCCCTTCTCAGCCTTTAGGTCTCAACCTAGATGTCACCAAGTAACTACATCACAGCTCAGGTCCCATCTGTCCTATTACCCTATTTTATCTTCTTCACAGCACTTAGTGTGGAAATTGTATGTTTATTACCTATCTCCCCCTCACTTGGAATGCAACCACCATGGACAGGGACTTAGTTTGCCTTCTTTAGCACTGTTATTTTGTTCAATAAATAGTGCCTGGCACATAGTGAACACTCAGTAAATATTTGTGGACTGAAACCAACTAATTTCAATCAGATGGGAAAAGAAGGAAGACAATACTTCAACTCCACAAACACTAGTAGATACCTTTTATTAGTTTACCATTTGGAATAAATCATCCAGGGGCACCTAGATGGCTCAGTCGGTTAAGCATCTGATTTAGGATCAGGTCATGATCTCGCGATTCGTGGGTTTGAGCCTCGCATCAGGCTCTCCACTGACAGTGCAGAGCCTACTTGGGATTCTCTCTCTCTCTCTCTCTGCCCCTGTCCTGCTCTATCTCTTCCTCTCAAAATAAACAAATAAACTTAAAAGAGAAACAAGAAAACTAGAAGAAATCATCCAATTCTATTAGTTTCTTTGCAAGGGAATCATAAGATTAATGTGGCTTTCTAGTGAGAAACTTGGCTGCAAGACAGAACTGGCATCTATATTTATGCCACAGAAACGCAGCTTTTCCAAATAATCAAGTCAGATCAAAGTAAAAATTGGCAGCCTTATTTGCCAGGTACAAAATTTGAATGATTGCATGTGTGTTAGTGTGTGCTTAACCTGCTGTGGGCTGCCTGCTATTTTAGGGTCCCCTGATTGCTAAAAGTTGTTTACTTGATTTCTTTCATTTTAAGTATGGCTGAAGAGGCCGGGCTGATCAGAGGCAAGATGTAGAAAGAGAGACAACATGAATGATTTTTCTGGCACACTATGAAACAATTACCAACAATCTTTAGGTATTCCTTGTACTTGTAAAACTGAAAACTAGGCTCTCCTTGATATATGCTGCAAATTTTGAAAAACTGATATACTGAAATGTCTTGAATAGCTGCAAAGAACCTGAAGCAGGGACTTCAAAATTCTGCTCTAGTTGACATGTGTTAGAACAAAGACGGAAGAAAATTAGGTCTCATCTTGGTCAGAGTAGATGAAGTCAAACATCCTTCTCCCACCCTAATGTTACAGAGTCTGAAATTTCTACCTGTAGGGCCTCTGTTTTTATCCTGGAGTTCTCTTTCAAAATACATATATTCCTGGAAATACAGTAGACTGATTCATGAAGTTATTGACACTAATTAGATCCATGTTCTTTTCCCTGGGAGAGATTACCAGTAAGAGAGTCTAAAATAAATAGGAAGACAGGCATGGGAGGAGACTGAAGCACCAAGTCTGGCTTTTCTGAACATAGAATGGACCCAATGCAGTATAGTAGTTGTTGAACTACTCTGGATGATAATATTGTAGGGCAAGTTATCTAAGAGTGAGTTTTATGATGTGAGTTAATCTGAGAAAATGGGTTTTTTAGACTTTGGGTGTTGCTATGCAATGTGAATTTTGATGGATTTTTTTCCAGTTAGGGTCCCAGCAGGAAACAGATGGCACACTTAAATTAGGATAATTTGACAAGAGTTTCTTTTCAAAGAGACTACTTACAAAGGACTGCTGGGGTATAATGAAAATCAAAGGGATAGTCTAGGAAGTGGAAGTTAGAATCTGCAGAGCGATTGACAGCCTTTGGCCCTAAGAGAGTGATTTTCAGAACTTGGAAAGGGAGAGTTATTTAGAACAGACCACAGTAAGAGGAACAATGACCTTGATGCAGCCAACTAGAGGTAAACCCATTGGGTTGAGCCCTATGGATGAACACTTTGACCTTTCTCTTCTCCCTTCCTCTGGTCTTCTGCCAGGGTTCCCCATTGGCCAAACCCAACTGGAAGCTAAAGGGAAAGGGAATATTCATACGGGCCAGCCTCCCTGGGCAGAGAGGAAGGTAGAGAGTGGGTCTCGGGAGCAAATGGAAGATATCCAGCATGATGATGCTTCCATTCACTTGACAAGAGGTTCTGAAAAAGAGCCATCCAACCTCTCTCCCCTTTCCCACTGCAAACTTTCAGAGTGAAGCTGCCATGGAGAGGAAAGGATGTGTCTTTAAAATCAGTTTTGATTAACATCTTAGATTTATCTAATTTCTGCATGGAGACTGTGTATATAACTGAAGTTGATAGTCCATGACATCAGAGTGACCAGAAATCTAAGAGCCTACCAGAATTTTCATCCTAGAGCAGAGAAAGATGACCTCACTCTACTTTTCAACCACCATCCGACTTTATATACATGTAAAGTAACAGTGGGGACAAAAATAAATAAGGTTGCATTTTGGTTAGGTGAGAGAATTGTGCTTATTCAATGTACCACTCACATAGTCTTTACCAACTTTTTTACTTTATAGGTCTTGAAACTGCATTCCAGAGAGCTTGATTCACATGCCCCAGTTCAGCAAGCCATTTCACACTGAAATCCAAACTAGAGGTATGACTTGAGACATCCAAAGGATATTCAGCTATAGGCTTACACAGGCAGTTAGCACTGGGGCAAATTTCAAACAAGGTCAAAGATGTTGATTAGCTATCTTTGCTATCTTTTGGCTGCAAGTAGCGACGTCTAACTGGCTAGGCCAGGCTTCCTTGTTACAATGATTTGTACCTCTGCTCTGAGGTTTAGACCTTCGTTTTGTGATTCAGAAACTCAATTTCATCTTTTCACTTAAGAATAATCTGGCCCTGATGAATTGATGTATTTGCCAACCTCGCAACAGATTTAAGTCAAAACGTTCATCGAATTACCCTAAGAAATATTATTGTCAAAAAGATAAGACTGGTGTCAGCAGATCAATTTTCCATGGCTGAATTATTTGGAGAAAGAAAATAGACACATCAGACATTCATTTTTATTCTGAAGAAAATAAAGTGTAAATCCCACTGATTGTGGGTCAAAAGCACAAATTCACATGTAAACGACAATGTGTAATATTAATAAGTTGCTTTACGGATGATATGCCCTGCATTTTTACAAATTCCTGAGTGGTTTTGATGTGTATATACCTCCACATAGTAAAACCCTGGCATCATAAAACTTTAATTAGCCAGAGCTTAATTAGAACACTTAACCTAAAAGAAATTCTTTTGGGGGCACCTGGCTGGCTTGGTTGGTACAGCATATGACTCTTGACCTTGAGGTCGCAAGTTTGAGCCCAGTTTGGAGGTAGAGATTACTTAATAAATGAAAGTTTTTTTAAAAAAGAATTTCTTTTGATACATGTTCTAGTTAACTATTTCTTCTCGGCCCCAAATCCATCTTTCACTGCCCTACTTTGTGATGCTGCAGCTGAACCCTGTAAACATTTCTCCTTTGTAGCTGGCATGATGCTATGTCAGTGAAGAGCACTGGAGGGCCACTGCAGGGGGAAAGTGCTTTTCTTCTTTGTTCTGGCATGGTTTTCCTTCTCCTGCAGTGCATGGCAGCCATGGATGCCAGAATTCGAGCTGCATCCAGCCCCCCAGCAGGTCTCACAGGCACCCTAGTAGGTGATTTCTTGCTTCCCCATCCAACTTCTAACACCTAGGTGAACCTCTCTAACATCGTGTAGGTGAGCGCTATACCCTCTCCAGTGAGGTCAGCATCCCAGTCTTGCGGGAGAAAGGGCTCTTCCCAATGTGTTCCTTCCTTAGGTATGCAGCCTTAGCCCTGAAGCAGGCATCTTCTGTGGGAGGGGCCTGATAAGTGGTGCTGGGGGGTTGGTGTGAAATAATGTCAGGTATTACAATGGTGTGTGTGGCCCTCCTAAGGACCACAGAACATAAAAACATATACAGTGTATCTGCAGTAGTGAAATTTAATGGAGGGGAGGTACAAAGGAAAAAATGGTCTAAAAAAATCTCCTCAGGGGAGGAATAATGAAAAAAAAAATTAACATTGCCCTAGAAGCAGCAGTGGCTCCCATACCCACTCTTACTATATTCTTTACTCTTCTTTACTCCCTGGTAGTTAATCCCATTTTTAGTTGATATAATTTATATTAAACTTTCCCTGTTAAGTTTTTGTATAATTTCTGTCATCTAACTGGACTGTGATACAGTGCACTTGACTTCAAAAAAAAAAAGGCAAATAATAATGGAAAATATGCTAAAATCAGAGTTAAAAAATTTTTAAGACATTTTCAAGAACCTGTAGAGATTAATCTGCAGCTATTCATATCTTGTACGGTAGGAATATATGTTCAGGATGATGATCTTGGGACCATAATAGATGCTGAATGACCAAAGAGACTGTTAGTCTAAACTTAGTGAAGCAAAAGACTGATAAAAACTAGGGTTGAAGCAATAGCATTTAAGTAGTACGATACATACTATCGTACTGACCACATTTCTCACTTGTAACTATTTTATTAAGTGTCAAACTCTGTGATGATGATGATGATGATAATGATAGCCAACATTCACTGGGTACTTACTTTGTACCAGCACTGTTCTAAGCTCTGCCACTCTGACAAGAAGTTTGAGAATGGATAGGAAAAATCCCAGAGAAAGGAGGCCAGTTAGGAGACTACTACAGAAGTCCAGGCATGAGGTGATGGTGGCTGGGACAAGGGAGACAGAGGGCATGTGGTTGACTCACTGATGTCCAGAGCAGAAAGGACTGTCTAGCCAGTTCAGCCACCAGTCTGCACCAGAGTAATCATTCAGTTAACCGCCAGAGAAGCAGGACTTGGGATGGAAAAAGAATCTTTTCTTTCTTTGTTAAGCTCCTATCATGTGGCCAGCACTGTGTTACCCAATATAAGGGGTACTGTATAATAACAACACATTCTTCAGTACTTTGTGACCTCATAGAAAGCTATAAAATGATAATGCTAATAGAAGAACATGTAGAGTATACTTGAGACTTTGGGATGGGGAAGAACTTTGTAAATCAGACCAAAAGAAACACAAGCCATAACAAAATTTTGGCAGATTTGACCACACCAAAATGAAGGATTTCTGTTCAATGAAGGCTATTATAGGCAAACTTATGCAGACAGAGGACAAATGGAAAGAAAATATTTAGAAGGTATTTCAAGCCAATAAAAAATTAAAACCTAGCACATATATGATATCACTCATATGTGGAATTTAAGAAAACAAATGAGCAAAGGGGAAAAAAGAGAGAGAGAGGCAAACTAAGAAACAGACTCTTAACTATGGAGAACAAACTGATGGTTACCAGAGGGGAGGTTGGTGGGGAAATAGGTGATGGGGATTAAGGAGTACAGTTATTGTGGTGAGCACAGGGTGAAGATGCATGGAAGTGTTGAATCACTATATTGTACAACTGAAACTGATATAACACTGTATGTTAACCAACTGGAATTTAAATAAAAACTTTTTAAGAACTAGCATCTATAAGGAGTTCCAGGAAATCAAATAAAGCACCCACTAGAAACTATTAAAGAGGTGCCTGCGTGGCTCAGTTGGTTGAGCGTCAGACTCTTGGTTTCAGCTCAGGTCATGATCCCACGGTTCATGGGTTCATGCCCCATGTCGGGCTCTGTGCAGACAGCATGGAGCCTGCTTAGGATTCTCTCTCTCTCTCTCTCTCTCTCTCTCCCTCTCCCTCTGCCCCTTCCCTCCTCACTCTCTCTCTCTCCCTCTCTCTCTCTCTCTCTCTCTCAAAATAAATAAACTTTCAAAAAAAAAGAAACTTAAAAAAAATACTCAGTGACACTTGTTAAAGACGGTGAGGCAGACTTTATTCAGAACCACTGCTATGGGGTTTTACAGTAGAGGGGATTGGGGTCAACTCAGAATACAACACGGGCAAGTGGGAATTTATAGCAAGGGTCGGGGGTGGGAGGGGTCGGTGAATGGAAAATTACTAGGAGGAAACATCAGGGGTAAGAAGGCATCTGGCTAAATCCATCATAGGATTCTTGCTGAAGGCAGGCCAGGGTGACCAGACATCACCTGGGGGCCAAGGAGGATGAGGAGCCTGATCAGATATCAAGGATGATCAGATATCGGGGGGAGGGTGGTGGTGGTTCTTGCTAAAACTAGATTTTACAAGGAAGTGTACATATCCCTCAGAGAAGGTTTAGGAGACTGAGAAGTTTGGTCAAGCAAAGAATTTCGTCAAAACATCAACAGAGCAAATGAATAGCCAGTTCTCAGAAGTGGAAAGCCAAATGACTAAGAAGGGTTGAAGAGAAGTTCAGTGTCACATGTAAACAGAGAAATGCATATTAAGACTAATTACTGGGGCCTCCTGAGTGGTTTAGTCGGTTAAGCATCTGACTCATGATTTCCACTCAGGTCATAATCTCACGGGTTCGTGAGATCAGGCCTTGAGTCAGGCTCTGCATTGACAGTGCGTAGCCTTCTTGGGATTCTCTCTCTCCCTTTCCCTCTGTCCACCTCGCATGCTCTTTCTCTCTGAAAAGAAAAGAAAAGAAAAGAAAAAAGAAAAGAAAAGGAAAAGAAAAGAAAAGAAAAGAAAAGGCTAATTACTCACACCTGATAGATTTGTAAAATTAAAAGGTGGCAATGAATTGGCAGTCTTAGCAAAGATGTGGAGAAGCAAGAATCCTCATGTGCTGCTGGCATGACTCATTAGATCCGAGATTCTGTGTGCACATGTACTCTCTCATACACATACACATGCAGTGGATGACTCAGGAATCCTTCTTCACACGGTTCGCAAGGAGACGTGTATGAAGGTGTTTATCACAGGTTGTTTGTGGTACTGGAGGCAGTCTGGGGATCTATCACTAGAAGAATGGATATGGTAAAAGTATTGGACACATACTATGGAACCTTATGCAGCAGTTCAAAGAAATTAGCTAGATGTGTATAAAGGAACATGAAGAGACTTGAAAACAGCATTGTGTGAAAAAGCAATAAACAGTAAGAGCCGTCAAACAATACAGATTGAAAGCACACACGTTCATGAAACAACATGATAAAATTCAACTCGGGGATACATGGATATCCAGGCACATGTTAAATACATTAGAGTGGCTGCTGACACTGGAGATGAAGTGGGGAAATGAAAAAATAAAATAAGAAAGGGGCACCTAGGTGGCTCAGTCAGATAAGCATTCGACTCTTGATTTTGGCTCAGGTCATCATCTCACAGTTTGTGGGTTGAGCCCCGCCTCAGGTTCTGCACTGACAGCGTGGACCTGCTTGGGATTCTCTCTCACCTTCTCTCTCTGCCCCTCCCTCACACACACTCTCTCTCTCTCTCTCTCTCAAAATTAATACAAAATCTTAAAAAATAAAATAAAATAATAAAATAAAACAAGAAAAAGCCTCACATGGATGGTTGTGTACCATGAACTGCAGAGGGCGATTAACTGAAAATTTTGCACTTAAAGTCCAAAAGGAAAAAAAAAAAGAAGGACCTAAATCCTACATTTCTTGAAGTTTTTTCATTCCACAAATGAGACGTGATGTTTGCTTTTTTAGGTAATACATGTAAACAGCTATGTGAGTAGCTCGTCCATCTATCCAGTCCTTCCAGGTCTCAGGGGACATTTGAGCAAAGCACACATCCATGAAAAGCCAGTGGGTGAGAATGGTGTGGAGGATACACCTGTAAACTGAATTCTATAAACCAAAGCCTAAATGCAGCTTTATTTATGAAACTAAAAATACAGTGTGAGACCCATAATAAACATGTTGTAGGATCAGATCGGTGACCCTAGCTTGGTTATTTTCATTCAGCAAATAGAAAAATTATTTGAGATATTATTTAACTCTGAAAAACAGAATAGAGGAGACAAGTAGCTTCAAGACATCTGCAAAAGCAATTCAGTTGGCAAAGGTAGATTATTTGGCCCCAGCAAGCACTGTAAAATGCATATACATATATATGTGTGTGTGTGTGTGTGTGTATAAACGTTTTAAGTGAATTGATCTCAGGATTCTGTTTTCCTCAAAATCCCTTCAGTCAAACAGGAAACACGAAGGAGCCTGGTTTGATTCCAGGGCTCATCCTTTTTAAGCTGTCAGATCTGTCCTGAAGGGAATGAAAGCCAACAAGCCAAGTATTTCCCTGTTTCTGAGAAGGACTGCATACACCACCTGCGGAATGAATCTATTGACCTTTTTCAGTTTATTCTTTCTCATTTTCAACTGTCTCCCTAGACAGCTGATTGCTGGGAATTCACATGCCTTTTGGTTTTTGTTAGCTTTAAAACTGTAGCCACCTATCTTAAATTACACTCTAAAGTTAGCAGGGTCTGCTTGCCAATGGATGCCTGAGAGATGGGGAAGTGAGGGAAAGAGGGGTGAATTCTTTATTCTTGGGTGCTACATCATCACTTGATCCTGCCTCTGAGTTATCGTTTGTACTTAAAAATCCCTTTATTTGCCATTAGAGGGAATAATTCTATAAAATGTATTCAATCAGGACACTTAGACACTTGAAAACATTTTTGGCTACCATTTCATTTGGCTATCGTTACACAGTGGACTCACCTGCATGTTTAACTAAGAGCATATCAAGATAGCCTTTAGCAGCACACCAAGTGTAATTAAAGAAAATTAACTTTAAAATGTGTATACATGTGAAAGAATATAACTTTTTTAAAGTATATGAAGATCACTACTAAAGTAACATTATCACAGATTCTTAGAACTTTGTAGAAGAAAGGAACCTTAGCAATTAATGACCTCTTCTCAGCCTCTTTATTTATTTATTTAATTTCTGACTCCATTGCAACATACTCAGTAACAATGGTTTGATGTAAGGAGTCTCACCTGGGAAGGACAAACATCTGTACCATAGCTTAAAAAGATTCCCTTTCTCATTCTTTCTTCACACCAAGCTCATTCATTTTTAGAGACCATTTAGTGCTAATGGATGATAAAAGTGATAGTGTGATTTATGGACTTTGTTTTTGCTTTTTTAAATGATTTATTTGTCTTATTTTAGAGAGACTGAGTGAAGGAGAAGAGTAGAGGGAGAGAGAGAATCTTAAGCAGGCTCCACACTCAGTGTGGACCCCAATGCGGGTTGATCCCACAACACTGGGATAGTGACCTGAGCTGAAATCAAGAATCAGACGCTCAGCCGATTGAACCACCCAGATGCCCCAAGACTTCTCTTGTTTTATTGACCAGACTATTGCTTCATCTTGATCTGAATGACAGAAGGCAGCAATCTACAGGGCATGGAATACAAAACGAGTCCCCATCTGCAGAGAAATTGTGAGTACCTGTACATTGTTGAGTATCCTTTTCAATCCTAGAATTAAATCCCACACTTCCTCTGCTACTATTATTTAGCATTCAATTAAAAGGTTTTTATTGCCTATTAGTATTAAAGTATTTGCAATATTATCAAAAGTCTAATGGGGCACCTGGCTAGCTCAGTCGGTAGAGCATGTGACTCTTGATCTCAGGGTTATAAGTTAGAGCCCCACGCTGAGTGGAGAGATTACTTAAAAAAAAAAAAAAAAAGAAAAGCCTAAAATACTGTTAATCAATTAACAATTTTTACAATACGGTATCTGAATTTGATTTTTCAAAAGCTACTATCTGGGCTTTTGGTTTTTTAATTTTTTTTTAAATATTTATTCTTGAGAGAGAGAGAGAGAGCAGGGGAGTGACAGAGAGAGACACACACACAGAATCTGAAGCAGGCTCGAGACTCTGAGCTGTCAGCACAGAGCTCGACATGGGGCTCAGACTGACGAACCGTGAGATCATGACCTCTTAACATACTGAGCCACACAAACTCTTAACATACTGAGCCACACAGGCACCCTGTAATTTTCTTTTTCTTTTTTTTTTTTAATTTTTTTTAACGTTTATTTATTTTTGAGACAGAGAGAGACAGAGCATGAACGGGGGAGGAGCAGAGAGAGAGGGAGACACAGAATCGGAAACAGGCTCCAGGCTCTGAGCCATCAGCCCAGAGCCCGACGCGGGGCTCGAACTCACGGACCGTGAGATCGTGAGCTGAGCTGAAGTCGGACGCTTAACCGACTGAACCACCCAGGTGCCCCTTCTTTTTCTTTTTAAAAAATGTTTAGTTATTTATTTTGAGAGAGAGATATCGAGCAGGGGAGGGACAGAGAGAGAGGCAGAGAATCCCAAGCAGGCTCCACAGTCAGTGCAGAGCCCAACGAGGGACTCAACAAGGGGCTCAAACTCACAAATGGTGAGATCATGACCTGAGCCAAAATCAAGAGTTGGATGCTTAACCGACTGAGCCACCCAGGCACCCCTGTTTTTTTAAATTTTATCACACATATTCATGTAGAAAAGTTGCAAAATACAGCTGAACAAAGAGACAACAATTTTTCATAATCTCATCACCTATAGAAAATAGCATTTTCCCGTATATACTGCTCGTATTCATTTTTGTCTTAAATAAGAATACTTTATTTTAAAATTTTTACCCAAATAGACTTGTTTCTACAAAGGTGAGCTTCTGAGAAACCAGCTTCCTTTGTGCAGACAGCAGATTCCGCACTAGAGGGAAGGAAGTGGCTCATATCCTGGCTAACAGGGGATCATTGTTTCTCTATCAGAACTGGCATAAAGCCTT
Organism: Prionailurus viverrinus; assembly: GCF_022837055.1. Taxonomy (NCBI): domain Eukaryota; kingdom Metazoa; phylum Chordata; class Mammalia; order Carnivora; family Felidae; genus Prionailurus; species Prionailurus viverrinus. Next base: position 82,264,376 of record NC_062563.1, on the reverse strand, counting down.
CTTCAGCCAGAAAGACAATTATGTGACAGAATCCAAGAGTTGGGCCTGCCTTAGGAGAAAATGGCTTACAGACAAATTTTACTCACATATGGAGTTTGTTTGGTTTTTTCCATGCCTTCTTTCTAATTATTAAAAGCCAGAAAAACTTGAGTTTAAATCCCAGCTATTCCTTACAAGCCAGGTAATGGTAGATAAGTTATGAAGCCCCTTTGCCACAGTTTCTTCATCTGTTAAACAGGGACAGTAATAGTACCAACCTCACTGGGTTCTTGTAAAGACCAATGAGCTTACAGAGGTCTTACTGCCTGGCCTGCTGTGAGGTTTCAACAAATGTCAACAGCATTATTGTTGTAGTTGTGGATTGCCATTAGGATTATATGAAATACTCTATTTGGAATTCCTGCCACACTTGGGAATTATTATTACAATCCTTAGTATTGCAGGGAGGACTTGTTTTTAACCACCACATTTCTTTGGGCAGCACCCTGGTTTTTTACTATACTCTGGTGCTATTCAATAGAACTTTCTATGATCACAGAAAAGCTCCATAATCTGTGCTGTCCATTATAGCAGCCATTAGCCAAATGTAGCCATTGAGCTCTTGAAATGTGGCTAGTGCAACTGAGGGTTGAATTTTTAGTTTTAATTTTATTTAACTTTAATTTAAATAGCCACCCTAGCCTCATGTTTCTCTCTGTTCCTACTCCTGTCTAATCACTTCAATTGCCTTTAGGCACAAAGCAAATCCATCTGTAGGGACTCTAGTGAATGTCTACACAGTCATATTAAATTTTGAATAACGTCATTTTCTACATAATGTGTTCTTGATAAATGATAAATTATACTCCCACCATTAATAATGTAAAAACAAACTGGTTATGTTCCCAATGTCAAGCTTCTCCACTAAGTCTGGCTTTCCACAGCATTTTGTAAACTTGCATGAGAAGAATTTAATAATCTTTTCAAAAAACATTTGGCAGCTTAGTTTAAAAGGCTGCTTTATCAAGCCCCATGTTGAGCATAGAGCTTACTTTAAAATGAATGAATGAATGAGTGAATGAATGAATAGCTGCTTTACAGATCTGGAATGAAAAGGGAGTACTTCTCCCTCACAGTTCACAACAGGGTAATTCTTGATCTGCTCTGATTCTGTGTTGTTGTGTCAATTCTGTACTTTCCTGTGGACTTTTGCTCATAGTCACCTCTGAGCCTCAGGCTGACACCCTTCACCCACCACACCTGTTTGGTGTTGAGTCAAAACTTGACTAGGCTCCCTGAAAGCAGCCACTGAGTAACTCAGAGCCAATGGCTCACCCAGAGGTGAGTCCATAACTCATGTTCCAGGTTTCAGGGTCCCTGCTTCTCTTCCCTGTTATAAGGCCAATCTTAACTTCAGGTTCTAGATAAATCACCTGACCCTTATATAAAAAAAAAAGCTATAAAACCAAAACCAGTTTTGGTTAGGTAAGCCTGGCTCTTCCCTCTCCTGGGGAAAGGCTGCCACCTGCTGTAATACATCAGCATTGGGCTTTTCCAAGGTCACTGAACAACTACTTCCTCTATTCAAGTGAATGTATGCACAACCACACCTGCCTTCCCCTCCGGTGTGTCAAGAATGTAAAGAGGAGGGCAAACCATTAGGCATTCCAAAACTGAAGGGCAACAAAGCAAACTCATCCATATGAATGGTGCCCAGAAGGAATTGGCATCTCTCTCTGAATGTGAGAGCGTTCATTCTTCACCACTCAGCAACACTATTTTTTCAAGTTAGCTCATAGCAACCTTCATAAAATCTCTGTTGTTAAGAGGCTTATTATTTCCTCGATCCTTCCAGTTCTATGTATCTTTATCTATTCTTCACAGCCCTAGAAAGTCTTTGGTAGGAGAAAGGATGAGAAGAGAATAAAAATTGATAGTTTATAGGGCAGTATCCCTGAGCCTTGTACTCTGACTTTCTTCAAAAACCCTAAAACTCAGGGCGCCTGGGTGGCGCAGTTAAGCGTCCGACTTCAGCCAGGTCACGATCTCGCGGTCCGTGGGTTCGAGCCCCGCGTTGGGCTCTGGGCTGATGGCTCAGAGCCTGGAGCCTGTTTCCGATTCTGTGTCTCCCTCTCTCTCTGCCCCTCCCCCGTTCATGCTCTGTCTCTCTCTGTCCCAAAAATAAATATAAAAAAAAAAAAACGTTGAAAAAAAAAACCTAAAACTCAATGAAATACTCTGTAGTCACGAGAACTGCTGCTGCTATACATGACATGGTTGAATCTTAGAAGCATAGTGTTAAGTGAAGTAAGCCAGACACCAAACAATAGAATAGATATTTATTATTTATTTGTATATAAATATATATATTTGTATGGAAATAAATATATATTTATATTATATATATTTATATATATAAAGTTTGCAATGTAATTTTATGTATATAAAGTTCAAAAACAGACAAAATTAAATGAAGCAGATATTGGTTAACTATGGGGGTGGGGTAGTGGTGGGATATAGGACATACTACCCAGAAATGTGGCATCTTGGCGTAATGAATATTTTAAAAGCTGAAAGAATTCGAGAAAAAGAGCAGGAAGGTCACTCTGACCTCCCCCTCATCACTCCCCCTTCTCCACTGAAACAGGTCATAAAACTCATGTGACAAGTGCCCTCCCTATACCCAGAGGAAAGATTCATCCTTATCTAGGAAGACAAGGAGATGCCAAGAAGAATTCTAAGAACTAGGCCTTGCTAAGTTTCTCCCAGTTCACTGTAATTACCTCATACTCCTTAACCTATCATAGTCCTCCATAACTGTCCAGTCTTCAGCAAACCCAGCATAAAAATACATAGCTCTGTTTCCTTGGGTCTTTACTTCCTTATGAAGGCTTCAATAAGTCATGTAAAACTTCTATTAAATAAATTTTTATGTTTTTCTCCTGTTAATCTGTCCTTATAAGTTTATTTTTTTTTAATGTTTATTCATTTTTGAGAGACAGAGTGTGAGTGGGGGAGAGGCAGAAAGAGAGGCAGACACAGAATCAAAGCAGGCTCCAGGCTCTGAGCTGTCAGCACAGAGCCTGACATGAGGCTCTAACTCACAAACCATGAGATCATGCCTTGAGCCCAAGTCAGATGCTTAACAGACTGAGCCACCCAGGCGCCCCTGTCTTTGTAAGTTTAATTTTCAGACCCAGTCAGGTACCCTAAGAGGGTAGAGGAAAACCTTTTCCTCACCTTCAGCAGTAATCTGGAAAGGACATAAAGGGACTCCTGGAGTATTTGTAATGTTCTATTTTTTGACATGAGATATAGTTACATGTTTTCATTTTGTGAAAATTAGTTTAGCAATGAATTTTAAGGCATGTATGATACACATCAATAAAAAAAATCCTTACTTGTTAAAGAAACTAAAGTATTCATGAGTAAAATAATATGATACCTGAGTTTTTTTTTCCTTAGAAAACTTCAGAAAAATAACTGGGTATGGGATAGATGAAACAAAAATATAGAATTTAAAAAAAAAATTTTTTTTACATTTATTTATTTTTGAGAAACAGAGTGAGACAAAGCGTGAGTAGGGGAGGGGCAGAGAGAGAAGGAGACACAGAATCTGAAGCAGGCTCCAGGCTCTGAGCTGTCAGCGCAGAGCCTGATGCGGGGCTCAAACCCATGAACTGTGAGATCATGACCTGAGCCGAAGTTGGACTCTCAACCGACTGAGCCACCGGGTGCCCCAAAAATATAGAATTTAATAATTTTTTAAGCCGTAGGATAGATACATGAAAGTACATTATTCTATTTTCTCTCCTTTTGTGTATTTGAATGTTTTTATAATAAAAAGTTTTAAAAATCATGGGTGAAATTTTAATCTTACTGTAGAGAACAACATAAAACCCAAAGTCATAAATGGGAAAAAACGATGAGGCTTCCACATCCATTCCAGCCCCTTCCTTCCATTGTAAAGGCTGTAAAATAAAATGCTGGCTTTGCTAGCCCGCTGGCATTGAGCCCCTATGTGACCTAATGCTAGTAACCGAGGTGCAGGCAGAAATCATACATTATAGCTACATAAATAAATAATACAAATCAAAATAACAGTGAGGTATCTTTTTTCACCTGTTGGATTGATAAAGATCAAAGAGATTGTTAATACAAAACGTTGACAGTTTGAGAACACAGTAGTTGTTTTTCACTATTGGTGGAAATCTAAGTTTATATAAAATATTATGAAAGGGTAATTTGGAAATATCTATCAAAATTGTCCTGAAAGCAAAAGCAACATTTAAGTGGTAAGAATGGGCATGGATTTGTCATGATGACCATCGGATGTTATATGGAAGTGTTGAATCACTATTTTGTACACCTGAAACTAATATAACACTGTATGTTAACTAACTGGAATTAAAATAAAAACCGAAACTAAAAAAAAATTTTTTTAAGTGGGCAGAGTGGGATGCCTGCGTGGCTCAGTTGGTTAAGCTTCCGACCTTTGATTTCAGCTCAGGTCATGATCTCAAAGTTCATGAGATCAAGCTCCATGTCGTGATGACAGCATGAAGCCTGCTTGGGATCCTCTTTCTCTCTCTCTCTCTCTCTCTCTCTCTCTGCCCCTCCCCCTGCTCATATGCACACATGTGTGCATCCTCCCTCTCTCTCTCTCAAAATAAATAAATAAACTTAAAAAGAGTGGGCATGGAAAGGAGGCAACAGTTATAAGAGTCTATGTAGAATCAAAGTTAGTTAATTATATGACTGACTAACTATGGAGAAAAGGCTCCAAAATTACTAAGGACAGTAACAGAAATAGGGAGTCAGGAGGAGACACTTGTGTGGTGGAGGAGATAAACTTTCTTTTTCTCCTACCTACTGGCAAAGATTTTTTTTTAATTTTTTTATGTTTATTTATTTTTGAAAGAGAGAGAGACAAAGTGCAAGTAGGGTAAGGGCAGAGAGAGAGGGAGGCACAGAATCCGAAGCAGGCTCCAGGCTCTGAGCTGTCAGCACAGATCCTGACATGGGGCTCGAACTCACAAACTGCGAGATCATGACCTGAGCCAAAGTTGGACGTGTAACTGACTGAGCCACCCAGGTGCCCCGAAGATTTTCAAAAATAACTTAGTTTGGCAAAGTTGTAGAGAAATGGATACTTGTCATATGGTGTCCATATAAGTGATTACAACTTCTGGAAGACAATTTTACAGTATATAGCAAAAACCTAAAAAATGTTAGGCTTATTAAGCCATCAATTCCAATTTTACCTGAAGAATGTATGTAAACATTTCTTACTTAATTTTTTCCCATCAAAGTCCTATATGGACATGCTACTAAAAAAATTAATTATTTTAAAAGACATATAAGGATGCAGTGGGACCTCTGCTCCATCTCGTATCCATGCTGCTCTTGAGAGGCTACCACTTTCAACCTCTAGCTACTTTATCTATCATTTACCTCTTTGTGTTTAAATAATTTGTTAGTTCAGCTATTTCTTCTTTCCTTCCTTTTCTTTCCTTCCTTATTTTTTTTTTGGGGGGGGGGGATACTTGATGCACAATGTTTCTTTAGTTTCAGTTGTATAACATAGTGATCCAACAAGTTTATACATTATGCTGTGCTCACAAGTGTCCCTACTATCTGTCACCATACAACACGATTACAGTATCATTGATATATTCCTTATGCTGTGCCTTTTATTCCTTTTACTTTTTCATTCCATAACTGGGAGCCTGTATCTCCTATTCCCCTTCACCCATTTTGTCTGACCCCCTCCACACTTCCCCTCTGGTAACTATGAGTTTGTTCTCTGTATTTATAGGTCTGATTCTGCTTTTGTTTATGTATTTGTTGGTTGTTTTAGATTCCACTTGAGTGAAGTCACATGGTATTTGTTTTTCTCATATGACCTATTTCACTTAACATAATACCCTCTAGGTCCACCCATGTTGTCTCAAATGGCACAATCTCATCCTTTCTTAAGTCTACATAATGTTCCATTGTGTGTATGTATGTGTATATATATACCATATCTCCCTTATCTATTCGTCTATTCAATGGACACTTAGGCTGCTCTCATAGTTGGCTATTATAAATACTGGTACAATAAATATAGGGGTGAATATATCTTTTCAAGTTAGTGTTTTTATTTCCTTCAGGTTAAATACCCAATAGTGGAATTATTGGATCATGTAGTATTTCTAGTTTTAATGTTTTGAGGAAAAATTATACACTTTTCCACAGAGGCTGTACCTATTTACATTCCCACCTGTAGTGCCTGAGGATTCCTTTTTATCTATATCTCTATATCTCTATCTCTATATCCTATATCTCTATATCCTCTCTATATCTCTATCTATATATATAGATATATATCTATATCTCTATATTCTGTATATCCTCTCTATATCCTTTTTCTCTATATCCTCACCAACACTTGTTTTTTCTTGTGTTTTTTATTTTACTCATTCTGATAGGTGTGAGGTGATATCTCATTGTGGTTTTGATTTGTGTTTCCCTAATGACTAGTGATGTTGAACATCTTTTCATGTGTCTGTTGGCCATCTGTATGTCTTCTTTGGAAAAATTTCTGCTCAAGTCCTCTGCCCACTTTTTAATTGTATTGCTTATTGTTGTTGGTGGTGGTGGTGGTGTTTTGGTGTTGAGTTGTATAAGTTCTTTATATATTTTGGATATTAACCCCTTATTGGATATGCCACTTGCAAATATCTTCTCCCATTCAGAAGTTTACCTTTTGTTTTGTTGATGGTTTTCTTTGCTGTGCAAAAGCTTTTTATTTTGATGTAGTCCCAATAGTTTATTTTTGCTTTTGTTTCCCTTGCCTTAGGAGACATGTCTAGTAAAATGTTGCTATGGCTAATGTCAGAGAAGTTACTGCTGTTTTTTCCTAGGATTTTTATGGTTTCAGATCTCTCATTTAGGTCTTTACTGTTCACCTATTTTTTGATTTATCAACTGAAAACATCCTGTTATGATAGTTGAGGATTTAGCTCTTTCCCACCTCCTCCCACTATGGTTTTATCATAATCTTTAAATGTCACACAGCTAAACTTTTTGCAAAATCATCTTAAGGTAAAAATGTGATTAATTCAGTAGTCAATATTTACATAATTATGAATATAAAGACTTCCAAGTGTCAAATGGCTAGCAATATATTTTTTCAAACCTACAAACACAAAACCAGGAAACCATTTATTGGTTCTTTTTTTTTTTTCTCAAAAAAAAAAATCCCTGTCCTCTTTTTTTTATTATTTTATTAAAGTATAGTTAATGCACAATGTTACATCAGGTTACAGCAGAGTGATTTGACAAGTCTATGCTATGCTCACCACAAGTGTGATGATGCTCACCATCTGTCCCTCTGTCCCCTTGATCTATCTAATCAGCACTGGCTGTGCCCTTGGCTTTGAGGCTCCAGGACTTCATCTCTCATCCTCTAGCTCAGCTCTCCCATTTTCTGCACTCTGTCTTCTTTCTCAGCTGACTCTTATATCTCTTAAAGGTCTTTATTCCTTCTTCACTCTGTATTAGTGGTTGGATATAAAATTCTTAGCAAAACACAATTTCACTTCAGAATGTTGAAGATAGTATTCCGTCATGTTTCTAGAATGGAATGATGCTGTTGAGAAGCCTAAAGTTATTGTTTTTCCTTCTTCTTTTTTTTTAATGGTTTGTTTCCCCTTCATTTTGATGCGATCATTTTCCCCCCTTTAGAAGCTTTAATGATCCTTAATCTCAGTGCTCTGATATTTCATCATCATGTCCTTGTAATGGGTCTTTTTCATTCATTGAGCTGGATATTTCAACCTAGAGATTCATGTTCTTCAGATCAGATCAGTTTTCTTGGATTTTGTCTGTAATTTTTTCCTCCTTCACTTTTGTTCTATACTCTCTGGAACTCTGGATGAAAAATGGAATTTCTGCTTGATGTTTGTTAAGTTGCTTACATTTTTCTCTTATTTTCCATCTCTTTGTCTTCTTGTTTGACTTTCTGGGAGGTATCTTCAGTGTTCTCCTAAACTTCTTTTGGATTTTTTTATTTCAGTGGTTATATTTTTAATTTTCTTTTCTTTCTTTCTTTCTTTCTTTTTTTCTTTTTTTAGGTAATCTCTATGCCCAATACAGGGCTTGAACTCACAACCCCAAGGTCAAGAGGTGCACTCTCTACCCACTGAGCCAGCCAGGTGTCCTTATATTTTTCATTTTCAAATGCTTTTTTAAAAAGGGTTTTTTTCTTCTATGTCTCACATCATGTCTGTTTCCTCTGAGTTCTTTTTTTGTTTGTTTGTTACCTCTGACATTGTGGAGTTTTCTTAATTTTCTGGTGATTCTTGGGTCTCTGTTCTTTTTGTGCCTGAGAAAAATCAACTAAGAAAGTAAATTGAAAGCCCTTGCCAGGATGAGGAGGCAGGTCGAATGGTGGGCTTCTGTTGGCTGATCATTTGGTACACTAGCCTTTTTTACTGGCTGATTACCAAATGTCAGTATGTGAAAATATTTTTTTCTGAGGGTATTTAGTTTCTCCATTAAAGAATTCTCCATTCTCCTGTCTTAAACATTTTGTGAGCAAAGTATAGAAATGGACTTGAGTAACATTGACGTTAGTACTACATACCGAATTTGTTTGTATATTTAGGTTGGTGCAACCAAGGAAATTCAGGTTACATGTGTGTAACATGTATACCCACATTAAATAAATCATCTGGAAATACATATACCAAAAATTTAAAGTCGTTATCTCTTAGTGTGGGTTCATAAGTGATTTTCATTTTCTTCTTTCTACAAAATTAATATGTAATTTTTAAGATTATTTAAGTTAAACTAAATCATACGAAACAAGCCAAGTTTTAATGTTTATTTATTTTTAAGAGAGAGAGAGACAGAGCACAAACAAAGGAGGGGCAGAGAGAGAGAAGGAGACACAGAATCTGAAGCAGGCTCCAGGCTCTGAGCTGTCTGCACAGAGCCCAACGCAGGGCCCGAACCCACGAACTGTGAGATCATGACCTGAGCTGAAGTCAGATGCTTTACCAACTGAGCCACCAGGCACCCCAAACAAGCCAATTTTTTAAAAGGACACAACATTTCAACAGATATTTTACCAAAGAAGATATATAGATAGCAAATAAGTACATGCAAAGGTACACAATATCTTTGGTCATTAGGGAAATACAAATTAAAACTACAGTGAAATACCACTACGCACTCACTAGAATGGCTTTTGAAAACTAAACTTATAGTAGGGGCATCTGGTTGGTTCAGTCAGTAGAGTATACAACTCTTGATCTCAGGGTCATGAGTTTGAGCCCCATGTTGGGTATAGAGTTTATTTAAAAATAAATAGATGCTCGTGAGTGGCTCAGTTGGTTAAGCGACCAACTCTTGATTTTGACTCAGGTCATGATTTCACGGTTCATGAGTTCAAGCCCTACGGTGGGCTCTGTGCTGACAGCGTGGAGCCTGCTTGGGATTCTCTCTCTCTCTCTGCCCCTCCCCCACTCATGCTCTCTTTCTCTCTCACTCTCAAAATAAATAAATAAACATAAATAAAAATAAAAACAAAGCTTACATTACCTAGTGCTGGTTAGGATGCTAGTTAGAGCAGTTCTTTTTTTTTTTTCTTTTTTTTTTTAATGTTTATTTTTGAGAGAGAAAGAGACAGAGTGTGAGTGGGGGAGGGGCAGAGAGAGGGAGATACAGAATCTGAAGCAGGTTTCAGGCTCTGAGCTGTCAGCGCAGAGCCTGACACGGGGCTCCAACCCATGAACTATAAGATCATGACCTGAGCCAAAGCCGGATGCTTAACTGACTGAGCCACCTAGGTGCCCCTAGAGCAATTCTTATACATTATAAATGGGGATGCAAATGCAGCAACTTTGGAATGCAGTTTGGCAGTTTTTATGAAGTTACACACTTACCATATGACCACCATAATCCCACTCCTAGTTAGATATTTATCCAAGATAAATAAAAGTATATGTTCACACAAAAATCTGTTCGTGAGTATTTATAACAGGTTTATTCACAATAGCCCAAACCTGGAAACAACACAAATCTCCTTCAACTGTAATACTTCTATACCGTGGAATGAAACTCAGCAATCAAAACAAGTGAACTATTGATACCTCAACAATATGGATGAATCTCAAATGCATTATGCTAAGTGAAAGATGCCAGACTCAAAAGGCTTTATGTTTTCTGATTCCCGTTAGATGACATTCTGGAAAAGGCAAAACTATAGGAACAGAGAACAGATTGGTGGTTACCAAGGATTTGGGGCAAGGGGATGGAATAACAAAGGGATAGCATGAAGGAATTTTCTGAATGATGGCACTGTTCTGTCTCTTGATTATGTGACTCTCTGCTTTTGTCAAAATTTATAATGCTATGCATCGAAAGAGTGACTTTTATTGTGTGTAAATAAATATTTTAAATATATTAAACTATCTCTTTGTGTTGACACCAAAACAAAATAAATAAGGAGGAGTTAAGTATTTCAAAAGGATCCTGTACATGCTTCCACTAAATAGCAAGACTCCTCTGGCATTAAAATATAATTAAATGTATAGGGGCACCTAGGTGGCTTAGTTGATTAAGCATCCAACTTTGTCTCAAGTCATGACCTAGTGGTTTGTGAGTTTAAGCCCCACATCCTGCTTGCTGCTGTCAGCTTCAGATCCTCTGCTCCTCTCTCTCTGCCTCTCTCCTGCTCTAAATACATACATACATATATAACAACATATATACATTAAAAAATAAAATATAATTAAATTTATAAAATTAATTCATATGAAGATTTTAGAACATATCTATAGTATGTTGTCTGAATATTAGCAATTCTTAGCCCATGAAGCCGTAAGAATTGCATCTTTTGCCTTTGAAAAGATAAGACGTTGGTCAAAGAGAATCTGGATAAGACACAGTTACATCAATGCAACTCCATCCCTACTATCTCATTCATTAAATATATGTTTATATGGGGCACCTGGGTGGCTCGATCAGTTAAGTGTTCTACTTCAGCTCAGGTCACGATCTTATGGTTCGTGAGTTCAAGCCCGGCATCATGCTCTGTGCTGACAGCTCAGAGCCTGGAGCCTGTTTCCAATTCTGTGTCTCCCTCTCTCTCTGCCCCTCCCCTACTCATGCTCTGTCTCTCTCTCTCTCAAAAAATAAATAAACATTAAAAAATTAAAAACACATGTTTATAATTATTTACAAATATTTGTTGGTTGCTTACTAATAAGAAAGAGATGATAATGTAGAAAATACAGAGACAAATCATAAGTCTTATGCTTAAGGTCCAGTAGGGGAAACAAACCACGTAATGTATACCTGTATTACAAAGCAGAAAATGACTAGTGTGGCATGAAGTGTGGAAGAGGGATAAAGAGTAGAGGTTTGTTTTTTCTTAGTAGTGAGGTCAGAGATCACTTCTGGAGTTTGTATATATAGAGCTGGGGGTGGGGAGTGTTAGAAAGGGCCCAGGGAAGGTAAATCAAAGAATGGAGAAAAACAAAACAGAATTAAAAAAAAACCAGAGATTTTTTTTTTACAAATATGAGAAATAGCTGTGAACACACCAGCTATCATCCTTATCATTGTCATCATCATCTAAACAGATTTGTTATATTGACTGTTTTGCTCACCACACTAATTTGCTGCCAACCTTATTTATTATAATAGCTATTCTTGTATTCTTCCAGTGGAATTTTCAGTGTTAGCTGCAAGTTCCTGTGTTCTAATCACTGGAAACTTGATTTTGTTGAGTTTGTCATTAAATGTTAATAAGTATGATTACTCAGTTTAAAATAATACATCTTGGGGCGCCTGGGTGGCGCAGTCGGTTAAGCATCCGACTTCAACCAGGTTACTATCTCGTGGTCCGTGAGTTCGAGCCCCGCGTCAGGCTCTGGGCTGATGGCTCAGAGCCTGGAGCCTGTTTCCGATTCTGTGTCTCCCTCTCTCTCTGCCCCTCCCCCATTCATGCTCTGTCTCTCTCTGTCCCAAAATAAATAAATAAACGTTGAAAAAAAAATTAAAAAAAAAATAATACATCTTACTTCAGCCTTTTTCTCCATTCCTGCCTTTGCCATTGCAAATAGTACCCCTTAAAAATGCTGCATGAAATCATTTATTTCTCTGGTATTTCCATTATTATTAAACTTCATTTTAAATTATGTTGTTCCTGTCTCTTTCAACCAGATTAAAAGGATGAACAGATCAATTTTCACATGCCCTCTGTAACTGGAATTTTTAGTACTTCAATCATGTCCCTTTATATTCTTTTCACTTTTGCAGGCTAAGTAATCACATTGTGTCAGTTGCTGCAGTGAAACTTGAAACCTGATCAGTGAAGAAGCTTGTAATTTAACAGAAAACAAGGCATACCAGGATCTTCTGCTCCAGATATACTTTGAGGATTCTAGTCTCTTTTTGAAAATGCCCTGACATTCCTGGTTAGTTTAGTTGTTACAATTCTTGCCCTAAACAAGTTTGTAAAGTTACTGGTTTTTAAGGAATATTATATTTAACAACTCCTAGGCAACTCACTGTATAGTCGTATAACAGTGCTTAACCATACATAATTTGTGGAAAATGATATGTGCTGGGTAAATGACTTTTCTGGCTAAGCCCTTTTATCTTTCTCTTTGCATGACTCAGAATTTTGAGTTGCTTCATTTCTAGAAATGATGCCGTTATTGAGAGGAAGACACATGCTGCTAGTTGCTGTTTTGAACACACCCTTGACAATGTTTTGGTATTGTTGTCATTTGTCTCTTTTTACTAAGGACAAATAAGGACAAGTTCCCCCCCACCCCCCGCCCCCTGCCCTGTGTGTGTGTGTGTGTGTGTGTGTGTGTGATTGGAGATGGCAGTTAATGCCAGTTAATTGGGTCTGGTTAATTTGAGGTTTCACTGTTAGCAGACTAAATTATCTCAGCTCTAGAAACACCCGAAATAAATTCCCTTATTTTTCTTCTCATAGTCACTAGTCCTTCTAAACTAAATATTATTCACAAAGCTATATCTTTCAACTCTTTGTGAAACCATGCCATTAACAGCTATCAAAAGCCTCTTCTATACTTCAGTTTGCCAACTCAATAGCTGGTGGTTCTGAATGCGTAAAGTCCCCTTGAATGTCAAGAGAGAACACAGGCTATGGGATATGAGGAGGATATGGGATATGAGGGCACATTTGATAGTGATTTGCACAGTCATAAGCCCTAGACAGTAAGGAAAATGGGTGGCATACCAAAAAGGCACCAGTATCAGCATTAATTCCTCAAAATTCTTTTAAGTTTACCATGCACAAGCCACGGAGAAGACAAACCGTCATGTAGTAGTCTACTATGGAGACTAAGAGGTCCACTAATAGGGGTGCCTATCTGGCTCAGTCAGAAGAGCTGTGACTCTTGATCTTGGGGTTGTGGGTTCAAGCCCCACATTGGGTGTAGAGATTACCTAAAAAAAAAATATTAAAAAAAAAAAGAAGAGGTCCACTAATAGCTTGAATGGGAGCTAGTATGTCATAAATACCATGTTCATGGTTCAGGAAATAAATGATTATGACATTTAATAAAAGAGATAACATCTGAGTTGATTTTTGAAGAAGGGATAAGATTTGAATAGGTGAAGGAAAACCAAGTCTGTTCAGGGGTAGTAAGGAAAGATGCATGAGGTGAATAATGACACAAAGGCTTAGACAGGCAGGTAGGATCAAATTAGGGAAAACTTTTGCAAGTCACAGTTTGAACCTCATTCCAAATAAATGAACGTTTTCAACCAAGTCATTGGCCAAGAGCCCAGACTTTGGCATTAGATAGATTGAAGCCCAAATCCTGATTCCACTTACTTTGTGTGATCTTGAGCAAGTCACTTACCCTACCTCTCCAAGCAGGAGGTTAATAATCTCTATCTCACAAGGCTGTTATCAGGATTAAATGCAATTAAAACATGAAACACTCATTCATTCAGAAAATATTTATTGACCCTCCACCATGTATGTCCCAGGCAATGAGCTTTGTACTGGTGATACAGAGATAATGGACAAAACCCTGTCCTCAAGGAACTCATGAGGCAATGGAAAAGACAGGTAAATAAACAGAAAATTACAATACAGTGTAAGTGAGCAAAATTAGAGGAACTAAGTAACTCAGATCAGAGAAGAGGATGGTAAAGAAAGCTTACAGGGGAAGCCGTCCCTTAGGCACCTGAAAGTAGCCTCTTAGAGGTGAACTGAAATATAAGTCATTTTGCAAGGTCTGATTATTTTTATTAATCTTGACATTACATGGTAGTTTCTATCAAAAACAAACAAAACTCTAAATGGATTTTTGTTATTTTCTGTTTAGTTGGTTGTTTTGGGCTTATTTCTTTTCTTCTTTTTGTTATTTAATTTAATTTAATTTAATTTAATTTAATTTAATTTAATTTTAATCCCAGTATAATGAACATACGGTGCTATATTAATTTCAGGTATACAATATGGTGATTCAACAATTCCATACATTACCCAGTCCTCATCACAAGTGAACTCCTTAGTCCCTATCACCTATTCTATCCATCCCCCCTCCACCTCCCCTCTGGTAACCATCAGTTTGTTCTCTATAGCTAAAGGTCTGTTTCTTGGTTTGTCTCTCTCTTTCTCTTTATTTCCTTTGCTCATTTTGTTTGTTTCTTAAATTCCACCTATGAGTGAAATAATTTGGTATTTGTCTTTCTCTGACTGACTTATTTCACTTAGCATTATACTCTGTGGTTGCATCCCTGTTGTTGCAAATGGCAGGATTTCATTCTCTTTTATGGCTGAATAATATCCCATTGTATATACATACCACATCTCCTTTATCCATTTATCTGTTGGTGGATACTTGGGCTGCTTCCATAATTTGGTTTTTATAAATAATATTGCTATAAACATAGGATATTTACCCAAAAAAATACAAAACCAGTGATTTAAAGGGATATTTTTTGGGCTTATTACCACAGCAAAGTGGTAAGGGAGAGTACCCTATTTCTCAGCTAACAAAAGGTAAGAACAGAGTCCATTTGAATCACATTAGCAGTGCAAGAAACAAGCCTGAAGCACGTGTGATAAAATTAAAGAGATTAAGGGGAAGTTGACCTAAAACAAAGTAGCAAATCTGGGCTTTCACTTTTAGGAGACCCATTGTGGAAATTTGCTGGGTTTTCAGCCTATATTTATTTCCTCTTCTGAAATGGTGCCCCAGTTTTGTTTTTGTTTTTTTTTTTTTTCTGGGGAACCACATCTTTCCTCATTCTTATTTTATGTGTTCTGGTTAAATGGACTCCATTTCATTCTGGCTTCAGGATTGGCTATGATTCAGGTCCAGCCAGTTAGAGCCTCACATTGGTCACGGTGTTTGAATGGATGTATCATCACCCAATCAGATCCAAAGGGAGGCAATCTGGGACTTTTGCTGAGCTAGTAAAAATGTGCCTTGGCTTCTACCGGTTTGAAGGTTGTAGACTGGGAGCTGCTGGCAGTCATCTTCCTATCACTGCTCACCACTCCAAGCCTGAGACTGAAGCCAGATAACATTGAGAGCAGAGATCCTCACAGTAGAGTATAAAGTCCATGAGGGCAAGAAGCTTGGCTTTATTTTTAAATCTTTTTCATTGATACATCACTCACATGGGGAGCAGGGAGGCACAAAACAAATGTTTGAGTAAAAAATTCTTGTAAAGTGAATACACGTATTTACTCCTCCCAATCACTACCCCCCTCTCCTCTTGACCAATAGCACCATAGATCTGAGTTTTTGGATTTTATATAAATGGAATTATATAGTATACATTCTTGAGTGGCTTCTGTCACTCAACTTTATTGTAAATGTCTTTGCTGAACATACATATACACACCTTTTTTTTTTAACACATGCATTTCTATTGGATATACTTCTAAGAGTAGAATTGCTAGGTTACAGAGTGCACATATGTTTCACTCTAGAAGATATTGCCAAACTATATTCCATGGTAATTGCAACAACTTACTCTTCTACCCTTATATGTACCTGTTGCTCCATATCCTAGGCATCATTTGGTATTTTCAGTCTTTTAAATGTGAATGTGTAGTATATCATATTGCGTTTTTCTAACCAATGAGGTTGTATACATTTTCTTATGGCTATTTGGATATCCTTTTTTGTGAAATGTCTGTTCATCTGGCCATTTTTCTATTGAGTTTAGTGTCTTTTCTTTTTTAATTTGTAGGAAGTTAAAAATTTTTTTATATTTAGTTACTACACCTATACCATACCATATTATACTGGAGTCTTATAATAAAACCTGGTAACTGGTAGAGTATGTGCTCCTACTGTGTTCTTTATAAGTGTTTGTCTATTTTTGGCCTTTTGCATTTCCACATATATTTAAATTTTTTTAATGTTTATTTATTTTTTGAGAGACAGAGAGACAGACCATGAGTTGGGGAGGGGCAGAGAGAGGGAGACACAGAATCCAAAGCAGGCTCCAGGCTCTGAGCTATCAGCACAGAGCCCAATGAGGAGCTGGAACTCATAAACTGGGAGATCATAACCTGACCCGAAGTCAGATGCTTAACCAACTGAGCCACCCAGGAGCCCCTCCATGTACATTTTAGAATCAGTTTACTATTTTCTGAAAAGGCACCTGTTGGGATATTCACTGGGATTGCATTGAATCTATAAGTTGATTTGGAGAGATTGACATACTTTACAACACTGAAACTTCTAATCCATGAGCAATGTACAAATTTCCATTTATTTATCTTTAATTTCTCTCAATAAATTCTCTACTTTTCTGTGCAGGGGTTGGTCTTGCATACTTTCATTAGATTTATTCCTCGGTATTTGGTACTTTTGGGCAATTGTAATAGGTAATATATTTTTTTAATTTTCTGCTTGTTACTCATATATAGAAAAACTATGGAATTTTTGTATAATGACTATATATATTGGTTTTCTATGGCTGCATAAGAAAGTACCATAACTTTCAAAATATCTTAGAAAACAAATTTATTATCTTAGTTTCCACGAAGCAGTAGTTGAAATGCTAGTTAGCTAGATCTTCTGCTCAGATTCTCATTAGGCTAAAATCAAGGTGTCTGCAGGGCCTATGATCTCATTGGAGGCTGAGGGTCCTCTTCCAAGCTCCCTGATTATTGTTGTGAGGTTCCTCTTTCATGCTGGCTGTCATCTAGCAGCCACTCTGACTCTGGGAGGCCACTGCAATTTCCTGTCATGTAGCCCTCTCTCTCTGAAAAATGGCATTTTTGTTTCTTTAAAGCAGGAGACCAGTTGTTTTGTATCAAGTATCTCTGATTTATGACATCTTTGACCTCTAAACTCTTTTAAAAGTACTTACCTGACTATGTAGGGCCATTAGGATGATCTCCCTTTTAATGAATTCAGGTTCAACTGATCTTTTTTTTTTTTTTTTTTTTTTTAAATTTTTTTTTTCAACGTTTATTTATTTTTGGGACAGAGAGAGACAGAGCACGAATGGGGGAGGGACAGAGAGAGAGGGAGACACAGAATTGGAAACAGGCTCCAGGCTCTGAGCCATCAGCCCAGAGCCCGACGCGGGGCTCGAACTCACGGACCGCGAGATCGTGACCTGGCTGAAGTCGGACGCTTAACCGACTGCGCCACCCAGGCGCCCCAGGTTCAACTGATCTTAATTATATCTGCAAAATTCCTTCACCATTGCCATATACCATAACGTAATCATGCAAGTGAAATCTTATCATATTCACAAGTCCACCCACACTTAAAGGGAGGGGATTACATAGGGCATGTACATCAGGGGGCAGGAATCTTGGGGGATGCCTTAGAATTCTACCTACCACATTTTGTATCCAGCAGACTTACTGGTTAATTAATTCTACTAATATATGTTAGTACACAGTTATATTATCTAAACATTATAACGGTTTTATTTCTTCCCAATTTTTATATTATTAAAATTTCTTCCTCTTAACTTACTGCACTGGCTAGAACCTCCAGTACAACGCTAAAATGAAAGAATGAAAGTGGGCTTGCTCATATTTTACATCATTATATTTCCAGCCGCTTAAAATAGAGTATGAGGCATGGTAGCTTTTCAATAAATATTCTTAAATGAATAAATGGATGACAGCAAAGCTGGTTGTGGGGGCGGGGGAGAAGAATTGGTTCTTGATCATTTGAGCCTTTAAATCTCATCATGTCCTAAGTCATCCTTAACCGCAGACTTTTTAATGACATGATGGCAATAAATGGCAATAAATTACTCCCTCCTCTTTTTATTGTTGCCCAAGCCAGACTTTTTGGTCAAGTTCAACCAAAATTTTAATTTATATCAGATCTCTCAGGGAGCCTGGGTGGCTCAGTCGGTTAAGCGTCTGACTTCAGCTCAGGTCATGATCTCCCGGTTTGTGAGTTTGAGCCCTGCATTCGGCTCTGTGCTGACAGCTCAGAGCCTGGAGCGTGTTTCAGATTCTGTGTCTCCCTCTCTCTCTGCGCCTCCCCCACTCATACTCTGTCTCTCTTTATATTTAGATCTTTTTTTTTTTTAATTTTTTTTTTGAACGTTTATTTATTTTTGGGACAGAGAGAGACAGAGCATGAACGGGGGAGGGGCAGAGAGAGAGGGAGACACAGAATCGGAAACAGGCTCCAGGCTCTGAGCCATCAGCCCAGAGCCCGACGCGGGGCTCGAACTCACGGACCGCGAGATCGTGACCTGGCTGAAGTCGGACACTTAACCGACTGCGCCACCCAGGCGCCCCTGGATCTTTATATTAGATCTTTTGATCCATAGAATAACATGAACAAACAAATATTTGGGAGAAAAACAATGATCCTGCTCGGAGAAGTTAATTATTATTATTTTTTTGAAGAGCACTTATGGAAAGTCAAACATGTTCATGTATCTACCATATTAAGAAAGTCCTCCCGGGGTGTCTGGGTGGCTTAGTCAGTTGAGCATCTGACTCTTGATTTTGGCTCAGGTCATGGAATCGAGCCCCAACATTGGGCTCCATGCTGAGCATGGAACCTGCTTGAGAGTCTCTCTCTCCTCTCTCTCAAACAAAATAAAAATTAAAAGAAAATCCTCTCTCACATCCACTTCTACCTACCACTTCATCTACCCCCACCTTTTTTTTTTTTTTTAACAACTAAGCTTCTAGCAACGGTTTATTCATCTTTTATTTTTCTCCATATAACAGTCCTCAACTCATCACAATCTGCTTCCAATTCCACCATCTACCAAATTTATCTTGCTAGGATTAGTAGTGACCTTCATGCTGCTAAATCTAATGGACAGCACACATCTTGTTTGCCATAGTTGACCATTCCTAGCTTTAAAAAAAAAAAAAATACTTCTTTTCTTTTCTGTGACCTTATAGTCTCCTGGCTTTCTTCTTATTTCTCTGGCTCCTTTTTCTAGTTTCCCTTGGTTACTTTTCCTTCTCTCAGAATCTAATCTATTAACCAGAGAAATATGATGACCACTTGGAATCAAACCAGCACTCACTGACACACATTAGTGAGCTAGTTTAATTATAAAGACAAAGCCATTTACAGAAACATTTTGTTTCCTCACTGATTTGATATATGCTGGTATATGCTTATTGTATGGATTTGTGGCCAGTTGCAGGCCCCTTTTCTTTCCATTCTCTTCCCTTCCTTTCCTTTCTCTTTTCTTCTTCTGTCTTTATACTTTCAGGAATCTCATATACATCCATCCTTTCAGTTATTAACTACATGTTGACAGCTTCTGAATTTATATCCTTGGGCCTCCCTTCTGAGGTTCCAGACTCATCTATATGTCTCCTTGATATTTCCAGGTAGCTATTACATAGACATCCCAAGTTGGACATGTCAATTACTGAGCTTATGGTGCCAAATCTTTTTATCTTCCAAGGTCTCCTAACTCATTAAATGGTTCCACCACCCTCCCTGTTGCTAATGTTAAGAACCAAAAATCATCCCTAATATCCACCTATTTGTTAGCCCCTTTGTCCAACCAATCACCAAGTACTTTCAATTCTGTTTCCTGGGATACTGCTCAAATCTGTCTACTGTTCTTTGTCTTCAGCACTACTACCTTCACCTAACACCTGGACCTCTTGGACACTGTCTTAGTCAGCTCGGGCTGCTATAGCACAATCCATAGACTGGGTAGCTCAAAAAACAGACATTTATCTTGCGGTGAGGGAATCTGAGAAGTGCAAGATCAAGCTGTCAGCAGATTCAGTTCCTAATAAGAGCCTTCTTCCTGGCTTACAGACAGCTGCCTTCTTGCTATGTCCTCACATGGTAGAGAGAGAGTGACCTCTTTCTTCCTCTTCTTATAAGAACACTAATCTCATCATGGGGGGTTCACCCTCATGATCCCTTCCAAACCTAATTACTGCCTAAAGGTTCTACCTCCAAATACCATCACACTTGGGATTAAGGTTTCAATCTATGAATTGGGGGCAGAGGGATACAAATATTCAGTCCATTAGAGATACAGTCCAACTGCTCATGCCACCTTCTCTTGGTTACCTCCAGAAACTCATTCTCCACCCAGTGATCAAACTGATCTTTTAAATCTATACTTGTGTCATCTCCTTGCTCAAAGCCCTATCATAGCTTGCAATAAAATTCAAACTCCCAAATGACCAATAACTCCCTCTATGATCTGACTTTGTTCTACTTTTGTTTCATTGCATACCAGCCATATTGGCCTTTTCTCTGTTGCCTAGCTCCTTCATGCCTACTTTCTTCTGGCCATTTCCACCACGTGGGACTCTTCATGACCACTATTCCCTTTCGCTGGCCAACTCCTATTCATTTTTCAGTTTAAATCCTGCTTCCTTGGGCAAGGATTCTCTGTTCACCTAATATTAGATTACATTCACCTTTACAAGCTCTCATAAGCTTCATTTACCTTTCCATGACACGTATTCCAACTCTTGTTGAACAATTCCTGTAATTATTTGCTTAATGTCTCTCTTCTGTACTCCCTCTCCACCCCAACCCAGATTGCCAGTGCTATGAGAACATGAACTGAATCAGTCTTACTTAAGGCTAGCATCTAGGACCCAGAAACGTCCTTGATAAAAATTCACTGAGTGTGAATGGTTGTCTACTTGAGAATGAGGATGAGTGCAGGAGTTTAGGTAGTATTGGTACAGAAACATTTTTCGTACCTCTTCATTATAATAAAAAATTTAGTTTTTAAAATTTTATTTTAGAGAGAGAGAGAGGGAGTGGGGGTAGGGCAGAAGGAGAGTGAGAATCTCAGGCAGGCTCCATGCTCAGTGTGGGGCTTGATCCCACAATACTAGGATCATGACTTGGGCCTAAATCAAGAGTTGGACGCTTAATCAACTGAGCCACCCAGGTGCCCCCATAATAAGAAACTGAGAATCAGAATCAGAATATTGGGCCTACCGTTAAAAATAATTATGATTTGGGGCGCCTGGGTGGCGCAGTCGGTTAAGCATCCGACTTCAGCCAGGTCACGATCTCGCGGTCCGTGAGTTCGAGCCCCGCATCAGACTCTGGGCTGATGGCTCAGAGCCTGGAGCCTGTTTCCAATTCTGTGTCTCCCTCTCTCTCTGCCCCTCCCCTGTTCATGCTCTGTCTCTCTCTGTCCCAAAAATAAATAAACGTTGGGAAAAAAAATTTTTTTTTTAATAAAAAATAAAAAAAAATAAAAGTAATTATGATTTGACAAAAATTAACCTCATTCTGGGCGCAAGTAGTGAGTAACTGAGGTAGCCTTTAACTTACTAGGGCAAAACACAGGCAGCACAGGCAGGCAGTAAGGAATCAACCAGAGAGAAGAGCAATTTCCCTCTGGATGCCATTAACCAGAGAGATATGCTGACCACCTGGAATCAAACCAGCACTCAATGGCATGCATCAGTGAGCAAGTTTAATCATAAAGACAAAGACATTTATACAAGCTTTTCGTTTGCTCACTGGTTTGATATACGCTTGTTGTAGGGCTCTATGGGAAAAAAAACCCTATCAGTAGTCTGACTTTCAATTTGTAATAGACACAAAAATACTTATGTTTTGCAAATGTGTCCTTTATGCTCACTTTACCATTTCTTTTGCTGTGTAGACTGAACTGCAAAGTAAAGTTAATATAAACTTAGAAGAATGGAAATAGGCTTTTGCATATTTATAAGGGAGGAAAATACAAAAATAAGCTATACATTGTCTAAAATACTGCATTCTTGCAAGCAAATATGGGAACTGTCTCTTGGGGTTGGGAACTAATAATGAATACTTAAAATAATAAATTAATCTACATTGATTATTTCCTAAGTTATTAAATACTTATCACCAGGCAAAACCTTTTATACAAGATGCTTTTTTTTTTTCTTACAAGTAATAAGAACCTTCATATTCCATACATTAGAAAAAGCCTTAACTTTTCTTTGGAGGAGAAAGAGAATCTGATATGTTTTGGATTCAAATAATAAGTAATTTCACTTAATGTAAATTTTCACTTTTATGGTACTTTGTTGCTGTGCCATTCCCATGAAACAGTGTGGGACAAAGAGCATGAGACTAGAAGTCTCTGAACCTGGCTTCTGATTTGAATTTGCTACTATTTGAATTCTATTTTGCTACTACTAAACCATGATCTCTTTCAGCCCTTTGGATCTTCATTTCCTCGTCTGTCAAGTGAGAGTCCTCTTCAATTCCAAAAATCCTTTATTTCAACTATGTTTTCTTTCTTTGAGTGTATTTTTTTTAAGTTTTATTTATTTTGAGAGAGACAGAGTGGGTGCATGTGTGCATGAGCCTGTGAGTGGAGGAGGAACAGAGAGAGAAAATCCCAAGCAGGCTCCTCACTGTCAGGGCGCAGAGCCCGATGCAGGGCTCAAACTCAGGAACCATGTGATCATGACCTAAGCTGAAGTCAGAGGTTTAACTGACTGAGCCACCCAGGCACCCAAAGTTTGTTTTTGTTTCATATAGAAACTTAAAAGCATGGAAGGGAAAATTACTTTTCTAAACCTAGAGTTAGATTTTTGGAAATAAGGTTTCCAGATTGAAATCAGATTCTGACTGAGAACTTTTTATTAACATTCAGGAATTCATAGAAGAGAATAGGTGAGAAAACATATATATTTTATTTCCTGATAGAATGGGAACCAGAATGACCAGACATGGGAATGCAATGGCTGTTCTAATATATTTTGGTATTCAAGAAACTCCATTATATAATTGCAATCCATTGTTATGTTAATCTTTTACTTTGGATTATATTGTGAAATTGTCCTGGTTTCATAATACTCGTTTTTTTTTCCTCTGTCTGTTTATTTTGCTTGTAAAATATCTCCTTACTGTTTTTTTTCCTTTCTATTTAAAAATATCACATAGTGGTGTAATAATGTATATTCCTATTGCTTAAGGGGTTCCTTCTGTGATGGGTGGTGTTGAGACACAAACCCACTTAATGGAGAAAGTGGTTCTTGAGGAAACCTTTGAGAGGCCAAGTATGGCTTCTGTTTCTCTAGAAATGTATGGCTTTTTTTTTTTTTAATGTTTACTTACTTTTGAGAAAGAGGGCGAGTGTGAGCAGGGAAGGGGAGGAGAGAGAGAAAGAGGATCCAAAGCAGGCTCCATGATGACAGTAGACAGCCAGATGTGGGGCTCCAACTCACAGACCGTGAGATCAAGACCTGAGCTCAAGTTAGCTTAACCTCCTGAGCTACCCAGGTGCCCCTGGAAATGTATAGCTTTAAAATGGCCTGTAATATTACCAGAAAGTTTTTAGGTAGAATTTCTCCTTTTCCTAGAGAAATTTTAAATAAATGGTTTTTTCCCTAATAGATGTTTAACCATCTGTCCTTATAGTTCTACTTCATTATATAATTGCATATTTTAAAAATAATTTCATATAGTTATTACTTAAAGTACTCCAATTATAAAATAAGCTAAGACCATCATCTTTATAAATCTAACAAATTAATGTGGCTTACAAAAATCTTGAGTCCTATAACATATTGGTGGCAAATTGTTTTTAAGACATTAGACTAATTGGTTACTGATTCTGCTTATGTATAGAAAAAGTGGTTTATGTGTATAAGTACTAGTCTGTCTTCATCTTTTATTCATTATGTCAACAAGTGCTTACTGAATTCTCAACTTGCACCAGGCACTGTACCAGGTGTTGGGGGGTAATGTGGTAAAAAAAAAAAACCAAAAAAAAACCCAAAAAAACAGACAAAACTCTCTGCCCTCATGGAGCTTACATGCCTGTGGGGGAAAGATAGACAATAAATAAAATGTGTGTGTGTGGGGTGGTGTTAGATGATAATAAAGACTAAGGTGAAGAATAAGGCAGAAAAGTATATTGGGCAGGGTGTTGCAATGAGAAATATGGGTGTCATGGAACGTCTTCTTGAGAAGATAAAATCTGAATAAAGGCCTGAAGGACATGAGAGAGTTAGGTATTTGGACATTTGGGGGAGAAAAGCATTCCAGGCAGAGGAAAGAGCAAGTGTAAATGCTGTGAGCCAGGAGCATGCCTGCCATGTCCCAGAAGGAGCCCAATACGACTAGAGGAGAATAAGATATGGGGAGAGCAGGAGGAGATAAAGTCAGAGAGGAAAGACTGGGATGACCTTATCTATGACCTTGTAAGGACTTTATCTTTTACTATGAATGAGACAGAACCACTGGAGAGTTTCAAGCAGAAGAATGATATGATCTGACTTATGTTTTAGGAGGATCAAGCTCACTATTATGTTGAAATAGATTGGTAGGGGACAAAGGCTAGGAGACCTTGGGCATGATCCAGGCAGGTGGGATCATTGCATTAAACACTACAGAACTCCAAGAAACATCATTCACACTGCGGTCTCTGAATGGTGCTTCCTATAACGAGCGGTGTATAGTGTAGTTAGGGGCCCTATAGGCAAGATGGCTTGGACCAGGGTGGATGCAATGTGAGTGGAAAAAAAATGTTCAGTCAAGATGTATTTTGAAGGTAGAACTAATAAGATTTGCTGACATAGTAGATATGGGATATGAAAGACTCAAGTATGATTTCAAGGTCATCCATTAATTTCATGAATTATTCATATTCATTATGCCAAATACCATTTACTAAGGGGAAGTAATTCACATTTCTTTTTTAATTCAGCAAGCATTTGTTGAAAGCCTATTACATAGTATATCATCCCAGATTCTGCAGGAATATTTTTTAAGGTACAATTGCAGCAACAACAGAAAATCCTGCTCTGGAAATATTGTAACTTAGTTTGTTAGACAAGGCCTCTATAGTTAAAAGAACCAAATAAAACAATGGAGGAACCAATACTGTATACAGCAACATAAGAAAAAATATGGCCATGGGATTAATAAAATGGTATGTGTATATGTGTGTGTGTCTACGTGTGTGTGTATGTGTGTGTGTGTATATATATATATATATATATATACATATAACTACATATAACTATATGTAACTACATATAACCGTAACTATGACTATAGCTGTATACACACACACACACACACACACACACACACACACACACATATAATTCGCCTCTAGGGAAACGGCCCAATTTGAAAATAATTTTACATTTGTCAGGATATGCCCATTTCTGATTGCTATACTCCTCTAATCTATTCAACAATGCTCACTATTTTCTGATAGTAACATGGCTCATGTGTTTCCTATTCAAAATGCGGGACTAGATATGCTGTGTAGTTGACTCCTGTTGCAGGAGGAAGGATATAAAAGGCTTCATGTGTAAGATAGGAATTACCTGTTTCATGTGCTCTTCTCTTGCTGATGTCTCTTGCTGTTGCATTGCTCATAGTTTGATTGAAAATTCACAATCTTACCTTGGCCCCTAGTTCCTATTTGTCCAATTTCTGACTTGTACATTTTCTTACCTTCTCACCACTAATCTTATTTGTGGCCCTTTGGCTTATGAGGATTTTTTAGATCTTGTGGTTTCTTGTGCCTCACCTCCTCCACCTCATTCAAAGCCATGTCTGGCCATGTTTCCTGTTCTGTGGTTTTCCTAAAAATAATGAGATAGTGAAAATTATGATAATGAGTATGATAGTTAACATTTTTAATATTGATTATGAGCTACACACTAAGCTATACTATTCAAGTACACTTAAATGTAATCCTCACAACACATCTATAATGTGGGTACTATCATTATCCCCGTAAGGAACTGAGCTTTAGAGAACTTAACATGCCTGACGTTACTCATCTGGAAGTGGCAGAGCTAGGAGGCAAACCCAGAACCTATGAATACTATTATGCTACAGTATGTCCTTTTGTACCATATGCATATTAAACATACAGAAGGAGAGAAAAGCCAATCCCAACAAAGTTCTCTATGTCTAATAATTATCTTTCTAATGTTATGGATTTATCATTTAAAAACTTTGCCCAGTTCAAGTTGGAGATAACATTTGTAATATAGTCCTATTTTAAAAGGCATTGATACTAGAGTTGGTTTTACATGGCCTTAGACCCAGGTACACACACACACACACACACACACACACACACACACTGGACACAAGCCAAAAAATTAGTCGTTGAAAGTAGAAATGCCAATGGGACTCAAAATAAAAAAGAGGGAAAAGGAAGAAAAGTAACAGTGCTTATTGAGCATTTCATGTTATCAGTTATTGCATTAAAATGCTTATTTAATTCTTACAACAACTCTGCTATTACCCTCATTTTACATGGGAGAAAAAAGGTGAAGAGGTTATTACTCCTATTTGGCAGATGAAGAAATAAAGGACTAGAAACTGAGATCAAAATCATAGCTGAAGTGTCAAAGCTGAGTTTAAAACCCAGAGTTAGCTGAATTCCAAAGCCTATGGAAATAGTTACTACAGGTGGAAGATAGATTCTAGGGTAACCATCATGATTTCTACCTCCTGGTACTTACATCTTTGTGTAATGCCCTCTCCCTGAGTGTGGGTAAGCCTTGTGACTTGCTTCTAAACAACAGAATGTGGCAAAGATGATAGAATATCACTTTCTTGCTAGCAAACTCATTTTAAAGAGTATAGAGACACTCTTCACTGCTTTGATGAAGTAAGCAGCCATATTGTGAAAATATACATGACAATGAACTGCAGGTGGAGCTGAAGGCAGCCTCCAGCCAGCAAGAAACTAGGGCTCTCAGTCCTACAACTGCAAGAAAAGGAATTCTGCTAACAATCTGAATGACCTTGAAAGCAGACTGTTCCCCAGTCAAGCTTCCAGATGAGAACATAGCCTGACTCATGCTTTAATTGAAGACTTATGAAGCAGAAGACCAAGCTAAGCTGTACTCAAACTACTGACTCACAGAAAATGTAACATAAAAAATATGTGTTATTTTAAACTGCTAAGTTTTGCTAATTTTTACACAGTAATAGAAAACTAATACACCACACTACCTTGCTTTTCCCTGTGCTTGCAGCACAGTAAATTCTTAGTAAATGGTAGTTGCTATTATTATGATAATCAAAATCGAAATTTGGAGTATCAGAGTCAAAGAAAAATGTAACAGGAAAATATAACAAAGTTAATTGTTTCCAATGTAATTATGTGACTGATTTAGGAGATACAAATGATGGTATGTCAAAAACTTGTATATTACTCCCAACAATTATTGAATGTATTCTTATCACATGAAATATAAAATTTCTAGTGGTGCTTATATCCACGCATAGTTTTAATGTCTTACACCATACTCAAAGTAAATTGGGAAGTTTCCTACATTAAGATAGTCCTACTAGATATGAAGACATAGTAAAACCTAGTTTAAGATTCCAGTAATATTGTTATAAATTGTGATTTTTAAACATCTAAAATTTAAAAAATGTTTATTTATTTTGGGAGAGAGAGAGAGAGCACATAAGTGAGGAAGGGGCAGAGAGGGAATCTGAAGCAGGCTCCAGTCTCTGAGCTGTCAGCACAGAACCCAACACAGGGCTCAAACCCACGCACAAACTGTGAGATCATGTTGGACTCAAACCCACGAACTGTGAGATCATGACCTGAGCTGAAGTCGGTTGCTCAACCAACTGAGCCACCCAGGTGCCCCTAAACATTATAACATTTTTAAATAATTTAAATATGATAGAGAAAATAATTCAGGGCATTCGATCAAAAACCTAAACCATAATGAAACAAACTACTATCAGCATAATATTTTCAGTTCATGAGTGCATGTGGATTTTGCTTACCAAGGATAAAATATATTAAACATATGATGTAATTATACATATTTAACTATAGAGTAGGTTAGAGGACTTGAATGGATTTCTATTTGATAGATTTAAGGTTTGCCATTGTGGGGAATAAAGAGAGGCTAGTGCTCATATCTAACTAAAATGCAAAATGATTTTTCTGATTGTTCCTTCTACCAATGCCCTCTTTCCCTTCTGTATTTATTTTGGCATGTGAATGTATAGTTTCTGGCAAACATGTCATTAAAAATGGTGTTCACTGATTGAATAGACATGTTAACCTCACTACTGCTACACACACAAATATGCACTGAACATATAGTTAACATAAACATAAGCCTTTTATAGGTGTTACAGCAATAGAAAATTTTCTCACTCTCCCTTTAATGAGAATATATGACCCTAATGAACATAATAACTATTCATAAACCTTTTTAAGAAAATTTTTTAAAATTTAAAATTTTATTTTAGAAAGAGAAAGAGAAAAATCTTGCAAGTGGGGGAGGGGGCAGAGGGAAAGAGGCAAAGGGAGAGAGAGAGAATCTTAAGCAGACTTCACACTCAGTGTAGAGCCAAACATGGGGCTCGATCCCACAACCCTGGGATCATGACCTGGGCCGAAATCAAGAGTCTGCTGCTCAACTGACTGAGCTACCCAGGAGCCTCCATAATTCTTAATGGGTTTAATAAATACTGTGCTAAATATAGTGTTAGTAATACAGCAGCTAAATCTTTCTTCATCTTTCGAGGGCAATCATGATTTCTATCAGGTTTTCTTAATTTTCTGTCATCTGTGTTTTCTGGAAATGAACACTAATAATGTGTCTATACACATTTATTATTTTTTTTTTGTTTATTTTTTTAGCATTTATTTATTCTTGAGAGAGAGAGAGAGAGAGAGAGAGAGAGAGAGACAGAGCATGTGCAGGGGAGGGGCAGAGAGAGAGGGAGACACAGACTCCAAAGCAGGCTCCAGGCTTGGAGCGGTCAGCACAGAGCCAGACATGGGGCTCAGACTCAGAGACCTTGAGATCATGACCTGAGCTGAAGTTGGATGCTTAACCGACTGAGCCACCCAGGCGCCCCTATACACATTTATGTGACTTGGCTTTTCTAATAATTGATTCAATGAAATCAATCATTTATAATGAATTGATTCAGTGAAATCATTTATTATGAATTGATTCAAGAGACAAGTGAATATATTAATTTGAAATTTATCTAACTTTAAATTACTGGTCCAGTTAACAGGTTATTTTCTTTTTGTTTTCATTTTTGGCAAAGTTTATCATCAGCATTTACTTTTCTGTTTAGATTCATGATTATGAATTGTTCTGTGGCAAGGTAAAAGTCTTGTTAGATCCCTAAAAGAACTTAAGGACAATACTCAATGTGTATTTTCTTCCTATGGCATGTTATCTACAGATGGATAATGAGGAAAGCAAACCAGTTTGTCTTGTTCCAGTGTCTGGGAGACAACTCACGATTATTATTTAATCCAAGTGCCATCATGAGCAGTTGGGAATCTTTTTTGGAACAAGGTGGAGTATAATCGCAAATATTTTTTAAAAGGCCAAACTGCCAGGTTTAAGGCAGCTTTTGAACTGTTGTTGACTTCCTGAAACAGGTTCAAAATATGGGAAATTGCTAAATCTATTTCTTAGTGTAATCTATGAATCGACTCTAGATTTAAACTGAAATTATTTTCCTCTCTGGCATTGGATGAAATTTGGTGAAGCTTTCCTTAATATTTAATAATAAAAACTCATCTGGTTTTATAGGAGATTGGGGATTTAGAAGGATTTATTACTTTCTAGTTAAACTTATTTCACATTGGGGATTGATTTCTTACTCTCTTTACAAAATTGTAGAGAACTGAATTTAGAAAAACATAAGGTAAGAATTTCCTCTTAACTATTTTTGTTGCATCCTTCTCTTTTTTCCTGTCTCCCCCAACTTTATCTATTTAGTGGGTTAAATATTTCACAAAGTTATTTTTGCAGTTTTCAAAGTGACTTCTTGGAAATGAAACTTGCATCGACTTTTTTCAATCCCCAACTGTAAGAGCTACATTTTCACTTTTCATTTGTTAAAACAGACTGTCTTATAAATGCCTGAAACTTTGGTAGATATTTTTAGGCAAGCAATAGTTTCAAACTGGAAAGAAATCCTCCTAACACTAAGACATAAACACAAATGACTGAGAGCCCTTTTTTCTCTTTTTAAAAATATTCTAAAGCATTTCCTTTCTTGCAGATTTTTTTTTTCTTTGATTAAAATCGCAAGTCCTCAGATACCAGGTTGAATTGCATTATTGTTAAGAATCCCAGTGAGAAGGTATTAACACACACGCACTTCCAGTATCTCAAAGAGCAGAAATAACCGGTTTAAATGCCAGAATAGTGTGATAGATGTCTGGTAGGAAGGCCAGGAACTAGGGGAAAACTTAAGAGAAGTACGCGGTGGGGGAGGCATCAATGGAGAGACAATGCGCTGTTTTCAGAGCCCAGAGTGTTGTGGCGGAGAGGATGACCTTTAACCTTTAAAGGACATTTATTTGGGAAACTCTGAACAGCGTTCACTTTGAGGGGGCGAAAGGCGAGGTGGAATGTTGTGGCAGTATCTACTTTAGTAGGTCCAGGGTGGTTTAGGGATGTTTGGAGTCGGTTGGTCCGGGGGTTGGGCGAGGGCCATGTTGAGGGAACGCGGGCCAGTCCCAGGGAAGGCGGAAGCCGGCACCTGGATGCTCCGGAGAACAACTCGGGTGGGGGAAGGGTCGTGGAGAAAAGTAGAGTTCAGCGTTGGTTTCTGTCTTCGCGTGTAGGACGATCAGAAGAGGCGCAGAGGAGCCGCGCGGGGTGTTTCCCGCTCCGGGGGAACGCCGGCTGCGCCCGCGGCGCCCGCGCCGTGGCCCCTCTCCCGAGGCGGCGAGCGCTCCCCCCGGCCCGGGCCGCGGCCCTCCCGCCCCGGCGGAGGCGCGCGGTGGATTGTGGGCTGGGGGCTGCGGCGGCCTCGCGGCGGCCTCCGGCGCTGTCTCCGGGACCTAGCCCGGCCGAGCCGGGCCGGCGGGGTGAGGGGAAGCAGTGGAGCAGGGAGCAGAAGCGCTAGGGCTAGTGGTCGCGGCGCGGCGGCGGTGGCGGCGGCGGCGGCTCCTCTGGAGGCCGGGGATGTGGGAGAGGCGGTGGCAGCAGCGGCGGAGGCGGCGCTGCGGACCCGGGGGAAACTGCTGGCTGACAGGACACCCGGGAGAGACGTGAGGGAGCCGCCGCTGCCGCCTCTCACCCGCGAGCGGAGCTGGGCTCGGGAGGGCGGCCCTGTGCTCCCCCGGCCGACGGGCCTGCCGGCGCGGGGCGGGGGCGGGAGGCCGGGCTCCGGCCCGGCGGGGCTCCGGGCGGCGGCGGCCGCGGAGCAGCCTCGGCGCGACGTGGAGGGCTGGAGGCGGCGGCGATGCACTAGGCCTCGCTCTGGGGCGGCTGCCCGGGACCCGCAGGTAGGTGTCGGGCCGGCCCCACTTGACCCCCCCGGCGCTTCGCGGCCCACCCTCACCCCGACCTCCTGTGGAGAGAGGGCCTGAGACCCCACCCCCTGTGCCACCTCCCCGGCCCGAAGCGGACGGAGTTTCGGTCACAACTGACGGGCGCTGAAGCTTCCATTCTCTTCTCCGCCACCACCTCCTCTTCCTTTTCGCTCCCGCTCTGGGATCGGGGCGGTAGCTGCTCTCCCCACTTCAGTCGGCGGCCGCAAACGCCGCTGTCCCCCCTCTCGCCCCTCTCTGGGATCCGGGCTTTGGAACTTCATCACCCTCCTTAGATGCTGCCCCGAAACTTTCCCTTTCTTTTCCCAGTAGGGCCTTTCAGCCTCCTTTTGAGCCTACTGGAGTAATTTAAATATTAAAAAATTGTTTTTCTTCCTGGGGAAGGCTTCCTGGGGAAGGGTATCCCCCTTCCCCCATTAACTCGGTGTTTTGCAGTTTGGCGATTTAGCTCGCAGTAGTTTGTTCAGTAATTAATTTTCTTCAGTTCTGCTTCTTAACATCTGTGCATTGATACAAAAGCAGGCCTCCCCTGCCCTCCCATCGTTGACAAGGGAACTTTTGGCTGTACATTATAATTAACTACTTGGTCCATGTGTTGTGAGTTCAGGACGATATTTTTAGAATTTTGACTGACCTGGGGTTGCAAGTTTTGTTTTGTGTTAACTCGCCTTTAACCAGCTTTATTTTTTGTCCTTTATTGAGTGAGGCCCTCCTTACTTTCGAATAATTAAATTGTTTGCACTGTTTGTTTTTTTGTTTCTAATTGGCTCTATTTCTGATTGTCAAACCCCAGGGCGATCAATAGTAAATGATTACAAGGCAGATGATACCATGATATAGTATGCTGAGGAATGCGTTATTGTGGTTAACTTAAACTGCAGATTTTGATGGACATTCGAGTTGACTTTTATAAATCTGATAGTTCTAATTGGAAAAGTACTTTGAGAGCCTTGATGATTTCTAAGCAGTTTTGATGGAACAGATGGAATGATTGGGATTTGACTATATTTGTATTGCAGTCAGAGTCTGATTTCCTAGAAATGAGTATTACTTGATGGTTCATAGTGGTCATCATTGCTCATGATAGGTTTTGGTAAGAATGATCGATATGTGCAAATTTTGGGTGGTTGATAGTTGTGGTTTGGGGGATTAAATGTTTGCAGTTTTATTGTGATTTGGCTATTTTAAAATTATAATCTGGTAACTTAAGAATTACTACACTATGAGGATAGACCTTACAGTTGGAGATCATTTTTAAAAGAAGTGAAAAATGTATTGATTTTCTTTGTAAAGAACGTATCACAGAACTGTAAAGACTTCACATTTTGTTGATGATATTTATATATTTTGTTTTTGTTACTTAGCATTTGGCTTTCTGAAATGTTTTCATTGTTTTTAAATTATCCAAAGTTTACTAGAAAAAGATTAAATTTTCATGTTTTTCTGGAAAAGTTAAAATTTATTTCTGGGTAGGTATTAAGTTTTTATGTCAGAATTAAAATCAAATGTAACTCATGAAATGGCAAACTTCGCAGAATTTGTTCTTAATCACGTTCCTTTTTCTATCCATAAAAGTTGATTAAAATTCCTTTTTCCTGCTTCTAGCCTTTTACATCTTTGAGTAACACTCATTTAAAGGATGAAATTAAATGATTTATAGTATATTTACAGAGTTGTGAAACCATCATCATAATAAATTTTAGAACATTTTCATCACCCCAGAAAGAAACCTGGTCATTAACAATACTCCCCATTCCTCCTACCCCACCCCCAGACCTAGGCAACCACTAATCTTTCCATCTCAATATTTGCCTATTGTGATTCATTCATATAAGTAGGTTTTTGAAGTTTTTCTCTGAAAATCAACTTACATATTTAAAATATTTTGAGTCCGAGAATAAGCAGCTGATCACTGGTGTTAATAACTGATGTTCTAAACAACTATTTGGTTGTATTCAGCATGAAGTATGGAGAAAGATTGGGGTGCCTAGGTGGTTCAGACGGTTGAGCATCTGACTCTTGATTTCCACTTGGGTCTTGATCCCAGGATGGTGGAGTCAAGCCTCACTTCCCCTCAGTTGGGGAGTCTCTCCCTCTGCCTCCTTCCTCTGCTGTCTTGCTCACATGTGCTCTCTCTTGCTCTTTCTCAAAAACAAATTAAGATTAACAAGCCTGGTTGGAGGCCTTCTTTTTCAAAGACCTGGGGCCCTAACATCTAAACTAATGGTTCTCAAAAGAGGGTAAATTTACCCTCCAAGGGACATTTGGCAGTGTCTGGAAATGTTTTTCATTGTCACAACTGAAGGTGTGGTGCCATTGGCATATAGCCAGGAATGTTGCTAAATTTATAAATGCACAGGATACATCCTATGTTATCCTGCACACCCCTCTCTCCCAACAAAGAACAAAGAATAGCCACCCAAATGTCAGTAATGTTTTAAACCTGTGGTTTGTATTTTTCTGGCTAGTGTTCTCAACTCCTGCCAGGTGGGAAAATAACTCTCACTGGGTATATTAGATTAGCCCTTTAGGTCCTCAAGCAACTCTCTCTTTGCAGTTGAGGGCATATGAGGGAAAAATAAAAGGACATCTAACTATGACACAGTGCAGATATTCTTTAGTAAAAATTAGTAATTAGAAATAATCAGAATTAGATATTCTACAGTAAAAAATTTTTTACTGGAAATGGCAGATTTGTTTTACTGCAGATCTGAACTATTATGTTTTGAATTGTTCGTTACTGGTGCATAAGTTTTTGAGGGGTAGATTGGGCCCAGGTTGTGGAGTTTTTGAACGTGATAAACTTGATATATACCACTATCAAAGAATACATAAGGAGAGTGACCTATCGTATCTGAATTTTAGAAACATGATTCTAAAATTGAGTGAGGTTAGAACCAAAGAAGCTTTTGCTAGGAGATTCTCACAGCAGTCTAATCTGCAAATAAAATCCTGAACTAGATTACTCGCAATTAGAATGGAGAGCAAGGGATGGATGTGTGATGAATTTTGGAGGTAGAATCCATAGGACAGTCCACACTGGTATAGAAATTAAAGAATGTAGAGAGGTCAGGGAGTCAAGTTGGCTGTAGGGTTTCTAGTTTAGGAAACATAGATTATTGTGCCATTAACGGAGCTAGAGAAGGAATAAACTTTTGGCAGGTGGTGGCAGATAAAGATGGCATAAATAATAAATTTAAGTTTGGGCTATATTGAATTTTAGGTATCTTTGAGACTTGTAGGTGAAGATGCCTAGTAGGCAGTTAGAAATGTGGGTGTGGGACACTGAAAAGAGCTTATAACTGGAGAAAGATCTGAAATCTGTCTAGTTTTCTCTATCTCCACTACCATTATCGGAGTTCAGGCTATGGGCATCTCTCAGTGAGATTAAGCAAGTTTCCTATCTGGACTCTTCTAGTCTTAGTCTTCTCCATTGCATTCTCTGTGCTATAATCAGTGATTTTTCTGAAGGGAAAATCTGATTATATCATTTCTCATCATAAATTATTTCTGTGACTTTTATTCTCATGATAAAATCCATATTCCTTATTCTTTTAATAGATTTGTAATTTCATTTAAGTTATTTTCCCAACTTACCTCTCTAGCCTTGTGACTCTCCCCTATTCCCTCCTCCCCCTGAATATATAATTTTCTCAGACATGTTGAATTATTTCCGGTTTCTGGCAGAAGGCTTCTTTTCCTGTCCAAGCCTTTGCAACATACTATTCCCTATTCCTGGAGTATTCTCCTTTTCTCATACTTCCTCCCCTCCGTTTATTTGGTCACTTCTACTTATCTTCACTTCTTTGTAAACTTTCATTGATTCATTATTTTTTATTATTATTGAAAAATTTTAAACCTGCAGAAAAGTCAAGAATACTGAACACCTACACACACATACATAAACACTCGCCGCCCCCCCCCCAATTTCTTTTGCCAAGTCTGAAAGTAGGCTGTAGATTTCATTACATTTCACCCCTAAATACTTAAGCATGCATCTCCCAATTACAGGGACATTCCCCTATATGATCACAATGCTGTTATGATACCTAAAAATATCAACACTCAACAAGCTTATTAAACATACAGTCCATACCTAAATTTCTCCATTTGTCCCAAAATTTTTTATAGCTGTTTTTTTCTCTACACTATTACAAGATTCAGTTAAGGTTCATGTATTGCATTTGGCTGGTATGTCTCTTTAGTCTCCTCCAATCCAGACTAGGCCCAGTGCCTCCCTCTTCTTTTTTGGTTTATCCTTTGAAAAATAGAGGCATTTGTGCTCGAGTTTATTCCATATTCTGAATTACTCTGTTTCTTCATGATTAGATTCTGGTCAGATATTTCTGGCAAGAATACCACACAGATGATAGGTATTCCTACCACTTTATCACATCAGGAGGCACATAATGGTAGTCTGTCCCCCTGTTGGTGATTCCAGCTTTGATCATTTGGTAAGGGTAGGAACTGACAGATCTCTCTATTATTTTTTTAATAAATAACTGATAGGGTGATACTTCATGGCTATGTAAATGTCCTTTTCCTAACATCCTTTTAAACCAATGGTTTTATCATCCATTAATGATCCTTCCTTGAGTCAATCATTGCATTTGAGGATTACAAATGGTGATTTTTCTATTTCTGTAATTCTGTCTGCATTTATTACTTTTATTGGCTTTTGAGGGCAGTGAGGTCAGATTTGATGAAGACTGAATATAGGCAATTGAATTTAGAAATCAGGTCATTCCTCACCATTTCCAGAGCAGTGAGTGGTAAAGATGGAAGATTGTGCAGGAGGTAGACCCAAGAGAGAATAGAGGTTTGCCAATGAAGGGGAGGCAAGAAGTAGCTCAAGGAGATAGAGCTGAGGGAAAAAACTTTAATTTAGCTCTTGAACTTTTGTTTTTTTTTGATGGGCTGATGAGATAGGAGAGTCAGGGAATAATTAATACAACAGGGCTGGGATGAAGTGGGAAGAGGTGAAATCAAGAACAGTTGGTTGGAGAATTAACTCTGGACAAGAGTACACACCTGTATTGTCTATCAGAAGTTAGGAGTTGTGAGAATTAGGTACATTTGAATGTGGAGGGTAGAAGTCCTATCTGAGGCTTTTTTTTTTTTTTTTGGTATGAAGTAAAAAAATTACTTTTTAAGCATGAGATACATGCAGGTAGGTAAACTAAGGGATATGAAGAGAGTGATGAAAGTTTTTTATAAATACTGTGGGCGTTGGGGAAGATCAGTGTTTCAGTATAAATAAGTGAAAGGACTGCTGAGCAGGGTCATATCTGAGATTGGAGTTTATACATTTATAATCTGCATGTTTTATCTAAATTTTCTCCACTGTTTTGCAGCCAGGAACAAAGCAAAGATAGATTGAAGATGAATGAGGGAGGAGAGAATTAAATCTGCAAGGGACACTGTTGAAGTAATTGACAGGGGATAAATCCAAGTCATTTTTGTTCCTTTTAAGGATATATTAATATATAATTTCTTCTAACAGATATTTTTAAGGTAGGGTAAATTATACAGATTTTATTTTCAATTTACTCTTCTTGTGTAGGCATTTTAATATGTCTTATGGTTTACACATTTAAGATATATGCATTACCCAGTAACTTTAAATTAGTGATTTTTTTAAAATTTTTTTTTTTTTTTCAAAGTTTATTTATTTTTGGGACAGAGAGAGACAGAGCATGAACGGGGGAGGGGCAGAGAGAGAGGGAGACACAGAATCGGAAACAGGCTCCAGGCTCTGAGCCATCAGCCCAGAGCCTGACGCGGGGCTCGAACTCCCGGACCGCGAGATCGTGACCTGGCTGAAGTCGGACGCTTAACCGACTGCGCCACCCAGGCGCCCCTAAATTAGTGATTTTAGAATTTATTTGCTAATCTTTGGCTGAGACACCAAGAACAGAATACCAACATTTTAATCTGATTCACTTTGACAAAAATTTCACTAGTAATATAGTCATATCAATGGCCCAAAGGAGTAAAATAAGGCATCTAAGTTATATTTGGTTCCCACTGAATTTTTTACATGCTAGAGGCAGATTTTATCACAGTACAGTTTTATCATTCAATTCCGGCCTGTGATGCTTAGTTAGTTTCAGTGGCTGCCCTATTAAGTTTTTTGGTGAATGTGCGAGGGAAAAAAGACATTGCTTTCATTTTGAGTAACATCTAGACTTAAAAAATATATATAGTGTTTTGAGGATATTTATGATTTTTATTCCAGATAAGGATGTCATACATGAAATATCACTTATTTTTAAATATTTAAATTTAATATTACAAATAGTTATAGTTTTTATCGTTGTAGCCATGATTATCTCTTATTGTTCCTTCTTGTCACTAGATCGAAAGTAAATGAGGAACATAAGGAAGCACATGTATTCGGTTTCCTCCAAGACACGGCCTTATAAATGTCAAATGGGAATATAAGGAAAAAGCAGATTAGTGCAACTTTGTTCTTATTTTCTGGGTTCACTTTAGCTTCTTCCATGCTCCTTTAATACCCAAAATGAGTAGACAAGTACTTATTTATGAGGGAGCCTTAATTTGTTAATTATTTCTTGAAAGCCCACATCTTTCTGTTTAAATTTTAGCTTTATTGTTGAGATTGTTGTGGTTAAAAAATTTTAAGTACTTTAAAAAACTATGATTAAACTAGATTTGGTCAGGTGACGAATCGTATACTTAAATAGTGTAGAAGTATATTGTCATTTGTGTCTAGGTTGTATGAAAGAAGACTATCTATAACATTTACCAGAAATTGGCTCCTAAAATTCCAAAAGCGTTGTGGAAAATATTTCTTAGAATGTGAGATATTTGAGATATTTTAGATTACTATGATTTAAAAAATAGTCTGTACTGATTTCTGTCATTGATCTTTGGTAGGACATTACAGTATTTTTTTTTTCCTTGTTTGTGTCAGTACATCTAAATTTAGGGAAATCAAGTTTGCTTTTAGAAAAAATAGGATTGAGTATAGATTTTTTTTCTTTTTTACTAAACTCAAACCCAAAATTGTATCACAAAATACTACCTCTGTCCAGCTCCAGTGTAAAAAAACTTCCCACTATATCTTCTCAAATTACAAATAGACATTTTATAAACGTTCATTAATAAGTTCATTTATTACTTAGAATTCACAACACATTTCTTGTTGAAAGTGTTGAACTGATGGCCTATAGTAGATTACGTATCCCAAGTTGCAGCTCCAGAATTATCCCTTTGCTAAGAAAAATATAGTGAATTATATGATGAAAATGTGTCTTTTTCCTTCAGGAATTGTTTTCTAGTAGTGCCAGTTTTATAAAGTTCTTTGAACCTAAAACTGCTGTAAAAAGTCAAGCCTTTAAAAAAATGTTATCACAAACAGATGTTAACTATTGCTGTCATTTTTAATATAAGATGGATATAAATATTTGTTAGTGTAAGTAATTTTTATTGGATCAATATTGATAAGATAAGGAAAAAAAGAAGAAAGTACTGGGTGCATGAAATAGATGAGAGGCAGTAGTGAAAGAATTTAGGTTTTGTTTGTTTTGTTTTTGGAGAAGCAGTATGGTTTAGAGATAGAGGCATGGAATTTAGAATCAGATCTGAGTGCAAATCCCATATTCACAATTAACTAGCTAAATGGACTGAAACCAATTATTATTGAACCTGTTTCTTCATCCACATAATGGGTATTCATTCATTCACTGATTCATTTCAGACGTGTTTTTCTAGCAAGCAGTTATGGACTATACAATGTCTAGTCAAATAGTAGTGATAATATAATTCTTACTTTCTTTCCATTGCTTCCCTCTCCCTTCTTTCATTGATAACTAGTGGGGGAGAGAGGCATTCCAGGTTTGCCCAAGTCCCAGCTGATTCTGCTCCTCCCACCTCTGCTTAAGGGCATTAGGTAGAGGAGTAGGATGTAGTGCAATTTTTCTGGATCAGCTTGCTCATTTTCTGTTGCCTGACAAAGTCCTGCCTTTCTCAAGGTGGGGCATAGTGTAAAGTGCCTCATAGTCCCTGGGAGTGATTTTTGTCTCTGCCTTCACTGCCACACCCCAAATCCCTGTGTTTATCTAACTCTTCTTTCTCCCTCCATCTTCTTGGCCCTAGTACCTTTTCCTGTTCCTTTTTAATCTCACCCTTCAGTTGGTTTCTTGCTGTTTGCCTACATATATGCTCAGGTCTCTGGGACCTAAAAAAATTCTTGCTCAACATTTAGTTTGTTTTCTTTCACCACCAAAAAGATGTTAATCTTGTTGCCTTTAGTACTTCATTACTTACTTAACCTTTTGTGGTATGGCATCTGCCCCAACCACTGTCCTAATATTATTCTAATTCAGTATCCTTTCTTTCTGAAAATTTTTTAATGTTTATTTACTTTTGAGAGAGAGAGAGAGAGACAGAGCTTGAGCGGGGGAGGGGCAGAGAGAGAGAGGGAGACAGAATCTGAAGCAGGCTCCAGGCTCTGAGATGTCAGTACAGAGCCCCATGTGGGGCTCAAATCCACGAACTGTGAGAGCATCACCTGAGCCCAAGTCGGTCGCTCAAGCTCAACTGACTGAGCCACCCAGGCACCCCTAATTCAGTATCCTTTCTGAAGTTAGTAACCTTGACCTCTCTCTCTGCATCATGTTGACACTACTGTTCACACTTTGCTATTGGACACTTCTCCCTTGTTTCTGTAAGGATGGTATTTCTGATTGCTTTCTTCCTTTCCTGATAAATGTATTTGGTCTACCCCTTTCTACCCATTTCTCTGAGCTCTCATTAGCCATCTTTTTTTTTTTTTTTGTACTTTGTGATATTACTTTCCTATGACTAGAAGTATTTTCTCTTACTCCTGTAATGTAATTGAATTGGAGACAGCAATGGAAAATTCATGGAGGCAGGGTTCTGTACACTACATGAAAGAATTTTCTTCCTAAAGCAATCATAATTATTTTACAGTAATAATCTGCTTTTGAAGTAGTCGCTTCTCCACTATTGAAGGTTTTCAAGTGAAGGCAAGACCCCATGTAGAAAAGATTCCTATATTAGGTAAAAGTTGAGCTAGATGGTCTTTCAAAGTCCCCTCCAACTCAGAGATTGTAATTTTTATCTCATCCACTCTACTCCCATAGATTCAACTTTGACCTTTATTCAGATGTCTTCTAAATCATTATTTCTAGCCTCTCTGCCTTCTCTCCCTCATCTTTCCTCTCTTGCACAGTTTTTGTCATCAAACTTGTTGCTTCTGTTCTAGGCCACACCTTTTCTAGTTTCAACATCATTTTCCAATATTATTTTTTCTCTCTTTTTACTAGCATAGCTTTGAGGATCACTGTTCTATTGATTAGTTTAGTTATTGTTTACTTTTCTGATAGTAAATTATATCTGCTTATATTATTTTGCTGCCTCCTCTCCCCCTAAACTAGGGACACTCAAGCAAAGGACACCAATAGAGGAGGCTCAGGTTCCTAAAGTTTAAATTGATTATAAAACTTTGTATGACACAGTCCAAATATTAATACTTAAGATGTTTGTAATAATAAATAGTAGTAAAGTTGTTTATTGAATGTCTACTGTGTGCCAAGTATTGTGCCATGAGCTTACATAGGTTATGTAAGTTATATTCCATTTAAATTTTATAACATTGCTATGTGGAAGATACTGTTGCTGTTCCATTTTAAAAATGAGAAAACTAAGGTCACACAACTAATAAGTGATAGATACCTAACTCACTTTATGGCCAGTTTTCTTAAGTATATTATATATACTATGTTTCAAGAATGTAGAGAATCTAGAATAAAATTTTAGAAAGTCACATAATGTATGCAAAGAAGAGAATGTATTTTTGATTTTGTATGTTTTTAGATTGTTGAAATGAATATGAACTTATATGAGACATTGTTAGCGGCTTATTTGTGCTTATTACTTCTTTATCCATGATATTGTTCATTCATTCATTGAATATTCATGCATTTTACTGATTGCCTAGACTCTGCTGAGTGTGGCATAGGAAGGTGAATGAAACAAGTTTTCAGTATTGTGGGGGAGACAAAATTAACAGGTAAATAATCGGTTGTAATTGGAGCAAGTACTAAAAAGATCACGCTATAATGCTAGTGATCGAGAATAATGGAGTGTGTGTGTGTGTGTGTGTGTGTGTGGATGGGGGAAGAGAAGGGAGAGGATGTGCTTAGATACAGTGGTCAGGAAAGGCTTATTATAATAACCACTGTTAATGTTTTGTTGTATACCTTTTTATACATTATGTGTATGTAGAGAGAGTTATGTAAAGTTTTTATATCAAATGTGATTATATATTCTGTTTTGTAATCTCATAATTAAGTCTCTTGAAACAATAGCCATTGTTTTTTAATTTCCCCTCCTGTTCCACTCCAGCTTCTGCAGTCTGGCTTCTGTGCCCACTGTTGAACTTGACATTGTTTCTGATGTAACTGGTCACTGCCTAATTGCCAAATCTAAATGATGGTTTTTCCCCCCTTATTTATTTGTGAATTCTCAATTGATATTTCTCCCACCTTCTTGGATGTTCCTTCTTTATCACAAGCTTTCCTTTATATCTTTCTTTCTTCGGAAATGTTCAAGTCCTCTTAGGTTCTGTACTTGGCCCTCCTTACTGATATCTTATAGAGTGATGGATTTAACACCAGTGTCTTTAAGTCTGTAATGACTCACTAGTCTTGTGGATCAAGTCCAAAATCCTTTGTAAGGTTTCACCCAGCCTAAGGATTCTTCATTTTTTTAATAGAAGGAAAAAAGAAATGAACCTTTATTAATACTTATTGTAAGAATTGATATTAGCACCTTCAGTCAGTTCATATGTTCATTTATCTTATGATCATCTTTATTTTAACTCAGTGGTTATCACTTGGGGTGATTTTGTTTTCTCCCTTCTTTTCTCCACCTCAGCATATTTGGCTTTGTCTAGACACATTTTTGGTTGTCATAACTGTATATGTGGCAGGGGAGGGTACTATTGACAGCAAGTGAATAGAGGCCAAGAATACATCTAAAGATCCTAAAATGCATAGACGGAAAACACCCAATAACAAAGAATTACTCAGCTCAAAATGTCAATAGTGCCATGGTCAAAAGAAACCTGCTTTAACTGGATTTTAAGTGTTTCCTTTAATTATGAATGTAGATAACCCTTCATAGGGATATTAGCACTGCCTGTAACTTTGTCACTAGTAGAAATTTCAAATATTTTCATGTCACATTAATGTGTTGCAGATACCTTGAAATATTTAAGCTCAATTATTGCTTAGAAATTAAGATAGATTTGCATTAAGTGAGAAGCAAAAAATTACTATATTACATTTTAAAAAGTTTATCTCAGTATAGTTGTCCATTGTAATCTAATGTATTTTATGCATTATAAACTAAATTATTCTGGGAAGGTGTCTGTAGACTTCACCAGACTGCCAAGGAATCCATAGGATAGAAAAGCTTAACTCCTGGTGCAGAGGCTTAAATATTTTTGGTGAGAATGCTTCAGAGGTGATGATGTTTATTTTATATTGTCATTTCATGACTCATAATATTAAGTTGTCATACTATTGTCAATGATGCCAAGTTTGATGACTTAGTTAAGGTAGTGACAACCAGATTTTAAAGATACATTTTCCTCTTTGCATTGCTTAGTAATCTGTGGGGTAATACTTTGGCACAAGATGAGTGTTCTGAATCTGAACAACCTTTCACCTAGTAGCTTTAGCATACATCGATGATTATTGCCTGAATTGGTTTATACCTTAGGGTTACAACTAATTCAGTTCTTCCTTCTACATTTATTACTGGCTTTGTTCTGTAAAGAAGAGATTTCCTTTCCTCATCCCACTCCACCCACTTTTCCTCATGTCTTTTTCTTCCCCTAAGTATCACTGTATATTCATTAATTTTTATTTAGCCAATATGTTACACTCAAGTAAGTTTCTTTTCCTTTTTTTTTTTTTTTTTTTTTTTGGAGTGCTCAAATTGTCCCGCAAGTGGCATTTGAGCACCCTTTTTACTTGGTCCTTTGTCCTTTTGACAGATCCTTCTGGTCTTTGAGCATTTACTTGCTTTCTGACGCAAGAGTTCTCAGGATCAACTTTTTTTTTTTCCCCCTGTGCTCCAGGTCTGAACTCAGATATTTCTTCAGTGAACCGTGGTTTCTTTGTGAAGATGGTATAGTTTTCACTTATTACTTGAAAGTAGAGCATACCTGTGAAATCTTTTGTAAAACTGAAATAGTGTAAAGCAGAGAAACACTTACCATTAATTTTTATGGGAAAATGTTTGAACGTTCCCAGACCCCAAAAATGACATGTTTTAGGCTTCTCCTATTTCTTTTTTTTTTTTTTTTTTAAATTTTTTTTTCAACGTTTATTTATTTTTGGGACAGAGAGAGACAGAGCATGAACGGGGGAGGGGCAGAGAGAGAGGGAGACACAGAATCGGAAACAGGCTCCAGGCTCTGAGCCATCAGCCCCAGAGCCTGACGCGGGGCTCGAACTCACGGACTGTGAGATCGTGACCTGGCTGAAGTCGGACGCTTAACCGACTGCGCCACCCAGGCGCCCCAGGCTTCTCCTATTTCTTAAGACACGTATTACCAATGGTTGCCTAGAATAAATTGAGAAAAAGCACAGATACTAAGATACACGGTTCAAAGCTACGGTAGCTTGTTTGTGAGGTGCTGAGTGTAATTTCAGGGAGGTAGTTTGGCAGTGCTACACTTGCTGCTTTGGGTGTGTCCTGCCTCTGTGATGGCTTGCTGCAAACGCTGAATGCGGTTTTTGCCTCTCACCTTTTTAAAGAAAAGCAAAAATCCTCTTTGGATTTCTTTTGGTTAGTGAAAACAGGTGCTAATGTAGGTCTTTAGTAAAAGCAGACTGGCATAATGCAAACTTTGGAAAAACAGTGTGTACCTACATTTAGAAACCAGTCCGAGCCCTTTGTATGCTTGGTGCTTCTGGAGTGACGTTGTTTTAGGAACTTTTAATAGAAGCTTTTAACCTAACTTGTAACATAAAAAGATACTTTGAGCTATAAAAGAAAGACAATCATGTTTCTTTTTTTTTTAATATGAAATTTATTGTCAAATTAGTTTCCATACTACACCCAGTG
Organism: Prionailurus viverrinus; assembly: GCF_022837055.1. Lineage (NCBI taxonomy): Eukaryota > Metazoa > Chordata > Mammalia > Carnivora > Felidae > Prionailurus > Prionailurus viverrinus. The sequence goes on along the minus strand of NC_062563.1, from coordinate 82,219,496 downwards.
CTCATCGCAACAGGTGCCCTCCTCATGCCCATCACCCACTTTCCCCTCCTTCCACCCCCCCCATCAACCCTCAGTTTATTCTCAGTTTTTAAGAGTCTCTTCTGGTTTGCCTCCTTCCCTCTCTGTAACTTTTCTTTTCCCCTTCCCCTCCCCCATGGTCTTCTGTTAAGTTTCTCAGGATCCACATAAGAGTGAAAATATATGGTATCTGTCTTTCTCTCTATGACTTGTTTCACTTAGCATAACACTCTCCAGTTCCATCCACGTTGCTACAAAAGGCCATATTTTATTCTTTCTCATTGCCACGTAGTATTCCACTGTGTATATAAACCACAACTTCTTTATCCATTCATCACTTGATGGGCATTTAGGCTCTTTCCATAATTTGGGTATTATTGAAAGTGCTGCTGTAAACATTGGGGTACAAGTGCCCCTATGCATCAGCACTCCTGTACACATGTTTCTGATCTTACTCATCCTTACAGATTCTTTTGGAATGAATGAGACTGTTTCTTTCCTTATCAACTCATACCCATGCTCTTATCTATTCACTTAAGGATTATCAGTAGCTGTCTAACTAACATCTCTCTTCTGATCTGTTCTACATATTACCCATTTAATCCATCTCTAAAGTATTTATTATATATCTATCTGTGTGCCAGGATTTTTGTTAGGCACATAGAATACACAGGAAAATGGAAACATCAAGAGGTTCATAGTCTAATAGAGAAGACCTATATAAAGACCAAATTTTCAGTATGGTTGTTGCAAAAATAGAAATACATAAAGGGTGACTTAAGTGTGAGAAACCGAAGAAGGCTTCAAGAGAATATAATAGTTGAGTATGGTATTGATATAATTATGAAAAGATGATTGTGTAAAGAATGGTGGAGTGATTTACAGATTCTCATTGTAGGTGACCGCTGATTAAATGCCAAATTTGTTTCTAGATGTAAAGTGGAAGTATTAGAAATCAGAGGTTACCTGCATTTAGTGCATAGAGCTTTCTTTTTCCCTGTATTCTGTGTTTTTTGTTATTGTTTTTGCTAGTTTTTTTTTTTTTTTTTTTTTTTTTTTTCTGGATAGACAAACTATTCTTAGGTTACACTGAAACTTTCTTACTAGGATGCCTCATCATTTCTGTTCTTTAGCTTTTCAATGAAAGATTATTTTTTTTGCTGAAGTTGTTTGGTTTAGAGGCCACAGGGATTTGGTGTATTTGTTTATGCATCCATGCCTTATGAATAAATCCACAATATTTTATTACTAGTGATTGCACATACTAAGTATCTGCATCATACTTATGTGGCCATTAATACAACGTTTGGTTCTTACTGTGGGGAAATCTTAATAAACTCAGGATGATTGAAAGAAATGGAGAGACAAATGGTTTGAAATTGGGACTCCCCTGTATAGGCAGTACCCTAATTTTACATACTCTCTTTATAGTTAGAGATGTTCCCCCATTTCATAAGAAGAATTAGAAGTGTAGGAAAACAAACAAAACCTACATATGTGTCCCAGTTCAGAATCTTTAAAGAGTAAATAAGGTACCACTCTCCCACCACCTCAGATACTGAAATAACTTATAGGAGTCTAGAAATTTTTTCTAGACTAGTTTAGTCTCCATCTCCTCAAGTGTTTCTGGCTTCCTGAGATGGCGCTTAGGATTTCTTTTTGCTGTTAAAACAACATGATGGTAAATAGTATAAATTGAAATAGTAGTGTGCTATCAATCAGTATTTGATTTATCTGACACCAAGCAATGGGCAATCAATATAAATACATTTTCCATATATTTGTAGCTTATCTCTTACAAATGTCAAAATGTCTTTAATTTAGTCATTTTATTTGATGAAATTAATAAAGTTAAATAGACTTTATGTTAAATTTGGAATTATCCTTACTAAATACTTGATATACAGGATTATGTATTATATACTTTCCTATCCTTTAGATTATCTTTTCTCTCTCAAATATATGATGTTATATATATATATACATATATATATACATATGTATATATATGTATATACATATATATACATACATATATATACATATACATATACATATACATATACATATACATATATATGTACTTCCCAAAAAGCGTTTTACTCTAGCCATGTCAGTTTCCACATAGTCTTAATGATTATTCCATGTCCCTTAACCTTTGTTCATGTTATTGTTTGCTTTCTGTTCAGGGACCCTAAGGAAGTTATTTATCTTTGTGCATTTTCTTAACAGTTTGTTTCTTACGGTCTTAGTGGTGTAATTGGATTTGTTTCTTTTGCATTAGGAGGACTGTGACAGATAATCAAAGAAGTCTGGGGAGCGCCTGGGTGGCTCAGTCAGTTGAGCGTCCAACTTTGGCTCAGGTCATGATCTCACGGTTCGTGAGTTCTGGCCCCGCATCGGGCTCTCTCTGTGCTGACAGCTCAGAGCCTGGAGCCTGCTTCCAATTCTGTGTCTCCCTCTCTCTCTGCCCCTCCCCCCCACACGCTTTGTCTCTCCCTGTCTCACAAAAATAAAGAAAACTAATAAAAAATTTAAAAAAACCCAAAGAAGTCTAGGAAATGTCAGTTTTAGCTTTCCACTAAACTAGGGGAGAGTTAGAGTAGATTAATTTTTTGTCACCATTCTCAGCTTTGTCTCTGCTCTTTATTTCTTACCCTTAGTATATTCACCAGATTTCCTGAGTAGGCTTTTTTTTTTTTTTTTTTTTTGTTAAAACCCATGTGTCTTTGTAAACCCCCTAGTCTTTCTGAGCCTTGCTATACTTATCTCCAGTATGAGGAAACTTAGACTAGATGATCTCTCTAAGTTCCCTTTCAGCTGTAAACTTCTGTTTATGTTCATTTATTTATTCCTTCATTGAAAAATGTTTATTGAATACCTGTTATTTGATATGTATACTCTGCACTATAAGATTATCTGCTCTTCAGTATCCAGGTTATGTACTGCTTCATTTGTAAAGTTTTACCTGAAACTGTAGCCTACGTTATGTTGTCTTGCCCCACAAATTCTTTTAGGACCTAGTGAACAATGTAGACATAGGTTAACCTGTGTTTTGCTTAGCGTTTTGATTGTTGTCATTACTTAATGTAATTGCAGACACCTTGGAGAGTAATACTTCTTTTATAATTGATAACGGTTGTCACTTAGTCGTAATAATTGTGACGGTAACTAACATTTATAAACACTAACTTTTGAGACGAACGTTGTTTTAAATGCTTTATATATACATCCATTCCTTTTACTCTTACAAAATGTTTGTGAAATGGGAGCTCTTTTCATGTCCATTTTTACAAATGAGGTAAGGTACACAAAGGTTAAGTAAATTTCCTTGAGGTTATACTGCTGGTAAGTGAAGAATTTCTGCAGTCAGACTTCAAAAACCCATTTGCTTATAATGCATAATTACTGTATGCTCGCTGAATGAATGGATGTTTTCATCTTTAATATATAATTGGTTACAGCTTTGGTATCTATTTTGCACTTTGGATAAAAGACTGAAGATGTTTCACTTCCGGGAGAATACTTCTCAAACAAGGACAAATAACTTTCTTAGTAACTAATTATGAGTGATACAGTTAATAGTATTCAAATTGTATACTTATACCTTGAGGGATTTTTGGATAATGTATCCTTTTCAGAGAAAGTGTGAGACATGCATAATACTTACAGATGAATTTTGATTTGTGTTAAGTATCTTGATTATTACTTGTTACTTATTTTCAGTTGAGTGGTGATTTTATGCAATGGCTTCAAGCCACAGTTCTTCACCAGTGCCTCAAGGAAGCAGCAGAGATGTTTTCTTTAAAAAAGAGGTAGATCCAACAAAACACATTCGACCTGTGCAGTCACTGCCAGATGTATGTCCCAAGGAGCCCACAGGTAAGGCCTTTTTCTGTTCGTTGGTTTGAAGATTTTTCCTGAGGGTTTGTATTCTCTTTAAATGAGTAGTCAGATTCTGTATACAGTTGACCCTTGAACAACATGGGGTTTGAACTACATGAGTCCACTTATATGTAGCTTTTTTTTTTATAAATACAGTACAGTACTATAACTATATTTTCTCCTTATGGATTTCTTAGTAATATTTTCTTTCCTCTAGCTTACTTTATTTGTAAGGATATAGTATATAATATATATAACATACAGAATATGTTAATTGACTATTTATGTTATCTGTAGGGCTTCCAGTCAACAGTAGGCTATTAGTAAAGTTTGGCAGAGTTGAAGTTAGATGTGGATTTTTGACTACATGGGGAGGGGAATGGTCTGTACCCCTAATCCTTCCATTGTTCAAAGGTCAGCTATACTTAAAAGAATAGATTTTATAGTGTTAAAACTAAAGAGATAGATAATTTGGAAGTTGATTGGAAAATTGGAATATAGTTCTTTTCATGCATTTCCATAGAAGAAATTACTTGCATAAACGGAAAAAAAAGTTTTGAAAATGGAAGCTGGAGATTTGAAGCTTTTTAGTTAAACATAGTATAGTCAATTCTTATTATTTGTGGATTCTGTGTTTGTAAGTTTGCCTGATCCCTGAAATTTATTTGTAACCCTAAAATCAATACTTGTGGTACTTTTGTCATTATTTGCAGCCATTTGCAGAGGAATGAAAAATTTGAATTGCCTGATGCACATGTACCTACCTAAGGTTGAACAAGGCAACACTTTGCCTTCTTGTCTTAGCTCTCATGCTATAAACAAGTATCTTTTTTTGTGATCTAAACAGTGCCACATTTTTTGCATTTTTGAGCTTTTTATTGGTGCTTTTGCTGTTTAAAAATGGTTACCAGATGTAGGGCTGAAGTGCTTTCTAGTGTTTCTAAGCACAAAAAGACTGCAATGTATGCACTAATGAAGAAAATTGATTCAGGTATGAATTACAGTGGTGTGAGCCATGAGTTCAGTGTTAATGAATGAACAATATATATTAAATAAGGTGTCTTTAAACAGAAACACAGAAGAAGATTATTTATTGATTGGTTGATGAAAATTTTGTGAACAGAGGCTTGGAGGTACCTATCCCTCTATTTCCCCTAGGAATAGTGGTTCCGTATTTGCTAATTGTTACCATGACTTTATAGAACAAAACTACCATGAATAACAAGAATTGACTATATATTTTTGTTTCCTCTATGATTAATGCCACAGCAGCATTTCTGGCATCTAATCATAAGCCAAACAAAGGATATTAGAACCAGGTGTGTCTGCCATAATACAACAGAAAAGAGGTAAACCTGTGAAAAATACGGAGTATTAAAGGATAGAATATATATAATAAAAAGGTAGAAGAGTTTTGATGTTGAAAAAAGAGAAATTGTACATTAAGGAAAGGAACTAATGAAAGACTTTCTTTATGATCCACCCCGTGATGCAAATACAACTCTCAAATTTTGCGTATTCTTTATCTTTTACATGCTTTTCCTTCCCTTGGCAATTGATGCTGAAAGCTGAAGTTTATTTAATCAGGTTGATTTTCATTAAAACGTTTGTTATAAAAGAGAGATTTTGGTGCCTTGGCATAGAGCAGAAACTAAGCAATTTTTATTTTTCTAGGATGTACTTTCAAATGTAGAACTTAGTTTACAGAGTTTTCTTGTTTACTTTTTGCAGGTGATTCAAATAGTTTATGTGTTACCCCATCTCTAGTTACAGATCAACATAGATGGACTATATATCATTCCAAAGTAAACCTCCCAGCAGCATTAAATGATCCTAGATTAGCAAAAAGAGAATCTGACTTCTTCACAAAAACATGGGGATTGGACTTTGTGGACACTGAAGTCATACCTTCATTCTACCTCCCACAGATCAGCAAGGAACATTTTACAGTGTATCAACAGGAAATCTCTCAGGTAATATCTAATCTTGAAGTCAGGTCAAAAGGGATAGAAAGATCTTTAGTTTGATTTATTATAGATTTTTGACCAATAATCTTTGATGAGCTTACAGTATTCTTTTCTGTCTATATTCATTCTACTGTCCTGGGTTGTATTTAATTCTTTGCTTAGATATATGTAAATATATTTCTCTTACTGGAGTGATTTTTCACATTTATACTTTTCTAATAGTGCTAAGATTCAACATGCAACCCACCCTGCCTCCCAAGGAGAAAATTGTTCTGTTAGGCCAGTAAAACCCAGATGATTTGTGAAGTTTAAGAAATGAGCAGAATAGAACTGTTTCTTTGTTTCTTATTTACCACAAAGAATTTAATAGAGCATGCTAGCTCTGGCAGATAGTCTTGATACCTTTAGACATAATATATTGCTCTACATTCAGTTCTGGGCGAGTGGTCCTAAGTTTGAGATGGCTTGTTATTCATTTTTAGTGAGTATTTTCAATATAATTTTGGTTACCATTTTAGTTTTTTAAGAAACTCACTTTTAAAATGGAACAGGGGATATTAAAACTTCTTTCTTTACTGAAATATAATTGCCATATAACATTATAATAGTTTCAAGTGTACAACATAATGATTTGATATTTATATATATTGCAAAATGGTCACCATAAGTCTAGTTAACCTCTGTCACCATACATAGTTACAAAATTTTTTTTTTTTTCCGTGATGAGGATTTTAAAAATCTTTCCTAGGAACTTTCAAATATGCAATACAGTGTTATTAACTATAGTGATCACGTTTTATATTATATGTAGAAGAGAGGATATTTATATTTTTATAATATCCCTTTTTATACTTTTTTCATTAGCAAGCCTAATTTGCATTTAGCTGACTTCATTTCACTTGATTACTTTGTTCCTTTTATGATTTGGAAATAGGCTAAATATGATTACATTATTGGCATCAGTACTATACAGTATCTGGTTAATTTTTAGTACTACCTACTATTTTTGTACAGCACCTGTAAATATTATTTACTTTTATATAATGTATATTCACATATGCTGTCTAGAGTTTTTGTGTTCCTCTTTTTTTTTTTTTTAAAGTAGGCTCCATGCCTACCTAGTGTGGAGTGCAACATGAGGCTTGAACTCATGACACTGAGATCAAGACCTGGGCTGAGACAAGAGTCTGATGCTTAATCAACTGAGCCACCCAGGTGCCCCAAGTTTTTGTGTTGTTTTCAACAATCATAGCTGTCTGGATGTTGTTAAGTGGATGAGCTTTAATATGCCTTCTTTTTGATGGTTTGTAATCTCATGCCCCATAACCTACCATTTGGCTTCTCTATTTATCCATTTATTGATCAAATATTTATTGAATGCCTTCCATGTGCCAGGCACTGTTCTAAACACTAGGGATACAACAGAGACCAAAACACACTATTTCTCTCCATTAAAAAGCTTACATTTCTAACAAGGATTATGAACAATAAACCCTTAAGCAACCACTAAAATAACAAAGTATTATAGCTAATAAGCCAACAGAAGAGATAACATGAAATGAAAAAAATTCTCAATGCAAACAAAGGCAGAAAAAGGGCAAAAAGGGAGCAAAGAATGGATGAGAAAAAAGAAAAACTTAAAGATGATAGACCTAAACCTAACCCTGTCAATAATCATATTAAATGTAAATGTTTAAGCACCCTGATTACAAGTCAGAGGTTGTGAGATTGGATGAAAAAGCGAGACCCAACTGTATGCTGCCGATAAGAAGTGTACTTTAAATACAGAGACACAGAACATTTGAAAAGTAAAACGATGGAAAAAGATATACCATGCTAACACCAGTCAAAAGAAAGCTGGAATGGCTATATTAATACCAACCAAAGCAGATTTCCAAGCAAAGACTATCCTAGGGGTAGCGATTATTTTATAATGATAAAAGTGTTAAGTTAATCAAGAGGATATATTTCTAAACATTTAGTCTGTAAAAACAGAGCTTCAAAATATATGAAACAGAAAGTAGGAATTTTATAGGGGAAATGGATGAATTCACAATTCTGGTTTTTATGGGGGAAATGGATGAATTCACAATTCTGGTTGGGGATTTTAATACTTGTCTCTCAATAACAAGTGCTCAATGACAGCACTGTCAATCAACCTGAATTGACTTTGAAAGAACACATTGAAACAACATTCCACCCAACACAGAAGAATACATTTTCTTCTGAAGTGTTCCTGGAACATTTATCAACATAATCTGAACCATAAGACAAATGTTAATACATTTAAAAGTCTTCAAGTCATACAAAGTATATTCTTTGACCACAATAGAATTAAATTAGAAATTATTGACAGAAAAGTGTGTGGAAAATCCACAAATACTTGGAAACCAAAATTAACACTTCTAAATAAAAATGTGGGTTGAAGAGGAAAAGGAAATTAGAACCATTGATCCTTGAACAACTTGGTTTGAACCATGCAGATCCACTTATATGCAGATTTTTTTGATAAGTACAGTCACAGTACTGTAAATGTATTTTCCTTATGATTTTCTTTTTTTAAAAACAAACTTTTTTTTTTTTAATGTTTATCTTTGAGAGAGAGAGAGAGACAGAGACAGCATGAGCCAGGGGAGGGACAGAGAAAGAGGGAGACAAGAATCCAAAGCAGGCTCTAGGCTCCGAGCTGCCAGCACAGAGCCCGACCCAGGGCTCAAACTCAGGAACCACAAGATCATGACCTGAGCCAAAATTGGATGCCCAACTGACTGAGCCACTCAGGCGCCCCTTCCTTATGATTTTCTTAGTAACATTTTTTTTCTAGATTATTTTAAGAAATAATATGTAATGTGTAATATACAAAATATGTGTTAATTGACTTTTTGTTACTGTTAAGGCTTCTGGTCCACAGTAGTTGGTAGTTAAGTGTTTGGAGAGTTAAAAGTTATACTTGGATTTTTGATTATTGGACATTGGTGTCCCTAGCCCCTACGTTGTTCCAAAGGCAGCTCTTGTTTGAACTGAGTGGAAATAAAAACACAACATATCAGAATTTGTGGCATGCTACTCTGGCGGTACTTAGGGAACAATTTATAGCAGTAGATGCATATATTAGACAAGAAGAATAGTCTCAAATTAGTGACCTCAACTTCCACTTTAAAAAGCTACCACAAGAACAAATTTAAACCAAAATAAGCAGAAGAAAGAAACATCAAAGTCAAAATCAGTGAACTAGAAAGTAGAGAAACAGTAGAGAAAAATCAGTGAAACCCTAAGCTGATTCTTTGAGAAGATCGATAAATTTGGCAGACAGGGGCGCCTGGGTGGCTCAGTCGGTTTAGTGTCCGACTTCAGCTCAGGTCACGATCTTGCAGTTTGTGAGTTCGAGCCCTGTGTCAGGCTCTGGGCTGACAGCTCAGACAGAGCCTGGAGCCTGTTTCAAATTCTGTGTCTCCCTCTCTCTGCCCCTCCCCTGCTCACACTCTGTCTCTCTCTGTCTCTCAAAAATGAATAAACGTTAAAAAAAAAAAACTTAAAAAAAAAATTGGCAGACCTATAAGCAATGCTGATCCAGGAAGAAAAAACATAATCACCAATAACAAGAATGAGAGTGATGACATCACTACAGATTCTACAGTGGTTACAAGACTAATTTGAACAATTTTATGCCAATAAACTTAACAAGTTAGAGTAACTGACATATTTGTTGAATGACACAAATGACCAAATCTCACTCAAGAAGAAATAGATAACATGAATAGCCTTATACTTATTAAGGAAATTGATGTTAAATACCTTTTCAAGAAGCAAACTCAAGCACTCATGGCTTCACTGTTGATTTCTACCAAATATTTAAGGAAAAAAAATACCATGTCTACACATATTCTTTCATATTTTGGTGAAGATATGAAGGATAGGGTGAGTATTAGGATGAGGCTGGCAAGGTGCCTGAGATGTAAAATATGAAGGGGCATGAGAATCTAAGAGTAGGTACCTCTTTAAATATTGTACCCTAGGCTCCTTGCTTGCCTCACCCTATTGCCAGCCCTGGTGGAGTAACTCTCACATACTGTTGGTGGGAATTTAGAGTGGTACAAACCCTTTTGGAAAACAGTTTAGCCATTTCTTAAAAAGTTAAAAATACTTCTGGTTCAGCTTAGAAGGAGCTTGGAAGCTTCTACTCCTGTTCTCACAAGAAAAAATCTGAAAAAACTGAAAATCAACAACTTAGAGGCTTTTTGAAGGTAACAGCCCAGGGGCACAAACTCACTAAAAGACAAAGGCCTAATCACAGAACTCTGGAATGCTTCCCTTCCTCGCACATCTTCCCACCATATCAATAGGGCACCTGTATAATAAGGGAATACAACTAAAAGACTTAATATTGTCTTAATAATGTCTCAGACTTAATATTTAAGAAATCTGTAAAGGCAGCAAAGGAGGGGCACCTGGGTGGCTCAGGTTGTTAAGTGTCCAACTCTCAGGTCATGATCTCATGATTTGTGAGTTCGAGCCCCGTGTCAAGCTCTGTGCTGACAGCACGAACCTGCTTGGGATTCTCTCTCTGCTCCTCCCCCATTTGCTCTCTCTCTGTCTCAAAGTAAATAAATAAACATTAAACAACAACAACAAAAAAAGACAGCAAGGGAGACAAAAACAAGGACACCAGAGGAAATTTTAGCCTCTAACATCTGCAGCTACAGCAAACAGTAAATACAGCCTCATTCCTAGCCAGATAAACATAAATCTCACACAAAATGCCTGTTTACCTCAGTTCCTTTTATCCAGTACATCATATCTGGCATTCAACAGAGAATTATAGTATAATTCTTTAAACCCCACAGTTTAAAGAGCAAGTACTAGAATGAGACTCAGATGGCAACAATGTTGGAATTCTCAGACTGGGAATTTAAAACAACTATGGTTAATATACTAAGACCTTAATGGAAAAGGTAGATAACATGTAAGAATAGATGGGTAATGTAAGCAAAGAGATGCAAACAATAAGAATCAAAAGGAAATTCTAGAAATAGAAAACAGCAGAAATGAAGAATGCCTTTGATGGATTCATCACCAGACATGAAATGTCAGAGAAAAGAATCAGTGAGCTTAAGGAAAAGTTGATAGAAATGTATCAAAATGTGTGGGTTAGTGAAAGCATTGCTTAGAGGGAAATTTAATAGTTTTGAATGCGTATATTAGTGAAGAAATAAATCTAAAATTAATAATCTAAGCTTTTACCACAGGAGACAAAAAGAACAAATGATATTCTAAGTTAGCAGAAGGTGAATCACTGTGTTTGTACCTGAAACTAATGACATCATGTGTCAAGTATCTTACAATAAAACAAAACAAGAAAAGAAATAATAAAAATTAGACCAGAAATCAGTGAAATTGAAAAATGGAAATCAACAGAATCAATAAAACTGAAAGCTGTTTCTTTGAGAAGATCAATAAACTTGATAATTGGCCAAGTTAATTAAAAAAAAAAAGACATAAATTATTAGTACTAGAAATGAAAGAGGTCATATCACTAATGATCTCATGGACATTAAAAAGATAGTAAAATAATATTATGAACAAACTGTATGCCCACAAATTCTGTCTGAATAAATCTATACTTATTAAAGAAATTGAATCAATAATAGTTTTTCAAAATAGAAAACGCCAGGGCCAGATGAGTTCACTGGTGAATTGTACCAACCATTAAAGCAAGAAGTTATACCAGTTCTTTATGATCTATTCCAGGAAATGGAAGCAAAGGGGATACTTTCTAACTTATGTATGCAGCATTAACCTAATATTGAAATTAGACAAAAACATTATGAAAAAGGAAAACTACAGACCACTGTCTCTCATGAACATAGTTGCAAAAGTCCTTAACAAAATATTGGAAAATCAAACCCAACAATGTATAAAAAGAATTCTATACCATAACTAAGTGGGATTTATTCCAGATATGTAAGGTTGATCCAATATTCAAAAAGCAATTAGTGTAATCCATAAATTAACAGGCTGAAGAAGAAAAGTCGTATGTTCATATCAATAGATACAGAGAAAACATTTGATAAAACTCAGTACCCATTCATGATAAAAATGCAGCAAACTGGGAATATAGGGGAACTTTTTATTTTCATTTTTTTAATTTTTTTTAATGTTTATTTTTGAGAGAGAGACAGAGCACGAGCAGGGGAGAGCAGGGAGAGAGGGAGACACAGAATCCAAAGCAGGCTCCAGGCTTTGAGCTGTCAGCACAGAGTCTGATGTGGGGTTCAAACTCATCAACTGTGAGATCATGGCCTGAGCCAGTCAGACGCTTAACTGACTGAGCCACCCAAGTGCCCCAAGGGAAACAAATTCAACTTGATAGTATCTACAAAAACCCTACAACTAATAGTGAGAAACTAGATGCTTTCCTACTTAAGATCAGGAACAAGCTAAGGATGTCTGTTCTTACCACTCCTTTTGACATCATACTGGAAACTCTACACAATGAGACAAGAAAAGGTAGTAAAAGGTATATACACTGGAAACTGTCTTTATTCACTGATATCATGATTGTCTATGTAGAAAATCCCAAAGAGTCAGTAAAGAAACTCCTGTAACTAATAAGCGATTATACCAAAGTTGCAGGATACAAGGCTAATATTACAAAAGTAAATTGCTTTCTTATATGCTACTGATGGACAATTAGAATTTGAAATTAGCACAGCACCATTTACATTAGCACCAAAGAAAATGAAATACTTAGGTATAAATCTAACAGAATATGATCTATATGAGGATAATTACAAAACTGATGAAAGGAATCAGTGAAGATCTAAATAGAGATTCCATTTATGTGGATAGGAAGACTCAGTATTGTCAAAATGTTCTTCCCAACTTGGCCTATAGATTCAACGCAAGCTCAGTTAAAATTCCAGCAATTTATTTTGTAGATACCAAGAAACAAATTCCAAAGTTTATAAAGAAAGGGAAAAGAGAATAGCTAACAAAGTATTGAAGAACCAAGTTGGAAGACTGACACTAATTGACTTCACGACTTACCGTGAAGATATAGTAATATAGACAGTGTAGTATTTGTGAAAGAATAGATATACAGACCAAAGGAACAGAAGAGAGCTCAGAAATAGACCTACACAAATATCGTCAACTGATTTTTGATAGAGGTGCAAAGGCATTTCCATAGTCTTTTGAATAAATGGTGCTGGAACACCTAGATATCCACATGCAATAAATAAATAAATAAATAAAAAGAATCTAGACACAGACTACCCACACCTTTCACAGAAATTAGCACAAAATGGATCATAGACCTAAATGTAAAATGCAAAACTGTAAAACTAGAAGATTACATAGGAGAAAAATACATGACTTTGAGTTTGGTGATGACTTTTTAGATAATGGCATCAAAAGTACAATCCATGAAAGAAAAAAATTGACAAGTTGGACTTAGTTAAAATTTAAAACTTCCACTCTGTGCAAGACCATTAAAAGAAAGAATACAAGCTAGACACTGGGAGAAAATGTTTTCAAAACACATATATGATAAAGGATCCGTATCCAAAATGTACAAATAACTCTTAAAACTCAACAATAAGAAACAACCCAACTGAAAAATGGGAAAAGGACTTGAATGAACATTTCTCCAAAGAAGATGTACAAATGACCAATAAGCATGTGAAAAGATAGTCAATATCACTAATAATCACGTTTTAAGTGAAAAGTTTTATGTATATTTTGCCACAATAAAAAAAATGGGTGAAAGATCTGAACAGGCATCTCATAAAAGAATACTTATAGATGTCAAATAAGCATATGAAAAGATGCTCATATGTCATTAGGGAATTGCAAATTAAAATAACAATGAGATGCCACTACACATCTATCAGAATTTGAAATTGAAATCTATGAGAACTGAAATCTATCAGAAATTGAAACACTGATAGCACCAAATGCTGGCAAGAATATAGGCTAATAGGAACTCTTATTCGTTGTGGGTAGGACTGCAAAATGTATAACCATGTTTGAAGACAATCCTGTAGTTTCTGCCACAGTTGCTATCAGAGGTCTGAACACTACCAGCTCAGTATTTTTTCCTTATCATACTCCACTTCCCTATGTGTACTATTTATGGTGTCTCTGAAAAGATAGAATTGTTAGTGATCATCTAATCTAAAGTCAGTGAGGTTTCTTTTTCCTTGAGTCACAAAGGGTTAACTGATACCTATCTTTCTATCTTAGGTATATAGGTTTTCACATTTCCTTCCTTGTTTTAAAAAGTTATTCTCAATTGATTTCTGTTATGTAAATAAGGATCTTTCATTTGTACCCCCACTTCATTCCAAATTTATGGAGGTTTTACTATAATTATATAAAATGGGATGGGTATAAATAAGCATATAGGTGTTCAAAGAGTTCATATTTGGTTTATTAAGCATACTTGTTTAAGTTCAAGAGGTTAGTGATTTCATATTAAAATTTGTACAACTAATTTGGTATATTCTTTTGTGAAATATTTTGATGCTTTCATATTGCTACATAGCATTTATTTTGTTATTTGTCTTTTTATAGAAAGAGAAGACTCATGAGAGATGCAAGAATATTTGTCCTCCTAAAGATACTTTTGACAGGACTCTCTTACATACTCATGGTATGAATATGTGCTATTTGTAGAAAATATATAGATGAATATGTGGTATTTGTAGCACAGTGTAAATATCAACAAACAAAATCTTAATTTGGGGATCTTTTATTTCTAGTGAAATATTTATAGCCTGTGATCATAATCTTTTTCAAAAGTTTTTGAGAAAGAAAAATCATGGGGCTCATAGTGTTATCCTTCACTTCAACAAATATTTATTTAACATCTGGGTGCTTGGTACTTTGCTTGTTGCTTAATAATAGTTGAATAAGAAAGAACACTTGTCCTCAAGAAGCTGAAAGTCTCCTGAGTAAGGTTGCAATACTGTATATCAAGCAGTAAGTTCAGTGTGGTAAGATTGTATAGAGCTCCTGATTTGTTAAGCCTTAGAAAACTTCCTAGAGTTGATGATTGCCTGTGTTTTAAAGTAGCTGTTAAGAAAGATTTATGTGGAGAAAAGGCCTTCTAGGAAGAGGGAACAGTAAAAGCAAAGCAGTAGAGTCAAGAGAGAACAGAGCATCTTCAAGAAACTACAAGAGTTGGGTATATTGGCTCTTCTGGGAGCAAGATATGAGGCTGAAGAAGTGGGCAGCGGAGTTGGCCCTAATATGAAGTGCCTTATATGCCATGTTAAGGAATTTTTCTTTTCTAAAAGCAGTACAGAGCCACAAAATATTTTTAACCAGACATGATCAGATTTATGATTATACATTTCACTGTGAAAATAGTTGTAGAAGATAAATTTAAGGAAGATGGTAAAATTGGAGACAAAGAGATAGTAAAAGGCTATTGAAGTAATACAAGTGAGAAATCATGTGGCCCCAAAAGCAGTTAAAATGAAGATGGAAAAGAATTTAGGCATTTGAGAGATAAGTTAGAGATCAAAGCACAGGTTTTGGTCATCAGTTAGTTGTTGGTAATGATAGATCAGTTTGCACACTGAGAAGTTTCTTTGGATTTCGCAATTTAGGAGATCTTAAGGAGGACATTCAGACTTAAAGTGATAGTTACAGAAAACACAATACTATATGTTAAGGAGTGAGTACAAGAGAAAGAAATGGAGACTACCAATGTGGGTATGACTTTAGGGTTTGAGATACAGGATATGGGCTATCTAGAACAGAGTGGAAGAATGTTTTTGCATGGTCAACACTAGATGAGGCGGGAGAGGCATTTGCATAACCCTGAGAGTGAGTGCTTTCTTAAATTTTGTACTGGAGGTCCTCCCTTGCCTCAGCCTACTCCAGGCCCTGGGTTTTAGCTTTATCTTTATTTGTTTGTTTTAATGGGAGAAAGCTGAGCATGTTTGTATGCAGACAGGAAGAGCTATGAGAAGGCAACAGGTTGAAGATACAGAAAGAGGCAGGGTAATTGAGGACGAAGCAAGCTCATGAAAGAGGCAGGAAGGCATGGAGTCCAACCCAGAAAGGTTACTTTTGAAAGGGTATGTCCTCTGAGATCTAGTTGGTGAGATGAAGGTAAAGTAGGTTCCTTTGCAGGTTTGTTGTTGATACAAACTAAATGTCTAAGAAGAAAATTAATATGGTGTTAAAATCTTTGATCATAAGTTCTGGATGGGATGGTGGGTATTTTGAACAATAAAAACAGTATTCCTATATTAGTATTGAATTCATTTTTTAACTGTATGCCAAACTTAATTTCACCAAAACTTAATAAGATATCAACAAGCTTTCTGTGTCCATTTAAAAAAGACTTGAAATATATTTAGTTGTTTTATTGATACCATGCAATTGATTAAAATTATTTGAAACCTAGGATTTATTCAGTGTTTTGTCTACTACTAGGCATATAGGAAGTACCTGATAGATGTTTGTTGAGGGAATTTAAGTGGTTATATAGTGGCATAGTACAGAATCTAGTCAAAATGTATTTTATGGAATAAAGTGAAAACAAGTTTAAAAAATCGTATTTTCCTCTTTTTCATAGATAAATCCAGGACAGATCTGGAGCAAGTACCTAAGGTAACAAAGCTTTAATAAATGAGAATACTGCTTTTTAATATCTTTAACTTTTTATAATCTTAAATATCTTTAATTTTGCCTTATAAGAAGCTTTCATTTGACTTTCTCACACTTTAACCACTTTGCGTCTTCTGGGACTTTGTGCATCATTTTTCTTCTCTCTTGTACTTCATCAGTTTCTTCTTCATTGCTGAAACTTACAAATATAATTAAGTCTCTCCATTCTAAAAAAGAATTTTATTGATCTTACTGCCCCTTCACATTATTAGGAGATCTTTCCTTTGTGTGAAAAATTTTGTAGAGGTATGTAGTAGATGTCCCCCTGTTCCCCCAGGGGAAAGAGGCCATTGCATTAATCAGATTCTCCAAGAGGTCTGTGATAACTGCTCTCTAGGGTGAGAAGACAGAGAAAGACAAGACAGAAGCAAAAAGAAGAGGGCAGTCATTTCTACAGTTCTTTGATTCCTACAAAATAAAATTCAAACCCTGTCATTTAAGACCCTTAATTATTCATTTCCATCATAATCACTCGCTTAACTTTTGCTTACTAATCTTTACACATTCTTTATTTCAGCCAAACTTTTTTGCTGGCTCTGTGCTTTACTTGTACTGTTCCTTTAACTGGAAGACTTTTCCCTCAACTCTTCATATCTGATCCTTTCTTTACATTCTCTTGCTTAAATGGCAACCTTACATAAATACATATCTTTCCAACTGAAGATAATTGGCCCTTTTGCTGAATTTCCATAGCATTTTATGTAGACCTGTGCCTTCCTTTTTAAGGCATTTGTCACTTTTTATAAGATATTTATGTGTGTATTTTATCACATCTAGTGGACTGAAGATCCTTAAGATTAAGACCTATGTAATAATTTATCTTTGTTTCCCCTTTAGTGCCTAGCATAAGAGTTAGATTATCAGTAAATATTTATTGAATTAATAAGTACTTTAAAATATACTAAAGCGGGACTAGAAAATACACTCATGTCCCTAGTTAGATTTTCCCTATCCCTTTATACTAGTTTTTGGATATAGGTAAAATCAATCAGTAAAAATAAAAAATAGAAATTAATTAGGTAAGTAGTTAAGTTAAACTGTGTTTCAGGCCTTATGCTAGGTAGTAGAGATACAAAGATTAATTAGCTGTAAATCCAGGAGCATATGGTCTCCAGGGGGCAATACACATATTAAATAAATAATTTTTGTAAAGTATGAGATACATAAATATATGTGGTATATGTACTTGTGTTCAAAGATGGGGTAATTGATGTGTTCAGAGATCGAGTAAGTAATCATACAGAGATAAATTTGTCCTTTTGTTTGGGTTGTATTCTCTAGGAAATAGGAAAGAGCATTCTAGGCTGAAAGCGCATACAAAGATAACAGCATGAGGGTATGGAAGATAGTTGAGCATTACTACAATGTAACTTCTAAGTAGTGGGAGTGGCAAGATACAAATCAGTGAGGGGGTTAAAAAAAAACACAACAAAAGGCTTTTGATGCCCTTCTAAAAAGTTTGGTCCTGAGGTCATGGGAATCCATTGAGAGATTAAAACAGAAATTAATTCAGTTATACTTGTATTTTAAAAGTATATCTGATGGGCTGCCTGGGTGGCTCAGTCGGTTAAGCATCCAACCTCTGCTCAGGTCATGGTCTAGTGGTTTGTGAGTTTGAGCCCTGTGTCAGGCTCTATGCTGACAGCGCAGAGCCTGTTTCAGATCCTCTCTCTTTCTTTCCCTCTCTCAAAAATATATAAACATTAAAAAGTATATCTGACATTAGTAGAGGGGATAGATTGAGGAAGCATATCATTAAATAGCCATGTCTGTAATCCAGAGGTAATGAGGGGTTGCACTGATGAAATGCTATAGACTTAGAAGAGAGAGAGGATTCAAGTATTATTTAGAAAATATAGTGGGTAGGACTTAGTGCCCAGATGAATGCAGTATGTAAAGGAAAAAGAGTAGTCTTTTCATAAAATTGAATTTGTTTTGGTTTTAAAATTCAGTATATATCTAATCTACAAAGTAATTTTGAAAACATTTTAAGCAGGAGAAAATAGAAATATAGAGAAATTGACATTTGGGATTTTTTTAAAAACTATCAGTGGGGGAAATAATATAGAAATTTTTGGATAAAGAGGATGTCTCCCTTTGGTATAATCTTAGTGGGACTATATTAGTGAATTTGATCACATAATAATGGAATGATTATCTCCATTGGTAAAGACAAAAAACATTTTTCTGTCTTTTATGAGTATTTTAAACTTGATGAAACTATACATGTTTATACAGATTCTTGTGTAAATCAGCATATCACTTGCTTTTCTGTTTATGCTTGAGATCCAAGTTTATTATTAATGGTCTTATGATGTTTGAAGGGATAATGGATGTAAAAGAAATGTTTATCTAATCAAGGAAAATACATTTTTTAATAGATTTTTATGAAACCAGATTTTGCCTTGGACGATTCCTTAACTTTTAATTCAGTTTTACCATGGTCTCATTTTAATACTGCTGGTGGAAAAGGAAATCGTGATGCAGCTTCCTCAAAGTTGCTACAAGAAAAGGTAATTTCTTTTTTACTTTTCCCATGTAGAAAACTTTATTATAGTTAAGTAGTACCTTTTGTGTGGGTTCAGATTTAGTTATTTAGTAAGGGCTAATTTAATTTCATTTTTATTGTTACTGCCTTCAAATTTTAACTGATAAAAGTAAAAACATTTGATTCAATGGAAAACAAGTTGTACTGGTGAAAAAGGAAAAGCTAATTGTTTGAGTGCTTCTTATCCAAAATAGCAGTTGCTAGAATTTAGGTTGGAAGGATGTATTAGACAACACAATTAATTGCTTTACATTTATCTCCAAAAATACATTGGCAAATTTTATATTCTTTATGATTTAAGGCATGGAAAATCAACTTTTGCAAAGGTGCTATTTTTCCTTATTTATACATAGTAAGGATGATTATTTCGAAGCAAAAGTATAGTTACAAAATATAGTATTTTTAGCTTTGCAAAGCCTGATCTTTTACATGTTAGTAGTCAGCAGTTTTTAAAAATTTTTATAGTGTTCTCTAAGGGAGAAATCAGCATCTTGAAAGTCATTTAAAATGTAGAATTTTAAACACATCTTAACTCCTATATCAAGAATCTTTTAAAACTTGAATAGGAAGTAAAGGTCTTTGATTCCTATTCTTTCTCAGCATTCAGTTTAGAGCATTTCTAAAACTGGTTCTTAAACTGAGAAGAAAGCATTTTGTTTCAGGTTAGTGACATCTCTTGGCAATCTGGAAACTTGTCTCAGGACTACTATTCAATAAATGAGGTCCAGTAACTGAAGAGGAAACTAGTTTGGGGAGAAGAGGAGAAGACATGTAAGGAAAGAATCATGAGTATTCTTTTTCTTACAGTTGAAAATAAAAATGAAGTAATTTTTCCTTTGGCAACATTTTCACATATAAAGGTTTTCCTTGAGTAGGAACAAATTCATAAATCCGATGAAAATGATGGGTTTATGGACACAGGCTCATTCTCAGACTGCTTTTTTTCACATTCCAATATATGCCCTGCTAGACTAGTCACCTTAAAAGAGAAAACAACAAAAGCCAATGAAAATCTCTTCCTAAATACTAATACTTCCTAAATACTTTTAGGAAGACTAAAAATTGTTCCCTTTATAGAATTTTAATAGGAAATGAATTATGAAAATAATATGCTGTTGAAAAAAATAGATCAATGGAATATTGATAACTTGCAGAAATCTTTGAAATTCAAATGAAAGAATTTTCTCATGGTAAATGTATAAAGTGACTAAAGTAATGGAATTTTATTTTTTGGTAAGTTGCAGAATTAAGATCATTATATTTACATTTGGGCTTCATCTTATTCTACTCTTGTCTTAGAAAAGGAGTGGAAGAAAGGATCCCAAGAGAACACTTTCAAACTCACTTTACGATTGACAAACAGCTGTTTATATCTTGCTATGTTTTAAGAGAGGGAATGCTACAACCAGGGTTAGATAATTTGTATTTTATTGTAATGCTACCCAAAGTGCTGGTTTGTGATGAAACCTAGTGGTTTGCACTAGAATGTAAATCATTGCAGTGCTTCCTTTATTAAGAAAGTCTTTCTATGAAAAAACAGTTCAGTAGACTTAGTGATATAGTTGATTTACTTTCCAGCAAATTTCCTTATTTTATCATGGACCTCTTAAATAGTTCACAGACTGGCAGCAGCATATAAACCGAATTCTGAGTAGCACTCTCCTAAAGGAGTTGCTCATTCTCCATTTACTATTCTGAAAATTGAGTCTACTTTAGCTTGCAATGTACCCAAGTACCTTTGTCCCCATATTGCTTTTTAGGTAAATAAGTGCACAGACGTGTTGAAGATGAAAAGAACAACAGTAAAAGGGTATAAACTGAAGAGATTTAAACTATGGAAAATTTTCTTGTTTGTAACCTATTATATATTATGATAGATTACTGAAGGAGCTTTGTTGAAGATATGTGTTATCTTGCATGGTTTTAAGGAAACAATCTTGGTGACCAAATAATCTCTTCTAATTTTATGAGTCCTACATGTTGAAAGCCCATTAACCCTTTAACACTGTGAATTCTCGTGAGATGTTGAGAGAGAATGCCTAGAGCTTGAGCTATAGGTTGAAGAATCTAAAAGTTAAAAAGTGGGAGAGAAGTAGAAGATAATGTAGCCAAAAAAAGCATATGCAATTAGAAAGGAAGAAAAGATAACTCAAGTGTTAGAAGCCCATATTTGAAATTAGAAAGTATTTTTAAATATATGTTACTCTAGGAATTAATCTTGGTTGTGTTACAAATAAAATGTGATTTCATTTAAGGCATATTTTAAAAGGAAAATATATTGGCAATAAACTGAGTTTTACAGATTGATAAAAGAATAATCTTTTAAAATATTTTTAATGTTTATTTCTGAGAGAGGGACAGACAGAGCATGAGCAGGGGAGGAGCAGAGAGGGAGGGAGACATAGAATCCGAAGCAGGCTCCAGGCTCTGAGCTGTCAGCACAGAGCTACATGCAGGGCTTGAACTTGTGAACTGCGAGATTATGACCTGAGCCGAAGTCGGACGCCCGACTGACTGAGCCACCCAAGCGCCCCAAGAATAATTTTTGAAATGTAAGATAAGCAGCCTTGAAAAAAATGTCCCAGTGAATTCTACTACTTTCCATAATTTGTGACTGGATCATGAATTCTTTAGTATTTTGCGGAAGTGTGGTATAATAGAAAGAGCTTCAGTTTTTGAGTCAGGCCTGGATTCAAATTTTAGCTTTTCCACTTACTAACCACATGACTTTATTCAAATTATTTAATGTCTCTGAGCCTCAGTTTCCTCATCTGTAAAAATAAGAATACAAATAATACTTGTACTCTAAGATTGTTAGAACTAGAAAATTATGTGTATAAAATACCAGTGCCCGGTATATAGAAGGAGGAGGTCAATAAACAGTAACTATAATAAGCTTTTAGTCAGATAAGTGATGTGTGATGGTGTGACGGTTAAGGAGATCATTCTGTCTCAGATCTTAGAACTTCTAAAACTAGATAATGATCTCTGATGACTCTTACTTTCTAGAAAGTAGTTGGTATTTGGAGGGCAGTAATAGCAGGAGCAGGGGAAGAAGTTAAATCAGCTTCTTCTACTCTTTTGTCTTAAATTTATTAATATTTGGGCTGTTACCTTTTATCTCCCTTCTGTTCTGTTATGCTCAATATCAAGAATTCCATAATCAAATAGTTCACACAATGGGATTTAAAATACATATAGAAATCTTGTATCATTTTCAGAAAGTATGTGGATAGTCAAAGAAGGTATACTTACAATACTCTTATGATTTTTTTTTCT
Organism: Prionailurus viverrinus; assembly: GCF_022837055.1. Lineage (NCBI taxonomy): Eukaryota > Metazoa > Chordata > Mammalia > Carnivora > Felidae > Prionailurus > Prionailurus viverrinus. Next base: position 82,197,116 of record NC_062563.1, on the reverse strand, counting down.
TCCCTCCTAAGCTGAGCCATTATCTGGATATTGTGGAAGTAAACATTGCTCACCAGATCTCTCTACGTTCAGAAGCATTTTTTCATGCTATGACCTCTCAACACGAATTGCAGGACTACCTCAAGAAAACTTCCCAGGCTGTAAAAATGCTTCGAGATAAAATTGCACAGATTGATAAAGTAATGTGTGAAGGATCACTACACATTTTAAGACTGGCACTTACCAGAAATAATTGTGTTAAAGTGTACAATAAACTCAAGCTAATGGCCACTGTACACCAAACTCAGCCTACAGTACAGGTGTTGTTATCCACTTCTGAATTTGTTGGAGCATTGGACTTAATAGCAACAACACAAGAGGTTCTACAGCAGGAACTTCAGGGCATTCACAGCTTCCGGTATGTCCTTTAAATAAGCTATTGGAAATAATGTTAGAAATTTAAAAATTTTAAAGCTGAAGAAGTGTGAATGTATTTAGTTACATGAATAGTTTTTCTTCTAGACTGATCTGTTTAGTAATGTTATCATTGTGCTGTTTTAGTCTTAGCAAATCATAAGGACTAATATTTACAGAAACATTTGGATGGAGAAACAAAATTAAATTTTCTGGTAGAGGATGCCAGTCAATGAAAGGCCAGTCACAGCTTTGAAAATAACATTTTGAAAATGTTAAAATAGTTTTGTGTGAAGGTAGTAGATCAAGGTGAAGAAGGAATACCAGTATATCTCAGAATAAGTTCATTTTATGGCCCCTGGCTGGCTCGGTTGGTGGACCATGTAGCTCTTGATCTGGGGGTTTAGCCCCACATTGGGTGTAGAAATTACTTAAAATCTTTGGTATGGTCCTGGGTGTTTGTGAGTTAAGATGGTGGAGTAGTAGAGGGACCCTATGCTTGCCTTGTCCCTCAAGCACAGCTAGATAAATACTATATCATTCTGAACACTCAAGGAATTGATCTGAAGACTGAGAGAACAAACTGCACATCCGGAGAGAAAAACAGGCACATCGTGGAAGGTAGGAGCTGTGGAGAGTTGACTTGGGGGAGAAAAAAACTGTAGGTGCTGTGGAGGGGAGGGAGCCCTGGTCACAGAGACAGTGAGAGAAAGCAGTGCACAGGGTTGCACAAGAAAGTCTTCCCCAAAACCCCTGACTGGGAGGAGGTGAGGGGGTGATTATTGTAAGTGCATGCAAGCATGAAGCTCAAAATCTGAAGTTTTAGAATTCTGCACCATTGTTCGGGTCATGCCTGGCAGACTTAGGGGTGCTCCTGGGGAAAGGAGGGCAGAGGCCCCGGAGTGGACAGAATGGTCTGAGGATCTCCTGGGTCTCACTAGGAGAAACAGTTCCCCTTCTTGGAGTGTATTTGGGAGAGGTGGTACTGCCTCTCAGGGGACAAAAGAGATGGCAGACACCATTGAGCCACCTGATTAATTAGCATTGCAGTAGAGGCACCTGCTGAAGGCAGCTAGCCAAGAAACCAGCTTTTGGCTGTGTTTTACCATGAATTCCAAGCCCCCTGCGTGGGCATGTGACTGCTTTTCTGGAACAAACTGGCACCAACTATAGCGTGGCGAGACCCTTTTCCAGAGGATCAGCATAGATTTGTGCTGCGCTGGGTCCCTAAAATTTGGAGTTTTTGAAACCCAGCTGCATGCCTGAGATAAAACACAGGAGGTCTGTGCCACCAGACAGGCAGATGGCTTGGGCACCAGATGAAAGCAGAGTTCTGACAGAAGCCTGGGACATAAGAGCGGAGATTGTTTACTCTTCTGTGAAGCCTTCCTGAACAGCAGCAGATGCGAACTCCCCTTTTTGGGGATGAGAGAGTGGGGTGACCCATTTCCCCCCCTGCCCATCAGCACAGAGAAACTTCAATGAGCAACACACTGCCCCCAGTGGAGGCTGGAGCTGCTTACACCAGGCCCTACCCCACTGTGCCCTGTGGGTGCATTTTTACTATAGCAAGTTGGCCTGAGAACCAGCACAACAGGCTCCTTCCCCCAAAGACCAACACAAATCCTCCACAGATATCAATTCTTCTGAACTTGATAGATAGAGTGTGGCAAAGTTTCAGCTCTAGTGGAAATAGGATCGGGCTTATTTTAACAAGCAGACCAAAGCACACCTAGTTAAAATGCCACACACTGGACAAGGTCCCAACACTCCCCAATGCAGGCAGGGAGAAACACTGCAAAGAACTGACCTGAGGGAAAGAGCAGCCACTCTCTGCAGAGTGCACACTCTGAAATACTTTCTGACGTGCCAGGCCCTGAACAGTATAGGACCTCTTCTTAATACAGCCATTACACTCAGCAGGACATATAAGTCTTTCCTAACACATACACAAAAACAGTGGCCTAGTCAAAATGACAAGATGGAGGAATTTGCCCCAAAAGAAACAAGAAGAGGTCATGGCCAGGGATTTACTCAAAACAAATATAAGTAATATGCCTGAATTAGAATTTAAAACAACAATCATAAGGATACTAGCTGAGCTTGAGAAAAGCATAGAAGACATTAGAGAAGCCCTTACTGCAGAGATAAAAGAGCTAAAAACTAGTCAGGCTGAAATAAAAAATGCTATAACAAAGATGCAAAACAGACTGGATGTAATGAAGTAAGGATAGATGAAGCAGAGGAATGAATCTGATATAGAAGCTATGGAAAATAATGAAGCTGAAGAGAAGAAAGAAAAGTATTGGATCATGAATGTAGACTTAGGGAACTCAGCAACTCCATAACGTGTAATAACATTAGTATCATAGGAGTTCCAGAAGAAGAGAGGGGAAAGGGGGCAGAAGGTTTATTTGAGCAAATTATAGCTTCCAACTTCCCTAATCTGGGGAAGGAGCCAGACATCCAAATGCAGGAGGTACAGGTAACTCCCATCAAATATAACAAAAGCCAGCCAACACCAAGACATCATAGTGAATTTTTTTTAAATATAGAGGTAAGGAAAGAATGCTGAAAAGAGCAAGGGAAAAGAAATCCCTAACCTACAAGAGAAGGCAAATCAGGTTTGCAGCAGATGTCTCCACAGAAACCTGCAGGCCAGAATGGAGTGGCAGGATATCATCAGCATGTGCAATGGGAAAAATCTGAAGCCAAGAATACTTTATCCAATAAGATAGAATAGAAGGGGAGATAAAGAGTTTCCCAGATAGAAACTCTGGGAATAGAAGGGGAGAATAGAAGGGGAGATAAAGAGTTTCCCAGATAAACAAAACCTAAAGGAGTTTGTGAACACTAAATCAGCTCTTCAAGAAATGTTACAGGGGACCCTTTGAGTGGGAAAGAAAGATCAAAAGCAACAAAGAATAGAAAGGAATAGAGAAAATCTCCATAATCGGCAACTTTATTGGTAATACAATGGCACCAAATTTTTATCTATCAATAATTACTCTGAATGTAAATGGACTAAGTGCTCCAATCAAAAGACATAGGGTATCAGAATGGATTGAATAAATAAATGAATAAATAAATAAGGCCCATCTATATGCTGCTTAAAAGATTCATTTTGGTCCTAAAGACACGTGCAGATTGAAAGTGAGGGATGGAGAAACATTTATCATGCAAATGGATGTCAAAAGTAAGCTGGAGTAGCAATACTTATATAAGACAAGCTAGATTTTAAACCAAGGACAAGATGAAGAAGATCACTGTATCATAATAAAGGAGTCTGTCCATCAAGAAGATCCAACAATCATAAATATTTATGCCCCCAACTTGGTAGCACCCAAATATGTAAATCAATGAATAACGTAAAGAAACTCATTGGTAACAATACAACAATAGTAAGGAACTTTAACACTCCACTTATAGCAATGGATAGATCATCTAAGCAGAGAATCAACGAGGAGACAAGGGCTTTGAATGACACACTGAGCCAGAAGGACTTAACAGATGTGTTCAGAACATTTCATCCAACAGCAGCAGAATACACATTCTTTTTGAGTGCCCGTGGAACATTCTCCCAAATAGATCACATACTGCGGTCACACATCAGGCCTCCACAAAGTATGAAAAAACAGATCATACCATGCATATTTTCAGATCACAACACTATGAAACTTGAAGTCAACCACAAGAAGAAATTTGGAAAGACCACAAATACATGGTTAAAGAACCTCCTACTAAAGAATGAGTGGGTTAACCAGGAAATTAAACAAGAAATTAAAAAAAAAATGCATGGAAGCAAATGAAAATGAAAACATGACAGTCCAAAACCTTTGGGATGCAGCAAATGTGGTCACAGGAGGGAAGTATATCGTAATACAGGCCTATCTCAAGAAGCAAGAAAAGTCTCAAATATACAACCTGAGCTTACACTTAGAAAAGGAACAGCAGGGGCGCCTGGGTGGCTCAGTCGGTTGCGTGGCCGACTTCGGCTCAGGTCATGATCTCGCGGTCCGTGGGTTTGAGCCCCGCGTCAGGCTCTGTGCTGACAGCTGTGCTGACAGCTCAGAGCCTGGAGCCTGTTTCGGATTCTGTGTCTCCCTCTCTCTGACCCTCCCCCGTTCATGCTCTCTCTCTGTCTCAAAAATAAATAAACGTTTAAAAAAAAAGCAAAAACAAAAACAGAAACCTGAAGCCTCAAAAGAGAAGGAACAGCAAATAAAGCCTAAACCCAGCAGAAGGGGAATAATAAAGATTAGAGTAGAAATAAATGATATGGAAACAAACAAACCAAAAAGGCACAGTAGAACAGATCAATGAAACTAAGAGCTGGTTCTTTGAAAGAATTAATAAAATTGATGAACCTCTAGCCAGACTTACCAAAAAGAAAAGAGTAAGAACTCAGATAAATAAAATCACGAATGAAAGAGGAGAGATCACAGCCAACACCAAAGAAATACAAACAACTATAAGAGGATATGATGAAAAATTATATGCCAACAAACTGGGCAATCTGGAAGAAATGGATAGATTCCTGGAAATATACAAACTACCAAAAGCGAAACAGGAAGAAGTAGAAAATTTGAACAGACCCATAACCAGCAAAGAAATTGAATCAGTAATCAAAAATTTCCCAACAAACAGAAGTCCAGGGCCATATGGCTTCATAGGGGAATTCTACCAAACATTTAAAAAAGAGTTAATACCTATTCATCTCAAACTGTTCTAAAAACTAGAAATGGAAGGAAAACTTCCAAATTCATTGTATGAGGCCAACATTATCTTGATTCCCAAACCAGATAAAAAAAACCCACTAAAAAGGAGAATTGGAGGCCACTATCCCTGAGGAACATGGATGCAGAAATTCTCAACAAGACACTTGCAAATTGAATCCAACAGTACATTAAAAGAATCATTCACCACTATCAACTGGGATTCATTCCTGGGTTCAGTATTCACAAATCAATCAATATGATGCACCACATTAATAAAAGAAAGGATAAGAGCCATATGATCTTCTCAATAGATGGAGAAAAAGCACTTGACAAAATACAGCATCCATTCTTGATAAAAAATCTTCAACAAAGAAGGATAGAAGGAATGTACTTCATCATCATAAAGGCCAAAACGGAAGACACACATCTAATATCATCCTCAATAGGTAAAAATTGAGAGCTTTTCCTCTATAGTCGGGAACAAGACGGGGGCATCCAGGCTCAACATGATTATTTAACAGAGTACTGGAAGTCCTAGCCTCAGCAATCAGACAACAAAAAGAAATAAAATACATTCAAATTGTCAAGGAAGAAGTCAAACTTTCATTGTTCACAGACAACATGATACTCTATGTAGAAAATTGAAAAGACTCCACCAAAAAATTATTGGAACTGATACATGTATTCAGCTAAGTCATAGGATATAAAATCAACATACAGAAATCTGTTGCATTTTTATACACCAGTAATGAAGCAGCAGAAAGAGAAATCGAGGAATCAATCCCATTTACAATTGCACCAAAAACCGTAAGATACCTAGGAATACAGAGGTAAAAAGATCTGCACTCTGAAAATTATAGAACATTTATGAAAGGAATTGAAGAGAACAATGAACATGTTGTTCACTGCCACTCAAAGGCAGCCTTTGGAATGGGAGAAGATATTTGTAAGTGACATATGTGATAAAAGGTTTGTATCCAAAATGTATAAAGAGTTAATCAAACTCAACATCCCCCAAATAATCCAGTGAAGACATGGGCAGAAGACATGAATAGACACTTTTCCAAAGAAGACATCCAGATGGCTAACAGACAAATGAAAAGATGCTCAATATCGCTCATCATCAGGGGAATACAAATCAAAACCACATTGAGATACCACCTCATACCGGTCAGAGTGGCTAAAATTAACTCAGGAAACAACAGATGTTTGTGAAGATGTGGAGAAAGGGAAACCTCTTGCACTGTTGGTGGGAATGCAGACTGGTACAGCCACTCTGGAAAACAGTATGGAGATTCCTCAAAAAGTTAAACATTGAACTATATTATGATTCAACATCTCATGGGTTACCTATAATGATATTATGATTCTGTACTTCCTTATTCATTTTTTACTCAGAATGTTTCTGTAAAGTGATATTTCTCCATAATTATTTGGTAAATCTGAAGGACAGCTCTTATAAGGAGAGGCAGAATAAATTCTAGATTTCTTTATTTTTTTCATTTAGCTGTTTTAAAAGTAACAAATTGAAAATCTTGTATCTTCCAAAGTTAACTGATGATTTAAAAATATTTTTGTAAGCATGTGGATTTGTATATATTTAAGATTTTTGCTGTTTTTATTTTTGTCAGTGTTCATAATGTTCTGTCTTTTGTAGAAATCTCCTCAGGTTCATTCTTGTGGCCTTTTACATAATTCCATGAGCTTTTGCTTAATAGTTTTCTTACTTTGTGTTATGATTAGATGTTCATATCATACATTTTTTTCCCCCAGACTTATAATCCACTATATTTCTAGTGGAAATAAGAAACTAGTTTCTTTCAGTAGGAAATGGTATTGAGAGGGGCGCCTGGGTGGCGCAGTCGGTTGAGCGTCCGACTTCAGCCAGGTCACGATCTCGCGGTCTGTGAGTTCGAGCCCCGCGTCGGGCTCTGGGCTGATGGCTCAGAGCCTGGAGCCTGTTTCTGATTCTGTGTCTCCCTCTCTCTCTGCCCCTCCCCCGTTCATGCTCTGTCTCTCTCTGTCCCAAAAATAAATAAACGTTGAAAAAAAAATTTTTAAAAAAAGGAAATGGTATTGAGAAATTATGCTCTGGATACCAGAGATATTCCTTGCTACTGGATTGGTCATTATCTCTAGACCTTTGTAGTGGACAGAGCTAGAAAATAGATTTTTCTTTTTAAAGAAAAAGTAGGAGTTCATTTTGATAGTCCTAATTTAAATTCAGGACCATAAAGATTTTACTTTTTTAATCTTATATATGTAAGTCCTTTAAAACAGGCTGAAGGTGAAAACTGTGGCTCTCGATGACACTAACATAATTACTCATTTATTTTATCCCACAGTCTACATAGAATGCTCTCAGAACTAACAGTATTATTACTACAAACATGGAGGATTTCTTTCTCTTCTTTAAGCTATATCCTGGTGGGATGAATAGGTACATTACGTTTTAAAGTCACTTGAAATAATTCTTCTTTGTGTACATTTGCTGCTAACTTGATGTGTATTTAAATTCATTTGTTTCATTGCTTTTGATATTTAAGGATTGAATTTATTAAATGTAATCTTGTACTATAACTATGTTAAGTAGTTATGTGGTTCTGAGTCAAATCTCTGAAACAAATGATATTCAGAAAAATTTAATTTCTATCTTGTTCCTTCCTTCCTACCTACCCTATAAGTCACCCTTTTAAAATGTTTTAGTTTGTATTTATCCATCATCCATCCAGCCATCTCTGTCTTTGTTCTTCATCTTAGATAAGCATTAGTAAATTGTATATACTTTTCTCCACCTTGCTGTTTTAACTTTACAGTATACCCTGGAGATCACTCTACAGTGTGTATTCTCAATGGGAGGCTATCACCTTAAGGGGGCAAAAGTTGGTTCTTGAGGGTGAAAGAAAAACTTGGATATTATAATGACTTGTGACCCTCCAGGGGGCCAAGGTATATAAACAGATATACAGTATATATGTGATATTAGTGTGTGGGGGTTGGTGGTGGTGATTAGGAATAAAAAGGTCTAAAAGGACTTCTTGGGGCAATACTGAAAAAAAGAAGACTGAGAAACTGTAGCAGTATATAGTATATTACTTGGTATTCCTCAATTATTTTAAAAGTGTATAGTGTCTATTACGATATAGTCAACTAGCCCTCTGTTTTTCAGCATTTGAGTAGTTTGTATTCCTTTGCAGTTACAGACAGTGCTGCAATGAACGTATATGTTCTTTTGTATTTTTAAGAGTGTATCTTTGAGACAGATACTGAGAAGTGAGATTCCCAGGTCAAAGGTTAACTGCCTATGTAATTTGCTAGACATTGCCAAACTTCCTTATGGCAGTGTTTTAGTTTGTACTAGTGAATATGTTCTAAGTTAGCTTATTGTGAGACACTGGTGTCATTTATGAGAATCTTACTATCTTCTAATTGGCTCTGAGAAATATAATTTTCATATTACAAAATGCAAATATATACATTATTTCACCATTGGATTTTTTTCAAAATTATCACTACACTGCTTACCATATGTTGTTTAGATGAGAAAAATGGATCTATCTAAAAGGTCACATAGTTTATTTTATTTATTTAAAAATTTTTTAATGTTTATTTTTGAGAGAGAGAGAAAGAGCACATATGGGGGAGGGGCAGAGAGAGAGGGAGACACAGAATCCGAAGCAGCCTCCAGGCTCTGAGCTGTCAGCACAGAGCCCTACATGGGCTAGAACTCAGGAACCATGAGATGATGACCTGAGCCATACTTGGATGCTTAACCACCTGAACCACCCAGCCGCCCCAAAGGTCACATAGTTTATACTAGTTTTTAAAAAATGTGCTGTATCTGGTCTTAGTAAAGATAGTTGCTGACATTGGTTTTTCAAGTAAATGGTGAGTATATGTATTTTTAAATGTTTTTTATTCAATAACAAATGTCTAAATTTAAGGTAAATTTTAAATTTAGACATTTAAATATACATATTTTGAAATTATACCAAAAATAGAGCTTAAATTTTTTTATATAATATATAAACAGATTTCTCGTTGGCCCATTTCACTTAATTTTTGAAATACTTTGGCCAACTACATCACCTAGTTTTCTTTAATCCATTGTTTTTATGAAGCTTTTAGTTTGTATAGTAAAGATCTCTTTGTATGTGAAGGTAGTGATCCTTAGTTCCTTGGTGAGCAGACTACATGCATCAATCTTGTCATTTGGTTGCCGCATGCTTTCTTTAGGGAATTGGTTCCAAATCCTGTTTGCAGTATTTGCCTTCACCATCCCCACAACTGCTCATCTGATTAGAGTCCTTCTCACTCTTATCCTATGTAGGATCTATAAATATTAGAGGTAGATTAAAAAGGAACATTATATTTTATGAGAAAAAGTTCCATGGATATACTGTTTCTTAGCAGTTTTGTATTTTCAGTTTTGTGTTCTAATGACTTTCAGTATAATGACCTAGGGGAGATTGCACAGTAACTCAGACTATTCATAACAGAGATTGAATTGAGTCAGTCTGTCCATGTGATCCGTTAGGTATTTATATCTTCCTGACAGGGCTGTAGTAGGCACTTGTATTTGTATTTGTGGAATAAATGAATGGCTGGGGAGCTACTGGCATTGCCATGCAGTAAATGGTTAATTAGGAAAGGACTTAGAATAGTTGAATATTTTGTGAAAAGCGGACAAAAAAAGCAGTCATGAAATTTCTAGAACTATGTGTCCTACAACACATTTAAGTGTTTGGAGGTTAAACATGTAAAAAGAAAAAGAATATGGGAGATGATGTAAAACTGTTGCAGTTATTTTTGTTAAAGGATTCCATTTTACATTACATTGTTGCACAAAATGCTGCTGCTAGAAAAGTTTTGCCTACTAGTTTCCTTGACTGTGGAGCGAATTTGGGTTTTTAAAGAATATACGTCACATTTTCCTCTTCCTTTGTAGGCATTTGGGATCACAACTTTGTGAATTGGAAAAACTGATAGATAAAATGATGATTGCAGAGTTTTCTACTTATTCTCATAGTGACTTAAACAGACCACTGGATGATGACTGTCAAATTTTAGAAGAGGTACGTGTCTTAAACTGTGGATGCAATTGGTGTCATTGCTTAGTGTTAATTCCTAATAGTATTAGTTTAGAACACATTCTTCTCAGATTATAATGAGCAAAAAAAAATTTCAAGCTCAGTCAGACCTCTGTGAAGTCCTTCCCTAACTATGTGATTTTAGCAAGCACTGTAATTGTCATTATCCTATGAAGTTAGAGAATAAAGTAACTTTATAGCTTAATTAGAAATTGGATTTAAAATGAGGTCTTATATATATCTTATAAACCAAGCTTAAAATATAGATATAGGATGAATTAACATATATCCATGTGTATGCATGTACTGGAGTATGTTTGTTATAAAAGTGATCATTATTATATAGTAACTTATCAGTCATTAACAGTCACTGAACCCCTGTTATGAACATGTTTTATGCATATGCTTATACATAAGATCCAGGCTTCACTTATCTGCTGACTTTTCAATGCTGATTACCACCAAGAACTAGGAAAGGATCCAGAAGCCCTGATAGCAGCCTAAGTAAAGAGATTTTTGTATGTGTTAGCAGTTAATTCCCCACAAATAGTCCAGGTCATCAGGATTTGAGAAGGATACTTTCTGCCTACTTGTTGAAACTATGCTAAAATGTACTCATATTGTTTTGTCCCCAAGACAGCTTCATTTGATCCACTGTAGTGCATTAGGATTTATCTGTTTTTAAAACTATGACTCCAATAATCTGATGACAAGATAGCTGTAGAAGGGGTTTTTGGGGGCTTCTAGAAAATACCATGTGCAGGGTAGAGATCTGAGGATCAAATAATGAAACGCTTGATGTTGAATATTTCTACTTCTGAGTGACATTATTCTATATTTAAATTGTGAAATTCCATACTTTTATTTTAATAGGAAAGACTTGTATCTCTTGTATTTGGACTTTTAAAACAAAGAAAACTTAATTTTTTAGAAATCTATAGTGAAGAAATGATTATTACAGCAAAGAATATCATTAAACAGGTAAATATACATTTTTATTTGATATATTTTGGTCTAGAATCTTTTTTTTAAAATTTTTTAATGTTTATTTTTCAAGAGTGAGAAAGCATGAGTGGGGGAGGGGCAGAGAGCAAAGGAGACAGAATCCGAAGCAGGCTCCACACTGTCAGTGCAGAGCCCTATGTGGGGTTTGAACTCATGAATTGCAAGACCATGAAGTCAAGAGTCGATGCTTAACTGACTGAGCCACCCAGGTGCCCCTAGAATCTTTTTATCAAATTTATTTTTACATGATCTAGTAATAATATATATGCAGTATAATAGTAACATTTTCTCATTTATTTAAAAACTTAGAATATAGAAAAATAGAAGAAAAAATAGACCTACTAGCCAAAAGATTATCACTTTAAGAATATTTCTAAGTGTAGGGGGATCTGGGTCACTCAGTCGGTTGAACATCTGACTCTTGATTTTGGCTCATGTCGTGTGATCCCAGGACAATGAGATCAAGCCCCAGGGTCATGGAATCAAGCCCCACATTGGGATCTGTGCTGAGCATGGAACATGCCTAAGATTTTCTCTCTCTCCCTCATGCCCCTCCCCTCAGCTTGTGTGTGTGTGTGTGTGTGTGTGTGTGTGTGTGTGTGTGTGTTCTCTCTCTCTCTTAAAAAAAAAGTATTTTTAAGTGTAATTCTAAGTGTAAATTGTTACTGATGTTTTTCATTGTTGCTATCATACTGTATATATGATTGTGAATTGTACATATATTTCAGAATCATAACATAAGCATTTTCTCTTATAAGCCTTCAGACACATCATTTTTGATGGTTGTATAAAATCCTATCCACATTTTATTAGTTATGCCTTTCCTCTGTGTTGAATATTTACATTTTTTCAGTTCGGTACTGTAGAACACTGTGACACACATATTTGGTGTAAAGTTTTGTTGGGTTTTTCCATAGTTAAGACTATTTTCTTATAGCTGATTTCTAGATGTGGAATTATTGGTCAGAGAGTGAAAAGTATTTTTAAAGCTATTTGATAGAGTTGAATTGCTTTCTAAAAAGATTTTACCAAATACATTCTCACCTGCAGTAGGTAAATGTTTATTTCCTCTTATCCTTATCTTTAAGAAATTATTATTGTAAACTAAAACCTTTTTCAGTCTCATCTTTGTTTCGCTGTTTTACTCTGATAAATATCATTAAACATTAAACTTCAGTTTTTCTAAATATGAGAAACAATAATTTTAAATACACTTATTAGGCTTAATGATCATCATCAGGTTGAATGTACATTTCTGAGTTTTTAATGTTTAAATAAAACAAGCAAAAAAAGATCAGTAATCATACCACCTTTTTTACTTCTTTTGAATACTAAAACACAATATTTTAAAATTGTTATGACCACTTTCAAAAATTGTTGGCAATAGCTACTAGCACTAAATGTACACATACATTGTAACTCAGCAATTCTACTGCCAGGTATTTATCAGCAGAAATGCATACATAAATTTACCAAAACAGCATAATATTTCATGGCGGCACTATTTGTAATAAAAACTGGAAAAACCCAAATTTTTCTTTTTTTCTCCTTTGAAAAACCCAAATTCTGTCATCAGTAAAAAAAAAAAAATGATCGAGTTGTGGTATATTTGTATGAATACTGTACAGCAATGAGAATGAATAAATCACATGGAACAAATGGATGAATATCACATATATAATGTGGAGCCAAATAAACCAGACACAAAGGAGTCACAAAGGAGACACACTTTTGTAATTAATCTATGATATTAGAATTAATCTGTGGTATTAAAAATCAAGATAGTATCTTTTCGGAGAAAGTAGTGACTAGAAGGGAAGCAAGAGAGGTGCTTACTGGCAGTGTTTAATTTCATGATCCGAGTTTTCATTACACAAGTGTACTCCATTTGTAAAAATAGATTTGAACATAATTTGTGTAGTTTTATATATGTATGTGATACTTCTAGACAGATTTTATGAAACTGCTGTGTTGTAATTCCCAGGATTCTCCTGAAGTCTAAGCATTTTTTTAACTTAATCTGTTACATATATTGCAAGAAAACATAACCTCCAAAATGAACTTTTTTTTGGAATTTTAATATGGGGCTTATACCTTATTCCTAAGAATTATGGTTCTGGGTGTTGTTCTGTTTGTTTGGTGTGTGGTTTTAAATAGTAAGGGATTTTAGTTAATATAACAGTTCAAGCATATCCTGGAATAATTATTTAGTAGGGTAAGGATATAATGCTACAGTGTTTTATACACCTTGACGTGTGTATAAAAGACACAAGAGATGTCTGGTAAAATGATCGTAGTCATTGAGGTCATTTTTTTTTTCCGTGGAAGCCATTTTTAATATGTAAATGAACCATGAGGTACTTAGAATTCTAAAGATGTTAATTGAATTTTTTTCTTAAAATTTGCAGTGTGTGATTAATAAAGTTTCACAAATAGAAGAAATTGACACAGATGTTATTGTGAAGTAAGTATAAATATTACGTTGGGAGTTATCAGTTAGGGAAAAGATGACACATTAGAATAATCTGAGGAGGATTTAATTAAGGAATTATTTACTAAGGTATGGGCAGAGTGTAGAAAAATCACAAGTGACAGTGCAGTACCTTTAAGGGACAAGAGATGAGAACAGTAGGATTCAGGAGAAGGCCACTTAGTAGTAGGAAAAAAAAAGGCCTGTAGTAGTTGAAGTGATCTGCAGTGCTGGAGGCAGCCTTCCTGAGACAACCTCTCAGGAAGGGAGGTGGAGCTATCAGTACCTTTCTTCCTTCCAGTGTTTTATAAGGGCTCCTCCTTGGCCACGCCCAGCAGGTCAGCCTCCCAGGGCAAGAGGCTACAACATAGGTATGGAGGAGAGAAATTGAAGATGGTCCATTTCAGAGGAATCACAGTGTTATGTTTAAATTATTTAGCTATCTGATTAAAACCCAGCTTCTAATTGACTTTGAGGAATTTGAGTACATGATTTTGAATTGCCTCATGCCTGTAATTTTTTGTTTTCGCCCTTTAAATTCCTATTTTTTTTCATTTTGAGATTGGTGATAAATATTTTATAACTGAATTTCTAGTTCATATAGATATCTAAACTCTATTAAGTGGCCCAAGATATAAATAGCAATATGAATCACTGTGAAATTTTTCCAGGCCAAATTCATAGAATAAGGATTGAGGGGTTTTAATTTCTACACTATTACCTAGTGAAAACTCTGTTTCAGAATTAGTTGAAGCAACCGTAACAATGCAGGAATCACTAGTAGTTGGAAAAATTAAGTTACTGGTATTCTGTTAAAAGCTCTATGGACCTGGAGAGTCAGTTATTTTAAATTTTATTCCCTAGGAAATTTTCTCAAATAGAAAAATTCCTGTATTGCAAATATAGAAGTATCTTTTGAGAATAAACTCCTAAGTGCCCAAAGACAAATATTTTTTTCTTTGAATTTTTTTTTTCTAGGCTTGCAGATCAGATGAGAATGTTGAATTTTCCTCAGTGGTTTGATCTGCTGAAGGACATTTTCTCAAAGTTTACAATTTTCCTACAAAGAGTTAAGGTAAGTTTATGTGATTTTCAGTTTATCCAGAATATCGCTAAAATTAAGTCCACTTTCTAGGTATATACATACAGAATCGGATTAGAAAAACATAATTTCTTTGTTTTTTGTAATTTTTTTACTGTTTATTTTGACAGGGGGTGGGGAAGGGGCAGAGAGAGGGAATCCCAAGCAGGCTCCATGCTGTCAGCACACAGCCCAATGCAGAGCTCAGTCTCATGAACTGTAGTATCATGACCTGAGCCAAAATCAAGAATGAGCCATTGAACTGACCACCCAGGCACCCCTGTTTTTATAATTTCTCTAAAGAGCTTTGGTTTCAAATAAGATTTGAAGTGCTTCAGAGTATTTTGATACTCTATAATTTAGGATAAGTTTTGTATTAAAAAATATAGTGCTTACTTGGCATTAAATATTATAAAATAATACTTCCTCTTATGATTTTGTGATTTTTGAATCTCTCTAGATTATCTATAGGCACAATGTGTGAAACACTCAAAAATCTGTTCTAAACCACTAATGTTTTCTAGAAATCTTTAATCCTGATATAATGGTATTTAAAAAAAATTTTTTTAATGTTTATTTATTTTTGAGAGAGAGAGAGAGACAGTGTGTGAGCAGGGGAGGGGCAGAGAGAGAGGGAGACACAGAATCTGAAGCAGGCTCCAGGCTCTGAGCTGTCAGCACAGATCCTGACGCAGGGCTTGAACTCACGAACTGTGAGATCATGACCTGAGCCAAAGTCAGGCTTAACCGGCTGAGCCACCCAGCCGCCCCAATGGCATTTTTTAACATATAATTCATATTTAAATTGCTCTACTAATGTCCTTTATTGCAGGCTTTTATTTTACTTTTTAATCTGAGGTCCGATCAAGGATTATGCATTTACATTTAATTATTCTGTCTCTTCAGTATAATCACTTAATTTTAAACCAGTCAATATAAGGAAAAGAACATATGCCAAAGAGCATTTTTCAGAAGAAAAGATGTCACAGACTAATGCATTGTAGTTAGAATCACTAACATGTCACCGCTGTGTTTTAATAAGACAATGCTTAGGAATTACTGAATGTAACAGGTTGTGAAATTTGCTATTCTTTGAATTATCAGATGTCAGTATTGTGTTACATGTGCTAGTTAACATCCCTGGCATCTCCTTGGTATTCTGTTAAATGGCCTGGGGGACTTTGGTACTTAATCTGTGACATGACTTTATCAACATGGAGTGATGCTAAGTCATGTGTATAACCTGAGTGGGAAAAGTTTTTAAAAATGTGATTCACTGTACTTTAGGCTCCTACCAAAATGTTGGTCCCACTCATTTGTAGTGATGATAGTAAACCTATAGATGTGGATTGCTCAAATAACTAAGCCACGTTTTCACTTTTTCTCATATTCCCGCCATGACTTCATCACACATACTTCTATTGTATGTCTGGATGTATATAACTCTTACACTGCAGATTGTAGAATTGACCAACTTTTTGCCAGTATTCTTTTTTATTTAAGTATAATTAATACCCAGTGTTCTAGGGGCGCCTGGGTGGTTCAGTTGGTTAAGCGTCCGACTTTGGCTTAGGTCATGATTGATGTCACAGTTTGTGAGTTCGAGCCCTGCATCAGGCTCTGTGTTGACAGCTCAGAGCCTGGAGCCTGTTTTGGATTCTGTGTCTCCCTCTTTTTCTGCCCTTTCCCCACTAGTGCTTTCTCTCTCTCTCAAAAATAAATGAATATTAAAAAATTAAAATACACTGTTCTATTAGTTTCCAGTGTATAATATAATGATTCAGCAGTTCTATAATTTACTCAGTGCTCATTACAATAAGTGTACTCTTAATCCCCTTCACCTATTTCACCCTTCTTCCCACCTCTCTCCTGTTTGGCAACCACCAGTTGTCTATATGTATGAGTCTGTTTTTTTCTGTTTGTTTTGTTTTTTATATTCCACATATGAATGAAATCGTATGGTATTTGTCTTTGACTTACTTCATTTAGCATTATACCCTCTAGATTCTTCCATGTTGTTGCAGATGGCAAGATTTCATTCTTTTTTTATGGTTGAGTAATGTTCCGTTGTATATATATACCACATCTTTATCCATTCATCTATGGATGAACACTTGGGTTGCTTTCATATCTTTTGCCAGTAATTTTTTTATAGCTATTTCACTTTTAGGTTCTCTATCAGTTAAACTAAGTCAAATCTTCATTTGATATATATACAATATGGGAACAGTGATTTATCATAGTTGTAGTTTCTCATTTTCACATTTAGACCCCTTAAGCTAATACTTCTGTAAAACATCTTTGAAGATGATATATAACATATAAATATGGTACTTTTTCTTTGAAAAAAGTTTGTGATTCTGTAAGGGTATGATTTCATTGAAAAATAATGTTAATTACAAGCTGTTCATTTAAAAAAATTTTTTTTTTCAACGTTTATTTATTTTTGGGACAGAGAGAGACAGAGCATGAACGGGGGAGGGGCAGAGAGAGAGGGAGACACAGAATCAGAAACAGGCTCCAGGCTCTGAGCCATCAGCCCAGAGCCCGACGCGGGGCTCGAACTCACAGACCGCGATATCGTGACCTGGCTGAAGTCGGACGCTTAACCGACTGCGCCACCCAGGCGCCCCACAAGCTGTTCATTTTTAATTGAGAATTTTCAAATAACTGCAAATTGGAAAGAACCCAGATATCTAACAGTAGAGGGAAGGGTAAAGTAAATTATGCCTGGTATATTCATTACCATGGAATATCATGCATCTGAGGATTTTTAATGTTGAAGAAAATGCGTAGATTATAACATTAAGTGAAGGGACAGTATAGGCCTGTTTATATAGTATGTGATCAGCTATGTTAAAAAGATTTATTATCTCTTCATCTTCATACAATAAAGAGACAGTTTGTCTTTTTGGTGGTTATCTTTTGGCAGTATAATTTAAATTCATTATTAATTTCTTTGTTTTTCCTAAATATTTCTACAAAGAGAGGTATTACTTTTATAATCAGAAAAGGTTGTTTTGGCTTTTACTAGTGTTTACCACATTATAGGAATAAACTATTTGAAGTTCATAATTTAATTTACCAGTACACAAAGGCTCCAGTTTCTTCATATTCTAACACTTGTTTTTCTTGTTTTGTTTTTTGTTTTTGTTTTTTGATAGTAGCCATTTGAATGGGTGTGAGGTGGTATCTCATTTTGGTTTTGATTTGTATTTTTCTAATGATTAGTGATGTTGAGCATCCTTTCATATGCTCATTGGCCATTAGTATGTCTTCTTTGGAGAAATACTTTCTTTGCTCATTTTTTAATCAGATTTTTTTGTTGAGTTGTAAGAGTTCTTTATATATTGTGGCTATTTAACCCCTTACTAGATATATGGTAGGCAAGTTATGTTTAGTGTAACCTATTTAAGATACTTAGAATATATGCAATGTACTCTCAGGAGATTGCTACTTAAATCAATGAAAATACAGAACTCCATTCTTAAGCTTTAGGGAACCCATTTCTCTTGAGTAGTTCTTTTTCACAAAAAAAGATTGGTGTAATTATGACATGCATGACCTTGACACTCATTTATAAGATTTTAAAAAGTACATATGCAGAATTCACTTTTGGGGACTTTAGATACATGTTATATTAAATCCTTTAAAAATATATCCTGTTTTCTTATAGGCAACGTTAAATATCATTCACAGCGTTGTTCTCTCAGTTCTTGACAAAAACCGAAGGACCAGGGAATTGGAAGAGATTTCACAACAGAAGAATGCTGCAAAAGACAATTCACTGGACACAGAAGTGGCTTATTTAATCCATGAAGGCTTGTTTATAAGTGATGCATTCAATGAGAGTGAATTAACACCTATAGCAATCGACACTACCTCTCAAAGAAATGCATCTCCGAATAGTGAGCCCTGCAGCAGTGATTCGGTATCCGAACCAGAATGTACTACTGATTCTTCATCCAGCAAAGAGCAGACATCGTCATCTGCTACTCCAGGAGGTGTGGATATGATGTGAGTATGCTGACTGCTGCCAACTTTATAAGATTTTGAGTAAGACTGATTTTTTCAATTTATTGAAAAACATATGAACTTTGGTCTTGGAATTTAATTTAACAAAAATAAATTAATTTTACAAAACACATATCTTTTTGAAAATGTAATGTAAGGAGGTGAGCATTGGAAGTAATTGAAAATTACAGAATTTTAAGGCTGGAAAGGAACCATTTAATTAAATGCCCTTATTTCAGAGCATTTGACTTACTTAAAGTCACTAGTGGCAGAACTTGTCCTGAAAATCAGGTCAGCATTACCTTGTTTATTTTTCTTTCTTTTCCTATAACGCCTTTGTATTTTGTATATAGTGAAGATCTGTTTGATTTAGTTTTTCAAAGGCATGAATTTCCAAGCGGATTATACCATTTTTTCAAACATGACTTTTTAAAACTTACTTTGAAATAATTTCAGATTTACAGAAAAGTTGCCAGAATTGTACGAAAAAGTCATTTGTTGACAGTTTACCACATTGCCTTCTTTCTCCCTTTCTTCCTTTTTCTCTTTCTTGCTCCCTTCTTCTCTCTTTGTCTCTCATGATAATATTTTTTTCTGAATCATTTGGCAAAAGGTTGCAGACGTGATGTCTCATTATTTCCGTATTATTAAGTGTATATTTCCTAAAATACAAGAATACTCTCTTAAATAACTACAGTTAACCAATTATAATGAAGAAAACATTGATACATTATTACCTTGCAATCCATACATCCCATTCACAGTTCACCAGTTGTCCCAATAATCTCTTGTGTGGAAAAAACAAAACAAGGCCAATAAAATCTTTCCGACCCAAGAACGTAGTATGGATTTAATTATTGTTAAGAATAATAACTCAGCATGTACTTTTATTTTTACACAAGTCAGCCTATGGCCAAGGAGTTTATGAAGGTTGCAGTTACAGCATAAAGTCAACTGTAATACGTTCCTCCTCACCAAAAAGAAAACCCTGAACTACATATTAATAAAAATATTTTTTCTCTGTTCAAGCTAACATTTCACATTTACTGGTTAGGGTGCAGTCTAAAATTTACAAGGGGTGTACAAATCCTATAGCTCAAACAGTGTAGAATTTTGTTTCTGTCATGTAACAGTTCAGAGATGAGAGGTCCACAGTGGAGAAGGCAGCTCTGCTGTCCTCATTTTCCAGCTTTCATCTGTAAAGAGGCTGCTTCAGCTTTTATCATCAAATCCGCATCCTTAGCAGCAGGATGGAAAGGACAAAGGGTGGTACCCTCCTTAATTTTTTGTTTTGTTTTAACTTTTTACTTGGAGTATAATGCACATATAGGCCAATATATCAATTGTACGTGTTCACCTCCATGATTGTAAAGTGAGTATACTGGTGTAATCACCACCCAAATTAAGAAATAGAACATTACCAGCTCTCTGGAAACCTTCCTTGCAACTGTGTTTTCACTCTTTCCCAAGGAAGACCACAAAAACTGTTGGTTTTTCTGGTTTTTAAACTATATAAATGGAACCATAAATGGAATCATGTTCTTTTGTCTCAAATTTCTTTCCCTCAAAATTATATTTGTGCTATTCTTCTAAGTTGTTGCATGTAGCAGTAATTTTATTTGTGTACAGTATTCCCCTTTCTGACTACACCATTATGTACTCTACTGTAAATGAAATTTGTGTTATTTCCATTTTGATTGTTGTCAACATTCTTCTAGGTGTCTTTTGTATATGTGTTATAAGCATAATATATACCTAAGAATGATTGAGGTATATGATTGGTCAGTTTAGCTAATAAGAGTTTCCCATAGTGATTGTACTCTATTATAGTCCCATCAGCAATGTGAAAGAGTTCCTGTTTTTCTACATCTTCATTCAGTCTTGGGTGTTGTCAGTCTTTTACATGTTAGCCATTCTGGTGGGTATGTTGCAGGTATATTAGTTTTACTTTTTATTTCCCTGATCATTGGTAAGAGATCACTTTTCATATATTCATTGACTATTTGGATGTTCTCTTTTGTGAAGCACCAATTCAAGTTCTTTGCCCACTTCTCTGCTGGGCTGTGTTCATTTCTTACTGATTTATGGGAGTTCTTTATGTAGTCTCAGCACAAGCCTTTGTAAGGTAACTGCAGTGCAGATATGGGCACAAAAGAAGAAATAATTTCCCAGGCAGGAAATGGGAAAAGAAAAATAATGGAAAGAATTAGACAGTTTTGTGGTTTTTTTAAACATTTATTTTAAATTGTGGTGAAAAACACATAACAAAATATACCATCTTAACCATTTCTAAATGCACAGTCCAGTAGTAGTATATTTATATTGTTGTGCACCCAATCTCCAAGACCTTTTTCATCTTGCAAAACTAAAACTCTATACCCATTTAGCAACAACTCCCCATTTCTTCCTCTACCTGTCCCCTAGAAGCCACCCTTCTACTTTTGGTCTTCGTGAGTTCAACTACTTTAGGTACTTCATATAAGTGGAATTATACAGTATTTGTCCTTTTGTTATTGGCTCAATTCACTTAGTATACTGTCTTCAAAGTTCATCCATGTTGTAGTATGTGTGAGAATTTCCTTCTTTTTTAAGGCCAAACAATATTCCATTGTACGTATACATCACATGTTTTTATCCATTCATCTGTTGGTGTACTTTTGGATTACTTCCATCTTTTGGCTATTGTGAATAGTGCTACTGTGAACGTGGGTATGCAAATCTCTTTGAGATCCTACTTTTAGTTCTTTTCTGTATGTACCCAAAAGCAGAAATGCTACATCATCTTTATAAAGTTTTTTTTTTTTTTTTTCCTGTGAATGTGAAAGAGATCCAATTAAACTTAAAAAATTAAAATTCTTTTTAGGGGCACCTGGGTGGCTCAGTCATTTAAGCATCTGACTTTTGAATTTGGCTCAGGTCATGATCTCACGGTTGGTGAGTTTGAGCCCTGTGTTGGGCTGTGCTTTGACAGCTTGGAGCCTGCTTGGGATTCTGTTTCTTTTTCTCTCTCTGTCCTTCCCTGCCTGCTCGCTCGCTCTCTCTCTCTCTCTCTCTCTCTCTCTCTCTCTAAATAAATAGACTTTAAAAAAAAATTCTTTGTAAAAAGCAACATTACAAATAACTAAATTAAATGATTTTCTTAAAATACCAAACTTCCCATCTTTTTGGATGGTCACCCTACTTAAAGATATGAGAGTTGTTTTTATCTGCTATTTTTTTGTTTAAAAAAAAATTTTTTTTTAATGTTTATTTACTTTTGAGAGAGAAAGAGAGCATGAGTGGGGAAGGGGCAGAGAGAGGGAGACACAGAATCCCAAGCAGGCTTCAGGCCCTGACCTGTCAGCACAGAGCCTGACGCGGAGCTCGAACCCACGAACCATGAGATCGTGACCTGAGCCGAAGTCAGAAGCTCAACTGACTGAGCCACCCAGGCACCCCTGTTTTTTTTAATCTTTGTGAATTGCTAGCATATTGCCAAGAGTTTCATGTTCTTAATCTTTCTATTACATGGGGGCAAATTTTAAACATCCTTCACAAAATGCAATTTTATTTCAGTGGTAAATTTGAACTGTATTTAAAAAAAATTTTTTTAATGTTTATTTATTTTTGAGAGAGAGAGTGTGAACAGGGAGGAGCAGAGAGAGAAGGAGACACAGAATCTGAGGAAGGATTCAGGCTCTGAGCTGTCAGCACAGAGCCCCACATGGGGCTGAAACCCACAAACTGCGAGATCATGACCTGAACCCAAGTCGGACACTCAACCGACTGAGCCACCCAGGCGCCTTGTAAATTTGACCTTTAAAATTTAAGCAAACAATTTTGTGGGAGTTGGTATTGAAATAGTATTGGACTATTTATATAGAAGTAAATGTTGGAGTGGAGGAAGCTTAGCAGATTAGAAATGGAATTAGACTGATTCTAGGTTCTAGTCCTTTAACCTGTGACCTTGGGTAGGTCATTTAAACTTTCAAAGATTCAGTGTCCTCATCCTTAAAGTAGATATTTATCTACCTGTCTTGGGAGTGTGAGAACCAAATGAGTTGCTTTTTCTGAGAGTAAGAATATTAATCCTTTATTTTATTTTTTAATTTTAATTTTATTTTTTATTTATTGTGAGAGAGAGTGAGCATGAGTTGGGGAGGAGCAGAGGGAGACAGGGAGAGACAACCCTAAGTAGGTTCTGCTGCTGTAGGTGTGGAGCCTAAGGCATGCTTCAGTCTCATGAACCATGAGATCATGACCAGAGTTGAAATCAAGAGTCAAATGTTAACTGACTTAGTCAGCCAGGTGTTCTTCCCTCTATTACTTTAAAGCATCGGTAAATAAATTTAATGATATTATAATTTTGAAGGATAGCAGGCAATAACTTCCCTTAATACCTTAACCCAGTTAGGGTAGTGGTTTGCCTCAAATTAACATACATCAGATTCTCTTTGTAAGACCTTTGAAAATTATTTTAATTCTATTGAAAGGGAGAGAAATGATGCAAAGGCACTTAAACTTGGTTCATAATAGCACTGCATTGAATTGTTGGTATGGAATCAGTGGTCTTTATACATGCCTCAAGAAAAACAAATGTTTAAAAACAGGAAGTCTTCTCAAAACTGGAAAAAATACATTTCGTCTTATACGTATTTCTGTTTGTCAGTTCTTTGAGGACAGCAACCTGTTGTGTCCTCTCTAGTACAGTGCTCAGGAAATATTAGTTCAGTTGAACTGAATATTAACTATCATTCATAATTATAAGTAAAAAAAAAAAGTGCCTATTTGTCATGAAATAATCTTCCTTTTTCCTCCTTCCAGTGTGTCATTTTAAGCACCCTGTGTACAGCCTGCCAAAGCTACCACCTTGTACCTAACTAGAATTTTTTATTTTTGCTGTAGTTTTTGCAGAATTTTCACTTGGAGTCTGAAATAAGTATGGAACATGCTACAGCAGAGAGAGAAAATTATTTCTATATAAGATTAGGGTAAAATACAAAATATTGTATTATCCAAGCTTATTTAAGTAATGATTCACCACACACAAAAAAAGCATTTGATACGTTACAGAATTCTTCCTCAAATGCAAATTTTATAGCTTTTTGTTTTTTATTGATATGCTACCTGTGGAGACAGTGTACTCACAATTTCCCCTGACTTGATCTCTTTTTTATCATTTTCAGGGTCAATGAAGACATGAAATTAACTGATTTAGAGCTAGAAAAACTGGCAAATAATATCCAGGAGTTATTGTATAGTGCCTCAGATATATGCCATGATCGAGCCGTCAAGTTTCTCATGTCAAGAGCAAAGGTTAATTGTTTGATAAAGCTTTAGATATTTTATATATAGTATAATTATTTTGAAGATCTAGAATCATATCCTTGCTTGTGTCCCTATGTTCCCCATAATGCATATTATGTATTTATATATATATACACACACACACACATACACACACACACATACATATACATATATACGTATGTATATATATATTTTTTTTTTTTTTTTGAGAGAGAGTGAGTGAGCACAAGCATGAGCAGGGGAGGGACGGAGGGAGAGGGAGAGAGAATCTTAAGCAGGTTCCATACCCAGTGCAGAGCCTGACAGTGGGACTCGATCTCATGACTGTGAGATCATGATCTGAACCAAAAATCAAGAGTCGGATGGTTAACTGAGCCACCTAGGTGCCCCATCATATTATATTTTAAATACTTAATAAAGTTAATGGTACTGGTATGGCCTATTAGGGAGATGTTGAAATGTAAAATAATCCAAATGAAATAAATAGGAAAATCTGTTATTCTTTGAAAAAAATTATTAAAAGACTTAATTTTGAAATATGATACCTTAATTAATTTGACGTTAATATGCTATTTTACATGTATGTATATATATATATACACCCACACACACCATATATGTGTGTATAACTGGCCAATATGTTAATAAAATTAGTTGAATTCCAATATTGTGAAAATTTTATAGTATGACCTGAATTTATTTGAGCTACTGTATTATAAAGGAATCAGAGTAAAATTTGGACATTTTAAGCTTTTAATGTTCAATTTCTGGGACTGAGGTATTGAGAAATTTCATTAAAAATGTTAAGATAATATTCATGAATTAATATATAATATATTATTAAAATAATTAATAGTAACATATCAAACTAAGTTTGTTTTATAGCTTGTTCATATTTGATGTTATTCCTAATTCTCTGTCATGATTTTTGTGTTATCTTTAAAATTTAGGATGGTTTTCTTGAGAAGCTAAATTCCACGGAATTCATAACACTTTCTAGATTAATGGAAACATTCATTTTAGATACTGAACACATCTGTGGAAGAAAAAGCATGTCATTACTTGGAGCACTTCAGAGCCAAGCTAATAAATTTGTAAACAGGTTTCATGAAGAGAGAAAAACTAAGCTGAGGTATCATTACCATGTTCATTCTGCTTTTCAGTTTTTTTCCCTTTCCTTTACAAAACATGATTATATTTAATTGATTGGTTAACCAAAACCCCTAAAAAACCTATTTTCCACTAAAGGCAGACTGTGGAATTAAAATCCCATTTCTCAGCTTTCCAAAGTGGAATTAGAATGTTTATTTACTTGTCACAAAGATCCTCAATAGATTGGCTTTTCTTTCCCCACTCAGTGGTGAAGTTAATTATGTTTCATTACTCTTCTTGGATAGGCTAAGAGATATAAAAAGAAATATTTTCTGAAAGTACTCATTATGAATGATTTCAGTTTATTAAGGTATACATTTATTTTAAAAATCTTAGTACTAACAACAGCTAGTGGCCATTACTGTTTAAAAGTCAATGCCTTGTTTACATGAGATCTACTTGAATTTAACTAAGATACATATAGTGTCTTTATTATTACTAAAAGATATGAGAACAAAAGTCTTACATACACACTCAACTCTTTTCTTTTTAACCAAAGAAGATCGTGTTGAAATATCAGCACAGAGCCTGACACAGGGCTCAATCTCACAAAACGTGAGATCATGACCTGAGCTAAAATCAAGAGTCGGATGCTCATTCGACTGAGTCAACCAAGTGCCTTGTTGAAATATTGTTAAAGTTTATCTTCCTTTTTTCTCCCCCTTTGAATAGCCTCCTCTTAGACAATGAGCGCTGGAAGCAAGCTGATGTTCCTGCAGAATTTCAGGATCTTGTTGATTCTATATCAGATGGAAAGATTGCTTTACCTGAAAAAAAGTCAGGGGGTATGTGTATTCTTTCACATGCTGTCTTCCAGTTTTATACTGTTTATTCATTTTATAGGAATGCTTAACATTTCTTTAATTGACACTGCCTCAATTGACTGGAAAAGTTATGTATGATAATTTGTAATAATAATTTCAGATATTTATTGATTGCTAACCATATGCCAGACCCTGGGCCAGGTGCTTTTACATGTATTATTCTAGTATATCCCCATAACAACCTTTGATGAAGATGCTATTTTTACCTTGTTTAACAGCAAGGAGGCATAAGGCTTCCAGGGGTTAAAGAATTCTGTACAAATGATGAGCTGAGATTTGAAACCTGCCTTATAATAATTTCATAGCTATGTTCTTAACCACTGTACTGTGTTGTTTAAAGACACGTATTCATTCACTGAATACTAATAAGCTTCTACTCTGTGTTAGATATTGAGACCGAGATAACAGTTATAATTCTACTTTCAAAGGGCTAAGTCTAGGGGCACCTGGGTGGCTCAGTCTGTTAAGCATCTGATTCTTGATCTCAGCTCACGTCTTAATCTTATTGTTGTGAGTTAAAGCCCCACATTAGGCTCTGTGCTGGGCCTGAAGCCTACTTAAAAAATAAAAATAAAAGGGCTGAGTCTAATAAAAAAAATGGATTAGCAATCACAATTAATGCAGTAGTGATATGATAGAGAAAACCAAAATGTAAAAAACTGTAGAAAAAGAAAACTATGCAGGAAACTCAGAAGGAAAGGCTAGAGAAGTAGGAAGAAATCCAGAAGAACATAGAAGTAAAAAAATTAGAGTTTCAAGAAGAGAATTTTCATTGGTATCAAATGCCTGTTGGGTTTCATCTAAAAGAAATACAATAGCTGGAAGATACTTTTGTATGCCAGTTAAAGTAGAGCTGTCCTGTGATAATAATGTAGGTAAACTTAAGTACAACTTATCCTATAACACCATATTTAAAATTGTGAGACTATCAAATATTTTTTTTCTAATTAAAAAAAAAATTTTAAGTAGATTTCATACGCAACATGGGGCTTGAATTTACTACCCTGAGATGAAGATTACATGCTCTACTGACTGAGCCGTCCAGGCTCCCCAGTTGTTGAATATTTTTAATGTTTGTTTATTTTTGAGAGAGGGAGAGACAGCACGAGCAGGGGAGGGGCAGAGAGAGAGGGAGACACAGAATCCAAAGCGGGCTCCAGGCTCTGAGCTGTCAGCACAGAGCCTGATAAGGGACGGCTCGAACCCACAGACTGCGAGATCATGACCTGAGCTGAAGTCAGACGCTTAACTGACTGAGCCACTCAGGCACCCCCCAATTGTTGAATATTTTAAATGGAGGAGGCAGATGCATTTTCAAATTTTATGCGTTTCATGAAATTTTAATATTTTTACATAGAAATATTTTTAAATTGTGTATTTCACATTTGCACCAAATGTGACTGCACTACAAGAGAAAGACTGAGTAAAATACAGATAGTGACCACTAGTTTGACATGGAGGAGGTCATTTGCAATTTTAGTAATTCAGTAGAGTGACAGAATCAGACTGTAGTTCAGTGCTAAGTAATTTGAAAGGTGAGGACCTGTAAACAAATGTAGCCTCCTTTTTCGACAGGTTTGTTTGTGAAGGGCAAGTGCATGATGAAGTAGCACTAGAAACCTAGGAGAATAATTAGATTATTATTTTAATCCACTCAGGGAGTTGAGAGAGAAGAGTTTTAAGGTAGGAGAAGCTGAATTATATTTTTGTGCTTAACAGAAAGAGAAAGAATGTTAAAGATAAGAGTGGAAGAGTGGCACAGAGTGATTGTAAGGCAGGGCCTCTGGAATTAAATCCAGAGTTGAGAAAGGCTATCTCTTCTCACACTGTGACAGGAGAGGAGGGGTTAAGGACAGGTGTAAAATAGAGTAGTTCATATAGAGCAGAGAGAAGAATTGAATGAATTAACTAGATTTCTGTTGCCTAGTGACCATTTTTTAGTAGGTAACAGTGTTGGGTGGCGGTCATAATCTTAATTGATTTTAAGATATTAGCAAAGCAAAAGTATTCAGGTAGCAAAGATTGAAAGAAAAACACCAATTATTCTAAATCATGATTTAAAATTATAAGATTTATCTCTCATTTATTCTTTCAAGCTATATTTGATGACTTACCACTTTGTGAGTTGCTGTGCTAGATGACAATGACGGTTTTTGTCCTGAACAGCTCAAAGTTTTACAATCCATTCTCATGCAAGCATAACAATTTTTGAACTAAAATGATAGATATAGAGTGATTGAATTAACCATGTGTCTTTTTTTTTACCCCCAAAGTGAACTGTTTATTTTCACTTTCTCTTTGGAGGATACTAACGATAAGAGGTTTCTTTTATAACTCTATTTCTGTCCCAGACTTTTATTTTTTCCTCTGAGTAAGAAAGTACATGCTATTAGAAGTCCATCACCATTTTACTTGTTCTTACCAAGTTAAGGATCCTTGGTTATTATTCATTCATTGACCACCATTCATTAATGAGTTACTAGCTACTTGTCTAGGCATTGGGGAAATGAAAGTTAATGGATAGCAATTAATATTAATTGAATGCTTGCCTAAGGCTAGACAGTTTGTTCTCAGCACATTGCGTTCTTATTCATAGGCCCGTGAACTAGATACTGTTAGTATTCCCAGTTAACAAATATGGAAAGTGAGGCGCAAAGAAATTAGGCAACTTGCCTAAGGTTAATTTAATCTGGTATACAGATTAGAAATTTGAAATTGTGTCACACTGAATTTCTTTCCTTGAAGGAAATGAGGAAGTAGATATTTAATGTCAAGTCAAAGGGACTTGAGGCTTGGGGAAGCATAATAATGGGCCCATGATAATCTAAATAATTTGGCTGATTAAGAACAATAATCCAGTCTACTCTACTTTTCACTTCAACATGCTGAGTTTTGTTTTATAACGGTAAGAAATACCACATGCTGAAAATAATTTCTGGACTGAAGTCTTGAAAATTATATCTCTCTATTGAGTATAGGAATTAGTTTATAATCTAAGAATTATAATATAGACAACCAGTTGAAATTCTAGTTCTGCCTTTCCAAATAATATATTATTTTTTTTTTTACTCACTTATCATCTACCAGAGGGCAGACCTAGGATCGGCATTTTGTAGTCATGATCTCTGTTGTTAACAAAAATACTGATAGTTTCCGTTATCCATGTTTAATGGATACAGACGTTGACACTGAAAGAAGTTAACTAATTGGCACAAGTTCTTGCATCCCGTGATTGGCAGTACTGGAACTCAAATCCATATTTCTCTGATTCCAAACCCAATATACTTTATTCCGTGCCAAATTGCTTCCTAAGAAGTAGACATTTGTTTTTGAATATAAGATAGTTTCCAGCCCTACCAGCCCTAAATTGGAACTGTCTTCTTCATTTTTTTCCTAGTTTAAATTTTTACTTTAATAATTTGTTTAGTCTTGTTCCTATGTCTCTCTTTGTTATATGCTTTACTCTCTAGTTACGGAAGAAAGAAAACCAGCTGAAGTTCTCATTGTAGAGGGACAACAATATGCTGTCGTTGGGTGAGTGACACATTTTTCTTTATTAGTTGAGTCAGTTATTTAAAACATAGGTCTTCTAGTTCCCCCTTGATGTGAATTGGAAATTTTAGATTAATAATTTTATTTATTAATTTTTTAACATGTTTTTTTTCATTTACTTATTTTGAGACAGAGAATGTTTGCAAGTCGGGGAGGGACAGAGAGGGGGAGAGACAGAGAATCCCAAGCAGGCTCTGTGCTCTCAGCACAGAGCCTCACGTGAGGCTTGAATCTAGAAACTGTGAGATCATGACCTGAGCCAAAATGAAGAGTTAGATGCTCAACCACCTGAGCCACCCACGTGCCCCATAGAGTAACAATTTTAAATTTTAAAAATAATTTAAAGGATATTTTATGGATTCCTCTCCATTTTCTATATTTTGTAGTATTCTATATCTTAAATTAGGGACTACACTGCTGGCTTTACAAGAAATGGGTTGATAAATTTTTTCGTATAATAAGAAATGTGGAGGTATACAACCCAAGGGTGGAATACTGGCTTTATGGTGTTATTAATATTTCAGGCTCTTTCTGTCTTCTTTTTCTGAAGCTTTGTTAGTGTTATAGCATATAATTGAAGTTGTGCAGGCTTTGGAGTCACATTGTTTAGGTTTGAATCCCAGATGTCTCTTAACTCTTTGTGACATTGGGCAGGTTACTCTGTGTGCCTCAGTTCTCTTATCTGTAAATCAAAACGTGAAAATAGTACTAAGAACTATTACAGAATTAAACATATAACTCATATAAGGCATTTGGCATAGTTCTAGCACCTAATAAGTTGATAGTTGTTATCACTTATTTCTGTTATCATTTGTCATTAGGTCTTTTTTAACCAATGACAGTATTTCAAATTCCAGTTAACTAAGGAAAATATAAATTCCAGTTTTGTCTGTCTAGTACTACATGCCATTTTTTAAATGGGTAGTTAAAATAATATCTTAATATTCTTTAATAGCACTTCATAATTTAAGTATTTTCCTAGCAACAATCTTTTTAATCTCTACAACCACATTGTGAAATAAACACTTAAGGGATTATTGTTCCCTTTCTGCAGTTAAGAGAATTGATCCTCAGAAGTTTAAGTGGTTGATATAAAATGACCCAAATGGAGTCAGGATTAGAGTCAAGGTCTAGCTCCCAAGATCAAGACCAAGATTCTTTTTCCCTTTTGTTTCTTATCACTGTATAAATCTTTTCTGAAATACACACCCCCTCCAGGAGGAATGATTGATCTTTTCCTTGAGACTCCATGTGCCTCTAAAATAGCACTTTTCTCAGTATATTAAAATTATTTATGTATATATCTCCCTGGTTAGTTTTGAGTTCCTTAAAGATGGTGATGTCTTACCATTTATATTTTACTTTGTACCCAATAAATAATCAAAAAGTATGTATTGAATTGATGCATTTTCTCAGTCTGTATTATCCAGAAATCTGACACTATACCCTTCGTGAATGAAAGCTTCCCTTTTTTTCCTCCTCTGGAGTTCTTTTCTGCTTCTAGTAGGGCAAAGATTTTTTCAACCTTATAATCTTATCCCTTCAATCTAATTATGATTTCTCTCCTTAATTACCCATTATCTTGTTATTCTTGCTTGATGGCAGTGGTCACCTCTGGCTTTCTGGCTCTTTAGGCAAAGAGACCGCTCCCCAAAATTGAACTCCCTGGCTAAAGGGAAAATATTTTATCTTCTGAGAGAAGACTACAAAAGATAAATAGTGAACCCCTGCCCAGTAAAGCAGATACTGGAAATATGCATGGAGAATAATATGGAGAATAATTAAGCTGTTATAAAGGCTAGACTCCTTCTTGAATCACTACTTCCTGGTATCCTTCAGACTTTCATAAAACATTATTTTATATGGATCACTCATTTCTAAGCCTCTCATTGAACTTAGATGTCCTATAATGAATGGCTCTATTTACCTTAACCTCAATCTTATTTAAGCTCCTGGTAGTGTCTCTCTTTAATCTATGACATGCCCAGCTAATGAGCTGGTAACTTTCTCATCTTTGGAAAACCTTTTGCGACTTACCGATAAACTTCTTAGGAGATACCATTGTTCTTAGAAGCCACAGTTTCTCTTTCATCTCACTAAGAAAGTCATGATTAGGTGCCTGTCATTAATTCAGCACTTAGGATTGAGTACCTACTATTATTATGATTATTCAGAAATCCTGGGTAGGGCTTTTGTCAGTGTTTCTGAATTGGCCAAGGAATGGATATCTGCCTTATTGAAGAGACTTGATAGGAATGTGACATAAGAGAGTGATGTGCCAAAGCACAAAACTTAAGGAAGTACTCATTCTCAGTGT
Source organism: Prionailurus viverrinus (assembly GCF_022837055.1). Lineage (NCBI taxonomy): Eukaryota > Metazoa > Chordata > Mammalia > Carnivora > Felidae > Prionailurus > Prionailurus viverrinus. The sequence continues at coordinate 82,165,211 of NC_062563.1, read as the reverse complement.
CATGCAAGTGCTGGCCCTGCAATTGTGTGACCCTGAAAATGAGTTCCTCCTTAATTTTGCACCCTAGAAATCTCTCTTGCCTCACCTCAATCCCTCTCTGCAGCGCTTATATGTAAAACACATAATTTCAGTTACCAAGATCAGTATTGATTTTTATGTGCTGAATCATTTTAACTCTCTTGTTTTGACTGCGTGTTGGGTCATCTTTCTTTTCTTATAGAACTGTATTGCTGTTGATAAGAATTATCCTTGAATATTGCCAGTGTGTGGATAATATCCCATCTGTTACTACTGACATGCTTACTCGTCTGTCAGATTTATTGAAGGTGTGTATGATTTCACTGTGATGGAAAAATAGTTGGAAGAAGTAATTCATTAGAGTATGACTAATCTTCAAATTCTGAGACATTTCAAGGTTAAGTTTTCTTTAAGACATTAATTTTGTACATTTGATTGTGGTTGAATCACAACATGTTACTGGAAGAAGGCCACCTACTTCCTTCTCACTTCGCATTTAGTGATTCCTCATTATACCCATAGAGTTGTTAATGACATTGGAGACAGGAGATGATTTGTTCGTTAGGTGCTGAACATGACTGAGGCCACTTAGGTCAAAAAACCTGGACTGGTTTCAAATGTGCATGGAAGGAATTCACTGAACTTTACAAAATTCATCTCACTAAGGTTAGAGATTTTTCTTAAATCATTCTTTCAGAACCATTGATGTAAAATGAAAATGTGGTGATAATCTTATTCAGCCATTTCATTTTAACAGATTTTTTTAACTGCTAGCATAAAGAAAAGGCTTCTTTTCAAATGTCTAATCAGTTAATTCTTCCCCCAAATTGAGTTGTCATATTTTAGTCCAGAAAGATTTTGTTACCCTTTTGAAAATAGGACCCTCCGATAAGAATGCAGCAACTGAGCTAGTTTTTTTTTTTTAATTGAAGTATAATTAACATATAGTGTTATGTTAGTTTCAGTGAAACTGAGCTAGTTTTATGAATGCAGACTAAAGAATTTCTGAACAATTTATTTTTAGAATTTTACTTTTTTCCTACCGGACAATAAATATTATCATTTAGGAACACCCCTCGCCTCTTTTTTGTCATTACATAAATAGATCCTAGTTGCTCTTACTAGAAAATTCATTTGGTCCTTGAATGAGAGGAAAGAGGAATGTAGTTTTAGAACTGTAAATAAACACATTGCCAGCATATACAGAACAGTTTTTGATAAATTGTTGGGCTTTTTCTTTCTCCTTCCTTTGTTAGTACTTCAATTCAAGAAGTTGCCAGTTAGTTCTTGGAGCTGGTGCACTGCAAGTTGTTGGATTAAAAACAATAACTACAAAAAATTTGGGTATGGATTCTTGTTTTTAATTCACATGTTGAGATTTTACGATGATGTTGCTATACTCATTGTGTTTTTAGTACACCTGATGTTTTTATGACTCTAATTTAAAGACTCTAAGGTTATTTCACTGTTCGATGTATTACCATGATTGAAAAATTGGCTTCTGGGGAAATGTTATGAGGAATTTCCACTCTAATGAGTATAAGTTATTTGGAAGTTGCACCACTATAGAAAATGTTAAGATGTAATGTGTATGAGGTGCTTTGCGGTGAAAGATATCTGAATGTCATAAGAGAATCCGTTGTCCCATTAGCTTCCTCATGTCAGTAATACTAACAACTTGAGGTCATTGGGAAAAGCAGCATGTTTACTACATTATTCAGTACCAAATTATTTAAGTGAAATAATGTTGCTTTCTGCCACTGTGTTCTTCATTTATGAAATAAACTGGGGTCTGTATGAAATTGACATTTTAAAATTTATTTTGATATATAATTAAACTATTTCTCTTTTTTGTTTCTCCGTGATGTATCCACTGCCTGGATCTTCAGCTCTATCTTCACGTTGTTTGCAGTTAATTGTGCACTACATTCCTGTGATCCGGGCTCATTTTGAAGCTCGACTACAGCCTAAGCAGTATAGCATGCTTAGGCATTTTGATCATATCACTAAGGTACTTTTCCTTGTATTTTCTACTGAAGTTTCGTAAATTTAATACCTTAATTGGTAAATATTTTTTAGATGTGTTCCAGGGACTTTAATATTCTGTCTCATTACAGGACTACCATGACCACATCGCTGAAATATCAGCTAAGCTTGTAGCGATAATGGATAGCTTATTTGACAAGCTGTTATCCAAGGTAATGATTTATGGAAACTATTAGGCAATGTTTAAAGGCATTGTGCCTTTTCACAGTTGTCTAGCCAATCAAATTCCTCAGGGTTTAGAAAAACTCAGTAAATTGTTCAGATTGCCCAATAGTGGATAGTCATCTCCTAGGGGGTTGGGAGGGGACAGGAGGGAGATTATTTTAAGAATGATAGAAACTCTCTACAGAAGTGATTTTATGTTAGCTACATTGACAAATATGTAGCTTCTTCAAACTAGATTTTAGTCTGAAAGCCTTCCAGAGATAGAATTGGGAGAACAAAGTTCAAAATAGAGAAAAAAGTAAATACGTTATTTGTGGGAAGGTATATTCTTTATTTTCCAGACTGAAATGGCAAAGTCTGAGGTGCTGTATTATTTCCCTCATAGATAATCAATTTCAATATCCGTTTCTTGTTTGCTTCCCATTCCTAATAGATCATTAAAAGAAGTATTGGTTTCCAATGAATCCTTTATTACACTGGAGAGTATTTCCAGAAAAATGTTACTTAATCAGCCCTAGTCAGTTTTGCTCTATCCTTCACTGTTTTCTTTTCCTAAGTTCCTTAACACCTGTCTAGCGACAAAGCAGAAATTTCATAACTTGAAATTTTGAAGGTTTATTTAGTTTATATGTTTTTCCCAAGAGTATGTTTAGGGTAATCATCAAACGAGGCACTTTGGTATGCTTTTCTGCTATTTGCATTCTTCAGGATTCTGAGATGGCAGGAGCAGCAGGCACATGAAAATCATAAAAGTGCAAGATAAAATGGCATCCATTCACAGATACAGACGTACTCGCACCTTTGAAGGTGACAGTGGGGAAAGAGTGCTTGGAAAATAAGATTGCATTTGTTTAATAGTTCTCACATGCTTTGGTTGTAAGACACCTCTTTACACTCTTAAAAATAACGACCTCAAACAGCTTTTATTTTTGCAAATTGTACCAATCAGTAAGTACCATATTAGACGTTAAAACTAAGAAAAATTTAAAACACAAGAATACACAAACACGCATTCCATTGGCCATCAGAATGATGACATTGTTACAACTCCTCTAAAAATCCCTACTCTGCAATCATGAGAGAATGAGAGTGAAAAAGTTAGTAACATTTTAGTGTTATTATGAAAATGCATTTTAGTCCACAGTTTCCTAGAAAGAGTATCTGACACCCAGGCATCCCCAGACTGCACTTTGAGAATGTCTGAGGTGGCTGATAGATAACCTAGATGTTTTATGCTTTTAAGAAGCTTAAAGAATTTATAGTCATGTGCAAACATACCTGTATTATGTTCTACCTGTTAAATTAGTTTCTAGTTTTGTATGGAGAAGAAATATTGTTTAGGAATTCTCTGATTTTCTTTATGGTTGCCAAGTAGTAACTAAATTCAAAAGCAGTTCTGTTTCACCAATTTTGCTTTTTGATACTTGGCATTCTTCTGTCTACCAAAAGTGAATAAATAACAATGTGACTACTCTCAAGAAGTTTACCATCTGTTACCAGAGAGGAGGTGGGCAGGGGATGGGTTAATAGGTGATGGGTATTAAGGAGGGCACTTGTGATGAGCCCTGGGTGTTGTATGTAAGTGACGAATCACTAAATTCTACACCTGAAACTAATATTATGCAGTATGTTAACTAAATGGAATTTAAATAAAAACCTGGAGGAAAAATAATTTTTAGCAAAAAGTTTACCATCTAACAAGGCAGAGGACTGCAAACACCTAACAATGTTAAATAGTGGAATTAGGAATAAGCTGTGGAATATAATGAAGCAAACCCAAAAAAGTGCCAGTACTCTTAAAACCTTGACTTTATTCTATCATTTTGGTCATACAGAGTTTTGTTTGTTTTTTTGTTTTGTTTGTTTTTACCAAGAACTGGGACTGTGGCTAGACATTTTCCTGTGGCAATTAGTTTTATTCATTTTTTAATTTTTAATTTTTTGATAAAAAATAATTATTTAATGAGCTTTGCAAATATTTATCACCTATATTTAATAGTCATATCTTGCTTTTTTTGCTAAAATAAATGTGAGGCATTATGATACTTCATCCCTACATAGTATGTATTTCTAAAACCAAAGGACCCTTTGTTAAATATTCATGCTACCATATCATACCTAACAAAATTAGCAATAATTCCTTAATATCATCTAATATTTATTCTTATCTAAAATTTATCAGTTGTCTCAAAATGTCTTTTTTCAATAACTTGTTTGAACAGAGGCTTCTCTACATAGTCTACACAGTACATTTAGCTACTATGTTTCCTACGTCTTTTATAAAGTTTAAATATCCTGCTCCCCATTATTTTTAATGTTAAGAATGTGCCTAGACTTTTGCAACTTAGTATTTTCACTACTATCTTTCCTACTAACTACTTCTCCCATTACCTTGACCTATTACATTCTCTCTGTACTAACATGTCTCTCTGTCCTTCCCTGCTGTATTTGCTTCATGTGTTGCCCAGGAGTTTAGCTCTGTTTTTAATTCATATTGAAATACCAGACAATGTTTGAGTTGGGTTAGCCTCTTAATTTTAGCTTTTTATTTTCTTATCTGAAAATTTTATTTGGAGAAAGAAGGATAACACAGTAATATAGGCTCTTTCTAAGAAGCTAATAAGTAGTGGTACCATTGCTTGGGTAGAATGAATCATTAATATGTAATTGTACTACTGACTAAACTAATGTCCCAGCCTTCACTTATTCATTCATTCAGGAAGTTAAATTGTGTTAAGTAACCAGGATACATAAGGGTTAGGAAGTCTTCAGCATTGTCCCTCAAATAGTAAAATATCCAATAGGAAAAGTATATTGATAATTTTAACAGGAAATAGAATATGTAAAGTGCCACAAGTAAGGAATCGACTTTGTGCTATTGAAGCTTTTAATGCTTTGGAAGAGATGGTTGCCAGCTGAGGAGGGAGATCTGGGAAAGCTTTAGGGATGTGGCATGCATGTAAGTTTTGCTCGTAAAGATAGGCATGGTTAGGGCAAATGAAGTTGAGGTAAAGAGATACTCTGAGGTAACAGCATGTAGGTAAGAATCATAAGGAGGAAGTTTAGTGTCAGGGTTTTGGAGTCAGGTAGACCTAAGTTCAAATTTAATGTTTGTCACATATTTGCCATTGAAGCACCTTGGAAAAATTATTAATTTCCTTAACTTCAGTTTCTATCTTTAAAATGGGAAAATAATAGAGCCTCAAAAGGTTATAGTGAGGATTAATGAGATAATATACATGGGGTGCTTTTCTTTTATCATGTGTCTGACTATAGCAAGTTTCCAGTAAATGTTGAATGCTAATGCTTTTGCTTTTGTTGTTAATAACAACAAAGTTAAGTTATTCTATTTAGCTGATGAATCAGGGTGAGTGAACTGATTGTTAGGTGAACTGAGATATGTTAGGAAGATAGTAAAGAGTTTTGACTATCAGTGGAAAGCTAAACAGTTTAAGTCAGGTTTATGGGGATATAACACGTTCAATAAAATTCACCCTTTTTCTTAAAAAAAAAAAAAAGAATTTTTTTTAATTTTTATTTGAGAGACACAGAGTGTGTGGGAGAGGCACAGAGAGAGAGAGAGAGAGAGAGAGAGAGAGAGAGAGAGAGAGAGAGAGAGAGAGAATCTTAAGCAGGCTCCATGCTCAGCACAGAGCCCAATACAGGGCTCCCTCCCACTACCCTGGGGTCATGACCTGAGCTGAAATCAAGAATAAGACGCTCAACCAACTAAGCCACCCAAGCACCCCTAAAATTCACCCTAAGTATATGATGACTTTAATAATAGAACTACCACAATCAAGATATTGACCAGTTGCATCACTGTTAAACATTGTCTCCAGCAGTCAGTTCTCTTCCCACATCCCAAAACCTTGACACCACTGATCTGATGTTCATCTGTATAGTTTTGCTTTTTCCAAAATGTCCTATAAATGGAATTATACAGAATGTAGCTGTTGTCCCAGGCTCCTTTCATTTAACATAATGCTTTTGAAATTTATAGCATATGTTAGTAGTTTGTTCCTTTTTATTATAGAGTAGTATTAATTGTATGGATGCATCACTTTGTTTTTTCATCCATTTATCAGTGAATAGACCTTTGAGTTGTCTCCAGTCTTTGCCTGTTACAATAATGCTGCTATAAACATTCATGTGCACATCTTTATGTGGGCATGTATTCTATTTCTTTTGTGTAAATACAAAACTTTTGTACGTAAATGCAAAACTTTATAATATCTTTACAAAACTGCCAAATTGTTTTCTGAAGTGATTGTACCATTTTGTCTTCCTACTTTTGATATATTAGAGTTCGGGGTGCTCTTCATCTTCACCCGCACTTTATATTGTCTGTATGGGTTTTTTTGTTTTTGTTTTGTTTAACTTTTTTAATGTTTATTTTTTGGAGAGTTTTTAAGTATTTTCTCCCAGTCTATCGCTTATCTTTTCATTTTCTTGACAGTGTCATACAAAAGCAGTTTTAAATTCTCATGAATTCCAGTTTATCATTTCTTTCTTTTATTCTTCATGCTTGTGTCCTATCCTAAGAAGTTTTTGTATAACCCAAGTTACACAGATAATTTCCAGTGTTTTCTTATATCTGTGATCCATTTCTAGTTGATTTTTGTATGTAGTGCAAAGTATGAGTCAGTGTTCATTTTTCTGGATAGTTCCAGCACCTTTTGTTGAAGGCTATCCTTTCTCCATTGGCATCTTTGTTGAAAATCAATTGGCTATTTTTGTGTGGGTCTTTTTTTGAACTGTCTAATCTGTTCCTTTGATCTGTAAGTCCATCTTACACCAATACCACACTGTCTTAACTACTGTAGCATTACTAGAAGTCTTGGAATCAGGTAATGTAAGTCCTGGGATGTGAAGCCTTCTCAGTGGCCCCACCCCTCCTCCAGTGGTAACCAATTTGGTTTATGATCCTAGGCTTAAAGGTATTTTCTGTTTCTGTTCCTCACACAGTGGCCCTGGGTATGAAAGAATTTGGTGCCCTTTCTCAGTGACTTAAGGCTTTTGCTTGGTATAAGAGGAGGGTGCAGGGAATTCGTCGGCATTGGTTCCTTTTCTCTAGTGGCAGCCATTCGCCTCCTGCTTGTCTGTGCTGCTACTGAGAGTGACTCTGTGGTCTTCTGCTCTGATCTCAGTGTTGCTTCTGAGTACCTTCCGGAGACCCATAGAGAAGAGCCTGTGAATGAGTGCACACTCTCCTTGTAGCTAGAGTTCTCATTTATTGTAAACATGTACTAGTTCATATTTGGCCTTTGGGATTTTGTTAAAATGTTAGTTGTTTTCTTTCTTTTTTCCTTCTGTGGTAGTCACCTCTTCTTCCTATGCTCTGCCATGATGAGACATTTCGTGTGTCCCATCTCCTCAGAAGGGCTTGTGACTCTTTGGAATTCGTTCCCGTGGTTCTAGGGACCTTTGTTCTCTGATGGGTTGAAGAAAAGTTATGATTTTGTAAATTATTATGGTTTTTCTTGTGGGTAGGGTAGTAGAACATTGTCTTACAGCTTTCTAAATTTTAAACAGAAGTAGAACCCCAAGGTTTTTAAACTAACAAATCACCTGATTAGAATTGCACTTCAGAAGGACTTATCAGATAGTATGTAGAATGGATTTGAGGTGATATGAAATGTCTTCTGTTTGGAATAGTTTCACGTAATTGTTATCATTTGAAGACTCAGCAGCCCAGGTGTGCTGCTCAGGAAGCCACCTCCACTATTGCCTAAATGTCCTTCATCCGTGTTCCTGTAGCATGCAATGTCCACTTTCTGGAACACCAACCAGCTGTTAGGCAGCTCCCCAAAGCTCCCTGTCTCTGATTCATCTTTGTACACTCCAACTATTGTAGTATCTGACACATTCATTCCAGTGTACGTATTCTCATATGTAGGTCCATATACTCATATACATACATATGTACATATATACATACATATATGTACATATACATACACATCTAAGAAAATACTTATCCAGAAGTTACTGTGTACCAAGCAGCTTTATTTAATGTTTGTTGACCTTATAATTGGACTCATTAAAATGCTAGTATATTTTTTCAGATAAGTATTGAAGACCTCACCTAGGGCAATGTTTCTCAACTGAGACAGTTTTGTTCCCAGAGGATATTCAGAAGTGTTGGGATATTTTTGGTTGTCAGAGTTTGGGGAGTGGGCTGATACTGGTACTGAACATCCTATAATACACAGGACAGCCCTCGCAACAGTGAATGATGTAGCCAAAATGTTAGTAGTGTAGAGGTTGAGAAACTCTGACCTAGAGTATTAATGTGCAAAATACTCTGAAAGTACATTTGATGGCACTTAGTCACCAATTCAATATAAGGAACCAAGGAGAAGGAGGAATAAAAACTGAGTTGGAGATTTCCAGGCTGTGTGAGCAGGAGGATTGTAATAACAGCAACAGTAATTGAAACAGGAAAGAGGCAGGTTTGGGAAAGCTTATAGTAAACTCAGTTATGGTATGGAACATTTAGGAAATGTGTGACTTAATAAAGTGGTTCTGGATTAGAGATAAATTAGAAGCTGTTAGATTGAATGAGATTGATAGGAGAGAAAGAAGGGAAAATGAGGGGGCTTAACACGGAAGAAGCTTTGCACTTAGGAGATAGGAGACATCTTTTTCCTCCAGGAGGGGAGGAAGGAACCAGGAAAACATTGTGTCACACAAGGACTGTGTTTCAAGCGTGAAGGTATGTGAATACTGCAGAGTAGTGAGGAAGCAGAAGTAGAAAAGTTACTAAATTTGGAAGTTTGGATGTCTTTAGTGATTTTGGCAGAAAGAAATTTCAGAAGATTGTTAATAGTGGAAGAAGGTGGTTTGGGTGGTGGCAAGAATCAAATTTTAAGGGTTGAGAATAAAGAATATGGTATCAAGTTTCAGTGACTGAAGAAATATGATGGTGAAGGTTAGGTGGAAAGAATAGTATCTTTAGGGGGGCGCCTGGTTGCTCAGTTGGTTAAGCGTCCGACTTCAGTTCAGGTCATGATCTCGCGGTCCATGAGTTTGAGCCCTGCTTCGACCTCGTGTTTCGTGGGTTCGAGGCTCGCATTGGGCTCTGTGCTGACAGCTCAGAGCCTGGAGCCTGTTTTAGATTCTGTCTGTCTGTCTGTCTGTCTCTCTCTCTCTCTCTCTCTCACCCTTCCCTGTTCATGCTCTGTCTCTGTCTCAAAAATAAATAAACATTTTTTAAAAAATTAAAAAAAAAAGAATGGTATCTTTAGGGAAAGCAAGGTTCATCTTTAGGTGTGAAGGAAGGTTTTGGGGGTGTACTAGGTTCCCAGAGCTGCCAAAACAAATTACCACAGACCAAGTGGCTTAAAACCACAGAAATTTATTCTTTCATAATTCTAAAAGCTAGAAGTCCTATATCAAAGTGTTGTCGGCCATGCTTCCTCTGAAGGTTCTAGCAAAGAGTCTTTCCCTGCCTCTTTCTAGTTTCTGGTGTCTGCTGTCATTCTCTGTTGGCATTCTTTGGCTTATAGATGCACCATTTCAATCTCTACCTCTGTCTTCATGTGGCCATTTTCCTTCTGTGTGTCTTTCTAAATTTCCTTAATTTTTTTTATTAAAATTTTTTTAATGTTTATTTATTTTGAGAGAGAGAGAGAGAGAGACAGACCATGAACAGGTGAGGGGCAGAGAGAGAGGGAGACAGGGGCAGAGAGAGAGACAATCTGAAGCAGGCTCCAGGCTCTGAGCAGTCAGCACAGAGCTCTACGTGGGGCTTGAACTCACAAACTGTGAGATCATGACCTGAGCCGAAGTAGGACTCTTAACCAATTGAGTCGCCCAAGTGCCTCTCCTTTCTTTTATAAGGACATCAGTCAGTGGATTTAGTGCCCACTCTAATCCAGTATGACCTTATAAAGTTCAGAGTAAACATGAATTTGGGCAGATACTATTCAGTACAGGGTGGTAGTTAAAATAAGGGGATGTTACCATAACGAGGTAACTACTTCATAACTACTAGGATGCCTAAATAAAAGGACAGTAACAAGTGTTGGTGAGGATATGGAGATATTGAAACCCTCATACACTGCTGGGTAGGGTTTTAAAAAAAATTTGGCATTTTCTAAGAAGATTAAATATAAAGTTACCATATGACCCAGTAATTCCACTTCTAGGTATACACCTAAAAGAATTGAAAACATTTGTCCACACAAAAACCAGTACATGAATGTTCATAGCATCATTACTGATAGCCAAAAAGTAGAAAGAAACCAAATGTCCATCAATAGATGATTGGATAAACTGTGGTATATTCATTCAATAGAATGTCATGCAGCCATTTAAAAGATGAAGTATTGATGCATGTCAACAACATGGATGAATCTTGAAAGCATTGTGCTAAGTGAAAAAAGCTAGTCACAAAAAGCCATGTGTTATAGGAGTACATTTATAGAGATTAGTGCTTGTCAGGAGCAACCTCAGGGAGGGAGGAATGGGAGTGACTGTGAAAGGTTATGGGTTTCTTTTGGGGTGAGGAGAATGTTCGGAAGTTAGTGGTAATGGTTTTATAACTATGAGTTTACTAAAAACCAGTTAATTGTACACTTGAAAAGGGTGAATTTTATTGTGTGTGAATTATATCGTTATTATTAATAAAAAAAATAGAAGATAAGGGGATTTTTATATTTCCAGGCTGAAGAAAGGTAAACCATTAGGTTGGTCACAACTTTGCTGATCTTGGTCCAGTCATGTGGTGACTTCTGCATGGTTCTTTTAAGAGCAATATATTGGAACTTATCATTTTAATAACTATGTAAGATTAGTACATTATTTAGCCCAGATTTGTCTTATAAATAAAAATAGTATATAATTTAAGCTGTGAATTATAAGATATGGGCCAAAGATGGCTGTTTGAATGATACCAGTATATTGTTCCAAATGTAAGAATAGTTAAAATGAATTTACCTAAGTTTAAATTTTCAGTATAGGTCATCGCTGAAAAAGTCTTCCTTTACCATCTTTAAAGTAAATATGATTACTTTATTGGCTTACCTATAAAAGAAAAAGAAAATGTTGATACCAGAGTCCTATTGGTTTCGGATATGATCATGTTGACACATTCTTAAAATCATCTTTGAAAAATAATCTCTTAATTTGGAAGGCCCACTTTATTATTTTTATTTATTTATTTATTTATTTTTAACGTTTATTTATTTTTGAGACAGAGAGAGACAGAGCATGAACGGGGGAGGGGCAGAGAGAGAGGGAGACACAGAATCCGAAGCAGGCCATCAGCCCAGAGCCCGACGCGGGGCTCGAACTCACGGACTGCGAGATCATGACCTGAGCTGAAGTCGGACGCTTAACCGACTGAGCCACCCAGGAGCCCCTAGAAGGCCTACTTTAAAGATTCACGTCATTGTATATTGAGCCAGATAGGTAGCTAACATTTTTTGAGCACTTTGTATTAAGCACTGTTTTGTGTTCTCATGAGTCACCTTTTTAAGTCCTCACAGAAAGCCCTTCGAGATAGAAATGAAGTAACTTGCCCAGCATTAGCTAACCATCTAAAGAGCTAGGATTTGAACCCAAGCAGTCTGTCTTAAGAAGGGAAGCAGCCTGTGTTCTTAGCCACTAAATTATTATGGCTTTCTTAGATTAGATTAGGATAGTTAATGAAAAGTTCTTGAGATATGCATGAGTAGCACAGATCACGGTTGAAGTGTAAGTTTCAACTATACCAGAGTTAGACATGTAACATGGGCCAAAAACATATGTTTTAGGAAACACTGGAGACAATTAACAATCCAGAGGACATGAACATAATTCTCATTGTTTTTCTCTGCCAGTATGAGGTGAAAGCTCCCGTTCCTTCTGCCTGTTTCAGGAATATTTGTAAGCAAATGGCAAAAATGCATGAAGCTATATTTGATCTTCTTCCAGAAGAACAAACACAAGTGAGTAGTAATTCCTAAAACTACTTTTTTTATACATAACATATGCATACAGAATTGGAGTGTTTTTTATATATTTTTGGTACAGTTAAGCCTAGTTCATTTTTCCGATATGATTATTTTTTCAGCTGTTATATTAACCTGTGAAATGTGGATATAAATGTCTGATTTCAAAGTGCCTCTAGCTCTAACAGGCCAGAGCAATAATTGCTCTGCTATATGGTCAGCAATTATAAAAAGCAGATATTTTGTTTGTCCATTGAGTATAGAGATCCCAGATTCTACTTACGTCATTCATCATAGTATCAGTTTGAAAATCAGAGTTGGCATTTATCAGTAGTAAAGTATGTTGCTGTTATTATAATCCAAATGGGATAGTGAAGGAATTAGTGATAGAATTAATAATGAGAGGACACATGAAATAACTCAGTATACCTTATTTTTGTTAGATCAACATAAATGATCTTAGTATGCATAAACCAGAAAAATAGTAAAATTTGGCACCTCTCACCTATGAAATATCCACTCCTTGTCCCTACTGTCTTCCCCTACAAAAGTGTTATCAGAGTTTTCTCCATTGTTCACCTACACTTCTACCCCATCCCCTCTACTTGCTTTGTTTCCCTCTCCTGATACTTTAAAGATTCCAGTATTTTCCCCCAATCTTTTTTTTTTAATGTATATTTATTTTTGAGAGAGAGTGTGAGTGAGGTGGGGAGAGACAGAGAAAGAGGAGGACAGAGGATCCCAAGCAGGCTTTGCACTGATAGCAGTGAGCCTGATACGGGGCTTGAACCCACAAACCATGAGATCATGACCTGAGCTGAAGTCAGATGCTTAACTGACTGAGCCACCCAGGCGCCCCTCCAGTCTTCTTTACCCACCTTAGCTTGTTCCCTCTATACGAGGCTATCTCATTTGAGCCCAGTTGTAGAATGATACAGTGTTGGAATACAAGCTTAGTTGTATGACTAATGAGCTTAACTTTCACTGGAATTTTTGCTCTTCAAACAAGTTTCTTATTTGAGTTTGCCTCTAATTGGTTGAGTATATAGAAATGGTATCTGGGAGCAAATTAGGATCTTTTGCCTATTCTTTCTCCTGGTGGTTTCCTTTCCCATACCACCTCAGACTTCCATCTGACAGTACCTGTTTTTCTGCATGCTTCCCTAGGTTTTCATTAATCATTCCAAAGTCATGATTAAATATCATCCAACTCCTTTGAGGCCCACTGAGGATTGAGGAGGAGCCATAAGATACGGAGCACCCACTTGGGTCTCTCTTTTTTTTCCTTATTTCTTCCTAGCCAAGCCATCCTTCTCATTCCAAGTATAAGATCTCACCTCTGACATTCTCATTTTTTGGATTTGTCAATCTGAGTTCTAATTATGGCCAGGTCAAGGAGCTGGGCATACAGGTATTTCATATATATATTTTTTAATCTGCATCATAATTTAAAGGGAACTCTTATCAAAGCTGGGCAAGAGGGGCGCCTGGGTGGCGCAGTCGGTTAAGCGTCCGACTTCAGCCAGGTCATGATCTCGCGGTCCGTGAGTTCGAGCCCCACGTCAGGCTCTGGGCTGATGGCTCAGAGCCTGGAGCCTGTTTCCGATTCTGTGTCTCCCTCTCTCTCTGCCCCTCCCCTGTTCATGCTCTGTCTCTCTCTGTCCCAAAAATAAATAAACGTTGAAAAAAAAAAAAATTTAAAAAAAAAAAAAAAAGCTGGGCAAGAATTAGATTTTTATGTCAGTATTGTCACATGAATACCAGTAATTCCACAAAATTCCATAGGTGCCTTTATATATATTTCCTCCCATAGAAAACATGTTACTCCACAAAATCTTTTTTTTTTAATTTTTTTTTTTTAACATTTATTTATTTTTGAGACAGAGAGAGACAGAGCATGAACGGGGGGAGGGTCAGAGAGAGAGGGAGACACAGAATCTGAAACAGGCTCCAGGCTCTGAGCGGTCAGCACAGCCCGACACGGGGCTCGAACTCATGGACCGCAAGATCATGACCTGAGCCGAAGTCGGATGCTCAACCGACTGAGCCACCCAGGTGCCCCCACAAAATCATTTCCAAAGATTAACTGTATATAATTTCAGGTCAGGTATTTCCCACAGAAGTATTGGGCCATTGAATCAAAACTCTGCATGCAGGAGCAGTAAAATACTTTGAAGTAATTTTATCAATTTAGAAGGATGAAAGTATCTTTGCCTCTACCATTGTGACTTTGTTGTTTTGTCTTGAAGTTCCTATTTAATATACTGCAGAATTCTCCATTTCTTTATACCTGGCTTGGTTGATCCCAGTTATATATCCCAGACGACTTCAAAGGAGCAGAAAGGCAGTGATAAATCATATCACTAAAAGAAGTACTGCTGATAAGAAGAAAAAGAGGTTTTATCCAACTATAGAGAAGACTGTACTAAAATAGCAACTACATACCTTCAGAGTAGCATCTTAAAAGTATATGCCAAAGCAAAGATTTTTAAAAAATATTTTCTCCTGGGTGGCTCAGTTGGTTAAGTGTCCAGCTCTTGATTTCGACTGAGGTCGTGATCTCGAGTTTCAGGAGTTCGAGCCCCATGTCGGGCTCCGCACTGATAGTACCGAGCCTGCTTGGGATTCTCTCTCCCCCTCTCTGCCCCTCGTCTGCTCGTGCTCTCTCTCAAAATAAATAAATAAATATATTTTTTCCAAATAATATTGATTTGATACTGATGACTCAGATGCTTATGTCTTCTATTTCAAAAGAGCTTTAAGAAACCATATTACTTCTTTTCCAGATGTTATTTTTAAGAATTAATGCAAGTTATAAACTCCACTTGAAAAAACAGTTATCTCATTTAAATGTGATAAATGATGGAGGACCTCAAAATGGGTATGTTTTCAACATATTTTTACTACATGCTCCAGTATTGGATTGCCTGATTGGTTTTTATTCATTATGCTGTCCTTTTCCATTATAATCTTGCCAGATCTGCACCATGGTAAAATCAGCAATTTTTTCCTCTGTGGAGAGGACATCTATATCAACTTGTCTGTCTATCTACATTAAAGTATTTTATAAGTGGTCAATTACTTATATGTCTGTTTTGAGGTAGTGTGGGTCAGTAGCACATCCTTATGCAGTAGTCTCCCTGTATCCAGACAGGACTCAAAGTCCTACTTTGTAGCTGTGTGACCATGAGAAGGTCCACTTAACTTCTGCCTTATTTATAAAATGAGAAGGATAAAATCTTCTGTAACTTTCATAAGGTTACAAAAAAATGTGTGTGTATGTACATTTTTATTGTAAGCTTTTGAACAAATTATATGTACTATCAGTGAAATATTTTAGTTATTCAAAACAATTTAGCATCAGAAAACTTGGGTTAAGTTCTGCCACTTACTAGTTGTGTGATGTTAGGTAAATCACTTTTATTTTTGCACTTTTATTTTCTTGGATTTGAAAATAGGGATGATGGTAAAAAGTACCATCACAAAATTTTTGTGAAGAACATAAAAATATGGGGAAAAATTATATAAAATACAAAAGCACTGATCATGAAGCTACATCCTAATATGATTTTCTCAGTGTGTTACCTGTTCTGTGGATTTTAGGAATAAAACATTGTTTTGGGCTTCAATTTCAAACTTATAGGAACAAATGAAAAAATGCATTTTGGAGTCAGAAATTGGCCCTGTCCAACAAAACAAGTACACTGAATTGATTTTGCAAAAAATATTTGGGAGCTTCATAATACTGAATGTGTTGGCCACGCTGAGTTAGTTTTATGCAACAATCTGATTCTCTCCCTTAATTATTACCTGGTTCTTCTTTTTTTTTTAAGAATTGTTATTTTCAAAAGTTTCAGAGCCACAGAAAAGTTCAAGGACAGTTTAATGAATACCAAATATGTCTCAGAGACTATTTTTAAAAAACTAGTACTTTTAAGCCTACTCGACCCATAGCCTTCTATTTTTATTCCCATAGCTAAGTCTGGGTTGGTTCGTTCATGGGTTTTTCTGACCAGTAGTTCTGAAGCATTGAAGCTAACTCATTACCTATTATTTTCTCTGTTAATATAGCTATTTGGGGGTCTTACCAACCTAGAGATCTTCACTGTCATACACTTTTAAAGACACTAATTCTGTGTAAGTCAATTCATGTCTTGTGAGTGATTCCTTGAAAGATAGAATTCCCTGAAAATTGACCTCTAGACTCTAGCAAAAGACATAATAAACTACCTGCTTATAAGTAATTTTTGTTCCTGGAATGGCTTTAAAAATGTACTTTTTTTTTTCAAGATGAAATTCACATAAAATTAACCATTTTGCAGTTAACAATTCAGTAGCAGTTAGTGCATTCACAAGTGTGTTCTAGTTCCTGTTGTCTAGTTGTCCAGTCAGATAATAAAATAAGATCAAAGCTTAAAAAAAAAAAGAAGAAACCCTGTACCCATTAAGCAGTTACTTGCTACCTTCCTTCTCCCCAGCCCTGTTTTTTAAATGGAATTTTTTTTATTTAAGACATTTAAAAAATACAGATGTAAAGAAAATATTTGTATTGCTGCTACTTAATCATTAACATTTATCATTTCGCTTGGAAAAATGTTCATGTTTTAAAAAAATGGCATTTCAAATGAAATTGAAGTATCCCTGGCTCCCATCTCCAGTCCCATTCTCTTTCCCCAACCTTAGTCAATATTTCTAATAAATTTGGCCTACATTTTTAAGTCCTTCTCCTTATCTCTAGATCTTAAAAAAATATGTAGCACTGTTTTATAAACTTACATGGTATATTGTACATGGCTTACTTTATTCCACTCAGCATTGTTACTGGTTTATCTATTTGATAGGAGTTGTCCATTTTTTGACATTTCTCCCACTTGAATCAACTATATTTAATGCAGCCATTTCCCCAAGAGAGATTTCTAAGTTATTACTTTTTTCCATTACAACTATGCCACAGTGAAGATCTATATGCATGTCTAGTGGTGTAATCATTTCTTTAGAGTATATCCACAAGTTAATACCAGCATATGTACATTTTCACTCGGCTAGGTTTTGCCAGAATA
Source organism: Prionailurus viverrinus (assembly GCF_022837055.1). Classification (NCBI taxonomy): domain Eukaryota; kingdom Metazoa; phylum Chordata; class Mammalia; order Carnivora; family Felidae; genus Prionailurus; species Prionailurus viverrinus. The sequence continues at coordinate 82,147,984 of NC_062563.1, read as the reverse complement.
TTCTTCAAAGTAGCTGCACCATGTTGTCAACATTTGTTATTAGATTTTTTTAATAATTGCAGGTGGTATCTTGTTTTGATTTGCATTTCCTGAAGTTTGTCATCTTTTCATATATTCATTAGTCATTGAAGTGTTCTCATTTCACTTTTCCTGTTCATTTTCTTTGTCCATTTTTCTCTTGGGCATTATCTTTTTCTTGTCGATTTTAGATTTTTGCATATGCTCTCAAGCTAATCTTTTGTTGGTTATGTGTTTGCCAATATTCCCTTTTATGTTAAACAATAATTTTCAACTTTGATAGGATTATGGAAATACTTTTAAATGGAGATTTATGTTAATTTTAGGTTTAGTTTTGAATGTGGGGGACCTTGCCTTAGAAAGGTTTTCTGTTTTGAGCTGTTGCTGTTAGTTTCAGTGCACTTACCATATTATCACAAGTATAATTTCAAATCTTTTTAAAGCATCTTAATTAGATGAGTTTTAAATGAAAAATATGGTCCTTGTTAAATTCTGCCATGTGATGAAAGGTCAAACATTAAGCACGTTAAGTCCAAAAGCATTTATAAATTAGACTGTAGTACAAACATTAAGGGTGCTTCTAACACCTCTGTCCCCGTGTAGTCCAGCGATCCAGAACTTATGTGTTCATTAAAATACTAAAGCTGGATTTCTTCTTCTCTTTTACAAACTACTAAATTAAGGTCTCCTATTCTTCCATGGGCCATATTTGTCAAAATATACATCTACTCAGACCAGTCCCTGTTTTACATGCATGGAGCTTTGATATGTATCTGAGTGTTAGTTCCTGGAATGTTCTCTCAAGTGTAGACATTAATGTGACAGCTCAATGCTCAAAAGTGTTAACACTTTCTTTTCTCATCTCGTGTTGCTATATATCAGTATCTAGTTTTATATGTAGTAATATATATGCATGAATCCCAGCCTTCATTAGCTTCTTTGGGTGTTACTCAGGAAACCTTGTCTTTCACCTGATTTCATTAGTCATATATATGTACAGTTGATCCTTGAACATTGCAGGAGTTAGGGGCACCAAACTACTCACAAGTAGAAAACCCACATGTAGCTTTTGATTCCCCAGAAACTGAAGTACCAGTACCCACTGTTGACCGGAAGCTTTACTGTTAATATCAACAGCTGATTGACACATACTTTGTATGTTATATACTATATTCTTATAATAAAGTAAGCTGGAGAAAATGTTTTGAAAATCATAAGAGAAAGTACATTTAGTGCTCTACTATGTCAAAAAAAATCTAATTAGATCCACACAGTTCAAAGCTGTGTTGTTCAAGGGTCAACTGTATAGTCTAGTGACAACTGATTACATTTTGTTTCATGCTTTTTAAAGATAAATTTTTTATTGGGAAGAATTATGAAACCAATTTCAACCTGCACTGGTTTATTCCTTTCCAAGATATTTATTGTTGAAATAGAGCACTCTAACTATATGATGGCAGGAATCTTGCTAAGAGAAATATATTGACATTTGGTCCCTAGGAAATCTGAATTTTAATAGTCTAGCAGCTAGGAATAAGACTGACTCTGTGAGCATTGCTACTTTATCGTAGAGAGTGTGAGATTAAAAATAGTTTTCTCTCCAATGTTTAGGTTGGTCACAGCAGATGTAGCTTTTTACACTGGAAATCTTCAAGCCTTAAAAGGCCTTAAAGATTTGGACCTAAATATGTCCGAGATCTGGGAACAGAAGAGGTGATGACATACTGGAAAACTGGGTAGCTCATCTGACCATGGGATGTGTATGTTTGTGAAGAAAATATGGATGCCTGTGATTCAAGAACTGAACCTGGAACCCAGAGTGAACGGGATAGGGGAAGGGGGAAAGGAAAGTATCAGTGTTGGGAAACTGGGATTCAGTGGGATCTACAAGGAATGCCATTTTTATGCTTCCTTCAGTGAGGAGTAACTGATCAGGTGTCTATAACATTTTTCATTCTCTCTGGAAACAGACTCAGGTTTCTTTGGACCAAATCCAAAAGAACACATAGCTGTAACACAGCTGTAGTTGACTAGAATGCTCTGTATACTTTATATTAAAAAATGCTTTGCATTTCTTCCAGTGCAATGAAATTCATATGGTGTCCCACCTTATTTAATGATGGTACAATTTAAAATATTAAAATCTTAGTCAACCTCTGTAGAAAGTTTTCTCTATGAAAGTAAAGCTGTTTGAAAAATTATTTTTTTACACAGATCTTTCTATGAAAAATAAACATCTTTTGATTGCTTGGATTTAGAAACTCAATTTTTGTTTTAGTGACCAATGTCAAGTTTCAGGCCTCGTGTGTCACGTATTTAATCTTTCTACCACCACTGTATGTCATCTGAGTAAAGCCTTCCAGAATAGTCTAAATACTTGAAAGTCTGATCACAGTAATAATTAAAGAAAAAGATATTGGCATTTATTTATGCAACTACTAATTTAAATACTTTTCAGAAGGGGTATGTGAAAGGCTGCAGTTTAATAGCTGTATTTTTATACAAGTATCTATGAAGGGTTGGTTTGTGGGTTTTTTTGCCTTTTTATTTCTAGCAAATGGTTAGAATACATTTTCATATATTCTGCGTATTTATGAGTTCTCATTTTAACATTTAGATAATAGATGAAGTATGGCCCCCTTGGGTTTTTGTTTTTAAGTTACTTTCGACATGTATATGAACAAAGACCAGGGAGAAATGGAACTTTTAAAATATAGGCTGCTGTTCTGCGGCCAGAAATAAGGTGTTGAGTAACTTATTTAAAGATTTTATAATACCTACCTTCAAAATTAGAATCAGCAGCACTCCACAAATGAAAGTGCCTGTGCCTCACCTCACACCGGGAGTCTTGCCTAACCCCGTCAGAGTGCCTAATCTTGTTGTGATTATGTACAATGAAATAATAGTCTTATTTTGTGCTCTTCCATTTCCTAAAAGGAAAGCCTGTTTTCTTTATCATTACTAAGGTATGTCATTGGTTCTTAAACTGTCTAAAATAAAGCTGTAAAAAATTACCAGACTTTATAAGGCAACTTTTTTTTTTTAATACTGTACAAGTAAATTTTAAATTACAAGCAGCCTACTTAAAAACAAGAATGGAAAAATTAGAAAATGTAATTAATCCTTAGAGAAAAGCCACAAATTCAACTACCAGCAGAGCTGATTTGGAAGGTTATTCATGAATATTTTCAGTGACCACAAGAAAGCTTCAAGGAAAGGGAACTTGTTATAAAGTTCTACCTCCACCCCACCATACTGGAGAACAAGTATGTAAGTGAAAAACCCTACCTCTACCCACCCCATCCCTTCACCTGGGAAAAGAAACATTACTTTGTGTTCATAAGTGGAGAGTCTGTGGAAAGCATGGCAGGCATCCCAGCTTTAGAACTAGATGAAAGGTATGGAATACCTTCAGGTTTAATTCCTATGGAAAGAATGATGTGGTTAAGATTCTTAGAAATGCAAAAACTAGATGTGTCAGGTAGCTGGCCAGTGAATACTTAAATATTTCAAGACTAAATCTTCCAAACGAAATAGCAACTTTCGCAAGAGTCAACTGTTTTTCTTCATTTCATAAAGTTAGCATTGAAAGTATACATGTACACATGGATTGCCTCACAGCTTTATTTTTTAAATCACAAGCAATTCAAAGTGACCATCATTGAGGCCTCTGTTCAAAGATGTTCCAGCAGAGCTGCCCCAGTTTTAAGATTAAACAATATTGCACTTTAAGATGAACTTTCAGGATCCTCATTAAAGAAAAGTATTGCTTCCAACTGTGCTTTTCTTGGACTAAAAGCATATTGCAAACTCTACTTTAAAAATTAACACTGCAGGGTACAGTAGCATAGTAAAGTACCTGCCAATTTTAGAATCCTAGAGAACATTTCATCGTTAAGAAACTGTTTAGCCCATAATTAGTATGAAGTGTACACAGTATTTTTTTTTTCATTTCAGTGGTCCAAGATCCGAAGGTTCCCAGATACAATCTTGTTCTCTAATACTGCTCCAGGTGGGATGTCAATTCGGTCACCATGATTTGCAATGATGATAACTGTTCCCTATGTGACAGGGAAAATCAAACAGAAGAGAGTGTACTTGAAACCAGCCGAAATGCAACTGATTTCCTTACAATCACCGAATTTATGCAGAATTCCATTTACAATAGAACAGTTGTATTTCTAAGCAATATTAACCATGAAAAAATATGTTAAGGAAAATTGTATAATGTGTCCCTCTAACAATCCTGGCAGTAGTTCCAGATGCCCTGCCTCTGTATCAGAGGTGGTACCAGGAGTGAGAAGTGGACCCAGTGCCACAGCATAACTGGCCCTTTCGAAGAACCACTTGCAATGTCACCAGCATTACCTACCTTCATAAAGATACGGAGGTGCTTGGTTTATATTTACATATAGGTTTGGATTTGTTTTGTTGTTAAAACCAGTTTACTAATTTATTTTTCATGTCTTAGGGGAGGCTGTTTAGATGAGGCAGTCTCAGCAATAAAGTTCCATGTACATATATGTATATGTATATATACACACATATGTCTGTATAGTTGACCCTGGAACAACTTTTTTTTTTGTGCAAGTTCATTTACATGCATTTTTTCGATACAGTACTATAAATGTCTTTTCCTTAGGATTTCCTTTTCTTTTCTCTAGCTTGCTTTGTTATAAGAATACAGTACATAATAAAAACACTTACTAAAATATGTGTTAATCAACTATTATCAGTAAGACTTCCACTCAGTAATAGACTATTAGTCTGGGGGAATCAAAAGTTAGATGGGGATTTTCAGCTGCATGGGGCTCAGCACCCCAAATCCCCCATGTTGTTCAGGGGTCAACTGTATATACATCTAGACACACACACACATATATATACATACACATATATCCTTATGTTTTTTTCAAGATCTTCATTTAAGTAGTTTTACTAAGAATGCCACATGTAATGTAGGCATAGGATTTTTAAAAAAATAATTAGGAAAAAGCTGTGTTTATCTTTGGTTCTGTGCTTTAATATTTATACCCATAGTCCTTCCTATTTCTTAAGCTAGAAGAATACTCAAAGTACCCAAGTACTATGGTGTAGTATCTTTACTATCAGTAAGATCAGTATCTTTAGACTGATGACAACAGATTACCTTACCAGGAATAGATTATGTTCAGTATAACTGAAGTTGCCATTTTTTCTACTTTCATTAAGATTCAGATTTGGTGAGCTAATGCTAATTTAACAGTGATTCTATTTTAAAGACTCCGATTTTCAGTAAAATAGTACCAGTTAAATTACTTCATGGTATTTGCTTTCCATTTGAATGCTATATTCCATAAAGTTCATATATACAACAATTATGATTGTATTTTAACTATGTTGTATTTCTACGGAAGATAGTATTAATACTAAATATTGTGGTAAGCTATTTCATTTTTTAAATGTATTTATGTCTTATAAACAAACATCTGGTATAGACTAAGAAGTATTCCTTAAAATAAAGGTAAATTTAGGACTAGAAAATTAAACTTGTTTTGTAAAGCTAGCAGAACGAAAAATTTCATCTTAACACACCTTTAGTGAAACATTCTTGCCAAATGTCACATCTCCTGAAACTGTGAGGTGATCCAATTCAAGCATATCTGGTATACTTTCAAATCTCCTTAGATAATCCTGAACCTGAAAGAAAAGAGAAGGAAGAAGAAATTGTTTCAAAAATGGGTTAACAGAAAAAGCAGGTATTCAATTTACAAGTTAGTTTAACTGAACTGTGAAAACATTATTTATGGCCAAGCTCAGACCCTCTATGGGAAGAACCAATTTATTAAGCACTTTCTATATGCTAGATCCTGTGCAGGAGAGACCAGGAGATATGAACAACATCCTTACAATCAAGAAATTTATAACACCACTGAGCAGATCAGACAATAAATTAAAAGACAGGGGTGACTGGGTGGCTCAGTTGGTTGAGCAGCAAGTGACTCTTGACTTTGACTCGGGTCATGATCTCACGGTTCTTGAGTTCAAGCCCCATGTTGGGTTCTGCACTGACAGGCTCTGAGATTCCTAATCTCTCTCTCTCTCTCTGTCCCCCCCCCCCCCCATAAACAAACATTAAATACATACACACATACGTACATAAAAAGGTAACCAGGGTGCCTAGATGGCTCAGTCAGTTAAGCATCTGACTTTGGCTCAGGTCATGATCTCATGGCTTGTGGGTTTGAGCCCCGCATTGGGCTCTATGCGACAGCTAAGAGCCTGCTTCGGATTCTGTATCTCCCTATCTCTCTGTTCCTCCCCCATTTGTTCTCTCTCACTCTCTCAAAAATGAATGAATGAATCAAAACATAACCAACATGATAAGAGCCCAGTGAGTAATTCAAATAATCTGGAGTTTAGCTGGAAAGAGAAAGAGAGATCATCACTGTTTGAAGCAACCTAGACTGGAGCTGGGCTTTATGGGATGGGTAGGATTCAGAAGAAATGGAGTATTTCATGAACAGCAGCACAAATTATTATAAATGATCATTATCTTTACCGCCTCTTGTTTCCTTAGATTTATAGGCACTAGAAATTGTCTGTCTTATATGGCCTCATTTCCTGTTTTGCTAAGAAAATTAGAAGCAACCTGAAAAGTTTCACTGGCTTCTACTACCTACTCAGTTGCTCCCTAGCCCATTACTCTGTCCCTCCTGTTACTGGGGTGGGACTCTTTACTCCAACTTAAGGCCAGTCCTTCTTATGGCCTAATTCAAGGGTATTATCCAGTGATTATTTCTCCTTCAATGTTTTCTCCCTCTGACTGCATCAATTCTGATCAATGTATAAATGTGCCATAAATTCTCCCACCTTTAAAAAGCAAACAAAATATCTCAAATCATATATCCCTTTCTATCTATGGCTGCTTTTTATTGTTGCTTTTCTGTAAAACCAATTTCTTGAATTAGTTGTCCAAATTCATCTAATTTCTCTTCTATTAAATCCATTCCAGTCAGGCTCCAGAACCTCTACATTGATAAATCTGGTGGTGAATTCTCCTTGATCTTACTGGAACCATTCATCTTACTTGAATCAGCAGCAACACCTGACACAGGTGATCTTTCTTTCTTCTTTTTCTCTTTTTCTCTCTTCTTTCTTTCTTTCTTTCTTTCAACATTTTCTTAATTTGGCTTTCAGGACATACACATTCATGGTTTTCCATGCAATTCCTCACCTGTAACTCGTCAGTCACCTTTACTGCTTCCTTCACCTCATCCCCATCCTCTAAGCCTTGACTACCTTAGGGCTCAGTTCTTGGGACACCTCCTCCTAGGTGATCCCTATCTCATGGCTTTAAATACCAGCTGTACATGAAGGACATGTACCTATATCTTCTAGATCTCTCCTCTGATCTAAAAAGAATCTAATAAATTTGAAGGTCTAATAAATTCAGTATCTCCAAAACTCAACTCCCCATCCTGCTTTCCCTACATCTGTTCCCCTAAACCTACTTCCCCCATTTCTGTAAGTGGCTGGCAATTCCATGCTTCCAATTGCACAAGCTAAAAACCTCGGCGTCTTTCCTAATCTTTTCTCTTACACTCCCCATCTAGTCCAACAGCAAATCCTGTAGCTACAACTTTCAAAATATCTCAGAACGTCAACTATTTCCACTGCCATCACCCTGGTCAAAGCCACCATTTCCTCTTGCCAGGATTCCTGCAATAGCCTGTTCCCTGGTTTCCCTGATTCCACTCTTGCTCACCGGATCAGTCACTTCACCCCTCAGCTCACAACTCTGATGGTTTTCATCCACCAGAAGAAAAAAAAAAAAAAAAAGCCACCTACATTCCCAGTATTCAATGACAAGGTTCTACATATTGGGCTTATTCCCTCTTTGACCAACTCCTCCCCCCATCTCTCACTTGCTCTGCCCCAGGCAGACTGTTCTGTCCCTAAAACACATTCATTCTCTGAGTAGCCATTAACCACTCAGCCCATATTCTCAAATTAGAGCAGCTCAAGTTCTTATCTCCTGCAGGGTATGGAAGAGGCTAGAAAGAGTGAGGGGAAAGTGAAGGCAGGGTGAGGCTGGGTAGAAAAATGGCTGGCAATACCCTTTCAGAATGTGGGAAAATGGTGAGTATTTGTACCACCAGGATTTTCCCAGCTCAGCCAGGCTGATGAGAGGCACCCGAAACAGGGACTGATGCTATCCTGGGAAATGCAGCACAGCCACAAGACCCAGAATCATCTGCCATCAATATATGAGGCAGTACATACCTCCACACCAGGTGGCACTTAAACCACAACCAGGACTAGAACAGGCCTGGAGGGCATAACAGGACTCCAGGCCAGCCACAAAGGCTCACCCTGTCACCTTCATTAACCTCACAATATTTTATGTGATGAAATTTTTTTAAATATTAATTTATGAGAGAGAAACAGAAAGAGAGCAAGAGCAGGGGAAAGAGGGAGAGGTAGAGAAGCCCAAGCAGGCCCCTCACTGTCAGCGCAGAGCCCTATATGGGGCTCAATCCAACGAACCATGAGATCACGACCCAAGCTGAAACCAAGAGTCAGACACTTAAGTGACTGAGCCACCCGGGAACCTCCATGATGATATTTTTTGAATTCCATTTATCATGTTAGGGTGGGGTTTTACTATACTTGCTATTGCCCTTGCCCGGAATGCTTTTCACCCCAGATACTTGCATGATATACTTCATTTCTCAGTGAGACCGTCTCTCTGGCCACCCAGTATAAAATTATACCAACACCACCCCACCCACACATTTCCTACTCCTGCTTTATTCTCCTTCATACTATTTCCCATCACTTGACATATATACATTTATTTGCTTATTATCATTCTTACCTCACCAGAATATTCACAAAGGCAAGGATTTTAGTCCATTTTATTTGCTGCTAAATATCCAGCACTTAGATCACTGCCCAGCACATAGTAGGGGCTCAATATTTGTTAAACATTATTAACATTCTCCCACTGATGAAAACAGTAAATGGTTTTACAAGAGACATAAAGTAAAATGTCCCAAAATGTAAACATTCTTTTCTACTCTATAGCAAAAATCAGATTTCAAAAGTGAATTACATGTTTATCTTCAACAGCTGATTCCTTTTAAAAGACATCAAAGACAGGACTATAATAGGTTAGCAGCTGAGACTAATTAGACCCCAATTCATATGTGTATCATTTTTATACTTACACATTTAAGAAATACAAATGCACATGTATATCGTATCTATCATTACGTACCTTTGTAAAAGAACTGCCTAATTTAACCAAGGGTACTGTAGGAAATTCCCTCTTTTCACTCATTGTCAAAGATCCTGCATTAAGGCTATAGAGGTTTGACATCACAAGCAAGAGATCTGATGTGGTTTTGACAGGTAGAAAACGGCTCCTAGGAACATTAATACCTAGAGAGTTCTCAAAACTTTTAATGGCAGCCCCTACTGCAGTTTCTAACTGAATGACATTCAGGCCTCCATCCAAAGTCTGTAAGAAAAAAAAGGGGTCAGGGGGAGAGGAGAAACAGGTTTTAGCAACTTTGTTTCGTGGAGGCTAGTTAATATTTGGGGAGTGGTTTCAGAGACCCATTGAAGGAAACAAGAATTTTGAGAACTGATATTTAGCAAACACATACCATATGCCAGGTGCTTATACATACGTGGTCTTTTTTTGGCGTCATAACTCCTCTCTTTATTAATATTTCCATTTTACAATAAGGAACCAAATGTTCACAGAAAACTCATGCAAGGTGCCTGTCTGTGGCCAAAAGACCTTTAAGTGTCAGAGCAACAAGTAAGACCGAGGTTGGTTGCTCTATTTTTGGGCCCTGTGCTCTTGCTGCTACCACAGCCCCAGGTGAAGTGAGGGTACCAGGGCTTGGCACACTAAAGACATGGATGGGTGTAGATTCGGAAGGACAGGGCCAGAAACTGGAGAGACTGACTAGGCAAAAAGGAGGAACCAATGAATAGGTGGACCAGACAGAGTGGGGGCAGCAGGTCTGCGTGCAGCCCACCTATTATGATCTTAGGAACCAGGGAGACCAGGGCTGCACCTGTGGCTTACCTTTGGATTCACAATGATTTCCATATCAATAGCATTTTGCTCTTGCAGTCTTTTAACTGCCGCAAGAGAGATCCATAGGTTGTTTGTGTTAAATATTTTGAATTTTGATACAGACTTGAACTCATCAACATGTGCTTTTGGCACTTGAGCGATTTCCACCAGTCTCAGTTTGCCTTCATACTGAGTGAGGGTCCCACCCTAGAAAGGCAGACAGGAGTGTGTGAGTGCCTCCACATCTCTCCCAGTCACAGCCATACCACACTATTTTCTAGTCTGTGAAAGGACATTGATGATAAAGTCCCCCAGAAATCAAACGCTTTCGCACTGATTCTATCTGTAATACGCAGCAACATACATATTATAGTAGTGAACCAAAAAAAATATTCAGGTTGTGTGTCATTTTATACTGTGCACCCACCCTCTCATCCATAATAAAAGCCGTGGGAGTGTATCGAGCCTTCCTCACTTTTTGAAGGCCTGCTACTGGAACGGCCATTCCTCTTATTCCCAAACCACAGTCCATCACTAAACAACTAGTCCTACCACCTCAGACCCTGCTCTGACTGGCTGCAGGATCAGCGGAGAAGAGGGAAGACAGAGGCACAACTGGATGAGAAGTGACCCCCAGAGTGGCCTCCACTTAGAGATGTTCTTAAAGTCATGACGTGACAGCAGTGTAGGGAGAGGGGAACGTTCACTCACCTATCAGGGGGCATTTGCAAGAAGCATAGAACCCAGCCCAGGAACTGACCATTTTAGTATTTACACACTGTCTACTTCTCTTACTCCCTGTGGCTAAGTAGTAAAACCTTATGTACCATTTCATCAAATGCCAAGTGTCATCACCACTAAACATGCAAAATTATAAAAAAAATTTGTGCCAAACAACTGCATTTTTTTCCAATTACAGAGACATTACAGTGATAAAAAAATATATTGAAGTGCATAAGTAAAAACAGAAATAGTAAATTTTCACTAAAGGAACAATGAAATAAATACACTTAAGCACCAAACTAGAAGAATATTAAAGGTATGAACAAACATTGAAACTGTTTTCACTTAGGATTCAGATTTATCCTACAAATATATGTGAAATTGTTTTCAGTTAGAATCATCCCTATAGATTACTCAACAATACTGTTAACTCTTGATTTATATCCACACAGTTATGTCAGGTGAAACTTAGAGTGCTCTATAGTATACTATCTCACTCTATCTTACAGTGATGTTATCAAGTGGATACATGTGTTTTGCTTCACACAAAAAATTCTGCAAATAAAAATAGCTTGAGCAGGGGCGCCTGGGTGGCGCAGTCGGTTAAGCGTCCGACTTCAGCCAGGTCACGATCTCGCGGTGCGTGAGTTCGAGCCCCGCGTCAGGCTCTGGGCTGATGGCTCAGAGCCTGGAGCCTGTTTCCGATTCTGTGTCTCCCTCTCTCTCTGCCCCTCCCCCATTCATGCTCTGTCTCTCTCTGTCCCAAAAATAAATAAAAAACGTTGAAAAAAAAAAAAAATAGCTTGAGCTACATAACCTGTGAAATGTGAGATATGAATCCCCAAACTGCTTCCTCTCAGTATTTACCTTTACATCTGCACGTGTTTTATTTGTGACTTCCATGACAAATTCACAGGGTTTCCCATTGGGTGGGTTCATTAGATGATTAAGAATATAAAGATCCACAGTGGCACCCAGATTATCTATGTTGGACACAAAAATATACTCTTTGCCTTCTCCTATAAGGGTGTCAAGCAAACCAGAGTTGTAGAAACTGGCGTAAATATCACCGTGACCTGGAGGGTACCAAGCTTCTGTATTTTCCCCTGAGTACGAGACATCCTTTGCTACAGGCAGTAAAGATTCCTTATTAATCCTCGGGTACCTTTAAAAAAAAAAAAAGTCTTTTTCAATATCAATTCGGAGAGTATTCCAGACCTTCAAGTAAAACAGTGCATTTAAAGTTAAATAAAACTGGGGCACCTAAATGGCTCAGTTAGTTAAGCATCCAACTTGGTTTCAACTCAGGTCATTATCTCAAGGTTTGTGGGTTCGAGCCATGCATCAGGGTCCGGAGTTCTCTCTTCCTCTCTCTCTGCTCCTCCCCCTACCCCATGTGTGCACACGTGTGCATGTTCTCTCTCAAAAATAAAACTTTCAAAACACCCACAAAGTTAAATAAAACTTTTCAGTCTATTAAAAGTAATGAGGTAAATCCATTTAAGAAAATCTTTTAAAAAATCTCTTATCTGTGTTCAATAATCAATTAACTTCATCATAATATTTGCTGCAAAAAAATTTCCAACATCATACAAATGGGAGGACACTGCATATTCTTAAGATACTAATATATTTTGTAACTCTTAAAGAGTCATAGATTAGAGTACTCTAATTTAATGAATTTACATGAAGTCAATTTCTCAAACTTACTTGGCCTATCTGGGAGATCTATCTGGGAGAATCTGTCCATTCTTACAAAGACATCTATTCAGGGGCGGTGCTGTTTCTTTCCCAGAAAAGTCAACAGCAGATTAGTGCTCAAGGACATGTGCTTCCTACCACTAGTGAGAACATGTACCGGGGCTGGCAGTGGGGGAAGGGGGGACAGAGGAGCTAGCACTATAACAGACCAAGGACCAACCAGAAAACAGAGGAAGAGCACCTGCAACATAGAAAATGTCCATGAAAAAGTAGATTAAAAACAAAAACAACTGATGATACAATTTTAGAAATACCCATTCTGTACAAGTTCACATAGCCCCATATCCATCCTTAAATGGAAGACTTCTTTTCCCAGTTGCCTGGGCTTTATCAAAATTCATCATCTGAATTCCTTTCTATGGGCACACCTTGGAGATACTGCAGTTTCTGTTCCAGACCACAGCAATAAAACAAATGCTGCGATAAAGCGAGTCAAAATTTTTTTGGCTTTCCAGTGCATATAAAAGTTATGTTTACACTATACTATAGTAAGTGTGCAGTAGTAGCATTATGTCTTAAAAAAACAAAAAAACAACGTACATACCATAATTAAAAAGACACTTCATTGCTAAAAAATGATAACAATGCTGTGGGCTTTCAGCAAGTCATAATGACTGATCATAGGTCACAACAAATATAAGAAAAAATCTGAAATATTGTGAGAATACCAAAATGTGTGACACAGACACAAAGTGAGCTAAATGCAGCTGGAAAAGTGGCACCAATACCAACAGACTTACTTGTTCAATGCAAGGTCACCACAAACCTTCAACTTGTGAAAAACTACAGTATCTGCAAAGCACAACAAAGTGGAAGGCACTCTAACAAGGTGTGACTGTGCTTCCCTTCCCCAAAGATTTTTTCCAGAAGTTATTAAATTCCCCCCCAAGCCTATTCAGGATGTTGAATAAATGTCTTCTCATATGAAAGAAAGTTATCAACACGGTAGACTATAAAAGATTTTCATAGACGCATGAAATATGCTCTCAGAAAGCCAAGACCTAAGCCAGCCTCAAATATTCTGAACATGGAACAAGCAGGTTCTCTCTTAAGAATTAAGGTTATAGAATCGCAGAGTGACTGTATCACCTATCTATGAACAAGTGTTCAGCCTCTAAAGGCACTAAGCATTTGCAAACACGAGTTTGTGGCACTGCACATCTTGATGTTGCTGTTTCAACAAGAAAAAAGTCTGTTTCCCAGGAATAACATCCCTCAGACTTATTTTTTTTAACTTATTGTACCTGCTTTGATTAAAAGTGTAGATTTTCACACGACAATGATTGTACTTCTGTAGTATTTTTTTTGTATCTTCATCCGTGTTAAAAGAGTTCATTAGAACAAGAGGAACATCTGTATTGTAGGTTTTGTTCAAATGCTAGGGAGGAAAATAACAGATTACTCGGATTTACTTTACTTTCACTTAATTAATTAAGTGAAACATTAATTAATTAATGTTTAATCACAAAGTATCCAAAACGTTACCTATATGCAGCCAAATATAAATATTTAGCATAAGCCAGACATTTTGCTAAATAGTTCACCACGTACTTGCTCATTAAATCACAATCCTATGAAACAGAAACTCTTGTCTGTGTTATATGGATGGCTAAACTGAGGCCCAGAGAGGCAGAGTCCAATTCCGGAGTTGTGTGCCCAGCCAGTGCCCTGTGGCCTTACTGGATAGGCAAATGCTGACTACGCATTTATTTACTCTGTCCAGAGCACAGTGGGGATGAAAGTACAAATCTTACAAAGACACAGCTCCCTAACTCTCAGGATTCACGTTAAGAACTGTGAATCACTCCCCAACTGAAATCTTTTCAATCTCTAGGAAAAGTTAAGGGGCAACACAGAATGAGAAGAAAACAGGTTCTCAGAAGTCAGACTACCATCTCGGGCAAGTAAATCAACTTCTCTGTGCCTTGGCTTCCTCATCTGTAAAATGGGGATGAGAATAAAGAGTACTTAGCTGTTGAGTCAATTCATGAAAAGAGCTCAGAGTGATACTTAGTTTACAGTACATGCTAGATAAACGTGAGCTGCTGCTACTGCTAGTCTTGTAGTTGCCAGCATCGTATTAGACACTAGAGATGAGAGATTCTTTTTTGCAAAACACAGGCCACTGCCTCTGAAGAATTTAAGGTCTGTGATTAACAACTTTATCATAAGAGACACAGTTCTTAGCATCCTCGGCACCCATCCAGGTCTGAAAATTCTTCCTGGCCTCCCAAAAGGGGTTAATAAAGCCAGATCATCCCAGCTGGGAGGAAGGCTGCCACTAGAAAGAAATTTGGCAGAGGAGTGGGGGAGATCAAAGGAGACTCCAAAAAGATCCAGAATTGCAACAACCACAAGGGCTATTTAAGATCAAAAGCTTTTACATCACCCTAAGGATTTGCCCTTAGGATCACCAAACCTTTTTATGTACTAATAAAAAAACTAAAGATAGCAAATTCCTTGCTATCCACATCTGTTATTTCATAAGATAACATTTATAATAACCTAAAACTGACTTTAGTAGTTCATGAGAAAGGCTGAATGTTACTCACTTCAATTTGCTGAACGGTCAGATCCAAAAAGGTATTCTCATTCCTCACACCAATCAGACTTTTCGGACCTTTGCAGCCCATGCTGGTTCCCAAACCACCATTGAGTTTCACCACCACCAGCTTATTTAGTACAGAAGATATATTATCAGGTAAGCCTCTGGCCTTTATCTTTTCATAGGGCTGAATCTGAAATTGAAAAAATAGAATTCAAATAGGTTTTTTTTAATGTTTATTCATTTTTGAGCTAGAGAGAGACACAGCATGAGCAGGGGTGGGGCAGAGAGAGAGGGAGACACAGAATCCAAAGCAGCTCCATGCTCTCAGCGGTCAGCACAGAGCCTGACATGGGGCTCAAACTCACAAACCGTGAGATTATGACCATAGCCAAAGTCGGATGCTTAACTGAGCCACCTAGGCACTCCTGAAATTCAAATTGTTTTATGAGAGGTTAAATCCAGTCAATCTCAGGGTTATTTCCATGTTTCCTTAAAGAGTTTACTTTCTTCACAGAAAGTTTCGACTGCATTTCCTTTAATGTCACAAGTCCTTCTGGTACAAAAATCAAGTACTTGCAACTTCTCTTGCACGAAGTAGTAGTTCAGTGGCTCATTTACATTGTGACGGAGTACAAGAAGGGGGAAAAGTTACAGTCTACAGATATTTGCCTGGCTGGTGAGAACATGTAAGTCTCTTGAACTGCCTTCAAAAACTCAGAATTACTAATTTGCTTCAATATAGTAAATGGGATACACAAAACTCACCAAATCTTCAAACATTTCTGGTACAGAATGGATCTACTTCAATTCTGGAGAAGTACATATGTGATCACACATTATCCCTTCTCCCAAAGGAGGCAAAAACAAAAACCAAAATGTTCCTTGCAATTCTCCTCCAGTCAACAGTTAAGTCTGCCCTTCAGAGAAAGGTGGTGTAGGGTTTTTGTCATACTTCTAAGTTAGAATTTAACTGTCAGGCATCATTTTATAGAGCTTGTATTGGAAAATTCAGTGTGTTCTCTCTGCTCCAATAAATACTCTGATGGGGTGGGAAAGGCAAGAGCTGGGGCTGGAGAGAATCTCCTTGTCTGTTTCTGGGAGCACAGAGCATTACTCTTCAACTTCTCCCTCCTAGAACAAGAACAACCACAGTGGGAGACCAAATTCTTTTCTTCAAGGCAGAGGCACAGCCAAGTCTAAATATGTTATAGTAAGAATAAAGTTTTTACAAAGGTCATAGAATATTCTCTAACCAGTTGCAGGACTTTGTTATTCTTCTTTATTGGAATACATCATCAAATGTACTCTTCAGTTACATACATCATCATGGTGTGGGACAGTTAACACTTGAGGGGGCTGAAGAAATAAAACCATAAAGTGCTCACTTACTATGAGTTGAGCTATTTTTGTTTTGCTACCTGTAGAGCGTGTGTGGGTGGGTGGTGGATGAAGTCTATAATTGGGAAAGGAGTTCATGGGTTCACACTCCAGTGATTAGGTTGTGGGGGCAAAAATCCCTTTACACTTGGTCAAACATACATATGTGTCCTATGTCGATTCCTGACCACACAATTTCTACTGTTAGCAGCTCTTTCCACACAAACTAGTCTGGGACTCTTATTTCCTCTACCTTGCAAGACACTCTGCTAACTGCCAACTGCAGACAAATGCACTTTTGCTTGGTGTAAATAGTGAGAAACAAGAAACACTCTTCTCCAAGACTCTCTGCTGGTTACCACCCCAGTTATCACTAGTGCCACTAAGTAGTCTTCTGCAGTCATTCATATTTAAAAGGGCTGGTGACAGAAAAAGACCAAAGGAGAAGACAGGCTTGTGGGCACCATGGCCTTCAGTGGATGCTACCCCAATACTAGGATGCTAACCACCAAGGAAAAGAAAGGTAGGGAAGCAGGAAAGAACACGGACTATACTGGTTGCTTCCCTGGCAGTACCTGGTCCAGTTGAGGACAACACATGGATGAAAACAACTTGGATACCCAACACACACACACACACACACACACACACACACACACACACACACACCCAGGGCCCAAATAACTGACATTCCTTGAAGGATGTTTTGACTCCACTGCCATGAACATTGTTTCTTCAGCATGTCAGAGAAACTGGTAATATTGTTTGGGAGAAAAACCCCAATTTAAGTGCTATACTACTAGAAAAATAAGAGGAGATGACAAAGCTGGAACTTGTTACCCTAATAAAACATGGCAGTTTGTAATCCTTTCAAAAGCCCAGCTGTTGAAATCAACCAGTCAGTGAAAGGAATGCCACTGTGATAGATAATGCCTTCAAACAGTCTATTATTAGGTTAGAAGAATTTCTTGGGCACATTACATTTACTCAAAGAGTTACAAAATGGAACCCAAGCCAATTAGTTTCCAATTATCTTTTAAAAGCCAAGAATTTCCATTCAGCAGTTACTTTTGACTTCCCAAAAAAGACTTATTTACGGAGGTCTCAAAAGGGTGTGAAAATCAATTTAACTAAAACTCCCTAGTTCATGCATTCATTTTAAGTAAAATTATCAGTTCAGAAATATTTTTACCTATTTAATGCTTCCTTTAATATATTTTTAAAAAATACATAAAAGCAATTTTTTTTCTACATATGGTAGACAGGCCTACATTTTCCAATTTCACCTAAAAAATTTTCATTATGAAACAGCATACATACAAGTTCATAAAATATATACAGTTGAAAGTCAAAGAACCTGAATAAATAAGATTATTACCACAACTTACAAGTCTCCTTGAGTTTGTCCCTGATCATATTCCTCTTCCACCCCTAGTGGTAACCACCATCTTGACTTTTACTTTATTTTTACCACCTATGTATGTATCCATAATGATAATATTTTACCTAATTTCATCTCTAAACTTTCGACTTGCTGGTTTAATTCATTGTTATACTTAAGAATAATTCACATTAATGCCTAAAGCTATAGTATATTCAGTTTTCACTGCCATATGGTACTCATTTTATATATCCATTAAAAGAATCCATTAAAAGAATGGCTGTCACTATTCACAGATGATATGATTCTATATAGAGAAAATCCAAAGACCCTACAAGTAAGTTATTAGAATAATGTGAGCATAGCAACATTGAAGATACATGATCAATATTTAAAAAAACAACTGTTTTTAGAGCCCTGTACTCTGCTGGTGAGAATGTAAAAAGGTGTCCAGCTGATAAGAAAAAAAGTATTGTGGCTCCTAAAAAAACTTTAAATAGAATACCATATGATCTACCAAATCCACTTCTGGGTATACACCCCAAAGAATTGAAAGCAAGTTCTCAAAGAGATGTTTGCACACTTTCCTTCATTATTCACGATAGCCAAAAAGTGGAAGCAACTCAAATGTCCATCAACAGATGAATGGGTAAAACAAAATATGGCACATACACGCAATGGAATAGCATTCGGCTTTAACAAGGGAAAGAAATTCTGATACATAGTACAATATGAACGAAGTATTAGGTTAAAGTGAAATAAGCCAGTCATAAAAAACAAATACCTGTATGATTCAACTTATATGGGGCACCTAGAGTAGTCAGACTCCTATAGACAGAAAGCAGAAGGGTGGTTACCAAGGACTGGGGAAGGGAGGAATGGGGGAGTTGTTTAATGGGAACAGTTTTAGTTTTGCAAGATCAAAGATTCTGGAGGTTGGTTGCATAACAATGTGAATGTACTAATGAATTTTATGTTTAGAAATGTTTAAAAATGATTTAAAGAAGATTAACTGTCTCTATATATGAAGAATTAGAAAACAGGATTAAAAATAGCAAATATTTAGGAATAAATCTAACAAAAGATATGCAAGACTTCTCTACACTGAACACTATAAAACATTTCTGAGAAAAATTAAAAGACTTAAATAAATTCAAGGATGTATTTATCATGTTTATAAACTCGTAGACTTACAAATGTAAAGATGCCAATTCTTCCCAAACTGATCACTGCAATCCTAACCAAAATCACAACAGTTTTTTTGGTGTGTGTGGAAACTGACAAGCCTATTTAAAAGCCTATTTAAAAGCCTATTTAAAAGTGTATGAAAATGCCCTATGACCCAGCAATAGCACTGTTAGGAATTTACCCAAGGGATACAGGAGTGCTGATGCATAGGGACACTTGTACCCCAATGTTTATAGCAGCACTCTCAACAATCGCCAAATTATGGAAAGAGCCTAAATGCCCATCAACTGATGAATGGATAAAGAAATTGTGGTTTATATACACAATGGAATACTACGTGGCAATGAGAAAGAATGAAATACGGCCTTTTGTAGCAACATGGATAGAACTAGAGAGTATTATGCTAAGTGAAATAGGTCATACAGAGAAAGACAGATACCATATGTTTTCACTCTTATGTGGATCCTGAGAAACTTAACAGAAGTCCATGGGGGAGGGGAAGAAAAAAAAAAGAGGTTAGAGAGGGAGAGAGCCAAAGCATAAGAGACTGTTAAAAACTGAGAACAAACTGAGGGTTGATGGGGGGTGGGAGGGAGTGAAGGGTGGGTGATGGGTATTGAGGAGGGCACCTTTTGGGATGAGCACTGGGTGTTGTATGGAAATCAATTTGACAATAAATTTCATATTAAAAATGTATGAAAATACAAAGGGCAACGAATAGACAAGACACTCTGAAAGAAAACCATCAAGTTGGGAGAACCAACTTTGTGACAGTCTTTTCTAATTGTAGTAGCATAAAATTTGCCAACCTAGCCATTTTAAGTGTATAGTTC
The DNA here is from genome assembly GCF_022837055.1 of Prionailurus viverrinus. NCBI lineage: Eukaryota > Metazoa > Chordata > Mammalia > Carnivora > Felidae > Prionailurus > Prionailurus viverrinus. The sequence continues at coordinate 82,128,080 of NC_062563.1, read as the reverse complement.
AACAGTATTAAGTATATTCACGCTGTTGAGCAACCAATCTTCAGAATTATTTTTGACTTGCGAAACTGGAACTATACTCATTACAAAACATGTCCCCATTCCCTCCTCCACCCAGCTCCTGGCAACCACCCTTCTGTCTTCTGCCTCTAGGAGTCTGACTACTCTAGAAATCTCATACAAGTGGAATGATACAGTGTTTGTTTGTGATGGACTTATTTCACTTTGCCTAACATCCTCAAGCATTCTTTCTTAAAGGTGGCTTGTATGTTTGAGGATATTCCAAATTATTGGAGATTTTCCCAGAAAAAGTCCATATTTAAAGTTTCTTTGTGTGTATGAAACATATCTGGGAAAAGGAGGGCTGGTATGAAGGACTGGAATACAGGTACAGCTTGGCAAATCTATGATAAATTGAGTACTATAAAACTTATGGGTAAGTTATAAAACTTAATATTTACAGATATTAAAAATGGAATAGAGGGGCGCCTGGGTGGCACAGTCGGTTAAGCGTCCGACTTCAGCCAGGTCACGATCTTGCGGTCCGTGAGTTCGAGCCCCGCGTCGGGCTCTGGGCTGTTGGCTCAGAGCCTGGAGCCTGTTTCCGATTCTGTGTCTCCCTCTCTCTCTGCCCCTCCCCCGTTCATGCTCTGTCTCTCTGTCCCAAAAATAAATAAACGTTGAGAAAAAAAAAAAAAAAAAAGAAATTAGGGTCTGGCTTCAACCAAACTGTGAATGCTTCGTAAATCATTCCATTTCGCTGCCACCGGAGAACACTGGAGGGTGGTTTCCTGACTTTGTTCAGCCTCTGGTTGGGCCCACAATTAAAAAAAAAAAAAAAAAAAAAATGGAATAGAATACAAGTTCTGAAGTCTCAGTTTAGTAATCAGACAATGGGTTCTTTTTATTTGAGTTTAGCAAATACACCCTAACTTTGAATTAAAAAAAATTAAAGGATGAAAAGAAAATTACAAGCATAACCACAGTTCTAAAAGTATAAACCGAAGAAAATGCTGTGCTTCAGATACATGTGAGAACAATGCAGAATGGCAGGATATGGATTTCAAACATCATTCAATACCTGTGTTCTGAATTTCCTCTTATCTCTAAAGGATAGGCAGCCTGTCATTTCAAGGGAAAAACCACAGAAATACAAACAATATAAAAAGATTTCTTCATATTTAAGTATATTATAATCAAAACATTAACAGGATGTCACTTTTTTCACTGTCACTCTCTAGACATAGTGTCCACTAGAACTTTATGCAACTATGGAAGTGTCTTATTTGTAATGGCCACGTGTGACTATTGAGCATTTGAAATGCGGCTAATGCAACTAAGGAACTGAAGTTTTCATTTAATATTAATGTAAATCAACACACACAGCTAATGGTATGTGCAATTCTATATGGTCTATTTAAAAAAAAAAATCAACCAAGAAATCAGAATTATGTTTTTCATTTTAATATAACTGCTCAGATCTTTTTTTTGTTCACTATAACCTTTTTCCACTTCAATACCACTGACATCACAAGACTCTTGACTCAACACATAAAAAGATGAGCTAAAACCTAATTCTTCCTTGTCTTCAGTAATCAACATTCTATTTCTACAACAATGCACAATAGTGAGCTTTTTACTACGGATAAACCGATACTCAACTTCAGCACTAGAATCTGACCAAATTATCTGTATTCAGTCTCAGCTTAACCCTCTCGAAGGCTGAATGCCAACTCCCACAGCTACATACCAATTCAGGAGTCCCAGAACCTGTGATGATGTAGGTATTATCATATTTTACCATTACTGCAACCTCAGCAATTCAAACAAGGCATACCATTAGAATTAGTTGTCAATATCTGACTAATCTGCTTCAAATTGAGGTAAACATTCTAGATGTAACTTGGGGTGAGAAATTTCAGGTAACAATGTTCTAACCAATCTAATATAAATGATTACTACAAGAGTAAAAATGCTACATTCTAAAAGCTATTCATGTTATGTACAATGTTTGCAAATATTTCAGTTAAATTTAAATTGGGAAACTGACAATAAACATAAAAATTGAGTATGTAGGGTATCTTTAGGAAGAATATAATTTCCATTATGAACTGACAAATGTTTGTACAGATATACACAGTAATACCAAGTGAATAAGGTAAATTGGATATCTTAATTTTAACCTTTAAAGAAATGCTTGGTATACTAACATGAATAGCATTAAAGTGAGCTTTAGGAACCATGTTTAATTTTTAGCTATTTAATTTCCTTTAGGTCATGAATCTTTAGGAAAAAACACTAACAAGAATTCACTTCTTGTGAAGATGAATTAAAAACCAAAATGTCAACCTTATGCCTAAAGTTTCACCAAGAGAAGAAACAAACGTCCAAAATCATACATTTTCAAGATAAATCATCTTTGACCCACACACCATAAAAAATACAAAGTCCATGAAAAGTATTTAGAGAAAAAGTACATTCTGTTCACACCAGTGAAACTTTGAAACATGGAGTTAGGACATTTGGCTCTCAGCCAAAAGATATATCAGGTATACCTGTAGTTTTAATTCAAATCTCCCCAAGATTGGTATCTTAAGAACTTGAGTTTAATTTTTAATTTTTTTAATGTTTGTTTATTTTTGAGAGAGAGACAGAACGCAAGCAGGGGAGGGGCAGAAAGAGAGAGGAAGACGTAGAATCTGAAGCCGCTCCAGGCTCTGAACTGTCAGCACAGAGCCCGACGCGGGGCTTGAACCCATGAACCATGAGATCATAACCTGAGCTGAAATTGAATGCTCAACCGACTGAGCCACCCAAGCACCCCTAAAAATTTTTTAGGATTTATTTATTGTGAGAGAGAGAGAGGAGGGAAGGGGCAGAAAGAGGGGGGGAAAGAGAGAATCCCAAGCAGGCTCTGCCCTGTCAGCACAGAGCCTGACGTGGGACTCAATTTCATGAACCGTGAGATCATGACCTGAGTCAAAATTAAGAGTTGGATGCCTAACCGACTGAGCCACCAAGGTGTCCCAAGAACTTGAGTTTAACTTTTAAATGTAATTCGGAATTATTTTTCAAATATTTGGGATGAAATAAAATGATCTGATTCAAGCATAACATTGAGTTCCAAAACCGAGTTAATAAAGACTTTTGGGTACAAGCCCAGGCAACTACCAGTTGAGTGGACAGAACTCTGTGAAATGCCGTATTTAAAACCCTCCACCCTAAGCTGAGTGGACAAGGAGTCACCTTATCTGTACAAATGTCAAGGAACCAGGGTTCTTTATATGGTGGTTTCAGTAATACCCACTCACCTTGCTATATCTAATCTTTAAAGCAGCTAATTAAAAAAAAAAAAGGCTTCACTGAGGAACTTGACTGTTAACACGAAAAGGACTGACCAGAACTATGGTGGGGAAGGGAGGAAGAGCCACAAGGTGCGAAGTAACAGATGTGACCAGGAGAGAGATGTCCAAAATGGGAAGGTTGGTGCTGCTGGAAGCCTTCCCTGGACATTTTTCACTTGCGTTTCATAACTTATAACCCACCCCACCTCCCAACAGAAACAGACACAGACACACACATATGCAAAGAAAGGTACCAATCATTTGATTCCAGGAAGCCAGGACACTTTCTGTCTAAAGTTTATTACAGGTTAAATTAGGCGGTAAGCTTTCCATCACATAAGCCACCTTATGTGAGAACACAAGTTCTCTCTGTTGCTGATGCTGTCCACACCCTCACCAGGGACCTCACCAAGCAATCCCACAGAGCTCAGTTTAGTTCCACAAACTAAGGGGATCTGTGTTAGAGAGTTGCTTGGCAACAGCTGAAGTGACACCAGACACACCTAAGTCACAGAGACATTTTTAGACTTGCCCTTCACTTTCCTTTTCTCAGCTGCCTCAGGAGAATGCACAAAGACATCTACTCATGCAAAGAAGGATGGGATTTGGAGACAACAGGGGGTACCACGCACTGCCGGACACGGCCTCGATATTACTCTGACTCAATCACTTTAGTCAACCACTAGTGCCATCTATATGTCCTCAATCCTGATCATCCTGTTTCTCTTTCTCCAAAACATGAAGAGAAGTCAGTGTTGTAAGAAGACCTCCACCACAAATAAATACACAATAGGGCAACCACTACATGTGAAGTGGGGCAAACCCCATGAGGCTCCCTGCAAGATGCACACAGAAGGCTAGGCCACTCATGTTCCCTCCTCCTGGGAGAAAAGAACTGTTCGAATACCCAACTTCCTCTGGCAGTGAACAAAACAAAGTAGTTGGCAATGTACTAAAGAACATGATTTAAACAAGATTCTGCCCTCTAGAGTGTCAATCTAGTTTCTCTGCGGAAACTTAAAGATTTTTAAGAAGACCTTTTAAAAACTATCTACCATGATCTGTATCTTGCCAAGTCTGTTCACAACTTAGTTTCCAGTTAGAAGAAAAGCTGAATTCATCACACAGTCATGGACACACTGTTCCCATTAGCAATAGTATAACCCAGTTCTTGGTAGCATATTTGTGCTATTCCTGGAGACAGTGCCAAATACCCAAAACAAGCTAACAGTACCTGCCCTGTTATGGTTCACAAGGGTCTGATTATTGCAATCTGAAAGATCTTTTTTTCAACAAAAGCAAGTTTGCCTGAAAGAAAATGAACTATGTAAACAGTAAAACAAGTTTGAAACGACACTCCATATGTGCAGGAAGTATTCCAAGAACATAAGCTTATTCACAAAACCCTTACTGCATGGTCTGTGTGCCAAGTTCAGTGCCAGGCACTTTCACATACTGTCTCTCCATTTCACATTTCTAAAGGTAATGACTAAGTTCAGGGTCATTTGAAAGCTCCTACACATTAATGACATACCTAGATCAGAGATTTTTTTTTTTCCACTAAGCCCCTCAGCCACCAAGATGAGCTCAACGCCTATTTCACAGGCCAAAAAAAAAAAAAAAAAAAAAAAAAATCATCATTTATGGGAACACTCTCAACTTTCCACCACCAGATGCTCAGAACCTTCCTGCATCTCCATCCTTGTTTCTTTCCCCCACCCTTCTGGTCACAGGAGGAGCTGTCCTCCACCCTAAGGCAATCTCTCCACCAGTGCCCATCTCAAAAATCCATTTCATCAATCACCCAGTCTCATTGGCAGCCTCCCCCTCTTGATTCCTTTCCATCAACATGAACACATTCAACATTTGCCATCTAAAAACCAAGAAAGAAAATAGGAGTGCATACACTCACTTTCCTTTTCTACACCTACATCCCTCTTCTTAGAGGCAGGGCTTCTGGAGAAAGTTGCTATGCTCACCTCTGCTTCCTCACCTCCCGTTCATTCACTCATTCACTGCAATTCGGTCTTCTCTACAGTTCAGCAAACTGCTCTTAACGTCATCCATATCCTCCTAACTGTGAAATCCTATCAGTGACATCGATTTTTCTCTTGCACGCTCAGCTACATTCGATATAACTTAACATTCATTCTATCTTGAAATGCTCTAGTCTCCTTGGCTTCTGAACCCCCACATTCTATTTTCCTCCTCTTTCTGCCTGTTACTTTTTAAGCCCATTTTAGGTAGACCTCCTCTTCCCAGGCAATCTGCTCCAATCCATGGCTTCATTCATTCACTCTTGTCTCTACGGTACCAAGACAAACACAGCTGCTCAGCCAGAAGACTGTTCCCATTTGATCAATGACCAAGACTTCAGTCTCATGGAATTGTCTCTGCTTCCAGTCGGCATTTTGCTCACCTCTCACCTGTTTTACTACAATGGTCCCTATGGTCTCCTACCTGCCTCCAAGCCACCTCACCTCACAGGTGGCAATCTTTTAGAAAAGAACATCTGAACATGTTTTTCTCATTACATCATTCGCAAAATAAAGCACTGACATGCATGGAAGAGGTTATTAGCTGCCTACCTCAACACCATTTTTTCCCTTCCACTTTAAAACTCTTTCAGCTGGGCATACCACCATCCCAAGAAAGATTACATTTCCTGGCTTCCCTTGCAATTATTTGTGCCAAGGTTGTGATTAAGTGGAAGGGAAAGATTTCCAGGAAGTCTCTGTAAAAGGGAAGGGGCCTTGCCCTTCTTCCTCCTTCCTGCTGTTTGGAATGGAGACATGATGACTGGAGTTGATTCAAGCAGCCATCTGGGTCGCTGAGGAGACAGGCCAAGGATGGCAGAGTAGCAGACAGAGAAGCCCAGGTTCCTGATGACCACCATGCTGCCACATTAGCTTTGAATTGCCTCTCTCTAGATTTGTTATTCTGAGTTTCACTATTAAATGTAGCTGAATCTAATCCCAACTGGAAGACATGGTTGGCAAAGGTGTTTGATGATTTGGCCCTTTTATCCTTGCACTTTCTCCTCTCCTATTCTCCCTGGCACACTGTACTCCAGGAACATGGAGGAGGGGGCTCTCTAATGTGCCCTATCTCTTGCTTGTAGGCCCTTGCACTTTCCCCCTCATGCAACTTCATTAATTGCCTTTTCTTCATCTTCCACATCTCAGTTCAGACCAGCAACTCTCAGACTTTATGAGCTATCAGGCATGGGGTCTCTTTCAGAAAAACGCAAACACTAGCCTCTGCAAAAACAAAACTTTTTGCATATTAATTTACTAAGTTACTGTGGAAATTTCATTCACTGAATATAAAAATAATCTTTATAGGAGATGCTATTTCCTATGAAAGTTATTATGCATATAGCGCAAAAAATAAACCCTCTCCTCAAACTGAATTTCAATGAGAAGGCTTCTGTTTGGCTTGAATAAGAAGTTTGATACTGTGATAGTTTGAGGTTACATGCATCCCTCTTTAACTGCCATTCTGACTTTTCTTTTTTATGATCCCAAGTACTGAAAACCTCAACTCTCTCCAAGGAAAGTTCTCACAACCTGCTGTCAGTTGAATATAGGATTGTGATAGGAACACCTGAATTCCTCAAGGCAGAAAGCTCAATGGCTCATATATTTCCTTTGTCTTCGAAAGTCAGTAAATTCATCTTGGTGAAGACTGCATCATCCATGCAGGATCACGCCATCTTTGATACAAATCTCAGAGATGTAGAAGAGAATGAGTGACAGTGACATGTAGTGCTCACTCTCCTCTGTAGTAGCAGGACGAGAAGTGCTCTTTGGCATCACAGATATTACCTGTGCACAGAGCACTAGGACTTCTCTTCCAGCACAAGTTTTGCTTAGCTTCTTGGAAACCTGATCATTTTAAAAAGGTTTTAGGATTCATACTAATTCTCGTGTGAGGGCACCAGAAGACACATAATGTATGAAAACCAGTAGATAGCTGCCCTGAGAAATGTGTGAAATTACAAGGACATGATGTAGCTGCTGTTTCCTCCATGACTGAATCAAATCCTTCTAATAAACTATAACAATTCCAGCACGAATGGTAGCATCTGACAAAAAAACTGCTGCAGAACTAAATGAGGCAGTATAGTACAGTAGCTGAGGGCACAGGCTTTAATGTCAGAACGCTGGGGTCTGAATCTTAGACTCCACTGTTTATTATGGCAAGTAGTTTAGCTCCTCTAAACTTTTTTCATCTACTTCATTGATCTGTTATGAGGATAAATGAGATAATGCATGTCAAGTGCCAAGCAGAGTGTATGGCCCACAGTATAAGCACAAATGTTGTTGGCTGGTATAATCACTGCACATGGACCCAGACACACGCTGCACTCCCACTCCACATTTTAACATTTCTGAGACAAGGATGCAGCATATAATCGATGGGATCTTACAATCAATTGGTTGCACTATTTTTCCTTCTTAGTGGTACACAAAAGGTGCAACTTACAGCCAATGGCACAAATTTGATAAAATATGGTATTGAATTTCTCTTTCTGCTCCAAGTCACAAACCAGCTTAATGATCTCCCAGATATAGGTTTCACCCAAAGTCTCTCTCCAGTGATGCGTAATTTAAGAATAGTTGAAGACAGGGGTCAAAAACTACAGCCCTTGAGACAATCAGGTCTGCCACTTGTTTTCATAAATTGTTACCAGAACACAGCCACTCTCATTAGTTTCCATATCTATGGCTGCTTTCATTCAACCACAGCTGAGCTGAGTAATCATGACAGAATGCAAAGCCTACAAAGCCTAAAATACTTATAATCTGGCCCTTTACAGAAAGGATCTGCCAAAACCTGGTTTAAGACAAGTCTTCTAAGGTGGAAAAAAATACAGTTTTTGATAATATTTCTGCCTTGTTAAACTTTGCTTTCCCTAAAATGGTTCCATACTGCCTGACAACTTCTCAGGATGGTTAGACAGAGCAGGATCTCCTTTAGGCTATGTTGGCTCTGTGCTTCCACTGGCAAGAACATCACCATGTAACAATCCCCCCGGCTTTTGTATCTATTTGTCCTGGAAAGCAAAAGCAAAAATACATCATTGGTAGGAGAATGCAGGCAATTTTCAAAATAACAGAAAGAAAATCCAAGATTAGAAAAGTCTTTTACCTCTTACATGAAGTAGTAGAGACAGAAAACAAAATAATGGTTGCCACGGATTGGGGGAAGGAGAGAATGGGGATATTGTTTAATTGGTAGAGTTTCAGTTTTACAAGATGAAAAAGCCGTGGAGATTGGTTGCACAACAATGTGAATATATTTAACACTACTAAAGCGAACACTTAGAAATAATCAAGATAAATGGTACATTTTATGTGTACTTTATAATTAAAAGCATTAAAAAAATTTAAGTGTTTTGTATGGGTATATATGGGCGGGCACACATGTATGCCCCATCAAGGTGTCTAAGGACCACATAGCAAAAATATCACTTCCTTTAAAAGCCTTTTATGACCCTCACATTCCTAGGAGTGAATCTGGTGCAACCCCCACTTCTGGCTTCAGCTACTACCAACTTCTGTCATAGCAATTATTACACTGTCTCCAAACTGTCTATTCAGTGCTCCATACGTGTTCCGTGACTGTAAACTCCATGAGGATAGGAACTGCCATGTGGTTCTCCCTCTACCGTATCTGTCACCTTTAACTGTCAGGCTCACTGGTGGCATTCACATATTTGTTGAATAAATGAGTAAATGAGTGGAGCAAATAGAGATTAATATTAATAAATTAAATGAAGTTAACTTATTAATTAATCAAATCTATTAATAAATGAAATCTGTTCTCTAGAATTTTTTTGTCTTCTTAAACTCTAAGTTTAAAACAAAACTGGTGGGGCGCCTGGGTGGTGCAGTCGGTTGAGCGTCCGACTTCGGCCAGGTCACGATCTCGCGGTCCGTGAGTTCGAGCCCCGCGTCGGGCTCTGGGCTGATGGCTCAGAGCCTGGAGCCTGTTTCCGATTCTGTGTCTCCCTCTCTCTCTGCCCCTCCCCCGTTCATGCTCTGTCTTTCTCTGTCCCCAAAATAAATAAACGTTGAATCTCTCTCTGTCTCAAAAATAAATAAAAAAAAAAAAGTTGAAAAAGAAAAAAAATAAATAAATAAAACAAAACTGGTTTCATCATTAATTAGAAACCAGATTACAAACACCCATCACTTTAATTCAAGAAAAAAGTACTGGGATCAGCACACATTACGTAGAAGTTTGATAAAGAAAACCTAAATCTGGGGCGCCTGGGTGGCGCCTGTCCCAAAAATAAATTAAAAAAAACTTAAAAAAAAAAAAACTTAAAAAAAAAAAAAGAAAACCTAAATCTAAGACTTTGTATAAAAAATGCTTATAGCCCATATTAATGTATAAAACAATCCCTGTGATTAAGCAAACACGATGAACAATCACATAATAGACATTCTGGGGAAGTACATTCTCTAAGAAAGTTCTTTTGTCTTCTTCTGCTTATAAATTATAACAAGGAAAACAAATCAAGGACACAATTTAATTCTGCTGGCTATTGGGAATATTAACTCCTACATCTTTGGGGTTTTAAAAAATTATTTTTATTTATTCTTAAGTAAATATTAACTAAAACGGTGGAAAAGAAAACACAAAGGCAATTTTTCCAGTGGTAGAGGGAATCAGTTCTCCTATTCATACACTGAATCCTCATGTCCAGAGGCAAAAAATTTTAAGAGGAGGTATGCAAACAGGTCTTTTCAAAGATCAAGTCAGAAATCTTGGCACTGGCACTGTTTTCTAAACAATTACTCTCATCAGCACTGACCCAATAACTCATGCTCAGTATCCTTCACTACAATCTGCTACCTCAGTTACTAATGTCAGCCTTAGTAAAAATCTCAGCCAGAACTATTATCAGAAGCAAGAATCATAAAAATCACTTATCTTCACCTTTAAGTCTCATGTTGCCCAAACTTAAATACCATGACCCTTTGTTATATAAAGGTGAGAATCATAGCAGTCCAAAGTCTAATAACCAATTACTATAAATAAAAGGATAGTTCTATATTAAATATTCCAAGCAACATTACAAATAGCCAATGGAAAACTTAAACCTAATAAATAAAAATTTTAAGATATTTTTCATCTTAACCAGCAAATATATTTTACATCAATAATACTCAATGTTTTAACAACTAGTGAAAGTGACAATAGGTGATCTTTACTTAATGTTAATTCAAAGAGGCCTTTCCTATCTCTGCCTACCCTACCTAAAATATTACTTCTAGTGCTCATTCTTTGTGCCCTTTCCCTTTATTTTTCTTCATATCACTTATCACTACTGGAAATTACATTATATATCTTTTATTGTCTATTCCTCCACTACACTGTAAACTAGAAACTAAATGAGGGTAGGGCTCTGTCAGTATGGTCCTTTTATAAACAGTTTATGTTTCAAAAATTGCTGTTGAACCAATAAATTAATATGAATGGGAGCAAACTGGTATACTCTTTCTGGAAAGCAATTTGAAATATGTAACATGAAACTTTAACTTTTTATAGTAAGAAACTTTAAAAAGTTCATATCCTCTGGGGAAAAAAAAGCACCATTTCTCATTATTCTTAGAAATAATTCAGAGATGCAAAGATTTAGGTATAAATATATTCATCACAAGATTTTTATACTAGAGAAAGTTAGCATCAACCTACATGTCCAACTATACGAAAATCTCCAGAAATAACACAAACTGATACAATTGTACAAAGTCCCAACCCTCACACTCCTGTCAACTGTTCCTACTAATATATTTCCTTTAAGTGATGAGTTGGAGTCATTATTTCCATAAAAAAAAAATAAGAAGAAAATACATTTGATTTCCAAAGTGGAAAAAGCCACGCTCAAGTGGATAGATGGTTAAAGAACTAATCCTACAATGGTCATCAGCCATCCTTCCTAGTATTTCACCTAAGCTTTGACAATCCAATGCCAGTAACATTCTGTAAAACCTCCCCAGCTCACTAAATTTTACATCCCACAATGAACACACACACCCTTTTAGGTACCTACAGTTTCACACAGTATAAGAATGGGCATATGATTCTTTTAATAGCTCTGATAGTTCTCTGAGATAAGGCCGACCCCTCACATATATCTTGAGTTTAGTAGATAAAAAGTCTATAAACATGGATGGAGTTGCTGGTTACACACAATTCCACATATACCCTGGGGCTTTCACTATGTAGATCTTCAATAAAACTCATCAAGTAGAATGGTACAGCTAATTATCTTCATTATGGAGGGCATTATGTTGTTTATTCTCACTGGCTTGACAGACTACACACCTCTTCCAATCCTCAAGATTAAAGAAGAAAGTTATAGAATTTTAAAAAGGAGTACTATCTGTAATCTTAATACAATTCTGTTGTTTCTACTGTATCCAGGATAACACCTGATATCTAGAGACTGGGATTTAAAACTCTGGAGTGTGTGTTCTTGACTTCACTGCCATTACTGCTAAACTGGGGGGGAAAAAAAGTTAAATACACTGAGAGAATAAAGTCAGTATACACATATAGGTGGATTTGTAATGGTGGAATATATTAGTGATTAACACTGAGCATGAGGTAACTGCTCAGCTACTTGTTGACTTACCATATGAATGAGAACATTATAGCCCAAGATCATGAGATTAGATATTTTAACTATAAATTTGCTCAATTACACATCATCAATGTATAGAAACTAAACTGCAAGAAGGTCAGTAAGCCCTAATAAAAGTAGCTAAAAACAAAAAATAGCAAAAATTAAAAGTAACCATTACAGTGATGGTGACCAAGAACTTTAAGTAGTCTGAATTTCCTATGTAACTTGGAGTTTAGGATATACAAAGTTAAAGGACAGCTACCCTTCACTTGCCTCCTAAAAATAGATTCCAACTAGACTGCCGTAAGGCTAAGGACCTCCTATCTCCTGTATTTTCCATCATCTCCTTAGCACAGCCAAAATGATCCCTCCTGACAATTCATTGAGGACATGGTCCCTATTTGCATTGTCTACCTTCATCTCCCACTCATTTCCATTCTTACTCTCCAGCAGTGCTAAAAAAAACTGTGGTTCTTAGAGCACTTTCCCCTCTCTTGTGCCTTTACACACTTAGTTGTCTTAAACCTGAAATATCTACCTGACTTTTTGGGCAAACTCTTACTTACTCACACTTCAAGTCTCAGTTCTAATGTCACCTTTTCATCCGTTACCTTGCTTAGGATTTCCCAACTGCTCCCCAGCTCCTTTTCCTGCTATACTTGGTACAAATACCTGAAATCCATTTATTTAAAACATTCTGGAGAGGTTTAAAACTTTTTTTAATTTAAAAAATAAGTTCAAACATAGAATCATGAAAAAATTTTAAATACATAAACTATTATCAACTTTTTACAAAAAATGTACATTCATTCATAAAGATATTTTCCTTAGGTATGGTATGGATCTGTTGACCAGAGTTATTCATCTTATGTAAACCACACCAAAAATATATCATCTATGATTTCCAATTTCAGTTCTTCAAAGTGGACCAAGAACTTAGTCATCGTGAAACAATCTGCATGCAGAGAGATCGTTCTACATTTATGCAATTTTCTTAATCTTTCATACTTGTCTCACCCACACCCAATTTAACAATTGCTTTTTTCCCCAAAACATTCAATTCAATTTTAAGTAACTACTTTAAACCCACTTCATTGGTTTACACAAAATTTAATTACATTATGCCTTTACAACAAATTTAATTGGTATGAACAGGTTTGGGAATAAACACAATTAACTTTTAGTGAATAAGCTATTCTGCTAGTGAGAAAAGAACTTAAAATAAAGGATAGACCCAAGTATTCAAAGAAAATGGAGAACCTCAGTTAATCTCTCTAGTTGATTAGGTAGAAACTGGTTAGTGAAGTGTCTTCAGAACTATCCTCAAAGCCATTATCCCATTGTACTACAAACATCTTTGTGCAAACATCTCCCCACTAAACCAAAAATTCAAAACTAGTTTGTTAACGCATGCCTGTGTTGTTGACTCCCTTAGCCCTGAAGGCAGTTGGGCAGAGCCCAAGGCAGCAAAAGTGCCCCCCCTCCCAGCTAAAGGGAGTTAAAGAGCTGTACAAAGTTGTCAACTCTTTAAAAGAAGTGACTGGCTTTATTTTTTCATTCCTAATAGTTAAAATAGTACACGTTTGATAAATTTGTATAATAAAAGTAATGAGTAAAGGAGACATTCAATGCCTCACATAGGGACTATAGGTAAACCAGACAAAGACTTCAGCCAGGGAGATGTGACTGCTAAGGGTAAGCCCGGGCCAGGAAAAGGAGCAATGGGAAATTAGTCTTTACATGTAGACATTCATGTTTTCTCTCTCCCATTAGAATGAAGTTCAATGAGTGTTAGGCCCTTGTCTATCTTGTTCACTTATATCCCAGTGCCTAGATAAACGCCCACCACACAGTAGCTCTTCAAAAAGTATTTGTTAACTGTGTAGCTGGGAGAACCTCAGAAAGAAATGAAGGTATTTTAAGCTCCAAGGAAAGGAGTGGAGCCTACTCAACAGTTCTACTCAAGGAATGGTGATTGCTCTGTAACATATCACAGTGGTTAAGAGTCTGGGCTCAGACAGACCTGGACCTAAATTCTGGTTCTGTCAACTTATTCATTAACTAAATAAAGTTGTGTGGACAACTCAATCCTTCTTATTCTCAGAGCCTTCCATTGTGAGACAAAGATAATGGGCTCCCAGAGTTATCTGACAATTAAGTAAAGAGCTGAGAACAATGTTTGGCACATTAGTGCCGAATAAATGTTTGCATTGTTGCTATCATCTCTCTTGTTGATAAGCACATAAAGTACGGCACATTCTGTGCTCTAAAGATAAAAACTTCTGTGCTCTAGAGATTATGTATTTCTTGAAGAGCTACATTACTGTTACTAAAGTATACTAAAGAACCAGGTCTTTGGCTACCTGGTTCATATCAGGGTTCTTCCTCTTAGGCAAGTTACTAACTCTGAAGTTCTGTTTCCTCTTTTGTAAAATGAACATAATAATAGTGGCCTGTCTTCCAGGTCCATTGTGAATATTAAAGGAGATTACAAACAAAGGATTCAGTACATGTTACTTATAAGCCCCCCAACATTGACAACAAATATTAACTATATAGAGCTTTGCGTATATAGGTTTTTATGAATTTTTTAAAAATGAAAAATGCTTAAAGCTTTGACTCATTAAAAAACAAGAACTATTGGGTTGGTGTTTGTTTCATGCTCTTTTGAAATAGCAGAAAACTTTCCAATCTCCTGAAGGCTTTAGGACTATGTACGATGAAGACACTTATCTTAAACAAGCCCATCTATAAATAGATATTTTTGTTTAATGGTTTACTTCCACCATTTTCCATATTTAGTCTAGTCATAGACTAGACCTCTGGCATTTCCATGTTTCTTCTCAGCTATCTTTTATTTATTTTCCATTTTAAGCTTGGGATAAAAATTCCATCAGCACTTTCAGCAATTATTTTGTGCTTCTTTTGACTCAGCAGGAAATTTAAAAATAGGATATAGGTAACAAAACAAGCCTGGATGGCTATATAATGTTTCTAGTTAAAAACTGTTTCTTTCCAACTTTTCTATAAATCAAACTTTTAAAATTAAGTTATTTAAAAACATGTATTATAAATTACTTCTCACTAATTCAATTTGTATGTATTTATCTACTTATAGTATTGTTTGTTACTTATGATACTTTTGCCTCTTAGGTAGTCTCATACCTAATGACCGCCCATTAAAAACTGCAGCAACTTCCAAAACGCTGTAAGAGATGTAAAGTTGTAATACTCTCATTACAACTGTGTACTTTAAACCCAGTAAACTAAAGAAGAAATGACAGTAACAAGAAACAACCAAAAACAGGGTAGTTTCAGAAAGCAAGTGATCCCATGAAGTAGGAGGTAACTATGAAGAGAAAGTGGCAACTAAAAGTTACCGTAATCTACAATTTTTTATAAAAAGTCTAGGAAGTTCCAAGACTTTTGTGTATTTTTTAACTGCAAAAGGCAAAACGAATACATATAGGCAGAGGAAGCTAAGATGGTGGCATAGCAGGAGGACCCTAGGCTTGCCTCATCCCTCGAACACAGCTAGATAACTATCCAATCATTCCGAACACCCAAGAAATCAACCTGAGGACTGATAGAACAAACTGCACAACTAGAGGGAAAGAAAAGACCACATCAAGGAATGTAGTAAGCATGGAGACATGGTTTGTGGGGGGAAACAGACTGTGGGTGCTGCAGAGATGATGGAGCCCTGGTGGCAGAGAAAGGTGAGAGAGTACAACACACAGGGAAATGCACAAGGAGAACGCTACCCCAAAGCCACTGGTTGGGAAAATAAGAGGGGCTGATTTTTGTGAGTTTTTCAACCAGCAGGACTCAAAGACTGGAGTTTTGGAGGTCTATGGGCTTCACTGGAATAGAGGGACCTGAGGGAACTGCTCTGCTCCTTCAGAAAAGGCAGGCAAGCAACTCAGGCAGACTGCATGATCTGAGGATCACCTAGCTCACATGGGGGGAGACTGTTGACTGTTCTTGGAATGCATCTGTGAGAAGTGGCATTGCCTCTCTGGGCACAAAGGAAACGGCCAGTGCCATTTCCCTCCCCTGCCCTTCAGCATAGGCACAGAGACATCTGGCAAGGGTGGCTAACCCAGACACTGGCTGTTTAGGCTGCTTTGCTCCAAATCCCACACTCCTGCACTCTGGCATGGTTGCCTGTCTGGGTCGCACCTGCATTAGTCCCAGCTCGGCGAGATCCTTTCCCAGAGGACTAACACAGGTCCCGGCCACACCAGGTCCCTAAAGTGTGGAGTTTTAAAGTCAACAGGCTTGGCCACAGTAGATCCCAAAGTGCAGAGTGATGCTCTAGGCAGGCAAGCAACCCAGAGACAGACACTGTGAAAACAGCAATCTGCAAAATGCCTAGGATCCATGAAGAGGAATTATTCAATTATTTGCTCTTCTTGGAGGGCTTCCCTGAAAGCAAGCATGGACTCCCCTCTCCACAGACAAAGGAGCAAGCTAGCACCATCTCCCTTCCCTGCCCTTAGCATACACCAGCTTCAGTTAATAGCACAGTGTCAACACTGGCTGCCTAACCTGCTTACACTAGGTTCCTACCCCCTGAGCTCTGCCGGTACTGATTTTCTCAGGCAGGTATGCCTAAGGACCAGTGAAGCAGGCCCCTTCCCCAGAAGACCAGCACAAACCCCCCACCCACACCACATCTATTGACCAGAGTTCCACCAAGCTTCAGTTCTAGTGGAAATAGCATCAGGTCTCATTTAACAAGCAGACCAGAGCATACCTAGTTAAAACTTGCCACACTCTGGCCAAGGTTCAAATGCTGTCCACTGCAGACAAGAAAAGCCTCTGTAGACAACTGACCTGAGGGATACAGCAGCCAAAACACAGCAAGCAGAGTGCATGCAACACACACCAAAGACACTTCCTGAGGCACCAGACCCTGGACATTATATGACCTCTTCTTCATAAAGCCAATACTCACAGAAGCAGGAAACGTAAGACTTTCTAACATACAGAAGAAGACAGACACCTAGACAAAATGCCAAGATGGAGAAATTCATCCCAAAGAAAGAACAAGATAAGGTCACAGCCAGAGATCTAATTGAAACAGATATAAGTAACATGCCCAATGGAGAATTTAAAGCAACAATCATAAGGATACTTGCTGGGCTTGAGAAGAGCATGGAAGAAATCAGGGAGACCCTTACTTCAGAGATAAAGAGCCAAAAAAAAAATCAGGGAGAAATGAAAAATGCAATAACTGAGATTTGAAACTGGATGTAATGACCACAGGATGGAAGAAGCAGAAGAATGGATAAGTAATACAGAAGACAAAATTATAGGAAATAATGAAGCTGAACAAAAGAGAGAAAGAAAAATGATCATGAGAGTTGACTTAGGAAACTCAGTGACTCCATCAATGCAATAATATTCGCATCATAGGATTCCCAGAAGAAGAAGAGAGAGAAAAGGGGGCAGAAGGTTTATTTGAGGAAGTAATAGGCAAACACTTCCCTTTTCTGGGGAAGGAAACAGATCTCCAAATTCAGGAGGCACAGAGAACTCCCAACAAACAACACCAAGATTTATTGTAGTTAAATTTGCAAAACACAGTGATAAAGAAAAAATGCTAAAAACAGCAAGACAAAGGGAGTCCCTAACTTACAAGACCCATAAAGTTAGCAGCAGATCTTTCCACAGACACTTGGCAAGCCAGAAGGGAGTGGCATGATATATTCAATGTGCTGAATGGGAAAAATCTGTAGCCAAGAATACTCTATCCAGCAAGGCTGTCATTCAGAATAGGAGATAAAGAGTTTCCCAGACAAACAAAAACTAAAGGAGTTTGTGACCACTAATCCAGCCTTGCATAAAATATTAAAGGAGACTCTTTTAGTGGGAAGGAAAGACCAAAAGTGACAAAGATTAAAAACAAACAGAATGGCACAAAAACAGACACGTAGACCAATGGAATAGAATAGAAACCCCAGAACTAGACCCACAAACGTATGGCCAAGTCATCTTTGACAAAGCAGGAAAGAACATCCAATGGAAAAAAGACAGCCTCTTTAACAAATGGTGCTGGGAGAAGTGGACAGCAACATGCAGAAGGTTGAAACTAGACCACTTTCTCACACCATTCACAAAAATAAACTCCAAATGGATAAAGGACCTAAATGTGAGACAGGAAACCATCAAAACCTTAGAGGAGAAAGCAGGAAAAGACCTCTCTGACCTCAGCCGTAGCAATCTCTTACTCGACACATCCCCAAAGGCAAGGGAATTAAAAGCAAAAGTGAATTACTGGGACCTTATGAAGATAAAAAGCTTCTGCACAGCAAAGGAAACAACCAACAAAACTAAAAGGCAACCAACGGAATGGGAAAAGATATTCGCAAATGACATATCGGACAAAGGGCTAGTATCCAAAATCTATAAAGAGCTCACCGAACTCCACACCCGAAAAACAAATAACCCAGTGAAGAAATGGGCAGAAAACATGAATAGACACTTCTCTAAAGAAGACATCCGGATGGCCAACCCGCACATGAAAAGATGTTCAGCGTTGCTCCTTATCAGGGAAATACAAATCAAAACCACACTCAGGTATCACCTCACACCAGTCAGAGTGGCCAAAATGAACAAATCAGGAGACTATAGATGCTGGAGAGGATGTGGAGAAACGGGAACCCTCTTGCACTGTTGGTGGGAATGCAAATTGGTGCAGCCGCTCTGGAAAGCAGTGTGGAGGTTCCTCAGAAAATTAAAAATAGACCTACCCTATGACCCAGCAATAGCACTGCTAGGAATTTACCCAAGGGATACAGGAGTACTGATGCATAGGGGCACTTGTACCCCAATGTTCATAGCAGCACTCTCAACAATAGCCAAATTATGGAAAGAGCCTAAATGTCCATCAACTGATGAATGGATAAAGAAATTGTGGTTTATATACACAATGGAGTACTACGTGGCAATGAGAAAAAATGAAATATGGCCTTTTGTAGCAACGTGGATGGAACTGGAGAGTGTGATGCTAAGTGAAATAAGCCATACAGAGAAAGACAGATACCATATGTTTTCACTCTTATGTGGATCCTGAGAAACTTAACAGGAACCCATGGGGGAGGGGAAGGAAAAAAAAAAAGAGGTTAGAGTGCGAGAGAGCCAAAGCATAAGAGACTGTTAAAAACTGAGAACAAACTGAGGGTTGATGGGGGGTGGGAGGGAGGAGAGGGTGGGTGATGGGTATTGAGGAGGGCACCTTTTGGGATGAGCACTGGGTGTTGTATGGAAACCAATTTGTCAATAAATTTCATATTAAAAATAAATAAATAAATAAACAAACAAAAAAAAACAAACAGAAAAAATATCCAGAAATAATGTAAAATAAGTAATAAAATGGCAATAAATACATATATATCAATAATTACCCTGAATGTAAATGAGCTAAATCCTCACAATCAAAAGACACAGAATGTCAGAATGGATAAGAAAAACAAAACAAAACCCATTAATATGTTGCCTATAAGAAATTCATTTTAGACCTAAAGACACCTGCAGATTGAAAATGAGGGGATGGAGGGGCATCTGGGTGGCTCAGTTGTTTGAGTTGGTTGAGTGTCCAACTCTTGATTTCAGCTCAGGTCGTGATCCCAGGGTTGTGGAATCAAGCCCTGCATTGGGCTCCCCGCTGAGCATGGAGCCTGTTTAAGATTCTCTCTCTCCCTCTGACCCTCTCCCCTGCTCATGTGCACTCTCTCACTAAAATAAAAAATAAAATAAATAAAGTAAGGGGATGGAGAAACATTTATCATGCAAATGAAGGTTGAAAGAAAGCCAGAGTAGCCATACTTATATCAGACAAACTAGATTTTAAAACAAAGACTGTAACAAAAGATGAAGAAGGGCACTATATCATAATAAAGAGATCTATCCTGCAAGAAGATTTAGCAATTGTAAATATTTATGACCCCAAGTTAAGAGCACCCAAATATATAACACAATTAATAACAAACATAAAGGAACTCATTGATAATAATACAATAATAGTAGGGGACTTTAACATCCCATATACATCAATGCACAGATAAGCTAAAAAGAAAAACAACAAGGAACCAATGGCTTCCCTGCCCCCACAATGTTTATTTTTGAGAGAGAGAGAGAGAGAGAGGGAGCACATGCGCATGAGTGGGCAAGGGGCACAGAGACAGAGAGAGAGAGTGAGCATGTGCATGAGTGGGCAAGGGGCACAGAGAGAGAGAGAGAGAGAGAGAGAGAGAGAGAGAGAGAAAGACAGACAGACAGACAGAATCTGAAGCAGACTCCAGGCTCTGAGCTGTCAGCACAGAGCCTGATGCGGGGCTCAAACTCACAAACTGTGAGATCATGGCCTGAGCTGATATCAGACACTTAACTGACTGGGCCACCCGGGCACACCGGAACCAATGGCTTTGAATGACACACTGTACCAGATGGACTTAACAGATATAATCAGAACATTTTTTCCTAAAGCAGAATACACATTCTTTTCAAGTACACATGGGGCATTCTCCAGAATACATCATATACTAGGTCACAAATCAGGTCTCCACAAGTATGAAAAGACTGAGACCATACCATGCATCTTTTCTGACTACAACACTATGAAGCTTGAAGTCAACAACAAGAAAATTTTGGAAAGACCACAAATACATGGAGGTTAAAGAACATCCTACTAAACAATGAATGGGTTAACTAGGAAATGGAAGAAATTAAAAAAAATTTTTTTTTCAACGTTTATTTATTTTTTTTGGGACAGAGAGAGACAGAGCATGAACGGGGGAGGGGCAGAGAGAGAGGGAGACACAGAATCAGAAACAGGCTCCAGGCTCTGAGCCATCAGCCCAGAGCCTGACGCGGGGCTCGAACTCACGGACCGCGAGATCATGACCTGGCTGAAGTCGGACGCTTAACCGACTGCGCCACCCAGGCGCCCCTGGAAGAAATTTAAAAAAATACATGGAGAGGCACCTGGGTGGCTCAGTCGGCTGAGTGTCTGACTTCGGCTCAGGTCACGATCTCACGGTCTGTGAGTTCGAGCCCCGCGTCGG
This sequence comes from Prionailurus viverrinus, assembly GCF_022837055.1. Taxonomy (NCBI): domain Eukaryota; kingdom Metazoa; phylum Chordata; class Mammalia; order Carnivora; family Felidae; genus Prionailurus; species Prionailurus viverrinus. The sequence goes on along the minus strand of NC_062563.1, from coordinate 82,107,024 downwards.
GTTCTGTGCTGACAGCTCAGAGCCTGGAGCCTGCTTCAGATTCTGTGTCTCCCTCTCTCTCTGCCCCTCCCCCACTCATGCTCTGTCTCTGTCAAAAATAAACAAACATTAAAAAAAAAATTTAAAAAAAATACATGGAAACAAATGACAATGAAAACAAAGGTCCAAAACCTTTGAGATATGGCAAAAGAGAGAAGAATACAGCAATACAGGCCTACCTCAAGAAGCAACAAAGTCTCAAATAAACAACCTAACCTGGGGTGCCTGGGTGGCTCAGTTGGTTTAGCATATTACTTCGGCTCAGGTCATGATTTGAGCCCTGTGTCGCACTTTGCACTGATAGCACGGAGCCTAGAGCCTGCTTTGAGTTCTGTGTCTCCCTCTTTCCCTGCCCCTCCCTACTCACACTCTGTCTCTCTCTCTCTCTCTCTCTCTCTCTCTCTCTCTCAAAAATGAATAAACATTAAAAAAAAAAATTAACAACCTCAACTAGGCCTAACTGAGCTAGAAAAAGGAAAACCTAAAGCCTGCAGGAGAAGGGACTAAAGAACAGAGTAGAAATAAATGATATAGAAACTAAAAATAACTACAAAACAGAATAAATCAATGAAACTAAGAGCTGGTTCTTTTAAAGAATAAAATTGATAAATCCCTTAGCCAGACATATAAAAAAGAAAATAGAAAGCACACATATAAGTAAAATCACAAATGAGAGAGGAGAAATAATAAACACCAGAAATACAAAGATTTATAAGAGAATATTATGAAAAATTATACACCAACAAATCGGACAATCTGGAAAGAATCAATAAATTCCTAGAAACATATGAAGTAGAAAGAAATAGAAAACTTGAACAGACTGATGACCAGCAAAGAAATGCAATCAGTAATCAAAATCTTCCAACAAATAAAAGTCCAGGGCCAGAGGGCTTCACAGAGGAATTCTATCAAACATTTAAAGAAGAGTTAATACCTGTTCTTCTCAAACTATTCCAAAAAATAGAAAAGGAAACAAAACTTCCAAACTTATTCTATGAGGCTAGCATTACCCTGATTCTAAAACCAAAGACTCCTCTATAAAAGAGAACTATAAGCCAGTGTCCCTGATGAACATGGATGCAAAAATTCTGAACCAAATATTATCAAATCAAATCCAACATTATGTTGAAGAATCATTCACCACAATCAAGTGTGATTTATTCCTGGGCTGCAAGGGTATCAATATCATAAATCAATCAACATGATACATCACATTAATAAAAGAAAGGTTAAAAACCCTATGATCCTCTCAATGGATCCAGAAAAAGCATTTGGCAAAGTACAACATCCATTCATGATAAAAACCCTCAGTGAAGTAGTTTTAGAGGGAACATACCTCAACATAATAAAGATCATATAAAAAAACCCACAGCTAATACCATTGTCAATAAGGAAAAACTGAGAGCTTTTCCTCTATGGTCAGGAACAAGGCAGGGATGTCCACTATCACCACTGTTATTTAACAAAGTACCAGGAATCCTAGCTTCAGCAATCAGACAACAAGAAGAAATTAAAAGCAACCAAATCAGCAAGGAGGAAGCCAAACTTTCATTATTTGCAGATGACATGATACTCTAGGCAGAAAACCCAAAGACTTCACCAAAAAATTGCCAGAACCAATACAGGAATTCAGTAAATTTTCAGGATGCAAAAATCAATGTATAGAATCTGTTGCATTTCTATACACCAAAAATGAAGCAGCAGAAAGAGAAATCAAGGAATTGATCCCATTTACAATTGCACCAAAACCCACAAGATACCTATGAATAAACCTAACAAAAGAGGTAAAAAAACCTGCACTATGAAAACTATAAAACACTGATGAAAGAAATTGAAGAGGGCACAAAGAAATGGAAAAACAGTCCATATTTATGGACTGAAAAAACAAATATTGTTAAAATGTCCATACTACCCAAAGCAATCTATACATTTAATGCAATTCCTATCAAAATACCACCAACATTTTTCACACAGCTACAACAAACAATCCTAAAATTTGTATGGAACTACAAAAGACCCCAAATAGCCAAAGCAATCTGGAAAAACAAAGGCAAAGCTGGAGGCATCACAATTCCAAACTTCAAGTTATATTACAAAGCTGTCAGGATCAAGACAATATGTTACTAGCACAAAAACAGACATATAGATCAATAGAACAGAGTAGAAAACCCAGAAATGAACCCACAACTATATGGTCAACTAATCTTCAGCAAAGCAGGAAAGAAGAGCCAATGGAAAAAAGACAGTCTTCTTCAACAAACGGTGTTGGGGAAACTGGACAATAACATCCAAAAGAATGAAACTGGGCCACTTTCTTATATCATACACAAAAATAAATTCAAAATGGATGAAAGACCTAAATGTGAGATAGGAAACCATCAAAATCATACAGGAAAACACAGGCAGTAGCACCTTTCCTCAGTCTTAGCAAATTCCCTTCCCTGAGGCAAGGAAAACAAAAACAAAAATAAACTATCAGGATATCATTAAGATAAAAATCTGCACAAAGAAGTGAACAATCAAAAAATAAAAGGCAATCTTTGGAATGAGAGAAGATATTTGTAAATGACATGTGATAAAGCATTAGCATCCAAAATATATTAAGAACTTATCATACTCAACACCCAAAAAACCAAATAATTCAGTTAAAAAATGAGAAGACATGAATGGACATTATTCCAAAGAAGACATAAAGATGGCTAACACACATGAAGAGATGCTCAACACCACTCATCATCAAAATTACAATGAAGTATCACCTCACACAAGTCAGAATGGCTAAAATTAACAACAAAGGAAACAACAGGTGTTGTGGAGGATGTGGAGAAAGGGGAACCCTTTTGCACTGTTGGTGGGAATGCAACCTAGTGCAGCCGCTCTGGAAAATATTATGGAGGTTCTTCAAAAGGTTAAAAATAGAACTACCCTACAACCCAGCAATTGCATACTGGATATTAACCAAAAGGATACAAAAGTACTGATTTAAATGGATATATGCACCCCAATGATTATGGCATTATCAACAATTGCCAAATTATGGAAAGAGTCCAAATGCCCGTTGATGAATAAACGAGGTGGTGTATATACTCACAATGGAATATTCTCAGCCATCAAAAAGAATGAAATCTTACCATTTGCAACAATGTGCGTGGAGCTACAGAGTATTGTGCTAAGCAAAATAAGTCAGAGAAAGACAAATACAATATGATTTCATTCATATATGGAATTTAAGAAACAAAACAGATGAACATGGATAAAAAAACCCCAAAGAGGCAAACCAGAAAACTGAGGGTTACTGGAGGAGAGATAGGCGGTGGGATGGGTTAAATGGGTCATGGGTATTAAAGAGGGCACTTCTGATGAGCACTGGGTGTTGCATGTATGTGATGAATCACTAAATTCTAAACCTGAAACTAACAGTACACTACAGGTTAACTAACTGGAGTTTAAATAAAAACTTGGGGAACAAAAGTAATATATACAGATAGTAAAAGAAAAATTCAAACACTACAAACAGGTATGTATTCATTACTCGTTTATAGAAGTTAGCTGAAGTAATAAAAGTAGTAGTTAACCTTGTGGGTCATTTGGTCCATATCCTTATCAGCTAAAGTGGTAGCTTTCAAAGAACTTTCCACTTTAGCATGGATTAGAAAAGAGAAAGGTAGATGACCTTTGTTGAAAAGGAGTTGGGAAAAAGCTGGAGTTGGAAAAAAGTTCTAATAGAAGAGATAAGAGGTCCAAAATCCAACCTAACCTGCTTATGTGACCGAACTGCTCATTACTAAAATCAAACTTGTATATTCCCTATAAGCCAACCCTCCTATAGTATGTGGACAAAACTTCTTTCAAAATAACCGTGATAACCCCAAATTCCCTAAAAAATGAAACTGAAGCCTCTTGACGTCATTCTGTTTATGCTGTGTATTAGCTTTAAACTCTGCAGTACTAAAAAGCCAGTGATTAAAGAAGTATAGAGTACACTTCATTATGTAATTCACATCGTTGAAGCAGCCCTGGAAGAATGAAGGTGGGGAAGGGGGAAAAGGCCAGAGGCTATAAAAAGAAATCTTTATAGAAGATTAGACCGCAGGTGTGAGTGGGTGGATAAAGGCTAAGAGAAAGGCTAGCTGAGGGTGGAGCGAGGCCCACCTCTTCCTTGAGAGAAGTCTGAATGAAGGAAAAAATAATATTTTAGAAAGATACGTATTTGTTCAGCTTGTGTATTTAAGGGAAAAGGTAAAGTGGGAACCAGAGCCCTGCAAGGGTTTAAGAAGAAACATATTTTAAAGTGGCACAATGAACCTTCTGGGGATGATGGAAAAGTTCTAATTCTTGATTTTGGTGGTAGTTACATGACTGGATGCATTTGCCAAAACTCATAACACAGAACAAGGGTATCATTTATTATATGTTAATTACCTCAATAAACCTGACATTCAAAGATAAAAGCCATTAACAGCTAAAATGCTGATTAATCTTATAAGGTTTGTTAATCAAAATTACAAAAAAACAAAACAAAACAGAATAAGCACCTAATTTTAATCTATTTGGGTTATGTTTTACAATGTTGAAAACTCTAAACAAATTGTTTGAGGTACTTGGTGAAGCATGGTTTTTAAAATCTGTTCCAATTTCCCACCATTAAGGTCTCTCTTAAATGGAAACTGCAGTTTCTGACATCTAGGCCAGTGAGCAGGTGCCAAAATGGCAGGTAAAGAGACTCAGCTCTAGACTTGGAAAAGTAGCCTTATCTACCATATGCTCCACAACCAGCAAACAAGCTACATGCTATAAGCCTATTATTTTTATACTACCACTATTCTCAAAGCCTTTTTTTCTCTTTATTTTTCCTCCCATATTCAGAGAAGTCTTGTCTCAAATTCACTCCAGGAGATGACCTTAACACCACGATGTCTTTCCTAAGCCCCCATGGGAGTTAGATGCTTCCACAGCATCCTATGGACTGCTTATTGCAGTCTTCCGTAGTTAGCCATTTCTGGGTCCATCTCCTCCACAAACTTGAGGCCAAAATGCCGGAAGGAAGAATATTTTTGTAGCCCCAACCAGTGACTGGCAGAGAGGAGGTCAATAAGAGTTTCTTGAATGAGATTCAAGAGAGTAGTTCCACATTAAAAAGGGAGAGAGAGAAAGAGAAAGAGAACCTTTCATTAACCTTTACAGGTAATGAACCTCTTTGAGAATCTGATGAAAGGAAATCTAACCTGAAAAATGTATATTTATACACAGTTTTACTTGTAGTTTCAAGAAATCTATGAAGGGCCTACAATCCCTAAAAAGACCTCCCAGGTTGAGATGCCTGGTATAGACCTTCCAGTCTCATCTTGACTACACAATGGGACAAGCACAGAGTCTGCTGTTCACATCTCATCTAAAATAAGGAAAAGGAATTAGAGTTGACCCTTAAACAATGTGAGAGGTTGGAGCAACAACCCCCCACACAGTCAAAATCTACATATTAACTTCTGACTCTCCCAGAACTTAACTACTAATAGCCTAGTCTTAAATGGAAGCCTTACCAATAATGTAAACAGTAGATTAACATATTTTGTATATGTAATATATACTGTATTCTATCAAGAAAGTTAGAGAAAAGAAAACCATAAGGAAGAGAAAATATATTTACAGTATTATAAAAAAACCTCATGTATATCTAGATCCACACAGTTCAAACTCATGTTGTTCAAGGGTCAACTGTAATAAAATATCCCCAAGGAATTACAGGGCAGAAAGGATCATAGGTATGTTTGAGCCATCCATCTTGTTTTATATAAAAATTCTCCCAGAACCAATCTTGTAGATTCAGGGCTATCATATAGTAAATAAGCGTAAATTCCCTTATAGTTACACCACAGTTGAAGATGTAAGATAGGAGAACCTCGCAGATCTATTTTTCTTATCTGATTATAAGACATAAAATGTCTACATAAAAGATAATTTTGGAGATTGTAATAAATAAAATTATCCATATTAGGTCTTGAAAAGCATGAGCCACGGTCCAAAAAGAATCTCTGTGGATAGGGATTGGGCAGGGGGCAACGGCATGTTCAAGGAGTGCTACTACCATCTATACCTATGTTATGATTTTCCCAAGGAACTCAGGTCTGTGGGAGTGGATTGCCCTCTGCTCTACACACAAGGGTAGTAGTTAGAGACCCTGGTCCAACACTATTACCTAAAGTCTCTCAAAGCCAATCATGGAACTGACACTAAAGTGGCCACATATTTACCATTACTATTTCTGTAGAGAAACAAATTAAGTAACCAAAATGGAATTAAGGATCACAGGCCCAAGATTAGCCTCCTTAGTCCCATCCCCTTCCGGAAATAAAGGGCCCTGTATATAAAGGCATGTGAAGGAAGACAGTTCTGGGAAAAAATTAAAGACTGTTAATTTCATCGTGGAATCAAAAGGTAGAGAATTAGAGCTTTGGCAATATTTGTTAAATTAGTATAAATACATTTGCTTAGATTAGTAGTTCTATATATTATCATTTTAAAACATTACATCAAGGAAAAGATGAGACTCTTTGGTAGCCAGCCAGCTATATCCTCACAGCCAGTTTCTTAAATGTCACTATTTCTTTTTGTGTGGAATGCTTTTTTATTTACTTATTTTGAAAGAGAGAGAGAGAGAGAGAGAGAGAGAGAGAGAGAGAGAGGAAGCCAATAAGAGTTTCTTTATGAGATTCAAGCATGAGTGCACATGAGTGAGCAGGAGTGGAGGGAGGGAGAGAGAAGAGAAAGAATCCCAAGCAGGCTCTGTGCTGTCAGCACGAGCCCCATGCAGGGAGCCCCATGCAGGGATCACTCTCAGGAACACTATGAAATCACGATCTGAGCCAAAATCAAGAGTTAGATGCTTAACCAACTGAACCACCCAGGCGTTCTGGCTTTTGTGTAGCACGTTTACATTCAAGATCTTTTTTATCTATGTACACACCCAAAACAAACCTCTAATGGCTATACTGCTAGCTGACTGAAGTTGGAAAATTTTCACCCAATAGAGGATGCTCAAAGCAAACCATCCTGTGTCACATGTCAAATCCTTGACCAAACTGCCTCTAGTGAGTCTTTCAAAAAAAATATGTGCAAACATTAGTTGCACAATAGACTATGATTCATCTTAAAAAAAAAAAAACTGTATTTTTACTCTGCACACATACACTAACTTTCTCAGAATGCCTTACCATTTAAACACATACATTTTAGGGAGGCCTGGGTGGCTCAGTCGGTTAAGCGTCCGCCTTCGGCTCAGGTCACCATCTCACGGTCCGTGAGTTCGAGCCCCGCATCGGGCTCTGGGCTGATGGCCCAGAGCCTGGAGCCTGCTTCCAATTCTCTGTCTCCCTCTCTCTCTGCCCCTCCCCCGTTCATGCTGTCTGTCTGTCTCTGTCTCAAAAATAAATAAACGTTAAAAAAAAAAATCAAAAAAAAAATAAACACACACATTTTAATGTTTTGTACTGACAGACTAAGAAAAACTCTCCATTATTTTATGGGGCAAAACAAAAAATCTGAAGCTAAAATATCACATTATATTATATTCTTCATGCCAATTCTCTGCATTAAAAAAAAAAAAAAGAGTTGACCCTATATAAATCTTCCCCATTCACAAATACATACTCACCCTTTGGGGAACGTAGAGACAAGAACAATGACAATCAAATCAAGACCTTGGTTCCTCTAACTGAAAAAGCCTTTTTTAGAGAACATTTTCACATAAATGAGAATGCACCTTAAACAGGTTTTAAGTTAGAGCTCAAAACAATCTGTCAGCTACAGTACTACCTTCTTGAGCAGACTCTGTATCTCCTTGTTTCTTTTATCTAATTCCCATCCCTCTACATCCAAAATATAAACTTAAACATTAGGTTTGTTCAGGAACAAGTCACTAACAGCCTCTCTAGAAAAGAATGAAATGGTCAAATGTAGTTGTACATGCTGACTGGTCCTTCCTTGCTCTAATCCAAAACATGTACTTTAATACAGTTTTTAAAAATTTATTAACGTAGCTAAATATCAAGACATACCTCGATTACAACATTTATGTAGTTAACTTTCACAAAATTGGAACAAAGCATTATCCATACCATAACTCCATAAATTGAGTTTTTTTGTTTTAGCCACAATTCAATAAAATATGGACTCAATAGGCTTTTCGAATAACATGTATGTGCAGAACAAACTCATGGTTACCAGAGGGGAGGGGGGATTGGCAAATTGGGGGAAAGGGAATGGGAAATACAGTCTTCCAGATATAGAATAAGTTACAGGAATAAAAGGTATGTACAGCACAGGGAATATATGCAATGCTATTGTAATAGTGCTATATGGGGACAGATGGTAACACTTGTAGTGAGCAAAGCATAATGTATAAAATTATCAAGAATCATTATATTATACACCTGAAACTAATGTAACATTATGTGTCAACTACACTTAGACAACAACAAATTTTTTTACAAATGTATATGCTTACTGACAGAGGACAGAGTTAAGATGAAGTATTCAACACAAGAGTAAAACATAAAATTTCAATGCCTATAAGTATATCCTTCAATATAGTATTTATACAAATATTTTTATTTAAAAAGTAATCATCTGAATGAAAAAGGCATTTAAATTCAGTTTTCTGAGGGCCAAAGAATAAAAAAGTATACTAAAATGGGGTCAGCAAAATTTTTCCATAAAGGGCCAAGAAGGAAATATGTTAGGTTGGGTAGGCTACATGGTCTCAGTTCTAACTATTCAACTCTGCCATTGTCTCATGACAGTAGCTACAGGCTGTGTTCCAATAAAACTTTATTTATAAAACAAGGTGGCCAACTGGTAGTCTGCCAACTCCTATACAAAAACAGATATTCTATCATGACAATGTTTATGTGCACAGCTTTGATGCAAGGCTGATGTGAGACATGTTACTCTAAATGACTATTCTCCCACAATAATTTCTTTTTGGTTAGGAGGCTAAAGTATCACCTGCATTTAAAAAACAGAAACCAGAGGTGCCTGCGTGCTCAGTTGGTTAAGTGTTCCACTCTTGATTTCAGCTCAGGCCATGATCTCAGTTTGTGGGATCGAGCCCCACATCAGGCTCCAGGCCAACAGCACGGAGCCTTCTTGGGATTTTCTCTCCCCGCCATTCTCTGCCCCTCCCCCGCTCCTTCCCCCCACCCCCAATAAATAAACTTAAAAAAAAATCTAAAAAACAAAAACCTATGTGTGCTAAAAAAAGTTATGATTTGAGAGAAAAACTGATCTTTGAATAATCTGTATGACAAGAGACAGAAAATCTACAGGAAAGGGGGGAGGGAGGAAGGGAGCTGGAAGAATGTAGAGAAGCAAGGTGAACAATATTGTCCCATAATCTGTATTCGCATAATTATTTGCAAAAGTTGTTAACATTCAGAGTGTAACATTTGTGGCCTCAAGAAGCTCAGGACATAAAAGAACAAACTTATCTTTTGCCTCTGTACTCTGAAACCTTAAACATTAAGGGCAGATGGGATTATAACCATATATTTTAAAAGATGCTCAAAACCTAGGCTTCAACATTTTTAATGAAGACTTACACTTTTATAAACAGAAAAGACTTCACAAAATAAAATTCTATCCAGAATTCTATTTTTTGTATTCTTTTTCTGTATCAACTCTGCATTCCTATCAGTAACTATGGCTTACTATGGGCACACAGCCTCTTGAAAGTATTTGTCAGAACCTTGTTAGGGATGGTAGTTCTGAACTGGAAAAATCCTTAGATGGTTCTGATTCCTCCCTCCCTTCCTTCCCCACCCTGCAATCCATATTCCAAGAAACCCTTCTTTATAGCACAATTGTCTCTCGAAATACACAAAGGCAGATTTCTCACTGACAAAGCAGAATCCTGAACCTTAAAATATACTAAAAGTAATGAATCTGGTGCCTTCCTACACGGTAGGCTCTATCATCAAAAGGTTAAGTTTGTGTAGAAAAAAAAAAGTCCATGTATGCAAGCAAGAATTAACTACACCTTTATGCCCAGGTCCAGGTCCATGATTAATTAGAAAAATGAATTTACTTCAATAAGGAATAAACTTATAGGCAAAATAATAGTTACTTAAACTTTAACAAGTTTAAGAACTGAAAAGCATGTTCCACATTCTGGAAATAAAAGCACTCCTAACCAGGAACTATATTTAAGATTTTCTCAAGAAAAAATCCAAGGGACTCCATTAGCTTCAGTCACCATAGAAGGTGTATAAATGTATGTGTACAGTTATGTTCCCATAAAACTTTACAAACATAGTCAGTATAGAACTTTGCCTTCAGGCAGAACTTTGCCAAAACCCTGCTCGAAACAGCCTTGTTTTAAAACCAGTATTAATTAGATACTAGAAGACTGCAGAATTCAAGAGCTAAACTATCTACATACAATTGCTCCGCTCTATCAAGTTTCTTCTATCTGCCATGAAAAGTGCTACAAACAGTGAGATGTCAAAACTGCTGACAGGAAAGGGAAGAAAGGTCAATATGTTAACAAAACCTATTTCCTAGACAATCAACTGCATTTAGATCATTCATTCAACAAACATTTGTTTAGGACACATGGTTCCCTGGCCTTCAAGGTCTCTCAGGAAGACAACACATGCATACAAACAACTACTACTCATGCCAGCTAAGTGCTACATGATGGTAGAAGTAACTACTAGTATCTGAAAAATGCTTCATGGTTTAACATGTTTCCATATATGCTTCTTAATGAAGCCTCATAGCCCTGTAAAGTATATAAGTCACTTGGTATTATTCTCATTTTACATAAATCTCCTAAGTAGTAAAACTAGGATTTGTACCTCTGACACTACTGCACTACACTTCTTCAGAGCAGCTTTATGCTAGGGGTCGATGACAGAGGTGGAGGCATTTGGACTGAGCCTCAAAGAATGAGCAGGATTTTGACAGGTGAAGAGACCAAAGTATTCCAAAGAAATGATATACACAGAAGTCCAGAAGCAGGGAAATACAACATGTGAAAAACAGGCAAGAGAAATATGGCTAAAGACGGGTTGAAAGCATGAGGAGAGCTTTAAGTAGGTGATTTAGCATCTGTACAAGACACTATAGGCTATCAGAAATCGGATGGTTTGGGACAGAGAAGGAAGAAAAGAACATAAATGAAGCTCTTACTATGTGTTTGGTACTTTGCAAAAGAATTGCCTCATATACAGGGATTTTTAAGTTATGGGGTAGTGTTATAGAGAGATTAGACTTTCCTAAATCCTCTGCAGGACTGAAAAGATGGGACTAACAGAGGGGAAAGCAGTAGGCTATCTCTGTAGTTTTGGCATGAGGAACAGAGAATGTAAAGTGATGGTTCTTACAGGTCCCCCACAGTACCTCACCCCCAAATTTAAACCCAGGTCTTGAATTACCTTAAATTTTCCTACATTTTATCTAAAACTTACCGAATCTTCTGGAGGTCTCTGGATTTTCCCCCAATCCACAGAAGGTCCCTTTTCTTGCAAAAATCGATGGAATAGCTTCCGAAATCCATCAAGGTCTTTTTTAGTGTGCTATGAAAATAGAAGTTCTTGTTACAATGAGCAGAATGCTTAATTTTAATATAGATATGTATTATACATTTAAAACACCTTTCAATTAAATTATTACACTATTAGAACATGGAGTACAGCAGAGACTTTTTTATGCCCCCAACTTAAAAGTGAAGGGGAAGAAAAGCTAATAGGAACCACACTTAAAGGAATACAAACAAATAATCCCCAAATCTTCCAGCAGTTATCATGTAAACTCAACACCATTTGGTCCATGGGAATTTCAATTGGTTCTCTACATTTATTTGCCAGTACTTTTTTTCTACTTCTTTTAAGTGAAAATTCACTTTCACTGAAAGAAAAAGTAACAAAACACAGTTAACCTCAAAACATTAAGTACGAACTGAAATTTGAAAATGAAAAGGATGATCTATTGATTTATAAACAGAAAAGTAAAAATACCTGTCTACACTGGGAAATCTCTACACAGCTGACAAAGTAGCATGGTTCTATTAGAACTGGCTCTCTGAGGGGCGCCGGGGTGGCGCAGTCGGTTAAGCGTCCGACTTCAGCCAGGTCACCATCTCGCGGTCCGTGAGTTCGAGCCCCGCGTCAGGCTCTGGGCTGATGGCTCGGAGCCTGGAGCCTGTTTCCGATTCTGTGTCTCCCTCTCTCTCTGCCCCTCCCCCGTTCATGCTCTGTCTCTCTCTGTCCCAAAAATAAATAAAAAACGTTGAAAAAAAAATTAAAAAAAAAAAAAAGAACTGGCTCTCTGGAAAAAGGCATGCAGGTTGTATGGTTGAATTCTGAGTACTGTTATCCATTTTTTTACCCAACGATACTAGAACACAAAAAAAATAATTTTTTGTTCTGATTCTTTGGACTTTAGAAACTTCCTAGAATTAAAAAAAAAAAAAGACAATGGTTTAACAATGGGAAAATGTTGAAAATCCTTAATTGTTAAGCAATCCTACTTTTTTTTTTAAATTTTTTTTCAACGTTTTTTATTTATTTTTGGGACAGAGAGAGACAGAGCATGAACGGGGGAGGGGCAGAGAGAGAGGGAGACACAGAATCGGAAACAGGCTCCAGGCTCCGAGCCATCAGCCCAGAGCCTGACGCGGGGCTCGAACTCACGGACCGCGAGATGGTGACCTGGCTGAAGTCGGACGCTTAACCGACTGCGCCACCCAGGCGCCCCCAATCCTACTTTTTTTAATGCTATTATATTTTGTGCTTATTTCAGGCTGGATGATCAACAGCAGCAATAACAACTCAGCATGTAGATGGATGGAAGCAAGAAACACTGCAGAGTCCTTACCTCAAACTCATGTGATGGCGCTGTGGTAAGTATTTTTTCCAGTTCCTTCTTCACAGATAATTCTAGCTCTTGTCGAATGACTTCTTGGAACTGAGAAGCACCATCCTGAGACATGGCTTTGCTAAGATCTTAAAAATATAAAATCGCCAACAGAAAAAAAATCAGACAGCCATTCAAATAGCTGGTAAGCTATAACTGATTTCTAGTTTATCAGAACATGAAAAGGGTTCACTCCTTTAGTCCCATTATCCTCTCGAAGGATATCAGTAGTGTCAACTAATTAGAGCTATATAATCTATATATTTAGATTTAGCTTAATGTAGGAAAAATATAACCCATGTCATTCAATCATAAGAAAACTCAATTAGTTGACTTTGCATGATCTTTTAGTATTAAAGTCAATGTTGATTATTTCAGATTGCAAACTATAGGACTATTTACATTTACATAGATTTTTAAATGACCCAGTTCTATATACATATGATGCTTAATAAATGCTTTTTGATAAAAAATAAAAGGTACCAGTCTTCTGAGAACTGTTCTAGCACTGAGTATGCAGATCTACTTGCTAATCAAGATTTTTGCTAATCATGCACTGCCTACTTAAAAAATTATTTGTAACTATTAGAATTTACACATAAACCAGATTTCTCATTAATAATTGACATTAACTCTACCCTCATACAAGAGTAGCTCTTGTAATCTTAAGGGAAAAAAATAAAATAGCATTTCCAAAAACAGAACTTTCAGAAGAGATGTGTCAACTAGTTAAATAATATCACCTTGCATTAAGTTGAACAGATATAAGAAGGCCATGTCAAGGGGCCTAGAACACTAATTTGCTGAGTGGAGGAAAAAGAAATACAACATCAAATCCTCATCATCAATCCTCATCATCAAGCACAAAAAATGATTTGGCAGGCCGGTCCTGTAATTTGATAGATGTGTATTTAGTTAAAACTTCTAAGCTTGTTAAAGCTTTAAGGTCAGTGAGTCCTATTCCCTTATCTTTGAGATGAAACAGGGCCTCAGAGATGCTGAGTTGCCTAAGGACACAGTAGCACTGCCAAGCTGGAATTCAAACCCTGGAGCCCTGCTTCTCCTTCCTGGAGGAAGGTCTTCCCTTTCTTGGTTACAGTGCATTTACTTGGTTTGTCATCTCCAGGTGGAAGCCTGAATTAAAACATGCAAAAATCCAACTATGTCTATAACGTGAGGTTATTGGGGGGGTTAAAATTATATAACAGAATAAGCATCCTTTTATGCTCTTCACCTTTTCCCTCTATACTGTTTGTTTCTGGGCAATGAAAAATCGAAGTTTTTTATGCACTCTCTAAATATTTTATTATGAGGCCAAGCATTTTATCATTGGCATAAGTGAATCTAAAACAGTACATAGGACTGTGTTATTCCATTTTCCTGCACTCTTTGGAAGTTTTAAAATTCTAGGAAGGGTTTAAACATAAATGAAACATCACATCATCCTTTGCCAGGACAGCAACTAGAGGAAAGCAAACTCAAAACACCTTGTCTGCAGGCTTTTGTGGCCGAGGAGCAGTGGAGCTACTATTAAAGGAAATATCCCCTAGAATAGTATTTTTTACTTTGGTGACTAATAATTTCAAAGTGGACTAAGCATAATGTGACTATATACAAGAATACAATGAATATTTTTTAAAAGATACAAGTGAAATCACAGAAAAACAGGGAACTCTCTTGATTTACACAGGAAAAATTAACAAATATCTAGAAATATTTTGGAAAACGAAATATTTTTTTGTTCATGTAAGTTAACTAAGACAACATAGCCAATTTCTCCACAGTTCTCAAAAACAACCCTTAATTGTCAAAATGGTTTGGGGCACAATCAATTTCATTTGGCAATGACTGAGAGAAATAAACAATGGGACTGTTGGCAGAGAAAAAACCTGAGCCTTAAACAATTATTTTGCAACAAACTAAAGGGGATGCCTGCATCACCAACGGAAACTGGGAAACAGCTTTCAAATGGAGTATTATCCCCTTTCCCCCACTTAAAGCCCAATTAAACACATAGCTTAATTTTCTTTTGATAGCTCAGCAAGCCAACTTTCAAAGAATTCAGTAAGTTATTCATAGAAAGATACATGCCTGGCAGAAGAATTTTAGAGATCTAAGACACATGGTTTTAATTAATTGTCATTGTGCCTGTAACAATCCATCAAATCACCCAAGATGAAGATGTCCACAATTCAAACACTATTTACACCAAGTTCAAAATTTGATAGTTTATAAAATATAGGCTGTGTCAAAAGGACACTAGTCTTTAGAAAAAGTCAAGCTTGTAAAGAGATTCCAAGCAATCAAAATGGTGGTAAGTGAATCATAATACTTCCTCATTCACTAAATCCCAAACCCTCAGAGGCTCTCCGCCCCCAAATTTGATTCTAATAATTCTGGGATTTTCTCCATTGGCATAAATCCTGGGATATCAAGAAAAATCACATTATGGAAAGTCAGTACAGTCAACTCTTAATTACTTGTTTTTTATAGATAATCCACAGTGTAACTTTGAAATATTTGTTTATATTAACTTTTTAAAAATGGATATATCTTTCTGAGAACTCCTAATACCTGCACTTAGGCATAAAAGTTCCAAATACAATTTGGTGGAAAATAAAAAACTACAGTATATTATTTCTTTTATCGGGAACATTTTCATTATTGGGCCAACTAATGTTATTAAGTATCCTATTATTAAGTCTCCCATTATTTTAAAGTTACTACAATTCATAAAATTACAACTTTCTACGAAAAAAGAAAATCACACACACAGAGAAGGGTCTCTATGAAGCAATATTACAAGATAACACCTACTATCCAAAATTAACATTTTAGACTAATTTCCTTTTAAAGTTATTTTTCAATTTATCTTCAGAATATTAAGATGGCACTTCTGAGAAGTGTACCAGTTAATATTTCTTATTTCTCTAACGTTCCCTATCAATTTCTTTTTTCAGTAGGCTTTCACAAATTAAAACCATCCATCTTACTGGAAGAAAGACCCAGTTATCAAGAAGAAAGGGAATTTAACCACAGAGATTACAAAGTCCGTGGTGGAAAACAAAGTTTTCGTCAGCTCAACTCTTTATTCTGAGTTTCTTTTAGTTTTCCACTTAGAACTGTGATTCTGAATGTAACTAAGTCCCCCCTCTCTCTAGCGACATAATGAATCCTAAGCCGTATCTTTAAAAAATGAGGAGTGGTCTTTAGTCACTACTTTGTCCCCTCTACTACTGCCTCAAATCCATGTCACAATCCCCTTGGGCTAAAAACATCCTAGTCCTCTAAATAATCAGCAATAAGCTAAATTTAGTTTGAGGATTTGAGAAGAAACAGGCCAAGGCCCAACCTCCACAACCAGGCCCCACACTGCATCTCATCCGTATATTCATCTGAGACCCCTCCAGTTAAAATTAGCTCAGCTAATCCTCCCTGGCTAGCTGCCATCTACCAAGCAGGAATCATAAAAATAAAGTCTAAAAAGAGAGAATTCCAACAAATGGGAAAGTCGATAGGCCTCAAATGTTTTTTAAGTGACACACAGATACTCAAATGGCTTCCCCTGAAATATAAGAAAGCACCTCAATTTATGAATATTAAAGGACATTTTTATATAATTTAGATAATGGCCTATTAAAAACAGTTCAAAAAAGTTCCTTTAATATTACAGTATAAGCACATAACATGTCCTTAGCAGGCTAGATAACAATAGTTCCTGAACCATTTATAAATTCCAAATCATGTAGAGAGATTATCCTATAACTCTCAGAACTTTTAAAAAAGCTAAATCCCAAATGACACTTACTGACAAACCTGGCAAAAAGTCACAGCTGCTGAGGACCCCTAGCACCTCCAACTATTATGCAGAGTCCCTTCTCAACACCGCTAGTACTCACATTTATTTAGAGTAACTGGGGGCCCTGCAACAACCCCTGGCGTGGAGAAAACCAGCAAATGGGAAGTAATTTTCAGGCAGGCAGAAGGTGACCTGAAGGCAGAACACAACAGCTAGGGAATTAGGGCTTATCTTCAGGAAAGGAGAGTCTTCCTATAAGAAAGATACTTAAGTGCCAGAGGAACACAGACTTGAGAGATGGCCAAATAAAGTTGAACCTTCTTTCAGCCAAGGAGTGTATACTGAAAATACTCTTGCCTAAGCATTTTCATTAACTGAACATTTCTACCTAATGACAGGAAAAAGTGCTTGAGAATGGAGATGCCCAGCCTTCCTGCAAAGCACATTGCCTCAATCTGGGAGAAGAAATTCAAGCCAAGTATAGAAACCCTAAGTCCTGACCAGGCATTCAAAAACCTGTGTACACAACACGCAGTTATAATACCTAGATGTTCTGAATTTCAAGTGCCCACTATAAGGGATACACATGTAAACGCTCAAAATATTTTTGTTGACTCTACTGAAACAAAAACTGTCATCAACTATGTATTCATATCACAATTCGAACTTCTCCTCTCCCACGCCTGCACTTTTTTTTTTTTTAAATAGATCAACTCCCAAGTCTTGGGGACCTAAACACCAAACTTAGAATAGGAAAATAAAGAACAGGGATACCTGCTTTGTCTCTATTTATTGCTGTTGATGACATAAGGTTGTATTTATGGTGGCGATGCTATCTGAATGGCCACCATCATTTCAAGAAAGAAAAGCAAAACTCACTGGCCATCTATTTTATGACTAGGACCTTCATATAATTCATCTCATTTCGGGTTCTCAATAACCCTGTGGCAAAGTATTAATACCCAATGTTTATATAAGTAGAAACTGAGCCTCAGAAAAGTTATGTATCTAAGATCACCTGTCAGGAGAATTCAAACCTAAATCTAAACGCTTCTATCTTTCACAACATTTATGTAATCTAAGTGGTGTTATTAAAAAAAAAACTAACTGAAAATAAAAAATGTATACAATCCTACTAAAAAGTACATGGAAAATGCTGAGTTTCTCATTTGTCATCCATGACAAATTCTTTTAGAGCATCCATCACTTCAAGACACTATTTCCCATAGGGATATAATATTATCTTTGCCCACAGGGAACTGACAGTCTAGTTAGAGAAAAAAGCCATCTAGGTAGGTTTTTAATGTAAGAGGCAACAAAAAGTACTGGAAATGACAAGGGTTTTAGAAACATTTATATAGTAATTTGAATGCTTACTAGTTGTTAACTTTGGACAGGCTCCTTAAATTTCCTCAGCTGTAAGGTCATAATTAAAATCTACCTCTTAGGAGCTCTTGTGAAGCTTAAATGAGACAACAGGTGAAAACAGTTAGGAGCCCAATAATTGTTCTATCTCTCTCCTATGTCACGAGCTAAGTGTCAATGAGTGGAAATATCAATAAGTGATATAGCAAAGATCAATTTGATCTGGTACAAAAAAATTCAAAGACAAAAATCCCAGTCCTTACACTTGAAAACTTATCTGTGGAGACAGCTGAGTTAATAGCCAATTAGGTTTATCATTTGTAACAGCAGCAAAGTTAATTAAACACAGAGTGTTTATACTTAAAGTACAAAATTTAAACAATAATGAACGGAACACAATCATGTTAAATTTGGGGGGGCGGGGGAGAGGTATCATTTTCTGGTGCCAAACTGCTAATTTAAAAGGAAAACTACCATTTAAACCAAAAGTGGATGGCAACTAAATGCAATGTTGGGTTGAATCATGGAACAGTAGCCTGACTCTTCAGTCAACACTGATGTACCAATGGTAATTCCTTAGTTTTGACAAATGTGTTACTTTCCATAAATCTAAAAGTATCCCAAGATAAAAAGCAGATGACGAGGGAAAGGAATATACATAGCAACAATTAGGTATTGCCACTTGATTTTGGGTTTCCTGAAGACAGTTAGCCATGAATAGCAAAGGCTTTGAAATCAGTCAACACACACCATCCCAGCAAGCTACTCTAAGCATAACTACTAGGAATACCTGAAGTGTAATATTCTTAACGTTTAAAGAAAAGTGACTTGTCCACTTTTTCCTAGCATACTCTTGCAAAAAGCAGCTTTCTGGTAATTTTGCTGTTGCTGTTACAAAACCAGCAAATTAAGTTACCTCTGTTTTTGCATTCTTGACTAAGACATTTATTCAATCAGAATATAAACAGCCTCTCTCACCACATAAATTTGAAAGTCTAATAACAAGTGACATTTCTGAGCTTAGTGCTAAAGGCAAGCATAACTGTCTCATCTGCTTCCATAAATAAGGCAGACAGTCAAATACTCTTAATCTATTATACAAAACTCAAAGAAGAGTTAATAAAATGATATAAAAGTTACTAGGGTATTTTTATTCCCAGGGTCAAATAATGGCCGTAACTGACAATTTGCTTTTTAAAGCTCATCCACTGGGAGTCACATTAAGTGGTTGTGAACTTTCACTACCTGTGTGTTCAGCAAGACAGCTGAAGCTTTTAAACTCTGGGGTATGCAAGAAAAGAATTTACTTGCATACCAGAATGCAAATCCTATGCTAAAAACTAGCGACAGGTTTAAGGTATCACCAATTTCAATGTGTACAAACTACACACACACACATTCAAACATACAAGCAATGTTAACACTTAGTTCAGACGCATTCACTAACCCTTTTAAAATGGATTTAAAGGAGAATTTAAAGGGCAATTTTCAAATTTCAAGGAAACCTTAATAATCTTTCCAAATTTCAAAGAAGGAAAAAATAAACAGCAATGCAGCAAAGTCATTTCTCCTGCTGAAATGACCTCCAGCTTCTATGAGCTACTCCCGGTTTCGCAATAACTGAATCTGAGACTCCAACCACGTACACACAAAACGGAGTAGAAGCAGAGAACACTAAAGCTTCCCCAACAGTCCTGGCAAAACCCACCTCCGTTCCCTCGGTCCTCACGGTTCCCCTTCCCTTCCGCGCACACATCTTTACCTTGACTTCCACCAGGAAAAGAGAACAGGGTTAATCAGCAACCAAAATCCTGTTTTATCATCAGTTAACAGCCACTAACCTGGCGAGCCAGAGTGCTACTAACCTGATTTCAGGGAGACAGAACTAAACCCAGCAGAGCACAGGGGTATAAATTATACGTATCCGAAATGCCAAGCCAGCAGCTCAATGAAGCTCAAATGTCAATTTAAGGAAAAGGCTTTTGCAAACAGTATCTCAAATGAACATTTACACTTCCAAACCACCCACCAACCTCCCGACTGCCAGGACCCAAATTCGACTGAAGCAACCCGGGAGACAAAAAGAAGAGTGTCTTACCTTGTACATATCTCGACATTTTAGGGATTTATTAAAATACTGTGATGTGTATATATTAATTTCTAGAGGAGTTACGCTCTAGGGCAGGTATCTCTTCCTCCCCTGCTTTAACAACCGACGTGTTCTTTCTCCCCTTCCTATGTTTAGCCACTTAAGAGAGTATTCAAAGCTATTAAAACTGCCTTAAAAAAAAAAAAAAAAACCCAGGAAAACCTCCCCCACTTCCAAAGAGAAGAAACTTAGTGAGACTGAGTCTACTTAGAACTCCTGTCTACACTGCGCTCCTGACACAAACCAGGGCCAGCTGGAGACTCCCGGAAAAGGTAAAATCACACGAACTTAAATTTCATCAATGAAAGAGGAGGATCTACAACGGCTATTTCACCGCCCCCCGGGTCCCCACGCCCTCCCGGGTTGGACGACAGCAGACACTGGCCGGCCGCACCCCCCGATCCCCTCCCCCTCGCTGCCGTCCAGCCTCCGGCCGGTTCCCCAGGAAACCCCGGTCAACAGCAGCCCGCGCCCCAGCGGGGTCGGGGAGGCGGGCAAGGCCGGCAAAGAGGGGCAACGCAACCGTTTTTACCAGCCCATAAACACCCTGGGACTAGGAGGCGGTAAGAATTCCGCGCGCCCGCCGGCGGGCTGGGGCCTCCAGCTCGCCCCCTTCCAGCAGCGAGGCGAAACCATGTCGTGGCTTTTTCTCGGGAGGGGCCGAAGACCACATCGCCCCTCCCCCCACAGCAAACACTGAGGGGCCTTCCGCGAGGAGAGAACCCGCAGGCAGCCGCAAGCCCAAGGGACTGGAACGCGGGAGGGCCCCGAACCCCAAATTCGGCCTCCGGGGCAACACAGCGGGTGGGGCAGAGGAGCTCTACACATATCCCTGAGGGACGCACACCCGCCCAAAGGGTCGTGGAAAGCCCGTCCCCGCCTCTCTCCAAACCACCACCGAGACCCACCTTCCTCCTCTTCCTTTAGCAGCTGGGAAATTGGGGGCGTTTATGGCGCCCCGGGAAGAAGACTCGCAGGCTGAGAGAATGTCACCTCTGAGACACCCTTCTCTCTCCCCCTCTTCCCTCACACATGCACAACTTGAACTCCTCGCCAGCGGTTGCAGCCCAGCTGCTGACCCCCTGCGACCACCAGGCTGCGGGCTTCTGACACCCCAAGCCCCCACTTTCTCCCAAACACCTCCCCTCCCCCTCCATTTGGAGCAGCCCCCCTCAATGCGGAAATGTCCCCGCCGCGCAGACAGACAGGAACAACCGCCAGTCAGGAGCCGAGGCGGATGAAGGGCCTAGCCAATGAGACGCGCGGAGGTGGCAGGAGGCGGAGCGTCTGAGGCTGAGGGGACACCCCCTCCCCCCCCCCCCCCTCCGGGAGGTGGGCGCAAACAGGACCCTGGGATCCGCTTGTAAAAGCAGCACCTGCTGCGGCGGGGCAAGGGGTGTTTCACCAGTAAAACTCCCCGGCTTATATGGATACTTTAGCAAGGGCGAGAACCTGAAGCACGAAGTGGTTATTTTTGCAGTCCATAAAAATGTTCCGGTTTACAAGGGATTGAAGATAGCTAAACAGCGGATAGAGCCAGAACGCTCCACGGCTACTACCTGAGAGAACCTTTCTCAGTAGATACAAACTCTCCTCACTACATCTGGTCTGGGGAGGGTGAAGGTGCGTTCAGGAGTAAGCAGTGGGAAGTGTGGAGTCCACCAACAGAAGGAGGGATTTAGGGTGTGAGAAAAAAGTGCCAGGTGAAGGCTCTGCCACCAGAACCAGCACGGCCAGTCCCTATTCCTGTAGAGAGTTATGCTGTGATAGACATTTACTTTAATGACCAAAGTGGCAATGGCTTGTTACCCCTCGAGATGCTTACCTTTACTATTCTTGAAGTCCACAAGGAAAGAGGATGTTGCAAGAACGTTGGCAGTGGCGTGTGAACTGCGAGAGGGCCAGCCCAGCGCCCGCTAAATCACACCCGATATTGCCAACACCTGTAAAACTCAGTGGGTGTATCTCAGACTTCACTTCGTGACTCAGTCAAACTATGTCAGGACAGATGAATTGTCAGCACTCTCTTAGAGGCCTGCAATAAACCAAGTAATTCTAGAAGAGTTTGAGGCTTTGGACAACCCTAATCAACCAAGGTAAAGTGAGAATTTTTTAATGATTCACCTGTAAACAAATTTTTTTAGTGCCACATATTCGTATGGAAATGTTGTTAGGTAACAGAGAAAAGGCCAGTGATTAATTTGTCATGCTAGACAGCAATAATCCTTGGTGATATATTTATTATGTGAAATCCAAAAAGATTGACCTCTCAGCTATAAAAGTAATTTCCCCAAATAAAAACCAAAGAAGTGTCTAAAACCCAGGTATCTACAATTTAATAATGGCATTTGGAGACAGGATCTTAATCAGAACCTCCACATTCTTTGGGGGAGGTATAGAAATTATAGCAGCAGTAAATAAGAGTATTAATCAATCAGTGTTAACACCAAAATAAGATGCCACCAAAACATTTGGGCCCCATAGGTTTGCTTAGCCTGCAAAAGATAAGGGCAATGAAGAGTCTTTAATTATACAAGATATATTGTAAGAAAGATGATCAGTTATTTTCTACCTTTACATAAGGTTAAGGAAGAGAAAATGAGTTTTAATTGCAGCAAGAGCATTTGGTAATACCTAAGAGTGACATCTTGAATTATGAATAACTAAATATTCAGACATCATACCAAAGGATGTTGTACATTTGCTGCCTCAAGAGATCTCCAAAAAGTAACTACCTGTCTTCAACAGTTAAGTTTACAACCACCCAAAGTCTGACTCTTAGAGAAGTAGTACTCTAGTAGCTATATTCCCATATATTATTTACAAATAGTGCCCTGTAAAATGGAATTTCTTTAGAGAGTCATTTAAATTTAAGTTTTGTGTCCCCAAACATTTTGTAAAAGAGCCTCCCACTTCTTCAGAGCCACTAGAAACAACCTCACTTGGCAGATCACATGGGGATGGGGAGAAAGATCATGGCCACGGAGCAGTTTCAGGTCTTCTTAGAAGGCAATTGCCTATCTCTCTGTATATTTATACATTTTAGTACCTGAAAAATCACTTTCTCTGGTGTGTGTGTGTGTGTGTGTGTGTGTGTGTGTGTGTTTATGTGTGTGTGTGTATGTATTTAATCCTTTTTCTCATAATACACTACTGTGAACTTCCCTTCAAGGTACATGATGTTGGTACATCTATCGTTAGGTATCTGTAACATGGACAGATAGATTTACAGATTAAACCTTTGCAGAAACTTTGGGGGACCTAAAGGAGGATGAAGAGTGTGTATTCAGGGGTAAGTTAGAATTAGATGCCTTTTTAGATTTAGTTCTTGGCAAATGTCTGGTACATAGCAAGTACTCAGTAAGCATATACTGAATGACCAGTTTAATGCCACAAGTAAATAAGATTTTAAAATTTAATTTGTACTTAGAGGTAAGGAATTTTTAATTTTTAGTTTGTCTACCTAGAATGTGACCTTGGGCCAGAATATAAGAAAAATAGCAGCAAATGCAATGTCTTGATGAGTTTACAGTAAGCTTTGCTAACTCCCAACATGAGCATTATCCAATAAGAGGTGGTTTAGAAATTGCTAAAGTATGAAATAAGTGTACAGATCAGCAATGTGTGTGGTCTTTTATTTTTTTCTTGTCTATCCTACATCTATCCCCTAAACACAATGCAATAAAGCAGAGCAGTTTTGGAGAACATGTCAGAGACATAAAAATTTCTGTGTCATGCCCAAAGTGTTTAGCCAAGAAACCAGGCAGCAATTATACACTAGACTGTTGCCCACATTCAATATTGGCTCCCATCTGTACCTATCTAAATTCTTGGCCACCCACATAAAAAAAGGAAAAAGGGGGCTAC
The DNA here is from genome assembly GCF_022837055.1 of Prionailurus viverrinus. NCBI lineage: Eukaryota > Metazoa > Chordata > Mammalia > Carnivora > Felidae > Prionailurus > Prionailurus viverrinus. The sequence continues at coordinate 82,082,893 of NC_062563.1, read as the reverse complement.
TGTTAGCCAGAAATTGCCAGTTACTGACTAGATCTAACAATAGGGCATTTCACTTGAGTTGAAAGGTAACCAAACAGGGTTAACTAGAAAAAGATATCAAATAATATCTGTGAGACAAACTACTAATGAATGAGTTGTCTAAAAAATGAATAGTGTTTCCAATTACTTGAGGAAGAGAAAGACTTCATTCTTTCCTGTTGCCAACACCCTGTTGTTAATGAATCAGGAAGTTTGCTGAAACAAGTGGTGAATTTAAATTATGACATATCCTTCCATTTGTTCATAGTATGAGTTTTAAATTAAATTTGAAGGTTATTTAACTTTTACATCCCAAAAGTAGCAATGATTTCAAATAACTAAGATCCTTTAAAAAAAAAAAGAGTTGTCTCACATTACAGATAATTATCTAAGATTGATAAGAGTTGATAAATCTTCTAAGTAGTTTTAAAAGTCATTAGGCTCAGAAGAATGCAGTTGAACTGCAACATGCATTATCTTGTTCACATTTATCAATAATTCCCCTCTAGATTCACCTTTGAAAGTTGCATAGAGGGCAAGTCCTTAGTATGTGTCTCCTGTTTCTCCTTTTCTGCGTGTTGCCCAAAGGAGAGTGTTGCTGAGAAATGGTGATGCCCATGAAGTTTTTGTATTTCACTCATGTGCCAAACTGTATCTCCAGATTCCACCTTGATGATAGAAGCAGAGGAGTCATTTCCTTTAATGAGTAGCCTAGGAATAACCATTAAAAAGACATCCTGTGTTCTCTCAGGGTTTTTAATAAACATAGATCATTATGTAATCATGATTTGAAAATATAAAAAGACTCCCTAAGAAATAACACATCTCTTCTAAACTCATAAGATAAACATTCTTGCTTTTCTGTAGTGATATATGTATAGATGATGAGACTACTTACTGACTTTGAAATCCTCATGGAGAAGAGCTGTGAAATAGAAAACTATTCAGTTTAATCCTATTTTTTTCTTCCATATTTCTTTCAACCATACTAAAGATTCCCTGTTGTGCATCCCATCAAATGTCTTTTGATGGTTTTCCAAACATCTCTGCCTCTGGTCTAGCTTAGTAAATTTCCTGCCAGTGCCACCACTGGGAAGGAAAGGATAAAGAACTTCTGTTCCCTAACTTAGTCTCTAGGAATTTATTTTAAGCATTTCACACCCACCACTCTAAGTATTAAAGAGAAGATCCTCAGGACTGTTCTTTGGATGAGGACTAAATAATTGGGTAATTATATGTCATCAAATGGGTAATATGATTAGGGAATAAAAAGTAACAGTGTTTTTCCCCTCTCTATAGTGGAAAGGAGGAATGTCATAGTTAGAGAAAAGACCACAGAAAAAATATGGTTTGTTAATGTTAAGTTCTGGTACCATTTTTAATTGAACTTAAAAAAAATCCAATAATGATGCACATCTTTAAAAACAAATCTAGTACCAAAATGTCCATAATGAGTAGCAACAGATAGCTAGCTATCTCTCCTTACTCCAACATTGCACCCCAGAGGCAACCATTTTTTTTTCTGACAGTTCTATAATTGTTCTGACAATTCTATATACCTGATAGTTATATCTAAGTGTTTATATTGCTTTTGTTGTTGTTGTTTTTATTTTCTAGATTTTAGGCATTATGTGTTTGACTTCCTATTATTACAGATACAGACTTTGTTCACTTAAAACCCTGGCCTTGTTTTCTCCATTGTATTAGTTTCCTGAACTTTGTAGAGCTATATTTCCCAACCTTTTCTGCATCACAGCACAGAAAGAAAATGATAATATTTGCGTGGCATCCTGGGATAACCTAGAGTGTGTGGGGATCTATATTGGACTTGGTGATAAGTTAATTGCTTTTAAAATAATAAAAACATGAGAATAAAAATAAATGCAAAGTAATAGGCGCATTATTAGATACTGAACTTGTGTAAAACTCTGAGCAAAAATCTTTTCAAATTTTTGAATGAGATAATTGAACTTGTCTGCGTGAACATAACCTTTTGAATCAGGTTTTATTCTTGAAAAAGCTACACATAGTTTCTGATCAAGACTTTCAAATTATAATCTCTTCACATTCTTGACAGTTACTATAGTAGACTGAATAATGGCCCTCAAAGATAACCAGTTTTTAATTCCTGGGACCTGTGAATGTTACCCTGTATGGTAACAGGGATTTCAATAGTGTGACTGCATTCAGGATTTTCAGATCGAGAGATTATCCTGGATTATTTGGTTGGGCCCTAAATGTAATCACTAGTGTCCTTATAAAATGTAAGCAGAAGGGGGTGCCTGGCTGTAGAGCATGTGACTTGATCTCAGGATCAAGCTCATGAATTTGAGCCCCACATTGGGGGTAAAGATCACATAAAAAAATAAAATAAGTATAATAAAAAAATAATAAGATGTAGGCAGAGGGAGATTTGAAGACAGGGAAGAAAAAAGTGATGTGATGATGATAGAGGCAGGGGAGAAAAGGCAACGTGATTCAAGGCCATGAGCTTAGCAATGAAGACAGCCTGCAGAAGCTGGGAAAAGCAAGGAAATGATTTCCCCCTAGAGCCTCCAGAAGTAGTTTGGCCTTGCTGACACCTTGATGTTAGCCCAGAGAAACCCATTTCAGATTCCAGATTTCCAGAACTATAAGAGAATAAGTATATATATGTTATAAAGCATCCAGTTTATGCTCACTTGTTTCAGCAGCCATAGGAAATGAATACAGACACCATTCATGAGGAATGTTGCACAGATTTAAAAAGCTTATAAACCATTCTTTAGAAGCCATTAAAAAATGTGTAATGGTTGAAATCATATTCAAGGAATCTAACAACTCTTTTTATTGATAAACACAATGATGAAATTTAATGTGATAAGGCAAATGGATTTTTAATTCAACTAGACTTTTTTCTAGTAAATATTTATGGAGAATGATGAAGATTTAATTTGTAAAACACACGTTGTTGGATCAGTAAGACAAAAACTAGTTTGGATGCCATTAAAAGGGTATATCAGCTGCAAACAGCCAGAAGAACCTGATGTCTGTGAAGTCAGAGTTTCAGAGCCACCAAAGTTGCACCATCCAGGAGCTCAGTGCTGGCTGCTATGTGCTCAACACAGCCAAGGAGGTATTCTGCCATCTGGACATCTACTTCAGCAGCCAGCTGTTGAGCTGCTATTCCCTTTAAGTGGCCAGTGGAACTACTGAATGTTTTTCATCATCTACTCCACCTGTAGAGACTCTGTTCCTCTTGAGCCACCCACTGATAAAGGCTGCTAGCAGCTGGAGGCAACCATCCCTGGGGGTCCCAACTGCCTACCCCAGGCCTTAAAGGCTCAATGTCATGCTTCACAGCTGTAAGGCATTCAAAGCATTGAATTAGAAAATTCTGGTCTATATTATATCTCCCACCACTTCTGGGCAGCACACCAAGAAAATGAGAATTTGGAGCACAGACCAGTGCTGGGAGAGACAGGCCATTCTCAAATATCAGTGACTTTCAACCAGAGTTTTACATAGAAAACATTAGAGGTTTGTAAACCCACTGAAGTCCTGGCTTTGTGTGGATTTGTACAGTAACAAAACTGAGATTATTGGAATAATATAAATAAATTTATTGGAGACTACTGTCTGGATTTGGAGCATCACAGATAGATTCAGAAACTGTAAGCTGTTTGATACCTTTCTAACACAGATCAGCATGGGATGGAGACCAGATAAAGCCACAAATGGAGTACCAGGATAATGAAAGAAAATAAGGATCCCAGGGCACCTGGGTGGCTCAGTCAGTTAAGCACCTGGCTTCAGCTCAGGTCATGATCTCACGGTTCCTGAGTCTGAGCCCTGTGTCTGGCTCTGTGCTGAGAGCTCAGAGTCTGGAGCCTGCTTTGGATTCTGTGTCTCCCTCTCTCTCTGCCCCTCCTCTGCTCATGTTCTGTCTCTGTCTCTCTCTCTCAAAAATGAGTAAAACATTAAAATAAGTAAATAAATGAGGATCCAGATAGACCAAAACTTTTTTAAAGCCATGTTAGCTTGAGAATTTTACCAGTTTCCTAATGAGGAATAAAACAATGCTAAAATTAGCTGAAAGTGTGTGTGTGTGTGTGTGTATGCATATATATATATATATATGTATATATATATATATATATATATATGCACATATATATGTGTGTGTGTGCATTTGTATATATTACATATGTCTGTATATTTATTTGTAAAAAAATAATTTGAGGCCAAGATGTATATGTTCCTGATTAAGTTCATTGCTTAGTAAGCTGGATATAGTATAGTTCATTCTATAGTGGTAATTCAGTTTAGTCATTCTCATCTAATCCTTTTTGTTGTTTTTAGATAGTCATATTAAAGAACCCCTTCAGGTATTATTTTTAAAAAGGCTTTTTCTCAACCTGGTACACCCAAATGATAACAGCCTGGGGTCCAGAGAGATTTAGGAAATAAGCAGAATTGCTTGTTGTTTAGGTGTACTAGATTAAGTGTCTTACACATTACATGATCAACCCTAAAACTGTACACACTGAAGTCCCTGCAGAAGAGTCCATACAAAATATGTACCATCATTTAAAGTTTTTGTTTGTTTATTTTAATTTATTGGTATTTTTTCCATTTCAGGTACTCATATGTCAGTACCATAACATACTGGTTTCTAGGGAGGCAGAAGTGTATATTGGAAAAAAACAGATTTTGGAAAATAGTCTGTTTTTATCTTGATAACTGCCACTTAGAACCTGAAAAGCTTGGATAAATTACTTGGTTAGCTCTATGATGCTTAGTTTTATCATTTAAAAATGAGAATAACAACTAATAACCTGTCTTGCCTCTTACAGACTTATAAAGATCATTTCATTCAGTGTTGGCACAGAGTATGAGTGATGGTAATGATTTCAATTAATGATTTCCTGTCTTGCCTTGCCATAACATTAATCTCAAGTTATTATTACTTGATTGTTATTACATGTTAAATATCTGTATTCCCTCCATAGATTGTAAGCTCTTTGTGAGCAAGAAGCTTATCTGTCTTGTATCTCCAGAGCATATCACAGTGCTTGGTACTCAAAAGAAATTTGTTGAATGAATTATCAAGTGAAATATTTATGAATGAACTCCCATTATTTCCTTAGGAATCATGTTTTGGATGGCAAACGGTCAACTTATAAATTTACTTTTAGAACACTAAAGGGAGCACTTCAAACAAATTCTGTTTTGGAGCACCTGCATGACTCAGTTAGTTCAGCGTCCAACTCTTGATTTCAGCTCAGGTCGTGATCATGCATGGTTCATGAGATCTAGCTCTGCATTGGGCTCCGCACTAACAGTGTGGAGCCTGCTTGGGATCCTCTCTCTCCCTCTCTCTCTCTCTCTCTCTCTGCCCCTCCCTCAGTTTCTTTCAAAATAAATAAAAAATAGACATAAAAAAACAAATTTTGTTATGATAGAATGTTGGCAAATATGGCCATCCTGTGTCCCACTCCCTTGCAATATGACTTTGTCACTCCTCCCATTAAGACTCCCATTTGGAGTCTTTTCTCCCAACACGCCTTGAGTCTGGGTTGGCCCAGTGATTTGTTTTGACCAATAGAATGAAGCTGAAGTAATATTGTGTGACATCCAAGCCTTAGCCCCAAGAAGCTTTTCAACTTTTAGTCTCCCCTTTGGAATATTGCCCTGAGACCACTGTATGAAGAAGCCAGTTCTAACCTACTGGAAAGTGGCAGGTCACATGTAGTAGAATTTTTCCAGTTGTAGTAGAATTTTGCCAGTTTAGCCCCCCTAGACCAACCAGCAGCAACTGGTGAAATTGGTAATGAGGCAAACTGGTCACATAAGTGACTGAGATAGGACCATAGAAGAATCAGTAGCCCAGCTGAGCCAAATGCAATACTGTATATTGTTACACGGTACAGATGACTGATAGACCCATTAATGTAGAGTCAAAGAAAAATCAAACCACACTCATTTACTCTTTGTTTACCCCACAACTGCCTTTAATATATGCACACTGGGATTTTATTTTTCAGCCCACTCATTTCTCACCTCTAAACTGTATTCTCCAAACCCTTCTGAAGAAGAGATTTTAAAAAAAAAAAATTTTTTTTTAATGTTTATTTATTTTTGAGAGACAGAGAGACAGAACATTAGTCGGGGAGGGGCAGAAAGAGAGGAAGACACGGAATCTGAAGCAGGCTCCAGGCTCTGAGCAGTCAGCACAGAGCTTGATTTAGGGCTTCAATCTACGAACTGTGAGATCATGACCTGAGCTGAAGTCAGATGCTTAACTGACTGAGCCACCCAGGTGCCCCGGAAGAGATTTCTTCTAATCACTTTCCTGGTTTAATCAATATCCCTAAACTTATAGATCTGCTTTTCAGATAGAGCTTTTGAGATTCCTTAAATTTTTTTCTTTCATTTTTAACATTTATTTTAGGGAGAAAGAAAGCACAAGTGGGAGAGACGGGTAGAAGGAAAGAGAGAGAAAATCTTAAGCAGGCTCCATGCTTAGCACGAGCCCCAGTGTGGAGCTCAGTCCCATGACCTTGGGATCATGACCTGAGCCAAAATCAAGAGCCCAGACGCTCAACCAACTGAACCACCCAGGCACCGTAAGATTCTTTAAGTGGAATAAGATAGGTTTTGAGTTTAAAATATATTTTAAACATAATTTAAAACATATTGTTTTAAAGATACATTAGATACTTTCAAGTTTCCAAGGATATTTCTTGCATTGCTTTAATGATAAAAATGAAGATACAACTCATGCCACTAACAGGGGAATAGTTAAATTATGATAACTACATTTGGTAGTATATATATTGACATGGGAAGATATTCTTTATATTCTAAGTGAGGAAAAACAACCAGGCTAAAAAATACATATATTAGGCCAGTTTTTACAAACTTTTGTAGAAAAAAAAAAGTTTGCTTGTTATCTAAGACTAGATAAAAATACACCAAAATGTTAATGGTTACGTCTGGGTGGTAAGACCATGGGTGAATTTTCTTTTCTTTCTTTTTAAAATTATGTTCTGTACTATTCTACTATGAATAGATATTTGTACAATAAAAATAAAAGTCATGTTTAAAGCATAGATCAACCTAACAACAAAGAAAACCCATATTCCAGCACCAATATTCATCAACCTAGTCCCTCATTCATGAATATGGAAAATCAAGAATTACTAAATATTTGAAGAAAACCAACTGCATCAAAGATAGGGACAATGATAAAACAAACCTAAATATGAAAGACATGAAGATTGATTCAGAGAATTAAAAAAACTATAATAAAATGAGCTATAGAAAAACAATAATCAGAGTACAAGAGATAACGCTTGGGAATTAAAAATGTGATTACTGCGATTAAATGATTTGACAAAAGGAATGAAAGGTAAAGTTCAAGGAATTCTTGGATCATAGGGCAAAGAGACAAAAAGGAAATATGAGAGAAAAATTATGATATGTCGTGTATCAATCTGGAAATTTCAGCATCCACCCATGTTCATTCTATTAAACTGTTGAAATTAGTGTCACAAACATAAAATTTTTCTTTTTTCTAAACACTTTCTTCAGTCATGACCTGTCAAATTGCCCTTTCCTGCCTCTTGACAACACTGCTTACTTTCAGCTTTCAGGTCTGTAGTATTTCAGTTCCAATTTCATATCCCATTTAAATCTCATCTCCCCATTCCCCAATCATTTTGTCTCAGGCTTTACCTGTTGCTCCAGGAACCTGTGGTGGAGAGGGAAGTATGTCTGCATTTTCACTCTTCCCTCTCCTTAAAAAACACCCAACAGTTGAGGTTGGTGTTGGTGTCCCCTTCTTTCGAGAAGTAATTTCCAGTCTTCATACCTCACTTGGTTTAGAAAGTAGGAAACACACTCCCCTGCTCCCCTTGAAAAAGATGCTGCCCTCTTGCCTACAACAAGGCTGACAGTTTCTTTTTTCACTATCCCTCCTCAATCATCTAGTCATAGACATGGGATAGATGGGGAAGGGTGATTAGGGTACTGGTTGGAAGTAGCAAAGCTCTAACTGCTGAGCCTTTCTCTTTAAAATGAGAGATACTTAACACCTCTTGGTACTCAGCTTGACATATCAGCAACTCTAGGGCAATGGAATAAATCCCATTCAAATCCTATGGTGTGTCAAAAAGAGGTTCCAGGGAACAGAAAACAGAAAAATTGAAAGGGTAGAAATAAATAAATAGTAAAAGAAAATGTGAAGAGAAACAAGTTTTTAGATGAAATGTGTTCATGAAAAACTAAACTGGATGATCCACACCATTTTCTTTTTCACCTTCTTAAGAATTTTCAGAGCATGGTTTCATTCACTTACTCATTCAACAAACGTTCATTGAACACTACCAAAAACCAGACACTGGTGGGCCGTAGGTTTCTAATAGTGAACTTAACAGGGAAATTTACTAAGTGGGAGTGATAGACTGGAAACAAATAAATAAAATAATAAATAATTGCAGACTGAATGAAAAGCTATGAATGAAATTGAGAATAACAGCATCAATATGGTAAGGTGGTCAAGAAAAACCTCTCTGAGAGAGAGCAGTAAGACTACTGACTCTGGGGGCTGAATTCCAAACTACACTATGCCTTTTCCTAGTTTACATAGAATCCATGTGTGGGTTAACATGGAAGCCCTGAGCATTTAAGCTAAAATCTGAAGGATAAAAAAATCAACCACATAAAGACCTGTGAAGAATGTATGCCAGATAGTACAGCAAGTATGGCAACTCTGAGATAGAAGGAGCATTGTGTATTCTAGGAGATAACAGGAGGCTGGAGTGAGGAAATAGGGAGTAGAAAATGGCAAGAGACAGGAAATGAGTTTGGAGAAGTAGGAAGGAATCAGATGTGTAGAGCTGGCTGTATAGGTTTCGGATTTATCCTAAATGCAATGAAAAGCAATTCACTCATTTAAAGCAGGGAATTGACACGGTCTAATTTACATTTTTAAAAGAGTTTGGAGATATATTTTGAAGGTGGAAGTAACAGGAATTTGTGACGGATTCATTGAAGAGGGAGGAGTCATAAGGAGTAAATGAACAGGAAGGGTCAAGGAGCACAATTTACACAGGACCATTTATTGAGGTGGTAAAGGCTGAGAGAGATCTAGATTTAAAGAGAGAACCATTTTGGTCATGTTAAGTTTGAAATGCCTGGGAGACATACAAGAGACATTTTAAGTAGATATTTAAAGATGTGAATCTGGAGCTCAGAAAGGAAGACTAGCCTACTGATATAAATTTAGGAATTGTCAGCAGATAGTTTTTAAAGCCATGAGAATGGATAATATCATGTAGGGAGAAGGCATAGAGAATAAAACAGAGGATACAGGAACTCTGGCACTTAGAGGTCATATAGAAAAAGGAAAAACATGTGAAGAGAATGTGCAAGAGGAGTCAGTTATTCAAGAAAACCAGGATAGTGTGTGGTGTCAAGTCCAGAGATGAGAGTATCAGAAAAGGTCCATAATAAGAGCTCTGTTAAACTGAGGACAGAAAAGAGAGTCAGCTGAGTAGAGACTGTCAATTACCTTTACAAGAGTAGTAGAGTGATAGATTGAAGTAGACTGAAGTTTTGCCATTTATCTTTTCAGCAACAGTTGTTTAGAGAGAGAGCACAAGTAGGGGAGGGAGCAGAGGGAAAGAGAGAGAGAGAGAGAGAGAGAGAGAGAGGGAGAGAGAATCCTAAGCAGACTTCATGCTCAGTGTGAAGGGGTCAATCTCACAACCCTGAGATCATGACCTGAGCCAGAATCAAGTGTTGGACCCTTAACCCACTTAAGCCACCCAGGTGGCCCTAGCAACACTGCTTTTTAAAAGACAGTAGACAATACCTTCAAACTTTTGAGAGAAAATTATTCTGAACTTAGAATTCTATAAACAAAACAAACAGTCAAGAAGAAGGACAAATTAGAGACCTTTCACTTTTTGGGAGGGGATGGGGGGAGGGGCCCGTACGCATCTTTTCAGGGAAAAAAGAAATGCCTAAGGAAATGTCCCAGCAAAATGAAAAGAGGACTCAAGACAGAAACACAGGAACTTAGTAATAGGATATTTCAGAAGCACAAATTTTGGGGCTTCAGTGCAATCAATAATAGAACAGAAAGTTCTCTCAGAAGAATGTCTTTAAGAAAAAAAAGTAGATTAATTTTATGAAATAGTATGATTAAAAACATTAATAATATTAATGATAGGGTGACATTTGCTTCTCCTGTCATCAACAGCAAAGAAAGACAACTGGAATCTTTAGTAAAGGCAAAAAATTGTGTAAGCCATGGTCCCCAAAATATGACATTATTATGAGCAATCAGTGGACGCATTAAAAAAGAGAATCCATTCGACATTAGCTTTAGAACATTCTCCTTCAATTAGTGTAGATTTAGTAACATGGTTTCTGATTCCCTTTTCACAAGTTTATTCATACTACTCGATTCAGTAGTGAATAAGGTTTTTAAAATTGTAATGCTAAAAAAGAAACTCTTCATTTTTCAAATTAACTTTAAGATAAAATGTGAAATACTTGATTATTCTAACAAAGTAAATATAAATACTGACAATGTAAAAGTAGTGATAGAAGTAATGGAAGTTAGTAAGTGGAGGGAAGTGAAAAGATGTAAAATATATTAATCTTACATAATAGAAGAGTGTCAAGAGACACTTTCTCAAATGGGTGGATCAAGAAATAGAGGTTTGAGTATATTCTTTAAAGCAATAAAGTAACAAGTAGAACCTAATAAAAATTCCAAAGAGGAGACAAAGGAATAAAAATGAGGAGTAATATAATGGAGCTAAATTCTTATTGTTAATTATCAGTGTGGAATCAATGAAAAAAAATGTCAGGAGCTAAACCAAAAAGTGGCAGTATGTATTTATTGTTTTCATTTATGGAGACAACTATCAAACACTAACAACAGTTTGATATAGCTACCTTTAGGGCACTGCTTTTCAAATTGTGGGAGTGAAATCAGTTTAGTGAGTTACAACCTACATTAGAAAAAGAAGAAGAAAAAAGGAAATATTAAGTTGCATTACACTAGTAAGGGTAAGTAAAATTGATGAAACTTTTCTCAGCATTGTGTGTGTATGTGTCTTTGTGTAAAATGTATTTGCTACTTGGGTCCTCGTCAACAAAGTACTCTAGGAAGTAGAACTGCTCTGTGGACAATGGCTGCATTTTTATCTTTCATTTTTCCACTCATTTGTTTGAATTTTTTTAACTCATGCATGTATTATTTTTTTCATAATAATTTAAAATATGTATCTTGGATTTTGGGTTTTTTTTTCTTTGTTATACATAAAAAATATAAGCTCATAGGTTTCCATAAGACAACGTGGTTTATTTCCTAACAAAAGAAAATATTAGGCAATTTTTTGAGAAGCAAAATGATAGGCAATCTTCCATTACTTAAGAAAGGAAAAGTTAACAATACATTTTGAAGATTGCTTATGGCTCAAGGGAGAGAAGTCTGGGGCAGGGGCAAGAGTTTAAGGTGTTAGGAGTCTAGGCAATGGATTAAGTAAGACAAAGCAAGAGAAATCAAAATTTTAAAAAAGTTAATGTTTATTTTATTTTTGAGAGATGGAGACAGAGCATAGATGGGGAGGGGCAGAGAGAGAGGGAGACACAGAATCTGAAGGAGGCTCCAGGCTCTGAGCTGTCCGTGTAGAGCCCAACATGAGGCTCAAACCCATGAACTGTGAAATCATGACCTGAGCCGAAGTTGGAAACTTAACTGACTGAGCCACCCAGGTGCCCCTAAAATATTGTCACAACATAAGCCAATGCTAAAGATGATCTTAAAGCAACTAATTATTTTATTGGTTCTATATAATAGTGTTTTATCTGACAGTGAACACTGTAATTGCTTGCATTTCTATGGTGGCTTTCAATTTTCCCCAGTTTGCCCTTAAAGCAAATATGAGACAGTTTTTGAGTACCTGCTTACCCAGACCCTTTCTTTTCTAAAAGCTTCTATTCCATTGGGAATAGAAATTCTATTCTGTGGCCTTGGGCACCATGTGACCTGCTACCTAGCTGCGTATACTTAGTTGGACCAAAGAGAGACTACTGACCCAACCTGTACTGGTCAGATTTTATCTCCTAGGAATTTGGAATTAGAACTCAGAAATGCTGATCATTTTGTGTTGGTTACTTAGGGGAATAAGAATATCATTCTGGGGCAGCCATATTTGGCCCATCTGAATAGATACACAGAAAAGAACTTGTCTGCCTAAAAAGGAAAGACTAAAGCATGGAAGAGAGGCTACTAATTTATTAAATAAACAAATACTAAGTATCTACTGTTCCAGGTACTGTTCTAGATACTAGGGATATAGCAGGGAATAAAACTGAGTCTCTGCCATTGCTAGTATATGTTCTTGGGGGACGAAAATATTTAAAAATAAATATTTAATATATATTTAATAAAACGTGAAGTAGTAATAAATTCTATGAAGAAAAATGAAGGAGGGTGTGTCTGGGTGGCTCAGTCTGTTAAGCATCAGACTTCAGCTGAGGTCATGGTCTTGCATTTCGTGAGTTTGAGCCCCACATCAGGCTATCTGCTGTCAGCATGGGGCCCACTTTGGATCCTCTGTCCACCTCTCTCTTCCCCTCCTCTGCTGTCTCTCTCTCAAAAATAAATATAAACATTAAAAAGAAAAGAAAAGAAAAGAAAAGAAAAGAAAAGAGAAAAATGAAGGATGGCAAGAGATAGAAAGTTTGAAGTTGGAATCAGGAAATAATTTGAGCAGACTTGGACCAATTGGGGAAGCAAGCCAAAAATATATCTGGAGGAATTGCTTTCCAAGCTGCAGTTCTAGAACATGCAAAAACTTTGAGTTGGGAACATTCTTAGGAAACTTAAGAGACACAGTGGCAAGAAGAAAGAATAAATAAATCTGCACCTAGATAAAGAGGAGATCTTAAAAACTTCCAGAGAAAAGATAGATTACCTATTATATAGATGGGTTCAAGATGGTGTCTGTATATTGGCCCCTATATGTTGTTTACTTATTCATAGCAGGCTAGGACCATTAGATCAAAGCCTGCCAGTGCCAACCCAAATTCTTAGACATGGACTTTAAGTGTAGCCTAAATAAGCAGATCTCTAGTCACTTAGATCCTGCCTGCTAGGCATACCGTATGAAACTGAACACATCATATTCTAGCCACAGATAACACAAACTCTGTTGCTATAAAATAACTCAAACTGTATTGCTCTTCAGAGCTCTCTGACCCAGAGATTCCCCACCTTGCTACTGAGTGACAAATCCTAGACACATAAGCCCCTTCTCTGATTCCCCTCTTCTTGGGAGTTCCATTGTCTTTTTACCTTTCTGAGTGGTAGCCCCATGCAGCTATCTCTGGATATTCTCTTGCTGTGAGTGACTTCCCTTTCCTGCATTCCTGTCCAAGTGCCACCCTATAAACTTTATTGTGCAGGATTACCATCTCACGTTCTTGTCTTTTCCTTGATATGTCCTGAAATCCTTGAGTTTACCACACCAATAAGCAAAATTAGATTGAAAGTCACTTCTCAATTGCAACAATATGAATCAAAAGACAATGTAATAATATATTCCAAGTACTAAGAGCAAACATTTGGCAGCCTAAAATTTTATACCAAGCTAAACTATAATTTGTTTAGTTATTAGTTTTCAGATATTAAGAACTAAAGGATATAATGAATAATTTAAAAATTGTACCACAAAGAACAAATAAGATATAAAAAAAGAGAAAAATAATAGCAATGGGAGCAGGTAATGCATGGGAAAATCTTAAGTATTAATTACATAAAACAATGATAATAATAATGACTCATGAGGGAATACAAAAACAAGATGCAGCTTAAATACAATGGTAATAACACAAACAAAGAGTAAGGTAATTATAAGAAAATTATGCTCTATGCTAGTCTTTGTTTTATTCAAGATCAAGCAAGGTAGGTATACTTATCAACTTTAGACTTTAGTGTTTATATTAAGGATATCACTAAGAATATATGTAGGATGTATTACTCCAAAATACAATCCACAGAGGTAAAGACAAAGAAAATTTATTTAATGCAGTAGACATAAGCAAAAACAAAATAGATTTTTTTTTTAGTTTTTAATTAATTAATTAATTAATTATTTTTTAAATTTACATCCAAGTTAGCATATAGTGCCACAGTGATTTCAGGAGTAGATACCTTAATGCTCCTTACCCATTTAGCCTTTCCCCCCTCCAACAACCCCTCCAGCAACCTTCTGTTTGTTCTCTATATTTAAGAGTCTCTTATGTTTTGTCCCCCTCCCTGTTTTTATATTATTTTTGCTTCCCTTTCCTTATGTTCAGCTGTTTTGTATCTTAAAGTCCTCATATGAGTGAAGTCATATGATACTTGTCTTTCTCTGACTAATTTCACTTAGCATAACGCCTTCTAGTTCCATCCACATAGTTGCAAATGGCAAGATTTCATTCTTTTTGATAGCTGAGTAATACTCCATTTTATATATATATATATATATATATATATATATATATATATATATATACACACACATATCTCCGTTCATCCATCGATGAACATTTGGGCTCTTTCCATACTTTGGCTATTATTGATAGTGCTGTTATAAACATTAGAGTGCATGTGCTCCTTCAAAACGGCACACCTGTATCCCTTGAATAAATACCTAGCAGTGCAATTGCTGGTTCATAGGGTAGTTCTATTTTTAATTAAAAAAAAGATTTTAAAATGTAAAACTAAAAGACAATTGTTTTAACTTTAAAAGAGAAAATAAGCATGAAATAAGATAGTAGAAATAAATCCAAATGTATTAGTAAGCATAATAAACACCAATGGACTAAGCATACAAGTTGAAAAATAAATTATTAGATTAGATTATTAGATTAAAATAAACACATAAAATGCACCTGAATGGAATTTATAGGAAACACACCTAACGTGAGGACACAGAAATATTTAGGTAGGTAAAAGAACTTCTACAGTAGGTCAACAGAAAAAAAAGTTGAAGGGTTGGAAGGAAATAAATAAAACTACCATTATTTGCAGATAATATGATTGTCTACATAGAAAAATCCAAAAGATTCTACCAACAAATCATTAGACTTAATCAGATAATCTGCCAAAGTGTCTAATACAAGATTAATATACAAAATTTAAATGCATTTTATATACAACCAGGAAAAAACATTTTAAGAGATATTTTTTTGCAATAGCACACACTAAAAAATGGAACATCCTTTGGATATTAGGCAAGACCTTATAGAGAAAATTAAAAAACTTTAATGAAAAATACATTGAGAAATATAAACATCTTGTTGGATAGAAAGACTCAATATTATAAATAAGACAAGTTTCCCAAAATTAATCTACTCTTCAAATTAATTTCAGTTGAAATCTTAGCTCAATTTTTTAAATGACAAGTTTGATAGACTTTTATGTAGAAAATCAAAGGCTCATGAATAGGCAAGACATTCCTCAAGAAGAAGAGGGGAAGATTTGTTCTATTACATACAAGACTTCTTATAAATTTATATTAAGTAAAACATTTTGACAGTGGCCCAGCAACAAAAACTTGATTAGTGGAACTAGAGTATAGAAACTGATATTTATATCTAGATATATCTAGATGTGTTTCTAGTTCTAGTATATAAATAACAGTTTCTATAGATCCAGATCTAGATATATATCAACTTTATCTATGCCAGATGGGTATTTTTTTAAATTTTTTTAAATTGTTAATGTTTTTATTTTTGAGAGAGAGAGAGAGAGAGAGCAGGGAGGTGCAGAGAGAGAGGGAGACAACAGAATCTGAAGCAGGCTCCAAGCCCAAGCTGTCAGCACAGAGCCTGACATGGGGCTCAAACTCCCACTCAACCTATTGAGCCACCCAGCCACCACATATGCCAGATGAGTATTATAGGTCACTGGAAAAGGATAAACTTCAATAAATGGCAGTAGCCTTTGAGCTGCCTATCTTCAGTTTTCTTGATAAATGAGATAATAAATATCTACATTGTTTACTCTTAGGTTTTTCTGTTAGTTGCGGCTCAAAGAATTCATAACTGATATAGTTACTAGCATTCTTGGCCAAAGACATGTGATTAAAATGATCTAATCGGAGTGGATCCTGGGACTTGTGAAGGAACAACAGGGAAGAAACTATGACTCTTTTACTAAACTTGAATCTGAATGAATGTGTGCCTGAGGTTTCTGGAGAGTACCACATGGCACCTGAGAGTGAAGGCAGAATAGAGGATTAAGAGATATTGAATGTGGATGATAGTTAACACTTTAACTGAGACCTACCTTCTGCTATCTACCCATGGACTTTTCAAATATGTAAGCCAATAAATTCCTTTTTTATTTGTTTTAGCCATTTACAGTTGAATTTTCTGTCTTATGGAACCCAAATGATCTCACTGGAAATGGTAAACTACACTCACTTTCTGCAAGAGCTCATGATAGAAACCATGTTCAGACATTGAATTTTTTAAAATGTTGATGGCTATAAAGACAGATATAACTAATAATACCAATGTGCACCATAGATGAAAAATCAAAAGCAGTACACTGGTTTGATTGAAACATTTGAGCCATAGTAATATTTACCTCATTTGAAAATCCCAAGAAAGGGGCGCCTGGGTGGCGCAGTCGGTTAAGCGTCCGACTTCAGCCAGGTCACGATCTCGCGGTCCGTGAGTTCGAGCCCCGCGTCAGGCTCTGGGCTGATGGCTCAGAGCCTGGAGCCTGTTTCCGATTCTGTGTCTCCCTCTCTCTCTGCCCCTCCCCCGTTCATGCTCTGTCTCTCTCTGTCCCAAAAATAAATAAACGTTGAAAAAAAAAATTAAAAAAAAAAAAAAAGAAAATCCCAAGAAAAACAAAAGAGTCACCGTGTTTTGTTCAATGAAACCAAAGCTGAAGGGTTGAGAAGGAGACCATGATGTAAGGTCAGAAGGAGAGCTTATTTTGTTAACCAAGTAATAAAGGGGCAAGGGATTGTAGAAAATAGACTCTTGCCTTATCCTCTAGGTTTATGGAAGCAATTTTTACAAATGTGCAGTATAAACTGCTTTTAAAATTCTGGTATTTTGTTCACTGGGAGTCTTGCTAGGATGGCTTACAAAGAAGAGAGATTTAAGAAAATCTGAAAAGTCATAAAGCGTAAGAGATTAAACTTGTGGTTTAGAAAATCTTTCAAAATGAGACCTAAAACTCAAATAAATACCAAATCGATTTATGACAAAGAAAATGGTCTACAGAAATAGTTCTCAAAATTAATGTTAGCATTGGAACTTTTTCTACATGAAATCTTACAGAAAATTATAATATGTAATTTAGACAATGCATTTATTAGTGTAGATTTACTTTTTTAAGTTGAATTGTGTAACATTTGCTTCTTAAAGAAGAGAGGAAAGATGCTAGTGTGATGAGCACACTAAAATTTTAAAATCAAGAGTCATAGATAACAGTTCCACTCATAATTATTAGCATTTGATTTATTTTTGTATTCATTTTAGTTATGCAGGAGTTAGATAAAATATTTGCAAATAGTAATTACAGGATACTTCTCAATTAAACACAGAAGGCTGAGAAAGGAATAGTAGATTTAAATTTTTTTATTTCAAGGTGAAGCCGCTAAACATGTCTATTAGTAGAATTAATTATCACAAATATGGAGGTTTAGAGAAGAAGAAATTAAAAGTTACAAATGTATTACTTAAAATACTTACACTAGGATACAGTATTATGATGCCCTGCCTACTTGTTAGTGTGTTATTTTGTTGCATAACTGGCTATTTTGCCTCAACAGAGAATTTGCCAAACTCATGCATTTGAATTTTTAACCGGCTTTTCGTTGAGCATGATGCATGTGTGTTGTAGATTTGTGTTCATTTGTATAATTTTATGTCAGTAAATGTGCTGACATGTCTTGATTTTTAAAAAGAGAAAGAATGGAGGACTGTAACTTTACATTTAATCCACATCTGTAAGAAGTTTAAGTGAGCACACAAACATATTGATGAAGAAATCACAAGGACTGTTCACAAAAATTCCAGTTATTTTCCTGGATATTGATAGGACTACTCTTCCCTGACCACCTTGATGTTAGTTATGGCCACGTGCCTTGCTTTGCCTCGTGACATGTGAGCAATAGTGTCATGTATCACTTCTGGGCAGATGTATTAAGAGCAAGTGCCACTGCACAATTCTTCATGTTTCCTTTCCCCTGCCACAGTGTTCAAAGAAGCACACTACTGAGATGGGGTCTCCATCAACTTGAATTCCTAAGTGATGATGAACAGAACCCCTGTTCTGCTAACCTGCACTGGACATGTGTAAAATCAAACACTATGGATAAGTTGAGGAAGCCAATTAGCAGAAAAAAGAGAGTAGGACAGACCTGCAGAAAGAATGTGAGCTGCCATGAGAGAAAAATAAGAGGGAGCAGCTGATCCTTAGAATTTTTGGTTCCAGGTGCTTTCCAAGTCCTGTGGGTTTCTAACACTACACATTATCCTCTGGAGTTTAAATAGGACTCCTGATACTTAAATAACAATAACAAAAAAACTAAATAAAATGTGTATTTCCACTTAGCAAGGTGTTCCCCTAATGTATATGTTGAATCAAAAGGTATGGGCATTTTATTTTTCTTAAGTTTATTTATTTTGAGAGAGAGAGATAGAGTGCACGCAAGTGGGGAGAGGGAGAGAGAGAGAGAATCCTAGGCAGGGTCTGCACCGTCAGTGCAGAACTTGGCCCGGGGCTCAAATTCATGAACCATGAATGAGATCATGACCCGGGCTGAAGTCAGGTGCTTAACAGACTGAGCCACCCAGGTGCCCCTCACCATTTTAATATAAATTGCCAAATGTCACCCACTAGCAGCACAGAAAGTGCTCCTTTCATAATACAGTGCTTTTAACAACACTGGTAATGCACATTAAAAAATAAAACAAAGTGGGAATAAAAGCTGCTAATAGGTGGGGTGCCTGGGTGCCTCAGTTCGTTAAGCGTCAGACTCTTGGTTTTGGCTCAGGTCATGATCTCACTGATGGTGAGTTCAAGCCCCACATTGGTCTCCATGCTGGCAGTGTGGACCCTGCTTGGGATTCTCTCCCTCTTTCTGTCCCTCCCCTGCTCACACACGCATGCTCACTTTCTCAAAATAAACTTAAAAAAAAAATACTAATATCAGATTGGCAAAGAGGGAGTATAAATTAAAAATAAACTTTACTGGAGTGCCCTCGTGGCTTAGTCAGTTAAGCGTCTGACTCTTGATTTCAGCTCAGGTCATGATCTTGCAGTTTGTGAGTTCAGACCTCATGGGGGCTCTGCACTGGCATTGCTGAGCCTGCTTGGGATTCTCTCTCTCCCCATCTCTCACTCTCTCTGCCCACTCCCCCACTTACACTGCCTCTCTCTCTCTCTCTCAAAATAAATAAACTTTAAAAATTTTTACTAATAGGCAAAAAAAAAAAGAAAGTTAAGTGTATTAATCAGAATTCATTTTTATTTAAGGCTGACTTTTTACCAAAATTTTCTAAGTCATTTACCACTTCTTTTGTAATTTAAAAATTTTACCTATCTTGCCAATTATTTATTAGGATCTTTAAAAAAATTATTTTTTAAGTTTATTTATTTATTTTGAAAGAGAGAGAGAATGAGCTGGGGAGGGGCAGAGCAAGCAGGGGACAAAGGATCTGAAGCAGCAGAGAGCTTGATGCAGGGCTCAAACTCATGAACTGTGAAATCATGACCTGAGCCGAAGTCAATGCTTAGCCAGCTCAGTCACCCAGGCGCCCTTCGTTTGTTGGGATCTTCAAGTTTTTTTTTTTTTTATGGGGCACCTGGGTGGCTCAGTCGGTTAAGTGTCTGACTTCGGCTCAGGTCATGATCTCACGGTTTGTGAGTTCCAGCCCCACGTTGGGCTCTGTGCTAAAAGCTCACACGGAGCCTGGAGCCTGCTTCGGATTCTGTCTCTGTCTCTCTGCCCCTTCCCTACTCGCTCTCTGCCTCTTTCTCAAATATAAAACATAAGAAAATAATTTTTTTACAAAGTTTTTTTTATGGATGTATGTGAACTTTTTGTATTGTAATATTTACCACAAATATTTTCCCAGTCTGGTTTCAGCTTTCAGATTTTTATTATCTTGGTATTTTATGTCAATTTTTAACTGTTAGGTAGTAAAACATATTTTTCTTTACTAAGTCCATAATTTTATTAAGATTAAAAGTTTTTACCCAATCAGAGGTTATTAAATATTCATTCCTCATTTTTCCCTTTAGTCTCTTTTTCTCACCTATATGATTCTTATTCACATTGTGCAAAACTCATCAATTAAAGCAAACTATAAATACAAAAGTAAATTATTAAATGAACAAATGATTATTTTCTCTTTTAATAAGATTTTTTAACCTATAGTTATTAATCTGTTTAGATTTTATCCTGCTGAATAGCATAAAATTAAGATTTAATTGATTTATTTTCCAAAATGGCTAACCAATTATCTTGGCATTTTATTGAATAATCCTTTTCTCCCCCACTAATTTATTGTGCTCCTTTAACTTCATTTTTGGTCAAATATAATGAAGTTTGAATTTCAACTTATCCACTCTACATTTCACGTTTATCTGTTTCTTTGTTCCAGGGTGCCTTTTGAAAGAGTCAATTGAGTGTAAAAACATTTGGTTATCAAAATCCCTCTTAATTTTTGCTGATGTGCTTAGGGGGAAAAATGTCATGATATCTGTGGAGCCTACCACTTAATTCTGATTGGTTCTGGAAAGAGAGCGACAAAGTAAACACAGCAAAATGTTAATCTGGTGAATCTAGTGGTCATTTAAACAGTCTTATTAACTTTTATATAAGTTTGAAAAGGTCTTGTTAGGGTGAAACTTTCTTGACATTTTTCTTCAGTGAAATTTTAAAAATTGAGGTGTAATTTACCTACAGTAAAATAGATTTGAAACTTTACAGAATAAAAATGGGGGGAATAGAGGGATATTCAAGATGGCATCAATGAACACTTATGTTGTTTCCATATATAGGCTGTTGTAAATAATGCTTCAGTGAACATGGGGTACATGTATCTTTTTGAATTAGTGTTTTTGTACTTTTTGGATAAATACCCAGAAGTGGATTTATATTATAGTTCTATATTTTAAATTATTAATATTTGTATTTTAGTTACTATACAGTGAAATATTGGTTTCAGAAGTAGAATTCAGTGATTCATCACTTACATACAACACCCAAGCTCATCACAATAAGTGCACTGCTTAATACTCGTCACCCATCTACCCCATCTGCCATCCACCTCCCTCCATCAACCCTCAGTTTGTTTTCTATTGTTAAAAGTCTCTTATAGTTTGTTTTCCTTTCTTCTCTTCCCCCTCCTTCTGATGTGGTAGTTCTATTTTTAATATTTTGGGGAATCTCTATATCATTTTTCTATAGTGGCTGCACCGATTTACATTCCCTCCCAACAGTGTACAAAGGTTCTCTTCCTCCATTCCTCTCCAACACTTATTTCTGGTCTTTTTGATAATAGCCATTCTGACAGGTGTGAAGTGATAACTCATTCTGGTTTCGATTTGCATTTTCCTGATGATTAGTGATGTTAACCATCTTTTCATATGTCTGTTGACCATCTACATGTCTTCTTTGGAAAAATGTCTATTCAGATCCTCTTCCCATTTTGTAATCAGGTTGTTTGTTTTTTGTTGTTGAGTTGTCTTATGAGTTCTTTATATATTTTAGATATTAACCCCTTATTGGATATATGGTTTGCAAATGTTTTCTTCCATTTGTAGCTTGTGCATTTTTTTATTGTTTCCTCTGCTGTGCAGAAACTTTTTACTTTGATATAGTGCCATTTATTTATTTATTTTTGTTTCCCTTGCATTTGGAGTCAGATTTTAAACATTGCTAACATAAAACATTTTTAACATAAACATTTTTAAACATAAAAAAACATTGCTAACACCAATATCAAGGAGATTACTGCCTATGTTTTCTTCTGAGAATTATATAGTTTCAGGTCTTACATCTGAGTCTTTAGTCTATTTTGAGTTAATTTTTGTGTATGACATAAGTGATCTAGTTTCAGTATTTTGCATGTGGTTGTCCAATTTTCCCCAAACCACTTATTGAAGAGATTGTCCTTTCCCCATTGTATATAATTGGCTCCAATTTATCCATTTAGATCTGTTAATATTTACTTTATATTTGTGCTTCTTTGTTGGGCACATAAGTATTTACAAATGTTATATCCCCTATTTGGATTGACTGCTTTATCACTATAAAATGCCCTTCTTTATCTTTTATTACACTCTTTGTTTTGTTTTAAAGTCTATTTTGTCTAAGTATCACTATAGCAGCTTTCTTTTTGCTCCCATTTGTGTGGACTATCTTTTTCCATCCCTTCACTTTCAGTCTGGTATGTCCTTAGATTTGACATGAGTCTCTTGTTTTTTGACCCATTGAGGCCCTCTGTGTCTTTCAATTGGAGAAATTAGTCTATTTACATTTAAAATAATTAACAGGTATGTATCTGATTGACATTTTGTTGATTGTTTTCTGGCTGCTTTTGTAGTTCCTCTCTGTCCTTTTCTCTTGTTCTTGTCCCATGGAGTTAATTGATTTTCTTTAATGTTACATTTAGTTTGCTTTCTCATTGTCATTTGTGTGTGCACTGTAGATATTTGCTTTGTGATTACCATGAGAGTCATATATAACAGCCTATGTGTATAATAGTATTCTAAATTGGTAGCATCTTAAGTTTGAGCATATTTTTAAAACTCTACATTTTTATTTCCCCACCAAATGTGTTGTTTTTGACGTCATATTTTTATTTACATCTTTTTACTTTTTGTATCCCTTAACTAATTATTATAACTAATTTTACTACTTTTGTCTTTTAACCTCCATACTAGCATTATTAATGGTTAATCTACTACCTTCATTGTATATTAGTTTGTACCAGCAAGATTTGTATTTTCATAGTTTTCTTATTACTTGTTAGTGTCTTTTTTTCCCCAGCTTAAAGACCCTTTAATATTTCCTATAAGGCCAGTTTAACAGTGATGAACAACTTTTGTTTTTGTCTGTCTCAAAACTCTTTATGTCTTCTTCAATTTTAAATGATAACCTTGCTAAGAAAAGTATCCTTGGTTGGAAATTTTTTCCTTTCAGCACTTTGAACATATAATGTCACTCCCTTCAGACCTGCAAAGTTTCTGCTGAAAATCAGCTTGTAGTCTTATGGGGTTTCCCTTGTATGTAACAAGTTGTTTTTCTCTTGATACTTTTAATATTCTCCCTCTAACTTTCGACATTTTAATTATAATGTGTCTTGGTGTAGATCTGTTTGAGTTCATGTTATTTGGAATTCTGTGTTTTCTGAAGCTGGATATCTGTTTTCTTCCATTTAGGGAGGTATTCAGCTATTATTTTTTCAAATAACTTTTCTTCTCTCCCCTCTCTCACTCTTCTCCTTCTTAACCCTTGTAATGCAAACGTTATTCTGCTTGATGTTGTCCCACAGGTACCTTAAGCTAGATTCACTTTAAAAACTTCTTTTCTTGGGGTATCTGAGTGGTTCAGTCAGTTAAATGTCTGACTCTTGGTTTCAGCTGAGGTCATGATCTCATGGTCTGTGGGTTTGAGCCCCGTATAGGACTCTGTGCTACGATTCTCTCTCTCTCTCTCTCTCTCTCTCTCTCTCTCTCTCTCTGTCTCTCTGTCTCTGCCCCACCCCTGTTCTTTCTCTCTCTCTCTCAAAGTAAATAAACTTAAAAAAATTTTTTTTAATTAAAAAAATTTTTTTAGCTGTTCTGATTAGGTGATTTCCATTACCCTGTCTTCCAGGTCACTGATCTGTTTTTTACTTTGTCTAGTCTGCTTTGAAACCATTTAGTATATTTTTCAGTTTAGGTATTGTATTCTTCAGCTCTTTGACTCCTGTTTGGTACTTTATTATGAATTCTATTTTTTTGATGAAATTCTCACTATGTTCATCCATTCTTCTCCCAAGTTCAGTAAGCATCTTTATAACCATTACTTTGATCTCTTTATCAGGTAGATTACTTATCTGTTTCATTAAGGTCTTTTTCTCAGGTTTTGTCGTGCTTTCTTCTTTGGGACATATTCCTCTCCTCATTTTGCTTCACTCTCTGTGTTTCTCTCTATTAGATGAAATAGCTAATAGAAGGAGTCTATGTCTTGAAGGAGTGGCCTTGTGTACCAGTGAACTTTATTGCTCAACATTGCTGTAGCTTTTGGTTGATCTTGTAATTGTCTAAATAGCCTGATTTTATCATTATAGGTCCCAGTTGCTGAGGGTTTGCCAAGACTCATCAGTGTTCCAAAGGGAGGGGGTCTTAGAAAATGCCTTGTTTCAGGCTAACTGTAAGCTAGATCCTCCAACAATAGCTTTTAAGATATGTAAGGTATGTAAGTCTTGTGGTTCCACAATTGTAAACCCTGCTAACTTCCAGACTAGATATAAAGGAGTCCCCTGGGTGACAGTTGTAAAAATCATGGTTTTCAATGTGTATATAAGATCCTTTGTGGGAGGTATCGGTGGCTTCGTGGCAAAGCCAAAGGATGGCAATAATATGATGTCTTCCTGCCCATGTTCCCAGGATGAATCTCTGTAGCCTCTGGATATATGACAAATCTGAAGCTTTCTCCTCAGGCTGAAGATCCAGGAGAAGAAAATAGGCCTTTTTCACCTGAAGACTGAAGGTATATTTCAGTCTTCTTGTGCAGTGCTCTGGGGGATAATAGCCTGCTCTGCCAAGGGTGGTCTCTTTAATTTTTCACAACTGTGGAGCCTAGAAATTTGATCTCCAGGCCACCAGAGTTAGGTACTCAAGGGGCATCCCTTGATGTGCCTGCCAAGTATGGCAGGGTAGGCCATGGCTATAGCACAAGTGGGATGCTTGAACCACCAGGCCAGGGTATGGCATAGCAGCCCGCAGCTGTGGCTATGGGGCAGGATCTTCCATCAGAGCTAGCAGGCCAGAGAGGGGGTTTGAAAATGGTGCCCACCAGCACTAGCACCCAGATAGGGAGAATGCAAAAATGGCACCTGCCAGCACTTCAGTCTCTGGAGAAAATCCCAACAGGTTCCTGCCTCTCTGGCAGATGCTTTAAGATTAACAAATGAGTCCCTTTTCATATGTCTAGGCACTTTGCAAACTGTTGCTCTTGTGCTGGGTCCCAGGGTAAATGGGTCTGTATGCATACATTTTAAGAGTAGGTTTTCCATTTCCTGTAGCCCTATGGTTCTTCAGGAAGTGAGCCCTCTTGGTTTTCAAGGCCAGATGCTTTGGGTACCTTCTTTCTGGTGAAGTTCCTAAAAGTTGGGACTGTTGGGAACAAACC
This sequence comes from Prionailurus viverrinus, assembly GCF_022837055.1. Lineage (NCBI taxonomy): Eukaryota > Metazoa > Chordata > Mammalia > Carnivora > Felidae > Prionailurus > Prionailurus viverrinus. The sequence goes on along the minus strand of NC_062563.1, from coordinate 82,057,448 downwards.
TTTTACTCCTCAGGGACAAGCTCTGTATTAAGATATCCCTCCCAACTATGGGTCTCTATAACTGGGATTTCTTGCAAGACTACATCTCTGCCTCTCCTACCTGTATTGATGTGGCCTTTTTATCCTTTGTTGTGGAGGTGCTCTTCAGCAGGAATCCAGGTCCTTATGGGAAATTGTGCCATATGGAGCTATAGATTTATTTATTTGTGGAAGGAGGTGAGTTCAGGATACTTCTATGGTGCCATCTTGAATATCCCTCTATTTTTCCCCACTTTTATTTTGTAAAGTTTCAAATCTATTTTACTGTATGTGAATTATACCTGAATTTTGTTAATTTCATTAAAGAGACTACTATATAATTACATTTATGTCTAAAAAACAAGACAGTGCCTGGTTGGCTCAGTTGGTAGAGCATGTGATTCTTGATCTAAGTCATGAGTTTGAGCCCCACATTGGGTACAGAGTTTACTTTAAATAAAAACAGGCATGCTTGGGTGGCTCAGTCAATTAAGCATCTGACTTCGGCTCAAGTCATGATCTTGGGGTTCATGAGTTCAAACCCTGTATTGAGTGAGCTCGAGCCCCACTTTAGGTGAGCTTGAGCCCTGCTTCAGGTGAGCACAAGCCCAGCTTCAAATGAACTCAAGCTCCGCTTCAGGTGAGCCCCACTTCTTTCTCTCTCCCTGTCTGTCTCTCCCTGCCCGTCCTGGGATTGTGTCTCTCTCTCTGCCCCTCACTCACTTGCGCTCTCTCTCTCTCTCTCTCTCTCTCACACACACACACATACACACACACACACACACACACACACACACACACACATTCATAGATACAAGGCAGGAAGGGGGGTTGTGGGGCAGGGAAGATGGGTGAAAGAACTCTATAGTATGGTGATGCATGGTAACTGGACTCATGATGGTAATCACTTTGTAGTGTATGCAAATAACAATTATAATGTTGTATACCTAAAACAAATACCAATTTTACTTAAAAAAAAAGAAAAGAAAAGAAGAAAAGGGGGAAAATAAAAGCAATACATTTTAAATGAGGTTTGTTTGTGATTTGGTTCCATGTTTAAGACAAAAAAAGCAGTGTCCAAGTTTTTCTGATGAATATTTTTATGCTATCTTTCAAATCTTTTAAAAGATTTATTAAATTTAGTGGGGGGTTTTTAATACACTCCATAAGTTAATGATAACAAAAGCTGATATGACTGAGTACTTTCCTCCATAACTCATTTTGAGAACCTGTATGAAATAAAAGCTATTTTAAATTAATGATCTCTTCAAGGAATTGGTCCCATTTACAATTGCACCAAAAACCATAACATACATATGAATAAAACTAACCAAAGAGGTAAATACTTGTACTCTGAAAACTGCAACACTGATGAAAGGAATTAAAGATGGCACAAAGAAATGGAAAAACATTCCATGCTCATGGATTGGAAAAATGACTATCGTTAAATGTCTATACTATCCAAAGCAATCTACACATTTAATGCAATCCCTAACAAAATACCACCAACATTTTTCACAGAGCTAGAACAAACGATCCTAAAATTTGTATGGAACCACAAAAGACCCCAAATAGCCAAAGCAATCTGGAAAAAGAAAAGCAAAGCTGGAGGCATCACAATTCCAAACTTCAAGTTACATTACAAAGCTGTCATGATCAAGACGGTATGTTACCAGCACAAAACAGACACATAGATCAATAGAACAGAGTAGAAAACCCAGAAATGAACCCACAGCCATATGGTCAACTAATCTTCGACAAACAGGAAAGAATAGCCAATGGAAAAAAGACAGTCTCTTCAACAAATGGTGTTGGGGAAACTGGACAATAACATCCAAAAGAATGAAACTGGGCCACTTTCTTATATCATACACAAAAATAAATTCAAAGTGGATGAAAGACCTAAATATGAAGACAGGAAACCATCAAAATCCTGGAGGAGAACACAGGCAGTAACCTCTTTAACCTTGGTCTTAGCAACTTCTTACTGGAATTGTCTCCTGAAGCAAAGGAAAAAAAAACAAAACAAAAATAAACTATTGGGACATCATCAAGATAAAAATCTCCTGCACAGTGAAGGAAACAATAAATAAAGCTAAAAGGTAACCTTTGGCATGGGAGAAGATATTTGCAAATGACATATATGATAAAGGATTAGTATCCAAAATATCTTAAGAACTCATTAAAGACACCCAAAAAACAAATAACCCAGTTAAAAAATGGGCAGAAGACATGAATAGACGTTATTACAAAGAAGACATACAGGTGGCTAAAAGACACATGAAAAGATGTTCAATATCCCTCATCATCTATTCAGAATGGCTAAAATTAATAACAAAGGAAACAACAGGTGTTGTTGAGGATGTGCAGGACGGGAACCCTCCTGCACTGTTGGTGGCAATGCAAACTGATGCAGCCATTCTGGAAAACAGCATGGAGGTTCCTCAAAAAATTAAAAATAGAACTACCCTATGATCCAGCAATTGCACTACTAGGTATTTACTGAAAGGATACAAAAATACTGATTCAAAGGGATACACACACCCTTATATTTATAGCAATATATCATTATCAATATCCAAATTATGGAAAGAGCCCAAATGCCCATTGACTGATGAATGGAAAAAGAAGAGGTGATACACACACACACACACACACACACACACACACACACACACACTGGAATATTACTCAGCCATCAAAAAGAATGAAATCTTGCCATTTGCAATGATGTACATGGAGCTAGACAGTATTATGCTAAGCGAAATACGTCAGTCCAAGATAAACAAATACCATATGATTTCGCTCCTATGTGGAATTTAAGAAACAAAACAGATGAACATGGGGGGAGAAAAACCAGAGAGGCAACCCAGGAAACAGACTCTCAACAATAGAGAACAAATTAAGGATTACTTGAGGGGAAGTGGGGAGGGGGAAGGATTAAATGTGGTGGGTATTAAGGAGTGTACTTGTTTTATGAGCACTAGGTGTTGTATGTAAGCGACAAATCACTAAATTCTAGACCTGAAAGTAATATTACACTGTATGTTAATTAACTAGAATTTAAATAACAACTTGAAATAAGTAATAAATTTATATTTGATTTCTTCAATCCATGAGTTTTATGTTTTCTTTTTTTTATTTTTTAAAATATTTATTTTTGAGAGAGAGAGAGAAAATGTGAGCAGGGGAGGGGCAGAGAGAGAGGGAGACACAGAATCTGATGCAGGCTCCAGGCTCTGAGCTGTCAGCACAGAGTTGGACATGTGGCTTGAACTCACAAACCACAAGATCATGACCTGAGGTGAAGTCCAACGCTTAACCGATTGAGCCAATCCAGGTGCCCCAAGGTTTATGTTTTCAATAGTAAACTGAAATAAGATTTAGTGTATGCACACTGAAACTCTGTATGTTTTAAAATAAATTTCCAAAGCTGAATTTTAGTATGAGGATTTTATAAACTCAAATTTATTTGAGGTATGTAATAATACATAAGTGCTTTGTTAGCTTTTTTTATTACTGTTTATAATATAAAATTATTATCCTAATCAATTTTTTTAAAATTTTTAAAATTTTATTTATTTTGAGAGAGAGAGAGAGAGCATGGGAGGGGCAGAGAGAGAGATAGAGAGATAGAATCCCAAGCACTGCACTGGCAGTGCAGAGCCAAATGCAGAGTTTGAACCCACAAACTGTGAGATCATGACCTGAGCGGAAGCCAAGAGTCAGACGCTTAACCAACTGAGCCACCCAGGAGCCCCAGTCCTAATCACTTTTGCATCCTATGTGGATTAACATCATTTATATATAACTATTAAAATTATCCCTCGTAGTTTTCCTTTTAGAGATCAAATTGATTGATTAATGAACCCAAAGTCTCTTTTCTACTTCCTTTAATAAAATATTTAATTGTTCCACAGTATATCCCAGCAGTCATACTTTCTCTGCCCTCACACAAAGATGGCTTAGATTTTTATCTTATGTTAGTTAAGCTGCTGGAAGAGATTTTACTGACCACCAAGGAAATCCTTACTCCTTAACTTCAAACTTAATGTGGGAAGTGGGAGTTGTGTGGCAGTGGGGGGAAGAGTATGTGTGGTTTTTTCTGAAATCCTTATGTTTTCAATTTTACGCTCATTTTTATGGTGTAGGTCTTTGGATAGGGCCTTGGTTGTAGGTCATTTTCAGCAACTGTTGCACTTGTATAATACAATAACTTAAAAATAATTTAAGGCTACTATCAACTTAAACATTTGGAAACACAATAAACAGAGTTCTGCCTCCTGAGGGCTGTTGTGGCCAAATCCTAATATGACTTTTTGTTAAGGTAGTTCATTATGTCCACTCTCTGTACTGTTGACCCTAAAGTTGCTGCCAAAACACAAATCAAATCTTGTAACTCTGCTGCTTACAAAACTTCCATGGCTTCCAGCCACCTACAGGTAAAATCAAAACTCCTTAGAACAGAAGAAGAACCTTTCACCATCTAGTCCCACTTAACTTTTCTACCCTCATTTTCATCCCTCTTAAAATGAACACAGGAGCTATAGCCACACAGATCTGCTTGTCAGTCTCAACAATTTTTTTTTATGTCAGTGGTCTTGTACTTGTTTTGTTATTTCCTTTTAGAATGTCCTGCCCTTCTCTCCCCAGCTCCCCACCCCAATTCTTCTTATCTTTCAAAAGCCAACTCAAAGTTCATTTCTTCAGTGACAATAAGTTCAGACTTCTGGTAGTCATTTCTTCCTCTAGGGATTTGACAATCCCTAGACAATCCCTTTGACAATCCAGTGCGGGAGAGTAACAAGGAAACAAATAAACACATGGTCAAAAGACTATTAACTCTTTAAGGACAAGGACTGCATCATTTATTCACCTGTGTGTCCCCTGAACCTACCAGTCACAATAAATCAATGTTGAATTGCATTTAAATGAATCATGGAATGAGTCTAATAATTGCATTAACTATGTAGATTTTTCTAAAGTTTTAGGTTCATAATTTGATCTTAAAAAAACAAACCACGAAATAGTTGCTAAAGTTTTACAAATAAATATATTCTTATAATTTTTAATAAATTTTAGTTAAACATACAGGTGTTTTCGTCGTTTTCTACTTTAAGCGAGGTCTATATAATTCATAGAACTCATGTAAATGTCTCAGGGTAATTTGACAGTGTGTAAGCGTAGAAATAATATTGGAATGGGTAGCTGAGATATAAATATTAAAGTATAGGAATGTGCCAAAAAGAAACTCTTGCCTGAAAAGAATACATGTTTTTTGCAGTGAGCAAAACCCTCACATATTTAATAAATCATTGCAAAATCTGCCCCTCCCTCTCCCACCAGGGGAGGCAAAGTCAAAGTTCAGACTGTGCTGTGTTTAGAAACTTTGGAACCATGTGTTTAAAGAATGAGAGAGGTTTGTCAAGACTTTCTGCCAAAGTGCATCACAAGCTTAACATGTGTTTACTGCCTGCTCTCAAAAATTAGTCTCCATGAGCCAACGGACTGCTAGCATTTGGGTTACCCTCTAGCTAGTTAAGCCTCAAACTGGATCATATCTCCATTTCCCAAAGGAAGTTTTGGAAACTTTCTGCTATGTCCTCTGTCTCTCATATAACTTTTTAGCTCTGTTTAATAAAATTCCTCAGCTTTAACCTTAGAGTCATGACATTAAAATTTATAAATATGAAAATGCTGATATTAAGATGTTCCTAAGCTAATCACCTTCTTGATAAAATTGCTCTTCCCACGTACTCTGTTCTGATGCAGCCATCTTTGCAAACACCTACCTCAAAAAAGTTGAAGTCGTAACAATAATAGCTAATGTTTATTGAGCATTCTTAATGTCTCAGACAGTACTCGCTTCGGCAGCACATATACTTAATGTCTCAGACACTATGCTTTTTTAAAGAGGCCCTTATTGATTATCTGTGTCTCTGGGGCTGCCTGTAGGAGACGGTAGGTTCTATGAGGTCTGTAATTTGGGAGGGCCAACTCCCTTCAAGAAAAAGGGGCCTGCATGCATACATAGTCACTCTTCTTCTAAGTGCCTAAGAGTAGAGTGCTTCTCTCTCTATACTTGGAGACCCAGAGGCAAAGAAGCTCTCTCCTCTCCGTTTCAGTGATGGGGTCCCAATTTGCCAGCTTGTCTGCTTTGGACTAGAAATCAAGATTTGAATGCTCAACCAACTGAACCACCCAGAAGTCCCTTGTAGACTTTTCTTAAGCACTGCACAGTAGACCCTTGGAATCACTTCATCTAAGTTCTCTCAGCCCTGGCCCCATCCACTTCCAATTCTCTCTTTCATTTCTCTGTAATCAACTGTTAAGTTCTATAAAGGAGACAAAATTTTATCTTCACCTTCTTAGGGTTCTGTTTAGCTGGGCCTGAGAATTAAATTGACACAAGACAGATCAGCAGGAGAAAAGCATACCAACTTATTTAATACAAGTTTTACATGACATGGGAGACTTCTTCAGGAAAGAAGACCCAAACAAGTGGCAAAACCTACTCACTTTTATATTTGGTTGAATGAAGAGAGGCAATTATGGAAAATGACTAAACTATATGGGGAGGCTAAAGGAAGAGAAGAATGGTTTTCATAAGGTTTGTTTGTATAGCATTCTCTTGCTTTTAACTTCTTGTCCTTGATGATAATGTTATGTTTCCTCTGGTGTAGGGAGAGTATCTTTCATATAGGAATTTCATTTCCTGCTTTCAAGAAAAAGGAAAGTCAATGTTTTTATTTTATTTTCTGTTGTTCAGGTGCCTTTAATTCAAAATGTTAATATGCCAGAGTGGCATAACTCCTTCACTTCCTAGTATGCCTCACAGGTGAGGCCATATAAGTTAACACACATATGGATAATACACCATGACTCTGGAGAGTGTAGTACTGAAACATCATGGCAAAAAATGACAAGCGAAAGAAAAATGAACTCATGTGCTAAGTAAGAACCCTAAGATTTTAGCTCACAGTCTCACCAAGGTGCCTAGGGTGAAGACATTTCAAGTGTCTTCACAAACACTGCTAATTTATACCATGGATTACAATGAGAATTACAGAATGTAAGACAAAAAAGGGCTTCCGTAGCTACAGGCATAGTTATAGACTATAATTTTAATACAAGGGTTGGCAAACTTTTTCTGTAAAGGGCTAGACAATGAATATGTTCAGCTTTGCAGGCCATACGGTCTCTGTCACCACTACTCAACTCTGACTTTGTAGGATGAAAGCAGCCCTAGACAATATGTAAATGATCGGGCCTGGCCGTGTTCCAATAAAATTGTATTGACAGCAGCTCAAATTTGACCCATAGGCTATCATTTGCTAACCCCTGCCTTAGTGTGTAATTTCAGTCCTCATTGTTATTTGTTGGGGTTTTTTTTCTTCTCAGTATGTTTTATTAAGATCTAATTTACATTGAATAAAATTTAGCAGTTGTTAAGTGTACTTGTTGATGAGTTTTTGACAAGTATATTCACCTATGTAATCACTATCCTAATCAAGATATAGAACATTTCTGTTCCCCCAGAAAGTGCCTTCATGCCTCTTTCCAGTCAGTCCCCACCTCCATCCCCAAGGTTCACCATTCCTCTGATTTCTATTCCCATGGATTAATTTTGCCCATTCTTGAACCTCATGTGAATAAAATTATACAGTGTCTTTATGTCTGACTAGAAGGCTTCTTTCATCCAATTGTTTGGTGAGGTTCATCCACGTTGTTGAGGGTATCAGTGGTTCTTTTTTATTGCTGAGCACTGTTCCATTGTATGAACACACATGTTAATTCGTTTCCTTGGACTGTCTTAAGAAATTGCCACAAATTTCATAGCTTAGAACAATAGAAATGTATTCTTTCAGCTCTGGAGGCCACAAGCCTCAAATCGAGGTGTTGGTAGGGCCATGCTCCATCTGAAAATCCTGGGGGATAATCCTTCCTTGCTTCTTCCTGCTCTGGTGGCTTCTGGTGTTCCTTGGCTTGTGGCTGCATCTTATCTCTGCCTCTGTCTTCTCATGGCCTTTTCCTCTGTGTTTCCATGCCTTTCTTCTTTTCTGTCTCTTTATGGACTGTGTCACTGGATTTAGTGTCCACCCTAATTGAGGATAATCTCATCTTAAGATCCTTAATTGTATCTGCACAGATCCTTTTTTTCCAAATAAGGTCACGTTATAGGTTCCAAGTGGACATATTTTTCTGGGAGTCACTATTCAACCCACCACAGTATATCACACTTTTATTTATCCAGTGAACTAATAATAGACATTTGAATTCTTTTTCTTTCTTTCTTTCTTTCTTTTCTTTTTTTTTTTAATTTTTTTTTCAACTTTTATTTATTTTTGGGACAGAGAGAGACAGAGCATGAATGGGGGAGGGGCAGAGAGAGACGGAGACACAGAATCGGAAACAGGCTCCAGGCTCTGAGCCATCAGCCCAGAGCTTGATGCGGGGCTCTAACTCACGGACCGCGAGATTGTGACCTGGCTGAAGTCGGACGCTTAACCGACTGCGCCACCCAGACGCCCCACTTTCTTTCTTTCTTTTCTGTTGTTGTTGTTGTTGTTGTTGTTATGGGGTTTTGTGGCTATTATGAATAAAGCTGCTATGAATATTCTTATATAAGGCTTTTTGTTTTCAGCTTCACTGATTTTGAATTCCAGTTCTAATTATCTTACCATAAGATGTGATTGATTTTCTTTTTAATGATAATTACCCATAATAACATTAGTTCTGTCAGGAATTTCTGTAAGAATTGGACAACCTATATATATTTGACTTTGAAATGTTGTATAAATAAAAGCATAATACCGCCAAGAAACAAGACATGGAATTCTAATAAGTAACTTCATTTTTGTTTCTCAAAACACTATCAAGAAACAAGCAAGTTTCATATCAGGAAACATTGACTTGAACTCTTAAAATAGCCCCAATATGTGATTATAGTAAAAAACAAAAACAAAGATAGCTTGACTCCATTCTGTCAGTTCTTTTGTTTTGTCATGATGCTTTGCATAGGTGCTTACAGCTGTCACCTAAGCTAAACTTGATACATTTATCTCATTATGGGCATGGTTAATATGCACCATTCCACTGGTATGGGATTTAAATGCAGCTCCTTAATAAACAAACGAATAAAGCCATTCATCTGGGCTGCTCTCCCACCCTTAGATTCTAATAGGCCCAACCTTAGTAGAACTACTGGGACGTGGTTGAGAGGCTTTCTGCCTGTGTGGCTGGTTGCCACTCTACAGCAAAAGCTTCTTGGAGAAGAGAGACTCTCTCTCATTCATCTGTGTATCATCCAACTCCAGGCCCAGCTCAATGCTTTCTTAACCTTATAAGTGTTTCCTGAGTAGATAGTGCCTGTGAATAAAAAATAGCAGGAAGATGCTGATAGCTCTACTCTTCATAGTAAAAGAATTCCACTAATGCAGAGCAGTTCCCTGTTAATGAAACTTCTTGGAAATAGTTTTAGTAAATGATTCCTTTTCTTTTTTAATCTATTGGAAAGTCTCTAGGATTATTATTAATTACACTGGTAGTTTTTTATTGAATATTTGCTCCATTTATTCAGCAATTCTAGGAACTGGTGATTGGTCACACTATTCATTTATAAAAGGAACTTAAAACACTACTCAGGCTCTGACGACACTTGGCGAGGGTAGCAGGGAAAAGCATAGAGTTTTGATTTTACTTTTTAAAAAGACATTTTAAAAAACAATCCTATAAAATGGCTTGAAGTTTCTGTAATAGGAACATAATTGTGTAATGTGTTCTTTTATTTCCACCTCAGTCTTTTGCAATGTCTGTAAATCAAAAATCTTACTTAACTGTTTTTGAAAAGTGCAGATACAGCCTCATTATTTTGGAATATAAGATTTGGAAACATTTGGGGGGATAAATTTGAAATTTTCACTAATACTAATTTTCCATTTTTTATTGTGCCCTGTCTCTTTAATTTTAGTTTCAATAGGCCTATCTCTGCAATCATAGTTGACAAACTACTCTGTTGAAATCATAACTTCTTCATTTTTTGACACAGTTATCCCCATGATAAGGTTTAACATCCTGAGAGACAGTGAAGACTATGACAACACAGTAAATGCTAGATAGTGTGACTTATGGTACACACTTTTAAAAGAAACACAAGTGCTACTTTCAAAATGACAATTTCAAAATCAATTAGGCATTTTATTTTTTCTTCTTTTTTTTTAATTTTTTTTTTTAATGTTTATTTTTGAGACAGAGAGAGACAGAGCATGAACAGGGGAGGGTCAGAGAGAGGGAGACACAGAATCCGAAACAGGCTCCAGGCTCTGAGCTGTCAGCACAGAGCCCGACGCCGGGCTTGAACTCACGGACCTGATCGTGACCTGAGCCGAAGTCGGCCGCTCAACCGACTGAGCCACCCAGGCGCCCCAATTAGGCATTTTAAAGCTATTTCATATGTAGCATTATTTGCCAGATTATATTATTATCCAGACTTTTTTAACCTCCTTTATTAGGCTGGGAGTATTTTCAGTATAAATAACAGAATAACAGATTAATCTTTTTTTTTTCATTTGGTGACTCTGTGTATTTTTTTTTTTTTCAACGTTTATTTATTTTTGGGACAGAGAGAGACAGAGCATGAACGGGGGAGGGGCAGAGAGAGAGGGAGACACAGTATCGGAAACAGGCTCCAGGCTCTGAGCCATCAGCCCAGAGCCCGAAGCGGGGCTCGAACTCACGGACCGCGAGATCGTGACCTGGCTGAAGTCGGATGCTTAACCGACTGCGCCACCCAGGCGCCCCTGTGTATTTTTTTTTAATTGAGGTAAAACTTACAATGAAATATACAGATCTTAAGGGTGCAGCTCATTGAGTTTTGACCAATGGATCCATGCATCTTTTTTTTTTTTTAATATAATTTATTGTCACATTGGCTAACATACAGGGTATAAACTGTGCTCTTGGTTTTTGGGGTAGATTGATTCCCTTGGTTCATCACTTACATACAACACCCAGTGCTCATCCCAACAAGTGCCCTCCTCAATGCCCATCACCCATTTTTCCCTCTCCCCCACCCCTCCCCCCGCATCCATCCTCAGTTTGTTCTCTGTATTTAAGAGTCTCTGTTTGTAACTGGTTTTTTCTCTGTTTGTAACTGGTTTTTTCCCCTTCCCTTCCCCCATGGACTTCTGTTAAGTTTCTCAAGATCCACATATGAGTGAAAACATATGATATCTGTCCTTCTCTGGCTGACTTATTTCACTCAGCATAATACCTTCCAGTTCCATCCACATTTCTGCAAATGGCATGATTTCATTCTTTCTCATTGCCAAGTAGCATTCCATTGTATATATAAACCACATCTTCTTTATCCATTCATCAGTTGATGGACATGATACGGGAGCCTTTCCATAATTTGGCTATTGTTGAGAACACTGCTATAAACATTGGGGTACATGTGCCCCTATGAGTCAGCACTCCTGTATCCTTTGGATAAATTCCTAGCAGTGATATTACCGGGTTGTAGGGTAGTTCTATTTTTAATTTTTTGAGGAACCTCCACACTGTTTTCCAGAGTGGCTGCACCAGTTTGCATTCCCACCAACAGTGCAAGAGGGTTCCTGTTTCTCCACATCCTCGCCAACATCTGTAATTTCCTGAGTTGTTCATTTTAACCACTCTGACCGGTGTGAGGTGGTATCTCAGTGTGGTTTTGATTTGTATTTCCTGATGATGAGTGATGTTGTGCATCTTTTCATGTGTCTGTTGGCCATCTGGATGTCTTCTTTGGAAAAGTGTCTATTCATGTCTTCTGCCCATTTCTTCGATGGATTACTTATTTTCTGGCTGTTGAGATTCTAAGTTCTTTATAGATTTTGGATACTAACCCTTTATCCAATATGTCATTTGCAAATATCTTTTCCCATTCTGTCAGTTGCCTTTTAGTTTTGTTAATTGTTTCCTTTGCAGTGCAGAAGCTTTTTATCTACTACAAAGCTGTAATCATCAAGACAGTATGGTATTGGCACAGAAACAGACACATAAACCAGTGGAATAGAGTAGAGAACCCAGAATTGGACCCATAAATGCATGGCCAACTAATCTTTGACAAAGCAGGAAAGAGTATCCAATGGAAAGAAGACAGTCTCTTTAGCAAATGGTGTTGGGAAAACTGGACAGGAACATGCAGAAGAATGAAACTAGACCACTTTCTTACACCATACACAAAAATGAACTCAAAATGGATGAAAGATCTAAATGTGAGATAGGAAATCATCAAAACCCTAGAGGAGAAAGCAGGCAACAACCTCTTTGACCTCAGCCGCAGCAATTTCTTGCTCAACACATCTCCAAAGGCAAGGGAATTAAAAGCAAAAATGAACTATTGGGACCTCTTCAAGACAGACTAATAGATATTAAGCAAGAGGGATTTATTTATCTAACATAAGAAGAGATCCAGAGTTAGATGCTTGCTGACATTGGTTTAGCAGCTTAATATAAGGGTTTAGATTGGTATCTTTGTGATTCCCTCTGCTTTGTCTCTTGTAGTCACAAGATGGATGCAAGAGCTCCAAGCATCATAACCATTTTCAAAGGAAGAATACAAGGGACAATACTGAACAGAGCTTTCTACTCAACTCTTTTTTATAGGTAAGATGTATTTTTCTCAAATCATCTATTCACTAGTTTTCCCCTTGCATTTTAATGACTAGTGGTATCATAGGACTATCCCTAGCTGTAAAGGATGCTGGGAGGATGAGTGTCTACTTCCACCTCCATAATTAGAGGGAGGCAAGGGAGATGTGATTGAGAATAACTTTAGGGTAACCAATGACATCTTGTATAAACTGTGTGTGCAGTAACCATTTGCTGATGAATTAACAAGTGATCACAATATTCAACAGAGCTAGAGTTCAGGTATACACCTACCCTTTTATTATTTTTTCTATTAAATTTACATTTTATTTTCCTCATTTGTTCAGAACATTAGAAGAGGTTTTTAAGTGTACTAATTACCAGGAAACATTTGTTAAATATGTGGAATACACCAGTATTTGCTTTGCTCTATGATGGAAAGATAATTAGGAATGACTAATTCTAAGCATTCATCCATTTACTCAAGAAATATTTATTGAGTGCCTAGTATGTGCCAGACACTATTCTGGAGTTATGAGATATATCTAAAAAAAGGGGGGGGGGCACACCCTTGATAAAACCTACATTCTAACAAAGCATATTGACATTTTAATTGGATTTTGAGAGGTGAGTTGGATTTTCATAAATAAACATAATTGGGAAATGCATTTCATTCAAAAAGAACAACATGAACAAAGATGTGGAAATGTTAAAATGCCTGTCCTGTTTGGGGAGGACATGTATATTGTAGAATATACATGGTGAGGACTGAAAAGGCAGGTTATTGTCAAGTTTTGAAGAGTTATATCCAGGAAAATGTGAGTTTTTGCCAGATAAAAACTAATATCTCTCAAAGTTAGTACCAAAACTACTAGATATGGTCACTTGGAGGTTCTATAGACACCTTGAATTTATCATGTCCCAAATGGACTCATTACATTTCTCTTGAAATGTACTCCTATTTTCCTAAATTTGTTTTGGCTGTCACCATTTCTCATCTGGGCTGTCGCTCTTATGTTCTACCTGTAGTAGTCTCCTTTAATTCATTATTTTGGCAGCTCTAGAAAGTGATATCCCTAAAACTTTTATAACCCAGAGGTCAGATGAAGGCCATAGACTGTACAATATCTTAAATTTGGTGAAGGGGGAGACAGGGTAAGGGGATTGTTACATTTGTATTAGTTTTCTATTGTTGTGTAAGAAATCACCACAAATTTTAGGGGACTTAAGACACACATTTATTATTTCACAGTCAGAAGCCTGGCACAGGTTAGCTGGGTCCTCTGCTTAGGGTCTCACAAGAATACAAAGTGTTGATGGGACTATATTCTCATCTGGAGGCTTGACTGGGAAAGAGTCTGCTTCGAAGCTCACTCAGGTTGTTGGCAGAATTCATTTGTTTGTAGTCGTTCGACTCAGAACTCCACTTCTTTCTGCTATTGGCACTGGAGGCTGCACTCAGCTTCTAGAGACATAGTCCCTCACCAGGTGGACTTTCCCAACATGTCTGCTGACTTTATTAAACCAGCAGAGTCAGCTAGCAAGACAGAGCAATGTGATCATGGGAGTGACAGTCCATCACCTTTGTTATATTCCATTTATTATAAGCAAGTTACAGGTTCTACCCACACTCAAAGGGATGTGAACACCAGAGATGCAAACACCAAGAAGCAAAGATCATGGGGAGCCACCTTAGAGTCATCTGTCAACACACTTTCATAGTCTTCTCTATCCTCAGGATCTGCTCAGTGAGTACTATTTAAAGGAATGATTTTGGAAGTGAAGTTTAGTTACTATCAAAACAAACAAACAAAAAGCCAACCACTCAAAGTATTTGTGAGTTAGTACTTTGTGGAACACAAAGGACCACTGCCTTTGGATATTTTTCTGGCTTCTCTTGGTTCTGTTCCATTTCCCTAAGGCTGTTTTAAGGAATTCCTTCTCCCTCTAGAAGTTCAGCTTCTCTAGCTTTCCACTCATTAATGTGTACAACCAAATCTCTTCAGGGGCTCAGCAGAACAAATTTAATCCATGCTCTTTGGAAGCCACAAGGGATTAAAATAGAAAAACTTTTTTGTTGTTGCTTCCTGTTACATCCAGATCTGATCCTGTTCTTCCTTTGCTTAAAAAGTCCTTTAATGTTTTCCTCTTGTGGCACAATAGGCATAAGAAATATGGAATACTTTGGAATATCCAAGTATGACAAGTCAGACCCTCCCTGATCTTGCTCTTGCGTGGTTTCTGGCCATTCCCCACTTTGCACTCTGGGGCCAATATTTTAGGGAACTATTTTGCAGGTTCATTCATGATTCAGGAACTTGATTCACACTGTTCTTTCTCCTTGCAATGTCAGCCTATTTGTTCCCCTTCTGTCCAATTCCTTCCCCTAAATATCTATTCCATTGTTATTTCCTCTTTGAAGTTTTTTCTAACTCTCTTTCTTTTGTACTCCTAGTACCTGGTACGAACTGATATTTTAATGTTTAACACTCCCATAATTTTTTTTACATGCCTGTATTTAGTTTTTAACAAAACTGTTAACTTCTTGAAGAGTTTGTTTTATGGAAAGAGAAATACAGATCAACACAGGAGGGGAGAGATGATGGCTGGAGTACATGTTTGAAGGTAATTAACATATAAGATAGAATTTGAAATCATGAAAGTGAATCAGATTATCCAGAAGAGAATAGAAGAGGACAGATCAAGGCAGTGGAGAACCTCTAATTAGGATGCTTAATGAATTGTGAAGCTAATCTTATATTTTTAGTTTCTCCTGGTCTTTTGGTGCTATTTTATATATTGCTTTCGTTTTTAATTAGTTTTTCTCTTTACTAGATTGATTAGCCAAATATTGTAGAATGGTTTGAAGTCTCACCAAAGTCTAAATAAAGTATACTATAGATGAAAAATTTCAGTTAAAGAAAAAATATTTCAGGGTGCCTGGGTGGCTCGGTCAGTTAAGTGTCTGACTTTTGATTTCAGCTCAGATCATGATCTCACTGTTCATGAGTTTGAGCCTACATTGAGTTGCTTGGGATTCTCTCTCTCTCTTTCTCTCTCTTTCCCTGTCTCTCTGCCCTTCCCCTGCTCATATTCTCTCTCAAAATAAATAAATAAACTTAAATATATATATGTATATATATATATATGTATATTTCTTATGAAGGAATTAAAGTTTTTAAAACCTGAGATAAAATATCCTATTTTTAATAATTTGAGCAACTCGAATGATTTCTCAGTATCCTGCCAGTTTCATTTCTGTAAATTCCTGTTCTAAATAGCATTTCTTTTTTTTTTTTTATTTTTTAAATGTTTATTTATTTTTGAAAGAGAGAAAGACAGAGTGTGAGTGGGGGAGGAGCTGAGAGGGAGACGTAGAATCCAAAGCAGGCTCCAGGCTCTGAGCTGTCAGCACCGAGCCTGACACAGAGCTGGAACTCATGAGCCGTGAGATCATGACCTGAGCCGAAGTCAGACGCTCAACCAACTAAGCCACCCAGGTGCCCCTAAATAGCATTTCTGTTAAAGACCATAACATGTAAGTTCACAGCCTTGTGACATCAGGTATTAAGGTTGAGAGATAAAAGCCCAATTTCTTCAGATTTTATATAATAACCCTTTTTAATAATTTGACAAATACATTGAACACCTATTATATGAATCTGTTATTTGCTGTCTTTGTTGGCTTGATTCCTTTTGACAGATGCTTTCTATATATTTGTGAACTTCATTGATCCAGTGTAATATCATTTTCTGAGGTTTCAGTTTTTATTTTAAAAGTCCTATCATTTAGGGGCACCTGGGTGGCTCAGTCAGTTGAGTGTCCGACTTTGGCTCAGGTCATGATCTCACAGTTCGTGAGTTTGAGCTCCGCATCGGGATCTGTGCTGACAGCTCAGAGCCTGGAGCCTGCTTTGGATTCTGTGTCTCCCTCTCTCTGCCCCATACCCACTCATGCTCTGTCTCTCTCTATCTTAAAAATAAATAAATAAAAACTAAAAGTCCTATCATTTAGAATTAAAATTGCAAGCAAAACTCATCCTAGTTTTAATCTTAAAGTTCTTTCATATAAAGTGGTTCTATTGCCAGTATTTCATACTTCAAAATAGGTTTGCTGTTAAAATTATTCATAATATAACATGTAAGATAAATTGTTATGATAAAACTTTGAGGGGAAAAATCCCTGTGGTGGTTTAAAATTTATTAATTTTTTTTGCTAATATATTTGGGAGAGGTTAGAAAAACTCTTTTAAACATTATTAAGAGTAGACTAGGGGTGGCTGGGTGGCTCAGTTGATTAAGTGTCCGACTCTTGATCTCAGCTCGGGTCTTGACCTCAGGGTTTAAGCCCTGCACTGGGCTCCACACTGGGCATGAAGCCTACTTAAAAAAAAAAAAAAAGAGTAGACTAGAGTTCTGTATTAATAATGTACAGTACACTCTTATTAGACTATTCCCAAATCATTTTGAAATGAAATGGAGAATTTTATTCACCAGACTTTCTATGGCTCTGCCCCTCATAATCACATAAAGGAAGTGATGTGCTTTCCCCCTACTCTTATTTCAGAAGGATTTTCCCCAGATTAACACTCTGGATTCGTACCCCACCTGATTAGTGGCTGATAGTCATGAATCCACAGATTATAACTGAGTGGGTTTTTGGGGTGGGGTAGAGTATGTCAGGGAATATTAGCAAGTTCATTTGGCTTTCAGCCTTAACCCTCATACCCCAAACAGCCCTCTCAGTAATAAAGATGGTATTTTGATCTTTAACTGCCTTACTCCAAGTAAGGATTGGAATCACTAAAATGCTTTCCAGTTCTGAAATTCAGTGATCCTAAATGGGATTATGTGGGTGTACTCACTGAATATATCGGTTCCCAGCAGAAAGCAATTTTGTCGAAAGTACATTTAATTGTTGATTGGAATTGTTGGTCCTGACACTTTCCTTTCTATAAGAGAGAATAAAACTGCATAAATTTGATATGACATGGTTAGCTTTCCTTTTGCTCCTGTTTCCATCCAGAGACACTCTGGGTTGGACTCTACATGTGCTCTTGTCATATATGACAAGGCAGTAAAATGGGTTAGAGGATGAGACCTGTTCCACCATGACTCTGAAGAATTCTGCTGAGTCATTTTAACTGCTTACCAACATCGTTTTTGCAAAGGCGGGGTCTGGCTACCTTGTGGTTAGAAGGATAAGGGCACATACATGGAGTTGGGGCAAGAGGATCTGACTTGTTCTCCAGAACATTTCTATGCCATCAAAAGCCTGGAATAGGAACTGAGTAGGATGCTTCTCCTTAATGTGCTTGGAAAAATATGGTACCAGCCT
The DNA here is from genome assembly GCF_022837055.1 of Prionailurus viverrinus. Lineage (NCBI taxonomy): Eukaryota > Metazoa > Chordata > Mammalia > Carnivora > Felidae > Prionailurus > Prionailurus viverrinus. Next base: position 82,039,459 of record NC_062563.1, on the reverse strand, counting down.
TGCACTGGGTATGAAAGGGAGAATTGAGCCAGATAAAATTTTATAGTTAGTCACAATCAAATACCAAGTGCAGTATCATCTAGGATAAACCTGTTTTTGAATGAAAACTCCCCTCACAGGCAGCTATTTCAATTCAATGCTGATTTTTCTCACTCTGTCACATGTAATTTTCTGGTGATAAGAGATGTGAGGATAGATGATTGAAAGAACAATGTGAAATCAAATATAAAAGCATGGCATTTAATTGTTAGTGTTGTTAAAGTACACATCTAAAACTAATCACTGAAATGATGTGTATTTGCATGCAATAATTTAAAGTCCCAAAGGATGTCTGAAAATGCCTTACCTGTACTTGACACTGAATGTAGTATGTGGTGAATGAAGTCAAGGGAAAGGTCAAACCTGAGCTGTAACCTCCTCACTAATATTAAAAGGTGAGCTAATAGAAAGTAACTTTTTTTTCTTATTGTCTGCTAAGACTGAATGTTTCCGCCCCACCAAAATTCAGATGTTGAAACCTAATCCCCAGTGTGATGGTATTTCTTTGAGGGATGATTATGTTATGAAGGTGGAGCTCTCATAAATGAGATTAGTACCCTTGTAAAAGAGACATCAGAGGGGCGCCTGGGTGGCTCAGTCGGTTGAGTGCCCGACTTCGGCTCAGGTCATGATCTCACGGTCCGTGAGTTCCAGCCCCGCGTCGGGCTCTGTGCTGATGGCTCAGAGCCTGGAGCCTGTTTCAGATTCTGTGTCTCCCTCTCTCTGCCCCTCCCCCGTTCATGCTCTGTCTCTCTCTGTCTCAAAAATAAATAAACGTTAAAAAGAATTTAAAAAAAAAAAAAAAAAAAAAAAAGGTGAGCTAATAGAAAGTAACTTTTTTTTCTTATTGTCTGCTAAGACTGAATGTTTCCGCCCCACCAAAATTCAGATGTTGAAACCTAATCCCCAGTGTGATGGTATTTCTTTGAGGGATGATTATGTTATGAAGGTGGAGCTCTCATAAATGAGATTAGTACCCTTGTAAAAGAGACATCAGAGGGGCGCCTGGGTGGCGCAGTCGGTTAAGCGTCCGACTTCAGCCAGGTCACGATCGCGCAGTCCGTGAGTTCGAGCCCCGCGTCGGGCTCTGGGCTGATGGCTCGGAGCCTGGAGCCTGTTTCCGATTCTGTGTCTCCCTCTCTCTCTGCCCCTCCCCCATTCATGCTCTGTCTCTCTCTGTCCCAAAAATAAATAAACGTTGAAAAAAAAAATTAAAAAAAAAAAAAGAGACATCAGAGAGCTTCCTCACTACTTGCATCATGCGTAGACACAGGGAAAAAAGATGGCTGTCTATGAACCAAGAAGCAGAATGTCACCAGACACTGGATCTGCTAGTGCCTTGATCAGGAACTTCTCAGACTCCAAAACTGTGAGAAATAAATTTCTCTTGTTTATAAGCTCAATCTATGGTATTTTATTATGATAGCCATAATGGATTAAGATACTATCTTTTTTATAAACATAATGAAACATAATAAAATACTGTATGTTTGAATAGTAATTTCCATATTAAGAGCTTTTAAAAAGTACCCAGAAAAATAATTTTAAATAACCAGAAAAATAAAGAGGTAGGGGCTATAGCAGATGGTAAGTATTGGCAAGTTATATAACTCACTATTCAGAGTTACTTAAGCAAAGAGCCAAATTTTTCAACTTTTGGTATGTTAGTTTTATATTACTCAACAATGTAGTATGAAAAGATGATACTTTTCTGGTTTACACTATACCAATTCTGCCAAAAAGAAATATCATTCTATTTTTAGCATATATTCCATATGTTTATTGCTTGCAATAAATGTGCAGATTTATTGCAGGCAATAAATCTGATGACCAAATTTATTATTTTTTTCAGTTTTAAATCAGAAACTCTTTTTCCTTATGTGTTTGAAATTGATAGGCCACATTCACAGCATTGTCTCCTGTCTGGGTTGGTGTCTCTGCCAAGGAATAAATGTCAGAGTGAAAATGTCAGAATCTCATGAGACATAGTTCCATTTAGTAGCTTAATGATAAATTTTTATTGGTGATTAATGATAAACATCACCAGTTTGAAAAACAAATGCTGCTTGGCAGGCACAGCCTCTTCTGACCCCTTTTTTGAAGTGTCTATGTTGCTCCATATATAGATTTCAAGGCGTAGGCCTTTGAAATGTCAGGGTCTCTGGAAATGTTATAAAAGATCTAACTACAAAAAGAGAACCTTGAGCTTTTTGTGTTATGACCATGTGAAAAGGGTTCACTTCCTGGACAGGTGCAAGCATGAAACCTAGTGTTTCAGTGGTTAGTTTGGGTAGAATGCTCTGTGCTTAAAGTAAGTCACTGAATCTCAGCGAGCCCCAGCTATCTCATTTGTAACTTGATCATATTTGAGGTTACTTCCAAATCTAAGGGTCTGGTGTTTCTAAGATACTACCAAACCTCTATGGTTGACCTGCCTTTATATTCAGTTTCTGTTCTTGAAGTCAACAACAATATTGTTGAGCTATTGTTGCGATATTGTTGAGCTTTCCTAATTAATTTACTCATAGGCTAGATTTCCTGGCCATTTCAGTTCACTTTTACCAAAGTTGCTCTGCAGAAATGAAATTGATTTACATAAATAAGAAAAAAAATCCAGAAAAAGAAAATTGTTATTTACGTTGGCAGCCTCTAAAGTATGGAAGATTCTTAGTATGGATGTTAATTAAGCAAAGGTAAGAAACACACATTTGCTCACTTCTAAGACATTTCACATCATAGATGGATGTGGGAACACTGATGACCTACCAGAATTCAAAATAAATCATTCTAAGGTTGATGTCATTTCAACTGAGAATGTAACATTCTAGGGATGTTAAATGTAGTATTATTACCTTACTTAGAAGACCGATGCCTTAGATTTCAGTTCAATAACTAATAATGAAAGATGCAATCTAATCACAAGCCAAAATAAAGATATTTGTTCTTGCTTAATTCCCCTAACAAGAGATTTCTTCTGGAAAAAAGGAAATATTTGGTCATTAAAGTGGCATCTTTAACATTTATCTCTCTTTTTTATAAAGAAGCTTAATTTTATATGAATGGCTCAAAAACAGTGTACTCACCTAACATCAAATATGTTACTTTTAATTCTATTTCTTTAAAAAAATTCAGTTTTTTGTAAGAATTATCCTATGGCTCCCTGAAAAATATCCTATGGCTCCCTGAAAATTATAACATTGAGACAAACTTAGAAGAATTCAAGATAAATAGCTTTCAAATAAAATTTAAAACCTTAATGTGCTATGACCACTTATTTCTTGGGTAACAGTTGCACATTTTTTTTGTTTTTTCTAGAAAAGCTTATGAAATCGGTTGGACTATAAGAATTTTATAGCTCACCATGGTTTGGCCCAAGGCATGTTGGCAGGGAGAGGGGACTGGCTGTTAAGTCTCAGTAGAAAGAGGAGTCTGGTGTTTCCTTGGCAAAGTAAATGTAAATCTAATTTCTGACTCTGAGCAGGGGAGAGAAATAGAATAGTGACCAGTAATAGCTCTATGAAATTTGCTCCTTTCCTTTAAAACCCAGTACAAAAGTTATCACTTTCTTTTTTTTTTTTAATTTTTTCTTAATGTTTTATTTATTTTTGAGACAGTGAGAGACAGAGCATGAACAGGGGAGGGTCAGAGAGAGGGAGACACAGAATCTGAAACAGGCTCCAGGCTCTGAGCTGTCAGCACAGAGCCCGACGTGGGGCTCGAACTCACGGACTGCAAGATCATGACCCGAGCTGAAGTCGGCCGCCCAACCGACTGAGCCACCAGGCACCCCAAAGTTATCACTTTCTACAGAGAAAGCCTTCCAAGGCTATCCCTTCCTAATGCTAGCTTTCTTTCATCACTTATATTTTCTTTCCCTACACCTTACTTTGTAGGCATAATTATATCTTTTTTGTTATCTAAGTATTCTGTTAGACTGTCTAAGTGAAGATAAAGGCCATATTTTTCATATTATTTTAAGGTTTTTTAAAAGTAATCTCTAGATCCAACAAGGGGTTCAAACTCATGACCCCAAGATCAAGTGTTGCAAGGCTCTTCTGACTGACTCAGCCAGGTGCCCCTTCATATTTTAAACACCCTTCTTCCTTTATAATCTCCACATCCTGGGAACTTTACTGATAGTCTTGAGCAACTCTTAAAATTTGTTCATTATAAATCTTTTAAATAAAACTTCACCAGTTAAGATTATAGAAGCCAATCTGAATTGTCAAATATTTTAAGATTAATGCAACTTCAGTCCTCTCATAAGCATAACATTTACTTATCATGAACATTTATAACAGAAATCTGCTTTAGTGTACACATAGAATGACCTACAATTGTTATATGACTTACTGAATTATAGTTTCTTCTAAAGTATTTGAGAATAACTTACCTTAGTTTAAATGTAACTACACAGTCAGCTATTTTATTGAGCTCTTTGAGAACAGGGAGTAAGTACATATATATATACACATATATATATACACATATATATATATATATATATATACATATAAGTACATATATATATGTATACATATATACTTTTTTTAAGTTTTTATTTAAATTCTAGTTAGTTAACATACAGTGTAATATTAGTTTCAGTTGTACAATTTAGTGATTAAACACTTCCATACAAACACTCGGTGCTCATCATAAGTTCAAGAAAGTAAGTACTATATTCATCTCTGTGAATCTAGCATTTAACAAGTCTTGAGACAGAGTAGTTGCTAAATAAATGCTTTTCAAATAAAATGCATAAATTAATAAATTGCATTATAATGTTGGATAGGCTATTTTCTTTTATTATTATTATTTATTTTTTTGCTTAATCTGTTAAGAAAGAAAAACATCTTCCTAGTTCCTAGAAGAAATGGCACAGACACTGACTGTATTAGTTTGCTAGGGCTGCTGTAACAAAGTACTATAAACTGAATGGCTTAAATAGCAGATGTGTATTGTCTCATGGTTCTGGAGGCTAAAAGTCTGGGGACCAAAGTGTTGACAGAACTGCTTCCTTCTGAAGGCTGTGAGGGAATAATATGCTCCAGTCCTCTCTCTTTGGCTTCTAGATGTCTATCTTCTTCATGTCTCTTCACATTATTTACCTCCTGTGCATATCCGCATCCAAATTTCCTCTTCTTATAAGTACACCTGTCATATTGGAGTAGGATTCACCCTAATGACTTCATTTTAACTTGATGACCTCTGTAAAGATCCTATCTCTAAATCAGGTCACATTCTAAGAAAGTAGGCGGTTAGAACTTCAACATATGAATTTAGGAAGGGGGACACAAATCAAAGACTAAAGTCTGAATTAATATTTGCATGGTACAGCTGAATAAATGTATTCATGCTCCAAAAAGTACACTTGAATATAGTGTCTAGGTTAGTGTCCGGGCTCTACCTTCAATGAACTGCCTCTAGGGAAGTTTGCATTATGAAATATTAATCAGTTGAAAATAGCACTCAAAGGGTGAAACAGAGATAGTGAGGATGCTTTGAACAGCAAGTAAAAGACATATTCAATTTAGATAGACTTAGGCAACAAAGATATTTATTATTACAAATAACAAGAAATTTTGAGGTAAGAGACAATGAAACTGTTTAATTCAGTGTCTGAACACCCTGTTTCTTTCCATTGTTTTCCTCTGCTAAGTATGTCAGTTTCATACTTAGTATAAAGCTCTCCTCTGGTTACCAGATGGCTGCAGCAGGTCCATGCATCATAACCTGACATGATAAGGTTCAGAGAGAAGGTATGATTTTCTTGTGTCTCTTTTAAAAAGTAGAGAAATCTTTGCCAGAAGTGTTCTAGCAAACTTCTCAATGTTGCATTTCTCAGCACACCTTTGTCTAAAAGAGTTACCAGCAGGGGAATAAGACAATCATGATTGGCCTAGACTAGTCTTAGGAATGGACATGAGACCAGTCTCTCCTGATGTACATGAACACATAGAAGTCTCTCCTGATGTACATGAACCTAAACAAAAGTAGGGCTCTTACAGTAAGAAGAGGAAACTGATGTGCCATAAACAACCAACAGTATTACATACAATAAGTCAAGTTTCATACCTCCCTCTTCCCACACATACAGTTTTAAAAATGTCCAAACCTACATGAGACACATTCATTATCTCCCCAATGGGAGACAACCCAGAGTCTCACTCAGTAACCATATCCAGCTCCAAGGCCAAGAGCTCTCTGCCAGGTCTACATGGCTCCTTGGGAACCAGGGATTCATTGCTTAAACATACATTTTCCATTCCAAACATTTTCAATATACAACAATGGAAAAAGAATTGGATAAGTACAATTAAAACTTTCATTTGAGAAGGAGAGAATGGGAAACAGCACTCAGTGGACATTGGTCTATAGCCTATATCATGTCCTGTTAGAAAGAAGAGAGAGTCCTGCCTTCCCTGGTAGTGATGAGTTCCTTAGTCAGACAATCTGGTAGCCTCTGCTTCTTGTTTTCTAGGAGACTCCATTGTCCTCCATGGCCCTTAATTCTGTCCTTTGGGAACATCTTCCTTGTTCATTATCTTCTATGGCCACTTTTGAGACAGATAGTGGAGAGTTTAGCACTTATTATTGGTGTGAGTTTGGGAGACTGGGAATGCCTTAGGGATTGAACTATCACAGGATTGTTCATTGTTGTGGACTGGCCAGGCTTAGAATTTCTTTGTCAGCCAATTCTCTTAAAAACTTAGTGACTCCTTGTACCCCATATCAGATGAGCCCCACTTCTCTCTCTCTCTCTCTCTCTCTCTGCCCCTCACTCACTTGCACCCTCTCTCTCTCTCCAAAAACAAACAAACAAAACAAACAAAAAACCTTAGTGACTCCTGATTTCTTTTCTTTTGGCCAATTCCACAAACCAGTAAATATAGTTAGAGAGCTCGTCTAAACATAATCTTTGGGTCTGAGAAGAGTCTTCTAGCCACAGATATGTCTCTAAGATCTGCCCATTCCCCTGGTCCACATTTTGATGACCTCTGCCCCCAGTGAAATTGAAAACAATGTATTTAGGTAAAGAAGTCCCATCTGTTATCCTATATTTGACATAAAATTAGCTGCCTTTGTCCAATGTAGATTATTTAACAGAAGATCATTAGGAGGAACTTCGACAACTAAGATCATTACCTACTACAGCCTTCCTTCTCTGCTTGCAGCCTAAGCTTCGCTCTTTGTTAAGATCTTTGGTGAAAACCATAGTAAGTAGCCAACACATACTAATTCTACCCTAGAACAAGAGTGACAGTTTTCTCAGTCTAGAATGGTGGGATTCTCACCATTCTCACCACTTCCATTCATCCAGTTCCACAATTTGGGGTTTGTTATTTGTAGCATCCCACATTCTGGTAGCAAATTCTTTGTCAGTTCAGTTGTTTTCAAATTCAAACAACAGAATGCCCCAACTCATATTGTCTTAAACAATAAGAACATTTGTTAGTCACATAAAATGGAGGCTGAAAATAGTGTATTCCAGCAATTAGATAACATTTTCAAGGATTCATTTTTTCCCTCATTTTTCTGTTTTGTCTTTTTCAGCATATTGTCTGTGACCTCAGACTAGCTCTTATGGATGCACTAGGTTTGTACAACCTATCCTGCATCATAATGTCTAATGGAAGAAGCCAGGAACAGATACTGGGTAGACAACCAAAATGTTCACTATAAATGACTAGATAGAAGAGTGCTGATGGTTAAATCTAAGAAAGATAAGCCAGTTGGTGCATCTGATTAAAACAAAGGTGATAGGCAAAAGTGGTAGGAAATTGCATCACTTAGAATGCTTTCAGCTACAAGTACCAGAAACCCAACTCAAAGTCGTGGCTTAAACAGTAAGGAACTTTATTGGCTCACACAATTTGAGGTTCAGAGGTAGACTGAGCTTCGGGTTTGGTTGAAACTCATTTCAACAATTTTATCAAGGACCCAGGATAATATCAGATCTATCCTAAGGTGGTTTCCTTGTGGTCATGGGATGGTAGTAACAATTGGAGCTATGGGCTTCTTTGTTTAAAAATAAGAAATGCCTTTTTTTCCCCTAATGACTCTCACTTAAGAGTGAGAAAACATTTCCCAGAAGTCTCCAAGGAATCTTATTGGCATGTCTCATTGGCCTAGATACACAGTTATGTGCCTATTCCTAAACCAGCCTGTTTTTAAAGGAATACCATATGCTGACTGGTTTAAGCATTGGTTCCTACACTAATTAATTATAGGCAAGAGGGATCAGATTTTATTGATTGAGTCAGATTTATCAGGTCCTGCCTCAGTTGCCCAAGTCAGTTCCTTAAACCATATGACTGATGCACAATGTCAGGAGGTGGGATGTTGAAGAGATGACCTCAGTGTCTACTGCACAGTGGAAACCAACATTAAGGGATAAAAGATAAATGTTGAAATGCAAACATGAAACAGGACAATTCAGAGCCAGACTTTTACTGGAGTGTGCCTTTTTGGTATGATCTGGCCAGCATGGCCCCATGTGAAATAGAAGCTTCAACAACCAATATCTCACATTTTTTACTTAATATTCCTTTTATATGTATGATTCAGCAGATGCCCTTAATTATACTTCTGTTGCCTTAAGTTATTTTACAATCATTTCTCAAAAATTAAATTTCCTGCCAGCATCCTGAAAATGGAAATGTCACACATTCATATAACTATGAAAGTACTGAGTATTTTACAAATTTGAGAATTTTAAGAATTTAAAATTTTAAATTGTCAATAACATTTATAGAGTTTGGTGTAGATATAGCGCTACGCTAATCCTTGGAAAGCTAAGTATTTCACATTAAATAGAATCTCCATTTATAAAGTCATTTTCAGTCAGACCTATGACTATTAGGGTCCCAGGTGTTAAAACCATAGATTTTGGAGCATGTATAGGGATCCTAGAATTTCATTTTAATCATCTTTGAAGATGTGTAATTTTGTTTTTAAAAAACTCAAGATGCTCACAGTAAAAGACATTTTACTTAAAAATTTTTTTATTGTACTGGGGCACCTGGATGGCTCAGTTGGTTAAGCAGTCAATTTGGCTCAGGTTGTGATCTCACAGTTTGTGAGTTCAAGCCTCGCATCAGGCTCTGCACATACAGTACAGAGCCTGCTTAGGATTCTCTCTCTCCCTCTCTCTCTGTCCCTCCCCCATTCTCTCTCTCAAAATAAATAAACTAAAAAAAAAGTTTTTAAATAAACAAATAAACAAACAAACAAATAAATAAATTTTTCTACTGTCCTAAGACCTTCAGAAATATTTTGGCATGACATTTATGTTACAAAATTAAGAAGAGAGGGACATCCTTCTTGAGTAGCACATAGGCTTTTCCAGTGGTGGTTCTACTTTTGTTTTCAGTGTTATTCAGATCTTTGGAGTGCTTTTTCTAAAATGTAAATCTGGGGGCGCCTGGGTGGCGCAGTCGGTTAAGCGTCCGACTTCAGCCAGGTCACGATCTCGCGGTCCGTGAGTTCGAGCCCCGCGTCAGGCTCTGGGCTGATGGCTCAGAGCCTGGAGCCTGTTTCCGATTCTGTGTCTCCTTCTCTCTCTGCCCCTCCCCCGTTCATGCTCTGTCTCTCTCTGTCCCAAAAATAAATGTTGAAAAAAAAAAAATAAAATGTAAATCTGATCACCTTGCTCCTCTGCTTTAAACCCATCAGCAGCCACTCACAGCTCTTAGGTCTGATCCTAAACTCCTTAGCCAAGCCAAAAAGACCATCAGGAGAGACCCCTACTCACCTTTTCATTTCCCTCACTGCATCGTCACCCTACTCCCCATTTGTATTCCAACCACACTGATGATCTATTTACAGTTTCCCAAATCCACCAAACTTTTTCAGGCTTCTGCCAGGGGCACCTTACATCCCCTTTTCCTCTTAATCAACTCTTCTTTAGGATGCTCTTCCAGAATCATCTCTTCCATTTTAGATGTCTGTCCTACGAATATCATATCACCCTGAGCTGACATCTGTCATTGTACTATCCACAACAAATTGTGTTGAAGATTTCTATTTACTTATGCTTTTTCCCCACTAGAGGGACCTGTATCTGGTTTTTTTGCCACATTTTCGTTGCATAAATAATTGACTGTAAGGCAGATTTGCCATAAAAGATAAATCACAAAAAATAAGAGAGACATTTGTTAAAAAGAACATAATGAAACTTTTAAAATGAGTGACAAAATTATGGGGTGCCTGGGTGGCTCAGTGGGTTAAGTGTCTGGCTCTTGATTTCAGCTCAGCTCATGATTTCATGGTTTGAGAGATTAAGCCCTGCAATGGGTTCTGTGCCAACAGTGTGGAGCCTGCTTGGGATTCTCTCTTTCCCTCACTCTCCTAGTTCTCCACTTACTCACAAGCATGCACTCTCTCTCTCACAGAGTAAATAAATGAGCATTGAAAAAATAAAAGCGAGTAACAAAATTAACGACCTTATTGCAAAATACAAAATATTGAAGTATGTTCCAAATGTCTAGTGTAGATTCATGACAATACTGCAAAAGTAACTGAGTTTATTTTGTAGATTGTACCTAAGCAAAATCTTCAGATTCATAATATTATACCTTTTTTTGTTTTTCTTTCTTTCTTTTTTTTTTTTGGAGGTGGGGGGCTTGTTGCTTTGTCTCTTTGCTTGCAACTGCACTTTTGTGTGTGTGTGTGTGTGTGTGTGTGTGTGTGTGTGTGTGTGTGTGTGTTTTGGCTCACATTTCTTCATTCATTAAGACAGGTGTCAGTTTCCAAATACTGGGATATTTGTAACTTTGTATTGCTTTATGAAAGCTTTCTACACTGTTTGTTTGTTCTTGATATATTGACAAAAGTTCCAAAGTTCTATAGGAAAAATGTGATTTCAAAACTTTGTCACTGTATAGACCATTATGAGAGCTAAGGTATATATAATATAAAATTGGGAGTACTGCCTCAATGGAGAAATGAAATCAGAGTGTCAACCAGTTGATGTAACCAACAAACAGTCAAACTGAACTGTCAACCAGTTACCTTTTTATCTTTTAAGGGAAAATTGCTTTTACAGCCCATTATTTATACAGCCAACATGTTTGTGGTGAAAATACTTGCAGCAAATATGTGTATGGTGGAGATGCTGATGGTGCAAATACCTGGAACCTAGAAGGCCATGTCGTCTTCTCCCTGGTACTTCCCTCCAGAGCTTAGTAAACTACTTGGTAACTAGTCACTTAATAAACATTTGTTGGATGAATTGATTTCATTTTTTTCTTATATTTCCTAGTAATCACAATAGCTATCATTTATTAAGCAGCTTTTACATGCACACATTATAGTAAATGGTTTACATTATTTATCTTATTTAAATTTCACATTTGTCACGTGGGTAGGAATCACTATCCTCATTTTTTTTAATTTTTTTTTCAACGTTTATTTATTTTTGGGACAGAGAGAGACAGAGCATGAACGGGGGAGGGGCAGAGAGAGAGGGAGACACAGAATCGGAAACAGGCTCCAGGCTCTGAGCCATCAGCCCAGAGCCTGACACGGGGCTCAAACTCCTGGACCGCGAGATCGTGACCTGGCTGAAGTCGGACGCTCCACCAACTGCGCCACCCAGGCGCCCCTATCCTCATTTTTATAGATGAGGAAATAGGCTTAGAGAAGCTCAGTGACTTACCTAAAATTAAATAACAAGCTGAGATCAACCCCATATCTGTCAGGTTCCAAATCTTTGTGTTTTTTTAATTCCACACAACACACCATGGAGATTCTCCCTAATACCTGAAGTGGGAAGGTGCCAGTTTCAGTGTTATTCCAGGCAAATGTTCAGGCAGTAAGTAATGCTCTAAGATAAGCAGGTACCATTTCCATGGTTTAGGGTTATCCTTATCTTCAGAGAAGAATCCCAGTCAGAAGCTGAAGGAAATAGGATTCAATACTTTAGGACTCAAATCAAGAGAGAGATCTGCTGCCCAGCCAAGAGGACTGGGGTCCAATATAAGGCTCCCTCCTATAAAGGAACTGCAATACTAAGGCAGGAATTGAGCCATGATATGTGGGAGTAAATGATGAATCCCAGTGACATTCAGGATTGGCACAGCCATCTCCCTGGTATCAGGCAATGAGTCAAGAGAAAAAACTGTGCCAAGCAGCTTCCTAGGTGAGGAATTCACATCAAGCAATTGCTAAATCAGTGTTCAGGAAGAGAAAGCTGCTTTCTTTGTCCTAACTGAATGCTTCCTGATTTAAAAAAAAAAAAGAAAAAAGAAAAGAAAAAAGAAAACGTCCTAATTACAGTCTGTATTGACACCTTCTTTTATCCTGTAGTGTGTGTACAGGAAAAGTAAAGAATGTATACTAAAAAAACAAAACAAAACAAAACAAAAAAACTCCCAAAAACTAATTATTTCTTATTTCCACTAAAAAAATATTTCTCCTTACTAAGAGGGCTTCTTTTTATTAAAAGTAGTCTAAAAGATTCATGTTATCTTCCTTTTGTTGTTAAGTTTTATGTATATGCTCTCTTTTGATGACTTATTTCAAAAGCTTTGTACACAGGTAGGGCCTTCATTTACATTATCATCAGTCAGGTCGTGCTGGATTCCAAGTCTTTGCACTCCTCTTCTTCCCTCAGCAAAGGCTTCTTGGTCTTAACCATGAGCTCAGCTTACCTTGCTGTCTAATCTAGACCTTGAGGACAGACATTTATGAGGCTGTCTCCTAATGCTGTGGGATTCAGCATCAAGTTATCTTTCTTGCTAGCCCAGCTCTGATTACTTGCCCAAGTTCTGATTACAAGTCTCTGTCTTACCCTCCAAGACCCACTTGTGCATCAGTTTGGTTAACTGAGTTTCTGGCTTGCTTCCCTGTGGCCTGTATCTGACTTTTCAACAACCAGAATCCTGTTTTGTTATTATCAATTTCTACTGTCACTCCTCAGGGTCTGTCCCTGAACACCAGGCAGGTGACTGAAGTTCTGTTACTGCTGATGGGCCTCTCTGATGCTGACTTTCTGCCTTCTTGGGCATTCAAACTGCTTTCCTCTGGGTTCTCTATTTCCTCCCTTTTGGTACTCTGAGTGTCAAAATTCAGAACAACTTTCCCTCAGCACCTCAAGAGAGGACTGCCTACCCCCACCTCTCCCACCAAGCTGCCCCTGGTCTGGTGGGGGGGTCTAATCCTAGGTGCTGGCACCTCAGAAGCAGCTCCATCAGGAAGAATTTAGCCTAACCATGTATCTAGATTTTGCTTTGTCTTTGGTTAATAGAGCTTCCTAGACTTCTGGCATTTGATGCAAATGAAGCACTCCAGAAATTTTGAGGTTAAACATTGTTTTAGAATGGGAATATTGTGAAGTAGGAACATGAATATCAATATCGGGTCACAGTATGCATTTTACTCAAGAAAGGTATTTTAACTTGAGACTGTGTGAGAGACTTCAGTCGTTTCCAAACATTGATATCTTGGGACCTGATGTAATTCCACTTACATATGGTTCACATTATTCCATTTAAAGGGAAGGAAGAGTAACCATTTTCTCCAAATGGGAAACATAATTCAAAGGAATAAATTTCCAAACACATGAAACTTAATTTGCATATTCTTTGGAGGTAGGAAGAATTTATTTTAATTAATTTCAACACCCTTCAAGAATGAAAGCACAAGGAAAAATATTGTTTCTTGACCATGAAACAATATGACAGGCTCCAGCCTAATTTGCTTTGCCTCTTACATTTTGGCTTCTCACTCAGCGGGTTCAGGATCTCTACTGTCAGGTGTGGTACCACCACAGTTCCCAAACTTGGTCAAGCTTGGAAGCTGGATTGCTAAACAACCTTAGCATTGGCTGGTCCATCCTTCACAAGCTATGTATCGTGTCACTACCTTCAGGGTGATAGCAATTCCTATATATTCTTCCAAAAAACATCTAATGTGGCAGTTCCGAGCCAGGCACTGGGTAGAAGCAGATCCATGTTTTATGTGACCTAAGCTTATATAATTTGAGGGCCCCCTTTAAGAAAAAGAATACTAAGTGTGCTTGGGTGGCTCAGCTGGTTAAGTGTTCAACTTCAGCTCAAGTCATGATTTCACGGTTCATAAGTTTGAGTCCCACGTCAGGCTCTGTAGTAACAGCTCAGAGCCTGGAGCCTGCTTTGGATTCTGTGTCTCGCTCTCTTTCTCTGCCCCTCTCCCTCTTGCACTCTCTCTCTCTCTTTCTCTCAAAAATTAATAAATGTTAAAAAAAAAAGAAAAGAAAAAATACTAAATTACATATCAAAAACAGGTATGAAAATAGAGAAAAGAAATCATGACAAATTTAAGCTTCTAAAAGCTGATAAATACCACTAAGATTACAAAAATCTAGAAAAATAATATACTGTAGAATCTTTATTAATTTATTGCCTGACAAACATCTGTAATACTTCTCTCCTGTTTTTTTCATTTGCATACTCTTTGGTAGTTTCTTCATACAATAATAATTTTGTAAATTTTTTTCTGTAGAAATGATGGAGAGTCCTCTAGCATGGTTAAGAAAAATAAAATTTTAAATTGTTAGCAATGTCACATAAATTTTTAGGATTTGGGGGAACTTCTATCAAGATTCATTCATATGTAAGCAGTAAGATTTGAGGCATTTCAAATCTTCTTGTACAGAGGCTAATCTTAATATTCTGAATTGTCATTGATGTGCCCATTGTAGTGGTATCTTTGAGTTTTATGTTATCTTTATTGATTCAGTATTTTATATCAAATCAGCAGGCAATTTAAATTTTTATTGGTGTTCATGTGATAATACTTTGAGATGCATTAAACAATATGTAAAGTGTGCACTTACTGTTTGTAATACTGCTACAGGTTTGTTCCCCATGAACACAGGGATAATGAGAAATTCTGTTTCACCTGATTCTCATTAAAATGGGAAAAAGTGTATAGTGCATTTATAATTATACAAGTGACATTGTTAAGTGCATTCTATATGGAAGAGAACTTCCATTAAATATTGACGAGAATTAAATCTTCCACTTGGAATTATGTACATCTAATGACTAGAAGAATTTTCCCCAGGCTAACTCCTGGTTCCATACATTTCAAACTTAGTTTTGCCTTCACTGCTCATATACTTCGTGCTGGCTACTATAGCACATGTTCACATTATGTTTCAACCTCTGGCTACTTTGCATTAGGGTCTTGACACACTTGATGTCATGGTTGAGTTAGGGGTATTCCTGGGAGCCATTTCTACATTGAGATGATCAGCAAAAACTTAACTACCACAAACCACATGAACATTCCCACTAAACCCAAATTAGGTGTATCTCCAACTCAACTTTCCCTTAACCATCTCTATTTGCAGTTACTCCAATACTACACCATGACTGAAAGTGTGAGAAGCTCTAGTGGGAATATTCTCACTTTGATTGTGATTACGGTTAGAATATATTACTTTTGCAAATATTACAGTAGCATTTGACATGGGAACACATTGCTAGGTCCCTCCTAGGCTCATAAAAATGAAGGGTCCTAAAGCTTAAACTTCATTAGCTTCACAGGATTTACTTCTGTCAATAAAGAAGTAACTAAAACAGACCCAGTCTCTGCCCCAGGCCTGGCCCCCGTTCTGGGGGAATGAGATGCAAGAGATAATATAGACAAGGAATTAGGTTTCCATATTCTGTGATTTATTCTTGCATCCGTCCTAGTATTAGACACAGTATCTCCATGCCAATTGCTGGAATCCTGTATCATACACCCAGATTGGCATTCCCTTCCCACCACACCCCCTCTCCCCTACCTTTGCCCCATGCTGTTTGTTTTTATTTTGTTGGTTGTTGTTGTTTTGTCTTTGTCTTTATTTCCCTATTTGTTGTGGTGGTTATTATATGAGAATCTATTTTTAAGTTCTGAGTGGTCAGAATTACAGGCACACTCCTTAGATGTGTGTGATACTGAAGTTTGCAGTGCCAGGAGCCAAAGGCAATATGATTGCACAGAAAGAAAGGAGATTGGAAAATGTGAAGGTAACCAAGGCAGATAGAACTTGTATGCATCTGTATGCATCTAGTCATCATTTTTGAAACCCATTTGCAGAATTGGTATAACAAAAAGTGATAACAAAGAGAAAGCAAGATTTTTTTTTAATTTTTTTTTCAACGTTTATTTATTTTTGGGACAGAGAGAGACAGAGCATGAACGGGGGAGGGGCAGAGAGAGAGGGAGACACAGAATCGGAAACAGGCTCCAGGCTCTGAGCCATCAGCCCAGAGCCCGACGCGGGGCTCGAACTCACGGACCGCGAGATCGTGACCTGGCTGAAGTCGGACGCTTAACCAACTGTGCCACCCAGGTGCCCCGCAAGATTTTTTTTTTAATCAGTTGCATAACTGAACAACTGAGCTATGGTAGCTTCTATTTTGTTTTGTTTGTAAAAATAGAAATGTCCTTTAAATAATATGATGATTATAAGGAATAATGGTACACGTGAATAAAATAAGACTGTATCTGTATTTAGCATTAGGAAGAAAGGAAGTCCTTAAGAGTTCTAAGAGAAGCCTTAGAGATGTACTCCAAGTTGTGGCTGCAAACAATTTTCACAGGCCTCCCACTACTGCTCAGTCTGCTAAGTATTGAACCATATGTTTCTCTCAAGTGTAAAAATATGAAGTTGGACAACTTACTAAGACGAATTCTCCTGTTTCCCATTACATCTGTTGATCAGACTCCTTACTGGAAAGTGCATTGGCTAATGTCCTGCGAGTCATACCCGTCAATGACATAGTGTTCATTTTTGTTTTTTGTAATACTTGATTTTACTGGAACATCATGGTCTGGAAAATTATACCGCTTGTTTGCACTGTGTGTTGAAGGACTGTGTAATTATTCTGGTTATAAAATGTTGGCAGCATACATCTACAAACTGCTAGATATCATGAGTTCTATCTAAAGTTAAAAGAGAAAGAGATAATTTGATATTGGACCCTGATTTTACTAATCACATTGACTTAGTATCTTGGTTCCATAGGTTAGCAGTTACTTATATTTGGTATCATCTTAATTGATAGAGATTGGATTATGACCAGTCCTCAACTTTAGCTCCTACTTTTAGGTAATGCTGCTCTGATGTATGCTTGTTATAAATATTTCTTTTATAATAGTCTGTTCTGGGGTGTCTGGGTGGCTGAGTCAGTAAAGAATCTGAATTTGGCTCAGCTCATGATCTCACAGTTCATGGGTTTGAGCCACACATCCGGCTCTGTGCTGACAGCTCAGAGCCTGGAGCCTGCTTTGGATTCTGTGTCTCCCCCTCTCTCTCTGTGCCCCTACCCCACTTGCACTCTGTCTCTCTCTTTCTCAAGAATAAATACACATTAAAGAAATAAAATAAATAAAATAAATAAAATAAAATAAAATAAAATAAAATAAAATAAAATAAAATAAAAATCTGTTCTGGAACAGCCAATGAAAATAAGTCACATAGGGGCGCCTGGGTGGCTTAGTCGGTTAAGTGTCCTACTTCAGCCAGGTCACGATCTCGCCGTCTGTGAGTTCGAGCCCCACGTTGGGCTCTGGGCTGATGGCTCAGAGCCTGGAGCCTGCTTCGGATTCTGTGTCTCCCTCTCTCTCTGCCCCTCCCCCATTCATGCTCTGTCTCTCTATGTCTCAAGAATAAATAAACGTTAAAAAAAAAAAAGAAAAGAAGTCACATATTTGATTCTTCAAAACTTCAGTGCCCTTAATGAATAGATGAGGTGTTATTTTTAAGTAAGTCAAAATTACTTTGGCCTAAGATCAAAACAAACTCTCTCCAATGAATGCCTATTTCATCTTTTTTCATCCAGTAGTTTTACCAATAGGTATAGGTAGAAGACCTCCTCAGTATGTTTTTGTATTCTATTTGCTTAAACACATTTTTCTTGTGGTGTAGGAATCCAGGTAAGCCTAGGCAAAATTACCTAGAAGGTAATGTTTGTCTTAGATGCCTGCTTTTTCTTTCCTGAAGTCACCTGTGCCCTTAGGGCCCCATCTCATGTACTCTATCCTAAATTTTTCCTTTGGGTTCCTAGCACCACATTCTGTAAGGTCATGGGTACCATAATTTCTTTCCCTAATTTAAACTTACCTGTTATGGGGCAACTGGATGGTTAAATCAGTTGAGTGTCTAACTCTTGATTTTGCCTCAGGTCATGATCCCAGGGTCATGGGATCGAGCCCTACATCCGGCTCCACACTCAGCGCTTAAGATTCTCTCTCTCTTCCTCTGCTCCTCTTCCCTGCTCATGTGCTCTCTGTCTCTTTCTCTCTCTCAAATTAAAAAAGAAAAAATAAATAAAAATAAACTTACTTGTGCTGTGTTTATTTTCCTTAGGATCCCAGGATACACTAGTTCATGAAATTAAAAAAAAAAAAAAAAGAAGAAGTCAAGGCAGATGTACTCATAGGAGAGCACTAAGATAATCTTGGATCAGGGATCTACTAGAAATGATACCACTTCCTCATCTATATTGTCTTGATTGTTCATTCTCTTGGTATATATTTACCAAGCACCTAGCATATGCCAGAAACTGTTCTAGGCACTTGAAATATATCAAGTACCAAAAGATAAAATTCCATGTGCTTCAGGTGCTCACATTTGTACAATTTTAGTATCTCTTGAGAGTATGAATCATTCTTTTTCATATTGTAAGTCATTACATCAGTGCATGCAATTTAAATTTCTTTTGAGACCTTTCCCTCTGATCATGCTTTATGTCATGTCTGTATTACTTGATGAAACACAATCTTGTGCCTTAGCTGTGGTTATTTAAGTAACCAGTCAGTGACTTGCTTCTCACCATATTAAAAACAAAGTGAGAGGCTGATAAGTTAAGATTCAGCATTTTCGTGGAGGTGAGGATGCAAGTCAGGATCTAATGAGGCTGTAATCAACATACACATTAGGCACCAGCAGTATCATAAGCAAATTCTAGGCATTAAAAATTCTCTAAGATTCCTGAAGGTTTGCATAAAAATGCAAATGATTATTTAGGTCTCTTCAAAACTTCATAGAGGTACCCTCCTTACGACATTCCATAATGGGACTGACTTTTTTTATTCAAATATTTACTTCTGCTTAATTGACTATTGCATAGAGAAACAAAATGAAATAGGGACATGAAAATTTAGACTAAGGAATTCGTGGTAAACACATACCCCTTTTTAAGAAGTTTTGGTGGGGGGTTGGCGCCTGGGTGGCTCAGTCCGTTAAGCTTCCAACTCTTGATTTCAGCCCAGGTCATGATTTCACTGTGAGATGGAGGCCCAGGTTGGACTCTGTGCTGACAGCACAGAGCCTGCTTGGGATTCTCAGTCTCCCTCTCTCTCTGCCTCTCCCCCACATTGTGCTCGCACATGTGTGCACATATTTGCTCTCTTAAAATAAATAAATATGAAAAAAAATTAAAGTTTATCTGAAGCTAAGCGGTCAATGTAATTAATCTTGTTTTCAAAACATGAAGCTGTGCTACCAATGTGTACTCTGATTTTACTAATAAAAAATGTATATATGTTACCATGATTATTCTATCTTGATGTATTCTTTTTTTAAAAAATGTCTTGCTACAGAATCATATAAATCCTAGTGTTAAACAATTCAAGTTTCTCCAGATGGCCTAAATCAAAACTTGTAAGGTTCAAATTAGGGGACAGAAAATGAATCTAAGATTCTAGTGGTTCCTTTGCTTCATTTAAGTGGAAGAGTGTATGCATCCAGAAGATGCCTAATTTTAAGCCAAAAAAAAAAAAAAGGACAATGGAGGAATATGCTAAACCTTTTCTAAAACATAGCACTCTAGGAAAATAAATTATTTGCAGGAGAGTTGCATTAAGAACTTTATAAATATTAAAACAGAATAGTAAATGTATATAATGTAATATTTATGGATTTTTAATTTGTAAGCGCCAGTTTAGTATCCTTTCAAAATACTGACTAAAAAAAAAATGACATTCTGCCCTACTTCAATAATGAATGAGCTCAGCTCTGTACACCCAAGAGAGGGAGAATCAATGAGTGTGAACTCATGCTTAGTAGCCAGCTTAGGTGTGCACAAAAGAAGCAGAGGGGAAAAAGGGAGGAAGAAGGAAATAACTCCTCTAGTATGAGAAAGAACCTAGGAAGGAAAAAGGAGATATTTTTTTCCTCTGTACCTAAGGAACACATTTTCACCAGTGTTGACTGGGAGGAATAAGAATGTATTTAAACATTCTTTTCACAGATGGGAAAAAAATCAATTCAATGAAGTTGAAGAGAAAATCTGGTGGAAAATAGATTTTTAAGAAATATTTTTAAATGCTTGAAGGAGAGAATTTCATTTATTTAATAGTAATTACCACCTATGGAACCCTTATAACCTAATAAGCTCAGCCAGATTCTTTATCTACATTGTCTCATTTAATCTTTACAACTTTGAGAGGCAGCATAACTATGTTCATGGTTTATATGAAGAAAATGAAACTTTCAGAAATTAAGAAATCCACTCGAAACATCAGTCTTCATGATGGTTTGCGTATTTTAAAGACTGTGTCCTGAATACAACATTGGTTCTTTGTATGATTTCAATGCTGAGACTTGAATTTGAGCACTATAATACAATTGCATATATAGTTTATGATTTTCAGTTTATAAGAATACAATTATCTGAAAACATTTCAGTTTGCTGACATTTGTATAATTGGGCCTAAATTTTGAGCTGTTACTTCACTGTCTTTCCTTATTGCAGCAAGATCTTTGTCAGGGCTTTCCTCCAGAAGCTGCATATTTTTTTTTTCAATAGAGATTTTTTTTTTTCAAAAGTTCAGATTTTAAAAAATCATCTTTGAAGAGTTGTCTTTCATGTATTTGCCACTTACAGTTTCCAGTTTATATGATTAGTATTATAGAAAGGATCAGAACTTTTTTGAACCCATATTTTCTTATGCCCAAATTCTGTTATCAAATGCAGGCACATTTCATTATTTTCAAAAGGAATTTCCTATGCCAGCCAATCTAAGACAATGTTGTTTAGTCTCGGGCCAAAGTTTTTCTTTGGGATTTCTCTGTCTTGCTTTGAATGCCCCTTCTAACTGTTTCACAGATCCTTTCTAGGATCTTCTTATTGACCCCTGGCTGCTTGGGTGATGATCTACTCTGCCTTGATTGGTCTTCACTTCAGTTCATTCACTCACCAAATATTTATTGATGATAGACTTTGTCTCCAGTTCAGTGCCAGATGCTAGATATACAATTATGAAGCAAAAGACATAGTGATTGCCCCCCTGGAGATAGAGAAGAAGGGAGTGAGATGCTAATCCAACAAACAGAAGCTGCACAAATAAAAGCAACACTACAAATGTGAAATGGTGCTGGGGATTTAGTGCTAGGATTTGGCCCAGTCAGGGAAGTCAGGCCAGACTTTGTATAAGGAAGTGACACTCAGCTGTAGTTTGAAGGATGAATGAACATGAGGAAGAGGTGAAGGAAGAGCTTTCTGGGTTAACTACTCAATTCTCTCTGTATGTACACATGTACACACACACACACACACACATGCCGGTAGATTGACTGCTTTGGGGTAGGTGCTAATGGGGATCAAACTATGCTGCCTCAAAGTATGTCACTTTTGTATAAAGATTATTTTAAGCTGAAGACATATTAGACTCAACAGATGTAGAAGAAAAGCCTCAGAACTTCCCTTATCTGACTACAAGCAGCAATTTCTGGGAAATAAGGCTACTGTAAATTCCTCTTCAGAGTGGATCTGTTCTCAAAAGGAAGAATGTGAATAAAACCTATCTCAAATATTTTCTCCAAGGGAGTTTTATGACCTTGTAGAAGCTGGAAAGACCATCCATACCTATAATGACAAACATTGTCACCAACTCTTTATCTCCTGTTTTATTTTCTCATGAAAACTCATTTATCTTTCAAAACAAGTAATTTGCTTTTCCCTACCTGTCTTTCTCCCCTTCCCCTTCACCTATAAGATGGTATGTAAGCCCTAAATTTTATCCTACTGTTTGAGTTCCTCATCACAGAGTTTTCCTATCTGTGTGCACATTATACAAATAAGTTGTTTTTCCCTACTGTTAATCTATTGTCACTTTAAATTGCAGACTCACAGTCAATGGGCATGAGAAAGTAGAGAAAGAGTTTTCTCCTTCCCTGCAGTACCCAGAGAGCATTTGTTCCAGAGAGCTATAGCTGGGGTACAGACAGCAGAATCCTGGGGTCTACCTGGAGTATCTCAGCAGGATATGGGGAAGTGGCAATGTCACTTACTGGAACTATGGTTCCAGTTATAAATGAACTAACAGTTCACGTCAGGGACATGCTACTGCCTCCAAGAAGCTTACCTAGTTCCTCCAAGCAGAGTGATTGCTCCAGCCTCTGTTCCCTGCTTGTATCTTGTAACTGCTTCTGCTATTACACTTACCCCACAGATTATTTTGTTCCTATTGTTTACATGTCTGTCTGCCTCCCAAGAAGGCTGTGTTTCTTGAAGATAGAGACTATGTCTTACTTACTTTTTCCTAGACTACAGTGCTTAGAGTGAGCACTCATTTTAATAATGCTAAAGGAATGAAAGGTAGTACCACTGGAATACCTCTCAAAAGTGAATGATATAAAGAATAAGACAGTTTTGAGGTGCCTGAGTGACTCAGTCATTTGAGCATCTGACTCCTGATTTTGGTGCAGGTCATGATCCCAGCATCGTGGGATCAAGTTCTGCATTGGGCTCTGCACTGACGATAGAGCCTGCTTGGGATTCTTTCTCTCTTCCTCTTTCTCTCCCTCTGCCCCTTTCCCCCACTCATGCTCGCTCTCTCTCTCTCTCTCTCTCTCTAAAAAAAAAGGAAAAGACAGTTTTTACTTCTACCAGGGAAAGTTAAATGTACCCTTTCCTTGGACCTTGTGCTTATCTTCTCCTTACCTTTCACCCCTTGGACATGCCTGGGACTAATTGGCATGGCTATACCTGGGCATGATACTATCAGTAGTAACATCCTACTAAATGGAACATCTTGGGTAAGATGGGAGAAGAGATAGGCAAGCCTTTGGCTAATAAAGTATCTTGCAGAGTGCCTGGCATATAATAGACACTTACATGTAACTCCCTATCCCTTCCTTCTCTACCTCTTCACAAGTCACCCCACATCTATCTCATCCCAATATTTCTGGGTACATATATTTAGTATATGCAATGTATGCTGCATAGAAAGGCATGTGTGGTGATGAATATGTGCTGGTCATGGAAAGCCTATGCTCAGCAAATAGCTACATGGCACTTTAGGGCCAGCCCAAGTCCTGGCATTTAGAGTGGCATTAGAGTGGGGTTGAGTATGGAAGTGCTGTAGGAAAAAAACAGAAGGATCATATAGTGCTCTTCAGGGAGGTAGCCTGAAGAAATAATACAGGGGGAAATAGCACTAATTAAGCTGAATGGCTCAAAGAGCAAGCAATACACTTTTCTCAAACTAATTCTATAACAGACCTGATTCTCCAATTTTTCAATGTTGGCTTTATTCCAACTGTGTGTAGAGATCCCATCCATTTTTGAAGTGGTTTTCTTTGTGGAGAGACGAATATGACTATTTGGCCAGGTTTTCAGATCCCACATGTTGTTTGGTTTTTGTTTTGTTTTATTTTTCTCTCTCTCTTTTTTTAGAGCCTAAAAAGGCTCCATTACACCTACATATGTATTTATTTTCTTTATCACTTCCATTCTGCCTGAAGTCAGTTAGAATAATAAATGTTGTTTTACAAGCTGGACATATATGATCCATCAGAGCTAGGAAATAAGTAAAGATGTGTTGTCTCGAGAAGGCTGTTATTGTCAAGCAGCAGGTGTTTTGAATTAGACCTTGTGGGCTGATTAAAACACTATGATTCTCCTCCTGAAGTTGCCTTCGATTTGTTATATTTGAGCCTCTACTTCTGATTAGGCCAAGTATGTCCTTGGGAGTTCTGTGCTTAGAAGGAAAAACATGTAACAGGAAAAATATCTTCTCTATAATTGAGGATAATAATGTTCAGCCTGGCTCACCAGCAGGGTATCCTTCTGTTAAAGAGCAGAATAATCCTTCTATCTCTTCTTTCCAGATTGTATTCTGGCAGCCCTAGTCTCCCATGACCCACAAGAGAATCCTTTCCACTAGCATTTCTGTGGCAATTGGAAGATTCTCCCAGGGTAGAGTAAGAGACACAGCATTCTTTTATTAAACAGAAGTATGTCGAGCCAGGCTTCCTATGAACCAGCTGCTCTACCCAAGATTGGAAAGGTCATTGACTGCCAGTCACTCTTTGACACAACACAGTTGTGACTTATGCAAGACAGAAGCAAACAGCTGTGCATAGCTGAAAACCTGAGTATGTGGGCATGAAGCTGGAAGTAAGAATAAAAGAAAATATCCCCTAGATTGTTTGGTGCCTAGAAAACAGCTATTGGAGGTAGTTAGGGGAAAGATTGTGAGCAGCTTGAGGGCAGGAACTCTGTGTTATTTTTCTTTGTAAACCTAGAACCTTAAGAAAATTGTGAGTTATTTAAAAAATATGTCAAAGATTAGGACAACATCTTGATTCTAAGAACTAGTTCTTGGAATATTTTTGGAAAAAGAAACGAAAGGGTAATTAGGACATATAGATTTTATTTATCATGAAGTTGGACTAAGCTTTAAAGTCCCATGCTCACACATGGATTAGAAGTTGAAGCTGGATGGTTTTTTTCAACAGTGTTTTCTGTCCATCTGAGAACGTGATTTGAAAGACTCTTATAAAGCTGCCTCCCATTTTTCCATTCAAGAATGGAAAGCATTTACCATTTATTCCTCACAGGTACTTAATCAACATCAAGCCCTAGTGTCTGCTCTAAGGAAATACACACTTAGAAAATTGATCACGGTTTATTCTCAGGTGGGAGGTCCACCACAACAGCAACATGCTGCCTCTGAGGCTCCTGCAAAATCAGAATATGCCAGGACAACCATATGCTTTACGTCTCAGAAATTTTATTTTGGCTCCTTCCCAATTTGAAGAATATAATTACCTAACCCTCTTAAATCCTACCTTTTTCTGTGGGAATGGGAATAAACATCTATTCTAATACCTATTATTCCCTGACTCTCATCCAAAAACCAGTATGTTGTCTGTTTGTTGGTTAGTTGGTTTGTTGGTTTGTTTTCAAAAGTGTATTTTATGGCTGGACGCTATAACAATTCATCCTACCATAAAGTGGACATTTACACAATGGGTTACACATTTTGGAAAACCGTTATAGTATTTTCATAGTGTCTATAGGTCTTCCAAATATTTGAGAGGATGCCTGCTTGATCCTAGTGATTAATTTAAATGTATTTTGTCACTTAGTCCTGAACCTGCTTATGAATTATTGTTTTGTATCCTAATAGTCTCTCTCTATTCCTCAAAATATAGGTTCAGTTCAGTTAGATCTTTTGCAAACCTTCACTGAGATTTACTGTATGTCCAACATCAGGGTTCAAAGAAGGAAAAGACACATTCCCCTTCCTTGGTGTGATGTGTCTCAACTGGAAGAAAGAGGGATGTGTCAGAACTTCCTGGGTAACCAGAGGGAGGGAGAAAAAAACATATTCAATATTACAATGTCATATCATAACAAAAATATATTATTTCATAACATGAATGACAGAAAGTAAGGCTTGAATAATAATTTGGGACTGGTAGTAATATGCAGAAGATGCAAGGAATCTCAGGGTTAAGGATTGCTTTGAGGGTTAAGATCCTAATATTTATCAAAAGAAAATGTAGATCTTTTTAAGAGCTGAGAAATGCTGCTCAGGATAGTCGCAGAACCTAATATGTAAAGAGAATACAGAATCTCTGCACTGTAAATGCGGTGTGTTTATTTATACAAAGAGTAACCAGAGCACCAAGGGACACAGGGACTAAGGCTGGGTGGGGGCAATTAGGAGGATATCACAGAGGTGGGGACATTTTAGCTGGCTCTTGAAGAATGGGCAGAAACTCAACAGATGGAGAAGGAAGATGTGGGCAGAGTTGAAGGAAAAAGCGTAGAAAGTTTGCAAAATCATCGAATGGCATACTAGGAGTTCACTTTTTATTCTGAAAACCAGTGGCTCTGCATCTTAGCTCCTCATCAAAATCATTTGTATAGTTTTAAAACAATTTTATTGAGGTATAATTGCATATAATGTAATTGTACCTATTGGGGTGTATAATTTGATAAATTTTGACAAATGTATACACCCATGAAATCATCTTCACAGTCAAGATAATGAACATCTTTTTCACCCTAGAAGTTTCTTAAGTAATTCCTCCTTTTTCCCATTCTTTCCCCCCAATCTCTAGGCACCACTGAGCTGCTTTCTATCACTATAGATTAGTTTGTATTCACTGGATTTTTATGTAAATGGAATCATTTGTATACATGCTCTTTTTTTTGTCTGGCTTCTTTCACTCAGCATAATCATTTTGAGATTCATTTATGTTGTGTGTGTATCAGTAGTTTATTCCTTTTATTACTGAGTGATATTCCATAGTATGGATATACCATAATCTGTCTATTAATTCACCTGTTGATGGACAGTTAGGTTATTTCCAGTTTTGGATTTTACAAATAAAACTTCTATGCACATTCAGCTACAACTCTTTGTATGGATATATGCCTTCATTATGGTAGATATATGTTTAACTTTTTAAGAAACTTCCAAATTGTTTTCCAACATGGCTATCGCATTTTACACTCCCATCATCAGTGTATGAGAGTTCTGGTTGCTTCACATCGTAATACTTGGTATGATCAGTTTTTACATTTTAGCCTAATAGATATGGTTTTAACTTGCATTGTGGCTATAATGTGCATTTATCTAATGACTAATGGTGTTCAGTATCTTTTCATGTGCTTATTTACTATCTGTATATTTTCTTTGATGAAATGGTTATTCAGATCTGTTCACATTTGTGTTGGGTTATATTCTTACTGCTGAGTTTTCAGAGTTCTTTTTGTATTCTGGTTACAAGTATCTTATCTGATGTGTGATTGGCAAATATTTTCTCTCTGTGACTTACCTTTTCATTCTCTTATCAGAAGTTTTCAAAAAGTTCTTAATTTGATGAAGTCCAATTGATTAATTATTTCTTTTATGGAGCAACCTGTATAGTTTTGTGTTTATATTTTAATACTGATTTGTGGGCCTCTTTCCTCAAGATCCTCGTGCAGTAATTCTGGAAAGAGGCTTGGGCATCTGAGTATTTATGAAACTTCAAAGATGATTTTGGTGTGCAGCTGTGACAATTCTGCATAAAACAAGAGAGGTAGCAGGATGTGGTATTTGTTTATTTGAATGCTTATGTAGTTATTTACTTTAGTTATTTCATTATTTACTTTAGTTATTTAGTTATTTTCTTCTATTTCATCTTGTTGCAGAAAGACTTTAAGATAGTTTACAAGGATCCAAGATAATATAACTTAAAAGTTGATAGAAAAAAAGAAAAATAAGGTGGGACATAAACTGGAGCCACTAATGACAGTGAAAATGCATGCTATAATGATCTGCATATTGCCTCTAACTTTTCCTGCAATTCAGTGTGTATAAGATCAAACAAACCAATTGCTTAAGAGATATATTAGTACATATTAAAAAGACTAGACATGAATTTCTCCCATGGAACCTTATAAAGAGGAAGGAACAGTTTCCTTGACAATGGCAAGTTTCAAGGGGCAGTTTGTTATAGTAGTTCAGTATAGGTTGATCACATTACAATTAGGTGGCATTCAGTAAAAGCCTATCTTTCAGGGGACCGTTACAACAAAGAATAGGTATCCAGCTCTCTGATGATCTAAATCCTATGCAAGACTATGCTTTAGACTACTTGGACTATAAAAAAGGGTGAATTATTTTTATTTCTTTCAGGCACTGATTCATGGTTTCTCTTAGAAAAGTTTTTGATAAATATTGTTTGAGGGCTCAGAAGATGAGCTCAAGATTATACTCCCTGCTTCTCTGTGCTGCTTGTTGAATATAGACCTATATGGGAAGGGAGCCAGTTGAGTGGGGATTAGCATCTCTTTGTAAAGGTTGTTACTTAAGAGAGCTATCTCATGTCTGTCATATCTAGAGACTCAAAAGCAGGGCCTAGAATCCATTGGAGGTTTTAATGCATGGGACTGATGTGACTTGTATTTTAGAAAGATGATATCAGTAACAGTATGGAAAATGGGCATTGAAATAGGCAGAGAACCTAGGAGGGAGGAGATTATTGGAATAGTCTATACACGTAATAAAAAGGGACCTGCTCTGAGACAATGGTAGTGAAAACTGAGAGATGGGGATCTCTCAAAGGAGAAAATGATTTCAGAAGTAGAAGCAACAGATGGAGGGATGGTTTGCTATGGGGGTTGAGAGAGAAGAAGGAAATGAAGATGAGTCGCAGATTCTAGACTGGCTAACTAGGAAAAGGAAGGTACCACTAACTGCAAATGAGAACAGAGGAGGAAGAATGGGTTTGCTGGAAAAGATCATGAGTTTGGCTTTTGACATTTGGAAGCTGTGTGTTTGAATTATCTGAGTAGAAATAACAGTACAATGTTAAAAATCTGGAGCTCAGAAGAGGGGTGGCTGGAGATAGAGATTTGAGGACATCAACACAAGGAGGTGGTGGTTGAAATATGGGGAAAAGAAATTACCTGGGGAGATTTTGTAGTGGGGGAAGAGAAGAGGTTAGAATACTGAGAATAGGGGGGTTGCGGCAAGATGGCGGCTTAGGAGGACGCTGGGCTCACCGCACGTCCTGCTGATCACTTAGATTCCATCTACACCTGCCTAAATAACCCAGAAAACCGCCAGAGGATTAGCAGAACGGAGTCGCCGGAGCCAAACGCAGACGAGAGGCCCACGGAAGAGGGTAGGAAGGGCGGCGAGGCGGTGCGCGCTCCACGGACTGGCGGGAGGGAGCCGGGGCGGAGGGGCGGCTCGCCGGCCAAGCAGAGCCCCCGAGTCTGGCTTGCAAAAGCAGAGGGGCCGGGCGGACTGTGTTCCGACAGCAAGCGCGACTTAGCATCTGGGAGGTCATAAGTTAACAGCTCTGCTCAGAAAGCGGGAAGGCTGGAGGACAAAGGGAGGGAGAGCTGCTGAGCCCCCTGACAACAGAGCTCAGTTTGGTGGGGAACAAAGGCCCTCGCCAGCGCCATCTCCCCCGCCCATCCCCCAGCCGAAATCCCAAAGGGAACCGGTTCCTGCCAGGGAACTTGCTCGCTCCGCGCAAACACCCAACTCTGCGCTTCGGCAGAGCCAAACCTCCGGCAGCGGATCTGACTCCCTCCCGCTGCCACAGGGCCCCTCCTGAAGTGGATCACCTAAGGAGAAGCGATCTAAGCCTGCCCCTCCTGCCCCCGAGCACCTTGCCTACCCACCCCAGCTAATACGCCAGATCCCCAGCATCACAAGCCTGGCAGGGTGCAAGTAGCCCAGACGAGCCACACCACCCCACAGTGAATCCCACCCCTAGGAGAGGGGAAGAGAAGGCACACACCAGTCTGACTGTGGCCCCAGCGGTGGGCTGGGGGCAGACATCAGGTCTGACTGTGGCCCCGCCCACCAACTCCAGTTATACACCACAGCACAGGGGAAGTGCCCTGCAGGTCCTCACCACGCCAGGGACTATCCAAAATGACCAAGCGGAAGAACTCCCCTCAGAAGAATCTCCAGGAAATAACAACAGCTAATGAGCTGATCAAAAAGGATTTAAATAATATAACAGAAAGTGAATTTAGAATAATAGTCATAAAATTAATCGCTGGGCTTGAAAACAGTATACAGGACAGCAGAGAATCTCTTGCTACAGAGATCAAGGGACTAAGGAACAGTCACGAGGAGCTGAAAAACGCTTTAAACGAAATGCATAACAAAATGGAAACCACCACAGCTCGGCTTGAAGAGGCAGAGGAGAGAATAGGTGAACTAGAAGATAAAGTTATGGAAAAAGAGGAAGCTGAGAAAAAGAGAGATAAAAAAATCCAGGAGTATGAGGGGAAAATTAGAGAATTAAGCGATACACTAAAAAGAAATAATATACGCATAATTGGTATCCCAGAGGAGGAAGAGGGAGGGAAAGGTGCTGAAGGGGTACTTGAAGAAATCATAGCTGAGAACTTCCCTGAACTGGGGAAGGAAAAAGGCATTGAAATCCAAGAGGCACAGAGAACTCCCTTCAGACGTAACTTGAATCGATCTTCTGCACGACATATCATAGTGAAACTGGCAAAATACAAGGATAAAGAGAAAATTCTGAAAGCAGCAAGGGGTAAACGTGCCCTCACATATAAAGGGAGACCTATAAGACTCGTGACTGATCTCTCTTTTGAAACTTGGCAGGCCAGAAAGAATTGGCACGAGATTTTCAGGGTGCTAGACAGAAAAAATATGCAGCCAAGAATCCTTTATCCAGCAAGTCTGTCATTTAGAATAGAAGGAGAGATAAAGGTCTTCCCAAACAAACAAAAACTGAAGGAATTTGTCACCACTAAACCAGCCCTACAAGAGATCCTAAGGGGGACCCTGTGAGACAAAGTCCCAGAGACATCACTACAAGCATAAAACATACAGACATCACAATGACTCTAAACCCGTATCTTTCTATAATAACACTGAATGTAAATGGATTAAATGCGCCAACCAAAAGACATAGGGTATCAGAATGGATACAAAAACAAGACCCATCTATTTGCTGTCTACAAGAGACTCATTTTAGACCTGAGGACACCTTTAGATTGAGAGTGAGGGGATGGAGAACTATTTATCATGCGACTGGAAGCCAAAAGAAAGCTGGAGTAGCCATACTTATATCAGACAAACTAGACTTTAAATTAAAGGCTGTAACAAGAGATGAAGAAGGACATTATATAATAGTTACAGGGTCTATCCATCAGGAAGAGCTAACAATTATAAATGTCTATGCGCCGAATACCGGAGCCCCCAAATATATAAAACAATTACTCATAAACATAAGCAACCTTATTGATAAGAATGTGGTAATTGCAGGGGACTTTAATACACCACTTACAGAAATGGATAGGTCATCTAGACACACGGTCAATAAAGAAACAAGGGCCCTGAATGAGACATTGGATCAGATGGACTTGACAGATATATTTAGAACTCTGCATCCCAAAGCAACAGAATATACTTTCTTCTCGAGTGCACATGGAACATTCTCCAAGATAGATCATATACTGGGTCACAAAACAGCCCTTCATAAGTTTACAAGAATTGAAATTATACCATGCTTACTTTCAGACCACAATGCTATGAAGCTTGAAATCAACCACAGAAAAAAGTCTGGAAAACCTCCAAAAGCATGGAGGTTAAAGAACACCCTACTAACGAATGAGTGGGTCAACCAGGCAATTAGAGAAGAAATTAAAAAATATATGGAAACAAACGAAAATGAAAATACAACAATCCAAACGCTTTGGGACGCAGTGAAGGCAGTCCTGAGAGGAAAATACATTGCAATCCAGGCCTATCTCAAGAAACAAGAAAAATCCCAAATACAAAATCTAACAGCACACCTAAAGGAACTAGAAGCAGAACAGCAAAGGCAGCCTAAGCCCAGCAGAAGAAGAGAAATAATAAAGATCAGAGCAGAAATAAACAATATAGAAACTAAAAAAACTGTAGAGCAGATCAACGAAACCAAGAGTTGGTTTTTTGAAAAAATAAACAAAATTGACAAACCTCTAGCCAGGCTTCTCAAAAAGAAAAGGGAGATGACCCAAATAGATAAAATCATGAATGAAAATGGAATTATTACAACCAATCCCTCAGAGATACAAACAATTATCAGGGAATACTATGAAAACTTATATGCCAACAAATTGGACAACCTGGAAGAAATGGACAAATTCCTGAACACCCACACTCTTCCAAAACTCAATCAGGAGGAAATAGAAAGCTTGAACAGACCCATAACCAGCGAAGAAATTGAATCGGTTATCAAAAATCTCCCAACAAATAAGAGTCCAGGACCAGATGGCTTCCCAGGGGAGTTCTACCAGACGTTTAAAGCAGAGATAATACCTATCCTTCTCAAGCTATTCCAAGAAATAGAAAGGGAAGGAAAACTTCCAGACTCATTCTATGAAGCCAGTATTACTTTGATTCCTAAACCAGAGACCCAATAAAAAAAAGAGAACTACAGGCCAATATCCCTGATGAATATAGATGCAAAAATTCTCAATAAGATACTAGCAAATCGAATTCAACGGCATATAAAAAGAATTATTCACCATGATCAAGTGGGATTCATTCCTGGGATGCAGGGCTGGTTCAACATTCGCAAATCAATCAACGTGATACATCACATTAACAAAAAAAGAGAGAAGAACCATATGATCCTGTCAATCGATGCAGAAAAGGCCTTCGACAAAATCCAGCACCCTTTCTTAATAAAAACCCTTGAGAAAGTCGGGATAGAAGGAACATACTTAAAGATCATAAAAGCCATTTATGAAAAGCCCACAGCTAACATCATCCTCAATGGGGAAAAACTGAAAGCTTTTTCCCTGAGATCAGGAACACGACAAGGATGCCCACTCTCACCGCTGCTGTTTAACATAGTGCTGGAAGTTCTAGCATCAGCAATCAGACAACAAAAGGAAATCAAAGGCATCAAAATTGGCAAAGATGAAGTCAAGCTTTCGCTTTTTGCAGATGACATGATATTATACATGGAAAATCCGATAGACTCCACCAAAAGTGTGCTAGAACTGATACAGGAATTCAGCAAAGTTGCAGGCTACAAAATCAATGTACAGAAATCAGTTGCATTCTTATACACTAACAATGAAGCAACAGAAAGACAAATAAAGAAACTGATCCCATTCACAATTGCACCAAGAAGCATAAAATACCTAGGAATAAATCTAACCAAAGATGTAAAGGATCTGTATGCTGAAAACTATAGAAAGCTTATGAAGGAAATTGAAGAAGATTTAAAGAAATGGAAAGACATTCCCTGCTCATGGATTGGAAAAATAAATATTGTCAAAATGTCAATACTACCCAAAGCTATCTACACATTCAATGCAATCCCAATCAAAATTGCACCAGCATTCTTCTCGAAACTAGAACAAGCAATCCTAAAATTCATATGGAACCACAAAAGGCCCCGAATAGCCAAAGGAATTTTGAAGAAGAAGACCAAAGCAGGAGGCATCACAATCCCAGACTTTAGCCTCTACTACAAAGCTGTCATCATCAAGACAGCATGGTATTGGCACCAAAACAGACACATAGACCAATGGAATAGAATAGAAACCCCAGAACTAGACCCACAAACGTATGGCCAACTCATCTTTGACAAAGCAGGAAAGAACATCCAATGGAAAAAAGACAGCCTCTTTAACAAATGGTGCTGGGAGAACTGGACAGCAACATGCAGAAGGTTGAAACTAGACCACTTTCTCACACCATTCACAAAAATAAACTCCAAATGGATAAAGGACCTAAATGTGAGACAGGAAACCATCAAAACCTTAGAGGAGAAAGCAGGAAAAGACCTCTCTGACCTCAGCCGTAGCAATCTCTTACTCGACACATCCCCAAAGGCAAGGGAATTAAAAGCAAAAGTGAATTACTGGGACCTTATGAAGATAAAAAGCTTCTGCACAGCAAAGGAAACAACCAACAAAACTAAAAGGCAACCAACGGAATGGGAAAAGATATTCGCAAATGACATATCGGACAAAGGGCTAGTATCCAAAATCTATAAAGAGCTCACCAAACTCCACACCCAAAAAACAAATAACCCAGTGAAGAAATGGGCAGAAAACATGAATAGACACTTCTCTCAAGAAGACATCCGGATGGCCAACAGGCACATGAAAAGATGTTCAGCGTCACTCCTTATCAGGGAAATACAAATCAAAACCACACTCAGGTATCACCTCACGCCAGTCAGAGTGGCCAAAATGAACAAATCAGGAGACTATAGATGCTGGAGAGGATGTGGAGAAACGGGAACCCTCTTGCACTGTTGGTGGGAATGCAAATTGGTGCAGCCGCTCTGGAAAGCAGTGTGGAGGTTCCTCAGAAAATTAAAAATAGACCTACCCTATGACCCAGCAATAGCACTGCTAGGAATTTATCCAAGGGATACAGGAGCACTGATGCATAGGGCCACTTGTACCCCAATGTTCATAGCAGCACTCTCAACAATAGCCAAATTATGGAAAGAGCCTAAATGTCCATCAACTGATGAATGGATAAAGAAATTGTGGTTTATATACACAATGGAATATTACGTGGCAATGAGAAAAAATGAAATATGGCCTTTTGTAGCAACGTGGATGGAACTGGAGAGTGTGATGCTAAGTGAAATAAGCCATACAGAGAAAGACAGATACCATATGGTTTCACTCTTATGTGGATCCTGAGAAACTTAACAGGAACCCATGGGGGAGGGGAAGGAAAAAAAAAAAAAGAGGTTAGAGTGCGAGAGAGCCAAAGCATAAGAGACTGTTAAAAACTGAGAACAAACTGAGGGTTGATGGGGGGTGGGAGGGAGGAGAGGGTGGGTGATGGGTATTGAGGAGGGCACCTTTTGGGATGAGCACTGGGTGTTGTATGGAAACCAATTTGTCAATAAATTTCAGAAAAAAAAAAAAGAATACTGAGAATAGGGAATGTAGAGGTAAGACATTTTCTAAAATATTCTGTAATCAAGATGAAAGAAAAAAAGGTTTTCTGTGTGGCTATTCCTTCATTTTACACTTGCTCCATGATGATAACCTGGCTCCATTGATTCTCAGATTGATTTTGAACAATTTTGTGTCATAAAAATGTTTGTTATTGGATTTTGTGGCCCTTGAAAGTTATTTCTATAATATTTTTGCCCTATGTAACTTCTGACCTACCATCTCTTGGACTTTACTGATCTCATCTAAAATAATGTCTAGTTTATTTTGTACTTAGCCACAACTTACTTTCATGACAGTAGGAGGTCTTTTTAATTTGAGATTCAGTTTTTTTCCAGGCTTCTAATATGATGTTTTATATAGTTCCTAGAATATACAGTGACTTATTACATTTATAATTTTCTATAGAATTATTTTCCAAATATGCTCACATTTTAATCAAAGTTTCCAATGCTAAAACAAAATGTTTTTTTCTTATGTAATAATGTTGAGCTAAATCATATAATTATATTATGATTACTCTTTTAGCAGTTTGATTTATCTTAAAAATATTTTTGCATTGGCCCTGAAGTTTTTCTAAGCCTCCTTATTCAATAGTACATCTTCTGACTGTGCAGGTAAAAAATAAATCTTTTCATCAATGTCTTCTACAAACATCTTTATAAATTATTTTATTGAAGTATAATATATATATACAGAACAAAATATACATGTTCAGAAAAGTACAAAATTTATAGGTACTCAGCTTGATGAATTTTTACACAATGAACATATCCATGTCATCTCCATTTATACCAAGAAATAAAGCATTACTAGACCTCAGAAATCTCCTTAAACCCTAGTTATATTTTCTGCTTTCTAAATCGTAATTATTCTTCTGACTTCTAACCCAATAAATTAGTTTTGTCTGTTTCTGAGGGTCATACAGACATTATTGTACAACACATACTTCTTGTGTCTGACTTCTTTCATTCAACATAATGCTTTTGAGGTTGGCCATGCCGTTGCATTTATCATTGGTTTGTTTCTCTTTGTTGTTGTTTAGTATTCCATTGTATGACTATATCTCAACTTACTTTTCCATTATATTGTTGATGGGCATATGGACTGCTTCCAGTTTCTGATTTGTAAAGAATTCTCCTATAAACATTTGTGGGTATAGTGCGTATATTTACACTTTTTATTGGATACATATGCAAGAGTGAAATTATATAAGTACAATGCTAATGTTTTCTCTGAAGAATCTTTTGGATCTTACACATATACAATTGTATTATCCATGAACAATGGTAGTTTTATCATTTTCCTTTCATTCCAATGCTTATATATCCCTATTATATGTTTTTCTTAACATTGTACTGGTGAAGCCTTATGGAAAAATAATGAATAAGTGGTGACAGTGGACATTCTTGTCTCATTTCTAATCTCAGGAGAAAAGCTTTAAATATCTCGAATTAAGTTTGATGTTTTCTGTAATATTTTGTAAACTTTTTGTCAGGTTAATGAAGTTCCTTTCTATACCTAATTTGTTGAGAGTGCATTGTTGTATTATTTTTGTATCATGAATAATTGAATTTTTAAAATTTTTGATGGTTTTTCTGCATTATTGAACTCAGCATTTAAGATATCCTTAATTCCATTAATGTGATAAATGAATTACATTTATTGATTTTCAAATATTAAGCCAACATTGCATTCCTGGAATAAAATCAACTTGATTGTGATTTATTAACCTATTATGCATAGCTGGATTAAATATACTAATATTTTGTTGAAGATTTTTGCATCTGTCATGAAAGAGATTGGCCTGTGATGTTCCTTTCTTGTGTTGTCCCTGTGAGGTTTTGGTACCAGGTTATGTTGGTCTCATTAAGCAAGTTGGCAAGTTTTCCCTTTTGGTCTGTTCTCTCAAAGAGTTATTTAAGAGTGGTGTTATTTCTTCCTTAATTGTTTGGTAAAATTCACTGGCAAAATTATCTGGGCCTAGAGTTTTTTTTTTTTTTTTTTGAACGTTTATTTATTATTGAAAGACCGAGAGAGACTGAGCATGAGCAGGGGAGGGGCAGAGAGAGGGAGACACAGAATCTGAAGCAGGCTCCAGGCTCTGAGCTGTCAGTACCAAGCCCATACCAAGCCCGATGCAAGGCTCGAACTCACAAACCACAAGATCATGTCCTGAGCTAAGTCAGACGCTTAACCGAATGAGCCACCCAGGCGCCCCTGGGCCTAGAGGTTTTGAGTATACCAGAGGAAGGTTTTAAATTAGAAAGTTTTAAATTAAATGTTTAAATAAATATACAATTATTTAAATTTTCTACTTCCTTTTGTCAGTTTCAGTTTGTTTTTCTAGGAATTTGTCAATTCATTAAAATTTCAAATGAATTAGCGTAAATGTGTTTATAATATCTTTTTACTTTTTAATATCTATACCTCCTTTTTATTTTTGATATTAGAGGTTCATGACTTCTTTTTTATTTTTCCCTTGATCAACCTCACCAGTGGTAAATCAATTTTTTTAGTCCAGTGGTTTTCAGGATCCTTTCAAGTCTTAAAAATCATTGAGGACTTGGGGCACCTGGGTGGCTCAGTCGGTTAAACGTCTGACTCTTGATTTCCTCTCAGGTCATGATCTCACAGTTCGTGAGATGGAGCCCCTCATCAAGCCCCACATTGGGCTCCATGCTGACAGCACAGAGCCTGCTTGGGATTCTCTCTCTCTCCCTTTCTCAGTCCCTTCCCCACTCGTGTGCTTGCTCTCTCTCTTCCTCTCTCTCTCTCTCTCTCTCAAAATAAGTAAATAAACTTTAAAAAAATCATTGAGGGCCTTAAAGAACTTTTGTTTGTGTTAGCTGTATGTATCAACACTACCATATTAGGCATTTAAATTATGATCATTTAAAATTATTAATTAACTAATTTAAAACCTATTACATTTTAACAAAATAACATAGTTTTATAAAAATACCTCTATTTTAATGAAAATAGCAATATTTTTCAAAACAAAAAGTTAAGTGATAAGAATAACATTGTTTTACACTTCAAATCTTTTTTAATATCATACTTAATAGGAGACAGCTGGATTCTCTTATCCACCTTTGCTTTCAATCGGTTCCAATATTTTGTGTCATGTTGCCACTGGAAAACTTTACTGTATAATTGTGGGAGAATGAGAATAAAAAAGAAAAATAACACACTATTATTATTATTATTATTATTATTGTTATTATTATTATTATCATTATTAAAATAATTTTGGCCTCATGGACCTTTTGAACTCAGGGGCATCCAAAGATCCTCAGACTACATTTTAAGAACCTCTGTATTAATCTTCATAGACAACTAACTTTGGTTGTGATTCTCACCATTATAACTTTGTTTCCTGTTTTATTACAACTTGTAAAGTTCTGCTTTTTATTATTTCCTTCCTTCTATCAGGTTTAGCAAAATGATATTGCTGTTTTTACAGGTAAAAAGTAATTGAATACAGCTAATTTCATATGATTCACTGTAACACTTCCTTTAGATTTAAGTTAATATTCTTTTTCCACCTTCTCAAATGATTTTTAACTTTCTTTTCTCTGAGTACCACAAAAGTTGAATCTCAGTTTCAATATACCGTATTTCCATAATATGAAACAAAATATTTCAGTTCAAAATAGTTTCCCATTTTTTGGGTGTGTGGTTACTTCTTGGACTCATAGGTTATTTAGAAATGTATTACTTAATTTCCACTTAGCAATTTTCTAATTATCTTTTTATTATTGATCTCTAGCTTAATTCCACTGTAATCAGAGAATATGTATAGGGCTTTAATCATCTGAAAATATTTTAGACCATGGCTCAAAATATGGTCAATCATGGTTAACATTCCATGTGACCTTAAAAACAATATTTTTTAATATTTTTAAATCTGTCAATCACTTTAGCTGCTACTTTACCTCCATATAAACTTTACAGCACTGTATTATTATCCTGCTCATGTTATCACCACAGTAGACTCATTCCACAGAAGATTCATGGTTCTAAGCTTCCTTGTCCCAGTGACATTTCTATTGCCCCTCCCACATAATGCTATATGCTCCTGTGTGTTCTTATCCCTCACACAGAACTAGTTACCTATCTGCAGTGTATTCATTTTTTCCCCCAACTCTGAATATGAGTTATAACAAAGTCTGCACCTGTGGCCCAACTATGTAATGCAGCCATTCATGAAAATTTCATTAAAATTATCAACGAAGTACTTCATAGAATTGGAAACTCAGAGTAGTTAGCTAAGCCATTTTTCCAAGAATTCTGCTAATGCTGAAAAGCCTCTGCAGCTTTTCTGTTAGTACATAGTAGGTGCCTGGTGAATGCTGAATGAATGGATCCCACCAAATAGTTATCCAGTCTATAGGACTATAAGGCTCTCCTCTCTTAGGAAGCCCATTGTTTCTGAGGACATTACTGGCTGTTAGAAAGCACCTCCATGGGCTGAAATGATGTCTGACCCCCTGAAGTTTCTGTCTGTTAGGTCAGAAAGAATCTAATTTCTCCTCTGTATGATAGTACTTCAAACCCATGTCTCCTTGAAAGTTTTCCTTTAAGCTCAGCATCATTGGTTCTTTCATTCCTTGTGTTATTCAATATGGTTCATTCCCTTTGGGAGGATTAGGCAGGCAGAACCCCACCAAGAAAGGTTCCAGGTCTCAGTGTCCAGCACCCTGGCTGCACATAAAATCATCCAGGGAATTTCTTAAAAAATAACAGTATCCATGTCCCATCCCCACAGGTTATGATTCAGTTAGTCAGAAGTAGCCAGGCATAAGTATTTTTTAAAAAACACCCAAGTGGGGGCGCCTGGGTGGCTTGGTCAGTTAAGCATCCGACTTCGGCTCAGGTCATGATCTCACGGTCCGTGAGTTCGAGCCTCGTGTTGGGCTCT
This sequence comes from Prionailurus viverrinus, assembly GCF_022837055.1. Lineage (NCBI taxonomy): Eukaryota > Metazoa > Chordata > Mammalia > Carnivora > Felidae > Prionailurus > Prionailurus viverrinus. The sequence continues at coordinate 81,999,811 of NC_062563.1, read as the reverse complement.
ATGCTGACAGCTCAGAGCCTGGAGCCTGTTTCAGATTCTGTGTCTCCCTCTCTCTCTGCCCCTCCCCTGTTCATGCTCTGTCTCTCTCTGTCTCAAAAATAAATAAACATTAAAAAAAATTTAAAAAAAGAAAAAAAAGAAAAAACACCCAAGTGATTGAAAACTTGATTTTTTAAGATGTTATTTCTTGCCACGTTGATCTATAGATTCAGTGCAACCTCCATCAAGATCTCAGCACACTTTTTGTAGAAATTGACAAGTTGATTCTAAAATTCCTGTGGAAATGAAGAGAATCTAGAATAATTAAAACAATTAAGGAAAAAAATTAAGTTGGAGGATTAATACTACATGATTCCAAGACTGAAAGATATTGGTGTCGAAATAATCAAGTAGTTCAATGGAACAGAATAGGTCTAGACCAGAAATAGGTCTACACATATACAGCTCAACAAAGGTACAAAACAAGGCAATTCAGTGAAGAAAGTATAGTGGGTTTTTTTTGTTTTTTTGAACAAATCGTGCTGAAACAATGTAACATTTATATGAAAAACAAAAAACTTCGTATCTCTCACCATATAAAAAAATTAAAATGATGGATCATGGAACTAAATATAAAACTTAAAAACTATAAAACATCTATAAGAAAAAATAATATGATGACTTTGGGGCAGGCAAGGATTCTTTAAAATATTTTTTATTTTTTTTATGTTCATTTATTTTTGAGAGAGAGAGAGACAGAGAGACAGAGAGACAGAGTGTGAGCAAGGGAGGGGCCAAGAGAGAGGAAGACACAGAATCTGAAGCAGGCTCCAGGCTCTGAGCTGTCAGCACAAAGCCAGACGCAGGGCTTGAACTCTTGGACAACGAGATCATGACCTGAGCCGAAGTTGGACACTTAACCGACTGAGTCACCCAGGCACCCCTAGGATTCTTTAGATGCCACACCAAAAGGATTATCCATTAAGAAAAATTATTAAATTGGATTTCATCAAAATTAATGACGTTTGCTCTTTGAAAGACACTATGGAGAGAATGAAAAGACAAGCCACAGACTAAAGGAAAATATTTGCACATCACATATCAGATAAAAGACTTGTATCCAGAACTAATAAAGAACTCCTGAAAGTCAGTAATACACACACACCCACACACACATACACACTCACATAAAAATATGGACAAAAGATATGAAAAAACATTTTGCTAAAGCAGATAATTCAATTGGCAAATGAGCACATGAAAAGATGCTCAACATCATTAATCATAAAGGAAATGCTAATTAAAACCATATACCCACTACAATGTTTAAAATACAAAAGATTAACCATACCAAATGTTGGAGAGGATATGGAACAATTGGAACTTTCATACATTGCTGCTGAGAATGTAAAATGTTACAGCAATTTTTGAAAATAGTTTGGCAGCTTCTTAAAATATTAAGTCATATACCTTCCTAGGTATTTATGCTCATTTCCTAGGTATTAACCCATGATAAATGCAAACATACATCCACACAAAGGCTTGAACACAAATGTTCATAGCAGCTTTGTTTGTAATAACTAAAAATCAGAAACAACCCAAATGCCCATCAACAGGTGAATGGTTATATATATATATATGTGTGTGTGTGTGTGTGTGTGTGTGTGTGTGTCTGTGTGTGTGTATATACAATGCAGCTTACTTACCAGTAAAATAGAATGAACTACTGATACACACAACATGAATGAATTTGAAATAACTAAGTTGAATGGAAAAAGCCAGACAGAAAGAATATATACTTTGTAATTCCATTTGTATAAAATTCTAGAGAACACGAACTGATCTATAGTGATAGGAAAAAGATCAGTGCTTGCTTGGAGATGGGATAGAGGTAGAACAAAGGGACATGAGAAAACTTTTAAAGGTAATCCATATGTCCATTATATTGATTGTGGTGATGATTTTATAGGTGTAATAACTTGTTAAATACGTTAAAACTTATCATGTTGACACTTTAAACATATGCAGCTTATTGTATGCCAATTAGAAGTCAGTTAAAGCTTTTTTCTTTTTTTTTTCTTCTTTTTTTTTTAACGTTTATTTATTTTTGAGACAGAGAGAGACAGAGCATGAATGGGGGAGGGTCACAGAGAGAGGGAGACACAGAATCGGAAACAGGCTCCAGGCTCTGAGCTGTCAGTACAGAGCCCGACGCGGGGCTTGAACCCACAGACCGTGAGATCATGACCTGAGCCGAAGTCGGACGCTTAACTGACCGAGCCACCCAGGCGCCCCACTTTTTTTCTTTTTTAAAGTAACATTCCTACCTTGGAATACAGAAGTGCAACAGAGTAAAATAACAACTGTACTTAATCTCACTGTCGAAAAGTTAATATTTGGGCGTATTTACTTCCAGCCTATATTCTTTATAAATAACTTTTAAAAACATATCTGAAATAAAACTGTATCTGTGTTTTTCTTTTAATCCCCCTGATGTGTAGGGATGAGAGTCACTGCTTTTGCTTCTGGTTCCTCATGTCTTTGTGAACAGAGGATGCTAATCTTTTGGGTTGGCTGGGTTCCACTTTGGCAGAACTGCCTGCCCTGTGCTCAGCCTCCACTCATTCATTACAAAGGTATTTACTGATTCCCTACCACACAGTAGGCACTGTGCCAGGTGCTGAGATACTGTTCTAAACAAGGATGACTTTCCTGGCCTCCTGGAGCAAAGAACGGCTGGAGGTGCTGTCCCCACCTGTAGTAGCTCCACCCAAATATCTGCTAGGAAACCTGGCCCTGATATAACTGAGAGCTTCATGACTCTGCAGGTCGCTCATTCCTGGTGAAGGTTTTCTTTTAGGGAAAGCACAAACTTGGCCACATCCTTCCAAGTACACAGGAATTACTGTTGTAAGGGTTTTTGTTTTGTTTGTTTGTTTTTAATGCAGATGTATAAATACATGTGCCCCTGAATTGAGCTGAAAGTGTTAACCAGGTAGTAGTACATTGATCCTGCCAGGATCACATGCCTTACTTTTTGGCTCCTGGTAGGAGACTTGATCTAGATTCTAGAATAATCTGGAATTTCCTGAAGGGATTGAATCTACATCTTTGGGATAATGTTACATGGGAGCCTGAGACATGTGACATGGGTGAATTAATGGCCTAGCGCATTTAACTGGAGGATAAAAAGGAAATCTGCCCAGTCCTTTTCCCAAACCCTTCAAGGCCCTGGTTTAGCTCACATCCCACAGCCTTACAACCGGGAGAGACTGTCTGCCCTACCTGGTGATGGCTGTGCTTGCTAGCAGGACACTCGCTTGGCAAATGTGGAGAAGTAGCCAAGTAAGCTGCATTCTCCTGCTTCTTTCTCCTGCCCCTGTGCTAGTACTCACTGAAGCTCCTCCCACCTCAAAAAAATGTTTACACACCCTTCCCAACTCCAGGTTTCAGCTAAAATGTTTCCTCAGGGAAGCCTTCCTCATCCTTCCAGATTTTTCAGTAACACACTGCCATTGCCTACTGAACTATTCCTTGTTAGCCTTCATAATAATCAGTGTTGAGCCTGGGTGGCTCAGTAGTTTACACGTCATACTCTTGATTTTGGCTTAGGTCATGATCTCACAGTTGGTGAGTCTGAGCCTGGTGTTGGGCTCTGTGCTGACAGCATGTGGAACCTGTTTGGGATTCTGGTGTCTCCTTCTCTCTTGGACCCTCCCCCGCTCACACATGCACTTGCTCTTGCTCTCTTTCAAAATAAATAAATAAACTTTAAAAATGGTTATAATAATTAATATTTATGTATTCCTATTAAATATTTACCTCTAGATTATAAACTTCTTGCGGACAAGTACTGTTATCTGTCTTGCTTATCATAATTCAACATAATTTGTTGAATGGATGAGCTGCCCTAGTCTAGTCCAGGACTCCTCCTTTTTAGCTAAGCAGTTCTTTCCATTTCCAATTTTTTACTCACCATGTCCTCCACCCTACTCCACCCCCATATGAGCCCCAAGAGACTCTGGGCTAGGAGAAGAATCTGAATTACACATATAACACTGGAATCAGAAAAACCATGCCCTTTTGATGATTCAACCTTTGCTTCTGGCCCAAGCTCTTCCTCCAGGTTCTTCATTTAGGATGGATTTTCTAAGAAACTCTTGGTCTTTGCTCTAAACACATGAACCCCTTCCCAGCACACATTAATAGAGCCAGTGCTGTGAAGAGGCAATTCTTGGAGGCTGTTAGTGTAGTATTTATGGCTTTTTTCACTTTCGAACCCATTTATAAACTTTGAATTCACATTTGACCTTTTCTAACCACTTACCACATCTCCTGATTGCCTGGTTATTTATAATTCGAATTGTTTAAATCTGAAAACCTTAGATATTCTTCAAAACTCAGTTGACATTTTGGTCTTCTAGAGTCACCCAGGGAGTTTTCTCAGAAGCTGTAAGGTCTGCATGGAGATATAACTGCTGCCCCTCTGGAGGGCAGACCATACCACATATTCAGAATCAGAGATCAGGAGGGCATTACTCTTGGGATCACATACTAGCCCCAGCCGGGCCCAACAAACCCTATTATTAAATTACTATTTTTATACTTTTTGGAGAAAAATAATTCTGTCTATGACAGAATAGATAGGATTAGTACTTAGTACAATGAGCCAAAGATTAAATAATTCTCAGGTTGACCGCTTAATGGGTATGGGATTTCCTTTTGGAATGATGAAAATTTTTAGAACTGGATAGAAGTGATGGTTGCACAGCACTGTGAGTGTACAAAATGTACACAATGTCATTGAATTGTATACTTTAAAATGGTTAATTTTATGTAATGTGAATTTTACTTCAGTTAAAAAATTAACAGTAATTCTCAGGGAACATAGAATTTTTCGCATAATAGTCTAGGAATTTCAGTTGGTCATCACTGCAGTCATAAAATTTTTGGACATGTGGCCATCTGTCCTCCTTCCCCTAACCCCGTATCATTTGAAGCCAGCTGGATTTAATCTACTACTTAAAGATTCCATTTTAAAAAACAACTTCTAGCAGCAAATTGTTGGCACAGAGGAGTAGCTAGAGGACAACAAAATAACTCCTAATTTCTGAATATATCCTTTATATTCAGATATTTTTCTTTATAAGGATATTTTTCTACACAACTTCATTAATTAAAATACTTTTTTGCTGTTACATCTCAGAATATATGAGGTGGATTTTGGTTTCATGAAGTTTTTGTCATGTTAAATTAATAATAAATGTATTTTAGATGAATTTCACGAGTTATGGTATTGTCAGTACAAAAATGAAGTCATGTATTCAGTCAACAAATACTTTTTGAGTATCTTTTATGTGTCAGTCAGGTTATTAGTTGCTAAGAATACCGAGATGAATAAGGTATCCCCTACTAAAAAATTTGTGGTCTAATAATCACATCATCCATCCTCCTCTGCAGCCTCCTTATCCCCCCTTAGTCACAATTCCCTTGTGGTCTCCAAAGATTCTGACTTTTACACAAGCCTTTACTCTCTGCCCAGACACTTGGACTTACTGGCCTGGTTTGGGGCTGATTGCCTTGATTTGGTCCACAGTGTCCCCACTCAAGGCAACTTTCAGCATCTCAATCCTGCCCTGAACCTTGGCCACTTAGAGGTGGCAGTCTTGCAATGGTCCTGAAGAACCTAGGCTAAGACTTGTACTAATATTCCTATTTGTTAGATGCATGTATTTTTTAAATGTTTATTTAGTTTTTGAGAGACAGAGAGAGACACAGCATGAACAGGGGAGGGGCAGAGAGAGAGGGAGACACAGAATCTGAAGTAGGCTCCAGGCTCCACACTGTCAGCACAGAGCCCCACATGGGGCTCAAACCCACAAACTGTGAGATCATGACTTGAGCCAAAGTCAGACGCTCAACCAACAGAGCCACCCAGGCACCCCTAGATGCATTTATGTTTTGAAAGGTTAGTGTTATTGCTCATGGGGCACCTGGGTGGCTCTGTTGGTTGAGCATCCAACTTTGGCTCAGTCATGATCTCATGGTTTGTGGGTTTGAGCCCCATGTCAGGCTCTGCACTGACAGCATGGAGCCTGCTTAGGATTCTCTCTCTCCTTCTCTCTCTGCCCCTCCACTGCTGTTTTCTCTCTCTCTCTCTCTCTCTCTCTCTCTCTCTCTCAAAATAAATAAACTTTAAAAAGATTTTTTTAAAGAATTATCTAGTCCATGACCTAAATCAGTGCATAGAAAACCTTTCTCCAAGGGAGATTCACAAAGAAGAAGTAGGATATTTGATCTTAAGTTCTTTTTCTAGGTAATGAGTATGCAGACAAATTCTATTTTCTCTATTGCATATGTATCTTGGGTTTCACTAATGGACATTAGTAAATTTTTGGACTATTTTTAAAATGTCAGTTACTTAAAATAAATTGAAAACATTTGTTAAAGCCAATATTAGAAGGTTGCCTTTTCAAACAAACTATCAGAATTTCAGAGGCTTTGCCTGTGAGATGGTGTTGGCAAGAACAATTTCATGAAATCAGAAAAAAAAGATTTAAACATTATGTTGGCATGGACACACATAGTTGGAAACTTGATAAGATCAACTTTGGTTGTTTTTATTTTAGTTACTTATCTCTTGAATATTTTCTCCTCCTGCTTCATTTTCCCAATTGTAGCAGAAACTCCCAGATGTGCATCTAAGTACTGTTCCACCCACTTCTTCCACTATAAAAAAAGATACATGTCTGGCCAGCTATACAACATGTTCTTGCTCCTTCTGCTATTAGATACAGTCATGTGATTAAGTTCCTTGAGTGAAATTTGAGTAGTCTTGGCCTGTAAAAACCTCCCCCCAACGCATGCTTCTCCAAGATGGTATCCTGCCTCCAAGACGACTTCCAGTGATTTCTGACTCCCGGTATTTATGTCCCTGTGTAATCTCCTCCTTCACCGAATATAGCTGACCTATATAACTAATAGGTTATTGCAGAATAACAAAATGTGATTTCCAAGTCTAGGTCATAAAAGATACAGTAATTTTCATCTTGCCCTCTTTTTTTTAAAGTAATCTCTGTGCCCAATATGGGGTTCAAACTCTTGTCCCTGAGATCAAGAGTCGCAGCACCACCCACTGAGCCAGACAGGCAATCCTCATCTTGCCCTCTTGGACCACTTTCTCTGAATGAAGCTAGCCAGTATGTCATGAGGACATTTAAACAACCCTATGAAGAGGTCCATGTAGCAAGAAACTGAGGCCATCTGGCCACAACCAGCTTTAACTGAACCACATTAGAGACAAATACTTCAGCCCTAGTTGAGCCTTCTTATGACTGTAGCTACAACAGACATCTGACTGCAAACTGTGGCTCAAAGACAGTGAACTAGAACTATTTGGCTAAGCCACTTCCAAATTTGTGACCCACAGAAACTATGAGATCATAAATATTAAATTGTAGTTTTAAAAGGTGCTAAGTTGGTTTTGCAGCAACAGATAACTGATGCATCCCGTCAGCTGAATGGCAAAGCTCACAAGCTTGGAAACCACATGTTGAAGAGTTCAGAGCTATAATCAGCTCAGGTTCCTGAATCAGCATGTAGAGGACAGTCTTCTTCTCTAGTTTCTCCACCCCCCACAATAACCTTGACTGTAGAGACAGAAATAAACTTATTTAGAGCAATTAAATTTGGGGGTCTAAATTTTACAGTACTTCAGCATGTCCTAACTAACACATCAACTTTATATTCTATTTCTTTCTTTGTTTTGTATATATGAGGATATTATTCTGCTGAGCAAGGATTACTCTTGGAATAGTTCTTTAAACACTATCAAAAACATTTCATTGGTTAAAAATCATATGATTAAATATTGAAAGTTCTTTTCTCACCTGCAAATCCTATTTTATTTGCCTAGCCTTTGAATAGTTACAGTTAATACTATGATAACCCTTCCCAGTTCCCCTTTACATGCTTGAAGCACCCCCAGTTCCTTTGAGTGTGACTAGTAACGGCTTACACGTAAGGCCAACGGGAGCGAACTCAGGAAATTATGCCCTCTCTATAGATGATCCACAACCTATGGCCAAATAAAATGATGTCATAAAAGTCCAGCCCTGTTGCCACAAGGAATGATAGGTTTATGGTGTCGTTTATATCCAGAACTCTCCCCTTTGTAGATTGCGCTAAGGCTGGACTTTATGTAATGCCAGATCCTTACTTGGCAGCTCTTTTGCTTCCCTATCATGTTCTTCTCTCTTCCTTACAAATTTTTCTCCAAAGAGTGCCTTCTCAATAAGACACATGCACCCAAATCTGTATCTCAAATTCTGCTTTTAGAGAATCTAATATAAGACTACCTATTTTCATGAAACTAGACAGGAAAGGTGAGATCTTCTCAGTTATTTATAAGACTGATATATTTGATTCATGAGAAAAGAAGATGTATTCTTAGTCCAAAACTTTGAAAAATACTTTTAAAAAGAAAAACAATAGAGAAAATTAAAAAAGCCAAAGCTGATAATCTGAAGATATCAACAAAATTGAAAAGTTCTAAGATGAAGAAAAAAATACAACATAAATCACCAATATCAGAATAAAAGAGATATTATTATTACAAATCCTACAGACATTAAAAGGATAGTAAGATAATATTATGAAAAATGTATACCAAAACTCTGAAAACTTAGATAAAATGGGTAAATTTCTTGAAAAATGCAATTTACCAAAGTCAACAACAGATTAAACAGAAGATGCTAATAGTCCTATACCTATTAAAGAAATTAAATATATTGTCAAAAACTTCCCAAAACAGAAAAAACTCTCAACACAGATGGTTTCATTGGAGAATTCTACCAAACAATTATGGAAGAAAAAAACACTAATCTTATAAAAGCTCTTTCTTACAGAAAATAAAGAAGAGGCAAGACTTTCCTACTTTATAAGATCATCATAATCCTAATCCTAAAACCTGGCAAAGATACTACAAGAAAAGAAAATTATCTACCAATATCACACATGAATACAGACCTAAAAAATCCCTGAAGGGGCGTCTGGGTGGCTCAATTGGTTAAGCATCCAACTTCAGCTCAGGTCACGATCTCACAGTTCACAAGTTCAAGCTCCATGTCGGGCTCTGTGCTGACAGCTCAGAGCCTAGAGACTGCTTCAGATTCTCTATCTCCCTCTCTTTCTTCACCCACTCACACTGTCTCTCTTTCCCTGTCTCAAAAATAAATAACCATTAAAAAAAAATTTTTTTAAACCTTGAAAATGTATTAATTGAACCCAACAATACCTAATAGGACTAATATACCATGACCAAGAAAGGTAGAGCCTGAGAATGCAAGGTTGGTTTAACACTCAAAAATCAATCAGTATAACCACATTAATGGAGAAAAAACACCCTTAGATCATCTTCTCAAATACAGAAAATGCATTTTGTCAAAATTTATCACCCATTTATAAAAACACTTGTAGTAAACTAGGAATAGGAAGGATCTTTCTCAATTTCATAAAAGGAAGCTATAAAAACTTACAGCTAATATCACACAACAGTCATACATTGAATGATGTCCCCCTATAATTGGGACAAGGAGTAGAAGCCCACTTTCTCAACTTCTATTCAACATTGTAATAATGGTGCCAGCTACTCCAATAAGCAAGAAAAATAAAAATAATAAAGAAGAAAGAAATAACAAGAATTATACCTTTCATCTATTCTGTGTATCCTAGGAAACTAGTGTTTATAAACATGTTGTTTAGCAACATAATAATAATAGCAAACGTAAGATACCAGAGAGATTATAGGATTGGAATACATTAAACATTTAACATAGTCAATTCATGTAATATGGCAAGCTAGGCACCTGGTTTGTCTTTCTTTAAGAAAACAAAAAAAATTCTAGATTATATATTTTAAAATATTTAAAATATCAATGTACTATACGAAAGTAAGGAATTCTCAGATCAGGGACTAAAAGAGGCAAGAAACCCAGAGAAGTAAGTGTAGCATTTTAGCCATTTTTCTTTCTCAAGGCATTGCCTAAATTGCATGAATTTGAACTTATCATGGACTCACAGAACCCACAAAGAAGGGGACAGAGACCAGGGCCCTCCAAAGGTAGTAGTTTAATAGAAGCTCCTTCCTAATCAATAAAGCTAAGACATCAAAGTTCTAAACACTCGGTATCAGCATGTTTATACCCCTTTCCTGTCCTTGGGATCTACAAAGAAAATAGTTTTCACTCTTAGCATTGAGAAGAGAAGAAAAAAATGTCACCCAGGAGTTGTAATCACAAGACAGTTCTTGCACAGGTTTGTAGCACAAATTCATAGGAACCGTGTGCTACCAAAACCTTAAGCTAAGAATTTAAATTACAGTATTCTAGATTTGTAGTGCCATCATATGACTGGTCAGCATCATATGTAAATTCAGTCTGGCACATCCCACCACAGTCTCAGACTTCGAAGAGTTCCAAGAAGTAAAACCCCAAGTAAAATGAACAGCTAATGGGAGAAAAAAAAAAAACTGAGAAAACACACAAGTAAAAAAGATACCATGAGTGATATACAGCAGAAACAAATATTGCCAAGAATATGTTCACATATATTTCAGACACAAACTATAAAATTAAAATGTTTACAATGCTTAAAGAAGTAAAAGATAAACTTCACAGTGTGTTCCAGGAATAAAACATTACCAAAACATATCCAGCAATGGGTAGAAAAGATAATATATTATGACCAAGCGAGGTTTATCCTAATACCAGTAAATTAGTTAATATAATTCACCACATTAACAGGTTAAAGGAGAAAATTTATATGATCATCTCAATGATTGCAGAAAAGGTGTTTGATAAAATCTGACATTCATTTATAATAAAAACTCCTAGCTAACTAGAAACAGAAGAGGCTTTTTCAGCCCAATTTAAAAATAAATAAAACTTAAGAAAACATTACATGTAATGGTTAGTTATTAAAATATTTTCTCTAAGATTGGGAACAAGATAAGAATGCCCACTTCTATTTAACATCATACTGCCAACTTCTATTTAGCATTGTACTAGTCATTGAAGAAAAAAAAAACAAAGTATAAGAAGAATAAGGATTGGAAAGAGGGAGAATATTATCATTGTTCTCAAATGATGTTGTAGGTAAAAAATTCAAAATACGCCACCAATAAAGTTTTTCCAGATTTACTGACATATAACTGGTAACCAATAACTTTTTAATGAATGTGGATTTAACAAAAGTTTCCAGATACCAACTCGATATACAAAAATTATCACATTTCTGTATAGCAGCACCATGTACTAAATGTATCTCTGTGTATATACATACATATATATACATACATATATATACATATATATACATATATGTATATATACATATATACATATATACCACATCTATATTTTTAAAACCATGAATATCTAGGAATTAACCTAACATCAAAACTTTTAAGAAAAACAGACTGGAAGATTCTATATTGTAAAGATATCTATTATCTCCAATTTGATCTATAGAATCAATGCAATCTCAATAAAATCTCCAATAGATTTTTTAAAAGTGGAACTTCATAGTCATGTTCTAAAATTTATATGGAGATACAAAGGACCTGAAATATCCAAGTAACTCTTGAAGAAGATGAATAAGTTTAGGGGACTTGCCCTATGGACTTCAAGACATAAAGCATTTGTTCTTATACTATATTAAGATAGTATAGTATTGGTGCTGCATAGAGAAAATAGGTCAATGGAACAGAATTAAAGCTCAGAAATAAACACTGGCATATATAGATAATAATATATGACAGAAGAGTATTGCAGATAGTGGGAAAGGATGGATTTTTCAATAAATAATACTGGATAAAGATATTCATATGGGAAAATATTACATTGGCTCTTTATCCCACACAATAATCAAAATAAATTTCTGGGAGAAATAAAGACCAAAAAGTCAGAGGTAAAGTTAAAGGCATTAAAAGATAACATAGGAAAATATCTTTGTGGCAACAGAATACAGAAGTATTTCTTTTTTTTTTTTTAATTTTTTATGTTTATTTATTTTTTTTGAGAGAGAGAGACACAAGCGCGAACAAAGGAGGGGCAGAGAGAGAGGGAGACCCAGAATCCAGAGCAGGCTCCAGGCTCTGAGCTGTCAGCACAGAGCCCGACACGGGGCTTGAACCCACAAGCCATGAGATATGACCTGAGCCGAAGTCGGATGCCCAACCAGCTGAGCTACCCAGGTGCCCCCAGAAGTATTTCTTACACAAAGAACAAAAAATTGAACAGAGAGGGAAATGTAAACTAGATCAAAATTGAGAGGTTCTGATCATCAAAATACATCTTAAACAGAATGCAAAGACAAGCTATAAGCTAGAAGATATTTAAGATCTGTTATTTAGCATATATAAGAGCTGCTACAAATCAGTAAGAAAACAACAAAATATTCAGCATCTAAATGGGCAAGAGCCTTGACCAAACATTTCACAAAAGAAGAAACCTGAATGCCCCATAAACTCATGAAAACATGTCCAACCTAATCAATTGTCAAGAAAATGCAAATGCAACGAGACACAATTTTTTGCCCATCAGACTGACAAAATTTAAAAATAGACAGTGCCATATGTTGATGAGCATTTGTATTAATGGGAACTCAGCTGTGCTGGTAAGAGTACTAATGAATGTAAAAACTGAAAAATAGTTTGGTGCTACCTCATAAAGAAGCACCAGGCTTCTTATAAAAGGCACCAGGCTGGAGACTCAGGAAAGAATTACAGTTAAAGTCCAAAGTCAGTCTATTGGCAAACCAGAAAGAGCCAATGTTTCAAATAAAGTGGAAAGACAGTCTGCTGACAGAATTCCCTCTTGTTCAGGGGAGGTCAGCCTTTTGCTTTGTTCAGCCTTTGCTTTATTTATTTGCTTTATTGAATCAGATCTGGAGGCCACTCTATTTTACTCAGAGTCCACCAATTTAAATTTAAATCTCATCCAAAAATACCCACACAGAAACATCCAAATTTCTAGGCACCATGGTTCAGCCAAGTTAAAAATAACCATCCCAGCCCCAAACTAGAAAAGAAAAAGATCTAAGTGTCTCATCAGCAGTAGACTGGATAAATAAATTGTGGCTTATACATATAATAAGTACTAAATTACTACTGTGGTAAGCACAGTTCTAAATTGCTCCCCCTCCAACATGGTCTCTACCCCTGCTGTTATGCCCTGTATAATCTCTCCTTGAATGCAGGTAGTACCTATGACTTGTTTCTAACAAATAGAATATGAGAAAAGTCACAGGGCGTTACTCTCTTTATTAGGTTATGTTATAGGCAAAGGTGATGGGATATCACCCCCATGGTTTTGTGTGTGTGTGTGTGTATATGTGTCTCCATATTTACATGTGCATATTTATGTACACACACACACACACACACACACACACACACACACATGTCTATGTATATATATTTAAGCAGACTCTTCTGCTGGCCTCCAAGAAGCAAGCTACCATGATTTTTAAAGCTTCAAGAGTGAATTCCGCCAATAATCCAAATGAGCTTGGAAGCAGATCCTTCCCCCTGTTAAGCCTCCAGAGGAGAATGCAGCCTGGCTGGCAACTTGACAACAACCTAGTGAGACCCTAAGCAGAGGACCTAGTTAAGTCACACCTGGACTGTTGACCCTATGGAACCTGTGAGATAATAAATGTGTGGTGTTTTAGGCCACTAAAATTTGTTAATTTGGTAATTTGTAATTTGATAATTTGTTAACAGCATATAAAAATTTGCAGCTATACAGAAATGAAAATCAGCTACAGCTATATGTATCAATATAGATGAATCTTCTAAGGTTGAACAAAAGAAGTCATAAAAATACAGATGGTAGGTTCCGTTTGCATTATGTATGAAAGCAGATAAAACCCAACCAATATGTAATTTAGGGAAGCATACATAAAGAATAAAGTTATAAAGAAAAGCAAAGGAAGAAAATCACAAAAGATGGGAGGATAGATTACTTCTGCAATAGAGCACAGGATGCACCCAGAGCTCTAAGATATTAGCAACATTGTATTTCATAACCAGAACTCAAATATTAAAAATAATTTAATTTATAGAATATACAAAATACAGTCCTATATTTATGGTTAGCCCCCCACCCCAACCCTCCAGCTCAATTCCCCTCCTTATGGTAGAGTGATTTGAGGTCAGACAAACCTAAATTCAATTCTTAATTCTGTTCCTTCCTTACTATATGATCTTGATTTAGAGCTATATGATCAATATCTAGTCTCCAGACTTTCCAGATGAAAGGGCTGTAATAAAATAACAGTTGAAAAAACATTACCTTGTTTAATGAAAAAAAAAATACAAAATCAACAATTTTGAGTTCTAACATACACATAAATACTATGGTTATATTTTTTAATTAAAAAATGATAGGGGTGCCTGGGTGGCTCAGTCGGTTAAACTTCCAACTTTGGCTCAGGTCATGATCTCACAGTTCACAAGTTCGAGCCCAGCGTTGGGCTCTGTGCTGACAGCTCAGAGCCTGGAACCTGCTTTGGATTCTGTGTCTCCCTCTTTCTCTGCCCCTCCCCTGCTCATGCTCTATGTGTGTGTGTGTGTGTGTGTGTGTGTGTGTGTGTGTGTGTGTGTGTGTCTTTCTCTCTCAAAAGTAAACATTTAAAAAAATTATAGTAATCAACCAACTTCGCAGAGAGAGTGGTACTTATATGCTGGTAGCATTGCAAATTGACAGTCTTTTGGGAGAGTAGGTTTAACCATATGTGAAATGTGAAATGATATATTAAAGTATTGTTATTCTTCATATTACAAAACTGTAATCATCAAGACAGTATGGTACTGGCACAAAAACAGACACTCAGATCAATGGAACAGAACAGAGAACCCAGAAATGGACACACAAACATATGGCCAACTAATCTTTGACAAAGCAGGAAAGAATATCCAACGGAATAGATAGTCTCTTCAGCAAGTGGTGCTGGGAAAACTGAACATTGACATGCAGAAAAATGAACCTGGACCAGTTTCTTACACCACACACAAAAATAAACTCAAAATGGATGAAAGACCTAAATGTAAGACAGGAAGCCATCAAAATCCTCAAGGAGAAAGCAGGCAAAAACCTCTTTGATCTTATGCAGCAACTTCTTACTCAATACGTCTTTGGAGGCAAGGGAAACAAAAGCAAAAATGAACTATTGGGACCTCATTCTGCACAGCGAAGGAAACAATCAGCAAAACTGTAAGACAACTGACAGAATGGGAGAAGATATTTGCAAATGACATATCAGATAAAGGGTTAGCATCCAAAATCTGTAAAGAACTTATCAAACTCAACACCCAAAAAACAAATAATCAAGTGAAGAAATGGGCAAAAGACATGAATGGACACTTCTCCGAAGAAGACATCCAGATGGCCAGCCAACCGCCACATGAAAAAATACTCTACATCCCTCATCATCAGGGAAATACAAATCAAAACCACAATGAGATACCACCTCATACCTGTCAGAATGGCTAACATTAACAACTCAGGCAACAACAGATATTGGCGGGGATGTGGAGAGACAGGATCTCTTTTGCACTGCTGGTGGGAATGCAAACTGGTGCAGCCATTCTGGAAAACAGTATGGAGGTTCCTCAAAAAATTAAAAATAGAACTACCCTATGACCCAGCAGTTATACTACTAGGTATTTATCCAAGCGATACAGGTATGCTGTTTTGAAGGAGCACATGCACTCCAATGTTTATAGCAGCACTAACAACAACAGCCAAAGTATGGAAAGAACTTTATATATACCACATTTTCTTGATATATATATCAAGATAAATATATATATATATATATATATATATATATATGGAGTATTGATATATATATATGGAGTATTACTCAGTAATCAAAAAGAATGAAATCTTTCCATTTGCAACTACATGGATGGAACTGGAGGGTATGATGCTAAGTGAAATGAGTCAGTCAGAGAAGGACAACTATCATATGACTTCACTCATATGAGGAATTTAAGATATAAAACAGATGAACATAAGGGAAAGGAAGCAAAAATAATAAAAAAACATGGAGGAGGAGAAAACATAAAAGGTTGTTAAATATAGAGAACAAACAGGGTTGCTGGAGGGGTTGTGAGGGGGGGATTGGCTAAATGGGTAAGGGGCATTAAGGAATCTACTCCTGAAATCATTGTTGCACCATATGCTAACTAACTTGGAGGTAAATTAAACAATAAATAAATTTTTAAAAATAGGTCAGAAAAAAATAAAGTATTGTCATTCTTTGACTCAGGATTTCTACTTTGGGGAATTTAAGGTTATTTAAGAAAATAAAAAGTCAGAATCAAAGCCAATGTGTGCAATAATGTTTAAACTTTTGTTGTTTGTTTATTTATTTATTTTGAAGCAGCAAGAGAGAGAGAGAGAGTGAGCATATGTGAGCGCAAGCTGGGGAAGGGCAGAGAGAATGGGAGAGAATCACTAGCAGACTCTGTGCTGTCAGCACAGAGCCTGATGTGGGGCCGGATCCCATGAACTGTGAGATCGTGACCTGAGTCAAAACCAAGTGTCACACGCTTAACCTACAGAGCCACCCACATGCCCCATGTGCAATAATTTTTAAGGCAGAAATATTTATGAAAACAAAACTTGAAACAATTAACGTTTTTTTTTGTAAATTACCAAAGTAGAGTACATGGGCAATAAAAATAATGTGATAAATATATGCCTTGTATTGGTATATGGATATATTAAATAACATCAAATGAACAATGAGAACTAAACATGCATTCATATGCTATCTGTATGATTAAAAATATCTGCAGAAGCATTGAAAACATCAGAGATAGTTAAAACAATTTAAATAATTGTGTTAGGTTTATGAGAATGTTCAATGAAGTGACTATGATTTTTAAAATAAGCGGGTATATTTAACTGGAGGCATATATTTAATGATGGAATTTCAGGCAGTATTATAGACAGATGGTGAAACTATTTGTGCAGGATGTGGGGGTGGTTTGAGGATAGGGGGACCTAAAATCTCACCACATGGAAAGTTTCTATAATCAGAGGGTTTTCTCTGGGTTGTTTAGGCTGTGGAGCCAAAAGGGGAGAATCATGCAGAAGATTTCTCAAGGGAGAAAAAAACTGGAAGAACCATACTTAGAAAAATGTGATTGTAAATTAATTTCTCTTTAGGACGCAGGCTGCTTTGTTTTAGTTTCTTTGTTGTTGTTGTTTCTCTAAAGCAATTACAACTTAATGATTTACTTCAATATATGAGAGACTTCAGGGTGGGTCTGAATCCTGTGTGCCTCGGTCTGACTATTTTGTTTCAACATGGAAAGAAGTCTGAATAGTGTAACAATTAATGAATATAATCATTCATAGAATGGTATCTAATTGCATTGATGGCAGCAATTCTAAGGTGGTTTAGTTCTGAGTCTTAGTAATTTTAGTAAATTGAGTATTTTAGTAAATTAAAACCAAAAAAAAAAAAAAAAAGAATGAAGAACCATTCCCAACCACAGGCCAGCATAAAAGAAAGCCCAGGAGCAGGAGGAGAGGTTCCACATGGCTACTGAGCTTTCAGATTAGAGCACAAATTAGAAATGATGAGGAAGTCTATTTAATCTTAATCAATAGAGTATAGGTGTTCTGCCTAGAGACAAAGTGAATGCACATAAAAGCGTTATGTGTCCAAGAGCACGATGACTTCAGCATATCACATCTCTATCTCCATTTCTCCAGTTACAGAATAAAACCCTCTATATAGAATAAAACCCACCATCCCTGCCATTCATCCATCTGGAACATATTGTGACTACAGATTAGAGAAATCAATGATTTTTTTCAGAGCATGATATACAGTTGTCCCTGCTATCAACTGGCTTATTCCACTTTAATCAAGACTACCTCTGTTTTTTGCATTAAGTTATCTGATTTCTACCCAAGGATTTTTTTAGAGAGATATTTAAATCACAAAGAGTGATAAGCAGTGAATGAATTTTAAGTTAATTTTCCATGATAGTAAAATTGTAAGAAATATAGGAAGGTTACATAGACTGTTTTTACCTTTAAGCAGCTCATGATGGAAGGAAGGAAGGAAGGAAGGAAGGAAGGAAGGAAGGAAGGAAGAAAGAAAGAAAGAAAGAAAGAAAGAAAGAAAGAAAGAAAGAAAGAAAGAAAGAAAGAAAAAGCTTTTGGTATCACAAGGGCTACGATGTAACCTCCCTAATAAGATCACTTGATAACAAGTTGCTCAACTGTGTACATGACCTTTCAAATAGAGCTCCCTCTTAATTCCGTGAACTGTCATGCAAGTATTCATAACTTGGGATTACATTTCATATACATTATTTGAGAAGTCTACACAATACTAACAAAATTATTTTCTTAAAATCCTATTCTCTCGTTTCCAGGTATATCATGATATATTAAGGAAAAAAGCACCTGTGATATCAACAAATTGCTTTAGAATCTAAAGTTTAGATAATGTCACAAACTATTCAAAGAAATTAGTAAGTCTTTCCCACAGCTGTTCTTCCACTTCCCCTGGCAGCATCAGGTGGCAAGGACAGGCAGTAACCAAATCCATTTAGCGTTAGGCGTGACTCTGAAAGAACTTTGAGGACCTTACTGAAGTAGTTGGGTCTGATGTTCTGAGAAATGATGAAATAGGGGAGCCATGTAACGGGCTGCACATACCATCTCCCACCAAGCTTCATTTAGCATATAGCTTGAAATTTTGTTGGATAACAACTTGCAGGCAGGGAGAACAATTGAGAAGAAAAAGTACTGGAGTTGGACAGATGGAGATGCAAATTCTAGGCCCTCTCAATATCAACCCCTCTTAGCCTGGCTACTCCTCTGTAACAGGAAAACTACAAACAACATCAATTCCATAGGGTCATTTGAATATTAAAAGAATGTAAACAAACTACTTAGCATAAAAATAAAAGCTCAAGAAGTGTTAGTTCTCTTCCCCCATTCACCTGGGTCACCTTGGCCTTTCTTATTAAATTTTCAGTTTATTTTCAATTACAGCATTCTTAGATTCTTTAGAATCTAGTCAATGAGATGCAATTGATAACATTGTGTTCTGTGTTGTTAATGCAAGTACTGAGTATAGTTTCCCTGGTGCCACTTGGTAATTATCCAAACATTCTACAAGGTCAAGGTCTGTGGCATTGTGCAGAGCATACAATAAACAATCCATCAGCATTTTTGTGTCACTTTGTATGGGTCTTCTTTGTTAGTTACCACTGCTCTGGAATTTTGTGTTGATAATCTAAAGATAATCTCATTAGCATTTTGTGGATAAAAGCTTCATCACAATAAGAGTCTGCATAAAATAAACTGAACAAAACTAGACTTTTAGTGCAAACTACTAAAGTTTCTTTATTGAGAGGATTTGGATCAGGCAGGTCACCATAAGCTCTGATGTGACAGTACCATAATGGTCCTTTGGACCTATTCCATAATGGAGTAGGAAGGCCAGACCTGTTTAACCAAATACTGGGTGCTCCCTGTAATGCTCAGTGGGCATCATGTGCAAGTTACATGGCACTTTAATGGAGGACCACTAAAATGACAAACTGGAATAAAGACATTAAAATAGCAACTTTCATCCCTCTTTTTCTCCCTCCCTTCCTTCCATCCTTTCCTGCCTTCTTTGCTATTCTTTCCCTTTTTTATTTATTTCCATTTTATCTTTATACAGGCTGCTGACAAAAACACACATTACACATATGTTACACACATGTTACTACAAGATGAACTATTAGAGAGTGGGGAGACTAATACTGCTGCACATGCAATCAAGACATTCCTCTAGGTGTAGCCAAGAGTTAGAGATCAGGACTCAGACAAGCCCAAGCATTCATTAATACAATCTCTAAAATATGCCTGAAATGTGATGAAAATTCTATCTATAGTTATTCTACCTTAGTTGGCTTGCTTTTCTTTTGTTAAAATGAACTCTTATAATTTTTTATTAATCACCAGATGATGTATGATCCAATTATAATACATCATTTATCTTTCTGTTTATCTAAACTTTCATCTGTATAGAGGCATAGAGAGATGTCTGGAATAATATTCACTTAAGGTTAACAATGGCTATTTTCTGAATGGTAAGAAGTATTTTTTTTAAGTTTTTTTTTAATTTACTTTGAGAGAGAGAGATAGAGAGCAAGTTGGGGAGGGGCAGAGAGAGAAGAAAAGACAGAATCCCAAGTAGGCTCTGCACTGTCTGTGCAGAGCCCAAAGCAGGGCTCCAACTCACAAACCATGAGATCATGACCTGAACTTAAACCAAGTGTTGGATGCTCAACTGACCCAGCCACCCAGGCATCCCAAAAGTATTTTTTGCTTTATTTTTTGTGCTTTTCTTAATTGCTTGAATTTTGTAAATGAGTATGTATCTTTTTAAAAAAATATTGAAGTTGTTATTCTTTAATACAATCATACAGAATAATGATTTTCCACTTATCTAGCTCTTGTTAAAAGTGACAAATATGAAATGAGAAGTTATACTGGTAAGCCCTTAAATATTATGAGAAAAATTGTGTAAATATTATAATTCCCAGGTGAACCAACAAAACTTAAGATGCAATGTATCAGTGGGTTGAGTGACAGATTCTTGATTTCTGTTTGGGTTGTGATCTCCTGGTTGTGAAATTTAGTCCTGCATTGAGCTCCAAGCTGAGTATGGAGCCTGCTTAAGATTCTTTCTCTCCCTCTTTCTTGCCCCCAACCTACTTGCTCACGCATGCTCTCTTTCTCAAAATATATAAGTAAATACACTTAAAGGGCACCTGGGTGGCTCAGTCAGTTAAATGACTGACTTCAGCTCAGGTCATGATCTCACAGTTCACCAGTTCAGGCCCCACATTGAGGTCTGTGCTGACAGCTCAGTCTGGAGTCAGCTTGGGGTTCTGTGTCTCCCTCACTCTCTTCCCCTCCCCCGCTCATGCTCACACGTGCACTCTCTCTCTCTCTCTCTCTCTCTCTCTTTCTCTCTCTTAAAAATAAATAAACATTATCACTAAATAAACTTTAAAAAAAAGATGCAATGTATCAAAGCCAGAAATCACCCAAATTAGACAAACAAAATAAATAAACAGTACAGTGAAATACAAATAAACCTTGATTCTGCTAAGGCCATTTCCAGTGTAATTGAAAAATTAAATAAAAAATTTGCTATCAAAGATTCTGGAAAGAAAACCAGCCTGTGGGCATGGTGGGGAGAAACATAGAGTCCCACAGGACTGAGACCTTTTCTCTAGTCCTTGATGGCATCCCAAAAGGTGTCCCTATTAAGTGTTTTCTCTCAGTGGTTGTTTGTTTATTGTTCTTTTTTAATTTACTTATTTTGAGAGAGAGAGAGAGAGAGAGAGAGAGAGAAGGTTCACCCTCTGGGGAGGGGCAGAGAGAGGGAAAGAGAATCCCAAATAGGCTCCATGGTGTCATCACAGAGCCTGAAGTAGGCCTCGATCCCATGAACCTCAAGATCATGACCTGAGCCAAAATCAAGAGTCAGGTGCTTTAACCAACTGAGCTATCCAGATGCCCCTTTGTCTCAGTCTCTTTGAAGGATCAGCTTATAGCAAAGTAAGAGGGGTTGCATAATATGAGAAACCTGTTACTGATCATTAGAGTTGACCTTTGGCCAGAAAATGCCAACTTCCTTCCCTGTGGAAAGACAGCATCCAGAAATCTCTGACTTCTTAGGTTGAGATCTTGAACTTCTAGAAATTGGGTTCGAAGAAAAGCATCACCTGCTGGAAAGGTTACTACAAACAGCTGCCAGTCACCAAATGAGGAGTACTGTGGGTTACACATTTATATTATGGCTGCAAACATAGAGAATAACCAGATCTTCCCATAAAGAATGTACTTTGTGGCTTAAAAACAAACAGTAGATAATACATGACAAGAGGGAAATCCACTTAGATAGCAAATTCACTAACTTAAGGTATCTATTTACAAATTGGTTCTGAAGCACAATCATTTATTAAAGAAAGATTTATTCCTCAATTCCCTGAAAGTGATAGAAGCTGTACAGTGAACTCAAGATGTATGCAAATCAAATGAAAACACCAATGACTTAAATCCAGGCAAGCCTATTGTTCTTTTAAATGACAAGTGAAATTCAGAGTGTTGGTGAGAATGTGGAGAAATTTGAACTTTCATATGTTTCTAGTGGAACTATGAATTGTAAAAACACTTGAGTAATCTGTTTGGCAGTATCTTTTAAAGCTAAATATGCACATGCTCTATGACCCAGCCATTCTACTCCTAGGTATATATTTAACAAAAATGCACAGATATGTGCAGCAAAAGACATATATGAGAATGTTTGTAGCAGCACTTTTTTGTAATAGCCTCAAAATGTAAATGACCCAAATGCTGATCAATGGTAGAATGGGTAAATTATAGTATTGTATAATGGAATAGTGTACAGCAATGAGAATAAACAAATTACAACTGTATACAACGATGTGCACAAATCTCATGAACATAATGTGGATCAGCCAGACACATGCAGGCCATTGGATAAATTATAAAAACAGGCAAAATGAAACTATGATGTCTGAAATTAGGAAAGTGGTTACCCTCAGGGTTAAAATTATGAAAAGGAGCATGAAAGAGTTTCTGGGAGCTGGTAATGCTTTATTTATTGCCCTAGGTGCTGGTTAGATACATGAGTTCAGTTTGTGAAAACTCATTGAACTGCACACTTATAATGTATGTACCTTTCTGTTTATCTGTTATACTTCAGTAAGTTAAAAAAGTAAAACGTATATGTTTATTCTTTATGACTTGTTTAAATTGCCCTCACTTATTACTATGCCAGACTAATGACTATGATCATTATTTGATATTCAGACAACATTTGGTTTTTAACAGAGGTACACGTTAAAAATATAAATACATAGGGGCACCTGGGTGGCGCAGTCGGTTAAGCGTCCGACTTCAGCCAGGTCACGATCTCGCGGTCCGTGAGTTCGAGCCCCGCGTCGGGCTCTGGGCTGATGGCTCAGAGCCTGGAGCCTGTTTCCGATTCTGTGTCTCCCTCTCTCTCTGCCCCTCCCCCGTTCATGCTCTGTCTCTCTCTGTCCCAAAAATAAATAAACGTTGAAAAAAAAATTAAAAAAAATATATATATAAATACATATATGCTTGAAAAATAGCCATTTATATCTAAAAGTGACATGATAAAACAAATAGACAAAACTAAATTGCTTTGTCATTTGTCATAAGCATTTTCCACTTCTGGATTGAGCCGATCTCAAGCAAATCTATATGCATGGGGGAGGAGGTGGTGGTAATCTCAAGAACAATCAACTGTCAATAGTAGCCATCATAGTAATAATAATAATAATTAATAGTAATAATAATAGACCCTGAGTAAAAACAAAACAAAACCAAAAACATTTACTGAACATTTTGTTGTGAGATTGTAGATACACCAAGTATTATAAATGAAACAGTGTGGGTAATACAATCATGTCTGTGAGTCGGGCTGTAAAGAGGTTTTCATCGGAAATATTAAGATTCACAGAGCTTTCAAACCCAAGGGCCAGGCAGGTAATGCAAATGAGTAAAGCAGGCCAGATGAAATACAGTGGTATTTGGTGGTGAGGTCTGGAAAAACTATAGAACGGCAACCCCTAACCGAGAACCAGAGTAGGTTCAGACCAGACACATCAGGAACTAGTATTGGGCCCCACCCCAGATCTACTGAGTCAGAAACTGTGGGGGTGGAGCCCAGTAATCTGAGTTTTAACAAGCTTGATTCTGATCCATGTTCCTGTATGAGAACCACCAATCTAGATGTATTCTCTTTCTCTCTCTTTTTTTTTTAAATATGTGGACTTAAAAAAAAAAATCTTCTGGCCAGATTTGACCATAGGCTACCAATTTATAGCTCCTGATGAGAATCAAATGAATTTGTATAACTCTATCAGTTCTGTATTTCCCTTTTCTAAGATAAAGACAGATGGTATGTTGAAATTAAGTTTTATTCTCCCCAGGACTGAGACCTATCTAGGCATACCTAGGGTCTGATTGTGATAGGCCTTCTGGAATTCTATTTATAAGACAAGTCAGGTTGCTCCAGGAACTAATCCCAAGTGGAAGAAAGAACCAAGGTACAGAGGTTGGATTAAGGACAAACAGATGAGATTGAACATGTCTGTGTACAACATGGTGTCTTCCACTTAGATTGTTTGTAGCCCAGCCTGGTGGACTCCTTCATTCTTTCAACAAATAGCTGTTGAACATCTACCTAATCTGTCCCTGAGCCCTGTGACTCCAGGGTGACTGTAACATAAGACCTAGTAAAGGCTAAAGGAACTATTTTTTGCTCATCTTCTTAGGACACGAGGACGGCAGCAGTGTTGGCACCAGGACCCTCAACACTTCTGATGCCCTGAAAGTTGGACCCCTTGCACATGTCAGCAGCTGCAACGATGGTGGTGGTACCTTTGGTGGGCAGTGATGACACGGCTTGGAGGACTGGCAGCAGCTAGCTGCTTGTATCAGGTAAGGAGAATTGTGAACACAGTTTGGCAGCTGAGAGAACTGTTCTTGGAGCACCCAGGTTCACATCCCTGAGCACCTTGACCTAGTGGAGGTAGAGGATATCCCCCCAGCAGAGACAGGGAAATAAGATTTTTGTAGCTGTGGTTGTTACTATGTGTAACATAAATTACACATAGGAAAACATGGAATCCTTAAGGGAACCTATGACTTTTTGTTTTTCTGTCTTGGCAACATTTAAAGAACTACATGTTGCTTCTTGTGATAAAGTTAAGGTAATGTGCCTGCAGTGAACATGGTAGACACAAGTATCAGATTTTGAACATTTGGTTTCCTTTTTTAAAATAAAAAGCAGGAAGATTATTATAGGCTTTGGGACATGAGGTTTAAAAAAATCACAGCACACATTCCTAATTTTTTCCCCTGTCTCAAAACATCCCTATAAAATGAAACAACATTGCTGATGAGCTATTCTTTGGCACCAGTGGCCAGCTTATTGCAAAGGAAAAAGGACTTTGGAAGCAGCCACTCCTTTCCTGCCAGAATTTTGAGAGATTGATGCCCTTTTCTTTCATTTCTGTAATGCTTATAGCCTGCAGATTTTCCATTACTTTCTGAAATCCCAAACTGAAGTTTATTAAAAACATATTTGTTATTCTACTCTCTCTCTCCAGCTCTCTCTCTCTCTCTCTCTCTCACACACACACACATACACACACACACACACACACACACACACACACACA
The DNA here is from genome assembly GCF_022837055.1 of Prionailurus viverrinus. Taxonomy (NCBI): domain Eukaryota; kingdom Metazoa; phylum Chordata; class Mammalia; order Carnivora; family Felidae; genus Prionailurus; species Prionailurus viverrinus. The sequence continues at coordinate 81,974,496 of NC_062563.1, read as the reverse complement.
CACACACACACACGTTTGGGAGTTTGGAGACCACAAGTGTTGGTAAGACCTAAGGAATTTCCCCTGAGTTAACCAGAATTTTCCAAAAAGAGTCAAGCAGTTGCTACACTGCATTTAACTTGGTGTTTTATGATACCTAACGAGTAAGGCATGTGGTATGTCAGTATTCCAACGAGATAGCAATACCTTGCAGATTTTTAATTTTCTAGTAGAGCCATACTTTTTCCCCCCTTGATTTCTATTTATTTGAAACCAACTTGTTAAGCCCAAGCAAACTAAGAGTCACTTTAGCTTGATACTTCAGTTCTAACCAACCCAGAACATCTACAGTAGATCAGGAGATGTGACCCTTAACCAGCCATGTCTCCCCAGACAAGTCAGTTTCTACGATGGGGCTCAGTTTAACTATTGGTCAAATTGGAGGTAGGCAAATGGGATGGAGTTCTATGATCAGAGCAGAGTTCTGTGGGTAGAATTCTGCATTCCTTAACCTGTAGATTAAGAGAACTCTCCCTGCAGAATCCTAATGATGGATCAGGTATCTGAAAGGAAGTTTTGCTGTGAGAGGACTCTCAGAGGCTATTGATATTACAGATTTCTTCTTTATAAAGAGCTGGAGTAATTTTCTGTGTACCTTTGGGTACAAGTGACCGATATTGTTACCAGTCAATCGAAGGCTTGTTTCTGTATTAACTTTACAGAATTTAGTTTCCTGGAATACAAATTGCTAACAGGAATATGAAACATTTATTCAATTCCGTTCATGATGCTTCTTTCCTTGATGCTCCTCCTTCTGGCTCCTACCTTTCCCTTCCCTTCCCTTCCCTTCCCTTCCCTTCCCTGCCCTGCCCTGCCCTGCCCTGCCCTGCCCTGCCCTGCCCTGCCCTGCCCTTCCCTGCCCTGCCCTGCCCTGCCCTGCCCTGCCCTGCCCTTCCCTTCCCTGCCCTGCCCTGCCCTGCCCTGCCCTGCCCTTCCCTTCCCTTCCCTTCCCTTCCCTTCCCTTCCCTTCCCTTCCCTTCCCTTCCCTTTTTTACATGATTTTATATGTGGGTTAACTGATTATTCCCAAGTACAGTTTTTCTCACATTACTTTCCTACCCAGAAACCTTAATAGGTCTCTGTTCACCACCATATAAAACAAACTCAAGGTAGCCAAAGTCCTTCCTTTACCATCTGACTCAACCTAGCTTCCCAATCCTGTGGCCCATTACTCCATTTACCACAGACTTTCAAGCTTCTTCCTCTTTCTTTACATATCCACAAATGTTCTGGCCCTGTGCCTTTGTCCCTGTGGTTCTTGCTTCTCGTTTCCACCTGTTCATATTCTACCTATTCTTAACATTTAAGGCCAAGATCCTGCTCCCAGCTTTTCTTGGTCTCTTTCAGCTGCAGACAACCTCTTTTTTTCTGAACTCTTATGGCAACTTATCTGCATCTCTTTCATAGCGGTTATCACTTTGTACTCTATATTATAGATATTTATGTTCATATCTTATCTTTCTCACTAGATAATCAGTTTCATGAAGTCAGAGAATATCTGTTCCATATTTATACTCCTCAAGGTACCTGGCACATGGCACATAGTGGTTTTTCCACAAAGGGTTGTTGAATGAATAAATAGTATCAGAGATACCATGGAAATTTGAACTTATCCAAACTCCTTCAACCCAGTTAAAACCACTCATGGGGCATTTTTTAAATTATGAATTTCTCCGCTTATTTGTTATCTCTCTCTTCATCTCATAATTTCTCAGCTTGTCTGGTTTCAGTGAGAAAAAATAGGAGAAAAAGAAAAATGAGAAAGGTATAATAACTTAAACTACAGATGTAGCAAGTAATATCCAGTTCCCTTCCTTCAAGCTGTGCTGCAGTCAGCTTCCAAAAGTGGTTTAGGTTCACATGATTTGTGTACTGTGATGTTCAAATGTTTGTTAAAGCTGATGCAACTCTATGAGAAAGATCAACACTAACTCTGTGGATGGTACATACAAGTTTTAATCCAGTGAGGTGAAGAATTTACTTAAAGACTGCTACATGTGGGCCATCGAGAAAAGTCATGACCTTGGTTTTGGGGGAGAAAGGGGCAAAGAGTAGCCACTCAATGGAAAATCTGCACCCAAGTGGAAACAGTCAGATGACCAGTCACAAGACAGTGCTCATAATACATATAGACACACATATATGTTAAAGTGGCTATATATTTATATAAATATACATATCTACAAAATATATAGTGTAACATATATATAAACCACGTTATTCACTTCTGTACTTTCTTTGTATGATGTTTGCCAATTTTTAGACAGTTTTGTATCTTGAAATTAATCTTCAGAACTCCACACCACATACTTGAAATATACCTATGTGCATGTAAAAATAATTACCAAATATCAACAAACTTGAAAAAGTAGTAATAATTGGAAATGCCCATCCACTGATGAATGGTTGAAATGTGGCATACCTATACAATGGAATACTATTCAGTCATAAACAGGTCTGGTAAATGCTACGACATGAATGAACCTTGAAAACATTATGTTTAGTGAAAGAAGCCAGGCACCAAAACCACATATTGTATGATTCCATTTATATGAAATCTCCAGAACAGGCAAATCCATGGAGACAGAAGGTAGCTTATTGGCTGCCAGCGGCTGGAGGAAGAGGAAATGAGAGTGACGGCTGATGGCTATGGGGTTTATATTTTGAAGTGATGAAAATGTTTGGAATTAGAGTCGTGATGGTTGCCTAACTTTGTGAATATACTAAAAACCACTAAATTGTACACTTTTAAAAGGGGTGACTAGTATAGTATGTGAATTATATCTCAGTGTTAAAAAATACCAGTTGAAGATTGCTCAACAAGGAGGTTTTCCAGAGGTTTTGTCTAGCCAGCATTCAAGAGGAGAAAGATGGTAGTCACTGAGAAGCACGGTCTTCAGCATACTTGCTCTCAGGGGTCATAGGTTTTATGGTAACTGAGCAAGAGATCTGCTAAATGCTTCTTCCCTATTCCTCTGGACTGAAGATGAATGCCCACAGCTATTACATTAGAGTGAAATAAAACCTTTTATTTGTATATTGGCTTATAATTTCTCAAGCACATTTACCCTCATTAGCTCATTTATTCCTCATGTTTTATTTCTAACTGTACTTATGTTTTACACTTATTTAAAATTGTTCATCCATAATGAGAGCAAAAACATTCCATTTCTTATAAGTGCTGTGGATTTCTCTTGGTATTTCTCTGACTCTGTTTGCTTTACTCTACTCTTTCTAATATCTTTTACCCAAATATGACCAATTCTTCTGACTTTTTGTATATACATAGTTCTTTATGTTTCTGTTCTGTTTTCTGAGTCTTTATTTTTAAGATGCTGACTTTTTTCTTCATCTATCTCCTTTTTCTGAATAAGACCCATATATTTTTTCTTTAAAACTATAATCTACTTCTTCCTTTCCCCTAATCTTTGCTAAGTGACTCCAAAAATATTTAGTTATAGCCCATGCAGTGGTAGTTGCTGTCCCTATTCTGAACATTTTTATTGTAGAACCATTGTTTGTTAAATGTTTTGTAAGATATTTCTGTTTTATATTATATTTAATATAAACTGTATTTATTATACTTATTCTTTTATTACCTGTAGGCTTTGAAAGATTATTTTAATACTCATTATTAAATGATATATAAATGGTATATAAATACCATTATTTATTCTTTTATAAATGTACATCTCCTTTAATAGTCCTTTGATAATTTCCTATCATACTTTTTAGATCCTCAGTCCTTACATTCCACTGATGATCCTTCCTTATATCTTCTGGAAAGATATTTCACTTACAATTCACCTTTCTTTAGCAGAATTTGCTCTTTCCTCTCAGATGGGTGAAATTTGAAGCGCGATCTTCAATTGTTGCATTTTCTTCCCTTTCAGAGTGTGTACCCATTCTATACTTTACATTTTCAGTGTTATTGCACTCCCCTTCATGTCCCACTTTTATTTTGTGGGTTTTCATACCTTTTTATCTTGCTCGTTTTTTATATATTTTAAATGCTCTGTTTTTCCCTCCAAATGATGCCATTATAGCGATAAATTGCATAACAATAGCTTCTCTTCATATATTCTCAAGTTTCTTGGAATTGGCCTGCACTTTCTTTTTTTTTTTTTTTTTTAATTTTTTTTTCAACGTTTATTTATTTTTGGGACAGAGAGAGACAGAGCATGAACGGGGGAGGGGCAGAGAGAGGGAGACACAGAATCGGAAACAGGTTCCAGGCTCTGAGCCATCAGCCCAGAGCCTGACGCGGGGCTCGAACTCACGGACCGCGAGATCGTGACCTGGCTGAAGTCGGACGCTTAACCGACTGCGCCACCCAGGCGCCCCTGGCCTGCACTTTCTTGTGACAGGATCTATACACCATAAAAACAAAAACGTGAAGCCTTAATTAGCTCCCTTCTTTCCTCATTTTTTTCCTGGAGAGTGGGGATTTGGTTCACAGGCCCATGTAACATCCCCACCTATTTCTGCAGTTTACCTGCACTTTAATGCTCTCCATAGTCTTAGCGAAAAAATCACCACTGGTCCATGCATAAGACTCTGCTTTAAACCAAGCAAGTAGTCTTCCTGTGACCTTCTTCTGATATCTTAACCCTTCTCTCTCTAGTCCCTTTTCTTTCACTTACCTATACCATAGGATTACATGTCTGAATTCTTCATTAGACTGCAAGCTTGTCTGAAGACAAAAGTTAGATCATATTCATTTTTGCTGCCTTCCATATCCGGGCTCAGCAGCACTAACAGCACAGCCAAACAGGAGGTAGCAGCCATGCTCTGGGGCTGTGAGCTAAACCAATAGAAGTGGACTTAGACCTTCAAACCCCAGAAAGAGGGGACACATGACTGTGAATTGTTGCTTAGTATGATTTGCTTGTGGGAGAAAGCCCAAGAAGAAATGAACCTCATGGGGATTCTGCCCCAGCAACCCCAGAGGACCAGAAGAAGAAGACCATCACCATTGCCCTACTTGAGGCCTCTGTCCTAGCCATGGTTATCATGATAGGATCTGAGCTGGCTCTCAAGCTGGCTCTAGATCTGTGTTGCTGAGTGGCCAGGAATGTTACAACATTTCAGGTCTATCCTAGGAAGAGGAGGGGAAGAAGAAGAAAGAAGATGATGTCAATGTAGATGTGTTCCTGGAGGAGGAGGCCCCTGTCAAACAATTCAAGAGGCTGGTACCCCAGAAACAGATAAGCATTGCTAAGAAAAAAAAGAAAAAGTGGAAAAAGCAGAGAAAGAGTAAGACCTAGTCTTTTCTTTTCTTTTCTTTTCTTTTCTTTTCTTTTCTTTTCTTTAAAGTTCTTATTTATGTATTCCTCTTTGTGATCTTTATTTTTTAATAGCATTTTTTTCATTGCACTTAATGGAATAGGGAACCTAAATATTGTGCAGAAATTTGTTATAAATGTTGTATCCCTTTAATCAGGGGTAAGGGATAGGAGGGAGAGCCTTCAACAGTAGATAAAAGTTACTACACATGTTTAGGAAAATAGAAATTTGAGTTGTGCAACATTTCTGATTTGTTTTTAGCATGAAAGTGAAATAACTTGCTGTATTATCAGGAGGCATCAAGGTTCAGGGAAATTGGTCTGGCCATGCCACTAACTGAGTGACCTTGGACAGGCCACTTCTCTTAGCTGGGTCGATTTATTCACCTAGAAAATACAAGCACTGAATCTACTCTTCACTTTTTTTTTAACTCAAGAACTGATTTTCACAGAACAATTCCACTTCCCAAGAATTAAAAAAATATCATTTTGTATAGTATATTATGAAGTGATTTTAGGTTAAAAAATTTTTAGATTAGTATTTTAATAAAAATATATTAAGATAATTTAAATAAAACTGCCAATATGTAACCAGAATCCTGTATTTCCCTTTGTGAAAGCGTTGGATTAGAAAACACTGAGCCATATTAGCTCCATGTCAACATTTTATTTAGATGTTTGTTTGTTTGTTTTGTAGGGAATATCATGAGTTTGGATAATATGGAGTGGATATTTTTAGGATATAATTAAGTCTCGTTCAAAAGCCAGGCTTTTTATTCATATATTATGTATATTAAGGATTTTTTTTTGTATAAATATATAATTCGTGGTCCTGGTTCTAAATAGAGATTGGATGAATAAATGGAAAGTTTATTGTGTCTTCAAAGTATTTTTCATTTGTGGTCATGAGACTGTATATTGAAATTTTCCTTGATGCTTGCTGGAAGGCATGCCTTTGGAATTCAGAGATAAACTGTCCTGAGTGACACATGAGTGGGTCATTGAGTGGAAGAATGCCAGGGCTGAAGTGAGAAAGCCTACATTCAAGTCTTGACACCCTACTCACTAGTGGAGTAACTGGGTAAATCATTTGACCCTGAGCTTCAGTTTCCTCATCTGCAAAATGAGGGTGATTATATACCTAATTTCTAGGGTTGTTGTATGACTTAAATAAAATAAAGTATAAGGCATTACTTTGAAAAAGTAATGAGTGTTATCATGGAGCATGAGGTGAGTGAAGTGCTCAGGGCTCAACATCTAAGGCGGCACTCACTCTCAGGGATGACCCTGTACTTGCCCCTTCCTGAGAATGTTGAGGCCTAGCCCTCAGTCTGCCCTAGTCCAGGCACTGGTATTTGGCCAAGCACAGCTCCTGTGACTAGGAGTCATATGGCTCCACATGTGGGTCTGGTTTCTGAAAGACTATTTTGCTGTTGTTTACATACACTTAAGATAGTTTAAGAGCAGCCTTTCCTTCTTCCCAAAGCCATAAGGCTGCTGCTTAGATAAAACAATTCTCTTTCATTCTTCTTCCTTTTTTCTATTCCCTTATTTGCTATGTGTATATCTGTGCATAGTTAGATGTTACAAGATACATTCATTTTATCTTCAGGTATTCTTCTACAATTCTTTTGTTTCACTACAATGGATTACTAAATAATACTATGTCTACCTTATTGTTTTCCGAAATTTATATTCCTGAGGTGGGGGGAGGGGGGGTCTTTTAACTTCAGCTTCTTTAAATTGCTTGCTTTCAAGGTAGAAGCAATTTGCTTGTCAAGTATAAAGATATTATAAGAATATCATAAAAAATTCCAGAGGTGAATGGGTGGGAAAACAGTTCTTCTAGGCTCAGAGCCAGAGTCCTAGACACACAAACGAATTGCTCTCTGCACGCATTTTTCAAGAGCGGTTCACATGCCCATGTGCGTCTGGCTGAGGTGGACTTTTCAGAATAACTGGTTAGTAACAAACCTCTCTTTGAGTTCTTTAAACAAGAGAGGCTAGTGTTCCTGGTTAGTTCGAGAGCTTTCTAAAACTGCTCCTAGCAATTTAATTTTTAAGTTTTAAATTTTGAAACTTACTGTCCACTTTTCCACTGGAGTTCCCTCAAGCCACTCTTAAATTTTGCCCCATAATGTCATACACTTGTCTTTTAAATCTTTGCAGATACCCAAATATCATTAATGATGTTTTGAAATGAAATCTGTCACAGAAGAATTATTATTTTTTTTTAATGTAGGAAAATATAGTCAGGGTCAATGATTAGTAAGATCTGTAGAGGCAGGAGAAATGGCAACTAGATTCCGCAGGAAATGTGCCCCACAGTGAAAGTGTTGACAAGGTTCTTTCAAAGTGTGCATTTTTGCCCTTTAGTAGTTAAGAAGGAGAAGAAAAAAAAGGCGTAAGACCATTTTTTAAGTCTATTAGTTTAATGGAAAGTTAGAACATAGATGAAATATGGTACTTGTAGCCCATTATTTTTCCTTTTGTGAAATGTAAATATATTAATGATGAAGAATTTCAGTTTAGCAATAAACAATGACATCAAATCAAATGCATTATTCAGGTGTTTTTCCTTTGTTACTCGGCAGTATGTACTTTGGGGGTTCTTATTTATCTTTCACAGAACTTTCCCAAATTGGGCAGAGCCTAACAAAGCATATGCTAGATGTGTGGGTTGTCAATTAAAGGTAAAGGGATTTCATGGGGTGCCTGGGTGGCTCAGTCGGTTAGGTGTCCGACTTCAGCTCAGGTCATGATCTCAGGGTTGGCGGGTTCCAGCCCCACATCGGGCTCTGTGCTGACAGCTCGGAGCCTGGAGCCTGCTTTGGATTCTGTGTCTCCCTCTCTCTCTGTCTCTCCCTTGGCTCACGCTCTGTCTCGCTGTCTCTCAAAAATAAATTAAAATGTTTTAAAAAATTTAAAAAAAGATAAAGGGATTTCAAATTGAAATCTAAGCAGCAAATCTACTGAAATGCCACACAAATTTAACAAATGTTTAAAACAGACATTGTCCTGGATGTTGAGATTATGGGAGGGTTTTTTTTCCCTTTTTTACGTTTTTGAACTTTGCCAAATTTTCTCAGTGAGTACAATACTTTTATAATAATAGTAATGAAAGAGTAGGGGAAAAATAGGAATGTTTTCTATAATGATTTGCAATCCATGTTTCCTCAGCTTTGGTGGAGGTGTGAGAGATCTCCGTGGTTAATCAGACCAGAATGGGTGGGGCCAGAGGGCACACTCGCCCACAGTGTGGCTCACTAGCAGATCAAATTGGTGTAGGAGGAGGGTATGGTAAACGTGGGTAGGAGGAGGAGAGGGTATGGTAAACTTGGGTACAGTCCAGACCAGCATTAATATGCATTCACTCATCCATAATTTAACAGCTATTTAAAGAATGCCAACTACATGGAAAGCACTATGTGAGAAGCTAGGCAACCAATGATGAACTCCAGCACGGAGCTTCTGTTCTAGAATTCTTCAATTAGTGTTATGATAAGGGATGCAAAGATGTAACAAGATTCTGAGAGAGTTTATGCTAGCAGAACTTGACCAGAACTAGGGTAAGGGGGATGGTGGCTGTGAGGAAGTGATACATAATTTACAGTTCTGAAGGGTAAGCAGGAATCAGCCAAGTGTGAAGGGTGGGAAAAAGGAAACATTCTAGGGAATGGTTTTTAGAGAGGCCCAGAAACATGAAAAAGCATATCAACATCAAGAAACTGAGCAGCCATTGTAGCTGGAGCCAAAGGAGCAAGGTGTTACTAGATGTCAGGGTTTGTTTTCTTTTAAAAGAACAGTCTGGTGGCCCTGTGGAGTCTGAACTAGAAAGGGCAAGAGGAGGCTTGCCCTGGAGGAGGCTATTACAGTGGTCCTGGTGAGAAATAATGGTGGCCTGGGCGATGGTTGTGGTGTCAGGCTTGGGGCGTAATAGAAATAGACAAATTCCAGAGAGATAATACAGGAGGCAGAATTGACAAGAACTGCTGCTTGTTGGTTAGAGGAAACAGAACGTTGTCAAGAATGACTCCCAAATTGCTAATTTTAAAAACTAGATAGATGGTGATGTTACTTACTGAACTACAGGACACGAAGATAAAGTTTAGTGGGGAAGAACATGAGTTTTGTTTGGGCCATAGTGAATTTTAAGGTACCTCTGAGACACCTCAGTAGAGTTAGTGAGATATCAAGATGTGGAGATCACAGGAGAGGTTTCTGCAGAAAACAGTAGCCAGAGTTTCAGGCAACATTCATTGTCAGGTGAAATCTTCTTAATTCCAGGGAGGTCCAGCCAGTTAGGTGCTATGTGCAGCTACCAGGAAGTCCTTAGCCCCTCAGAGAGATGTGGCTAGGAGCACATTTACAAAGTGCCACATACTTTGCTATCTGTACTCCTCTAAGGAAGGTATATTTTCATAGTTTGTGAATGAGGAAACTGAAGCTAACAGGAGTTAAATCATCTGCCCAAGTCTTTTCAGCTAATAAGTAGTGAAGTGGGGCATCCTAGTCTGAGTTTTAACCAGAAACAGCTGGCAAACTTGAAAGACGATAATTCAAGGAGGGATTGTCTGTTTCACAATGCACAGCGAAATGAGGATACAGAGTAGGGGACCATGAGGAATAGTACAATAAACTGGGACTAGTACTTGATTAAAGCATCAAGAGGAGAGACTAGCTTCCAGAGAGCAGCAAGGAGAAAGTAGTGTGCGTACAAGCTGCTTTGAAAGGAGTAGTGGTTGTCAGTGGAGGGACACAGCTGAAGACAATCTCACTCAGTTCTCTCTCTTCCGTTTGTCTTCTGTTTAGGCTCCCACTGGCCAAACCCAGTAGGAAGCCAGAAGGCAGAAATCTGGGTGCACCAGGGTAGAGGGTGGAGAGTGTGATCGAGAGGGAGCAAATAAAATAGCAAGCATGGTGGAACTTCCATCTGGGTCTTTTCTGACTCCAAAACCCATGCTGTTACCGTTTGGAGCTCCCAAGTGTTGATTAGAAAGGGTTGCTCTGATGTGGTGGAGGACACATGGAAACCTGAGCAGAAGCTCAGCCAGGCTTGCAAGTACTGGACACCAGGTGAGAGAGGAAAGCTGAAGTTTGCTGAGGAGGTCTGCCCTGGCCGTCAGATACCTGTAAGCTGACCACCTCTGACCCCATCTGCTTAGTGCAGGATGCCTCCTCTTATAAGACCGCCTCTGAAGTAGGCCAATAGTGAACATTCATTGCCATTTTACAGATTTGCCAACAGTTAAATCAAGGAATTGAGTAGCAGCTCAATGTATGCACTCATGCCAGTTTTCCTTGATTCATGTATCTGAATCAAGATATGAATTATAAAAGTGTGATCATCAATGTAGATTCCCTCCTATATAAAGAATTCTGTTAAAGAACTGTTTGCTTCAGGGATGCCTGGGTGGCTCAGTCGGCTAAGCATCCCACTGTTAGTTTCAGCTCAGGTTATGATCTCACAGGTTCATGAATTGGAGCCCCAAACTGAGCTCTGCGTTGATAGTGCGGAACCTGCTTGAGATTCTCTGTCTCCCTCTCTCCCTGCCCCTCCCCAGCTCATGACTAGTGCTGTCTCTGTCTCTCTCAAAATAAAAAACTTAAAAAAAAAAAAAAAGAATTGTTTGCATCAGGGTGGCTCAGTTAAGAATGGACCCTTCATCTTGGCTCAGGTCATGATCTCACGATTGGTGAGATCCAGCCCCACCCTCAGTCTCCACGATGATGGGGCAGAGCCTGCTTAGGATTCTTTCTCTCCCTCTTTCTGTCCCTCCCCCACTCAGGCTCTCTCTCTCTCTCAAAATAAATAAACTTAAAAAAAAAAACTGTTTGCTTCAGGGCTTTCTGTTCAGTTGTCCTTATTATCACTTGAAATGTCAAATGAGATATTACTTTGTTATTGACATTTCAGGCTCTATGTTAATGACTTTCAGGTATGGCAACATACTCAGTTAACTGTTTCAGACTAAGGGGAATTAGGCTTAAAAATGTATACAGTAATTTAGATGTCCCATTCTTGGCATTCATTTTAGTGGGTTGTGTTAATATTTAGTCTCTTGTTTGGATTATTTTATTTGTCTACTGTATGGTTTCTGTTTAACTGCTCTGTAAATTACTACCATCCCTAGCAGAAATTCTCGATGAACAGTACAACATGCACATTTAGAGGTCACAAGAATGTTGTTTATGTTCAAGAGCTCAGCTTTTATTTTTTCAGAAGTCACCTCAACGTAGGGGTCAATGGAAAGAGACACAATGGAATCATTATATTGTTTTCTATGTAGGAAAAACTAAATGAGGAAAGTTAAGTGGAAATTTGGCATACCATAGAGTAAGCCGTGGTAGCTATTTCATTTGGGTTAAAATCCTACACACTACAAAATTAGCTAGGGAATCTGCCTTGAGAATGGACTAAAAAGAAATTGAGGATAACATAATCCATTTAGCATTTTTTAACTAGGTTTTTTTAAAGTAATGGTACAAATAGTATAAAAGATTCAGAATACCAAAAAAAGAAAAAAGGGAAAAAAGGAAATTACCTTCCCACCCCATAGGCAACCACTATTAGTAGTTTCTTAGGTATCTAGGTATTTTCTGTGCATATATAAGTAGAGACATGATTTTATGCAAATATCGGTAGAATAGGGATAATGCTTTACACTTTGTAATTTTCACTTGGAAATACATCTTGAAGATCATTTTGTATCCACACATATAAATCTTTTAAGGCTGATTTCTAATTGAATTGCATTATGTTCTATGTAATATCAATTATTTAGCATTTGACCCTCTTGTGATACAGTATGGTAACTTTTATAAATATTGCATTGCAAATATGCTCAGAAAGAATTTATACTTGCTGCCTGTTGGGAGCAAATGTTCTCTGTCTCTCTTTACACCCACACATACCACATCTGTAAAATGAAGCTTGTTAATTGTACAAATGTACATCTGACTAATTCTAGGTCACTTGGTCTATCAGTTTATGATAGGGTTATGTGAAAATTTCTCACTGTGATTGTTGTGCAAAATTATTCTCCATTTGCCCTATGGTCTATAGATGCTCATAAAGAAAGATGTGCTAGTGTGAAATGATAAATTAGAAAAAAAAATCCATTCTTAGCCTTCTGTCCCATTCCCTTTCCCTCTCATTTCTGATTAGGTTTGGCATACCTCCTTGCCCCAGCGTAAGGATCGGAACTCATTTTGGGCAGCCCCTCCAGCACAAGTCTTGCTCCCATTGAGCCCCAGTAATACTGTTCCCTCAAGTCCTTGGGGGAGTCATGGCTTCCCACTGTTGCTGGTTCTTTGGTCCTCACCATTCCTTCTTGTTCTTTCAATCCTTTAACTCCTTGTTTAACACCTCATCCCATCTTCCTTATCATTATAGAGAATTTTAATTCTACCTTTTTGGTGGATGGGAGATGGGTTAAATGGGTGATGGGTATTAAGGAGGGCACTTGTTGTGTTGAGCACAACTCAAGAGAATATCTAAATATGCACACCCCCTGCCATGGTGATGGAAAGCAGGTGTTTGCAAGAGCCTCCATTTCCATGACTTCCTTTTATCTTGAAGTTCTTTTCACCAAAAAAGACTTGTTCTGAGTGCTTGGGATTTATATTATCCAATGAAGACTTTGGATTTCACATATGCTTTGAGATAAACCTCTCTTGTTTCTTTCTTGTCCAAGTTCTGCATTTCATTTTTCTTGTTTATCTTTTGCTCTTCCAGCAATGATGTTCTTTTTTTTCCCCCTTCAAAATGAACCAATTACAATTTTCCACTTGAAAATAAATTGCATCATACTTTTATTCCCTGTTTTCCAGGTCATTTGTTTTTCCAAGTGACTCAGATCTTGCTAAGAATTTTGTTAGCGGCTCCCAAGTATGATGCATTGTAATTCTCCTTGAAGGTGAAAAGTGAAAAGTATAGGAGCAAGTCTAGCCTTTGGCCTGAGGCTTTTACCTAGAATCCTAAAAACTGAGCTTACGTGTGGTTTTGCCTGATCTACATGCTGACCTTTTCCCTCACCAAAAGGTATCCAAAGACTTCCTATTTCAACCACTACCATAATCTCTGTGCCATGAAGACTCATAAAAGCAGTAAACATGGGGCACCTGGGTGGGTCAGTCGGTTAAGAATTTGACTCTTGATCTTGGCTTAGGTCATGATCTCAAAGTTTGTGAATTCAAGCCCTGTGTTGGGCACAAGAGCCTGCTTGGGATTCTGTCTGTCCCTCTCTCTTATCCCTCCCCCCACCTGCCTCTCTCACTCTCTCAAAGTAAATAAACTTAAAAAAATAAATAAAATAAAAGCAATAAATGCATGTGAAAATTACTTATTTGAATATTTCAGTTGATGGTCTTGCTTTGTGTTATTGCTTTATAAGTCAACAGTAAGTCTTTATAAGACATCTCATAACTAAGGAAGTGTGGAGATGTTAGTTTGATCAAAACATCAAATTACTACCAGAATGAGATTATAACCTATGTTAAGTAGAACAATTCTGTGAAAATTATCAGAATTGTATTTATTTTTTTAACTGGGCCTCCAAACTTGGGCAGTCTATCTCATTTCAATAGACTGAGTACTAGATTGGCAACAAAGTACTCCTAAATTCGAACTTCAGTTCTACTGCTGATTGGCTGTATGGGGTAAGTAAACCATTTGTTATTTCTTTGCCTTTGGCCTTGTAAAATATAAAAGTAGAAAAAAATTAGGGTGCCCGGGTTAGGTGTCCAACTTCTGCTCAGGTCATGGTTTTGGGCTCCGCATCGGGCTCTGTGCTGACATCTTGGAGCCTGGAGCCTGCTTCAGATTCTGTGTCTCACTCTCTCTTTGCCCCTCCCATACTTGTGTTCATTCTCTCTCTCTCTCTCTCTCTCTCTCTCTCTCTCTCTCTCTCAAAAATAAGTAAATAAATATATAAAAAAATAAATAAATAAAATTAGAAAAAGATTTAAGGCATGACAGTTGAGTCCTTAATATTTAATTTGAGGAATTACTTGTCTCCAGGACCACTTTTTAATTTCTAATCAAGCACTCATAGAGCAGAGCATCAATAGCTTCTCTTTGCTGCCTGGCCTGTCTCTCCTCAGCCCCACACTGCACACCCCAACCTCTCCCAAACAAGGGCTTTTGTAGCCCATAGAACAATGGCGACTATCTTTGGAAATAAGTGTGTGAATAACTCAAATATATTCTGTTATTTTTACACATTTATTCAGATAGCTTTTATGCTTCTTTTCTAAAGTTAGGTTGCCCAATCATTTAGATGATTTCAGAGGATAATAAAGAGCTTTAAAATAGTGATAAGAATGCCACAAAAATGAACAAGAACTAAGATCCTTTGACTTAGAGAATGGGAAATTTATCTGAGGTAGGAATGAGCTTATTGCTGTCAGCTTCCAGTGTTTGAAAGTTATTTTATAGAGGATAATGTCTTTGATCCTTATCCCCACTAAGATTAAGGCAACAAGAAAGTATTACTCAGCCATAAAAATGAATGAGATCTTGCCATTTGCAACAACATGGATGGACCTGAAGGGTATGATGCTAAGTGAAATAAGAGGAAGACAAATACCGTATGATATCATTTATATATTGAATCTTAAAAAAACAAAAAAACAGAAACAGACCCCTAAATACAGAGAACAGACTGGTGGTTGCGGGGGTGGGGGATGGGAGATAGGCAAAGTATGTGAAGGGCAATGGGAGGTACAGGATTCCAGTTGTGGAATGAGTAAGGCACAGGGATGAAAGGTACAGCATAGGGAATATAGTCAATGGTATTTCGATAGCATTCTGTGGTGACAGATGGTGGCTACACTTGTGGTGAGCACAACATAACTTACAGACTTGTCAAATCACTATATTGTACACCTGAAATTAATATAACATTGTGTGTCAACTATACTTCAATTAAAAAAAGGAAAGAAAAAAGACAAGAAAGTAATCATGAAGGAATTACATTAGATACCAGTAGAGAGGTCTATTAAGATACCAGACAGGTATCTTCTCTGAAGAAACAAAACAAAACAAAACAAAAGGTCCTGGCCCATTACACCTATCCCAGAGTTAGGGAAGTGAAGTGTCTCTTCATACCTCATCACATTCATCAGCTTCCCAGGGTCTTAAATGCCTCCTTAAGGAACTTTGTAGCTTCTTTTAGCATCTTAGTTTCGTCTCTTTTCATTCTTGCAGCAAGAACATATTAATGCTGAATAGGAGCCCCTCAGTACAGGTAGGCTTCTGCCCTCTTTCCTCTGGGAAGGGAGGACAAATGATCACCACCCCATGTGACATCCCTCAGTACTCAATTCCTATACCACTTTTTTTTTTCCTAGCCCTCACTGGGTTTATCTTCCAAAGACTTAATTATTGTTATCTCTTTGATTTTATGATGAATGGCAATTCTGACACCCTCTGACCCTGAGAAGTAGATAATTCTTGCCTTTATCTTTGCACTAAGAATTTAAACGCAATGGAATATATGGGCAAAAATAGGTCATTTCTCTTTTGCACGTCACCAATTGCAAGATTTCTTTTCATGAAAACCAGTGTATCAATTTTCTATTGAAATACATTTTGTAAAGCATGAAAAAAATTTAATCTTGTGCTCTCTAGCTGTCAGAGAGATGAATGGCTCTTCTATTTCAAAACGGCTGCCAGGGATCATTTCTCTCCTTGGTGAACTGTCAGGCTTCTCTTTATGAATCTGGTACATTATAGGTGGCTAAAGTAGCTTGTCATTGTCAGGAACTGATGCAAACAGTTGTTTCTCTACCTATGGTGTATAATCCTGTTTCCTAGGACTGAAGGATATTGGGTTACAATGTACTTAATGCAGAGAACTGAATATACTGTGTTTTACGTTTAAAAATTATTTTTATTAAGATCAAATTCACATAACATAAAATTAGCCATTGTATTTTTATTTACTTATTTTGAGAGAGAGAGAGAGAATGAGCAGGGGAGGGGCAGAGAGAAGGAGAGAGAATCCCAAGCAGTTCCCACACTGTCAGCACAGAGCCCAATGTGGGGCTCAAACTCACAAATTGTGAGATCATGACCTGAGCCATAATCAAGAATCAGATGCTTAACCCACTGAGCCACCCAGGTGCCCCACATAAGATTAGCCATTTTGAAGCGACCAATTTGTTGGCATTTAGTACATTCACAATATCATGCAATCTATATCAGGATCCAAAATATTTTTATTACTCCATAAAGAAATCCCATACCCAACTACCTACAGATTTTGCCAACCACAGTCTGCTTTCTGACTCCGTAAATTCACCTATTCTGGATACGTCATTTAAATGGACTTTTACAGGGTATTGAGGAGGGCACCTTTTGGGATGAGCACTGGGTGTTGTATGGAAACCAATTTGACAATAAATTTCATATATTGAAAAAAAAAAGTAAATGGACTTTTACAATATGTGACCTTTTGTATCTGGCTTCTCTCACTTAGCACAATGTTTTCAAGGTTCATCCACACTGTTACATGTATCCAGTACTTCATTCCTTTTTTTATGACTGAATATTGCATTGTATACTATAATTTGTTTACCAATTCATCCATTGATGGATTGTTTCTACCTTGTGGCTATTGTGAATACCTCTACTATGAACATTCATGTACAAGTATTTGCCCGAGTACCTGTTTTCAATTCTTTTGCATGTATACTGAGGAGTGGAATCGCTAGGTCATATGGTAATTCTATGTTTAACTGTTTGAGGAGCTGCCAAACTGTTTTCCTACATTTATCTCTGAAAGAGAAAACCCACAGCATTAATGAAATGAACCTGTCTTAGCAGGGAGAGCACAGCCCTCTGAACTTCTGAGAATTCTCTGAAGAATTGAAGGGCACATAGTCATTGGCCGTGGAGTTTGTGTTAGCTGACTCACCTCTGTGCCTAGACAGACAACACCAAAATACACACCGAACAACAGTAAACACCATCTGCATAAAATATCAGAGAAAGAAATCTTAAATCAGCCCCCAAATCCAGGTAAGCTTTTGCCAGTTGTTTCTTTCAGATGCTTCAATCGTTGCAGACCTATCGCCCCTTGGCCACATTGCTACTATAACAAACCTCAAACCCAATTAAGAGAATTGCTTTAAATGAAGAAGCCAATTCTGAGGAGATTTATTCTTAGAAAAATTTGAAAAAATAGTCTAAGGTTGCCAGGAGCCAGGTTTAGCCGCTTCCTTCCTGTCAGCATAAAGATCCACACTTTGAATATTTGACTAATTTTAGCATATTAATTACCATTTACTTATCACATAGGAAGACATCCCCAAAACCTACTTGGTTGTGGAAAAATTGGGGTAAAGACTAATCTAGTTTGCCTGTTGTGGAAATAGACGGGCCTTTTAAAAGTCCATCCCTATGTTCAGTTTTCTGAATGTCCCATAGGCATTCCTTTTCAGATATTGATATTGAAGATGTAGGGGAGCACAAAATGATAACAGCCCACACCCATCCTACAGTGCCAATATAAAAGGCGGCGTTAGGATATCTAACCTCATGACATAGACACAGTTTACCATCCCATGCTTAATCAAGCTGGTCATGGTGTGCAGTGGAATTGCAGCCATGACAGAATTAAGATGGAATAAACTAGAAACAAAAACACTACTCTTTCTTGGAGGTTTTGTTCAAGTTACTAGAGTTGAGACAATGAGCACCCAAAAAATGAGCTCATCCACTGTGGATCTTGCCATGTTGTAATTCAGAATTACTCCTTGGAATCACAAAGCTGTTACAGTCTGAGTGGCATGGTTGCCAGAGAATGAATCCTCAGAAAACCCTGGGCAGTCCGAGTCAGAAGAGCTGCTCTTTGGCTGCTAATCCACTATGTCTATAATAGTTCAGCCTGATCACTGACATTACGCAGCCCGAGTCACATGCTCTTGGAGATTACGTCAACTCTAACTAAAAAGGTCAGAAGGGGACAGGGAGGCAGGGCAGTTTGGGGTTGTGCAGATGCACTCTTTGGTCAGATGGCAAAGGAACATATTAGGGAGAACAGGCTTTGTGGGGTCTCCTTTCCTCACACAGAAGAAGCCCTCTGTCAGGAAGGCTCACAATTTCCTTAAAGTAATGAGTATGCCTATGAAGAAGCAAACTGTCCCTAAAGTAGAATTGTTGAACCCAGTCATGCATAACTGGTGGTAGCAGGCACGAGACAGCCTGACACTTCAGGCCTCAATAATATTCAGATTTTGGCTCAGAGAAGAATTTGTGTTAAAATTTTATGTTAGTTAAATCCCTAAAGATTGACTAACATTTTCCAAGGACAAGAGAAATCATTTTTTGTATGAGAGTCCATATTCATTTCTCTGCAATTTATCTTCTTGAGCTATTACAAAATTCTTAACATATTAAGCTACTCTTGATATTTTTTTTAAACAATCTCAAGAAATGCATTTGATCCTGGGTAATAACTCACAGCAATATTTTTGGGTGATTCCTGGGTGCACTGCTTAGTAAACTGAGTCCAGGCTGCACATTATATTAGAGATCATCAGGTGATGTCCTTTCAGCTGGCACACAGGGCCCTTCCTGCCAGAGTGGAGGGCAAGTTCTTGGTAAACGTGCAAGGCTCATATGACTAACGAGAGTTGGTTTGGCCCTTAGTGAGATCTGAAGTCCCATTAAACCAAAATAGGAATCAGGGTGTCACTTCAACCTTGTGAAAGCTCCAAGAACTATTCCTATCTTCAGTACAGAGGAAATGAATTACAGAACTCCAATGAAAACAAAAACCCATAAATGTTGCCATAGCCACCTCATCCTACATTCCGATCCCAGCAGAATTACCAGAGGAATTTTGTGGAAGGGAAGTTGGGTTTCTTCAGTATTGATTTCAAAATGTCAGAGAGAGATTTCAGCTTCCATTAGTAAACTCCTATCAAGCCACTAGACATAGAAGCTATTTCTGTAACTCATGTATTCCTAGCTTCCCACTGTGTGACTACAGTGGAAATTATCCTTCCATTTTATACCAAAATTATGACAACCTTCTATCCTACCAGCCCATTTGCTAGGAAGTCACCTCTCTCAAAGTGCTTTCAATTATATCTGAAACCTTATTTTTACTCCTTATTTATAAAACTCTAAAATAGAGCTTTCCTATACATCCCCTCTGGCCTTCTCAGTACACTGCTTTGACTTTCAGGAAAGTTTGGCTGTCATGGGCTCAGTTCTCCCCAGTGTTGTCCCCCTATCAGCTTCAGGAAAGAGAAAATATTTTCCTTTGGGCCAAAGGGAGCATCTTGATCGTGCCTCCTGCTTTTTGGTGTGGCCAAAAGCAAATACAATGCCTTTCCAGCCTAGGAGTTCCTCAAACTCTGATTATTTCTCTCTCTGAGCTGCTGTTGTCCGCTGCCATTCCTGACAAGCACAGAAACTTGTTTTTGCTGCAACCTTGGGGAGAGCTCACTGCCAGCGTTAGCCTGCTCAAAGCTTCTCCATACCTCAAAGTCCAGGACCAAATAGATGTCTGATTCAGAGAGTCATGGAAGTCCTTCCTTCCACAGTCCATGGCTTCAATTTATTTCCTACATGGGGATTATCCAGTTCCCAGGATGATTTATAGTGGGCACATTCATTTTCTAAAAAGAAAAACCTACTTCCACCCAACCATTGAGTCCAACAGGTGCCCCTTGACCCAATAATACAAAGTACTATAATATTGGCCTTTATCACAAAGTCAGGTGTAGTCTCTTGTACTATTTCTTAGGTACAGAGATCTCTACGTGCATTAATGCATCAGTGAGGGTTCAGCATAGGTCTGGAAATGGACGGCTACTACATGAAGGTAATTGAAGGAGGTTAGTAAAGGCACTATTCACAAGGTATGAGTAGGGTTTCCAGAAATCAACAGGGGTTAATGCAATGTCTGGGGGTTAACAACAATGGGGGGTTGTTGCTGCCCATACATCTGAAGTGAGAAAGGAAGAGTGTGTTTCCTAAAACCCAGAAGGAATATGGAGAGAGCTATCTGACCAGAGTGGTAGCCCTGAACACCCTGGTAGAGAGAGAGCAAGGGAGATGGGGAGTAAATAACCTCACTCTTCTCTGTCTTCCAGAGTCCTGCTCGGTGCCTATCACTACCACCCCATTCACCAAATTCAGCGCTAGCCAGAAGGCAAGGGGGTTGGTTGCTGTGGTCCATAAAGGTCAGCTTCCCAGCACCAGAGCAGGGCAGAGAAGGATAAAAATTAGATTTAAAGAGGCAAAAGAAGCAAAACTACCTATTGTGAAACTCAAGTGCTTTAATTTTTTTCTCTAAGTTTATTTCTTAAAAGTTGTAAGACCTGTTCTAACATTAGTGTGAGGGTTCTATTAATAGATTCGCCCGATGTTTACCTCTTGATTTTAAAAGCTTTAACCAAAACAAACAAACGAAATAAATAAATAAAATAAAAATAAAAAAATAAAAGCTTTAACCATATGCCCCCTAAGTCATTGCTATCCAAAACCTAAGTTGCCTGGCCATTTTTGCTGATCTCTACTCAGCAGGAGCCCTTTCTCTTCAAATATTTTATTACTTCTCTGTCCTTCTGAATCTCTCTCGTGATTTCCTTAAGGTGCAGCAGCTAAAGCTTCATACCTTATTCTAGAAGCATGCAAACTCAGATAATAATAGGAAATATACTAAATAAGGAGAACTTGAAGAACAGTAAAACTTAAATAAAATTTAGAGAAATAGAAATTATAGCAATATTGGAAATTAGAACAATTTAGAGGTGGTTAGGAATTAGTAGATATTAACACGAAATAGACCATAAAACCGAAATTCATAGCAGGCATTGGGGTACAAGTTTCCATAAGCTTTAATATATTTTTGATGACTTGATATTGATCCTATTTTAGGGGGAGTATTTTGCATAGCGTAATCAAATAGCTCTCGTGACTAGATAGGACTCTAGCCTCCAAATGCAATTCCAAATGTGATAATACCAACAAAGCCTGAAAGGGGTGGGAATGAGGATGAAGATGGAAGAGAAAAAGGCAGGTAAATCTTCCATTCTGTGTGAGAATGAGCGCCTGTTAATTTTTGTTAATATAAAAATGTAAGCTTAGATATGTAAGGATCATCATTAACCATATAAAGATGGAAATCAGAACTTTCAAAACACTGGAAAGGGCAGAAAAAGAATAACAAAACTCTACCATCTAGCAAAAATCATGAAAGGAAAAAATATGCAACAAGAAAACATAAGTTGGAAACATAAAATATGACGGGCCTACCACATTCTTCCTCATCACCCATCTGGAATTTTTCTTTGACTCCTCTCTCACTTACCATGTCAGTGTGACTGACTCACTTGATCTTTCCTTGGAAAAATCTCTTGTGTCTGATCACTTCAATTCCCATGCCCACACCTCTCATATCCTTGTCCAGTACTAATGCTAATGTTCAAGCACAACATATCCTACCTTAGCCTCACCGCAGCAATTAGCGCAATCTACATAAAACATAATATCACACCCCTACTCAGGGCTCCCCATTCATTACCATCTACCCTTCTTACCTGATTTTCAAGGCCTTCTATGATATGACCCATCTGTGTTTCATCAATTCTAAGACCTATTCTTAAAATATATTAAAACATCTCTGAAACCAGAGTGCATCTTATAATGAATGGCAATCTTGGCATCTTAGATTCAATGAAATACAGTTATTTTCTCAGTTCTTGGCTTGCTATGGGACACCTCTGTTCTAGAAAACAGGACCTCTCACTTTGCTGTGCTATGACTCATTCTGTCAAATGAGTGGCAGAAACCTCAAGCTTCTTAACCAGTTGGTTAAGCTCCAAATTTTTGTTCAGGGATTTCCCTCTGTCAGGGTATCCCTCTCCCTGGCCTCCTTTCCTATATGGGCCCATCTTTCAGACCGAGCTCAAAGGCAGCTCAAAGAGTGCTTTGTTCACTACCTCAGCTGGAAGCAACCTTCCCTTGGAATCCTCCCAATTCCTTCCTTGTAACTCTAGCAACTCTTATCACATGGTTCCTTTTAGTTTACATACTTGGATACATATTTGGTCTGTACACAGGACTCCTAGAGTCCTGCAAATTGCTTGTGAAGGCAGCTAAAATTGTGACATTCTGTGAAAGAACATAAATTTGGTTCACTAATGCAATCCAGGATATTCAGTTTCTTTAAAATCTGTGAAGTACTGCCATTCCAGAACTCAAGAAGAGCCTTGTTTTGAACTGCCCTCTACAGGTAGTATATCATCAGTGAGCCAGAGAGAGGCCTAAGACCATGGATCAGCAACACATGCTGGAAGACACTCAGATGGGATGGAGAGCTGCTAGGAGTGGCTGCCCAACTGGCAGGACTCACTGGCCCTATTCCTGGCAGTGGCCTTTGGAAAGGTCAAGCTCTGAAAAATCATGTTGCTTAGAGATTGTCAGTCCTCTCCACTCTTTATCCTCACATGAGCCATGATGTGGATCCAAGATGGGGCCAGGTGGAGGACTCTTGGTTTTTCAATTTACCCTTCCCTCCAGAAATCCAGACTGGACTGGAAGTCCAAGAACTCTGTTACCTCAATAGGCACCTACAGGGAGACACTGAACATAACCCAGCCCTGTCTGAGGGTATAGCCTGGGAAAGAGGGCTAATGTTCACACCATCATCTGCAACAGATTCTTCTCCATCACAGCTAATTTTGAACTCTCTGAAGTTATGTAAATACATCTTTGTTGTAATATATTACAAGCCTTTCTCTAAGAAAACTTTTGTGGCCACAAGGTGATAAAAATCTGCTCAAATGCCCTCTTGCTACTGACGTGCCATTCTGTGGCTAAATTTAAAATGACTTGTGAAATTTCCTGCTGAGTTCTGCTTCCTAAGACTAGTGCCATTTTCTAAAAGGCCTCCCAGTTAACCAGCTTTCCATGGGTAACCTCTTGGCCTCAGTCTCGACCAACAGAGGGGGTTGGTTAGAGAAGCTTGAGGTTTCCTCCAGCTTCTACATTCTGACATCTGTTCAGTACTCTACGTAGCTCATTTCCCCTGCACTGGTTTGCCTGAATGAGTATGAAACTCACTTTTCTGAAACAAAATGGTTGGCATGTTCCTTGAAAGCTTTCTATAAGATGTTATTGCTTTCCAATGGCTTCACACCAGAAGGCCTTACATAAAAGTCACAATTGTCGATCTGATTTCACCAAAAGAAATCATTTTAAGAATTTTTTTACTCATTGAAAGAGTCATTATTATAGAAAATGTAGACAATATAGAATGTTAAAAAAAAGAGGTAAAAATTGCTTCAACTGTGACGTTGTTAACACTATGGCATGTATCCTTATAAGTTTTCCTTGCATATATAGTCATGATTTTTTCAAAAATATTTGATATAGAATTGAAATCACACTTTGCAAACTTTTTTTAAAGCTTGTTCTTATCCTTTAATGATAAATGATTAACATTTTCCTTTGTCATTATGCAACAGTTAACTGTGTGGACTCTGGAGCTAGCCTGTCTGAATTTGAATCCTGGCCCTGTTGTCACTTACTAATTGTGTGACCCTTGGGCATGTCGTTTAAATGAAATATGTACTTCAGATTCCTCATTGGTAAATGGGGATAATAATATTTACTTCACAGAGTTGTTGTGAATATTTAAGTGAGTCAGCATTTGCCGAGAACTTAGAACAGTGCCTGACAGGTAATATGGGCTTTATAAGGCTAGCTACAACTACTATGACTACTACTACAATTTTGCTACAACATCATTTTAAAGACTGGATAGGATTGCATTTTGGGGGATATAGCATAATGTATTTAGTCAAGGTCCATTGCTGGGTAGAGTGTTCTACTTTTTGGTATTTTGAACAACACTGCAAATAGACATCTTTCTTCCACTGCATTTGTAACAGGACAGACTATACATCAAGCAGGGAAGGAGTATAGATAGTGATGGGAAATGGAAGTACTATCTTTTACTTTCTTGGTTTTGAGCTTGGTTGGAGAGGCAGATGTCACCAGTATTTCGCTTTTGCCTGGAAGACTGCTGCTGAGAAACTACTCAGACTTTATGGCTCCACCCAGTCAAATAGCAGATTGTCCTTCCCAGATTGAATCACTAGCAGTCATATCCTCAGATTCTGATAGAAGGGTCCTTAGCCAGCCATGTCATATACTTTTAGTTCCTCATGCAACAGCTGTCATAGAATTTCTCAGCCCTGGGGGTTCAGCTCCAAGGAAGCATTGAAGGACACTCACTGAACTCAGTGAGCCCCTGGAGCCTCCCTCTCTTCTAGGCTGGTGCATGAGATCCTGTTAGAGATGCTTCTGCTCTCGTTTAGAGTTTGATTCCTGTGGCCTTTCTCCCAACACTACTGGGGACAAGTGGAAGGGGCCTTTTTCTGAATCCTGATCACCTGCCCTTTCTAATGGTAATGGTTATGGTGCATTCTGATAAAATAGGAATAGTATCCTCTCTACAGGTTGAGAGAATTATAGACTTAGAGGTATTACATGGCTTCATGGAACAACCTTATGCAACAAAGCTATGCCAGTGCAAATGAACACTGGCAACAGGCAGCTCCTCCTAAGAGGATGGTGACTCATAAGATCATCTTCATGAAACTGCACAGGGAGACATGTCAAATGCCTGCTTATTACTATCTCTCTGTTAAATGTTATCACCAACAAAACCACCTACTTGGTGCTCAGCTTCTCCTAAAAGTTCATAACATACCATATTCCAAAAGACTCACAACTTCTTGATTTCTGCCTTTATTATCTCCTGGGTTCTCTTGAAGGTATTATCTCCTAGCTTCCCTGGAAAGCTCTACCCACCTGCTACTCCCATGGGTTCCGGAGAAATATACTACATTGAGAATTCACTTAATACATGGAAATAGGAGAGCTCTCCCATAACCTCAACCATCTCCAATCAACTGGACATTTAACCTGGAGCCGGAGGTCTATGTCTCTTCCAGTAGGAAGACACTTTCTTAGAATACAAGGATGAGGACACTGACACTAAATAGAAATAGTGGCAAAAATGGGTAAAATTAGTCTATACTTTTAGAAGTCAGAAATATGGTCAGGAAAGTAGGGGGAAAGAGGGCAAGGGAGACTTCTAGGAGGCTGGTAACATAGTCTGATAATATAATTTGGACCTGGGTGCTGATTACATGGATGTGTTCATTTTGTGCAAATTTAATGAACTGTACACTTGAGATAAGTGTGTTTTTTGTGTGTGTGTTGTATTTCAATAAAAAAATTTCAGGGGACACCTGGGTAGTTCAGTTGGCTAAGCATCTAACTCTTGATTTTGGCTCAGGTTGTGATCTCAGGGTTCATGAGTTCGAGCCTGGTGTCGGCTCCACAATGACAGGGCAGAGCCAGCTTGGGATTCTCTCTCTCTCTCTCTCTCTCTCTCTCTCTCTCTCTCTCTTTCAAAATAAATAAATAAACTTAAAAAAATTTCAGTAGAGGATATCCATAAACTGGATCAAATATAGAGTATTCATCTCTTAGGACTAGTGATTCTTTCCTATGACTACCAGATTTAGCAGATAAAAATACAGGATGCCTCACTAAACTTCAATTTCAGACAGACAACAAATAATTTTTTAGCACAAGTATGTCCCATGCAATATTTGAGATATGTTTATACTAAAAAAGTATTCATTGCCTATGTGAAATTCAAATATAGCTAATCACCCTGTATTTTATCTGGCAACCATAATCTTAAATCATCTAAGTATGTTTTATCTTTGATGTAATGAGCAAGTGAGAAAAGGATATATATTAAGGATATGTAGTCTTAGATGGAAATATTGAAATGTATAAATAAATTATAGGAGACAGAAATGAGAAAATAAGTGCTCTAGTTTTTCACTTACTCCATTCCTCCTTCAATTAATACCCCTCTTCTGTTTTCAGGTCCTCATTCCCACTTTCGTGTCAATGAAGAGAACAGAAATAAGATAAGCCAGAGAAATAAGGTAGTGCCAAAATCATTCACACTTCCATTTACTGAGTTTGAATTTGCAACTCTGTTGGTGTTTCTGAACATTCAGTCCTGATTTGTCTATGTTCTTGTTTCTTATTTTTTATTGAACTGTTTCCCCTCTATTTTCCTCTTTTTCAGAACTCTGTAACCTCTGCCCCGTTGGAAGTTGAACCCTTCCCAATATAAGCAGTGTTTTTCCTGCCTTTTCTTATCTTTAGATTTCATAGGCTAAACCTGAAAAATCTATTTGTTATTGATCTCAGAAAGGTCATTTTTCCCTTTTCTCTCTCCAGAAATGTTAACTAATATGTAGCTGGTACATTTCAACTATGGTTCTCACACAGTTGGTAGATTTGAACCAAGTTTTCAGAATTCCATCTCCCCTTTCTTTCCTATACTTCCCACTCTTAAGGGTGAAGAAATTCCAGCACAAATTATTTAGTACAACTAGGCTGTGTCAGTAAATGGAATCAAGTCTCAAAGGTTTTGTGCTTTGATATATTTTCAGTACATAGAAATGGTGGCAATAAAATGAAATTATTTTCTGCATCCACAAAGGTTTCCAAGTCATGATTCTGTAATACCAAGAGTGTTACCACTTTATTTGGAGTAAAATTCTTAAGTCAAAAATGATTGTAATATCCTTTCATTTAAGCAATAACTACATCTCCTAAAATACTTGAGGGGAGGTAGAAAGGGGGAAGATGGAAGTTGCATCCACATCAAGGACAGATGATATTGTGTTTCAACAGCCCACTTTTGAAACCATTGTTCTAAATGCTGGCCAATTCTTTCAAAAGTTAGTGGTTTTCTGCATTGTTGTCAACTAATGTGTATTTCTTTTTTTTTCTCCCCCTCCCCACCCTCAACTAATGTGTATTTCTTTTTTTTTTAATGTTTATTTATTTTTGAGAGAGACAGAGACAGAATACAAGTGGGTTAGGGGCAGAGAGAGAAGGAGACACAGAATTCAAAGCAGGCTCCAGGCTCTGAGCTGTCAGCATAGAGCCTGACGTGGGGCTCAAACTCACAAGCTGTGAGATCATGACCTGAGCCAAAGTCAGACGCTCAACTGACTGAACCACCCAGGCTCCCCACTAGTGTGTATTTCTGATTGAACCACTTCACTCATCATCGATCCAGTCATTTCTAAATGACGCCAGGCAACACTTTTCACTGTTTTTCATACAATTGATTGAAATAACTGGTTATCCTGTTGTCATGGAGACTATGTGTATATATATATATATATATATATATATATATATATATATTACTCCTGTGTTAATGAGTATTACTGTTATCAATTACCTTTGTTGAGAGAGTGGGGGAGATAGGAGGAGGGCAGAATGATGAAACCCATTATATGCAGAGAATTTAAAAATACACAGAGACAAATTAGTATGAAAGTATCATAAGCACACAAAAAAAGCACTAATTTTTATGGAACAGTATTAGCATAGATACATAAATCAAGTAGCTCTGGACTTTTCAGGACACTTTGTGAGCATTACTGAAAAGGTCCATTAATCAATAAATGACCTAAACAATTGTGGAATCTTTAATAGCTCTAATAGTTCCCGTGCAAATGCAATAATGACATTTAGCACCTAAATAAGTTGCAGGAATGTGCTGGGTTACCACTTACTTACTAACTACTTGCTTTTTTTGTCCCTAACATTTCTATAACATTCAAAAGTCTCCAAAATCTGTCCCCACTTACTTTTCCAACCTTATCTCCTACAACTCCTTGAATTATTTCCAATCAGGTCTCTTTATTAGCTTCTAGATCAGTGTCTCTATACCCAGGAGGCTGCCAGAATATCACCTTACTCACTTCCTCCCTGCCCACCCAAATCATCTTTCACTGTCCAGGTCCAGCTCAAAACCCACCACTCTCATTAAATTAACTGCCTCCTCTAGCTCACAGCCATCTTTCCTTTTGCCTGGCTATATTATTAAATTATTGTCTATACCACTAATGTATTTTTTTACATACTAGCTTATACCATCTTCTGCAGTATTTTCTTAGAGTTATTTAATATGCATAAGTATATGAACATACTTTTGTAAACTATAAAGAACCATACCATTGTATATATATTATTGTCTTCATTACTAGTTTATAGCCTTCCTGAGATGGAGATTGCACATACATTTTCACATGACATCTAGGAGAGCAGGTCATACTCCATGGCCCCTCAGTAAATATTTTCTGATGAATAAATGCATGGAAAGCCACTGCTTTTGGAGTGGAGATAAACTACCAAAGTTTGCATTTACCCCTAGTTAACTGTCTGAATTTGAACTATTTAATCTCTGTGCTTCAATTTCCTTATCGATACAATAGGGATAATAAAGATATTTACTTCATAGAGTTGCTTTGAGAATTAAATGAATTTATACATGTAAAGTGCCTAAAATAGCTTGTGTAGCACATAGCAAGTACTCGATAAATATCAGCTTTCTAATGAATGAATGAAACAGAATGGAGTATGATGAAAATCTAGAGAAAACAATGGCTACTTTTGTTATTCCTCGATCTATGATTATAAAATTATACATAGTACATAACAATGTTAAGAGAAATTAGTATATCTCTAAGATATAAGCCATGATGATTTATTTCTGGAGAGAGTTTCAGAATGAAGTTTGTATTCTATATGATTGACCTTTTTTTTTTTTTTAATAATTTCCACGGTGGTTAACATACAGTGTTGTAATAGTTTCAGGTGTACAATCTAGTGATTAAACAATTCCATGTATTTCTCAGAGCTCATCATAAGTGCACTCTTAATCCCCTTACCTGTTTCACCTACCCCGTCACCTACCTCCCCTCTGGTAATGCTCTGTTCTCTACAGTTTGGAGTCTGTTTCTTGTCTCTTTTTTTTCCCCATTGTTCATTTGTTTTGTCTCTTAAATTCTACATATTAGTGAAATTATATGGTATTTGTCTTTCTCTGACTGGCTTATTTTTCTTAGCATTATACTCTGTAGCTCCATCCATGTTGTTGCAAATGGCAAGATTTCATTCTTTTTTATGGGTGAGTAATATTCCAGTGTGTGTGTGTGTGTGTGTGTGTGTGTGTGTGTGTGTGTGTGTGTGTTTGTGTGTGTGTGTGTGTGTTTGTGTGTGTGTGTGTGTGTGTGTGTGTGTGTGTGTGTGTACCACATCTTCTTTATCCATTCATCTATTGATGGACACTTGGGCTGCCTCCATAGTTCAGCTATTGTAAATAATGCTGCAATAAACATAGGGGTGCATATATCCCTTCAAATTAGTGTTTTTGTATTCTTTGGGTAAATATGGAGAAGTGTGATTTCTGGATCATAGGGTAGTTCTGTTTTAATTTTTTGAGGAACCTCCATACTGTTTTCCACAGTGGCTGCACTAGTTTTCATTCCCACCAACACTCCACAAGGATTCTTTCTTCTCCACATGCTTGCCAACACTTGTTGTTTCTTGTGTTGTTGATTTCAGTCATTCTGACAGGTGTAAGGTGATAGCTTATTGTAGTTTTGATGATGAGTGATGTTGAGCATCTTTTCACGTGTCTGTTAGCCACCTGGATGTTGTCTTTGGAGAAATTTCTGTTCATGTCTTCTGCCTATTTTTAACTGTATTATTTGTAATTTTTTAGTGTTACATAAATTCTTTCATATTTTGGATACTAACATTTTGTCAGATATGTCATTTGCAAATATCTTATCCCATTCAGTAGATTGTCTTTTAGTTTTGTTGCTTGTTTCCTTTGCCGTATAGAGGCTTTTTATTTTGATGTGGTACCAATAGTTTATTTTTGCTTTTGTTTCCTTTGCCTCAGGAGACATATCTAGAAAGATGTTCTTATGGCCAATGTCATAGAAATTGCTGCCTATGTTCTCTTCTAGGATAGTTATGGTTGCAGATATCACATTCAGGTCTTTAATCCATTTTGAGTTTATTTTTGTGTATAGTGTAATAAAGTGATCCAGTTTCGTTCTTTTTTGCATGTATCTGTCCAGTTTTCACATTTCTATGCCTTCTGTTGTGCTCTATTGATGTGTGTGTCTACTTTTGTCCCCAAACCATACTGTTTTGATTACTAAAGCATCATAATATAACTTTAAGTCTGGAATTATGATACCTCCAGTTTTGTTTTTCTTTTTTCAAGATTGGTTTGGCTATTTGGATTCACTTTTGGTTCCATACAAACTGTAGGTTTGTTCTAGTTCTGTGAAAGATGCTATTAGTATTTTGATAGGGAATGTATTAAATCTGTAGATTGCTCTGTAGTATGGACATTTAAAAAATATTGGGTCTTCCAATCTATGAACATGGATTGTCTTTCCATTTCTTGTCGTCTTTAATTTCTTTCATCAATGTGTTATACTTTTTATAGTACAGAACTTTCACGTCTTTGGTTAAGTTTATTCCTAGGTGTTTAATTATTTTTAGTGTAATTATAAGTGGAATTATTTTCTTAATTTCACTTTCTGCTACTTCATTATTAGTGTATAGAAATGCAACAGATTTTTGTACATTGATTTTTGTATCCTGCCATCTCATTGAATTCATTTATCAATTCTAGCAGTTTTTTGGTGGAGTCTTTAGGGTTTTCTATATACAGTATCATGGCATCTGCAAAGAGTGAAAGATTTACTTACTCCTTACCAATTTGGGTGCTTTTTATTCCTTTTTATTATCTGATTGTTGTGGCTAGGACTTCCAGTACTATGTTGAATAAAAGTGGTGAGAGTGGACATCTTAGTCTTCTTCCTGACCTTAGGGGAAAAGCTCTGTATTTCCCCATTGAGTATGATGTTTGCTGTGGGTTTTTTATATAAGGTTATTATTATGTTAAGGTGTATTCCCTCTAAACCTACTTTGTTGAGAGGTTTTATCATGAATGGATGTTGTACTTTGTCAAATGCTTTTGCTACAACTTATCAAATGATCATATGGGTTTTATCCTTTCTCTTATTGATATGATGTATCACGTTGATTGATTTGTGAATATTGAACCACCCTTGAATCCCAGGGATAAACCCCATTTGGTTGTTGTGAATGATTTTTTAATGTATTGTTAGAATGAGTTTGCTAATATTTCGTTGTGGATTTTTGCATCTATGTTCATCAGAGATACTGACCTATGGTTTCTTTTTTTTGTAATGTATCTGGTTTTGGTGTCAGGGTAATACAAGCCTTACAGAATGAATTTGGAAGCTTTCCTTCCTCTTCTATTTTTTTGTTTTACTTTTTTTTAAGTTTATTTATTTATTTTGAGAGAGAGAGAGCATGAGCAGGGGAGCGGCAGAGAGGGAGAGAGAGAATCCTAAGCATATGCAGGGCTCAAACCCACAAACTGTGAGATCATGACCTGAGCCGAAATCAAGAATCAGACACCCAACCAACTGATCCTCTTATTCTCCAGGTGCCCTCTTCTTCTATTTTTAGAAATAGTTTGAGAAAAATAGGTATTAACTCTTCTTTAAATGTTTGGTAGAATTCACCTATGATGCCATCTGGCCCTGGACTTTTTTTGGTTGGGAGTTTTCTTTTTACTGATTCAATTTCATTGCTGTTATTAGGTCTGTTCAAATTTTCTACTTCTGGCTTCAGTTTTTGGTAGGGTATATGTTTTAAGGAATTGATACATTTCTTCCGAGTTGCGTAGTTTTTGACATAAAAGTTTTCTTAATATTCTTTCATAATCCTTTGTATTTCTGTGGTGGCAGTTGTTATTTCTCCACTTTTGTTTCTTATTTTGTTTATTTGAGTCCTCTCTCTCCCCTCTCTCTCTCCCCCCTTTTTTTGGAAAGGTTTACCAATTTTGTTGATCTTTAACAACCAGCTGTTCATTGATCTGTTCTATTGGTTTTCAGTTTTTGAATCACTTATTTCTGCTGTAATCTTCATCATTTCCTTCCTTCTACTGATCTGAGGTTTTGTTTTCTTCTCTTTCTAGCTTCTTTAGGTATAAGTTTAGGTTGTTTATTTAAGATGTTTCCAGCTTCTTGAGTTAGGCCTGTTTTACTATAAACTTCCCTTTTAGAGCCATTTTGGCTGCATTACAAAGATTTGGGACCATTGTGGTTTCCTTTGTCTTCCTGTGTTTTTATGTTTCCTCTTTGATTTCTTGATTGATCCATTCATGTTATTTAACCTCCATGTGTTTGTGCTCTTTCCAGATTTTTTCTTGCAGTTGATTTCTAGTTTTATTGTGTTGTGGTTGGAAAAGCTGCTTGGTATACCTTCAATCTTTTTTAATTTGTTGAGACTATTTCTGTGACCTAATATATGATCTACTCTGGAGAATGTTCCATGTTCACTTGAAAAGAATGTGTATTCTGCTGTTTTAGGATGGAATGTTCTGTGTAGGTCTATTAAATCCATCTGTTCCAGTGTATCATTTAAAGTCATTGTCTTCTTGTTGGTTTTCTGTTTAGATGATCTATCCACTGATGTAAGTGGGGTGTTAAATTCCCCTACTATTATTGTATTACTTTCATTAGTTCTATTATATTTGTTATTAACTATTTTGTTTTTGTGTGCTCCCATGTTGGATACACAATTTTTACAATTGTTAGGTCTTCTTGTTGGGTTGTCCTCTTACCTTAACGATTCTATAGTGTCCTTCTTTGTGTCTTGTTACAGTCTTTGTTTTAAAGTCTATTTTGCCTGATACAAGTATTGCTACTCTGGCTTTTTCTTATCCATTTGCGTGATAAATATTTTCCATCCCCTCACTTTCAATGTGCATGTGTCTTAGGTCTGAAATGAGTCTCTTATAGGCAGCTTATAGATGGGTCCTGGTTTTTTATACATTCTGACACCCTATGTCTTTTTATTGGATATTTAGTCCATTTACATTCAAAGTAATTATTGATAAGTATGCATTTATTGCCATTTTGTTGTTTTGTGGTTGTTTTGTAAATATTCTGTTTCTTTCTTCCCTTCCTCTCTTCTTTCACCATGGGTTGGCTTTCGTTAGGGATGTACTTGGACTCTTTTCTCTTTAATTTTGCATATCTGTTACTTTTTTTTTTTTAGTTTATTCATTTACTTCGAAAGAGAGAGTGACCAAGACAGAGATAGAGACAGCACAGGGGAGGGGCAGAGAAAGGGAGAGACAGAATCCCAACCATGTTCTGCCCCATGAGCACAGAGCCTGATGTGGGGCTCAAACTCACTAACCATGAGATCATGACCTGAGCTGAGATCAAGAGTTAGCCACTTAAATAACTGAGCCACCCAGGCACCCCATTGTTACTATTTTTTGATTTGCAGCTACCATTAGGTTTGCATATAACACCTTCTGTATATAGCAGTCTATATGAAGTTGATGATCACTTAAGTTTGAACCCATTCTTTACTCCTCTGCTCCCTACATTTTAGGTATATGGTGTCATACTCTATACCCTTTTATTTTGTGAGTTCCTTAACTGAGTTTTACAGATATTTTTTTTTTTTTTACTGTTTTTATGCTTCCTGCTTTTCTTACTCTTACTCATGGTCTTTCCTTGCCACTCAAAGAGTTCTCTTTAATGTTTCTTGTAGGGCTGGTGTAGTGGTAATGAACTCCTCTAGCTTTTGTTTCTCTGAGAAATTCTTTATCTTTCTTTCTATTCTGAATGATAGCCTTGCTGGATAGAGAGTATTCTTGGCTACAGACTTTTCCTTCCAGCACTTTAAATATATCATGCCACTTCCTTCTGGCCTACAAAATTTTTGCTGAAGAATCCACTAATAGCCATATGGGGTTTCCCTTGTGTGTAACTGCCTTCTCTTGCTGCTTTTAAAATTCTCTATCCCTACTTTTTGCCATTTTAATTACTCTGTGTCTTGGTGTGAACCTCCTTGAGTTGATTTTGTTTGGGGATCTCTGTGCCTCCTGGATCTGGATATCTGTTTCCTTTCCCAGATTAGGGAAGTTTTTAGCTATTCTTTCAAATACATTTTCTTCCCCCTTTTCTCGCTCTTCTTTTTCTGGGATCCCTATAATGAGAGTGTTGTTGTGCTTAATGGAGTTGCTGAGTTCCCTAAGTCTATTCTCATTTTGTATAATTTTGTTGTCCCATACCTGCTCAGCTTACTCGGTCCTCCATTGTTAATTCATTCCTCTGCTTCCTCTAGCCTGCTACTTATTCCAGTGTATTTTAAATTTCACTTTCTGTGTTCTTTATCTCTGATTGGTTCATGTTTATTGGTTCTATCTCTTTGTTAAGTGTCTCACTAATATCCTTCACTCTTTTCTCAAATCCATTACTTTAAATTCTCTATCAGGCATATTACATCTGTTTTGCTTAGAAACCTTGCTGTGGTTTTATCCTATTCTTTCATTTGGGGTATATTCCTCTATCTCTTCATTTTGTCTAACTCTGTCAGTGTTAGGAAAGTCAACTACATCTCCTGCTCTTGAAAATAATGGGTGGGGCACCATGCTTTTAACAAAGTGGTGCTGATCCTTTGCCAGATGTATGTGCGTCTGTGGAGACCAGGGCTGGCCAGCCTAATCTGCAAAGCATGCCTGGGCAGGGCATGCAGTTTTAACAAGATGCATGCTCTGTGGGAGGTGATTGGCCACTGCTGGTAACAAGGCCCTGCAGGGCACACAGCAGGGAGAAGCAGAGTTGGCAAGGTTTGCACCAGTCTTCTGGGTGGAGGGGAACTGCAGCAACAGGACTGAGACAGGTGTGGCTGGAGGAGTGGGGCATAGTGTAAGCAAGTTAGGTAATGAATGCTGTTGTAGTGCTAGTTCCTGAAGGTGGCTGTGTGTTTATGCTGTAGGGGAGGGAAATGGTGCCTGCCAGTTCCTTTGTCCTGGAGGGATCTCCCAGAGAAATCTGACTCTCTGGGAAATGCTCTGGGATTAGTAAATAACTCTGCCTCCTATATGCACCAGGCATTTTTCAAACTGCTGCTTCTGTGTTGTATCTGCATGAACTATTTGTTGTGCTGTCTCTTTAAGGACAGGGATTCAGTTTCCTATCACCCTCCAGGCTCTCTCAGAGCATTTGTAAAATTCCAGGCTTTAAGTCCTTCTGGTTGTAGGAACTCACTAACTTCAGTCCCTGTAGTTTTCAGAGCTGAACGGTATGGGAATTTGTCTTCCCCATGCCAGCTCTCCAGTGTGAGAATCTGTTTCCCTCCCCTGTCCAGGCCTGGGGCTCCCTCCCATGGATGGCCTGTGTGTCTATTAGCTACCCACCACATCTCTGCCCTTCTTACCCACTTCAATGTGGCCTCTTACATTTAGTTGTGGAGTTTGTTCTGCCAAGTTTCAGGTAATTTTCTGGATTATTTACACCTATATGAGTGTTATCTAGTTGGTGAGACGAAGTGAGCTTAGGGTCCTCCTACTCTGCCATCTTCCCCCTTACTTTGTATTTTTTTTCAATAAAAAATCATATAAGGCTTATGTAAAAGAGATTTTAGTAGACTCATTTTTCTAGATACCACATTACTTTTAGATCTGAATAAATAATATTGATGAATATCCCTGACCTTAGTTTGTATTATTTAGAAGATGGTACTTAAAGTGGCAATTATTTCTAGATGATTTTTTCTTCATATCTATGTTGAACTGCTTTTGTGTACATATATGGGTAAATTTTGAAGTAGAAATTGACAATAACAACTTCATGATGAACTTCTTAAAATATTTGTTTCCGAAATATTATCAAAACATTTAACTTGCCGAAGTTAATTTAGCAAGTTAAATATCTGTTTATACCATTCAAATTGTTATGATTAGAAAACATTTCTCTCTGTTAGAGACAGTGTAAAAAAGATTTCCAGCTCTAAGGATTTACACATAGATCAATCTTAAATCATTTCAAGTGATTTTTATTGCTCTGTGGAGCCATCTGCTGGTCAGTGGTGTTTTATATATGTAAATATAAAACTGTATACTTAAGGTTTTTTTCCCGAATGGATAAAATCAAGTTGTAATTAGATCAGGTACTTCCCATAAGGTATAGCTAGGATTTGTGACCCAAACAAAACCCATAAAGAATATTCTTCCAGATATAAATAAGGAGAGCAATTTGGCAACAGGATAATGGAGAAAATAATCACATTTAGAAAATGAGTAAATTCTATATTTTGTGGAATTATTTCATTCACTCAACAAGTTTTTGTAAACTTCTTCCTGCTAATAAGATAGAAAAATACATGTACATATATACATACACACATGTATGTATACATTGTAGTATCTAATTTTTGAAAACCTGTATAGATCAATACCTTTCTGCTTATTAAATTAAGAACAAAGTAAACCAAAATGTTATATTTATTCTTATTTTGTATGGCAACTATATTTTTATCACTCTTAATTAGACAATTACAGTTTTAACTTGTTTTAGTTCATCATCACTGTTACTATTTATTTGTTGCTTAAGTGTTCACAACCTATTCAGGGGAAGCTCCTTTGTATAGTTTGTTTTGTCTTCTAAACACTTCTATCCTTGCATCCTTGATTTCTGGCAACAAATTATTGTTTCAAATGCAACATAATTTTTCCTGCCCCCAAATTATGGAATCAACTATCCTATAAGAATCCTGGTTCATTTTAATGGAGACTAACATTAGAGAGTAAAATTGGGGTGCTAAGAGTGCTCATATGGGATTTGGTTGTGGGCAAAAATGGTATTGTTGATATTGGTATTGCTTATGACAGAGCTAGGTAAATAAATACATATATTTTAAGGTTATGCATGTACATTGTTTTTTGCCCAATTTCTTATACATTATTATGTTTCTACTTTTTTAATGTGTATTTTTTACCTCCATTACATTCCCCTATGTAATTTAACTTGCCATCTTTGATAGATATTTATATTATTTTTTAAAAAGTTTATGTATTTATTTATTTTGAGAGAATGAATATGACTGTGGGAGGGGCAGAGAGAGAGGGAGACAGAGAATCTCAAGCAGGCTCCACACTGTCAATGCAGAGCCCAATATGCAGCTTAATCCCACAAACCATGAGATCAGGACCTGAACTGAGATCAGGAGTCAGACGCTTAACCAACTGAGCCACCCAGGCACCCTGATTTTGATATTTTGCCTTCAACAATTCTGTAGTGGGATCATTACAGATAAAATTTACACCTATCCATTATTCTTACCTTAGAACAATCTGCTTGACATTTTTAGTGTGTATTGCCAAAATACAGAGGGCCTAGGTTGTTTCTGAGAGAGAGTTACTGGGATGGTGTGAAAGAGCACAGAGCCAGGAGTTAAACAGAGGCTAAATACCCAATTCTACTTAAATCACTTGACCTCATTGTGTCTCAGTTTCCTCATTTGTAAATTAATGATAACAACCTTTGCTGCTGAGTTTAACAGTTTTAAATATGCTTTTATAATAAATTCCTCTCTACTCCACAGGAAACTGTTTTGCAAGTTAATTAAAATAACTGATTGTGAGTACTTTGAACAACGCAGAACAGGCTGTACAAACGGAAGGGACAGATGGTCTAACTCTTGACCATCCTTTGTTCATGTTTCCACTCAGTCAAAGCTGCCTAATTCCTATTCATGCCCCCATCTTTGACCTCTTTAAACACTTACCTTATAATGATATTTTTTAACTTTTATTCTTGCTTCTGTATAGTATGGTAGGCTGATAACATTAACTTGACTCCTTGGCAAGGAAGTTTAAATACAACCTGAAAATTTCTAGAGGTCTTTGTTTTGTCTAACACCAAATAGCTGAATTAATAACTTTGAATAAGCCAAAAAGTAACCGAAAATAATGGGAAAATGTTGAGTCAGCCTTACTTTTTTTTTTTAATGTTTATTTATTTTTGAGAGAGACAGAGTGCGAGCCAGGGAGGAACAGAGAGAGAAGGAGACACAGAATCTGAAGCAGGCTCCAGGTTCTCAACTGTTAGCACAGAGCCCAACGTGGGGCTCAAACTTGTGAACCAGGAGATCATGACCTGAGCCAAAGTCAGATGCTTAACCAACTGAGCCTCGCAGGCACCCCCTTACCTTTTCTTTCTTTCTTTCTTTCTTTCTTTCTTTCTTTCTTTTTTTTTTTTTTCAACGTTTATTTATTTTTGGGACAGAGAGAGACAGAGCATGAACGGGGGAGGGGCAGAGAGAGAGGGAGACACAGAATCGGAAACAGGCTCCAGGCTCTGAGCCATCAGCCCAGAGCCCGACGCGGGGCTCGAACTCACGGGCCGCGAGATCATGACCTGGCTGAAGTCGGACGCTTAACCGACTGCGCCACCCAGGCGCCCCCTTTCTTTCTTTTTTTTAATGTTCATTTATTTTATTACAAGCACAGTAAAGTCATGTTTTTCTCAGATTGAAAGAATCCAAGGACCAAATGTGGTGTCTTTGATGTCAAAGCCTGTGCTAAGTGGACTCTCTAGCACGATGAGTATAATTTTCATTGCTTCATTTCCCATAACTCCTGTGGATGTTCTCACACCAGGGTTAGGTAAAGCCATCATATGGCTTCTAGTAAGTGTCTGTGACATGTTTAATCTGTGTTCTTAATGTTTCATGTTGTAGTCTCACATTTAGAATCCATATTCCCATGGGGCGCCTGGGTTGTTCAGTCAGTTAAGCGTCTGACCCAGGGTCAGGTCATGATCTTGTGGTTCATGGGTTTGAGCCCCATGTCAGGCTCTACGCTGACCACTCAGAGCCTGGATCCTGCTTTGCATTCTATGTCTCCCCCCCTCTCTCTCTGCCCCTCCCCAGCTTGTGCTCTGTCTCTTTCTCTCTCAAAACTAAATAGACATTAAAAAAATAGAATCCATATTCCCTAAGATCATGGCTTTTCCTGGCTGATTACTGCTTCTTGGTTATTCTCACTTGGAACTTGTCTGTAATAAGTTTCACATCATTCTCTTCTTCTTCATATCTGATTTTTCTTTCCATTCTTTGGTGCTCTGTGTTGGTCTGGTCTCTGTCTTATTGCTCCTCTACTATTTGTTTCATAGGCATTTTCTCTATAGTTCTTCAGTCTTACATATCACTTAACCATATTTACATTTAAAAAACACTTTTAAACCTTTAAGCATCTATTTTAAAAACATGTAAAAGTCACCAAGTAAGTAAATGAATACTTAGAAACAAATGCAGTTTTTATAAACACTTTTATGAGCTGTATTAATTTGAAAATAAGTGTGTAATTTGCTAAGTTTTATTTTAAGAATATGAAATGTATCAGTTCTTCAAGATATATGTAATTCCTCTAAAGAATCACTGCATGTCATCAGTTTATAAATTAATACCCACAGTGATTCCTTTATCCTTGTGCATTTGTCAGTGGGAACGAACCCATGAAATCCTATCTGAGCCTCAGTATTTTTTCCATCTATAAAATGTGAATATTAATTGTACCTACCTCATCAG
This sequence comes from Prionailurus viverrinus, assembly GCF_022837055.1. Classification (NCBI taxonomy): domain Eukaryota; kingdom Metazoa; phylum Chordata; class Mammalia; order Carnivora; family Felidae; genus Prionailurus; species Prionailurus viverrinus. The sequence continues at coordinate 81,934,803 of NC_062563.1, read as the reverse complement.
TTTGTTCTGAAGATTAAATAAGATCTGGGTGGTGTAATGTAAGTGACGAATCACTGGAATCTACTCCTGAGGCCAAGACTATACTGTATGTTAGCTAACTTGAGAATAAGTAAAAAAACAGATCATGCATATGGAATACTTAGCACTGGGGCGCCTGGGTGGCTCATTCAGTTAAGCATCCGACTTCAGCTCAGGTCATGATCTTTGGTTGACAAGTTCAAGCCCCAGGTTGGGCTGTGTGCTGACAGAGGCTGGAGTGCAGAGCACACAGAGCCTTTGTGCAGAGCCTGGAGACTGCTTCGGATTCTGTGTCTCCTTTCTCTTCTGTCCCTCCCCCACTCATGCTCTGTCTCTGTCTCTCTCTGTCTCTCTCTCAAAAATAAATAACCATTAAAAAATTTTTTAAAGAAAAAAAATAGCACTATGCTCAAAAATGATTGTGCTCAGTTGGCTCTTATTACATAAGATATTTTTACTCCTGTTTGGAATAAAAATTGAGGGAAAAAATCAGCCTTTGACTACCACAAATGCTCTTTGATAACTGCTTCTGATAAGGGCTAACTTTGTGACAGATATGCTGGTGATGGTGACAGAAGCAGAACTCACAGCCTTTCTAGAGCCATGTGTTGCTGTCTGTCTTGTTGTTAAGCTGACTCTCTTCTCTCTTGTACTCCTCAGTCAAAAGATCAAAAATGTGGTTGAGGAAAGAGAAAACAGAAAACATTGACATTCTTATCATTTTGACAGGTGTGAGGTGGCAGCTCATTGTGATTTTGATTTGCATTTCTCTGAAAATTAGTGATGTTAAGCAACTTTTCATATTCTTGTTGGCCACCTGTATGCCTTCTTTGAAAAAATATCCAGTCAAGTCCTCTGCCCATTTTTAATCATATTTTTTTGTGTGTTTTTTGCTATTGATTTGTATGAGTTGCTTATATGTTTTGGATATTAACTCCCTATCAAATATATGGTTTGCAAATGTTTTTTTCCTATTTTGTAGCTTGCCTTTTCATTTTGTTAATGGTTTCTTTTGCTGTGCAGAAGCCATTTAGTTTGGTGTAGTCCCACTTGCTGCTTTTTGCTTTTGTTGCTTGTACTTCTGCTGTCATATCCAAAAAATTATTGCCAAGATCCATGTCAAGGAGCTTTTCCCCTATGTTTTCTTCTAGGAGTTATACAGTTTATGGTCTTATGTTTAAGTCATTAATCCAATTTGAGTTCATTTTTGTTAATGGTGTAACATAGGGATCTACTTTCATTCTTTTGTTTGTGAATAACCAGTTTTCTCAACACCATTTATTGAGGAACAATCTTTTCCCCATTGGGTATTCTTAGATTATCTGTCATGTATTAGTTGACCATATATACATGGGTGTATTTGTACACTCTGAATTCTGTTCATTGGTCTATGACTGTTTTTATGCTAGTACCATTCTGCTATGATTATTATACCTCTGTAATATAATTTGAAATCAGGAAGTACGAAGTTTCTAGCTTGTCTTTCTCAGCTATTCATGGTCTTTTGAGATTCCAAACAAACTTTTCTATTTCCATGAAAACTGCCTTAGAATTTTGATGGGAATTGCATTGAATCTATAGATGGTTTGGGATAGTAAGGCCATTTTAACAATATTCACATTTCTCATGCACAAACATACAATATCTTTCTATTTATTTGTGTCTTCCTCAACTTCTTTCATTAACATCTTAAAGTTTTCAGTGTACAGATCTTTTACCACCTTAAATTTGTATCCAAGTATTTTGTTGGTTTTGAAACTACTGTAAGTGGGATTGTTTTCATTATTTCTTTTTTGGATAGTTCATTGTTACTGTATAGAAGTGCAACTGATTTTTTGAATGTTGATTTAATGTTCTTAAGCTATACTAAAGTTTTTTAATTCCTTTTTTTAAGTTTATTTATTTATTTTGAGAGAGAGAGAGAGAGATTGAGCAAGAATGAGCAGAGGAGGAGCAGAGAGTGAGGGAGAGTGAGAGAATCCAAAGGAAGCTCTCTGCTATCAGTGTGGAGCCCAACGTGACACTTGAACTCATGAACCACGAGATGAAGACCTGAGCCGAAACCAAGAGTCAGACACTTAACTGACTAAGCCACCCAGGTGCCCCTAAATTTTTAAAATTCTAACAGTTTTTTTTGTGCAGTCTTTAGGATTTTCTATGTACAAGACCATAGCAGAAACCACCTTACTTCTACCTTTCCAATTTAAAAGCTTTTTATTTATTTTTCTTGCTTAATCTGACTGGCTAGGACTTCAAGCACTATATAGAATAGGAGTGGGCACTCTTGCCTTATTCCTGATCTTAGAGGTAAACTTTTCAACCTTTGACCACCGGATATGATATTAGCTATGGATTTGTAATATATGGTCTTTGTCATGTGGAGGTATGTTCCTTCTATACCCAGTCTGTTGAGAGTTTTTATTATAAAATAATGTTGAATTTTCTCAAATGCTTTTTATGCACCTGTTGAGATGATTGTGTTATCTTTCATTTTATTGATGTGGTATGTCACATTCATTGATTTGCATGTGTTGAATCATTTTTGATCCCAAGGAAAAATCCCACTTGGTCATGGTGTGCAATCATTTTAACGTGTTCTTAAATTTGGTTTGCTAACATTTTTTTTCAACTATATTCATCAAAGATATTGGCCTGTACTTTTCTTGTAGTATCCTTATCTGGCTTTGGTATCTGGCTAATCCTGGCCTAATAAAATAAATATGGGAGTGTTCCTCCTGTTCAATTTTTTTGTAAGAGTTTGAGAAAAATTGGTAATAATTCTTTAAATGTTTGGGAAACTTCACCTGTGAAACCATCTGGAGATGGACTTTGTTGGGAGGTTTTAAATTTGGGGTTTTTTTTTTGCTTTAGTTTCTTTCTTTTTTTAAGTTCAAGTATAATTAAACATACAGTGTTGTGTTAGTTTCAAGTGTAGAATACAATGATTCAACAATTCTATATATTACTCAGCATTCATCATAATAAGTGTGCTCTTAGTCTTGTTCATCTATTTATCTATTTCTTCCATATCCCCACCTACCTCCTCTCTGGAAACCATCAGTTTGTTCTCTATATTTAAGAGTCTGGGGTTTGTTTTTTGTTGTTTTTTGTTTTTGTTTTTGTTTTCTTCTTTGTTTTGTTTGTTAAATTTTTTATATGAGTGAAATCGTATGGTATTTTTCTTTCTCTGACTGACTTATTTTACTTAGTATGATATCCTCTAGATCCATCCATATTGTTGCAAATGGCAAGATTTCATTCTTTTTTATGGCTGAGTAGTATTCAGTTGTGTGTGTGTGTGTGTGTGTGTGTGTGTGTGTGTGTGTACACCCCACATCTTCTTTATCCATTCATCTATCAATAGACACTGGGTTCCTTCCATAATTTGGCTATTATAAATAATGCTGCAATAAACATAGGAGTAAATACATCCCTTCAAATTAGTGTTTTTATATTGTTTGGATAAATACCCAGTAGTGCAGTTTCTGGATCATAAGGTAGTTCTTTTTTTAATTTTTTGAGGAACCTCTATACTGTCTTCCAGAGTGGCTACACTAGTTTGCATTCTTACCAACAGTGCAAGAGGATTCCTTTTCTCCACATCCTCACCAATACTTGTTTCTTGGGCGGGGGGGGAAGGGGGGTGGTATTTTAGCCATTCTGACTGGTGTGAGGTGATATCTCATTGTGGTTTTGATTTGCATTTCACTGATGATGAGTGATATTGAGCATCTTTTGTTGGCCATCTGTATGTCTTCTTTGGAAAAATGTCTATTTATGTCCTTTGGCCATTTTTAAATTGGATTATTTGGTTTTTGTGTGTTGAGTTGTATAAACTCCTTATATATTTTGGATATAAACCCCTTATCAGATGTATCATTTGCAAACATTCTCTCCCATTCACTAGGTTATCTTTTTGTTTGGTTGATGGTTTCCTTTGCTGTGCAGAAACTTTTATTTGATGTAGTCTCAATAGTTTAATTTTGCTTTTGTTTCCCTTGCCAAAGGAGACATATCTACAAAAAGGTTGCTATAGCTGATATCAAAGAGATAACTGCCTTGTTTTCTTCTAGGAATTTAATGCTTTCAGATATCACATTCAGGTTATTTTAATTTTATCTTTATATATGGTATAAAAAAGTGGTCTGATTTCATTCTTTTGCAAGTAACTGTCCATCTTTTACAACACTATTTGTTGAAGAGATTGTCTTTTTTCCATTGCATATTCTTGCCTCTTTTGTTGATAATTAGTTGATCATATAATCATGGACTTATATTTATACTCTCCTGTGCCGTGGACCTATGTGTCTTTTTTCTTTTATGCCCATACTATACTATTTTGATTCCTGAAGCTTTGTAGTGTATCTTGAAATCTGGGATTGTGATACATTCAGTTTTGTTCTTATTTTCCAAGATTGCTTTGGGTATTCAGGGTCTTTTGTGGTTCCATACAGATTTTAGGATTATTTGTTCTACTACTGTGAAAAATGCTGTTGATATTTTGATAGGGATTGCATTAAATCTGTAGATTGCTTTCAGTAATATGGAAATTTTTTAAATATTGGGTTTTTCAGTTCAGACCATGGAATATCTTTCCATTTGTTTGTGTCATCTTCAATTTCTTTCATCATTGTTTTATCTTAGAGTACAGGTCTTTCACCTTCTTGGTTAAGTTTATTCCTAGGGATTTTATTATTTTTGGTGCAACTATCAAATTCATTTTCTTAATGACCTCATTATTGGTGTATAGATATGCAGTGGATTCTGTGACTTTACTGCATTCATTTATCAGTTCTAGCAATTTATTGGTGGAGTCCGTAGGATTTCCTACATATAGTATCACGTTGTCTGCAAATAGTGAAAAATGTACTTCTTCCTTACCAATTTGGATGCCTTTTATTTATTTTTGTTGTCTGATTTCTGTGGCCAGGACTTCCAGACTGTGTTGAATGAAAGTGGTGGGAATGGGGAACCTGAGTGGCTCAGTCATTTGAGTGTCTGACTCTTGATTTCAGCTCAGGTCATGATCCCATGGTTGTGGGATTGAGCACTGCATCAGGCTCTATGCTCAATGTGGAGACTCTCTCTCTCTCTCCCTCCCCCTCTCCCTATTCCCTACTCACACTCCCTCTCTCTCAAAATAAAATAAATCTTAAAGAAAAAAAAAAGTGGTGAGCATTGGTGTTCATGTCTTGTTCCTGATCTTATGGGAAAATCTCTCAGTTTTTCCCCATTGATTATTATATTAACTTGTGGATTTTTTCATATAAGGCCATTATTATGTTGAAGTGTGTTCACTCTAAACCTACTTTGTTAAAGATTTTTTTTTAAGTTTATTTACTTTGAGAGAAAGGGAGCAATAGGGTAGAGGGAGAGATAAAGGGAGAGAGAGAATCCCAAGCAGGCTCCACGCTGTCAACACAGAGCCCAATGTAGGGTTTAATCCCACAAAACATGAGATTATGATCTAAGCCAAGATCAAGAGTCAGACACCTAACTGACTAAGCCCCAAGCGCTCTAAGGTTTTTTTTTTTATCACGAATGAATTTCGTACTTTGTCAAATGATTTTTCTGCGTCTAATCAAATGATCATATGGTTTTTATCCTTCTGTTGTTGTTGATGTGATATATCACATTGACTGATTTGTGAATATTGAACCATCCTTGCATCCTGGGAATAAATCCCACTTGATTGTGGTAAATGATTATTTTAATATATTGTTGGAATCAGTTTGCTTATATTTTGTTGAGGATTTTTGTGTTGATGTTTGTCAGAGGTATTGACCTACAGTTTTTTGTGGTGTGTTTATTCAGTTTTAGTATCAGGGTAATGCAAGCTTCATAGAATGAATTTGCAAGCTTCCTTTCCTCTTCTATTTTTTGGAATAGTTTGAGAAGAACAGGTATTCACTCTTCTTTAAATGTTTGGTGGAATTCACCTGTGAAGCCATCTGGCCCTGGACTTTTTTTGTTGTTGGGAGTTTTTTGTTACTGTTTCAATTTCATTGCTAGTAATGGGTCAATTCAAATATTGTGTATCTTGATTCAGTTTTGGAATATTATGTTTCAAGGAATTTACATATTTCTTCTAGGTTGTGCATTTTGTTGAAATATAATTTTTGATAATATTATCTTACAATATTTTGTATTTCTGTGGTGTGGTTATTATTGCTCCTCTTTCATTTCTACTTTTGTTTATTTGAGTCCCCTGTCTTTTTGTTTTAATGAGTCTGGATCAATTTTATTGATCTTTTCCAAGAACCAGCTCCTGGTTTCATCGATCTATTCTATTGGGTGTTTTGTTTTGTTTTGTTTTGTTTTGTTTTGTTTTGTTTAGTTTCTGCATCATTTATTTCTTTTTAAAAAAATTTATATCCAAGTTAGTTAGCATACAGTGCAACAATGATTTCAGGAGTAGATTCCTTAGTGCCCCTTACCCGTTTAGCCCATCCCCCCTCTCACAACCTCTCCAGTAACCCTCTGTTTGTTCTCCATATTTATGTCTCTTATATTTTGTCCTCCTCCCTGTTTTTATATTATTTTTGCTTCCCTTCCCTTGTGTTCATCTGTTCTGTGTCTTAAAGTCCTTCTGTGAATGAAGTCATAAGATATTTGTCTTTTCTGACTAATTTTGCTTAGCATAATACCCTCTAGTTCCATCCACGTAGTTGCAAATGGCAAGATTTCATTCTTTTTGATCACTGAGTAATACTCCACTCTATGTATGTGTATATATATATATACCACATTTTCTTGATCCATTCATCCGTTGATAGACATTTGGGCTCTTTCCATACTTTGGCTGTTGTTGTTAGTGGTGCTATAAGCATTGGGGTGCATGCGCCCCTTCGAAACAGCATACCTGTATCGCTTGGATAAATACCTAGTAGTATAACTGCTGGGTCATAGGGTAGTTCTATTTTTAATTTTTTGAGGAACCTCCGTACTGTTTTCCAGAATGGCTGCACCAGTTTACATTCCCACCAGCAGTGCAAAAGAGATCCTGTCTCTCCACATCCCCGCCAATATCTGTTGTTGCCTGAGTTGTTAATGTTAGCCATTCTGACAGGTATGAGGTGATATCTCATTGTGGTTTTGATTTGTATTTCCCTGATGATGAGGGATGTTGAGCATCTTTTCATGTGTCGGTTGGCCATCTGGATGTCTTCTTTGGAGAAGTGTCCATTCATGTCTTTTGCCCATTTCTTCACTGGATTATTTGTTTATTGGGTGTTGAATTTGATAAGTTCTTTATAGTTTTTGGATACTAACCCTTAATCTGATATATCATTTGCAAATATCTTCTCCCGTTCCATTGGTTGCCTTTTAGTTTTGTTGTTTCCTTCTCTGTGCAGAAGCTTTTTATTTTGATGAGGTCCCAGTAGTTCATTTTTGCTTTTGTTTCCCTTGCCTCCAGAGATGTGTTGAGTAAGAAGTTGCTGTGGCCAAGGTCAAGGAAGTTTTTGCCTGCTTTCTCCTCAAGGATTTTGATGGTTTCCAGTTTTACATTTAGATCTTTCATCCATTTTGAGTTTATTTTTGTGTATGGTGTAAGAAAGTGCTCCAGCTTCATTTTTCTACATGTTGCTGTCCAGTTTTCCCAGCACCACTTGCTGAAGAGACTGTCTTTATTCCATTGGATGTTCTTTGCTGCTTTGTCAAAGATTAGTTGGCCATATGTTTGTGTGTCCATTTCTGGGTTCTCTGTTCTGTTCCATTGATCTGAGTGTCTGTTTTTGTACCAATACCATACTGTCTTGATGATTACAGCTTTGTAATACAGCTTGAAGTCCGGGATTGTGATGCCTCCTGCTTTGGTTTTCTTTTTTCAAGACTGCTTTGGCTATTTGGGGCCTTTCTGGTTTCATACAAATTTTAGGACTGTTTGTTCTAGCTCTGTGAAGAATGTTGGTGTTATTTTGATAGGGATTGCACTGAATATGTAGATTACTTTGGGTAGTATTGACATTTTAACATAATTGTTCTTCCTATCCAGGAGCATGGAATATTTTTCCATTTTTTAATGTTTTCTTCAATTTCCTTCATAAGCTTTCTGTACTTTTCAGCGTATAGATTTTTCACCTCTTTGGTTAGATTTATTCCTGGGTATTTTTATGTTTTTTGATACAATTGTAAATGGGATCGATTCCTTGATTTCTTTCTGTTGCTTCACTGTTGGTGTATAAGAATGCAACTGATTTCTGTGCATTGATTTTATATCCTGACACTTTGCTGAATTCATGGATCACTTCTAGCAGTTTTTTGGTGGAATCTTTTGGGTTTTCCATATAGGGTATCATGTCATCTGTGAAGAGTGAAAGTTTGACTTCCAACTGGCCAATTTGGATGCCTTTTATTTCTTTGTGTTGTCTGATTGCTGAGGCTAAGACTTGCAATACTATATTGAATAACAGTGGTGAGAGTGGACATCCCTGTCTTGTTCCTGACCTTAGTTGGAAAGCTCTCAGTTTTTCTGCATTGAGGATGATACTAGCACTGGGTCTGTCATATATGGCTTTTATGATCTTGAGGTATGCTCCTTCTAGCCCTACTGTCTTGAAGGTTTTGATCAATAAAGGATGCTATATTTTGTCAAATGCTTTCTTTCTTTTTTTTTTTAATGTTTATTCATTCTTGTGACAGGGAGACAGCGTGAGTGGGGGAGGGGCAGAGAGAGAGGGAGACACAGAATCTGAAACAGGCTCCAGGCTCCAAGCTGTCAGCACAGAGCCCAACGCGGGGCTTGAACTCACAAACTGTGAGATCATGACCTGAGCCAAAGTCAGATGCTTAACTGACTGAGCCACCCAGGTGCCCCATCAAATGCTTTCTATGCATCTATTGAAAGAATCATGTGGTTCTTATCCTTTCTTTTATTGATGTGATGAATTACATTGATTGTTTGGTGGATATTGAACCAGCAATGCATCCCAGGTATAAATCCCACTTGGTCATGATGAATAATTTTTTTAATGTATTGTTGGATCCAGTTGGCTAATATCTTGTTGAAGATTTTTGCATCCATGCTCATCAATGAAATTGGCCTATAGTTCTCCTTTTTAGTGAGCTCTTTGTCTGATTTTGGAACCAAGGTAATTCTGGCTTCATAGAAAGAGTTTGGAAGTTTTCCTTCCATTTCTATTTTTTGGAACAGCATCAAGAGAATAGGTGTTAACTCTTCCTTAAATGTTTGGTAGAATTCTCCTCAAAAGTCATCTGGCCCTGGACTCTTGTTTTCTTGGGAGATTTTTTTGATTACTAGTTGGATTTCTTTACTGGCTATGGGTCTGTTCAAATTTTCTATTTCTTCCTGTTTCAGTTTTGGTACTATATATGTTTCTAGGAATTTGTCCATTTCTTCCAGATTGCCCATTTTATTGGCATATAGTTGCTCATAATATTCTCTTATTATTGTTTTTATTTCTGCTGTGTTGGTTGTGATCTCTCCTCTTTCATTCTTGATTTTATTTATTTGGGTCCTTTCCTTTTTCTTTTTGATCAAACTGGCCAGTGGTTTCATTGATCTGTTCTGTTGGTTTTTTTGTTAGTTTTGTTTTTTTGGGTTTTTTTGGTTTTGATAGCATTGATTTCTGCTCTAATCTTTATTATTTCCTGTCTTCTGCTGTTTTTGGGTTTTATTTGCTGTTCTTTTTCCAGCTCTTTAAGATGTAAGGTTAGGTTGTGTAGCTGAGACCTTTCTTCCTTCTTTAGGAAGGCCTGGATTGCTATATACTTTCCTCTTATGACTGCCTTTGCTGTGTCCCAGTGGTTTTGGGCTGTGGTGTTATCATTTGCATTGGCTTCCATGTATTTTTTAATTTCCTCTTTAACTTTTTGGTTAGCCCATTCATTTTTTAGTAGGATGGTCTTTAGTCTCCAGGTATTTCTTACCTTTCCAAATTTTTTCTTGTGGTTGTTTTCTAGTTTCATAGCATTGTGGTCTGACAATATGCACGGTATGATCTCTATCTTTTTGTACTTGTTGAGGGCTGATTTGTGTCCCAGTATGTGGTCTATTCTGGAGAACATTCCATGTGTACTGGAGAAGAATGTATATTCTGCTGCTTTAGGATGAAATGTTCTGAATATATCTGTTAAGTCCATCTGGTCCAGTGTGTCATTCAAAGCCATTGCTTCCTTGTTGATTTTCTGATCAGATGATCTGTCCATTGTTGTAAGTGGTGTGTTGAAGTCCCCTATCAATGAGTCTTTATGTTTGTGATTAATTGATTTATATATTTGGGCGCTGCACATTTGGAACATAAATATTTATAATTGTTAGGTCTTCTTGGTGGATATACCCCTTAATTATGATATAATGTCCTTCTTCATCTCTTGTTACAATCTTTATTTTAAAGTCTAGATTGTCTGATATAAGTATGGCTACTCTGGCTTTCTTTTGGCAATCATTAGTATGATAGATGGTTCTCCATTTCTTACTTTCAATCTGAAGGTGTCTTTAGGTCTAAAGTGGATCTCTTGTAAACAGCATATAGACGGATCTTGTTTTCTTATTCATTCTGCTACACTATGTCTTTTGATTGGAGCATTTAGTCCATTGACATTTAGAGTGAGTACTGAAAGACATGAATTTATTGCCATTATGTTTCTTGTAGAGTTGGAGTTTCTGGTGGTGTTCCCTGGTCCTTTCTAGTCTTTGTTGCTTATGGTCTTTATTTATTTTTCATCTTTTGTCCCCTCAGAGAGTGCCCCTTAAAATTTCTTGCAGGGCTGGTTTAGTGGTCACAAACTCCTATAATTTTTGTTTGTCTGGGAAACTTTTAATCTCTCCTTCTATTTTGAATGACAGCTTTGCTGGATAAAGAATTCTTGGCTGCATATTTTTCTGATTCAGCACACTGAATATATCCTGCCACTCCTTTCTGGACTGTCAAATTTCTATGGATAGGTCTGCTGCAAACCTACCCTGTCTTCCCTTGTAAATTAAGGACTTTTTTCCTTTGTTGCTTTCATGATTCTTTCCTTGCCTATTTTGTGAATTTGACTATGATATGCCTTGTTGATGGTTGTTTTTTGTTGAATCTTATCGGAGTCCTCTGTGCATCCTGGATTTTGATGTCTTGTCTTTCCCCAGGTTAGGAAAGTTTTCTGCTATGATTTCCTCACATAACCCTTCTATCCCTTTTTCTCTCTCTTCATCTTCTGGGACCCCTGTGATTCTGATATTGCTCCTTTTTAATGACTCACTGATTTCTCTAATTCTTAAATCGTGCTCTTTTGCCTTAGTCTCCCACTTTTTTTCTGCTTCATTATTCTCCATAAGTTTGTCTTCTATATTGCTGATTCGCTGCTCTGCCTCATGCATCCTTGCTGCTGTGGCATTCATTCAAGATTGCAGCTCAGTTTTAACATTTTTTATTTCATCCTGACTAGCTTTTACTTCTTTCTCTGCAGAAAGGGATTCTAATCTATTTTCCATCCCAGCTAGTATTCTTATCGTGATTCTAAATTCTGGTTCAGACATCTTGCTTGTATCTGTGTTGGTAAATCCATGGCTGTTATTCCTTCCTGCTCTTTGTTTTGTGGTGAATTCTTTCATTTCTTCATCTTGAAGGAAGAAAAGGAATTAATGAGTTAAAAAAATTAAAGGTAAAAAATTGAAAACAACACAAACACACAAATTAATTAAATGATGCTAGATCCTAGGTGTGTTTTAGTTTGGGTGTTGAAAGGGGCTTGATAGATTAGAGAAAAACGGTAGGGATAGATTAGAGAACATGTTTGAAAATTTGAAAAAATGAATAGAATGAAATAGAATAAAATGAGATGATGGAAGTAAAATAGAATTTGAAAAATTTACCAAAAAAGTAAATTATAGTAAAAAAAGTAAAAAAAGTAAAAAAAAAGTAAAAAAAGTAAAATATAGAAGGAAAAAATTAAAAATCTTTTTAATAAAAATTGAAAATAAAATAAAATTGAAAATAAAATTTTAAAAAAATTGAAAATAAAAATAAATTTTTTCTCTTTCTGTATTCAAGAAAAAGAAAAGAAATGAAAAAGAAAAAAAAGAAAATTGAATAGATGGACCAGTGAACAGACTGAAATAGGATTGAAATTACATTGTTTTCCCCTAGAAGTCAAACTGTGAAACACTTTATAGTCTGTAAAGTAAGCAAGCAGAGAGACTTGTATTCCTGAAGAACAAGGTTGGCCCAGTTGGATGGGGCTTAGTGTAATGGTTCCATTCTCCACTCAATGGCACTGCTTAACTTACTGGGGTGGATTGTTGTGGCACTTGTAGATGTGTGAGAGGGGTGAAAATGGTGTCACCCAGCTACCCAGTCTCTAGTATCAGAATTCTGTTCTCCTGGATCAGCAAATGCAGACCCATCCTTTATCTCTGGCTTCTGTCCACTCCCTGCTTTTCTGCTCTTTGTGACCAAGTCATCAGGTTGTCAGGCGCCACCTCCCTCCTGAGTTTTATCTCAAATTCAGCTTTTTTTCCTGACCCTAACTTCTGAGGGACTGCAGCTTTGACCCATTCTGCCCCTCTGTGGGAGGGCCTCACCGAGCAATGGTCAGGTGCCAACTGCATCCAGGAACTTTCACGGGACCGTGCTACTGCCAATGCCCAGAGACTGCAGTGGGTGCCAGCCCATCCCAGAAAAAGTTCATGCAATCATGAAGCAGCAGCATTTCAGGGATTATGGAAAATCACAACACACATCTGGCACCAGGCTTCACCCTTAACAACCTTGTTGCAGTACCAGCAAATATGGTTGTTTTCCAGGATGCACTGGGGCCTTTGCCTGGGGGGGGGGCACACAGCCTCTACCAAATGTCCTCCCAGCATGGAAACCACCTCCCCCTGTGTGGCCTGAGGACCCCCGGACCTCACTCTTCTCCTGGGGATTCGCCCTTCTCACCAGAGCACCACCAAGTATCAAGCTGCAGAGTTTCTGACTCTGCACTCCCCCTGTTTATAGAGTCTTAATGGAATTTAAACCCTCTCCTTTCTCCTTTCTCCCTTCTCCCTTTTTAGTTCAGTCCCTGTGGCTATTTCCACTTTTCCACTTTCTCTCCAGCTGCTTTTGGGGGGTGCTTTTCCTGTAATCTCTCCTTTCTCCGTCCTCTTTCTGGAAGCAAAACCAGCTCCCTGCCCTCCGTGACTTCTCTTTCCCCAGTTCACCTCTCCACACTTCGTACCTGCTGAGTTCTGTGGTTCACGTTGTGCAGATTGTTGTGTTAATCCTCTAATCAGTTTTCTCTGTGTGCAGGATGCTTTAGTGTTGATTTGGTTGTATTTCATGGACGTGAGACACAAAACAAACTTCCGTGCTATTCCACCATCTTGGCTCCTGTATCATTTATTTCTGCTCTAATTTTTATTTCCTTCCTTCAGCTGGTTTGAGGTTTTGTTCTTCTTTTTCTAGCTCCTTTAGGTGTAAGTTTAGGTTGTTTATTTAAGATGTGTCCTGTTTCTTGAGTTAGACCTGTTTTGCTATAAACTTCCTTCTTAGAACTGCTTTTGCTGCATCCAAAGATTTTGAACCATTGTGTTTTCATTTGTCTCCATGTATTTTTTCATTTCTTCTTTCATTTCTTGGTTGACCCATTCATTGTTTAGTAGCATGTTATTTAACCTGCATGTATATGTGCTCTTTCTAAATTTTTTCTTGTGGTTAATTTTCAGTTTCATATCATTGTGGTTGGAAAACGTGCATGGTATAACTTTGATCTTTTTGAATTTGTTGTGACTTGTTTTGTGGCCTAATATGTGATCTATACTCGAGAATGTTCCATGTGCACTTTAAAGGAATGTGTATTTTGCTGTTTTAGTATGGAATGTTCTGAATATATCTGCTAGATCCATCTGGTCCAATGTGTTATTCAAAGCCACTGTTTCCTTGTTGATTTTTTTGTGGATGTTCTATCCATTGTTGTAAGTGGGGTGTTAAAGTTCCATACTATTGTTATATTACTGTTGAGCACTTCCTTTGTTTGTTATTAGCTGTTTTTTTGTATATTGGTGCTTCCAAGTTGGATGCGTAAATATTTACAATTATTGCATATTCTTGTTGAACTGTTTCCTTTATGATTGTATATTCTTCTTTGTCCCATATTACAGTCTTTCTTTTAAAGTCTATTTTGTCTGATATAGGTATTGTTACCCCAGCTTTCTTTTCACTTCTATTTATGTGGTAAATGCTTTTCCATCCCTTCAACTTCAATCTGCATCTATCTTTAGGTCTGAAATTAGTCTTTTGTAGGTAGCATATAGATGGGTCTTGCTTTTTATCCATTCAGTTGGCCTATGTCTTTGGATTGGAGCATTTAGTCCATTTACATTCAAAGTAATTATTGATAAGTATGTACTTATTTCCATTTTGTTACTTGTTCTATGGTTGTTTTTGTAGTTCTCTGTCCCTTTCTTCTCTTACTCTCTTCTGTCATGATTTGCTGGATTTCTTTAATGATATTCTTGGATTCTTTCTCTTTTTTTTTGCATATCTATTACTGGTTTTAGATTTGTGGTCAACATTATGTTTGTATATATAACACCTTACACATGTAGCCATCTATATTAAGTTGAAGATCAAATAAGTTTGAACCCATTCTTCCCCAGAAGTGAGATCCTCCACTCTTTTCTCAAGTCCATAAATGGTCTTTATGACCATTACTTTAAATTATCTATCAAGTATGTTGCTTATCTGTTTCATTTAGCTCTCTTGCTATGATTTTGTCCTGTTCTTTCATTTGGGACATATTCCTCTATCTCCTCATTTTGTCTAACTCTCTATGTCTACTTCCATGTGTTAGGAAAGTCAGTTTTGTCTCATGATTGAAAGTAGTGGCCTTATGAAGAAGAGGTCCCTCTTCTTAGTAGTGCCCTGTAGTACAGTGCCCCTGTTCACCAGAACCTGGCACTTCAGGAGCATATCTATGTGTGTTGTGTGCACCCTACTATTGTGGTTGAGCTGCATTTACCTACAGTCCAGTTGGCTGTAATGGCCCTCTTCATCTGTTGTGGTCAAGGTGTGGTCTCTGTGCTAGTAAGGGTCCAGTCTAGGCCATCTTGGGCTTGTAGTTGGATCAGACCAGATGCCTGCCCTCAGCCCATTTACCCAAACTGCTATTGCATTGAATTGCAGCATTCTCTCCCTGTGATGTGCCCTGATAGGCTTTCGTTGGTGGACCAGGCCTGCAGTTAGACCAAGATATCTGCCCCTAGTCTGTTTGTTGGGGTTGCAGTGACCCTAAACTCTAGGACACTGTAGTGTGTGCTATAGTTGGTTGTTTGTACTGCCCTTTGTGAGGTCTCTGTTGGTGTGCAGGGTTGGCAGTCAGATCAGTTGTCTGTCCCTAACCCACCACTGGGGCCACAGTCAAACTTGGGTGTGTGGTTATCTTCCCTCTCCCCAGGGCAAGAGTTACTTTGGGGTGGTGATGGACCCTGTCAGGGCTGCCTGCATAATGAGACAGATCAGGCATCACTCTGCAGGGACTCCTGCTGAGTGGAGCAGGTTGGAAGGGCAAGTTCACAGGAGAATGTGGGGATAGAGCATGGTGTTAGCAAACTAGATAGTGAGTGCCTGCAGTGTCCATGTATCTGGGCTGTGGGGCAAGGGAGGAAAATGGCATCCGCCAGCATCTTTTGTTCTTGAAGACATCTTCTAAAGATCACTGACCCTCCAGCACACATTGTGAGATTAGTAAATAATTATCTTTCCCACATACTTTTCAAACGACTGCCTCTATTCTGTATCTCAGTGGGATTGTTTGTTATGCTGTCTCTTTAAAGGGAGGACTCAGGGGGCGCCTGAATGGCTCAGTCGGTTAAGTGTTGGACTTTGGCTCATGGTCTCACAGTTCGTGAGTTTGAGCCCTGCATCAGGTCTGTGCTGACAACTCAGAGCCTGGAGCCTGTTTCAGATTCTGTGTCTCCCTATCTATCTCTCTCTTTTTGCCCCTTCCCTGCTTGTACTCTGTCACTTTCTCCTCAAAAATGAATGAACATTAAAAAATAATAAACAAACAAACAAACAAATAAAAGGAGGACTCAGTTTTCTACCACCCTCTAACTCTCATGGAGCTGAAGCCACTGATTTTTGAGTGAGTTAAGTGATTTTGATTTTGAGTTAAGCCACTTAACTCTGAAGCTCTCAGAGTTAAGCCCCACTGATTGTAAAAACTTGGGAGGTTAGACCCCTCTGGATTTCAAAGCCAAATGTTATGGGGACTTGTCTACCCAGTGCAGGTCCCCAGTGTCTCGGGTGTCCCTTCTCTGTGCTTGAGGTGTCCCTCTGATTTGTTTTTAGTCTTGCAGATTAGTTTGGTACCCAACCAGGATTCTACCCTTCATATCAATTTTTATGTGGTCTCCTCTCTATAATTAACTATGAAGAGTCTCTTCTGCCAGTCTTTGGTTTATTTTCTGGGTTAGTTACGTTGATGTACCTGTTATCTACGTGTATCCATAGGATGAGGTGAGCTTAGGATCCTCCTATTCTGCCATCTTTCCAGGCTCCTGTTGGGAGTTGTTTTTATTACTCTTTGAATTGTCTAATTTTTTATTGGTCTGTTCAGGCTTTCTGTTTCTTCTTCATTCACTCTTGGTAGATTGTATGTTTCTAGGAATTTATCCCATTTTTTCTGGGTTGTCCCAATTTGTTAGTATATAATTGTTCTTAATAGTCTTTTATGATCCTTTGCATTTCTATGGTATCATTTGTAGTATCTCTTCTTTCAGGTCTAAGTTTATTTGAGTGCTTTCTTTTCTTGGTAAGTTAGGCCAAAGGTTTGTCAATTTTTATTATCTTTTCAAAAAACCAACTTAGTATCATTGATCTTTTCTATTGCTGTTCTTTTCTTTATTTCTTTTATTTCTGCTCTTTTCTCTGCTCTCTTCTTCCTTCTGTTAACTTTGAGCTTTGTTTCTTTGTTTTTTCTAGTTCCCTGAGGTATAAAGTTGGGTTTTTTCTTTTAGATTTTTCTTGTTTCTTAATATAGGCATTTATCACTCTAAAATTCCCTTTTAGAACTGCTTTTGCTGCACCCGATAATTTTTGTTGTGTTATATTTTCCATTTTCATTTGTCTCAAGATTTTTAAAAATTTCTCTTTCGATTTATTCTTTGACCCAATGGTTGCTTAGTAGCATGTTGTTTAATCTCCACATTTTTGTGACTTTTCCAGTTTTCTTGTGTTGATTTCTAGTTTTATACCACTGCAGTTAGAAGAGATTCTTGATATAATTTCAGCCTTCTTAAATTTACTAATATTTCTTTTGTGGCCTAGTATATAATTTATCCTGGACAATGTTCTATGTGCCCTTGAGAAGAACATGTATTCTGGATAAAATGTACTGTAAATGTCTGTAAGTCTGTCTGGTCTAATGTGTTTAGTCCAATGTTTCCTTATTTTCTATCTGGATGGCTCTATCCATTGATGAAAGTAAGGTTTTGAAGTCTATTATTATTGTATTGCTGTCTGTTTCTTTCTTTAGTTCTGTTAATATTTGCTCTATATATTTAAGTGCTTCTATGCTGAGTGCATAAATATTTACAAATGTTGTATCCCTATATTAAATTGACCCCTTCACCATTATATAATGACCTTCTTTAAAGTATGCAAATAAGGTGAAGACTGGCAGATTGGCATTTCTGCTTGCTCCCTTTGCACTGAACCCTGGGGTGATAGCCATAAGATGTGTCTATCAAGGGATGTATCCTCTGGGTGGCATTTAGAAAAGCCAGGGTGCCAAACATGTACACAAGCTCCTTTCACAGAGACACCAGCAACATGGGGTGAGTCACAGGGAGAGCATGAAGTTGGCAACTGCTAGCTTCCCTAGTTTCTGGAGAGGATTGTAGTCACCCCCTAGATGTGTATTAAATAAAAAGTCTGACCTTTAGGCCACAGCTTTTAAGATAAGCAGATAGGCCTCTTGCATGCAGACTGGGCATTTCATTCTACTACCTCTGTACGGTACACTGGGGGGATCCAATGGTTGTTCAGAAGTGTGTTGTTTAGTTTCCACATATCCCTAGACCTCCTCACTTTGCTCTTATTGCTGATTCTTCTTGTTCTTGATACTCTCATAACATTGTGGTCATAGAAGATAGTTAGTATGCTATCAGCCTTCTTAAATTTGCCAAGATGCGTTTTGTGGCCTATCATATCATCTATCCTGGCAAATGTTCCATGTGCACTTGAGAAGAATGTGCTGTTGGATACAATGTTTAGTATATGTCTATGAAGTCTGTTCTAAAGTGTGGTTCCATCCCAATGTTTTCTTGTTGGATTTCTGCCTGGATGATCTATCTATTGCTGATAGTAGGGTACATTGACACCGCCTACAATAACTGTATTGTTGTCTACTTCTCTCTTAAGATCTGTTACTAATTGCTTAATATATTCCGGTGCTTGGGTGTTGGAAGTGTATATATTTACAATCGTTGCATTGACACTTTTATCATTATATAATGACTTTCTTTGTCTCTTGTTACCTTTTTTGGCTTGAAGTCTATTTTGTCTGATATTAAGTATTGCTATGCCTGCCTTCTTTTCACTTTTTTGTGCTTGGAATATCATCTTCTGTCCTTTCACTTTGAGCCTATGTGTGCCTATAGAGCTGAAATGAGTCTCCTGTAGGCAGCATATAGTTGAGTCTTTTTTTTTTTAATCCATCCAGCCACTATGTGCTTTATAATTGGTGAGTCCAATCCATTTACTTTTAGGGTAATTATTGATTGATATTAAGGATTTACTATCACCATTTTATCTTTTGCCTTCTGGTTATTTTGTCTCTTCATCATTTCTTTTCCCTCCTGTTTCTGTTTACCTTTGTAAGTTGGTGACTTTCCATTGTGATTTTCTCAGTCTCCGCTTCTATTTTTATGTTTTGTGTCTCTGCTCTAGGTCTTTGCTTTGTGGTTACCATGAGGTATACATAGTAACATGTCATAGATAAAGTAATGTGTTTTTCTGCTGATTGCATTTTATCTTCATTCAGCTATAAAGTTTCCATCTTTTTACTCTTCCCCCTTTATATTTTTGATGTCACAAATGATATCTTTTTTTTTTTACAAATGATATCTTTTTATGCTGTGATTTCATTACCAAATTGTAGTAACCATAGTTATTTTTTCAGAATCTTTCCCTTTAATCTTTATGTATTATTAAGAGTTTAATATGCCTTTCTAAAAAAATAGCATTATAGTATTCTAATTCTGACTGTTTGTCACCTTAATCAGACTTATGTGTACTTTTGTTTTTTCATTTCAGTTTCAAGAGCTCCTTTCAGTATTTCTTGTAAGATAGGTCTAGTGGTGGTGGACTCTCTCAGTTCTTGTTTGTCTGGGAAAGCCTTCATTTCTCCTTCATCTGAAGAATAACTTTTCTGGGTAGAATATTCTTGGCTGGCAGTTTTTATCTTTCATCATTTTGAATATGTGATTCCATGGATCTCACTCTCCCTCTCCCTCTCCTCTCTCTCTCCCTCTCCCTCGAGAGGAATAATAACCAACCTTTGTAGGTTATTCTCTTTTTTCCTCCTGGCTGCCTTTAAAACTCTTTATCATTGACTTTTGACAGTTTTAATATAATGTGCCTTGGAGAATGTCTTTTTGTATTGAACTAGTAAGGTGTTCTTTTAGCTTCATGGACGTGTATATCCAGTTCCTTTTTCAGGTTTGGGAGCCTCTAAGCTATTATTTCTTTAAATACACTCTCTACTCCTTTCTCTCTCTCCTCCTCCTGGGATACCCATTATTCTTCTGTTGGCTTTTTTTTTTTTTAACGTTTATTTATTTTTGAGACAGAGAGAGACAGAGCATGAATGGGGGAGGGTCAGAGAAAGAGAGGGAGACACAGAATCTGAAACAGGCTCCAGGCGCTGCACTGTCAGCACAGAGCCCGACGCGGGGCTCGAACTCACAGACAGCGAGATCACGAGTTGAGCGAAAGTCAGACGCTCAACCGACTGAGAGACCCAGGCGCCCCAGTGTTGGCTTTTCTAATCGAGTCAGATAGCTCTTGTGATATTTCCTCACTGTTTTAAAATCTTAATCCACTCTCCTCTTCCACCTGAATCATTTCTATATTCTATTCTCAAGCTTACTAATTCTCTCTTCCATATGATCTGCTCTATTTCCATTGCATTCTAATATATTCTTCATCTCATTTATTGAGTTCCTTAGTTCCAGAATTTGTTTGGTCCTTTTTTAGAATTTTAATCTCTCTGGCAAAGCATTCCTTCTATTCTTTAATTTTATTCCTGAGATTATTGCATTGCCTTTCTGAGTTTTCTTGCAGCTTGTTGAATGTGTTCATAATAGCCATTTAACATGTTAAGTCTGTTAATGGCCATAACAGCCACTCTTTTTCAGCTATATCACAGTATCTCATGTCTTTGAGTTCAGTTGCTGAAAAATGGTCATTTTCTTTTTGTGATACCATGTTACTGTGATTTTTCATGGTGTTTAATGAGAAGTGCCTCTGCCCCCACATTTGTTCTGTACCTTTCTCATTTCAAGCAAGGTATTGCTTACTTTCATTTTAACAGTTCCAACAGGCTGGTAGTTAGGAACCTTCCTTATATTTTCCGGAAGGTGGTGCTATAGCACAAGTTTTTTGTTTCTCTTATTGGCGCTGACTGACCACTAGGGTTGGGAGCCAGTACATTAAAAAATGAAAAGAAAAGAAAAGGGTAGCAGTGGTGGGACAGGAGATGTATACTTAGCACTTGGGGCTTTGGGTGCCCACAGCCCTGTGTGGGGATCCTCAAGTTGGGGGTAGGGGGGTGTCCCAGAGATACATGGGTAGTCCTCTTGCCTCCTGGGGCAGACAGAGAAGATAATTTCCTTCAGGTTTTTTTTTGCCTACTTCTCTTTCTTTTCCCTCCCCCCAGTCACTGCCCTTTCTCCTCAGAGAGAACAACTCCAGCATCAGCACCCACGTGACCAGGCAGACACACACACACATACCCACTCACCATCTTTACCTTCCACCTCCTGTGTCAGAAAGGTTGTGCTGGCTTGTTGCCAAAGGGTGGCACCTTCTCTGCCATCATCACTTCTGCTGCTATAGGCTCTACTGCCACTTCCCTTGCTTGTTCCACTGCCTTTTCCACAGTCTAATCCACCCACTTTGAGGTGCATAAATGGATTAATCTCTCAGGTGGTATGCTGTATACAGGTACTTTTTTCAGTTATGACTATCCAATTAGTTGTAAATCAACGGGGAAGGGAAAGAGGAACAACTCACCTTAACATGGTATTGATGTCGCTCTCCCTTTCTGAGTAACTTTAGAATAATTATTTTGAAGTCTTTGTCAGGCAATTCATGGATCTCCATTTCTTTGGGGTCACTTACTAGAAGTTTACTGTGTTTCTTTCTTTGGTAGTCACTCTTTGTGATTTCTGCAGCCTTGTGTAGGTGTCTGTGTATTTGAAGAAGCAGTCACCTCTTCCAGAATTTATGGACTGACTTTGGTTAGAAAGGACTTTTACTTGTGGGTGGGGACATCCTGGAGCATGCTGTGATTCTAGATTTAGTGGTGCCAGGGGCCAAGTACAAGGACATATGGTGGCTTTGGATCTGGGGAGGTATGATGGCTCTTTGGCTTAGGCTGCTGGGGTCCACAGCATTGTGTGGTTCTTGGCTACTGCTGTGAGGGGCCTAGAGTGCCTACAAGGTCTGTCGGGGTCCTCATTAGCACTTCCAGGTCCTGTGGTTAGGGGGCCAGGGCAGGTAGTGCTAGTGGCTGGAGCTTCTGGTGTGTGCACACATTCAGCTACAGGAGGCAACTGTAGGTGCTTGTACAGTGGCAGCAGCCTGTTGCAGACACACATAGTGATGGGGGGCCAGGCCGACAGAGAAGGCCAGGGCCAACTGTAGGCACATTGACAGCTGTGAGAGCCCTGGCTATTCATGTACACTACTGCGGTTGTTGGTCTTACCATGGGCACACAGCATTGGAGACTGGTGTTGGGAGTCAGACTGTAGGCATGTAGATGCATAGCTGGATGAGCTAGTTGCAGATGAGCCCCATGGTACAGGCCAGTGACAGGAAACAGGTTCAGTGTGCACTTCTGTGCCTGCAAGATCTTGCCTTGTGTGTGCGTGCATCAGTGGAGGCTGATGACAGGGGTCGGGCCATCAGCCTGCAAGTGCACAGCTGGAGGGGATAGTTCTGAGTGTGCACACACTGATAGTGCACAGCTGCAGGGCCTACACTGGTGTCTTGCACTAATGCAGCTGTAGAAGACTGAGCTGGCTGCCATTGTGGGTGCTGGGCTCTAGCAAGTGTTGGAGGTGAGGAGGAAGCTGGGAGGGACTTAGCTGATGACTTAGTCATGACTGTGACATGAATATCTGTGGGGGAAAATTTGGTAAAATCTGGAAAGAGTCCATGGTGGCTATGCTGGCCATTGGTTTCTTCAGTGGTGCAAGGCTGCTGGAGTCCTCTGCTGAGAGTTTATTAAGATCTGCAGTTGCTCATGGGGTGCCTGGGTGGCCCAGTCAGTTAAGCATTTGACTCTTGATCTCAGCTCAGGTTTGATCTCAAGGTCATGAGTTCAATCCCCACATTGGGCTCCTCACTGGTGTGGGGCTTACTTGAAAAAAAAGGGTGGAGGGGGCAAGAACTGCAGTTGCTCCTGTTGCATGGCTGATACTGGTAGCCTTTGCTTTTCCTCTATGTTCCTATAGGGAAAAACTGAAGTGGGTCCTTCATTTCACCAAAAAGCTGGAGAAACTGATTGTTCACTCCACTCTCCCTCTCCCAGCAAGGGGGACTGTTTCTAGCTGGGGAGCTCCCTCCTGGTGCTGAGTAATGACAGCCCTGGGGGATGGGATGATGAAACAGGCAAAATGAAGCTATTTTCCTTTCTGTTTTATGCTCTTATTCACTCATTTTCTGCTCCACTGTGTTGCTAACATTTCTTTCTTCTTAAAAAAAATTTTTTTTACATTTATTTATTTTTTGAGAGACAGAGCACAATTTGGGGAGGGACAGAGAGAGAAGGAGACACAGAATCCGAAGCAGGAAGCAGGGTCCAGGCTCGGAACTGTCAGCACAGAGCCTGACGCAGGGCTCAAACTCGCAAACCGTGAGATCATGACCTGAGCCGAAGTTGGACGCCCAACCAGCTGAGCCACCCAGGCACCCCTGTGTTGCTAATGTTTCTTAAGTGCACTCCAGATCTTTCCCAGAGCTGTTTTTGTTCATGAATAGCTGTCAAACTGTTGAACTTTGTTGGGGAAGGGGGGTGTGGAAGCTAGGATCTCCTATACCACCATTGTGGTGACATCATCCAGGCCTTACTTTTAAAAATGCTTCTCAGTGGAAGAAGATCTATTCTGTTGAAGAACATTTTATAAGGAAAAATAAACTGGTTGCTCAGAATACTCCTGATACTTAAAAAAAAAAAGTTTGCACCCCCAACACACACCCTATTCAGAATGCTGGCCACTTTCTACAAAGTCCTGCAAGAGAGACAACTTGGCCCAGGAATAGCCAGTCTGGAAAAAGAGATGGAGGAAAACATAGCTTTGCTTGGAGAAGTGCTCTGCCTGCTACTTGCACTCTAAATTACCTGCAACTCCTGATTTTGGATCTTTATAGAGGTTAAAAAGATAATTCCATTACTGATGGAGAAGGTTATCTAAGGGCAAGAAAAGAACAGCCTCGGCAAGAGACAATATTAGGGCTCCAGGCCTTTCTCATACATTTTCCCTTAGAAGTTCTCTACCACAGAGAAGAGGAGAGGGAGGACCACCAGAAAAATAAGTGATTAAAGCTGGTGTCTCCCCACAGGAGGCTATTGATTGAAAGTGCCCTAAGGCAGTAGCCATAATTAGCTTAGAGCTAAAGGGAAGAACAGAGCACACAGGCCTACAGGTTAAAAAAAATCTTCAGACTTAAATCCCATATCAAAATAATTCTTTGACTATGGTTATTCACACATGGGATCGACAAAAAGCCTCCTAAGGAAGTTCATGGAAGCTTCAAAGAAATGCCAGGCCAGGCTGGCCAAAAGCCAGTGACTGACTCTTCAGCCCCAAAGGCAATCCTGGGACTCCTGTATCCACATCAACAGGGAGTGGGCTGCATAATCTGTGTAGGAATGGAATTTTTTCTAATAACCAAATAAGATGTGACCATTGAGGATAGAGGGAAGATTTTCCCAGAGGACAGAACAAGCCTGACAAACAGATGGTTCAACCATGAGCTGATTCCACTATTCCTATAGAAATTCGTCACCATTCCTCACCACACAGTGGGATTCTGTGTGTGCCATGAACCACCGACAGTTTCAGGTTTCATGTTTGTACTGTGGTTCTCCTGCTACTTCTCCACACGTTATGTAGACTGGGAATGTGGAAGGTAGATTAACCATGGCTCCTTGGGGGAGCTGCATGCGAACCTGACAAAGAGAGATAAAAATGACTCAAACTGAATGCAAGAACTGGATGCAATCTTGGGGGAAGGAATGACCCCTCCAAATGAAGTATATACTTGACGAAAAGGTAAGTATGGGTATTGGAAACCTAGAGAGATGAACTGTAGCAGATTGTATTAGCCAGGTTCAACTGCAGACAACAAACTAGCTGTTTTAAGTAAAAGTACTTAATACATGGCATTAGAAACTTAAAAAAAATTTTAGGTAGAGATGAAGGATTAAGTTCCAGGCCAGACTTTCAATAATAATTCCCAGAACAGCTTTGCAGAACTAGCTACTAGTAGAGATGTCGTTTCTGCCACCAGCAGGAGACCATCATTGGAACTATTGGCTTCAGGAGCACATGCCCTGGATCATCTACCATCACCTGCTACCATCACCACCACTGCTAACTTCAGAGCTACGCTCTACAGCAGGTCCATCACTACCAACGAAGCTAGCAAGTGGCCACTAACATACTGACACAGAAGAAGCCAGTGCTTTGCTGCCTGACTGTGATTTCTAGCAGAAAGGATCGAAAGAAGCAACAGAATGGCTTTTACCTCACTCACTTCTACCTCCCAAATCGTGCATAAGTGCATCTGATTAGCAAAAGCTAAATAATACAGGATCCCATTTGGGAAAAGTTGTTTTTAGCTTTCTAGTCTCTGCAGTACAAGATGATACATTAAAAGGTGGTGGGGTGAATATTTAGAGAGCCAATTGACCTTATCCACCATACAGGTACTATATATAGGTTGGCTTGCTTCACGTTAATTCCCAGCCCCCTTCCCTTTTGCTTTCCTCTACGATAGAGGCTGGAAAGATAAACGCTCTATCATTTCCCAGTCTCTCTTGTAACTGGAGGTGCCCTTGTGAAACAGTTCTGGCCAATAAGATGTAGGCAGAAGTTTGCTAAGCAGATTCTGGAAAGCATTGCTTTCCCCCTAAAGAGAAACAAAACAGCTGATGAACCTTTTTTTTTCCTTCCCATTTCTTCCTTCCTAAAATGGGAATGTGATGCCTGGAG
This sequence comes from Prionailurus viverrinus, assembly GCF_022837055.1. NCBI lineage: Eukaryota > Metazoa > Chordata > Mammalia > Carnivora > Felidae > Prionailurus > Prionailurus viverrinus. The sequence goes on along the minus strand of NC_062563.1, from coordinate 81,909,349 downwards.
TTATGGCTATTAACAGAGAAAACTAACAGGGGCGCCTGGGTGGCTCAGTTGGTTGGGCATCCGACTTCAGCTCAGGTCATGATCTCACAGTCTGTGAGTTCAAGCCCTGTGTCGGGCTCTGTGCTGACAGCTCAGAGCCTGGAGCCTGCTTCAGATTCTGTGTCTCCCTCTCTCTCTGCCCCTCCCCTGCTCATGCTCTGTCTCTCTCTGTCTCAAAAATAAATAAAAACATTTAAAAAATTTAAAAAAAAACAGTGAAAACTAACAAACTAAGGATAGAGCAGAGACAGAAAAAGTCTGAGTCCTTGATTACATCGAGCAGCTACAAAGGCCATGGATTATTTACCTTAAATTCTTGTTATATGAGAAAAATAAACCCCTATTTTCTTAAGCTACAGTTAGGTTTTTAAACACTTGCAGCAAAACATTCCTATATGATAAACACTTTCCTGTCATAGAATGGTTATGAAAATGACGTGACATACTTTATGTATGTATCTTTCTTCACTGTATATATGCCGCCTACCTGGAGTTAAAGCCCAGATGGAAAGAGTGTGATAGAAACCCAGCCAAGGGATTCTTAGAGTAGAACTCTTAGAGTAGCCCCAAGTTCAGGGAGTTTGGCCAGGATTCTAAGAAACTCACTGCCTGGGTGGTAAAAGGCCATGCTGGGGCAAGTGTGTAGGCAGATGAGCCTAAGAGGCACTTGACAGAGTCTCATACTCCAGGGTGGTTCCGGAAGACATAAAAAATTCCTGAGCTCCCAATGGAGGTGAAAAAGTGGTAAGAGCCAGAGGAGACAAAGAAGGTTGGGTTGGAATTCAAAAGGACCCCCAAGACCAGGGCAGGTGAGAACCAGGTATATTCTCATGTTAACAAAGCTTGGCATAAAAAACAAGATGCCCTTGCCCCATGCCAAGTTGATGAATTCTCAGGGTAAATTAGATCACACACACACACACACACACACACACACCTGGCAAGGAGTTGGGTAGCCTCAGATCTTAGAGTTGAGTGAATATTTACTACTTTTTAGGCCAGACTGACTGAGTCAAAATGAACAGGCAGGACTGAACATTCTCTACCATCAAGAAAAATAAAGTCCAAAAACTAAATTGAAATCAGTTATAGCACCTTGATCTATAAATTTTAAAGTACTGTAATATTCTTTACAATACATTTTTAGATCATGTAAGGAAATGCCCCTCTGTAGCTTTTCTTTTTCAGAAATTATTTGAGGGGCACCTGGATCTCAGTTGGTTAAGTGTCTGACTCTTGATCTTGGCTCAGGTCCTGATCTCACAGTTCATGAATTCGCATTGGGCTCTCTGCTTGTCAGCACAGAGCCTGCTTGGGATTCTCTGTCTCCCTCTCTCTCTCTCTCTGCCCCTCCCCTGCATATGCTCACTTGCTTGCTCTCTCTTTCTCTCTCTCAAAACTGAATAAATAAACTTAAAATATATAAATGATTTGACTCTTCTCCCTTTTTCATTGCATCTGTTAAACTCTGAATTACTTTGTCAAATCTCCCAAAGCCCTTGGGAAGTTTTGATTACTATATATAAGTCTATATTGTAATCAAGGGAAAAAGTAAGACAAAAAATGTGATGTTATAGTTGAAGCCAAAGAAAAAAGAAAATGTATAAAGTTAATCCAGTTATTCTTTTTATCCATGAGGGTAAAACATTTGTTTCTCAGTTACTGGATTCAAACCAGTGGGGACCTGGGACTCTGAGGTGAGTTTGCTTTCTGGAAACCTGTGCTGACATAAGGAATAGGGCAGGGCTGATCTGAAATTTTGGGGACATGAAACAAATACAGAAGTAAGAATATTCAGGGAACAAGTCAGACCTGGGAACCCATAAAGCAGATCCATCCTCACATCCAGCAGAAACTGAGTAGAAAGGCAAAATGCATTGCAACTGAAATTAGAAATGAAATCAATTCAGGAGGGCAATTAGAGGGCAATTGCCCCTGGCCTCCTTTTGATCACCTCCCTTACTCTGCAGCTCAAAGCCCAGTTCTATTTTCACCCTGAGCCAACCAGTGACCTTAGCATCCTGTATCTCTTCTTCTACCTTTTATTTCCTAACCACCCCCCCCCTTCACCATTAAGCAGCCAATTTTTGTGGAATTATACTGATTATAAACTGAGGACATCTTGAGGCACTTGGGTGGCTCAGTCGGTCAAGTGTCTAACTTCAGCTTGGGTTATGATCTCACAGTTTGTGAATTCAAGCCCCACGTTGAGCTCTCTGCTGTCAGGGCAGAGCCTGCTTCAGGTCCTCTGTTCCCCTCTCTCTCTCCTCCCCCTCTCATGCTCTCTGTCTCTGTCTCTGTCCCTCTCCCATGCTCAAGCTCTGTGTCTCTCTTTGTCTCTCTCAAAAATAAATAAACTTAAAAAAAGCTGAGGACATCTGGTTATATACCCACAAAGAATTGAAAAACAGGTATTTGGACAAAAACTTGTACACAAATATTCATATTAGCATTACTCATAATAGCCAAATGTAGAAACAACCCAAAAGTCAATCAACTGAGAAATGAATAAGCAAAATGTGAAATATAGTCAAATCTCATTATTCAAGGTAATTATGTTCTATAAAGTCACCATGAACACTGAATTAGTGAATATTGAATTCTTGCTGCTAGAGGAAGTATAGGGTTAAGTTTCTGCAAGCCTCTGGTCACAACATTTGCATCAACTGTTCAGTGCATAACCTTGTCTTAGATGTGTTTCTGTTTAAAGACATTTTAATATATATTGTTCATTCATTAACATCAAGCTTGGCAAACAGCACCATAATTCATTCCTAAATGAAGCTTATCTGACACACTTATTTCCTCCATAATGCACATCACAGCCTTCCTGCACTTAGAAACACTAACTAGACAGCCCTACATTTGTGGCCATTTTAAGGAGTTAAAATCACCAAGAAAAAGCACAAAAATGCAAAAAGCATGGAGCTAAATGGGCTGTGAAAAAAGACACTTGTGTGTAAGAGCTGAAACAAGAAAGCAGAATGTCACCTTGTTCCACAGCAGCTGGGAACATACATGTCAGGTGACTCAAAATTTCCAGCACTCTGCACGTATGCATGTCTATGGATGACCACAAGAGCACCGTGCGTATGGGGATCACAAATAAATTTTAGCAAGGAGGAAAATTTGCAAATATGGACTCTAGAAAAAAAGAGAATTAACTGAATATATAATCAAATATTATTCAGCCATAAAAAGTACTGAAGTACCATTACATGCAGCAAGAAAACATTTTGTTACATGAAAGAAGCCAGACATAAAAGACCACATATTGTATGATTCCATTTATATGAAATATCCAGAATAAGTAAATCCATAAAGACAGAAATCATATTAGTGGTTAGCCTTGGGCTGGGGAAAGAGTGGGAAATGTAAATGAGTGCTTAGTGGGTGCGAGGTTTTTTTTGGAGTGATGAAATCGTTCTGGAACTAGGTGAGTGGTGATGGTTGCACAACACTGAGAATGTACTAAATGTCACTGAATTGTATAGCTTAAAATAGTAGATTTTATGTTATGTTTATTTACCACAATTTTAAAAATTGGAAAACCAGACTCTCAAGGAAGTAAAATAAGCCTTCTTGTTTAGAAGGCTGTGTGTTTGGTAGACTTCTTTAAACAAGTGAAAATACTATGGTTTGCCTGTTTTCTATGCCAAATATCACTATGCTAGCATCTTCAAATATATGTTCATTATTCACATGCTCTAATTAGAAAAAAAATTTTAAACATTTATTTATTATTGAGAGACAGAGCTTGAGCATGGGAGGGGCAGAGAGAAAGGGAGACACAGAATCTAAAGCAAGCTCCCAACTCTGAGCATTAGCACAGAGCCCAACATAGGGCTCAAACTCACAAACCACGAGATCATGACCTGAGCCGAAGTTGGACGCTTAACTGACTGAGCCACCCAGGTGCCCTTTCACATGCTTTAATTTATATAGAAATTATAAGCTCATTAAAATAATTATTTTCAGAAAAACAAAACAAAACTGAGAGCATAACCTTCTAATGAACTCAGTTTTTTCTTTGTGGGTCCAAGATAAGCTGCACTAGTATTGAGCTTTTCATGGATCTAATGATAAAGTCTAGAATCTGCCAGATTAGCTGGACAATCATGGTTCCCAACATATTACTGTAAATAGGCTTCTTCCTTAGATGGGCCTATTCAAGGTCAAGACCGCCAGTAAGAAATGGGCAGTCTTGTCTTGCTTGGTTGTCTTGCTTGCCATGTCTTGCTTGGTTGGACCCAGTCTACATTATAGACGTAGAGATTGAATAAGTTGATGCTGCAGCTGACTCCTTTCTAATAGAATTTGATTAGTAAAACCAAGCCTTTTGCCTGGAAAAACAGATGTTCCACTTCCCTACAGATATAGACTAAGGGAATACCCACAGACAAAGCCAGAACTGCTCCATTAAAGCATGAGAATCCTGAACTTGAAGCTTTTACATCACACCCAGAGAATAGTGAAGATTGTCTAGGTATAATTGAACAAGTGTTGGTTTAAGGCATTGCATTATAGATGGTGAGTAGGAGAACAAGGATTTCCTGTTTCTGCTAGTGCTTGGAGATTATGTTAGTCTGGGAAGCAGGTGCCAAACTGGGATTAAATATGTGAGGATTTTATTAGGAGGGACCATCTGTGAAATAAAATGAGGAGGAAGCCTGATAAGGCTGAAAGAGCCATCAGTTCATGAAGCAAGTCTGATTGACCTCAGGAAGAGAATGGGAAGAAAAGATGGATGAAAGTGTCATAGACTGCCATAGTCCCAGAAAGGTTCGGCAAGACTGTTTGGGGAGTTCCTAAGCCAAAGTAATCATCAGAAGATTCCTGTGTCTCCTGGAAGTGGGCTGACCTTAGTATCCCTGCTATAGTCTGTCATTGACTACGAGCAGCCTATGGGAAGCATGGCCTTGGAACAAATGTGAAGCTCTCCATCAGTTACATTCCCGGTAGCTGATGGACTAGTCAGCACATCTTCATGCCAGCCACGGAAGTGGGGAGAGGTCCATGCCAGCAGAAGAGGATCCTAACTGCCCTCCTGGTCACTCTGAGGACTACTTTAGTCTGTCTAAAAATCTCAAAGCTGGGCCTGAATGGGGATGGACTTAAGAGTCCCACTGTGCAGTAGTCTTCACCTCTTTTACTCCTTTCTCTGCCCAAAACTTTATGCATGTATTAATCAATTAATCATGCCTGTTAATTAGTTCCTCAAGAGCAAATGTTATCATTTTAGCCTTTCTTTCCCCTCTCCCCTGTTCTCTAGTCCTCTTTTTTCTGCTTCTTACACAACTCTTCTTCTCATTTCACACTTTTGCCTTAGACATGCCCACATTACCCAAGGTAATAAGAGGTTACTGACCCTTGTTATTTACAATGTTAACTTGGTCCAAGGGTGAGTGTGATTAATAACATCAGGTACCATTTCTGACCAGATCCCAGATTTTGACGTAGGTTGATAAAGGGCAGATAGGAACATGGTCTCCAGCAGCTGGCTCTTATCACTTATGTTCTCCATCTAACTTTCTCTTTTATTCCCTGGTTTTACACCATCTCCCCTCTGTCCTTCCCCCAACACACACTTACCCCTGGTCACTCACATTCCTGTAATTTTCCTGCTGCATTGTGATTTTGCTGCCTCTGCAGCTTCTCCCATGAAACTAGACCTGGTGTTCAAGGGGGCAGTAGAGAAAAAAAAAACAAAAACAACAGAAACCACCTTCCCTAGTATACTCAGTCCTAGCACTCACAGCTCCCTACACTAGATCCCAAGATCCCACCTTCCCTAGTTCCTACCTATACAAGGTCCATGTTAAAGTCTCCATGTTGGGCAGGCACTGGTTGGGAGAAAGATGGAAAGAGGCCATGTGGCAAGAACCAAGGCAAGTTGGGGTGCACTGGGTATTTAGCAACACCAGGTCTGCAGTAGATCCGAGGGAGAAGACTGGTAACATAAAAGTTTGGCATTGTGAAAGAGCTTTCTAGTGGTCAAGAATCATAAAATTGTATCAAGTTAGGGTCTTTAAAAAACTATGTTTCTGTGAGTGGTAACAATGTGCCTGCCATATGGAACTGCTCACTTAACCACATTTATAGATTGTGTTCTCAGCAACTGAGTATCAGAAAAATGGTAACCTTAGAGTATCAGACTTTAGTACACATTTGTTATTTTTATCAATGATACCTAACAATTATCATCACATCATTAATTCGTTTACTTCATGCAGTCCTCACAGTAATCCTAAGAGGTAGGTACCATTAACATTCCCTTCTTATAGTTGAGGAATATGAAGCTTAGAGAAGATAGAAGCTTCCCTGAGTTCATACAGCTGGTAAGTAGAGGACCAGGATTCAAACCAGGGGCTTCAAGTACTGTCAGCAAGCTGCGCACTGGACAACTCCTGGAATAACTATTCAGAGACCATGCACTGGAGTCGTGCAGTGCAGGAGTCTCTTGCCAGATTTCATATTTTTATATCCTGGAGTTCCAAAGGGAAGGGGTAGAGTTCAGAGAAGCCAGTATCACATCTTTCCCCCTAATATTTCCCTGGATGTGGCTGTTGGGACACTGTTACCTTACTTCATACCAGAAAAGAACAAATGTGTTGCCATCTTATGCACTCTGGAGAGGTTTATCTAACAACTGCCAAGTTTCGAGCTTTTTAGATCACTGGGATCTGCCTGAAATGATGCTGGCAGCAGTTTCAAATGCCTGTGCTTCCTCCCCTGGGAAAGGAGACTTATAGAGAGCAATTAGTGTCCTTAAAATTACACTAGCACTAATTTGTGGGATATACAACAAAATCAGATGTATATCTAACTCTTGCCTATTAGCATCTCCCACAAAATAAAGATATAAGCCTAGAAATAAGACAGGAGTGTATACAAAGGGGCAGGAAGGAATGGAGGAAAGAGCCCAAACCCTGCAGTTTGCCTGGAAAGGTTGCGGGGGTTGTAGGATGTATGATAAACAAATCTTCCACCCATCCCCACCCCATCTGTGGGTTGACAGCAGGGGAGGGAAGCACAGATACCTTGATCTTGAGTCCTGCTGATGAATGTGTGTTTACATTAGATATAAGAAGCGTATATCAATTTCCTTAAAAAAAAGTTTTTTGTCAATTCCCTAAAAGTGCAGATCTGGATTTTCTTCTGAGGTAGACAGTTCTCTTGGGGTACAGGTGGGAAACTATACATGATTTTATAGTTGTGCTAAAGCCAAATCCAGAAAAAAAAAAAACCAGAATAGTGTGAGTTAAAACTTTTCTGCTGGTTGTTGTACAAAAGGATTGGTTCCTTTGGGTGGAGAAATTATTTTTGTGTTAAATCTTCTTAGATTTTTGTAGTTTTCCTAGGGACATTGAAAGTGGAATATTGGGGGTAGGGAATGGTGGGAGAGGGGATGCAGGAGACAGTGAGAGACCACCCCAGAGTCCCAGGGACTGTTGATCAGGGACAGCTAGCAACTCCCTACAAAGATGTGGGTTGGCTCACAGGTTCTAAGAAGAGATGGCCATCTGACATCTCACTTTGTGTCCCTTTCTGCCCCACAATGGCAACCTATCTGTTGCCTCTCTTTCCACCAAAACACTTTTAAAAGTTTTTGTTAATCATTTCAATTTAATTGCAGACTCGGATGAGCTCTAGCTGCTTTGGGGAATCCCAGGCTTTAGAACAAACAGAACCAGAGAGAGGGTGCAGCATCCTGGAGAAACAGTAATCATGTAGAGAAAAGCAGGGATTAGGACAGAGTCCAGAGAGAATGAACACCCTCCTGGGAAGCCTAAGAAACCTGCAAGAAAGGATGGGTTTCTAGCTCTGCAGCATGGGGCTTCAGTTACTTTGCTTGAATATTGAAGGAAGGAAGCCTGGAGAACTTGAAGACATCTTGATTTCAGTAGCTGGAATCCAGAGGGGGCAGCTGAAATAATATTGGCTGAATATTATTCCCTGGATATTATTCTCTTCTCCCTGGGTTATGAAGGGGTCTTTTCCTTATACATTTCCCCATATCTCCTCATTCTCCACCCTACCCTGCAAAAGACACCCAAGGAGGAAAAATAGGTTTAATGCAGCTCTAGAAAAAATACAAAACAGAAGAAGAGAAGAAGAAAATAGGGGGGAAACACCAGAAAGTCTCTGAACTGCTTTTGGATGTACATAATCTATCTAACCCTTAAAAAGTGGGAGGTGGGGAGCGAGGGGCAGGGAAGCGACCAAACCTGCAAGCAATCAGCTGTTATTGTTAAAATGTTAACAAAACATTTCAGTGTTCCTTCTACTGTGCCAGAAGTCACTGGATTATTTGTTCAGGGTTTTCCAGGCACTTTGTTTGCAATGCGAAGTGCTTGCTTATCCCCAAGACCTCTGCCAGCTTTGTCCTGCCCTAGAGAACAAGCAATTGCCAGCCTTACCCATGGTGAATAAATGTGTGCAAATGTCACTGCTCAAATTCTGAGCTACAACAATGTCAATGAGAGACCACCCCCTCAAAAAACCAGAAAGGTAAGTTTGCTTAGGAGCCCACACATTTTAACAGCCCTGTTGAGGTGTAATCAACAAACAGTAAACTGCACATACTTTAAGTCTACAATTGTTAAGTTTTAACAGATGTATGCACCCCTGAAATCACTTCCACAATCAAGATAGGGGCCATATCATTTTAATAAACATGTATGGATGTTTCCTGGAGATGGTTTCTTTTTGAGTCAAATATCTCATCAAATGAAATAAACTTACTAAAATGTTTTAACAAAAAGCATCTGTATTGCAACTATCTAAGCCCCCTTTTTTTGTGGTCTGTTGGGCTCTATCAGTGGGAAATTTGACAAGATCCCAGTGTTGACTTCCTTGGTTCTCCAGCAAAATATGTCTGTGGAACGTGGAGAGTGTGGACATGTTTGTGCGGGGTAGGAGTCACAGTAAGTTTCCAACATGCTCAGCGTGGGCTCTTACAATGTTAAGCAGATGAAAGCAGTGGAATAGAAGAAACGGGAGGAAGTGGAAAATGCCCAGTGCTGAGCAACTTGGCTGCAGTAGGAACTTCAAAAGGCCCAGGCAGCCAGGTGGTCACACTCTGGGAGAATCAGGCATTAGCACACAGGGCTAAACTATTTTCATCCTGAAGGCGGGAACACAAAATTCAGTCCCGTGGGATCATGCAAGAAATGAATTCACTGAAACAGCAGGGAAGTTTGAAAAGGAATAAAGCACTTCTTTCAAACTGGAGTTTTAAACATACATAGGAAACCAATTCCATGTTTTCAGTCATACACATCTTTGCTTTCAGAGCTTCCCTATTTCTGAAATACAGCTACTGACCCTAGCAAAGAGAAATGAAAACACAGCAGGCATGGAAATCAGCCTTCTAAATCCTAACTCCTTCCTGCTGTACAGCTCAAAAACTCTATTTGAATTTGCAGTTATTTGAGGCTTTTGCATTTTAGAGGAGTATCTCTAGACACAGGAAAGAAAGGAGTTTCATTTTCAAGGAACGAAAATATTTGAAGTGTTCTGTTACTCATTTGAATAGCATTAACATTCAGGAGGGATATACGTAAAGGTCCTTAGTACCTAAAATTATGTCTTCATTTTGGAACACAGAAGCCTAAGTGTAAATTTCCTACCCTGAATTTCTTAGAGTGACAATCACTATGGCAACACCACCACATGTTATGCAGATGTCTACCCCAAACCAGTTGACTTCAAATTACAATTTTTAAAGATGTGGCTTGACATATGGGAAATAACACCACCAAACTGTAAAATTACCAATCAGATCAGTGGGTGCGTGATAAAGGCTACATAGGGGTCTGTCCCTCTGTATAGAAAGGGCTATACCTTTCCTATCACAACAAACTTACATAGAGAACTGTCTGTATTTCCTCTGCATCCTCTCCTAAGCCCCTCTCCCATAGATTCATAATCTATGTCTGCCAGTGTCAATGTACTAAATTGTTCTCACCCAGTCACGTTACCTCTCAGTTGCCAAATCCAATAATTTGTAGCCTTCATCCTTCTTGAACTTTCAGCAGCATTTATACAGTTTATCACTGTTATGAGTTGAATTGTGTCCCTCTCCCCAAATTCATATGTTGAAATTTTAACCCCAGTATCTTACCATGTGATCTTATTTTGAGGTGGGGTCATTGTGAATATAATTAGTTTAAAATGAGATCATACTGGAGGAGGGTGAGCTCCTAATTCAAGATGACTGCTGTTGTTATAGGGAGGGGAAATTTGGAAACAGACATACAAAGAGAGAAGACTGTATGAACAGACACAGGGAGAATGCTCTGTGAAGGCAGAGATTGGGGTGGTAAGCCAAGGAATACCAAAGATTGCCAGCAAAGTACTAGAAGCTCTAAGAGAGGCATGGAATGATTCTTCTTTGCAGCCCCAGAAGGAACCAACACTGCCAACACCTTCATCTCAACCTTCTAACCTCCAGAAGTGTAAGACAATAAATTTCTGTTGTTTAAGCTACCCAGTTTATGATACTTTTTATTACAAGCAGCCCTAGGAAGCCAATACGACCATCATTCCTTGAAATCTTCTTATGCCAGGTTTCTGATAGAGCACTTTGCTTGAAGTCCCTCCAGCTCTCTGATTATTTATTTCTTCTCAACCCATTTTACTTCCTCTATCTAGTCCCTAAATGTCTGTGTCTCCTAGAATTCCATTTTCGTCCTCTTCATGGAGAGGTAGTATAGTGTAGTAGTTAGCAGTCGTATGTAAGTTCTGGAGTCAGCTCTCCTTGCTAGGTGACCTTGGGCATGTATTTGATCACCCACTCTACCTGCAAACCAGTACTTCCTAGTGAGAGAGTTGTTCTAAGGAGGAAACTTTCGTATATATAAAATGCTAAAGATGTAAGTATTCTATGAATACTTGCTAGAGTCATTATCTTTTCTCCTTCCACATCTTCTCTTTCATAATCTCGGTACTGTTCTTGTAGTGGATGTTTCTTATTCCTTTTGGCCACACTGCACAATTAACCTTCTTCCCGCTTTAAGAAATCCTGCCTCCTCTATAGGCCATATGGAGAGTCACATTACTAGCCTCTCTTGCACCTAGGACATAAGCATTTCAATTATACCCACACCGACTGAGTTGGGAGCTAGTGAAGGAAGATGGAGCCTCTCATGGAGCCCTTCTGGCGAAAGTGGAAACAGCATCTCCAGGATCCAGAGGTGGTTGTGGCAGAGGTTGATGATAGTGTCTATTGCCACATGTTGGCAGTGTTGGTGGTACCAAGCTACAGAGGCGGGGCCCAGCCCTATAATGTGATTTGGAAATTGTTTCTCATTGTAAGTCTCTAAGCCTGGTTTCTCATCCTTCTGGAGATTTTGTGAACTACCTATTGTCTCTAATAAATTACTTCCCTGCTTAAACTAACCAGGGTTGGTTTCTATTGTTTGTAACCAAGAACCTTCATAGATACAACTTTGGTTGCAATGACCACATATACTGATCATTTCCAAAGCTAAATCTTCAGCCTCTACTTCTCACTTGGAATTCTGTCTGCACCTCCCCATCTGTATATTCTAGAAATGACCTTGAGACTAATATGTGCTTACCAAATGTAATAATTTAATGATCTCAAATTTCTGGAAACCTTATTTTCTCACTTAATGGGATTACCCATTAGTGACCCTCAGTACAGCTTAGGTGTGGGGTGGGTGTTAGTATAGGGACAAATGCCCTGCCAACTTCCCAAACTAGGGGGGGGGGGGGGAAGATTTATATTGAAAATATGAAAAGAAAACAAACAGCAAATACATGAAGTCAACATCAATTAACAAATTAAAACATTCCATGAGCATCTGGCTGGCTCAGTTGGTAAAGTATGAGACTCTTGATCTTGGGGTTATGAGTTTGTGCCCCATGTTGGGTGTAGAGTTTACTTAAAAAAAAAAGAGTACACCTGAAACTAATACTACATGGTGTGTTAAGTAACTGGAATTTAGATTAAAACTAAAACAAAAAAAAAGAAAAAAAAGATAAGAAAAAGGAACATGAAAAATGAAAAAAAAAACTCCACACTCCAGTTCTAGTTGTTCCATAAAAGTTACAAATATTTTTTTTTATCAGAATGTATGGTAAAAGCCCATCATTATAACATTCAATTAATCTGTAGCCCCCCTCCAACTGTTTTAGTCACACAACAACCAAATTAAAAATCTGAACCACTCTGAATTCTTTTTTTTTAAAGTTTATTTACTTATTTTTGAGAAAAAGAAAGCACACATGCAACATGGTGGAGGGCAGAGAGAGAGAGAAAATCCCAAGCAGGTTCCATGCTGTCAGTACAGCCCCACACACAGGGCTCAATCTCACAAACCCTGAGATCATGACCTGAGTCAAAATTAAGAGTCAGACTCTTAACTGACTGAGCCACCCAGGTGCCCCCGAATCACTCTGGACTCTAACCAAGTCTTATATATCGCACCTCCAAAGTCTTAAAACCACCCACGTTCACCCCTTAGTCCTTTCTCCATTTCTTTTGGTTTTTCTGTTGGTTTAGTCATCTCTTATTTGTAATATGCAGTTGCCACCTTATGGGAGATTCTCTATTTCTTCTTGTTGCATATCCCTCAATCTGGGCCAGGCTGGGAGCCGACCTACACCAGCGTTCACTATTGCTCTTTTCTCTTACTTTCCCTTCCACGGTTCTATATTTAGTCCTAAGATAGGGAAGAAGAATATTGTGTAACTTATGTATATTGTGTAACTTGTTTTATAAGATCATGTAGTTTCCAAATATTTGTTTCAAGTCTGGACCAGAACTTATGAAGAACTTGGCATCTTTGCTCTCTAATTCCTCTAAGATAAAATCCCCTCCCCTCAAATAGCAATCCCTTGTGTAGCAGCCAAGGTTGGGAGAGGGAGGGAGACAGAGCACAGGGGATGTAACATTTAATCGTTAAAAACATTATCTCACTACATGTAAGATGCTCTCCAGAATCTCTCATCTGCAGAAATCATATGTGTGAAAGAATTCCAAGAAAGCAGCCAACAGATTATTGAGGATATGACCAAATGGAAGTGTGTATGATATGGAATTGTCAGTAGGGTGTTCGTTCACCTTAGGGTATACACTAGCCAGTGAGCCCTTGGTCTCTCAACAACAGTGGCATCTGTGGGGAAAGATTTTAGAGCCATTTGGAGTAGAGTTATTTGTTTTTGGACTCCTGAAGGAAGGTAACATGTATTAGGATCTACTGTTGGGATGCAATTCTCCATGAATATTTTCACATTTCTGCACTACCGAGGCCTTCTGAACAAAGAGCATCACCAAACTTCATTAAAGGATGATTTAATGGCAACATACCATATGAAATTAGAGAGTATTGCTCTGGAGAGGCTTAGAGATTTATTTTCACTGCAGCCATTTGCCCCTCTCCCCTGGAAACATTTGCTTACCTTCCAGAGTAAAGATAAGGTATGCATCTATTCATCTCTTGATAGAAGAATGGGCAGATGTGCCAGAAGACTTGTATAAGCCCCAAGTCTAATAACTTTGGGGACTCTTCTGTGGTGCAACCCTGTTGCACATGCACTGTAGCACAGACTCTTACCATGTTGTCCTGTGGGGCTTGGCACTTGGAGAACCAGTGCCAGAGTGCTCTGTGAGTGATAAAACTGTTCTCGAAATCCAGAGATCTCATGTTTCCTTTCATAATATGAATGAATACACACACGTGTGTGCAGGTTCATGCGTGTATGTATATACATACGGACCATATGGCAAACCTAGCACTATCTAATTAAATCCTCAAAAAAACCTAAAGCTGTTTGAACTATTACTATCTCTTCACAGATGAGAAAACTAAAGTTCAGTGAAGTAAGTATTTTCCTAAGGTCAATCTGATGCCTGGCAGAGCTGGGTTTCAAATCCAGCTATTTAACACTAAAGTATGTACTCTTTATATTCCAGTACTTTCTATTCTGCTACTGGCTTGTGCCACAGAGGACAAGTCATTTTTCCGGTTCCCCATATTTAATGTGAAAGGTTTAGAAAATGACCACTAAGCTCCATTACAATCCCATCATTTTAGGCTTCTGTACTCCCCTTCCCTCCCTGACTTGTTTTCAAGTTCTTCCTATAGACATCCTCCTCTCTTGCCTACTGTTCTGGATCCTACTCTGGATCCCTATGCACAACACATACACCCTTATCTTTAAATCTTTGTCTAGGTATTTTTTTCCAGCTGGTAGCTCTCCTTACCAACTTCCATTTGCCAAGGTCCTATTGATCTATCAAGGCACTGAGAATCATTAACAGAGCCTTGGTGACAACTCTCCCACGGCACACACTGTCTGCAATATTCATTTGCCCCATATTGTATTTGGCTTCTATTACTTCACCTACATTTTATTTGTTTCACAGATACTTCAAAACACAACAACAGTGTATAGTTCTTTATTTTCATGGCCTCTTGCATTTGAATATGTACTGAGGTTGACAACAGAAATTTGTAACAGAAAATGTGTGTGTTAAAGATGATTCAAGCAATACATGTGACAAGTGATAACAGAAATATCCTTTTCTCTTGTTTAAATATCAATAAATTATAGGCACTAAGTATGTCCATTCTGTCATTATTTCAACAAGCATGTATTAAGTAAGTCCTACTCTTTGCCATGCATTGTTCTTGGTGCCAGGAAAACAGTCATGAACAAACACATGTGGTCGTGGCCTTCGTAAAGCTTATAATCAATTTGAGGAGGTAGGGAGGATAGACATTAACCGAATATTTATGGTGGTAGGCAGGTTTCTAAGATGACCCCAACAATTCCTGCCTCCTGGTATCCAGGCCCTTGTGTAATTCCCTCCCCTCGTGTGTAGGCTGAATTTAGCAACTTACTTGTAGTGCTACGAAACGAATACAGCAAAAGTGGTAGGATATCATGTTTAGGTTACAAAAGACTGTGAATTCCATCTTGATAACTCTCTTAGTGGCTCTCTCTTGTCCTCTTCTACCATGTTGGGAGATTTCCCTATGGAAAGGCCCATGTGGCAAGAGCCAACTGCCCATCAAGAATTGAGGCCTCAGGGCACTTGAGTGACTCAGTCGGTTAAACGTCCGACTTTGGCTTGGGTCATGTTCTCACAGCTCATGAATTTGAGCCCCATAGCAGCCTCTGTGTCATCACAAAGCCTGATTCGGATCCTCTCTTTCTCTCTCTGCCACTCCCCCACTAGCACACATGTGTGCTCTCTCAAAAATAAATAAATATTTAAAAAAAATAATTGTAGCCTCAATTTAGCAGTGGATGAGGAAGTAAATCCTGACAATAAACTAGTTGAATAAGCTTGGAAGTAAATCTTCCTTAGTTGAGTCTTCAAATGAGATGACATGCCCAGCTGACACCTTACAGCCTTGTGAGAGACCCTGAAGCAGAAGACTTAGCTAAGCTATGCCCAAAGAACCCCTAGAAACTGACTCATGGAAACTGAGATAATAAATGTGTGTTTGTGTTGTCTTAATCCACTTGGTTTTGAGATTTTTTATATACATTCACACAAATGAATATATAACTACAAATGATAAGTGCTATGAATTAAAAGAATGGAATGAGAGATTATAATAGTGTTTCCTAATTTAAATTTAGATTTAGATTTCCTCCACTAAATGGAATTGAATTTTATCAAATGGATGTAGTTTAATAGTCCATTTTAGTAATGCCAAAGAAAACATTTGCAATAATTGTACTTGAATATATTCTTATGTGAAGAGTTCTCATTAAGCTCAGCTACTAAACTTAAAAAAAATGATACTGTGTTACTGAGGTATTATTCAGACCTCAATGTAGGTTAATAAAGGGCAGGTGGGGGTGTCTGGGTGGCTCAGATGGTTGAACGTCTGACTTTGGCTCAGGTCATGATCTCACAGTTCATGGGTTCGAGCCCAGCGTCAGGCTCTGTACTGACAGCTCAGAGCCTGGAGCCTGCTTCAAATTCTGTGTCTTCCTCTCTCTCTGCCCTTCCCCTGCTTATGCTCTGTCTCTGTATCAAAAATAAATAAACATTAAAAAATATATGTTTTTAAAAAGGCAGATGGGACATGGTTTCTAGCAACTGCAGGCTCTCATCACTTCTTTCCTTCATCTCACTTTCTCCATCTTATGTTCCCTTCACACACTCACTCTTGGGTGCTCACCTTCCCATAATCCTTCTGCTGTTTGTATTGTGGCCAGAGTTGCATTTTTTTAATTGTAGGTGAAATTACTTTATTCATTTTTTTAACAGGAGAAAATCAAATTTAATTATGTACATATGGCGGCTCCATAAAATTAGGAGGCCCCCAGTCAATCAGGCAGTTGAAGCTTACATGCCATTCAGAGCTAAGGAGAAGGGGTTACAGGTCTGGGACTGCAAAGGAGAGGAAGACAATTCACAGGAAGATGAAAAAGAGTAAATGTTTGGTAAACAATGTTTGCAGGGCCTGAGTTACATTTTTACAGATTATTAAAATGGTTGGATTATTAAAATGGAGTAATTTTCTCTATTCTTCAGAATAAGAGAGAGGTTGAGGTCCTAGACTCCAAGTAGATGATGAGGAAGTGAGGAGTGAGCTGGTCCATTGACACTATGGAAGCTCAAGTGTCCATAGTGAGTGGTATCTTATAGATTAGATTCCCGTGGCTGCTGTAACAAATTACCACAAACTGGATGACTTAAAATGACAGAAATTTATTTTCTCATGGTTCTGTAGGCCAGAAGTCCAAAATCAAAATGTCCTCTTTCCCAAGGCTCTAGAGGATAATCTACACCTTGTGTCTTTCAGTTTCTAGGGGCTGCAGGGATTTCTTGGCTTGTGGCCGCAACACTCCAACCTCTTTCTCCATGGTTACGTTGCCTCCTCCTCTTTTCTGTGTGCTTTTCTTCCTGTGTTTTTCAGTCTAATCTCCATTTCTCTCATAAGAATACATGTGATTTATTTTAGGGCCCATCTAGATAATCCAGGATAAACTCTTCTTCTCATAATCCTTAACTTGAAATCACATCTGTAAAAATCCTTTTTTTTTAAATAGGGTAGCATTCACAGGTTCCAGGGATTAGGGCATGTGTTTTTGGAGGCCACCATGCAGCCCGTTATATCTAGCTTTAATTTTTTTTCTCATGAACATTGTAATTTTTTTCTGTTGTCCTGAACTTTTCAGTTATGTGTGGTCAGACCTATGCTTGTTTTGGCAAAGACACTCATCCACTTGAAAAGAAGTTGTCAGCAGTTGTCCAGCTGAATGCTGAATAGTAAGGAGGCCTGAAGAGAGAAAAAGTGGGCCAGAGTGAGCTAGCTAGCTGAAGTGATCACAACAACAACAACAACAACAACAAAATAAAACAAAAAGCAAAAACCATTTACACTTGTAGAAAAATGTCAACATTTCCCAGGGATTCCCAGAAACACTCAGATCAGAGAACCCAACAAACCACTGGACTTCCTGCCATTACATAGGATGGGGAGAGATGCAAATTATTGTTATTTGGGTATTTAAAGAAAGTTTAGATCACCCTTGACTTTGGGTACTACTAAGTTACATGTATTTCCATAGTGTTTTGATTTTATAATAAACAAGGATATGCATTTTTTTTAAGTTTTTAAATTTATTTTGAGAGAGAGCAGAGCAGGGGAGGGGCAAAGAGGAGGAGAAAGATAGAATCACAAGCAGGATCTGCACTGCCAGCACAGAACCCTTCACAGGGCTTTAACTCATGAACTGTGAGATCATGACCTGAGCTGAAACCAAGAGCCAGATGGTTAACCAACTGAGCCACCCAGATGCCCCAAGGTATGCATTATGTTTAACAAATATTTATTTATTTGGGTGTAGGGAGGGGCAGAGAGAGACAAGGAAGAGAATTTCAAGCTAGCTCCACACTGTCAGAACAGAGCCTGTTGAACTCATGAACTCTGAGATCATGACCCAAGCCAAAATCAGGAGTTGGACGCTCAACCCGAATAAGCCACTTGGGCACCCCAGGTTACACATTATTTTTAAAGGCTTCTTTTGGTTGAAATACTTAATTCAATCAAAATACTAAATTCTGTTTTAAATGGTTTTCTCTTTCATATTCTCTGCTGTTCATTCTAGGCAACTACTTTCTCTCACTACTGGATCCAAATGATCTTTCTGCATAGTCAGTACATATGGCTGATTACCCCATTACAGAAATAGAGTAGAAAAGTACATGGCTGCAAAACAGCCGACACGCCCCAGGAAGGACTTTCGTAAACCACCCGCTGTGTCTTTTTCTAAGAATGTATTTTAACTTTGGACAGAGAGTATTCAGGGCAGAGATCATCTGGATCTTGGACACTCTCCTTGCACTATTTCAGGGCAACTGTATCCAAGCCATTTAAAACACATATTGGGCTTGTTAGTTTGTTTTAAAGACCAAGTCAAAATCAGAGTTAAAATGTGAAGTAATTGCTCTATTCAGGTCAATGGAGATGTAGAATACTACTCAGGCCCATATTTATATTATTTCTGATAGTACTTTTTAAGTTTTTGTCTTCTAACTCCATCATCTGTCATTTCTGGGTCTGTTTCTATCAACTGATTTTTCTCTGGGCTATGGGTTTTTTTCCTGAGTCATTGAATGTCTAGTAATTTTTTTTGGATGTTGGACTTAAATTTCACATTACTGAGTGCTGAGTATTGTTTCATTCCTGTAAAGATTGTTTGACTTCATTCTGACAGGAAATTGTTTGTAGACTGGTTTTTCCAGGCTTGCTTTGAAGATTTTCTTAGGATATGTCTAGGGTAACCTAACTATAGATCAAGGTTAGCCCCACTATTAAGGCGTGACGTATCTGGAATCTTTACTAAACTCCCCACGTATTTAGCAAGGTCTTTCCACTCAGGCTGGTGGGAACCTGATTCAGTCTCCATTCTGTGTGAGCTTTGGGAACTATTTGGCTAACAGTTTCCCAGTAATTGTTCTTTCCCAATTCTTTGCCCAGCCCCAGGGAGTTTCACCTTTTGTATGTAAGACTGATAAACAGCCAAAGTCTCAAAAGAACCTCTATGCAGATTTCTGCATCTGTTTCTGTGCAAAACTCCCTCCTCTCCACTATTCAGGATTCTTGTCTCCTTAACTCAGCAAGACCACCAGACTCTGTTTGGGTTCCCCTTCCTGAGCCACTGCCAAGAATTTGCTTCCAAAAAGAAAGGGCAATTACAGAGTTCATCTTATTTTATTCCCTTCTCTTAAACATCATAGTACTCTTTTGCCTATTATCCAATATCTGAAAAGGTTTTTCCAATTTTTTGTCAAATTATCTAAGTTAAAAAAATTGTTTAATGTTTATTCATTTTTGAGAGACAGACAGAGACAGAGCACAAGTTGATGAGAGGCAGAAAGAGAGGGAAACAGAATCCAAAGCAGGATCCAGGCTCTGGGCTGTCAGCACAGAGCCCGATGTGAGATTCAAACTCATGAACTGTGAGATCATGACCTGAGACGAAGTCAGATGCTCAACAGACTAAGCCACCTAGCCACCCCTATCTAGTTTTTTTTTTAATGGGGGACAAGGAGGAGTGCAGTTCTGTAGTAGTTACCCATTTTAAAAAGTGTTTATTTATTTTTGAGAGAAAGAGAGAGAGACAGCACACATGAGCAACCATGAGTGGGGGAGGGGCAGAAAGAGAGGGAGACACAGGATCTGAAGCAGGCTTAAGGCTTCAAGCTGTCAGCACAGAGCCCAACGCAAGGCTCAACCCCACGAACCATGAGATCATGACCTGAGCTTAACCAACTGAGCCACCCAGGTGCCCCAGTAGTTACCCTTTTAAGGGCCACAGTCTTACATTCAAATTCTCTTGTCAGGGATTGTATCTACCTATATACCCTACATTTTGGCTGAGAAACAAATGAGTCCAAGATCTATAACCCATATTGAATCAGACTTAAGTTCTCTTAAAAGGTGCTATGAGCAGTTTAGCTTATATTAAGTTTGGCAAGGTTTATCTTCAGAGTCAAATTGCCTTTATGTTTCTGAATCCTTTCATTCTCAACTTCCTTCAGTCTCTATCCTTTTTATCAAAACCTTTTTCTCAGAAAGTCTATAACATTTAATAGTGATTAAGCCTTAACTGAAGGGAATGAAGCTCCAGTGCTGATACATTTCAGCAGATGGTAGAGACTTTGAGGCAGGCAGGAAAGCCATCTGGTGGGATCCTTCTACAGAGTTGCCTAATTTGTAAACCCAGAGACAGTCCTGGTTTTAAGCAAATCAATTCCTTATTTCTCTCAAATAAAAACACACCTTTTCTTGAATTGATATCTACTTCCATGGAGGGCTTTACTGCTTCTCAGTAAGAGTTCGAATCCTTTGAATTTCATGATTTGTGAATTGCATGAATCTTGTGACCCATCTTCACCCAGAAGGTATGCCATACGAGTTGTTGGATGCCATGTACAAAGCTCCAAAGTTAACTACACTGTGTGTGTATGTGTGTGTGAGTATGTGCGGGGCTGTGTGTGTGTGTGTGTGTGTGTGTGTGTGAGAGAGAGAGAGAGAGAGAGAGAGAGAGAGAGAGAGAAAGAGAGAGAGAGAGAGAAAGAGAGAGAGAGAGAGAGTGTGTGTGTGTGTGTGTGGTAGAGGAACTTCCACTGAGCTAATGTGCTGTCCTTGCCAGAACTTCACAGAAGCAACTCTGCAAATGTCATACCAGTGTCCATGTGTGGAACCATCAGGGACATTTGCACAATTCAGTATTGCATTATCTGAACAAATACTCCTTAGAATTGCAGCATTTAACTCACTGATTGAGCCAGATTATGGGCTTAAATGATCTCTTTTTCTGTGTGGAGCTAAGGGTTAAATTAGGCAGTTTATACGCATGAAGAAAGTTGTTATATATTCAGCAACACATGGCCAGATAATAAGCTTTTGAAAATCAGCCTGATTTATGTCCTGTGCCCATTTAAATCTTAATCCATTCTTCAGGTTCAGCTCAAATACCACTTCCTACAGGAAGCTGTGATGATTAGTTTTACATGTCAACTTGGCTAGGTTATAGTTCTGAGTTATTTAATCAAATACTAGTCTAGATGTTGCCTTGAAGGTAGTTTATAGATGTGAATAACATCTACAATCATTGACTGTAAGTAAAAATAATGTAGGTAGGCTTAATCTAATCAGTGAAGGTCTTAAGAGTAAAAATTAAAGTTTGTAGGAGAAGAGATTTTGCCTCAAGCCTGTAGCATTAACTCCTGTCTGAGTTGCCAGCCTGCCAGCCTGCCCTAGGGAATTTAGATTTGCCAGCCTCCACACTGCATGAGCCAATGCCTTAAAAGAAGTCTCTGAATGCATATATTTATAATATGTATTATATGTGTATAGCATATATATATATATATATATATATATATATATATATATATATATAATAGATTCTGTTACTCTGGAAAACCTGACTGAAACAGAAGACTTCTATGACATCTCTAGCCCCAAATGACTTTTCCTTCCTCTGACTTAGCACTCATCATACCTTTATACACATTACTTTTATTTTCATAATCTCATGTCTTCTGTCTCCAAATACATTAATGGTATGTATTTATAACATATCTAGGACAGACAAAGTGGCTATAATTAAGACTCAAAAGTACAGTGGCTTTAAAAAAAAAAAGAACTTTTTTCTCTTTCAGCATTTAGTAGGGTGAAAGGTCCAGGGCAATAAGTAGCTGTGGTCAGAAAGCAACCGAGGGTCCGTATTGTTGTTCTATCATGTCCACGAATGTTGTCTTTGTCTGATGATAGTCCCAAGTTTATCTCTTTGTACTTGAAGAAAATTTCCAAAGCCCTGTAAGTCTTAAGTCCACTGGGTTACTACCAGGTCCCCACATTCCAGCTTTTAGCACACTTGTTAAGACATTTGGCAAGATATTCGAAAAGTGTTTATGTTGCCTCACTTCCTTACCAACAAAACTACAATTGTAATCATTTATCTTCCCACTGTGGAATTTGGCGATCCCACTTCATTGCACCTCTCAATGCATGGAAACTATTGAAGGGAACCTGTTCCTTTCTTTCAAACTCCTCGCCATGGAGACTCTGGCAGCTGGTCAATTGCTAAGAAAATTGATGGTTACCAAGAAGGATCTTCATGAAACCCTCAGACTGGTTAAGGAATAGCTCAAAAGTAAAAGCATCAATTCAAGATTTTTCTCAGTTCAGTCACTTCCCTCTAATTGTTACTTACAGCTGCATTAGTTGTACTGGGATGCTTCTCCCTACATTCCAGTTGTTCCCCCAAAGCGAAATAAGATGAATATATAGGTCATATAAAGACAAGGGGAGTAACTATGGCTAACTCCAGTACTAAATTCACTGGCAAGGTGTTAAGTCCTAAAGGGAGTAATAGTGGGAACCATATCCTGGCTTCAAAATGCTTTCCAATGGGATAAAGCTATTTGCTAAGGTAGAGGTTCTCAAAGTGTGACCCTTGGACCAGTAGCATAAGCCTCACTGAGGAATTTGTTAGAAATGCAAATTCTTGGGCCCCAGCACAGACCTGCTGAATCATAAATTTGGGGAATGGGGCCAGCAATCTGTATTTTAATAAGCTCTCCAGATGACTGACTCAAACAAAAGATTGAGAAATATTGTACTGAACAGATCTGGGAAGACTCCATCCCATTCTACCTTGAGCAAAGGTAACACACAAACTGGATACCCTAATACCTCAGTCCAGACCCATAGAAGAAGCCACAGCCCTTGCTGATGTCTTAGCTCTACATATCCTCATCTCTGGGAGTCTCTCTGGATCACACCTACTAGTTTCCCTCCCTTACTGCCCTTGTTTCTCATTCCTGAGCCCTGCATAGCCCCTTTGCCCAAGACTTGGTTTGGGCCTCTCTGACCAAACCCTCTCTATCTGTTGCCTTGTCTGGTTTGCTTTGTTTGTTTTGGTGTCTGAACCAACTTCTGCCCTGGATTCTGTCTCTTTCCCCTTTGCTCTAAGCTGTGCAGCTACTGGTCAGCTCTGCTCTACTACAGACCTTACTCTTTTTGGGAGAGAGAGATAGAATGCCAGATTAACTATTCCCTTCTTTAAAAAAATCAAGTTACTATGCTGGCTAATTAGGGGAATGATTTCTATGAATGATGAAATTTAAGAAGGGCAAATGTATTTCTGTGGAAAATAGGCAGTTCCTCACAAAATGTAAGAGTTAATATATGACCCAGAAATTCTGCTCCCAGATATATACCTGATAGAATTGAAAACATATTCACATAAAGACTTGTTTACAAATGTTCATAGCTTAATTCACAATAGGTAAAAGGTAGAAAAAACCTAAATGTTAATCAATTGATGCATGAATAAATAAAATGTGGCATATGCACACAATGGAATATTATTGAGCCGTAAAAAGGAATAAATTACTATTGCATGTAATAGCACAGATACACCTTGAAAACATTTTGCTAAGTGAAAGAAGCCAGACATAAAAGATCACAGGTTATGTGATTCTGTTTATATGAGATGTCTAGAATAGGGAAATATACAGATACAGAAAGATTAGTGGTTAACAAGTGATGGGGAAAAGGGAGAATAGGGACTAACTGGTAACAGGTATGGGGTTTCTTTTTTGGGGTAGTGGAAATATTCTAGGATTAGTGATGATTGATGTACAACATGGTAAACATACTGTCATGTACATTATTAACATGGATAATTTTATGTTACATGAACTTGTATCTCAGTTTTTAAAAATACTATAAGGAAAATAAAAGTTAAGCGTTAAACGTTGTATTTGAGGCTCAAATAGCATTTGGACCCTATCAATTGCTGAACAGAAGTGCATATGAAAATGGCTTGGGACTTTTAGTTGGCTGTAGCCTAAATGAGATGACTTTGCAATCTGCTGATAAAGCTAATGTGATCTTTGATGGCAATTAGAGAAGACTAGTGTTCCAATTAAGATGTAAGGTAATCATTCTTCCTGCTGTGTTCATTGGAGTGGACTGTTTCCAGGGTCTTGGGTTCAGTTCTCAGCATTTAAGAGTGCTAACAAAATTCAAGAATAAAGAGGGATGTTTTGAGGCATCTGGCTGGCTTGGTCAGTAGAACATGTGACTCTCAATCTCAGGGTTGTGAGTTCAAGCCTCACGTTGGGCATAGAGACTACTTAAAAAAAAAGATGTCCTTATTGATGCAACAAAGTGGATGAATCTCAGAAGCATCATGCTAATAAAGACACATCAAAGACTACATACTATTTGATTCATTTTTTATGACATCCTAGAAAAGACAAAACTATAGGAACAAAAGTCATGCCGTTGTAGGTTATTAGGAGACAGGATTGACTGACAGAGGCACAACATTTTGGGGAGATGTAAATACCTTGATTGTGATAGTAATTAACATGACTACATTTATCAAACTCATTGAAATACCCACTTTAACAGGGTGAATTTTACTGTATGTAAATTATATTTCTTTTTTTTCAATATATGAAATTTATTGTCAAATTGGTTTCCATACAACACCTAGTGCTCATACCAAAAGGTGCCCTCCTCAATACCCATCACCCACCCTCCCCTCCCTCCTACCCCCCATCAACCCTCAGTTTGTTCTCAGTTTTTAAGAGTCTCTTATGCTTTGGCTCTCTCCCACTCTAACCTCTTTTTTTTTCCCTTCCCCTCCCCCATGGGTTTCTCTTAAGTTTCTCAGGATCCACATAAGGGTGAAAACATATGGTATCTGTCTTTCTCTGTATGGCTTATTTCACTTAGCATCACACTCTCCAGTTCCATCCACGTTGCTACAAAGGGCCATATTTCATTCTTTCTCATTGCCACGTAGTACTCCATTGTGTCTAACCACAATTTCTTTATCCATTCATCAGTTGATGGACATTTAGGTTCTTTCCATAATTTGGCTATTGTTGAGAGTGTTGCTATAAACATTGGGGTACAAGTGCCCCTATGCATCAGTACTCCTGTATCCCTTGGGTAAATTCCTAGCAGTGCTATTGCTGGGTCATAGGGTAGGTCTATTTTTAATTTTCTGAGGAACCTCCACACTGCTTTCCAGAGCGCCTGCACCAATTTGCATTCCCACCAACAGTGCAAGAGGGTTCCCGTTTCTCCACATCCTCTCCAGCATCTATAGTCTCCTGATTTGTTCATTTTGGCCACTCTGACTGGCGTGAGGTGATACCTGAGTGTGGTTTTGATTTGTATTTCCCTGATAAGGAGCGACGCTGAACATCTTTTCATGTGCCTGTTGGCCATCTGGATGTCTTCTTTAGAGAAGTGTCTATTCATGTTTTCTGCCCATTTCTTCACTGGGTTATTTGTTTTTCGGGTGTGGAGTTTGGTGAGCTCTTTATAGATTTTGGATACTAGCCATTTGTCCGATATGTCATTTGCGAATATCTTTTCCCATTCCGTTGGTTGCCTTTTAGTTTTGTTGGTTGTTTCCTTTGCTGTGCAGAAGCTTTTTATCTTCATAAGGTCCCAGTAATTCACTTTTGCTTTTAATTCCCTTGCCTTTGGGGATGTGTCGAGTAAGACATTGCTACGACTGAGGTCAGAGAGGTCTTTTCCTGCTTTCTCCTCTAGGGTTTTGATGGTTTCCTGTCTCACATTCAGGTCCTTTATCCATTTTGAGTTTATTTTTGTGAATGGTGTGAGAAAGTGGTCTAGTTTCAACCTTCTGCATGTTGCTGTCCAGTTCTCCCAGCACCATTTGTTAAAGAGACTGTCTTTTTTCCATTGGATGTTCTTTCCTGCTTTGTCAAAGATTAGTTGGCCATACATTTGTGGGTCTAGTTCTGGGGTTTCTATGCTATTCCATTGGTCTATGTGTCTGTTTTTGTGCCAATACCATGCTGTCTTGATGATTACAGCTTTGTAGTAGGGGCTAAAGTCTGGGATTGTGATGCCTCCTGCTTTGGTCTTCTTCTTCAAAATTACTTTGGCTATTCGGGGCCTTTTGTGGTTCCATACAAATTTTAGGATTGCTTGTTCTAGCTTTGAGAAGAATGCTGGTGCAATTTTGATTGAGATTGCATTAAATGTGTAGATAGCTTTGGGTAGTATTGACATTTTGACAATATTTTTTCTTCCAATCCATGAGCACGGCATGTTTTTCCATTTCTTTATATCTTCTTCAATTTCGTTCATAAGCTTTCTATAGTGTTCAGCATACAGATCTTTTACATCTTTGGTTAGATTTATCTCTAGGTATTTTATGCTTCTTGGTGCAATTGTGAATGGGATCAGTTTCTTTATTTGTCTTTCTGTTGCTTCATTGTTAGTGTATAAGAATGCAACTGATTTCTGTACATTGATTTTGTAGCCTGCAACTTTGCTGAATTCCTGTATCAGTTCTAGCAGACTTTTGGTGGAGTCTATCGGATTTTCCATGTATAATATCATGTCATCTGCAAAAAGCGAAAGCTTGACTTCATCTTTGCCAATTTTGATGCCTTTGATTTCCTTTTGCTATCTGATTGCTGATGCTAGAACTTCCAACACTATGTTAAACAACAGCGGTGAGAGTGGGCATCCCTGTCGTGTTCCTGATCTCAGGGGAAAAACTCTCAGTTTTTCCCCATTGAGGATGATGTTAGCTGTGGGCTTTTCATAAATGGCTTTTATGATGTTTAAGTATGTTCCTTCTATCCCGACTTTCTCGAGGGTTTTTATTAAGAAACGTTGCTGAATTTTGTCAAATGCCTTTTCTGCATCGATTGACAGGATCATATGGTTCTTATCTTTTCTTTTACTAATGTGATGTATCACGTTGATTGATCTGCAAATGTTGAACCAGCTCTGCATCCCAGGAATGAATCCCACTTGATCATGGTGAATAATTCTTTTTATAAGCTGTTGAATTCGATTTGCTAGTATCTTATTGAGAATTTTTGCATCCATATTCATCAGGGATATTGGCCTGTAGTTCTCTTTTTTTTATTGGGTCTCTGGTTTAGGAATGAAAGTAATACTGGCTTCATATAAGGAGTCTGGAAGTTTTCCTTCCTTTTCTATTTCTTGGAATAGCTTGAGAAGGATAGGTATTATCTCTGCTTTAAACGTCTGGTAGAACTCCCCTGGGAAGCCATCTGGTCCTGGACTCTTATTTGTTGGGAGATTTTTGATAACTGATTCAATTTCTTCACTGGTTATGGGTCTTTTCAAGCTTTCTATTTCCTCATGATTGAGTTTTGGAAGTGTGTGGGTGTTTAGGAATTTGTCCATTTCTTCCAGGTTGTCCAGTTTATTGGCATATAATTTTTCATAGTATTCCCTGATAATTGCTTGTATCTCTGAGGGATTGGTTGTAATAATTCTATTTTCATTCATGATTTTATCTATTTGGGTCATCTCCCTTTTCTTTTTGAGAAGCCTGGCTAGAGGTTTATCAATTTTGTTTATTTTTTCAAGAAACCTTGGTTTTGTTGATCTGCTCTACAGTTTTTTTTAGATTCTATATTGTTTATTTCTGCTCTGATCTTTATTATTTCTCTTCTTCCTCTGGGTTTAGGCTGTCTTTGCTGTTCTGCTTCTATTTCCTTTAGGTGTGCTGTTAGATTTTGTATTTGGGATTTTTCTTGTTTCTTGAGATAAGCCTGGATTGCAATGTATTTTCCTCTCAGGACTGCCTTCACTGCATCCCAAAGCGTTTGGATTGTTGTATTTTCATTTTCATTTGTTTCCATATATTTTTTAATTTCTTCTCTAATTGCCTGGTTGACCCACTTATTCTTTAGTAGGGTGTTCTTTAACCTCCATGCTTTTGGAGGTTTTCCAGACTTTTTCCTGTGGTTGATTTCAAGCTTCATAACATTGTGGTCTGAAAGTATGCATGGTATGATCTCAATTCTTGTATACTTATGAAGGGCTGTTTTGTGACCCAGTATCTATCGTGGAGAATGTTCCATGTGCACTCGAGAAGAAAGTATATTCTGTTGCTTTGGGATGCAGAGTTCTAAATATATCTGTCAAGTCCATCTGATCCAATGTATTATTCAGGGCCCTTGTTTCTTTATTGACCGTGTGTCTAGATGATCTATCCATTTCTGTAAGTGGGGTGTTAAAGTCCCCTGCAATTGCCACATTCTTATCAATAAGGTTGCTTGTGTTTGTGAGTAATTGTTTTATATATTTGGGGGCTCCCTTATTCGGTGCATAGACATTTATAATTGTTACTCTTCCTGATGGATAGACCCTGTAATTATTATATAATGCCTTTCATCTCTTGTTACAGCCTTTAATTTAAAGTCTAGTTTGTCTGATATAAGTATGGCTACTCCAGCTTTCTTTTGACTTCCAGTAGCATGATAAATAGTTCTCCACCCCATCACTCTCAATCTGAAGCTGTCCTCAGGTCTAAACTGAGTCTCTTGTAGACAGCAAATAGATGGGTCTTCTTTTTTATCCATTCTGATACCCTGTGTCTTTTGGTTGGCACATTTAGTCTATTTACGTTCAGTGTTATTATAGAAAGATATGGGTTTAGAGTCATTGTGATGTCTGTGGGTTTCATGCTTGTAGTGATGTCTTTGGTACTTTGTTTCACAGGATCCCCCTTAGGATCTCTTGTAGGGCTGGTTTAGTGGTGACGAATTCCTTTAGTTTTTGTTTGTTTGGGAAGACCTTTATCTCTCCTTCTATTCTAAATGACAGACTTGCTGGATAAAGGATTCTCGGCTGCATATTTTTTCTGTTCATCACATTGAAGATCTCCTACCATTCCTTTCTGGCTTGCCAAGTTTCAGTAGAGAGATCGGTCACAAGTCTTATAGGTTTCCCTTTATATGTCAGAGCGTGTTTATCCCTAGCTGCTTTCAGGATTTTCTCTTGATCCTTGTATTTTGCCAGTTTCACTATGGTATGTCGTGCAGAAGATCAATTCAAGTTACATCTGAAGGGAGTTCTCTGTGCCTCTTGGATTTCAATGCCTTTTTCCTTACCCAGATCAGGGAAGTTCTCAGCTATGATTTCTTCAAGTACACCTTCAGCACCTTTCCCTCTCTCTTCCTCCTCTGGAATACCAATTATGCATAGATTATTTTTCTTTAGTGAATCACTTAGTTCTCTAATTTTTCCCTCAAACTCCTGGATTTTTTTTATCTCTCTTTTTCTCAGCTTCCTCTTTTTCCATAATTTTATCTTCTAGTTCACCTATTCTCTCCTCTGTCTCTTCAATCCGAGCCGTGGTTGTTTCCATTTTGTTTTGCAGCTCATTTATAGCATTTAAAAAAAAATTTTTTTTTTAATGTTTATTTATTTTGGGGACAGAGAGAGACAGAGCATGAATGGGGGAGGGGCAGAGAGAGATGGAGACACAGAATCGGAATCAGGCTCCAGGCTCTGAGCTGTCAGCCCAGAGCCCAACACAGGGCTCCAACTCACGGACCGCGAGATCATGACCTGAGCTGAACCGGACGCTTAACCGACTGAGCCACCCAGGCGCCCCTCGTTTATA
Source organism: Prionailurus viverrinus (assembly GCF_022837055.1). NCBI lineage: Eukaryota > Metazoa > Chordata > Mammalia > Carnivora > Felidae > Prionailurus > Prionailurus viverrinus. The sequence goes on along the minus strand of NC_062563.1, from coordinate 81,879,844 downwards.
GCATTTTTTAGCTCCTCCTGACTGTTCCCTTGATCTCTGTAGCAATAGATTCTCTGCTGTCCTCTATACTGTTTTCAAGCCCAGCGATTAATTTTATGACTATTACTCTAAATTCACTTTCTGTTATATTGTTTAAATCCTTTTTGATCAGTTCGTTAGCTGTTTTTATTTCCTGGAGATTCTTTTGAGGGGAATTCTTCCATTGCGTCATTTTGGATAGTCCCTGGAGTGGTGCGGACCTGCAGGGCACTTCCCCTGTGCTGTGGTGTATAACTGGAGTTGGTGGGTGGGCCACAGTCGGACCTGATGTCTGCCCCCAGCCCACCACTGGGGCCACAGTCAGACTGGTGTGTGCCTTCTCTTCCCCTCTCATAGGGGCAGGATTCACTGTGGGGTGGTGTGGCCCCTGTCTGGGGTACTGGCACACTGCCAGGCTTGTGGTGCTGGAGATCTGGCATATTAGCTGGGGTGGATCGGCAAGGTGCACAGGGGCGGGAGGGGTAGGCTCAGCTCACTTATCCTTCGGTGATCCTCTTCAGCAGGGGCCCTGTGCCACTGGGAGAGAGTCAGACCCGCTGCTGGAGGGATGGATCCGCAGAAGCACAGCTTTGGGTGTTTGCGCGGTGCAAGCAAGTTCCCTGGCAGGAACTGGTTCCCTTTGGGATTTTGGCTGGGGATGGGCGAGGGAGATGGCGCTGGCAAGTGCCTTTGTTTCCTGCCAAGCTGAGCTCGGTCGTCCAGGGCTCAACAAATCTCCCTCCCATTGTCTTCCAGCCTTCCCACTCTCTGAGCAGAGCTGTTAACTTATAACCTTCCAGATGTTAAGTCCCGCTTGCTGTCAGAACACACTCCATCTGGCCCCTCCACTTTTGCAAGCCAGACTCGGGGTCTCTGCTTGGCCCGCAGGCTGCCCCTCCACCCAGGCTCCCTCCTGCCAGTCCGTGTAGTGCGCACCGCCTCTCTGCCCTTCCTGCCCTCTTCCGTGGGCCTCTTGTCTGCTCCAGAGAATCCGTTCTGCTAGTCTTCTGGCAGTTTTCTGGGTTATTTAGGCAGGTGTAGGTGGAATCTAAGTGATCAGCAGGACGCGGTGAGCCCAGCGTCCTCCTATGCCGCCATTTTCCCTCCCTCAGTCTGTAAATTATATGTCAATAAGAAAAGAAGAACTGAAAAATTTAATTTTAGGGTGGCCAACTTAGTCTGCATGTGACCAGTACTTTCTCAGTTTTAGCACTGAATGTTCCACATCCTGGGAAGACCCTCGGTGCTGAATATATCGGGATTAGTGAGGCCAGGATAGTGAGGGAACTTGAAACCTTATCTAATGAGAGAAACAAGGGGTGAAGAGTTGGACCACAGAAAAGCCCTAGATCCAATGACATCTTATAGGGAGGTGGATTTGAGCTGAAAATTCAAGAGCATTCCTACCATGATACTCTCCCATAGTAGGATGGGCTGAATTGACCAGCAGTGGGTCCATTCAAGCAGCTACCTAGGGATCACCTGTGGGGGAGGTTGCTGGAAGGAATCCATGCATCACCAAGAAGCTGGGCTATCTCGGTGATTTTTAAATGGTATTGTACACACCAGTGTCAGGCTGCTTGTTAATGGCCTTTTGAAAATAGCCAAGAAAGTTGTTAAAAATACAGATTCTTGCGGCACCTCGGTGGCTCATTTGGTTAAGTGTCCAACTCTTGATTTCAGCTCAGGTCATGATCTCCAGTTCATGGGTTTGATCTGTGTGTGGGGCTCTGTGCTAACAGTGTGGATCCTGCGTGGAATTCTCTCTCTCTCCCTTTCTCTCTCTCTCTCTGCCCCTCCCTCGCTTGTGTGCATTCTCCCTCTCTCTCTCTCTCTCTTTCTCTCTCTCTCTCTCTAAATTAAATAAGCTTAAAGAAAAACAAATACAGATTGTTGGGTCTCATTCCTGGGATCCTGATTGGTCAGTTTACAGATGGGGCCCAAGAGAGAACAGACATCCTTGCCTTATCCCTGATCCTAGAGGAAAAGTGTATTAGTTTGCTGGGGTTGCCATAACAAAATACTACAGAATGGCTTAAACAACAGAATTTTATTTTCTCAGGTTTTGGAGGCTAGAAGTCCAAGATCAAAGTAAGCAGATTTGGTTTCTTTTCAGGCCTCTCTTTGGCTTGCACATGGCTAGCCTGGCCTCTTGCTGTCTCTTCACACACGCACTCTGATATCTGTCTCCTCTGGTGCTCTAATCTCCTCTGCTTGTGAGGATACCTAACAGCCTCATTTTAATTTAATTAACTCCTTAAAGGCTCTGTCTCCAAATACAGTCAAGTTCTGAAGTATTGGGCATTATGACTTCAACATATGCATTGGGGGGGGGGACACAATTCAGCCCATAACAGGAAGCATTGTTTCACCATTGAGTATGTTAGCTGTAGATTTTTTTTGTATTTGCCCTTTACCAAATTAAGGAAGTTTCCCTTTATTTCTGTTTTCCCTGAGAATTTTAAATCATGAATTAAGTGCTGAATTTTGTCAAATGTTTTTTCTGTATCAATCAATATAATTATGTTGTTTTTCTTCTTTAGCTTGTTGATATGATAGAGCACACTGATTGATTTTCAAATATTGAATCACCCTTGTATCCCTGGAATAAACTCCACTTGGTCATATTTGGTTTAAATATTGCTTAATGTAATTTTTTAATATTTTGTGAAGTATTCATGAAGGATGTTGGTCTGTAGTTCCCTTTCCTTCCCTTTCCCTTCCCTTCCCTCCCCACTCCTTTCCTTTTTCTTTTCTTTTTCTTTTTGTCTTTGTCTAGTTTTGCTATCAGAGCAATACCAGCTTCATAAAATGAATTCAGAAGTGTTTCCCACCTCCTCTAAGTTTTGGAAGAGATTGTATAGAATTGGTATTAATTCTTTTAAACGTTCTTTAGAGTTCTTTAGTAAAACTATCTAGGTTTGGAGATTTTTATTTTGGAAGCTTTTTTTTTTTAATTTTAGAGAGTGAGCATGTCAGTGGGGGAAAGGGGCAGAGAGAGAGAGAGAGAGAGAGAATCCCAAACTTGATCCCATGACCCTTCGATCATGACTGGAGCCAAAATCAAGAGTTAGACACTCACCCAACAGAGACACAAAGGCGCCACTATTTTAGAAGCTTTTAACTCATGAATTCTATTTCCTTAATGATTATAGAGTGATTCAAATTACCTGTTTTGTATTGGATGAGTTGTGGTAGTTTATATTTTTCAAGGAATTAGTTCATTTCACCTAAGTTGTCAAATTTCTGAATGTAGAGTTTTTTTTTATAGTATTCACTTATTATTCTTTTAACATCTGCAGAGTCTATCATAATATCCTTGCTTTATTACTGATATTAGTAATTTGTGACTTCTGTTTTTTTCTTTGTCAATCATGCTAAAGGTTTGTCAATTTCACTGAGCATCTCACAGAACCAGTTCTTTGTTTCATTGATTTTCTCTATTTTACTCTTTTCAATTTCACTAATTTATACTCTTATGTTTACTATGTTCTTCTTTCTACTTCTTATTTTCTCTTCTTTTTCTAGGTTCATAAGGTGGGAATTAAGATAATTGATTTGAAACTTTTTCTCTTTTCTAATGTATGCACTTAGAGCTATACATTTTCCTCTCAGCAGTGCTTCAGTTGTGCACAACAATTTTTGATATGTTGTATTTTCATTTAATTTTGTTTCCAAGTGTTTGGAGATTTTCATTATTTTGTAATTATTGACTTCTAATTTGATTCCAATATGATCAGAGAGCATACTCGATATGATTTCGATTTTTCTAAATTTGGTTAGTTTCACTGTAGTTCATTCAGAATACATTTATCTTGGAAATATTCAGGGAAACTTGAAAAGAATGTGTTTTCTGCTGAGTTGGGTGGAGTGTTCTATAAATATCAGTTAGATACTCTTGTTTGATGTTGTTGAGTTCTTCTGTATCCTGCTAACTACCCCTGGTTTGTTTTGATTAATATTTGTATGGTATATCTTTTTCAATTTTTTTTTTGCTTTGTTTTTTACTTTTAACCTGTTTCTATCATTATATTTGAAGTGAGTTTTTTTTAGACAGTACATAGTTGGCTTCTGTTTTTAAATTTTTTTGATTTTTTGATGTTTTAGATTTATTTTTAAGTAATCTTTACACCCAAAATGGGGCTTGAAACTCACAACCCTGAGTTGAAGATCACATGCTTTACCGAATGAGCCAGCCAGGCACCCTAGGTCCTGTTTTTTAATCCTTGCTGTCATCCTCTTTTAATTGGTGAATCTAGATCCTACTCATTTAGTCTAATTTAATAAAGTATGGCTGAAGTCTGCCATCTTATTTTTGTTTTCTGTTTGTTCTGTTTTCTTTTTCCTGACTTCCTGTGAATTACATGAATGTTTTCCTCTCTAAGAGGTATTTTAATTTTGAATTTTTTTTAGTGTATCTCTTTGTTATAGTTTTTAGAGTTTGCTACAGCTATATATATATATATTATATAACTTATGCTGAGACTTCTAATTTTTCATTTATTTCAAGCATGGTCATAATTGCTCACTGAAGCATTTTTATAATGGCTATCTTAAAATACTTATCAGATAATCCTAACATTTTTGTCATCTTGGTGTTGGCATCTATGGTTGTATTTTTTCATTCAATTTGAGATCTTTCTGATTCATGATATAAGTGATTTTCAGTTGAAATCTGGACATTTTGAGTATTATGTTATGAGATCTTAAATCTTACTCTAGATCTTACTTAAATCCTTTTGTTTTAACTGATTTTTAATGATATCACTCTGGCAGAGGAAGAGGGTGGTGGGGTACCACCTCATTATTGCCAGCTGGGGGTAGACATCTAGATCTCTTCCTCAGACTATGTTGATGTGCAGCCAGAGTGTGGGAGAGGCTCCTCAATACTGCTGGGTGAAGATAGGAATTTCAACTCTGCACTCAGCCTCCATTTATGTTTCCCTGGCTGGGAGAGGTAGGAGTGCCTTATTGCTGCTTCCCATGTGGCCTTTACTGGCACCAAGAGGGGACTGGCCTTCTTATTAGTGACACAAGTCCTTATCCTCAAGTAGCCCTTCTCTGACACCACCATAAAATGAAGGTAGAGGAAGGATGCCTCATTATTGCTTGCTGGGGTAGAAATCCAGACTCCCCATGTAATTTCCACTGAAATCATAGAGATGGCCTCAAACTGCCCATCCCTGTAGGGATGAAAGTCCTGGAATCCTGCTCAGCCTCTTTTGATACTATTCCAGGGGTGTGGCTAAGATGACTCTTTACAGCATGGCCTGAGTAGAACTCTAGGATCTCTACCTGGCATTACTGGTGTGGGTTAGTGGGTCCACAGTTCTTTTTTGTAGCATTTGGCTGGAATAGAGCAGTTATTGTATGGATGATTTTTCTCTTGTTATGCTGCCCCTTTCCTTCTCTTTTGGTTAAAGAGAGCAGGCTTACATAGGATCTTTCTTTTGTCTGCACCTGTTGACATCCAGGTTGTGGACTTCTGGGATATATAAGGCAAAAAGAAAACCTCGGGAACTCACCACCATGTTGTTTCTTGATATCCCAAAGTTCTTAGCAAGTCTGCCTTCTTCTCTCAACTTTTCAGAGCCTTCTTATGTCTATTTATATATAATGTCCAGTATTTTAAGTTATAGTTAGAGGGAGGCATAGAGAAAATAATATTGACTCCACTTTTCTAGAAACAGAAGTCCTGAGAAGTCCTGGAGGCTCATAGCTGAGTCCAAGTGTGGGACCACTGGACTAGGTAATGGTGAGGCCTGTGCCAGCTCTGAGGTGCAATGTTCTACAATCTGGTCCTGGATTTGGGCCCATTAGAAGAGACCTTGCCGGCCATTATATGTTCTCCAATTTACCCAATTGATTGTTAAACCAATTGCCATATGATGTGCCTTTCTTCCAGACTGCCATGATTTTCTTTTAAAAAGGTGGGCTGCTGTTGCAAATGGCAGTTATCAACCTCCTTAATCCACATACCAAGGTGTTAAATTGGGAGTTGCTCCTCTGTATGAAGAAAAACTGAATTCCCCTAAACCAGATGAAGTCTAAACTTACAGCTCTGAATTCCCTAACAGAACAGAAGCTTAGCAGTATTTTTTTGAATCTTAGACTGAAATCTTTCTCCCTATTTTAACATCCCATCTTAGTTTTTTCACAGTTGACATTTATGCCTTTTAAATAGATATTTAAAGATGAGCTTGGTTGTTGTTTCTGTTAATAAAGTCATAAATAGAACTGTCAAAAGTAGTGTTCACTATCAAAATTTGGGGTTTAATATCAATATGTATATTTAAGAGTGGAAGATTCTTCTCTACTCTTAGGTTCTCTGGCTGGGTTTGAGCAGCAAACTGACAACAGGCAGATTAATAGGAGAAAAGGCATACATTTTTATTTGATTGCACATGCTGCAGAGGGGAGAGAGCTGTGATTGTGGAAGAGGACAGGAGAGAGAGGAGCGCACAGGGGAATGCACAAGAAGAATGTTTCCCCAAAGCCATTGGCTTGGATAATGAGAGGGGCTGAATTTCACGAGCTCTTGCAACCAATGAGGCTTAAAGCCTGGAGTTTTAAAGGTCAGCAGGGCTTGGCTGGAATAGAGCCCTGAGGGCACTACCCTATTCCTGGAAAGAAGGAAGGCAAACAACCCAGGGCTGACAGCATGGAAACGGTGATCTGAAGAACACCTGAAGCACACAGTAGGGAGATTATTCACTCCTCCTGGAGAGTGTCCCTGAGAGACAGTGTTCAGGAAGCTGGCAAAGGAGCTGGGAACAAAGGAGCTGGCAGGCACAATTTCCCTCTCTTGCCTCTCAGCATAAACACAGAGCCACCTGCAGGAAGCAGTGCAGCACTGACACTGGCTGCCTAACTTGCTTACACTAAGGCCCACCCCCCTGTGCTCTGGTGGGACTGCACCTCTCAGTCAAACTTGACTCAGTCCCAGTGTAGCAGGCCCCTCCCCAGTAGGCCAGCACTAACCCCTGCCTACACCATGTCATCCAACCAGAGAGTTCTGCAGGACCTCACTTCCGGTGGAAGTGGACCAAAGCACACCTAGCTAAAATTCACCACATTCAGGCTAGCGACCAAAGAGTGCCCACAGCAGGCAAAGAAATCTCTGCAGATGACTGGCCTGAAGGATAGAGCAGCTAAAACATAACAGTAGAGTGCATGCAGCACATACTGGAGACACTCCCTGAAGTGCCAGACACTACATGACCTCTTCTTCATAAGGCCATCACTTTCAGGAGTTGGAGATATAACTGTACTTTCTAACACAAAGAAGAAGGCAGAAACTTAGAGAAACAAGCAGAAACAAGACAAAGGAATTCATCCCAAATGAAAGAACAAGGTAAGGCCACAGCTAGGGATGTAAGTGATACAGATATAAGTGACATGCCTGGTGGATAATTTAAAGCAACAATCATAAGGACACTGGCTGGGCTTGAAAAAAGACTAAAAGACATCACTGAGACCCTTACCACAGAGATAAAAGAGTTAAAAAAAAATCAGTCAGAGATGAAGAATGCAATAAACAAGATTGGAAAACAGGCTTAATGTTATTGAACAGCAGGCTGGAAGAAGTAGAGAAACAAATTAGTGACCAGGGAGACACAATAATGAAAAATAATGAAGCTGAACAAAAGAGAGAAAGAAGAAGAATGCAACACAAGGATAGACTTAGGGAACTCAGTGACTCCACCAAACGTAATAATATTCATTGTATAGGAGTCTCAGAAGAGAGAGAAAAGGGGACAGATAATTTATGTAAAGAGATAATAGCAGAAAACTTCCCTAACCTGGGGAAGGAAACAGACATCCAGATCCAGGATACACAGAGAACTCCCATCAAACTCAATAAAAGCAGGCCAACACCAAGACACATGGTAATTAAATTTGCAAAATAAAGTGATAAAGGAAAACTTAAAAGCAGTAAAGTTAGGGGCACCTGGGTGGCTCAGTTGGTTGAGCGTCCGTCTTCGGTTCAGGTCATGATCCTGTAGTTTGTGGGTTTGACCCCCACATCGGACTTTGTGGTGACAGCTCAGAGCCTGGAGTCTGCTTTGGATTTTGTGTGTCTCTCTCTCTGCCCTCCCTTGCTCGCACTCTGTGTCTTTGTCTCTCAAAAATAAACATTAAATTTTTTTTTTAAAAAAGCAGTAATATTTTTTTTTAATTTTTTTTTCAACGTTTATTTATTTTTGGGACAGAGAGAGACAGAGCATGAACGGGGGAGGGGCAGAGAGAGAGGGAGACACAGAATCGGAAACAGGATCCAGGCTCTGAGCCATCAGCCCAGAGCCTGATGTGGGGCTCGAACTCACGGACCGCGAGATCGTGACCTGGCTGAAGTCGGATGCTTAACCGACTGCGCCACCCAGGCGCCCCCAAAAAAAGCAGTAATATTTTTAAAAAGTCCTTAACTCACAAGGCAAAACCCATAAGCTAGTTGGAGATTTCTCAAAAGAAATGTGGCAAGCCAGAAGGGAGTGGCATGATATATTCAATGTGAATATATTCATGATATATTCAATGGGAAAAATCTGCAGCCAAGAATACTCTATCCAGCAAGGCTATCATTCAGAATATAAGGAGAGATAAAGAATTTCCCAAACAAAAACTAAAGGAGTTCATGACCACTAAACCAGTCCTGCAAGAAATATTAAAGGGAACTCTTTGAGTGGGAAGGAAAAACCAAAAGTGACAAAGACTAGGAAGAAACAGAGAAAATCTCCAAAAACAAATAATATAATGGTACACATCTATCAATAATTACTCTGAAAGTAAATGGACTTTCAGTAAATCACAAGACATAGGATGCCAGAATGGATAAAACAAAACCCAAGACCCATCTATATGCTACCTATAAGAGACTCATTTTAAAGACATCTGCAGATTGAAGGTGAGGAGGTAGAGAAACATTTACCATGCAAATGGATGTCAAAAGAAAGTCAGAGTAGCACTGTTTATATTGGACAAACTAGACTTTAAAACAAAGACTCTAACAAGAGATGAAGAAGGGAATTATATAGGGGATAATCCAACAAGAAGATATAACAATTATAAATATTTATGCATCCAAAATGGGAGTACCCAAAATGTGAGCACCCAAATGTATAAAACAATAACAAACATAAAGGAACTGATTGATAATAACACAATAATAGTAGGGGACTTTAACATCACACTAACATCAATGAACAGATCATCTAAACAGAACATCAACAAAGAAACAATGGCTTGAAAGATACACTGGACCAGATAGACTTAACATATATATTCAGAACATTCCATCCTAAAGCAGTAGCATATATATTCATTTCAAATGCACATGGAACATTCTCCAGAATACATTACATATTTGGTCACAAAGCAAGTCACAAGAAATTAAAAAACTGAAATAGAAAACTTGAACAGAGGTGCCTGGATGTTGCAGTCAGTTAAGCATCCGACTCTTGATCTCAGACTCATAAGTTCAAGCCCTACATTGGGCTCCATGCTGGGGGTGGAGGCTATTTAAAAAAGAAAAGAAAAGAAAAGAACACTTGAACAGACTGATAATTAGCAAAAAAATGGAATCAGTAATCAAAAAACTCCCAACAAACAAAAGTTCAGGCCCAGAAGTTTCACAGGTAAATACTACCAGACATCTGAAGAAGAGTTAATACCTATTCTTCTCAAACTCTTCCAAGAAATAGAAAAAGGAAGGAAAACTTTCAAAACTTCCAAATTCATTCTATGGGGCCAGAATTACCCTGATACCAAAACCAGATAAACACTCTACTAAAAAAGAGAATTACAGGTCAATATCCTTGATGATCATGGATGAAGAAGTTCTCAATAAAATACTACCAAACTGAATCCAACAATACATTAAAAAAATCATTCACCATGATCAAGTGGGATTTATTCTTGGAAAGCAAGGGTGGTTCAATATTTTGAAATTAATCAATTTGATACCCTAATAAATTTGGTATCAAATTAATAAAAGAGAGGATAAGAACCATGTGATCATTTCAATAGATGCAGAAAAAGCATTTGACAAAGTACAACATCCATTCATGATAGAAACCCTCAACAAGGTAGGTTTACACGGAACATATGTCATCATAATAAAGGCTATCTATGAAAAACCTACAGCTAATACCCTCAAATGGGGAAGAACTGACAGCTCTCCCTCTATGGTCAGGAACAAGACAGGGATGTCCACTCTCACCACTGTTATTTAACACAGTATTGGAAGTCCTAGCCACAGCGATCAGACAATAAAAAGAAATAAAAGGCATTTAAATCAACAAGGAAGTAGTAAAAGTTTCACTATTTGCATATGACATGATATTCCATGTAGAAAAACACAAATGACTCCACCAAAAACTGTTAAAACTGATACACAAATTCAGTAAAGTTGCAGGATATAAAATCAATATACAGAAATCCGTTGCATTTCTATACACCAATAATGAAGTAGCAGAAAGAGAAATTAAGGAATCAATCCCATGTACAATGCACCAAAAACCATAAGCTACCTAGGAATAAACCTAACCGAAGAAGTGAAGACTTGTACTCTGAAAACTATAAAACACTGATGAAAGAAATTGAAGATGACACAAAGAAATGGAAAGACATTCCATGCTCATAGATTGGAAGAACATTTATTGTTAAAATGGCTATAGTGCCCAAAGCAATCTACACATTTTTAAAAATTTTTTTTTTCAAGTTTATTTATTTTTGGGACAGAGAGAGACAGAGCATGAACGGGGGAGGGGCAGAGAGAGAGGGAGACACAGAATCGGAAACAGGCTCCAGGCTCTGAGCCATCAGCCCAGAGCCCGACGCGGGGCTCAAACTCACGGACCGCGAGATCGTGACCTGGCTGAAGTCGGACGCTTAACCGACTGCGCCACCCAGGCGCCCCAACAATCTACACATTTAATACAATCCCTACCAATAGCATTTTTCATAGAGCTAGAACAAACAATCCTAAAATTTGTATGGAACCCAAAAGACCCCAAATAGTGAAAGCAAACTTGAAAAAGAAAAGCAAAGCTGGAGGCATCACAATTCCAGATTACAAAGCTATAGTGATCAAAACAGTATGATACTGGCAGAAAAGTAGACACATAGTTCAAGAGAACAGAATAGGAAACCCAGAAGTGAACCCACAACTATAAGGTCAATTAAACTTCAATGAAGCAGGAAAGAATAGGCAAAGAGAAAAAGACAGTTTCTTCAACAAATGGTGTTGGGAAAACTGGACAGCCACATGCAAAAGAATGAAACTGGACCACTTTCTTTTATCATACACAAAAATAAATTCAAAATGGATGTGATACCTGTATATGAGTTAACATAGGATGTTATATTCGTTTTGGGAGTACAATATAGTGATTTAGCAGTTCCATATATTATTCAGTGCTCATCAAATAAGTGTACTCTTAATTCCCTTCACATATTTCACCCATTCCCCTACCCACCTTCCCTCTAGTAACCATCTGTTTGTTCTCTAGTTAAGAATCTGTTTCTTGGTTTGTTTCTTTCTTTGTTTGCACATATGAGTGAAATTATATAGTATTAATCTTCCTCTGCGTGGCTTATTTCACTTAGTATAATACTCTCTAGCTCCATCCTTTTTGCAAATGGCAAGATTTCATTCTTTTATGGCAAGGTAGTATTCCATTGTGTGTGTGTGTATATATATATATGTGTGTGTGTGTGTGTGTGTGTGTGTGTGTGTGTGTGTGTGTATACACACACACACACATATATATGCATATATACATATACATATATTCATATATATGTGTGTGTGTGTATATATATATATATATATATATGCCACATCTTTATCCATTCATCAGTTGGTGGGCACTTGGGCGGCTTCCATAATTTGGCTATTGTAAATAATGCTGCAATAAACATAGGGGTGCATGTATCCCTTTGAATTAGTGTTTTTGTATTTTGGGGGTAAATACCCAGTAGTACAATTGATCATAGGTTAGTTCTATTTTTAATTTTTTGAGGAACCTCCATATTGTCTTCCATAGTGGCTGTACTAGTTTGCATTCCCACCAATAGTACATGAAGGTTCTCCTTCTCCCTATCCTCACCAATACTGTTGTTTCTTGTGTTGTTGATTTTAGCCATTCTGACAGGTGTGAGGTAATATCTCATCGTAGTTTTGATTTGCATTTCCCTGATGGTGAGTGATGTTGAGCATCTTTTCATGTGTCTGCTGGCCATCTGAATGTCTTCTTTGCAGAGATGTCTGTTCGTGTCTTCTGCCCAATTTTTAGTTGTATTATTCGTGTTGTTTGGTGTTGTTATATTAGTTCTTTGTATATATTGAATGCTAACCCTTTTTCAGAAAAATCATTTGCAAATAACTTCTCCCATTCAATAGGTTGTCTTTTATTTATTTATTTTTGGTTGTTGTTTTCTTTGTTGTTGTTGTTATTGTTGTTGTGCAGAGGTGTTTTTACTTTGATGAGGTCCCAGTAGTTTATTTTTGCTCTTGCTTTCCTGACCTCGGGAGATATATCTGGAGAGAAATTGCTACAGCCAATGTCAAAGAAGTTACTGCCTGTGTTCTCTTCTAGGATTTTTATGGTTTCAGGTCTCACATTTAGGTCTTTAGTCCATTTTGAATTTATTTTTGTGTATGGTTTAAGAAAGTGGTCCAGTAGCCATCCAGTTTTCCCAACACCATTTGTTAAAGAGATAAATGCTTCTTGGATATTATGACTATCATGACTCTATAAATGACAGTATTGAGCAAAGTTAAGAATGAATGAGCTTTTGGTTTTGAACTAAAGGTTTTCTGCTAGGAATCTTTTTTTTTTTTTTTTGGAAAATCAAAATAATCTGAGACTAAAGTTTTAGAAAACAAAATGAGTTAATCATGAAATCATGATCAAAGCAGGGAAATTATCTTTTCATGGAAATCGTCACCAAATGTGTCATTTGTCTAATTTTTCATGTGCTTATATTTATTTTTTATTTTTTATGTGCTCATATTTAAATTGACAATAATTATTAATAGTCCAGTAGGTATGAAGCATGGTGTTAGGCTGTTAGAGAATATAAAATATAGATCTTCATGTGCTTACAATCTAGTGAAACAGCACCTAGATCCTTGGAAAAGTAAATAATGATAGCAGTTTAGGTTCAAAGAGAGATGATATAAACCAGCATATGATAAGTGGCCAAATGAGTTAATTATACTGAAAATCTCTATGGGAGTTTTGAGGAAGAAGAGTCTCTTCAGATTGGAGTTTTCAGAGGCAGTGATAATTGAACAAAATCCTGAAGGGTATGAGGGATGTGGATAGATGGAGGTGATAGAGGATGGGCATTTCAAGCCTTGAAATTCCCTGTTACTCTTTTTAAAGGAAGTGGGGTGATATTTGTGGATAATCTGAGTTACCCATGACCCAGCATACTGATGTCAGTTTAAAACCCTTCTCTGCCCTTCATTCTTTTTTCTTGTTCCCTAACTGGTCAGCAGATTGACATGGACTGGAGAAAGAGGCAGTGGTCAAGAAATGAAAGAGGGTCAGAGAATAAAGTAAATCCTCCTGGGAAACCTGCTAGTGGTTCTGTTTAATTTTACATCTTAACATGGATCAGTGCTGAAATAGATCTTCCTCACAACATACAATTTATGGCCAATTTAAAACCAAATGATTATCCCTCTTCTATCAAGAGTAACACATTTTAAGGGCTGTGGTCCTTATGCTTCCAAAAGTGAACCAAGGGCATGCAGAATTGTGTCAACCAGAGCCCAAGGGTATTTAAAGAGAAATTGCTCCAGCATGCCGGGTGATCAGCATCTAAAGGATGAAGATGGGAGATAATCTCTTATCATTTGACAATTTCAGTAAATAGAGTCAGAAAAAAAAATAGGTTTGACACCTGGGCAATTAAATTCTTAATAATAAGTTAGTGATTACACTCAACTGTGCTGGATGTGTTGCAGGAACACAATGAAGTCCATTTCTACCTAAGTTGCAGATTGTGCCCCCCCTTAAGCTATTAAGTTCAAAGATGCAGGCCCCCCCCCGAAAATAAAGCATGCTCCCTGCCTTCCCAGTTCTCTATTCCATGCTGGCTGAGTTTTCATTCTAAGCACTTGCTTGAGCATTTTGGAGAATCTTCTTCTCAACAGGACGTTGGTATCTGAGCAGAAAAGAAAATTGTTTCTATTTCCAACTCAAAGGTGGTTGTATTTACATAAGCTCCTCTTTCATTTAAATCTGTCTTAATCCTCAAGGATTTAGTAGTTGAAATGCAAAATGCATTTTTTTTAAATAAATGAAACAACCATAAGGGAAAACAAACAGTACAGAGAAAGAATTTTAACAAATCACCTTTCTTTTTTGTTTCCATGTTGCCTAGCCTAAAAGCCATGGGGTTTCAACATATTTGTTTGTATTTTCCTAGTAAAAGGTTGGAATGAAATTTGTATGTATGTACAAATTTTGTGTGTATGTACAAAATGTATGTATGTACATATGAAATGAAGGTATGAAGTCATTATTTCATCTGAAAGTACAATGTAATCATTTTATTCTTAATTTCAATCCACCTTTAAATTTAAAGGTAAATCTGCAAAAAATTTGAGTTTGATAGCTGAGTTGAAAGGCAGCTGGTCTACCTTATCACTCCAACAGTTATATTAAAAATAGTTAACTATTAGCTCTTGGGATTGCAAGAGCATGGCCAATGTAGATTTCTTCCCCCTAGAGTAATGTGCAAGAATTTATTCTGTGTCATGAATGGCTTAGTTGAGAGTTCTTAAAAATTTCTTCCCTGGTGAGGTGCTAATTGTGAGAGCTCAGCTCTGAGCTAAATGACCTGTCAGCAGAGCAGAGACATGGCAAAAGCTCCTGGTTTGCATTCATTTCTAAACTTGTTTTTTTCCATTTAAACAAGCTATACTTTCACTTTTGGCTGTGTTGGAGAAAGGCATTTTGTTTTTTACAAACAAAAAAATACTTAGACTTTAAAAATCCCTTAAAAAAATAAATGCAAAGGTATTTTACTAATCCCAAAGGTTTCCGTTTTAAAATCCTTCTACAGATTGTAATTTTATTTAGCTCTTTTCACATTATCACTACAATCCTTATTTGCATATACTTTTTTCTTTATAATAATTTTTTTCTTTTATGCATAGGATGCTGTGTTTACGTAATTCTACAATACTTGCAGTGTAATACTAGAGGAAGGTAGTAGAGTAATATGGCCTCTTTCCAGTCATGCTAGGCAAAACTGTCCACTAATCAACATCATTGGCAACATTAGTGGCCAATAAAGCCACTGGAATCTTAAAATTATTTTTCTTTGAGATTTCTTATTATAAGCTATATAGGATATATAAAGGACTCAAATTTGCATGGTAGTCTTTCTTTCTCATGTTAAAAAGAAATCAAACCTACACAATTTTCTAGTAGATTAGTCTGGTACCTCAGCAATGGAGCAAGTGATTTCCCTCTATCACTAAGCACAGTGTACATAGTGAAGAGAAATGACATTTATTTGCCCCGTACTGAGTGTCAACAACCAATATGAACATTATCTAATTTAATCCTGTGTGGTAGGTATTACTAATCTTATGAAAACTCAGGATGGCTAATACTGTCAATACAACCCACAAAAGTACCAGTCACCAATTAGGTGACATTAATAGGAAAATACCTCAAAGCTTACACTGTATTTCTGCTGAGTCAGTAACCCTCATAGTAACCAATCAATATTCAGAAACCAAAACATGGCTAAGTTTCATGTTTTGTTAAGGTTGTTTAAAAGCCATCATGGCGGGGCGCCTGGGTGGCGCAGTCGGTTAAGCGTCCGACTTCAGCCAGGTCACGATCTCGCGGTCCGGGAGTTCGAGCCCCGCGTCGGGCTCTGGGCTGATGGCTCACAGCCTGGAGCCTGTTTCCGATTCTGTGTCTCCCTCTCTCTCTGCCCCTCCCCCGTTCATGCTCTGTCTCTCTCTGTCCCAAAAATAAATTAAAACGTTGAAAAAAAAATTAAAAAAAAAAAAGCCATCATGGGTTCTTATTCCGGTTCCTTCCTTCCAAACTATTTCTGCTGTCTTTTGGTTTTCATAGTGAAATTCTTAAGTTTATATACTAAAAGGGTAACTTCTAATAGACTTTGTCCCTGGCCAACATTCCTTGAGAAACATTATGGCTGGCTTAATCAAGGTCTTGTTAAAAAAAAAAGTTTAGAAGAAAACCAGTTAGAATGTACTATTAAATATGTAACTATAGGACCCAGAAGCTATTGCTTTTAAAATAAATCAGACACAGACCACCTGGGTAGCTTACCTGGTTAAGCGTCTGACACCTGATTTTTGGCTCAGGTCATGATCTCATGGTTCGTGGGTTGGAGCCCAATGTCGACAGTGTGGTGCCTGCTTGGGATTCTCTCTTCAGTTCTCTCTGCCCCTCCCCCACTTGTGCATGTGCCCTCTCTCTCTCAAAATAAA
Source organism: Prionailurus viverrinus (assembly GCF_022837055.1). Taxonomy (NCBI): domain Eukaryota; kingdom Metazoa; phylum Chordata; class Mammalia; order Carnivora; family Felidae; genus Prionailurus; species Prionailurus viverrinus. The sequence continues at coordinate 81,863,334 of NC_062563.1, read as the reverse complement.
CAAACTTTACAATAAATCAGATTCAACAGCGTTAAAAAAATCCACCATGCTTTCAAGAATTTATCCCACATATATACTTGAATGTGAAGTAACCTATTTACAAAAATAATGCAGCATCTTTACAGTAGTAAAAAACTGCAAAGAATCTAGAAGTTCATCAAAAGGTGAATGACTACATTAACATTGATATATTCATTTAATGGAATACTACACAGCTGTTCAAATGAATGAGGCAGCTCTTATCTATGTAGCTCTAAAATATATTATTGAGGGAAAAAAACCAAAGCACAGAATAGTGTATTTAGTATAATTTATGAACAGAAAAGGGAAAGATAAATGTATACCCACATATATACTTGGATTATGCATTGAATATTTCTGTACTTTAGACAAGGAGACAAAAATGGGCTTCAGGGGGGTAGGAGATAAGTGAGTACAGTTTCTTTTCACTATATAGCTCTTCGCTCAAAAAAAAAAATCTCAATCTGTGTGTTTGTATTTTTTTTCTTCCTGGAATATTAAAAACAAAAAACAACAACAGAAAAACACCCTTTTTTCAAGAGCGTTTAGGGGCGCCTGGGTGGCTCAGTTGGTTGAGAGTCCGACTTCGGCTCAGGTCATCATCTCACAGTGTGTGAGTTCGAGCCCCACATCGGGCTCTGTGCTGACAGCTCAGAGCCTGGAGCCTGCTTCAGGTTCTGTGTCTCCCCCTCTCTCTGCCCCTTCTCTGCTCATGCTCTGTCTCTCTCTGTCTCAAAGATAAAAACATTTTAAAAAAATTAAAAAAAAAATGTTTATGTGTGAGAGAAGTAAGGGGCTTTTGGTTTTCATTTAATGTCATTTCACTAATTTTCTGACAAGTATCTATTACTTTTATATGAAATATGATTTAACTGGTAGCAGGATAGAGTTTTTGCACCTGCCCTTCTTTATGCTTTCATGCAATTAAACAAAAAAAAAAGCCAAAACCTTTCATTTTTTTGAAAAAGCTGTTGCTGGCCATCCTTCTCTGTTGTTTAGAAAACATTACCAGGGTCATGATCTGCAGAGGCCAATTCTCTCCTAAGGTTTATTTTATTCAGATTGTGTCTTTCCTGGAAAGTTTTTGAATCCAGCTTTATTGGTTTAAAATGTAAGGTCTTTTGCCCTGTAATTCCACCCATGTGGCATTTCCTTAAGTTCTAGTAAAATGCTCTGAAAGGCCTGAGCCTTTCACAAATTATCACACACTTCTTAAGGGCACAATTTCCTGGGCCTGGACTGTTCATTAAGAGGAGACAAAAAAGTGCTTTATTCTCTTAGGGTGACAGAGGTGAATAGCATAAAGAAATGGCATACAGAGGTGATGATCAGCTTCAAATTGTGACTATTCAAACACAAAGCCATGCTTCAAAAGTACAGAAGCACTTTTGCTTGTGAGAAGTGAGAAATTGGTGAGAAACTATTGCTATAAGTAATCTACCAGATATCTCCAAAGCCTTAGGACCACTTCATTTGTTTACGTGACCCCTGATTTTAAGGAGTTGAGGTTAATTTACGGAATCAATAGGCCAGTTTATCCAAAATGGATGACAAAATAGAGGTGAACACATTATTGAATTAATTTAATTTTAGGTCTTTCAGTTCTATCATGTGTTCTCTTACAACTTTTATACATTCTTTCTTCATATGACATTTAAAAAATGCATTAACTTTTGTCTTCATGCCCAATTAATTTACTTATTACAAAAAAAAAAATTTTTTTAATGTTTATTTTTGAGAGGCAGAGCACAAGTGGGAGAAAGAGAGAGGGACACATAATCCAAAGCAAGCTCTGAGCTGTCAGCAGAGCTGGACATGGGGCTTGAGCTCACAAACCGTGAGATCATGACTTGAGCCAAAGTCAGATGCTTAACTGACAGAGCCACCCAGGTGCCCGTTTACTTACTTACCTTTTTAGTAAGCTCCATGCCTAGCTTGGAGCCCAAAGCAGGGCTTAAACTCAGGAGCCTGAGATCAAGGCCTGAGCTGAGATCAAGAGTCGGATGCTTAACCAACTGAGCCACCCAGGTGCCCCTTAATTGCACTTCTAAAGACAAGTGTGCCTTGTTTGTTTTCTTTTCTGGCTTATGTATCAAATGGAGTGAAGGTAAAGATAAAAGAAGCCAAAAGGGAGGAGCAAGATTATGTTCCTTCCTCCTGGAGACCTGCTGGTCTCCCTCTACTACCCTTTCTCAGCAGTTTTTAACTCAAGGAGCAGCTGGTAAAGAAATATTTGGAGTTCCAGATCCAGTGTCATAAGCAGAGTATAGAAGGGTGTGTTTGGAACTGAGAATAATTTAATAACTGGTATACAGTCACACTTTATATATAAAATTAAAATAATTCATATGAAATTTTTATGCATCTGATTAATAAGTTCTTTTTAAAAAATGTTTATTTGTTTGTAGACAGACAGAATCCCAAGCAGGCTCCACATTGCCAGGGCAGAACCCGATGTGGGGCTCAGACTCACAAATCATGGGATCATGACCTGAGCCGAAATCAAAAGTTGGGACACTTAACCAACTGAGCCACCACCCAGGAGCCCTAATTGGTAACAGTTCTAAAAGCACTTTGCACTTGCTTGTTTTCTTTTCTATATATAAAATACAAGATGATACAGTTTTATTTAATAGATCCAACTAGGTATTTGAGCACCCATGAAGAACACTAGATTAGGCCCTGAGAAATTTATATTATCTATTATGTACAATGAATTAAGTATAAGAATGGAAAAGTGAGGTCTCTCTGGTCCTTATGAATTTTGGAAAAAAAGACTAATTTTTTTGAATAGCACTGTTTCTAGTAAGAAGCTTAGACTGAGGACATTCCCACTAGCATACATTTCTGTGGCATTTAGCAGTTATGAAATGTAAATTATTCCTTATCTGCTATAAGGTAATACATCAAGGGAAGATTTATTACCTTTTCATTCCATCACGAAAATGATTGTTCTAATTTCACCCAATGGCATTAAACTGTTAACACTATCTTTGCAACCTATTTAACAGATAATGTTAAAATCAAATTATCTACAGTGCATGAACTAACCTTTAAGATTTAAAATATGTGTTTAATAGTCTAATGTAGGGATGTTTAAAAATATATTCTACAGTAGAATGATTCATTATCACAAGATGGATTTTCCTATCCTGTTTATGAGAAGAGAATTATGCTTTATTTTGTAACATTTTCCATCTTTACTGCTTTTCTCTGGTTAAAAAAGAAATCACAGTACTAAACTGGGACACATGCAAGTTTGTTTTCTGAACAGAAATGAAATGTTAGCTGGAAATTAGAGTCTGAGTCGTCTTCATTTGAATATATATTTTATTTAGAATGCAGCACTAACAGCATGATGATAAACTGTCACAAATTTATACCAAGAAGCACACAATCTTCAAATGTGTTGTTTTTTCGCAAGTAATTTAAGTATAGCATTATTGTTATTTGGTTACGAGAGTCAAAGACGACATTTAGATTCTTCAGCTCTGGAGCTTTTAGTAACATCAAAATGATTGTCTAGTCAGGCAGAAGAGAGAAATTCAAAAGCAGTTTCTTTTTCTTCTGCCAGTTCCTTTGCAGTTAGATCCATCTTCTCACGGGAGAAATCATTAATAGTGAGACCTTCAACAACCTTCCAGGTCTTGTTCTGTTTGAAAATAATTGCAAATAAAAGACTTACAATTAAATGAGAACTGATCTTCCAGCAAGCAACAACTCAGATTGAACTTTACGCTACAGGAGTATCTGTTTTTAAAGTCTGATTCTAAAGAAGCAAATCAAAATCCAGATCTTAACTAACATATAGTTCTGGTAAAAATTCAACACTTGGATTTAAAACTCATTGAATCTAGAAAAAAAATCTTTAAATGAGGATTTAACTAGCAAACGTTAAAAAAAAAAAACTAATGACTTTCATATGGTCATAATAAAAATAAGATACTATTGGTAGGGATCCAATATTAGAGGCATAATAACAAAGTACATCTAGTGACAAGGGGTGAATCTTGCTTTCCAGATTAATTTCAATCTTTTAGTACCCTGAAGTTGTGCTTCATACAATTTTAAAGTTGAGAAAAATGTCTAACTTAGTAAAAGAACAACTTTCTACACTAACATACCAATATTAATAAAAATATGTAACTACTCTCCCAGAAGGGAACAGAGGGAAATAACCCTAAAATACCATACCTTGATTGTAACAGGGAATGAGTACAGCAGATCATCAGGAACACCATAGGGGTTGCCATCAGAGATAATGCCCATGGACACAAATTCTCCCTAAAAACAATAATCAGCGTTGTATATTCTCATGGTGCTTAGGAATTAGTTCACACAAGCAAATGAACATGAATTAACAAAACTAAACCAGGTAATGCTTTCTTACTATGTGCCTGACTTCAATACTGTATAAGGAAGCATCACCAGGCACTTCCATGACAGGTTAACTTCCATGTGTTATTATCTCATTCCACTCCTCCAATCCTTGTGAGAAGCAGGCCAGAGAAACCGAATTCTCATTTTCTAAATGAGGAAGCTATGGCCTTAATATAGGTTTTAGGAAAAAACTCACAGTTGCCAGGTGTGCTAGGTGTTTTCCATATACCATCTCATCTAACCCTTAACAACCCTGTGAGAAATGCCATGTAAAAGATAATCAAATGGTTCACAAAGTTTAAGTAACTTTCCCAAGATTTTTCAGCCAGTTAGGCAGCTGAGCTGGGATATAAACCTAACCTTCCTGACTGCAAGGTTATGTTCTTTTCACAGCACAACATCAGAGGCCAAAAATGAAAGAGCGGCCTGTACAGATCACTGAGTCCTCACCTCTGGGGTTCCAAACCAGATGTCTCTGACATGGTCACAGATGGCTTTTGCAGCAGACATTGCGCTGGACAGCTTTCGAGCCTTGATGACAGCAGCACCACGCTGCTGCACAGTCTGGTTGGGGACAGGCAGAGACAGTATTACTTGATCATGAGAGCAGAGTTTTTATCAATTCTGAGCTAATCCTGGGATGAAAGACTGCAATCATAGTTTAATGTCTTCCCCTCCAAAATCATTCAACTACCTGGTGTGGGCCTTACCAACCTATCTGAATTATAAGCACCAGTCTTTCTGAAAAAAGGAAACTACAAATCCACACAGAGTTTACTACATTCCATACAAAGAAATGGATCTTGTTATAAAGATGAACTGGATGACTGGAGGGAACTTTAGTTTTTTCTCATTTTAGCAATCAATCTTGACTGCACACAACAGATCAGATCTGACTGGATCAAGATTGGCTGTGTATGACCTGCAAAGAAAGTATGTAGTCACCAGAGCAACTGTGAAAGGCCTGCTCTCCTTGAGAACCACTCCACCCCCATCCCTTGGAGAGACACTCAGGTCAGCAATGTGGTGTGTTTCTCAAGAGTTCTTTATGCATGGCTGTTAAGAGATTTTTCTTACTGTGATGAATTCTCCTTTGAGCCAGCTGTCATCTTTCAGAGCATCGTAAACACCAACTTCCTTTCCATGCAGTTTCACCTTGGCATGGCTGACATCTGGATACTGAGTTGAGGAATGGTTTCCCCAGATAATGACATTCTTTACATCATCAGAAGTCACACCAAGTTTAAGAGCAATCTAGTGAAATAGAAAACAAACACATTACTTAGACAAATGCTTTTTATTTCAAATTGTGCCTGACAAACCCTTAAAATAAAAAGCCTCTGAAACTTCAAGAAAACACACAAGTTATATTGATTTGTAAAATAATATAGTGTTAATTATTATTATAATAATTTACTGCTTGGTTATTTCCTAAAGCTCAACTGTATAAACAAAATGTGAACCCAAAGGATCACAAAGTAGACTATTTGAGAGCAAAGAGCACCTCAGTTTGTGCCTGACTTATCAGTCAGTATAGTGTGTTTATCAAATATAAAACACCAGCAAGAGGTTAATATGGTTTGAATATATAAATGTGACCTTTGCTTTGTTGTTAATACTTAGAGATGTCTCCTCAGCACTTCTGAGAATCAGGTTAGAATATGGGATTTTCTCCACATTTAGGGGAAATTTTTATTATATATCATAAAAATGAATTAGCTAAATTTCAAATAATCCTATGAAATTTTGGAGTGGGAAGGGATTCAGATTACCAAAAGTATGACTGTCCTCAGTTTATAGAACAGGGAACCAAAGGAAAGACTCTAAATGTCTCTAAAATGATACCAGAACTAACAATTTCTCATTGGAGGTTCAAAAAGCACTTTAGGGGACATCTCGCTGGCTCGGTTGGGGGAGCATGCGACTCTTGATCTTGGGGACATGAGTAGGCGGTCCATGCTGAATGTAGAGATTACTTCAAAAAAAACCAAAAAACTTAAAAAAAAAAGTACTCTAGGATCCTGCATGCCTTATAGTCACATGACTATCAATTATACTATGTAGTTACACGAAGGGTTAGAAAGTTATGTTTGGGGCGCCTGGGTGGCTCAGTCAGTTAGCATCCAACCTCAGCTCAGATCATGATCTCACAGTTCATGGGTTCAAGCCCCACGTTGGGCTCTGCACTGACAGTGCAGAGCCTGCTTGGGATTCTCTCTCTCCTTCTCTTTCTGCCCCTCCCTGGCTTGCACTTTCTCTCTCTCAAGATAAATAAATAAATAAACTTGAAAAAAAAAAAGTTATGTTTTGAAAGATTTAAATAAACAAAATCAGTTCACTTATTTTGTTATTGCCTGATAAGATAATTTGCAAAAAGAAATTATGGTTAGTTACATGTATAATTTGTTCTTAATTAGACAGCAGAATTATGACGGACCAGAAGGGAATGTTTTGGGAAAAAATTTTTAAGAACTGAATGTGTTAGGGTAACACTGTGGGTGATTTCTCTTTCATATTACCAGTAGAATGGGAGAGAAAAATAGCTGTGCCAGAGTTCACAGCTTTTGCATACATCAATAAAAGCACTCCATCCAAAGGATATATACTCTGATACTTTAAGAAGATTTAAAAACAATAAGGAGGGGCGCCTGGGTGGCTCAGTCGGTTGGGCGGCCGACTTCAGCTCAGGTCATGATCTCGCGGTCAGTGAGTTCAAGCCCCGCGTCGGGCTCTGTGCTGACAGCTCGGAGCCTGGAGCCTGTTTCAGATTCTGTGTCTCCCTCTCTCTGACCCTCCCCCGTTCATGCTCTGTCTCTCTCTGTCTCAAAAATAAATAAACGTTAAAAAATTAAAAAAAAATAAAAAAATAAAAAAAATAAAAACAATAAGGATAGCCCCAAATTGGAAACAACCCCAAAGTCCTTCAAGAATGGTTAGAAATGGTGGTCCTTCATATAATGAAATAAATGGGAATAACTGCACAAATAATAAAAAGGAGTAAACTATTGATATAGGCAACAACTTGGATGGGTCTTAAAGGCATTAAACAGTATAAAAAAGTACAGCGATTCTCTGTACTATTTTTGTAACTTCTTAGTCTATATTCCAAAATAAAGAGTAAAAAGCAATAGAACAACCGACCAACCAACCAACCAACCAACCAACCAAAAAGGACACTAATGGACAAGGCCAATACCTAAAATGCTTGCAATGACTTGATTCATCTTTACCCTAATTTATTCCAGCAAATAAAAATCAAATTGTGTTCACTTTCACTATCACCCTTAAAATTGAGACTTGGTTCTTAAGTCCTACAATAGTTAGGGACGCGTGGATGGCTCAAGTCGGTTGGGTGTCTGATTTTGGCTCAGGTTGCAATCTCTCATGGCTCAGGCTTTGCACTGACAGTGCTGAGCCTGCTTTGGACTGTCTCCCTTCCTCCCTGTCCCTCCCCCACTAGTGCTCTGTGTCTCAAAAATAAACATTAAAAAAATTAAATCCTACAGTAATTGGAGGATTTTTTTCTTAATATGAAATTTATTGTCAAATTGGTTTCCATACAACACCCAGTGCTCATCCCAACAGGTACCCACCTCAATGCCCATCACCCACTTTCCCCTCCCTACCACCCCCCATCAACCCTGAGTTTATTCTCAGTTTTTAAGAGTCTCTTATGGTTTGCCTCCCTCCCTCTCTGTAACGATTTTTCCCCCTTCTCCTCCCCCATGGTCTTCTGTTAAGTTTCTCAGGATCCACATAAGAGTGAAAACATATGGTATCTGTCTTTCTCTGTATGACTTATTTCACTTAGCATAACACTTTCCAGTTCCATCCACGTTGCTACAAAAGGCCATGTTTCATTCTTTCTCATTGCCAAGTAGTATTCCATTGTGTACATAAACCACAATCTCTTTATCCATTCATCAGTTGATGGACATTGAGGCTCTTTCCATAGTTTGGCTATTGTTGAAAGTGCTGCTATAAACACTGGGGTACAAGTGCCCCTATGCGTCAGTACTCCTGTATCCCTTGGGTAAATTCCTAGCAGTGCTATTGCTGGGTCCTAGGGTAGATCTATTTTTAATTTTTTGAGGAACTTCCACACTGTCTTCCAGAGTGGCTGTACCAGTTTGCATTCCCATAATTGGATGATTTTTAAAAATTAACTTAAAATTTTGTTTCTGACATTTAAATCACTTCTCATCTAAACCCTGCTTCATCTAGAGTTCTGCAAGTATTAGGACTACTAAAGCACATCAGTCTTCACAAAGTAGTTGGATAGCTTGTTTCTAGAGAATCCAGCTACTGATCTGCTTAGTGGTCGAGGTAGAGTGGTATGAGGTACAATGAGTACCATTTTCTGTGCTATGACCTTCCTGGACTTGGGAAGAATTGCTCTTACTTATATTTAGTAGTTATCATAGAGAAAAGGGAAAATTTACCCAGGGCAAGCAACCTAAGATGTCTGTTACCAAGAACTAAGAACCTATACCTTTGCCGAATGCCAGCCTTAACTGCTCCAGGGTACGGTGAAGACAAACTGCTTCCAGGCCTCTCCTCCCTCCAGGAAGCTCCTTCCTTCTTTTGTCCTTTGCCTACTTCCTCTTTTTTTTTTTTTTTAATTTACTGAGTTAATCCATTTCTGTCTGGACAGCAAAGGCCAATACTTTGCAGATGTAGTTTCTAAATTTCATTCGTGTCAGAGCGAGTCTAAATTCACGTGTATCCAGGATTGCATTTCCTTGCTCCATTAGATGCTGTCATGTCTGCCATGTAGACCTGTTAAACAGTTTTGGACTGATTCTCCAGCCCCAGTAAATTTCTTCCCCCTGGTACCAGCTAACTAGTTGTACTGGCAAATTACCCTGTCAGCATACATATGCAGCTCTGGTTTGCAAATACACAGGGAAATTCTGCAGGTGTTAGACAGTCACTAGGTAGCTAGGCCCTGATTTCCAAAATGAACTACGTTAAGACTAGCAACATTCATGTATGAAACAGTCTTTGCATTTGTTATTTTTCTCACTGGATTAACAACTTCTATGGGAGGAAGAAACTGCTTTTTCAAAAACTTCCTACAAGCTCTCACTGTGCCAGACTGACATGCTGGAACATGTGCCAAAAGTTAAAGTCTAACAAGACTGCTTTTTTCTCTTTCCTCATTAGACTTTTGCCCTTACAGGGAAAAGGGTTTCAGGCACTGGGACAAAGTGTCACTTAATAGTACCTCTGTAAGCAGAATTTTCCAGTGCCTGCCTCCACCAAGGCCTCAGTTCAAACAGCAGAAAACCAAGTTTGTCAGGGTCCTTACCTTTTTCCCTGTTGCATGTAGGTAACCATCTTGCAATCCAGAGCCAAGAAATTCAACAATGTTTCGTAGTACCCAAATGTCACCACTCATTCAAACTAACTCCCGTTCCTTCCACCCACCAGATTCTAGCTAAAAAGTAAGGAAAAAGACAGCTCACAGCCTAAAGCCTCACAGGAAATATTTGCAATTTAAGCTTGTTATCGGATGGCCTTCTAAATTAATTGAATATTCAAGGAGATGTATCTGAGGTATGGCTCTTCTCAACTTTTGGTTATATCCTTACTACTACTACTACTACAAATCATTAATAGTAAGAGCAACCCACTTTTATTTAGTTTTACTATGTGACAGGTACCATGATAAGGGCTTAATGTAGATCTTATTTAATCCACATAGCTTCCCTTTGAGATAGATAGAATTATTATCGCATTTCATACCTTAAATATACTTTCTCAAGGTCACAGAACTAGTAAGAGCGGACTTAGGTCACCTGACCCTGCTATGTAAGAACACACCTAGGGGTTTGGACTCAGATGAATCTAGGTGGCAGGATCCCTGACCTCTCTGGGCTTCAGGTTTCTTATCTGTAAAATACAGATAATAACATACCTCATATGGTTATTAGAATAATTAAATGATAAATTACATGTAGACCATTCCGCTTAGGGTAGAAGCTTAACAAGTATCAATTCTTTTCTTCTTTACTAGGTACTCCAAAGCTGAAAGTTGATCAATTCTCAGTTTAAAGCAGTGGTTTTTCAACTTAGACCTCACACCATCTTTTGACAAAAACTTTTCTTGAAACTAAAATTGTTTTTAAAAAAATGTTTATTTATTCACTTTGAGAGAGACAGAGCGAGAATGAACGAGGGTGGGGCAGAGAGAGAGAGAATGAATCCCAAGCAGGTTCTGTGCTGTCAGCACAGACCTGACATGGGACTTGATCTCATGAACCATGAGATCATGACTTGAACTGAAATCAAGAGCTGGACGCTTAACTGACTGAGCCACTCAGATGCCCCAACAAAGTTGCGTTCTTTAGAAGAAACAGCGGGGAGCCCATGTGGCTCAGTCAGTTGAGTGTCCAACTCTTGATTTTGGCTAAGGTCATCATGATCCCAGGGTCATGGGAATGAGCCTTGTATTGAGCTCTGTGCTGAGTGTGGAGCCTGCTCAAGATTTCTCCCTCCCTCTCCCTTTGCCCCTCTCCCCCACTCATGCTCTCTAACATAAAATAATTTCTAAAAATGAAGAAAAAGGACTAAATTCATACACTACCTAACAGTGATGACCTGTTTATGAGGAGGCATGGTCAGAAAAGTGTTAAGGAAAAGGAAAGAGGTTATGTCCAAGAACCCTGAACTTTGTCATGGCTTTTGAAGGGCACCAGGATTGTCTAGACCCAATAAAGCCTAGGAGACCAGTACAGATAATTGGCTGTGGCTTCCTATTTTTTTAAAAGGCTACTGTTATTACCCTGGTCACTGACTCCTTGGCACATTTATCTAAGACTCCAAGGGGTAAGGGCACTTGAGAACAATTAAAATTTAGTTGCTAAGAAGTGGTAATTAAGAAGTTTTATGGAAACAATGTAGAATATTAAGAAGACATAAAAATAAAATTAGATATAAAATTAAAAAATCTGAATCTGATTGCTTAGCTATAGGGAAAAAGGAAACAATCACATAAAACACAAAAAACTGAAATCTTTCTTTCTATAATGTTCTATATATCTCACAAAAATCAACTATGCATTGTCATGTTAATTATCTATACTAATGACTGATTTTTTAACTACTACAGTAAGAGAACATTCATTAGGAACAGCATTTTAAATATAGTTAGCAAATGAAATATAGTGAAGAAAATTTTTTTTCAAAAAAAATTTTTAAGTTTATTTATTCTGAAAGAGAGAACAAGAGAACATTGGAAGGGCAGAGAGAAAGGGAGAGCGAGAGATCACAAGCAGAGCTAAGAGCGCAGAGCTTGATGCGGGGCTCGAGCTCACGAACCGTGAGATCATGACCCGAGCTGAAACCAAGAGTCAGACACTTAGCCGACTGAGCCACCCAGGCACCCCTATAGTTGAGAAAATTAAGTATGAAGCTCAGCCTCCTTAAGAGACTAGATTTAAAGACTCCCTAATAAATGAGAAAAGCTTCCTACTAAACAAAAACAATAAAATAAAGTAAGTTTCAGCTACTTTAAAAGTGAGAGAAAAAGGTTTTAAAGTTGAACATTCATAAGATTTTAAAAGGTGTTTTCCTACCTGAGCTTTAGCTCGGTTGTGATCCAAACGAGTCAAGCAACTGAAGTTCTCCTTGGGGATGGACGGTGCCGACTTGCAGGCAGTCAGGCAGTTGGTATTGGCTGGGTTTCCCACCACAATAACCTAGGAGGCATAGCACCGTTATAGACCACATACTGATTAACTAAACTATCTTAGAATAGGACTGACGAATGTGTAACATGTAGTCTTTGTGTCAAGTCTGTGTGAACAAAATAGGCAAAGTTACCACTGCAGTTTCTACTGTATTTCCACCCCATTGTTAGTGTTTGGTACAATTACGCAAAACGTGTCTTTAAGAAAGCTACCAGTATGTACACAAGTTGCTTTCCGGGTGGCAGTGTCCAAGACCTGAGGTCCATGTCTTTCTATTTTGTTTTGTGCCAAAACAGAGACAAATCATTTATCTAATTGCCACACACACACACACACACACACACACACACACACACACAAAACCGTAAGTAATCCAAGGCTCTAAGACATCAATTCATTCATAAAATTTTCCTTTTTTTTTTCCTTCCTTCCATAAAATTTCCTTCCATAAAAGTAATCCAAGAAAGAAATTCTACTTGAGCAGTTCACATTAGGACAATGATTTGTCTTTATTAATTGAGAGTATTTTCAATCTTGCCTAATCTTAAGAATTAACTGGGATTTGCTAAATTACAGATTACCAAATCCTACCCATCCATAGAATGGGAGAGAAGGGAGAAGAATCCTTAGAAGAAAGCACTTTAGGCTACTTTTTTTTTTTTTTTATTTGGGGAGGTACAGGATACACTGCATTATAACACAGTATAGGAAAATATACAGAAAAATCCACCATGGACTTTTTCATTCAAGTTTTTAAAATCTTGGGGCGCCTGGGTGGCTCAGTCGGTTAAGCGGCCGACTTCGGCTCGGGTCACGATCTCACGGTCCGTGAGTTCGAGCCCCGCGTCAGGCTCTGTGCTGACAGCTCGGAGCCTGGAGCCTGTTTCGGATTCTGTGTCTCCCTCTCACTCTGCTCCTCCCCTGTTCATACTCTGTCCCTCTCTGTCTCAAAAATACATAAACGTTAAATAAAATAAAATCTTTAATAAAATTATATACTTACCAGGAAATAATGCAAACTTACCAAAAAGCTGCAAGAATACAGAGACTACCTCCCACATCCTTTTTACCCAGATTCCCCAACTTGCTCCATCTCTCTCCTCTCTCTCTCTCTCTCTACACACACACACACACACACACACACACACACACACACACACACACACACACACTATATCCTTAGTCTTTTTTTTTTCTTTTTTTTTGGCCCATTTGAGAGCAAGCTGAAGACATGATACCCCAATGCCCCTAAGTACTCCAGTGTCACTGTGTATTTCCCTAAAAAGGACACTTTTGGCTGAGGGGTTAATTACTGTGGAAGCAGTACCACAACTCCAAGCAGCCTGGAGCAGTCCAAACAACGTAATTTTTTGAGACCTATGGATTTCTCCTCAACTTATTTCTACTGTTTTCTATTAATGACTATAGAAGATAAAAGTAAGCTATTTGAAATGAATTCTACAGAAAGCAAAAATTCAGATATATGTATATTATTATAATAGAACATTGTAATTGGCAACTTTAAAAATCTTAAACATTTTCTCTTACCTTTGTTTAAAGTCAGGATAGGGGAAAAAAAAAAGTCAAGACAGGGAAGAATAACTATCAAAATCAATAAAACCTCTAATCAGTAAGCCTTTTAGCTATGACAACTAAGTTCTAGTTAACTGATATTTAATTGGTAAAAGAGGCCTTATTATAATAAGGCAAATTTAGAAATAAAGTACCCTTGAACACAAAGAGAAAAGGAAGTTACACCAATTCCATTCCTCAAGAGACAAGCATATCAAAATTCCTCTGAATTGAGAAAATCTGAGCATTTTAGAAGACACACCTCTCATTGCTGAGAATGCAACTTACAGCCATCTCTCTCTACAATCACAAATCCAAATTCTGAACAAATATTTCCACACAGCTAAAAGGCACCAGAAAGTTCTGTGCCTTCTCTAGAAGTCTCTAATACTGAATTTCCATATTACAGTAATGAGCAAACTATTTTTGAAAACCTCTAAATAAAAATTTCTACATTATAGGGAAAAAAAGTTTTATCAAGCAAAATTCTCTATTTACTGACCACAGCACAGAACTGGGGTGGGGAGGGGGGGGGAGGCAAATAATTTTGCCTCCACTTAAATGCTGAAACAAATTTTAAATGCTGATAATGAAAACCCCCATAAAATACTATATGGTCACCTTAACTGACTTCTTGGCATATTTCTCCAAGGCTGCACCCTGGCATTTGAAGATTTTCACATTTGCTTTCAGTAAATCTTTCCTCTCCATGCCATCCCTTCTTGGCATGGAGCCCACAAGAATGGCCACATCCAGGTCTTTGAAGGCAACATCTTCTTTATCTGTTGCGATGACATCTGTGAACATGGCAATAAATATGGAGAGCTACTGAAACACCAAAGTCTGAGGTCTTCTTTTTCACATTGCATCTACCCAGTACTTCTTTCCCTTTGTAGCAAATGTTAACATTTATATATCAAAATGTTTAAAGTTTTAGGGGCCTAAGAAGGGAAAGACAATATAGTCAACAAACAGAACATCAGCAGAAATGTAAATTACATTTATTTTGCTTTTCCTATTTCAGTAATTGTTTCAAATCCAAAAACTCTATAGCTGTTTGTTCTATAATCAAAGATTGTACAAGGTATAATATATAACTTTCAAAGCAACATTTGTTATTCACACTACCACAGCATGAAAGAGAAACTAATTTATCTATTTTTACGTTGTAATTATTTTAAGGTCTATGATCTGAATCACACATTCAAAATAATGTTTATTGAGGAGTTTTGTGCCAGGAATAACACTATGAATTTTATTTTATAGAATTTAACTTTAATATTTGATACATGAAGACAAAGAGGTTTAAAGAGACTAATTAGCTGCCATCAAAAAGCAGTGAAGCTATAATTCCAGCCTGGGTTGGTCCAGAGGCCAACCACTATTCTACTATGTTAGTCCAATAAACATCCACCACTTGTTTTTTGATTAAAGAACATATATCATCACTCTCCTTTGTTGATAGTATTAAAAAGGCCACGACTAGTGCTACAAATGTTTTTGTCCCCCACAAAATTCATATGTTGAGACCTAATCCCCAATGTGATGGTATTAAAAGGTGGGGGTCTTGTGGGAGATGATTAGGTTAGAAGGGTACAGCTGTTATGAATGAGATTAGTGTCCTTATAAAAGAAGCCTCAGAGAGCTCCTTCACCCCTTCCATTTTGCGAGGACACAGGAAGACAGTGGTCTATGAACCAGGAATTGGCTTCTCACCAGAATGTGACCATGCTGGTACCTTAATCTTGGATTTCCTAACCTCCAGAATTCTGAGAATTATTTTTGTTTGTAAGCCACTCAGTCTATGGTATTTTTGTTATAGTAGCCCAGATGGACTAAGACAACCAGGATTCAGCATTGTCACTGGTAAATTTTTACGGTGGTCAACTTGTGTCACAGTAAGGGTGCTGTAAAGCCCCCAACAGATATACAAAGAAACATTACTTAGTCAGGGGGAATCTTCTTCCGTGACATGTATCCTTATTTGCAGAACTTTCCCTCTCTGTTCACAGCTGATCGGGGACAAGCTATTAACTAGACCCATTAGAGCAGAGGAACTCAGCAGAGAAAGGAATAAAAATGCAACAATGCAATAAAGTTGATTTGGAAAAAGAGGGTGAGTTGTGTGCCAACTATACTTCAATTTAAAAAAAGAAAAGAAAAGAAAAGAAAAGAGAAAAGAAAAGAAAAGAAAAGAGAGGGTGAGGAAAGGGAGCCAGAGGAATAGCTTGCACTCTCTTATACAATAAGAGAAAAAAGGCATAGTTTTTAACCGACACGGGTTATTTCTTGCTTTTACCCTTATTTATTTTTGATATACATCTTACCAAGTAGTTGTAGCTCAAAATACAAAAACACTTTTATATAAAAAAAAAATTTTTTTTAATCTTTATTTATTTTTGAGAGAGAGAGAGAGAGAGAGAGAGAGAGAGAGAGAGAGAGAGAGAGACAGACAGACAGACAGGGCATGAGCAGGGGAGGGGCAGAGTGAGAGGGAAACACAGAATCTGAAGTAGGCTCCAGGCTCTGAGCTGTCAGTACAGAGCCCGACGCGGGGCTGGAACTCACAAGCCATGAGATCATGACCTGAGCTGAAGTCGGACGCTCAACTGACTGAGCCACCCAGGCGCCCCCAAAAACACTTTTATGAAAGAGTTTCTAATTGAGAGGCTGGTTAAAAATCTCTTTTTTGAATGACATAGAATACTATAATATCCTTTTCTCCTCCACCCCAACTCACCTTTCAGGAGGGGAAGGGCACAGTCTTGCAGTTCCATTAGGACACCATCTAGGACACCCATCATGGGAGTGATATCCAACAGCACAAGAATTATAGGCTGCCAAATAAATAGCCAACGACAGCGTCTGTCAGTGTAGCTTATGTCACTCAGTCACAAAAAAGTCCTCCTGCAGAGTTTTTGCTTATTTGGTGTATGTATGTGTATAATTCCCATTATTAGTTATAATTATTTTAGGAGGTCAGGTTATCATCCCACTTTCAGAAAAAGGAATGCCAGAAAACCAGCAACAGTGTGCTAATAGACAAAGTAAAAGGAATCACCACTATTGAATTTTAAAGGAGTATACAGGGAAGAAATATCAAATTGAAATGACATGCCAGAGCTCACTCTTATGGTTCATAGCTGTATATCTGATTTTAGTTCATGAAAAGCTAAGTATAGTGTCTGGCATGAAGGAAGAACTTGATATCCATGGGTGAAGAGAAATAATAGATGAATACTTTAGAAACGAACTTTAGTGTAACCAGACCTGCTGGAATAGGGAGTGCCTGCTTTAAACTGGAACACAGATTTGCCTGTCCAACTATTTTGTGTCTAAAGACCACTGGCGAACAAGGAAGTCCTAATTCAGTAGCTTTCTCTCCCACATGACTCTACTAGTTACTGTTACTAGTAAAAACCTTCCACTGACTGACTAATACCTGCTGGCTGTACCCAGTCAACAAAATACAGTATGTGGAATAGTTCTGATCTACAAAGCATTTTCAATGCCTGGAAGAGCACATATTAGTAAGATACCACTTACATTTATAGCAGTGTGCCTACTACATTTATTGGGATAACCCATTCCTTCATCATTTAAACATTTCTTTGAAACTAAATACAGGGTTTATTGACAATGTTCTAATTTTGATTTGAGGTATATAGAAGACCTACCTGGTCTTTACCAAAGACAGATCCATTTCCAATACTGTACAGCAGTGAATATGCAATTTGACCAGCTGCTCCAGTCACAAGAACTCTGATTGGTTCAGACTGTAATGAAAGAGACTCATTAATTAACATCTTATTTACAAACGCTGTTGTATCCTAAAGATGTTCAGGATGTTCTCTGTAACAAGACAACCACATACTTTAAAAGTTACTGTAAAATTAAAAAATTTTTTTCACATTTACTCATTTTTGAAATGCACAGAGAGACAGAGTGTGAATGGGGGAGGGGCAGAGAGAGAGGGAGACACAGAATCTGAAGCAGGCTCCAGGCTCCAAGCTGTCAGCACAGAGCCTGACACAGGGCTCGAATTCATGACCGCGAGACGGTGACCTGAGGCGAAGTCGGCCGCCCAACCGACTGAGCTTCCCAGGTGCCCCAAAAGTTACTGTGAAATTTTAAAGTTTCTTACCATTTGGCTTAGTAGAGGACTTATTTCAGACTTGTCCAGTAAATATAGCATGCCCAAATCTGGAACATGTGTCCGTCCTTTGGCTGCGTTATTTCTGTGGTGTTATTTACCTCTGTAAACCTGGATTTACTTACAAAATCATATCTATCTTTTTAAGGCTATTTTGCCACTGAAATAGGCCTAAGGATGTTGAGGTGCCTTATATGGTGATATAAACTCTTGTAGTCACTAGAGCCTTATGCAGATCTCCCCACTCCCACCTGCTCAATAGAACCCTCACACCAGGAAGAAGAGTAATAGTGGCTAAAGTTTTCTATTTACAATGAATCAGAAAATTTTAATGAAACTATTAATCATGATTCAACTTAACTACTTGAAGGAGGAAAATTAAGCCTTTATTTTTTATGTAAGGAGAAAGAAAAACAAGAAAATGATATCTTGATTATAATAAATTTTAGTATTAAATAACAACAAAATAATACAGTGACAGTTGACAACCCGATTCCAAGGGAAAATTAATTTTAAAAGAGAAGTACAGAGAGCATAACAGTTATAACAGAAGTTGCCTTATAGACCTTAACAGATCCTGAACAAAACACAGACATATGGACAAAAATAATAACATATTCAAAATGATGATCCAGAGTCACTTAAAAAAAAAAAAAAGGAAGCTCAGAGAATTAAAAAGATAGAAATATTTCTTTTAAAAAGAGTTAAACAAAAATGTTTGGAACTTAGTGGAGACATTTACTTAGATGGAAACATTTAATCAAGGTGAACTGTTCCTTTCCTTGACAATGCCGGGTAAATGGACTTACACTGTGTCACCTATATTGTTACTGGCAGGAGAGAAGTGGCCCACTGAAACAAATGGTGAAAGAAGCCTGTGGTTTCTTTATATTTAGAATCCTCTCTTCCAGGTGAGTCATGTCTTTGGGATAGAAGGAGACTATGTCTGACGACCTTCCAACCCTAACCTCTGAAGGTCAGCAGCACTTAGCAATTTGGTACCCATAGAAATCAAAGGAAAAAATTCTCAAAGAAGTACCAACTGTTGTAGAGAAACAAGTCTGTACATAGCAGACAATGTATGCTTTCTTCTCAAAGATGTGACCAGAGTATGAGTGGAAAAAAGGAGAAAACTATGGAGAGTAACTATGAAGGTTGTTATTCCTTGACCCTCTAGGTCTCTTCCCCATCCTCTTCACCAACTTTTCCCCTAGGCCTTCCCTACCCCCAAAAAGACAAAATACGGTAATTCCCCAAATAAACCAATTTTATTACAATACATACTTCTGTTTCCAAAGAGACTTTAGGTTTATAAAGAATACTAAAACTAATTGTATATGGTTATTTTTTATCATATGGCCTTTACACGTTAATTGTCATTTTTTCCTCTTCCCTTGAAGTAGAGTGGGTGAGGAAAGGGGAATAGAGGAAGAAATTATTCCCCCTTTCTCTTTAGAATGCAATCTTCTTTTTTTTTTTTTTTAATTTCTTAACATTTATTTATTTTTGAGAGACAGAGAGAGGCAGAGCATGAGCAGGGGAGGTGGAGGGAGAGGGAGATTCAGAATCCGAAGCAGGCTCCAGGCTCTGAGCTGTTTGTCAGCACAGAGCCCCACGTGGGGCTTGAACTCATCATGACCTGCGAGACCATGACCTGAGCTGAAGTCGGAAGCTCAACTGAC
Organism: Prionailurus viverrinus; assembly: GCF_022837055.1. Taxonomy (NCBI): domain Eukaryota; kingdom Metazoa; phylum Chordata; class Mammalia; order Carnivora; family Felidae; genus Prionailurus; species Prionailurus viverrinus. Next base: position 81,843,832 of record NC_062563.1, on the reverse strand, counting down.
TAAGCCACCCAGACGCCTCTCTTTTTTTTTTAAATGTTTATTATTTTTGAGAGAGGAAGAGTGAGAGAGAGTGGGGGAGGGGCAGAGAGGGAGACACAGAATCTGAAGCAGGCTCCAAGCTGTCAGCACAAGAGCCTGATGTGGGGCTTGAACTCACAAACTGAGATCATGACCTGAGTAGAAGTCAGAAGCCACCCAGGCGTGCAATCTACTTAAGGCCAGGGGCTTTGTTTTTATTTTATTTTATTCTATTTTATTTACTTTGTATTCCAACTGCCTACAACAATGCCTGGCATGTAGCTGGAGCTCAAATACTTGCTGAAGGAATAGCTGGGTCTTGTAAAATGACTACTGAAAACCTGGAAATGTAAAAGAATTGTTTGGAAGCAAACCTAACATGCTTTAAAAATTTGTTTAAGATATTTTATTCGTATATACTCGCATTGAGAAGGTTGGAAACTTACTGACCACAATAAAGCCAGCTATAGTTGGCAAAATTATGTCACTAGTTCTAATGATAGGGTCTTATAAATCAACTGATAAACCATTATCTCACTTCATTCATTAAACAATACACTAATGAATCTTTATTATGCACTTGGTACTACTTTAGGCCAGAGAATTCATTATTGAACCATGTGCAGGAAACAAGAGGATAACCCAGTTTTCTAAAACAAGGGCTAGAAAGTGTAATACAGAGATAGCCTCTAGACCCAGAGGTTCTGGTTTTAAATCCTGACTTTACTACTCATTCGCTGTATGTTTTCGGCAAGTTACTTAACCTCCCCGTATTCAGTTTCCGCACAGTAAAATGTAGATAATGACAGCACTACCTAACAAATAAGGTAGTTATAAAGGATTGAGGGAATTAACAGAAAAGCATTAAGAACAGTATGTAGTAAATAGTATAATTATAGGTCTCTGTCACCATAAAATTTTCCTCTAAGGACTATTATACCCTGTGGTTTTCTACTTCCATGTCTGTTACTCTCTACTGGACTGTGAACCACCACCCCCTTGCAGTGAGAGAGGTCCACCTTTGACTCAAATTTGCACGCCCAGATAGTGTCCAACAATTATTTGTTGAATGAATGAAAGTGCAGGGTTAAGAAACATATAAACACATGCTACTTCAGTGTAAAGCAAGCCAGGATAAGAAATGAAGGGGAAAGTGAGTATCACTATCTGTAAAGCTTACAGGTAGATGGTTAGAACACAGTAATGTAGTCAATCTTAGGCATTAATTTTAGCTGCTAAAAAAGTGTTCCCAGGACCACAGTCCTTAGGGAAGGGGTTGTGGCCAACTAGTGAACAACTACTAATTCCATCTCAGCAGTTTCCTTCTATGTCCATGAGCAAATTATTTTCACAGATAGGTAATTCTGTCTTGTTAAGAGGATAGGAAGCCTAGTGAAGTGTCTGAATGTTTGATTATGAAATGGGAAAGGATGTGTGTATTTGGTTCTTTTTGCTCTTTGCAACACTGCATTTGAAAAGCAGGAGGGTGGGAGATTCCTGCTGACTTTCCACAACGTTACAGTGTGAAGACAGGTTACTATTCTTTGCTTAGACATCTGGGCAGTCAGCCAAGATCCAAAGAAGGAATGTCTTTGCTCTTGGCAGGGCTCTAATGACCTTCCTGCAGATTCAGACGCTTGTGCATGTCTCAGTTGTCAAGCTTGAATAGAAGTGCTCCTTCTGTTATTCTACAGAAAAACCCATGTATTCGTTTTTTTCTTTCTAATTTACATCTATTTCTGTAATATAAAAGACAAACTATCATTTAGATTCCTTCATACAGTTAATTCTTGCTGTCACTCCCAATTCCCACTTAAAAAAAAAAAAAAATTGCTTTGAACAGCTTGCAAAAGATGGCCCCTTTTAAACTCAATGATTGTTCACATCCTCTCCTGAGGAGGAAAGAAGACTGAGTCATGTGAGACTGCTGTCAGTTTCAGGAAACCGACAGGAGTATTTTTTCTTATGGACATCTCTGTGTTCTCTGGTGCCCGGGTGACCTTCTGGGGGTGAGGCCTGGTTTTATCTACTGCGTAGCAAAACAACCTAAGAAATGGGGGCCCAGGATTCTCTCTGTGACTTTGGGAAAATCATTTAACCTCATCAGGCTACTTTTATTTTATTTATTTATTTTGAGAGAGAGACTGGGGCGAGGGGCGGGATAAGGAGGTTGGTGGTGGTGGTGGAGTAAGAATCCTAAATAGGCTCTGCCACTGTTAGCGTGCAATCACCAGACTACCTTTTAAAATTAGATTAAATAATCTCCAAATTCCCTTCCAATCCTAGAATTCCAATATTCTGAATTGCAGGGAATAAAGCTATCAGGTAATATAAATGCTGATAAAATACTTCAGTTTGTATCTGCAGTATGAACTTGTATCTGCCTCCAGAACCTCAGCTACTGAAAATAAATTTTCAAAATAACTTGGTAATTGTACGGCACAATATGGTAAGGTGAAAAAAGCTGTAAGACCCTTGGGAGCAAACCGGTGTATGACCTTGAGCAAATAATACTTTGGGTTTCATTGAACACAATTTTAAGATTTGAAGTAGGGCAGATTTATCAAGATGAATTTTAAAGGTCCTATCCAGTTCTAAAATTATAAAGTCTCAGGTTCTCTAAGTACCCTGCATTCTTGCTAAGATTATTAGGTCAGAGACAAAACCATCGTTAAAAGACTAATTATAAGTAAGAAACCGAGATTTAAGAGTTAGTAGCTACTAAGAATTAGTAGCTGTCACCACTGGCCCCTTATAAAGGTAGAGAAGGTAGTAATCCCCTTACCTTGAAAATATGGCTTATCGGGTTCAGGAAAAATTCCAATTCATTTAAATACAGCAGAAATAATGGAAGAAGAACAACTTCAACTATAAATACAAGTACTCAAGAAATTTCTGTCTGATGTCAAATGTCACCTTCAAACAGCATGCAGATTATTTCTACGTCAGAGTTGCCTCACCTCCCCCTCCCCCACCCCCCTTGCAGCAGAGACAAAATATGGTGATCTAGGTACCCAGACCTTCACAAGATGGTTACATTGTGTAATATTAAAAGTAGTGGCTCTAGAATTCGTAACACACAGATCAGTGCTAGTGATGCCGCCACTGCACCACTTCCTGGTTTTACAAAAGATCAATGAACAGGTTTTAAATAACATTTTGTGAAATTAGATATGGCGGAAACACAGCTCTTGAAAACGTCGATTGTAATCTGGAGCACCTGGTAAGCACTATCTTTAACCAAGGGCTCTCTGCTTTCAAGGGCTTTGTGAGAAAAGCCTTTAAAAAACACTATGGGCTCAAGGAAGAAAAAGAGGTTAAGATCCAACACCCCTCCTCCCATATCATCCTTATCAAACCCTATAATTGTGCTTTGGAGAAAACCCGCAGCTTCGTATTTTGCATCCCCGCCATGAAGCAGGACTGAGATCGTGCCTCTCCAGTGATGAACTTCTCTGGAGTCCTTGTAAGAGCCCCTAGGTGGAAATCAACCCCGTCCCAATTACTGGGTCACTGCGAAAGCCCCCAAAAGAGGATTCGAGGCTTTACTAAAGCCCTCCAAGGACAGTGCTTTGCACAGCCGTCCCCTCCCTCCCTCTCCCAACAAGTCCTTCAAGTGCAAAAAACCCCACACAAGGGCGCGAAGGTCGAAGGTAAGCAGGATGCAGGGGCCCACACTCACCATGATTAGGAACTGCGCGAACAATTTCAGCACCTGCAAAACGAGCCTCCGCGAATCCGGTCACCTCTACCGCAGAACGGACTTACGGAGGGCGAGCGATGTGAGAAAGAAAAGCTCCCAACCGCAGCGCCCTCTGGGAACTGTAGTTTATGCTGCCCAGATTCTGGCGCACTCTCCAACTCATTTCCTTCAAGTGTTGAACTACACTTCCCGAGGTCAGAGGGCCCACTCACTCCCTTCTCCCTGCGCTCTTCGCGGATTGCAAAGTAGTCCCTGAGGGCCGGCAGCTGTGATTGGAAGACAGCGATGAGCAGAAGATTTGTGCTTAAGGGAAAGGACCTGCCTGATGGCGCCCAGCAATTGGTGGGAGGGGAGGCATGTGGAACTTGAGGGAGGAGATACAGATCTGTTAGCTACATCCCCCGTACGTACGCATCTGAGGCTTATCTTATTCCCAAGGGTAAATGTGGGAAGCAAAGAGACCTTCCGCTGCGTAAATCGGATTGACCCGGAAACAAAATGTTTTTAAAAACTATTTGCACCCTGGAGGGGCGGGCGGAATTGACGTGTCGCGAAGACTGGAAGGCTTCGCAGGTTGCTAAGCGACGAGGCGGGAGAGCGCGCGCACGCATGGGCCTCTGGGGAGTACTTGGGGGGATTGTGGCTGCCGCAGCTCCGAAACGCTGGAGACAGAGCTAGCGTGCCGTGGCCAGCACGGTCTCCTTCCTTACTTGCCAGGGGACGCTCCTCTGTGGTAGTGTCGGGTGACGAGGTGAGCAGTTTGTGGGGACGCTCCTTTGAGGTGGCCAGGGGCCGCACGTCTGCCCTACTCCAGAGGCTGGTGAGCCAGGGCCCGAGGGCTAGAGGTTTTCTGTTAACCTGAGGGTCCAGAATGCCGGGTAGGCGCCGGCCTGCTTTGCTTTCATCTACCCGGGCGCTTGCCTACTGGACAGTGCCCGCGAGCTCGCCGGTGCCTCAGCGCTGAGTGTTAGGGCAGCAGCGTTCTGGAGGGCGTAGTGTCCTGAAGTTCGCGCCCCCTCCCCTGTGTATGATACAGCTCTTTTAAAGTTAAATAAAAAATAGTGCTTGTCTTGTGGGAAGTGAGCCCTTCCTCTCCTGGAGTTCACAGTTCACGGATCTTTTTCTCTAAGTCCTTGTGAATGTCGACTTTTGCCTATTTTTTGAAAACTGGCCTCTGTATAAGCCATCTTGACCTTTGAATTACGCCAAACCTGAATTTCTAAGGGACATGTAGTACTTGAAGGGGAGACACTAGTTGTTTCAGGCAGTGTCTCAGCTGGTGTACAACTCGGGATGTTTTGATTTAAAATTAATGCTGCCCAAGAGAATTGTTGTGCTCCCTGAAACCTTGTTTGATGTGGCTAGGGAAAGGAAGATGTGGTGCTCTGGAATGACGTATATGTAAAGAAAATGAATGCAGTATCTATATTAGATAACATTGCTCTAACTTCTAGTTTTTCTCTATCACTGGTGATTGAATGCCAAGTGGTATCTTTCAGTTTTACTCTCTTCATTTTGGAGGGTTTGCTATTGTAGGAAAGAACTATAGCATTTTACTTTCCAGTTTGCTTTATCAGTATTACTTATCATAACTGAATGGTTCTCTCTTCTTTGAATCACTTTATTCACTTGTTATTCATATAACATACTTTCCTGGTTTTCCTCTTATGTCACTGGTTGTCTCTTCTCAGGTTTCTTTGCATGTTCTTTTTTGCCTTTGACTTCTTAACATTGCAGTGCCTTTGCTTTTCTATCTACAGTTAATCCCTAAGTGATCTACGTCCTGAGTTGCATGGTTACAAATGTCAAATGCGTAGTTACTTCTGTGTCAAAAAATTCCCAAATTGGTGTTTTGTCCTGAATTCCAGATTCTGTGTTGAACTGCTTACTCGTTATTTCCACTTGATTTCCTAATATGCATCATTTTCACTATTTTACAGTGTTTTCTACTGAGCAATTGTTTATGGAGGTAAAACACCAAGCCCTTTGATATAGATAAAATGACCTTGGATTTCTCTAGTTCTAAGATGTTGGTTGTGAATTGGATTATGAGATTTCACATGGTAGAGTAGTAAAGAGCTGGGATTGGTTAGATGAAAACTGGTGTGGGGCGCTTGGGTGGCTCAGTCGGTGAAGTGTCCAACTTCTGCTCAGGTCATGATCTCATGGTTTGTGGGTTCGGGCCCCACATCAGGCTCTGCACTGATGGTGTAGAGCTTGTTTAGGATTCTCTCTCTCCCTCTGTCTCTGCCCCTTCCCCCCTTGTGCTCACTCAAAATAAACAAACTTAAAAAAAAAAATTGGCCAGGAAAATGTAGGGCAAGGGTTTTAGGATGTGGCACCCTATTAAGCTCTGAGAATTCAGAGATTAATATGATACAATTGCTGCCTTTTTGGAGCCCCCATAATAGCAGGGAATACAATTATGTAAATGACAACGTGGTGTGGCCTAGTTAGTGATAAAGAGTTAGCAACTATGGGGTGCCAGGACTTCACAAAGGAGGTGCTGCCTGAATGAAGGCAAATAGATGTTTTTGCCAGGCAGCTAAGATAAGAGGTAGAACCACATTTACTGTTTTATAGGTAGGGTTTTGGTTTGGTGGTAAGAGAGCTGCTTTAAGTTCCTGATTTTTTTTTTTTTTAACCGAGGTTCCAGAACAGTGTTACCCAAGACTATAGCTGTGAATCACGCAGCTATTAAATTTAAATTAGTTAAAATTAAGTATAAAATTAAAAGTCCAGTTCCTTAGTCACACTAGTTAGATTTCAAGTGTCCAAAAGCCACTTGGGACAGAATATTAAACATTTTCATTACCACAGGAAGTTCTTTTGCACAGCTGTTGGAAGTTAGTGGAAGCAAGGCATCACCCAGAACAGGAACAGCTGCAACATATCTTTGTGGGGTGTTTCTTTTGCCCCTGAGTGTAGAATGGAGTGCATAGCTGTCTGTGCTACTGACTGCACAGGAAGTGTACTGTCAGAGGCAAGAAACTCAATTCTGGTCTTAACCATCGCCTTTCTATTTTGGAAGAACTTCAACAGTCTTGGTGTGTGTCTGTTTGAAAGAATGTTTCCAAACACTGCATTGTCCTGGAGCTTGAAGGGACTTAGCAAGCCCACAGAAGGGGTTGAGAAAGCATTGTCATTGTCTTGATGACACCAAACAACATCTGCCTGCTGCTCTTTACTATTTTAGAATGCCTGTGTTCCTGCCACATTCTGAGTGGATGGAAGAGTACCTACCACATATGGAAGTGTGAAATAGATTGGCAGGTTCAGACCCCACCAATAGTGGGGGTTAGGAGAGAAAGGAGCCCAGTTGGGATATCTTTATACTTTAATGTGTACAACAAGTACATGTTCATACATGCTTTTAATGAATTGTCATATGTTTTGTTTGGATATATTTGTTTTCTAGGACTTAGGTCTTTTATGAGTTTTTCCTATTACATGTCCAGCTGGTTTTATATTTTTTTATATTTTCAGATTGGGTTAAACAAACATGCTTTTCGTAAATCAAATTTTACAATACTTGTGAAATTTCTAAGGAAGGAGAAAGAAGAGAGACATCACTGGACAGTGGCTTGAGGGTGCTTTAAATGTATGGGTAGGTGGAGAAAATATTGGGAATTCATTTTATTTGTTCAACTGTACTCATCACCCAGTTTAACAAAGAATATTACCAATCCCTTCCCAGAGATCATGTGCTGACACACATGCACATATACTCACTCTTGAGTATATAGGTATATTTTGTAGTTATAAAAAGGAAGTTTTTTTATTAAAAAAATCAACTAATGCCTTTTCTTTTTGAAGTTTATGTATATATTTTGATAGAGCATGTGTGAATTGGGGAGGGGCAGAAGGAGAGGGAGAGAGAGAGAGAGAGAGAGAGAGAGAGAGAGAGTGTCGCAGGCAGGCTCCACACTGTCAGTGCAGAGCCTGATGCGGGGCTTGAACTCATGAACCATGAGATTATGACTTGAGCTAAATAAAGTTGGATGCTTAACTGACTGAGCCACTCAGGTGCCCCAAATAATGCTTTTTCTTATCCCCTACTAACTAGAGATTATGAAATCGTGTCTTATGTTACTGCTAATAGCTTTACATGTAAAAAAAAAAAAAATGTAAGCACAGACATATCTACATTTTGTCATAAATATGTCCAAAGACATATACTTATGCCTATGTTTGAAGAAATTAAGACATACAAAAAGACTGCAATGGATCAGTTTATGACTCATAAGAGATAGGAAAGAGTGGGAAGAGCTAGGCCTTGGACAGTATGTTGAAGTATGGGCAGAGCAGGGACAGGAGAGTAGGCCAAAAAGAAAACAATTGAATGTGAAGAATTAACATATTGAAGTGAAGGTTAAATGGGAGGAAAAAACAACGTATTAATTTGCATTTTATGTCTTTTTTTAAAAGTTTTTTTTTAATGTTTGTTTATTTTTGAGAGAGAGAGAGAGAGAGAGAGAGAGCGCGAGCCAGAATGTGAGCGGGGGTGGGGCAGAAAGAGTGAGACACAGGATCTGAAGCAGACTCCAGGCTCTAAGCTGTCAGCTCAGAGCCTGACTTGGGGCTCGAACTGACAGACTGTGAGATCATGACCTGAACTAAAGTCATATGCTTAACCGACTGAGCCAGCTGGGTGCCCCTTATGTCTTGTACTTTGGCCAATCTTCTTGCTAAAACATGTCCTTTGGAGCTGAGAGGTAGTAAATTGCTAACTGACGCACCCCTATACCCACTCCTAATTTCTACAATTGTTAAGTGTTTTTTTTATATTTACTTTATCATGTTTCTATACATCTCTTCATGTGAAGTCTTTTTTGATTCCTCAGTCTGATCACTCTTTGTTTTAAATTTTGAATTTAAAAATTATCTGCAAAACTAATCAATGGTGGGGAAAAAATTCACCAACAGTGGTTCCCTCTAAGTGGGAGTTGGGGTGGAGATTGACTGCAAATGGGCAAGAAGGAACTTTTTAGGTGACAGTAATTTGCTATATCTTTTTTTTTTTTTTTTTAATGTTTATTTTTGAGACAGAGACAGAGCATGAACGGGGGAGGGGCAGAGAGAGAGGGAGACACAGAATCAGAAACAGGCTCCAGGCTCTGAGCCGTCAGCCCAGAGCCCGACGCGGGGCTCGAACTCACGAACTGTGAGATCGTGACCTGAGCCGAAGTCGGCCGCTTAACCGACTGAGCCACCCAGGCGCCCCTAATTTGCTATATCTTGATGAGGGTGTGGATTAGAGAGGCGTAGACATTTGCAAAAATCTGCAAGTGAAACATTTAAGATTTGTACATTTCATATTTGTAAATTTTCTCTTAAAAACTGTAAAAATTATTAAGCTCTAGCTAATGATAGTTATGCTGAAATATTTAGGGATGAAACATACTTATGTCTGCAGCTTTCTTTGAAATGCATCAGGGATGCCTGGCTGGCTCAGCCTGTGGAGCATGTGACTCTTGATCTCGGTTGTGAGTTCAAGCCCCACATTGGGCATAAAGATTACTTGAAAATAAAATCTTTTAAAAATTTAAAAAAAATATAAGATGGATTGATGTATATATAGGGGGATGAATAGTTATGTCCATACAAAGTTATAATATAGATAAAGCAAATATACAGGAAATTCTGTATAGTAAAATGTTAATTTTAGAATTTAGGTGGTAGTCACTGTGCAATGCTCTCAACTTTTCTGTATTAGACTGATGCTTTCTCTGAGTTTAGAGACTCATACATCAATGTATGCCTCATAGAGCACAACATGATGTCTTCCTCAAAATCGGTATAAGAGAAATGTCTTCAAAATTGCTATTGTGGAATCTTGAAGACTAACAACCTTGGCTTAATGAACCCAATCAGTTTCAAACTTTTCTAGCCAAGCAGAAATTTTGTAAATGCAAATTATATTGGAGAATGATTAGAAGTTGTTGTAGACTACTGAGCATATCGAAATTTCACAGATGTTATTTGACACTTTAATAAAAATTTATATATTACCAATTTTTGGTAAATAGCTTATTGACTTGTATACCAACTCATTTAGCTAAATTATCAGGCTTAACCTATAGGCAGAATTAAGAACAGTTTCTTTTTTTTTTTTTTAAATTTTTTTTTAACGTTTATTTTTGAGACAGAGAGAGACAGAGTATGAACAGGGGAGGGGCAGAGAGAGAGGGAGACACAGAATCTGAAACAGGCTCCAGGCTCTGAGCTGTCAGCACAGAGCCTGACGCGGGGCTCGAACTCACGGACCGTGAGATCATGACCTGAGCCGAAGTCAGACGCTCAACCTACCAAGCCACCCAGGCGCCCCTTAAGAACAGTTTCAATTATAAAATATACATGTAGCAAAATTATTTTTTTATTTCAGTATGATGTATTTATTGTCTAGTATGCTTGGTTTGCCTGTGGAATATAGTTGGCTCCATCTAAATGAAACTACTGAGATCTGTAGATGGAGGCCCAGAAAATGGGCATGTATTATTCTTACTGGTTTATGTTACACGATGCTTATTTTAAGATAGGAAGTTGTAAACTGTCCCCAAAAGATGGGATTGACTGGGTAAGGCTGGCTGTCCATAGCCTTGTTTCTAAATCTAAGACCTCTGTTTCCTTTTTACATTTCAGTGCCTTAATTCCCAAGTCTGGTTTTGTAATACCCTCTTATATTTGGCGAAGTTCAATTTTAAAGAATCGTGGTACATAGGAATTTAGTTATAGTTCAATTTAATATATAGCCCCTAGAAATGAATCAAGTTTTCATGACTTGCAGCTGAGATTTTTCATGTTATGTCTTAGTTGGTCTGTCCAGTTCATATAAAAAGGACTCAAAATTAAGGGAGGTGTTATTTTTTTATAGGCCCCCATAAATTTAATCATATTGTTTTACATTTTACAAAAATCAAATAGTGAATATGTATATTACATATGTATCATCCTGAAGTAGAGTATTATCCTCAGTTTAAGAAACTCAATTTCAAAAGTTGTGAATTTGTTCAGATTCTTCTAGCCATATCTAGAAAAGGTCTTCTTACATTAAGAAAGCAAACTACATATCCCCTCATATATTTAAAAATTAACATCTAAAATGTGTGATGTTTATACAATTATAAAAATCATAATTTCCAATGTATTATGAATATTGAATTAAAAAAAAAAAACAACTGTTAGATCATTCTTTAAAAAACATGCAGTGGGTGGGTACCTGAGTGGCTCAGTGGGTTGAGTGTCTGCCTTTTGATTTCGGCTCAGGTCATGATCTCATGCTTTGTGAGATCAAGCCTCTTGCCTGGGATTCTCTCTCTCTCCCTTTCTCTCTACCCCTCCCTTGCTCTCTCTCCCTCTCTCTCTCTCAAAATAAATAAACTTAAAAAAAAATGCAGTGGAATGTAAATATCTTCCTACCATTGTCCTTTTAAAAAAAATAGGTAAATATGTCTTCTTTGACAGTCAAAAGTTGAGGTTTCTATACATTGCTAATCTCAAACTTCCAATTTTATCTTATTTTAATGTAGTTTAATGCTAAAAAAGTCTTTTATGAGCGTGTTACCATAGTTTTTTATGACAAAAATATGAATATAAATTGAATCTAAATTTTTTTAAAATTTATCACTTATGGCTGTTGGTATAATAAACTTGTCATCACAGTTCTTAATCGCATACAGTGTATCAAAACAAATGTTGCAAATTTAGATACTTATTAAAAATTAAAAGTATAAATTTAATGGGTGTATCTCAATGGATGGGACTTTTTCTCCCCTGATTAGTTTATATATATGTGGATGATTATTACTTGTGTTTAGAATGAGATTGGATTCAGTTTCAAATTTATTACCGTTTTCCAGAGTTATAGTTGTAAGTGCATAGAAACCTTACTCACATAAATAAGAAGATGAGAATTCTTAGAACTCCTTCTATGTCGTTTGCAAAACAAAGTCACGTAGAGGCCTGTAATCAGAAATTGTTTTCAGTGATCTAACTCATTTGGGCCGTTTCTTCAATTTGTCTGAAAACAGAAAATTGAAAACTACCTGACTTTCAAAAATACTTATTACTTATTCAGAGCTGTACTAAAATTTGCCTAATGTTATACAGTCCCTCTTTGATTTAGAGTTACCTTGATTAATTCAATATGCTCTGAAAGTGTTAGGAAAAATTGAAATAGAATTTTATTAACACCTTCCCCAAACAATATTTGTAATTAAATGCTTTCATCTTACCATATTCCTTAAATATGTTTTTGTCAAAGCCTTGAGATGGTTTATTTGCTCATTGAATTTTCAGTTTTGGATAAAATATTGCCGTATAATCTAATTGTTGAAACCCAGTCAAATAAGATTGACTTACTTTTAATAAAAGTATGACTTCATTTTGAATTAAATTAATGCCCATTAATACCAATTTTGAAAAATACTATAAAAACCACTGAGAAATAAATTGTGGCATGCCTTTGGAAGAGATTATTAAACCAATAAAGTCAAAGTTAAAATGATGCAGAGATGAAATATGGTTTAAAATAACTGATTAAAGTGATGATAATGCTGTTCCTAATTGTTTAATTTATAATAAAGTGACATAAAGTAGATCTAAAAATATAAATTATTTATGAATTGAGGAATATGATAAATGGTGTCGTATTCCTTCGGCATATGGGTATCAAACTCAAAGCTTTTGAGCTGCAGAGAACTTAAGAATCATATATACAAGTTAGAAGTAAATACGTGAATTTTGATAGACTTTTTATACCTTAACCAATCATTTCACAGTCAAACTTTGCCTAATCTCATGATTTCTATTCTTGATTTATAGTGAATTTTCGAAGGGAGAGTTTTCATAACCAGAAATCTCATGCAGTCCTATAGCAGAATAGGACATCTTCATACTCCAAGGAGGCCACAGACATGTGTGCCCCCCTCCCCCCTTCCAGTTCAGATACATACAATCACAGTCAACTGACTGGTGGTTCATGGCCTTGTTCTCTTTATAGTTCCTTGTTAGATTAACAAACACATTAGCACTGATTAGTTCATAAGTTACCTTTCACAGGTAATGCAGTATGTTACAAGAGAGGATTTTTGTTCTGGTGGGCATATTAGCATATTTCCAATTATACTAATAATAAGGTTGTCTTCTCTGCCTTCTTAGAGAATCAACTCTGGTAATAATTAATGTCAAGTAGTACAAATGTCATTGCAATTCATTGTGAGTTTGAATCTCCAGGTGGTTTCTGAATCATTCGCTTTTGTTAAGGCAACAAACAATAGAGCATTAATCTATTATGGATTTGGAGATGTTTTTAACATTTTTTTCCAGTTCAGCATTATTTAGGTAATGTTTAATTAAAATTACAGAAAATATTTAAAATACCATTCTAACAACATCCAACAGAGCTATTGAAGGAGTATTAAGTTTCAAATCCTTAAAATTGAATGTTGGCTCTTGATACTCTAGGTATTTTGGAGCTTACAAGATTTTACACTTACACAGTAAGAAATTAACATCATTAATTTTACTTATAGCATATATAAAATTGGTATGATTCCGGTTAAAAATCATTCATTTTGATGTTTTCTTTAATGAACAATAATTAAAGCTCTTTATGTAACAATTTTGTTATAATCTGATTGTGTTTCATTGAAACCAGCAAAGTAATTTTTAGAGAGAAATCTTAAGGTGCCTTTGCTGTTTTAAGTATCCGCACATTTAGAAATATGTGTTTTGCATAGCATCCATGCAATTGATAAAGAGCCATTGTAGATTATAGTGTGATTAAAAACAGGATCTCTTAAAAAGCAAGATTAAGACTTGTAAAATAAATCAGGGATTAAATTATTATAAAGGTTTTTTTTTTTTTTACTATGGTAAAATATGTATAAGATTTACCATCTTAGCTATTTTTAAGTATACAGTTCAGTGGTATTACATATCTTCATAATTTTTAGCAACCATCATTATCCATCCCCATAACATTTTTCATGTGTTTTTAGTTTTTTAATTTTTATTTCTGAGAGAGAGCATGCACAAGAGGGGAAGAGGGGCAGAGGGAGAGAGAGAGAAAGAGTGAGAGAGAGAGAGAGAGAGAGAGAGAGAGAGAGAGAATCTTCAGCAGGTTTCATGCTCAACATGGAGCCCGATGTGGGGCTTGATTCCATGACCCTGGGATCATGACCTGAGCTGAAATCGAGTCAGATGCTCAGCCAACTGAGCTACCCAAGTGCCCTACACTTTCATCTTGTAAAGCTGAAACTCTATACCTATTAAACGATAACTCTTCCATTTCTCCCTGTACCCAGCCCATGGCAACCACCATTACAATTTCTGTCTTTATAATCTTGAGTACTCCAAGCACCCCACATAAGTGGAATCATATAGCACACTAAAACCTTGGTTTGCGAGCATAATTCATTCTGGAAACTTTGTTCTGGAAACGTGTTTGTAATCAAAGCACTTGTATATCAAAGCAAATTTCCCCATGAGAAATAATGGAAACTCAAATGATTTGTTATACAATCCAAAAATATTCATATAAAAATGATTACAATACTGTAATATAATACAAAATAATAAAGGAAATACAAAATATAAAGAAAAATAAATTAACCTGCACTTACCTTTGAAAACCTTAATGGCTAGTGTGCAGGAGACAGGAGAGAGGGAGGTTATTGTGTAGGATGACTTTGACTATCAGATACGGAATCATTGCTATCTACTGGATCAATGGAATCTTTTTCTGCATGGGGGCCATTATATATGCTTGCATGGATGTTGACTACAGTACGGTATTAATAAACTCTTGTTATATACTGTAATGTAACTGGCAATAAAGTAGCAGAGGAAATGGTCTATATCTGCAGGCAGCCTGACCTAGAATGAAGCAAAACATTCTTAAGGTTACTCTTGTATGGAAAAGCAAAGGACTGGCCAAAGGTGCTCTGAAGTGATAAAAAATATACTAGTGCTGGTATGGGCACCTTCCAGTGTTCTGAAAAACCACTGATTTCTGCCAAACGCCGTGGTCTGAGAGTGAGCATGGGAGATGACCATCCACAATCCCTCAGCAAGAGAGCGAAAAGAACCATTGGCTCAGTTGATCGTGTGACATTCAGCGTCATATATTACCCATATTGCAAGACATGACTCGTTTTCAAGTTAAAATTTATCAGAAATGTTTGCTGTTCTTGCAGAACACTTGCAGGACAAGCTACAATCCAAGTTTTTACTGTAATTGCCTTTTGTTACTGTTTTTTTTCACTTAGTATAATGTCCTCAAGGTTCATCCATGTTGTAACATATTGCAGAATTTTCTTCTTTTTAAAGGCTAGCTAATATACCACTGTATGTGTATGTCACATTGTGCTTATCCATTCATCAGTTGATGGACCCTTGGTTTGCTTCCACGTTTTAGCTACAGTGAATAATGTTGCTATAAACATGGGTATACAAATACCTTTTTGAGATTCTGCTTTCAGTTCTTTTAGATAAATACTCAAATGGAATTGCTGGATCTTATGGTAACTGTTCATAATTTTTCAAGAAACCATCGTATTGCTTTCCGTTAACAGCTGTTCCATTTTACATTCCTACCAGCATTGCATGAGGGTTCTGATTTATCCACATTCTTCCCAAAATATATTTTCTGTTTTTTTTTTTTTTTGATAGTAGCCATCCTAATGGGTATGAGATTATACCTTATTGTGGTTTTGATTTGCATTTCCCTAATGATTAGTGATTTGAGCATCTTTACATGTGTTTATAGACCATATATCTTCTTTGGAGAAATGTCTACTAAAGTTTTTGCCCATTTTTAAATTGGATTTTGTTTTTAAAATTTAATTTTTTTTTTATTAAAAAAAATTTTTTTTTCAATGTTTATTTTTGGGACAGAGAGAGACAGAGCATGAACGGGGGAGGGGCAGAGAGAGAGGGAGACAGAGAATCGGAAACAGGCTCCAGGCTCTGAGCCATCAGCCCAGAGCCCGACGCGGGGCTCGAACTCACGGACCGCGAGATCGTGACCTGGCTGAAGTCGGACGCTTAACCGACTGCGCCACCCAGGCGCCCCTAAAATTTAATTTTTTAAAGTAATCTTTATACGCATTGTGGGGCTTGAACTCACAACCCCAAGATCCAGAGTCATATGCTCTACTGATATAGCTAACCAGGTGCCTGTTTGTTTTTGTTTTTGTTGAGTTTTAGAATTTATAGATTCTGGATAGTAATCTCTTACCAGACATATGATTTGCAAATATTTTCTCACATTGTGTGGGTTGACATTTACTCTATGGATAGGCTCTCTTTTTTTTTTTTTTTAGTATTTTTTTAATAAACTTTTTCAGATAATTGTGGATATTCATCATTAATACTACGTTAAAACCACACACATGGTAATTTCTCAAAGGTTATTTGCAAAATGGAACCTGAAACAATTATCATTGAATATTTCCTATTTGATTACATTAAAAATCTATGTGCTTTTCTTGTACATTGAATGGGTCAATGTGTGACTTTTTAATTTAAATATTTATTTATTTTGAGAAAGAGCGAGGGAGATTGCGAGAGAGCATGAGTGGGGGAGGGGCAGACGGAGAGGGAGAGAGAGAATCCCAAGCAGGCTCTGTGCTGTAAGCCTGGAGCCTGACGTGGGACTCAGTCCCATGGACCATGAGTTCGTGACCTGGCTGAAATCAAGAATTGGACATTTAACCAACTGAGCCGCCAGGCACCCTCAATGCGTGACTTTTTAAGTAATTGTTTCATTAAGGATAGTGGTTTTTGATGTCCAAGATTTTAAAATTTTCATGTAATCCAGTTTGTCTATTTTTTTCTTTTGTTACTTGGGCCTTTGGCATCCTATCCAAGAAATCATCACCAAATCTAATGTCATAAAGCTTTTGTCCTATGTATGATTTTAAGAATTTTATTGTCTTAGGTCTTACACTTAGGTCCTTGATCCATTTTCAGTTAATATTTGTATATGAGGTTAGGTAAGGGTCCAGCTTTATTTTTTTTGCCTGTGCATATCCAGGTTTGTTGAAAAGACTCCTTACTGAGTGGTCTTAGCACCCTTGTCAAAAGTCATTTGACCATATATGTAAGAGTTTATTTCTGGACTTTCTATTCTATTCCATTGATCTATATATCTACGTAGTAGTCTATATATGCCGATACTATAATTACTGTAGCTTTGTAGTAAGTTTTGAAATGAAGAAATATGAGCCCTCTAGTTTTTTTCTCTTCCTCTCTTTTTTCAATTGTTTTGGCTCTTTGCAGTCCTGGAGGTTCCATATGAATTTTAAGGTGAGTTTTACCATTTCTGCACAATATGTCATTGGGATTGCATTGAATCTGTAGACTGCTTTGGGTTGTATTGGCATTTTAACTAAATTACAGTCTTCCAGTCCATAAACATGGGATGTATTCCCATTTATTTACGTTGTCTTTAATTGCTTTTTTTTTAATTTTTTTTTTTAACGTTTATTTATTTTTTTTTTGAGACGGAGAGAGACACAGCATGAACGGGGGAGGGGCAGAGAGAGAGGGAAACACAGAATCGGAAGCAGGCTCCAGGCCCTGAGCCATCAGCCCAGAGCCCGACGTGGGGCTCGAACTCGCGGACCGCGAGATCGTGACCTGAGCCACCCAGGTGCCCCAATTGCTTTTTTTTTTTTAATGTTTATTTTTGAGAGAGAGAGAGAGATTGTGTGCAGGTGCATTCAGGGGAGGGGCAGAGAGAGAGGGAGACAGAGGATCTGAAGTGGGCTCTGCTCTGACTGCAGAGATCCTGATGTGGAGCTAGAACCCGCGAACCACAGGATCATGATCTGAGTCCAAGTTGGATGCTTAACCTGCTGAGCTATCCAGGTACCCCTTGTCTTTAATTTCTTTCAGCAGTGTTTCCTAGTTTTCATTGAACAAGTCTTTCACCTCCCTGATTAAGTTAATTCCTAAGTGTTTTGTTCTTTTTGATGCTGTTGTAAATGGAATTTATTTTATAATTTCCTTTTCAGATTGTTCATTGTTGGCATACAGAAATGCAACTAGTGTTTGTTGGCTTTATGTCCTGCTACTTTATTAGTTCTGAGAGCTGTTTTGTGGATAGGGTTTTCTAAATATAAAATCATTTGCAAGCAGGTCATATGACTTCTTCCTTTCTCATTTGTATGCCTTTTTTTCCCCCTTGCCTAATTGCTTTAAGTAGAACCTCCTGTACTGTGTTGAATAGAAATGGTGAAAGGTGGGCATGTTGCCTTGTTTCCAATCTTAGAGGAAAAGCTCTAAGATCTAAGTTTTTAAGTCTTTCACCATTAAGTATGATGTTTGCTGTGGGTTTTTCATATGTGGCTTTTATTATGTTGAGGAAGTTTCCTTTTATTTCTAATTTGTTAAGTGTTGTTATAATGAAAGGATGTTGAATTTTGTAAAATGTTATTTCTCCATCAATTGAGATGATCATGTGCTTTTTTTCCTTCATGTTGATGTGTGTATTATATTGACTGATTTTCATATGTTGAACCATCCTTACATTAATCCCACTTGGTCATGGAGTTACCTTTTTAATATGCTGCTGAATCCTGTTTGCTAGTATTTTGTTGAGGATTTTTACACCATTGTTCATAAGAAATATTGATCTATAATTTTCTCACGGTGTCTTTGTTTGGCTTTGGTATCAGTATTATGCTGGTCTGTTAGAATGAGTTAGAAAGTGTTAGCTTTTCGGGGCGCCTGGGTGGCGCAGTCGGTTAAGCGTCCGACTTCAGCCAGGTCACGATCTCGCGGTCTGGGAGTTCGAGCCCCGCGTCAGGCTCTGGGCTGATGGCTCAGAGCCTGGAACCTGTTTCCAATTCTGTGTCTCCCTCTCTCTCTGCCCCTCCCCCGTTCATGCTCTGTCTCTCTCTGTCCCAAAAATAAATAAACATTGAAAAAAAAATTAAAAAAAAAAAAAAGAAAGTGTTAGCTTTTCTTCAATTTTTGGGACGTTTGAGAAGAATTGATTCATTTCTTTTTAAATGTTTGGTAGAATTCACCTGAGACAGCTAGGCAGCAGGATTTTTCTTTACTGGGAGATTTTTATTACTGATTCAATCTCCTTAAGAGTTATAGGTCTATTCAGATTTTCTTCATGATTTAATCTTGGTAGGCTTTGTGTTTCTATGAATTTGTTCATTTTATCTACATTATCCAATTTTTTGGCATACAGTTGTTCATAGTAGTTTCTTGTAATACTTTTAATTTCTGTAGAATCAGTAGTAATGTCCTCCCTTCCATTCTGATTTTGAGTAAGTTGAATCTTCTCTCCTTTTTTTCTTGGTCCATCTAGCTAAAAGTATGTTAATTTGGTCAATCTATTCAAAGAATCAACTTTTTGTTTCATTGATTTTCTCTATTGCCTTTCTATTCTTTATTCATTTATCTCTAATCTTTATTATTTCCTTCCTTTTGTGAGCTTTGGGTTTAGTTTTGTTCTCCTTTTTCTGGTTTCTTAAATTGTAAACTTAGATTGTTAATTTTTAAAATCTTGTTTAATCTTTTTTTTTTTTTTTTTTTTTTTAACGTAAGCATGTATAGCTCTAATTTCCCCCTTAGCACTGCTTTGGTACATTCCATAATTTTTGGTATTTGGTGTTTTTATTTATTTCTAAGGATTTTCTAATTTCTATTGTGATTTCTTTTTTTTTTAATTTTAATGTTCGTTTTTGAGAGAGAGAGAGAGAGAGACACAGAGAGTGAGTGGGGGAGGGGCAGAGAGAGGGAGACACAGAATCCAAAGCAGGCTTCAGGCTCTGAGCCTGATGCAGGGCTCAAACCCACAAACTGTGAGATCATGACCTGAGCCGAAGTCGGATGTTTAACCGACTGAGCCACCCAGGCGCCCCTTGTGATTTCTTTTTTGAAATATTAGTTGTTTAAAAGTATATTAATTTCCTTAATTTTGTGAATATTCTAGTTTGATTTTTGTTTTTGATTTCTAACTTCATTTTGTTGTGGCCAGAGAACATAGTTTGTATGATATCTTTTTAAACATATTGATACTTAATCTGTGGCATAATATATGTTGTATCCTGGAAAATGTCCCACATGCACTGGAGAAGGATGTGTGTGCCATTGTTTTTGGGTGGAGTGTTCTGTAATATGTCTGTTAGATTTAGTTTGGTTTATTGTATTAAGTGGTCTGCCCAGTGCAGTGGTTCTATCCATTATTTGTGAGTTGAGTATTGTATTTCTCCCTTAAACTCTGTCAGTTTTTGCTTCATATATTTTGAATGTCATTAAATGTATAAATATTTGTAATGTTACATCTTTTTGCTATATTGAAGCTTTTATTAATAATATACAATGTCCTTCTTTGTCTCTTACCTTTTTGGATTTAAAGTCTGTTTTGCGTGATTTAATATAGCCACCCTGCTCTCTCTTGGTTGCTGTTTGCATAGAATCTTTTTTTCATTCTTTCACTTTCTGTCACTTGTTTGTGTCTTTGGGTCTTAAGTGGGTCTCCTGAAGACAGCATACAATTGGGACATATATTTTTATTCATTCTTTTATTCTCTGTCTTTTCTTTGGAAAGTTTAATACACTTACACATGAAGTAGTAACTGATAAAGAGGCACTTTTGTCCCTCTGTATGTCTTCAGTATTTTTGTCCCTCACTTCCTGAATTATTCTTTTATGTTTAGTTGATTTTTTTTTTTTTTTTTGGTAGGGAAATGTTAAATTCCTTTTTCATTTTCTTTTGTGTATATTGTATAGTTAATTTCTTTGTGATTACCATGGGGAATGTATTTCACATCCCAAAGTCATAACACTGTAATTTGAATTTATAACTAGCTTAACTCTAGTAACATACAAAAACTTTACAGTTCTAGCTCCATCCTTTTGGTTGTTGATGTCACATTGTGTGATCTCAAATATAAACAATTCTTGTAAATGCATTAGTATCCTAAATTATATAGAAAACAAGGTTTGGAGTTACAAACCTAAGTTATAGTAATAATAGCTTTTATACTAATTCAGTATTTTTTTCCCTTTTGAATGTATTAGTCATTTAAATCATGCAGAAAACAAAAAGTGCAGTTACAGACCATTGTTACATATACCAGCTTTTACAATTGCTCAAGTATTTACCTTTCTGGATATCTTTTTTTCCCCATATGGCTTTAAATTACCGTCTAGTGTCTTTTCATTTCACTTGCAGGATTCCCTTGAACCGTTATGCATGGCTGGTCTAGTGGTCATGAATACCCTCAATTTTGTTTGGGAATATCTTAATTTCTCTTTCACTTTTGAAGGACAGTTTTGACAGATATTGGATTCTTGGTTGTCAATTTTTTTTTCGTTAGCACTTTGAATATATTTGCCCACTATGTTATAGCCTCCAGAGTTTCTGGTGAGAAATCTGTATGTAATCTTATGGAGGATTCCTTGTATGTGATGACTCGCTCTCTTCTGCTTTCAAGATTCTCTGTCTTTTCAAAGTTTGATTATAATGTATGTCTGTGTGGGTCTTTGAATTCATCTTACTTAGAGTTTGTTGAACTTCCTGGAAGTGTATTTCATGTCTTTTTCCAAATTTGGGAAGTTTTTGGCTATTATTTCTTCAATTATTCTCTTTCCTTTTTTTCTCCTTATCTTCTGCTTCTGGGATTCCTATGATGCATATGTTGGATTGATTGATGGTATCCCATAGGTCCTTTAGGCTCTGTTCACTTTTCTTCAATTTTTTTTTCTTTTTGTTTCTGAGGCCTCAGTAATTTCTATTGTTCTATTTTCAAGTTCACTGATTCTTTTTTCTTTATATTCAGGTTGGCCTTTGAATCTATCTAGTGGATTTTTCATTGCAGTTACTGTACTTTTCAGGTCCATAACTTAATTTTGGTTTGTTTTAGATTTTCTATGTCTTTTTTTTTGGTATTTCCATTTTGTCCCCCCCGCCCTTTTTTTTTTTAAACTTTCTCTACATCTTTCTTTGGTTCTTTGGGCATATTTAAGACCATTGTTTTGAAGTTTTTTGTGTAGTATATTTGCCAGTAGGTCTTTCAGGGACAGTTTCTCTTAGTTGTTTCTATTGAATGGGCTATACTTTCCTGTTTCTTTGTATGGCTTGTGATTTCTTGTTTAATACTAGACATTTGCAACTAATAATGTGGTAGCTCTGGAAATTGAATTCTCTGCTTTTCCCAGAGTTTGCTGTTGTTTAAAATGTAGGCTGTTTCTGTACTGAGGGTCAGACCGAGGTATAGACTTAATGTCTGCTCAGGTCTTTTCTGAGCCTTTCTCTGGGCATTCATGGTCACTTTCTAATTTTCCTTGTATATGTAGTAATTTTGATGTTCTATTCTTAAATGTCTGGCTCCCAAAAGAGTTTGAAAAAGCAGAAAAAATGAAGAGGGGGGTAAATGGGCATTGGTCTTTTAAATCCTTTGGAAATCACTTCAGCATTGGGGAAGGGACTTGCAACAATAAAGGGAGGTGCAACAAGAATGGGTATCTGCCTCTTTGTACTTTTGTGAGAAGAAGCAGTAATCAGTTATCAGTTTTTGGAGGACAGAATTGTTGTTGTTGTTGTTGTTGTTGTTGTTGTTGTTGTTTTAACTCCACCTGTCTCCAGGAAGCTGTGTACAAGCTGCTCCAGGAGCACATGTACAGCTGGCTGCCACATGGCAGACTAGAGGATTGGGTAGCTGCTACTGTGCAGAAAGTTGAGATGGACTGAAGCTAACAAAACTGCCCATTCAGATCTTCTGAAAGTTGCAAACTTGTATGTGACTCCAGACATCCAAAACAGTTACATGAGACAGATTCTGCCAGTGTAATTGTTGCAGAAGTAGGGAGATAGTTCTGGTGTTTCCCACTCCACCATCTTCCCAGAATCCTCTCCGCATACTTTTAAATTGAAGGATTTTACTGATCTAAATAGTTACTAGTTGACTAATAGTTACTAGTTGAAGTTTGGATTATATTCTTTTTTTTTTAAATGCAAGAATAATATTAACTATCTTGGAAATTATTTGGTTTAGGTGACATGCAAAACATTTTTTGCAAATACTCTCAAATAGCTTCTACAGTGAATACAGAGTATTTTAAAAATTATTATTACATTCACTTCAGTGGGTCTTAAACATAGTAATTCCAAAATCAAATTTAGTCATGAAAGAAAAAAAAGTTCTTGTAATTTAATTTAAAGTTGTAGTCACAATTGGAAATGCTTTATTACTAATTTTTAAAAAATATTTTATACACACATAATTTATACACATCCCAGCATATTTAACTATAAAATATTTGACTAGATTTTCAGGAATGGTGAAATACAGGGTATCTTAACAGGATGAAAGTTATAGTCATGTGATTATCATATAACCAAGTTGCTATGAGAAGTCAAGAGGTAGAATTGACTGGAATCAGTTGCTAGAACCTCCTCTTGTAACTTCATGTAAAACAAGGTAAAATATTATCCATCCACTTTTTGATAAGTGGTTGTTTCCAGGACTATGAGATTTTTTCTTTTAAGTAGATGGAAGGGAATTTATCTGTTTTAACAATACTGCCTAGCTATGTGATCTTGAACAAGTTTCTTGGTCTCTA
Organism: Prionailurus viverrinus; assembly: GCF_022837055.1. Classification (NCBI taxonomy): domain Eukaryota; kingdom Metazoa; phylum Chordata; class Mammalia; order Carnivora; family Felidae; genus Prionailurus; species Prionailurus viverrinus. The sequence goes on along the minus strand of NC_062563.1, from coordinate 81,820,518 downwards.
TAAGCCTCAGTTTATCAATGAAAAGGGGATCATAGCACAAGAATGACCATAAAACCCGGAAACATCATGTAGCAACTCCTATAGCTATTCCTTTCGATCTGGAGATGTATAGGAATGTTCATAAGCAGTTTCTAAGAGCAAAACTCTAAGCGCCCATTTGTCCATCAGTAGGAGAATGAATGAATATATTGAAAATGAATGGACCATAACTATATACACCAATATGGATGGATATCAAAAATACAATGTCGAGTGAAAAAAGCAAATCACATAATATATAGAGTATGATCCTATTTTTATGAAATTAAAAAATATGTAAAAATCCTATTTAGGGTTTCATACACATCTAGTAAAGCCATATAGAATAGCAGAGGAATGATTAATTCAGAAGTGAGTTCTTTGGTGGAGAGTACAAGAGGGTGCAGTAAGGTCTTTATTTTTTTTTTAATTAAAAAAATTTTTTTACTGTTTATTTATTTTAGAGACAGAGCACAAGTGGGGTTGGGGCAGAGAGAGAAGGAGACAGAATCCTAAACAAGTTCCAGGCTCTGAGCTGTCAGCACAGAGCCCATTGCAGGGCTCGAACCCATGAACTATGAGATCATAACCTGGGCTGAAGTCGGAAACTCAACTGACTGAGCCACCCAGGCACCCCATAAGGTCTTTAAATATTGGTAATCTTCTGCTTCTTAAGATGTGTGGGTACATGGGAATTTAATTTATGCATTTGTATGTTTTTAATATATATTTATTATTATTTAAAATATACCTCTGATCACACTTGTTTGATATTTTATTAAAAAAATACATAGTGCTTAGAGTTTTATTTTTTATCATGGAATAGCACCTTTGAAAAAGATTTATGTCTCTCATTAATTTTCTATCCTAATAGAAAAATTTACATTTTTGTAAATCCCATTTAAGTTTTCAAGGTTACATTTATTTTTTTCTAAATTTTTTAATGTTTATTTTTGAGAGAGAAAGACAGAGCATGGGTCGGGGAGGGGCAGAGAGCAAGGGAGACACAGAATCTGAAGCAGGCTCCAGGCTTTGAGCTGTCAGCTCACAGCCCAATGCAGGACTCAAACTCATGAACCGTGAGATCATGACTTGAGCTGAAGTTGGGTGCATAACTAACTGCACCACCCAGGTGCTCCCCGCAAGGTTAGACATAAATTTATCATCTTGTCATTTGTTTTCTGTTTGTTCCATGTGTTTATTCTTTCTTTCCTCCTTTTCTTCCTTCTTTTTGATTTGTTGAAATTTTTTTATAATTCAATTTTATCTCTTTTGTTGGCTTATTAGTGATAACAGTTTTCTTAATTTCATGATGGCTTTAGGGTTAATAGCATACATCGTTTTCTCATGTCTGTCTTCAAGTGGTATTATAGCACTTCACAAGAACATTCAATAAGTTACTTGCATTTTTCCTTCCTTCCTTTTGTGTGATAGTTGTTATATATTTTATTTCTGCTTAAGTTTGAGCCACATACTACATTGTTATTTTTGTTTAAATGGTCAATTACCTTTTAAGGAGATTTAAATAATGAGAAAAAAATATCTAATATTTACTCATGTAACTGTTTTTAGTACTTTCATTGTATACATCCATATTTCTTCTATGGTGTAATTTTTTTTTCTGCCTAAGGAATTTTCTTTTTAAAATATTTATTATAGGGGAGCCTGTGTGATTCCGTCGGTTGAGCATCCGACTTCGGCTCAGGTCATGATCTCGTGGTCTGTGAGCTAGAGCCCTGCGTTGGGCTCTGTGCTGACAGCTCAGAGCCTGGAGCCTGCTTCGGATTCTGTGGCTCCGTCTCTCTCTGCCCCTCCCCCGCTCATGCTCTGTCTGTCTGTCAAAAATAAATAAACATTACAAAATTTTTAAATATTTATTATAGCAGAGACAGGACGGTGAAAAATGTTCTTAGTTTTATATGTATGAAAAAGTCTTTATCTTTTATTTTGAAAGGTATTTTCACTGTGTATAAAATTCTAGGTTGGCAATTTTTTCTTTTAGTGCTTGAGAGATGGTGGTCCACTACCTTTTTCATTTGCCTTATTTTTGATGTCATTTGATGTCATCTGCTGTCATCCTTATCTTTCTTTTTATATGTAAATATTTTATTTTTTATCAGTGGTTTTGAATGATATTATAACGATATGCCTTGGTTTAGTTTTTTTCATGTTTCTTGTGCTTGGATTATTTGAGATTCTTGGATTTATGAATTTACAGTTTTTAACAAATTTGAGAAAATTTGGTTATTATTCCTTCAAATATTTTTTTCTGTCTATCCCCTATTCTGCCAGTGTTTTGAGGATGCAACTTATATGTATAATAGGCTGATTGAACTAGTCCCATTGTTCACTGATGTTCTGTTCAGTTTTTAAGTTTTTTTTTCTAGTTTCATTTTGTAAAGTTTTTATTGCTGTGTCTTCAAGGTCACTAATTTTTTTTTTTTGCCACATGTATTCTGTTAATTCCATCTGTTGTACTTTTCACCTCACATATTGTAGTTTTAATTTAAAAAAAAATTTTTTTAGAGAGAGAGTGAACATGAGCAGGGGAGGGGCAGAGGGAAAGAGAATCCTCTATTTTTTTTTTTAATGTTTATTTTGAGAGTGAGAGAGAGCATAAGTGGGGAGGGGTATGGCGAGAGGGAGAGAGAGAATCCCAAGCAGGCTCTGCACTGTCAGCATGGAGCCCGATGTGGGGCTCTCACTGACAAACTGTGAGATGATTTCTGAGCTGAAATCAACAGTTGGAAGCTTAACTAACTGAGCTGCCCAGGCACCACATGGGAGAGAGAATCCAGCAGGCTCCACTCTGTGTGTGGAGATCTCACAATTGTGAGATCATGATCTGAGCGGAAATCAAGAGAGGGATGCTTAAACAATTGAGCCACCCAGGTGCCCCATAATTTTCATCTTTATAAGTGTGATTAAAAAATTTTTTTTAATGTTTATTTTTTTGAGAGAAAGAGAGAGAGCGTGGGGGAGGGGCAGAGAGAGAGGGAGACACAGAATTTGAAGCAGGCTCCAGGCACAGAGCCCGATGTGGGGCTGAAACCCACCGACTGCATGATCATGACCTGAGCCAAAGTTGGATGCTTAACTGACTGAGCCACCCAGGCACCCTGATTTGGATCTTTTTTATATCTTTTATGTCTGCTAAATTTTTAGAACATATGAAATACATTTTAATAATGATTTTAATGTTCTAGTTTCTTCATTATAATTGTCAGAGTTGAGTTAGTTTTGACTGATTTTTCTTCTTATTTTGGATCATATTTAAAATTTTTTTTTATATGTTTGTTTTGAGAGAGAGAGAAAGAGGGAGAGAGAGAGAATGGGGGAGGGAAAGTGAAAGAGGGAGACACAGAATTCGAAGTAGACTCCAGGCTCTGAGTTGTCAGCACAGAGCCCTACACGGGGCTCCAACTTATGAACCATGAGATCATGACCTGGGACGAAGTCCGATGCTTAACTGACTGAGTCACCCAGGCGCCCCTTGAATCATATGTTTATGTTTCTTTGGATGCTTGGTAACTTTGTATTGAATGCCAAATGCTATGAATATTATATTTTTGGGTGTTGGATATTTTTATTTTTCTATACATAATTTTGAACTTTTTTCTGGGATGCAGTTAAATATTGGGAAACAGTTCAATCCTTCAAGACTTACTTTTAAGATTTATTAGGACTGAGTAGTATTCAGCCTAGGGCTAATACTTTTTCATTCCTGGGGTAAGACCTTTCTGGATACTCTACACAATTACTATAAATCACAAAGCTTTTCTGTCAGGCTGGTAGGAGTAGGTACTATTCCTAGCCTCATATGAATGCCAAGCACTATTATCTTTAATCATTTCTGGCCTTTCTTTCCCCTGGTCTTGTGAACTTTTCTCATATGCATATACTGTCAGTACTCATCTGAATTCTCAAGAGGAACTGTCTGAAGGTCTGGAGTTCTCTCTCTGTGTGGCTGTTTCTTCTCTAGAGAATTGTAACCATTGTGTTCTCTCTAGTCATTCAGCACTGTCTCCTTAACCCAAGTTGTTTCCTGAACTCTTCCTGATTTTCCCCATTCTGTATCATACCTTCTCTCTCTTAACACAGCTTCATATGCCTACCAGTTTTGTTTTTAGTTCCTACTTCCTTTTTGGTAAATAAGAACTCCTTTTTCTTGCAAGTTCAGCAATTTTTTTTTTTTTTTTCCTTCTTAATGGGCCAGGCTTTGTGCTGGTTTTCCCCATGTCTGCCTTGTTCCTGATGGGAGCATTTGGAAATGGTGAGTGCTTTTCCCAGGAGTTTTGGCCTCACCTACAACCCAACAGCTGGTCTCTGGTACAGCCAAGAGAGCTCCTTGGAAGCCAGTGTGCCAATAGGAGGCCTTAGCAACCTTAGGCACTGGGATGGGTTGGGTTATTTTCTAAGTGGAAGAACATTCTACTCCTCATTTAACTTTTCCTTGCAATCTAAAATGGAGAAATCATTCTCCAAACTGACTCAAGTGAGAATAAAAGATACCCTTTGTTAGGCAGCCTAACAGTACCCACATAAGTCAGTGTTTAGATAAGAACAGGCCCCTCAAAGGTAATGGAACCATACTTTGGGCCTTAATTGATTTTTATGTTTGTTCTGCTTCTTTTAATTTTTTGTGGAAAAGTGATTTGTAGTGCAAAGTGGCTTTCCATGTTATATAGGTACTACATTGTGTAATAATGTTCTTATGAAAAGGTCATTTTTGCTTGTTTTAGCTTTTTAAATTTCGAATCCAGCCCATGTTTACTTTCATTTTTCATTTTATTTTTTTGTTTTTACAGTTTTTGTTCCTCTTATTTCTCCTGCTTTACCAACCCCCATCATCTGCCAGAGAAATGGGAGGAGATAGGGGCACTTGGTTTATTTTTTTCTTTCTTTCTTTCTTTTTTTTTTTTTTTTTTTCAATATCTGAAACCAATTGGCTGGATATCTTCAGAAAAAATCACCTTTTCCCTGGTGAGTTCGTTATATAAGGTGGAGTCTCATTAGTTATAATTCTGACCCCTAAGAAACTGGGTTATGTTTATTCCTAAGGATTAAGGCCATCTTGACCTGGTTGCCCCTTTAGTGATAAGTGTGCTCTTTTTTTTTTTTCCACACAAACCCACAGGAGTTCTTTTATTTATTTTAATAAATGCCAACTAAAATCATATTATTTTCAAGCCATTCAAATGTAAAACTAACCTTTTCTTCCACAGTGTCTTAGGTATGCAAATTTAAAGACTGCATTAAGAAATAAAACAATAGAAAAGAAACCCCCAAAAGGAGAACCAACTAAAATATAAGAACAATATGACACAAGTATACCACATGTGGTATAAATCTCCATAATAACAGTCTTCCAGAAATAGTGGCTGAGATGATTGTAAAACATAAGTTTAAATAATACAATGCTTCTCATAAGTCTTGTATGTATATGTATATGGGTGGCCAGAAGTAATGGTGGCAATAGCGGAAGCTAGAATCTCCTGGGGAGAAGCCTCACCATTTGCCTGCCAGTCTAAAGTTGGGGGAAACAGATAAGTTTTGGGCACAGTCCGCCAGGAGAGAAGGTGTTATGGAACCAGGCTGGAATGCTGGTGGAAAAACCAAGCGGCACTTGGAGATCTTGGTGGATCAGAGATTTATTTAACACCGGTGGGCTCAGAGGAGACGGTTTCTCCAAAGATCTGAGCTCCGAATAAAGGGGGGGAAGGGTAATTTATAGTTGTCAGCTTCCATATCTGTTGCAGGTTTTCACGTGCGTGGCAAACAGGGCAAGAATAACGCGGAAGAGGGGTCTTCAAACTAGAGACCAGGGCTTGTTTTAGTCCCGTTGGCTATCTTATGGTGTAAAACTTTATTTATTTTCCCAACATGCCCCCCTTTGATGCCTTTTAAAAAATCTTTTATTAGGCATCACTTTTTAGCCCTAGGGGTTGATACCCTCAGAGGGCTAAGATACGTGCTGCAGTTTGGCGAGCAACAGTGTTTTCAATAAAACGTACCAGGGTATTTAGTATACAGGGGCCAATGGTCACAAGTAAAATTATGGAAAGGAGGGGCCCTGCCAGGGCAAGTCAACAAGTGTGCTCTTTAATCCCCATCTCCTATTTTACCCATTCCCCCCCCCCCCGCCCCCGCACACCTGCACCCCGCCCCCCCCCCCCCCCCCCCGCAATCATCAGTCTATTCTTTATAGTTAAGAATCTGTTTCTTGGTTTGTCTCTCTCTCTTTGTCTCCTTTGCTTGTTGTTTTTTATCTTAAATTCTACATATAAGTGAGATCATGTGGTATTTGTCTTCCTCTGAATTTATCTCATTTAGCATTATACTCTCTAGCTCTATTCATGTTTTTGCATTGTCATTTTATTTTATAGTTGAGTAATATTCCATATGTGTGTGTGTGTGTGTGTGTGTGTGTGTATACACACACACACACACACACACATACACCACCCCTTTATCCACGCATCTATCGATGGACACTTGGGCTGTTTCCATAGTTTGGCTATTGTAAATAATGCTGAGATAAACGTAGGGGTGCATGTATTCCTTTGAACTTGTGGTTTTGTATTCTTTGGGTAAATACCCAGTAGTGCTGTTGCTGGATCATAGGGTAGTTCCATTTTTAACTTTTTGAGGAACCTCCCTACTATTTTCCATAATGGCTGCACCAGTTTGCACTCCTACCAACAGTGCACAAGAGTTCCTATTTCTCCACATCCTCTCTAATACCTGTTCTTTCTTGTGTTGTTGATTTTAGCAATTCTGACAGGTGTGAGGTAATATCTCAGGGTAGTTTTGATTTGCATTTCCCTGATGATAAGTGGTGTTGAGTATCTTTTCATGTGCTTGTTGGCCCATCTGTATGTCTTCTTTGAGAAATATCTCTTCATGTCTTCTGCCCATTTTTTAATTGGATTATTTGTTTTTTAGGTGTTGAGTTGTATTGGTTCTTTGTATATTTTGGATACCAACCTTTTATCAGATATGTCATTTGCAAATATTTTCTCCATTCAATAGGTTGTCTTTTTTAGTTTTGATTGTTTCCTTCACTGTACATTCTCTTTGGTAAACAAGAACTCCTTTTCTTATAGGCTCAGCTATTTTTAAAAGTCTTTTTATTTTGAAATAATTTGAATTTATTGAAGATTTGTAAGAATAATACAAGATCTTCTCAGACCTCTCATCCAGGTTTACCAATTAACATCCTGTCACATTTGCTTTATTACACTGCTTATCCCTCTCTTTCTTTACTTTGCCTCCAAATGTTATTTTTTTCTGATCCATTTGATAGTAAGTTGTAGACATCATGCACTTTTATGCTCCTATATTCTTAAGTGAATATTTTCTTTCTTTTCTTTTCTCTTCTTTTCTTTCTTTTTTTTCTTTTGTGAGAAAGAGAGAGGTCAAGCATATGCAATTAGGGGAGGGGAAGAGAGAGAGAAAGAGAGAATCCCAAGCAGACTCTATGCTTGGTGTGGAACCTAATGTGGGGCCCTATCCCATTACCTTGGTGTCATGACCTGAGCTGAAATCAAGAGTTGGATGCTCAATCGACTGAGCCACCCACGCCCCACTTGAGTGAATATTTTCTAAGAACAGGGATACTCTTTCCTATAACCACCAAACAATTAGGAGATTAAGAAAAGTTTTAAGTAATCTCTAAATTTTTAAGTAATCTCCATACCCATCATGGGGCTTCAATTTACAACCCTGAGATCAAGAGTTGCATGCAAGCCAGGCGCTCCAGCACTTTTTCTTTAGTACAAAATCATGCATTGCATTTAGGTGTTGTGTCTCTTTAATTTCCTACAATCTGGAACAGTTCATTAATTCTCTTTGTCTTTCATGACATTGACTTTTTTTTAAAACCTTATTTATTTATTTTGGAAGAGAGTGAGTGGGGGAGGGGTATAGAGGGAGGGAGACAGAGAATTCCAAGCATGATCCATGCTGTCAGCACAGGGCCTGACACGGGGCTTGATCTAATGAACTGTGAGATCATAACCTGAGCCAAGATCAAGAGTCAGATGCTTCACTAATTGAGCCACCCAGGTGTCACGACATTGATGTTTTTGAAGAGTATAAGCCAATAAGTTAGTTATTTTGTAGAACGTCCCTCAGTTTAGGTTAGTTTGAAATTTCTCTTAATTAAATTCAGGTTATGTATTTTTTTTCCAGGAATACTGCATAAGTGATGTTGTGGCCTTATGAGGACATTATATGTTTGTCTTATTGTTTGTGATGCTAATTATAGTAGTTTGATTAAGGTATTGTTCATCAGATTTTCCACTGTAAAATTACATGTTTTCCCTTTGTAATTAATAAGTAATCTGTGGGGACATACTTTGTATGTTAAAATCCTGTTTCTCATCAAAATTTAACCAGTAGTTTTAGCTCTTGTTGATGATTATTTCCTGACTCTGTTATTAGTATGATGGTAAAATGCTTTTCAAAGTTTGTCATTTCTTCAACATATATTAGATGCCATTATACTATAAGTTTAAGTTTTCCCTTATTTATATATTTATCTATCTCTCATCTGCTCTTATTACCAACACTTCTGATACCAAATGTGTTTTCTACACCAATTACCCAGTTCTCTGTGGACACCAACTGAGTGTCCTACAATTCAGTTCAATTCTGACACCACCTGGAGTTAGCAAGACCTTTCAGGTTAAGGGGTCAGTCACACAAGCCTGTGCCTCCTTCAGAGAAGTCCAGACCTGCCATAATTCTTACCAACTGGCTATAAATCACAGGTTTCATGACCCCTCCTTGGGTTCAGTAATTTGCTGGAATGGCTCATAGAACTCAGAAAGATGGTTTATTTGCTATTACTGATTTATTTTAAAGAATACAACTCAGGAACAGACAAATGGAAAACATGTATTGGGCAAGGTATGAGGCAAGAGGTATGGAACTTTCATGCCTTCTCTGGGCATGTCACCCTTCCAGCACCTGGATGTATTAAAAAACTTGGAAGTTCTCTGAACCCTGTAGTTATTATAGAGGTTTAATTATGTAGGGATGCTTGGTAAAATCACTGGCCACTGTTGATTAACTCATTCCCTAGCCTCTCTCACCTCGTTGGGGATCCTGATGTGGGGCTGAAAGTTTGAACCCTTTAATCATGCCTTGGTTTTCTGGTGACCAGCACCCATCCTGAAGCTATCTTAGGAGTACCTCAGCCAAGAATCATTAGTATACCAAAGGCACTCTTATCATTCAGGAAACTCCGAGAGTTTTAGAAACTCTTTTGCTAGGGAACCCGTGATGAAAACCAAGTATTATATCACAGTATCACTCTCATTATCTATGTGATCTATATAATTAGTGTAGATTTGTGGATTCTTCTTCAGTGGATTAAGTTAGTACCTCAAGGGTTTATTTTTAAGTAAATGATAATGACTTTTTTCTAACTTGGCATGATTTAGTAAGAGAAAATGAGCTAAAATCAAAGCCAAAAAGGTCTTTTATTTAGCACTCTTGGTTTTTTAGGAACAGAGATTATCTCAGATGCTTTGTAATTTTGAAGCTATACTGTAAGGATACACATAATAAGAAGAAAAGGACAAATCACAGCAATTTGGCAAGACCCCTGGGTAACCCAGGGAAAGTCAAGCTGAGATTTTATGACCACTCTCTCTTTTTCCAAACAGAAAAAATTGGACGATTATGTGAGCGTCATGGAGGATAGAACTGATAAGTCATTTTAGAATCTCAGAAGGTTATGGATTCTTGATTATCTAACTGTTCATCTACCTTTAGGAGTTCACAGATCCACCAATAACCTGACTTCTTAAATCTTTTTGCTTTTCTTGCTACTCATAACTGTCTGGTATATCCATATTGCTGAGAAAAAGAGAGAGGGAGGGGAGGGGGGGAGGGGAGAAGAGCAGAGGCATGAAAAGTTATCACCATTGTTGCTTGGGCAGAGATTCCCCTACCAGAACCATCAGAGTTTGCTTACCAATCTTCAAACTATATCAGGTGCCCATTCCCAGCCCACTCAGGTTTATGTATAGAGTCATGATTTTCAGAGCACATTCCTTTTCATAGGAATATCTGGTGGTTAGCTCCCCTTGTAGTAGGGTTGTTGGAGAGGGCATTTTCCCTAAGTGGCTTCTATGGATATAGTTTGCAATATGTATCTGTATCTTGGTTCTTCATCCTGCCAGAACACAATCTTACTCTGTCTGTAAGCAATATATGCTAAGTGATTTACTTTCTGAGTTCTTTTCAGAACATTGTGATATTTCAATTTATTGTCAATAATAATAATGCTACAAATTGGTGTAAAATTGGGACAAGGATTTTCAATAATCTAATACCTTGTATTATTCACTAAATGTATCATTAAAGTATGGCTGTTAATTAATGTGCCTGATTAATTTGACCTGATTAAGAGGTATAAATATAACTGTATATTTCCTTATACTTTTGTGTTGTGATAGCATCATCATTTAGTATTTTCCTTAAAAAGAGCTATTCAGCACTTTCTTTTTTTTTCTTTTTTAATTTAACAGAGCATTTTTTAATTTTAACAGAGCATGTGTGGGGGAGGGGCAGAGAGAGACAGAGAGAGACAGAATCTGAAGCAGGCTCCAGGCTCTGAGCTGTCAGCACAGAGCCTGACGTGGGGCTTCAACTCCAGAACAATGAGATCATGACCTGAGCTGAAGTCAGACGCTTAACCAAAACTGAGCCACCCCAGGCGCCCCTATTCAGCACTATGAATATTGTCCTTAACATTTTCCAGAAACCCAAATAGACTTCCCACATTGTATAATTTGCTTTTGAAAATTTCCTGCATTGAATTTCACTTGTTCATGTGTTCTTTATTTAATATGACTAAAATATTAATAACTAATTGTTTAAAGTGGAGTATTTCAGTTAATTCCATGTATAATTAAAAAATTTAAATACATTAACATTTTACAATATAGTCTGTGATTGGGATTAGGACTGTTTGTGTTTGCTATTCAAATAGTATAATAATATTTGATATTTGGATAAAATGCTATTTTTCATATCAAGTATATTTGTTTAAAATTTTAGAGGGGCTATGCTAGGGTGCTTGAAAATTTGTATTTAACATAAAATTATTTGATTATTTTCAGATATTAAAAATACAGAACAGTTTTGGGACTCTCACAGGCTTATCTGTTAGATTTTTCAGGTTTGCATCCTTTAATGATATGTGTCTTTTCTGTCATACAAAGAATATTTGATCTCTAGGTCTTGCTCAAAATGGGATGGGGGGGTGAGATGAGATACCCTTTCAATTCTTTTCTAGAGAACAAAAAACTATCCAATTTTTTTTAAGTGGACTCGCCCAAATGATTAACTTTATTTCACAAGAGGAAACACATCTTGATTTTAAAGTACAATACATTCCTTGTATATTGTGTGAATTGTTAGATGTGTTGACATTTTAAAAAACTGTCTCACGGAACCAACTATTTACAACAAGCCCAGGCCAGCCAGAACTACTTTGGGAAGGGCATATAGACTTACTGAAGTTGAAACTACTACAAGGCAAGATTATTCTAGAGACATGAAGTCTGGGTTTTGGCTTCGGGAAATAGCACTTTGGAAGTTACTCTCTAGGTAGGATTAAATATAAAAGTTTGAAATGTGTATCTAAAATGAATGAAGTTACCATACTGAATAGATTGCCAAGGTATTTTAAAAAAACATTTTGGTTACTTTTATTTCAAATGCTTTAAGAATGTTTGAAACTGAATTGTGGAACTACCTTATAATGAAGGCTTTAAAAGAACATGATCTTTCCTGGCTGTGAAAATCTGATTTTATTATTATCATAAGTTGATTATAAGAAAGCTATTAATTTGTGATATTTAACCTATGTCTAATTGAAAAGAGAAAAGTATTTAATTATGTACCTGTAAAAAGAAAATAAGCTCTCAATGCCAAATTATGATTCATGCTTCTCATTGTAATAAACAGTGAGGTGAAAAATTACGATACAGGAGTCGAGTATTCATAGTTATTTTCTGAATTCCAGTTCTAAGTGATGGAAATGATCATTCATTTAATATTAGCACAGTTCTAAGTTTTTATATTGTCTATAGGATATATATGCACATATACATATGTACACAAACTATATGTTGTATGCTATATATGGTAGTATTGGTCTATATATACTGTATACTATATATTTATAGAGTACATTTAAAAGATAATTTATAATATACAGTATGTACACTATAAGGTATGTTTGTGTGTTTACAGTGTATAGATATATGTAATGTGTGTGTGTATATATGTATATATATATGGAGAGAGAGAGAGGTAGATAGACATACTGTCTATAGTGGAGAACAGTACATTTCTAGCATTTCTAGGTTATTTCTATTGTGTCATATGTAGAAATAATTATATCAGTAATTATAAGTCTTTTTAGTTACAGCAGTCATCTTCTAAGCAGAACTTCCTTTGCCATATTTTTTAAGGTTGTGCTATATAGAATTACTGGTGGCAGTTGTGTATGTTTGTTTTCTCATTTTAGCCCTCCACTAAGCAGACTGTTGTCAAAGGATATGTTATTTTTATTAACATTTTTTTATTGTTTATTTATTTTTTGAGAGTGAGAGAGACAGAGTGTGAGTGAGGGAGGGTAGAGAGAGAGGGAAACAGAATCCAAAGCAGGCTCCTCCTGGCTCTGAGCTGTCAGCACAGAGCCCGATGAGGGGCTTGAACCCACGAACCACGAGATCATGACCTGAGCCGAAGAAGCCCGTCGCTTAACTGACTCAGCCACCCAGGTGCCCCTTTTATTTTTTTTAAAGTAGGCTCCACTCCCAACATGGGACTTGAACTCAGGACCTTGAGATTAAGTGTTGCAGGGTCTACTGACTGAGACAGCAGGGTGCCCCGTCAAAGGATACAATTTAAAAGAGAATGTGATCGTGACTTTTATGAAAATATAAAATGAACATATGTCAAAGATTACATGTAACTCATTAATTATTAATATGATATTGTTGTCAGGTCAAAGTACCACATGTTTATTATCAAATAAGGGCTAGTGAAATGAATGTACAAGTGAATGCAGAACAGATAAAACTGATCAATATCCACAGGACAATCATCAGGACCAATTTGCATTTCAATGGGTGGGAAATATTTGTATTATCCATTTCTATAAGTTAATTTCTCTTTCTACAGAGTTATGAAAGAGTGTAGTCAATGACAAATGCCTGAGCTAGTCAAGACGCCCATTAAATTTCAGTCTTTCACAATTTTTTCTTATTGAATACTGTTCAATACTGTTCAATACTGTTTTCATCTTTGGTAATTTATATTAACTTGATTTTAGTAGTTGCAATAGAGAAATTGTTTCATATCCACCTATGTATTTCAGTTTAGTATTCTGTGAGGGCAGGCACTCAAAAATGCATTTATCTCTAAATCAATAAAGTGATGCTCTGGGTGTAAATGCAAAAGTTGAATGGTTAAAACCCGTGTCCTGCTTCAAAAAGTAGAAGAAAATAGGGTTTTTATAAAGCTAACATTATTTTAATTGTAATAAAGGAGTCAGTTATTTGAAGGAGTCCAGCAATGAATACTTTTAAAAGCAAGAATTCTCTTCTAATGGAATTAATTCCTTGCCTTATTTGTTTTATAAATTAAAGCTCTGTATATCACATTTTAAATTGGGTATAACTTTAACTCCAAAATAATTAGAAGCACCAAACCATGAATGAAGCAAGTATGGCATGTTATACTTACAAAATCCTCATATTGTATGATTTTGCTCTGATGTTTGCTCCCTTGCCAGTCATTATATTTTCCATTTTATAATTAATAATAATACATTAGAACTAACTTAGAGTTACATACCCTTCTCATTTTGAGGAATACCAAACATGGTGAGGTAAGCTCCACCTATATATATCCCTGGCAGTTAGGCTGTGAGCCAGTCAGATAGTCCTGCTCAGGATATTGACTCTTAAGGGAGTGATGGATGTTTAATTAGTTAGATCAGATGCTGCAGCGGCAGAGTACTTTCAGTAGTATGAGTGTGGAGAGGGGGGATGAGTATTCAGTGGGTTCTCAGGGCTATGGGGTGGGTTTGTGGCTTAAGATTTTCGTGATACCTTGCCTTCTTTGATTTTCTCTGGAGTCTGAGTCTCTGGGCTTCCAGTGATTGTGTGATCTACCTGATCTACCTGATTTTCTTGCAATAAGTTTCTTTTCTGCTAAAGTTAACTGTAGTTGGTTTCTGTTGTTTATTAAGCAAACAAAAAACAAAACAAAACCCTAGAAGAAACAACCAAGTACATGATTATGTTTCTAGTTATATGATCATTATCAAGTTTACATAGGACAAAGTTACTATTCTATGTGGGAAAAATAGAAACTGCTGAAATAATTGGGTTGCTGAATTATAACCTAAGAGACCACATGAGTCAATTTATGGAATAATAGTGATAACTATAAATATATCATTTTGAAGTATTGTAATCTATCTTTTGCCTTAGAGTCACATGTCCAAGAATATCCTTTGAATATTTAAAACTTTTCTGGCATCTTAAAATATTAGCTGCTTCTAGTAATAGTGGAGTAGCTCGTATTGAACTAATCCTCCTGCAGAAAACCATTATAAATTCTGGACAAAATACAAAAACCCCACAACTCTGAAGGCACTGGAGAGTGACCATAAGCAGGCAGAATTGGAGGGGGGAGTCAACACTTGGAAGGAGAATAACACTGCATAAACAAAAATGAGATTTTATTGCCAACAGACCTGCATTACAAGAAATGCTGAAGGGAGTTCTTCAGGCTGAAGTGAAATGATACCAGAAGGAAACTTGGATTTTCCAGAGGAATAGAGAGCACCAAATGTGGGAAGTATGTGGGTAAATGTATTTATTATTCCCCAATTCTTTGAAAACACATGTGACTGTTCAAAGTAAAAGTTTTAGCATTGTATTGTGAGGTTTATGGCATATGTAAATGTAATACCTACAGTGATTATAGCATAATGTTGAGGAAGGGAAATTGCAAGGCTCTTGCATTTTCATGCAGTGGTACAATATTAACTCTCAGTAGACTGAAAGGTTAAGGATGTATGTTGCTATCTTTAGAGCAACCACTAAAAAATAATGCAGAGGGATTGCTAAAATATGAGGTTAGCAGTTTTTAATATGCTGGCATGCAGCTGCATTCAGATTTTAAAAAAGAATGACAAATGTATTTAAGTGATTAGATCTCAAACATAAGATAAAATTTTTAAATGGCAGAGTGGAAAATACTAGCAGCCTGTAAAAAGTACTGAAATAATGCCGAAACTCTCTGGTAAATAATAATTATAATTATTAAAATTTATTGAGAGCTATGTATCAGCATTGTGTTAAGCTCTTTACATACATTATCACATTTATTCATTACAACAACCTTAATAGGGTTAATAAGGAAATTGAGGCATGGTATGGTATTAAATAATTTACTCATGGTATCATAGCTAGTAAGTGGCCGAGGCAAAATTTGAACCCGGGATACCTGACTTTAGAGCTTGTGCTCCTAGCTACTATATTATATTTCCTCAGAAAATGAAACCTGCATTAAGCCTTATTACCACCATATTGCAGATAAAGTAGAGTATATGAATAAAACTAAATTAAAGGTGGGTTGCCTATGTGGCTCATTCGGTCAAGCATTGGACTTCGGCTTAGGTCATGATCTCATGGTTCGTGAGCTTGAGCCCTGGTTCAGGTGAGCCCTGCTTCTCTCTCCCTCTCTCTCCTTCCCTTTCTGCCCCTTGTGGGATTCTCTCTCTCTTCCTCTCTTTCTGTCCCTTGCTCACTTGCGCCCTCTCTCTCATTCCAAAAAAAATTAAAAAACCCCAAAAAACCTAAATTAAAGGTAAAGTATTTGTTAAAAATATGAAATATGAGAAACCTTCAATTTCTATTTCTAATGTTCTTGGCATTTTCTTTTCCTCATACATAATATATATATTTCACTTTCTCCTGTGTTAACTTGATAATGATCATCTATCTGGGTGTATCTCCCTGGTTAATCTCTTGGGCAGATAATTCCTATCCCAAATTCTCTGCCCTTTGGCTTTATTTTGTCCCTTGGCCCTTCCTTTATTTTTGTGGCCCCTCTTTCAATATATCTGACTGGAAAGCAAGAGCTTACAGCCTGAACGAGGAAAAATGAGGGAGACATTGGTAATTCATAGGGAAACATAGGTGTTTCATTGGTGACTCATGGGGAAGAGAGAAAAATCAGGCTACTGTTTGGTGGGGAAGGACATAAACTTATATTGAATGCCCTCTGTGTATCAGTTTCATAAAAAAGTTCCACATTGTATCTTCTGCCATTTCTGTATTGCAATGCATGATATGGCTATGTTTTCAAACTTTTTTTGTTAAATAGCAAAGAATTTTTTTTTCCAAGTTAAAATTTTCATTTTATTGCAATATGTAAAACAAAAGTGGTATTTATGCAGCTGTTTTAGTAAGTTCACATTTGTAATATTTGTATCAAGTCAGTGAGATTAATCATGTTTTGCTAAAAGCAAAATTTGTAGATAATTATGATCTTGGCGTCATCACCCAGTTATTTCTGTGGTTTGTGTTTGTTGCTGAACATTGAGATAAGTGGTAAAAAATGGTCCTACTAAGAAAGGGGCATGGAGTCACTCTGCCACATCCCCACCCCTTTTCTTGTGTTACCTTGAGTGATCATTACTATGTATAGACACTTGAGGTTTAAGGCATGTGAGAGAGTCTGAAGGGTCTTTTTGAACTACTCATTAGGGATACTTCCACTCTGAAGGACCACTGACTAAACTGAAAATATGCTTGCTAGCCACATCAACCAGGATATAGCAAATACCATGAAGGTAGAGAGTTTTGGGGGTATTAGTCATCACAGATAGTGGTAGTTTTTTTTAAACTACCTTTTTGCTTTTTTATGTCAGTGATATCTCCAGTGCACTTATGCCTCGTCCATGTGAATTAGCAAATGTTTGTAATCAAGAAATTGGGTATAAGGCCCTAACATCAACGATAAAGAAGGAAGAAAGCTGAGTGGTATTCATTATCTGATAGGACAACACTTAAAATCTTGGGGCTTCCTTGGACTTCTCTCTGTCCAGCTGGATCTTTGCATAGATGACATAGTATAGCTCTATCTAGATAAATGTGAAATAATTCATAACATATATGAGGCATAAAGGAAAAAATGTGTAATACAAGTGTACCTCCCCTTGCCTCCATTTAAGAACTAGGATATTACCGGTGCTTCTCAACCACCTATAGGTCCCTTCCCAATTCCATTCCCGTTCTTCCTCACCAGAGATAACCATCCTGAGTTTTGAGTTATTCTCTGGCTTTTCTTCATAGATTTCTCGTTTATATCCTAAGTAGTGTAGTGTTTAATTTTGATCATTTTTACATTTTGTGTAAATGAAACAATGTATATTTTTCTTAAACTTGCTCCTTTGCTCAACATAGTTGAGAATCAATCATGTTGTTGTCTGCTATATACTTTATTCATTCTCTATATTAGTGACCTTTAGGTTGTTTTTAATTTTTAACTATTTCAGACATTGCTACCATATACATTTTTGTACATGTCTCCCAGTACACATGAGAAGCTGTTATGGAATTTTTAAAGCTCTTTGGAGAAGGGCTGTCTTCAGGAATCTACTTAGTCAGAGTCTTCTTCCTGTCTTCTAATTTAAACTAGTTTTTTTTTTTAATGTTTATTTAACATTAAATAAGAGAACGAGTGGGGGAGGGACAGAGAGAGAGAGGGAGGAGACACAGAATCTAAAGTAGGTTGTCAGCACAAAGCATGATGTGGGGTTCGAACCCACAAACTGAGATCATGACCTGAGCCGAAGTCAGATTTTTAACTGACTGAGCCCCTAAACTAGTTATGTTATAGTTTAACTTGTTACCTTATATTCTAGAAAGCATAGTGGTTGAACCACATTGCCCAGTTTCAAAACTCCCAACTCTCTCATGTCTGTGTAATTTTGTGCAAGTTATTTTATCCCTTCTGGCCTTGGCTCCTCATCTGAAAACTATGTCATATGGTTATTATAAGGATCAATGAATTAATCTATGTAATCTATGTAATGTTTACCTGAAACATGGTAAACATTCAATAAGTGTTAGCTATCATTATTCTTATTCTATGGGAAACCTGTTTATACACTTAAATTTAGTACTTCCAGCTCTTTTTGAAAGCCTACTTATGAATAAAAAATTACTTAGTCCAAAATTTAAACACTTACTAGATGTGTGACAGTGTGCAAGTCACTGGGCATACAATCAGCTGCTAAAGTGATGTGATCTCTGCCCTTAAGAAACTTGAGTTTAGTAGGGTTAGAGACATAAAACAAATGCACAAGTATAGAATTTCAACTTGTTATTAGTGTTCTGAAGGGAAAGAATATGGGCGATGAACGTGATAAAAACAAGAGAATGTCTCCTTGAGATGGAGGGACTGAGGAGAGCCCCTTTTAGCAACTGATATTTAAGCACAATAAAAGCAAAATAACTAGAGGAGCATTCCCTACAGGGGTCATCGTGTGCCGGGACTCTCACATGGAAAAGAGCCTGGCGTGCTGGGGGCCTAAGAGAATCCAGAGAGTCTGAAGTTTAGCAAGGCAGGAACAGTGAAATTGGAGAAATTAGAAGAGATACAGGCAAGGCCTTGCAGGCCAAGTGAAGGACAACAAATGGGAATTGGGATGGATTTGAGAATGGAGAGGGGCAGGATCCATTTACATCTTAAAGGATCTACCTGTAGTAGAGAGAAGGTATAAAATACAGATTCGTTGGGGAGGCTGTAATCAGTTGTAGAGGTGGCAGATGATGATGACAGTGGAGATGGAGAGAATTAGACATTCAGAAATATTTAAAACACAGAGTAGATGAGCCTGGGTGGTGGTTGTATTTGTAACCATGGGTGGTGAGAGAGAGGGAGGTGTTAAAAGTAGCTCAGGTTTTTGATTGATCAACCTTCTTTGTTAACTTTTGAATTGTATTTGTAGTTTTTTTACTCAACATGCTCAGATTTGCAACTTTTCTCTTTAGTTGTATAAACTGTAATAGAAGTTAATGCTTTTTAAAAATAGACGCTTGGGACACATGGCTGACTTAGATGAGTGGGTGACTCTTGATCTTGGAATCGTGAGTCTGAGCCCCATCTTTGGGATTACTTAAATGAATAAGTAAATAAAGACTTTAAAAAAAAGGACTAAAATCTTAAAAAAAAATTAGATGTGTAACTAATGTGGGATTCTTTGTTTTATATACTGATTTCCTGCTTGCTTTTTTGGTTACCTAACAATATAATATAATTAATTTTCTTAAATTTTGAGACTTGACAGTGAGCAAGACACTAATGAGACTAAGTGAGTTATTCAGAAGTAAAGTCAATGTAGGCACAATACTTAAACCACTGATACCCTGTTTTCTTCAGTGGCTTCTAGATGTCTTACTATAATTCATCTTACAGGGTTTGAATATTTCTTTGTCTTCCAGCACATTTTTTATTGGTTCTGACCAATGGTCATCGATATATTTGTTCAAACCCTTATTGAACTTAATTGTATTTTAGTCATGTACTCGTAACAACAAGTTCATAGGTTTGTGCTCATTAAAAAAATACTTTTTTGGGGAGATCTTAAAACAGTCTCCTACAGGCTTTGAGGGATGCAGGCTTTTGTTTTTCTAAATTGAAGTATGGTTGACTTACAATGTAATATTAGTTGTAGGTGTAACAGCAGAGTGATTGGACAAGTCCGTATGTTATGCCATGCTCCCCACAAGTGCCGCTACCATCTGTTACCATACACCGCTATTACAATACCATTGACTATATTTCCTGTGCTGTTTGTCTTTTTCAACTGAAGGTTGAAGTGTTTAATTCTAATATTTTAGAATTTGATAATCATTCCATACTCAGCCTGTTCATGGCCTTCAAGCCTTAGGATAAATCCTATTTCATTTTACTTTCGTCATTCTAGAAAGAAGTAGTCTTATCTTTTTGGTCTTTTTAATATAAATATACTATACTCTTGATTGTTTTAGCTGCTCTTTAAGAGACGTTAACTAGGTCTGTTATTTCCTTTTTGGTTTATTGGGTATTTGATAGTTGCTTCAGCCAGTCATCTGTCATGGCTGAATATATTTAGCTAATACTGGCCCTACAATCAGTTTTGAAAAACAACATTTATTATTTCTCTTCGGATAATTCTTATTCATTGATAACACTTACACATGAAGTTATATAACCAATTTGTCACCACCTAATAGGCATATGTTATATGAAACTTGAGAGACTTTCTAAACTTTGTTCTGTTCCTTGATCAGACTATTAAAAAAAATATGTTGCTGGGGCACCTGGCTGGCTCAGTCAGTATCCCAGTTGAAAAGCATTCAGCTCTTGATCTTGGGGTCATGAGTTTGAGTCCTACTTTGGGTATAGAGATTACTTAAAAATGAAAACAAAAACAAAAACATATTGCCTAGTAATCTTATTTTTAAAAAAATATCTTAATTTTTCCCTTTTACTTTTTTAGAGTTAAAAGTTAGATTCATGGGTATAAAGTTTTTAGCATCACTGAATCTGGTGTCCGGCTGTCTTCCAACATTCTCTGTCCCAATGGAATTTTTTAATCCTTAGCCACTTCTCCAAGTTGTTTTTTTTTTCTTTTTAAGTGGATTTTTCTCAATGACAAGTGTTAATTAATTCAGTTCTTTTAGCTTTGGAGGATGCTTTTCATCAAAACTTTTATATTTAAAAACCATCAGTTAAGTCATCTTTAATTAGGCTATTGCTTGTTTACACTTGGTTGTCTACCCAAACAAGTATTATATTTCTTGTTTGTTTTCCAGGTTTTTTTTTTCTGAAAAAGAAAATTTTTGATTTTATGTAACTTAAGAGTGCCCCAGAAGTCTTAGTGCTTCAGAAGTATAACTTCTGCAGACTTAACAACATATCATTTGAAAGTTTAATTATTTGAATTTCTTTTATACTCATGTTTTTATGAATTTTGAATAGCAAAATTTTAATTTTTTTTTGTTTCAATCCTTTTAATTGAAGATGGTAAACATTGAAGAGAAAGTTAACTGTGCTCTTGGTTGGCTGAAATCAAGTTCGTGATGACAGTAAGAATATTCACTTCCTATTATAAGGAGACTCCCCACAAACATTAGCAACTAAATGAAAAACTCAAGGACATTGGGCATAGTTTATAACAAGCCTAGATCTGGGAGATGCCAGCAAGGCAGGGACTGTGGCTAAGATTGAGACTGTGTTGGCATAGAGTGCCTAAAACATGTACTGCACATCTGCTGAACCAAATATTCTAAAAACCTCAGTCTGCAGAATTCTAACAGTGAAGCTCCAAAGCATGCCTACATGTTCAAATACTACAAAAGAGATTACCATGCTAAGTTAGACTTCTGACAACTAATGAAGTAAAAAATTGAAAATTCTAATTATATTCTTGACAAGTTGGCCTTGTCTGATGAAAGCACATTTCTACCTAAATGGCAAGATTGTCTTTCACAGGTTATCGTCTGTGTTTGGTCTGTGGAAAAGTCTCAGAAAGTCTGGCAACATGAGAATCCTCAAAAGTTAACATTTGGTGTGCTGTTAGGAAGTTTTGCGTTATTGGTCCTTCCTTTAAAAAAATTTAGTTTATTTTTCAGAGTGAGTGAGTAGTGGAGGGGAAGAGAGAGAGAATCCCAAACAGGCTCGGTGCTCTCAGCAGGGAGCCCAGTGCAGGGCCACACTCACAAACCGTGAGATTCATGACCTG
Organism: Prionailurus viverrinus; assembly: GCF_022837055.1. Taxonomy (NCBI): domain Eukaryota; kingdom Metazoa; phylum Chordata; class Mammalia; order Carnivora; family Felidae; genus Prionailurus; species Prionailurus viverrinus. The sequence continues at coordinate 81,798,662 of NC_062563.1, read as the reverse complement.
AGCCGAAATTCTGAGTCAGATGCTTGACCGAATGAGCCACCCAGGTGCCCCACCCTCCCTTTTTTATTGAGATAAAATTCACAGACCGTACAAGTCACTTTTTTAGTGTACAATTCAGTGATCATCACTATTATCTAATTCAGAACATTTTTGTCACCTGCAAAAGAAATCCCATATGCATTAGCTGTCACTCCTCATCTTTCCTTCCATCCTGCCCCTGGCATCTAATCTCCTTTCTGTCTCTATGGATTTGTCCACTCTATATGTTTCATAGAAATGGAATTATACAATATATGGCCTTTGTGTCTTTTGACTCTTTTTTGAAGAATCTATAGTCAATGGTGAATCTTACTTGCAGTGTGTTAGAATTTTTAAAATTCCACATTGTGATGGTTATTCTATTAAATAATACCATTTTTCAGTGAGACAAAATACCTGTTATTATGCTTTGCATATATGACAGTTTCTGCATGACACTTTCTCAAACTTGTGAATATCTTCTTGCTTACTGTCTTCTGTTACCTGTTTTATCTCCACTAGGCTTTTTTTTTTTTTTTCTCGTGAGGTCATTTCAAAACTATTGTACAATCATCAAAACCTTATTCTTTGGATGATTTTAAGACTAGAAATACAGGGACTCCTGGGTGACTCGGTTAGGTGTCTGTCCCTTGGTATCAGCTCAGGTCATGATCTCTCAGTATGTGGATTGAGCCTTGCATGGAGCTTTGTCCTGATAGTGTGGAGCCTGCTTGGGATTCTCTCTCTCCCTCTCTCTCTGCCCCATCCTCCCCCACTTGCTTGTATGCATATACTCTCTCTCAAAGCAAATAAATATATATTTTTTAAAAGACTGGAATTCAAATACAGTTCTTTCAGTCACTGAACCAGCAGTAGGCTACATGTGTATGTATATGTGCGTATTTGTGTATGTACCTGCAAAGATCTCTTAGCTCTGACCCCTGAGAGGGTCTAGAAGCACTAACAGTTTAGTAGCAATGAACACACTTGTGCCCAGATCTTGGTTTCTAGATGTTATTCTCCACTAAAAGGAAGCAAGGCTTCTTAGGGAAATGGCTTGTTGAGCCAGAAAGCAATGAAGTGTTGAAAGAGTGATAAAACCATGCATATCAAAAGCACACTGATATAAGTAAATGAATAAATAATTAATGGGATTGAATGAAAGGCACTACCTTATAGTAGAACACCCAACTAATCTTGATAAATGTTGGAATTGGAAAATCACCTTTGGCAGCCCTCATGGCAATAATAAGGCAAATTTATTAATGGATACTATAGTGAGTGAAAATTTGATGAAAAGCAAGATATTTGCATAGTTTCAAAATACCTCCCCATAAAATACTACTAATTACTTTCAAAAGAACGCAATTCTAACTTTACTGAGGCAAGTATCATCTTAACCAACTGACAGAATTTAGTAACCCAGGAATGGGATGAGTCAACATTGTATATGCCACCTGATAATGAACCCGGAAGAACATAGTCTCACTTCTGTGATACTCTTGCCAAAAATACATACACTACATCTAATTATGATAAGGAAACATAAGAAAAATCCAAATTGAGGAACATTCTATAAAGTAAGCAGCATTTATACTTCAGAAATGTCAGGTCATGAAAGAGAAGGAAAAACTGAAGAAGTGTTCCAAATTGAAGGCATCCAGAGAGACATGACAATGAAATGCAAAATATGATCTGAACTGGATCCTGGATATTAACGGAACAATTGGTGAAATTTGAATTGGGTCTCTGGTTTAAATTGTAAAATTGTGTTGAAATTTGTTGACTTTGGCGATTGTATTGTGGCTCTGTAGGACAGTGTCCTTGATTGGAGGGAATATACATTGAAGTATTAAGGGGTATTGGGACATAATGTTGCAATTTAATTTCAAATGGTTCAGGAAAAAATTTGTGTGTATATGAGCGAATGTAAGTTTAATGAGGTAAGGCGTTAACAATTGGGGAAGCTGGATCAAGGATGTATAGTAGTTCTTTGTACTGTTTTGCAACTTTTCCATTAGTTTTAAGTTATTTCACAGCACATTTTTAAAGAAATGCCCTCCTCAAAAGTTGAGTATCCCTATAACCCAATTTGCATTGAATGCTCTGCTTACCAAGAAAAAAGTTTTTTTTTTTTAATATTAAAATGATTAGATGCAAAGGTGAGTTTGAGTATTTATACAAGATAGATGAATGGATAATTGTGCCTTATATATAACAAGGTTGACATGGGACTTTTGATTTTTTTTATCTTAAAAAAAAACCTTATCCTCCAAAATGCATAAATCATTTCTAAACAGAGATGCATTAAGGAAGAATAGCAATCTAGAGGACAAAACACCCCAGGCATTTATCCCCTGACCTTACCACATGACAGACCTTGAAAGAGCTTCAAAGCTATAAAAATAACTGGCTCTGACATGTACCAAGATGGGGGGAAAATACTTTCCACAACTTTGAAATAAATGCTTAGTCTTTAAAGAGAACAAAAGAAAATGTAATATCACATTTCATAAATAGAATTTAACAGTTGAAGAGTTCACATTATTCATTTGTGATTTTGTTGTTACTTGGGAAAAGCTGATAAAGTTAAATCAAACTTATTTTTATATCCTTTCCCTCACCACTTACTGCCCCCCCATGGTAGTGTGTAGTGAAACTGAAAGCTTTGAAAATATTCATTCCCCAACCCCCAACCCCCATTCATTCATTTTCCCTTAAGTGTCAGTGAAGTCTGTTGGATGCTTTCCTTTCACTGCCATTAGGCCTAGACAGGTCAAATTTCATTTTATACCCATTAGTTGGCATTCGTGTTCTTCTGTAGTTTAGTGGTAACCTATCTTTTTTACTTTTCTTAACTTTTCTACCCTGTAGAAATCATCTTCAGACACACTGGTATTTATTTTACCCTGTAAAAAATTTTTTGGTTCTAATTACATGTGATTCTCTCACCTCTGTTCTTTTCTGAATGTTTGCTACTCATCTATCAAAACACCTTGTGGGATCCATTTCTTCTGGGAAGCTGTTTCTAGTCATCTTGGTGCATGGTGATTTCTCTGTATTAAGAAATCTTACAGCTTGTTTGTTAAAGCCTTTTCTTTGACATTATATCTCTGAATCTTCTGCATTTTTGTTTTATTGTTTGTGTCTGTATCCTTTGTCTTCTCAACTAATTTATAAACTCCAAAAGAGGAGATACTATCTTTGTACCTCATAATCTTTGTGACAGTGCCTAGCTGTCTTTTTGGTTGAATTACTTTTTAATGTATACAGTTATCCATTAAGTGCTCATTACCTAATACGGATTTAAATCCATTATTTTTTTGTTAAAATTTGTTTAAATGTTTATTTATTTTTGAGACACAGAGTGTGAACAGGGGGAGGGGCAGAGAGAGAGGGAGACACAGAATCTGAAGCAGACTCTAGGCTTAGCTGTCAGCACAGAGCCCGATGCGGGGCTTGAACCCACAAATTGTGAGATCATGACTTGAGCTAAAGTTGGACTCTTAACTGACTGAGCCACCCAGACACCTCTGAATTCTTTAAAATTGGCATGGAATCATTTAAAATTAAATAATGGGATTATTTAATGGAATATTTAAAATTCATGCTTCATGGAATTATTTAAAATTAAAATAATTTTTAAAAATGAATTGGAGTAGGTGTACTTTTTTCTCTTGGAATAACTGGAAAAAATAGCATGGAAGAAGGAATAGAGTGGCATCTGGGTGGCTAAGTCGGTTAAGTGTCTGGCTTCCGCTCAGGTCATGATCTCCCGGTTTGTGCGTTCTAGCCCTGGATGGGGCTCTGTGCTGACAGCTCAGAGCCTGGAGCCTGCCTCTCTGTCCCTCCTCTGCTTGCACTTTCTGTCTTCTCTCAAAATAAATAAATAAACATTAAAAAAAAAGAATGAATAGAGAAAATTTATCTTTTATAAAGAAAGTTACTATCTCTTAACATTCTCCTTGATTTAAGAATGCCCAGATACTCACTTGTTAAATATGACACTAGTGAAAGAAATGTTTACAATTTTCTTTGGGGGAATATAATACAGCACTGACCTTTTAAATATAGAATATAAATGGTTTTTTCTTTAAAGTATTTATTTGAGAGAGCCAGCACAAGAAGGGAAGGGCCAGAGAGAAGGAGACAGAATCCCAAACAGACTCTGTGCTGCCAGCGCAGAGCCCGATGCGGGACTCAAACTCCCAAACTGTGAGATCATCATCTGAGCCGAGATCAAGAGTAGGACTCTTAACTGACTGAACCATCCAGCTGCCCCTAAAATGTTGTTTTAAAGAAAGCAAAAAATTACTCATGGTTAGGTGTTTACTAGGATAAGAAGAGTTAAGAAAGAATATGTTGGAGATAGGTAAAGAAGGGCACCTAGAAATCGAGATTATTTAAAAATGTTCATTGTCCTTTTCATTTGGGTTCCTTTGATTTGAACAGGTAATTCACATGTATGTAGTTGGTTTTAGGGCACCAAAAAATTATGCCAGCATTTTGCTTTTAATATATTTTTAATACATTTGGGACTTCATTGCTTTAATGTTATCTAAGATCACTATGGCCAACATTCATTGCCATTATAGTAGTTGTATTTTTGACCAGACAGATGTTTAAAATATCTAAAGCTTTCAATAGAAGAAACTTCTTTTTTCTCTTTTGACTACTACTTTTCAGAAATAATTAATAGGCATCTATAAACTTACACTGGGGGAGCAGAGGCAGGGGGGAAGCAATGACTTTGGTAGCAACCCACTTCTTTCAACGTTTTTTTTTTTTTTTTTTGGGGGGGGGGGACAGAGAGAGACAGAGCACGAACGGGGGAGGGGCAGAGAGAGAGGGAGACACAGAATCGGAAACAGGCTCCAGGCTCCGAGCCATCTGCCCAGAGCCTGACACGGGGCTCGAACTCACGGACCGGGAGATCGTGACCTGGCTGAAGTCGGACCCTTAACCGACTGCGCCACCCAGGCGCCCCGCAACCCACTTCTTAATGTTGTATTGCTAAGGTTCATTCATACCATTGCATGTCACTATGGTTCATTTGTTTTAACTGCTGTATAATACTCTGTTTTAATGTTCCATGGTTTATTCATTTATTCTCCTGGTGATAGACATTTGGGTTTCCAGGTTTTGATATTCTGAAAACATGTACATTCTTATACATTTCTTGTACATGTTTTGGGGAATACATTCCTATAAGTAGGAATGCTGGGCCATATGGGATATGATTGTTCAGTTTTAGGAGATAATGTCCAACCTATTTTCCAAGGTGTTAATTTCTTCCAGTTGGCTTCTGAGTCCTTTGACACAATCTCCATAGTCTTTGAGAGCTTCCTTGTATTCAAATATAAGATATTTGAGGCTCATCTTGTAGATTTTCTGTTCTAGATCTGGAACCAGGCTTTCTCCAAGGAGCCCTGATTCTTTTTGAAATACATGTAGAAGACACAATCTGGGCTGGAGGAGTGCAAATTATTGGATTGTTGTGTTTTTTTTTCCTAGGCCTTCTTAGTGGATATAGAAAATATCTATTTTTTGGGGAAAAATACATTATGAGTTCATACTGATATTCTGACTCATTCAGTAAGATAGGATTTTTACTTCTTTCATTTTATTTATTGTATCTTTTCTCATGCTGAAAGTTTTGATTGTAAATGATAATTAGCATAATTACTTAAACTTATTCTAAAACAGAGTTTTAGTATAGCGATCTCATTACTTATCAGTATGATTATCAAAAACAGTAATTTCTTGGTATTTCTCTCTTCTCTGTCCTTTAGGATATTCCATTAGGGATAAATAGCCAATTGCTGTGTTTTAAAGTCACTTAAAGTAGTTCTTGGTGTGTTTGAACTTCATTTCTTTTTTACTGTTACTTTATCTAAAAATTTTTGAGTCTTTTGATTCCAGTATAGTTAACATTCTATGTTATATTAGTTTCAGGTCTATAATGTAGTGATTCAGCAATCTTATACATTACTTAGTGCTTATCATGGTAAGTGAACTCTTTAATTCCTATCGCCTATTTCACCCATCTCCCCACCAGCCTCCCTCTGATAACCATGTTTGTTCTCTGTAGTTAAGAGTCTGTTGCTTGGTTAGTGTCTCTCTTTTTTTTCCCCCCTTTGCTCATTTGTTTTGTTTCTCAAATTTTACATACGGGTGAAATCATGGTGTTTGCCTTTCTCACTTGCTTACTTAGCATTTTACTTTCTAGCTCCATCCATGCCATTGCAAATGGCAAGATTGCATTCTTTTTTATGGCTGTGTGTGTGTGTGTGTGTGTGTGTGTGTGTGTGCGCGCGCACACATGTATATATGTATACACCACATCTTCTTTGTTCAGCCATCTGTTGATGGCCACTAGAGCTGCTTTTTAGGTTCATAGTTACTATCTGATTTTGGGATTCTTATTCATCTTTCCTATTTCATGTTTCTTTTCCTCTCTTGCCTTCTTTTGCATTGATTGATAAAAAGTTTTTAAAGCAGTTTGAGGTTTGTAGCAAAATTGAACAGAAAGTACATAAAGTTCTCATATACCCACTGCCCCTCACCACCCACACAGAGAGACATATCCTAGACCAGAATGGTACATTGGTTGCAACTGATGAACCTACACTGACATAGCATTTCCCAAAGTTCATAGTTTACATTAGGATTCATTTGTGGTGCTGTGTGTTCTGTGAATTTTGACAAATGTATATATAGTATAATGATGCTTAATCCACTATGCAGAATTATTTCACTGCCCTAAAAGTCTATGGTGCCCTTCCTATTCATCCGTCTCTTCCCCCAACCCCTGGCAATCATTAATATTTTTTATTATCTCTATAGTTTCACCTTTTCAAGAATGCCATGAAGTTGGAATCATATAGTATGTAGCCTTTTCAGATTGGCTTCTTTCATATAGTAATAGGCATCTAAGTTTCCTTTATGTCACCTCATGACTTGATAGCACATTTCTTTTTAGTGCTTGCTGAATAATATTCCATTGCCTGGTTGTACCACAGTTTAACCATTCATCTACTGAAGGACCTCCTGGATCCTTCCAAGTTTTGGCAATTTTGAATAAAGTTGCTATAAACATCTGTGTGCAGGTTTTTGTGTGGACAAGGCTTTTCACTTCTTTTGGGTAAAATACCAAGGAGTGTGATTCCTGGATCATAGTAATGGTATATTTTGTTTTGTAAGAAACTGACAAACCGTCTTCCAATGTGGCTGAATTCCAACCAGCAGTGATTGAGAATTCTTACCGTTTCGCGTTATTACCTGTATTTTTAAAAATCATTTCATGTTCCCTTTCCACTAGTTTGGAAGTTATATACTTAATTATTTTCTTTTAGTGGGTACCCTAAAAATTACATATATTGTACTTTTCAAGATCTAAGGACAATTAGTACCTCATTTTCTTATCAGATAATAAAACAACCTCAGAACTTTTTAATTAGTTTTGCCTGCCTGCTGACTTATACGTTATTGCTGATTTATATTTTAATTCTTTTCATTTGAAATCTCAAAAGAAATTATTATTACAAGTTTAATACTTGTGTTTTCTCACTTTGTTCCTGAGATGGGCATCTCAGATACCCATCCAGTAGGATTATTTTCCTTCTGCCTAAGGTATATTCATAGAGTTGTCTTTTTCAAAGTTTGCTGGTACCAGACCTTTAGCGTTTCTGTGTCTGTCTGAAAATGTCTTTATTTTGCCCCAATTCCTGAAAGATATTATTACTGACTATAGATTTCTGTGATCACAGTTTAGTTTCTTTCGTTCAGAACATGGTTTCTCACATGGCTGTTGATGTCAGCTGCCAGTCTAATTGTTGCTTCTTTTAAGTCAATTTTATCTAACTGCTTTTAAGATCTTGGCTTTGTCTTTGGCCATCTGTACTTTCACTGTGATGTATCTGGACATGAATTTTTTTCTTTTTAAATCCAGCTTTGGATTTGTTGAGCTTTTTGAATCTGTAGATTATTGTTTTTCATCATTGCTAGAAATTTGTTAGTATTTCTTCAAATTTTGCCTTTGCCCCAATCTCTCCTCTTGTTCTTGAGCAATAATCAGACATACCAAATAAATTTCTTACTTTGTAGTCTAGGTTTCTTACACCATTCTATTTTAAACTCTCAAACTGATTCCTTCATGTTTTCCAGCTCTTTATACTGCTGTTAATTTTTTCCCTTGAGTGTTTAATTTCAATTATTATGTTTTTTATTTCTTAGAGTTTTATTTTTCTCTAAAATCTGTTACTTTTTTAAATAGTATAACCTGTGCCTAATAATTCAAACATATTATCTCTTTGAATTTGTTTCTGCTTTCTGTTGCCTTTGCTGATTCTTGTTCATGATGCATTATATCATTCTATATTTGACAAATTAATTTTGTGAAGTCTTTGAGGTTTGGAATGAAAGTGTGTCTCTTCATTCCTCCAAGAGGAATTGTGTTTGTTTCTACTGTAGAAACCACTTACTGGTCTGGGACCACTTTGGGCTAAATTCAAAACTTAATAAAGTCCTTTGGATACCCAGGTCAAGAGAATTTGGACTGCATTTCTAGTGATTACTGAACTCAGGCTGCTGTTTCTTAGGAACAGGATCCTTTGGCTCCCCCTACAGTGCCAAGGCAACTAACTGTCTTTGAAGTCCTACAGCAATAAGAAGGATTGGGTGGATTTACTTTTGCTTTGCTTTTACGTTGAGAATGTAGCATTTAAGGGTTCATGCTTTATGGTGAGGATGGTTGTCTCTTAGATTCCCTACCTGGATAGAAGGCCTATATTCTGCCTTCTTTTCTCTTGAATTAAAAGTTACATTACTCTTTTTCTCTGAGCTCATGTTTAAGGCTCTAAGTTATCTAGTACAACATAGCTTATGCATAAAATATATATATATATATATATATATATTTTAGCATTCACTACTTTCATTTTATTGTGCAGGAGGAAGGAACAAATACCACCCTCATCTCCTCTTTTTGCTACCCTAATTATAGTCTAAGTCTCTCACAAGCATCCATTGTAATCTTTTCGCTTTGCCGAACATAGTATCCTACAACATTTTAGTAGTTAAAATGCCATGGGGTTCTAGGTTAGGCTTAGGATCTTGAAAGCCGTGGCTCTCAGAATCTTGGGAGACTTTATTATGAGTTGGCCTTTAGGATCATGGGATCTCTGGACTAGTATGGCAAAGGGGAAGTTTTTAGTAAGTTTTTATTTAAGTTAGAAAAAATGTTTGAACTGTCATCACATTTCACAGTACTTTTGCATTTGAGTCCCTCATATTACTATAGAGTCCAGTTCTCATGACAATGAGAGTATGTCAGAAGCAGCTAGAGGAGGTGGAAGAGCAAACCTTTGCAGACCAGTGTCTCATTTTTTTGCCATGGAGGTGTCATATTCTTAAGTACTTTCAGTCTCTAGGGATTACAGGGTGTTCCATAAGCCCTTGAATGTTTTAAGGTAGATCTGAGCTCTGCTTGATATTGTGGCCAAGGATGTCACTTGGATCATTTCTATGTTCAGATTTAGACAAATAAACTATATAGGTCATATCCTTTAACTAGCAAAGATGAAAAATGAAATGTCCAAAGACAAAAGAAAGGGTAGACTTAAGAGATAAGAAAGTGCATGGTGATAGAGGCCTAGTGCTGGAGGACAAAAGGCAATAGACACTATCAAAGAAGATTTGATTGCATACCTCTGCTGTTTAAGTGGGGAACCTAGACTAGTTTTCAATTTGGATTGAAGTCCATTTTCATGTCTCTGTCTCCCTCTTCTTCCCTACCCCCCACCCCGTATCCCTATTCCTCCCCCCCCTCTGTTTCTCTCTCTCTCTTTCTCTCTCTCTCTCTCTCTCTTTCTCTCTCTCTCTCTCTCTCTCTCTCACATACACACACACACACACGCACGCGCACACACACACACACACACATTTTAACACACTTTAACACTAACTACTATTCTAAGCCAAAGTGTATTTGGCTCTCTCCTGGCTTTCAACACTGGAGGTTGGCAAGTTGGAGGACTGGTATACTTACCAGCCAGGGAATTCTGTAATCTACAACCGTGGCACCCTGCTGCTAGAAAAGAAATAGGTTTGACTCTCCAAGTATAAATAATAGATTTAATATCTTTGGTAGGGCCTAAGAGTACCTTTGTTCCACCTGGGTTTCCCTTTCTCTCCCTCCAACTTACTTTAGAAATTCTTGGTTTTAACTATAAAAGGGCAATGTTGATTATAGTAATTCATGGGAACAGTTTATCATCTATGCTTGATTACCATGTAGAACAGTAAAGATGACTTTTAATCAGTATGTACATTATTAAATAAGTATGAGGTTAATATTGTAAATTTATTATAACTATGGTATTTTATCATTCATGGATGCACATTTAAAAAATTTTTGCTCAATAGTATAACAGGAACATTACTTTTTAAAAAATCTAATAATTATTTACTGAGGAAATAAATTATTTAAATTATTTCCTCAATAAATACCTATAGTAGTAGAAATATAGTAGTATGTCTTCCCTATACACAATTAAATACTCTTTAGAATGTGACTTTGGGTGGAGAACAGGAACAAGAGGCTGCCCTGTTGTCCTCAGGAAGCCAAAGAAGTAGAAGACAGAGAAGGTATGTCATTGCTTTGACCATGAAGAGACCATGCACCGTCTCATTTATCTCTGTTAATTTTGGCATTGAAGCACATTCTAGAATTAAAATGTGATTCTTTTTGAGATAATATGTCATCAGTTTGAACACATTTGAAGTACATTATTTTCAGAATTGGGAGACGACCTCAGAGCACGTTTAGATTATTTAAATAGATCACAATTAAAATCTAAAATTTTAATACATCTCAAATTTTAAACTTTTACAAGTCAGACAAAGATAACAAGTTAAAGTTTGGATTGTTGATGTAGAGTGGTGGCGTGGTGTCTTGATGGTTATAGTGGTAGTGGTAGTTTTTGTTTTAAATATTGAGAAAGCTTTACTAAATTTGTAGATTTATTGCCTAGTGAACACTAGGTGGTGCAATTGTGCAGGGACCATATAATGAAGTATGTGAAAGGCTTTTTTGTTTGTGTTCTTGGAAGGCAGGAGGATGAAATTAAAATTCTGGTTTGAGGAAACTCTTTGGAAATAAGAATTCTCAAAATATTAAAATGCATGGATGAATCTTGCTCTTTCATTAATTGTTCTGGGATTCAAATGGAGTCTGTCTTTCGATTTGGAACATACAGCCTCAAAGTATTTGTGTATTATTTATATTGCATTTTAAGCTCAACTAACTACAGAAAGGAAAACAACCCCACACAAAACAAAAAAGAAAACTGATACAATTTTGTTTTCTATAAATTTTTCAATATTGAATTGCTCTATTTCTACAATTAAACAGGCTCACCCTCTACTATTTCAAATTTAAAATTCCATAGGAGTTGAGCAATTATATGTATATTGTATTTCATCTTGTCAAATGATTGTTGATCAGTTAAAACTTGGAAAGTAGCTTTCCTCTTGGCATGTTTTATCTTTTTTTATCCACTAAAAACAAACAAACAAACAAACAAGCCTTGCATTCCTATGTAAGTTCAGATCATTAAATTAGTAAATTGAAGATTTAGTTTTTGAAATGAAAAATAACTTGTTGATTTACTTGTGTATTAAAAATAAGAAAATATTTCCATACAGATAATTATTTAAAGCTTTAAGTTCTAATTCTGATTTTTCGTTTGTTTGCTTGTTTTCTTTTAAGTTCTTTTCCAGTTTGAGATATAGTACTTTTTGGAATTCAAAAAAGTCATTTATGTCTTCCACCAATTTAATGAATAATGTTATTTCAGTTACATTCATATTTAAATGTATTTCAATATTTTAGAAGCAAAAAATGAAACTATCTTATCATTTTGAAATATTCACTGATAAGCATAGAAAAATCAGAATCAATTTAGGTACTTCAGTAAGCTGTCATAACTGATAGAATTACACAAACTCTATGTGTATTTTTACATGTTATTTTTCTAATTGAATCATATATGCTTTACCAGATGCAGACTTATACAAAACTGATTTTAAGTTTCACTTAATGTACCAAAACAACTTTATTTTAAAACTTACTTTCCATGTACTATACAAAGATTATAACATTTTTAGAAATTTAGATTTATGTTTTATGAATTCTTTTTCTCACTAACATTATAATACTTCTCTTCAAGACTACCACCTTTAGTATTTTTCTCTTGAATCTTTGATATTTCCATTTTGAGGTAATAATATTTCATTATGAATAAAGTTATTTTTTTTCTATTTGTGAAATAGGTATATGTGTTCACAGACAGACACATACATATATCAGACTCCAAGTAACAGGGCCATTGCTCATGGCTTATTTGATGGTATATACTTTTATTTTAAATTTATTTTCACAGTCCCCTTTGAAACTTTTGGAATGTAACATGTAATCAATATTTTCTTTAAAAAATACAGGTTAATATCTGAGTCATGTAACCAGTTTTAGATAAAATGTTACAGAAACAATATGTGGAATTGAAAAATCACTGTAAAAACATTTTTTTATGTTTAATTATTGTTGAGAAAGAGAGAGAGAGAGAAGGAGCACGAAAGGGGGAGGGACAGAGAGAGAGGGAGACACAGAATCCGAAGCAGGCTCCAGGCTCTGAGTTGTCAGCACATAGCTGGAAACGGGGCTTGAACCCACAAACCGTGAGATCATGACTTGAGCCGAAGTCGGACGCTCAACCGACAGAGCTACGCAGGTGCCCTGAAAAAAACACTACTTTTATGGTAGTTGGCAGCTTTTATAAAATGACTTGCTGGTCTTGCAGGTGTATCCATTATCACAATTGTCACTATTTAATGGTACCCATGTTAGCTATATTAGCCAGGGGGCTGAAGAGCCATGAAAATGGGAGTAACCTCTGACCTCAGAAATCGTTCTTTTAAAATGAGGACTGAAACATTGGTGATAGGAAATTTGAATTGCTCTTGCAGCTGCAGTGTTTGTTCTGTGAATACTTAATTTAGTTTAGAGCTATACTTTTTCTTCCAAATCTGTCAGTCTTTTAAAAGCATCAAATTCACTTCAGGAAGAAAAAAAAAAATTCTTCCTTCCCAAGACTGTATTATTGAATGCAGTATTCAGGCTTCAAACAGTTTCATTTAGGTAATACATATAGTTTTACGAATGGGAATCCTCACATTTGACACGCTCTGTTAAATATATAGCTCGTTCAGACCCCGTCAGGATATTGCTGCAGGCACTTATTTTGGATAATCCTTTTAATGCCTATAACTTAACTTCTTAGCTATGTAAAAGATTGGTAGAGTGTAGAGATATAAACGTACATGTGTATGTGTGTATGTGTAGTGTATATATATTACTGATGTGTAAATATGTGTGTATATGTATATTATGTAAGTCTTTAAAAGTTTTGTAAAGAATTTTGATGTTGTGTTATATATGTACATATTTAGATATTTGAAAGAAATTGTGAAAAATTTATGTTTGATGTGTAGGAAGTTACACATAGAATACTCATTTGGGTAATGGGATTGCTATGGCTAATTCTCACATGCTGACCAAAAATTTAACTCAAAGAGATTTGACAGTAATATTTAAAAAAAAAAAGTTGTATTGTGGTCTCATTGCTTTGAAATTCTTAATTAGTCTAACTTTTACAAGACTCTTCTACCCTTACTTTAAACATTTTAATAATGTATTTGTTGATCAGAGAAGAAAGGGGGGAGGGAGAAGAGGGCAGAAACTAACCATTTGCTGTTTTAATACATACTGAGGCAAAATCTAAATATTTGTTACATATTTTAATATTTGCTATATATTTAATAATGTTAAATGATTTCGAAAAATCAAGAAAGAATATGGTAAAAATAATATGAAAGTAATCTGAAGTAAGTTTTAAACATTATACAATTAAGAATTATGTGAAATAAAGAACTATAATTATTACTTTATTACATGCTGTATTGAATTATAAGTTCTGATAGTGAGAACTGTTTGGTGCAGTTTTGGAAAATGATAAACATTACTGAAATCCATTTGAGTTTAAATGCTTATTAAATCAAAATGGGACCAACTGAAAACTGAAATGTAGAATTTAATCATGTTTGAATTAGGAACATAGTTATAGTTCAACTTGCTGCTCTTCTTCATTTTGTATTTAACATAAGCAATCACATATAGAGACATAATTGTTTCTATATGTAACATAAAACACAATCTTACATGCTTTTTGGCCTGTCATTAGCATTTCCTTATATTGAAGGGTTAGAGGTGCCTCTTGCAAGTATCATGTCCATTCCTTAGCCAACCGTAAGATGAGGCTTTGATACCAACAATCTCCTTTCTCTACTCTTGAACGGAGTGTACATATTCTCTGCTCCAAAAGTGAACATTTTATGTAACGCATTTCCTGAATTCTGTACCTTCTTTTAATTCATTAATTTGTTTGTACTAGCTGTTAATAATCTAACTTTATAGGAAGTTAACCTATTTATAAAAGAAAAACAATTACTTTGATGTTTTAGCATGTTCACAGAGGTCAAATAAATATTTATCTCTTATTCATAAAAATAATGAGTAAAGTAAATACTATTTCTTAATATAGGACTTGTTTCTGTACTGAATAAAATTGTGAGGGGCACCTGGGTGGCTCAGTTGGTTAAGCGTTTGACTTTGGCTCAGGTCATGATCTCATGGTTCATGGGGGTTTGAGCCCGTGTTGGCTCTGGGCAGACAGCCAGAGCCTGGAGCCTGCTTCAGATTCTGTGTATCCCTCTCTCTCTCCCTCCCCCACTTGTGCTTTCTTTCTCTCTCAAATATAAATAAACATTAAAAAAAAAGTTTAAAAACATTGTGTAGATCATCTTGAAACCACCTTGAATAGCGATACAGGAAATAATTTCTATATAGATTTTTGAAATTTAGTTGTTTTTAAATGTAATTGTTTTTTGGGGGGAATATATTTCCATTTATGTCATCTTCAATTTTTTTCATTAATATCTTATAGTTTTCAAAATACAGATTTTTAATCTCCTGATTAAATTTATTCCCAAGTTTAAAGAGCCTAAATGTCCATCAACTGATGAATGGATAAAGAAATTGTGGTTTATATACACAATGGAGTACTACGTGGCAATGAGAAAGAACGAAATATGGCCCTTTGTAGCAACGTGGATGGAACTGGAGGGTGTGATGCTAAGTGAAATAAGCCATACAGAGAAAGACAGATACCATATGTTTTCACTCTTACGTGGATCCTGAGAAACTTAACAGAACCCATGGGGGAGGGGAAGGAAAAAAAAAAAAAGAGGTTAGAGAGGGAGAGAGCCAAAGCATAAGAGACTCTTAAAAACTGAGAACAAACTGAGGGTTGATGGGGGGTGGGAGGGAGGGGAGAGTGGGTGATGGGTATTGAGGAGGGCACCTTTTGGGATGAGCACTGGATGTTGTATGGAAACCAATTTGACAATAAATTTCATATATTGAAAAAAATAAATAAAAATTTATTCCCAAGTTTATTTATTCTTTCTTATTGTGTTTTTTCTTTCTCTTTCTTTTTATTTTATTTTATGTTTTTGAATTAATTTATATTTCAATATATGAAATTTATTGTCAAATTGGTTTCCATACAGCACCCAGTGCTCATCCCAAAAGGTGCCCTCCTCAATACCCATCACCCACCCTCCCCTCCCTCCCACCCCCCATCAACCCTCAGTTTGTTCTCAGTTTTTAAGAGTCTCTTATGCTTTGGCTCTCTCCCACTCTAACCTCTTTTTTTTTTTTTTTTTTCCTTCCCCTCCCCCATGGGTTTCTGTTAAGTTTCTCAGGATCCACGTAAGAGTGAAAACATATGGTATCTGTCTTTCTCTGTATGGCTTATTTCACTTAGCATCACACCCTCCAGTTCCATCCACGTTGCTACAAAGGGCCATATTTCGTTCTTTCTCATTGCCACGTAGTACTCCATAGTGTATATAAACCACAATTTCTTTATCCATTCATCAGTTGATGGACATTTAGGCTCTTTCCATAATTTGGCTATTGTTGAGAGTGTTGCTATAAACATTGGGGTACAAGTGCCCCTATGCATCAGTACTCCTGTATCCCTTGGATAAATTCCTAGCAGTGCTACTGCTGGGTCATAGGGTAGGTCTATTTTTAATTTTTTGAGGAACCTCCACACTGTTTTCCAGAGTGGCTGCACCAATTTGCAGTCCCACCAACAGTGCAAGAGGGTTCCTGTTTCTCCACATCCTCGCCAGCATCTATAGTCTCCTGATTTGTTCATTTTGACCACTCTGACTGGCGTGAGGTGATATTTGAGTGTGGTTAAAATAATACTATAAAGCTACTGGAACATAACCTTTTAATAAAATGCCTTGTTTCTATTTAGAATACCAATAAAAATGAAGTTATTAGACTATTTAAGAAATACGGAATACAAACCATGTCTTGAATCACTCAAGAAATGATTTGTTAGCTATTATTTACCTATCTGTTCATCTATCAATAATGACATTATTTACTAAAATTATTGGTTAAATTATCTGATTGCCTATAGATAATAGTTCAGCTATTAGAAACATACTACTAAAAATTAGTTTGATAATACTTGGAGTAATCAAAGTATTAACAGAGTTAATTTTTAACCATCATTTGTAGAGAAGACCTTATTCAGCATATTTGGTTTATTCTAACTATACGTTACAGAAGTTTTGGTAGTGTGAAAGAATTTTATCTGCTTTCACCTTGCAATATCTGTACAGTTTTTACTTTAAGTGAAAAGAAGGGATTTAGGCATCAAAAAATTAGCCAGATGGCAATGAGATAATATAGTTTTCTATGTAAGTGTAAATTGTGGGATGTCTTAGAGGAAAATACAAAAATTAAAAAAAATTAATAATTGCATATATTTGGCAAACGTTTCACCTCTTGTCAAATGGTATTTTTGCTAAAAATAGGTTTCCTTTAAATATTTTAGTAATGGGATGTTGAAACAATATTTTTTAGCAGTTTATTAAAGTTCTGGGGGAGTTGGATTCAGTAATTGCAAAGAGGAAAATTGAGAAAAACCTGAGAAATAGACACCAGCCTATGAATTCTAATGACTAAACCTATATTATTTTGAACATATCTACACTAACCATACAGTTATCTTGCATCTTACCTCATATGATATCTCAGAATAAAATAAAAGTGACTGATTTCCATGAATAACCCATTGGGAAGTGAAATTCTATCAGGCTAGTTTCATCTTTTCTGCTAGCTTTCCTACTTTAAAAACTGTAAACCCTTAATAAATTGCTGTAATCTTGTTAGTTTGAAAATACATGTCAAAATAATACATGCTTTAAAAATACTTTCCTTGAATGAGACATGAATGAATGCTTTTAAAGGAGGTGTTGAAACTAGTGATTTTGATGATTGATACTAAGCTATAAAGAAAATACACAGGGTAATATAGTATATTTAAAGCAGACTTATGTCAGTAATATATGCAAAATTGTTGAGGTATTGAAATCTTCATAACTGGACAATCTTGCTTGAATGAATTTCTCTCCCTTTGAGTTCCCAAAGCAATTTGTCAAAAGCAAATTTAAAATTTTTAAGGGTTGGTTTAAAATATTTTAAGGTAAAAAATCTAAACTCAAGTAGATTATAGTGAGCTAATTCTATAGGATAGTCACATTTCTCAATGTTTCTTATTTTTCTGCCCCAGTATATTAATGAATCAGTTCATATGTAGTGAGTCAGATTTTAATTGATTAATTATTTTGAGTATAGTTGACACACAGTGTTACATTAGTTTCAGGTGTACAACATAGTGATTCCATAAGTTTATGCTATCTGTGTTCACCACAGTGTAGCTACTATCTGTCACTGTACAACACTATTACAATATCTTTGACTATATTCCTTATGCTGATTCTTTTATTCCTGTAACTTAATTTTTCCATAACTGGAAGCCTGTATCTCCCACTCTTCTTCACCCATTTTACCTATCCCTCCTACCCTCTCCCCTCTGGCAACCATCAGTTCGTTTTCTGTGATTCTGTGATTATTTATTTATTTATTTATTTGATTCCACATAGGAGTGAAATCATATGGTATTTGGCTTTTTCATATGACTTATTTCACTTAGCATAATACCCTCTTGGTCTGTCTGTGTTGTTGCTAGTGGCATAATCTCATCTTTTTTTTATGGCTGTTCATGTAATACATCATCTTCCTTATCGATTTGTCTATTGATGGACACTTGGATTGCTTCCATAATTCCGTAGGCTACTATAAATAATGCGGCAATAAACATAGGGGTACATATACCTTTCCAAATTAGTATTTTGAGGGGTTTTTTTGGTAAATACCCAGTAGTGGAATTATTGGATCATATGGTATTTCTATTTTTAATTTTTTTAGGAACTTCCATACTGTTTTCCAAGGTGGCTCTACCAATTTACATTCCTGCCAACAGTGTAAGAGAGTTCCTTTTTCTCCACATCCTCATCAACACTTGATAGTTTTTGTCTTTTTGATAACAGCCATTCTTTAATAAAAAACTTTTTTTTAGGGGCACCTGGGTGGCTCAGTCGGTTGAGCGACCAACTTGGGCTCAGGTCATGATCTCATGGTTTGTGAGTTTGAGCCCTGCATCGGGCTCTGTGCTGACAGCTCAGAGCCTGGAGCCTGCTTCTGATTCTGTCTCCCTCTCTCTCTGCCCCTCCCCCAGTCATGCTTTGTCTCTCTCTGTCTCAGAAATAAATAAACATTAAAAAAAAATTTAAAAACTTAAAAAAAAATTTTTTTAATTTATTTATTTTGAGAGAGAGAGACCCCATGAGCAGAGGAGAGGCAGAGGGAGAGGAGGAGAGAATTCCAAGTAGGGTCTGCGCTAACAGCACAATGTGGGGCTTGATCTCACAAACTGTGAAACCATGACCTGAGCCGAAATTTAGATTAATACACGTAAGGGACTGAGCCACCCAGGTGCCCAGATAGTAGCCGTTAAGACAGGTGCTAGGTGATATCTCATTGTGGTTTTGATTTACATCTTCCTAATGATTCGTGATGTTGAGCATCTCTTCACTTGTTGGCCATCTGTGTGTCTTTTTTGGAAAACTGTTCAGTCCTCTGCCCATTTTTAATCAGATAGTTGGATATTTTTTTGGTGTTGAGTTGTGTGAGTTCTTTATATATTTTGGATATAAACCCTATATTGGATATGTCATTTGCAAATATCTTCTCCTGTTCAGGAGTTTGCCTTTTTTGTTGTTGGTTTCCTTCACTGTACAAAAAGCTTTTTAGACATGCCTAGAAAAATGTTACTATGGCTGATGTCAGAGACATTTATGGTTTCAGGTCTCAGACCTGGGTCGTTTTAATCCACTTTGAGTTTATTTTTGTATATGATATAAGAAAGTGGTCCAATTTCTTTCTTTTGTATGTAGCTGTCCACTTTTCCCAGCACCATTTGTTGAAGAGACTGTCTTTTCTCCATTGTATATTTTTGTCTTCTTGGTCATAGCTTAATTGGCCGTAAAAGTGTGAGTTTATATCTGAGCTGTCTGCTCTGTTCCATGGATCTATGTGTCTGGTTTTGTGCCAGTACCATACTGTTTTGATTGCTACTGCTTTGTAGTATATCTTGAAATCTGGAATCAGTACCTCCAGCTTTGTTCTTATTTCTCAAAATTGTTTTGGCTATTCAGGGTCTTTTTTGGTTCCATACAAATTTTAGGATTGTTTGTTCCAGTTCTGTGAAAAATGCTGTTGGTATTTCGATAGGGATTGCATTGAATCTGTAGATTGGCTTGGGTAGTATGGATATTTTAACAGTATTGGTTTTTCAGTTCATGATATGGAGTATCTTTCCATTTGCTTGGGCGGTCTTCAGTTTCTTTCATCAGTGTGTTGTAGTTTTCAGAGTGCAGGTCTTTCACTTCTTTGGTTAAGTTCTGAGGTATTTTTTTCTTTTTGGTGCAACTGTAAATGGAATTGTTTTCTTAATTTCTCTTTCTGCTACTTTGTTATTATTTGTAAAACTGCTACCAACTTCTGGGTATTAATTTTGTATCCTGCAACTTTACTGAACTTACGTATTACTTCCAGTAGTTCTTTTGGTGAAGTCTTCAGAATTTTCTACGTAGAGTATCATGTTATCTGCAAATAGTGTTGGTTTGCCTTCTTTACCAATATGGGTACCTCTTAGAGTCCATTTTTATTTTAACATCTTATTTGGGGGTCTAATTTTATAATTTCACATATTACTTTAAATAATATTGCAAACAACAATTTGTAAATACTTGGTCATATATAATTGAGGGATTGATTATATTTTACTTGATTAAAGTCAAGAGTCTGGACTGTGTAACTCTTGGGGTTCCTTTCCTAGCATTTCG
The DNA here is from genome assembly GCF_022837055.1 of Prionailurus viverrinus. Classification (NCBI taxonomy): domain Eukaryota; kingdom Metazoa; phylum Chordata; class Mammalia; order Carnivora; family Felidae; genus Prionailurus; species Prionailurus viverrinus. The sequence goes on along the minus strand of NC_062563.1, from coordinate 81,778,193 downwards.
AGTCATACTTTTTAAAAAATAAATTTATTTTTGAGAGAAAGAGAGAAAGGGAGGGGCAGAGAGTGAGGGAGAGAGAGAATCCCAAGCAGGCTCTGCACTATCAGAGCCAAATGAGGGGCTCGATCTCACGAACTGTAAGATCATGACCTGAGCTAAAGTCAAGAGTTAGACACTTAACCGACTGAGCCACTCAAGTGCCCCTTGAGCCATACGTTTGAATGTAGATCATGTTCTTATTTTGACCTTTGTGAAATTTTTAAAATTCTTGGTTTTTTTGAGCATAGTATATGGTGTTTGAAAATTTATCAGACTCAGATTTTGTCATTGGGGGACATATGTTCTTATTTAGCAGAGATAAAACATTCTTTCATTCATTTGACAACAAATATTTATAAAACATCTCATATGTTCCATAAGAGTAACTAAGTTATCAGGGCTCAAGTTGATTTCAGTCTTGTGTGGAACACAGACAAGTAAGTATGTAAGTTGATGAGTACTATGATTGGGGAACATACAGGATACACTGAAAGTACCTGTGGTGGAATTAGGTTTGTCCATCTAACCAAACCTTAGTGGGGCCTGGTGTTGGGGAAAGTTTCCTGGAGAAAGTTTTGGCTAACCTGAGGCTTAGCATGTATAAGGGTTAACCAGGTGAAGTGTTGGAAGGGGAAGGGAAGTAGGGATGGTTAAGTGCATTTCACACAAAGTATGTGCAAAGGCACAGAGGAGTTAGAAAACATGGCATGACTCATGGGACTCTAAGACTTCAGTGATCAGAGATGAAGGTGGTGGCATGAACAAGGAGTATTTCATGTGTGGTCTTGTGTATTTTGGAATTTCAACCTTGGTGCAGTGGGAAGCTGTTAAGGTTTTTCAGAGAAATGACACAATTCTTGTTGCTGTTTGGAAAGATTGTGCTAGCAGCAGGATGGAGAATGGGTTGGAAGAAGTTAGATTAGAGATGAAGATACACAATGAGGACTTTCTGAGTAATTGGTTGAGATAAAAAGTCATAAGCTATTTTGGTGCAGTAAAGATGGAAAGAACTAGATGAATTTATGAAATTTTAACTGGTAACAGCAACAGTGTTGGTGATAGGATGTGGAGGTTTGTGGAAGAAATAGTAGTAAAGGTGACACTCAAGTTTCTAACCCAGGTAACTAGGTACATAGTGCATCCATTCAATGTGATTGGAATAATGGAAGGAATCAGAAAGGGAAGAATATGAATTCAGTTTTATAAATGGTAAACTTCCAAACTAACGTGAAAGAGTGTGTGGAGATGGCCAGTAGAAGTTGGATATATAAACTAGCTGCTCAGGAGAGAAATGAGGACTAGTGACTAAGAGTCATCAGCATATAGATAGTAATTGGAGTAGATGGGGTGTTTTACAGGGAGGATATAAAGAGATGAGATCTCAGAGGATTCTGAAAAGAGGACCCTAAGGGATCTAATATTTCAGAGGTGGACAGAGGAAGAACCAGTGAAAAATATTAGAAAGTAGCAGGTAGAGAGAGGTAGGATGAAAATGAGGAGAGTGCAGTGTCACTGAAACCAATGGATGAGAGTGATTAAAAGGATATCAGGCAGAGTAGAAACATAATGGTAGAAAACGCACAATATATGGGAAATTCAGATGAAGTGCTGTGTAATTTCAGATGAAGGAAAGATTCTGTCTTTGCTTCAGGGATGTTTCATGGAGGAGGTTGCATCTGAAAATCACATTTAAGGAAGCTCCTGAATGGTGGGAAATAATATTCCAGGTAAAGGGGCAACATAGTAAAAGGTAGGAAAGTATAAAACTATAGAACTAACAAGTTGTATGTCAGCTAGTGACAGTTCTAGGGTTCATGTTAGAGATAGGACTAGATGGGTAGTAGGGGGAAATGATAATGAAGGCCTTGGTTGACATGCTGTATGTTTTTGGCAATAGGAAGACATAGGAGGATTTTAACTAGAATGATTTCATTCTTTTAAAGGCTGAATAATACTAATATTTCATTGTATAGATATACCACATCTTGTTTATCCACTTACAGCAACATATTCTTTAAGGATATGCATATAGGTAGTAGTCTATTTTGAAAAAGGAAAGTAACCCAAAATTCAGGTGTTAGTCACTTCTGGAGGAGGGAATGGGAGAGATGTGACCGGGAGGGGACAGGAGGGTTTTAAGGTACTGGTAGTGTCCTGTTTCGTAAGCTGTATGGTGGATACAAGATATTCATTGTATTTATTAAATAGTACTTTTATATTTCATACTTTGTATGATATATTTCACAATTTAAAAAAAAATTCACATGATCATGCCATTAATGTAATTTTCAGTGTTTTATAAATAAAAGAATGATAAAAGATTTGTTTTTTAATAAGATTAATCTACCAGGTTAGATTGGGACAAAGACCGGTTCTTCAGAGAGATTATTGAAATAGTCCAGGAAAAGGAGCACAGGGCCAGAACCCCATTAAACTACAGCACTGGAGAGAATAGGAAATTAGTATAAAACAAGCAAAAAACCCCAACAACAGTATTTGAACTGGTGGAAGGGACAGGGTGAAGTGGAGGCGTTCACTTCCAGTTTGCTTCCTTTCCTTTTTCTCATAGTGACTTTATCTAAAATCGCTTGTGTTAAGCCTCCCCCTATTCACCTTGCCTTAACTCAACAGAAGACCTCTTTCCATTCTTCATTAGGAAAAAATAAGTTATTAAGCTTTAATGTGTCACTTTTTTTGGTCCCTACTTCATATCAAGAAACATGAGGAGGGGAGCCTGGGTGGCTCAGTTGCGTAAGCCTCCGACTTCTTGATTTCAGCCGGGTTTGTGATCTTAGGATTGTGAGATCAAGCCCGGTCTGGGCCTCCGCGCTGAGTGTGGAGCCTGCTTAAGATTCTCTCTTCCTGTCTTTCTGCCCCTCCCCTGCTCACACGTGTGCATGCTTGTGTGTGCATGCACTTACTCAAAAAAAAAAAAAAAACAAAACAAAAAAGGAAAAAAGAAGCATGAAGAGTCTGACATTTTACCTTACTTGCACACGAGTAAGTTAGCCCGCTACAGTTTTATGGCTGCTGGTAGAAAACATAAGATGCCTGGGTCAGAGGTGAAAGACAGTTTTCATTCACAGCAATCGAGGGGTTGAAGTACTAGCATTCTTTGCACTGGTTCCCTGAACCCTAGTTCCCAGCTGACACCTACACATACAGTGGGCTACATTATGGAAGAGGAACCGTGAGCTTAAGGAACCTAAATCTTTTATAATTGGAAGTAAGCATGCCTGCCCTTTGCTTCATAAGAAACATTAACTCTATTTTCCAGGGTTGTTTGCTATCCTTGGAAAGATAGTGTAGAAAAAAAGGGCACTCAGTGCCTTTTTTTTTTTGCAGAAACCTGAGATACCTATACAGAATTATCTTCCAGCATCTCAAAACATCTTAATCTTCATCCTCTTTCATTCCTATCTATCTCAGAAATAAGTCATTTTTTTTTTCATGGCTAACACTTCAACTTTGATTTTCATGCTCTTTTCTTTGGACTTCTGAGATCTTGTGTCATGGCTAAGTCTTCTCAAATCTTCATTTACCAAATATTTATTATGATACAGTATGGATGTTACAAAGCAGCTTTATGTAGCACTTATGCTAGTGGAGGTACTGAGACAAACAAGCAAAGAAATAATCAAGATAATCTTAGAATAAGATAAGCCCAATAAAGTTAAAATTAAAAAGATGGTGTGACAGAAACTGAGATGGTCCTGTTTTATATGGTCATCATTGGAGAAGACTTTTAGGAAGAATTGATATGCACAGAGATCTGAATTACGAGAAGAATCAGATTTCTACATAAAAGAACAGCACAAAAGCTCTGAAGTAGGAATAAGATTAATATTTTTTGAGAAACAAAGAAAGCCCATGTTTCTGGATTGTAGTGAGCTAAGGAGGACAGTGCTAAATGATGAATTTAGAGAAGTAGGTCATGACAAGAGGTTTGAATTTTATTCTATCTATAGCCTTTGTTACTCCACTATATCTTTCTTTTAAATTTATAGATATTCTAGGGCCTTTTCCTGTTCTAAATCACTTTTTGAATAGATGCCACTACTTCCCTTTCTTTTCCAAATTCTTTCAAACCGGAAGAATTAAAAGATAAATTTTCAGCACTGTTGGATGACAGGAAATGGTGCCATCAGAAATTGTGAGGAATTCCTGAGAGACAGAAAGCAGAAGGCTGGAAAATGACAGCCCAAAATGGCACAGAAAACAACTGTGCATGAAAGTAGAGCATCAAAACTTTCAAGTTCTTCGTAGTAGGAGTAATTATTTAAAGGTATGTGGCTTAAATAGAAGAAAGTATTTCTCTTTGCCCAGTTCTTTCTCCTCAAATCATGCAGATACTCATGTCTACTTCTCCCTTCTTTCCTCTCTCTCTCCCTCTCTCTCCCTCTCTCTCTCTCCCCCTCTCTCTCTCCCTCTCTCTCTCTCCCTCTCTCTCTCTCCCTCTCTCTCTCTCCCTCTCTGACACATGCACACACACATACACATAGACATGCATATACATATGCACACATACATACACATAGTAGCAATAGCAGGCAGCAGTTGCATTGGCCCATTTCTGAAATTTCAAAACCATACATTAGGTAAACTACTTATCTGGGAAAGGCTCCCAATGTGGCTGTAGGGACATGAGAAAAGAGTAAAACAGGAAGTACCTTGGGAGGATTTACCTATGTTACAGATGTAGATGGAGGAAAAATAAAAGATAGCCCTGCCCAGGAGGGAAATATGTTAGAGTTTTCCACAACCAGAGTAAAACTCTTTTGTTTTTCTCACTTGGAGCCTCCTCAGCTTGCCTCTGTATGCTAGTCTACACATCTTAATATGACTCTGGCCATTATATTACCAGCAGTCAGCCTTCCTGTACAGGAGAGAGACCAGATTGGTGAAACACCTATATGGCCAGCTGTGTATACTCATCAAATGAAATTTTTGTTTATAAATACGAATGGATGGCCAAGGATCATCAGAGACTGATAAAAGAACCAACAGCAGGGAAAAGAAGAGCCAAGATGAACAGACCACTGATTGGATGAAACGTTTAATTCAAAGAAGAGCATATAAAATATATTCAAATAAATAACTTCTGAGAGATTCCAGAAGATAATGGAACAAGAATAGACCACTATTCAAAAGAAGCAATGAGACAATGATCTCATTGTCTCTGATGCACACACACACACACACACACACACACAAACACACACACACCACATACCACTGACCATTGAACAATGTGGGGGGCTGAGGGTGCCAACTCAATGCACAGTCTAAAATCTAAGTATAACTTTAGATTCCCCCAAAACATAATTACGAATAGCCTATTGTTGACTGGAGGCCTTACTGATAATATAAACAGTTGATTAACACATATTTTGTATGTGATATATATTATATACTATACTCTTATAGTAAAGTAAGCTAGAGAAAAGAAAATGTATTAAGCAAATCATAAGGAAGAGAAAATATCTTCATAGCACTGTAGTGTGTTTATTGACAAAAATCTGGTATAAGTGGGCCTGTGCAGTTCAAACCTGTGTTTTCCAAGAGTGTATCTTCTGGGGTTCCTGGGTGGCTCAGTCGGTTAAGCATCCAGCTTTGGCTCAGGTCATGATCTCACAGCTCTTGAGTCTGAGTCCTGCATTGGGCTTTGTGCTGACAGTTCAGAACCTGCAGCCTGCTTTGGATTCTGTGTCTCCATCTCTCTCTGCCCCATCCCTGCTCATGCTCTGTATCTCTCTCTCTAAGATAAATAAACATTAAAAAAAAAAAGTATATCTTCTGTATTTGAGAAGAGTAAAACAAGGTAATCTTACAGACTGAAATAGTAATCTGGAAGATAAGGTCAAATAAATATTCTCAGAGTTAAAAGACAAAATGTGGGAGAAAAGTTAAGCCAGGGAAGGTCAATCCAAGCAATGCGATACAACTAGAAATTGAGAAATAAAGGTTGTCCCCCTACTTGTAGCTATTTGACCTTAGAGAACTGTTGGTATTAGTGGTGGGAGGGGGTATTAGGGATGGACCCCTGGACCTTGCTTCTACCAGAGCATTTCTACTTTTACAAGTTTTATATATTGGAGTTGAGTGTAATATTTTATTGAAGGAAAAAGTGGTCTACCAGGAAAAAAAAGTTTGAAAATTATTGACACGTGGGATGAAGTTCAGATTTGCTGCATTTCATTGAAAGGTCTACGCTTTTATCCCGACTTGTCTTTCTAGGGAGAGTGAAGGAAGATTACATAGTAGAAGTAGAGGCCACTCACATAGGCATATATAAGCCAGTGTAAGGATTTTAAGACATGCAAGGAAAAGCTTTTGAAGAGCTTCATACAAATGAATAAAATGGTCTAATTTGTATATTTAAAAATATTTTATATTAACTATTATTATATATTATACATTATATATTAAAATTATAAAAATATTTTTATATTTCTATGGGAAATGAATTATGAAGGTTCAAATGTTGAAATGGGAGACTGGTCAGAAGGCATGAAATAAATGCTCCATACAAGAAAAGATGGTGTTCTAAGCTAGAGAGGTAATAATGGAGATAGAAAGAAGTAGCAAGATTAGGATATGTTTTAGAAGAAGCTGAGTCAAGAAGGGAAAAGAGAACATAGGGGTGGTGACTGATAGAAAGACTTGCAAGGGCGGAGTTTGTTTTTCTTTTTTCCTTTTTTCCTTTCTTCCTTTCTTCCTTTCTCCATGCTCTGTCTTGTCCTCCCCCCTCTCTCTTTTAGTAAGACATTGAGCTTTCTTTGTAGCCATAGAGTATTACATGTTGGGGAAGGGAAATGAGTTGGTGGTAAGACTGGAAAGGTTACCCACATTCAAAATGAATTGCTCATATATTTAATCTAATAAAAGAATGTCAGAACTTAAACATTTGTTATCCTCATAGTTTGTGTGCATCATATATTCGAGAGTGGCTTCAATGGGCAGTTCTGGTGCTAGAACTCTCAAGAGATTGCAGTGATCTGATGGCTGGCCTGGAGCTGGTGGATATAAGGCCCAGGAGGCTCAAGCTTGTGGTTGGCAAGGGAGTGCTGGTCGTTGTGGAGGGGCCAGCTCTCCCTCTCCCAAAGTCATCACAACATGGTTCTGGCTATACCCTCTCACTCTGGCCTGGAGGGTGACAGTCATCTGCAAAGGAAGGTACTGAACCTCACGGACAGCTGTAGCAGCTGGAAAATGGGGCGGAGCAGTCACAACTTCTTTAAAAATGGTCTTGGGGTGCCTGGGTGGCTCAGTCAGTTAAGTATCCAACTTCTGCTCAGGTCATGATCTCATGGTTCATGAGTTAGAACCCCGCATCAGGCTGTGTGCTGACAGCTCAGAGCCTGGAGCCTGCTTCAGACTTTGTGCCTCCCTCTCACTTTGCCCCTCCCCTGCTCATACTCTGTCTCTCTCTCAAAAATACGTAAAACATTAAAAAAAATTTTTAAGTGGTCTTAAATACCCTACCTACAGTGAAAGAAGCATGTAGTGACAAAATGATGAGTTTGGTTTAGATTTGTGTTAAAATACACCTCCGTCACTTTTCTATTTTATAAAACAGGAAAATACTACCTCATATGGTTGTTGTAAAGTCTAAATGAGAAAAATGCGTACAAAGCACTCACCATATAGTGGGAACTCTCTAATTAGCTGAGAACTTCTTTCTTCTTGATCAAACATAAAATGAATAACTTTAAAACCTTTGAGATTTTTCAAACTTGCTGAGTTTAAAAACGAGTAAATGCAACTTCTAAAGGCAAATTACATTTGCCTTATTATTAGCATAATCAGAGATTTATATGTAGAAGGCTAATAACACCCAACAAATGTAGTTTTCAGGAGTTGACCATTGCTTTATAAGAGTGTTAAACCTATTATTGAGTATCTTTAAGTTAAAGCACTTTTCTGAGTATGCCACATATTGAATAATTTGTAATAAAGTCATACCATAAACTGACGTTTGAATAAATCATGTCCAAACATTAATTTAATAAATTAGTACTTTACGTAAGTGTACATTGGAATGTCTATGGAAGGGAATATGTAGTTAAACCAGTGTTCGTGCCAAATCCGCCATGCACTGATCTGTATTGAGCTATAAATTTAAAAAATATTTTGTAATTAAAATATGTATACCACCCAATTTTTCTTTATTAGAAAATAACTGACATATAATATTTACTAACTACTGAAAAAATAGCAAACCCTGCTTTGAATACCTAGACACCTTCTCATTGGTTGGCACCATCTGTGACAAATTCTGAACTGTACTGTTTACAGACACACAGCTGCAGCCTGAGTTGGCACCAAAACCAAGTATTGACGCTGTGCTCTTTGCAGCCCTGGCCCTGTCTAATTCCTCTAGGAAGGAGGATATGGGAGAAGAGGTTGCAAACACAAGAGTGATGAGAATAATTGATAGTTTACGTCTCTTCCATCTTAAACAAACAAACAAACGACCCTCCCTCTGTCCTGAGACTCCTTTAGCTACCACCCTCTCTCACCATCCACATTTATGGCTTCAACTACTTAATTGGCTCCCTAACATTTTTATTCTAGATCTCACTCCCAAGCTCCGTATCTGTAGTTGGGTATTTAATGTCTACCTAATGCTTTAATAAGTTAGCTTGACAATCTACAGAGTATGCATCTCCTAAAAAAATAAATGCTAACTGTGGGTAGCTCTGCAGTTTCGCACCTATTTTTAAATGCCATAACATCGTGGAATGTTGCAAAGTCAAAGTGGTGAATTATCTCAGGAAAATACTAATTTTATTTCTAATAGAAAGTATTCTTTCATGGAGAGTGCCTGTTGAAGTAGTATGATTAGCTGCTACTACAGTGGTTAAATAGACCATCAATTGAGGGAGAATAAAGGATGCCCACCAAGACATTAAAGGCATTGTTAGCATAGGAGTGAGTGAGACAGCAGGATTGAAGCATTTACTCAATGTTCACTGCTATTTCTGTCTTCAGATGTGTTCTGAATAAACTTGGGACGAGGTGGGAAACTTTTTCTTTAAATCAAAATGGCACACATACATAGTATAAGGAGAGTTCTGTAAGGCTTATCAATAACCACGGCATTTCTGATCCTCAGCACCAACCAGAGGCAAGCACTTTCAGTTCTTTAGTTATTTCTTCTGGTGTTTACCTCTGTATTTGTAAACAACATGCATTGCTTATTTCTTCATTTTGAAAATTTTACTTTTTAGCCTATTAAATTGTCACTTTGGAAGAGAACTTAACCCCTGCCTTAGCACTTATGCCCTCCCATACAAACTTCTCTCTCTTCCAGCACAGGTATACCACAGTTTTTGGTTAATCTGAATTGTATGTCTCCAGTATTCTAACTGTATGTAATAAAAGTTTAGCAGTGTAACATACAAAGATTACATTTTTCTTCTTGTATAATTGTGTTTTCTATGCAGTTAATAATTGCATTACTTCTACAATTTGCTTATTTTTTATAGACCTATTATTTTCTCATCCCAACTTTCCCAGCAAAAGTATAAATCTTCTTTCTGTAGATTTGTGTGCATCAGGTAGTCTGTTACTGTCAATTTTTTTTTTCTTGGCAATATTCTTCATGGAGCTTGCTCTCTTCCTTTATTGTGCATGAGATACAGTTTTATCCTTGTATGATTTCCATTTATTGCTATTCTGGAAATCCTTTTTCCTTGTTCTTGTGTTGGATCCTTTATTTCCTGGATCCCATATCGTCCTCTTTCATGGTTAATTGTATCCTTTGGTGGGACACATTTTTCAGTAATTTCCTTTTAAAAATGCATGATAATTTTTGAGACCTTGCCTCTTTGAACATCTTTAATCTCACACTGAAGTGATAGTTTGGCTACATATAGAATTACAGGTAGGAAATAATTTTCCTTGAGAAATTGAAAGCAGTACTTCCTTGACTTCTAACTTCCATTGCTGGTGTTGAGAAGTCTGATGCCTTGTCCTTTTTAAGTGACCTGTTTTTGTCATGGTTTATTTTTTTCTTCTCTGGAAACCTAAGATTTTTGTTTATCTCCAGTGTTTTGATTTCGTAATGATATGCCTAGGGCGTGACTCTTTTGTAAACCATTGTGTTGGGTACTTGACAATTTCTTTCAACCTAGAAACTCATGTACTTCAGTTCTGGGAAATTTTCTTGTATTTTTTCTTTGATAATTTCTTCCCTTCCTTCCATTGTCTCTATTTTCTTCCTTAGTCATATGTGTGATTTAGGATTAATCTGACTGATTCTCCAGATTTCTTCTTTCTCTCTCTCTCTCTCTCTCTTTCTCTCTCTCTCTCTCTCTGTGTGTGTGTGTGTGTGTGTGTGTGTGTGTGTGTGTGTGTGTGTAAGTATGCATTTCTTTTTGCTTTCTGGGAGATTTCCTCAACATTCATTTGAGTTATTTATTTTGGCTGTCTTATTTTTATTTCCTCCCTTTCCTCCTTCTTTTCAGAGTAGCTCTCTTATTCTTCAGTAATGTTTTGTTTCTTAAGTAGTTGCTCTGAAACCACCTCTAAAGAGTCATTTTACAGTTTTCTTCTATGATAGGGAGGGATAGTCCAGCTGTGCTGGCAGAGAATAGCACCTAGAAGTCTAAGTATTCTTTACATAGAATTTCAAACAGTTCCCTTGTTTTCAATCCTAAGCATTCCTTCAAAAGTACTTGGTGCTTCTAGTTTCTGAGACTTTTTAGAGTTCTAGTGCATGAACTCTTTGGCTCTTAGCCATCCACCCTATATGTATTCTTGGCTTTACACTTTTTTGAGTCTATTGTCAGTTACCTCTTATCCATCAGCTTTTTACTCTCCAAAATTTTGTTGATAACTATTTTGTTGCCCTATTTCTCATTCTCCTTGCCTTGTGAGTTTTCTTTCTGTTGTTTACTGTCATTTTATATGTGCTGAACCCCCTATCTTTATTGGGATGGTCCTCTATGTAGGATTTTTGTGTATGTTGCCAACTTTGAGCTGGTTGTGCTACCAAAAAAAAAAAAAAATCAATCAAGCATTGATAGAGGCAATGTTTCCTTCATTCTAAATTACCATTGAGTATAAAGTGCTACTGATTTAATGTTGAATTCTGATTAAAAAAAAGCAACACTGTGTTAAATGTATACATTGATTATCAGATACATAAAGTTTCAATGTGAAGCATACAGTAGCTTTATGTGACCCAGTCCTGTGCTAGGTATTCATTTTCTCTAAAGAGGCCTCTGGTTCTGAAAATAGATTTATAATTTCAATTTTTGTGGCTGAGATTGTGTTAGACGTTAGAATTGATAACTCTTTTCTCTGTACTTTCTTCCTTGGATATGATTCTACTTTATTTTCCATACTCTGATGTAATTGTATTCATTGTTTTTCTCTTCCCATCCCCCCATCCTCCACTAAGTTACCACCTCCTCACATGTAAGTTCTTGGTTTTTTTCCCACCTTTATATCTTGAATGCCTAGCACAATGTCTGGCCCAATTTGGGACATGGTAGATGCTTTGCAAATGTAGATTGACCCAAACTAAAATAATTAGAAGATGAAATGATACTTAGTGAAACACTAAAATAATCAGAGTATTTTTTTCTTTTCTATTGAAATCGGGGTCTGTTTTACAGATATGAATAATGAGGAAGAGGAAACTGACATTTATTGAACAATGGTCATTTGCCACATATTTTCAAATATGTTATTCTATTTACTCCTCGATAAGACAGTCCAGTCTGAAAAGCATGGGAAACATTTTTTTTTTTAATCCATGATTTGTTTGGGCTTTAAGGTAAAACATGATTGTAATCTAGAATCTTCCTTGTTTTATTCTGATTTTTAAATATTAGTTAATAATTTTCTACTCATTAGGAAATTATTAACATTTTAAGCTGTGATGATGTATGCCTGTATTAAATGTATTAAGGTGAAACTGATCCCTTCTCAGGGGGAACTTGGTGGTTATTCACAGTCTTCATTTCAATAAGAAAAGGCTGTTCTTTCCTGAGTTACCTTCTTTGGTTTTCCATTCAAGTACTGAAACAAAATACCAAAAGTATTATGTAAGTAATTATGCTGTGACAAGCCATTAGTAAAGGTGAAAATGACCAATCGGGAATAAAGAGTATGAAGGAAGATGCAATCACAATATAAAAGGATTCACTGCAAAATTCTTATGAACTGGGAGCTTTTAGGGCTTGTTTGCATTTCATTAAGAACTTGTCATAGAGATTGAGGAGCTTGTGAATTTAGTGAGAACCACCACCCAATAAGGGGAGTCAAAATAGAACTAAACCTCTGATATAATGCAATAACTTAAAAAGAAGACCTTAATTCATTTAACATTCAGCTGTAAAACATTAATAATTCATGTTAGAGCTTAGTTTTGTATTATCTGTGAAGTTTGTTAAGTAAATAGTGTGAAGATTCTTTAGTGTCTAAGAAATACCAGTTTTAATCAGATGTTTTAGATACATCATTTTACTTAAAAACTGCTAATATACTAATTAAAAATAATCCTTAAATAGTCATTCACATAACTTCCTCCAAGGGTTTTCCAAGCAAAATAAATTAAATTTGGCCAGAAAATAGGTTTCATCTGTATCTTTCACCATGGATTAATTACATCAGTCTAAACTGACACCTGTCTTAGGTGCTTAAGCAGAAGCTTAACTAAAAGGCTCTATTTAGCATAGCATTTAGGCAGAGGGAGGTAGAGTAGAAAGAGCACTGCACAGATCATCTGTGGACATGAATTCTAGCCCTAACTGTTCCTATAACAAATAGACTGAACTTGTGCAAATTACTTTACCTCCTTAGACCTATTTTCATATCTAAATTCAGAGATTTCTAGTCTATCAGAGTTGATTTGGGTTGGGGGAAGGCAGGCAAAAAGACTCCTTGGAGAAACTCCTATTCCTTGCCCAGAAAAATACTTTTATGCCCATGCACACCATATGTACGCAGGCAAATACATGCACAATTTAGTACACAATTCCAGAGGGTTACTGTGAGGATTAGATGAAATAATGAATATAAAATGCATTAAGTAGGTATTTAAAAATGTTATACCCCCTATTCTTCCCCACACTGGGAGTGTTCTTCAGCTTTTAAGTTTTGATAATAGCCATAGAAAAAGGTTTTTTAAGTCTCTTTGGGGGAAAAAAGATTTTAAAGTATACAACTATCAAATTGCATGAGATATTCCACTTTTATAAGAAGCCGTTTCTTTCAACAGTTACTAGGGTTTGTTTTTTAGAGGAGGGGGTGGCAATCTGTCATCAAAGTGTTGACAAGTGAAATCTGACAAGGTTGAGGTGATAGCTGGAGGCCACTTCAAAAATTTTCACTGTCTTTTCTATTTGAAGAGAAAGGATCTCTATCTTTTTTTCCATTCTTGCTCACTTTGCAACACTCTTTGATTTATATGCTTTTGAAAACAGTAAATCTAAATTGACAAATTATTTCACCAGTTAGCATTGGTTTAGATAAGAGCATTTCAGTGTTCTCTTGTCTTTAACTCAGCTCTTTAGGAATTATTCCTGAAATTCAGTTTACTCTGTCTTCAAAGTCCCATTTCTTTCTATCCATGTATAGCATATGCAATTGTAATCTAGAATTAATTATCACGATTGTATTGCCAACATTTCTGTTTCTTTGTCTTTTTATTGTTGTGACTGAAATACATCCTAACAAGAATTAAGTCCATATTTTTGTAGATAAGAAAGGTGGGTACATATATAAGAGGAGATGGTAGGCAAAGATTATTTTATTGTTATTATTATTTGCTTATGCAAGCATACCCCCCCCCCCAAATTCCTGATATAAGCCATAGCAATTATTTTGCAAGGTCACTGAAAAAATGCACTTCAACTGGATACAAGTCTCTTTGGAATAATGGAAATTGTGTGCAGCAAAATATTGAAAATGAACATCAGCAAACAAGATGTTTGTATTAACAGGAACTAGAAAATGGCTATGCAAAGGTCAACACTGATCTTTAAATATTAGTGAAATTTAATTTGTTGCATGTAATGAGTAGAAAGAAGAGGAAACAGACCACAATAAAGAAGCCATTGATAAATTGTCTAAATGTCAAAACTGCTTACAGTATGAAAAATGTTAAACTGACAAAATCTATTTAAATGAATTAAACAATTTAAACAATGCCCGAGGGGAATATTTTCCAAATTTAAGTATAACAGGAGATTTATAAAGATTTTTGCCACAGTTTATTTTGGGAACTTGAAGGGACTCCCACTTTTCTTTCTAGGCAAAGAATCTCCTCTAACCTCTTTTATTTATTAAGAGTGATGCACACTTTTCCTGGAACGTAAGAATCTGTTGTCTTTTGCTTCATCTAGAAATAGCATCATCTGACCAACTGTGAGCGGCTGTGAAGAACCACTTCACTAGCTGAATGGAATTCAGAGAGCTTTCTGTTAGGTTATGCTCAATTTTCAAAAAAATGTGAATTCTGTATTCTCTTATTTTCTTCATGTATAAAGTTGATGAAAAAATTTCAAGGGCTAACTATGTCCAATGTATACAATGAAGGATTAATGTTATTAATACACAGAGAATGAGATAAAGAACTCATTGGAAAGATGGGCAAAGATAGAAACAAGTAGTTTATAGAAGAAATAAAATTATTTAAAAATACGTGAAAAGGTGTTTGATCTCTTTAATAAGTGGAAAAATGAAACTGAAAACTACAGGAATCCAATTTTCACATACCAGATTGGCAAAAATGTAAAAGTTAGATAATTCTCCATGTTATTGAGGATATAGGGAAAAAGATAGTAATGTTATTGGTAGAAATGTAAATTGGCAGAGTCATCTCGGAGGCCAGTTTGGCATCACCTCTCAAAATGTAAGGTGTGCATATATGTTTTCATGGGATTATAAGGCAAAAAGTAGAAATAGAATGTACATTGAGGAAATGGTTAAGTAAATTACGATCACTATCCAATGAAACATCTTACATCCATCTTACATTGTATTAAAAAATAGTGAGGGATGTACTTCTGGATCTGGATGAAACATTAAGTTGTCTTCCTTCTCTGTCAGGTGTACAGTTTTTAAACTATTAGTGACCTTTCGAGTCTTCTGAAAACAGCGTGGCAGTATGTGCGTGGTCCATAGCACAGAACAAGCAGCATCTAATAACAGTTTCCATTGTAGAATGTTTTCAGATACTTGAATAAATCCAATCTTTAGTTGAGGAAAGTAACCCAAACAATGAAGTCAGTCTGTGTATGTAGATAGAGAATATCCATGCTGTGGTGTTCAGGTGAAAAAAGGAAATGGTATGTATCGTAAAATCTTGTCTTTACAAAAACACAAAGGAAGTAAGTATGGGTATGGACACACTGTAAGCATATCAAGAAAATCTGGAAGGCCACATGCCATACTGTGCAGTGGCTCCTTTCACAGTGGAGAGGGCAGCTGGGAGGGGAACATACTCCTTTTAACATCAAATATTTCCATATTTGTATTTTTTAAAACAATAAGCATGCATTACTATTGTACATTTAAAATGGATTTAAAACTTTCCCTATTTTTTGTATACTTTTAGGTTGTGTAGGTTGTTTTAGAAATAAGGACTTTTTTTCATTTTTTTAAAGTCTATTGATTTATTTAAAAAAATTTTTTTAATGTTTACTTTTAAGAGAGAGGGAGACAACGCGAGTGGGGGAGGGTCAGAGACAGAGGGAGACACAGAATCTGAAGCAGGGCCCAGGCTCTGAGCTGTCAGCACAGAGCCCAACACGGGTCTCGAACCCATGAAGCATGAGGGCATGACTTGAGCCAAAGTCAGATGCTTAACTGACTGAGCCACCCAGGCACCTCTAAAGTTTATTTAGAAGGGATGGAGAGAGAAGAAGAGAGAGAATCTCAACCAGGCTCCACAGTGACAGCTTGGAGCCTGACCAGGGTTTGATTTCACAAACTATGAGATCAAGACCTGAGCCGAAATCAAGAGTCTGACACTTAACCAACTGAGCTACCCAGGTGCCCCAGAGACAGTGTTTTCAATACACTGCTTTGTGCTTTTTTATTTTGCTTTTACCATATAATTTCTTGGTGTTATTTGTTAAATCTAAAATTTCATAAGTTTGAGTATTACCTTTTAGCATTTATTGAATACTTGCAATGGCTGCTCATTAGCAAATAAATATGTCCTGAATATTTATACTTAATATTTAGGTTAAAAAAGTGTTCTAGACTTCTGAGTTCATCAAATCTTTATATCCTATGGAATAACACTTATGATACAATCTAGAAAAGATCTAGATACAGAAAAATAATTTAATAATAATAATTGAAGGTAAATGTCACTGAGGGAGCTAGAACATTTATGTGATAACTGCTGTTTGAATGAAATTAAAGGATAAAATTTTCAGTATTAATAGGCAATTAGTTATGCAATACCAACTAGTAATGCTCAGTGCTTTTCATCTTCAAAGCAGTATACAACATTAATTAATCCTTACAACGTTGTTGCAAATGTAGGTCAGTATCATTATCCTTATTTTTGTAAGTAGGGAAATTGAGGCAGAGAAGTTAAATGGTTTGGGGTAAGTCTGTCATAGCTAGATTAGAAATGAGGCATTTTGGCTCACAGCCCAGCATTCAGAGCAGTAGAACCACACCTTCCTTAGAAGACTTAATCTCTCTGCCCTTGATAAAACATTACGTCTCATTAAACTATATTGAGGTCATTTCTACGTTGAAATTCAGAAACAAGTTTGACCACTATATAGCCACTTAAAACATATATACCATTTTTTCTTGTTTTCTTGACACGTTTGTTTGTTTGTTACTTCCTTCTTCCTTCCTTTCTTTCTTAATATTTATTTGTTTTTGAGAGAACGACAGAGTGCAAGCAAGGGAGAGGCAGAGAGACAGAGAGAGAGGGCACAGAATCCAAAGCAGGCTCCAGGCTCTGAGCTGTCAGCACAGAGCCTGACATGGGGCTCAAACGCACAAACCAAGAGATCATGACCTAAGTCAAAGTTGGATGCCCAACTGACTGAGCCAGCCAGATGCCCCTCTTTTCCTTCCTTTCTTTCTTTCTTTCTTTCTTTCTTTCTTTCTTTCTTTCTTTCTTTCTTTGACACTATACTGTCTTAATTTCTTTTTCATCGTCTTCTTGTTGGAGAATTACCAAAATATCTATCCTTGGCTTTATTTTTGTTTTGGGATCTTAGTGATTTTTAACTTTCTATTTATATAATCCCAAGATAGTTTTTGTACAGTCCAGGACCCTTTTCTGTATTTATAGCTATCAGTTAGACATAACCATATCTACTTTTATACCTTGAATTCCCACTGTGTCAAAAGCTCAGCTTACCTACATTGGCAAAACATGCTTCTTTTCTAGACTAACCTGTTTCTGTGTATGTTTTAATTCAAAATCTGCTCTGGAAACTAGAATAAACCAAGTGGGAACAGGTCTGTGTAAGGGGTTCTTGTAAACTGGGTGTAACTAAGAAAACTGATGTTTGTGAGTCCTTCACAGAGTGAAGACGCTGAATCACAGTCTAAGGAAGAGGGAGAGCCTGAGTTAGAAACTGAGGGGCAAGGGAAAAGTACTCAGGAAACTGAGTAGCCAGCCAAGTCTGTGGCTGGGCAGATTGAGGTGTGTGGATTGAGTAGTTGAGGTAGTCAAGGGGAGAATGTACTGGCTCCCTTTTACCTGGCACATGATGATAGAGACATACCTGCTCAGTGGAAGCATGTTCAAGGCAAGGGCCACTCTCTGTGCAGTAACCAGATTCCTATTCATTGGGGGTTATTCCAGATTCTTCCTTCTTTCTCGCTTCTACAATTCATTAGTCCCCATAGGATATTGACTCTTTCTTCAACACATCAGTTGAATCTGTTTTTTTTTTCTTTTAAGCTACTTTCCAACTGCCATCATCCCAAATCAAGTTCTTGTTACTGAATATTGGTGTTATTTCTTTTTCTATGTAGATTTTCTAACAGGTTACTTGTATCCTCTTCCTCCACTCCGTCAATATTACCACCTATACAATAAATCTTCCAACAACAATTCTGATCTGTTGATTACTTTTTCTAGAATACTTTACCAGATCAGAAACTTGTCACTATTCCTCATTAGCTACCTAGCAGATGTGAAGTCCTGATGGCGACTACCTTAGTGTGGCCCTGATTTATCTCTTCTATTTGTGCACCAAACCAATTGCTTATTATTTCTCAAATAAGCCTTGCAACTTAAATTTTTGTATACTGTTCCCTCATTTTTATTTCTCTCCCTCTGTCAAATCTAACAATCCTCAGGGTAGCTGGGTGGCTCAGTTGGTTAAGCATCCAACTTCCCCTCAGGTCATGATCTCATGGTTCATGGGTTTGAGCCCTGTGTCAGGCTCTGCGCTGATGGTGCGGAGCCTGCTTGGAATTCATTCTCTCTCCCTCTCTCTTAGCCCCTGCCCCCCTCTCAAAATAAATAAATAAACACACAAAAAAACTAACAATCCTCAATGCCCTTCTACTTTATTATCAAACTAGAGCACCTACTGAACACCCTTTGTTGCTAGATTAGCACTTACCATAAACTTCATGTTGTTTTTGTGGTTATTTTATCTGCTACATGGATACTATTTGATAGTAGAGATTCTACTTTGTAAATCTTCATATATTGGACTCACAGTAAAATGCCATACACCTAAAGTGCTCAAAATATTGGTGAAATTTAATTAATATAATTAATATCATAGGACTCTCTGAGGTACCAACGGTCTGGTGTTCCTAATGCTCTCTCTAGTCTTCTGTTGCAGTAGGTTCAATCCAAGCTAGAGGTCTCTATTTTGAGACCACTCTGCCCTTTTACACAAATGTTTTCATTGCTTAATTGTTTGGTTTAGTGTTAAATATTTCAAAATATTATTTTGAATCTTAATTTCTGGTAATGTGACATTGATTAACTATGTTCATGAATATGCTTAACAGGTATTATTAATGATTCTATGTTGATGCTTGACAAGAGATTACGGGGGAATATGCTGTGTTTCATGTAATTTGAAAATTGCCCAATGATACAGTTAACCAGTGGTTTATCTTAAATTTATGCTTTTTTAGTTGTCTTCATTTTTGTACATTTTGAATTGGTGAATAGATATTCCTCAGAAAGTCTGTTGGTAATAAATAGCAAGTATACACTCTAAGTTTATGCCCAACAAAGATTCCCTTAGGCTCTCTGAGGTATTGTGCTGATAACACATTTATTTTAAATGTCTCGTTGGCGCCAGGTATCATTTATCTTTGTTAAACTAGAACAGTGTTTTCTATTTGTTAATTCTTTCCTTTCCCATCATGTTTTACATTAGGGGTTTATTTGCCCTGAAGCTTCCTGTTCTTCCCAAACCAGTCAAAATAGCTGACTTCAGAAACCAGGAAGACAAGTATTTTGCAGATTTATTTAGTGGCAAGTAATCTGTACCTCTAAAACATAGTTTTTCTTTTTCAAAAGAAAAATTATCAAAAGTAAAGCAAGTTGCAGTGTTTTAACACAGCTGTTTTTATTTTGCATGTTACTTTCTTAAAATTTAGTCTATATGGTAACAATTTTCTTAAGGCAAATAAATATTGATTTATTACAATGTAACCAGTTTTGAAGGGAAGGCTTTAAACTTTTTAAAAATGGAAGTAAAAAGTAAGAAGGATCCTCTCACCATTTTGTCCTCAAAATTTGGTGTCATAGGGGTACCTTTGTGGCTCAGTTGGTTAAGTGTTTGACTCTTGATTTTGGCTCAGGTCATTATCTCATGGTTTGTGAGATTGAGCCCCACATCGGGCTCTGAACTGTCAGAGCAGTGCCTGCTTGGGATTCTCTCCCTTTTTCTCTGCTCCTCCCCTGCTCGCTTGTGTGCACTATGAATGAATGAATGAATGAATGAATGAATGAATGAATCAATATTTGGACTGTCATAGATTCTGCCTCTACAGCAGAACAATCATCTAGATTTAGGTCAAGATTAATTTAAATCATGCTGCTTATTCTCTCATGGAGATCGCAGGTTTAGGTTCAGGATGGGCTTCTGGGGCATCTGGGACGGTCATCAACTACCTTACAGAATTTAAGTAGAAAACTGTAGAAGTTTAAGTTATTTTAACATAAAAATTATGGGCATTTTGTTGTTGTAGAGGTTTTTCCTTTTTCTTTTCATTTGGATTATTATTTGCTATATTTTTTACTAAATCATTTTTTTTTTCACATAACCCCTTAAATGGCTACTTTTGTTCTAGCTCTAAATTGTGCATTGGATTTTACTCCAAGAAATGGACAAGGGCACTGAATAGGGACAGCATTTCTCAGCTAACTTTTTAAGGCACTCCCTATTTCTCTCCCTTTTTAATCTCTGCTCACACCCCAATCCCACAATGCAGAATCCATCATTCTTCTGAAATTCTTTTCTTACCCTCCTTTAAAACAACTATTTATGCACTAATACAGTATTTGAATAATACAAGCTCAGTCTTGACTACTTCCTCCAGGCAGTTTTTCAAATGAGGAAATTACCAGCATTCCTTTTAACTGGTGACATTCTTGAGTAAGATGCAAGACGTTTAAAGGTCTGTATCTTTTAAAGAACCTGCACAGTGTAAAGATGGCAAGACATCTTGAGGGCTAAAAAGGATAGTTACTTGGTCCCCTGTCACTGTGCCCATGTAGTTATTGTAGATTTTTATAAACTTGTTTTATTTACTCCATTAATTCTTTTTAGTCTTATATGGTCTTATCAGCAGATATTTAAAGTTCAGGGGAAAAGAAGGATGAATAACCCCTATTTGACTATCTTTGGCCTACCTGCTAGGGTATGACTCCTGCAAAGCCTCCTTAATTGTATGTATTTTGGGGAGTCTGCAGGGGTTGTCACATGTGCTCATAAACAAGTACAATCATTTACTAATGGGCATTGGTTATTTTCTTCTCACTTGCCTCACCCAACTATTTGTTAGGCTTACTCCATCGCCTGATTATTGCTGTTTCTCCAGGTGGTATGGATTACTCCTTGGCCACCATGTCTACTTTTGCTGGGGTGGATCCCATTTTGTCTGGATCCCACACTTTTGTTGACTATGTTTATCCAAATGGCTGCCAGGCCTGCTTATTTTCTGCTGGGTGTCATCCTCTACAGCTAGCTGGGTATCATCCTCTACAGCTATTGCCCTAAACCAAATGTTCCACAAAGGGGTCCTTTGTTTTTATTTATTTATTTATTACAAGTTTTTTTGAGAGAGAGAGAGCTTGTGTGTATATACACATGTGCATGCTTATGAGCAGGGAAGGGACTGAGGGAGAGGAAGGGAGGGGGGAGAGAGAGAGAGAATGAATGAATGAATGAATGAATGAATCTTAAGCAGGTTCCACACCCAGTGTGGAGCCCAATGCAGGGCTATATCTCACGACTGTGAGATCATGACCTGAGCTGAAATCAAGAGTCAGTTGCTTAACCTACTGAGTCATCCAGGTGCCCCCAAAGGGGTCCTTTGTAAAGCAGAATGCCCCTCTCTTCCTTTGTCCTGTATTTTTTAGTGGGAAATAATATCAATACAAATTGATAATATTTATGTATCAGAGCATTTTGAGAACTAGGGCATCTTTCTCAGTGTTCCCACTCCATTGGGACTAGACATGAATCTTTGGTACTGACCTACCTGGAAGACAAGTCCAGATCATAGGCTCAAACCCATACGATTCTCAGAACTTCTTTTTATGTCCAAATACAAAGGGTCACAGGCTTTGTTTGCACTTGACATTTGAAGCTCTCCATGGACCTCATTTTGCTTGTTCTCCCCCAACTGTAATTTCTGAGTACTATAGGAGTTTCAAACTTAGTAAAAATATGGACAGTGGATCTATTGGTTTTCAGGTTAAAAGCATTCCTGCTTCTTAGAAATGGCCAATGTGAATTACAAGGAAAAGTATTCTTTTCTCTCCATTTCTGCTATTAGGGAAAAGTTTTGACAAATTCTTTATTATTGAATTGACTTAAATTGGAAAAAAAAAGCAGAGTTTCAAGTGCAGTCTTCTTTTGATATATAAGTAAAGGTGTGGCCTTTTTGGCTTTAGCTGTAAAACTTTATATTTAATTTGCATAATAAAACTTTTTTATGTATCTAATAACAGCTAAATTTCAGCCTTGTCTTTGTCTACATTGTCATAAATCCTAATTATTGGTGTCTGAATAGACACTGAATTGAAGAATGTGAATTTTTATTTTCTAGTGTAGTCTAAAAGTTGTGACCTTTGATACTTAATATCAGAAGAAATATGCTCCTGTTTCATCACATCCATTCTTCTCTGTTCCCAGTGAAATATTAACCCATTTGCATGTCCTAATCCAAATACTTTCTCTTGTGTAGAAACTTCTCTACAGATACATGTTTTTCTTTTATAAAATCCCTATTGTACTCTGTACTTAGGAGTACAGAGTTTTATTCATTTATTCATTTCATTCATTTCACCTTGTGAAATTACTGTCTAAGGTCAGAGATTGTATGTAACATGCTCCTTGTGTTTTTTTCATATAAATTTGCATAGTGCTAGACATACAGAGTAATAGCAGTAGCAGCAGCAACAATGGCAACAATAAATTAATTGAATAAAAGTGCCCTTGAGATAGTCCCTGAGGTAGGTACTTTATTATGGCCATTTTATATCTTGGGGAACTTAGAGAAGCTATGTCAGTTTTCCAAGTTAGGTAGTAAACTGAGAAGTTAGAATAAGAAACCAGGCAGTTAGGGTCTAGAATATACTCATTAAGCTTTCTAAATGCAAGTAAATATTTAATTTATTAGCTGTTTCTTTAAACCAATATTCTAGACCTCACCCATCCAAATGAGAAGGGTGCAGTTTACATATTCTAAAACAGTAAGTATTTTGGTTTTTAAAAAAGTATACCATAAAGTAATCCTGAAATGAGCCTCATAAAACTAACTGAAAACAATTCCAAAGAATATGGCTTTGGAAATATTTTAAGTAATAGTAGCCTCACTAGAGTCACTCCCAAGGAGACAACTCTGCAAGATAAAGTTCAGTTGAATTGAAAAAGTTGTAATTAGCTTAATACCACTTTTTCTGTACTGCCTGCTGATAAGGAACTTCATCTTCTCATAGCTCTTCTACCCCATACCTACATACAGTGGCAGCCAGCTTCTGGTGACAGCTGGGCAGCTCTGGGGATTGAAGGGTCCTTTGTTCTATCTCTAACCTTTTTAAGGCACTTCACAGAAGAGAGTGAACTCAGATCAGTCCAAACATTTCTATTATTTTTATAGTCTGTTTCCTTGTTACCCTTTGCAATTGCATTTTTCTATCACTTTCTTTTTCTTTTTTTTTAAAGTTTATTTTTTGAGATAGAGAATGCGAGCAGGGGAGGGGCAGAGAGAGAGAGAAGAGAAGAGAATCCCAGGCAGGCTTTGCGCTCTCAGCTTGCGGCTCCATCTCACGAACCTCGAGATCATGACCTGAGCCGAAACCAAGAGTTGGATGCTTAACCGACTGAGCCACCCAGGCGTGCCTTCTGTCACTTTCTACCATGCATTTTAATCTACTGCCATGCCTGGGATATGCCATCCTTGTACCCAACACTGCTACCTATTCTCCCTCCCACCCTTCTAGATAGCCCAATACTATAGAGTGCTCTGGTTTCAAGCACAGATTCTGGAGCCAGTCTGTGTCTATTCAAAGTCTGCCTCAGCTAACTGCTGGCTATGTGACTTCTCAGTCCCTCAGTTTCTTCATTATAGGAGTAATAATTGTACTACTTCAAAGGGTAGCTATGAGGCTTAAATAAGTTAATATATATATATAATGTTTAGAACAATGCTTTTCATGAGGTATTTAGCGAGTATTGCCTGTTGCTATCATCATCATTTTCTTTGTTATCATTTAACTGGTGAAATCCTATGCATCTTTGATGCTCTGCTGACATTTCACAACTTCTCTGTAGCTTTTTCAGAGCCCCACTGTTCCAGGCAGGCTTGGCCCTTATTTTATGCTGCCATTGTTCACTCTGCTGTTTCAATATTGGCACACTGCATCTTGTTATCTGAACATGCATCTATTCCTTGATTATTAATACATTGAGGTCAAATGTAAAGGTAAAGGAAGGATGAAAGAAGTTTCTACTATGTCTAAAATTATTTGGGGTTATCACCCTTATGAATAATATGGGAAATGTTTTTAGTCACTCCTAATGTTAAAGAAGCTGGGAGCTTTTTCCTATGTCTACAAAAGTCATAAATATTTTTCAGGCTTTCTTTGTTATTCAGAATTTTATTGGAAAGAGCAATTCTTTTGTGATCTCTGTAAAGAAGATACCAATAGTTTATGTATTTCTAACACATAGTGAACTATCCACATAGTATAGTACTGTATGTATTTCTAAGCAAACATTTGGAAGTTAAATAAATTTCTTTCAAATACTTGTAAAATGTTGACTTTTTTACTCATTCATATTGGTCTTCCTCCAATTAGTCCAAATTAATGAGGTTCTCCTTCATGAAAAAGTATCAGTAATAACCATCACTAGCTCTTGATATTAAAAATGGGAGAAATACTCCATGTACTCTTTTGTTATCTTGTTTTCTTTTTTTTTTTTTCCTAATGTAATTAGAGTAGAATACTGTATCTGGGTCTACAATGAGATGCAGATTAACAAACTAATCTGAACATTCACTACTGTGGTTTCACACATTTACCTTTAAGTAAATACTTTTTGTAATAGTAACTATATACCATTTACTTTGCAAATTCCACTTTATTATTATTATTATTTAAAAAAAAATTTTTTTAACATTTATTTATTTTTGAGACAGAGAGAGACAGAGCATGAATGGGGGGAGGGCCAGAGAGAGAGGGAGACACAGAATCCGAAGCAGGCTCCAGGCTCCGAGCTGTCGGCACAGAGCCTGATGCGGGGCTCGAACTCACGGACCGTGAGATCGTGACCTGAGCAAAGTCGGACGCTCAACCGACTGAGCCACCCAGGTGCCCCTATTATTATTTTTTTTAACATTTATTCAGTTTTGAGAGACAGAGCGTGAGTGGGGGAGGGGCAGAGAATGAGACACAGAATCTGAAGCAGGCTACAGGCTCTGAGCTGTCAGCACAGAGCCTGATGAGGGGCTCAAACTCACAGACCGCGAGATCATGACCTGAGCCTGAAGTCCGACGCTTAACTGATTGAGCCAACCAGGTGCCCTACAAATTCCACTCTAATTAGCTTGTTTGTATGTGGGAGATGATAAATATTTGCTTTGTATATTAAAAATACAATACAAAATGTGTTTATATGTAATAATTACCTAACAGATGTTTCCTTTTCTTTTTTTAAATAAATATTTTATTTATTTTTAAATTCTTAAAATTTTAAAATTTTATTTAAATCCAATTTAGTTAACATATAATAATGCAATAATGATTTCAGGAGTAGAAGTTAGTGATTCATCACTTAACATACAACACCCAGTGCTCATCACAGCAAGTGCCCTCATTAATGCCCATCACCCATTTAGCCCATCCCCCCCCATGCAAAGCCCTCTAGTAACCCTGTTTATTTTCTGTATTTAAGAGTCTTTTATGGTTTGCCTTCCTCTCTGTTTTTATATTATTTTTGCTTCCCTTCCCCTACGTTCATCTGTTTTGTTTCTTAAATCCCACATATGAATGAAATCATATGATATTTATCTTTCTCTGACTTATTTCACTTAGCATAATACACTAGTTCCCAGATGTTTCCTTTTCTTAAAAATGTTCTTAAAATGCTTAAATATGAAATAATTCTAAATATACTCAGAGCCTTAAAAATCAAACAAGTTACTGAAGATTCAAACATATATTTTCATGTTATCACATTTCTCAATGAGATGACATACTACATTTAGGAAGAGTGTATTTTTTTTTCCTAGAGTTTATTTCTTGATGGTTAACCAAGGGTACATTAAAATATGTTTATTCTAATGGGCCATATCTCAAATATTAGTAGTGTCAGATGATTCTATTATTTTTCTAAGAGATCTTGGTTTTATTGACAATGGAAGATAATTGGCATTTCTTTTTAATTATTTTTTAAACAGGACGGAGATTTCTTCTGCCTTCAGATGTCTTTCTGCTTGACTGAACTGCACCTGTGGTCTTTGAAGAATACCTTACACATTGGGGGTAAATGATCTCTGGATTAATTTCAGTCATTTTCAAATATAAGTTACAATGTTATAAGTAAGTACTAGCAAAGATTAGAGTTTAGATTCTTCTGCTGGAGTTGCATTATTTTTTTTATACTTAATGAAAAATTGGCTAATGAAAAAAATAATTATTTTTAGTTACTCTGAATAAGTTATTTTTTCAATTTGAGTTAGATTTTCTGTTGTGAAAATTATATTGGTCTAATATTTGTTTCCGTTTAGGAGATATACATGTTCAATTTTTTCCTGGGATTGTTCCTAATGACTGACTTATATTCATAAATATTTGTAGGCTAACTAATGGTAAAGGTATTTCTATTTGATATTAAGATAACATTTCAGGGGTGCCTAGGTGGCTCAGTTGGTTAAGCATCCAACTCTGATCTCAGCTCAGGTGTTGATCTCAAGGTCATGAGTTCAAGCCCCATGTTGGGCTCTGCACTGGGCGTGAATCCTACTTAAAAAAAAAAAAAGGTAATATTTCAAACATACAGCTAAGGTGTACAATTAATTATATTCATGTTCGTTGGATTTCTTTGCTCTATACTCCCAGCACCGAGCCCGACATGGGGCCTGATGTGGGCTCGATCCCACAAACCTGTGAGACCATGACCTGATCCAAAATCAAGAGTCTGACACTTAATTGACTGAGCCACCCAGGTGCCCCAAAAGAGAAGATTTTTTAAAAGATATTTCCTAACAATACATACTTTATCCCATAATACTAATAAGCATTGTTAAAACACACATTACTCCTGTCTTTCATCCTTAAAATTTTTATTTATTTTTTAACTTTTGTGACCTTAACAGTTTTGAAGATTTTATGCCAATTATTTTATAAGAGGCCCCTGTATTTGGATATGTTTGAAGTTTTTTTTTTACAAATCTGAAGTTTCAGATTATATATGTTTGATGTGAATATCCCAGAAGAGGTGTTGTATTTTCAGCACATCCTAATTGGGTGGTGTACAATTTCAATTTGTGTCTTTATTGATAATGTTTATGATCATTAAGATTGTGTCTGGTAGTATTCTCCACTGCAAAGTTACTTTTCCTTTGGAGTTAATTAGTATTTCATAGGGAGATATTTTGAGATTATGTAAATGTATTGTTTCTTATTAAACTTTAAGTATATTTATTATTTATCTTATCCCTGTGGACTCAGGTTTCCTATTCAATGGTTTTAATCCATTACTATCATTATTTATTTTGATATTTAAATTGTTTCTGATGTGGCCAGTGGGACCCCACTCAAGCTGAGTCTATGTCTTTGTGACAGGTCCCTATCAGTATTTAAGCATTTCCATTCTTTCTGGCACAACAGAAAGATTCCCTAGCGTGCTGGAATCAGTTACTTCTCTAAGTAGCTTGGTTCCTTTTAGAGGGAAGTGGTATCTAGAAGTCAGCGGTGCTTTAGGTATGCTTACTGCTATTGGAGTATCATTTTTACTAGGCTCTCAGTGGGCAGAGCCTAGGGTATGTATGTATGTACATATATTTACATCTATATTCATTTTTGTATCTATCTCTATTGAAAATCAATTCTAATCTACCAGCAGAGGGTTCATTCTAATTTTCTCCCTTTCTATATTTGTATTTCTCTTCTCTGACAGTGAGAAACCTGGGATTCCCATATCTTTTCTTACTTAATCACCCTGTATGCACTCAGTCTTCTATCTCAGCGGGCATTCCCTCCCCTATGTGGATGCCCTTCTCATTTCACATTGGTTCTGACATACCATGTTGGGCTCTTCCCACATGTGGATGTCTTCC
The DNA here is from genome assembly GCF_022837055.1 of Prionailurus viverrinus. Lineage (NCBI taxonomy): Eukaryota > Metazoa > Chordata > Mammalia > Carnivora > Felidae > Prionailurus > Prionailurus viverrinus. Next base: position 81,750,170 of record NC_062563.1, on the reverse strand, counting down.
TCACCTAGACACCCACATTTGGCCATTGCCCCATGTGAATGTCCTTCGGTGAAAAGGACACCTGTGGTTCTGATACACTGTCAGCCTGACATTCTGCATGGACACCCTCCTCATCCAGCTTAGGCTCTGATTGGGTTTTGACAGCCTACTCTGGGTCAGATGCAGAATTCGGGGTTCTTGGGGTGCCTGGTTATCTCAGGAGAGCATGTGACCCTTGATCTCCAGGTCATGAGCTGGAGCCACATATTGGCTATAGAGATTACTTAAATAATTTTTTTTTAAAAAGCTTAAAAAAAATAAAAAGAATTCAAGGGCCTTTATGGTCTTCATAGTTCTGTTCTAGAGTTATAAATATTTGGCTGCATCTAATGATGGAATATTATATGAGGACACATTGCCCATGTAAATAATGCTTATGGTTCTTAGATTTTAAAAAAGTCTACCTTTTTATTGAAAGCCTACCTTTTTATATATATTGAAAAGTATAAAGATCATAAGGGCATATTTTGAGCTATCAAAAAATGAACATGCCCATAAAATCACTCAAGAAATAAAATATTATCAGTATCTTAGGAGCCCTACTTATAACCTTTCCCAGTCACCCCTTATTAAATATTTTTAATCTAAATAATAGAAGTAAACTTCATTCTTTAAAATTATATGTCTCTGTGCACATGGCTGGCTCAGTCAAAAGAGCAGTCTCTTGACCTCAGGGTTGTAAGTTCGAGCCCCATGTTGGGTGTGGAGATTACTTAAAAATAAAATCTTAAAAAAAAATGATGTGTTCCAATTAGTGGCATGGTAAATAGAATGGAGCTTTAGTAAGTACACAGGATTGAATATTTTTAACAACTCTATTTAAAAAATTGGCTATAGCTATAATACCTCTTTTGAAAGTTTCATTTAGTTTGAGAAAGTTTGGAGCAGTCAGTCACTAGGGGGCAGCCTGTACTGCTTCCACTTCTTCAGAAACAGTTGCATTCTTTTGTTAGTAACTAGAATTATTTTGCATGGAGGGAAACAAATGTTAATTCAAAGGAAAAATATTTCACTATTCACATATAGGAACAAAATGGACACAGTTATTTTGTTTTCCTGTAATTCAGTTGCAAAGACAGAGAGTCCTTGGTTAAATCACTCTAGGAAGCCTTGCTTTGCTTTTTACTCCCAGGAGAACATCTGAATTTGAATGCATTTGGAAGGTTTTTTGAATCTAAAAAAGCTTCAGGTAACTTACCCATGCTTTCCTCTAATTTTCTTTTTCTCCTGCAAATTTCCCCCAAGCACTGTACTAGATTCAAGCTAAACTGGAGAAAAGCAAGCAACAACTCAGAATCCAACAGGGCATTTCCATCCACTAATTTCATATGGCGTTGCTTAGTGGCAGTTCCTTTTGGTAGCACCCTGTGAAAAATATCAGAGGAAGTGTGAAAGAGAAAAGTTGGTCTTATGATTTCAGTTTTTTACTGCTCCTTTCCTCATGCCCTTCCAGTTTTGTGTAAATCTTTTCTAATTAGATTGATAAACCTTCCAGTTCCCACATATCCCTGGAATAGATGAACGCATATACTTTTGATCTTATTTATTTCTAGTAACATAAAAAGATGGTTTATGTCCTCCTTCCTGCCTACCCACTCCCAACCCCAATCCTGACATATATATAGCATGGTTTGGCTTCTTATTTCCCAGAACTTTTTATCACAATCTAATGTTATTTCTTCTTTTCTATAGATAGAGACATAGGGATCTACCAGTATTATGACAAGAAAGACCCAGCAGGTAAAGTATCTATTCTATACAACTAATTTTTATAAATGAAATATTTTAAACTGTAAAATACTGACCATTAAAAAAAACCCTTTTTTGAGCATTAGGTAAATTGTAAAATTAAAAAAAAGTCATTTTAGTCCTTTAGAAAAATGTTGAGGTTGATATCTGTTCTGTATAAAATAAAGCAATATTGAGAAAATGCTGTAGAAGAACATGAAAATGTTCATTTTACTGCCGATCCGACTGATAACTGGACAGTCTATTCACGTTTATTTATCAGTGTCCCAGTAGAGGGCATTGTTAATGCGTGGGTCCCACTGGTGCTGGCCTCCCGGATCCTCACCTGATATCTGAAATAGGCATTTCTGAGTGAATGATCAATTTTCTTTATCTGATTAATCCTGTTAATCCCAGAAGTTTCATGATGGGCCAAAAGGTCTTTCTAGCTAGTTACTTCCTGTTTTGGTCTCTGTTGAAGTGGTGCTGGGGTGGGCATCCTGTATGCTTAGCTTGGTGGTTAATAGGCTAGCTTCATGGTTCTGATGACAGACTGAAGCAGCTTCTATTCTGGACTCCGTTGCAGTTCTCTTCCCTATCTGATGAGATTGTGAGCTCAGGATATTGGCCCACCTGTTGTGTGATGTAAGCCTTTGCACTACAAATTTAAGAAATACCTCTATGAAATGAAAACATCCACATTATGGCATTTTTTCACCAGCCTCTTAAAAATTTAACATAACTCATTAATCTCAACAACGTGCATAATATACATTATATATGTGCATTTCAAAATACAAAGTATTAAAATTAAAATAACTTCCATTTTTATTTTCTTCCTTCTCTCTTCTGCCACAGTATCAGTGACAGAGCATGGTGACTTAGAAGAAAAGCATAAGCTGGCAGAATGTAAGCTTACTTTATATTTTTTTGTAATTATTATAAAACTGGAGTTTTAATATCCCTGAAGATTCAGTCTTAAACATTTTTTTAAGCTTTCTGTACAAGTAGGAAATGTTACTCCCTCCAAATTTCTTTAATTGTAAATTCCCATTGTTGAGGTATATAAACATGAGAGTTATATTTCTTAGGCACTTCTAATTCAGACCTTTGAAATCTCTGTCTAGTTTTGAACAAGATCTATGCTTGTGTGAACATAAACTTTCTTAATGAACCATATTTATATCATTTATTATATTTAAAGTAAGTATATCATATTTAAATTCTGATAATGTTTTATTATACATACCATACCTAAATGATTAATACATATTACCCATTTTAAGAAAATAAAATTTGTAAAAAAGAACAAAAATTTGTAATGATTAATATTAGCATTTTATTCTTTCTAGCCTTATCTGTTCTCAGGTATATAAATACATTATATATGTAATTTGGCTACAATGAAATATGGTTTTGATGAGTGAAATTAAATATAATTTAAGTTTTATATATAATACAGTTAGAGCTGAAAATCCTACTTGTTCCCTTGTTTTAAATGGTCAAGCTGACATTTAATTTTTTAAATGCTGTATTAGTAGCTGCAACATCAATTTAAAACCTTGTACATATGCTCTATACATCATACATTATGTTTATAGAATGAAATTAATTTTCTGAAATAAGATACATAGTAATTCTGTAAAATTTAAATGACTATATATACTATATACACTATATATTATAGGAGGATGCATACAGAACATATGCACATATGTATAACTTTTATTTAGAATTATTATTTAGGAGAACTCAAAGATGAATTTATTTTCCTGATGAAACAGATATCATTGTAATGATTTAACATGTTATTCTTTTAAGTAAACTATTTTTAGTTTGTCTTAAGCTAACATTGAGTTTCTACTAAAGAATAATTTTATCTTTTAATTAAATGCATTTAAAACAAAAAAAGGCTTATCATTATTGAATTGCGGTATAGCTTTTAAAGAGGATCATTTTAAATAAAAATGTTAATAGGTGATGTTTACTTTAAAATTTAGGATTGAACTTTTAATTATTCATGTGAAAAAGTTACTTCTCTGGCAAAGAATTGGTCATTTACAATTAGGTACTAGATTCACAGGACAAGGAAACTTTCCCAGGGATTCTCTGAGCCACTTTGGTTGTCATCATAAAATTATGATCACCGAGATTGTTTTGTGGTAAAAATCCTGTTCCTATGACAAAGCTTTTGAAAAGACTGTTATTTGATGATGGAAATGAAGCCCACTTCCTCTCAATTAAGGAGGTGTTTTATTTTAATCCTCCCAAGGCACACTGCTCAGCAGTGTTTCCTTTTTAAATCATGTTTAACTAACTGTAGTACATGTTTCATTTGCCAGCACGAGATTATCCATGGACACTCAAAAATAGACGCCCAGAAAAACTTCGAGACTCACTCAAGGAGTTGGAGGTATCTTTCCAAAAGTTTCAAAAATGGCAACAAACAAATCTATTTTAAAACATCTTTCAACAGCTTTAATTTTCATAAAGGATCAACTCTTCTAGTGATGATAGCTTTGCTTTTGTCTAGTGAGGAGTTCCAAAACAGTTGCATCTTTGTGTGGCATGCTGATCTTTTTTTTGTTTTGTTTTGTTTTGGACTTTTGCTTTTTTGGGTTTTTTTTGCTTGCGAATCAGAAACACTTTAACTGATAACAACAGTGTGTATAGCCAACTACATTGTCTCTTTTTCTGTTTCCTTCAGGAGCTGATGCAAAACAGTCACTGTGTGCTGAGCAAATGGAAGAACAAATATGTCTGTCAGGTAAAATGGTTTGACATGATTTTGCAGTGTTTAACCAGTGGAGCTGAAAACTATGCAGTAATTGGTATTCTTGTGTTATGATAGGTAATGGACAAAACCTTTTTAAGAGGGGATATTTCATAGTTTGAATTCTAGTCATTCTAGAACTAACATTAGACAGATTGACACAGGCCACCAGGCTGCCTCATTAGTCAGTATAGTTGTACTGACACTATAAATGCTAATAAAAATCTTTTTGGATGGTATATTTTGTTTGGATTTGTCTGAATGTCATATTAGGTGTTTACTGGCATAGATTTAATCATATTTTTGAATGAAGATAAAACCATAGGGCAGAAGGTTTTTTGGCCTATCACTCTAGCAGGCATTTGTGAGTACGATGCTTATGGAAGTCAACAAGTGGACTGGAGTTAGACCTAACATAACAAGACATTTGCTCTTATTTTTTGAACCCTCTAAGTTGTGCTGTTTAATATCATAGCTACCAGTTACTGTGGCTATTTAAAAATAAATTGAGGGGCGCCTGGGTGGCTCGGGCGGTTAAGCGTCCGACTTTGGCTCAGGTCATGATCTCATGGTCAGTGAGTTCAAGCTCCGCGTCGGGCTCTGTGCTGACAGCTCAGAGCCTGGAGCCTGTTTCAGATTCTGTGTCTCCCTCTCTCTCTGCCCCTCCCCTGTTCATGCTCTGTCTCTGTCTCAAAAATAAATAAATGTTAAAAAAAAAAAATTTAAAAAAATAAATAAATAAAAATAAATTGAAACTAATTAGAATTAAATTAAAGTTGCACTACCCATATTTTAAGTGCTCAGTAGCCGCATATATCATATGGACAATATAGATACAGAACATTTCCATTACAGAAAGTTCTGTTAGCACAGTTTGGGCCTAGACAACAGGAGCTACATCTTGAATGGGTCTAGATTCAGGACATAATAATTAGTTGACCTTGGATCACAAAATAATGGACAAATTCCTCAACTTTGTTTATACACTTAAGAAATACTAGTTGCCTAGAAAAATTAGACTTGTTTATGATTAAAAGAATCATTAAGTTATATTCTCATACATGTAATTGAAGTTACATGAGTACTACTACTAATTATAACTTTTATGGAATTGAATATCCTGTATGGATTTAAATACTGACTTGTTTATAATGTGATTTATTTTAGGTCTGACTACTCTTGTTTGAGGTTTAGGCCCATGGCTGTATCCATAAATCTACAACATTGAATTTATGGTTATTAGGAACATATCTTAACTGAATATTTGAATATGGGCTATCATTTCAGTGGAGTCTAGTTTTTCCTCATTTTTTGTTTAAACTAGTCTACTTTTATTCATGAAGGTAACTATTTAGTTACCTCCTCAAATGGCATGAATTATTATTTTCCAGAGCATATTTGCTAGGCTCAATTAATATTATTAGAAGCATAATACTTTTTAAATTTGATTTAGGAATGTATTCAAAGGGTGAAATTACGTAAAAACTCATAATTCGTTTTCACTAAACTTTTAATCAGACTTTAAGACTTGAATACAAAATATGCTCCAGAAAGTTTTAAACTTAATACAACTCAAATTGTGCTTCTCAATGCCATTACTCACCTTAAAAGCAGGCTCAAAATTATTTGACTGGAGGGCAAGCCTACTACCTATAGTAAGAGGTGTGTCTTGTGGCCTCACCCTTACCATCGCACAGGGTAAGTTGGAACATGTCAGGCATCTTAAAATATGCAGTGAGGCATCCCAATAGGCAATCCTTTTTAAATAGACGTTATTGCATTTTAATTTTTAAGCAACTTTGTGTGTTTTGTATATAGGTGGAATCAGGAGAAGGACACCCCTCACTATTGAATTAATTCAATGCAGAAAAGGAATTTTCATGATAGAATATATATAAACTTTTGTAATTTACATCAAACTGACAATAGTGGTTTCTGAGGCTGTTGTACCAATGAGTCACTTTTAATATTTCCAATGGAATTTATCCTTCTTTATGTTCTGTCATATTTTGTGGTTTATTTGTGTGATTGATAAGTTATAATAGTCCTTTTAATACCAGCACATTCTTGATATGATGATCTATTTTAGTAAGATAACTTGACCTCCACCCTGCCCACTAGTCCAGATTGGTCCCCACATCTTTAGGGCCTTTGAGAGATCTCCTAACATTATCTGTCATCTTCCTCAGTTTCTAAACAAGACTGTGAGCTAAGTCTTCTAAAAATATGTGTATGTGTGTTATCCTAAAGATCTCTTATATTACAGTAAGTTAAAAATTTTGTGTTCAAGCTAAATTTTTAAAAGGATCCTCTTAACCTTTTATTAGTTGCAAAATCAGTGCTCCCCAAGCTACTCTAGGGTCCTCCTTTTTGTGTATTATCCAGTGTGGCGGCTCTAAAGATAACATGTGCTTAAATTTCTATTAGTAGTTTTCTCCATATATTTAGCCCTAAGATGGCAACAGTTGACCACGACATATTCTTAAAGAAGGGATGAAAAAACTCCCTCAATACCTTGGTGTTAATAAAGTTGAACTCTCAGTCTTTGACTGTGGCCACACCTCAACTGATATAAATTTTTTACCCCCCAAAATGGCAAATTTAAGACTTATAGAATTTATCTTGGTTTTCTTCTTTTTAAGGGATCCTTATTTCTTCAGAAGGTCCAATTGTTTGGAGATTAGCAAGGCAACTACAGAAACATAAAGTATTTCAGAGGATACAGTTTGAGCTTGGATTTTCCCCTCTATTGAATAATGAGATTTTATAGTTGTCATAAAAACCAACACTTAGTTCATGTTGTTGATCCAGTGACCTGTAAATTGTACCATTTAAAAATAATTCCCTCCACTTGCAAATTCAAATCGGTTTATAAATCAAGACTTACCTATATATATGTCTGTAGGAAAATTGTTTTTTAAAGTTTGTTTTTCAAACTAGGCCTATTCCTAGTTTGAAATGCATTTAAAAGTATGAGATGTAATTTATAGTTTTAGTTTTACTGGCTATCAAAATATTTCTCTCTCTTTTTTGGGGGCTGTCTTCTAAAATCATTTTATTTTAAGAACGTGTTTAATAATTTCCAGCTTTGAATTTTTCTTTTTTAAAAAAAAAATTTAATGTTTATTTTAGAGAGAGAGAGACAGACCATGAGTCGGGCAGGGGCAGAGGGAGAGAGGGAGACACAGAATCCAAAGCAGGCTCTAGGCCCTGGGCTGTCAGCACAGAGCCCAACACGGGCCTCAAACTCACGAACCGTGAGATCATGACCTCAGCCGAAGTCAGACACTTAACTGTCTGAGCCACCCAAGTGCCCCTCCAGCTTTGAATTTCTTAAACTGTTTTACAAACTGTTCATTTTACAAATATTTTACAAAGGGAATGATAGTTTCAGCATTGAGTGACTATTAAATTGTGTACCACTATGGTGGAATTTTTCAGTTCTTTAAATTATTGTGAGTCAAGTCACATTCATATTTGCAGGTTATTGCATAATTATTTAAAAGCAGTGTTATTAAGATAGATGTAAACTCACACATGTTGATTTTAGATTAAATTATTTGAATCGTGTATGTACAATCAACTACAAAAATATACAATATAGTCAGCTCTACCCTGATTTCTTTCTATAGCAGTTCTGCATTTCCAGGTACAATTTTAAAATGCCAAGAAAAGATAATTTTCTTTTTTTAGTTCTTGTAATGAATTACTTGGCATGCTATGTAAAAATACAAATTATTTTCTAAACCTATCACAGATAGATTGTGAGTTTATGGAACTCATTTTATCATAATTTTCTCAGTTATAGAATTGATAGCATCATTACCTGATCTTTCCTTTCATCCGATTGTATGAAAATCAGTTTGGTTTTCTCATAAAATAACAGTTGGCAAACCATGATGACTTTAAATTACAACTATTAGAAACAGCATATTACTTATATAAAACTTATCACACAATATTTATTGACTGCCACCATATGGGATGCACTAAGGAAGTGTAAGATGTGGGCTGAGTCCTCAGTATAACCTAGTCAAGGAATATAGACACATGAAATCACTAAGACACTGATGAGTGCTAAGTTGTAGGATACCAAGTAAAAAGATAGTAAAGGGGCGCCTGGGTGGCGCAGTCGGTTAAGCGTCCGACTTCAGCCAGGTCACGATCTCGCGGTCCGTGGGTTCAAGCCCCGCGTCGGGCTCTGGGCTGATGGCTCGGAGCCTGGAGCCTGTTTCCGATTCTGTGTCTCCCTCTCTCTCTGCCCCTCCCCCGCTCATGCTCTGTCTCTCTCTGTCCCAAAAATAAATAAACGTTGAAAAAAAAAAATTTTAATAAAAAAAAAAAAAATAAAAAAAAAAAAAAAAAAAAAAAGATAGTAAAAGTTTAGAGGAAAGTAAAGTTTAGTAAAAAGATAGTAAGAGTTTAGAGAGAAGGCATAGAGATTAGCCTGGGAGTGAGATGTAGGATAAAACAGGAAAATTAGAGGCGGACCGTATAAGGAACAAATGAGATGGGATAATTATTTTCTGGAAGCACCATGCCAAGGGGTTTCTGGACTTGAAGATGCTAAGCACAATACTCAGTAGAAGTGAGGTGGCTAGACTGAGAATAAGGGGATTAAGTGAGAGTCTATATCTGGAATGATGAGATCTTCCTCAGCTCTTTCCCCTCTTTAGCAGCTAGGTATATGTCTCTGTGTAACCTGTTTAAAGGATCCTTCTCTGAAAAAAATATATTTTCCTTCCCTCCCTCCCCTCCCCTGCTGGCCCAGAGCAAAGGATACAAGTAACAAATTTGGTAGTTTCCTTTGAAAAGGTAGGTGTGCCAACCAATCTCCTTACAGTGGAGTTATAAGTTAATAAACCTGCCATTGCATAACAAGCTCCCAATAAATTTTTAAAGAGATTTACTTTTAATTTTTTTTTTCAACGTTTATTTATTTTTGGGACAGAGAGAGGCAGAGCATGAACGGGGGAAGGGCAGAGAGAGAGGGAGACACAGAATCGGAAACAGGCTCCAGGCTCTGAGCCATCAGCCCAGAGCCCGACGCGGGGCTCGAACTCACGGACCGCAAGATCGTGACCTGGCTGAAGTCGGACGCTTAACCGACTGCGCCACCCAGGCGCCCCGAGATTTACTTTTAAATATAACCAGAGAGCTACAGATTATGATGCTTTTGAGGGAATTCTCCATCTGTAAATCTAAGATCTAGGAGTCTGAGTCTAAAACAAACAAAAGATAAAGAATCAGGGACAATGCAATAAACAGAAGTAAATTTGGGGATTTAAAATTAATCCCCACAGAGATGTAAGAGGAGATGTTGCATCTTTGAAACAAGAATAGGAAGCTATTTTTAAGAAAGGGATGTTTGGGAAAAGGGGAAGGAGCTCTTGGGAACTAAAAATATGACAGCAGGGGCACCTGGGTGGTCTAGTCGGTTGAGTGTCTGACTCTTGATTTCAGCTCAAGTCATGATCTCACAGTTTGTGAGATGGAGCCCTGCGTCAGGCAGTGTAGAGCTTGTTTGGGATTCTCTCTCTCCCTCTTTACCTCTCTCTCTGCCCTTCCCCTGCTTGCATGCACTCTCTCAAAAATAAACATTAATTAAACAAAATATGACAGCATAAATAGAAAAAAATACTAGAAGGATTGAAAGATTAAGTTGAAATGTCTCTCTAGCACAGACCACAATGACAAAAGGACATTTTGGTGAACAGTAGGCAATAGAAGATAAGGAAATTAGGGTATTAGGCCGGAAGGTTTAATATGTAAATAATTAACAGGAAACAGGAGGGAAGAAACAAAAAAATGATAGAAGAAAAATTCCAAGAACTGGAAGGTGCTTATTTCCAGTGTGAAAGAACTCAGTGACTGAAAAAAGATCAATATTAGAGGCCTATTTTGTGAATTTTAGAAAACCAAAGATGAAGAGAAGATCCAGAAAGCTTTCAGAGGAGAAAAGAAAATAAGATACGTACAGAGGAATGGGAATCAGACTTCCCAACAACAACACAAAGACAAAACAGTGGGACGATGCTTTCAAATTTGTGAAGGGAAGAGATTTTTAGCCTAGAGTTCTATGTGTAGAATTCTAAATTGTCTTTCAAGCAGGGACATTTTCAGACTTGTTAGCTCTCAAAAAAATTTACCTACCGGGTACTTTTCTCAGGAAGTTATTGGAAGGTGTGCTATTCTAAAGCAACAGAACAAACCAAGAAACAAGACTTCTTAGGAAACAGAAGATCTTACATAAGAAAGAAGTGAAGAGAGGGTCCCTGGGCGGCTCAGTCAGTTTAGCAGCCGGCTCTTGATTTCGGCTCAGGAAATGATCTCATGGTTCATGGGTTCGAGCCCCACATAGGGCTCTGTGCTGACAGTGTGGGGCCTGCTTGGAGTTCTCTCTCTCCCCCTTCTCTCTGCGCCTACCCCACTTGCATTCTCTCTCAAAATAAATAAATAAATAAACTTAAAAAAGAAAAAAAAAAAAGAAGTGAAGAGTAATCTTTAGAATGATAACTGTGCCTTAGACCTAGAGAGCAACTATTCCAAATTGGGGCAGGGGACAGAAGGTTCTACTAGGAATCTTGGAATGAGGGAAGAAAAGGAACTGATAAATCTAATATCTGATCTGGTATAAAATTTTAAAGAATAATGGATAAGAGATAAAAGATACAAGGGAATTAAATCTTGATTCATGATAATAAGCAATCAATAGGTAGTGACTAAATAAAGAAATAACATATGGAAGACATTGCTAATTGCTTGCCTAATATCTATTTTTCTTTATGAACAGACACTGTTGTTCCCAGTGGCAATGTGACCAGTTTAAAGTACTCAGTTACCCTGTTCCCCATGAAGTTGGAGGTGGCCATATGAAGTAGCTCTGGCCAAAGTAAGCAGAGGTCACCAGTAGGATCTACATGAAAGCTTATTAAAGGGGCCAGACTCAATTGTGAGGTGCCTTTTCAGCTTCTGTTCTTGGATTTCTTCTAGTCTGGATCTGAGATATGCCTGAGGGGCAGGGGTCTGCTTTTGACCATTTTTTTTTCACTCAAGTACAAAATATATATATATTTTGTATCTACCATATGCCCAATAGTATTCTCAGTGCTGGGGATACCAGTGAACAAAACAGACAAAAATGACCAATATTTCTGTTCTCCTGCAGTTTACATTTCCAGTAGGGAAATAGTCATGAAAATATTAATAAGTACAATATAGAGTATGTAAGAAAGTGAAAACTGTTAGGGAAAAATAATGCAAGAAAGATAGGAGATATGTGTGGGGGATGGTAGTGCATGATGGGCCTGATATTTGGTGACCAAGAAAGGCCTCACTGCAATATTATGTGATTAAGACATGCAGGAGTAAGCAATGGAAGACAGCTGGAGAAGATGTTTCCAGGTCGAGGGAATAGCAGCCTGAGATGGGAGTATACCTGGCATGTTTAAAGAACAGCAAAAGGTCAAGGTGACTAGAATGGAACGAGCAAGGAGAAGAGTAGTAGGAATTGAGAGGCAATTAGACACTAGTTATATAGAACCTTCTAGGCCTTTGTTAGGACTTAACTTTTACTCTAAGTGAGATGGGAAACCCTTGAAGGATTTTTGCGCAGAGGAAGAACCTGATCTAATTCACTTTTCAGCTGGATCACTCTGGATATTATGAAGGGAACAAATTGAAGGGAGTGAAGGTAGAATCAGGGAGATGAATTAGAAGTCTGTTGTCATAGTCCAGGTAAATAATGGTGGCTTGGACTGGATGATAGTGATTGTGATGTGAGAAGTGGCCAGATCCTGGGTATATTTTGAGTTTTGAGCCATCAGAATTTGCTAATGGATCAAATATGGGAGATAGAAGAATGGAGTTGCCATTTACTGAGATGAGGGAGATTCCAAAGAGACATTTTTGAGGGAAATATCAGGAGCTCAGTTTTGGACATCAGTGTTTGAAAGGCCGTTAGATATTCAAGTGGAGAAGTCCAGTAGTTAATTATAGTAGTCTGTAGTTTAGAGAAAAATCTGGGCTGGAGAGAGAAAATTGGGAGGCAGCCACCAGATGGTATTAAAGCCAAGAGATTGGTAAAGATCTCCAGGGGAGTGAGTGTACATAGAGAACTAGAGGAGGCCAAAGGGCTGAGTTCTGGAATTCTCCAGCATTTGGGGATTGGAGATAGAAAAAGGGAAAGATGGATCAAGGAGATTAAAAGGAGTAGACAGAGCACATTGAAGGGAGTGTGGTATCCTGGAAACTAGGTTCCAAGAAGAAAGTGAAGTGTTACTATTATATAAGAAACCAGTAACAAGATGCCTCAGAGGGACCATTGGATGGAGTAGCATGGAGGTCATCAGTGACTTGCATAAGAGCAGTTTCAGTAGATGATGTGGGCAGGAGCCTGACTGGAATACACTTAAGAGAAAATGGGAGGGGAGAAATTAGGAATTAACAATGTAAGAAGGGGTATGTTACAAAGAAAAAAGGAGAAATGGGGCAGGAGCTTGAGGGAGAAGTGTAATCAAAAGAGGTTGTTATTTCTTTTTTCAGACAGGAGAAATAACCTCTGTTTCTGTTGGTATGCTAATGGAAGTGATCCAATAAAGGGAAGAATTGATGCAGGGAAAGGGGAGAATTGATTGCTGGAATAATGTTGACAAAAAGCCACTTAATAAAGGGGGAGAGATGGAAAGTAGGTGCCTGGTACCTGATGGATATCATGGACCTGCCTTATCAGCCATGGACTGCCTAACTGCAGATTTCTGGTTCTATGAGGAAAAACTAATCCATTCCATTAAGTGATGATTTTTTTTTTTTTTTTTTTTTTTTTTGGTTTTTGTTACATGCATCTGAATGCGATTCTAAGTGACAAAACTTGTTTAGAAATGTGGGCATAGGACCAGAAGGAGCTACTATAAGAGTTAAAAATGGTCCCATTTGCAAATGGGATGAGAGGCTCTGGTGGGATTAGGCAGTAAACAGTTTTTGGTTTTTGTTTTTATTTTAGAGAGAGCATGCGAATGGGGGGAGAGCGGCAGAGGGAGAGAGAGAGAATGAGAATCCTAAGCAGGCTCATGCTCAGTGCACAGCTGACGCAGCGCTCTATCCCATGACCCTGGGATCATGACCTGAGCTGAAATCCAGTCAGATGCTCAACTGACTGAGTCACCCAGGTGCCCCAGTAAACAGTTGTTTTAATTCCAGGTGTTCTTCGACATTTTAATAATTTATACATGTATTTCTTTAATTTAAATCTTTTAAAAGCATACCCATAGTGCTTCTGAGAAGCAGATGTCAAGCTATACTAAGAGGGCGCCTGACTGGCTCAGTCAGTAGAATCAGTAGAACATGTGACTCTTGATCTCGGGGTTATGAGTTTGAGCCCCACATTGGGCATAGAGATCACTTAAAAAATAATTCAAGATTAAAAGAAGATGTACTAGGAATGCAAGAGGTTTATGGGGGAGATGTGAAAGATAAAGGAGGAAGGGAGAAAAGTAGGTGGGAAGAATCTGTTGACTGGGATGCGGATCTGAACCCTGTGAAAGGAAAAGGAGTGAGAGAAGAATGGGTATAAAGAGCCTCAGGCTACAGCATGGTCCTGAGAAAGTTTCAGCCAAGCTAAATGGGGAGTCCGTGAGCCAAAGTTCCTCATTAGAGGAGTCCCTTGTAGAACTAGCACCCAACCATGCTCAGACGCTGGCTAGTAGCCACCTAGGCCAAGTGTAGCTTTTGTCAGTCAACTGTGACTCGAGTTTCCAGCCTCCATTGCTCCTGAAGGAGCCCTGAGGGCTGTATATCCAAGGCCATCACACCCACAAAGATTTATGTTAAAAATAAGAACATATGTCTGGATATTTGCACATATAGAACACTGTACCTGAGTGTTAATGTCCAGCTAGTCAGTTTAATATCATGCCTTAATAATTCTTTCTTAGGCAAAAAATTAATTCCTTTCCAGGAAAAACAGAAAGAAAACTTACATTGTGTCTTGACTCCCTCAATCCAAAGTTTGATGACCTGCAGTAATTCATAGATACAGTAATTATTTACTCTTAAAAATATAGTAAGGTATGAATGAACCCAGTTTTAGAACATGGTTATGATACAAAGAAAATTTTGATCTTAATAATAATGTATCTTTGTATCATCAATGAACATTTTCTTCTGTTATTTTCATAAATAGTTCTTTCTTCTCTTTTATTAATTGTTTTCATTTTAAAACATTGCTTTAAAGAAACTTGTAATTTCCCTGCCTCCACCCTTGGCATTCATGTCTAACAATGTTTTGGAAGCTTCAGGGTATTTTGCCCCAAAGGAAACTAGGTCAGGACTATGAATTTCCCTCATATATTTAGTTCTAGTTAATAATAAATATATGTAATGCTAAACAAATTCCAAAATCTGAATTATCTGTCTCTTGTTGATTTTCATATTTAACAAAATAGAAACAAACACATGCCAAACATTTATCTACTTTTTAAAGGGAAAATAAAGTTTTACTTCCATTGCTAGCAAATGAGAAGACATTTACTGCATTATATTTGAATGCTTATACTGAGATTTTATATAAAAACTTAAAATATGTTTCAAATTTAGAACTTTAGATGCACAAGTTGAAATGTACCAGTTAGAAAAGTACGTGTATAAACCAAGCATCTAAGGTTGGGTTTCAGAACATAGCAACTGGACATTCATGATATTTGAGAATATTAATGTTATATATATGACAGTGTAGCTGATAGAGAAAATGCATCAAATGCCTTTGCCAAGTTGTAATTTATACCTCTTAACTTAAAGATAAAGTTAAAGGGGCACCTGGGTGGCTTTGTCGGTTAAGCCTCCGACTTCGGCCAGGTCATGATCTCGTGGTTCATAGGTTTGAGCCCCGTGTCAGGCTCTGTGCCAGCAGCTCAGAGCCTGGAGCCTGCTTTGGATTCTGTGTCTCTCTCTCTCTCTGTCCCTCCCCTAGCTTGTGCTCTGTCTCTCTCTCAAAAAATGAATAAACATTAAAAAAAATTTTTTTTTAAAAGTAAAGTAAAACTATTAGGTTAGCACAAATACTGCTTAAATGACAATGAAATGAAAAGCAGTTATAGCTATGCCTCTTATAAAATAGTGTTACATATAAAATATTCACAGTAGCTCTTCACAGGGAAGTACCTACCATTTGGTGGTCACCTTGATCTAAGTAGAAGCCTAGGTTGAACTGTGAGATCAAAGTTGTCACCGCGTGCTAAGTAAACAAATGTCCTTATATCTGTACTCATCCTTCTGCCATAATAGAGGAACAGTCCCTACTCCTCTTGAAGGCCCAGCCTCTCTGCTTCTATGACTTTGACGGCAATCATAGCTCTCAGACTGCACTGAGGCATCCTAGGGACTGCAGTGAATTCACAGGAGTCCTGCAGGATATTTAAGAATTTCACAGAAAACACAAGACTTCTGTCAGACACTATACGAACAAGTAGCTCCAGGTAGTGCAGGGTCTCAACATGAGATTGCGCCACATTCCTTTTAGGATGTCCTAGCTATATGAAGGCAGCTTTTCAGGACTTGCTGTGATAAAAAGCACGTACCACACAACAGTTCACATAGAACAGGAGCGAGTGTGAGGGTTTCCAATCTGATTTCAAGGTTTGAGAAGTTGTGTAGTGCCCAACTTCTGTTAGTATACACATCCTATTAGTAATTGTGGTTATTAGGAATTAATTGTTTTGTTTCAATCTCTGTATATTATGTTTTCAAATGGCTACTAAGTTTTTGGGACATAAATACTTAAGTTGTTTGAATCGCTTTATTAAATGGAATTGCTGGTATTTCTTTTGGCCTAGGAGTACCATATGACTACTGAGACACATAGGGTGCCATGAACTGAGAAAGTTTGGGAGCCTCTGGCCTAGATTTTGGATCCCATGCCATCTGGCCTTCTTAGGACCCCACATGATTGTCATTTCGCTCATATGTAGCGTAGTGATGGAAAGCACAAACCGCTTCATTCTTCTTGGCATCAAATCTTGGCTTTACTAGCTGTGTGACTTTGGGAAGTTACTTTACCTCTCTGTGCCAGAGTTTATTTAACTATAAAATGAAGATTAAAAACTCATACGTTTATTATAAGAATTGAGTTTATATATATATATATATATATATATACACACACATATGTATATATATATATGTATACACACACACACACACACACACACACACACACACACACATATATATATAAAATATGCTTGGTTTCTGTCACAGACCTGATTTTTAGTTTTTACTTAATTTTTTAAATTTTTTTAAAAGTTTATTTATTTATTTATTTTTTTCAACGTTTATTTATTTTTGGGACAGAGAGAGACAGAGCATGAACGGGGGAGGGGCAGAGAGAGAGGGAGACACAGAATCGGAAACAGGCTCCAGGCTCTGAGCCATCAGCCCAGAGCCTGACGCGGGGCTCGAACTCACGGACCGCGAGATCGTGACCTGGCTGAAGTCGGACGCTTAACCGACTGCGCCACCCAGGCGCCCCGGTTTTATATTTCTAACTCAGCCAAAAAGTAGAAGTAGTAACAATTTAACAATACAAATCCTAAGAAATCTCTCCTATGCTTAACCCAGAATAATTACTCCAAAATTTTAAATTAGTAAGGTATCTGACAACATATTAAGGGTGAATGTGTGTATGTGTGTGTTTAAATTAACTCGGGAAGTGCTGTTGCCGGTCTTCATGAGGTTGACTTATACACAAAATTTTCAAGCTTTTCTGGAACATTTTCAAAGATTCGTATTTTACAGACTCTGCTTTGGGAAATGCTCTTTTAGATTTATGCTATATTAGTATTTTATTACAGGGAAGGAAAAGTAGAAGGTGTCAAGGGCAGCTGTTGAGTATGGTCCTAGTAAAAGAGAATAGACAAGGAGTTAGATTAGAAACGGTAGATGTTAGAGAAATTGAAGAAAATCGGCAGAATATTGGTGAATTTGAGATCTGTTCAGTGAAGGTGAGCAATTAAAAATGGTAAATTCAAACTAAGGGAACTGAAAAAATATTTAGTGGTGACCTTTATTCCCACTTTTAATGTTTTAAAATTTAAAATAATTAGGGGTGCCTTGCTGGCTCAGTTGGTAGAGCCTGCAGCTCTTGATCTCAGGGTCATAAGTACAGGCCCCATGTTGGGCATGGAGCCTACTTAGAAAAATAAATTAATAAATGAATAAAAAACAAGTAAAATTTAAAATAATTAAAATGGCTCCTTATCACTGTAAAATGGCATACAATAAAAATAGATGTATAATACAAATTAAAAGTACCTCCCCAACCCCAAACTCATTCCCCTCTCCATGGTAATCAGTTTGCAGTTTGGTTTATGTCCTTCTGTGTTTACAAACACTCATCTGTGTATATGTATGCATATGCATGTTTTTAAAATAGGTGGAATTACTCTGTAGATATTGTTCTGTAACTTGCTTCACGTGTATAACCTGTCAGCGATCTACATCTATCTCCTTGTTTTTAGTAGGTGCATAATAATCCATAATTTGTATCTACCATACTTTACAGTGATAATCTTTTTAGTAAGTAAAAAAATTGGATATGGATGAACAATTTAATAAGGTAACATAAGAACAAAGAGTGTTTTAAATTTTTTTTAATAAGTGAAATTGCTGAGGAGAGGGACTCAGTCCAGTTTTCTATTTGATCCTTTTAGTAAGGATCCATATTGTAGTTCATTTCCAGTATGATTTTTAAAAAATTTTTATAATGCTTATTTATTTTTGAAGGTGGGGGAGGGGCAGCGAGAGACAGAGACACAGAATCCGAAGCAGGCTCCAGGCTCTGAGCTGTCATGTCAGCACAGAGCCCGACGTAGGGCTCAAACTCATGAACTGTGAGATCATGACCTGGACTGAAGTCAGACACTCAACCAATGGAGCCACCCAGGCGCCCCTCAGTATGAATTAAATTCAGACTTCTTAGAAACACATTTTCTGGCATAAAAGTATCTCTTTAAAACCATAAATAAATAAATTTATTTGTGGCCAGATATTTTAAGAGCTGCTTCTTTGTTTTTGAAAAGTTTTATAGAAAAATACCAAAGACATATAAAAACTTAAAAATCCATCCGTAATCCCAATTTTTAAGAAATCTATAAGGCTAGAAGATAAAATTCATGCCTCCAGCTCCTAATTTCACCTCTTTGAGGTACCTAGTGTCAACAGTTTGGGGCATATTTTTTCTGACATTTTCTTGTATTTATGCAGATAATTTCCAAATACGTATATATACACATACCACACTGCTTTTTTCTAATAAAATGGGCTCTTGCTATTCATGTAGGTCTGTAAGTTTTAAAAATTCTGCCCTCCCCACTTCAACAATGTATCGTAGACTTGGGCAGAAAACTTATGATTAATTAAACTTATCTATCTTCTATGTTATCTCCATTCGTTTTCTTGTACTAACAACATTCACAATAACCAGACTCAGAAGCAACTGATTTATTAACTGCATGGCAGTTTATTAATTTATAGTGTCAGAAATATCTGTTATCATAGATTTTGTTCATTTGCTTGGGGCATTCCCACCTGATGGATGAATTACTCAAGAGACTAAATTATAGATAAGAAAGCTGATTGGTGAGCTGAGAATTAGAACAAAAGCAAGGAGGTGTTCTTACAGGATATTTCTATCTAGCTATGGTAGCTCTCTGACTTGCCCTGCGGCTCTTTCTATCTTGACAGCTGGCATGAGTCATCACTCATTGCCTTGAACATGGTTAGGAACATACAGAACAGGCTTCCTCCAGGCTCCTGATATGAACTGTGCACTGCTCACTGCTCCATTTAAGATATCTGACCAGGTCTTCATTCATCGCCCTTTCTTTATGTGTGGAAAGTGTTGATTAGAATTTGAAGATCCTCCTGATCTGCTTGGTGGAGGTAGGGAAAAACACCTTTGCCTCCACAGCAACTCATTTATGAGAACTTTCTTCAGGTGAGCCCCTGTGGAAGTGACTCACATAAACATCTTGTGACAACTACAGTGCGTCCACACATTGATTGCCAAATGTCCCCTGATAACCAAAATCACCCCTAGCTGAGAACCTCTGGTATAGAGGGAGGCTGGTTTAGAGTAGAAAGAGCTAGAGAGGAAAACCAGATGGGATATTACATGGAAGTCAACTGAGAAGTGAGGCTTAAGGATGTTAGTTCCTCAGTGGTGTGAGAAAAAACATTGGATTTGTCCTATGTCTTGGTGGATATTACATGGAAGTCAACTGAGAAGTGAGGCTTAAGGATGTTAGTTCCTCAGTGGTGTGAGAAAAAACATTGGATTTGTCCTATGTCTTGGTCTCTACTTTCTTACTAATTATGAGACCTTTCATTAGTTGCTTAACCCTCCTGATTGTGAATTAATATGAAGATTAACCTTGTTACTATTATTTTTTAACTTGTGTTCTTTTTATGTACCAGAGTTGTACTGGCATTTTACATGCATTAGAATGTATCCAAAAGTACTCTGTAAATTATAATATTTTGTACAAAAGTAGTGTGCTATCTGGTATGTCTTCCTATTCACTTCTTACCACTGCTTTTATCCCTTTTGACCTTTAAAACTACTGGCAAATAGGGTATTTACCTTTGTACCTGTGTGTGTGTGTGTGTGTGTGTGTGTGTGTGTGTGTGTGTGTGTGTGAATTTCACCATGATTATATTTTCTAGGAATGATCACTTTTATGTAATTATTATATATAAATATAAAAGAGGTGGATTGAAAATTACATTAGAGATTAAAATAGCATTGCTGGGGTGCTGGGTGGCTCATTCGGTTAAGTGTCTGACTCTTGATCTGGCTCAGGTCATGATCTCATGGTTTGTGGGAACAAGCCCCATGTTGGGCTCTGTGCCTACAGTGCAGAGCCAACTTGGGATTCTCTCTCTCCCTCTCTCTGTCCCCCACCCCCCTCCCCAAATAAATAAATAAACTTAAAAAAAAGTAACATTACTTGTAATAAGTAAGAAAATGAGATTTCTTATGATTGAAATAGACTTAAGCAAACTTCTAGGCATGTATCTATTTCATATATTGAATTACACCACACAAATCATTTGGAAACCCCTTTGTTAACACTCTGTATCCAGAAAAATACCTGTTTATTTCTTGTACTTTTGTTTCTTCTTCTTAACTCAATTTCCTTTGATGAGTCAATTAGATTTTTTTGTTCTTGTCTTAACTGCATTCACTTTTGTTTCTCTACTTTAACAGTTTAGTCAGGTATGGTTTCCCTCTATACTCAAATGTTTGCTGAATGAAGGAATAAATTACAGAAGACATGTTATCCTTCTTCCAGCACATTATCTCTTAAAATGATCAGTGACTCTACACTCCAATTTAGAGTTCCCCAATGTAAAATTGTTTGACTATTTATAGCTCTCAGAGTTTCTCCAGAATTTATCCCATGGATTGGATTAGGGGCAGGATTGAGTGAGGTGTCAACGTGATGTCAATTTACTGGACCGCTAGGGGAGTGGCTTTACAATGCTTTAAATATTTGCTTCAGCCCTAGAATTCACTCCAGTGGTCCTAATACTTTGTTGCCTCTCTGGATTGTAGTATTCAGCACCTGCTGTCTCCCACATGTCTGCTAATGATTATGAAAATCAATCTTTGCTGCCTGTTCATGACTTAATTTTCAGATTGTGAATTAAACCTGTCACTCATTGTTGATTTTTTAGTACTCACCTGGCCTACTTTACTTTTCATTTTCTCCTCAGATGTGATAATAATCACATGGATTTGGGATGGGGGGAAGTTTTCTTAACCAATGAGAACATGGAAATCAATGGACTTGTTTGTGATCACTATTACAAAATAGCTCATTCACAATACTATATCAGTTCTTTAGTACTAGAGACCAAGTGTGCTGCTTTTCTCTTCTCTGGCATATTAAACTCTCTCTTCTAGGAAGCAGCCATCTATCCTAACCAAAACCTGCACTTCATGCTGAGATGAGGTCTTCTACTTTATTTTATATATATATTCTACTAACATGTGTCTTCCTTACTCACTGTTGTATCCCTGTCTATATACTTGGATTATATAGGAGATGCATATTTTGACCTGGTGAATGGAATAAAACTCAGGTTCTTGTGGTTGTTTATGTTTTGTTTTGATTAATGGTATCATCTGATATAATTTTCTCTTTCCCTTTTCTTTTCATTTCCACTTAAGTACTGAATCTAAGGTTAGAAGAAATCATTTGAAGAGCCATCTAAAGATTATAGGAATCATTTCCCAGTTTCTTAAAGAGAAAAGCTCTTTGGTATGAGCTTATTAAAGAAAATGAGAAGGAGAAATGATAAAAGGCAATGGAAAGAAACATGGACTGAGCAGAAATAATAAGGAAGATACTTCCTGTCTGGGAGGGTGTCTGAGAAAAGGACAAGTTTCATTTCCTGTTTTGCCTTAGTCATGTTGTACACAAAGAACAACATTAAAATTGGAACAATTTTGGGAAATCTCATGGGCCTTCTCATTGATTCATCATGTACATCTATTCCCAAGCTCAGATCTATCTGCTTGATAGTGGTTTCCCTTTACTGCTGTCCTCTTTCATTTTCTGAGTTGTCAGAAATCTGCAACTCCTTGTAGTGGGATAGGACAGTATCTTGTCCTGCCAAATCTTACAAAGGCCATTTTCATTTTGGTGAGTTAAAAACAACCTTTTAGGGAAACAGGTGGAAACACTTTCCTGTCTGAACTGGAATATTCGTTTCTTGAACTTGAGACTATTTTTTCCTAATTCTGGTTATCTCCGTTACTCTACCCAGGAGTATCTTTGGCACCAGTACTTGGAAACTTTATGCTTTCCCACAGGTTGTTTTATAAAAATGCATTAATTAGCTTATTAATGTATCTGTACTTTTTCTTATTTCAAAATCTGGTGTCAGAGATACCTCTAGGCCACAAGACACTTAGAGATAGGTAATGATGGACACACCTTGATCCTAATGAGTACCCAAACTAGGTTTCAGTAAGAGGGCTAATCTGATCTTTTAACAACTCTAAAGTTTGGAATGTCCCAAACCTCAGACCTTGGGCTTCTTTCTCTATCAACTTTTATTGATTGATTGATTGATTAAACAACAGATTTTTTTTTTCTTCTCACAGTTCTGGAGACTAGCATTCCAAGACCAAGGTGTTGTCAGGGTTGGTAAGGGTTTCTGGTAAGGCCTCTCTTCCTGCAGCTGTCTTCTTACTGTGTTGTCATATGGCCTTTCCTCTATGTGTGCACATGGAGAGAGAGAACTCTCTATTGTTTCTTCCTCTTCTTATGAAGATACCAGAAGTTGTGGATTGGGGTGCCACCCATTTGACCTCTCTACTCTTTTTTTTAATTTAAAAAAATTTTTTTAATTTTTTAATTGTTTAAAATTTACATCCAAATCAGTTAGCATATAGTGTGATGGTGATTTCAGGAGTAGAATCCAGTGATTTGTCCCCTACATATAACACCCAGTGCTCATCCCAACGCATGTCCTCCTTAATGCCTCTTGCCCATTTAGCCCATTTCCCCACCCACAACCCCTCCAGCAACCCTCAGTATGTTCTCTATATTTAAGAGTCTCTTATGTTTTGTCCCCCTCCCTGTTTTTATATTATTTTTGCTTCCCTTCCCTTAGGTTCATCTGTTTTGTGACTTAAATTACACGTATGAGTGAAGTCATATGATATTTGTCTTTCTCTGACTAATTTCACTTAGCACTCTAGTTCCTCTACTCATTTTTTAAGAAGAGCTTGTCCAGTTCCATGACTTTTAATACTACCTAAATGACTAAATGACTCCCAAATATATATCTCCAGCCCCCACTTCACCTTAAACTTCAGACTCATTTCTAATTGTCTACTCAATATCTCTACTTTTATGTCCATAGACACCATAAACTAACATGTCCAAAACCAATTTCTTGATACCCCCTGAATAGTGTCTCCTTGGGTGTTCTGTAACTCATTAAATCCAGTTGCTCAGCCCCCACATTTTTTAGTTTTTCTCTTGTATGCCACACCCAGTCCCTAAGCAATTCCTAGTTGATCCCCTTTAAAATATATCTCAAATCTGTCCACATATCATTTCTTGTAGCATTGCCATTTTAGCCTAGCCATCATCTTCTTTCTCTTGCAGTAGCTTCCTAAGGTCTCCTTGCTTATACTCTTGCCCAGCCAGACCCCTCTATAAAACATAAGTTAGGGGCACCTAGGTGGCTCAGATGGTTAGGTTTCTGACTCTTGATTCAGCTCAGGTCATGATTTCAGGTCTTTGGATTCTCTCTCCACCTCCCTCTTTCTGCTCCCCTGCCCCCTGTCAAAAATAAATACATAAGCTGTAAACAACAACAACAACAACAACAACAACAACAACAAAAAACATAAATTAGACCATAATTCTCTGCTGCTTAAAACCGAGTGATTTCTCATTGACCTAACCTGGCCCAACTACCTCTCTAATTTTATCCTCTGTGAATATCACTGTCACTCACTTCCCTCTAGCTTCTCTGGCCTAGCTTTCTTCAGTCATCCTAGGCACATTCTGACCTTAGAGTTTTTGCATTTGCTGTTCTCTGCCTCAGACTCCTTTTCTCCAAATAATCTTTATATTTGTTCAATCTTTATATATATTGTTCAATCGCTTTATATATATTGTTCAATCGCTTCATTTGTGTCTGTACTCAAATGTCATCTCGTCAGGTCTTCTTCTTAATTAGTCATTCTGCTCAAAACAGCATTCTTCTAAAATCCCCATCCTTACTGTGCTTTATTTTTCTCTGTAATTCTTGCTGTTATTTGACATTATATCAAAATGTTTTGCCTATTTCCTGTGTCCACACTAGAACGCAACTCCCTGAGGGGAGGTAGGGAAAAGGTTTTGTCTGTTATATGCACTGCTGCATCTTCAGTATCTAGAACAGGGCCTAGCTCATACAAAATACTAATACAGATTTGTGGAATGAATGAATGAATGAATGAGTGAATGAATGAGTGAATAAGTAGGCTGTGCCAGTCCTTGGAAGGAAAGATTCTGAAGGAATGCTGAAACTCACTGGGCAGGATTCGCAATTCCCAAATCACTGCTCCTATCTCCGTGTGGTGTGTACTGTAGCATATGCACGCTTTCTTCCTGTACCTGGACATTTCCCCTCTGAATCCTTTCCGGCCTAAATTCCTTCTTTTACCTACTCTCACAGGTTGTACTTTATGTCTCCATCCCACTAAAGTGGTCATATAGAATTAGTTTTATAAGATAGCAGATGCTCATACATAGAAATAGCAACTACCGTTAGGAGATGAGGACCAGTTCACGATAATGTTGCTGAGAGCAGAAAATAAGGAACAAGAAATTTGAGAGACTTGGGCAAATTAAATTCCAGACTTCTGGAGGAAGTTGCAAATATCTTGGAGACAATATCTTTATGAAACCACAGCAACTGGGAAAGGTGACAAAAGATTGTACTGGTGATAACTCACCTGGAGTCTAGTGTACCATGTCTAGTATTGAGTCCAATCTGGGCACAAGATTTTCAGAAAGACAAAAGAATGTGCTCAGAGATTGCAAATAGTATAATGAGCACACATCATATGAGTACTGGCTGAATAACAGTAACAGTAGTAATTGCAGGGGCTCCTGGGTGGCTCAGTTGGTTAAGCATCTGACTCTTGCTATAGGCTCAGGTCATGATCTCACTGTTTTGCAATAGGGATTCTCTCTCTCTGCCCCTCCCCTGCTCATGCTCTCTTCCCTCCCCTGCCCCCCACCCCGTCTCGAAATAAATAAACTTAAAAAAATAGTAATAGTAATTGCAAACATTAATATGTGCCGGGCATTATTCTAAATACTACTTGTAAAAAGTTACTTAATGCTCTTCCTATGAAGTAGATATTACCTTTTCAGATGAGGTAATGAAGTTACAGAGAGGTTAAGCAACTCCCACAAGGTCACACAGCTAGTAAGAGGTAGAGCTAGTGCTGATTTCATTCTGATTTCGGAGTCCATGCTTAACACTATGCTACTATCTTTTAGTATTTGAAAGTGTGCTATTGAAGAAAAACTTGGATTACTGTAGGAGTTCTTAGAAGGCATTATTAGCCTTTACCTCAAGGGTCACCACCTTTTTCTCAGTCTCCCCAGTCTCCCCTGTATGTACTCTTATAATAGGACCAGTAATAGCACTTTATTACATTTGTTTTCTTATATCTCTACCTCTATTAACCTATATTTCATCTATTTTGAGGATAATATTTTATTAACTTTTGAGCCACTAAATTCAGTTTAGTGCTTGGCATATAATCAACATTCAGGTTTGTTGAATGAAAAAAATGACCGAGTGATCTCTGAATCGATTAGAACTGTCCAGTGGTAAGATAATGAGCTCCTGATCACTGGAAGTATTCAAGAATAGGCTGATGCTTGAAGGAATGCTGCAGAAGGAAAAGGAACTTATGGAAGTGGAAGATTAGACTAAGTTTCTTTTTAACTATGAATAATCAGATCCTATAATGAGTTAATTATGTTTTTTTTCTTCAAACATTTAATTAGCACTTACTCTGTGCCTGGCATTGTTTAAGCATTGAAGGTACAAAGATACAAGTGGCCTAGCTAGTACCCACAAGGAGCTAGTAGTCAGTGAATAATTAAGAAAAGAGATGCTCAAGAGTATAGGTTAAGGTTTTGGTAGATAAAAATACATTTAAAACGGCAGATTTTAGAGATGTTTTGAACAAATGAGGAAGGGAGAGAAAAAAGCTGTTACATAGGGGAGAACTAGAAATGAAAGATGACCCTAAAATTACCTGCTTGAGAAGGGAGAATTTAGAAATAAAGACCACATGCTTTGTTGTTATTGGGGAATTCCCCAAAGAGAAATATCAGTGTTTGCCATCAAGGGATATTGCAGAGCTGGATGTAATTCAGTAGAGATTAATTAATTTGTGAATATTTTGAAATTCTTGGAACAAATGTTCTTCTCTTATTAGTCTCCCAAATGAATAAATATGATTACATCTTCCTTGTCCTCTGCACCCTATAGGGGCATTGATGTTAAATGGACAGTCTATTCAGTCACGGGGGACCCTTCAGTTTCTTTTCTTATTCCTGTGCCTGGAATCTGTTAGGCAATGGGGAAGTAGTCGTCTTTCTTTATAATAACCTGGTCCCTCGTGCTGCTCATCTTTCACACATGTCTAAATATGTCTTGACACAGAAACATCCTTTCTAGCTGGGACATGATATCTAGGTAGGTGGGGAATTCCCCTGTTTTGTTTAAAATCATAGTTGTCTTTGAGTTTGGCTAGCATGTTCATGATTAGTTTACTGACAATTGGTTTTTTTCTTCTTATACCATATGCTATTCCATGATTCATCTGCTTTGAGTCTGTTGCCTTGAAGGTGAAACAATTTCTTCCAATGTTGATATTTCATAATCTCATAGATAACAAGCATACGCATATGCATAGTCCTTTCAGAAGTTTTAAACATTTGGAGATGAATGAATTATGTTGCCACCATTGGAAAGGAGCAATATAAAATCATAATGGTAATATCCAGTCATCTCTTGTTGGGGGGTTGGGTGAACCCTGATATTGATAAAGCCTGAGTACTTTACTGTGTTTATCTCTTCTTGAGAAATTGTTTGTGGTATGTATTATTTATTTACGAATTTTAAAGTTTAACATTTTATTTTAATTGCCTTGATTTACATGTATTTTAATATTTTATTTTATTTTATTTTTTTAACGTTTATTTATTTTTGAGACAGAGAGAGACAAAGCATGAACGGGGGAGGGTCAGAGAGAGGGAGACACAGAATCTGAAACAGGCTCCAGGCTCTGAGCTGTCAGCACAGAACTCGACGCAGGGCTCAAACTCACGGACCGCGATATCATGACCTGAGCCGAAGTCGGCTGCTTAACCGACCGAGCCACCCAGGCGCCTCATGTATTTTAATATTTTAAACTGACAAGATCTTTATTTGTAGAAGTGGGGTTTAAAGTCCAAATAAATTGTAACATACACTGTTTGTATTGTAATGGTTGCATCTTTTCTATATTTAATGTCTAGGAACAACTATTTGGAAATCGTCTTTTAATTTCAGATATAAATAGTAATCTTTCAAAATACTAATAGAACACATTATATTTCTGAATGCAGTGCAAAGCATTTATCTCTCCATGAGTATTTTCTAAATGTTTAGATGATTAGACTTCTAATAAACATGAACTAAACTCAGTTTCTGCACATAGCTTTGACCAATGCACTTCTTGTGTTGTATCATTTAGCCACCTTTTCCTATTTACTCAGAATGGCAGTAATTGTTTTCGATGAAGAAAAACTCTTTATAATTTCATGGCATAAATGCTGTGTAAATGTCTGTATAATTTATACATTTGAAGAGAGATTTTTGAAAGACTAATGCTCAGTGTATCTTCCTCCCACTCTTCCTCTTTACCGGGTTTTAGCTCCTCTTTGGTTCAGGTGTGCTGGTGTCCCTAAGCCTCTCTGGGCCGCAGCTGGAGAAAGTAGTGATTGACAGAAGCCTGGTGGGGAAGCTCATCTCAGACTCCATCAGTGATGGTAATTACCCCCATGTGCAAGTCAATTGCCTACATTAACAGTGGGGCAGGAGAAATAGTATGTCAACAGGTACACTAATTATTACCACTGGGGACTTGCAAACACAAGTAATCGCTTATAATAGCAGAGTTACAACCCCTGGGACAAATACAAGTTTTGACTAATATTTAATACCAAAGTTTTTGTGAAGTGTTAGGCTCATATTCTGAGGATTTTTCAGTTTTTCCTTTAAAAATGTGAATGTATTTTCAAAATAGGGTATTTTTTTTTTTTTTTGGTGTGTGTTTTCAAAATTAGCCCCCTACTGTTGACATTTCAAATATTTTTCATTTTCAAATGAATTTTGAAAAAAATAACCCAAATGTGTCAACACAATCACCAGTAAAAAAAAAAAAAAAGTCTGTAATTTGGCTCGTAGGAAGATTCTTTGTTACCAAAGTCTATGAATACTAACTTTTGAAAGAATTTGGGCAGTATTTCTAAATATCAAAAACCAATGCCAAATATACAAAGCTGGATTCTTTTAAGTATAACACAACCAGTATGTAATTGCCACAAAGCACATAAAAAAATTTTTTAAGCCAATTATTGAAAAGGTAGGATACTGACATTTATTGAGCCCTGAAAGGCTCTATACTATACCAACCTACTTATTAATTAAAAAAACAACTTTATATGGTATAATTATCTCCATTTTATAGATAAGGAAATTGAAGCTAAGATACTAAGGAACATGCCCATGAATGAGATACTAAGGAACAGCCTGAAAATAACCAAACTGAGATTTGAACCCAGGTTCTAGCTACAGAGCCCATTTTCTTTCTGCTATACTGTGCTGACTCCTGAGGTTTTAAGCTTATATTCTTTTATTGAAGGTAAAAAGGTTTAAGAAACAGGTTGCATTATCATTAGAAATTGAAAATTGTCAGTATCTTAAATTGAATAATCAGAACAAAGTGTGCACCAGTGGAAAGGACAGAGGTGAGAACACAGAAACCTTCCTTCTGCTGTGTGCTCTCACTAGCTACCACTGAATGACTTAGACACAATTTCATCATCTTAGAGGACAGCACTCGGCAGGATGGCTGTAATTAGCAACATTCCTGATAGTAATAAGCTGGGGGGTAGGATTGTAAGTGTGCCATTTCCTCTTCCTTACAGGAACATGGTGCCAAGGAAGCTTCCGATGGAAGAAGTTCCATTTTCATGTCTAATAATTGACCCCTTTGTTGACACTACGAATAAAATAGTGGCTGTGATGATTTTGTCATGTTGATGCTCCTCTATAAGAAATAAAAGACTTCCAACACTATTCATGTCTCTGAGATATCTTTTTTTACTTGTTTCTTTTATTTATACCCCAAATAATACACTCTCATGAGACCATGATAACAATGTGATTTCTTGGCAGTTCTCCAGATTCTCCTGTAATTGTGTAGATATACTGTTGGTTGCTGCTTGCACAGCCAGGGGTGTGGAAGTGAAGAAAAATATATGAAACATTGTATAATTTCATTATGCTAGGAACAATATAAAGTATTTCTCAAATTCCTATTATATGTTTTTATCAATAATTTTTAATATTAGTAGCCCTTTATATAACTCATGAATATTAACTGTCTACCTACTAGTGTGCATAGAAATAAAGCTGTAGAAATA